>NC_064622.1:383025733-385525733 GCF_023898315.1 Schistocerca nitens | reverse complement strand
GTATCACCACCTTCTTTGATTTCGAGTCTTAATGAAGAATGGTGTACCATTCTTTCATATTCCTCCAACATTTAGGTATTTAGTTATTAGTCACATTGTTGATGAACCATTACTTACAGCTCTATCTTCAAATGATAGCTATGCAAAGCTCATTTTCGGTTGTGCTTAAATTATGTGTGTGCGCGTGTGACCACTGTGTATTGTGTTAATCATTGCGAGCGCGATTGCGTTTCAAATTACATTTTTGAAATTAAAGGTTCATATTTGATGCATAGCTTCAACTTTAGAGGCTATTCCTTTCCCTTCTCAAAGAAGTAGTCTTCTAACACACAAAAATACGCGAGCGCACACACAGACACAGACACAAACACACAAACCTTAGAGTATGCCTCCAGACTCGTAGATTATAAATAGCGTCCTGAGCAGTCACTTGTTGCCACTTCCCCCAGTGATTTCATAAATTCTGAAGGAATGTTAATTCTTCTTCCTTCTTATTTCATCGCAAATCCTACAAAACTCTGTTAAGCTCTGATTCTAATACTGACTTGTCTATGTCTTACATACTGACTCCCATTTTTTCCTTAATCGAATTTGAGAAATCCTCTCGCTTTTAGAAGTCTTAAGTGCACTTTTTCCACCTACGTGCTCACTCCTATTTGTTTAAAAGAACAGTAGAACTGAAAGTACGAGGTGCGGCTAGAAAAAAACCGGACTGATGCTGGAAAAAAACATTTATTTACAATTATTTACAATTTCATGTTATCTCCTTCAATGTACTCTCCTCCTCGGTCTCTACACCGCTCCATACGAATTTTCCACTGTTCATAGCAATGCTGCAGATCATTTTCGGTAAGTCCATACATTACTTCCGTCGCTTTTTCTTTTACTGCTTCAACAGTCTCAAATCTAGTTCCTTTCAAAGCTGACTTGACTTTAGGGAAAAGAAAAAAGTCACAGGGGGCCAAATCAGGTGAGTAGGGTGGATGATCTAAGATGGGAATGTTGTGTTTTACCAAAAACGTCTTCACTGACAACGCACTGTGAGCTGGGGCATTGTCTTGGTGAAGGATCCATGACTTTTTTCTCCACAAATCGTTCCGTTTTCTCCGTACTCGCTCACGTAGGGTAGCCAGGACGCTAATGATTCACTGTTTGTCCCTCTGGTACCCAATCAATGTGCACAATCCCTTTGATGTCAAAAAAAAAAAAAAAAAAAAAAAAAATCATCATTGCCTTGAATTTCGATTTTGACATTCGTGCTTTTTTTTGTTGTGGAGAACCAGGAGTTTTCCAATGCATCGATTGGCGTTTAGTTTCGGGATCGTAAGTAAAAAATCACGATTCATCGCAAGTAATAACATTTTGAAAGAAGGTGGGATCACTTTCAATGTTTTCCAGGATGTCAGAACAAATCATTCTTCGGCGTTCCTTCTGTTCAATTGTGAGACACTTTGGAAGCATTTTTGAACACACTTTGTTCATGTTGAAACTTTGCCGGCCGAAGTGGCCGCGCGGTTCTGGCGCTGCAGTCTGGAACCGCGAGACCGCTACGGTCGCAGGTTCGAATCCTGCCTCGGGCATGGATGTGTGTGATGTCCTTAGGTTAGTTAGGTTTAACTAGTTCTAAGTTCTAGGGGACTAATGACAACAGCAGTTGAGTCCCATAGTGCTCAGAGCCATTTGAACCATTTTTGTTGAAACTTTCATGAAGAATCTGCCTAACACTTTCCTTGTCAACTCCTGTTAACTCAGACACTGCTCTGATTGTTAAACGGCGATCTTGTCGAACAAGTTTACCGATTTTTTCAATGTTTCCATCAGTTTTTGCTGACAATGGTCTGCCAGTGCGAGTGTCATCACTGGTGTCTTCGCGGCCATCTTTAAATCGTTTAAACCACTCAAACACTTGTGTTCGCGATAAACAATCATCGCCGTACACTTGTTGTAACATTACAAACGTTTCACTTGCAGATTTTCCTAGTTTGAAACAAAATTTGATGTTAACACGCTGTTCGTTCTGTACACTCAACATTTTCCGACGCACAGACAAAACGTCAACTACTTAAAACAGACGCCACGGGCAGACTGAGTGCAGGAGGCAGATGAAACTCGAGCAGTAGGCGGAGCGAGAGTCACGTGACAGGCCACGCGACTTTCAGCCTTATTGCATTCGTTTTATTATTTCACCAGTACTAGTCCGGTTTTTTTCTAGCCACACCTCGTACACTATTAATGTTGTCGTTCTTGCTTTTAATTCTAACGATGGTTATTTTGACTTTTCTATAAGCTCACTGAATCCTTCCGACGACTGCTTTTTTCGATTTCTTCGCATTTTTCATGCAGATATTTCGTCCTGGCTTCCCGGCAGTTCCTATATATTTCGTTCCTAAACGACACATTTCTGTGTTTGCGAATTCGCTTTTCTATTATTGTACTTCCTTCATTCATAAGTCAGCTACAGTATTTGTTCTGTTTCTCAGGATTTTTTCGTAGTTACCTTCCTTGTACTTTGTCTATCCCAGTTCTTTGATTGCCCTTTTAAAAGATGTCCATTCCTCTTTAACTGAAGTGCCTACTGTGGTATTCACTATCGTCGTGTCTACGGCCTTAGAGAACTTCAGAAGCATCTCATCATTCACCACTACTACAGTATTGCACTTCTATTCACGATGGTTCTTCCAGACAATTCTCTTAGAAGGGAACCTCCCCATCGCACCCCCCTCAGATTTAGTTATAAGTTGGCACAGTGGATAGGCCCTGAAAAACTGAACACAGATCAATCAAGAAAACAGGAAGAAGTTGTGTGGAACTATGAAAAAAATAAGCAAAATATACAAACTGAGTAGGCCATGCGTAAGATAGGCAACATCTAGTGTAGGCCCAAGAGCACCGTGGTCCCGTAGTTAGCGTAACTGCGGAATGAGAGGTCCTTGGTTCAAGTCTTCCCTCGGGTGAAAAGTTTGCTTTCTTTATTTTCGCAAAGTTATGATCTGTTCATTCGTTCATTGACATCTCTGTTCACTGTAATAAGTTTAGTATCTATGTTTTGCTACCGCACCGCAAAACCGTGCGATTAGTAGACGAAAGGACGTGCCTCTCCAATGGGAACCGAAAACATTTAATCGCAAGGTCATAGGTCCACCGATTCCTCCACAGGAAAACACGTATGATATATTCCATACGATACTGGTGACGGCATGTGCGTCACATGACAGGAATATGTTGTCGACGCACCTAACTTGTACACTTAGCGAATGGGTAAAAAGATTTTTCTACCTTCCCCGATTTAGGTTTTCTTGCGGATGTGATAATCACTGCCAAAAAAGCGATGACGGACAGATAATAATTGTCAGAAAATAAAAAATTAAACTTTTCACTCGAGGGAAGACTTGAACCAAGGATCTCTCGTTTCACAGCTGCCCACGCTAACCACGGAACCACGGCGACCTTGTGCCTACACTACCCTTGATGTTGCCTATCTTATACGTGGACTACTCAGTTTGTATATTTTGCTTATTTTTTTCATAGTTCCACACAACTTCTTCCTGTTTTCTTGATTGATCTGTGTTCAGTTTTTCAAGGCCTATCCACTGTGCCAACTTATAACTAAATCTGAGAGGGGTGCGATTGGGAGGTTCCCTTGTTAGATTTCAGCCCATTCTCCCTCATTACTAAACTATGATCAGAGTCTACATCTGCTAAGTCCAGACATTATTCTGTCTTGCCTCTTGACCTTTTTAGAGTAAACCTCATCTTGTGATTTTTGACCAGTGAATTTGCTATTACTAGCTGAAATTTATGGCAGAACTCAATCATTCTCCTTTCTGATTCCTACTACCAAGCCCATATTCTCACGTAACTGTATCCCCATTCCTCTCCCTATTACTGAATACTAACTCCCCATGGTTATTAGATTATCATCTCCCTACTGAATTAATCGTTCAGTATCCCCATATAATTTCTGTATCTCTTCACCTCGTGTCTCAGACGTCGAGATACAACTGTTATTGCCATGGTTTGCTGTCGATTCTAATTAGAAAACCCTATCACTGAACTCTTCGCGGTAATTCACTATCTACCATTCCTTCCTATTCATAACGAATCGTACTTCAGTTTACCATTTCATCCTGCTGTTGATATCATCTTACATTAATCTAACCAAAAGTCCTTATCTCACTTCCATTTCACTTCAATGATTTCCACTATCTTAGTGAGTCCTTTTGTGATTTTCTATCCTCCCTTCCACATTCAAATTTCTTACGTTTCATGCTGCGACTCGTATTGTCTTACCCTTTCGTTGATTATTCAGTCTTTTTCTCGTCTATGTGAATACTAAAAAGAATCTGTAAAATTTTGGTTACACCATACATCACACAAATCTAAAGGCTGTCATTTGAACTGAATACCTAGGAATTACAACTACGAATAGCTCACATCGGAACGATTGCATAGATATTGTTGTGGGAAGGCGAGCCAAAGTCTCTGTTCTATTGGAATAACAAATCCACTAAAGGAGACTACCTACAATACGTTTGTCCGTCATCTGCTAAAGTACTTGGAACGTTATTTCTATTTTTAACTGCAATTTCCTTAACCTTTAATATAAAGAGAGTGGAAGGAATTGACCCATACAGTGACCATTTCATTTCAACATATTTATTTGCATCATAGATAAATTATTAAGAGAATTACAATCGCAAATCAGATAATTTCTTTAGGAAATGCCATTCAGGCAAACTTTACAAACTGCTTGTTAAATAAAACCAGAAATGCATTAATCTCTTTAAAAAATTTAAAAATCCACCACTCAGGCCAATTTTACAAACTGCTTGTCATATGAAACCACAAGCGAATTAATGAATTTGCAAACATTTAAAAAACCGCCACTCGGGCCAAGTAAATCATTTAAAATAATCTTTACATCAAATAACCAGGAGATCAATTATTATTTCCACATAGATTGAAAACCGCCCCTCCCGGGTGAGGTATTACCAAACAACTTTACAAGGTTATAGACAGTTTGATCAATAATAACCCCGTTATTTCCCCTTCAGAATTTACATACGCCACTAAGGCTGAATCGCACCACAATTTTAGAAAACGGTTTCAATTAAGACACATTCTTCTAGAAATCCCTCAAAATTCTTAAGCCAAATTTTTAAAACATTTAACGCGGGCAACCTTGCAGAGCCACAACAAGTTTTAGAAAACTGCAGCTTATACAATAACTGAGGCCCGAGATTGTGAGGCCGCGACTTGGCCACGAATGATGGAGGCGACTGAGTACTTATCTTCGAATTAAGATGTGGACTCCGTTTGTACTTCCACCCCGTTCAGAACACCGAAATCGGAACCAGACAGCACTCGCGAGCTCAGGCGAAGTCAACCGCCCGTATGCCCGCTACTAATTTAAAAGGGGAGGCTCTGCACTTCGGTGGCCCACTGCTTCCGATCTCTGAAACATAAATCATAAGCGACAACAGGGAACCAAACAACCCTTCCTTCACCTTAATACTCAAACTTATACAGACAACTACTTCGATAAAATTGACAATAAAAAAACTAATTTCTTCCCTTTAAGCATAACCACGTACACGAATGATGCTAACGGAACTGGCTCATTAAAACCCAAGCATCACATGGAGCACCTTATGTGGGCCTGTAAGGTACCACACGGCCATCTTTAGAAACGGAATATAGACCGTTCGGTAAGGCTGCGCACAGGTATAAATGTTTTAGACATTTGCCAGCCGAAGTAACAACAATACTATCAAGGAGCGAAGCACACAATAAGAGGCATGAAATATCACATCACAGTCCTCGCAACGCTTTGCTGCCTCAAGAGCAATCGTCATTATACAGGGTGTTTCAAAAATGACCGGTATATTTGAAACGGCAATAAAAACTAAACGAGCAGCGATAGAAATACACCGTTTGTTGCAATATGCTTGGGACAACAGTACATTTTCAGGCGGACAAACTTTCGAAATTACAGTAGTTACAATTTTCAACAACAGATGGCGCTGCAAGTGATGTGAAAGATATAGAAGACAACGCAGTCTGTGGGTGCGCCATTCTGTACGTCGTCTTTCTGCTGTAAGCGTGTGCTGTTCACAACGTGCAAGTGTGCTGTAGACAACATGGTTTATTCCTTAGAACAGAGGATTTTTCTGGTGTTGGAATTCCACCGCCTAGAAGACAGTGTTGTTGCAACAAGACGAAGTTTTCAATGGAGGTTTAATGTAACCAAAGGACCGAAAAGCGATACAATAAAGGATCTGTTTGAAAAATTTCAACGGACTGGGAACGTGACGGATGAACGTGCTGGAAAGGTAGGGCGACCGCGTACGGCAACCACAGAGGGCAACGCGCAGCTAGTGCAGCAGGTGATCCAACAGCGGCCTCGGGTTTCCGTTCGCCGTGTTGCAGCTGCGGTCCAAATGACGCCAACGTCCACGTATCGTCTCATGCGCCAGAGTTTACACCTCTATCCATACAAAATTCAAACCCGGCAACCCCTCAGCGCCGCTACCATTGCTGCACGAGAGACATTCGCTAACGATATAGTGCACAGGATTGATGACGGCGATATGCATGTGGGCAGCATTTGGTTTACTGACGAAGCTTATTTTTACCTGGACGGCTTCGTCAATAAACAGAACTGGCGCATATGGGGAACCGAAAAGCCCCATGTTGCAGTCCCATCGTCCCTGCATCCTCAAAAAGTACTGGTCTGGGCCGCCATTTCTTCCAAAGGAATCATTGGCCCATTTTTCAGATCCGAAACGATTACTGCATCACGCTATATGGACATTCTTCGTGAATTTGTGGCGGTACAAACTGCCTTAGACGACACTGCGAACACCTCGTGGTTTATGCAAGATGGTGCCCGGCCACATCGCACGGCCGACGTCTTTAATTTCCTGGATGAATATTTCGATGATCGTGTGATTGCTTTGGGCTATCCGAAACATACAGGAGGCGGCGTGGATTGGCCTCCCTATTCGCCAGACATGAACCCCTGTGACTTCTTTCTGTGGGGACACTTGAAAGACCAGGTGTACCGCCAGAATCCAGAAACAATTGAACAGCTGAAGCAGTACATCTCATCTGCATGTGAAGCCATTCCGCCAGACACGTTGTCAAAGGTTTCGGGTAATTTCATTCAGAGACTACGCCATATTATTGCTACGATGGTGGATATGTGGAAAATATCGTACTATAGAGTTTCCCAGACCGCAGCGCCATCTGTTGTTGAAAATTGTAACTACTGTAATTTCGAAAGTTTGTCCGCCTGAAAATGTACTGTTGTCCCAAGCATATTGCAACAAACGGTGTATTTCTATCGCTGGTCGTTTAGTTTTTATTGCCGTTTCAAATATACCGGTCATTTTTGAAACACCCTGTATTTCACTAATCGTTGGTAGGACTTGAATTACTTAACTTGATGCCAGGTGCTGGATCGATGTGGTTAAGACACCAGACGTTGCTTAGTCCGATAGTAACAGCGTGTTCCCTCACGGAAGCGAGCACATGCATAGCTTCACGAGGTTGTCAAGAAGCCACATCGCCGGCCCGCTGTTACTGACCCCAGTACGATCAAGCGCTATCTTCCGCCCGTACTCAGGCACACCGTGCTCGCTGTCGTCTCTCAAACGTCTCGCTAATACGAACACTTCCGCTTACCGTGCCCAACGTTGTTGTCCCTTTCCACTCCGTACTTCCCGCTATATCCTGAGCCGGCCCAGGCTGCAAAGACAAACTTCTGCCAGAGGGAATCGATAGTGCCTAACCAAAGATAGCCCTGGCACCAATCCCGCCACGGCTCAGTACTCTGTGCGGTGTGGGATCCTTACGGAACAGGATCGACGACGGACAATGAAAACGTCCGAAGAAGGGCAGCTCGTATTGTATTATCGTGAAATAGCGGACATGTTGTCACGGATAAGATATGGGCGTTGGGGTGGCAATCATTCAAACAAACACGGTATTCGTTGCTGCGAAATCTTTTCACAAAATTCTAGTTTACAACTTTCTCCTCCGAAGGCGCCGGCCGGAGAGGCCGAGCGGTTCTAGGCGCTACAGTCTGGAACTGCGCGACCGCTACGGTCGCAGGTTCGAGTCCTGCCTCGGGCATGGATGTGTGTGATGTCCTTAGGTTAGTTAGGTTTAAGTAGTTCTAAGTTCTACGGGACTTATGACCTCAGCAGTTGAGTCCCATAGTGCTCAGAGCCATTTGAACCATTTTGAACCTCCGAAGGCGAATATATTTTATTGACACCCAGCTACATAGAGCGAAATGATCATCGTAATAAAATAAGAGTAATCAGAACCCGCGCGGAAGTGTTCGTGTTCTTCTAGCGTTGTTAGATAGTGGGTCGGTAAAGAAGTAGTGTGAAAGTGGTGTGACGATCCCTCTGCCGGGCACTTGCAGAGCAGTGATTTAGATGTAGGTGAAATGCGAAGTGAGATGCTGATTGCTGCAGCTTCCCACATTTCAAGCAGTTCTTGCAAAATCTTCGTATGACCTAGTTTTCAACTAGGCTGGCTAGTTTAGAATTGTGGGCCGTCGGTTGATCGGCGAGTGGAGAAGACTTTACGAGAACGCACGCCAGAGGCAAGGATCGCGATTTGGCATTAGCGTTGCTTCCAGAGGCTATTTCCGACTCATTCGGCAGGCCTCCGCGTCTGAAAGTTATTGCTGTGTACTCAACCGAAGGAGTTCCTCCATGCTGGCCTCAAGAGATGCTGAAATGATGAACTCTGCGATTGCAGTGGCGAAAGTGGAGCACACTTGCGAGAATGATAGGTGGAATCAAGTAGCAGAGATCCTCGTCCTCTGGCGGTGCTCTGCTGACAGGCTATCCTGCTACTCGTTCGTGCTACGTACTAGCCGCTGTTTGCCATAAGCGTTACATGCGCTAGAAAAAGTGCGGAGGCAATTCCCTTTTTAAGCAAAAGGTCGACGCACACAACTGTAGCTGATATCGTTGGCGTCTGTCCTCTGTATAAAGCAGCATGTTTTCCGCGAATAACAGTCTTCATGGAGATAAACAAATGTGTATAGAAGTTTTTGTAGAAACGTATCACAAGATTTTATAGCGAGACGAGGATAATCTGTACATCCGTTAAGCTACTGAAAATGGGCCATGCCAGAAGCTAATAAATTTTTAGAATAGTCTTTTCTAAGATTTATTGAGGTTGTGGTGCCCACTCTCAAGAAAGTAGATATAACAGTGTATCAAAACTACACTGTACTTTTTTCGATTGGAGGCTGTAGCAAGCAGAGTGAACGTAATGATGATTACAGCTGTGGAGATAAGTGTGATAAGAACGTAGCTTGGAAACACATTAGTTTAATTTATGGCAGAAGTGTAACTTGGTAACCTTTTGTTAAGTTTTGTTAAGCAACTGTGTGGAAGAAAACATTTATAGTTTGTGTTCAGACAGGAGAATGATATTTTAAGGATCTTAAGTTGAAATATAGTTTTTACACAGCCCTCATGTGAATGCATTTGTATAGAATTTTTTTTTTTTTTTTACACAAGACAGAAAACCCTGAGGAAGCAAAAGATAGAGTTATTAAGGCCGTTTTGCGATTCGTACAACACCTCCACTTAGCGAACAGATGACAAAATTACATCTACTTTGAAGACAACATTTGACTTTTCACGTTATGCAAGGTAAGTGCAAAGGAGCAGTGACCACCCGTGCAGCCGACATCGAGCAACGGACACTGAGAAAGAGACATTTTACTGTCAATTATAATACTATGTTCTTTATTTATGTTTTATACAAAGAAATGATATATATATATATATATATATATATATATATATATATATATATATATATATATATATACACACCACATACATGATGTTTAACCTTCACTAAAGTAGAAGAAAGTTCATGGTTGAACTCTTGAGAGGAAATTTGATATGTTATCATATAATACACATTATGAGAGAGACAATCTCTGTGAGATATATTTTCCATTTGTATAGATGGTATCCACAAGAAGTGGAGATATTGAGGAAGTACTGAGCAGATATGCGATTCACTCATGCAAGGATTTGTTAAGGTATAATACACTAAGTCATATGAACAATCACAACACAAACAGAGAATCTGTCATGATGTTACACTACACAGACTTGACGTAAGGACACTTACATTTACCCATGATTTGGTAAATTGTAAGCACCTCCTTTCACACACCTCTTGAAGGTGATGGAAACGTTATAATGTATTATGTTCTCTTTTTTTATGTATTAGCTGTAGGATTTGGTTGTTTTTAGGTAGTGAATAGTTTCTTCCAGTCTATTTTTTTTCTTTCTCCATTATCCTACCACCTCCTGCAGCTGGGTATTGTTTGTTCATGGAATGTAAGAATATATTGTGTGACAGTAAACTTTCAGGTATGAATAAAAAGACATGAATATTAATGTCATTACAAGCCTGGTTAACCACTAGCCAGCCAAGATATGGAATCAAAAGAAAGAAAGAAATAATAAATGGAGGAAAGCCCGTGCTTTAAACATTAAGTCTTATATCCTTTGGCACGTCAAAACCTTAATAAAGAAAATCAAAATGACCATAAACCCCAATAAAAGAAAGCCAATGGGACTTAGTATAATTTTTTAGTGTAAATATTTCACGTGTATATTCTTGTAAATTTATATGTATTTGTATATGTGTTAATACTTTGCATATTGTCAACATATTTTGAAATGTGACCACGAAATGTAAGCTTTCATAATTAACTATGTAAACACGCTGGGACACTGTGAACTTTGTTAAAATGTAAATATGGCAAAAAAATGTTGCAAACTGTGTTAAACTGTGAACGTTATAAACGGCGAATTTTGTGTTACTTGTGAAACTTATGGTGCATAAACCAAATAACTGTTTGTAAATCGATATAAACTGCAATTTACTTCGACGATAATGAGGATTTTCACACTGCAATTGAACGTTTGTTGGCGAGTGTAAACAACGTGATGATACACCTACCTTTGCGAACATCGACGCCGTTGTTCCTGGCCGGCCTTCAGATGCTTTGGAGACAATAAACTCAGCACCTGTCGTAGGCGATGTGGAGGCTAAAAACTACATCGACCATATATGCCCCGGGAACAATAGTCATGAAAACGCACAAGGACCTGGAGTGTTGTGTCGTAACAGAAGACATGGACGTTGCTTCAGATCACGCACACGCTCAATCTTATGGTGTCACCGAACTTAACACGCCATTTATGCTGGAATAACAACTTGTAATGAACACTATGTGAAAGTGAATACTGTGCAAGATTGTCATAACACAGCGATTTTGAAACTGCCGCACGCGAAATTCGGTGATGCTATTGCGCATGCGCAAAGACTACGTGCTCCCAGAGATGCATTGGGAAACCAACGCTGGAAGCGCACAACATTAACTGCGCTGGTGAGCAGCTTGCTCAAACACACACTATGTAAACATATATATATTAATTGTCTAAAAAGGATCAAAACTGTAACAAGTGTATGTAGTATATAGATGTAGAAACCAAGTATTGACAAAGATAATCCTCTAAGTATGCACGTGGCGTTTCCTGGGAAAATATGTATAATAGACAATTAGGTATATATATTCTATTGTTTGCTAGCCTGCCACGCTAAATGTTTTAGCATTACAGTCGAGGGGGCGATGTAGCGGGGCTTTGAATTTCGCCGCGCTACACTCGTTCCCTCAGATAAAAAATATCCCGTCGCAGCGGTATGAGCGCTCGACGGCAGAGAAAATACTAAAATGGTAACACTTTTTTTGTTTTCTATCCGTTTTTTGTTTGTCTCTTGTTAGCCGAAGGTTAAGGCAGACGTGGTCTGATGCTGACGAAAAAAATTTAATAGCTAGTCTTGATCTGATTTTAATGTGTAGACATGTTGAGGAAGTTGTTATGAAATTTGGAGGAGGGAAGCAACGTAAAATAAATTGCATTTAATATCAAGACGGTCTTGTGTACATTAGAAATTCCTGGACAATGAAACTTATTGCAAGATTTCGGAGCCGACTTTTCACGCAGAAATGAAGGAGATTTTTGAAGATCTGGACGCCGCACGAAAGAAGACAAGTTAACCTGGTAAAGGATGATTTATCTACGACACTTCCCCCTGTCAGTTACATTTTGTTATTCTCTGTTTCTTTTCAGTAAGTTTTGTAGTGGAAATTGTTTTTTTTTCTCAAAACCGCCACAAGGACCACCCCAACAATAGCTTTTCCGAATAACGAAGTCCGATAGCTTTTCTGTAATACAAAGTCCGATTTGCTTTTCATTTTTCCCCTTTTTCACGGTCATTTACGATTTTAAAACCCCCTTTTTATTCACCATTTCTTCCCACATTTTCAACCTTTTCTTTTTCTTTTCTTCTCTCCTATTTTTCTTTTTTTATTAACCACTACAACTGTCTCCCGCGTCAGGACGCAAGTTTCGGATGTGTCGTTTTTGAGCAAATTTGAAACTTTAATTTATATTTTTTCCCAACAGAGAATAACCAAAAATTCTGAAGTTTAAAGAGTCACGAAAACACCCACTTTATTGTACCTAAGCAAATGATTATACAACAATATTGTAAAGAATTTTTGTAACTAATTCAATCTGTTTTCTTTTCATGGCATATATTGATGCAAAACTGTTATTGTGAGACCTTTTGGTGATTATCCGATGGAGATGTATTAAGAAAATCCATATTTTGACGAATACCACTTACGCAGAAGTGATTGACCAGCCGCTGCAGGACAGAAAATTTAATGGTGAGTCACACAATTATGTTTCATTCAACATTCAATAGCCAACTGCACAATCCATATTTCCCTTTCCACGCATCCTGTAGTTTTCTTCTAGATTTTTCCAAAATTATCTATCTCTATTGTAGTTTGTGGTAATTATAGTATTGTTGTAGGATATGAAGAACGTGAATTTGACCGCCAAACAGTCATTTGTTACGAAAAATTTTGTCCGTCCTGCTGCATCTTCCTCAACCATTGTTTGCAATAGAGCAATCATTTACATTGACGAGAAAATATTTCAACCTAAATTTGAGTCAAATCTTTATTAATCAGTCTTATATTTTTCCCCTTTTGACTTACGATTATACATCCTATTACAATGGAACGCGGTAAGGTAGGGATAGTTTCGGCAGATGAGTTAAGTGAAGTAGATTCATCGTTCAATCAACACGAAAGTCCGCTTTTCCCTACATGGACCAGTTCACAGATTAATGCAATGATTTTGCCTCAAACTCGCAACATTTGTGATAATACACAGATGGCGACTTTAAATAACGAAATGTGTAATGGACGCGAGACTAGACCGTCAGCGCCATTGTTAACATCAATGTCAGAACCGAATATGAGACAAATTCAGCAATGTGACACAAATCGGACGCAGGAAACTGACAAACTGGACCGACTATTGGAGTTATTTGCAGACATGAAACTGGACGCACTTGGTCAGGACTTTAGACAAAGGCTAGATAAAAGCGACGAAAAATTTGACGTATTAAACCGTACTATGACCGAAAATTTTGAACGAACGACAAAACAGATGGCAGAATTAAATAACACCACTCTACAGCTCAATCAGCGATTTGAGACATTGTCCGACCGAGTCACTAAACAGGAAGAAACTTTGGTTACATTCACACATGAAACAAAAAACAATATCACCCGATGTGAGTATCAGTTAACTCAAATAGTTAATGTGCAGCAGGAAGTGAACACTCGTGTGGAAGAGTTAGCTCAGGCCCACACTTCAGCTAGCTCCACCCAAGAAAAGCTGACTGAAGAAGTGGGAAATATTACCCAACAGCTCACAATGGTAGTTCTTGAACACACCCACCTCAAAGAAAAGATAGAAAAATTAGAAGACCGAGCGGACCTCGCGTCACTAAACAACGTCACCAACATGGCCGAAAGAATTGTACATGAATGCAAATTGTGTGACGACTATCTGGACAAAAAACTTGAAACAATTACACAAGACATACTTTCAAAAACAAAGACACATGTTAAAGACGAGACAAAACACATAGAAGACGAAGTGACAAAATTACGAGACAATGTTGTGCCATGTTTGGCGATTGGTGCAAATGCATCGTCAGGGAACGACAAAACAGCTAAAACCATGGCTAATGACACAGACAGAACACCTATTGTGGAATCACCTATTACAAGTCAAAATTACAATGTGCCGCTTTCTTTTCCACCAAACGAGTAATATTACGGTACGACACCTAGAGTAGCAAGTGACACAAACCACGTCAATAGTGCTATACCGACCGGCATGGCCGATGTCACGTTTGTAAGGCATGGGTATTTCCAGACATTTTCCAGTGAGGACAAGCACAAAGTCCACCCTATTGTGTTTATTAGATCATTTGACGGTGTTTCCCCACGTAGTTGGTCAGAAGTCGATAAAATCAGATACGTCACCAATCTCATGAGAGGACGAGCAGCTAAGTGGGGTGCCGCTATGAAGCGGCGGTGCCTTAAGTTTGAACAGTTCGAACAAGCCTTCTTGGACGAATTCTGGTCCGAGAATGAGCAACAGAGTCGAAGGAGAGAAGTGTGCAACCCCGAGACCTATGATTCTAAAAAAGAGACGTTAAGACAATACTTTGAGAGGTACCTAGACAAGACACTGTACTGGTCCAAACCAGCCGACTTGCCAGCGATAACTGACACTTTAAAGAACCACTTACCCTTTCCATACCGAGACAGATTAATAGGAGTACCGGAGAATGACGTTAAGACTTTCTTAAACTTCTTAGATCAAATGGACGTAGTTTACAGAGGCGATTCACGCCATTCAAATTTTACTCATATTAGTAACCAAAATCAGCCCCCACCCCAAAGGAACCGTAGTGACGGTGGTTGGTGGAACCATCCGTCCGTGCCGCGACACAATACGATGCCTGCGCGCGAAACATATTCAAATGGAAACGTGTATGATGGTAGGAACAACCGCAGAAATTCGTGGAATAACGATAACAACAATAATTATCACCCATGTCAAAATGGTAACTACATGCAAAATGAAAATCACAGACAGTACAACAACAACAGCAATAGGAGACGTGAGAATAACAGGTTCAACCCGGGCTACTTTGACAGGAACATGACATATAACAGACATAATTACCACCAAAACAATAACAATCCCAACAATCACCGACAGAATATGTGGAACACACAAAATTCACGCATGACAAATCATAACCCTCCACGGAATCCGCCGCCGTTCCCCAGTACAGTCATGCACTCCCCGCCACGAAGTAGCAATAACAATTGCGGCGCGCCATCAGCTGACGCGTGGGCGCCAACCGGCCGGAATGTAAACATAGTGGAGCTGGTCAATGAACCCGGCCAAACACTGAGACGGCTTGTTTCCTCAGGTACGGCGACAAAATGACAGTAGAACAGGAATTAACAAACCTATCAAGTTGATGACCTCGTTCTTTTGCGTTCACATCCCAAGTCTACAAAATTAAAACAACTGAACAGAAAATGGCAGCTATTATATTCAGGTCCTTTCAGAATAGCAAGCATACCTCACCCAGGTTGTTACTCCCTAGAATACCTGTTATCTCACAAGCCGAGGGGGCTGCATCCCCACAGACATTTGAAACCCTTTGTGCACTAAAACAACATAATATAATGACAACTAAGTTGAACATGAGCAAGTTGCTGTGAAAACGAGATCGTAAATATTTGTATTGAATACACGAACATTAAGTTATACAGCCTAAGAACACAAACGTTAATTTATGGAAATCATATACTGCAGTTACACTTGTGCACATAATTATAAAGAGAATGTAAACTCAGGCGAGTACACTTACTGAATGAGAAGATATTCACATAGGAATGAGATCTACGCAGGTTACATTTGTTGTTAATTATAAATTATAAGGTGAACCAACAATTAGCTATTTCAAGGCACTCTAATGACAGAAGATAATAGCTATTGAGATCAGTAATGACGTAGGTATGTAGCAGAATGAATGAGGATGTAAGAATGAATGATCAGTATGAATGAGTTAATATTTAAGTTAATATAAGAAGGTAAGTTACTGTGAAGTAGTTGATGGAGACAGATTATTTGAGGAAAATATTATTGGAGTTTTATGAGAATGGAAGTGCCAAATGGCCCCACGTATGTGATATATTAATGTTTGATGAGGAATATGTTTAATGTATAAGGATATATATATTATGATGAATATGTGAGTAAGGAATGAGTGAGAATGTTTTGGTAATATTGTGCTACCTAGAGAAGTGAGTAAATAGTCTACATCTTTTGATTACATAAGAATTTCAGTTACAAAGAAAACATTTGTGATGAGTTAGAACACGTGAGTACAAGACGTTAAATGTGAATCTATTTACAGTACCCTTGAAAATGAACGAATGTAAGAAAAGCAGAGTCACCATAATGGTGATTACAGCTGTTGAAAGAAGCGTAATAAGAATGTAACCTGGAAACACATTAGCCTTAATTTTTTTCAGAAGTGTAACTTGGTAAACTTTTGTTAAGTTTTGTTAAGCCACTGTGTGGAAGAAAACATTTATATTTCGTGTTCAGACAGGAGAGTGATATTTTAAGGAACTTAAGTTGAAATATAGTTTTTACACAGCCCTCATGTGAATATATTTGTATAAATTTTTTTTTTTACGAAAGTGAAATTTAGTGCCATGCTAGCCTTTAATTATTATACTTACACACAACAGAAAACCCTGAGGAAGCAAAAGATAGGAGAGTTATTAAGGCCGTTTTTGCGACTCGTACAACACCTCCACTTAGCGAACAGATGACAAAATTACATCTACTTTGAAGACAACATTTGACTTTTCACGTTATGCAAGGTAAGTGCAAAGGAGCAGTGACCACCCGTGCAGCCGACATCGAGCAACGGACACTGAGAAAGAGACATTTTACTGTCAATTATAATACTATGTTCTTTATTTATGTTTTATACAAAGAAATGATATATATACACCACATACATGATGTTTAACCTTCACTAAAGTAGAAGAAAGTTCATGGTTGAACTCTTGAGAGGAAATTTGATATGTTATCATGTAATACACATTATGAGAGAGACAATCTCTGTGAGATATATTTTCCATTTGTATAGACGGTATCCACAAGAAGTGGAGATATCGAGGAAGTACTGAGCAGCTATGTGATTTACTCATGCAAGGATTTGTTAATGAGTAATACACTTAGTCATATGAACAGTCAGAACACAAACACAGAATCTGTCATGATGTTACACTACACAGACTTGACGTACGGACACTTACATTTACCCATGATTTGGTAAATTGTAAGCACCTCCTTTCATACACCCCTTGAAGGTGATGCAAATGTTATAATGTATTATGTTCTCTTTTTTTTATGTATTAGCTGTAGGATTTGGTAGTTTTTAGGTAGTGAATAGTTTCTTCCAGTCTATCTTTCTTTCTTTCTCCATTATCCTACCACCTCCTGCAGCTGGGTATTGTTTGCTTATGGAATGTAAGAATATAATGCATGACAGTAAACTTTCAGGTATGAATAGAAAGACATGAATATTAATGACATTACAAGCCTGGTTAACCACTAGCCAGCCAAGATATGGAATCAAAAGAAAGAAAGAAATAATAAATGAAGGAAAGCCCGTGCTTTAAACATTAAGTCTTATATCCCTTGGCACGTCAAAACCTTAATAAAGAAAATCAAAATGACCATAAACCCCAATAAAAGAAAGCCAATGGGACTTAGTATAATTTTTTAGTGTAAATATTTCACGTGTATATTCTTGTAAATTTATATGTATTTGTATATGTGTTAATACTTTGCATATTGTCAACATATTTTGAAATGTGACCACGAAATGTAAGCTTTCATAATTAACGATGTAAACATGCTTGGACAAAGTGAACTGTTAAAATGTAAATATTGCAAAAAAGTGTTGCAATCTGTGAACGTTATAAACGACGAATTTTGTATTGTTTGTGAAACTTATGGTGCATAAACCAAATAACTGTTTGTAAATCGATATAAACTGCAATTTACTTCGACGATAATGAGGATTTTCACACTGCAAATGAACGTTTGTTGGCAAGTGTAAACAACGTGGTTTAACTTTTGCTCAAAAACGCCACAAGGACCACCCCAACAATAGCTTTTCCGAATAACGAAGTCCGATCTGCATTTCTTTCTTTCTTTCCCTTTTTTCACGGTCATTAACGATTTTGAAAAAACCATTTTTATTCACGATTTCTTCCATATTTTCAACCTTTTCTTCTCTTCTTATTTTTTTTATTAACCACTACAAGGCACTGCACACTCTACTAAAGTAGATGAGAATGCCGATCTATTTTTCCCTGTGGTACACATTAGGGTGAACGTAGGAATTTGAAATAGTAAAAAACTGAGAAACGGGTTGCCTATTATAAAAGTAGCTACGGTATAAGTTATAAGGTTAGTGACAAAAAATTATTTGCTTTATAGAATGAACTAAAAATAATATGTTTCCCGATAAAAATTAATTTTGGTGGCTTTTATTTAAATATTCATAATTGCAAGAAAACTGAGGACCTGTTAGCTGACCAGTTTGGCTTTCGTATAGGTAAAGGCATTAAAGGGACGGTTGAGACGTTGCGCTTGATAGTGGAAGCAAGACTGAAGAAAAATCAAGACACGCCTGTAGAATTTGTTAACCTAGAAAGATCGTTCCACATTGTAAAATGGTGTAAGTTGTTCGAAATTCTCAGAAAAACTGAACTAAGATGTAGTGAAAGACGGGTAATACAATATGTACTAGTACGATGAGAGAACAATAAGAATGCAGGACCAAGAACTAAACGCTCGTATTAAAAAGGCTGTAAGACAGTGTATTTCACCCCTATTGTACAGACGAAACAATGACAGAAATAAAAGAAAGGTTCAGCTGTCGAGTTAAAATTCAGAGTGCAAAGATTTCAGTGATAAGATTCGCTGACGGCATTATTATCCTCAGCGCAGATGAAGAAGAATTGAAGGATTTGTGGAATAGAATGAACAGTCTAATGAATACAGAATATGGATTAAGAGTAAACTCAAGAATGGGGAAAGTAATGTAGGAGAATTTGCCAAATTGCAGATCGCGAAGTTGAGGTATTCTGTTGCCTTGGAAGTAAAACAACAGCAATGTGGGGTGACCGCGTGGTTAGAGACGCCATGTCACGAACTGAGCCGCCCCTCCCGCCGGAGGTTCGAGTCTCCATTGGGCATGGGTGTATGTGCTGTCCTTAGCGTTGCTTAGTTTAGTTTAAGTAGTGTGTAAGTCTAGGGACTGATGACCTCATCCCTTTGGTCCCTTACGAAATCACACATTTGAACATATGAAGTAAAACAACCGTGGACGGACAACGAAGCGAGGACATAATAAACAGACTATCACTGGCAAAAATGGTATTCCTGGCCAAGAGAAGTCTACTAGTATCAAACGTATGCCGTAATTTGAGGAAGAAATCTCCCAGAAAGTACGATTGGAACACAGCATTGTACGATAGCAACTCATGGACGATGGGAAAAATCGGAATAGAAGTGGAATGGTAAGATAAGGACTGAGGAGGCATTCATCAGAATTGCAGAAGAAAGCAACATATGGGAATCGCTGACAAGAAGAAGGGTCAGGATGATAGGACATGTGTTTGCATCAAGCAATAACCTTCATGGGACTAGCGTGGTCTGCAGAACGTAAAACCAGTAACAAGGTGATTGGAATACATCCAACATTCAGCAAATAACTGAGGACGTAGGTTGCAAGTGCTACTCTGATATGAAAAGGTTGGCACAGAAGACGAGTTTGTGGCGGGAAGCAACAAACCCGTCAAGAACCTGATGACTAAGTAAAAAAAAGTTAAAATTTTGCTATTAAAATGTTCAGTCAGTTGGCGCCTACCACGAAAGGCGTTCAAGAAGTAACGCTACACTTTCTTTATCGATAAATTCTGGATGAAAAATGCGTAATTTGTTGTGGGACGTGGTGGAATATTCCCGTTTCAACCTCTGCAGTTTCACGAGGTTCTTACAGATTGCGGCGCTCTACGTAGCCATCAGTATGAGTTTTGTAATGGAGGTACGTTCCAAGCAGAGGGCTGTCACAGTATATCTTTCGGCGGAAAACAAAAGCATCATAGATACTCATAGGCACTTGCGAAGTGTCTACGGAGACATGACACCAATCTGCGTAACTGGACGTCTCTGTCTGTAGTGCTGCCACAGTCATCAACGAGTTGGGTTACCCAAACGTGTGTGCACGCTGGGTTCGTCGCTGACTAACAGGAGACCATAGAGCAACAAAGGAACGTCGGTGCGGAATTGCTTGCGCGTTACGAGGCTGCCTATGACAATTTTTGTCGAACACCGTCACAGGCAGAATCGCACCCTCAGCCACAAATGCTGTGGCAACGGTCTCCTGGGACTCTGAAGGGGTTATTGTGTTTGACGTCCTCCCTCATGGTGCAATAAGCAACTACCACCAGGAAACTGAAAAACGACTTCGGCGTGTTCCTCTCCAGAAAAACGTAAGCGAATCTTTCCTTCTCCATCATAATTCACTCGAGAGAGCATCATAAAATTTCATAGGACTGTTCTTCCCCATCAACTCTACACCCTTGATATCGCACCTCCGTGCTTGCACATGTTTGGCCCAATGAAGGATGCACTCGACGTGAAGCAGTACGTGGGTGATGGAGAGGTTATTGATGGAACAAGCCTTTGGCTCCGACGTAGACCAGTACAATGCTGGCATACAGGCTCTCCCTGTGAGGTTGTGTAAGACTGTCGCATTGAACGGAGATTATGTTGAAAAAAAATGAATTTTTAGGTAGAAGAATGGGGAATAATATGATGTATTGGAATCCCAAATAAAACCAAATCCTTTCAGAAAAAAAGTGCAGTCTTACTTATTGAATGCCTACCGAGCCAATCCCCCCCCCTCCCCCCATTCCCCCCACCCTCACACCGAGCCCCCCGTAGCTCACGATTTACTAACAACTTTGTGATCGCGTATACTCATGAAGCACACCATTGTTTTCTATAGCTGGGCATTACATATCTGTATAAAAGGGAAACTACCAGTCATGACTTGTACTAGACGAGACTAGGGAAGGTACGAGTAATTCTGGCACAAAAATTCGTTGTTCTCCTCTAATCCTGCATAGGTGATTTAGCCTGGGCGACAGATGAGCAAATAAGCGTGACTGTACGTAGAAAGTCAAAGGCAACATCTTTATATACGTTTGGGAAATAGTCAAACCGATTAAAGGAATTTCGCAGTTTTCAAGTGAAGGTTATTGTGAAATATTTGTTAGGGCTCACGATATCTTATTGGAGCGTGCTGAGTTCACGTGAAAGTTTATCCATGAAGTTTTAATTATCACCTCCGAAAGATTATGTTACGTATAAGGGTCGATCGAAAAGTTTCTGTCTGATGAGGTTGCTGCAGCGTATATGCAACGTAGTGCAGCTTCGTTGCGAGTATGTAAGCACCGAGATGTAGGTAAGGAATTAAAGTGTATTGATGTCTTTCCGAAGCGCGTGAGGTACATGTGGAACGTGACTATGACGACGTTATTAGCAAGTGCGTGCACACAAGACCATCGTGCTGCTTTCTTTTCTTGGCTGCCGAAAGACGAACACCGATTGACATCCACCGAAGAATGAAGAATATGTATGGTGCAGCTTGTCTACGCTCCAAGTTCCATGCTGGTCGCGATTCGACACATGACGCTGATCGATCTGGGAGGCCAGCCTCTTCCATTCAAGAAACCTCGTGTCTCCGTCGCTGAAGAATGGTACGAAGGTACTGCACAACAGTGCAGAAATTACGGAGCGCAATCAAGGCGAATCGCCCAACAAAAATCCAACAATATGTGCTGTTTCTTCATGATAACGTATGTCCGTGTATCGTAAATGAGGTATCGCTCTAGCGGGAATGTTACAGCTGTGTGAGCCTAATACAAACGACCTCTTTAGCCGCTTGATCACCGCGGACGAATGCTGCCTACATTGCTATGACCGAGAGACGAAAGAGAAAACAAGCAGTGGAAGCGTGTGGATTCGCCACCATCGAAAAATGCGAAAACACAGCAGGCATCAGGACAGATGAAGTTGAGTGCTTTTTGGGACTGCCGCGATGTGGTGATAGTTAGTCACAGGAACGTAGTAACGAAAACTGATTACAAATTAATGGGAGGCTGTCAAGATGTAGTGTCACAGGAAATCTGCAAGGTGTCTGCGAGGGGTGGGAGGGAGGGAGGAGTGGTTATTTGGAACAAGACTATACCATGAGCCACCAATTATGCACGATGCCCAAATAGGAGTTTCTTTTAATTAGAGGCCCTTACTCGCAAAACTGTGGAGTGCACCACGATGCAATCTTATTAATAGGCACAACCGGTTAAGAGAGGAGGATGGTATTGTTAGTATTTCATTATAAGAACATGTGGTTGGAGGGGAGGGGGTGTCAAATATACTTCACAACAAAATTTAAGTTTAAATAAGTTAATATTCACATTTAAAAATTGAATAATAACAAACCAACTTTAAAAACATTTCTTAAGAAGCTATCATTTTTTCGGACACTCGTAACTGGCTCCCATTCTGCTGCATAATTTTGAATTTCGCTCAAGGGTACCTACAGCTCTCCTCTGTGAAGGTGCAACATCGTGGCGCTCTGCGACATCACTCTCGGCCTCTGCGGCGCTTGAAACAGCAAAGTGTCGACAAGTTCGAAAAAATGGCAACAGTTCAGAAGTCCATTAGAGCTTTAAAGTGAGTTAGTGTTCAAAAAATGGGGCCAAACTTCACCACAGTTCTGCCCAACCCTACCGCGGACCTTCCACACGATAGGAATATCGTCACACCCCGTCTTAGTCACATTTAACTCCTTCCTTTGCGGAACTGCGATGGAGGTGAGAACAGCGACACCGAGCGTTCAAATTACGCGGTTTTATTATGGGTGTCCAAGGAAATATTCTAGATATACCATCGCTCAGAATCGATACGAAAAGTCCTCGGGACGGTGTCAATGAAACCACTCCTTCCCTTGTGGCGTTGATTCCTACATATTTCCCTGTCGAAAGCGACAGCTTGCAGTGCGAAGAGCAATAGGATGACGTTCTTGACAATGTTAGGCACTGCTGCCACTCCGTGGGCGTCTCAACTCTGCTCTAAGCACAATGGGCTGCTAAAACCCCATTGAATATGATCTGACCCTTTTGACGCGAAGCGCTACCCCACTTTTTGGTCTGGAATCATTGTGGACTGTTCGAAACCAGTCGAAGAAATTTGAAAGTGATGCGAAGCAGCAAACTGTTTTACGCATTTTCAGAGCCTCTGTTCCACGCACTCCTGTGACGAGATGTGGGGGAGGCTGGGGTTTCTATATTATTGTGTGTGTGAATAAAAAGGCAAAGGCTCACTCAAACCCCCCCCCCCCTCCCATTTCTGCAACATCCTCGGTGCCACGAAAGGATTGTTGCTGAGCGCTTTAAAAATGTACCTGTGGGAAACTTCGCACCAATTAAGTCTCGTAGCCGCCTGAGGGCAGGCACGAGGGTCCTGCAGCGGTGTCGAAATTTCTGGCAGGTACAATTTTAGCTTGGCCAACATAGGTGGGTGTGTGGCACCGAGGGTGTTGGCGAACTCGAGGTGTTAGAGGGACCCATTGCAATGTTATTCACGTATATGTTAATTTAGCACAACGCTTCCTCCACTCTACCCCTGCCCCCCTCCTCCCCCCTCCCCTCCCACGATCACGCCACAGGAGGGCTCGAAGCAGAAGCTTTGAAAATGGCGCAAAACCCTTTGCTACTTCGGATCACTTTCAAATTTCGTCAAATGGTTTAGGGCGGTTCCTAATGGTTCTCCCTGTATACCAGAGAAAAAAATGCGGTCGCATCATTCTCGAAAGAGGTCAGATCACGTTCAGTGGGATTGCAGCACTACAATGTCCTTAGAGGAGGTTTGAAACTCCCTGGGGTGAAGGAAGTGTCTAACATTGTCAAGAGCATCGTCCTGTTGCCCATCGCACTGCAAACTGTCGGTTTCTAACTTCTAACCTGTGACTTTTCTTTAGTATTTGTCGACACCTTGCAAGTTATTTTATAAACAAACACATTGTTTCAATTATCACGGTGAAAAATTAAGACATCACGATGATTTTAGTCCTAGACATGGAGATGATATTAGTTATTCTCTACCTATTCATCTTTTCACCAAGCAGTGCAACACATTTTTCTCAACTGTGGAATATTAGCTTGAGACCTTGGTTGTAGAAATCTTATTTTTTCTCAAAGGTGCCTATGCACTTCTTCTGTATTAGTGCAAATGCGTGGCACCCTGCAACGTCACCCTCAGCCTCCGTGACGTTTCAAACACTGTTTGCCGGCCGCTACGGTCGCAGGTTCGAATCCTGCCTTCTGCATGGATGTGTGTGATGTCCTTAGGTTAGTTATGTTTAAGTAGTTATAAATTCTAGGGGACTGATGACCTCAGATGTTAAGTCCCATAGTGGTCAGAGCCATTAGAACCAGTCAAACACTGTTTGAAAAGTGTTCAGTCTGATGTGATTTGAGCCGTGCGTGGCTCATGTTTATGTACTTCCACCTCACTACGTTAATTTAAATTACTACTGAGTTACTCCTTTGCGTGACCGTGGCCGGCGCTAGCAGCGCGTATCGATATACCCCCTCTCGTAGTATCTTTGCTCGACTCCTATTACTTCTCGGTCATTGTCTGTCGTAAGGGAGTTCGGGCCGCGAATTCAGGTCTGCCAGTCAGTTGGAACGTGTCTGGAGCGCAGTCCGCACCTGCCAGTCGGGGAGTTGCAGTGCGGCACTAGTGCAGTCGGGTTGGAGCAGTGAGGTCTGCGTCGACATGGCTCACCCGACTATTGCCGCCACGCATCACTTGAGCCGGGCCACGGTCTCGGTGGATCGTCGTTCGGTCGTCGTACTGGACGACGCGTTTTGGCTCGCCCATCGTTCATGAGTCGGCTGTGTGTGTGTGCATCAACTCCCGATTTGTCTTCGTGCGTGCTTAGTTACTGTTGGGTATCGTCCAGGTCTTCGTGCAAGTGTTTGTCAGGTTGTGTGTGTAGTTGGCGTTATTTCAACTAACGACTATTTTAGATGTTGTCGGCATTCTGAGGATAGTCGGTCGGTTGCTGCGGACCAGGGAAGTTATCTCCGCGCGGTGCAGTCGGCTGGGTTCGCTGGCGATCCCTGCGCAGTGTCGGAGCGTATGTGGAGCTGTCCGATCGCTATGAGCTTCGTGGTCGCCGACCCAGGACGTCAAAGTTGAGTAGTGGTTTCAACTACCCAAGCCACGTCCATTCATGTAATGGTGGTTCATTGCAGTGGTTCGCTGTTGGGGAGGTTTTCCTGTGAGCAACATCGAATGTTTCTATTGCTGGAATTTAGCCGCCATGCAGTGCAATTAGTCGACTACAATTTGTGTGCACCTGCGGAATTTTCTGCATTGTGGCCTTTAGTGTTCTGGTTACCTGCCCTGGCAACTGACGTAAATTCAGGCAGTGTTCCTTTTGGGTGAAGTTAACTATATTACTGTACTTCAAATTCAAGTGTACCAGCGAAATTCTCTGCCTTGTGGCCTTTAGTGTTCCGGTTACCTGCCCTGACCACTAACGTAATTTCAGGCAGCGTGCTTTCCTCACCTGTTGTCACTGTCCAACATGGTGTGTAGTTTTGACAGCTAATACATACTTCGTTGTGGCTTATCACGATCGTAACATTTTGTGTTTCAGTTCTCGCGTACTGATTGGTGGCAAGCAAGTCGTTGTGTCGGTCGGTCCCTGCCTGTTCCCTGGTTGGGTTCCGACGGATCAAGTGTAGTTGGGCTCACCACCTGTCTCACCTATGTGAACGCGGGCAGACCGACCTCCCTGGAGGCTTCTGAGTGCCGTTTTCTTTATTGTCCTTCTCACCGGTGTTTGTCTGTTTATAATCTATCATAGCCAATAATTGAAAGATTTTTGTTTTTACTGCACTTTATGTATTTTGAAGTTTGGAAAATCAATTGTGGGCCTTAAGCTGCTTAAAACCTTATTCTTGAAATTATCCTTTAAGCAAAAACATTGCGGCCTTCTGCCTTAAAAGATTATGGTAATATATTTTAAAATTTTGAAATTTAATTGTGGCCCTCAGCCGCTTGTATTGCACCTTGCATGTGTTTGTTCTATCTACTTTCGCCTTGAGGCTTTTCAGCCTAGCTCTGATACCGTATATATTTTAATTATTTTATTTGCTATTTTAACTGCATTCTTATTTTGTTGACTTTTAAGATTGCTTGTTTGGAGGCCCTCAGCCGCGAAATAATTGCATTTTGAAACTCGTGGTTCTAAAGGTTCGGCTATGTGCCGTTTTAGTTGAAAGCTGTTATTAAATTAAAATAAATTACAGTTTTGAGTGAACCTGACCGACGCCTTATTTGGCCCTTTCCACAGTCCTAATCACCTGTTGTGCCCTGTGGGTTTAGCGGGCGTATCATGATTGTTGATAGTTTCCCGGCATACTGAATATCTGTGGTGTTTCAGGATTGCAGCCGCATCATGTTGACTTATTATCACAATATATCGGCTGCCAACCGTCCAGCTGTCTTCAGGTGAATTTCCGCCACTGGAGACTGTTGTTTATTTTTTTCTTTTTCTTTGTGATAAGTTGAGATACGGCGTCACTGGTGAGTCTGTCTTACTGCCTTAGTATAAAAGTAAAATTGTACTATACTACAATGACAACATACCGATGACATCATTGATGTGCACGTTGAAGTTGCGGCGGTGGGACTCAAAGTCCAATACGACCCTCCGATAGTGGAAGGTAGCAGACAATAGGGCACTCAACTACATGGGCACTGATATTGATGGTCGTATTCTGGACGTCACATACCGGGTGGTCATATAAAGACTGACGCTTTATTAGAGCGTGGTCTGAATCTGATTTCTCGAGGTTGGTAAGAGGAGCAGGGCAGCTGTGCCAGTGGCGGGCAGTCGTGGTGCCAATGTGTTGTAAGCCAGTGACGGTACCATGCAGGGCATCCACACTATCATAGAGACACCTAGCCTTCTCTCGAATACATGTGTTAGAAAATGGTTCAAATGGTTCTAAGCAGTATGAGACTTAACATCTGAGGTCATCAGTCCCCTAGAACTTAGAACTACGTAAACCTAACTAACCTAAGGACATCACACACATCCATGCCCGAGGCAGGATTCGAGTCTGCGACCGTAGAAGCCGTGTGGTTCCGGACTGAAGTGCCTAGAACCGCTCGGGCACAGCGTCCGGCTAATGTATTTAGAGTTACCGTGTTTGTTTAATCGTGGAGGGTAACAACCCTCACGAGGGGAGGGGCATGAAGCTCCACTGAAGCTCTTTATTCGGCAGACGCTGGAGGGTCTACTACGGGAGGCTCTAATTGTGGCCCATGCGTTGGAGCAGTAGATGAGGTGAGGGTGGACAACCATCTAGTATAGTCGAAGCATGGTTCCGAAGTTCAGTTCCCTGCTGTTGAAGAGGGGGTACAACGCATTCGTCAGCTTTTGTCCTTTTTGGATGGCGTATTCTGCCTGTCGATGGCAGAACAACTTTTTTTTCCATCCAGACCTCTAGATACTTGGTACCCGGGCACCATGGGACCTGGACGCCTGCAATAGTGAGTAGCAGAGAAATGGGCGCCGTTTGGTGGAGTAGACTGCCGCAGTTTTGGCAGCATTGAGGGCAATCTTGTTTGAATGATACCAGGTGACTGTCGCATCCACCTCCATGTAGAGATGAGCAGTGAGCTGGTCCATGTTGCGGCCAGTCGTATAGAACGCTGTATCATCGACGTATTGCTACAGTTGTCAGTGTGGGATGACTTGCATATTAGTTACATAAATGTTGAAGAGGATAGGGGACAACACAGAGCCTTGAGTGGTACCCATCAACATGTGACATGAGGTCGAGCGTTTTTCCGTGCTGAGTAACCAACAAGGTGAACTTGGTTGGTTCAAATGGCTCTGAGCACTATGGGACTTAACATCTATGGTCATCAGTCCCCTAGAACTTAGAACTACTTAAACCTAACTAACCTAAGGACAGCACACAACACCCAGTCATCACGAGGCAGAGAAAATCCCTGACCCCGCCGGTGAACTTGACATAGATGTCGGGCATGGTCTTCTGTGTCAGCATTATGTGCAAAATATTATCCTGCCCGATTATGTCGTACGTGTTTTGCTGATACAGTAAAACTGCTGATGTCGACATGTTGGTGTTAAGGCCCTCACTGACATCTGTACTCCTAAGCAAGCAGATGAGAAGCAAAACCGAACTGTTCCAGATAGATTGTCCCGGCCACCGCCGTACAATGGGAAATGTAGTGAAGGATCAAAGATTCTAGAACCTTTGCCATGAAATTCAGAGAAGGGTAATGGGTCTGTTGTTAGTAGGGACCATAGGATCCTTCGAGGCCTTTGGGAAAGCAATCAGTTTGGCCTGCTTCCATTGTGTGCGTGTTTGGGGGGGGGGGGGAGGGGTCAGTTGTGAGATGCTGGTAAATAAACCAGTGTCTTGAATGGGAGACGATGGAGGTGTTTATTTAAGATGCCATCCAAACCTGGAGGCGACTGCCCATGCTTCCACCAGGGGATCCGCTGGACTTCTGCTTGGGACGTAAGATAAGGGGCAGTAAGAGGAGGTCTTCGTCTGAAAGTGGTAACAGTTGCCAGAATATCATGTTCATCCTAGAGTTCATCAGGCATAACGTCCTGGACGAGCAATTGGTTCTGGGCCTTAAATTAAATGGCCAGAATTTGTACCACACAGAGGACAGCATAAGTTAAGCCATCCACTCTGCAGATGGGATTGTTGGTTTTCACTGTGGAATATTCTAGGGCTCAGACAACAGACCATTATGATTAACGTTGGAGGAGAAAGGTGAACATTTTGTCCTCATTGTTCTGTTTTCCAGTTAGCGAGGCGGTGGCAGGATTCGCATTGGAGATGCCTCATGCAATGCTTATTGCAAGGTTCTCGAAACTGCTTCCACCACCTGCGGTTGCGTTTCTTCTGGATTTTTAGTTCGTGCAATAAGGGAGGTATGTCATCCAGTGGGGTTAAAGCCCTTGGGACAATGGAAGTAGACGCCTTCGTTGCCTCCTGTATTTTCGTGGTTAGGTAATCAATAGCACTAACCAGATTGACAGGCGTTGTCAGGTCGAGGTTTTGCCAAGTGGTATTGTTGAGAATCCTGGGAAATTTGTCCAAAACCGTGATGCGAAAGGTAGAACAGATGTCTAAAGCCAGAGCAATATCAATAAGGTGCAGGAGCATACGGTCGTGGTCAGAGACCAGTTCGTGAAGTGTTTCCAATGATGTCAATGTACAGAGGTCTCCTTCAAGAAGTGATATGTTAGGGATCAAATACGCTGTAGCAGTAATAAAACCAAGAGTGGTAGAAACGGTGACATTGCCGCGGCGGAAAAATGAGCAGGCCGCGGATTCCTGTCCTTGGCTGTATTCATGGTTTGCCGCAGCGCGACTGACGTATCCAGCGCCCTGGCAGGCAAAATACACTAACTTCTGTCGCCTATAAGTTCTCGGTGCACCAGGAGAAATACGAAAAATACCGGTGCTTTAGAAGGCGAACGATAAATCAATGTCGACTCGAGAAACTAACAGAACTAAACAACGTTGAGCAGAACTCGTGACCGTAACGAACGACGCGCACGTACTCGCAAGTAAACACTGTAAGGGTTCCAACCTGAGTGACTAAGAGACTGCTGGTTCAAGGTGTCGGATTTATAGTAAAAATTGACGCGGAAACGTAGGCGCATTGGCGGCTGTCACAGCAGCATCCTCTATGGAAATCCGCGCCCTCTGCAAATAACGTTCCATCTGTGGCGCGTAGCGAATGTGTAAAGGTGAAACTGCATGTCGGCCCTCTCTCGGAATTTGCGGGACGCGTCATTAGGAATAAAATCTTTTCTCTCAGAAGAAAAGACATCGCAGGGTCCCAGGCCTGGTCCAGTTTAAAGTCACCGTCTAGAGTAGGCAGGATCCTAAGGAAACATCAAGTTAAAGTAATCTTCTGGCCACCAGCAAAGATTAGTGCCCTCCTCGGTTTGGTAGGGCACGATCCGTGTCTGTGGAATGCCGGAATTGAGGAAAAAGCGTGCGTAGGTCAGACGATATGCACAATACACGATAGGTGCGTTAAACATGAGTGCCACATTCGCATTTCGCAGCCCAATAAGTCGCCCGTACCTAAGCATTGCATTACCATAGGACGCTCTATGGACTATTGTGTCACAAAAATCTTGGCCCCAGCGAGATCCTTTTGAGATTCAGTAATTAAAGAGTCTGTGGAAACATATATAGCACAAAATCTTATAAATCGTGTCGGCGCTTTAAACTGGACCAGGTGTGGGATCCGGTGATATCTCTAATTTCTTTTGCGAGAAAACATTTTATTCATAATGACAAGTCTGGCGACATCTGACGTTCATTTTTAGCTACGCGAGTGCGCATTCCGAAAGAGGGCGGACATGTAGTTTCACCTTTACGTATACGCCTGCGGAACAGTATTTGCAGAGGTCATGGATTTCGATAGACACTCCTGTGACGTCCGCCAATGCGTATGCGTTTCCGCGCCGGTTTTTGCTATAAAGTCGACACTGTCAACCAGCAGTCGATAAATACAAAAAAATAATAAAGAAAGAAATCTATACATGCTTCGTCAAACTAACCCTTTTTTTATATTTTAACTCCAATTGTTTTTGCCCCTCATGTGTAAATTTCATCATTTATCCCCGTATTTACTGCATGTATTGTTCTCCTGTGATATTTTATGTAGTCTCTTGGCTGAAGAGCGGCGTATTGTTCCACTGCCAGCTCAGTCCTGCCCCCATGCGGCAGGATATGAAATGACAATAAAGGGAAAAAAACATCAGTCTCCAGTGACGGACACACCTGAAAATGGCTGGACGATTGACAGCTGAAATATTGTGGCAAAAAGTCAACAAGATCCGGCTGCAATTCCGAAACCTCATAGTGTGTTCAGTCTGTATTATATAAACTGGTTTGTGTTTCATGGCGGACAGCATCAATTGCAGACTGCCTATCTAGCAGCTTCTACGGGCATCACAAATTTTGTTTTCAATATTTCGTTCAATTACTGACGGAATTAAAGATTTAAAATGCTGTCATAATCTTACGTTAAATATGTAACACGCTAACTAAGTCAAGTAATAAAACTCAAAGCTGTGTATGTGTGTAGAGGCAGTGTAACTCACGGCATGAAAATTCCCCCTAGTGTATTCTCTAATATTTCAGGATGAGAGCACTTAGCGGCTTCCAACAAACTTTACTCATGATTTTAAACCATCACAATTTTTTTTCTCGCTGAAAGACCCAACAAAATGATGAAACATAAAAAAATGAACTACTGGCCATTAAAATTGCTACACCACGAAGATGACGTGCTACAGACGCGAAATTTAACCGACAGGAAGAAGATGCTGTGATATGCAAATATTTAGCTCATTATTAGCTCTTACACAAACAGCAGTTGACCGGCGTTGCCTGGTGAAACGTTGATGTGATGCCTCGTGTAAGGAGGAGAAATGCGTACCATCACGTTTCCGACTTTCATACCGGTCGGAATGTAGCCTATCGCGATTGCGGTTTATCGTATCGCAACATTGCTGCTCGCGTTGGTTGAGATCCAATGACTGTTAGCAGAATATGGAATCAGCGGGTTCAGGAGGGTATTACGGAACGCTTGCTGGATCCCAACGGCCTCGTATCACTAGAAGTCGAGATGACAGGCATCTTATCCGCATGGCTGTAGCGGATCGTGCAGCCACGTCTCGATCCCCGTCAACAGATGGGGACGTTTGCAAGACAACAACCATCTGCACTACGTTTGCAGCAGGACGGACTAGCAGGTCGGAGACCATAGCTGCGGTTACTCTTGACGCTGCATCACAGACAGGAGCGCCTGCGATGGTGTTCTCAACGACGGACCTGGGTGCACGAATGGATGAATCCAGGCTCTGTTTACAGTATCATGATGGTCGCATCCGTGTTTGGCGACATCGCGGTGAACGCACATTGGGAGCGTGTATTCGTCATCGCCATACCCGGTGTGATGGTATGGGGTGCCATTGGTTAAACGTCTCGGTCACCTCTTGTTCGCATTGACGGCACTTTGAACAGTGGACATTACATTTCAGATGTGTTAAGACCCGTGGCTCTACCCTTCATTCGACCCCTGCGAAACCCTACATTTCAGCAGAATAATGCACGACCGCATGTTGCAGATCCTGTACGGGCCTTTCTGGATACAGAAAAGGTTCTACTGCTGCCCTGGCCAGCAGATTCTCCAGATCTCTCACCAACTGAAAATGTCTGGTCAATGGTGGCCGAGCAACTAGCTCGTCACAATACGCCAGTCACTACACTTGATGAATTGTGGTACTGTGCATGGGCAGCTGTACCTGTACACGCCATCCAAGCTCTGTTTGCCTCAATGCCCAGGCATATCAAGGCCGTTATTACGGCCAGAGGTGGTTGTTCTGGGTACTGATTTCTCAGGATCTATGCACCCAAATTGCGTGAAAATGTAATCACATGTCAGTTCTAGTATAATATATTTGTTCAATGAATACCCGTTTATCATCTGCATTGCTTCTTGTTGTACCACTTTCAATGGCCAGTAGTGTATATACCAGCTACTACAATTTCACTGTGCATGTAGTAAAATTTGTGCATCCACAACACGTTTTAATTTGTTACTTCTTTACTACTAACTCTGTTGGTAGCACATTTTGCTAACAGTATCCACAGATACCACTCAATTTACGTGTAAAATTGCGGTACATGAACGTACGACACATATATCAGGAGATAGATGTCTTGTACATGGGAATTGGATACTTTAAAAAACCGAGACAGGGATTTACTGGTGTAAGACAAACTATCCTCTTCGGTATGGTATGGGACCGGACGGACGAGACTTCCAAATTCATCGTGGTCATCCCTGCAGCGATTAAACAGAAAAGTTGAGGAGCAAGGTGGCGTGGCTGGCAGCAGGGCAGGCAACAGGCAGCCCCCGGCGACGCTCCCAGGCGCCCCTCCCTCCCCCTCCCCCGCCACTTCCCCCTTCCCCTACGGCCCGCGACCGCTGTACCCCTCGACGCGGCGCCCACCTGTACGCAGCGCGCGCACACCGACGCCTCAGCCTCCCCCCTCCCCCTACAAGTTGATAAAACAGGCGTCGCGACGCGCGCCCGGCCAGTCTCGGCAGCGGCGTCGCAGCGGCAGCAGCAGCACCAGAGTCGCCCCGCCCTGAGAGGCGCACCGCACGTCACCCGTCGGCGAGTTCCCACTGTGACGCGAGGGCGGCCTCCCTACCTGCCGTTGACTCGGTCAGCGCAGCGCGCGGCAGTCAGCTCCACTGTGCTGTTGCCACCCAACCGAGTGTTTACATTAGAGACATTGTCTGCTGTAAAAGAACTGTGTTTTTCACGAAGCTACGGGATCGGACACACTACACGACTCCACCCTCGGTCACCGCCTTACCAGTAATCCACTCACACGTGTGGAGTCCCCGTCACATATTTTTTCCATCTGCCGCTACAAAGCGCAGTTCTACTAGTACGTGTAAACATTAGAAACATTTTTCATTCAAACTTCTCCTCGATATGGTATTAATCACATAAGCAACCACTGAACACCTGAGGTCTAGTACCTCTTCAAGATGTGCTAATGCGTATCCAATGAACATTTCATTTTATTTCTGTGGCTAAAGAAGTATATTTCCTCAAAATTGGACCAGTCTCACCGAAAAAAGTGACCGTTTCTGAATAACGTCTTATACTCCCGAAAGTGGTGAATGCCAGTGGTAAGGCAGTCGTTGGCAACACCGTGAGGGTAGTTGGATGGGAATTGGCTGAATTTGTTCCATACGCAGCTCTGAACATTAAAGCAGGAAATTCTACTTCATTTTAATCTCATTATCATTTACTTTAGCTTTTTTCAAGTAAACTAACTGTGCAGCGTTAACTACTGGTGTATAGTGGCTTCAGTTGTATTTGAAAACTGCAGGTTAAGAACTAGATTTTATTTTGACTGTTTATATCTGGATTACAGATCTTTTCGTACTGAGGTGTGAACTGAAAACAATAATCCGAATTTCCTTCAGTCACCTGAGTCTCGACGTTCAAATTATATTTTGTGAAGGAAAGGAGTGAGTAGTAATTATTTTAAAACTAATCAGTTTTGAGCAGTAGTTTATGGTAAGAACTTGCGTTAGACAGGTTTCAGTTTTTATCTGGCGTGCAGTTTTAACTTCGTTCTTTTTGTGTAGAGAGAATTTGTCTACACGAAGAATTAATGGCATTAACCACACAAAGACATCATACAATCGTCAGATATTTTTGTGACAGTCAGTCTGCCAGGTGGCTAGAACGGCATATGTGTACGTGTGTGTGTTGCGTTCAATGATATGCCTGATATGCTACATTAGGATTGCCATTAGACGAGAAGCAAGAGGCAGGCTGCGTACTGTGAAAGCACCTTCACGCTGTGCGAGGACGCCTTCTGGCAGAACTGAGATCTTTAATGTACTGACCGATGGACGGCAGCACATACCAAAATTTGGAAGCTACACCACTTCCGGTGTCCTGAATCCCTCTGAGTGGACACGTCGCAATGACATTATTTCGATTGTGCTGTAGCAGCAACAATAAAACGAGAAGTGGCGGAAAATACGGATGACTTGGAATTTTAATTCCTGTACTGAAGTTCCGCAAAATAGACGCGAGGAGGCAAAGGCTCCGATGATAATTTCGGTGTTTTGCTCTGAGATATCGCTTAGCTGAAGAGAGACAGTGAGAGAGAGAGAGAGAGAGAGAGAGAACGAAAGCCGGATAACGTACGAAATTACCGACTATGAAGAAGAGAAGCCATTTATTCGTGGAAGAGCGCTCCTAAGTGGAGTGTGAACCGCATTCCCGTCTGTAAGGACACGGCCGGCTCTGAGAGAAAAGCACGTCAGTGGCGAGAAAGAGGCGACGGGCAGCGAACACCGCTGTACACCGTTCAGGAGCGGCCTCTCCGGTAGGCCGGCGCTGCAGACACCCCTCCAGCCTTGTCTGGTAAGTTGTCGCTAATGTTACCTGCCTCTGCTTATTGTGTTATGGTTGTACGTCCATGTTCCACAGCGAAAGCCAACGGCCTATTCCTATTGCTCATTTCTGTGACTCTCAATTTCTTTTTTGCTTCTCATTTTCTACTTTGCGATGTTCTGTATTTCTATACTGGATTGCCTTCGTCACGCTCGTCGGGAAAGTCTTCATGTTCTTGGTACCAGAAGCACCTGTCGCCGAGCTGCTTTCAGGACTGTGATCAGATTTCATGCGAAGGACTTCAACGAAGTCTCTGCTGTTTCATTCGTCACTGTACGTTCAACAGCCTCTACAAACCTCTGACAAACGACTAAGAAATCGGTACTGTAATTTCGGCAAAAATGAACATATTCAGATTTCTTGAAAAAGTTCGAAGTTTGATTGTAATGATTTACGCACGCAAAAGCAGCCGGCATTCTATAGCATGATTCAGATGCTCCTAATGATGCCGTTTTACGGATATCTGGCCTTAAGAAACCACGCGATATTTTCATATTCTCTCGCTTGCTACGCGCAAATTATTAGTTCTACAGCAAAGAAGAGCAAGATATTTTTTTTGGAAATTTAAGGTAGTTATATTTTATGCTGGGATTCGTTTCCGTTAGAGGCTGTAGCTTTCAAGTTATTAAAGAAAAATGCACAAAAGCGACCTTCAAATGCACCTCCACTCAAACACTCAGCACCCCTGGTCAGAAATTCTAGGATGTTTTTCATGGCACTCCCTCCTACCACTGCACAAAAATTTGCGACTGCACGAATTATTTCCCACATTCAACCATTTCTGGTGTTAATTGACTGGCGTTACTATGCCGCCGGCTTGGTCGAGCACTTATAAATTGTAAAAGTGATGGTTATTTAATTTTTACCTAACAATTTTGTGAATTTTAAGATTACAAAATAAACAGTTAAATCGTTGTACTCGTATTCGTGAGGCTTTTGACTGCGAAACTACTTTGCTTGTGAGGGTTAATTTCGGATCGAAGTTTCAACGTAATTACTTTTAACGTAACTTTTAAATAGTTGTTTTTCTTTCATTACCATCACGAACACGTCTAAATTAATAATGTCCACGAAGTAGCCAAGTATGCTGGTGCCGTAATAGCCCAATCAATAGAAAACAAACGCAGTCGAATATCGGGAATAGTTCACGCGGTAGAAGATTTTTGTACATTGGTAGGAGGGCGTGGCACGGACAATATATTAGCAACCCTGGCTGATGAGGGATGCATGTGGGGCTGGAGATGCGTTTGAAGGTCACTTTTGTACATTTCCCCCCGAATAACTCGAAAATAACGGCTTGGAGCGACAAAATATACCAGTGCAAAATTCAACTGCCTTATACGCATAGTAAGCGAGAGAATATAGAAACCTCGCGCGTGGTTTTTGGAGGTCAGATATAGCGTTGTGAGTTGCATAAAACGACATCGGTGGGGGCAGCTGAATCCCCATATATTACTGCAGTAGGAGGTTAATGAAACACATGTGTACCTACTTTAAATTTGTTAATTGGTAATGTTAAATGAAACTATTTCTCAGCAATCTGTTTGACTTTAATGTATGGAATCTTTCCTTGCTCTGCATGTGGATAGCTCAATGCCAGAGATCGTCTTTGTTAAGCGGAAAGGCTGATGACACAAGAACGTGTAGTATTATATTTCTGCCGCGCGGAGTGGCTGTGCGGTTTGAGGCGTCATGTCACGGACAGCGCCCCCCCCCCCCCCCCGTCGGGTTCGAGTCCTCCCCTGGGCATTGGTGTGTGTGTTGTTATTATCAAAACTTAGTTTAAGTAGTGTGCAAGTCTAGGGACCGATGACCTAAGCAGTTTGGTCCCTTGGGTATTCACACACATTTAAACATATTATGTTTCTGTGAAAAAATGGATCAGATGGCTCTGAGCACTATGGGACTTAGCATTTGAGGTCATCAGTCCCCTAGAACTAACTAACCCAAGGACATCACACACATCCATGCCCGAGGCAGGATTCGAACCTGCGACCGTAGCGGTCGCGCGGTTCCGGACTGAAGCGCCTAGAAACGCTCGGTCACCACGGACGAATTTTCTGTGGAAAAAATGACTTGCATGATATCAGTAATAATGATCGAACTTCTTTGAATACATGGTCTATGGGCTCGACTTAAAAATCGTGAAAACATTTGCGTGCTTACGGCGCGCAATCGTTGTGTCACCAAAACGATCATTTCCAACGTACGTAATGGGCTGAAAAATATCCGAAGAGATGGAATATTAATAAAAGACACTTATAACTTCAGATTACTTAATGGGAACATATTTCACATATAATTTTCTGTTATTTCCCAAAGAAATTACAGTCGGCTGGTCCCGGCGGAGGTTCGAGTCCTCCCTCGGGCATGGGTGTGTGTGTTTGTCCTTAGCATAGTTTAGGTTAAGTAGTGTGTAAGCTTAGGGCTGATGACCTTAGCAGTTAAGTCCCATAAGATTTAACACACATTTGAACATTTTTTTGAAATTACAGTGCTATTCTATACATGACCTTCTCGCTTCAGGGTTCGAACAAGAAGACGAAGAAGACTACTCTCTCCTTCACCTTTTTATAAAACAAAATACAATAAAAGAAGTAATTATGCCGCTGACTTTAGGGAGATGTAGCAGTTTGCTGCAGTACCTGCAACGTTAGCGCTTTAATAATTTTCCTACCTTCTCGACGTTTGAAAATCCTTTCTATGTCGACTGGATTACAGTTGACAGTCTATATTTACCTTTATAGCGCTTACGTTTCTTTTCCCGTGCACCCGGTGTGTTTATGTCTGCCACGTCTCTTGTTTCATCATGTCCGTTGAAGCGTTGTTCGCTGTAAACATCCTCAATATCGTCAGGTTGAAACGCGAATAATGGGTCCATTGCTCTTGTAGCTCTCGGCCGTGGGTCAGGAAAATCTGTGCTATGGTGTGTTCAACAGTCACGATGGGAAACATCGTTTGCTATAAACAATGGCACTCAACCGGAAAAGAATGGAAGGTGTTACCATTTCCGGTATTTGCCTTAGACCCAAGAAAAATTTTGGTCGGAACAGATGGATTGCAAATATTTTTAGTTTATTTTTTGGACAATATTGTCCATTGTCTCAGACGAAAGTAATAACAAATGTGTGCGTGTGTTGGAAGATTATGTGTTCTGCTCATTATGCCGATCGTAGAATCGAAGATCAGCATTCTCCAGTCTAGTGCAGCCTTTGTGGCGTTGTCTGCAAAAATGTCTGTAACAAGACTTCGTCCTGTGTGTATACTGGGTAGAAGGAAAATTTGACAAGGCAGACATTTACGGGAAATATTTTCGAATATAATCGATGAAATGGTGTGAAATGATGCACAGAAATGATGTGCCTATGCGATGCTTATGTTTGGATTCGAGCTTCAATCTTCCCACGGAAAGCATGACTTCAGTAATCGGGGAAAGAATACTGGGCTAGACAAAAAGGAGGTGGATGTAGTTGATGTTATCTACTTTTGCGGAAAGAGAAAGGAGGAATACTTGAGACTGAAAGGGAGAGATGAAATACGCACAGTGGATAGAAGGCGTGCAGCAATGCAGTTCGTAGGAAAGGAACAGTGAACGCTCAAAGACAAGATCAGTCTTTAAGAGTGCAATAATAATATCTGTGGTAGCAGTGAGTAACTGCACTTGGTTTTGCAACACCTGCTGTGATAGCTGCATAATGAATGGGATGCCACATATCGTAGCATGCAGACTAGAGTTACGAAATAAAAACAAATAAGTTTACACTGGGATCGAATCATCCACCTCCCACATTGTACATTATGCCATACCCGATGTAGCGCTGCTGCAACTTACTAAATGATATTTTTTTGGCACATATGATTACAGTGTTGCCGAATTACTGTGGTTCATCGATCACTCTCTACCGAATATGTACACTGTTGAAATTTTCTTACAGATGCTTTTGTTTTGATACTGTGCTTGAAATACGGATCTGAAGCGCAAGCGTGTTAATTTTTCTTCATGCTGCGTAAGTGAGTTTATGCTGAAAACCACATCGCTTTCCCAAGCTACTCCATCCCATTCATCTTCATACTTTCCTTTCCATGCAAGTTGCTTGTCACTTTCTTCCCCTATTCACCAGGTTTTCTCCTACAACTAAAATATGGATTCCACGTCAAAATCTTCTTTGGCAGTCCAGTTCAAATGGTTCAAATGGCTCTAAGCACTATGGGACTTAACATCTGAGGTTATCAGTCCCATATAACTTAGAACTACTTAACCCTAACTAACCTAAGGACATCATACACATCCATGCCCGAGGCAGGATTCAAACCCGCGATCGTAGCAGCCGCGTGCTTCTGGAGTGAAGCGCATAGAACTGCTCGGCCACAGCTGCCGGCTGGCAGTCCAGTCACACGATCTATTCATAGAACTAGTAGCGTAGCAGGAAACTACGGCTGTATGTCTTCCACACTGCATATTTATATTTATCTTCAACGTATAGCCGTTAAATCGTATAAGACAAATGAATGAACAACATAAAATAAACGTGACAACCCACTCTTACAAAATACTTAACGTGAAATCGCTACGAGTTATATTTTAAGTAAGGAATACGCACAGCAACAAGACAGGCAGCGTTAATTGTATACAAACTGTCATTTCATGACACTGTTACTACTCTGATCGGTCTCGTAAACTGACATACGGCCGGGAGAGCGGTGTGCTTACTACATGCCCCTCCATATCTGCGTCCAGCGACGCTTGTGGGCTGAGGATGACACGGCGGGAGGTCGGTACCGTTCTGCCTTCATGGCCTGTCCGGGCAGAGTTTAGTGTAGTTTAAGTAACTCCTCTGATGGAATATTCTTATAAGCAGGATGTTCTGGGGACATATGTGTCTGAAGTACACACTTATCGTATTGACAGCTACCACTGGATACATCCTGACTCCTGATATTCACCCGACAAAGGCTCGATAGTATTGAGGTATGGCGATTGTGGTACATAGGGGGGATGAGACAATTCATCATCATCGCACTCACAAAACCAGTACTGAACGATCGAAGCTTTGTGAACAGGTGACCCGTTGTAACACAGCATCACCACTGGGACACAAGTATTGTACCATGGCGTGGAACTGCTCAGCCACAATAGTAACGCAGCCCTTGGCAGTAATGCGACTTTGCAGAGTAACCTTGGGCCCATGGAATACCAAGATACGGCTGCCCAAATTATCACCGAACCTCCACCCCGTTTCACTCTTCGGACACAATCTCTACCAGGACTTGAAAACAATGTGAAACAGGACTCATCATGACTTTTTTCCATTGCACCACTAATGAGTGCTTTTGGTATTGCACCTCGCCTTGCCAGTCCATGGTTAAGCAGCTCCCTTCGTGTTGCCCTTGCGCTGACAGGGTACGCGAGTGCGATATCCAGTTCTGCAGTGACTTTTGCAGCAGCCGTCCTCTTATATTTCGTCAGAACCCTGTTCACGCAAAACACATATTTGACCATAATGTGTCTTACCGGTTGATGTTTTTCGGCTTTCCCTGTATGCCGTATAAATCTTCGATACAGCGCCTCTTGAAACACCAAACGCTTAGGTTACCTCTGTTCTGGAAGCACCCACCATAGAGCAACAACAATTTTCCCAGATTAGAATTCACTTAGTTCCGATGTAATGCGTACAGACTGCATCTGACACTAGCAACGCATTGAGGAGATAGCACAGGTGTCGTTTCTGGTCAAAAACGACAGCGCAACCTATAGCCTTGCTACCGTCTGCATTTACGTTCAACCACTCATTTGTCGTGATGTTTCCGTATTTTCGTCCAACCACTATACGCAAGACTACGTTTCTCGATATTCAACAGTGTCTTGATATTTTATTTACCAACATTTTACCGTTTATTAAGGCTGTAACGTGTGTTTGATACACACTCACAAAAAAACCACATATATACACGGCAAGATGTAATTTTCACGATAATTTGATGATATTGTCCCACTATTGGTTGCAGAATTTCGTCCCTGCACTGTAGAGCAATTCGATTGCCCTCAAAAATCACGAGAGGTGTACGGTGACCCGTTTTAATGCCATTTCAGGAACATCATTTTATCACCATCATGTTGTACGTGGGGGACGCAGTGTTGGAGGCGATTTCTCCAAATACGTTATCTGAGATTTTCAGGGTAGAAACAGAGTCAAGTCTTGTCCGTAAACAGCACCCGACGCCTTCTGCACGAGACGCTGCCTGTCTGTCCATGGTGTTGTACTGTACCGGCGTGGTGCTCGGTCGTCGCGTATGGACATTCAAATCATGCAGTCATCTACTCACAGTTTTATATGATACCTCTGCTGTAGTCTCTTCGAACGCTGAATACAGTTCTGGAGCTCTCAGCCCACTGCTCCCTAGACTTAAAAGTCACAGACATCTATCATCCCGTCCACCTATCGAAAGAGGTCAGACTGTGCAGTGTAAGCGCTCAACATTAGCTGTCGATTGGAACCGATTCCATGTCCGCAACACATCACGTTGACTACGGAGCACACGTATAACGACTTCCCTGATTCACGAGCCTTCTGCACGTAACGTGATGATGCGCACCCGATCATTGTCCAGACTGGCCTTCGTCATCAAGATAATGCTCCGTGTCACAATGCCAGGAGTGTGATGGAGTGGTTCGAGGAACAGAGTGGTGAGTTCCAATTGATGTGTTGCCACCCCCAACTCGCCAGATGTGAACCCGATCGAATGCATCTGGGATGTAATTGAACATGGAGTCAGAAATCATAGCGCCCTTCCCCGGAATTGACGGGAATTAAGTGACTTGCATCTTCAGATGTGGTGCCAACTCCTTCCAACGATATACTTGAAAGGAGAGACAGCATTGGTCGTATATTTTCGTTTATTATCGCAAAATCGATTTTCGGTCACTTAGTGACCATCTTCAGTGCTGTAATATATAACTTAGATTAGTAAGCACTGGTGTCAATAAGCTTACGGCTAATAGTCTATGTGATCGCCGTAAGCTTATTGACACCAGTGCTTACTAATCTAAGTTATATATTACAGCACTGAAGATGGTCACTAAGTGACCGAAAATCGATTTTGCGATAATAAACAAAAATATACGACCAATGCTGTCTCTCCTTTCAAGTATACCCATTATCTGGTCGTAGTGCACAGGACACTATGGAGTCGCCAATCAATCCTTCCAACGGCTTACCAAGGTCTCATTGTTTTCATGCAATGACGCGTCGGCGCTGTTAGCATGTTTTGTTCGTCAGATAACGTACGTCAGACTTTTTCCTGTGGTTACATTATGTGTGCTTTGTGCCTGTCAAACGAAATCAGTCACAAGTCACACGGATGTTAAGACGATGTCTTTAGTGGGTGTTTTGTCCAGAATGTAAATTAAAAACTATATATTTGGGTATAAAAGCTACACACCATTTCACCCCTACCATCGCTACAGTTTATGCAGAAAGAGACCTATGGGTTTCCTAAAGCTTTCGTCAGATCTTGTACCTGGTCTCAACATATTCACATTCCAAATCCATAACAAAATTTTATTTAAATCTTCTAGTTGAAATATAAATGGAGATAAAAATAAAGTTATACGCTTGAAAGGAGGTGGCCCCGTTTAATTCCTTATTCTTATCTGCAAGCACAAATACATGGTTAAATTCCATTATGACGTTATTTATTATTTCTAACTTAAATCAATCAATGATACAAATTATTTATGTTTGAGTATGGCATACAATTATTACACAGAACATATGACTTGCAGAGACAAATAGTATACTGCTAGAGAAATCAAAATAGTTGTACCAAGTCGAATAGACTATAGACTATTTGATATTGCCGCAGAAAAAGCGTACGACGATGATAAATTAAACATCAACGAATAATTGTTGTATGCACAGTATTTGCAAGAATTAATCTCCGAAAAATTGCACATGAAATTTCACATTCCTTATATGGTTTAGGGTATCTTTTGGCCAAAACGTGCAGGTTTAAGTGAATAAATAAAATAATTTCCTTTAATTTATGGCAACACTGTGATTACTGTAATATTTATTTTGCTTAAAATGATCCAGTTGTGTGGAAAGTGATTGAGAGAAATGCTGTAAAATACTGAACTAATTAAAGAATTATGGGTAAAATTAGCTCGAAATGAAGATAACTGAAAACATTTCGAAATAGAGGGTGGCGGTTACATTTACAAAGGCACATTAATCCAGGCAGAGGTTCAGTAGGCTTTGCAGATTTTGCAGATACGAAGGTAAGAAACGGAGGGAAACAAAAAGCTAAACTAGGACAGCTACAGTGTGAGCAGAGAAATACATATCGATTGAAGCCCTGTTTACACAGTATTAACAGAGATCCAATTCCCTTTTTGCGGGCGGATTTTTCAGTCTCTTTTCTTTCTCCTCCTTACAACTTTTCTTTGGATGCCGCAAGCGTCTCTCAGAGTGCACGGTATTCCGTGGCGTCCTTTTCGAAAGATAACGAGACCACGGTGAAGCGGTTTCGTGCTTTAAAAAATTACTCCGCAACCGGCGGTCTGGGGGGAAGCGCAGACTGCGCCTGGAGATACTTTCTTTGCATTAATGCACCGTGAAACTCTCCCCTTGCAAACTGCGCGGGTAGTCCTTCCTACATTTTATTGTACCTTAGTAGTCACAGAGGTTCAACCGCGATTTCTGGTGTCTTAGCGACAAACTCGTGAGTTACTGTTCTTACAATGGAAGGTAACGACTTACTTTTCAGAATTCTTACTTTTCGCTGAGCATCTGTTTGTAATAACTGTTCCATGTTCGGGAACCTAACGGTGGCAATAAATTAGACTACCTGGAGACTTAGTTTATGCCAAGCTAATAGTAGTAAGTATTGCGAACTTTCTGGCGAAGGTGAAGGAAAGAGCTAGTGGTATGCTCGATCGGGTGCAACGATGATGTTCAAATAATAAGGTAGTCACAGTATCACACAAACCTACGTACATACTAACCAAACGCCAACCATTTCTGACTAGATGTTCCGGGATTAGAATTAACAACACCTCTATATTACGCAGAAAGTGCTGTCCGTACTTAGGAGTCCACTTGAATAAAAGGGATGAATTTTGTGTCTGCCTGTTCCGGTAAGTACAGCTAGTTATGTGCGTCCCTCTCCTCCACTTCTGAACTGTATATAGCACAATGTGGATATTATGCAACCAATTTAACATTATTTTAAGATAGTTTATGTTCACTGATGTAAAAATAGATGCTCCATACCCTAATTTATGCTATTAGGAGTATTCTTTTATACTTTCTAAGGTTACTTATGTTCCAAGCTATGGCCATACCAAAATTCGTCGAAATTCGTAAAAACCAACAAAAAGAGCTAAACTCGAATGTAATAATATTAGTAAGGAAATACGGAATAAGAATGTTGAGGATTGTATAAGCATTGTATTCATTACACTGAATTGTAACACCCAGAACATATGAATCAATAAAATCATTTTCACAAATACGATACAGTCCAAACATCAAAGAGTAAAGGGTAAATGTGTTCCCCTATGTCTCGGTGATCCGATTTCGATGCAATAAGGCCCTTTCGTTACCCAAAACTACGATCAGCTACCTGTGAAGATTCTATGAAAATGGTACAGCAGAATAGCAAATTTGAAGATTAGCATGTTCAAAGAGAGAGACGACATTTTCAGGTAAGGCTTTAAATTGAGATATCTTTTGTTCCGTGATACAAGTTTGATGAAATAAAGCCTATATGTTGCCTCAAGCTACGCTAACGTTACCTATGAAAACCCCATGAAAATTCGTGGAGTAGATTTGGAGATTAGCCTCTTGAAACAGACAGACAGACATTACTGTTTCAGATAAAACATTAAATAACGGTATCTTTTTCTTTCTTTTAATACGATTTTGATGAAAAAAACCTGTAAATTTCTTCCAGATACGCTCAAGCTACGTGTGAGAACCACGTGAAAATTCGTGTAGTGGTTTTGGAGATTAGTGTGTTTAAACAGACAAACATGTCGGTCTTAGATAAAACTTTAAATTACGGCATCCTTTTTTCGTGGTCTGATTTTGACAAAATAAAGGCTATACGTTGATATAATCTATGCTCAAGTCACCCGTGAAAATCCCATGGAAATTAGTAGTGGGTTTAGAGATTAGCCTGTTCAAACAGGCAGACACGATCGTTTCCGATAAAACTTTGGTTACTAATTTTTTTCCGTTATCCGGTTTTAATGAAATAGAGTATATATGTTGCCCGAAGATATGCTCATTTTATCTGTGGAAACTCTGTGAAAATTAGCGCAATAGTTTGGAGATCAGAGTGTTCAAGCAGACAAACAGATAGAGATGATAATTTTACAGCTTTATTTTTATTGTATAGATTAAGCTGTCTACAGAAAAAGTCATGCAAAAGTTTCTGCGAGCTTACAGCACTAATTATAAACTACGTCTTACAGGCGCGTCACAACCCTACCTTCAGTACTAAAGTCTGCTTCGTGGCCAGTGTATGAGCGCATTGGCAACTATTCGAGAACTCCAGATCCATCCCTAGATACGAGCAGAGGAGCGTGCTTATCAGTTCTGGATCTTTCGGTACAACACATGTCGAACCCATACTGATAATACTTGGGATCTGCCCATCGACATTCAGGTTGAGTCGAGGCAGACTCGAAGGAGTGGAAGTGATTACAGGGGTGAATATCAAGTACAAAATTCAACTCCAGTACTGAAAAACAGATGGATGACAGAGCGTCTGGAACGATACAACTATTTTCCCAAGTGTCGAAGACATACTACGAGCATGCGTAGATGATCTCACTAATGGAAAGGTGAACTTCATTACTGGATATGATGCTTACCCCATCGACGGGGTAACAAATATCTGTGATAACGGAGAAATAGGGACGACTAAACATGCAGTGGTTCATAGTAATTTACAGGGACTAGAGACGGGGAGTGGACTGAATGGTTTGAAGTTGGACAGAATAGTCAAACTTGGTTATAATTCGGATTTCTGTCACAGTTACGTACAATTTCTTGGTGGTGACTAGTTAGGAACGTTAACGTTCATTTTCAAACCAATTTCTGAATTTAAAGTGTATTCCAGAGCATAACTGCGTTGATACATTTACAAGACAACTTCATTAGAGAGATCTGCGTAATAAACATGGTGTGCCCGTAATACAGAAGTGCTACATTCAGGAGAGCAGATCATAGAACAAACTAGTCTCGTAAACGCACCACCTCTGCATTATGGGCATACCATATTTAACATGCAGATCCGTTTTATTAGGTTGTTCTGTGAAAAATTGTACGCAGCTCTGAGAAAAACGTGAGCAAATAATAAATAGTTGTATAAATTACAAAAATAAAAGTCACACGAATCTAAATGGTAATGCGAAGTATCGAGTGTTCCCGAGCTACATAGCGTCATTTTTCAGAAGTTTAAGAGAGGTATAAACTTAGATGTAGCCATTTGTGTGGTCAGAAATTCTGAGACATTTCGAGACTAATGATTGGTATTGTAACTGAACAGGATCAGAGGCTCGTTTGGTGGCTGGTTTATCTTTTACCTCACTCTTTTTTTTCTGCATTCATTTCTATTTTTTATAAATATTGCTGTATAATTAAGATATAAATTTTAATATTGCGTTCTCAACGAAAAACATATAAATATAGAATGTATAGATTCTAACGACCTGGATTAGAATCAAAAGACGGTGAAGTCAGATGTACAGTAATAAACCTTCTTCTTTTTCTTCTTCTTCACTTCAAGGAATAAGGTTACGGCCTTTTCCGTCTCCACGGAAGCCGGCTTTTCCTTTATCTTCCTGCATTTATCTTTGCTTAAGTCTATAGTCTATTAAAAGTCAATTTTTTCTGCACCCATTGTTTCAATTTGCTTCTTTCATTTCGCTATACGCGTTCTGTTCTTTCATTCACGCACTATATATTTGATTATTTTCTTGTTTAAGAATTATTTATTTGTTTCCTTACATTATATCCTTTTATTTTCCTTAAAAATTTAATTCCAGCTGACTGTATACTGGCTTGATCGTTCTTAGTTACTGTTCCGTAAGTGAGCGTAGATGTTGTCATTACTTTGCGGAAATTTGTCATTGCTTCTTTCCTAGATTTATTGGCTAATTTTCTATGTATTGCGCTACATATCATTTGAAACTTGTTTAATTTGCTGGAGATGTCGTTGTTATATTCGTAACGTATATCACATCCGACAGCTGAAAATGAGATTCCTATTCAATAAATTTTACATTCAGCGATATTTTAAAAAGTACAGGATATTATCCTTTAAAAGCCGTAACATTGGTTTAATTTTATGGTATTTTAAATTTAAAAAGCATCGTCTGTCTCTTGTAAAATTATTTGATCATCAGCAAGGAGTAAAGCATGTAAACTTGTGTATTTAACTTCTTGGCTTCGTCGTCATAACAAGTCGAGTGGGTGAGAGACTCCACATTTACCGTACTCCTCTGATAATTGCTATTGATTATTTTTCTCTTAGCTTGTATTAATTAAAATTTTGTTATTTAAAAACAAACTTTTTGTCGCTTGTATTAAACGTTTACCGGCCGGTGTGGCCGAGCGGTTCTAGGCGCGTCAGTCTGGAACCGCGTGACCGCTACGGTCGCAGGTTCTAATCCTGCCTCGGGCATGGACGTGTGTGCTGTCCTTATGTTAGTTAGGTTTAAGTAGTTCTAAGTTCTATGGGACTGATGACCTCAGATGTTAAGTCCCATAGTGCTCAGAGCCATTTGAATCATTTTATTAAACGTTTATTGCACCTTCCGCTTTCCATTACATTCCAGAGCTTATAAATTGTTCAAATGGCTCTGAGGACTATGGGACTTAACTTCAGAGGTCATCAGTCCCCTAGAGCTTAGAACTACTTAAACCTAACTAACCTACGGACATCACAAACATCCATGCCCGGCCAGAGCTTATACCTGCTCGCTCTATGGGAAACTTTTTCATGATCTTAAACTGCAATATGAGTCCCCTGGTTATATTCTCGTCTCTTTTCGGTTATTTGCGGCACTATTGGTTTATTCTCACTTCATGATTGTCCATTTCTAAACCCATTTTGTCCCTAAAGCAAGAGGAGGACGTCAGCTATTGATTTTCCGTTTGTTAATTATTCGTGCATTTAATTTGTAGTTGTGATTTTCACACGCATTTTTTTTTCACAGTACGATTATTACCACTACTCTCCAACATTTCACAAATGCAACAGCGAAAGTTCTAAAACACGGCCCCGTATCTGCTAAGTTCTGCATTAACACTGTCTGGTCCTTCCGCTGTTCTATTCATCTGATGTAATGATTCTCTTATGTCTTCAAATGTAACATTGTCTCGTTGGTATATTTCATCAGCTTATTCTTTGTCCTTGTCTGTTTTCACTAGCTCAATTTTATCATTGTTTTCTAGTCATAATCCTTGACAGTGTTTCAGCAAAGGCCTTTTCTCTATTACGTGTAACCGTGCAGAATTTGTTCTTGTTGTTTCAGGAGTTTTTAAGCTTTTCTCCATTCTGTATTTATATTATTATCCGTTAACGCGTTCTACAAGTAAAGCGCTACTCGCTTTTGAAATAGACACCGTCTTGTTGAAGAAGGTAGACTTTGAAAACTTCACCTTCTAGTTTACTCTTCATAACAGTTTGTTTCTTCCATCTGACGATCAGGTTAACCTTGGTAATTGCCGGGAAGGGCTCTGATCTGTACTCTTGCATCTTGCACTAGTCCTCCGAGCTTTCCGTTCATTATGGCATAGTCAACAATCAGTCTACAGCCTACGGCTCATCATGGGCATTTATGAATGAAACTGTAGATATTTTCATTTTGTTATGTCTTACAAGGGGAGGCCGCCAATTGTGTAATTCAGATTCGATTCATACTGCGCATAATAAAAGCTCATGGCCAGAGGTGTAATGTGGCAAAGCACCAACATGCACTTGCCAGCCGTTGTCGAGAAAATCGATAGTTAAAAGAAACCGTCGCGGTGAAATAGTCTCAACGATTTATGATTTCCTACAGCGTCGTGGCGCAGCGGTAAGCGCTCGGGTTCGGATCGAATCTCGTGGCATGCAATTTTTATTTTAGTATTTGTTTTTGTAATTCAATATATATATATATATATATATATATATATATATATATATATATATATATATATATATATATATTCCCGGCAATCAGTTACAACAATTATGCATATAATAAGTTGTTGAAAGTCGTTTGTCGTGGAAAAACTGGCGACTTCGAACATGATTATGTTTTCCGCAAACAAAGTTGTATTTCACAAATGTTATTAATAGTCTTCATAATGTTTACACATGTAGTTAACGGAAGACGTAGAAACGATATTCCGAAACGAATACGTATAGTGTAAGTCAAACGTTCGAATTAGAGTAGAGACCCCACGATATATATATATATATATATATATATATATATATATATATATATATATATATATATATATATATATATATTACAAAAACAAATACTAAAAAAAAAAGGTTGCATGGCGCGAGGTTCGATTCGGCGACCTTCAGATTACGAACCCGAGCGCTTACCGCTGCGTCACGACGCTGTAGGAAATGAAAAATCGTAGAGAGTATTTCACCGCAACGGTTTCTTTTAACCGTCGATTTTCTCGACAACGGCTGAGAAGTGCATCTTGATGCTTTGCCACGTTACACCTCTGGCCATGAGCTTTTATTATGCGCAGTATGAATCGAATCTGAATTTCACAATTGGCGGCCTCCCCTTGTTAGTAAGTGGCGCAAATCGCATCCACTGTTACTTATTACCAGCTCCTCCAAGTGAACCAGATATCCGCAAATTCCCTACACATGAATTAAGGCCTCCACTTATGATCGCATAATCTTTATTCTTTTGATCTACTTCCTTTTGAATGTCTTGATAGGGCATATCAGTTTCTTGTATCCTTCCTTCACGGGGATATGCACCTGTTACTGAGGGATAGCCTCTCTATTTCTAGCCTTGCCGACACTACTTTCACTTACGGAGGTATAACTGAGTACTTAGTTCTTCCATTTGTTGTCGCTTATTATTGCTAGTTTCTCTAGTTGTTGCACTCACCCTATCGTAAACCATTGACAACGGTAAATTCATAAGTGAAAATAAACAAGTACTACCATATACCGTAGAAATGACTTTTAATACAGTTCCAAAGTGTTGTATAGTGAACATAAAGCTAGCTTACCGGGTATCTGACTGGATTTATGATTAGGTTCAGAACTTCCTAGCCAAACTCAATAGGTTAATCTTGACAGGGTGAAATCATGAAATGCAAGGGCAGTTTCAGGAGTGCCCACGGACTGTTATAGGGCCATTACTGTCTACAGCATTCACGGCTATTCAATATGAAAATACCGAATGGAAATTGCTATAATTATTCAGTGCATAGTGATGCTCGAAAAGACCAGCACAGAATCAAAAAGACGACGCAAAATTTCCATCCTTGCGCAAGCGCAGTAAATCGGAAGCTTCGCACATTTTTAAATCAAACTCTTCCAAACGGTTGTACTGGACATGATACGGCTGCTTTCTGTTCTCGATCACCTAGATGTCAGAATCTGACAATGACGGATTTCTTTCATGGAAGGTATATGATGGACATTGTGTACGTGACTCCTTAGCTGGAAATAATGGCCAAAACTCTAAATGGAACTCAAAATGCACGTTTCTGACGTGCTCGCGCCGGTGGCACCACATATGTATAACGTGAAATTGGCAACTCATAGATGTCCGTATGAGCAAGACGATCCATACAGAATACCTATAAAGTATATAAATATGTGTTTTATCTTTCTTCAGAATTCTCTGTAATTCTCATCGATGTACCTCTGTGCATTAATTGCTACAGCAGTTTGTCATCGCTGTGTTCATTTCGCGTTGCTTTATATATAAATGATGACGTCGGAAGTTCCACGAGGTTTTCGCCGATCGTGTCATCTACAGAAAGGCTGCAACGCCAAAAGACCGGCAGAAGAATGATGTCTTGTGCACGTCCTCACACTTAACCCAGAACTTAAATAAATATAACAATTTTCGTATAAATAGATGAAGAAATCAACTACTTATTACGTTATTGTTCAACACCATTGGAAACAGTGACGGCAGTGAAGTACTTAGAAGTACCCGTTCGCAGCGACCAAAAACAGACTGACCACACAAAACTGTGCAGGAAACAGACTGAGGGTCGCTGGAAGAATCTTACAGGAATGGGGTGAATGATAGTGATACCCGAGATTAACTTAGCCTATTATCAGAAAGTGGGACGTGGAGTATAGATATAGCTATGACATCACGAAGTTGCTGATTTCATTATGACATACTTTTAAAGGTAGGCTTATGTGTCTCGACAAGATATCACAATGCGTTTCTTTCTTTTTAATTCATGTTGTGTTGTTACCGTAATGTAATAGAATAGCATTTATGAAATAGGCTATACACACTAGAAAACTAAATTTTCAAATTATGGCGTATTCTTTGACTGCTTAATATTGAGTGGACCAAATAATAATAATTATATGCTGACCAGGTGGAAGGAAATAAATAACGAGATTATTGTAGAAAGATTTGGGAACTAAAATTGAAAAACTAAAATCAACGGTGTTTTTAACAACAAGAAATTATCTATTGTAAATCCAGCGTACAGGTGTCCCATGAATCAGTTACGAGAATCATACGCACCGGTTGCAAAACAGGTGATATACTTACCGCAACACGTTTCGCAACTACGTTATCCCATTATCAAGTGATACAAAAAAAGGAAACAAATCAATACATTGCAGTAGTATACGTACTGCCAATTATGTACCTATCTAAATGGTACTCTGTTATAACATGCCTTAAAGCTTCTATACCGTAAGACACCGTCAAATTAAAGAGCTGGCAGCACACATTCATTGTCAGCCACAAAACGCTTCCTTGAAGATCTCGTATTGTTGCATCACAATCCAGCTATGATCAGCTTTAATCTAAAAGACAGCTGTCTTCACTTAACGAAGTTGGCACTATCCCAAAACGAATGTCTCACAGTCCTCCACGATGTTACTGTACAGTAATATCCTTTAGCGTTAGATGTGAAGTCCAAAAACCAATACTGCACCTAAGTTTGCAGTGTGTGCAACATTATAGAAAATCCAAAAGAAAGTATAAAATCTAAAGGCACTAGTTAAAATAAGTTCCGTGGCTGTTTTACGATATTTCATATTGTGTATAAGGTATGTTTCCTGTCAGATTGCCGGCCGGAGCGGCCGAGAGGTTCTAGGCGCTACAGTCTGGAACCGCGCGATCGCTACGGTCGCAGGTTCGAGTCCTGCCTCGGGCATGGATGTGTGTGATGTCCTTAGGTTGGTTAGGTTTAATTAGTTCTAAGTTCTAGGGGACTAATGACCTGAGAAGTTGAGTCCCATAGTGCTCAGAGCCCTTCAAAGCCTGTCAGAGGAAGCTGATATTTATTGCTGTTTAACAGAGAAATGCAACAGCGTAGTAAATAAGAAGGCAGAAGTGTGGAAGAGGCACTTCTGGGCCCACTTTAGCTATGTCCTCCAAGAGAAGCAACCACCAGTTTATTATAACTAGCCGCGTTAGGTTTCATATTTTCGTTCTCTAGGCTAAGGTTGCGCACATTATAACATAAGTACAGTACTCGTTTTTAGAATTTGCGGGACTTGACACACAACTTCCAAAAATTTTACAATAGACAATAATTTAGTCGGGAGTTCCAATTTTGGCCATTAGATGTAATTGTGGCGCCGTGTATGTAGGAAAGACGCATATAAATGTTTCCGTATGTAATGGATGATAAACGGGTTGTGGACAGAAAAATGAAGAACTCGTTCAAATAGCTCTGAGCACTATGGGACTTAACTTCTGAGGTCATCAGAGTCCTAGAACTTAGAACTACTTAAACCTAACCTAACGACATCACACACATCCATGCCCGAGGCAGGATTCGAACCTGCTACCGTAGCGGTCGCGCGGTTCCAGACTGTAGCGGCTAGAGCCGCTCGGCCATACCGGCCGGCGAATAACTCGTAATCTTGGTTTATTATTCCTGCTTACATACTCTGAATAGGCAAGGAAACTGGTACGTATTCTTAATATCGTGTAGGGCCCCCCGTCAGCACGCAGAACTGCTGCAACACAACGTAGCATGGACGTCTAATATCTGATGTAGTGGTGGAGGGAACTGATACGATGAGTCCTGCAGGGCTGTCCATAAATGCGTAAGAGTACAATGAGGTGTAGCTCTCTTCTGAGTAGCACGTTGCAAGGGATTCCCAGATACGCTCAATAATGTTAATGTCTGGCGAGGCTGGTGTTCATCGGAAGTGTTCAAGCTCAGAAGAGTGTTCCTGGAGCCACTCTGCAGCAATTCTGGACGTGTGTGGTGTCACATTGTCCTGCTGGAATTGTCCAAGTCCATCGGAATGCAAAATGGATATGAATGGATGCAGGTGATCAGACTGGATGCTTACGTACGTACCACCGAGCTATATGTATACGTATCATGAGTCCCGTATCACTCCAACTCCACAAACCCCACACCATTACGGAGCCTCCACGAACTTGAACAGTCCCCTTGATGATATGCAGGGTTCATGGATTCACAAGTTTGTTTCCAAACCCGTACACGTCCATCCACTCAATACAGTTTCGAACGAGACTGTCCGACCGGGCAACATGTTTCCAGTCATCAATAGTCCAATGTCAGTGTTGACGGGCCCAGGCGAGTCTTAAAGCTTTGTGTCATGCAGTCATCAAGGGGACACGAGAGAGCCTTCGCCTCCGGAAGCCCATATCGATGACGTTTCGTTGAATGGTTAGCACGCTGATACTTGTTGATGGTCCAGCATTGAAATCTGCAGAATTTTGCGGAAGCTTTGAACTTTTATTACGCTGAACGAACCTCTTCAGTCATCGTTGGTCCCGTTCTTGCAGGACCTTTTTCTGGCCACAGCGATGTCGGAGATTTAATGTTTTACTTGATTCCTGATATTCACGGTACACTCGTGAAATAGTTGCACTGGAAAATTCGCCCTTCATCGTTGTCTCGGAGACTCTACGTCCCATCGTTCGTGTGCCAACTGTAACACCACTTTAAACTCACTTAAGTTTTGATAACCTGCCACTCTAGCAGCAGTAACCAATCTTACAACTACGCCAGACACTTGTTGTCTAATGTAGGTGTTGCCGACTGCAGCGCCGTATTCTACCTGTTTACGGATCTCTATATTTGAATTCACATTACTATACCATTTTCTATGGCGCTTCAGTGTAATGTGTGAGGTCATCAGTCCCCTAGAACTACTTAAACCTAACCAACCTATGGACATCATACACATCCATGCCCGAAGCAGGATTCGAACCCGCGACCGTAGCGGTCGCGCGGTTCCAGACTGTAGCGCCGAGAACCGCTCGGCCACTACGGCCGGCTGAGACATTGTACAGCGCCAGATTTGTACCTGGCAGACACAATTGGAACTAATTTTTTTCCAGCGGCTATCGGCTCCGTATTAACGCATTAGCGTATTTACTAAGTTTCGCTGTCATAGGATAATAAGATCCCACACTGGCTCCCGCGAGTAGCTGCACTTTAATTACACCCACACGGTACATGCGGTACAGGATAGTACTAGCTTTTTTAGGCGAATACATATTCCTTTAGTTTACAACTGACTCTCCTGAGCGTATGATTGGCTGACATTATCAAGGCAGAGTTTAATGCTTGGCAATCCATATCTGTTGCTCGGTCTTACTTTTAACAGTGCCTGTCAGCATAGATGCTATAAGGTGTGTTATACTACAAGTCAATATAAACATATGCATAGTTGTTAGCACGCTTACTATTGCAATGTACTGATTTGCTTCCCTAACCGGCCGGAGTGGCCGAGCGGTTCTAGGCGCTACAGTCTGGAACCGCGCGACCGCAAAGGTCGCAGGTTCGAATCCTGCCGCGCGCGTGGATGTGTGTGGTGTCCTTAGGTTAGTTAGGTTTAAGTAGTTCTAAGTTCTAGGGGACTGATGACCTCAGAAGTTAAGTCCCATAGTGCTCAGAGCCATTTGAACCATTTTTTTGTTTCCCTATTTTACAGCACTTTATAATGGAATAACGTAGTTCCGAAATATATCACATATTTGAGGACTGGTGCGTTACGTTTCCAGTACCGAAAAATAAGTTATGTAGTATTCCATAGGAATAAGAAACGAAGATGTCCAAATGGCCCGGCAGTTCGATGGAAGAAAGGTAAATAAACGCTATCGCTATACAATTAAACTTTTCGGGCTTTAGCCCTCTGAATGAGACAATACGATTCATCACTGCCTGCCAAAAGAAATAATCAGCGTCCCATACAAGAGAGAATTCACCTTCTCTTTTTGTATTCGTCAGAACGGCCATGGTATAGCGTCCACACGGCAACTTTTCTTGCGATACTTTCTTAATAACCAAATAGTACTTGACACTAGTGAACGGAACATGATCACATTTTTGGTTTTGAGGTTGCTTTCCTGTAGGATTTTACGTATTTAAATGTAAAAATGAGTAGGAAACTTCCCACATTCTTGTTTAACTACTAATTTTTTCTAGCTATTGTTAATGACTTTCTTATCATGTAGTGAATTAATGTAATTTATTAAATTTATTTGAATACTACGTTACTTCAGTATTTCCTATGGACTTCCTCTGTTGACCCTACTGTAAGCCTTCTCATTACCTAAAACTAACATAAAACAAGGAAGACTATAGTTTCATCTCTTAGTCCTTTTCTTTTATTTTTGATTACAGAATTACACGGGCAAATGTCCTTGCGTTTAGCAACATGTATTCTCTTCCTGTAGTATGTTTTCTGCTGTTGGTTTCGATTTTAATTGAATTGTAGATGCGTTTACCTGTGAGCGTAACTAAGTAGCGATACTTTTACAATTTTAAGAACTTTCTCCGTCGCCTTATAGTTCATATTACTGATTTCCCGCATCTCTACTTCTTTATACTAGACCAGTTTTGTTCGCTCGTCGAAAGATCCGTACCAAAAGCGAGCTGTGCATGAATGCTAAGTATGGAACTATTGTATCAGCATACTCAGAGCAAGCTGGCTGGTATAAAATACTGACTGCAGGCCGTCCCTTTGTTAAGTGATTTAAGCTGCTTCGCTACACCGAGACATCTACATCTAAGTTACTCAACTTGTCAGTTGTTCTTGATTAGAATTCTGGAGTATTTAGTTCGTCTTCTTTGGGGATGCAGTTTTAGGAAACTGTGTTTAGTGACTCTGCTTTAGTGGCACTGCCATCAGAGACATTGTCACTGCTATCTTGCAGTAAAGATATTGATGCCTTTTTGCTGCTGATGTGCTATACACACGACAATAACTCTTTGGGTTTTCTGCCAGATTCCGAGACAGAGTTTCGTTGCGGAAAATATCAACAACGTATGACGTTGACGTTCCTGCTAAATTTCGAACATGTATAAAACTTCGCCAGACTTAGTGACTTGGCATTGTTTTAAATTTGGTATGCTTTATCTTGAGTAAAGGTTTATATTTTTGTATACTGGTGGATGACAGCATCTATTTCGTTTCGTGTAATGCCCTTTTATCTTGCGGGATTCTTGATACTGTGTGCTTGTTGATTCTTCTATCTTTATCTTCTCGCTCTTCGGGTGAAGTGATTCATAGGTGAGAACTCCCATTTAGGTGAATAGTGTTGAAAATCCTCGTCAGTCCATCCAGCCTTAGGTTTTCCGTGGCTTTCTTGAAAGTCTTAAACTGTAGCCTTTCTTCAAACTCTAATCTTTTCTTTGTACCTTAAGCACGTCCGCCTGCTGAGCGCAAATTACCTGAGTTTTGTTTTTGTTTGCTACCACACATTCTATTTTGTCAAGCTCTTTACTCAGTTCCACTTGACTTCTGGCGACCAAAGCTGCATCGTAAACGAACGCTGTCTACATCTGCGTCTACATCCATACTTTGAAAAACATTATGAAGTGCGTCCATACTGTACTTCCTATAGCACCGGTTATTATGGCTTCTACCTTTCAGCTCACGTATGGAGCGGGGAATAATAATCATTTAAACGTCTCCTTGGACGATGAAATTAATCTAAATTTGACTTTACGATCCCTACCGGAGTCACATGTAGGGGCTATATATGTCTAGATTCATAATTTAAGGCTGTTTCTTTAAACTTGGTAAGCAGGATCTCTCAGAGTAGTTTGCGTCTCCAAGTCCAGTTTCTGTGGCATCTCTGTGACACTCTTACATGAGTCTAATAAATCTGTCATCATCGGTGTTGACCTGTTTGGTACGGGTCCCACACACTTGACCGTATTGTCGCACGAATGGTTTGTAAACAGTGTCCTTTCTGTACTACATCTGACGCCCGTTTTACCTACGATTAACCGTAAGTGATCGTTCCTTTTCGTATGCCTACAAATTATCACACCCAAGTATTTATATGAGCTGACCGATTCCAGTTGTATGCCACAGTTATTTCAGTCATAGCGTAATGCGTTTCTCGTTTCATGAAGCGCATAATTTTATTTTTCTGAACATTTAAAGCAAATTTCCAACCTTTGCACTCCTTTGAAATTTTATCAACGTCTGACTGAATATCTGTGCAGCCTATCATGCTGGTTTTCTGTGAGTGATAAGCAAACCTCTCATTGAGATAATGATATACATCCCTCATAATCGCTGCAATGCGTAAATTTTATATGTGTTGTTGTTGTGGTCTTGTGGTTTGATGCAGCTCTCCATGCTACTCTATCCTGTGCAAGCTTCTTCATCTACCAGTACCTACTGCACCCTACATCGTTCTGAATCCGTTTAGTGTATTCATCTCTTGGTCTCCCTCTACGATTTTTACCCTCCGCGCTGCCCTCCAATACTAAATTGGTGATCCCTAGATGCCTCAGAATATGTCCTAACAAACGATCCCTTCTTCTAGTCAAGTTGTGCCACAGATTTCTCTTCTCCCAATTCTATTCAATACCTCGTCATTAGTTATGTGATGTACCCATCTAACCTTCAGCATTCTTCTGTAGCACCACATTTCGAAAGCTTTTATTTACTTTTTTTAAACTATTTATCGTCCACGTTTCACTTCCGTACATGGCTACACTCCATACAAATACTTTCAGAAACGACTTCCTGACACTTAAATCTATACTCGATGGTAACAAATTTCTCTTCTTCAGAAACGCTTTCCTTGCCGTTGCCAGTCTACATTTTATACCCTCTCTACTTCGACTATCATCAGTTATTTTGCTCCCCTAATAGCAAAACTCCTTTACTACTTTTAGTGTCTCATTTACTAATCTAATTCCCTCAGCATTACCCAACTTAATTCGACTACATTCCATTACCCTCGTTTTGATTTTGTTGTTGTACATCTTATATCCTACTTTTAAGACACTGTCCATTCCGTTCAGCTGCTCTTCCAGGTCCTTTACTGTCTCTGACAGAATTACAATGTCATCAGCGAACCTCAAAGTTTTAATTTCTTCTCCATGGGCTTTAATTCCTACTCCGAATTTTTCTTTTGTTTCCTTTACTGCTTGCTCAATGTACATATTGAATAACATCGGGGATAGGATACAACCCTGTCTCACTCCCTTCCCAACCGTTGCTTCCCTTTCATGCCCCTCGATTCTTATAACTGACATCTGGTTTCTGTACAAATTGTAAATAGCCTTTCGCTGCCTGTATTTTACCCCTCCCAAATTCTGTTTCAAATGAAATATAGGGGGTGACAATAAACTACTCTACTTTATATTTTTCCTTATTTTACCTCTCAGTCTGCAATACTGACTTCTTCACACTATTAGCAATGAGATTCTTTGCAGTAAAATATTCTCATAATATGTTTGACAGGTAAGTACTGTTTGAGAGTAGCCACGAATTGTCTGTGAGCTACCTGAAGTGACAGTCAATTGAAATCGGTTTAGTCATTGAAACATTTTAGATGCGTATTTGACGGCAACAAGCTTCATTATTAACAGAAATGAATAAAAAAAAAAAAATGGTTCAAATGGCTCTTGAGCACTATGGGACTTAACATCTCAGGTCATAAGTCCCCTAGAACTTATAACTACTTAAACCTAACTAACCTAAGGACAGCATACAACACCCAGTAATCACGAGGCAGAGAAAATCCCTGACCCCGCCGGGAATCGAACCCGGGAACCCGGGCGTGGGAAACGAGAACGCTACCGCACGACCACGAGATGCGGGCAGAGAAATGTATCCGTTAATGCTCTCAGCCAGTAACGTGGCAAACGTCAGCACCTATCAGGTTCGCATACAGAACATGGATTACCCATCTTTCCCTGTAGTTGAGACCTCACAGCTTCAGAATGAAAAAAAGATGTTATTTCATCCGACCTCATGAAATACATAGAACCCAATTTTCTCTGATATCATTTCTTGTATTACTAAAATTGTTTTTCCGCTGATCAGTAAGTGGTGATCAAACAGTTTCGGTTTGACGGCTTTGCTGCGGCATATATACACCCAGCACGACTTTGATGTGGGTGTATAGGCACCAACATGTAGGCACGGAGTTATCGTGGTCTTCGAACGGAAACTTTTTGATCATCTCTTATACATTCAACAAGCTTTTGTATTTTTCGGTCTATTTAAATAATGAGTATTTCTGAATGGAAGTGGATTAGAAATGAATATGTGGTACGATCTGTGTTACTAAAGTGCTGACACGGTTCAAGTTCCATAGAGCACAGTCAAAGTCGCAAGTAGCCTAATTACGGCTTTCAGAGGCAACAAAAATGTGATTTTCATTGTTTAAAGTAACAGCTGACCGAGCAAAAAATTTTAAATTGTTGTCATAATCTACTCATTCAGAGGTATAAGCTTACGTTAAAGGTTTAATACAGTAGTAAAGTATAACAGTTATAAACTGTCTATATGTCTTGGGGCAGCGTAAGACAACGCGCAAATACTTTTTCTCGTTAATAACTTCCATAAAATGATGGAATGAAATAATGTTTATCGCCTATCACATTTTCTCTGCTGATGCAGTATAACTGCTGCATCAGTCATGATGTTTTAATGTAGTACTTATTTCCTGCCGACTCTACTCGCAACAAATTTTGCAGACAATGTTTGCACATGCCACACAATGATCCTGTCGACTTATATTACTCTGTGATATATATACCAGGAGAAAAGACGTCATAAACCTTGAGATGCGTGATAAACTAGTTTTTGTTTACAGAATGAGATTTTCACTCTGCAGCGGAGTGTCGGTGATATGAAACTTCCTGGCAAATTAAAACTATGTGCCGGACCGAGTCTCGAACTCGGATCCCGAGTTCGAGTCTCGGTCCGGCACACAGTTTTAATCTGCCAGGAAGTTTCATAGCTTTTGTTTGAAATTGATCGCAACATACCCACACTACACTCGTCTGAGTGCACTTGGTGACTCCCAACAAACTTAGCATAAAAGTTCGTACCTATTCTAAGCTTCTTCCTGTTTACATTTTGAACGTCAAATGTTTAATACTTTACGTCATCTGTAATAAGAAGTTTGAAGGCATTTAATACAGGTGCATCGGACTGTTTAAAGAATCGGGAGTTCACTGGTACAACATAAAGCGCTCTCCGCCGTGTAGTTCAGAGTTAGTTGCATTATACTGGGTGATTCCGTAAGAGTGTTACCAACTATCAAGGATGATGGAAAAGGCAAATGTATCAATTTGAGGTGTGTGACTCTGGTACCGAAACAACCGAGTGGAAAATTTTAAGCGAAATTCGTCTGATACTTCTGAGAGTGGAATACATGTAGGGGTACTCTTTTTGCTAAGACTATAGTGTAGGCAATTAATCTACGAAAAAATATCTAATGACTATGGGAGCTGCAACGCATAAGATTTATGAGCACTTGTCTATCTTCGATACTGTGACACACACATATCTACTACTCGATAACTACACATAGTTCTTAAGGCATGCATTTTAGAGCCCATATTTACGAGGCTTTCTTTTCTTGTTTTAGTCCATACTACCTCCTCCAAATGTATGAAAACCAAAGAGCTTGCAGTAGAAGAGATGTGTTTCACAGTAGCGAAGTTGAATAAGTGCTCATAGCTCGTAAGTTATGCATTGTAGAGCCCATGTTTATTAGACATTAGTTTCTTATATTTGTCCATACTACGGCCTCCAAAAATTATCTACCCTACAATCTTAGCAACAACAAATCCGATACATCCATTTCCTGCCAGACGTATCAGAACGAGTTCTGCTTATAACTTTCGACTCGGTCGGGTCCGGACCAAGGCCTGTTACCTTAAACTGATAAGTCTACCATTCTCCATAATCCCTGAAAGTTTGTAACATTATCGCGGGCCCACATTGTAGAGATGGAGATGTGAGGATGTGTGTACGGGACGTGCGAGTCCTGGCGTGTGTTGCTAGCGACGCTGCGGCCTTGTAGAGTCGCAGGCGACATTCTGCGGCCGCCTTTTGTTCGAACGCAGAGTCGTTCTTTTGTCTGTCAGAGTTTAATACTCAGCGGCAGGGCGGTCGTTACTCGCGGAACCCCGGCGCAGATTCGGCAATACTCGGGGAAAGTAATAAGCCACCATCTCTGGTATGCGACGTCCGCTGCATCTCGCTGGGGCTCTTAGGAATGCTATGCGTCTAGTAGCAGACTACCGGGAGTATTGTGTTTTTACAGTTTTGATTCTCGTTTTTTATCGCTGCGCGATTTCCTCATCGTGATTTGGAAACAAAGACCGTGCTCCACAAGGATTGTAGTTTCTGTCACCAGTATTTTTAACATTTTTGTGAGTACTTTTCTCTATTATTGTGACTGATCAGGCGGTAATGTTTTAACTTATTAATGGCTGTCTTAATATGCACGCTGTTTGAAAAAGAATGACGTCTTTCATACATAGAAACATGCTAATAAACGGAGACAAACTGCAGAATACTGACAAAACATGAATTTCTTCGCTGTTTTATGATAATTATTCTTTCAGTGGATTATTTATCGCTCTAAATTATTATACAAGCATCATTTGTTGAAGAAATCTTGTTGTGATACAAGGACCGTGGTCTGTATTTTTAAAGAAACACCACAGCACGTCAATCCAAGCATTGATATTGTTTTAACAAAAGTCTGTAACAGGGTGTTGTCTGTTCAAAAGAATGCTTTCTCCCTGCTGAAAGTGAATGCCTAAGTCAAATATCGCGGTCAGGTCTTCATTTAGTTGACGTTTTAGGAGTCTTTCGTTTGTTGCGAAAAACATTTGTCGTCGGCATAGCGAATATGAAGAGGCAGGAATTCAGCGCAAAGGTAAGGCCCAGGGCGACATAAGGTTTCTCTTGAATGAGTGATGAGCAATCGGCAAGTTTCAGGGGAGAACTTACGAAAGTCTACTAGCTACACAAGCAGTTTCTCGCGTGACAATGTGGCTAATGTTGAGGCGACGTTTAGTCTATTAGACATGTCGATTACAATAACAGCAGGCTCTTCGCGCTGGTGAGTAAGACAAACCTGTTGACGTCAACAGTGCTGCCTTTAGACAAAGACGACATATTTTTATTGCAGTTAATTTTCAGTAAATACCTAATATTGCATATTAATTGTGAAGTAAACGGGCATAACGGATGCAAAGAGGGTCGAGATTCTTCAGGAAATCGTTAATATGGACGAATATTCTGCTAAAGAGAACGTTTTTACTATCAATTCTTACGAAAGATGAATGGCCCATTCACTTCTGACGGCAATAAAGTGACTGAATGAGCTATCTAGAAATTCTGCAGATGTGACTTTTTCCACCACTGAGTTCATATTCCAACACGATGGTGCTCCAGCACACTGGCACAACACTGAACGACGTTTCCCTATATCTGGTCAACGCTATGCAGGACGCACGTGATGTAGAGAAACTACCCTAAATTCTTTGTCTCCAAGATCTCCAGGCATGACTGCATATGAATTTTCTTGTAATGATACTTGAAGGAATGTGTTTTCGGTCGCACTTCTGCTAGAGGCACAAATAAGCTCAGAAACGGAATACCAGCGTAGACTTCTGTCTATGAAGTAATCTTACTTAGAGCGTATGACAATTTATTGTCTAGAGTTAATATGTGTGGCTGGCGCGTACACGTGGAGCACTGATATTAACACGAGAATAATTTAATAGTTTCCTGAATATTTCGTTGTCCGTCTCAGTTCCGTAGCGTCTTCCCCCTAGTAAATATAAATTGTTGTATTCGGATCATTCTTTTTAAAACAATCCATATAATGTGTAGCGCTCAGCAAATATTGCATCAGTGAGTCTATCCTGATGAAAAGAAGTTATGGGAAAGTTTCTCTCAAAACTGCTACTTAAACTTATTAATAACTCACAGACTACCAAGTGAATTCAAATTAAAGTGTGCTTGTAACTAAAACAAGTAGCAATAATTTTACATTTAATTTCATTTCTGTACGATAGTGAATGCTCAGCACAACGTTTGTATGAGATGAGTCCACTGGTTGATTTTGAGAGCACAAGGACCAAAAGAGTAAATAGCAGGAATGTCATAATACTATTTTTCGATAAAAGGCAGAGTCCATGGCAGGAATGCACCGGATGACGTGCGCCGTTTGGGACGGAGCTCAGAGATCTGGTGACTGTCGCATCGGGGTGTAGGAGGCCGAACTCGGCAAGTTGTAAACAATTCCTAAAACGACAGGGCTCTGTATGGAGATAGGAAAACATGAGACATTCAGAGTGAGAGGAATCTGCTGTACTCGAAGAGGGTCAGCAGTAGTTGATGTGTAAGTTTTGTAAGGAAGCCCATCATTGGCTCATCAGTGTTATTTCTGTAAGGGGGTTGACGACTCGTGGGTGTCTCTGTGCTGCCACTATCGCCGGCCGAAACGTAAAACCGCTTCACAGGAAAGAATTTCTGTTGCTTAATCACTATAGTATCCTTAAGAGGAGAGGGTTGCTAATATTTTGTATTAATTTATCGTTTTATAGAACTCTGACAGTCCACAGCGACTGGATATCGAGAATCCGTTGCTGGCAGAAGATTTTTAGAAGGTGAACATATAGTTAGAACATCGCCATAGTCTGCGCTTCCAGCGAACAACACGTTGGCTGTACACATTGCTCTGATTCGGAATCATAATTCCCACACAACAAGTTTTTTCTGCTACCAAATCATTCCATAAAACATATCCTGTTCAGACATCAAGTTTTTGTATGCCCATCCTCTTGACAGGACGTCTCTGGGACGACGGCCGTTTACTACTGTGAGAAAATAAAACGCCTATGGCTGTCCTTGCGATTTTATTTATTTTCTTGCAACCGGTTTCGGCGCTTCAATGCGCCATCTTCAGGCTACTGTTGATGCGGAAGGGGACGGCACGATTGCCATATAGATGGCATCAGTGACAAGCATAACTCGTTACCTAATCATCAAATGGCAGTTGATGGTTTTAATAACAGGTTTCTCCTGCCTCTCTTCACTTATTTCTTCATTTTGGTACAACAGATTTTTTATTTATGACGTACTTAACGTAGCAACAGTTTCATCTGCCTCATTACACACATCCGAATGTAGTATGTACATCTCAGCTTCTTTACATTGTAGTCTTACGTCTCATTTACTAACTTCACATGATCATCGAAAGTTGCGTATTGTTGCCCCATATCAGTTTCCGTCTGTCTCTACAATTTCACAGGCTACTTTACATTCGGAATGCATTATTTATACTTTGACTTCTTTGCTCTTTACCTACGTCACCATCCTCTCCGCTCAACATCTCTGCATACCCATTCCGTTTCACAAATTTCATATTTATTAATATGCTTCATATTCGCACTACTCTTTCTGCAAAATTTACTTTCACTTCTCTTTTCCACTGATCAAGCCCATCACACATTTAACCGAGTTGCATTAGCTATTCCCTGTCATCTAGAACTGCTTTGACTTCATTAACTGCGACAGACTGTATTGTCGTGACTGGATAGTGTGCTATTGCAAGCGCAGTTGCACTACTAATGCATGCTTCAACGACGCCTACATTTTCTTTCAATGTCACAGTCCGTTCATTATGTATATGAAGTTTGATTTTCATGGATACTATTTTCAACGTGAATCTGCTCACGGTTAAATACGTCATTTTGCTCGTTGTTGGTTATTAGGCTATTACTGAAGTAAATGGCACTGTCTTTGCTGACGCTACCTACTACTGTTCCAGTCCGACTCTCTACTGCGGAGAATCTCCGTTTTCCGTACAGTTATTTCTGTTAAAAAGCCCAGTTGGCTTTCTCTTCTACACGGAAAAGCCAAAGAAACTGTTACATCTCCCTAATATCGTCTAGGACCCCCGCAAGCTCGCAGAAGTGCCGCAATACGACGTGACACTGTTTTAAATGGTTCAAATCGCTCTGAGCACTATGGGACTTAACTTCTGAGGTCATCAGTCTCCTAGAACTTAGAACTACTTAAACCTAACTAACCTATCACGCACACCCATGCCCGAGGCAGCATTCGAACCTGCGACCGTAGCGGTCGCGCGGTTCCAGACTGTAGCGCCTATAAACGCTCGGCCACCCTGGCCGGCACGTGGCATGGACTCGACTAGTGTCCGAAGCAGTGCTGAAGGGAACTGACACCATGGATCCTGCAGGGCAGTCCATAAATCCGTAAGAGGAGGAGGAGATCTCTTCTGAACAACACGTTGCACGACATTTCAGATATGCTCAATGTTTATGTCCGTGGAGTTTTGTGGCCAGCGGAGGTGTTTAAACTCAAAAGAGTGTTCCTGGAGCCATACTGTAGCAATTCTGCACGTATGGGGAGTCCCATTCGAATTGCCCAAATCCATCGGAATGGACGATGGACATGAATGGATGAAGGTGATCGGAAAGGATCCTTACGTACGTTTCACCTGTAACAGTCGTGTCTAGACGTATTAGGAGTCCCATATCACTCCAACTGCACACGCTCCACACCATTACAGAGTCTCCAACAGCTTGAACAGTTCCCTGCTGGCATGCAGAGTCGATGGGTTCCTGAGGTTGTCTCTATACCAGTACACGTCCATACGCTCCATTCGATTTGAAACGAGACCCGCTCGACCAGGCAACGTGTTTTCAGTCATTAACAGACCAATGACGATGTTGACGGGCCCAGGCGAGGCGTAAAGCTTTGTATTGTACAGTCACCAAGGGTTACACGAATGGGCCTTCAGCTTCGAAAGCCCGTATCGATGACGTTTCGTTGAATGGTTCGCACGCTGACACTTGCTGATGGCCCAGTATTGAAATCTGCAGCGATTTGCGGAAGGGTTGCACTTCTCTCAAGTTGAACGATTCTCTTCAGTCATCCTTGGTCCCGTTCTTGAAAGATCTTTCTCCAGCCACTGCGACGTCGCAGATTTGATGTTTTACTGGATTTATGAGATTCACGGTACACTCTTGAAATGGTCGTACTCGAAAATCCCAATTTCATCGCTACCTCGGAGATGCTGTGGCCCATCGCTCGTGCGCCGACTATAAATAACACCACGTTCAAACTCACTTAAATCTTGATAACGTGCCATTGTAGAAGCAGTAACCGATGTAACAATTGCACCAGACACTTGTTGTCTTTTATAGGCGTTGCCGACCGCAGCGCCGTATTCTGTCTGTTTTCATATCTCTGTATTTGAATATGCATATCTATACCAGTTTCTTTGCTGCTTCAGTGTAGAGCCGAAGCCCCTTCTTCTCCTGTATCTATTTCTACTCTGGCCATTCTCAAACCATACTCATTATTCTTGTTGTCTTGGTTGTTATTTTTGTGATACGGCGTATTATTATTATTATGCTTCTTGCCATAGCATCGACATTCATTGTCCCGATACCAATAGCCACTTTCTCCCACTCGTCTCAGGAATGTGTTTTTATCGCATTCCCCAAGATTAATATAACCTCAGACATTCCAAAGTAATTTTCGGAGTAGCACGTTTAACACCTGTTTCTTCGTTATCCCACCTACGTGCTCACCTTTTCTTACATAATTCTTCACATTAATATTCTATATACTTTTTGGTGTCTGATCGGCACGGAGGAGCATCCAGGAATTCCTGATATATTTCATCTGCTTATTCTGAAGAGTATTCGATTTGAAACCTGCTGAAAGATTCTGTTAGAGTTTTGCAACCTTCCGCTGTGTGAACTGTCGAACAATGCGCATCCCCACTGAGTTTCGTGTCTGCAACTAACGCGCAGTTCTTTTCAGGCAGCTCTGTAGGAATCAATTTCCTACACTCGTTCGTAAAGGCTACTGGATGAACCTTTCCTTTCGGATCAAATTTTTCTATTTCAATGCCCACTAGGTTGTGGTGGGGTATCTTGTGGCGTACACCCCCCCCCCCCCCCCCGCCCCTAATGTGACTTTTGTACCCGATTTTTTGATACCTTGCAGACCTTCATTACATTAATTGTTTTTGTTTGTTTCGGATGTCAAACAGTTTTCCTCTTTGTTTCTAAACTGCGTGATCATTTGGTGTACGTTGATCTCCAAGTTTTGAGTTTCATTTCGGATGTCTATATTAAATGCTTTTACCATTTTGGACGATTTGTTCTATCTGCTACTCCGAAATCTTGTAAGCGTGATTTAGTACTGTTTTGAACCTGCACAATATGTCCTTGCAAACATATGCAGATTAAATTAGTTGGGTACGGATTTCCTTACTCATTGTTTCTTGTCTCTCATCGACTACCTTAATTCCACGATCAGTCTTCGCATCAAGATTACTACAAACAGCTTCCAATTTGTCATTAATTACTGTTCTCTGTTTATTCATTGACTCATTCGAAGAATCTGTTCTACCATCCAACGAACCTATTTTTCATTACGCTTGCTCTTCAATGTAACATTGATCAACCTGCCCAGAGCATCTATTTTCTCATTTCATTTACTGTTCAATTTCCTGTCAATTGACCTGTCTACGGAATCTATTTTATTATTCAGTTCATTTCTATTACATTGAGTTATCCAACGCATCTATTTTACTATTCATTTCCTAATTAATTTATGCAATGAATCAAGAAAATACTTTGTCAATTCACTACTCATTGTTCGCAACATTCTCGAAAAAATTGCTCTGAGCACTATGGGACTCAACTGCTGAGGTCATTAGTCCCCTAGAACTTAGAACTAGTTAAACCTAACTAAACTAAGGACATCACAAACATCCATGCCCGAGGCAGGATTCGAACCTGCGACCTTAGCCAACATTCTCGCCATCGCGTCCCTGTTACCTACCTGATTCAACAGCTGATTTTGTATCTACATTGATTGTGCACTCAGCTTTTCATACATACTTCAGCACAGAGAAATTGCAGCTGTTTCTCCGCTACTGCCGGCCGGAGTGACCGAGCGGCTCTAGGCACTTCTGCGTGGAACCCCGCGACCGCTACCGTCGCAGGTTCGAATCCTGCCTCGGGCATGGATGTGTGTGCTGTCCTTAGGTTAGTTAGGTTTAAGTAGTTCTAAGTTCTAGGGGACTGATGACCTCAGATGTTAAGTCCCACAGTGCTCAGAGCCATTTGAACCATTTGAATCTCCGCTACTGACTCTGCACGTGCTAGGGGCCAGCAGTACCACTGTAAAATTGGAAAGAGATTCTTTGGATTCTTTAAAACACGAAATTCGCTGTATATGTCAATGTTTCTACTGCAAAGATTTTACAATATGATTTTTCAATAGTCTTTTCATAGTTAGAATAAAGTTTTTAAATAGTGAATACAGACAACATAAATTAAGTACGTACATATCCTAGAATTTAATTTACAATTACGGAATTCATTAATTGAAAAATTCGCAGGCACTGTGCTGTTTTGTTAAATAAGATATCGTGATTTTAAACGAATGTTGCAGTTTGAAATTTTCCTTCCCACTAGCATGGCGTAGTGTAGAATTGTGGCTATGAATAACATCACAGCGTCCTGGCAACGGGTTTCGCCGTTCCAGGCCCCCGGCGGTCTGTAGATGTTTATACAGTTCGCTGGATACACGGCCGCACTCCGACAGTTGGTTTAAACAAGGCTCGATGTATGCCCAAGAGCCCCTTGCGGTCTGTGTTCCTACAGTAATAAATTCCTGCACATTCGCCGCGATTTATATTCTGCTGCTGACTGTTGCCACTACCAGCAGAGGCCTAATTCCTTTCCGTACCACATATATCTACACGAAAATGCTTGGTTGTGTCGAGAGTAAACCAGCAAACTTGCCGTTCCCCTCCGGCAGATCCTCTACAGAATCGAGCTCCCATGTATTAAACGCCACCTCTCCCCCCCCTCCCCCCCATCTCACCCCGCCCCCCTACATTCGGTCTCACGCACAAGGCTGAGCCGGCCGCGGTGGCCAAGCGGTTAAAGGCGCTACAGTCTGGAACCGCGGGACCGCTACGGTCGCAGGTTCGAATCCTGCCTCGGGCGTGGATGTGTGTGATGTCCTTAGGTTAGTTAGGTTTAAGTAGTTCTAAGTTCTAGGGGACTGATGACCTTAGAAGTTGAGTCCCATAGTGCTCAGAGCCGTTTGAACCATTTGAACAATGGCTGAATGCTAACCTAAGGAGCCCAGGTTCGATTCCAGACCAGGTGGGAGATTTTTTTTCTCTGCTCTGGAACTGGGTGTTGTGTTGTTCTTCGAATGAATCAGTTGCACAACGATTGAGATTCACGGTATCCAGTTTTATAGCGCTATACGATAAGCTCATTCATAATGAGATTTTTCACTTTGCAGCGGAGTGTCTGCTGATATGAAACTTCCTGGCAGGTTAAAACTGTGTGCCGGACAGAGACACGAAGTCGGCACCTTTGCCTTTCGCGGGCAAGAGCTCTACCATCTGAGCTACCCAAGCACGACTCACCCCCCCCCCCCCCCTCCCCGTCCTCACAGCTTTATTTCTGCCAGTACCTCGCCTCCTACCTTCCAAACTTTACAGAAGTTCGAGTCTCGGTCCGGCACACATTTTTAATCTGCCAGGAAGTTTCATATCAGCGCACACTCCGTTGCAGAGTGAAAATCTCATTCTGGAAACATCCCCCAGGCTGTGGCTAAGCCATGTCTCCGCAGCATCCTTTCTTTCAGGAGTGCTAGTTCTGCAAGGTTCAAATGGTTCAAATGGCTCTGAGCACTATGGGACGTAACCCGCGTGGTCATCAGTCCCCTAGAACTTGGAACTACTTAAACCTAACTAACCTAAGGACATCACACACATCCATGCCCGAGGCAGGATTCGAACCTGCGACCGTAGCGGTCACGCGGTTCCAGACTGTAGCGCCTAGAACCGCTCGGCCACTGCGGCCGGCTGTTCTGCAAGGTTCGCAGGAGAGCTTCTGTAAAGTTTCGAAGGTAGGAGACGAGGTGCTGGCAGAAGTAAAGCTGTGAGGACGTGGCGTGAGTTGTGCTTAGGTTGCTCAGATGGTAGAGCACTTGCTCGTGAAATGCAAAAGTCCCGAGTTCGAGTCTCAGTCCGGCACACAGTTTTAATCTGCCAGGAAGTTTCGATAAGCTCATTGATTCGAAAAAAGCGTATGGGGCCTGAAGATGGCAAAATGAATTGCTAAAGCTGGTTACGTTCGAAATAAAATAAAATAACGTAAAGTATACGGCTGTTGGTAAAGTTTATTGAATTGAAAAGTACGTACCAGCCGATGTCCCCTGGCCATAATGGACCAACAGGACATTGTCGTGAGAGTACAAAATTTAGACTCTGGTTTTTATCTGTATCCTTATAGCTTCACGCATAATTTAATCTGTCAAATGTACCGCTTTTCCACAAAAACTGCGAACTTAAAACTATGATGTAAGGACCTATTAGAGTCCAATTGTACCACATAAGACTTCAAATTATTTAAAATAAAATATTCATAGGTGTTAAGTGGCGTTATTCTTCGCCTTCGTCAGTCAACGATTCCTCCATCGTTGCTCCTCGGAGACATGAACCGCGTGTAGTTCGCGCGTCAGGGACCGCTATGAAATTACGCTATCGGAAGAGATAAGAAAAATTAAAAGAAGAGCAGTAGGATTCTTTTCTGGTTTCTTTAGTCAGCTCTAAATTACCACAGAAGTACTGAAACCTCCTGGGAGATACTGGAAGAAACTCGTTGTGTGAGAAGGGAAAGCTCCCTCTCAGTAACCCGACATTACTGGCTCCAAGGTGAATGGAAGACAACAAAAAATTGTATCTAAATTCGCCTACCAGTATAATGATAAATGTTAAAAAACCAATGTATTTTAGTGTATGTGAAAGTCGTGTCATACCACGAACGTCACAATTCATATTAATGTTTTTTAACTTTATAGATTATTTTATAGTGATTTGTATTTTGAGAACTGATTGTAACTGATTTATACATCTTACTCAAAAGATTTTAGGAATGTCTTTTGTAGATGAGCAAAGAGCAGTTACAGAAATAGTTGCCTCGTTCAAACACGACTTCCGAACTCGTAATTATAAATTTTAAACTAATTACTTCTATGAGTATTACCATTTATACGAAATGTATTCGTAGTTGCTGAGAGCTGTATAACGGTAAAACCTCCCCTTACAAAAATTTATGAATTACTGTGCTCTTACGTTATTTGATTTTCAAACAGCTGAGCAGAACTGAATGTACTCAGACATTTTGCTCTTTACTTATTCTGATCAACACTAAATAGACACACAATATATTTAGGGCAACGCAATCTGACTTTCAATAATCTCTACAGAAGAATGGCCCTGACTAACAATAACCTATACCTTTCATGAATCACTTACCTCACAAAAATCTTCGTTACTCAAACTACTGCAATACAGCGAGCGCCAAAACTGCCAGCTAAATAAAAGTTTCTAACTACTGAAGTTACTAACTACTGTTAGGCATAGTTAGCAAATGAAAGATTGTGATGGAGAACAAACAATGTATTTACCTTAACAATATTCAAAAGTCATCATATTAATATATCGGTTCATAATATCCAGTATTACAAATTTAATATCTCTGATGGACACACGTCCAGATCATCCGCTCTCAAAACTCCGCCATCTCTCTCCCCACATCCACTACTGCTGGCGGCTCACCTCCAACTGCGCAACGCTACGCGCTGTTCACATCCAACTGCCCAACACTACCATAGGAAATATTCCAACAATGCAAACCAGCCACAAACTGCACACAGCACAGTCAGTGATTTTCATACAGAGCGCTACGTGACGTTACCAACATAAAAACCTAAACAGCCTACTTACAACGGAATGACAACAGTGAAAATTTGTGCCGGAGCCGGCCGGTGTGGCCGAGCGGTTCTAGGCGCTACAGTCTGGAACCGCGCTACCGCTACGGTCGCAGGTTCGAATCCTGCCTCGGGCATGGATGTGTGTGATGTCCTTAGGTTAGTTAGGTTTAAGTAGTTCTAAGTTCTAGGAGACTGATGACCTCAGAAGTTAAGTCCCATAGGGCACAGAGCCATTTGAACCATCTGAACCGAGGTTTAGAATGCGATGAACTGCTTTCACCTCAGGAAAAATATGCACTTCAAGCTGCCATCAGCCTAGGATATGAAAAATATGTGCACACTGTGAATAATCATGGATTGAAAGTAATGGTACTTGGGTTAAGTTGGTATGGGTAAGGTATAATTCGTGCATTTACAATAAAACGAATATAACGTGCGTGTTTATCATATTTAACAAGTGTCATTCTAATTTTTTCTTATGTCATAGTCTACAGTATCTGAATAACCTACTGGATAACCTACTGTCCGAACTAGTCCTGATAAATGAGGTTCTACAGCACTCAGAATATTCCGAGAGACGTTTCTCAGGGCGGAAACTGCTCAGATTTCTACCTATCGATATGACATAAGAAGCAAGAGACGTCCAAGGAGCTGTTCTTCCCGCGCCGCACTTATGAATGGAAATTTTCACGCATGGTACAGTGAAAAGTACATTCTGTGGAAATTTCCGGTACTGATTCTCATATACAGAGAAGGAGTCAAATACTGGGTAACACTGAAAACCACAGTAAACTAGCCGCGCGGAGCCGCCGCCAAGTTTCAGGCTCCACGTCACGGATTGCGCGGCCCCTCCCGCCGGAGGTTCGAGTCCTCCCTCGGCCATGGGTGTGTGTGTGTGTGTTTTCCTTAGGGTAACTTGGCACCGATGGGTCACAGCGAATGTGGCACACAGCACAAAGGATGTGGTGTGTTGAAGTTGGAAATCAACGGGGGAGGAGAGGAGGAGATTAGTGTTTAACGTCCCGTCGACAACGAGGTCATTAGAGACGGAGCGCAAGCTCGGGTTGGGGAAGGATGGGGAAGGAAATCGGCCGTGCCCTTTCAAAGGAACCATCCCGGCATTTGCCTGAAGCGATTTAGGGAAATCACGGAAAACCTAAATCAGGATGGCCGGAGATGGGATTGAACCGTCGTCCTCCCGACTGCGAGTCCAGTGTGCTAACCACTGCGCCACCTCGCTCGGTGGAAATCAACGCCAGTGCAGATCAAAGTTAGGGAGAGCATCAGAAACGTGGTTCCAGTAATCGCAGCGTTTCAGTGATGGGGCTTCGTATGACCCCAACCGGCCACTCCGCAAGCAATTAGTTAATGGTTGCATGTCACCTGTCACGGCGCAAACGCGGAAATCTGACAGATTAACAGGCCAGGTGCGTCCGTCCTGTGAAACACGCCGACGCTAATTAAATGCTTTCTCTAAATCACTGTTAGCTAACTAGGGAATTCTGCCCAAAGAACTGACAGCTGTCATTGCGATGGAATGTAATTTTTAATCATATAAAATACAATGCAGTTCCTTTCATAAGTGATAAGCAACAACACATCCAGAACTGTAAGAATTTCAACGTTTCGGCAGACTAAAACAGAGCGCTAGACCGGTGTCCGAACACGACAGACGGTTTGCATCTACTAGGAAAGTTCAAATCAGCTACCACTCCAATACAGAGTGAATATTCATTCTGAATAGTCAAAAGTATCAAAAAGCTAATGTGCAGAAATGTGTGTCAGTTATCATTTTCTACCTTGAGAAAAGATTATGAGTGAAAAACAAGGAGAAATTCTGTGAATTAAATAGCTTCCCGATAGCAAATATGAGACAGAAATGTATTTAAAGTGAACTTATCTTGAATATTTATTCTTGGTGCTGCAATGGGTGCATAGATCCTGACAAATCAGTACCCACAACAACCACCTCTGGCCGTAATAACGACCTTGATACGCCTGGGAATTGAGTCAAACAGAGCTTGGATGGCGTGTACAGGTACAGCTGCCCATGCAGCTTCAACACGATACCACAGTTCATCAAGAGTAGTGACTGGCGTATTGTGACGAACCAGTTGCTCGGCCACCATTCACCAGACGTTTTCAATTGGTGATAGATCTGGAGAATGTGCTGGCCAGGCAGCAGTCGAACATTTTCTGTATCCAGAAAGGCCCGTACAGGACCTGCAACATGCGGTCGTACATTATCTTGCTGAAATGTAGGGTTTCGCAGGGATCGAATGAAGGGTAGAGCCACGGGTCGTAACACATCTGAAATGTAACGTCCACTGTTCGAAGTGCCGCCAATGCGGAGGTGACCGAGACGTGTAACCAATGGAACCCCATACCATCACGCCGGGTGGTACGCCAGTGTGGCGATGACGAATACACGCTTCCAATGTGCGTTCACCGCGATGTCGTCAAACACGGATGCGACCATCATGATGCTGTAAATAGAACCTGGATTCATCCGAAAAAATGACGTTTTGCCATTTGTGCACCCAGGTTCGTCGTTGAGTACACCATCGCAGGCGCTCCTGTCTGTGATGCAGCGTCAAGGGTAACCGCAGCCATGGTCTCTGAGCTGATAGTCCATGCTGCTGCAAACGTCGTCGAACTGTTCGTGCAGATGGTTGTTGTCTTGCAAACGTGCCCATCTGTTGACTCATGGATCGAGACCTGGCTGCACATTCCGTTACAGCCATGCGGATATGATGCCCGTCATCTCGACTGCTGGTGATACGAGGCCGTTGGGATCCAGCACGGCGTCCCGTATTACCCTCCTGAACCCAACGATTCCATATTCTGCTAATCATTGGATCTCGATCAACGCGAGCAGTAATGTCGCGATACAGTAAACCGCAATCGCGATAGGCTACAATCCGACCTTTATCAAAGTCGGAAACGTGATGGTGCGCGTTTGTCCTCCTTACACGAGGCATCATAACAACGTTTCACCAGAAAACGCCAGTCAACTGTTGTTTGTGTATGAGAATTCGGTTGGAAACTTTCCTCATGTCAGCACGTTTTAGGTGTCGCCACCGACGCCAACCTTGTGTGATTGCTCTGATAAGCTAATCATTTGCATATCACAGCATCTTCTTCCTGTCGGTTAAATTTGGCGTCTGTAAGACGTCATCTTCGTGGCCAGTAATGTATATCTTAATAATGTACTTTTCTAGCATTTGTCATTGCCATTACAGTACATACAGTACATATTTATCGTCCTACGAAACAGACAACATTAAGTAACTGTTCAGTGAATAATAAATAACTAGATATTGTACTCATCTATTGAACTATGTGTGATTCAGGCTCGTCGTATTCTGCATAAGTGGATCAGAGGTCCTAGGTCTTAAACAACCAAGTCAAAAAGAATCTTTACGCTAAAAAAACTGCACAATATTTGTTTCACATGCCGATTTATGCGAACAGTAACAAATTACATGGTTTATCTTTCAGCAGCAAAAAGAGATTCTCCACTTGTGCCTTTTTCGCACTAACAAAGGATTTACTATGTGTCACGTTCAAGATCTCACACACATGATGCGTATTTATAAACGTACAGGGTAACATTTAATAAAACCGACAAACGGCAGGGACGGAAGCCTGGCCGGAAATGGAGGAAAAAAGTCCTATGAACATACGTCCGGAAATAGACGGTGTGCCTGCAACAACAACAACAACAACAACAACAACAAGTCGTCCCGGAACACAGTACAGAGCTGCCTCGCATCCGACTCACAACAGACGTTCAAAGTGGCCTCCATGGGATGGAGACTCATAATGCCAGATCTAATAAAGGTTACTTAGTCGAATAAGAGGACTGATGACAGAAATCCCATAATTCTGACTGTATGGTGCTAAAATCATCTGCAAAATCCGTCCCATAGAGGGAAATCCGGTGCTGATAATTGTTTCAGACGTTGCAGGTGACAGGGGATAGTAGCGGTTGTCATCCAGGACACACATAATCGTATTTTGGCTTGCACTATACAGGCGGGCTACTTGTCTGGAGCTTATAATAGGGTTCGTCTCAACCTCCTGTAGAGCCTGGTCCTCCAAATCTGGTGTACGCACTGTCAGACGCCTACCTGCTCGTCGTCTAAAAGGACCCATGCTCATACAAAGGCCCAAAAAGGGCTTGAAATGTTGTGTGACGTGATTGGTGTGAGGTACTTGTTTTTGTATACCTGTGCTGCCTCTCGACCGTTTCCATCTGCTTTACTGTATACAGAGACCATCTCGGCCTGTTTCGAACATGAATACGAGACCATTCTGCTGTTTACAGTACGTTGCGTCAATGACACAACCTGCAACACACAAGGAACACACGGCACGTTTTCAGAGGAACTTTTATCCGTCAGCGCCATGTACCGAACACATGTTAATAGGACCTTCTCTCCTCCATTTCCTGTCAGCAATGCTTTCCTGCAGTTTTCCAGTTTTATTTACGTTCACCACGTATGTATATAGAGTGTAACGGAAATAAGAACAGATATTGTGGTATGTGGACCCAAATATGTAAACGTGTCAGTCTCTTTGTTATTTTTCGTTTGCAGGGAACAGTTTTCCCACAAATGGCAGGCAGTATAGACTAACCTTTTTGCATCCACACTTCTGCATGTCAACACTTGATTTGCTGCCCAGGCAGTAATTGGTTGCCTTGCCACCTGCACTTGGAGATACTAACCAACCTAAAGACTTTCAACTAGAAATAGCTATAAATTTTAATGTGCAAATGTCATAGATACTGATGTAATGTTGTTCAGTAGACTATCCTCAGACACTAATATAAATATCTTTACTAATACCAGTTTTATATGTAAACACTCAGCAGGAAGGAAAATATACACAGGGTGATTCAAAAAGAATACCACAACTTTAAAAATGTGTATTTAATGAAAGAAACATAATATAACCTTCTGTTATACATCATTACAAAGAGTATTTAAAAAGGTTTTTTTTTCACTCAAAAACAAGTTCAGAGATGTTCAATATGGCCCCCTCCAGACACTCGAGCAATATCAACCCGATACTCCAACTCGTTCCACACTCTCTGTAGCATATCAGGCGTAACAGTTTGGATAGCTGCTGTTATTTCTCGTTTCAAATCATCGGTGGTGGCTGGGAGAGGTGGCCGAAACACCATATCCTTAACATACCCCCATAAGAAAAAATCGCAGGGGGTTGATCAGGGCTTCTTGGAGGCCAGTGATGAAGTGCTCTGTCACGGGCTGCCTGGCGGCCGATCCATCGCCTCGGGTAGTTGACGTTCAGGTAGTTACGGATAAGGTTTCATAACTAACCTTTTTCGTAGGACTCTCCATACAGTTGACTGTGGAATTTGCAGCTCTCTGCTAGCTCTGCGAGTCGATTTTCCTGGGCTGCGAACAAATGCTTGCTGGATGCATGCTACATTTTCATCACTCGTTCTCGGCCGTCCAGAACTTTTCCCTTTGCACAAACACCCATTCTCTGTAAACTGTTTATACCAACGTTTAATACACCACCTATCAGGAGGTTTAACACCATACTTCGTTCGAAATGCACGCTGAACAACTGTCGTCGATTCACTTCTGCCGTACTCAATAACACAAAAAGCTTTCTGTTGAGCGGTCGCCATCTTAGCATCAACTGACGCTGACGCCTAGTCAACAGCGCCTCAAGCGAACAAATGTACAACTAAATGAAACTTTATAGCTCCCTTAATTCGCCGACAGATAGTGCTTAGCTCTGCCTTTTGTCGTTGCAGAGTTTTAAATTCCTAAAGTTGTGGTATTCTTTTTGAATCACCCTGTATATTGCTTTTCCCGAATAATACAGAAAACGTAATCTTCAGATTAATGATTATAATGATGTCCGGTCTCTTATCCACAGAAAATTTCCTTTTTACAAGTGTGTAAGAATAAAGACAGAAACACTGATTTTTTTGTAGTTACGAAATATAACTTTTGAAAAAAACGGGGTCTGCCACAAGTAATAGACAACATATATGTAGTTTTCTTTAGTAAAATATGACTGTATTTACGAAAAAAATAAGTATGTTTTCGGAACATAATAACAGTTTCCTGCTTATTAAACAATAAATTTCCATACAGTATTACATAAATTAGATTCGAAAAACATTGTTATTTTGTATGACAGTCATTATTTTTAATATAAAAACTGAAATAGTTAAATCTTTTGTGTTCGGGTTTCTGTAAAGTGAATTTATAGAGTCATTAACTTTGATGTCAAAATTTTTACATCTTAAGATGCAAGTAATGTTTCCATATATAGCAGAATCATTTGGAAATTTGAGGAATTGTATTTTAGTATAACGTATAACTCCAATAGACATGCCTCCCGTAATTTATATTTGTAATTGGAATGAACACAGCCGAGAAAAACAGACAGGGTCATAAGTTTCGTTAAATGGTGCAGCTAACTTCGGTTGACAAAGAAAAGTCCAGTATGTTGGTTTTGTTATGATGTCAAACTAAATCAGTTTTGCCACGTGTTCTATCATTACGGCATCTTATGAACATGGAGATGACAGATTAAATTACTACAACTACTACAACTACTACAACTGATTAATTTTATCTAAATGGATGAAACTAAATTAAGAAAGGAAAAGAAGGCTTCGAAAGCATCGAACGAATTTTATATTCTTCATGCTGTAATAAAATCATAAAAGAGATTGTTAACACATGTCTTACTGATTTTGAAGCACTGTTTTTCATTTTTTTGAAAGAATTACCTTTGAAAGCCAAAATAGTGGAAAAAACTGCAACGACATTTACTACTTCAATCGTAATCGAGTTTCCTCCTGGAGATTACAACACGAATAATTACACACAAACGCGTAGGAAAGTCTTAAAATGTTCATATAGACGTTTCCAGCTTGTTATTACGTGTAATTACATCTGTAGTCAACGCTGTGGTTTATTGCTTGCGCGCAGAGTCAGTATTGAAAAACGTATATGACCTGTTTGCTGCGTGGTGTTCCACGCGACCACTGAACGCAATCAGCGGTTATCGGACTTCCACATTATTACGGTTAATTGATTAACAGCAATTTAAGCAAAGTGAGGTTACAATTGGAAATAATGGATAAACCGCGAGTCGCTTTTGCACCAGGTTAACAAGTGTTTATGATATGTCTGGTGCTTATTTACGTGTTCAGGAAATCGTTGTGTTATATTATCGTGTGTCGTTCGTCTGAAATTTGCTGCTTTGTTTATTCCATACAAATGAGACTACAGTTTTAGAAGCATTGTGTATGGTACGAATTTAATCTTAACTTTAATCAGCTTTGTTTATTTCTAATACACATTTCGCAGCGTATTTTACGTTAGAAACAGTTAATTTGGCTCCTTAATTCATCCGAAACTTTTGCTTAGTAATCCGGACGGCGAGCAGTCAACCGTGAGAACGGTAGGGGTAAAGAAGTTGTGGTCAGTATTAAAAGATATGAGTCGTTTAATGCATACTGCAACATGACAATATACAACACATGATACAAAAAGCACCTGTAGTACCCAGCAAAGAGGCAGAAGTAGCAAATATAGAAATAGTAGTAATTAATTCTAGGAACAACACACCAAAACAGTAAATATGGTGCACCATGACAGAGGCACACAATTTTTCACTCACAATGGGAAGGCGTGCACATGGAGTACAGAACAAAAAACTCTTTGCAGAGAAACATCGCTTCATTCATCCGTGTTGTAGTACCAGTTGTCGTTGTTGTGTTGTTTTAGGGGTGGTCTTCATTCCGAAGATTGGTTTGACGCAGTTCTCCATGCTACTCTGTCCTGTGCAAGTCTTTTAATATTCACGTAACTTCTCCAACCTACATCCATCTGTATCTGCTTATTGTATTATAATTTCTGTATCAATTATCCAAGTGACAATTCCTTGGTGCCGCAGGATGTGTTCTATCAACCGATCCCTCCGTTCAGTCAAGTTGTGACATAACTTAATTTTACCCTCAGTTCGATTCAGTACCTCCTCATTGCCCGCCCGGTTGGCAGAGCGGTCTATCGCACGGCTTCCCGCTTTGGGAAGGAGCGCCCGGTCCCCGGCACGAATCCGCCCGGCGGACTTATATCGAGGTCCGGTGAGCCGGCCAGTCTGTGGATGGTTTTTAGGCGGTTTTCCATGTGTCACGGCGAATGCGGACTGGTTCCCCTTATTCCGCCTCAGCTACACTATGTCGGCGATTACTGCGCAAACAATCTCTTCACGTACGCGTACACCACCATTACTCTCTGCCACGCAAACATAGGGGTTACACACGTCTGGTGTGAGACGTTCCCGTGGGGAGAAGGGGGGCGGGGGAAGGGGGGGTTCCACCGGGACCCTAACCGCACATTAACCCTGGGTTCGGTGTGGGGAGGCGGAGGGGTGAAGTGGACTGCGGTAGCCATCATTGGGTTGTGGACCACTGCGGCTGCGGCGGGGACGGAGCCTCTCCGTCGTTTCTACGCCCTCGGTTAACATACAATACGTAAAATACCTCCTCATTGGTTATTCGATCTGTTAATCTAATTGTCAACGTTCTCCTGTATCACCATATTTAAAAAACTCACATCATCTTCTTCTCTTAATTGGTTTTCATCCGCGTTTCACTTCCTTACAAGGCTACAGGTCTATACATAAACACTGTGTCATGTAATTACCACTACCGTCTGCTGAAAACCTTGTTGGCAATTTTATTATGTATCTGATAACACCCGTGGTCTAGGGGTAGCGTCTTTGATTCATAATCAAAACGTCTTCGGTCCCGGGTTCGATCCCCGCCACTGCCTAAATTTTGATAAATAATCAGCATTGGCGGCCGAAGACTTCCGGCATAAGAAGTCAGCCTCATTCTGCCAACGGCCTAGTCAAAGAGGGCGGAGGAGCGGATAGAGGTTCAGGGCACTCTCGTGTCCTAGGGGTGAGAAATTGCCCCTAAAGGCGGAAGAATCAGCAATGATCCACGACATGAGGATGCAGAAGGCAATGGAAACCACTGCATTAAAGACACGTAACGTGTATCCACAGGACATGTGGCCTGTAATTGAAGAAGTATCATGATGATATCTCCATTGGCAAAAGATTCCGGAATAGTCCCCCATCCGGATCTCCGGGAGGGGACTGCCAAGGGGGAGGTTACCATAAGAAAAAGATTGAATAATCAACGAAAGGATAACGTTCTACGAGTCGGGGCGTGGAATGTCAGAAGCTTGAACGTGGTAGGGAAACTAGAAAATCTGAAAAGGGAAATGCAAAGGCTCAATCTAGATATAGTAGGGGTCAGTGAAGTGAAGTGGAAGGAAGACAAGGATTTCTGATCAGATGAGTATCGGGTAATATCAACAGCAGCAGAAAATGGTATAACAGGTGTAGGATTCGTTATGAAGGTAGGGCAGAGGGTGTGTTACTGTGAACAGTTCAGTGACCGGGTTGTTCTAATCAGAATCGACAGCAGACCAACCCCGACAAAGATAGTTCAGGTATACATGCCGACGTCGCAAGCTGAAGATGAACAGATAGAGAAAGTGTATGTGGATATTGAAAGGGTAATGCAGTATGTAAAGGGGGACGAAAATCTAATAGTCATGGGCGACTTGAATGCAGTTGTAGGGGAAGGAGTAGAAGAAAAGGTTACAGGAGAATATGGGCTTGCGAAAGGAATGAAAGAGGAGAATAATTGAGTTCTGTATCAAGTTTCAGCTAGTAATAGCGAATACCCTGTTCAAGAATCACAAGAGGAGGAGGTATACTTGGAAAAGGCCAGAAGATACGGGAAGATTTCAATTAGATTACATCATGGTCAGACAGAGATTCCGAAATCAGATACTGAATTGTAAGGCGTACCCAGGAGCAGATATAGACTCAGATCACAATATAGTAGTGATGAAGACTAGGCTGAAGTTCAAGACATTATTCAGGATGAATCAATACGCAAGGAAGTGGGATACGGAAGTACTAGGGAATGACGAGATACGTTTGAAGTTCTCTAACGCTATAAATACAGCAATAAGGTATAGCGCAGTAGGAAGTACAGTTGAAGAGGAATGGACATCTCTAAAATGGGCCATCACAGAAGTTGGGAAGGAAAACATAGGTACAAAGAAGGTAGCTGCGAATAAACCATGGGTAACAGAAGAAATACTTCAGTTGATTGATGAAAGGAGGAAGTACAAACATGTTCCGGGAAAATCAGGAATACAGAAATACAAGTCGCTGAGGAATGAAATAAATAGGAAGTGCAGGGAAGCTAAGACGAAATGGCTGCAGGAAAAATGTGAAGACATCGAAAAAGATATGATTGTCGGAAGGACAGACTCAGCATACAGGAAAGTCAAAACAAGCTTTGGTGACATTAAAAGCAACGGTGGTAACATTAAGAGTGCAACGGGAATTCCACTTTTAAATGCAGAGGAGAGAGCAGATAGGTGGAAAGAATACATTGAAAGCCTCTATGAGGGTGAAGATTTGTCTGATGTGATAGAAGAAGAAATAGGAGTCGATTTAGAAGAGATAGGGGATCCAGTATTAGAATCGGAATTTAAAAGAGCTTTGTAGGACTTACGGTCAAATAAGGCAGAAGGGATAGATAACATTCCATCAGAATTTCTAAAATCATTGGGGCAAGTGGCAACAAAACGACTATTCACGTTCGTGTGTAGAATACATGAGTCTGGCGATACACCATCTGACTTTCGGAAAAGCATCATCCACACAATTCCGAAGACGGCAAGAGCTGACAAGTGCGAGAATTATCGCACAATTAGCTTAACAGCTCATGCATCGAAGCTGCTTACAAGAATAATATATAGAAGAATGGAGAAGAAAATTGAGAATGCGCTAGGTGACGATCAGTTTGGCTTTAGGAAAAGTAAAGGGACGAGAGAGACAATTCTGACGTTACGGCTAATAATGGAAGCAAGGCTAAAGAAAAATCAAGACACTTTCATAGGATTTGTCGACCTGGAAAAAGCGTTCGACAATATAAAATGGTGCAAGCTGTTCGAGATTCTGAAAAAAGTAGGGGTAAGCTATAGGGAGAGACGGGTCATATACAATATGTACAACGACCAAGAGGGAATAATAAGAGTGGACGATCAAGAACGAAGTGCTCGTATTAAGAAGGGTGTAAGACAAGGCTGTAGCCTTTCGCCCCTACTCTTCAATCTGTACATCGAGGAAGCAATGATGGAAATAAAAGAAAGGTTCAGGAGTGGAATTAAAATACAAGGTGAAAGGATATCAATGATACGATTCGCTGATGACATTGTTATCCTGAGTGAAAGTGAAGAAGAATTAAATGATCTGCTGAACGGAATGAACAGTCTAATGAGTACACAATATTGTTTTTAGAGTAAATTGGAGAAATACGGGCTGGCCGAAGTGGCCGTGCGGTTAAAGGCGCTGCAGTCTGGAACCGCAAGACCGCTACGGTCGCAGGGCCGAATCCTGCCTCGGGCATGGATGTTTGTGATGTCCTTAGGTTAGTTAGGTTTAACTAGTTCTAAGTTCTAGGGGACTAATGACCTCAGCAGTTGAGTCCCATAGTGCTCAGAGCCATTTGAACCATTTTTGGAGAAATACGAAGGTAATGAGAAGTAGTCGAAATGAGAACAGCGAGAAACTTAACATCAGGATTGATGGTCACGAAGTCAATGAAGTTAAGGAATTCTGCTACCTAGGCAGTAAAATAACCAATGACGGACGGAGCAAGGAGGACATCAAAAGCAGACTCGATATGGCAAAGAAGGCATTTCTGGCCAAGAGAAGTCTACTAATATCAAATACCGGCCTTAATTTGAGGAAGAAATTTCTGAGGATGTACGTCTGGAGTACAGCATTGTATGGTAGTGAAACATGGACTGTGGGAAAACCGGAACAGAAGAGAATCGAAGCATTTGAGATGTGGTGCTATAGACGAATGTTGAAAATTAGGTGGACTGATAAGGTAAGGAATGAGGAGGTTCTACGCAGAATCGGAGAGGAAACGAATATGTGGAAAACACTGATAAGGAGAAGGGACAGGGTGATAGGACTTCTGCTAAGACATGAGGGAATGACTTCCATGGTACTAGAGGGAGCTGTAGAGGTCAAAAACTGTAGAGGAAGACAGAGATTGGAATACGTCAAGCAAATAATTGAGGACGTAGGTTGCAAGTGCTACTCTGAGATGAAGAGGTTAGCACAGGAAAGGAATTCGTGACGGGCCGCATCAAACCAGTCAGTAGACTGATGACAAAAAAAAGAAATATATATATATATATATATATATATATATATATATATATATATATATATATATCTGAGTAGTAATTGTTTCTCAGAACTACAATACAGGGTGTCCCAGGAGGAATGGCCAGTATTCAGGGAAGTGACGATAACAATCACTTGAAGCAAAAAATGAAAACACATTTAATGGACACTCTTATTTATTTTCTACATTATTCAGTACATTGTCAGGTTTGTGTATGTAAAACAGTTACTAAACGTTACAACATAGTTTTATAAAATATCGATTTGAAAACCGTATTTATAATGCATTCACCTCTAAATGTCATTGCACACGTCACATTAGAGCACTTGCAGAGTTTACAATTAATGTTCGAATACCCTACTGTCATTCAATATATTTGTGCATTCTGGGAAGAACAGATTTATCTAAGTGCCTCTGCAGCGAAGAGGAATGTACATTAAATATGTGTAATTACACGACACAGTGTTTTACACTTCCTTACAAGACTACAGGAAATAATTCAGAGGAAGGCAAATGTCCATAAGAACTTTTTGCTTCAAACGAGCTTTCCCGCCATATCCGTGAATACAGGCCATTTCTCTGGGGCACCCTGTTGTAGTAATTTATTTTTGATTCTGTATAATTTGCACCAAGTTGTGAGTTCCTTAAATCAGCTTTAGTGATAGCGTTCGAGAATGTCACAAAGCCAAAGCCGCGGTAAAACAAGTAAAGGTTAAGAGCTCAACCAGTTGCAGAAATATGTCTTCATTTAAAAATACAACAAGTTCCATATTATTCGGGTGAATGTGGGCGTCACGAATAAACAAAAAAAGGGGGATAATCCAAGATACGCAGTTCTTAGTCAAATACCTTATTTTCTAATTTGCAAAACATGCTATATGTCACATTTGAAAAATGTCTATAGTACTTCCACGCTACTCGCCGCCAACTAACTGATAACGCAATTACGTTTAATACATTCTGTATGGCGTATAGCTTGCTTTTCAATTCACCTTAGGGAAACAATCGTCTATTTCTTGTTTTCTGTTTTCATTCACTGGTTTCTTGACGATGGTTCTCATTTTCTTCAGGGTGGAAAAATCGACTGTAGTGAGTTGGAAGTTATGACGGTCAACTCTTATGAGAAGCGTCAGATAAACGAATTGACAAGAAATAAGCCACAAGAATGATACTGGGGGAAAGTCCTCACAATTATGTGAATATGAACTGGGAAATGACGAAAGACTGTTACAGATATGTCCGACTGTGACTGGCTGTAGCACATGGGCCATATGCATAACAGTAAATTCCAAAAGAAAATATTTGTTGTGATTATAACAAGACCAGCGACCATCCCCGGCTTCACAAGGGGGCAGCACACAGTATCTATGCAGGGGCGACTAGTTTGGAGTAACGGTAATTAATTATACAAGATGAATCAGGAGGAAAGGTACATGCTTTGAGGGTTTGTAGTATTTGTGATTCTGAACAAAAAAAAATGATTGTATGACCTGTTCTTAAAAGTTTCCGGGGAAACTAAGGAAAACTAGGGGGAACAGGTGAAATGCAAGTGGTAAAAAATTAAACATTGTGATCTATTGTTTTGTTTAATTATGCACATTTCCTCAAAACAGATGTTCAGAAAGTCCACCGTCGTCTGCAATGCTTACTTCAGAACTAGTACACAGCTACTTGAGCTCATCTGTACGGTCTTGTAGCTGAGCACAAGCATGTAAAATACGAGCGAGAAGTTCCTCCTTAATGTCCATCCTGCGATTCTAGGCTTCGCTGTTAAGCCAACCCCACAAACAGGAATCTAACAGGGTAAAAGCGGGTGACCTCGATGACCAAAAATGAATTCAGGGCGACCGATCCAACGCCCAGGTTACATTTCAGTGACGTACTGTGACACTGATTGTACTGGATGTGTATGTGAAGCGCGCATTGAAATGGTCACTAAGTACAACACTACGTAGCCTAATGTCGCTTTGGATATATTCGATAGGACAGATGGCGAAAGACATGGGACTGACCCCGTCGGAGACGGTTAAGAAGTGTTTTGTTCAGACTCAGCAATAATATCACCTCTCAAAGCATGTGCCTCTCCTCCTGACTCCACCTGTATTCGTAACCCTTTCCCACGAATCACTCCTATTAAAGATGGTCTTACCAACATTGCCACAGTAGTTGCTGAGATATGCCTTCACACACTAATTAGGGAATTTAATTTGTATATATAGATTCTGGCCAAAATGCACTGATCTCTGGGCTTGATGCGGCCGTTTACCTCCATGCTTTCCCTGCCAGCCTGCAACTGACCAATATACTGTATAGTTCCCATGACTGCCACAAGATAATGAAATATGGAACAAATAACAATACACACACAGCACTCTCATAATTATTTAGAGGTAGTAAATTATGTGCACAAACCTTCCTACTACTATTATTGAAAACCATATCACAAGGCCCACAGTTGTTCCTGAAATTAGCCTCCAAATACAGACACAAAAAACCGGCGAGGGCTTTTAATTTACAATGTACTAGCTGAGTACACCGCATAGCTCATGCATGTATTTATTACAATCTTCTATTAGTTCATCTCCCCCTTCTTCACCCCTGTGTCCATCTCTTCCTTCACCAACTCTCTGTCCATCTCTTCCACCCCCTCACTCTGTCAATCGCCTCTACATTCTGTCCATCTCCTCATACCCTTCTTTCTGTCCATCTCCTCTACCCCCTCAGTCTGTCAATCTCCTCCGCATTCTGTTCACCTCCTACTACCCTTCTCTCTGTCCATCTCCTTCTCCTCTTTCCATCTCTTCCTTCCCCATTTCTCTCCACGTTATCGCGCTCACCCCTGTAGGAGGTGATGATTCATGCCCCCACAGTATTTCTTTCCACGTTGTAACTAATATGGGCATGCTGAAATCGTTCCAGGGGTATGGATGAGCTTTCTGCCCGTGGCTTTTCCCACGTACTCACGTTTCAAATATATTTCACACATTTTGGACATACTCCACACGGTTTTTTACACGTCTTTCATCTGTATATCTAGCGTATTTCGCAATGGACTTTAATTTTCACTAAGCTCAATGTCTATAACGTCGTACATTGACCAAATTATGCAGATACTTACAGTGTATATGTAGCTAGTGTCTGCGAAATGCGTTGTGAATAGAGCTAGAAGTAAAGACGTAATGAATTAAAACGTCATGAATGATACTGTTTTATTATATATTTCCGTTCTTGACGTCATATGACGCGTCATACAGTAATCTATTTCGTAGGTATATTTAGCCGCAAATGTGAATCTGTATGTGAAAATTGTTGCGAATAGGGTAGCGAGGAAGTAATAAATTTAAACGTCTTGCATGGTGCGACAGTTTTTCACGCATCTCAGTCTTTACGACCTCATATCTCCTGAAGTATGTATCGTTCAGTGATAGAATTCTCTTGGTACATTCAATGGTATATGTGATTATTATTACCGAAATTTCTCGTGAATACAGTTGGCAGCAAAGACGTAAGAAAATAAGAAGTCATGCTTCATGGAGGTCTTTTAGTGCATGAACAGCGGAAATGTACTAAGCGGTAAACTAGTTTCCTTTCATCATTTTGTTGGGATCGACAACGTGAAAAGTTTCGCAAAGGATTGAAATCATGAGTAAACTTCGTTTCAAGTCTAAGCGCCCTTATTCTCAAATAATAATGGATGACTGAAGTATGGGTATTAGCGCGTTGTCGTGAGCTACTCTCCTTTCTGTCATCCTTCGCGCCCCATTCATAGTAGGTCGTTATCTCCCTCACAGCGATGATTTCAAACAGTAAGTGATATGCGCACAAGGTTTCGTTAAAATCGGTCCGATGGTTTAGGAGGAGATGAACACACACACGTTCATTTTTATAATATGTATAGATACAGATTCATATTCAAAGCTGTGTTTTTTACTCTTCCAAAACTCGCCACGCTATGGACATATAACTCGCAAAATGGAAATCTACAACCTGACAACCGGGATGCTCCTGTAGGAAGTATGAGCAGTGTTACACCCAGATGTTGTACGAGAAATTTAGAACAATACTCCCATTACAAGATTGGCAGATGAAATAAATAAAAGAAAAACTCCAGGTGTTATGTTTAACCCTTTCTTATACGTTGATGTATACGTTCAGTCAAAAGAAGTAGAGGCGAACTGCTGAGTACCCAGTCCCTACACACGAGGTAATCAAGACGTTGAGTGATTGCTGTGCTTTGTACGGACCGCGCTTGTCGGTCGTGGCGGTAACTGCGAGGGTCCCCACCATGAGACATGGGCGACGCCGCCCCCGCGGTCATCAGCGGGCGTGTATCGGAGGTTGCGCCCTCGCGGGCCCGTCGTTCAAGATGATGGATCGGCCCCTCGCGCTCCTGCGGCGTCAGCTGCAGTCTCGGGCTGCCGCTAACGACGTGCCATTCACCTTGAGATCGGCAGGCCCTCGTCGACCGACTCTCGTAGAGTCGTCAACTACCCCCGTGCGTAAGGCGGAGCGACATCAACAGATAAGCTCACCGGACAACGTGTTAGTCGCCCCTCGCAGGAGTGCACTGCTTGCTCTGCGTCCTGTAGATGTCGTGTCCGCAGCTCGTGGTCTTGCGGTAGCGTTCTCGCTTCTCGCGCACAGGGTCCCGGGTTCGATTCCCGGCGGGGCCACGGATTTGCTCTGCCTCGTGATGACTGGGTGTTGTGTGTCTTTCATCATCATTTCATCCCCATCGACACGCAAGTCGCCGAAGTGGCGTCAACTCGAAAGACTTGCACCAGGCGAACGGTCTACCCGACGGGAGGCCCTAGCCACACGGCTTTCCATTTTTCCTGTAGATGTCGTAAAACTGGCAGCAGGAGGTCACCTAACTCTCCACTGCTGCCGTATCTCCTGACAGCGAAATGGTATGTGCAGGGATTGGACCAAAGTATCGAAAAAGCGCGAGAAATGCATCCTTCAACATAAATGTAGCCAAGTCTGTTGTGTTTGACCACGAACGGCTCCTATGCCATTTACTCAATACGCTGCAAGTGTCAGCCGTCGTTAGAACCGTGTTCTGTATAGTTACGAGTGCACTTCCTCTGACCTAAGCAAATTACACTACTGGCCATTAAAATTGCTACACCACGAAGATGACGTGCTACAGACGCGAAATTTAACCGTCAGGAAGAAGATGCTGTGATATGCAAATGATTACCTTTTCAGAGCATTCACACAAGGTTGGCGTCGGTGGCGACACCTACAACGTGATGACATGAGGAAAGTTTCCAACCGATCTCTCATACACAAACAACAGTTGACCGGCGTTGCCTGGTGAAACGTTGTTGTGATACCTCGTGTAAGGAGGAGAAATGCGTACCATCACTTTTCCGACTTTCATAAAGGTCGGATTGTAGCCTATCGCGATTCCGGTTTATCGTATCACGACATTGCTGCTCGCGTTGGTCGAGATCCAATCGCTGTTAGCAGAATATGGAATCGCTGGGTTCAGGAGAGTAATACGGAACGCAGTGCTGGATCCCAACGGCCTCGTATCACTAGCAGTCCAGATGACAGGCATCTTATCTGCATGGCTGTAATGGATCGTGCAGCCACGTCTCGATCCCTGAGTCAACATATGGGGACGTTTGCAAGACAACAACCGTCTGCACGACCAGTCTGACGACGTTTGCAGCAGCATGGACTATCAGCTCGTAGACCATGGCTGCGGTTGCCCTTGACGCTGCATCACAGACAGGAGCGCCTGCGATGGTGTACTCAACGACGAACCTGGGTGCACGAATGGCAAAACGTCATTTTTTCGGATGACTCCAGGTTCTGTTTACAGCATCATGATGGTCGCATGCGTGTTTGGCGACATCACGGTGAACGCACATTGCAAGCGTGTATTCGTCATCGCCATACTGGCGTATCACCCGGCGTGATGGTTATGTGGTGCCATTGGTTACACGTCTCGGTGATCGCTTGTACGCATCGACGGCACTTCGAATAGTGGACGTTACATTTCAGATGTGTTACGACCCGTGGCTCTACCCTTCATTCGATCCCTGCGAAACCCTACATTTCAGCCGGATAATGCACGACCGCACGTTGCAGGTCCTGTACGGGCCTTTCTGGACACAGAAAATGTTTACTGCTGCCCTGACCAGCACATTCTCCAGATCTCTCACCAATTGAAAACGTCTGGTGAATGGTGGCCGAGCAACTGGCTCGTCACAGTACGCCAGTCACTACTCTTGATGAACTGTGGTATCGTGTTGAAGCTGCATGGGCAGCTGTACCTCTACACGCCATTCAATCTCTGTTTGACTCAATGCCCAGGCGTATCAACGCCGTTATTACGGCCAGAGGTGGTTGTTGTGGGTACTGATTTCTCAGGATCTATGCACCCAAATGGCGTGAAAATGTAATCACATGTGAGTTCCAGTATAATATATTTGTCCAATGAATACCCGTTTATCACCTGCATTTCTTCTTGGTGTAACAATTTTAATGGCCAGTAGTGTATAACCTGAGCAAATTGTTGGTTCTCGTATTGTATGTGCTTCCGTAACCAAGGTTGCAGATGTGATTTGTGTGTCAAGAGCCACCATATCGGTGATTTATACTGCATTCCGTGGAAGTGGGAAAACACCATCCCTTACCTCACAACGTGTAGAAAAGTTTGGGTTGTATGATTGTGACAGACTGTCATTGAAGAGAATGTTGACGAAAAATAAGGGAATGTCTCACTCGTGAACCCTGTCGGTAGCGAAGCAGCATGAAGGAAGCCCCATTAACACGGAACTGTAGAACGAGCTGGAATTCCGAAACTTACTATGACTAATGCAAATTCCCGTGATAGCTATGTTGCAAAGAAAGAATTTCATTTGGTTGGGATGAGCCTTGTTACACAGTATACTAAACTTCTGTTCGAGTTTACGTCCTAAAAGTGAAAGACGTGCAAGGTTCGGTAATGATTTGGGCTCCCATGGCCCCAGTGATTACTCAGCAATTTCGTATTAGTGCTAAGGATTATGAGGCCTTTTTGGCTGATCACTTCCACGTCATGGTACTTTATTTTTCCCCAATGGTGATGCTGTTTTCCAAAAAGACAAGGCCCATGTTCATGTAGCTCGCATCGGCCAGAACTGGTTTTGCGAGCGGGAGGATGAAGTGTCGCGTCCTCCCTGGCAATTACACTCACCAGATCTCAATATTATTAAGCGTCATGGTTTACTTGGGTGAGAAAGATGCATAATCGCTATCTATCGCCATCATCGTTACCTCCACTTTCCATTATTTTTCGGGATGAATGGTACATTATTTTCTTGAAACCACACAGGACTTGTATTTCGAGACCACTGGAAGGAATTTCGATGGACAACTTATTTCCCACACCTTATTAGGCATGCTAATGTGTTGGGTTTTTGGTGTTTCCATAATTTTGTTCACCCTCTCTATGTGCCATTCGACTGCATGGAATTAGACCATTAAGATGGATCAACGTGGAAACGGGACAGAATAGCAGAAACGGGCTAACACGTTTGGACGCTCCCATGAATACGTGGACTGTAAACTTGTCTACAAAGAATGAGGTACCACTCACAGCCAAGTAATAGAGCGTAACAACAGTGGTCATAAAAAGATACTAGCAAACAAGATTGGCTACGTTACACGCCTTCTAAATGACAATGGATCTGAAATGTAAAAGGAACCACTGCAAGTTCAAATCTACCCGTTTCTGAAAGAACATTGTAAAGTGAACTGCGTGCAGTTCGCATTTGGAATAGAGTACCTCACATAAGCCGATTTATAGTAATGGCATATAAATATGGACTTCTTCAATTCACCGTCCGTCGCTCGTGGTCTCGCGGTAGCGTTCTCGCTTCCCGAGCACGGCGTCTTGGGTTCATTGCCGGCGGAGTCAGGGATTTTCAACTGCCCCGAGGTGACTGGGCGTTGTTGTGTCGTCTTCATCACCACCATTCATCCCCATTACGGTCGGAAGAAGGTAACGGCAAACCATCTCCATTAGGACCTTGCCTAGTAGGTCGGTGCGGGTCTCCTGCATCGTTCCCCTACACTCTGTGAAGAAGTATGGGTCTTCATTTTCATTTCCTTCAATTCACCAAACAACACGGACAATTTCTGACTGCAAGGGTGTATTTCGTATGACGACAGTGTTTGTAGATGGTGTAGTTCAGACCAGAGATAGTACTATGACGCTTTCGGGCTGTTTATAGTACCATGGCTTTCACCCAAATAGTCAGATTATCGTGAAACGAATCAGCGTATGTATTTATACAGTCTTAGCCACCAAGTCTTCTACATATTCATGATGAGTAAGCACGTCCATCTTCCGTGATATGCATCAGCCCTGTTCACGGGGCTACACGGACACGTTTCCGATTTGGCCAAGGATTTCCAGTGGCAACCCGACTGGCCCGCTAAATAACCCCTTCCTAGTCCTATGAAATCGGACTTGGTGGTCTAGCTGTAAAGTACATTCCTGAAAACCTAGAAACTGCAGTATAAAATCCTGGTCCGACCATGGCTTTCACAGCGTTTTAACCTAGACTTCGCCTCTCAACGATCTGAGTAGTCGCTAGGAACGTCATGTGGTTCGGATTCCGCGTTAAATTGTAGGTTCTCTTCTCCAGTTGGATAACTGCAGTCGCCTAAGTGATGACCAATTTAAAAACTTACACCAGGCCATTGAGCAACACGAAATTGCTGGTACCCTGCCACTATTTGAAGCATTCTAAACGAACCTTTGACTACAGGCAACGCTCTATTTTTGATTTCGGTATATTGATAATTTTTACTTATGGACCGTCTGACAGCAACTGAATAAAACACAATTTTATTGCCATACGCGTTTTGCCTTTATTTTCTGCAAGGCATCATCAATGGCAGGTTGCATGGACGATTTCCTACATATTACGCTCCTGTTGCATTTTTGATGTTGTTGTTCTTCTTATTATGAATCCAATTTGCGGTTTCTTTTGTACATTCCACAGCACTATGAACTGAACACTTGTTTCGATGCATCGCTTCATAAGAAGAACAACAACATCAAAAATGCAACAGGAGCGTAATATGTAGGAAATCGTCCACTCAACCTGTCGCTAATGATGCCTTACAGAAAATAAAGACGAAACGCGCATGGCACTAAAATTGTGTTTTATTCAGTTGCTGTCAGACGATCCATAAGTAAAAATTATCCATATACCGTAATACTCCTCGGTCGCTTCTTGTAACCCTACCTGAGAAGGACACACCTTAATGCGAATCTTAAAGTTATGTCAGGCCCACTCAGATGATTTTCTTGTCATCTACTCACTGTAGACGAATTCCGTATTATCATTATGATCCAATGATAAAGCAGCGAAAGAAATAAACATGTTGATTCACCTTCGATGAAGAAGGCACACAACCAGACATCACTGGGCCCGGTGTTGCTGAGTGTTTTTTGGGGCTACCATTGTGAGGTCATAAGAGATTAAGGGCGTAAGGATCAAACTGAAATACAAATCTTCAGCCAAGTAGACCCTAAAAACAGCTTCACAAATACAGCACATCAATAGTAATAGTCCCTCAGGTTCTTATGAAATCAGTTATTCGGCTTGGCATTGGTTGATAGAGTTGTTGGGTGTACTTCTGAGAGCAATAGTGCCAAATTCTGTCCCATTTGGCGCTTTAGATCATCAAAATCCAGAGCTGGATGGAGGGCCCTGGCCATTACGCTTCAAACGTTCTCAACTGCGGAGAGATCCGACGATGTTTTCTGGCCATGCAAGCACGAAGACAAGCAGTGAACCTGTCCCTTTATACGGGGGTCATTATCTTGCTGTAGTGTAAGGCCAGGATGGCTTGCCACGAAGTGCAATAAAACTGGGGTAGAGTGTCGTCGACGTACCGCTATGTTGCAAGGTTGCCGCGTTGACAACCAAAGTGGTTGTGCTATGAAACGAAACGGCACCCACGATCGTTACTTCCGGTTGTCGGGCCGTATGGAGGGCGACGGTCAAGACAGCTGTCCAGGGCGTCTCCAGACTCGTCTTCGCCGATAACTGGGACCGAGTTTGAGAGGGGACCATTACTGAAAATTCTACTCCAGTCAATGAGATTACAGATCGAAGACATGTCTCTAGACGCCCCTGACGGAGTTGGGACACCTACCTGACTGTCGCCCGCCATATGGCCCAACAACCAGGTGTGACTGTCTGGGGTGCCGTTTTATTTAATAGCAGAAACCCTTTGGTGGTCTTCATTGGTACCCTTACAGAACTGCGGTACGTGGACGACAGTCTACGCCCTGTTTTCTTGCCCTGTTTTCTTGCCCTGTTTTCTTGGCAAGTGATCCTGGGCTTACGTTTCACCAGGATACTATACCCTTCCGCACAGAGTAAGAATTTAGACTGGTTGTCATCGTACTTGCGAATCCTTACCTATGCCAGCAAGGTTGCCGGTTCCCTCCCCAGTTGGGACCATTGTGAGCAGGGCCTTTCAACCATCTCGGAATTCTGACGATGGAACGTGCCAATTGGACAGAATTTGGCACTATCACCCTCTGGAGTACATCTAACAACTCTATCAATCAGTGTCAAGCCGAATAACGACTCGCATAAGGCCAGAGGTGGACCACTGCTTTATTGTCTTCCTCAAAATTTGTGAAGATTCTTCTCTTGAATAAATAATCGATTCTGAATTAGTAATCATTTGTTTATCTGTACATGTTCATCATTCGGATAATTCCTTCGCGGTGTATAGCCTCTCTTTTTTTTCTTTTTGAAATTAAGAATATCACGCTGTGTGATAACAAAGGTTCTCACCATCAAGATCGAAAGCTAACTGCTTGGGAATTACAGACCGTGCAGGACATTCTGCAAGGTATCCGCTCTTACAGAATGCATATAGAAGCATATTAACGTAAAGGGATGATAAGAACAGATGGAATGTGATATCATGCAATCGAATGCGAAACAGTCGTTGAGCTTATGTTGAAACTGGTTATCATTATGGCATAGGTGGAGATAGTGCGATAATAAGTTTTATAGGTACGGGAAAGAAACGAACATCCAGAGGCTGAACTTGTTCAGTGGTTCTAGGTGGTGTGAACTGCGAAGTCACACCTTTCTCGGGAGTGATAATTTGCTCTAAAGGAGTATGATTTTTATACGCAGACCAAGAAATCAAGCAAAAGCAAGCTATTTTGATCAAATTTTGGCCTAAAGCGATGTTCGTACTCCAGTTGTTGTTTTCTTAGGTCCATTTCCCCACTCTTGCTTCCTGTAAATATTCCCTAGATACCTTGTAAGATTACACACACGAGAAATAATCGTAGGGGCACAGCACCTCCAACTTCTCGCAATACAATAAATAACTTTCCACCAATTTACTACCCTGATCAACCGTCTGCATAATTGTATACTAATCCATTAAGGCACTGATATCAGTTGGTACTGAGATAACTCTCTTGCTACTTTAGACTTCCAGGGTTCCTTCCACATGTACTTCCTCTTTATATTACGACTGGTCGGAGTTGAAAACAAATTCCTTACAGAACCATGCTACAAGTTTGTTTATCTCACCAACAAATTTTCGAGAGATTCCGCAGTTGGCTGTGCAGCGTCAAGTTGACGCTTTGTTTGAAACTTCGTTATCTTACTACTTCCAATTCCGTAGCACTGCTTGACGTTATGCAGCCATCCACTGCTTCCCTTGAAAATACTGTAATCTATGTCACGTGTAATTTGATGTGCATAACGTAACAGGTCGCTATAATGCATATCCTATAAATAGTATAGAGCATCCTTGAAACGCGCAAACACCAGTTTCTGTAACGTATGCCTCTTGTCCTTCCTTGAATGTCTGTAGTTTATCTTATGCGCTACACTCTCATATTGCTGCGGAATTGTTCGAAATCTGCTCGTAATTGTTTTTTAACATTGCTGCGGATGATCTTCCATGTACGTAATTATGCTTAGTACCAGCTTCTTGGACAACGAATGTCCTTTACTACGTTGCACTGGAGATAGGAATGTACGAGGGCTATTCCGAAAGTAAGGTCCGATCGGTCACGAAATGGAAACGACTATGAAAATCCGATAAAGCTTTGCACAGATGTGTTGGGTAGTGTCTCTAGTATAACCCCAGTTAGCATCACGTCGCTCTTCTCATTTCTGAGCTCGCAGTGAGTGCGTAAAGATGTCTAGAAAATAGTGTCTGCCGCCAAGTACGGGGGCCTGGTGAGAAATTTCCCCTGAAGCTATGCAGCTAACATTACATAACTGTCGTGCTGTTTCGTCTTCAAGACAATTCTCAGCCGCATTCTGCAGGGGCAATGAAGATGCTCCTGCATCGTTTTCAAATGGAAATGTGAGAGTACCCACAATACAGCCCGTAATTGTCTCCCTCTGAGTTTCAGCTCTGGTCACATGAACCGCTGGTTATGAAGACAACATTTCGGCACAAGACAACGAGCCGTAGGCCAGCGTAGAGAATTGGCGGAGAGCACTGGCGGCTGCCTTCTATAGCGAGGGTATGGGAAAGTTGGTACAACGCTACGATACACGTCTAAGTCGGGTCGGCGACTATGGAGATAAGTAGCTGCAAGGTGTATCTAACTGTTGCAAATAAAACATTTTTGATTTTTACCGTGGTTTCCATTTCGCGACCTATCGGACCTTACTTTCGGAATAGCCCTCGTAGCTCCCTGTCTGAAAAGAATGACGAATACGTATCTCGAGACATGTTTCAATATCACTTTCACTTGTTAAGCACGTAACGTCACCATTGTACTCCTTATGTACATTCTCCACCCAGTCAGGGTATACGACACCACCCATTCCACTGACTGATCTTGCAGAAACGCTGATATTTCATCTGCCACTTCTTTCTCACTCTCCGGAATTCCATGACTTCCTTTCTGGCAAAATGACAACTTCGGCGACTGTTGTTGTAGATGTAACGCAATGTTAGCTTTGTTAATGATTGCCACTGACCTGTTTTGTATCGATACCACTAACACGGTAGCACAATTGTTACTCGTCGAATAAGCAGTTCAACTACGCTCCATAGCCTCAGGCTGAGCTCACTATAGTATACCTGCAGTGTCGCCCCTGTTGACATTGGCAGCCAATATTGTGGTAGCGTGCTAGACAATATGTGGAGCGTCGAATGCCGTAAAGATCATTGGTCTTTTGCAACCTCGCTCTGAAGAGTGTAATTTAGATAATTGTAATGTGAACGTGAAAGTTCTTCGGAATATTGTGTGAATGATTTGAAATGAAAATTTCAGACGTACACCAGAGGAAAAGAATCGCGCTGCAGCTGTACTCGGCGGCAGAAGTACCGCCAACATGCTGCGTGCGGCCGCGTGGCTTCGATCGGCGGCCGAGCGCGTTATCGGAGTTCATCTCTGATGACCCATAAAATACGGGAGGAGGGCGCGTGCAGGCGGATATATTCTATTTCACATCCGCCTGAACATGATTCTGAAATCGGGTTGCAGGTAATTGGCTTTCTTCCTTAGAGGCAATCACTGCGGCAAACTGGAGGAATGCTTTTTTTTCCAAAGAAACAGTCCTTAACTCGTTTTCCTTTCGCTTGTTAAAAAAATGGCTCTGAGCACTATGGGACTCAACTGCTGAGGTCATAAGTCCCCTAGAACTTAGAACTACTTAAACCTAACTAACCTAAGGACAACACACACATCCATGCCCGAGGCAGGATTCGAACCTGCGACCGTAGCGGTCGCGCGGTTCCAGACTGTAGCGCCAGAACCGCTCGGCCACCAGCGGCCGGCCTTTCGCTTGTTGCGTGGTTTCTCAAACCTGTAGGACCAAATGATTCAGATGGAAGATGGAAGAGGATACTGGACTATTCAGTCATAGGTTACTGAACCGTGGATTTAATCTCAAAAAAAATTTCTTAAGAATTTATTTGATATACTAGCGATTCATCAAGAACATTAACACATTTAATCACACTGTGTGAGCGTGGAACTAGTTGCCACGGAGTAACTGATGAAATCAAAATCAAATTGCTTTTAACAAATTGGAATTTTATTCCTAAAGGCTTTTTTTTAAAGAAACAGATTTAAAATTACAATCAGAGAGCGCCCTCTAAATATCAAGTTACAATTTATTCAGAGGCAGAAAGAAACAAATTTTTGACTGTATGAGCTTTCGGGCTGAGAACTTTGCCGCTCCCTTTTGACACGGCCGTAGTTACGAGCGCTCACAACAACCTCTGAAAGACTAGACTGGTGCAAATGTGCAACACACCATATTGCTTTAAACTAAAGGTTTTAACAATTGACACAAACACACAAACTATGCACCCCCCATAGGTGGGATGGAAATGGTACAAAACGCTAAAATTAAAAAAAAAATTAACTTGGCCACCGAAGGTGCAACTTGATTTTAACTTGTAAGAAAAGTCTTACGGTGGAAGGGTGGAAACTTTATTTACTAAAGTGACCATTTAAATAAAAGCGCATGAAATGCAATCGTAGATAAAATTATACAAGTTTGGCCAAACGAGTTAACCTGCTCTTCAGTACACAGGTACTGCCTGTCTAGATGATAGGCTAGATCAAAACATATTTCAGGAATTAGGCCGTTACACTCCACGCAAAAAATTCGTTAACACACCGAATCCGACAAACATGACAGAGGCAGCTACTAACGTACGGCAGACAGACAGACACTAACTGCTTAACAAATGCGGACGAGAGACAGACGAGCAAGCTGGGGACGAGACACTGACCAAGAAAGCAAATAGAATTTAACAAGAGTTGAAACTTCCCCTTTGAACAAATTTACAAGACTGTGCTTAACCTGACACACAATATTTTTTAGCGCAACGCAATCTGACTTTCAACACACAATATTTTGTTAGCGCAACGCAATCTGACTTTCAAAATTCTCTACAAGAGAATGGCCCTGACTAACATTAAACTATACGTCTCACAAATCACTTATCTCACCAAAAATCTTCGCTGCTCAAGCTACTGCAATACAGCGAGCGCCACTACTGCCAGCTAAATAAAAGATTCAAACTATGGAAGGCACTAACTACTGATAGGGATAGTTAGCAAATGAAAGATATTAATAGAGAACAAACAATGTATTTACCTTGATATCATGACAAATTACAAAACTCCGCCATCTCTCTCCCCACATCCACCACTGCTGGCGGCTCACCTCCAACTGCCCAGCGCTACGCGCTGTTCACAGCCAGCTGCCTAACACTACAATGGTTGAGTATTACAACAATGCAAAGCAGCCACAGACTGCACACGGCACAGCCGGTGATTTTCATACTGAGGTGGCGTTATCAATAAAAAAACCTAAACAGCCTACTTACATAGCCCCCATGCTCCCCACAAAAAATTTGACAAATTTTGTTGGGCACTGGCCAATACATATTTGTTAAAATTTTTCATAATCGTAATTACAATAACAAAGAAATCAAATGCACACACTTATTGATACAATGTTGGTCAAAAGCTAAAATTCTCTCACAGTCCATAAAGACAGTCCTGATCATTCATCACATTGCAGTGTTTTTCTCAAAGTCTGAGCAGTAAAAGAAAATGCACACGGAAGTAATGGATTTCCATGCAGTCTTGAAGTATCGTTGTCCTTCCAACGGAAAGACAGTGCTGACTCTTGACATGCAGACAGGTATTGGTCCACAACAGAGCAAACCCACAGCGGAGTCAGTCGAAGTTTTGAAGAGTATTGGTGGTAGGTCATCACAGAGCAGACCCACTGTAGTCCTGGTAGAGATTACGGTATTGGTGGGCCACCAGAGGCGCAGACCCACTGCAGTCCTTGTGGAAATAATGGTATTTATGGATCATCAAAGATGCAGACCCACTGTAGTCCTTGTAGAGATGGCCAGCAGCCATCCGTTGTGACTGTGCAGGTGCACAATCACCATTGAAGAGTCTTGCGGAGAATATAGCAAGTCCATAAACCACCACTTGTCCATTCACAAAAAATTTGTTTGAAATGTCCTTAGAACCAGCAATGCTGTTATCCAGTCCCTTGCTGAATTATTAACACACGTGCAAACACTATCAGTCCCTACTTCTCACATATTGTCCATATACTATGACCAACAGAAACGCGTGCAGTGAAATGTAACTTACAAGTTAATAATATGATGAACTGGTGATAATTACAATTTTATAACATGAGAATACAATTACAAAGGTACAAAATACATCATTAAAGAACATAATAATACAGATAACATTTGCAGTAATAGGGGCTTTACAAAAGAATAGATATAAACATATACATCAGTGTGACAGGAATTATGACATAAGTAAACACATAAAAGATCAGAATAATTATTGAAACATCAACTTCACACATGAGCATTAAAACAAAACAGAATAAATATCTAAACATCTTTACAAAGCAAATAACATATTATCAATGCAAATTATATTTGAGGATAACAGTATTCCTCATCATAGTTCATGTAGCTGAGTATTAGAAGAAGAAAAAATTCTATGAAACTACACAAAGACAGGAAGAAAACAAATACACAAGGGTACACAAACACATAGTGGGATAACACAAAAGGAAAGGACAGGGTTTGTTTTCAGTGTATCATTTGGTACTGCAGTCCAACGCAAAACTTCATTCTGTAGATCTTTCGTCTTATTTCAACCTTTGCTTCCACCAAAAAAATCCTATCCAAGCATGCTTTCTGTATTTATTTCACATATTTCTTACCTCATTATTTATTTCCAAGAAAATCCTACCTATACCTGCTTTCTGTACTTCTTTTGTATAGCCTCTCAGTGCATTTCTCTTATATAGTCTACCCCCTCTTAAGCTAACTTAAATCTACTGAGCTCAGATGCTAAACTAAGGGACGAGGCAATGCAGCAGCACAAAACAATTAATACAAATAGCAATGAAAAAAAATGGAAATTGTCAAAGCAAGCAGCAATATTACAACTAATATAAGGCAATGAGCAGCAAACAATAAAAAGAAATCATTAGTAAAACTGGCTTAACAGAATAATACAAAGTCAAATTCAATAACACTATGCCTGGCAAACAGCAGAAGCAAAAGCAATAAATTATATCTAAACATGACAACGCTCAAGCAGAAAAAATATTACAGTAAAGACAACAATGCAGACAAGGGAAATGTATATTCACATCTTAATGACTATGTAATTAAAGTGGTGCACCACAAAAACTAATTCTACAAAAGATTCCTAAATACTAGAAAAGAAAATTATGTATGCAGTTCCTGTTATTAGTCCCTTCTTATTGTTCTTTCCATTCCAAGAGCTCCTTTTTCAAAGAATGTGGATTACAAAATTATTATTTAATAGATCTGCAGACAGAAAATATTTAAATTAGTACATCTATAAAATTTTATTTTAACCAGTGCTGCAGTGCAGCTAGAAACTAGATATTAAACAAAATGGGCAAAGCAAGGCGTGAAACGTCATTCACTAGCCATATGGCATTTCTCTCAATTAGCACGACAATAGCCGTGAAATGTTTCTCATCGTTTTCATGTGCCGCTGGAAGGCTAATGGCCTTTTTTTTTTTTTTTTTTTTTTTTTTTTTTTCCTGGCGGCTGTCGCCCAGGTGTCTGACACAGCTGTGTGCCCACGACGTATTACGTGCAGGTGGTCACTTAACTTTCGTATGGAAATATTTACGACAGCAGTTTGCGCTACAGTGGCAGTCTGATATAAAAATGTTTCACAGGTCAAGAATTAGTGTTGCAAATCTGTAGAAACAAAATCCTATAAATGTAAGTGTCCAAAAAAAATATTCGTCAGCATTGTGATACATTCACGCATTTACACACATTTCATAACTCTTAAAGTACGATTCTTGGTTTCCAACAACCTTTTCCACAAATCAGAGTGCCCTAATCACTATTCATTACTCCTTACCTTATTACACATATACAAATTCGTCGACGCTTCTTCAATATTTCCTGTTAATAAATACGTAGCATAATCAAATAACTCATATAGCATCAGCTTCTTGACCATAAACATACCTCAGCAGCATAATACACATCGTCGTCGTAAAAATAACATCGTAACACCTCAGTCAAATCTCAAAATCGTCGTAGCTTCCTGAATATTTTAAAACCTAAAAGTAATTCTCTGCTCATTTCAAAAGTGTCATCTACCTCAAACGTACCTTAAAAATCATGATCTCATACCAAATACATCATTCAACGCTCTCATAGTATCACAATGGTTCCGAAAAAATATGAACAGTTTACAAAGTACAGACAAAATACAATTTCATAAGTGTGAAGGTATCCAACTGTGTAATTGCGTAAACATGTGTCACTGATGTAGTAAAAAAAAAATGTTTATCTCTGTCAAATAATCAGATAGCTGTGTAATTATGTGTTAGAGGAATATGGTACCGATGTGTAAAGTTGTATAAGCAAATACCATATTAGCTAGGGCTCCTTGTGCGTGCCAAACACATGGTACAGAAAGTAGGCGTGTACCCCCCTGAGGATTAATGTAATTATACCCTCAGGTGTTACAGATTACAGCAATGGAATGAAATATATCTCGGAAAACTTTCTTTGTAATAAAAAATCTTTAAAAATAAGTGTTTTATGTATAAGATTAATCACTCAAATGCGTGTACTGTAGCGCTAAACTGTGCGTCATGTTGTAAGATAACCTCTGTGGAAGTCTCGTAGTTATCGTCCTCCGAAAGCTAAGTTCTGCAGAAGTCAATGTACTTACCTGATGATACACAAAAGTGAAATGCTTTGCGTATAGATATCTTAGTTATTACGCTTATTGTTGTGATGAAGAAAGTACTGTACTGTAACGTATTGTTGTGCTACGGAAAAGGCTGTCTCATTGTTGCTATTCCACAAAAGTTACTACTAAAACCTGTTTTACTTTCCAGAAGAATTCAGAAGAACTGTGCAGATATAAAACAGATACACCGCAAAGGCAACAAGGTGAATTGTGTCACACATTAGTAGCGTCGTGATATAGTCGTGTAGCTGTGAAATAAACTAACCACTGTGTCACCTGGTATCTCTCAGAAAGCACCTTGAATCCATAATGTATTTGCAAGTAAACCAAAATGTTGCATTAAAAAAAAGCAGATTATCTTTCAATAAACGGTTTTACATGTGAAACGTGGTGTAAACCTTTACTCTTCCTAGTACGCAGAGTTTCAACTTCAACGCAATTATAATGTGGTATACGTCGGATTCTGTAAGGTCCATTGTAAACTAGAAAGAATTTGTGACTCAAGTGTTTCTTCTTATGTGACAATGAATGAGCTTTAATGAGAACTTTCTGACCAATATACAATTTCTTTGCGTTTGCTTTTTCGTGTAGTTTTCTCCTTTTGTCTGCTGCAGATTTTATATTTTTAAGAGCCAAATCAATTATGTCTTTGTGTCGAAGTTTACGTGTATTCGGGAAAGGTACAAGCTCTCTGATTCTGTTCGGTGGTTTTTCATTCTTCAGCACAAGAGTAGGTGGTAAAGCAGTGGAGTCATGAGGCATTTCATTCAGCACGTTTTGAAATAAGTGTAAATATCTGTCCCAATGCTGATGCTTTCTGTGACAATAAAGTCTGCAAAGCTTATTGATTTCTTTCATAATCCGTTCGGAGGGGTTACAATGTGGTGAGTACAATGAAATAAAAACAGGTTTGATTTTATGGTTGCGAAGCATGCGAGACCAAACAGCAGATCTGAATTGCGGTCCGTTATCTGAAATGACTTTAGCAACGTGGCCAACTTCACGTAAGAAATTTTTTACAAAGGCGTTGGATACAGATCGTCCAGTGGCTTTACGTAACGGAGTGAAAGAAACAAATTTGGAAGTAAGTTCAACAGCGACTAGAACGTACGAAAATCCATTCGATGTTCTGACAAGGGGTCCCAATAGATCAACTGCAGCAAATTCTTTTAATTTAGAAGGAATAATAGGAAACAACGGAGCACGATGTGAGACAGTAGATGGTTTCGCCTTTTGACAAAGTTTACAAATAGACAAGACTCTTCGAATTCTCTTTTCCATATTGTTAAAATAACAAGTCGTTCGAAGAATATGATAACATTTTCGTGGACCAAAATGTGCGTAGCTGAAATGAATGTACCAAATGAGCTTATTAACAAAATCGTCAGGAATGCAAAGTACCCATAGCTTGTCATCAACAGTGCAGCGTTTGAACAGTATGTTGTTTCTAACCAGATAATAATGCCGAATCTGTGTGTGTGTCTTTTCATGCCATTTGCATTTGATGTCTTTCCAAATCGGATCTTTATCTTGTTCATGAGCAATGTCCTTTAAAGATGTGGTGATGAAGTTTTCAAAGGCGACTTTCTGAATGTAAAGAATACTGAAATTTTTCTCGAGGTTGCCTTCTGTGTTACTTTTCTCAAGCCCAGCCGGTGCGCGTGACAGTGCGTCCGCAACAATGTTCTCCTTGCCGGGAATGTAGACTATTGTGAAGTGGAATTCTTGCAGAAACAATGCCCAACGTTTTAACCTGTCATGATTTAATTTTGAAGACATAAGAAATTGTAATGCACGATGATCACTGTATACTTTTACGTGCTTACCAGAAAGAAAGAAACGGAATTTGTTAAATGCCCAAACGATAGCGAAAGCTTCTAATTCAGTAACGGAATAATTTTTTTCAGATTTTGTTAGCACTCGGCTAGCAAAAGCAATGGTTTTCTGAACAGTAGTGTCATTTTCTGTGGCTTCTTGAAATAAATGGGCACCAAGACCGACTTTAGAAGAATCCGTGCTAAGGCAGAAATCTTGTGACAGATCTGGATGAGCTAGAATTGGCGCGTTAAGTAGCGATTCTTTCAAAGAATTGAATTCCAACTGTGCTTGTTCGTCCCAGTTCCAAATAGTATTTTTTCCAGTGAGAGAACAAAGTTTTGGTGTAACAAGGATTTGCATATTCAGAAAACGACGGTAAAAATTTACGAGACCTAGAAAACTGCGGACTTGTCTTTTTGTGGATGGAACTGGAATGGCTCTGATTGCTTCTAACTTTTCAGGATCCGGCTGAATGCCTTCAGAAGAAATAATATGTCCCAAAAACCTCACCTTTTACCTACCAAATTCAGACTTTTCCAAGTTAACTGTAATTCCAGATTCTGCAAAAATACGTAACAAACTGTTGAGGATGCGATTATGTTGTTCCCATGAAGCTTCTGCTATTAGAATATCGTCCACATATAAGGTGATGTGACGTTTTAAGAACTCAGGTAATATGGAATTTAGCCCGCGAATGAATGCTGCTGAAGAAATGTTCAAACCAAAAGGAAGTTTCCGAAACTGATAACAAACGCCGAAACAAAGGAAAGCTGTGTATTTTCTACATTCTGGATGAAGTTCGATCTGATAAAAGCTGGATCTGAGATCAATGGAAGACAACACGTTTACACCATTGAAATTTTGAAGAAGTTCTTCCAACGTTTGCGGCCTGTCTGTTTCAGGAATAATGATAGTATTAATTTGTCTCGAATCTAAGACAAGCCTGATTGATCCATTTTTCTTCTCAACAACATGTAATGGATTGTTGTATGAGCTTACTGCAGGCTCAATAATGCCCTCGACAAGCATAGATTGTATTTCTGTTCTAACACGGTCCCTATAATGCGCCGGAATTACGTATGGTCTAACACAAAATTTAGTATGCTCACGAACACAAAATTGGTATTGAAATCCCTTGATTGTTCCTGTTTTATGAGTAAAAACTGTGGAATGTGCTTGTAAAATCTCAAAAAGGTCCTGCCTATCAGTGTCATTACAATTCTCAATTGTTTGAATTTTATTCTGAATTAACTCATTAGTATCAAATGCACCGTCGATATCACCCCTGTCAGTACTTGCAGAGTGATTGTTAGTGTCAAGTTCCGTCGAAAATTCCGAACTGTTGTCTAACAGGAGGTAAAGCCGATTAATTTCTTCGTCATGGTTTGAGAGCCAATCTTCAAATTTCAAAGCTACTGACTTACCTTCTTTTTCTAAACTTATTTCAGCATCGTGAAAGCTTAAGATTGCTTTGTATTCATTCAAAAAGTCTACTCCCAGTATAATTTCCGTCGACAATAATGGAACAATAAGAAAGTTCATAGAGAAACTGTGGCTTTGACAAAAGAATTCTAAGTTGGTTTGTTGGCGTACATCTACACTTTTTCCAAAGATTGCACCTTGTAATTTAATCTTACGTAACGGAAGTGTGGGGCACTCGTTCGATATGTTGCATTTTCTAAAAGCTGTTTCACTAATTACTGAAATGGGACTGCCAGAGTCAAGTACTGCCGTAAATTTTACGTCATTTACTGTAAGGTGAATCACAGGATATGCAATGTTGTTATGTTTTACGTCGTGTTCTTGGAGTAAGATGTCCCTAATGTCTTCCATTTTTACGTAATTACTTGCTACGGCAGCTGCGTCGTTAGTGTCACACGTGCGTTTCGTGGCTGCCAGCTGTATGAGTCACTGCCTATTGTCTCTTTGTTGGCGCGCGTCGTTATTGGGGTTTGGAGACCTAACTTCTACAAATTCACCGTGACGAGACGGCCCTGCCCTGTTTAAATCCCGCCAGTTCTGATGCAATTCAGGTCTGTCGTTACGATCACATCGTCTGTCGTCATGTTGGTAGTTTCTGTGGTTTCTTTCTTGTCGGTTAAGTGGTGGAGAATTTCTCCCTGAATCGTAACTGCGCGCTGGACCGTTGCGTCTAAAGTTATTCTGTCCCTCGTAATAATAATTGTTTTGGTTCCCATATTGTCTGTTTCTCTGATTGTCTCTGTGATAGTCATTACCGCGGAGAGGTGATCTTTCCCTGTAATTATTACTACTCTGCCAACGGTTGTTATACGGGTGGTGTCTTGTTTCGGTCACGATTTGTGTTGTGAGAATAGCCTTGTCGCGTCCAGTTATTATTTCTTTCATCGCGGAATTGCGACGGATGTGATCTGTAATTGTTGTGCTCGTGCGTTCCGCGATTGTCAGTGTCAATTTCCAGTTCTTGTAAGAGTCCTTGAAATGCTTCAATGTCGTCTTTGCAACGTCCTGCCAAAATAATATGTCGCAAATGTTCAGGCAGTTTGATTAAGCAAATGCGGATGAGTTCTGAGGGGCTGTATGGGTTTGACAGGTACTGATTCTTGTGCAACATGTCTTCAAAATATTTCACAAGACTGGAGAATTCAGATTGTTCGAAATGTTTCATCATTATGATGCCATGTTTTACTCGGTCTTGTGTGGCTTGAGACCAATATGCTGAGAGGAAGGCATGGTAAAATTCTCCTTCACTATGACAATCGTGAATGACCGAACGCATTCTTACAGCTGGTTCATTCTCTAAGTAGCCACACATAAATTCTAATCTGTGTTCTAATGACCAGTTGGGGGGAAAACAATGAGAGAATTGATGGAGCCACGCTTGTGGATGAATGTCGTTGGCAGAATTTTTAAACGTTTTGAATTTACGTGTAGTAATGAACAGCTTATAGTCAAAGTCATCATGTCGGCGAGTCGCATATCGGTCATTGTTACGTCGTGTCGGCGGTTCCATCTCAAAATTCGGTGTGCCTTGCCAATTTCTTTTATAATTTCCGAAGTGTCCTGTGTTATTATTTTGTGGTTGTTCCGTATTTCTATGTCCCTCTTCCCGTATTGGGGCGCGAGTGTCCTCTGAAATACGTAATTGTTGTATTACCTGTGTCAGCTGATCTTGTACTTCGCGGATTTCTCTTTTGTACTGTGTATTGATTTGATTTTGATTTTGTTTGAATTTTCTAATTTCTTCATACTCTTCTGTGTCATTAAAGACTACCGGTTTTGTGTCGTTCAGATTATCATCTACCTTCGTAGATAAGTTAGTGAACTGATCCGAAAGTTCGGCTACTTTCTCCGATAGTGAACACATTTCCTCAGTGTGTTTTTCTGAACCAAGTTTCAGAGTGTCCATTTGTGTTGAAATCGAGTCTACTGTGTCCTTTAAGTTTTCTTGAGTTTTTGCAAGTTGCGTAACCGAATCGGTAGATGCAACTGAGTCAATTTTAGCCGACAAGGTCTCATGATTTTCATGAACAATGGTTTGCAGTTCTTTTATGGCTGCTTCGTGATTCTGTAATGCATTTTCATGCCGCGAAAAAATAGGTTGAAAATGCTCACAAATTTGTGTTTTTACATCATTACAGACTTTTTGACATTTCGATTCAATATTATGTAACTCGGTAGTTAAATCTTCACGTGTTTGTTCAAGCTTATTTTCCACTGAGTCTAACTTTTGAAGCTTTTGTTCCATTGCGTCTAACTGTTGCTGTGTTTGACTCTGATTTTGTTCAAGCGTTGTGTCTAACTTTTGAAGATTTTGTTCCATTGTGTCTAATTTTTCAAGCTTTTGTCCCATTTGTTGCATTAATTGTAATAACAATGCACTGGTGTCTGAAACACGTTCCTCAGTGCTTTTCGGCAGTGAAGTTGCACCGGCAACATTCACATTTTGACAAGCAGAAAATGTGTCTTGACTTATTTGAGAAAACGGTGAGGACCCAAAACCTGAATCTACAGTATTTGTGAGATCGTCTCGTGTCATTTCGGATTCCTGAGCCGAGCTATTGCCGACCGATCGATCGATAATGCTTCCCTGTTCTCTAATTGTTTCGCTGTCTACACCATTGTTTGCCGCCCGCTCCATTTCCGTATGCACAATTACCAAATTATTACTTTGAACATCAGTTAATTCATTACTCGGTGGCGCTAACACACTGCTTTCGTCTTCGCTGTCATTTCTCAATTTACTTTGGAGCCTAGTATTACGTTTTTCACACGCCATTATTGTCACAGTATTTCACACGACAACACAGAAAAGCACAATTTGAAGATCAAAAATAAGAGAACACATTAACATAACACTGAAAATAATATCTAGTTAATTGCAGCTGCGAAATACTTGGTGCAAATCTACATGCATGCCACACCTGTTTTACTGTACAACAATGAAAAACTACAACTACAATGGAAATTCTCTCTACAATTACGCGCTAGCAATAAACAAAATCTACACTAATTACACAAACTACAAGAAAAAATCAGAAGATTCCAGTGAGGTATCCTCGGCTAAGGGTCGACATATGAAACTTCCCCTTTGAACAATTTTACACGATGACTGTGCTTAACCTGACACACAATATTTTTTAGCGCAACGCAATCTGACTTTCAACACACAATATTTTGTTAGCGCAACGCAATCTGACTTTCAAAATTCTCTACAAGAGAATGGCCCTGACTAACATTAAACTATACGTCTCACAAATCACTTATCTCACCAAAAATCTTCGCTGCTCAAGCTACTGCAATACAGCGAGCGCCACTACTGCCAGCTAAATAAAAGATTCAAACTATGGAAGGCACTAACTACTGATAGGGATAGTTAGCAAATGAAAGATATTAATAGAGAACAAACAATGTATTTACCTTGATATCATGACAAATTACAAAACTCCGCCATCTCTCTCCCCACATCCACCACTGCTGGCGGCTCACCTCCAACTGCCCAGCGCTACGCGCTGTTCACAGCCAGCTGCCTAACACTACAATGGTTGAGTATTACAACAATGCAAAGCAGCCACAGACTGCACACGGCACAGCCGGTGATTTTCATACTGAGGTGGCGTTATCAATAAAAAAACCTAAACAGCCTACTTACAGAGTAAATCAGACAACATATCAGCAATTACTTAATTTCTAATAAATTGCGAATTCTCAAGAAGACCTGGCGCAGCACCCCCAAATCGCTCTCCCGAACCGTCCGCTGCCAGCCGCTTCAACGGACGCAGGAAGGCGCGCCGATCTCCCGTCTCACGGCGTCGCAGCTCGCACCCGCCAGACCGATGTCGTGGGTTGACTCCTGTTGCTCTCGTGTCGGCCGCGAAGTCACTACCCTTCGCTATACGCCGCGGCCCACTGGACTCACGTGGCGACATCACATGTGTCTCAGTGCGCGACCGACCAACCGATCGATCCAACCGCCAATGACCATTGCCTGAGCAAATTCGAGCAGACTGGCGGCGTAAGGCGCACATTCAGATACAGGAACTAAGCCCCTACCGGGCGACCACTCGCTGAGTTTTCTTACTGGCGGAGTGGAAAGACTCTCATTTTGTCGGCTTTACAGGTTGATCCGAACGATAGACATACTAGCATTCCGAACGACAGACAGACACTAACTGCCTAACAAATGCGGACGAGAGACAGACTAGCAAGCTGGGGACGAGAGACTGACCCAGACTGGCCCCACTGGCGAGCACATAGCGCCACTTAAATGCACGTGAACAGGCAACCTTTCCCCTTTCCCACCAGAGGGAGGCACCAAAGCTGCGATTGCCACAGCGGCGCCACCGCCAGAAACGGAGGGCGACTGCTTCACACTACCGCGCTGCGGCACGCTCTTCAAAACAGCAATTTTTTCCACGGCTCAGATACAAATACTTTACTCCGTCTGAACAGGCTTAGGAAGGGCCAACGGTACCGACCGACCGCATGTCTCCTCAGCCGTGAGGCGTCATTGGATGGACATGTGGTCATCACACAGCTCTCCCGTCCGTTGTCACCTTTCGTGACTAGAGATGCTTCTTCTCAATCAAGTAGCTCCTCAATTGGCCTCACAAGGGTTGAGTGCACCCCACTTGCCTACAGTGCTTTGGTTGACCCGGACTGTCACCCATCCAAGTGATAGCCATGATCGACAGCGCTTAAGTTCGGTGATCTAACTGTAACCTGTGTTATCACTGCGACAAGGACGTTATGGGTAACCAATGGCCGGAATTTAATATTTCAGTTGGTAGGAGGTCTTGAATGATTAGTGCGTAAGAAGCACACTTTTTTTAAACTGTTTATGTTTCGTAAACAATAACTGATTACCGGAGAAAAGTTGCCAACGCTACTTTGAAAATCAATACATAGTCGTCTGCGATGTATCCGCGATGTAATTTGCCATTGTTACTAAAACAAAATGTACATATACATTTACATACAGAGTTAATTTACAGTTTAGTATTTAAATTTGATATTCTGATCGTTGGACTTGGTGTCACTCAATGCAAGTCTTTAAGACAGCCTTTAAAAGCAGAGAGCAGGCAGTTCTCGACAATATGAGCTTTTGTGTGTTCCTCCGCACCACACTCAAATGCAACACTTTCACAATATGTATGTCTGTTCAAGTTGTAGCCACGTCTCCATTATCCTGTTCGGAAACAGTTGCGTTGCGACCATTACTGAAAGGGATGAGCAAATCCTGCATCATTCGTCCTTGGGCTTTGAAATAGATGATAGTTTCGTGCTCAGTATTCATTCCTAGCTTCTTTCCATTTCTCGGTGGTATCGAAAACGTCTGTTATGTGAAAACCGATCCAACGTGGCTTGCTTTATTTTAGATTTATAGCTGATGAATTCTGGGAAGCACTAGTTAGTAATGAGTTCTTACGAATTTGTCTTGCTAAGAATTTGCAACCTGTTAGCTTTTCTTAGCTTGGAATGGGTGTGACAAAACCAGTAATAGTCTTTTTGGGCTCATTCAGACGTACCTTAGTTGCATGGTCACTGGTTCCCCATGCAACTGAGTACTATGTAAGTCTGTAGGCTTTCGTGGCCGTTGTCACTGAAGTTAAAATCTTCTGGGTTAATAAGAGGACGCGACAATCGTCTCTGACAGTGTTCTAGCAGTGGTGGACACCAGAGGATCCTGCGGAAGATCCCAGCAGAGGGGTCGAAATGTCGATCATTTTAGAAGAAACATGACACGGCCTAATAACCCAGAAGCTTTTAACAACTGAGTACTGTTGATATTTGGAATAGAGTACCTCACATATGCCCTGCGAATCTGACAATGCGCTCCATTGTTTTAGGCTAATTATGGCTAATTTGTGGATTAGATTTACTTCTGAACGAAGCTTCATTCACCGTGCAGTGTTACCGCCAGCGTCCAATTGAAGGTGAGACCAAGACGTGTAACTTCCTCTGAGTTTCTTTATTATAAAAAGATGGAATACTGCTGCTTCAGTTTTACTTAGGTTTGGTTGGAAGCTCTATTTTCAAAAGTACTCGTTCAGTATGGTAAGGTCACTTGATAGGAGTTTCCACAATTCATAATGTCTTTCTTCTGACACATTAATGCCAGATCTTCTGCATAGTAGGTTTTATTTGAGGTATGAGCCGGTATGTTGTAGAAATACAAATTAGACGGTATGGCAGGCAGGACTGATCCTTGAGGCAGGCCGTTTTTCAAGGTTCTCCATCTGCTAATTTTACCATTCAGAAAAACTGAAAATCTTCGATCAGAGAGCATGTGTTGGAGTAGACTTTTTTGCTTCTGACAGATTCACAACAGACATTAAAATTGACCATTCTCTGCATACTGTATAGTAAAGTGCCGCCAGATTGAAGAAAGCTGCAGCCGATTTGAGACCACAATGAAATCCAGTTTCAACTATTCTTGTAAGCGCTATCACTTGATTGCAATACCTACGATTTCTGTAAAGCCACCCTGCTCGACTTGGATTATGTTATTAAAGACCTCTTGGATGTATTTAAAACTTAATCTTTCCCATAATTTACATGTCATATTCAGCAGGCAGATAGATCCGTACTTAATAGCATAAGCTTCAAATTTGCCTGCTGTTACTTTAGGTTTCTTAAACATCGTTCGCAGATTTACAGTTCGCAATATTTCAACGAAATATTCTAGGGGACAATGCTTCCGAGACCCATAGCTTTAATAAATCCTGAATACACTCCATCAAATCCAGTAGTTTTATTTGTCTTCGGAGAGACCAGCGCGTTTGTACATCCAAGTCATCTGCATTCTGAGGGCGAACTTCCAAACAGTTTGTATAACAGCCTTGACAAGTTTACTTTTTGAAACTTTTGTAAGACGAGCAGAAATTGCATTAGAACTTACGTTTACGTTTCTTCTTGGTATGTGTGGAACTGTACCAAGTTACGTATGGTATGCGTAAAATTTAGTCCAGCTTTGGTTTTCTGCCATTTATGTTTTCATTCAGAGCCTTCAGTAGATCTTTATCTGTTATGCCACTACATGAGTAGTGATATTGTGTTAAAAGTTAGATGTTTGTTGTTTATCATCTGGAGGGCTGGGAGCCCGTAATCTGCGTTATGATATGACGTTACTAAAAAAATGTTATTGGTGATTAAATATACTGTACGGTCGTTAGCCAAATTATTAACAGACGCCACACAACACATAATAGTGACAACCCTACGTGAAACGCACTCGACTCTCCCTAGTCAGTAGACAAATGCATACGTGTAACAAGACGAGCGAGTGCAATGCTCGTTACCTTCACTGAGTAATACGTTACTGCTCGTTGAGTCTTCTCAATGTGCACAACGATAATACCATCACATACAATAGTTTATATGCGTTTTTATAGTGTCACTTAGCCATGGAAATGTTCTGCAACAGTTAAAGGAACTTGAAATTTAAGTATACTTTGCTTATAACGGACATTTATCTATTCCAGGTTATAGATACGTTTCACAGGAAGTTTGCAGTGAGGAACATTTTCAAAATTCTCTATTGAATTAAACAAAATGACGCTAACACTGTGGGAGGAGCCAAATTATATGTAACAGTGCATGGAGAAAACACCACACGATACCCTTATCTGATAACACATGTTTCCAAAGCTACACAAAATCACAAATTAAAAGTTCAATCGTCAAGTCAAGTTACCTACCAGAACATGTAACTAGTGAGCTGCTCAAAATATGGATCGCGCAACCGCAGACTGTGGCATATTACCCAAAAATCAACAAGGCATACAGCCATTTGTACAAAACGGTGGCCAGTAGACGAATATCACAACTTAGTTTCCTCTCCTCAAACCTCTACCGTTCAAGAATGAAGCATGGAGAGGACGAATCAATGCTGTATCCAATGTGGTGGACAAGAATACTGGTTATTCCTCGGGGAAGAAAAAGAAACATGACAACCCAGCGGCCACTTCTCGCTCTTGGCATATAAAACGCACGTTGACAAGCACAAGGTCAGTACTAGCTTGGGGCTACACGGTATGTGTCACTGTATGACGACTTTCCTTTGTGCTACACTTTTGTTGCTGGGTATTGGTGAAGACACTAGGAGAACTCAAGAGAATAAACTTTCTGCGGTCTCCAAGATCTGAACTTCCTTGTCATTGTAGGCAAGGTGGATACATTTCTCTACTAGCAAGCCCTGGGACTGCCTCACTCTCCGTGTTCCTCCGTGCATCCCCACTCGTGGGTTAACATTGTCACGTGCATGGGTTTCTGGCTGTGGAAGCCCATCGTTAGGGGTGTTCCGTGCACTGAGTGTTCAGACACACTTGTTCTCTGCCCAGTGTTAAAGTCTGATATTAGTTCCAGCACAGTTCGCTGCCTGCCCGGTTTTACCAGTCTGCCCACCCTCCAACATCCGATATCTGTATTGAGTGGTAGCCGTCCAATGCCGCGACGTCTGGACGTGGCTTCACCTTGGTTTCGCCTTGTGTTGAAGACACTCACCACAGCATTCCTCAAACACACGACAAGTCGCACGGTTTCCGAAATGCTCGTGCCGAGCCTCCGGGCCATCACAAACTGCCCTCGGTCAACAGCTCGTGCGCCTTCCCCGTTCTACACACGGACAGCACGCTCAGTGATACTAGATGCGCCGTACGTGTGTCTGACTAGCAGTCATTCCTCGCCAGGTGACGCTGCTGTAGCCTATACTTTTTTACACCGATAGTAGGTCGACGGTCATAATGTTCTCGCTGATCCATGTGTATTGTACTCAATTTCATTGAAGTCGTCGCAAACCACGATTGTGCTCTGGACACTACAACTCGATCAACGTCTCCTCAACGCATCTCACACGTGCTCGATGGAATTTAAGTTGGGGGAACGGCAGGCCAGTGCACTGGTCGAATGTTCTCTTCTTCCAAGAGTTTCTCCAACTGCGCATTGTCAACCGCATAAATGTTTCTGGGCGCATTACGTGTTTCCACATTTCTCCATATGAGATATGAGAGTACGTCCTGTATTCTTGAACCAGATCGTTTTTGTGGTGCAAGTGATAAATGCCTCCAGATCTTTGAACACGGTACACTCACCGGTCAATATTCTTGTGATACTCTACTCCTTCCCCATGTCCGTATTTTCAGTGGTGTATTCGAACCCGAATTTGCTTTTATAGATGACAGCGAGCTACCGCATCGAACATCGCAGGTGGAGGACCTCGTGGAAAGAGAAGATATTCGGCGAATGGACTGGCCCGCCCGATCCCCCAAATTAAATCCCCTCGAGGCTTGTCGGATGATGTGGAGACCATTCGCAATACGTCCATACTCAACAACGACCATGCAGCTGCTGCCATCTACGCACGTGGGTTGGGGTTGGGTTGTTTGGGGGAAGAGACCAAACAGCGAGGTCATCGGCCTCATCGGATTAGCGAAGGACGGGGAAGGAAGTCGGCCGTGCCCTTTCGAAGGAACCATCCCGGCATTTGCCTGGAGCGATTTAGGGAAATCACGGAAAACCTAAATTAGGGCGGCCGGACGTGGGATTGATCCGTCATCCTGCCAAATGCGAGTCCAGTCTGCTAGCCACTGCGCCACCTCCCTCAGTTTACGCACGTGGAGCAATGGAACATACAACTCCTTTAGCAACCTTGTAGCCTGCAAGGAAGCACGTTACACAGCATTCACTGGCGTCCTGCCGTCCGTGGTGATCACACACTCTATTAAGAACCATATCTCGTCGCTTGTAATATCCAGGGGACCATTATAAATCGCGGTGACTTCAGTGCAGTTACACTCTTTGAATTTAATTTCTGTAAATCTCATTGTGTGTATCTTTCAGTTACTTCCTGTCCTATATTGAGGCAGTTGTTTCCATGTATGACCCACGATCGATTTATTTTACTTGGCAGTAATAAATACTGCGAAAGTTACTTTCGTACTTAAATGTTGCCCGGGAGTGTACTATAGGCTGACTGAAGGACCGTACTGGGGAACAGGGACAGCAGATTCTCGGAAGATTGTTGACATTAACCACAGTGACGTAGGCGAGTTCAACTGATCACATATAGGGTGATTCACGAAGATACGCAAATATTTTATTATGTTATTCTACAAGTAAAAGTAAAGAAAAAAGTTCACCTAAACAGAGGTCCTCCGCAAATATTAGTTACGGCTAATAAAAGATTTTGCCTGAAATTTAGCTAATATGAAGCCATCGGAAAACTGTACGACGTTAAAGTAAAGCAAGACTTCCATTTATTTTGTTGTTATTTGTCTGGTGAATCTAATGAGACATGTCCCAGATGTGTATCAGCAGTAGTTTTTCAGAACATCCAGAAAAGCAAAGATTATTGTACGAGTAAATTTGTTTACTTTCCATTAAGAACAACCCTGTGAAACTGAAACGAGCAACAACATCCGTTCATACACCTTGTAAGTAGGCTGTTTAGGTTTTTATGTTGGTAACGTCACGCAGCACTCTGTATGAGAATCACTGGCTGTGCTGTGTGCAGTCTGTGGCTGGTTGACATTGTTGTAATATTCGCTATTGTAGTGTTGGGCAGTTGGATCTGAACAGCGCGTAGCGTTGCGCAGTTGGAAGTGAGCCGCCAGCAGTGGTGGATGTGGGGAGAGAGATGGCGGAGTTTTGAGAGCGGATGATCTGGACGTGTGTCCATCAGAGACAGTAAATTTGTAAGACTGGATGTCATGAACTGATATATGTATTATGACTTTTGAACACTATTAAGGTAAATATGTTTGTTCTCTATCAAAATCTTTCATCTGCTAAGTATGCCTATCAGTAGTTAGAGCCTTCAGTAGTTATAATCTTTTATTTAGCCGGCAGTATTTGCGCTCCCTGTATTGCAGTAGTTCGAGTAATGAAGATTTTTGTGAGGTAAGTGATTCATGAAAGGTATACGTTATTGTTAGTCAGGGCCATTCTTTTGTAGGGATTATTGAAAGTCAGATTGCATTGCGCTAAAAATATTGTGTGTCAGTTTAGTGTTGATCAGAATAAGTAAAAAGAGAAATGTCTGAGTACGTTCAGTTCTGCTCAGTTGTTTGAAAATCAAGTAACGTATGGGGTATCCAAGCACAGTAATTCATAAATTTTTCGAAGGGGAGGTTTCAACGTGCAGCTAAATGCATTGAGCTCGGTGGACATTTTGACATTTAATGTGAATGTATTGTAAATCTGTATGTACACTGTGCAACTTCCTTAACACTGAGCTTTGTTTTTTTTTCGGTTTAACATAACTTCACGTGTGGTATGGTGTTATTAAAAGTAGATTATCTGACACATTCATACAGCTTCAATTAAAATTATTACAATCATTTTTCCAAAATTACATTATCTACAACTTCTGTTGAAAACTTTATGCAATTGTCTGGAATTTAAAAAACAAATTGGACCAAGTAAATAAATTAAAAATTTTACGAGATTACGCCTTTGATTCTCTGCATATTCTGGAAAAATACTTCAGATACACGTCTCGGACATGTTTTATTAGATTCACCAGATCAGTAACAGCAAAATAAATGGAAATCGTGCTTTAGTTTAACCTCGTACAGTTCTGCGATGGCTATATATTATCGAAGTTCCTAAATTTCAGGCAAAATCTTTTATTAGCCGTAACTAAACATTTGCGGACCTATGTTTATATCAATAAATGTCGTGTTACTAGGACCTCCCGTCGGGTAGACCTTTCGCGAACTTTTTTCTTTAGTTTTACATGTAGAATAATATATTAAAATATTTGCATGTATTCGTGAATCACCCTATATAGCTCCTGATCTGACCTCAGGAATTACTTTTAAATCTGTATGTGGTGACATGTGTGCAGTTTTTCCATGCTGCTCATCATTAACTGCCCCAACAAGTACAGCCTTGCATTTCTCCTCTCCTATGTAAATCCGAATCGTCCTTAGAAAGGGTCTCCCGAACTGCTGTAACATCTCCATGATTTGCCAGTGTCAGATGTAAGAAGCATTCGCTTTTTGATGATGAAATCCATTTTGTGTTTCAGTGACAAATCCTTAAGCTGTAACCAATGTTTATCGAATTGTATCCTTCATCCGACTGGTCCTAAGAAAGACTACTTGCACCTACGTTTCTATGCAAATTCTCTGTTGCTATGTAGCAGCACCTGATCCGAAAAATTTACCGGCATTTCATCGTTGCCCGTGAGACGCCCGACTGAATTTTCCACAATCATCAGGGAGACTAGTTTCATGTTTCCCATTTTACCACTGTTTACCGTTCATTTGTGGTTGTCGAAGATGGAACATTACTCATGTCATGAATTTTCAAACGTGCATTTAACATAGTTTGATGCCTCAGTCAGGTTTCATAGCGATATTAAGTTTAGCAAGGCCTGTTTCGGCAGCACAGCGTCACCTACGGTTGTAAAACATCGGTTAATGGAACACAATTTTGTATGACTATGTACGTCACAGGTATCACATTTTTGTTGCTCTATGTGCCAGTGAGGTCAGGTGCCAAAATTGTATGGTGCGAATAGACATTCCAGTTTCTGACACAGATCGCCAAACAGAAACAGTAACATCGCCTACAGTTCACTCGGTCCATTTCCTTCACTGTTCTTACTCACTCCGAGATTGTGCCCAGTTGGTAATGACCTAACTCGTCGGCAACGGGACATTAAACTCTAATCTTATTGACTTCTTTCTCCTGTAGCCGAGAATATTACAAAATCTTTGCAAAAGTTTCGTCTTGTTACAGAAGTCTTTTGTTTCATCTTGTGCTTTAGATAAAGTAGCTTCATTTTTGTGGCATATCTATAGCGTTGTTACGCCCAGCAGCGTTGTGTTACTGCCCCACTGAATAATAGCTGTGAGCGTCCCCGCAACGAAGCATTCGATCATATTGATCTGGTCTTCTTAGAACCAGTGGGTCTGTGATTGCAGAGTGACTCGACGTACACGGAGTTCGTGTGAAGCAGGTCATGGGTAGAGGGCGGGTAACTGCTCATCTTTTTATTATGTTCGACGTTCGTGAGTCCTGGCCACAATACGTGTAGCACAGTGTACCTCAAGGAGGCGTTAGATAACGCTGACCTGAAAAATTCATCTCCGTCGACCAGGTATCGAGTAGTTGCCCTAATGACATTGTGGGCCGAAATTTCTGGTTACACACTTCCTTATGTCAGGTTGTAACTTTCAGTGAAACTCAAACAAATCAACTGACTACGCGATTCCTGAAAGTTTCACGTTGAAATTTTCATGTGCAAAACGTAGTTGTTTTATGGTAGACTTTATTAACTCTTCATCTGTTACACGTTTAAAAGATATTGGTAAAAGCGAGTATCATGCACTGTTGGATCATTTTTACTGGAAAAGTGGACTGAAACCTTTGGAGTCGATGTTGAGGAAAATCCTGGAACAGTGTTCTAGCCCGTTTATTCCTGCACAATTAATTGATCGAAGGAAAAGTACAAAAATGCAGTAATGAAGCAGTCGAAAGGAAATACAAACGTTTAAGAAATGAGACTGAAAAGATGTGCCAAATGGCTAAATAGGAATGGTTAGAGGGCAAATATAAGGATTTAGAAGCATGTCTCATTAAGGGAATGATAGCTACCGCCTGCAGGTAAATTAAAGAGGCCTTTGGGGTAAGGAGGAGTTGCTGTATGAATGTCAACTGCTCACTGGGAAACCAGCCCTAAACAAGGAAGGGAAAGCTGGAAGGTGGAAGGAGTATGTAGAGGGTCTATACAAGGTAGATGAAGTCAGTATTATAGAAAGACAAGAGGACGTAAATGAATATGGGATGAGGGATATGATACTGCGAAAAGAACTTTTCGGAACTCTGAAAGATGTAAGTCGAAACAAAGCCCCGGCAGCAGGTAACATTGTCAGAACTACTGATAGCCTTAGGAGAGCCAGCCACGACAAAACTCTTCCATATGGAGAGCAAGATGTATGAGATAGGCGAAGTACTCTCAGGCTTCAAGAAGAATATAATAATTCCAATCCCAAACAAATCAGGTGTTGACAGGTATGAAAGTTTAATAAGTCACGGTTGCAAAATAATGGCACGAATTCTTTACAGAGGAATGGAATAATTGGTAGAAGGCGATCTCGGGGAAGATAAGTCTAGATTTAGGAGAAACGTAGCAATATACGAGGCAATAATGAACTCCGACTTACGTTAGAAGGTAGCTTGAGGAATTACAAACCTACGTTTATAGTACTGGTAGCCTTGGAGAAAGTCTTTGACAATGCTGACTAGAATACTCTTTGAAATCCTGAAGGTACCAGGAGTAAAATACAGGGAGTAAAAGGCTATTTCCAACGTACAGAAACCAGACGCAGCTATAAGAGACGAGGGGCATAAAGGAGAACAGTGGTTGAGAATAGAGTAAGACATGGTTGTAGCCTATTCTCGATGTTATTCAAACTATACATGGAACAAGCAGTAACAGTAACCAAACTAAAATTTGGAGTACGAATCAAAGCACAGGGAAAAGAAATAAAAACCTAGAGGTCTGCAGATGACACTTTAATTGTGTCAGAGACAGCAAAGGCTGAACAGAATGGATATTGACTTGAAAGGACCACATGGGATGAACATCAACAAAAGCAAAACAAGGCTAATGGAATGTAGTCGAATTAAATAGTTGATGCCAAGGGAATTAGATTAGTAGTGCCGAAGTAGAGAGGATATAAAATGTAGAGTGGCGATGGCAAGGAAAGTATTTCTGAAGAAGATAAATTTATTAACGTGCGGTATAGATTTAATGATTAGGAAGTCTTTTCTGATAGTGTTTGTCTGGAGTGCAGCCATGTGTAGAAGTGAAACATGGACAATAAACAGTTTGGACAAAAATAAAACAAACGCTTTCGAAATGTGATGCTACAGAAGAATGTTGAAGATTAGATGGGTAGTCACTTAGCTAATGAGGAGATACTGAGTGGAATTGGGGAAACAATAAATTTGCGGCACAGTTTGACTACAAGAAGGGATCGGTTGGTAGGACACATTCTGGGACGTCAAGGGATCACCAATTTAATACTGGACGGAAGTGCGGGGAGTTGTTGGGGGCAGGGTAAAAATCGTGGAGGGAGACCAATAGGTGAATACAGTAAGCCGATTCAGAAGGATGTAGGTTGCAATAGTTTATTCGGAGATGAAGCTGCTCGCATAGGATCGAGTAGTGGTGTACGGGAAGGTGTCGTCGTTGAGTGACTGTAGGAGGATACAAGATGAATTGGACAGGCTTTGTGATTGGTGTAAAGAATGGCAGTTAACTCTAAATATAGGTAAATGTAAATTAATGCAGATGAATAGGAAAAAGAATCCCGTAATGTTTGAATACTCCATTAGTAGTGTTGCGCTTGACACAGTCACGTCGATTGAAATTTGGGCGTAACAATGCAGAGCGATATGAAGTGGAACAAGCATGTAATGGCAGTTGTGGGGAAGGCGCATAGTCGTCTTTGGTTCATTGGTAGAATTTTGGGAAGATGTGGTTCATCTGTAAAGGAGACCGCTTATAAAACACTAATACGACCTATTCTTTAGTACTGCTCGAGGGTTTGGGATCCCTATCAGGTCGGATTGAGGGAGGTCATAGAAGCAATTCAGAGGCGGGCTGCTAGATTTGTTACTGGTAGGTTTGATCATGACGCGAGTGTTACGGAAATGTTTCAGGAACTCGGGTGGGAGTCTCTAGAAGAAAGGAGGCGTTCTTTTCGTGAATCACTACTGAGGAAATTTAGAGAACCAGCATTTGAGGCTGACTGCAGTACAATTTTACTGCCGCCAACTTACATTTCGCGGAAAGACCACAAAGATAAGATACGAGAGATTAGGGCTCGTACAGAGGCATATAGACAGTCATTTTTCCCTCGTTCTGTTTGGAAGTGGAACTGGGAGAGAAGATGCTAGTTGTGGTACGAGGTACCCTCCGCCACGCACCGTATGATGGATTGCGGAGTATGTATGTAGATGTAGATGTAGATGTAGCATGGAGAACTGCATCAAACCAGTCTTCAGATTGAAGACCACAGCAACAACAAACACGAACTATTCATCCCGGGTGCATTACAGATGCTGGATCGATCTTATGTAATTTGTTCACAAAATACATGATATTATTATAGAAATCCATCGTAGTAAGCTCCTTGAGAATTTTGGAATGTTTAATCTCGTGTTCCCTGTCCCCCGAAAAACATTCGATATAGTTCCGCACTTTCACCCTGTGGACAAGTCAAGAACTTGCAGGACATCGGACGAGTTTTGCGGCTAGATTCAGCACTCCTTGCTCTTTTATTTTTTGTTTAATTTATTTCTTGATTCTTTAGTATATCAACACAGCTAGTCCTAACATACCTGTATAGTGCTGTCTATCCTTGGTTGAGATCAATCTACCGTTTGGTAATTTTGCACACGATCCAGGTGTTATAATAAATCCCATTAGAGAGAAAACAATATTGTAAACTTTTTCACAAAGAATTTTTAAGTGGTTGGTTCTATGAAAATGGACTACCTGTAAATTTCGAAAAAAAAAAAAAAAACACTCAGTAGATTCATAACAACAACTGATGAAGCACATGAAAAGAAGGCACTAAATAGGGTATAATGCTCCAGATTTTTGGATTTACTACTTACTGATGGAAATTTGAATTGGAAGAAGCATATTACTAAGTTTCTCGAGCAATTATGTTCAGTTACTTTTGCTCTTCGTTGAACTGCTAATCTTGGAAACAAACTAATTAACTTCCCGACATCTTTTGACTCTTTTCATTCAGTAAAGTCTTGCGGAATAGTTTTGAGGAGTATGTCATAGGTTAGGAAGATAGTATTGACAGCACAGAAGCGAGCAGTAAGAATATTATGTGGGGTACACCCCTGTTCATCATGTAGGTAACTCATCAAGGAGTTAGGCATTTTAATTCGATAGTCACTACATATTCGCCAACGAAAAACGTCATAAAGAATCCATCACAATTTGAGAATAGTGGAAATGCCGATACCTAGATCACTAGAGGTGAAAGTGACATTTATTACCCATTATTAAAGATGTCGGTGGCTCAGAAAAGCGTTCAATATGCAGCAACAAAAATTTTTGTTCATTTGATCAATACCATAAAATGTTCGACAGGCCTAAATGCAATATTTAAATCGAACCTAAAATCACTTCCCCTGGGCTACTTCTTATGTTCCATGGACGAATCTCTAACAGTTGCGAGCCTGTAAAGAAAGTAAACAAAAAACAAAACTAGTTTTTAAATGAGGTAGAATGAACAGGACCAAAAATCAAGTGTCAGTAATGTTAACACTCATGTAGCTTACATATCATTTGACTCCTTCCATAACATTTCGATAAAGGAATCCTTTATGATCTATGGAACATACAACTAACTAGCTAAATAGATTTCATGTGGTATTTCAAACAGTATTTAGCGTAAAAAGTTGAAAGGGTGTATTACTGTTCCCTGAAGCTATTGGCGAAAGATCACTGGAAATAATAACTACCATTAAACACAATGAAGCAGCTTTTCAGAGCCAAGTTATGTGTGACATCTAAAAATAAAACTGACTGCAGGATATGCAGACGCAAGGCTGAGACTGACTAGAAGAAACCTAAGCAACTGTAGTTCATCCACGAAAGAAGTAGGTTACAAAACACTTATGAGACCGGCTTTTGAGTACTGCTGTTTTGTCCGGGACCATTACCAATTTATACGAAGAGTTGCGCGTTTCGTTCGGGATCCGTTTAGTATGTGCGGGAGCGTTATGGAGATACACAACAGACTCCAGTGACATATCAACGGAGGCATTGTGTATCACTTGAATGTCTGGTTATGAAAATTATGGAGTGTACGTTCGAAGTAGATTCAGGCAAGATATTGTTCGCACATACGTCACGCGAAGAAAGACAGAGGAATTAGTGCTCAAACGGAGGTTTACCGACAATGATTCTCCGCAGCCACGATTCACTAGTGGAACAGGCGGAGGTTAATGTTTAACGTCCCGTCGACAACGAGGTCATTAGAAACCGTGCACAAGTTCAGATTGGGGAAGGATAGGGAAGGAATGTGGCCGTGCCGTTTCGAATGAAACATCCCGGGATTTGTCTTTAGCGACTTAGGGAAATCACGGAAAACCTATATCGGGGTGGCCAGAAGCGGGCCTGAACCGTCGCCCAACCAAATGTGAGTCCAGAGTGCTAATCACTGGGCTACCCCGCTCGGTACGAATGGAACAGGGAAAAGGGAGAGGCAGATGGGGATACCATAAGTATCTCTCGCCAGACATCATAAGCTGGCTTGTGCAGTATAGCTGTACATACGGAACATTGTGAGAAAGGAAAGTGGCCTTCTCCTTGTTGAAAGAAACATCGACTGATAGACCTCTAACAGTCGATCATTCGGTAAGAGCAAAACATACAAATTTTGTAAAAATAGAGGCAGACAGAAAGAGAGTGTGTGTGTGAGAGAGAGAGAGAGAGAGAGAGAGAGAGAGGAATTGGCCACGTTCGAGTAGAAGACGCGCTCTTAAAGTTCCACACTGATCTAATTACGCACACAGGCAGATCGACACTGGTACTGGCAAGATATCGGTCCCGGGAATACCGACCCTTTCGAGAATGTTTTAATTTTATGTTTGAAGTCGGATAACAAATGGGAAAAGGAATACTCCTTTAGTGTGATAGAACTACAGATTAACAATTTTCTGATGTTTTTCCTTTACTTGTAGGTGACCCATGTTTCTTGTCAAGTTTCATGATTATAGGCAACGGCATGTACCAAATCGGTTTAGATGAGTGAGTCTGCGGGGATAGAGATATGTGACACAAATGGCTGTATCTTTTGATTGCATTGATTCAGTGGCTTCAGTTTCGCAAAGGGACTGATCTTAACAAGGGACGTAAATGGCAACTTGATGTTTTCCTCTTTCTTGAGAAAAAAAAGGTTTTTAGCAGTCAGGTAGACAGACAATCTGTCTAGCAACAAAGTGGTCCTGTAAGGATCCTGTTTTTATCGACTGAGGCATGGAAAGCTAAAAATTGTTTGCGAACGTCTCGTACGCTTTCGGAATGGAAAGGAAATTGTTGGTGATGCTTCACAAGCACGAGAGCTGTCAACAATTATAACAAAATAAACGCAAGCAAGAATTTAGATGCTGCCACAAAATCGGTAACTCTTTCTGAAATTGTTTGGATGGGAATCAAGACATACATTGCCAACAAAGTGATTTACTAAATTTGAAGCATGTCATAAACTGATAGCGATTTGTATGCCGAGAAATTCAGCGATTTTACTCATTTGAGCGCCATACCAGATACATAGCTACTGTTATATTTTTTTTATTGCTCCTACAATACAATTCTCACATTGGTAGAAAATAAAAAAAATTAAAATTAAATAAGTAGAATGAGTCAGTTAGCTATCATAGTCTCAGTCCGCTGTAGTCTCGTAGCTGCGTTGCTCCAGCAGCCTTTTGCATTCTGCAGCCAAAGGTCGGCAACACCGCAGCCAGGCTCTTTCTTTGCTGAACGGAGTATAGCTCCCGATATCCATTACATGTTCTAGTTTCCTTCAAACTCTTAGCGAATTGCGACGTCAATCTTTTGCGCGGCTCAAAATGCGTGTTCGGCTTCCAAGGGCTTTTTCTTCTAGAGATACTGGCGAGGCGTAGCAGGGGCCTGCACGTAGATTCTTCTGAGTCGGCCATCCTAAGTTACGTATAGCGACTGGACAAAAATATGGAAACCCCGAGAGAAACGCATTCTTGAACATAAATTTAGAGGGTAGCCAACACTGTATGTTGTGCTATTGCATTTTATCTCGAGCGCTACATGTGCAATGTCCTCAGAATGTCGCAAGCGTAATCCTCCATTTGAGCGTTGAATTCTCTTATCGTCGCTGTCATTACGCGAAATATACGTCAGCGGCAGTATAACCGTTCTGCAGTCAGTTGCAAACGCCTCTTCCATAAACTTTCTCAACAGTATTTTGGGAAAAGAACGTCGACTTCCCTCCAAAGTTTCCCATTTAAGTTCGCGAAGAATCTCCGTAACTCTCGCGTGTTGTTCGAACCTCCTGGTAACAAATCTAGCGGCACGGTTCTTAATTGCACTGTTCTGTGTAGTTATGAGTGCACTATGTTGGAGCAAAAAGAACATGGGCAAATGGCTAGTGTCCGCATAGTGGGTGATTCCGTAATGAAGGTAACCGCAGTGGTTAGTGTTTCAATCGGCACACTGTCGAAGATTTATACTCGTACAACGTACAGGGAAAATGGAGGAACACCAACAGCTGAGTCACAAAGCGGACAGAAGCGTGTGTTTTGACTGATCGTGACAGACGGTTATTGAAGAGGATTGTGTCAAAAAATGAGAGAACTGAACGTGCAAAAGTCACTGGAGAGCTGGATGTCACACTGGCTTGCCGTGCCAGCACCAAAAGAACAGGAAACGAGCTCAAGAAGCGGGCAATTGCAGGGCGAGCCGGGTTTCCAAAACCACACATCAGTGACGCAAATTCCCCCAACACGAAAACGTGGTGCCGAAGCCGCAAAACCTGGACTACAATGAGGTGACGTAAGTCATGGGACAGTGATATACACATTTACAGATGGCGGTAGTATTGCGCACACACGGCAGAAAATAGCAGTGCATTGACAGAGAAGTCATTTCTACTCAGGTATTTCATGTGGAAAGGTTTCCGACGTGTTTATAACCGCACGACGGGGATTTTAGACTTTGAACGCTAGCTGGAGCTGGACGCATAGGACATTCCGTTTCGAAAATCGTTAGGGAATTCAGTATTTCGAGATCCACAGTGCCAAGAATGTGCCGAGAATACCAAATTTCAAGCATTACCTCTCACCTACGGACAACGCAGTGGACGTCGGCTCCCACTTAACAGCCGACAGCGGCGGAGGTTGCATAAGGTTGTCACTGTCAACAGTCAAGCAACACCGCCTGAAATAAAAGCAGAAATGTAGGACGTATGGTGAACATATCCGTTAGGACATACGGTAAAATTTGTTCTTAATGGGGTACGGCAGCAGACGACAGACGCGCGTGCCTTTGCTAACAGCACGACTGCGTCTGCAGCACCTTTGCTGCGCTGGTGACCCTAACGGTTGGACACTAGACGACTGTAAAACCGTGGTCTGGTCAGATGATTTCCGATAGCAAGAGCTTATGGTAGTGTTTCACTCTGCCGCAGACCCAACTAAGCCATGGGCCCAAGTTGTCTACGAGACGCTTTGCAAGCTGGTGCAGGCACCATAATGATGTGTGCTGTGTTTACATGGAAGGGACTGGGACCTGTCATCCAACTGAATCGACCATTGACTAGAGGCGGCTATGTTCGGTTACTTGGAGACAATTTTCAGGCATTCATGGACTTCCCAAATAAAGATGGAATTTTCATGGATGACAATAGGCCATGCACTATCCCACAATTTTTGCAATTTTTAGCGGTTGTTTTGATGAAAGTTCTGGACAATTCGAGCGAATGATTTGGCCACTTGGATCGCTCAACATGAATCCATGGGACAGAATCGAGAGCTCAGTCAGTGTACAAAATCCTGGGCTTGCAACACTTTCGCAATTATGGACTGCTATTGAGGCGGCATGGATCAATATTTCTGCAGGGGAATTTCAAAGACTTGTTGAGTCCGCGCCACGTCGAGATGTCTCCCCGTGCAAAAGAAGGTCCAACACGATATCAGGAGGTATACCTGGAGTAGTGTCATTTCAGTGTATGGAGCAGTGGGTCATTTGGTCCAACTTGATCGAGTTTGCGCCCCAAGAGTAAATGATTTGGCAGCCATGGACCCCATGGTTACTCCGCGAAGTCGCATTACCGCAAGTACTGTATGATCATTTCGGTTGAAAAGGCCCACCTCATAGTACAATGTTTACTTCCAAATGGCGGTGCCTTGCCATGTTCCAGGACGACAGGTCCGCTGGTCACACAGCTCGCATAATCGAGGACTTGTTTTGTGAGCACAAGAATGATTTACTGCATCTCCACTGGCCTCCATCGTGCTGGGGTGCCACACGGATCGGTTCTGGGGCCCGTCTTGTACAGTCTGTACACAGTGGACACACCAACGTCCCCCCTGGTGCACACTGCACAGTACGTGGACGACACAGCCTTCTACACGAGAAATGCGAACAAGGACCTTGTCATTCGTAGGCTACAAAGGGTTTTAGACGACACAGAAACTTGGGCTCGTCGCTGGCGCATCACCATCAACTCTGAAAAGAGGCAGGCTATGCTGATTACCCGCAAGGCGCGAACCTCCTCAACGTCCCCCCCCCCCCCCCCCCATCTTCACATAAACGGAACCCAACTCCCCTGGCGCAGAACCGCGAAGTACCTTGGCGTAACCTTGGACTCTCGTATTACGTGGAAACCCCACATAGACGAGGTCCACAGGAAGGTCTGCGCCATAATGTCCATCCTATACCCAATCCTGAACTCAACCAGCTCCCTTCCCTGCCCAGTAGCAGTAAATGTGTACCAGGCCCTGATCCGGCCAGTAATGGAATATGCGTGCCCTGTCTGGGGATACGCGGCAAAGCAGCACCTGGACAAACTCTAGAGGCTGCAGAACCGCGCCCTCAGGAGGGCATTGCATTTAACTCTAGGATTCCCCATAGATGATCTGCACGCCGCAGCTGAAATCCCACTCCTGAGAGAGCGTTTCCAAGATCTGGCAAGGGCCTCCTATGAGGGTTCTTCCAGATCAGGAAACACCCTCATCCACTCCCTAGGTCGGTATGACATGTCCCGCGAATAGCACAAGCGCCCCATGACGATCTTAAATCCCAAAATCCAATCCCTAATCCTGCTCCTTCCCATGTAACACCAATCGCAAACCTCAGGCAAGTACCAGTCACAAACAGAACAATCATAACATTTCACAGAGACCAAAAAAATTACAGATATAATCACACACACACGTACACAGGGAAGTAAAAGCCGAAAGTCTACAAACTCCCCCTCACACTTCCCCAAAGAGGGGAAAGTAACAGATGAGAGCAGCACTGGCCTCCACAGGGATGAGAAGAGGGAAGTGGCGGCGGATTCGTTCAGCCATAGGCTGGCGCCTACGCCACTAATTACGGGAAAAGCTGGTGCAGACACAACAGCAGCTGTATAACCGTTACCTGCACTTGCCCCTATTTTGCAGAAAGAATGAAATTTGATCTTCATGAGAACCATAGAGGCCGAGTGGTTCTAGGCCCTTCAGTCCGGAACCGCGCTGCTGCTACGGTCGCAGGTTCGAATCCTGCCTCGGGCATGGTTGTGTGTGATGTCCTTAGGTTAGTTAGGTTTAAGGGGGGTAGGATGTGAAACGGGCCGACTTGGAGCAGGAGAGGCACCACAGGACATTTTAATTTACACTGTCTATACTGTTACAAATAAATTTATAAAACTTTGTTAGCATGACCAGGAAAGATTCAGGATTCACACTCATAGCACAGGAAGTTCAGAAACATAACAAAACAAATCTTTTTTACATGTGAAATTTCATCATTTTTTAACTTGGTATTGGCTGCATTTGTTGCTGTAGGTACACTTTTCTTCATAAGTAAGAGAGATTCTTCGATGAATTTTGCACAGCATACAAACCATACTTACAGGTGTATGAAACTCTAGAATTTCCCAAATCTGTTCAAAACTGTGGTAAAAATTGTGATAATTAACTATAAAATTGGAGTTATCTCTAAACACAAAGTTTAAAACGTAACAGCCCATTCATTTTTCCATAGATTAAATAAATTCTAGAGTTTCATACACCTGTAAGTATGGTTTGTAAGCTGTGCAAAATTCATCAAAGTATCTCTCTTACTTGAAGAAAAGTGTACCTATAGCAACAAATGCAGCCAACAGTAAGTGAAAAAAATGATGAAATTTCACATTTAAAAATTATTATTTTTTCGTGTTTTTGAACTTCCACTGCTATGAGTGTGAATCCTGAATCCTTCCTGGTCATGCTGACAAAGTTTTATGAATTTATTTGTAAAAGTATAGGCAGTGCAAATTAAAATGTCCTGTGGTGCCTCTCCTTCTCGAAGTCGGCCCGTTTTATGTCCTACCCCCTTAAGTAGTTCTAAGTTCTAGGGGACTGATGACCTCAGATGTTGAGTCCCATAGTGCTTAGAGCCATTTGAACCATTTTAGAACTATAGAGAACTTGTATTTATCCATTGGATGGAAATTCTTCTGATTGCCAATGCGTTACTACGCCATATTAGGCATGGTAACGTATAGTGTTTGTGTTTCCATACTTTTGTCCGCCCCCTGTACGTGGAGCAGCAGTTGCCAGAGGCCAGAGCAGCAGTCCTCTCGCGATGCGCAGGTCGCATAAAAGCGGCCAGGGCCACGTGTTCCCGTGAGGCGGCTGCTGGCCCCGGCGGCTGGCGCAGCGCCCCCTGCGCTGCCGGCTCGTGGATCACAGAGCGGCCGTGACGCGTCGCGACTCCAGCGACGCCCGACCGGCAGGCCGCGGCGCTCGCGGCTGCGGTTGCGTCTGCGCCGGCTTTTCCCTTAATTAGTGGGGTGGGCGCCAGCTTAGGGCTGAACGAATGCGCCGCCACTTCCCTCTTTTCATCTGTCGTTGCGAGCTCTTTCACAGCGCGGCTCAACCAGACTCGTGTCTCAAACATTTCCTCCCGGAAAATGAAACCCGGAAGACCCTTAATTTGAACTTCTATTAAGCGATTCATTCTCGAATTTATCCAGTCACCGCGAAATTGAGAGTATTAAAGGAAATGTACATGACGAACGTGCCTTGCCGCCTCTTTGTATTGCCGTTCGATCCTTCGCAGACCCCAGATTCGTTCAGCGCTTCACAGAGACGTCTGTTATTCAGCCTCCGTGCTGCGACGCGGTCTTGGCGCTTCGTTAGGAACTCTAGTAAACTAAACGTTCATTGTATTCTAGTTTCTGAAAAATAAGCATAATTAAGAAATGGTAATACTGAAATATTCAATACCTGAATCGATGAATATACTGATTTATTCGACGCAATCGTGGTACATATGAAATTGGAGTTGTGTTCAGTAAGTAATGCCAGGCTTTTTTTCCTCGGCAATTTCGGTTGAAAAAATTCGAAATTTACTGTGGGACATTGTGGAATATTCCCATGTCAGCCGCTCCAGTTTCATGAAAAATCAGTAGGTCGTGGAGCTATACGTAGCCTTAAAAATGGTTCTGTAACGGAGGTGCATTGCAAGCAGAGAACTGTCATTGTGTTTCTTTCGCAGTAAACTGAGAGCATCGCAGATATTCATAGGCGCTTGCCGAATCTCTACGAATACATAACAGTGAACAAAATAACGTTGAGTCGTTCTACGTCTACATCTACATGTACATCGATACTCTGAAAATCACATTTAAGTGCCTGGCAGAGGGTTCACCGAACCATCTTCACAATTCTCTATTATTCCCATCTCGTATTTCGCGGAAAGAACGAACACCTATATCTTTCCGTACGAGCTCTGATTGCCCTTATTTTATCGTGGTGGTCGTTCCTCCCTATGTAGGGCGGTGACAACAAAATATTTCCGTATTCGGAGGAGAAAGTTGGTAATTGGAACTTCGTTAGGAGATTCCGTAGCAACGAAAAACGCCTTTCTTTTAATGATGTCCAGCCCAAATCCTGTATCATTTCTGTGACACTCTCTCCCATATTCCGCGATAATACAAAACTTTCTGCCCTTCTTTGAACTTTTTCGATGTACTTCTTCAGCCCTATTTGGTAAGGATCCCATAGCGCGCAGCAGTATTCAGGACGGACAAGCGTAATGTAGGCAGTCTCCTTAGTAGACCTGTTACATTTTCTAAGTGTCTTGCCAATAAAACGCAGTCTTTGGCTAGCCTTCCACACAACATTTTCTGTGAGTTGTTTCCAATTTTTGTTCGTAATTGTAATACCTACGTATGTAGTTAAATTTACGGCTATTAGATTAGAATGATTTATCTTGTAACCGAAGTTTAACGAATTCCTTTTAGCATTCATGTGAATGACCTCACACTTTTCATTATTTATGGTCAACGGCTAATTTTCGCACCATTCAGATATCTTATCTAAATCATATTGCAATTTGATCTTCTGATGAATTTATTAGTCGATAAACGACAGCGTCATCTGCAAACAATCTAAGGCGGCCAAATCGTTTATATAGAAAAGGAACAGCACAGGGCCTATAACACTATCTTCGGGAACGCCAGAAATCACTTCTGTTTAGTAGATGACCTTCCGTCAATTACTACAAAATGTGATCTCTCTGACAGGAAATCACGAATCCAGTCACATAACTCAGACGATATTTCATAGCAGCGCGGTCTAGACCGCTGCACTCATGGACTGTGCTGCTGGTCCCGGCGGAGGTTCGAGATGTCCCTCGGGCATGGGTGTGTGTGTTTGTCCTTATTATAATTTAGGTTAAGTAGTGTGTAAGCTTAGGGACTGATGACCTTAGCAGTTAAGTCCCATAAGATTTCACACACATCGGTATTCCATAAGCACGCAATTTCACTACAAGCCGCTTGTGTGTTACAGTGTCAGAAGCCTTCCGGAAATCCAGAAATACGGAATCGATCTGAAATCCCTTCTCATTAGCACTCAACACTTCATGTGAATAAAGTGCTAGTTGTGTTTCACAGGAACGATGTTTTCTAAACCCATGTTGACTGTGTGTCAATAGATAGTTTTTTCGACGTAATTCATAATGTATGAACACAATATATGTCCAAAATCCTGGTGCATATCGACGATAACGATACGCGCCTGTAACTTAGTGGATTGCTCCTACTAATTTTCTTGAATATTGGTGTAACCTGTGCAACTTTCCAGTCTTTCAGTACGGATCATTCGTCGAGCGAACGGTTATATACGATTGTTAAGTATGGAGCTAATGCATCAGCACACTCTGGAAGGAACCTAATTGGTATACAGTCTGGACCAGAAGACTTGCTTTTATTAAGTGATTTAAGTTGCTTCACTACTCCGAGGATATTTACTTCCACGTTACTCATTTTGGCAGCTCTTCTCGATTCGAATTCTGGAATATTTACTTCGTCTTCTTTTGTGAAGGCATTTCGGAAGGCTGTGTTTAGTAACTCTGCTTTGGCAGCACTGTCTTCGATAGTATCTCCATTGCTATCGCGCAGAGGAGGCATTGATTGTTTCTTGGCGCTAACATACTTCACATACGACCAGGTTTCGAGACAAAGTTTCGTTGTGGAAACTGTTATAAGCATCTCTAATTGATGTCCGCGCTAAATGATGACAATGAAACATCTCGCTGCTCAACTGGACGTCTCTGTTGGCATTGCTGACATATTCGTCCACCAGTTGAATTACTTAAACGTGTGTGCCCTGGGGGTACCTCGCCCCCCAACAGAAGACCATAAGAGGCAAAGAAGGACAATCAGTGTGGAACTGATTGATCGTTACGAGGCTGATCATGGAGGTTACTGGCGCACCAAGACGTTGGCTCCGACGTCGAGCGGTAGAGTAGTACCAACCAGGCATAGACGCCGACTCCGTAAGGTGGCCTAAGGCCGTCACATCGAACGAAGATTATGTTCAGAAATATTTTAGTTGCCAAAAGAGTAGGGAATAATATATTGTATTGGAATCCTGTAAAGAACCAACCTGCTTTCATGAAAACCTGTTGTATTTCTTAATGAACGTCCCTCGTTGTGCATAACTTGTCCATGCGGATTCAGAGTCCACAAGAACCGGAAACGGAAAACGCAGTTTAACCACAGTGTGCAAAGATCAAAATGTAAGTCGTCGAGCGCAGTCGCAAAGTCCTTCCTCCGGTGTAGTACTCTAGCACGTACTCAAGTTCACGTTTTCTCGATCACTGCAGGCAATATCACGAACGGCTTGGACGCCCGATGCAAGCCCTTATACACAGTCTGTTTGACATTTGTAGACAACCTGTAGGAAACTATCCATGGTAGAATGATGAACAAGAAAGGTCTTATCAGGTCGAAAATACGTCCCAAGGGAGATACATCCACTTGAAGTGGAAATAAATGCTCTTTTACAGTGTAGACTTCACTAATCGGTAGCTCACATGAGAACACACCAGGAAGTTGGAAATGTTCTAAGCGTACTAACGTTTCAGCTCCTCTCTCCAGAGGATAGTGAGCAGCAGCACTATAATATACTAGCCACGTTATCCTCAGTACCAGCAAAAGCACATCTTCCATCAGAGAAGACAGGCTAATATGTAGGAAGTGTAGATATGTATTCCCTCTGAAGTGTTGTGGAAATATGATTGGTCCCACACGGAGATCGCCAATAATTTCCGCCCACACAATGACGCTAAACAGGTGTTGTTCGCTGCCACCATATCACGGAGGTTCTCCGTAGCATACAGGTGGGTGTTTTGAAGATAGACAGTACCACTCCCTCGTAAAGGCAGCCTCATCAGTGAATAGGATGACTAGCAAGCATCAGCACAGTGGTGTCGTGTTCGATGAACCAGCAACAAACCCGTCGCCGCGGATACAGATAGTGGCATTTGTCCTCTTGCGGACCACTTGTCTGGTGCTAACACTGAGATTCATGTAAATACTTCTTGGGTATTAATAAACCGCTTCAGATGTGTTTAGTCCTTCATTATTGAATCATTACAGGTTTCGTGAAACTAAAAGCCACATCTTCCGGTGAACATGTGCGTAACAATAAATCCAGAAAGAATAACAACCCTGAGATATACACTGTTATAGTAAATTATTTTAAGATTTTAATAAACTTTCAAAACTATTATAAACTTTTACAAGAGATATTGAAATGTTAGTACTCACATAATTAAAACATTAGAACTGAAAAGATCGGAACTTTGTACCCATAATTCCTTGTGTGTCAGAACAAAAAGGGGGTATGTCATTAAATAAAACAGCTGGATTCTAGTATAGTGGATAGGCCCTAAGCAAATCATACCGTAGTGATCCATTGGCAAGGTGAAAAGCAATGAAAAACTTTTAAGGCCTGATTTTGTGCTAGAATAAGAAACCAAGAAGTGGTTGCCACAAAATGGAGGGATATTCTGCTTACCCCATCAAGTAAATTGCTACTTACCGAAAAGCAGAACCTGAAAACCGCACTTACCGTTCTCCAGTCTGTACGCAGTAACGAACAGGGGACGCGGCCGTGTGCTATGTCATACCGACGCTAGGAAACTAAACGGCTTGCCTGTAGACGGTTCGCGCATGTGCTGATAATGCGTGGGCTCGAGCGAATGATTGATAGCCTTTTGCGGGATACACAGATGGTGAATGGGAACAAGGAATATTGCGGTAAAAAGGACACTGTTTTGGAGAACTATTTGTAGAATAACAGTCTGTAGAGTATGATAGTGACAGTTATCCTTTTTTTTAATAACGCCCATAAGTTATACTAAGGCTTGAGTGTGTGATGACGTAAAAGAGGAACCTCATGTACATATAATACGACAACGAAACAGATCTGCCGGCAATGTCCTCCGAATAAACTTTAATATTTTTAAGAACATTAAGAACTTAAATATTCTAAATATTATTGTTTCGTAAAGACATTTTAAAAAAATTCTTCGCTTTTTTAAGTTAAAAGGATCCAAGACTGTAATGAATTTCGATAGTTATTAAGAGTAGACAAAAAAAAGTAGATATGAAACTATGAAATCGTACCTGAAAGGAAGAAGCGGCATGTTAAGCGGTTTATTAACACCGAAGATGACATAGCTATAGTTGCCCTACCTACAATGTTGGCTTCATGTAAAGAGCTTTTATCTCCATCTTCACATTGGAACTCAATCCGCATGTCATTCTTTGCTCCTTAACCTCTAGGCATCGTTGTTTGTCGTTTCTCGCCTTTTATCAAAATTAGTTTGTATACTTATAACACAACAAATTTGAGGGCATCAACTGACTCGTTACGAGAGCCTGCCAGTACAGGTCGTAGTGTAAGTAAGCGACCCCTCTGTCATTATATCGATAGCTGAGGCAGAGCCAGAGTCGCCGTTAGGGCATAATAGAGGAAATGTAGTACCTGAACCAAATGTCAGATTATTATGAGGAAAGAACAACATAGCTGCAGAAAAACTGGAATAAACCAGTGTCACAAAAGGAGAAATTATTAAAAGCATGAAACCAAAGGTATACATGTCTTAAGAATCAGTACACTACCTAGTGGAACCGGTTTAAAAATCTCGACAGGAAAATCAAAATTTATCGGTAGCATAAAAAAAGGTACCAAAAGTTTTTAGACACATTGGTCACATACAGAACATTAAAAAGTTGAAATATCATGGTCAGATAATTCAAACAAGTTTATTAGAAGAATATGGCATACAATGAAAGACTCGCGAAACGGGAGCAGCATATGGAACAACAAAAAACAATTACCGTAAACGGTGCAAGTCGAGAAATTGAAGGTGTTGTATTACAGTACGGTAGTCAAAAAAAAAAAAAAAACACTACGCAAGTGAATTTAGAGCTCTGAATTATAAATTCGAAACTGTTGGGTGGTCCCTAGTTCATCAAATCGGAAGGAATACACACACACACACACACACACACACACACACACACACACACACACACACACACATATATATATATATATATATATATATATATATATATATATATATATATATATATATATATAAGAAAAATCGTTTATTCGACAGCAGAACAGTTAGCAAGGTATGTGAGTTTCTGTATCTGTCCGAATGGTAGCGATGAGGCGTTACGTTGTTCAAGAACCAAGAAGCTGCACTGAAGTTTTCTGATGTATTAGGTTATTGCATAAATTCGCACCGTTTTTTTTGTGCACGTTGGAATTCCGATTGCTATGGGTTTATCTAGGGATTACCATATTTTTATTTGTGATTCGTTTTTGTTGCCTGAGTTTACATATTGTCATTTTGTCATTTGGAGATAGTGAGTGGAGCTGTGGACGTTAGAAAATGGAGTGTCAATTGGGTAAATCAAAACTTTTTTTTCTGTTTGAGTTCAATAAAGGGGTGATAGCAGCAGAGGCAACTATAAAAATCAAATGGCTCTAAGCACTATGGGACTTGACATTTGTGGTCATCAGTCCCCTAGACTTAGAACTACTTAACCCTAACTAACCTAAGGACAGCACACACAACCATGCCTGAGGCAGGATTCGAACCTGCGACCGTAGCTTCAGAGTGGTTCCGGACTGAAGCGACTAGAACCGCTCGGCGACAGCAGCCGGCTGGCAACTATAAACATTTGCGCCATATAGCAGGATAATGCCATTGGACAGACCACATCAAACAAATGGTTTTCTCGTTTTAAGGAGGATAGTTTTAACATTAGTGATTCTCCACGTTCAGGAAGACCTTTGGTGTTCGATCAATATCGTTTAAAAGCATTAATCCACAATTATCCATGTCACTGTACTAGAAAACAGACAAATGTGATGAACTGTGATCACTTCACCATCGTGCGACCTGAGCACGCAGTGGGGAAGGTTCAAAAATCGGGTGTACAGGTACCGCACTGCCGAAGACAAAATCACAAAGATCGGCGGGTGGCCCTATGTGCATCTCTGCTTGGTCGTCATTAATTGGCCCGTGATCAACACCGAACATTCCTATCCTGCATCGTTACTGGTGACGAGATATGATGTCTTTATGCTAACATAAGGAAAAGAAAGGAATACTTGAGTCCAAACAAAGCAGCAACTCCCCGTACAAAGACTTGGCCACTTCCATAAAAGATAATGTTAAGCGTTTGGTGCAACAGCGACGGTTGGTGTACTACGAATTGATTCTCAGATGTGTAGCCATCACTGATGACATTTATTGTAAACTACTGAGTTTTTTACAGACGAAATCCAAGGATGACAACCAGCAAAACTGCCAGAAGTGATGTTACCCCACGATAACGCCCGCCTTCATTCTGGTAGACTGACAAACACTATGCAGTAATTAAGTTGTGAAGCCATTCCGCAGCAGCCCTATTCACCTGATCTTTGACCCTCAGATTTCCACGTTTCTCGCTCTCTTGCGAACAACCTTCAAGGAATTTCCGTTCTGGATGAAAATACGCTCCCATCATGGCTTTACAAATTCTTCGCCTCAAAACCACGTAACTTTTACAGTCGCAGAATCGAAAAGCTAACACAGCGTTGGCAGACTATTGTAAATAGTGGTGGAGAATACATTATTGATGGATAAAATCTCTGTTATATGTATCTGTTTGGCTTAATAAACTTGTAGTGAAACGCTACGAACATCAGTACCAATCTAATAGTTAAATTTTTTGTACCGGCATTGGCTTTCGCTGGTGGCCACGGTTTTCGAGTTATTCAACAGAAATATAGATTAGTAGTATCTTGTTCGTGACACTCCGTCCTATTACTGTACAAAACTCTGCAACTACACGAACTATTAGTTATATTCGATCTCTTTTGGTCTCTATTGATTGGACTGTTACGCCACCAACAGAGTCGGCTATTTCGTTAACATTATTAATTTAAACGTGCCTGTGAGGGTAATGAATGAAAAATGACTTTGTAAACGTCATGCTACAGCTAATCACGTCGACTTATCGATCTAAATTTAACCCTTATGAGCACAGTAGTTTATTACTTAAAAGGCATGACTATTACACCGCTGTAATAGTTTATTTCACTCTGTTAAAGTTGCTACGTAAAACTTACGCAAATGTAAATTTTACAGTTAGTAAGTGTTCGACTAAACCGGTGGAGTATAAGGCCGGTCAAAGAAGATAAAAAAATGTCGATTATCGGGAATAGGTCGGGTACTCGGGAAATTTTTGTACGGGGGTAAGAGGGAGTTCCACGAACAACGTACTACAAATCCTGACTGGTGAGGGATGAGTGTGGGGGTGGAGGTGCGTTTGACGGTCAATTTGGTACGTTTTCCTTAAATAACTCGAAAACCGTGGCCTCCAGTGAAAACGTATCCCATCACAAAATTTAACTACACTAAATTTGCTACAGAAAAGGTACGTTTCATTCCTTCTGTAGGACTAATAGTTTGCGCGCAGACTGGGAATATGAAAAGCTCGCGCGCTACCAGATATCACATTGCAGGTTGCATGAAATGATAGCGAAAGGGGCAGCAGAATCTCCCTACATGCTGGGTAGACAAAATACACACGTGCCCAGCAAATACACACTAATACGACAAAAAGCGACGCTCCACGAAGCAGTTATGTAAACTGGTAACAAACTGTTCATTCAGGTATCGACGGAAAATGCAAAACTACAAACTTTGGCCAAGGATGGGTGAATGTGTGACGCTACAGCGCAGCTGACAAGTATACTATACAGGGAACATGTCAATAGCAAGGTCGTTGCGAAATTAATTCCGTGTACTCAGTTGGTAACTATGCCTCACAGACAGGCTAGTGAACAATATACGCAGATGTCGGCATTTGAGAGAGGACGTCTAGTTGGGCTCAAAGATACCGGTTGGAGTAACTGGCGAATGGCTGAGTATTTGCGTAGGAGCGATGCTACAATTCGACGATGTTGACAGCAATGGATGAACCATGGCCGAACACAACGTCAGGAAGGAACTGGTTGACGGAGAGGTGACAGAACTTAACGACCGAGCAATAATCAGAGGCCACAGCCCCCTATTCATCATTATCGTCGATCTGAAGTGCAATTGTTGCTCCATTGACCACAAGGAGCATTAATAGGCGGCTGATGTGAGCTTATGGCACCCCTTGCGCGGACTACCATTGACTACTGTAAATCAACAAACCCGTCTGCTATGGTTAGGGCACATTCGGTCTGGAGTCTCTCTGAAGGGAGTATAATAGTCTTCAGTGACGGGTTCCTCTTCGAACTGAGTCCCGACGACCAGCGAAGACGTGTGTAGAGACTCCGCAGGCAGCGGTGGGATATCAACCTGTCACCCGCCATACCGTCCAGCAGGCCCGAGTGATGGTGAAGGGTGCCAACTCCTTTCATAGCAGGAACCCTTTGGTTGTCATTCGCGGCATCTTTACAGCACTGCTATACGTCGACGACATTCTACGCCCTGGTTTGTTACCCTTCATTGCAAGCTATCCTGAGCATGCATTTCAACAATATAATGCCAGCCCGCACATGGTTAGTATTTCTACTGGTTATCTTCGTGCTTCCCAAATCCTAACGTGACCAGCAAAGTAGCCTGATGTCTCCTTAGTTTGGAGCACTATGGGCGGAGCCGTCCAACCAATTAGGGATTTTGACGATCTGACAAGCCATTAAACAGAATTTGGCAAGATATCCCTCAGGAAGACGTCCAACAGCACTATAAATCAACAACAAGCTGATAACTGCTCGCATAAGGGCTAGATGTGGACTAACGGTTGGTCGCGATGCTAAATTTTTGTAGCTTTTTATCTTGAATAAATTATACAATTTTTCTGAAATTGTAATCACTAGTTTTTTTGCACATGTACTTCACATCCACCGATTTCCGTCCGATTCAGATGATTCCTTCGACGTGGGTCATTTTAGTTTTGTCTTAGAGTGTATTTCATACCCATTAACCTTTTAACAACCATAGGGATGTATGTCTCCCACGATAATTTATCAGAGAATGAGTGGGAATTTTCTATGCACTGTTGACGTGTATAGGCCCTACAGGTAAAGGGAAACTTGATAAGCACTTACCGTATTCTTGTAATTGCAGCTGTAGGGTCGTGTGCTGAGGACAGTATTTCGTATCGAATTAGACCATGCATGCACGTAGGCAGACCAATTACCAGATTTGCGAGGTGCACCGCCGTTGCATCCTCCAGGACACCTTTCCCGCCGAATTGAACGCACATGTTGATGTATGCCACATCAGAAGCGAAACCCATTATGTGGGTCTGTAAAATTGGGTAGATGTTCTGTATGAAGATGTATGTCTGTTTCTGTATACGTTGTAGTTTTTGCGCGCTGTTGCAAAATGAAACGGCGGGAAATACCAGTTTCGTATTGTTAGTTATGAATACTACATTAATTAAAATAATCATATAAAGACATATTTGATAAAAAAGCCTGGTAATCAAATGGTTAAGATATTCAACCGAACAAACATTATTCGCAACCGGGTCGAATGAAGTGTACAGGGTCGCCTGTCTTTAAGTATACGAAATTTCCGGCCAGTTCAATTTTGCCTGCCTAAAGGAGGCGGCCAAATTTCACGGGTAGGGTTGTCCCGTACGAATATGTGCCTTGCATGCTACCCGGACGTTACGGCCTTGTGCGGTGTATCGCGCGAGTGCACACATGATTTCCGATCGGTCTGTCGCACGCTAGTGTGTAGCGAACATGAATCACCTGCGAGGTGGGCCGACTCTGTAAGTGGGATGATAATCCGCGGAAGACTCATGAAATCTGGTGAGTAACTTTGTACATAATGATAAAAAAGAGTAAATTATTCCTAAAGGCATATGCAGCAAGCGGTAGCTTCAAGATCCCCATGCGTTTTGTATAATACTAAAAGCAAGACTAAATAATAGTAGACAGCGGTTGAGGTTTTATAAGCGAAGTGGGTGCTCTCTTCATCTATTCTTCTTGCTACCTTAGCTTTTAGTACCATTGACAACGTAACGAGAATGATACTTCACCATATGCAGCGTGTGCTTGTGGTTACAATTTTACTCTTTTGTATCGCTACTGAGATATTTTCTTGGTAGATTACATAATTATATTCTGCGACAAGTTATCGTCTCCATTTTTATTTATTAAGAGCCTAACGATGACCTCTGGCTGGCTGAAAAGAGTCACGACATTGTGAAAGGCCCATGTGTCACAGAAATACAAAAAATAAACGTAGTCAGTCGCTTGATCTGCATGGGCAGTGTTTTTCTCCAATACGATCCATCGTGGCCCGTCATTCATTAGTGAAGTACTCGATCCTCTTAGTTCTACTGCATAGTGACTGAGGAACTGCAGTGCAGCTAATGCGACACTGCGCCACCTACAGTCAGGAAATAAGAAATTTCAGGAATTCGAGGAGCATAAATATTAGCACGATTTTGTTTTAACAAAAAGTCATTGAAACCCATGTGACTTCTTAAAGGAAACTGTAATGTAATTTATAGGTAGGAAATTTGCATGAATAACTGATGATAGCTGTTCTGCTGTGTCCGTGGGTTTTTATGGTGGCAAGTAACTTTCGATGTTGCCTATAATTCCACTTCCATTAGGCGATAAATCTTGAGCCTGACCACTGGACTTTTAACAGCTATTCCACATTATTTTCCATTTGTATCAGGCAGAAAATTTATTTCAGTGTCGGGTGTCAGCAGCTATGGAACAGATACAGCACCATCTGTCAGCGACAAATGTAGCCATTATCTAAGATATTACTGGCGGTTATGAAAAAGACCTGTATACGTCTGCGAATACAATATCACACTATTGGAAACACATTTAGAATGGGGTTTTTATGACTGTATCGTTGCCTTTATATTTAAGCAGGCAGGGCTTCAGAAACTTGCTGAATAGATTTGGACAATGTCCAACTCTTACAAGCAGCAGTGGGCACTGCGACATATATATAAGGTGATAACGCGCCACCCCGATCCATTCGATACGTCGGGAAGTAAAACTGATAACTGATGTGGTATAAAGTCGGCAGCAATGAAGTTATCGGTCTGATAAAAGTTAAGACGAATGGGTCGCAGAGTGTGAAATTTATAGGTTGCGGTCTGAAATGTATCCTTACCACATAGAATTGGGTGCCAGTTCAAGGCTGGCTAAAATTATGTGACGAGCTAGTGTATTGATTCCTTTTGTTTGATGATTATATGGTATGTCTGATGACGGTGCACATCATGCTCATATTCGCACTATTCACTGGTGTGTGTGTGTGTGTGTGTGTGTGTGTGTGTGTGTGTGTGAGAGAGAGAGAGAGAGAGAGAGAGAGAGAGAGAGAGAGAGACAGAGAGAGAGTGTATATGTTACTGCAATAAAAGTTAACATTACTATCGTGGTGTGGTAATAGCTTGAAATTTCTTAGTATAAGCATAGCTTTCGAGTTTTTACCAAGAGATATTGGTACAGCTCAGGCTTTACCAATATGGACTATTAAAACCGTATCCATTAGAAAAATCATCTGAGAAATTATGGAAGTTATTCGTATTCATTGAAATATTACGTTATTTTAATATTCTTGCTTTCCAATGTGATTACAATGAACAATATTCCATATTAAAATTAGTGGAAAGTGGTATAGTCTTGCAAAATGTTACCTTGTGAATGCTAGTTTTCGTTACAATAAGGTTGACTGTTGTGACAGAATTACATAACGTGGAAGACGATTTGCACAAGAATTTTTTGGTTGAACACAGCATGAATACTTCTCCTTCAAACAAAAATAGTTCGGAAACCACATGCCATACACTTATTTTTTCTCTTCCTAGTTCTTCAACGCCGATAAAATTTTCCTTGCACAACGTAAATTACTTAAATTTGCCAGGTATGGTAAGAAGTTGATAAAATTCATCATATTGAATGTTTGTCACCACTGCTGTTATTGATTTTACATCAATCTTTGCCCGGTCTATATTCAGTACTTTAGTTCTCACACTGTGTCCAACTGAACGTTTTGGTATTTTGTTACGTGGGACTGCTTTCGTTTTTTTATTTTTTTTATTTTTTATTTTTTTTGCTTCTACTTGAAGACCTTCTTTTTCGGCCTCTCGGAATAGCTCCACTTAATTGACACCGCTGGAAGTTGTCAGCGTCCCGTCATGACCATCAGTTGGTACCGGTATCTCTGTGTTAACTGTCGCCAAACTTTTCTCTCTGGTGCTTCTTGACCTGCTGCAATTGCATTTTCTACCTGCGTTCCTTATATTCCAGTACTTGATTCATGCAATAAATCCCTTGACCGTCATCTTCCCTCTCTTGTGAGTCAGCAGTTGCAGTACTTAGCATAGTTTCCAAATCTTCTTCAGAGTTTATATTTTTTATTAAATCACATGGAATTACCGACAGCAGATATGGCTTCGTATAGTGAACACTTGATCCCTTCATGATATGCCTGCACAAACCTTAACCATTTAGACCAGTTTGAACTTTTATCTGTTTTACTTCACACTGATGTGTTTTCAAAGTCTTCATTTACTCTTTCCAGCGTTTACCAACAGATGTTGGTAAACCTTAGGGTTTACGCATGTGGACTCTGCATTGGCTTCCCATTTAGTATCTTTATATCATTCCACAACTGTGGATGACTTGGTTACAAAACTCTCTACCAGTACCAGAATGAAGAATATCTGGGGCGCCGAAGTAGGCGAAAATGACCAAAAGATGAAATCATACTTTATCAGTTCTTTGCGAAGTTGGTGCTTGGAAGATAACAGTTTTTGTCTGATGATCCTTGTATACAAATATGATCTTCGACTTATTGTTTGTGTTTGCAAAAATGTCGATTAAATCAGTTTGGCATCGTGAATTCATTTCACTGTGTGTGATTCATTTCACAACGCATGTTTTCAATGATATTTAATTTTTTTGACCTGATTCTCATAACCTCAAATAAGCAATGATAGATTCAACAGTCACCTTCCTGTACTTACAATTCAGCTCCATGATCATCAACATTCGGCCGCCACGGCCTACAGCAATCAAAACAGCATCAAAACAAACGTATTAAGAATTTCTTCTTTTCCATTAGACACTGGTGCTCTGAGTTTCTCTTCACCTCCAGTATTGAGAACATTATATCGCTTCAAACGTCGGTAGTAAACAGATTTTTTTATTGGCAACGGCTTTTGCATTTTTCACTTCATTAATAGAGTATCATATTGTTCAGTGGTTAGATGAAAGGTGTTGTAATTCTTCTTATTTACTGATTCACTTAAAAGTTCACGAAATCTGTTACGCATTACAACACTCATTGTGATCCAAAGCTGCAAAAGAAATAACTCCACCAAAACGCGAGTCGCAAAGCTGACTATACATGCGCACTGTAATCGGGACAGACTGAACCTACACAGCAATGAGCGAACTGAGGAAAAAAAATATTAAAAAAAAGACCAGCAAAGAAACATGTCTGAACCTGCAGGGTGGAAATGGTAAAAGTTGAAAAGCAATGCATATAATAAGAAATTTAGGACTGTTACAACACCACGATGGGAAATTTTACGTATCATCTGTAAATTCTAGGATATACCAATCATCTTACTTTTACAGTAACATATACATAAAAATGTGTGTATGTCAAGCATGTGAGAAAGTATGACTCATTTTTCATATATAACATGTAAATGATAAGTGTTTGCAGTTTAACAAAGCGGTGTAGAGGGAACCGAAACGAACTACGTATTTCATACAGACACTTGTGGTCCATCAAGTCGGGAAACTGCCACAAACTGGTCTACGATATACACCTGCGAAATCTGTGAGAGGTGGAACCCCAGACATTCACTTTAATAACGTTGTCAGCCAGATTAACGTTCATATTTCAGGTCATGATCTCAGTGTTCCCCAGTACAACGTTTGGTATGTGTGTTTTATTACTTTTTTTACAACGGGAAGTTGTGGGCAGCACGATCTTATAACTGCATGTATAGCCTCTAGACAATTTGTACCTGAGGGACTGTAGTGGAGGCAATAGGGAACAGGGAGAGAGATGAATTGGGGGCCATGAATGGTGAGTGTAGCACCAGGCTGTGTGGGTGATTCTGGGAAGCAACACTCAGTGGAATTTACCTGCAGAAGGACTTCTTTCCAAAGTTCTCTCCTCCTTCTGCTTAGGATCAGAAGAAGGGCGCCAGTTCATAAAACATTTTACCTGGGTGGGGGAAGCTATTTACTAGAGACCGCTGTAAACTGAACTTTTGTACAAAAGGTGGGAAGGTCATAAAACTCTATGCATTCTCATGTTTGAAGAGGGACGATACGAACAGAGCAGCTGATGCACGTGTTTAGTCGAGGCAAGACTGTAGCTCCCCTGATGCTAGGAAGTCACCAGGTTCTTTTAGCAAGTGGCAAAAACATATACGTCAGTGGTACGACTGTCTAGGAAGCGTAACAGCCTTCTTTCAGAAACTGGAAAGCTTAGACGTCTCCATAAATGAGGGACTGTGGTCCCATGTAGGTGGACGTTTTTTGCCGAAACATGTCAACACTTACCATGAGAACGACGCCTCACTAGTCTAAAATCTTTTTTCGTGCAACGGGGATTCTGAGTCGCTGATTGTCTCCTCTTAGAATATGCAAAGTATAGTCTTGATCCTCCAGCGTCCTGGTGCTGTTTCTGCATAGCCAACCAGACCAGCAGAACAGTCATGAGTGGAGCTTCAATGAATAGAGGATAGTTGGATTCGTTTATGCAATGTGTGAGCGGTTTCGTTTTTTCTAATTCTGCTCCTGTACTGGGGATTGGTGGAAAGTGGTTGTGATTCTTTGCTTCCTCATCTTCTGGTCCTCGCCTGGTGGAGAAGTTCAGGTCAATCGATACTGGGTGAGACTTGTGATCTATATCATGTGGTGGACTAAGAGCCAGTGGCAGTTTCCAACTGTACCGACAGTGGAACTGCATTTCATCTCGGACATATCGTGTGTCATAAGGATGAAATTATTCGTCCTGAGTCAGTCGTCTGATGTTTGACAATTCCAGCACGCACCGTCGTGGCTGTGAGTCAAATTGGATTGGCCATATCAGCGAATGGGTGCATATCACACTGAAATCTGCTAGGATTTCATGGCTCTGATATGATAGTTTCCCACGTTATGATAATCAGAACACCAGACCATTTAGTTTGCAAATTTTCGTGGATGTGTCATAACATTACAGCTGCCTCAGTGCAGCGCGCCTCACCAACAGCGCGCCGTTTCCTGCTGCCGTCTGAATCAAGATGAACTGCTGCACCGGCGCAAGGTTGTAAATGATATTCACAGCTCCCTTCTCAGGTGAACCATAGTTCGTTGTGTACCTAGTTGTATTGATTCCATGGGAATAGAGTTCGGCCTCAAAGTGGATTCATGTAAACAAAGTCAAATTGCGTTGTAAAGGTGATTAGTTGAGGGAAAATTTTTGTATAACTTTCACCCCAATGTATGCTTTTCCAATCAAACATCATTCCTTTTCTGAACTGTGTTTGTCATTTTTTGTAAGATTTATCAGCTAGTTGGTGTTAGAAAAAGGTCAATAAAACTTGTCATTATTTTGTAAACTAATATATGCCACTGTTCTCATTCATGCTCTCTCAACTATTCACCGTTTTTATTTTATTGTGGTGGTACATGGGTACACCAGCAATTTAAGGTTCAATCTTATTAAATTAATTAATTTGATTATTAATTTGAGTTCTGGAAGCGAGCACAGGTGTAGGCAACAAAAGTGGCACAAGTACATTCACTAATTCATCCTTCAAAGCGTTTTTCTTAAAAAGCTGGAAAATCATGGTCACCAGCGAAATGTACAAAAGTGATCTTAAACGCATTTTTCTTGCGTGACTCGAAAACTGTGACCTCCAGCGAAATCGGATCCCAGTAGATAATTTAACTACATTAAAATTCTTATAAAAGTCTCGTTAATTTATTCAGTAGGCCTAATAATTCGGATGTAGCGAGCTAGAACGTATGAAAATATCGCACGTGGTTTTTGAAGGCGTTGTCGGTTGCGAACTCATAGGTAGGGGCAGCTGAATCACCCTTTGTATATCCTCATGTATATATAGCATATACATGTGCAAACGTTTATTACAGCAACGTGCAAAAATTTGAAATAAATCTGTCAAGACCCTTTTGAGATTTTTGAGAACAATGTTTCCCCTTTATATATTAAATATATATTTATGTGCTATATATATTAAAAATATATAGCCTACGTCTCTCCAAATGTGCATTAGAGCATAGTTGAAAAATCAGGAGTAGATTGGGCAAGAATTTTTCGAGGTTTTAAGTAACAACTTTTTCCATTTATGCAGTACATAGTTTTTACATAGTACATACATATTTATATATTACATATATTCAAAAAACCGGTATATAAAAACACATATATATACTAATGCAACATTATGTCAAAATTTCTAATCTAACAGTGAAGAGTTTTCAGACCTTTAAGATTTTGAAGAAACGAACATTTACATTTTTATAGAGATTTCCCCCACGTGTAATATATATACACTACATGTGACGCTCCACTGGCACATTACAACATGACCGTTTCGAATGCAGAGTTCTGTCAAAATTTCAAAGCCATCGGTGAGGAATCGTACCATACGCAACATGCTGTTTCGGCGTTGTACACAGTATTTCTTCAAACAGGACGAACTCTCCCTCGAGTTTTAGCCTCTCTGACGCGATAACTGAAACATATCGCCTGAAGTGTAGGCACCGCCCGGTATTAAGACTGTGCTGCGACTCAACCTGTTCGCCTGTCTGTCAGCAGAATTGACATCAAATGCTTGGAAAGTTAAACAGAACCAAATGTCTTCCACTTGCAGTTAGAGGAACCGGTATGCAAATTAGGTGCGCCGCCACACTGCTTCAGTTACGCACTATACAAAGTACGGTATCGTAAAAGGTACGAGACATCTGCATAGAACCACCGTCTGTTCAGTGTAGTGTTTCACCTGTAGTTTTTAATATTATTACGCGTCGCGAGTCAGGCTTCCGTTATAATTTCGAGCGACGCCAGCAGAGACATAGCTATGCACTCCTCATTTAGAAAATAAATTCTACGCGCCGCCGGCGCTCATTATAATCCGCAGATAGGCGGGGAACAATACGGGGGAGGCGTCTTGTGAGCGCTTAGCGCCGTGAGACAAAACGTCCAAATTAATGGAGTTTCCGCGTCACTTGCCGTGAATGCGAGGCGACAGAACGGAGCAGGCGGCAGGCAGCAGCCGACGCCGACGTCGCGCCACGACTCTGTTCCAGCGGCGGCCCGGAATGCGACGGCCGCGCCGCCTCGCGGTGAAAGCCGGCAGTACACGACGTCTCAGGCTGCGCAGCGGGGCGCTGTGGGGGAGCGGGCGCCAACGACCGGTGCCGCAGCCCGGTTAATTCACAAATAACTGCCATTGACGGAGCGCTGTGAAGGAAAGCCTTGCGACCAATTTGCTTCATTGCTCTTTGCGAACCTGAAGAGCATCAAGTTACTGCCGCGCGTAGTGGTCGCAGGATTTAAGTTGCCATGTGACGGAAAGCGACCCCCCCCCTCCCCCCCCCCCCCCCGCCGTAGGTTAGAGTCCTCCCTTGGGCATGGATTCGTGTGTTGTTCTTAGAACAAGTCAGTTTAAGTAGTGAGTCAGTCTAGGGACCGATGACCTAGCTATCGGCCAATAGCCCTATTGAGTATTTGCTACAAGCTATCATAAAGACTGCTGTACAACAGAATATATGACTCCATAGATAGACTAATTCCCGTAGACCAGGCAGGATTTAGGTACAAACGGAGCTGCTGTGAACAAGTCCTTGCCTTAACCTCACACATTGAGTCAGGCTTCAAAGGGCCCAAGAAACCTGTATGACTTTTGTGGACCTCTCGGCCGCCTATGATACCATCTCGCTCGACCGACTCATAAGCTGAAAAAAACGATCCCTTGCCGCAAGAAAACTAAGCCTCTGGAAAACATGTTGAAAAATTGCTACTTCAGAGTGAACGTAGCTCAATCTACGAGCAAACCCTACTCAATAAACAATGGGCTCCCCAGGAGTCAGTGTTGGCTCCCCTTCTCTTCAACCTATACTCGAGTGACATGCCAGCAACTAAATCCCAAATATTCTGCTATGCAGATGACGTTGCAATAGCCACTCAGAGCAAGACATTCGAAGAGGGGAAGTTACTCTGTCAACTGACCTTCAACTTCTTAACCAGTATTATATGAAATGGAGGCTCTGCCCAAATCCAAATAATAGTGAGGTAAGCGCATTCCACCTGAACAATCATGAGGCAAGACGAGAGTTACAAGTAACATTCTGCAATGAGTGATTGACGCACAACAGCCATCCAAAATATCTAGGAATCATTCTTGACCGGTCACTAACCTATAAAAATCACTTAGAAATAACCAGTCAAAAGATAAAAAATCGAAATAACATATTAAGAAAGCTGACTGGAACCTCCTGGGGAGCTCAAGTTAACACCCTACGCACCGCAGCACAATCTCTTGTTTACTCGGTGGCAGAATACTGCGCCCCAGTCTGGTACAAGAGCACACACACGAAGAAAATAGATGTCCAGCTTAATAATACCATGAGGATTGCCTCAGGAATCTGCAATCTACTCCACTTCCCTGGCTTCATGCCCTTTGCAATATAGCTCCCCCCCTCCCTCAGAAGGCAACAAGCAACTATCCGAGAATGGAAGAAAATTAATGGCCCAGCTGTCTCTGAAGATACACCTATCCGAAGAATTCTGGACCATCTACCAACTACCCGCCCAAAATCCAGGAACCCTATATGCGAAGATGAAGTCCTAAAATTCCCAGAAAGGTACGACATAGCAAGGGAATGGAGGCAATACTGGTCGCTGAATAATCACCATCCTCTCACCACTGATTTTGATCCTTCGATACCGGTGGAATGAATGCAAATGCCCAGAAGAATTTGGTGCAGACGTAATCGTGTGAGGACTAACCACGGCAGGTGTAAGGCCATCCTCCAGAAATATAAATTCACTGATGACCCACGATGCGATTGTGGTGCAGAAGAACAAAAAGTCCCTCACCTGAACTTCGAATGTCCTGCGAGGAGGTTCGAAGGAGAATGGAGGGATATCAATAATGCTACTCCACGTGCTGTTTAGTGGGTGACCTGCTTAGATGTGGACTTGTAATAGCTGCAGTGGCTGTCTCCCTAATCTTTCGCATATTGTTGTTTGCAATCAATCATTTAATAATACATTTGTAATTCGTTTATTACATTAATTAATAGTATGTGTGCAATTATACTCTGTAGATGCCATACGCCAAATAAATACATAAATAAACCTCAGCAGTTTGGTCCCTTACGAATTCACACACATTTGAACATCACGTTACTGCTCTGCATAGATTGATAACACACTATTGGATGATTTCTTATGGCGGCACGTCCCCCGTGATCCGCTTTACGCTGCCGAAACACGAGATCGTCGGTTTCCAGATTCTCCATCACACTGGCGTTCCTTCGCTGCCAAGGAGAACGTGGCAACTGCCATAATTCGATTATCGAGAAACTTCGCTCAGTTGAACAGCAGTCAAAAGAAGCGAACGCGTCCCTCCACTTCACCGTAGATACTCGACCATTTCTTAGAAAACGACGGTCAAAGTTCACGACGTACTCCATTGTCCTATAAGAGCGCGACAGCATTGATGAGAAGGCTGGTGCCGTGGCTAGTGTTGCGGCCACTCACATTTGCGCCCCGTGTTCTAACCCCGGTTATCGTTTTATTTATTTATTTTTGTTTTCATTTATCTACCCATGTCCGTACGAGGCTACTATACGAATGGTGCTTATCAAGTTAGAGGATACAAGAGCATTATATTAATCGTAAAATTACAACTGGGTTTCACGATAAATGACACACTTTTATTATACGAGGGCCGTTCAGAAAGTAACCTCCGGTTGATTTAAAAAAATACACCAAGTTAAATAAAAATATTTTAATATATACATCTTACAACTACATCTTTGCACTATTTTTCTACATAGTCTCCATAGCGATTGAGGCACTTATCGTATCTCTTCACAAGCTTTGAAATTCCTTCTGCATAAAAATCACCCGCTTGTGCCTGGAGCCAGCCTCTGACCGCATCTTTGAGCTCTTCGTCGTCATCAAACCGCTGTGACCCGAGCCATTTCTTCAAATGCATGAAGAGGTGATAATCACTTGGCGCCAGGTCTGGGCTGTAAGGTGGATGGTTGATAACGTTCCACTTGAAGGACTCAAGAAGGGCCGTTGTTCTGCGAGCAGAGTGAGGACGGGCGTTATCGTGCAAAAAAAAACGATACCGGAAGTCAGCATACCACGGCGTTTGTTCTGTATAGCCCGTCGTAACTTTTTTATTGTTTCACAGTACACGTCTTGATTAATGGTCGTACCACGTTCCATGAATTCAACCAACAACACCCCTTTGGCATCCCAAAACACCGTTGCCATCAGTTTTCTGGCAGAAAAATCTTGCGAGGCTTTTCTTGGTTTGGTAGGCGAATCTGAATGTGCCCACATCTTTGATTGTTCTTTTATCTCGGGGTTCACGTACTTAATCCAGGTTTCGTCACCGGTCACGATTCTGTTTAACAATGGTTCTCCTTCGTCCTCATAACGTGACAGAAAGTCTAATGCAGAGGCCATTCTTTGAGTTTTGTGGTGGTCAGTAAGAATTTTGGGCACCCATCGTGCACAGAACTTAGGGTAACCCAATCTTGCTGTCACTATCTCGTACAAGAGAGTCTTAGAAATCTGTGGAAAACCAGTAGACAACTCCGACATTGAGAAACGTCGATTTTCACGAACTTTTGCATCAACTGTCTGAACGAGTTCGTCAGTCACCAATGATGGTCTACCACTCCTCTCTTCATCATGAACGTTTTCTCGTCCACTTTTAAATAAACGTACCCATTCACGGACAACTCCTTCACTCATAACTCTTGGTCCGTACACGGCACAGAGCTCACGATGAATAGCTGCTGCAGAATATCCTTTGGCTGTAAAAAACCTTATGACAGCACGCACTTCACATTTGGCGGGGTTTTCTATTGCAGCGCACATTTCAAACTGCCACAAAAACTAAACTAGCGCAGGTACGACGTTCACTCGACCACGGCTTGATGCCGACTGACCTGTTGAGTGCGTGAACGCACAGATGGCGTCGCTACTCCCCCCACAACCCGCACTGTGACCAATCGGAGGTTACTTTCTGAACCGCCCTCGTATATGTGTACGGTATTTTCAAGGGTTAGAATCATTTTGTAGTCTCCTATGGCTTTGTTTCATTCTTATATCAATTCTTCTATTAATTCTTATATTTCATTGATATGTTTATTCTTGAGAAAGATTTGGTGCATCCCCTTGGGTCATACCGATTGTAGAAATATTCGATAGATAGAAGTGACGAACACCACGAGCATGGCATGGAAGCAGGTTTGCCACAGTGACATTTTCTTACATGAATCATCGTAACATTGCTGAAGATTTCACGTGTTGCAAACCACGCATAATTGATCACTTTAGTGAAAACTGGCGTCTGCAATCATGAATCAAAACACGATACACCATTTTCACTGAAAACAATTTCCAATAATTTACTCAATCATCTATTGATTTTTTTAATTTATTCACCAGATATAGAATTAGAAGAAGAATAACGACAACGTTATTTCATTATACACCGGAAAATATTCGTGCAGTAATCTCCTACAGGCGTAGGTAGGTAAAAGAAAAACTAAAACAAAAATAGTGATCGGGTTTCGAGCACGGGGTACAAACGTGTGAAGCCTCGACTCTAGCCATTGTGCCAGCACTTGCGTTGAACTATTTGCTTGTTAAAACCGATATGAAGTGCCTCGGAAACTTTGACCGTCATTTTCGAAGAAACTGTCCAGTATCTACGTATAAGCTGGGACACGTGTCCGTTTGATTTGACTCGCCTTCCACGGAGCGAAATTTCTGGGATATCGAATTATGGCGCTTGCAGTATTTTTGCTAGGCGACATGTGAATCGCACTTCCAGTAGGTAGCTGCATTAATGAGCCTAAGAAGTGTTGGTATACATTTACGGCTACAATTTCTTTTTAGCTTTCAATTTTTCATCCTTTTTTTTATTAAGAAACTGTATTTGAATGCTATTGAACGTCACTGATTTAGCTGTAAAACTGTAAATTTGCCTGAATGAATTGGTGATGAAATAATGCAAGCATCTGCTCTGCAGCTAGCGCCACACTTTCAGGTGCACACATTTTGGGAAGAGAGAGAGAAAAAAAAAATATTAACGTCGAGGAACGGTACACCTGATTACGTTTGACAACTTTATTTACAACAAACAGAAAACCCTTCGATTGCCATACAGTACATACAAGCCTTTCGTAAAATCGTACAAACGAACTAATATGATTCGTTACAGCTTATGATGTTAACTGTACTGACGACGAAGAGGAAAGAAGTGCAAGATGTAATGGCAAAAGAAACCCATCAAGCGTGCACGCACTGCAAATTCGCAGCATACACGCAAATGAACGCGAGTAAGAGACATCGACAGGACCATGAACAGCGCCCACTCGGCTGCGTCATCAGACGAGGCAGCATCGGCCATCTTCGGCAACTTCCGTGAAACTGTGCTACGTTTATCCGCACTCTCAGGCGTGCAGATATCTTGGATGGGACACGCGACTGCAACGCTTTCTCTCCCATCTTAGCCGGCCGCGGTGGTCTCGCCGTTCTAGGCGCGCAGTCCGGAACCGTGGGACTGCTACGGTCGCAGGTTCGAATCCTGCCTCGGGCATGGATGTCTGTGATGTCCTTAGGTTAGTTAGGTTTAAGTAGTTCTAAGTTCTAGGGGACTGATGACCACAGCAGTTGAGTCCCATAGTGCTCAGAGCCATTTGAACCATCTCCCATCTTATGTAAACATAAACAATACTTAATTGTCCCATATTCCATACCACTACAGATGTGCCTCAAGACTTTGTCCGCTCTGCAATATCCTGAACGCTGCCAATAACCTTTAAGCTCCTTCACTCTAGCTCTCATGCTAATTAAAAAGAAAAAAAAATAATAATTATGTAGTAAGGTGTTTTTCTTTCAAGAAAATGATTTGGCAGCGCGGTTTAAGGCGCCACGTCACTGATTACACGTCCCCTCCCGCCGAGGGTATGGGTGTGTGTTGTTATTAGCGTTAGTGTAAGAAGTGTGTAAGTCTAGGGACCGATGAACTCAGCAGTTTGGTCCCTTAGGATTTCACACACTTTTGAAAATGATTTAAAAGTCGGTATTACGCAGTTTTTAAACAGTTTCGTAACTGGAATTTCTTTATAGCTACTTGCAAGTCGTCATTCGTCTTCCCAGCAATGTTCTTTATGTTCCATACACACCGTTCTAGTTCTAGCCCCTACGCCCACCTGATCCTACAAAATATCGTGCGAACGCCCCTGACTGAGAACTTACGTAACTCGCTGACATTGATTCAACATTCAAGACTATTTGCTGCGAAAATTTTGCAACTGTTCTCAATTAATATTTTCCATTAAAAAAAAAAAAAGGAAATGAGTTCCACTTCTGGCATTAGGTCTAGTTAATCTTCGCTCCCATTGTCATACGAATACTCAGAACGCTCAACTCAGCAAATAATCTGTTAATACTCCTAATTCGATATAATTAAAAGAAACGACACAGTTACAACCTCTGGCCAATTCAGATCAGACACATCTACTTTACAGAGACTCTAATTGGGACTCTAGAAGCGCTTTTCGCTACCATCACAGTTATAACAATAAAAGTCGTGATCTTCTTAAAGTTTCATCCGGAAATCATGTAATATTCCTCTTTGCTTTCATTATTCTCTGGAACCAGGAGCAATTTCCGTTTGTAATTTCAGTTGTGGAGCATTGTTTGCTTGTTATCAATCTGAAAACTCTGTTATTTATAGTATATACTTAGATATATCTTTGAACTTTTTATTGTATACGATATTCATCCTGTTACTGCAGCACATATACAAATCTCTACTTTTTTCTCCTTGTCCGTCTCGGATGATTGCTTTTAAATAACTTTTTCAAAATGTAGCGCCTCAGGTAAAAGCAACATTCAAATTTCTTGAATATAATTGATCTGTGAATCATCAATTACTAGCAATAACGCATTAATGATTTCGAGATTGTATATACATATGCGTGTGTGTGTGTGTGTGTGTGTGTGTGCAACTGAATGAAAGTAGTTTTCGTTTCTCCGTATGTCTTTCGTGTCAACTTACTGCAGTAGCTTCAGTTTACGAGCAGCACTTTTAACTTACATATTTGTCATATTACGTACGAACACTACTGGCTCAGACCCTTTTTTGTCTTTTATTTCTAACAATGGGCGTTGGTTCTGCACTGCATGTGTTCATCCTATTTCGCTGGTGGAGCTGTTCGTCTGCTTATAGCACTAGAAACACTCGTCAACAGTCTACACGGGAAGCACACACACTTTACTGTTTCTGTGTTTAGATGAAATGTATGTAGCGAAACAGAAATCTGAAACCTCAGTCGTGTAAAGGCAACGCTTAAATGACGTACGACGTGCGTAATCCACTTAGTTGTGCAGTTGCGATACAACAATTCAGGCAAATCACATTAGTGTTTTTTATTACAACTGGTTTACAAGAACGTGTCGCAAGCGACTGGCGATATGCAAACAGTGGCCTTCACTATAATGAATGTCCATGCAGTTTATTCACACTCGCTCATAAGTCACTGCTATCGTTAATATCACTGCTCTTCTACGCCTCTCTGCTAGTGTTCGTCTTCTACTGTCTGCCCGAGGCTGGCAGGAGCGGCGCATACATTCTCTTCTTGTAGAGGCCGCTCCTGTCGTGGTGCGGTCCTAGTCAGCAGGCTATTGGCCGACGTCGTCTCACCGCCTTCTCTGCTCTAGCGCGCTTCATCTTCGTGTTACGCCGGAACAGTCTCTAGCTCAGATTCCAAGACATTCCAGCTACGATTATCCTAGAAGCAAAAATCTATTTCATCTCTACACACCAGTAAGCTAAGGCGAATTGTAAGGAATGGTGGTAGGCTGTGAACACATAGCCGTCTTCCGGTAAAAACATCACCTACTCTTTCTTATCGCAATGTCATTACATTTCACCTTCATCGTTTCCAGCATCAGATTGTTTTCAAAGGGACAGTGGGCTGGAAGGTTAGAGCTCTTGACTCTGGACTCATACACTTGCAGCCAGTTGGTTTCACCTGTTGAATGTTTCTGGGTTACACTTGCTATGATAGTGTTCCTGTCTCCCTGGAGTGTATAAGGGCTTTGGGGTTGTAGCTATGTAGCAATTGGCTCAGGGTACAGAGACATTAAATTTTCTTATTACCAATTCTCGCTAGGTGTCTTCTCTTATACCAATATATTCTTCTATCAAGCTAACGTTATAAAAAAAAAAAACCAAGACGTGTGATACGAATTATTTGTGTTGTGGCCTCACAAACGTCCTGCAGGGGACTGTTTGAGGAACTTGGAATACTAACTGCTCCTTCCCGATGTACACCGACCGAAAAAATGATCTTCCCGTGAGATATACGTAGTAAAAAATAATACGCTAACGGAAAAATCGCAACACCAAAAATAATGTAGAGTAATTAAATTTCGGAAATTAATTTGCTTACGTAATGAATTTAAGTGATTTACATTGCAAGATCACTGATTAATATAAGCACTAGATAAGGCATTCCACATTAGAAATGCTGGTACATTAGTAATCGCCTGAATGTTGAATGCAAGCATGCAAACGTGCATCCATTGTGTGTTGTATAGGTGTCAGATTGTGGGACAGAGTTCCATGCCTGTTGCACTCTGACGGTCAGTACAGGGGCGGTTAACGCTAGTTGTGGATGATTCTAGAGTTGTCGTTGTTTGGTAGCGGTATGTAGGTGAGCGTTATCCAGTTGGAAAACAGCCTCCGGAGTGCTGTTCATGAATGACAGCACAACATGTCGAATTCTCAGATTTACGTATAAATTTGCAATCAGGTGCGTGGGATGACCACGAGAGAGCACCTTCTGTCATAAGAAATCGCACCCCAGACTATAACTGCGAGTGTAGGTCCAGTGGGTCTAGAACGCATACTGTACGGCTGCAGGCCTTTAACTTGCCCCCTTCTGATCAATCAGAAAACGCAATAGACGTCCATCCTGAGCTTGACACTACTTAAGTCGTAAATGGTGGTGGTTTGGGGTCAGTGAAATGCATGCTACAGGGCCGGCCGCGGTGGTCTAGCGGTTCTGGCGCTGCAGTCCGGAACCGCGGGACTGCTGCGGTCGCAGGTTCGAATCCTGCCTCGGGCATGGGTGTGTGTGATGTCCTTAGGTTAGTTAGGGTTAAGTAGTTCTAGGGGACTTATGACCTAAGATGTTGAGTCCCATAGTGCTCAGAGCCATTTGAACCATTTGAACCATGCTACAGGGGGGGGGGGGGGGTAGAGCCGGTCGTTGTGGCCGAGCGGTTCTAGGCGCTTCAGTCCGGAACCGCGCTGCTGCTACGGTCGCAGGTTCGAATCCTGCCTCGGGCATGGATGTGTGTGATGTCCTTAGGTTAGTTAGGTTTAAGTAGTTCTAAGTGTAGAGGACTGATGACCTCAGATGTTAAGTCCCATAGTGCTCAGAGCCGTTTGAACCATTTTGAAATTCTCGGTAGTGCCACGTGGCCGTCCGAAACCCGGTCTTCTTGAGACCGTACACTCTCGTAACCAGGGCCGCCAGCAGTCATATACTATGGCTACATTTATCCCAAGTCTTTCTGGAATATCGTAGAAGTAACAACCAGTTTCTCGTAGCCCTATTACACGACCTCGTTCAAACTCAGTGAGGTGTCAATAATGACATCTTAAAGGCATTCTCGACTAACATCAATTCAACATGTCCAGTCTCAAAGGTAACTAAAGCCCACTACCATTACAACGTGTATTTTAAGCAAACCTGATCTGCATCTTCAAAGTGACCCTATTAGCAACATTTTTACGCGTCCCGCTCGAAATCTGAATAGACATGTTTCAGACGTAGAAAGACGTCTATCAATTTTCATTTATGTCTCCCAATTCCTTCCTGATTTCAGTGTAATTATTCCTGAAATCATTATTCAGATATACCTTTTTCAAACCAACATCTCAGTTCATGAGATCAATAATACAAATAAGAATAATCTTTACAAATATTAAAAGTCACTATCCCACAGAAGTGTCCATCTTTGAGGAACATGTAGCATCCGCAAATTTTTAACTATTAAGAAAGATCGTTTTAAGAGAAGAGTAAAGGATTTATTGTATTCCAACTTCTCCTCCTCCACTGACGAATTTCTTAGCACAATTGACTAATGTATCCATGTCACTAATAACAAGAAATACTGTATTACGTATAATCGAACTTCTGTGCAAATTCGGCGCAGTAAGGAGATCCGTGTAAATAAGCGCTGTAAAATGATTTTTCTAGTTGATAATACGTGCCTATAAAAACATAAGAACTATGATATGCACCATTTGCATTGCTTGTGACAAGTTTGTTATTATCTTGTAAATCGGGATATCTTAAGAATTCTTGACTTATTGCACATCCATGGGGACCTTTTCGCTTGGTGCTATGGGAGGTTCAGTAGCATTCTTTTTTTCTTTATAAATGTGTATTTTGAAGTCTTATGTTTTGGATTGTCCTACATCTTGGAGAACTTCCTCGCTATCAATCTATTGGAATGAAAAGTACGTCTAGTATACTGATCCATGATATCTGTCATTGATCGCTATTAGGAAATCACAAATGTACTTGATGGTACACAATAGAGATGTTAGCTTTGACGAGAATACACTTACCGTGTCACTCGAAAAATACAGCTACACTCCTGGAAATGGAAAAAAGAACACATTGACACCGGTGTGTCAGACCCACCATACTTGCTCCGGACACTGCGAGAGGGCTGTACAAGCAATGATCACACACACGGCACAGCGGACACACCAGGAACCGCAGTGTTGGCCGTCGAATGGCGCTAGCTGCGCAGCATTTGTGCACCGCCGCCGTCAGTGTCAGCCAGTTTGCCGTGGCATACGGAGCTCCATCGCAGTCTTTAACACTGGTAGCATACCGCGACAGCGTGGACGTGAACCGTATGTGCAGTTGACGGACTTTGAGCGAGGGAGTATAGTGGGCATGCGGGAGGCCGGGTGGACGTACCGCCGAATTGCTCAACACGTGGGGCGTGAGGTCTCCACAGTACATCGATGTTGTCGCCAGTGGTCGGCGGAAGGTGCACGTGCCCGTCGACCTGGGACCGGACCGCAGCGACGCACGGATGCACGCCAAGACCGTAGGATCCTACGCAGTGCCGTAGGGGACCGCACCGCCACTTCCCAGCAAATTAGGGACACTGTTGCTCCTGGGGTATCGGCGAGGACCATTCGCAACCGTCTCCATGAAGCTGGGCTACGGTCCCGCACACCGTTAGGCCGTCTTCCGCTCACGCCCCAACATCGTGCAGCCCGCCTCCAGTGGTGTCGCGACAGGCGTGAATGGAGGGACGAATGGAGACGTGTCGTCTTCAGCGATGAGAGTCGCTTCTGCCTTGGTGCCAATGATGGTCGTATGCGTGTTTGGCGCCGTGCAGGTGAACGCCACAATCAGGACTGCATACGACCGAGGCACACAGGGCCAACACCCGGCATCATGGTGTGGGGAGCGATCTCCTACACTGGCCGTACACCACTGGTGATCGTCGAGGGGACACTGAATAGTGCACGGTACATCCAAACCGTCATCGAACCCATCGTTCTACCATTCCTAGACCGGCAAGGGAACTTGCTGTTCCAACAGGACAATGCACGTCCGCATGTATCCCGTGCCACTCAACGTGCTCTAGAAGGTGTAAGTCAACTACCCTGGCCAGCAAGATCTCCGGATCTGTCCCCCATTGAGCATGTTTGGGACTGGATGAAGCGTCGTCTCACGCGGTCTGCACGTCCAGCACGAACGCTGGTCCAACTGAGGCGCCAGGTGGAAATGGCATGGCAAGCCGTTCCACAGGACTACATCCAGCATCTCTACGATCGTCTCCATGGGAGAATAGCAGCCTGCATTGCTGCGAAAGGTGGATATACACTGTACTAGTGCCGACATTGTGCATGCTCTGTTGTCTGTGTCTATGTGCCTGTGGTTCTGTCAGTGTGATCATGTGATGTATCTGACCCCAGGAATGTGTCAATAAAGTTTGCCCTTCCTGGGAGAATGAATTCACGGTGTTCTTATTTCAATTTCCAGGAGTGTATATTTAACTATTACAGAAACAAGAAACAAAAACATACATTTCCAACGATATGACGGAAATAAATCCGCATTTGTTAGAAATCAGTTCGTATTGGTGAAAATGTACTACACGTTTTATGGTTACAAATTGGCTGCCAGCAGGCGGTGACAGAAAAGGAGAATTAGAACAGTCGCGTTCTCTGTGGAACGCAGCCGTTTCGCTTCGCCAGCGTGCTTTGAAAGCCGACCTCCATACAAGTAAAACACGGCTCGCATGCAGTTTCTGCAGGCGGCTGCGAATGCAGAACTCGTTCTGAGGCGAGAGTTACGCTGCCTGCAAACAACAGCCCAGTATTCTACTGGCGATGCTGCGAACGTTTCAAATCTGTGGCAGTTAATGGAAAAGCACCATTCCGCAGTTTGCAGTGAATTTGCTTTTGACAGCAGCAATGTAAGCACTCCGTTTACACCGACCGGTGCAGCGTGTGCCGGGCAAGTCATCGGATTAATCTCTGTTACACACACACACACACACACACACACACACTAATGGTTATCAGACTCATGAATACACGTATCTTTTGTAACGCTCCGGGTTTGCGTGGCGATAATACTGGTAGTTTGTGCGCTGCAATTCAGGCTCTTTGTTGCTGTGTCGGTGGCTTGGCGAGACATGGGCGATTTAACAGTGAAGCTAATAGTTAGACGCAGGAATTTCACGTCAATAGAAAGAAAGATAAATGAAGTCTTGTCGACAGCGAGTACGGAGCACATGCTCTAGCTACAGAGCAAGGACGGGGAAGGAAATCAGATTGGTGTCTGCTTGAAGGAAATGTCATCAGATATGCCTTAAGAGGTATATAGAAAACATGAAAAACCTAAATTTGAATGTCCAATCCAACAGACTGGATATCCATTCCTTGAACATTGCCCCACGTAGCTAGATTATCGAAGACAGTGTTTGAGTATAGTTTTCTTTTTAATCACAGAATTTGGTCAATTATGGAGTGCTTATAACCAAACACAATCTTATCTTCTGAGAACTTCTTCGTGCCTGTTTATCTTCATTTGAGATCATCCTCCTAGGTTGTGAATTTTCTTGTTCGACAGGAGATTCTGCAGTACTGATTAGTAGCGTGAAACGTTTCCTGCCCAGCATGGTGTCATCCATGACGCTATGTTTCCTAAAGTTCCTTCTTGTCTCTTCCAGGCATTCCGTGAAGTTTTTTTTTTTTCTTTAAATTTCAAAGTGAAATTAAAAGTTTTCTTCGTTAGCCTTAATCATTCACTAATTAAATATGGCTGTAAAACATTATCTCCTCTTTCTTACTGAGTATGTCATTGTTTCTATGTTAATGTGTAGGTCATTATTCCTGCTCGTCATCCAATTGTTGTCTTCGTTCTTTTGTGGTCCCAAAATTTTTCTTAGTATTTTCTTTTTTTCTTTTCTAGTTCCACCCTTTTATTCAGGGTTGGGCATTCAGATCTGTGCAGTGCTTCTGGTTTAATTTCTGTAGCGTGGATTTAATTTTTGCCTAGAATGATACTGATCTTTTATTACATCGGTATTGGGTCAGGCAGCAGCGACCGCCCGAGACAGACGCAGCAACAGGGAAGTAACCTATTTTGTGACTTTTACGAGTTCTTAACCAGGAGTGAATTTTATAACATCGTCTGTGTGCTTCAATATTTCAGCTTCTTTAGTTTCTGCCCGTTAATGTACTATCCAATGGCCACAGTTCTCGCGTTTTCATTTGCGTCGGAAAGTAAACCGATTTTGTGACATATTACAAGTTCCTAATCAAGGGCGAGTCATTTAGTTTCACCTGAGATCTTACTGGGCGGTTTTTGAGGTTAGATGGTCTCGGGAAAACACTATGGGGCCCCTTATGGACGTGGCAGCCAGGAAGGGGAAGAAAGCCAATATACACTCCGTGTGCATACCGGGTGGAGTCATTCCAGACGTGGAACGGCTCCTTGCGGATGCCATGAAGAGCACAGGGTGCAGCCTACTGCATTTGGTGGCTCACGCCGGTACCAATGATGTGTGTCACTTTGGATCAGAAGAGATTCTCCCTGCTTTCGAGCGGCTAACACAAGTGGTAAAGGCTGCCAGTCTTGTTTGCGAGATGAAAGCAGAGTTGACCATTTGCAGCATAGTCGGCAGGACGGATTGCGGACCTCTGGTACAGAGACGAGTGGAGGGTCTGAATCAGAGGCTCAGACGGTTCTGCGAGGTTGTAGGATGCAGATTTCTAGACTAGCCCCTTAGGGTAATTGGGTTTCGAGTTCGGCTGAATAGGTCAGGACTCCACTACATGCAGCAGGCGGCTACATGGGTAGCAGGGGCTGTGTGATGTGTACTGGGCGGATTTTGAGGTTAGATGGTCTCGGGAAAACACAAACAGGGCTTCAGTCACGAAGGATGCAAGCCGAACACAGGAAGTACGTAGATATGGAACCATCGGTATAACATTTGTAAATTGTCGTAGCTGTGTTTGGAAAGTACCAGAAATCCGTGTGCTAATAGAAAGCACTTATGCACAAATCGTTATAAGCACTGAAAGCTGGTTAAAGCTGGACATAAGCCCAGCCGAATGTTTTGTGAAAATCCTAACTGTGGTTCTAAAAGGATTGGCTGGACACGGTTGGCTGTGGCGTGTTTTTTGCTGTTAGAAATAGTTTATCTTGTCGCGAAATTGAAGCAGATAGTTCCTGTGAGTTAGTATCGGCAGAGTCATCGTTGATAACCGGAATAAAATAATAATTTATTGGATCCTTTTACCGACTTCCCAATTCAGATGATACAGTTGCTGAAAGGTTAAAATAAACTTGAGTTTAATTTCAAACACATACATGATACAGTTGCTGAAAGGTTAAAATAAACTTGAGTTTAATTTCAAACACATACCTGACTCACACAATTATACGAGAGGCGTTCAGAAAGTAAGCTCCGATCGGTCGCGAAATGGAAACGACTATGAAAATCCGATAAAGCTTTGCACAGATGTGTTGGGTAGTGTCTCTAGTATAACCCCAGTTAGCATCACGTCGCTCTTCTCATTTCTGAGCTCGCAGTGAGTGCGTAAAGATGTCTAGAAAATAGTGTCTGCCGCCAAGTACGAGGGCCCGGTGAGAAATTTCGCCTGAAGCTATGCAGCTAACATTACGTAACTGTCGTGCTGTTTCTTCTTCAAGACAATTCTCAGCCGCATTCTGCAGGGGCAATGAAGATGCTCCTGCATCGTTTTCAAATGGAAATGTGAGATTACCCACAATACAGTCCGCAATTGTCTCCCCCTGAGTTTCATCTCTGGTCACATGAACCGCTGTCTTTGAAGACAACATTTTGACACAGACAACGAGGTGTAGGCCAGCGTGGAGAATTGGCGGAAAGCACTGGCGGCTGCCTTCTATGATGAGGCTATTGAAAAGTTGGTACAACGCTATGACGAAAGTCTAAGTCAGAACGGCGACTACGTAGAGAAGTAGCTGAAAGGTGTAGCTCATTGTTACAAGTAAAACATTTCTGATGTTCACTGTGGTTTCAATTTGGCAATCAATTGGAGCTTACTTTCTGAACAGGCCTCGTAGTTGGTGGTGACTTTAATGTACCCTCGATAGGTTGGCGAAAAACATGTTTAATTCCGGAAGTACGCATAAGACATCAACCGAATTTGTGTTAAACGCATTCTCTGAAAATTATTTCGAGTATTTAGTTCATGAATTCACGCAAATAGTAAACGGTGGTGAAAACACACTTGACCCCTAGCAACAAATACTCGAAACGGATACAGTGATTAGTGAACACTGGGTTGTCGTAGCGAGATTGAATATTGTAACCCTCAAATCTTCAAAAAATAAACGAAAAATGTGCCTATCCAAAAATACAGATAAAAATTTACTTGACACCTTCCTGAGACATAATCTCCACTCCTTCCAAATTAACAATACAACTGCAGACGAGATGTGGCTTAGATTCAAAGAAATTGTAACGGCAGCAACTGAGAGATTTATATCAAATAAATTAATAAACGACGGAGCTGATCCTCGTTGGTACGTAAAACGGGTCAGAAGACTGTTGCAGAAACAACGAAAAAACGTGCCAAATTCAAACAAACGCAAAATCTCCTACATTGGCAATCTTTTAAAGAAGCTCGAAATTTAGCGCGGACTTCAATTCGAAATGTTTCTAATGGTTTTCACAACGAAACTTGTGAAGTATGCTAGCGGCATGATACCATCAGTGCCTTGTACGCGCGATAACAATGGAGATACTATCGGAGACAGTGGTGCCAAAGCATAGTTACTAAACATAGCCTTCCGAAATGGCTTCTCCAAAGAAGTCGAAGTAAATATTACAGAATTCGAACAAGAACAGCTGTCATCATCAGTAACTTAGAAGTAGATATCCTTGGAGTTGTGAAGCAACTTAAATCACTTAATAAAAGCAAGTCTTCTGGTCCAGACTGTATACTAATTAGGTTCCTTTCAGGGTATGCTGATGCAATATCTCCATACTTAAGAATTATATACAACCGTTCGCTCGGCGGAAGATTCGTACCCAAATATGGAAAGTTGCACAGGTCACATCAATATTCAAGAAAGGTAGTAGAAGTAATCCACTAAATTAACGTTGATATGCAACAGGATTTTCGAAAATGTATTGTGTTCGAACATTATGAATTACGTCTAAGAAAACGTTCTATTGACACACAGTTAACACCGACTTAGAAAACATCGTTCTTGTGAAACACAACTATCTCTTTATTCGTATGAAGTGTTGAGTGCTATTGGCAAGGGATTTCAAACTGATTCCGTATTTCTGGATTTCCAGAAGGCTTTCGTGACTGTAGCACACAACGTTCAGCCGCCCGGGGTGGCTAAGCGGTTCTAGGCGCTACAGTTTGGAACCGCGCGACCGCTCCTGTCGCAGGTTCGAATCCTGCCACGGGCATGGCTGTGTGTGATGTCCTTAGGTTAGTTAGGTTTCAGTAGTTCTAAGTTCTAGGGGACTGATGACCTCAGAAGTTAAGTCCCATATTGCTCAGAGCCATTTGAACCAAACAATTGTAGTGAAATTGCGTTCTTACGGAATATCGTCTCAGTTACGTGACTGAATTCGTGATTTCCTGTCAGAGAGATCATAGTTCGTAGTAGTTAACGGAAAGACATCGAGTAAAATAGAAGTGATTTCTAGCGTTCCACACGATAGTGTATAGGCCCTTTGTTGTTCCTTATCTATATAAACGTTTGGGGAGACAATTTCAGCAGCGGTCTTAGGTTGCTTGCATATGACGCTGTCGTTTATCGACTAGTTAAGTCATCAGAAGATCAAAACAAATTGCAAAACAATTTTGGAAAGATATCTCTATGGTGCAAAAATCGGCAGTTGACACTAAATAACGAAAAGAGTGAGGTCATCCACATGAGTGCTAAAAGGAATCCATTAAACTTCGGTTACGAGATAAATTAGTCAAATCTAAAGGCCGTAGTTCAACTAAATACCTAGGAATTACAATTACGGTCAACTTTAATTGGAAGGAACACATAGAAAATCTTGTGGGGAAGTCTAACCAAAGACTTGGAAAATGTAACAGACCTTCTGAGGAGATTGCGTACAATTGGCTTGTCCGTCCCCTTCGAGAATACTGCTGCGCGGTGTGGGATCCTTACCAGATAGGATTGGCGGAGTACATCGAAAAAGTCCGAAAGGGACAACACGATTCGCATCATCGCGAAATAGGGGAGCGAGCGTCACTGAAAGGATACAGGATTTGGGATAGACATCATTAAATCGAATAGGTTTTTCGTTGCAGAGGAATCTTCCCCCTACGGTAGTCCAATCACCAACTTTCCTCTTTCGAATGCGAAAATATTCTCCTTCATAGGGAGAAACGACTACCATGATAAAATAAGGGAAATCAGAGCTCGTACGGGAAGATATATGTGTTCGTTCTTTCCGCACGCTATAAGATGAAGGTCAAGATGGTTTGATGGACCCTCTGCCAGGCACTTAAATGTGATTTGTAGAGTATCCGTGTAGATGTAGATGGGTGAGTTTGTACGCTTGTTCCATTTTTCCCAATCTTTCTTTACTTGTGGTAGAATCTAATCCATTTGTTTGTATCCATTCTCCTGTATACTTAAACTTATCAACTACTTTGGTGTTTCAGTGTTGCGTTTGCGCGTATTTTTCTCTGTCTTCTTTACTTTTAATGTATTCCGTTTTTTATATGGTATTTGTAATCCTATATCAGCTGCAATTTCGTGAAATGTTTATATCATTACCATGGCATCTGTTTTTTCCTGCAATATCGTCAGCGAAAGAGAGACATTTCACCTATCCCTGGTCCTAGATGGATTACTTAACTCTCTCGTGACCTCGTCGAAGACCGGATTGAAGGGTTAGAAACCATCACCCTACAGAGCACCTGCGTTAATTATGAAGCATTCAGTAACTTCTTCTACAAATTTAACTTTTGAAGTTGTGTCTGTGTGTGTCTCTTCGACTAATTATCTGGTGGCTTTGTCAATACCATCTTGTTCCAGTGCTACGAATACTGTCTACCTGTTTACAGAATAGTAGGCTTTTTTTAAAAAAATCAATGAAAGTAGCAATTGTGTTAAGGTTCCGTTTTGTTCTGCTCCTGAGGATAGTTTTCTAGTTAAAAATTTGTTTTGGCACGATCTATTTTATTTTTTAACTTGACTTGGTGCTCGCCAATTGTGTGTTCTGTCTTATCTTCTACCTTTTTCAGTTGAGCTTAGGATATGATTTTGTAGGTGACAAGAAGGAGAGATATTCCTCGGTAATAGTTGGTGTCTGTGTTGTCACCCTTTTTTGTGTAGTGGATGCATTATGGCTTGTTTCCAGGCGTGTTGTATTCTTCCGCTCTCCCAGCATTCTTTAACAACCTCATAAATGGTTTCGGCTGCCGCTTCCCTCCAGCTGATATACCGTCCTCACCTGATGCTCTGTTGTTTTTCAGCTGACCAATATATTGTTCAGTCTCATGCAGTGACGGTGGTCCTGAAAATGAGTTATCTTTTTCAGGATGTCTCAAAATTAGTCGTTGTGTTGGTTCCTCGCAATTCAGATGAATTTTGAAGTATTTTGTTAATAACTCACAGTTTTCCTGTTGAAGTTTGGAAGTGTAGGCTCATCGGCTTGTACCGTGTTATTTCTTCTTTTCAAACATTGTAGAAGTCCTTAGTATTGTTCGTGTGAAATTTGTATTATTTCCTCTAATTGTTTTCTGTTATATTTCCGTTTCTCTGTTCGAATAATTCTTTGTGTCTGTTTTTTGAGTCTCTTTTCTTTTTGCCGGAGTTCCATTTTGTCCAAGATGTTAGTCTTTGCTCTATCGCTTCGTCACATATTTTATTCCACCATCTATTTTTCCTTTTTCTTCGAGGTTTTTCTAGTTCTTTCACCGTTTCTACCATTGCTTTCCAACTTCATCCCAATTTACCATCTTCTTCGTGTAAAGCTTTTTAATGATTACGTTCCTGTTGTCTGAGAGAAGTTTTGTATCTGTTCTATGGACTCTAGTCATTTTGGGGTTTGGAGATTTAGCTTGAAATCTGACTTTAATTTCTGTTAAAAACTGGTCCGAATTTATGCCTAGTACGTTCATGATTTCTCTATGGCTTTGTTTGGTTATTGCCACATGGTCCAGCTGATATGAGCCTAGTATTAGGAGGACATCAGGTCTCCTTTTCCTTGGCAATTTCCGAAAATGGCTGACATTTGTTTTAAATCGAGTTATCTGCAAAAGTTGACGGATCTATTTCCATTTCTACTGGTGAGATTTTGTCCGGGAAAACTTCCCACTATTGTCTTTCAGTTCTTTTCTCTGCTGATCTTCGTACTGAAGTCTCCTACGAGTAGTTTTCTGTGGTGAATTGATACTTTCGATGGCTCATTTTCTAGTGTTCTCCAATTTGTTAGACTTTTTCTGAATTTCTTCCTATGTCGCTGTTGGCAGGCACATGTGATCGCCATCGTGGGATGTTACATCTACGATCGAATCGCCAGATGGGTGTTGCATGTACAAAGTAGCAGAATACCTTATCTACATCTATAGGTTGCCGACCACAGAGAATTGCATACAGAGAATATATTAGGGTTGCTTCCCGTTCCATTCTAATATCTAGTGCCGGAAGAATGACTACTGAAACCACAGTGCGCGCGTGGCCGACTAAACTTCACCTCTCAATTCCTTGTTCTTAAGGGAGCAATACGTATTGAGCTGTAGTATATAGTATGTGCATAAAATCTAAATAGCATTTCAGAAAAAGTCACATCTTCGAAAGTAAGCAATTGTCAGTTTTTGAAAACGTAATGTAAATGGAGAGAGAAAGTATCTACTCACCCAGCTGCGACAGGACAACACACAGTTATCTAGGTTAAGGAATTTTAGAAGCTTTTGGAGCCCTTGACTCTTTCTGGCAAAGGTGTGGTGGAGAAGCAAGGGGAGTGTAGAAAAAGGACGGGTGGCATTTAGGAGATGGGGAGAGAGTTTGGAAAAGTTGCCCAGAGCCGTGGGTCAGAGGAGACTAATGGGGCAGGATGAGAGGGGAAGACAGATCGTTGCGGATTGCACTGGACGAGAGTTGAAAATCTTCCCAGGACATTTCCATATTTTGGATCTGCAAAGAAAGAAATTTGTCACCGTGAGTTTGCTTCGGACGAAGAGATACATGCCCAGATACATTCTTCGTTCCGTAGACAACTGCAAACATTTTACAATAAAGGCACTGACCGTTTTGTGTCACAGTTGGCTAAATGTATCAATAGTTATAGCGATTACTTTTGGAATAATAAAAGTTTACTTTCTTTTCCATATGTCACATTTTCATTTCGCTGTCCCTTATAAAACCTGGGGTCATCTGTGGAGTTTTAGTGCGGACGACAAACAGAAATTGCTGCAAACTAATGTGTAGAGCGCCGGCCGAAGTGGCCGTGCGGTTAAAGGCGCTGCAGTCTGGAACCGCAAGACCGCTACGGTGGCAGGTTCGAATCCTGCCTCGGGCATGGATGTTTGTGTTGTCCTTAGGTTAGTTAGGTTTAACTAGTTCTAAGTTCTAGGGGACTAATGACCTCAGCAGTTGAGTCCCATAGTGCTCAGAGCCATTTGAACCATTTTTTGAATGTGTAGAGCAAAATAATAAGCACCAGTCGTCCGAGGCCTGTATGAGAAACGACACAGAGCTCCGGTGTGCGAGTAATACACATTCAACCCTTTTGCACGCAAAATACGCAAGCGCGTAGACTACTGGCAGAGACAGGGCTTCCGAAAATTCGTTAGCCACTGATGAACCAAAACAGGATATCCACCTGATAAGTAGCGTGTTGGTTACCTTTGGATCGGAATGAAGCATAAACTCTGCGTGTAAAGCATTCAAAAATTCACTGGAAGCTTTTCGAAACTATGTGGCACCGGATGTCGACGTACAGCTCAAGCAACTCCCACAAACTGAGGGCCAGTGTTTTTTTTGGCGAGGATATGGCTCAGGCGATTTTGGTGGCCGAGACATTAACTCACATATGTAGCTCAAACCACCGTAAAACTATTCCGGGCTTGTGACACGGGAAATTAGCTTGCTGACAGACGCCACTGGCATAGGGTAAGAGATCAAGCATGAAGGTTGGGGATGATTTGGGGGAGGAGGCCAAACAGCGTGGTCATCGGTCTCATCGAATTAGGAAATGAAGGGGGTAGGAAGTTGGCCGTGCCCTTTCAAAGGAACCATCCTGGTATTTGCCTGAAGCTATTTAGGGAAATCAAGGAAAACCTAAATTAGGAGGGCCGCACGCTGGAATGCGAAAGCATGAAGGGATGCCGGCTGTCGGCAGTACTGTTCACATAGTTCATAGCTGTCGTGGTGCTTCCGATGGAAGCCTGTGTAAGTGTCTCCCACAGCATAACACTGCCCTGCCCGCCAGCGCTCACGGCGCAGCGCATTCGAGAAGCGGTTCGGCTGGATGACGACGCATCCGGACGCTACTGTCGACCTATAGAGCTCCTCACTCCTAGCTTGATTAATATTTGTGTTTATTTTTGCTGCTGTTGTACTAGCAGACACACGTATGGGAGCTATACGTAAAGATAACGCTTCGTTACATAATTAACCTGGCTATTTGCATAAATTGAATACGTTTCTCTTATACGTTGTGAATATTAAAGTATTTAACTAAACAATCAAAAAGTCACTTTGAAATATTAACAGTACAAGTCAAACTACTCTGCTCTATTGTTCGTCTTGCACATATCACACTTCCCTAGCAATGCCTACGTTCACCCAGTTTCATTTTACAGTTACGTCTGTCTCACATTCTCACTGAAGTAAGCACTGCTACGTTTTCACATTGATTAAACAGGTAATCATTGACCAAATGCATTTACTAGTGCTTCCAGCTGCTCGACATATAGAAATCGTTTCGTCATGATGGTCGCCCCAGGAAAGCTGCACCAAACAATAGGGTGAAACATTATTAGTGGCGATAATGCATTGACAAATTGAGGCCGGCCGTAGTGGCCGCGTGGTTCTAGGCGCTGCAGTCTGGAACCTGTCGACTGCTACGGCTGCAGGTTCGAATCCTGCCTCGGGCATGGATTTATGTGATGTCCTTAGGTTGCTTAGGTTTAAGTATTTCTACGTGACTGCTGACCTCAGATGTTAAGTCCCCATAGTGCTCAGAGCCATTTGAACCTTTTTTTTTTTTTTTTTTTTGACAAATTGAACATATTAAGCGACCTTCAAAGTTGCGTGAATTCATACATTAAAACAATGAGGATGAAAAGATCTACGTTGCTATAAAAAGTATTCTGTATGTATCTGACACGAAGAAATAAAATTCTGATACCGATATTTGTACATGTTGTCAATTTATAAGAACCCAGGTCACTTAGATCCAAGGGACACAAGTGGAACAAACTAACTAAAACAAGGCAGAGAACCTTAAGTTATGTAGAAAGTGTAGAACCAATTCACGAAATCTCAATAGCTAGCGTTTAAAAATAAAAACATCATACAGGAACAAACACCTTAGCGTGTTATATTGACCTTACAATAACAGTAGGGTTAAAGCTTCGATTCTCTAATATTCATGTTTTTCTGCAGTCCACGATTAACTTCGATACGACTCTGTGCACCAAATGTACACTCTCTTCTTTCCGAAACTAAGGGCAATATTTCGCGCTTCTTTTGTTCAGTAATGCGCTATTTCAGCCGTAATTTATTATTTTCTTTCCAACGCAGCAGAATTCCTTCACTTCGTCAACTTCGTGGTCTCCACTTCTGATATAAAGCTTATAGGTTGTTTCATTTCTGCTGTTCCTGATTACTTTTCTTGGTTTTGTTATCAGCCCGTAATATGTACACATTATATTACATATTCCATTTAACGGGACCTCCAGTTCTTCCTAACTTTCAATGAGGACAGCATTGTTATTAGCAAATCTTATCACTCATACCGTTTCACATTGAATTTTAATCCCACTTAAAATATTCTTTCATTTCCTTCCATCTGCTATAGATTTAACAGTATGGACGAAAGACTACAGATCTCTCTAACTTTCTTTCCTATACGAACACTTTGTCCTTGGTCTTCCATTGTTACTTTTCCCTCCGGTATTCTTGTGTTAGGCGCATGCCTACAGAACGTTAACTGCCGCAATGTACGGTACCAACATTGAAGTACAGAGGAAGTGGTGTTAGGTACAGGGGTGATTTCCGTGATTAAGGCATGAGCCCCTTATTGCATTTAGGAAAACGCTAAATGTGGAAGGATATGATAACAGTTTACATCACTGCGTACGGAGTAAGGCGGCGCAGTGCTTAGTACAGTGGACTCGCATTCACGAGTACGACGGTTCGAACCCGCGTCCGGCCATCCAGATTTTGTTTTTTCGTGATTTCTCTAAATCCATTCAGACAAATGCCAGGATAGTTCCTTTGAAAATCCACGGCTGATTTCCTTGCCAATCCTTGACTCAATCCGAGCTTGTGCTCCGTATCTAACGACCTTGATGTCAACGGGACGTTGAACCCAATCGTCCTTCCTTTTCTTTTTTTAGCAATGCGCACTGCACACAGTAGTCATTTCATGGAGTATGACTGTGTCAGCATGACATTGCACCCTGTCGTAAAGCAGAAACTCTGATGCAATCATTTGTGGGCAATAACATTCCTGAAATGGTCTACTCAGAGTCCGGGCTTGAACCCAATGTAACACCTATGGGATGAGTCAGGACGCCGACTTAGGTCCGTACGCCAGCATCTTACACCACTACCTTCTCTGGTTTCGGCTCTCAAGGAAGGATGGATGCCTTTCTCTACATGCAGTCCGACACCTCATTCAAAGTGTCCCCAGCAGAGTTAAAAAAAGTCATAAATGTGAAGAGTGGAAACACTCCATATTGACATATTGACAGAGAGTGTTGTAGTTGACTGGAGATATGACAGCTTACACTACTTGCTTGTAGAACTACAGATCTTGTGGAGACTGCGTTAGGTGAAAATCGATGAGAACATACCGTCCTATTGCGATGGAAATTATTTTTGAATCTACTGAAGAGGCTGTTTGTTTCGCTCCAAGAAACCACTTGCGTTGCTTAGAATTTAAATTTCTGTAAAACATCGTTCTTTCTGATTTTGTTCGAAATTGGTATGATTAATTCTGACGTGAAGTAGAACTTAATAAAGTGACCTAGCAGAATTTTCATTTCTCTCTGCAACGCTGCTAGCACGCATCACTAGTGCCATGGTGGAACTGATGTGCTTTGCAAATGACGCACGTGCGGAGCTCCAATACCCAGTGGAGCGGCTCTGGAGTAAAGGGTGTGACGAGAGGATTTCAGAGAGCTGTGCAAATTCTCCACCGCTGTGCGTTCTCTGTAATTGTGCCATTAAAGAGCGTACCTGCTCAGATTACGCTCATCTCATCGAGAAGCGCTGATGGAGGCACTTTCAAATGTCCGAAAGAATAATGCGTTAAAGGAAAGTAAATTCTCCGCGTTCAGGTCTAACGGTATCGGCACGAGATACAAATGTGGACGTATTTAGAATCTGAGTGGATTTCTCTATGTGCACCGAAACTAATTCCAAGTAATCTGTCACTGCAGGCTGGAAAATTACTTCGCCCGTAGAGGCAATATATTGTATGATTTTAAAAATAAGGATCTTCATTGCAGTATAAGTCTGTAATCTCTTGGGATAGATACTGAATATTTCATTGTTCAGTAATATACGGTCTGAATAAGGCAGTCCGATTAAACTGGTGAAGGAAAAACTACTGAAACAGAGAACGGAGTTGTTTCAACGAAATCTATAAGTGCATTCACAGGTTTATCAATTTCAATTGGAAGACAGAAAAAAATTACGGTAGAGTAGTAACCATCGAATAGTTTTTCGCTATTTGCTATTAGTGTCATTTATCGCTCAGTAAGCCACAGAGACAATAAACGAAAGCGCTACAAATCAACAGTTTAATGCTTGCTTCACATGAAATCAATGTAGGCTACAGGGCGTATCCAAAAGAATCATGCTATTTGGCATGTCTATATTTCTGAAACTAATAAACATATACAACGAATTTTGTAGTTTGATTAACGGGAAACTCAAAACCTTCTTTTCATATCTTTTCATACCTGTTAAATATGCTCTCCTTGAGAAGCACGGCATATTCAATGCGTTATTTAAATTGTTCCTACATTGCAGCGAGCATTTCTCGAGTTACAGCTTCCACAGCTTCTGTTATGTAATGTCTCAGTTCATTCATTGTTCTTGGTAACGGTGGCACATAAACAGAGTCTTTTGTAATCCCCAACAAGAAATAATCACATACAGTCTGGTATGCTGACGTGGGAGGCCATTAATGTAAGGTTTAATCATTTGGTCCAGTGCGGCCAACCGAGAGTTCAATAATCTTTTGATTTAAAAATTCCTGAATTTCCAGATGCCAGTGTGGCGGTGCCGCATTCTGTTGGTAAATTAGGTCGTTCGAATTAGTCTCCAACTGTGGGAAACGAAAGTTCTCAAGCATGTCGAGATATTTTCTTTCTCTAAGAGTGTTCTCACAAAGAAAAATGGACCATACTCCTTTTCCCAAGAAACTGCACAAGATACATTAAATTTCGGCTAATTCCTCTCACGTTGTATGTGGTTGTTCCGTTCTCCATATTCTCACATTATGACGGTTCATTTTTCTATTAAATGGAATGTTACCTCTTCACTAAACACTAAGCTTGGAAGAAAACTGTCATTCTCCATCTTTCCAGGAATGAAATCACAGAACGCTACATGTTGTTGTTTATCACCTTCACGAAGAGCTTGCAGTAGCTGACTCTTTCATGTATAACATGGGCTTACAAAAACTGCCACAGCGTCTACAAAAATGCATCGGCAGAAATGGTGATTATGTCGAAAAATAGCTAATTGTTCATGCTGTAAACTGATGTAAGCCATTGTAGAAATAAACAGGTCTATCTAGCTATAAAAAGATAGATCTTACTTTTGGGATTACCCTCATACTATTGGTAAAAAGTCACACAAAAAGCTAGCAACCGTGAAAGTGGAGTAAACGGCGGGAGCAACCTATTGTAGAGACTACAAAACATCAGTTGTATAAAAACAAGATGCTACGTTGAGATTCCATGGAAGAAAAGAATGTAGTTATTCCACGCAAAAAATGTCTTGCAAAACACCCTTACGATCCGTATCATGTTGGATTGACCAGAAAGGTAGAGAATATTCAACGAAGAGCGACGGGTGACAGTTTAGTACGGCCGAAAGTGTTACGGAAATGGTCAACAAACACCAGTGGCAACCGGTCCAAAGCAATGTCAGGGAGAGGATTATTGAGGACTTCGCTGAGCGTACATTGGAGAAAGAGCCGAGCTACATCAATTTCTTCCACAAACTACTCACAAAATGACCATAATGTGAAGGCCAGAAAAATGAGAGTTCATACGAATGATTATTACAGTTGCGACTGGAACAGGGAGCTGGAAAAAGATTTTGGTACCAGACATTATCTTCGCCACTCAACGTAACGTGCCCCCACCCGCCTAAAGTATAACTGTGGATGTTGATGTACACTAGAGTGCAATACCTAAGCACGAAGTAGCTTTCCCATGATGTGTCATTGCCAAGTGACATAGCTCGATGGAACTTGGACCTGCATAGAAGGTACTAGACTACTATAGTATAGTAGAGAGGGTACTCGTAATTGAGACAAATTCGCAGTGAGATGAAAAAAAACCTGACATTTTTGCTCAAAGGCAATAATTACACTAAACTCATTGTGATTTGTGATGGTACCCTGGAGATTACAAATGATAGGCCTTTTTCTTAGAAGCGGCAATTTATGCTCTGCAACACGCTCCCATGTTGAACACAAGATCGGTAAGGACTTCTTGTGATAGGGCATTCTATTGTTCCACCAGCGCGGTCAACAGCTCCTGGATGGTAGTTGAAGCACTTTACCCAACGTATCCCACACCTGCTAGATGGAATTTAAATCGGGAGAACGAACAGGACAGGCGCGTCCATTCGCCGAACATCCTCTCGTTCCAAGAGGTCTGCCACCTGCACAGTTCGCTGCGGTGGCTCATTCTCATCCATAAAACTACAGTCAGGACCGAATGCATCCCTAAAAGGGCGCACCTGGGGAAGAAGTGCAGTGTCACATAACGTTGACCAGTGAGTGTACCGTGTTCAAAGATTTGGAGGTCAGTACGCCCGCGCAACATTAAGCATCCCCACGAAATATCGCGAGGATCATCGAAACGGTCATGTTCGACAATCTTCCTTCATGCACTATAAGTCCCTTAAACACTAGCCATGAGAGGATAAGTCCAGTATTTTCGAACACGATCGTTTTGGTGATCGGGATATTATGGTGTGGGAAGGCATATTCTTTGTCAAGGTAACCTCGCCGTTGAACGTTACAGTAACAAATTCCTTCTACCCCGTGCGCGTCTCATCATCGGTGAATTCGACTCTAGCTCCATTTTTATGGACGGTAATCCTCGTTCGTTTAACATTATACGATGATCAAAAGTAGATGAAATTAACTGTTTAAGGAACTCAGTAATATGCTTTTTTTCCAACTGACATTTACGTCAGTACGTACACCCATAAATTTGAAGCATTCTAGCTTATTTCCTGGCTGGCACTCATGTGCTACATCAGTTCCTATTACGACTCTCCTTTTGGTACAGAACTGAATATAGTGTGTTTCATCAAAATGTAGGGAGAGTCAGTTTTCTCAGAAACATTTTATAATTACTATGAAAATACCATTTACCATCTCTAACATCCCATTCCCTCTACTGGGATTTATTATAAGACTAGTATCTTTTGTATTCCCCCCTGGAAGGCGGCGCCTGGGTCTACTCCTGAAAACTGAAGGGTAGGCCGAATGTAGGATGGAGGAGCAGGTGAGGTAGAGCACTTGGTACTGCAATTAAAAGTGGTTTTACTTAACTTTGGCTGAAATGAGCACGTAGGTACGAAGCCGTACAGGTGCCAACGCTAACTACTACTAGTAGTTGGTCAAACTATTATTGAAATAACTGAAGTAATAAAGTCTGTATTGTCCTCTATGAAGTAGAAACAATGTTGCTAGGTCGTCTCCTCGAAATCAAATGGGCTGAATTTGGAGCGGCGCTCGTAGAGCTGCACAGCGCCGGGTAGAAGGCGCTGTCGTCGGTGTCTGTGTCGTATCGACACCACAGTGTCATCTGAAAAATGTCCCTATTTTAATTGTTGATTGTTAAACAGAAGGTCGTTCAAAGCTATAAGGATAGGAATAGGTCCAAAATTAAACCTTGTGGTACTCCCATTGCGATTTTTTTCCCAGTCACTATGATTTTGTATCCTTCCGACATTGTTTGAATGTACTTCAAAATAAAATCATAGAGTGCGACTAGATTGGCTCCCGTTGCATTAGGCGTAAACGCGTTACCTAATAGTGAAGCACGAAAATTTGAGCTGCACCGAGATTCGAACCCAGATTTGCCGCTTACGGTGAGCGGGCGACTCACCGTTATCAGGGTACCCCTCCCTGGTTAACCCATACTTCGTTATGTCACGCTGTCTACATCCCTATACCACATCACCTGCAGTAGAAAATCCGAGTTCGAGTCCTCGTCCGGCATAAATTTTCGTGTGTCACCATTACATAGTACATCTATATCTAACGCAGCTGAAGCCAAATTATTCACGTTCAACAACTTTATTCCGAAGTAAATTCGGGAAGCTGTCTGTTGTCAACAATTTTTGTTGACGCACACATGGAAGTTAATATTGTTTTGATTATTCAGCACAACACTTGTGCATTCTGTTTCTTAAGTGTGATTCGCGATGTTCTGCTGGTCGGCATCGCACAACTGACGTGCGAATATAGAATCTATCGACTTAGAAGAGCCATACAGCATTGCGTGAATAGCGCCGAAAGAACAAAAATATTCGTAGATCAACCAAATTCTTGATGGAGGTACGCAGCCGTAATCACAATATGACTAAAAATGGTGATAGGATGGTGAAATGCCGACCGGTGTGGCCGAGCGGTCCTAGGCGCTACAGTCTGGAACTGCGCTGCTGCTACGGTCTCGGGCATGGATGTGTCTGATGTCCTTAGGTTAGTCAGGTTTAAGTAGTTCTAAGACTAGGGGACTGATGATCTCAGATGTTAAGTCTCATAGTTCTCAGACCCATTTGAACAATTTGATGATGAAATGAGGGACATCCAGATGACAGTAAATCCTTTATTGTGACGGCACGTTTCGGACCAAGCTTATCATCAGAGCGCCTAGTAAGAAATGCAGAAAACAATACACATAATAGTACATTCATTGACATAGTATTTCAAGTTGTTGAAAACGAGCAGAGTAACGAAACAAAAGGAACTTTTCATTAGAATTAAGAAATTACCAGCATTTATAAAGAGCCACCTGGAACTTTGTAGTTTCTCTTGGAAGAAATATACCCCGGTTGTGAGAGGAAGACTTACGATACTCCCACTGGAGAATCTCAAGATTATTATTTTAAATGCAGAAAGTCTAAAGCACACTTATACGGAATTTCACATTATTTCAGCCTTAATACAAAGCAGTATGTAACAAAGCAGTTGAGGGTTAACATACAGTTGAAAAAGTAGTTTTTTTTTAAATTTTTATCCACTATTACATCGTGGAAGAAATCGAAAAACCATTTACGACAGTTTTTACCTTCTCATTTACAAAAAATTCATCTCCCCCTGACAGCTCACGTAAATTTCAGTCTCCCCCAAAATATCTAGGATTGTGCGTTTTCTAACATAGTGCTGGATAGACAAGTCATCGTTGATGCTTCTTAAGCCATGCTTGAATACTCTTAAGTGGTCCTCTAAAGCACTGGCATTACTAACATATCCTTGCTCACGATGCCTGACCTGAAAATCCTTCAAAGTTTGACCAATGTAGTGTTTCGCACACGAGCCACAATTGATCTTGTAGACCTCTGCTCTGCTAAACTTATTAATCACTGGCTCCAAGCTGTGTCGCAGTATTTTGCCCAATTTATTATTTGTCCAGAAACCCACTATAACGTTGACTTTACGGAACGCATTAGCAATTCTGACACAGAACGATAGTAAGGGAGTGAGATGTACTTCATCATCATCATCGGCTCTCCACTAACCCCAGATTATTTTTCAACTTTCTTAAAAACCGCTTTCCCGATTTTCCTTATTTCTGCTTCAGTGAAACCACTTGCTATACCTACTTTAATAATCCCATTTGTCTCTTTTTCAATAACCTCCTCAGTGGCGCCTAAGTTTGCTACACGATAAAACATGCAATTCAGAAATGCGTGATTTTATGCCGGAGGATTACGTGAATCCTTTGCAATGATGAAGTACGTGGCATCGGTTTATGATAAATATCAATCTCCTTTCTCTGTTCAGCCCTAACGATTTGCGTGTCCAGGAAATTAATTTTACCTTCTACTTCTATTTCCAATATAAATTGTGTATTTTTAGGCAATTCATTAAAGGTATATAAAAGCTCTTGAACATCAGTCTCCTCACCTGGGACGACCAGAGAGATGTCAACATATTTACAATACAATTTTATCTCTTCTGAAATGTTAGTGTAAGTAACTATGAAACTATTACCCAGGTAATTAACAAAAAATTTTGAAGGTATCCCTGATGAACTTTATCCCATAGCAAGCCTTTCTTCTGGTAGAAAGTAAAGTAATTAAATGGCAGAGAAAGTTTAACCAGTTCCAACAGTTCAATAGCACGCACGGGGTCTTTACTTCCAAAACGCATAAATTTACTATAAAAAGTTGTAACGTCTCATGAATTGGCACATTAGTGTACAGGTTCTTTATGTTAAATGAAAGAAGAAGTACATTTTTAACTAATAAAAGGTCTTGAAAAATACCATAGCTATTTTTAACACTATGTATCTATTTTTAACACTGTATATTTTTTGGAGAGTAAAGAGTTTCTCAATTTTTGCCTGACAAAAACTGTTAAGATAATAGATAGGGCTACTACACTCATTAACAAGAGGACGAACAGGGTAATTTTCCTTATGCAACTTAACATTTGGGTGAAAGACTGGCATATTAGGATTCCTCATTCAAAGCCTCTCCTTTTCTTGCATTTAGAGTCCAAAACTACGATGGAATCGTCAATAACATCTCTAACATCTTTCACAAATACCAGAAGTGGATTTTTATCAACCTGCACAGTTTTAGTGTATTCGAAAATCTTTTCAGTTTTAGAAAAGTAATCAGCGTCATTAGTAAGAACCAACGAAGAACTTCTGCTCGTTTTAGTAACCAATACGTTGTCTCCTGTCACTGTAACAATCAAATTCTTAACGGAACGGGACAGACACTGGAAGGACCGATTACGGTTACTAGCTTGCTTCATCGCATTGGATGTCTTGGATGTCTAATCTGCTCAGGATTAGAAAATTTCAATATCTCACAACTACTTTTAACCCCTGAAACAATTTCATTAAAAACTTTCTTCTCCACTGGCGAAGGTAATAACGGTCAGGTTCACTATTATTGCACTAAAATAATGTTTAGTTACTTGATTAGTGGTAGAAGCATAGCGCCCCGTTATAGTGGGTTTCAGCTTGGACACAGAGATTAATAAGTTTAGCAGAGCAGGAATCTAGAAGGTCAATTGTGGCTCGTGTTCGAAACATTACACTGGAAGGGGTTTACAGGTCAGGTATCGTGAGCACGGATATGCCAGTAATGCTAGTGGATTAGGGGACCATCTAAGAGTATTCAAACATTGCTTAAGAAGAATTAACGATGACTTGTCTAGCCAGCACTATGGTAGTAAATCCACAATCCTAGATATTTTGGAGAAGACTGAAATTTACGTGAGCTGCCAGGGGGATATGAATCTTTTGATAAATGAGCAGGTATAGAGCTGCTGTAGATGGTTTTTCATATCTTCCACGATGTCATAGTGGATAAAAGTAAAAAAAAACAACTCCTTTTAACTATAAATTAAGGGCTCGTGGCCTGCGAGCACGGAGCCTGTTCCAGTTTGTTATTCATATGGTGCCAAGAAGAATGGGTTTATACTAATAGTTTTAATTGCTAATTAGTGTTTAGTTGGAACCGAAAATGTTAAAAACGCCAATACGACCGCTCTTAGTTCTATAACATGTTAGCTAGAGGTACAAGGTGCAGGCAAAAAGTTTCCGTTTGGTGGCCGTACAGTCCAGAATCCGTATGCTAACCAGAAAAAATCATCATGAGCATTGAGGCAATCATTCCACCGACGCACTAGGTTGAAGATACCTGTTGCTAAAACACCGTGTCCTACCGAGTGAAGAAGCCTGTAACTGTCTGTTGCACATAGTCCTCCGACAGGAGTCCTCCGACTGAAGACGTGTAAATCGCATAGGGAGAGATGAGGACTATAGGACGGGTGCTTGAGTGCCACCCACGTATTCGTAATGGATGAGGCAGCCCTCCCAGATAGACCGATGTCTTGTGTCGAAGTGCGACCATCACGAAACTTGGGGGCACCATTCCACAACGGCGGAATGCTGTCCCATACACAGTCTTCATGTCCAATTAATGTCCTTTGGCATCTAAGAAAAGAATAGTAGAACGTTTGTCGTGTTTGGACAGATTTGGTACAAACGTCGCCATAGTTCACGTTTCCGCATTTACCGCACATCGGTAAGACACGAATGCAGCCCTAATCCATTGCCTACACCTCGATGCTTATGTACCTAGATCTGAGTCACGCTACGTTACATATATACTGCAGCAACGCATTCAAACAGAAACGTCTTGAGCGGCCCCTACAGACTGAACCGCGAAAGAAACTGGTATAGGCATGCATATTCAAATACATAGATGTGTGAACAGGCAGAATACGGCGCTGCGGTCGGCAACGCCTATATAAGACAACAAACGTCTGGTGCACTTGTTAGATCGGATACTGCTGCTACAATGGCAGGTTATCAAGACTTAAGTGATTTTGAACGTGGTGTTATAGTCGGCTCACTAGCGATGGGATACAGCATCTCCGAGGTAGCGATGAAGTGGTGATTTTTCCGTACGACCATTTCACGAGAGTACCGTGAAAATCAAGAATCCGTGAAACATCAAATCTCCATTCGCTGCGGCCGGAGAAAGATCCTGCAAGAACGGGACTAACGACGACTGATGAGAATCGTTCATCGTGACAGAAGTGCAACCCTTCCTCAAATTGCTGCAGATTTCAATGTTGGGCTATCAACAAGTGTCAGTGTGCGAACCATACGACGAAATATTATCAACATGGGCTTTCGGAGCCAAAGGGCCACTCGTGTACCCTTGATGACTGCACGACACAAAACTTTACGCCTCGCCTGGGCCCGTCAACATCGACATTGGACTGTTGATGACTGGAAACGTGTTGCCTGGTCTGACGAGTCTCAGTTCCAAATGTCTCGAGCGGATGGACGTGTACCTGTATGGAGACAACCTCATGAATCCATGGGGCATGCATGTCAGCAGGGGACTGTTCAAGCTGGTGGACGGTCTGTAATGAAGTAGGGCGTGCGAAGTTGGAGTGATACGGGACCCCTGATACGTCTAGATACGAATCTGGTAGTTGAGACGTACGTAATCATCCTGTCTGATCACCTGCATAATTTATGTCCACTGTGCATTCCGACGGACTTCGGCAATTCTAGCAGGACAATGCGACGCCCCACACGTCCAGGATTGCTACAGGATTGCTCGAGGAACACTCTTCGGATTTTAAACGTTTCCGCTGGCCTCCAGGTCCACCAGACATGAACATTGTTGATCATATCTGGGATGCCTCGCAACATGCTCTTCAGAAGAAATCTCCATCCCCTCGTATTCTTACGGATTCATTGTGTCAATTCCCTCCAGCACTACTTCAGACATTCGTAGAGGCCATGCTAAGTTGTGTTGCGACACTTCAACTTGCTGGCAGGAGTCCTACACGATGTTCGGCAGGTGTACCATTTTCTTTGGCTCTTCAGTGTAATTACTGGCAGTTGACCTCGTGCTTTGTAATGACTTACAGTTGTGGCGCCCCGGTTCGCTTATGAATGGAATTAGCGTGAACCAAACATATGGTAGTTCCAAGAGAGTAGGAAAGGATTCCTTCTCTGCCGCAGAGGCTATGCCTAAATAAGTTTGAAGAAAGGTTTCAGAGGCTGTTTCTCAAGTATAAATTTAACGGACGGAAGAGAGAGAAAGAGAGAGACCACCCACACAAATCTATACGTATACACAAATCATTACGTATTTAATTGCCGCTGATATCTGGACACTAATGGAGTGACTGACCATATTGTTCCGTTAGTTTTTAATGTATAAATTTAACTGACGGAAGAGGGAGAAAGAGAGAGACCACCCACACAAATCTATACGTACACCGTCATCCCCTCAATGAACGAAGAAAAGGCACAGCGTAAGCCTAACCATCACAACAGTGATGTCGGCCAAGTGTAATGACTCATGAGAGACAGGGGGGAGGGGGAGTTCATTTACTTGGAATGGGTGTTGCTAAGCAGACAGGCAGAGAGACAGCTGTGACACAGGCTTTGTTATCAGAAGGACAGGAAGGAAGGAAGAAAGGCAAACCTTGTATCTCCCTCCAGACAGCGAAAGCCGCCCTCCTGCAGCTTTGTTTACCACACATGGGTTGGCAAAACTGAATCAGCGAGCTCCACTCAGCGACGACAGATTGCCACTCTCGTACAAAGAAGACCGGCTTTCAGTGCTTTTTTTCTCCTTTATTCATGTCACCGCGCTGAAGTTGGGCTCCACGTGTGACCGCTGGAAAATAAGCTCCTGTGACATGTGGGGTCATTTATCGGCGTGCGATCAGGTGTCCGCCATTACTGGAGCGCCCACGAGGTATATCTCTGTCGGCACGTGTGAGCTACCAGCGGGCGCTAGCAGCGCCCGGCCAGTGACGTTATGAGGTCATTCTGACAGGCGTGCGGTCCAGCCTGGAGCAAGAGGCACTGTGCACGTCGTGATATAAATTCAGAAGCTATACGCTGTTCCTCAGGCCACCGAGCACGATCTCATAAATGTCGTGCTGACACTTGAAAATCAACATCAACGTTATGGACGAGAGGGAGGAAAAATAGGAGCAGAGGGTGAAATGAAGCTGAATATGCTAATAGGAATTGCTAGTCACAATTCCTCTCATTAATACATAAAGATTCAGAAGTTGGGTTAAGATGGGGGGTAAAAAGATATCGATGATATCTAAATCTGCGTGTGCACTGATGAGACAAAACATTAGGGCCACCTGCTTCGTCCTTGTTAAGCTTCCGGAAATATGTTGCAACAGATGTGTACACAGAGGTCACGTTATTCCAGTAAATTAGCAGTATGTTTCGACTGGCATTTCGCGTACGTGACTGCGTGCCAAGACACAACCACCGTTGTGGGGCACGAAGAACATGAACGACCCAAAGACCAATTTCCATTCTAACGTACTCACTGCAATCTAAAGTAACGGAGTATTTGAGTTAACACGGGAACACTTTTCGGTCGTATGATTTTGAGCGCCGCGTTCAGTACCTTGCATTGAATGGTGTACTCTGTGTTTAGGGCTGCCAAAGACTGCTTCTTATGCTGCTTTACAAAACGCGCAAGCCTCCGAGCTCCACATTCTGTGATGAGTGGACATCCAACACTTTGCCGTTTGCTTCATGGTTTCACTCCCCTTCAAACACAATTCGTAGATTCTCACGACAGTAGCACGCGAACCTTGGTTTAGCTTCGTCGTTTTCGATATAATCGTTCTCATGTGCAAGGCCATAACAATATGCCCTTTGTCAAAATCGTTGATTTCAGTGGATTTTCGTACTTGCTGCCCTTGCCGTTGCTACAATGATTCGCCTTTCGTCTTTGCTCCGATTACATACTTCCCTCACCACGTCACGTCCCCCAAATGCCACTAAGCAGCATTCAGTTCTGCAATGAGCTATGGCTATAATGTTTTGATTATAACAACATACTCCACAAGCCACCTTACGGTGTGTGGCATATAGGCCTAACACTTTCGATAACACTATCTTTTCCAGCATCTCTGGTTACAATTGCGATTGGCACGTGGGAAGAATGGTTATCGCCTAACGTACGAGCATATAACATCAGAAATATCGTTCGTTTCCTCATTGCGGTGATTTGGCGAGACGTAGAGAAAGCTGGGGCAGGACAGGAACACGAGAGGGAATGGGATTAGGAGTTAATTTTGGATGGAAAGTGGTACACTCCAGAATCACAGAATGACTATGATGGTAAGAAGCCATTGTAGAAGAGTCGTCCTTGATTGTTGCGACAGTCACGTTTTGTGTTTGTTTTTCGCGTTCATATTGCAATATTAGTAACTCTTCGTCTGCAAGGTAAGTGAGGAAGATTTATCTATAAGTTACCTGTTTCTTAATATCTCAAAACGCGTGGCAGACTACTTCAATGCATTTAGAGAATGGCTGGTTTTCAAAGTGCTTTGTGGGTTTGAAGAGTATGTAACGTCACAGGTTGGGGTGGAACGGTCCCCGCTGTACTGAAGTTTCGTTCTGCACCAGGTAGCTTACCATTCCTCCCTAGTGTGTACTTTTTAGTATTCATATTTATTCTAACACTTCTAAGATACATTACTATATTTCAGTTTGTTCATACTGTTGCCATTGACTGTTCTTATTTTTTCATAGACCGTTAGAAGATACGAAGGCAAAAGGTGGTCCGCAGAAAACGTGGAAGAGTCACTGACAGCTGTTGTGAAAAAGGAAATGGGATTCAGGAAAACCATTAATGAGTTCAATGATGCTAAAAGGGAAAATTTTGTAGTGGTTTCTGAAATGAGCAAGTGTTTGTGCTTGTGGGTTATTTAAAAGAGATTACGGCAGATTGTTTGGCTTGACAATGAAGGAGTTCAGAACTTCAGCTTTTCAGTTAGCGGAGAAAGACAAACTGAAGTCCCCGTCTGCTGAAAGCAGGTAAAGAGTGAGTGACTGAGTTTCTTTCGAGGCATCTAATGGTTTGGCAATTCTAAACTCATATGCTTATTGCGTTTTTGTAGACTTTAAGAAATATTATTGGAGTTGAAGTTAAACTCCTAAGGAAACGAAAATTTTTCATAGCCTTTACACTATATAAGAATTAAGAAAGTGGTCCTGTTCTGGCCAAGGCTTGAGATACAATGGACCAATGTTGCACGATGATGGGTTGCGCCCCTGCCAACGGTGACTTGATAAAAACTACAATATAGTCTGATGAACCTGCACGTTACCCGAGGCCCTGGATATGAGTTCAACTTTAGCAGCAAATTATGGGTTGGAATGTTGACACAATCCTGGATCCCTACCCGTTCCTGTTGCTCGACCCCACCTAACGTCCATTTCTAATAAATAATTTGATATTCCGCAGACGTTGTGGTTCCAAATGCGTGACGCTGCGTACTTTGGAGGAAACGTGCCACGGACTTTAAGCGGAGCCATTTCTGGGAAACGGATCGGTCATAGCGGTTCTGTTTTATGTCCTCCACGTTTGCCTAAGCTATGTCTCCTGGATTTCTTCGTGTTGGAACACTTGAGGAAGCACGTTTATCCAGCGCCGCTGATGAATGTGGAGGAATTGGTAGCGCAGTTCCTTGCTGCATTTGTAGCTAAAGGTACAGGTATGGCTGTGAAGAGAGTCGAGCCAAAGTCACTAAATGTTTGAAGATGCAGGGAGGTCACTTTGAGCATGTACTCTGAACATTATGTCTGTTTATTTGGAAAACTTGCTGCCACTGTTAGTGTATGTAACTTGTCGCTATTAATAGATGTGGTTTGTACGTTTGACATCTTATTACGTTCCAAGTTAAAAATCGTATCTCACATTGTCTACCATAGCATTATTGGGGAGGAAAGAAAAGATTACTCTTAGACCAAGACTGGAACTCGACGTGTTTCAACGTGAAACTCTACCAATTCCAGTAAGCGAGTAACACAGTAATGCAGTACTGAATGAAGGTACTTGTGCATGTGACGACATTGTTGCTCAACTGGCGCTTCTTTGACATCCTTTTTCTATCGAAAATGTGCATGGGACCTAATTTTTTAGCAGATATTTTTGTATTATTAGTATGCAAGGAAGCCCGCTGTGTTGTCCGTGAGCATGAATATAAGGTGCAGATTTATGTACGGGAATTGAAACTCAGGGGTTAATCGGCATTGAAGCTACTCTGTGACTCCGTCGCTCAATTGTCTTTTCCGCACAAGGCTGTAGACTTTTGGACTTTAAATGTTTCAGAAAGTTTTTTTCCAGTACAATCGACTTGGTAAAATAAAGCTTTTTAGGTAGACTTTACTATCGTTCCTCTAGGTAGATTCTGCTACCGTTCCTCTGGGAAGTATTAGACTCCGATCTTACCCCATTTGTGATTCGGCGTTGACAACATTGTGCTGTCGGTGCTTTGGTGATATGTGAGAGATGGATTCGTGATAGCATCTTAACGTCAGGCACCACTTGATATTACTGTAACGAGTACAAGTATGGAGTGTTTTTGATACTAAACAATGGTTTCTTTGTTAACAAGACCGTATGCAGCAGCTCACAGGCGTGTAATATAAATTCTTAGTACTTTTTATTCCCCTGGATGTTTTCACCATGTCACACTGTCAACATTGCCAATCGCCCGTTTCCTCAAATACCGGCAGCGCTTCGGAGATTCACAGATTCCGTTTCTTTCCAATGGTCGCTGGAACATTCGTCTTAAAGAGGCGGCGCTAGTTATCAGACGAAGGCATTCGCACGTGTTGCTAACAGCCACAAGTGATTTGTCCATCTGCAAGACTGTGTATGATTTTTCACGCAATTAGTAGGAGCCCGTAAGATAGCACTTCCTTACGACTGACAGTCATTATACGGGGATGTGTTGTACTGCTGAAAAACTTAGGGCGTACAGCACATCCCCGTATAATGCCTGTCAGTCGTAAGGAAGTGCTATCCTACAGGCTCCTATATTATTCCCAGTTCTGTCTGCAAGCTGACAGTGACTTCTGCATGACTCGCGGTCTTGCGTCGACAGAGACAAACATCGTCTCTTTGTGAATACGGTGCTGATTGCACATCTATGACTTTGTATGTTGGAAGAGTTTATTTTTTCTACTGCACTGTGACTATGTCCCTGCCTTGTTTGCGCGCAGTGATGTCGTTTATGATTATTTCCGTATCTATTTAAGAGTCTTATAGTGACGTAATATTGATAGAGTTACATGTCTGGCACATCTAGCCTAGCGTCGACGTGGTCCTAGAATTGTATTAGGTCGCTAATTTTTTTGTTTCTTACCTCAATATACCACGTGTGGATTACGTGTGGTGGTAGTGGGAAGTGGGGGGAGGGGGAGGAATGGTTCAAATGGTTCAAATGGCTCTGAGCACTGTGCGACTTAACTTCTGAGGTCATCAGTCGCCTAGAACTTAGAACTAATTAAACCTAAGTAATATAAGGACATCACACACACCCATGCCCGAGGCAGGATTCGAACCTGCGACCGAGCGGTCGCTCGGCTCCAGACTGCAGCGCCTAGAACCGCACGGCCACTCCGGCCGGTCGGGGAGGAATGGATACGTCTGTTGTACCTGTCCTGTTTACGTTTGAGGGATACTCATTATTAACGCACAGATACGTTTTTGTAGAAAATGCAGCAGTCTGCTGACTGTGAAGCAGAATTATACAGATTTGTAGAACATATTTGGATTTGTCCGTTTTTAGTATACGAGTTTTGTAGCAATGTCGCATATACTTACAGGGTTTATTTTGTTACGTGTTGTAATTCCACCTGGGAGGCAGCCTAGTCGAAAGTGTAGACACCCACGCTATTTACAAGGGCATGAAGGTTTTTGGTTTGAGGAGGGGATTATGTTTCAGTTTGATCCGGAAAGAAAGGGTAGTGTGGAGATCAAAGGAGTCCACAGATTTCATTCGTTGAGCATCGTTGTAGTTGTAGTTTTACACGAGCTAAGATTGGTTTTTCCGCGTTTTCCGTAGAGGTACTACGGAGGAGTAAAATTATTGGCAAATTGCGTCAGGTTTTATTGGGGCTGCGTGCCCTCTCCCTGAATGACTGAGCGTCATGTGTGCCAGGTACTAAGTCGGAGATGATTACACGTACGTTGTACAAATTTCCCTACAACTGGGGAGACGGTGTGGTGAAGAGTTAGGCAGTCATTCGGAGCACTCCCATTCTCAACGGGATGGCTACGTTCGTACGAGAACTTCCATACCGTACTGGCACTATCCAGCGAATAAAGGGAGGAGAACGATGTGTATTTGCACCAATGTCATAGGATGTGTTTACTGTTGTCACTGCGAGCGGACGATCTCTCGGCCAACAATGTTTGATACCAACCGCAACATCGTCGGCGGTTGCTGGGCACTGTGTCCGTCATCACCTGCTTTGGCAGCAACACTGTACACGTCGAAGTCTGAGAGATGATTTACCCTCAAACAAGTGGCATGAGTATCTATGGGTTTGTCACAGATCTGCTCGCCTCTCTTTAGAGATGGCCTACAAATATTATTGGTTGGAGACTACAACATCACACAGTCTAGGAAAGTAGTATGATATTTCTCATACAATATCTTTGGCTTATAGGATTCTCTGGAACGTTACTATTATAGTCAACGTGTTCGTCTGTAACACTGTGACGACACGCACTAGTAGTGGTGCTACAACTTGGCAATGATTCATAAATCCGGACGAAAGACAAGAGCATTATGACGTCAACATGACGCATAGCACCGTGTGCGACACAACTCGATGTTGTCACATAAGTCACTTAGCCGGGTACAATGCGTAAAACTGTGGAAAATGTGTAAAACTGAAAGTACTTACGTATCCGTCTGGGTGAGGCCTCTGCGCCGGCCGCGGTGGTCTCGCGGTTCTAGGCGCGCAGTCCGGAACCGTGCGACTGCTACGGTCGCAGGTTCGAATCCTGCCTCGGGCATGGATGTGTGTGATGTCCTTAGGTTAGTTAGGTTTAAGTAGTTCTAAGTTCTAGGGGACTGATGACCACAGCAGTTGAGTCCCATAGTGCTCAGAGCCATTTGGTGAGGCCTCTGCTGGTGACCCGACATATTAAACAAACGGTCGTCACGTTACTAAAGTTCTTAATAATAAAACGGCCTAGGCCTATCCCTATGATGCACAGTTCCGGACTGCCTGTTTTAAAAGATAGAGAGATGTGCTCAGTATCAGTGATGTCTAATTGAGGCACACTTACAGCGTTGTGATTCCTGACAGCATCATGGCGTCGATGCGACGTCGGGAACAGTGTTGTGTCGTTGAAAAAAATGAGTAAAATTGTGGAAAAGCTGGTAAAAATACGAAATCGAACAAAAAAATCCAAAATTTAACAAAAATTGGGAGAAAAACATAGAACTGAGAGTGCTTACATACTGGTTTAGGTGAGGGCTCTGATGGTTCCATGTAGTTCTGTCCTTGACAAATCGACGTATGGGGTCATAATTTGTTATAAACAATCAGATACAGCCATTCCCTATGCTCCAGAGGACGTCCCGGTATAAAATAGGAGAATGGGAGATACGTAAGTAAAATTGGGGAACTATGAAAAATGTGGAAAAATACGTAAAAATAAGAGTACTTACACTATGTGATCAAAAGTATCCGGACACCCACCTGAAAATGACTTACAAGTTCGTGGCGCCCTCCATCGGTAATGCTGGAATTCAATACGGTGTTGGCCCACCCTTAGCTTTGGTGACAGCTTCCACCTTCGCAGACATACGTTCAATCAGTTGCTGGAAGGTTTCTTGGGGAATGGCAGCCCATTCTTCACGGAGTGATGCACTGAAGAGAGGTATCGATGTCGGTCGGTGAGGCCTGGCACGAAGTCGGCTTTCTAAAGCATCCCAAACGTGTTCTGTAGCATTCGGCTCGGGACTCTGTGCAGGCCAGTCAATTACAGGCATGTTATTCTCGTGTAACCGCTGCACCACAGGCCGTGAATTACGAACAGGTGCTCGATCGTGTTGAAAGATGCAGTCGCCGTCCCCAAATTGCTCGTCAACAGTGGGAAGCAAGAAGGTGCTTAAAACGTCAAAGTAGGCCTGTGTTGTGATAGTGCCACACGCTATAACAAGGTGTGCAAGCCCCCTCCATGAAAAGCACGACCACACCATAACACCACCGCCTCCGAATTTTACTGTTGGCACTACCCATGCTGGCAGATGACGTTCACCAGGCATTCGCCATACCCACACCCTGACATCGGTTCGCCACATTGTGTACCCTGATTCGCCACTCAACATAACGTTTTTACACTGTTCAATCGTCCTATGTTTACGCTCCTTATACCAAACGAGGTGACGTTTGGCATTTACCAGTGTGATGTGTGGCTTATGAACAGCCGCTCGACCATGAAATCCAAGTTTTCTCACCTCCCGCCTAACTGTCATAGTACTTGCAGCGGATCCTGATGCAGTTAGGAATTCCTGAGTCCTGGTCTGAATAGATGTCTGCCTATTACACATTACAACCTTCTTCAGCTGTCGGCGGTCTCTGTCAGTCAACAGACGAGGTCTGCCTGTACGCTTTTGTGCTGTACGTGTCCCTTCACGTTTTCACTTCACTATCTCATCGGAGACAGTGGACCTTGGAATGTGGAAATCTCGCTTAAAGACTTATGACACAAGTGACACCCAATCATCTGACCACATTCGAAGTCCATGAGTTCCGCGGAGCGCCTTGTTGTGCTCTCTCATGATGTCTAATGACTACTGAGGTCGCTGATATAGAATACCTGGCAGTAGGTGGCAGCACAATGCACCTAATATCAAAAACGTATGTTCTTGGGGGTGTCAGGATACTTTTGATCTCATAGTATATATCTGCCTAGGTGAGGTCTCTGCTGGTGCCACATAATGTCGGAATTATCAAATAGAACACAAGTGAAGTGATTTAACGTTATTTGTTATTAACATATAGACATTCTCTAGCTATGATGCCCATCTCCCGAGTGACGCCTCCCACACAAGCGCCCCAGTTAGAAGAAGATGTGGACGGGGCGCATGATCCTCATTATTTGAAAAGGTGTTCCGCCATTTTTATCTTAAGTTACGTTTTGTATAAGTAACACAACTGCCTGGATGATGGCCCAAGGTGTCTTTGATCAATTCCCAGTGATTTACCAACGGAGATTGGGAGACGTAGGAAGCCCAAGTATGTGACCTAACACCGGATGTGTAATATGACACCGGATGCGATAACATCGTCATCTGGCCGTGAACCCGCCCTGGTCTCTTACTGATATGTAGTCAAAATTATGGCTCACTCGATGCGACAAATTTCGAAGAAATTTCATCATATCTCGCAGTTTTTGTATTACAACTTGCAGTGTGGCGTTTCAAGGCGATTGCGGATTGAAGATTTATCATAAAGACGTCACTCTTGATACGATTTCTTAGAAATAAAAATCAGTTAATGACACATCTGCCGTAAAAAGACTTCAGGAGGTACGAAGAGAAACAGCACTCAAGATGAAAGGTGCATGTTCATTGGTGTAGTGCAATGGTTAAGGTCGTGGAATACAGAGACGAAGAAGGTCGGTTAGTGTTGGCTTATATGCTAATAAGCTTTTTTCCACCTGAGTGTTTTTAACACGGTCTTCAAAATTTGATGTTATTTGCACACACATCACAAAAACTTTTGCATCACCCCGGTTCCCAGAACTCCTGAAGATAGATGTTGGCTGTGCATATTGTATCACAGACACAGTCCCTTTGACAGTTCAGTGATGTCATTAAACCCGCACAAAGATGTAAACAACCATGCCTATTGGACGGAGGGGGTCCGACAGCTGATCTGTTCCAGTCAATCTACCAGGAAGGAGGTACAGGGCTTGTGTTCACAGTAGTTCAACCATGCCTAGGCGGTCAATACTGCGGTTCGATCGTGTCCGCATTGTTACTTTGTGCCAAGAAGGGCTTTTAACAAGGGAAGTGTGCAGACGTCTCGGACTGAACCAAAGCGATGTAGTTGGAACATGGAGGAGATACAGAGAGACAGAAATTGTCGATGACATGCCTCGCTCCGGACGCCAAAGAGCTACTACTGCAGTGGATAACCGCTACCTACGGATTATGACAGCAATGCCACCCTGTTGAATGATGCTTTTCGTGCAGCTGCAGGACGTCGTGTTACGACTCAAACTGTGCGCAATAGGCTGCGTGACGCACAACTTCAGATGTCTATGGCGAGGTCCATCTTTGCAACCACACCTTTCAGTGTGGTACAGATGGGCCCAACAACATGCCGACTGGACTGCTCAGGATTGACATCACGTTCCATTCATCGGTGAGTGTCGCACATGTCAGACAATCATCGGAGATGTTTGGAGGGAACCCGGACAGGCTGAACGCCTTAGACACACTGTCCAGCGAGTGCAGCAGGGTGGAGGTTCCCTTCTGCTATGGGGTGGCATAATGTGGGGTCGACGTACGCCGCTGGTGGTCATGGAAGGCGCTGTAACGGCAATACGAACGTGCGTGCCATCCTCCGACTGATAGCGTAACCATATCGGCAGCATACTGGCGAGGCGTAGTCTTCATGGACGACAATTCGCGCCCCCATCGTGCACATCTTGTAAATGACTTCCTTCAGTATAACAACATCGCTCGACTAGAGTGGTCAGCATGTTCTCCACACGTGAACCCTATCGAACATGCCTGGGATACATTGAAAAGGGATGTTGATGGACGACGAGACTCAGCATCATTCTGAGGGATCTACGTCGAATCGCCGTTGAGGAGTGGGAAAATCTGGATGAACAGTGCCTTGATGAATAAAAGGCTCTCGATTTTCCAAGCCGTGTCAATTCGAATAAAATCCTAGAGCTTTCGATGGCCATCTCCGCCATCGTCGTCAGAAGTTCACTGACTGCCGGGGCTGTTACGGTCTCTCGCTTATGTAGGCACGATGACATCATCAGCACCGGTGACGTCAGGTGGCGCCAGGTGCAGGCGCCACGTTTGAAATTGCCGCTCCCGCGTCGCGCATCGGTCTCTGCTTTCTTTCAATGTCCAACGCCCGTCCCCATGCCCGTTGTTGTTTAAGCGAATCTCGGCCGCTTCTTTTATAACGGAATGCCAATATGTAGACGCATGAGCCAACACTTTTGTATTTTCGAACTGTATTTTATATCCGTTTTCTAGGAAATGCTCCGCTATGGCCGACTTGTCAAGCTCCCTTTGTTTTATATGGCGTTTGTGCTCAGTACAACGCTCCGCAACCGTGCGAATTGTCTGTCCAATGTACATGCTGCCACATTCACAGGGAACACCATACACACCGAACACTCGAAGAGCAATGTCGTCTTTAAAAGGGCGCAACATATTTCGTATCCTGGGGGCGGGCCGGAACACTGGTCTTAGCCCATGTTTCTGCAGCAGACGTCCTAACGTACTGCTAGTTGCTCCACAGTATGGCAGAAATACAGTCCGTTTGGCCTATTCTACTAATTCACCAGGTGTCTTTCGTCGGCGGCCCTTGAAAGCGTTTGAGATGTCTCTTTTGCTATAGCCATTTTCCCCGAAAATACGTTTTAAGTTCTGCAATTCAGACTGTAGGTGGTCGTCGTCAGAGATAATCTTGGGTCTATGAACCAATGTGTTCAGGACAGCTTTCTTGTGTACAGGGTGGTGGAAACTATTAGCGTTCAAGTACCGATCAGTGTGTGTTGGTTTCCGGTACACTGAATGACCAAGCTGGCCTCCTGCCTTCCGCTCAACAAAAACATCCAAGAATGGTCGCTTGCTGTGCTTCTCCATCTCGACAGTAAATTTAATGTTGGGATGGACATCATTCATATGATCGACGCACTGCTGTAGTGCATCTTCACCATGAGGCCATATCAGGAAGGTGTCATCAAGATATCATAGAAAGCAAGATGACCGTAATGTCGCAGTTTTCAGAGCCTGCTTCTCAAAGTGCTCCATGAAGTAATTTACGATTTCTGGAGACTGTGGTGATCCCATGTCTGTGCCGTCAGTCATCTCATAATATTCATCGCAGTACAAAAAGTACGTTGTCGTTAGGACGTGATGGAACAACTTAATGATTCCAGATGGAAAATGTTGGGCCAAAAGATCCAGCGTATCTTGTATTGGCACCTTCGTAAAAAGTGACAACATCCAGGCTAACCATTAGGTCGTTTGGGCCTATGTTCATTCTCTTGAGTGTCTCAACAAATTTCTGCGAGTTGACAACATGGTGTTCGCAATGTCTCAATTTTGGTGCTAATAATCCTGCCAGATGTTTAGCAAGTCTGTAGGTGGGCGAACTAATTGCACTAACAATGGGCCTCAGAGGAACACTTTCCTTATGTATTTTTGGTAATCCATAAAGCCCGGGAGGTCTGGCGGCAAGAGGCATTTCTTCACAACTTCATCTGGTAAACCAGAATCCTTTTATAACTTCCCTGTCTTTCTGACAATGGCCTGTGTGGGATCACGACTAAGCTTGCGGTACGTGGGGTCTTCTAATAATTGTAGCATCTTCTGGTGGTAGTCTGCAGAGTTCAGAACCACGGTGGCATTCCCTTTTTCGGCTGGCAAGACAACCAAGTCCTCTTCCTCACGTAATAACCGTAGGCAACGTCGTTCCTCCTGGCTAATATTAGATTTTGGTGGCTTAGCTTTCGCCAGGATATGGCTGGTACTTAGCCTGACACCCTAAGCTGCATCGTGCGAAAGATTCCTAACGCACTGCTCTATTCCACTAATTATATCCAATATTGGCAGACGTCGTGGAACTGGAGAAAAGTTGAGGCCTTTACTCAGCGCTGACATAGAGCCGTCGTCCAGTTCTTGGTTGGAAAGATTAACAACCGTTCTATGGGGCTTATCGGGTTTCACAACAGTTCTTTCGTGATCCAGTCGGTCGAACTTGGCACGTTGCTTCGACGTTGCCTTGGATAAACCTGCATGTTGTTGCGCTGCCGTGGCCACATCCACCAACTCCCAATCGAATGGTGACAATGTTGATGAGAAAGACAGATGACACTCAAGCAGGTTCAAATGGTTCAAATGGCTCTGAGTACTATGGGACTCAACTGCCGTGGTCATCAGTCCCCTAGAACTTAGAACTACTTAAACCTAACTTACCTAAGGACATCACACACATCCATGCCCGAGGCAGGATTCGAACCTGCGACCGTAGCAGTCGCACGGTTCCGGACTGCGCGCCTAGAACCGCGAGACCACCGCGGCCGGCCAAGCAGGTTCCTGGCACTATGATCAAGCTCGTACCTTGTCTGTCGTATCCGCTGTCTCACTATGGCGAGACTGGTCCTCTTCAAAATTCTGGCCACTGCAGCAGTTCGAATGTGGTGCTTGACTAATGCAAAACGAGGAATTACCTCCTTGTCCCGGCAGCGCTGTAAAAATGCCAAAGACCTCAGCAGATGTGATCTCTTTTTCCGCAGTTTTTCTAACAGTCTCACACTGCGCTGTTAAAGACGACATTGCTCTTCGAGTGTCCGGTGTGTATGGTGTACCCTGTGAATGTGGCAGCATGTACATTGGACAGACAATTCGCACGGTTGCGGAGCGTTGTACTGAGCACAAACGCCATATAAAACAAAGGGAGCTTGACAAGTCGGCCATAGCGGAGCATTTCCTAGAAAACGGATATAAAATACAGTTCGAAAATACAAAAGTGTTGGCTCATGCGTCTACATATTGGGATTCCGTTATGAAAGAAGCGACCGAGATTCGCTTAAACAACAACGGGCATGGGGACGGGCGTTGGACATCGAAAGAAAGCAGAGACAGATGTGCGACGCGGGAGCCACCTGACGTCACCGGTGCTGATGATGTCATCGTGCCTACATAAGCGAGAGACCGTAACAGCCCCGGCAGTCAGTGAACTCCTGACGACGATGGCGGAGATGGCCATCGAAAGCTCGAGGATTTTATTCGAATTGGCGCGGCTTGGAAAATCGAGAACGTTTTATTCATGTATGCCGTCGCGAAAGACTTCGAGGACACAGTGCCTTGATGAACCTTTGGATAGTATGCCAGACGAATACAGGCATGCATCAATGTAAAAGGACGTGCTACTGGGTATTAGAGGTACCGGTGTGTACAACAATGTGGACCACCACCTCTGAAGATCTCACTATCGTACATGGAATGTGTGGTTTTCATGAGCAATAAAGTTGGAGAAATGATGTTTATGATGATCTCTATTCCAATTTTCTTTACAGGTTCTGGAACTCTCGGAACCGAGGTGATGCACAACATCAGGAACCAGCTTCTTCGACTTTATGACGTCTGTCTGTTTAGAAAGGAAAGGCTGAAATTGCTATGATTGACAAACAAAGGATTGTCATTTGTATTTCTTGCTTGTCACAAATATTTGATTGTTTTTACGAAATACGTCACAATTTGCGAATGTATGGTTGGGTAGGAACAGAAGACAAGTGATTAAATTGCTGCGAGTGAAATATTTAGATGCTCTTTCTGCGATTTCAGAGGGTCCACTTAACCACACTAGAATCTGGTGTCTGTTTCATGAATGAACTACTTCGAATGTGCTGCTGGACATGTACGCGTTTGCTAGTAAGCATTTACTAGTAAGCTGAGCGTGTGACTAGCTTCTCACACGTTCTTACTATATGATGTTGTCTGGCAATGGAAACGGATCCCGGCGCTAGTCGGAGGTGAGCAGAGCGCTGAAACGGGGACACTCGGCTGCTCGCTGCGACCATTGTACGGAGCGGCTTGGCATACACTGCAGAGCTCCGCACCAGAGTCGCTAGCTCACTCGACCCGCGATCGACGGTGAATGCGAGAAGCGAGGTGCGCGTGGAATTTAATCGCCGCACCTCTTTCCTCTCTCAATGCTACGGAATGTCAGAATTTAAAGCAACCGAGCCTCTCGCTTGCGGGCGTCAATGGATTCACGGTGTGCACAGCGAGAGAATAAAACGGTCCCAAAATCGTTTTGACTGTTCTGATCTGCTTAGGCTCTTTTCCGTAAATGGAATCAAGCGGGATTTACCGTGAAAGGGCTAACGAATAGGTAATTGAAAAATGGCTATTCTGTATCATCCATCCGTGCACCATTCCCAACCGTCAAAACATTAATGCGCTTCCACTGCCTTGACGTGAGGAGATAAAACTGAGAGGTTTTGAATGTTCGTAATTTATCATACTACAGGGTGATTCAAAAAGAATACAACTTTAAAAATGTGTATTTAATGAAAGAAACATAATATAACCTTCTGTTATACATCATTACAAAGAGTATTTAAAAAGGTTTTTTTTTTCACTCAAAAACAAGTTCAGAGATGTTCAATATGGCCCCCTCCAGACACACGAGCAATATCAACCCGATACTCCAACACGTTCCACACTCTCTGTAGCATATCAGGCATAACACTATGGATAGCTGCTGTTATTTCTCGTTTCAAATCATCAATGGTGGCTGGGAGAGGTGGCCGAAACACCATATCCTTAACATACCCCCATAAGAAAAAATCGCAGGGGGTAAGATCAGGGCTTCTTGGAGGCCAGTGATGAAGTGCTCTGTCACGGGCTGCCTGGCGGCCGATCCATCGTCTCGGGTAGTTGACGTTCAGGTAGTTACGGACAGATAAGTGCCAATGTGGTGGCGCTCCATCCTGCTGAAATATGAGTTGTTGTGCTTCTTGTTCGAGCTGAGGGAACAGCCAATTCTCTAACATCTCCAGATACTGTAGTCCAGTTACAGTAGCACCTTCGAAGAAAAAGGGACCAAAAACTTTATTGGCTGAAATGGCACAGAAAACGTTCACCTTAGGCGAGTCACGTTCATACTGAGTTGTTTCCCGCGGATTCTCAGTGCCCCATATACAGAAATTGTGACGGTTGACTTTCCCATTAGTGTGGAAAGTTGCTTCATCACTAAACACAATCTTTGAAACGAAAGATTCATCTGTTTCCATTTGGGCAAGGATAAAATCACAGAAATCGATTCTTTTAATCTTATCAGCTGCAGACAGTGCTTGAACCAATTTCAGACGATAAGGTTTCATAACTAACCTTTTTCGTAGGACTCTCCATACAGTTGATTGTGGAATTTGCAGCTCTCTGCTAGCTCTGCGAGTCGATTTTCCTGGGCTGCGAACAAATGCTTGCTGGATGCGTGGTACATTTTCATCACTCGTTCTCGGCCGTCCAGAACTTTTCCCTTTGCACAAACACCCATTCTCTGTAAACTGTTTATACCAACGTTTAATACACCACCTATCAGGAGGTTTAACACCATACTTCGTTCGAAATGCACGCTGAACAACTGTCGTCGATTCACTTCTGCCGTACTCAATAACACAAAAAGCTTTCTGTTGAGCGGTCGCCATCTTAGCATCAACTGACGCTGACGCCTAGTCAACAGCGCCTCAAGCGAACAAATGTACAACTAAATGAAACTTTACAGCTCCCTTAATTCGCCGACAGATAGTGCTTAGCTCTGCCTTTTGTCGTTGCAGAGTTTTAAATTCCTAAAGTTGTGGTATTCTTTTTGAATCACTCTGTATTATACTGATATTCTATGCAATCATAGTGGTAAAAAGAATTATACCATGTGATAAAAGCTCTCTGCGTCTCAATTTATTCTCCCCAAGCATGTTAGCAATAGGATGACAGGGCGTCTTTTGCTGTTTTGAAAGCTACAGTCTTCCAGGAATGCATTCCAAATAATTGTATCACACCGAGAATGGGTATTTTCTTCATTATTCTTGAGGAACAGTGCTAACTGTTGCCGAATTTATAACCTATTTGATCAGTCATGTATGTGTACAACATAGTTTATTCTGTTTTATTCTTCCAAGGACCAAAAGGTGTGTTCCGATTTTAAATCAGGAAAAAAATATCGTCTTTGGCTATACGGTGGTTGATCAGACTCATCTCCCCTTGCTGAGTCAAATGAAAATCTTAAATATTTTTTTAAACGTTATTTATTATGTAGAAGAGGTACAAAGCTGTATCACTTTTCAACTTAATCTGCCACACGCTCAATGCAAGTCCTCCAGCTCCTACAAAGTGCATAAATTCCTTTAGAAAAAAATTATTTTGGTAGTTTGCGCAACCACTCATGCACTGCGTGGCGTACCTCTTCATCAGAACGGAACTTCTTTGCTCCCATTGCGAAATTCGGTGTCACTCGGTGGTTTTGCTTCACTATGGCTTCAACTGCTGCAGTGTTCTGTGGAGTCGCAACTCGTTGTGCCTGACCTGGACGAGGAACATCTTCCACTGAAGTCACACCATTTGCGAACTTCCTACTCCATTCGTAGACTTGCTGCTGTAACAAACTTGCATCACCGTACTGAACCTTCATTCGTCGATGAATTTCAATAGGTTTCACACCTTCACTACGCAAAAACCGAATAACAAAACGCTGTTCGTCCCTGGTGGAAGTCGCAAGTGGGGCGGCCATCTTTATACTGGTACTGCGACGGTATGTGAGCATCTGCACTATGCTGCCACCTACAGGCCATTCTGCACGCTGTTTGTATCACGCTTACCAACTTACATGGTAATGGCGCGTAATTTAGATTTGTTATTACAAATTTAACGTTTTCATCTGACTCACCCTCGTATTTTTGGAGTAAGTATTTTTAGTGTGAGATGTCTTCTGGCTATTTCCATGCTATCCGCTACGGCATCCTCTGCTGTGCGTACCCCTTCATGTAGAGCAGCAATTCTATCCCACGTCTTCAGTCATTTGTTGGATACATTCTAATTATCTGCCATCTCCCACAGTTTTCGCCACCTGCAGCCGTCTCTAATGCGATGGAAGTTGCTCTGATGTCTTAGCACATGTCCTATCATCGTGCTCCACCTTTTTGTCGGTGCTTTCCATGTGTTCCTTTCTTCACCGATTCTGCGAGAATCTACACACGCGTTACCACTTCACCTAATTTTCAACGACTTTCTAAGACACAACAACTCAAACGCTTAATTTCTCTTCCTTTTCCGGTATGGCCACAGTTCAAGATTCAGTTCTATACAATGCTGTGCTTCAAACGGGCTTTTTCATAAATTTTCCCTCATGTTAAGGCCGATGTTTGATCTTCGCAAACTTCCTGGGGACCGGCAACTCTTTCTTTTCTGAGCTTATCTGTTTTTCTAGTCTACCTTGCTTCGTTCGTCACGTGCTATTTCACATCAAAAGTATCTACGCTCTGATAACCGCTATATGGTGTGTAATTAGTCAAAATCCTCGATTTTCTTCTAATGACAGTAGCTTCAGTTTGTACGATAAGATAAAAGAAGGTATTAAAATTAGTACCTAAGTCACACCGATAGTGGATTTGAAATGTTGCGTCTCTCCCACAAAACGCTGAAAAATGGAGCTAGAAGTACAATGATTATTAACATAAATATGAGGACTTTAACAAAATATTAGAATACATTTTCATTACAACTTACTTAACTTTATTATAAATAGTTCAAACCTACAGGAACGATACTTACATGACAAGATAAGGATGGTAAAACACAAAAGCGAACAGTCAGGTATCTCATAACTGCCACAAGAAAACAGAAGGCGAAGACGTCTTTTATTTGTAGATCTAGAATAAATATTGGCATATGGACTCTTTGATCCTGTATAAAATATCAGTTACATTTTCCTTTCTACAAGTATACACAAAGTTCTACACACTAAAAATAATTTTTGGTAATGGGGTCTTAATATGCTCATTCCAGTCAGCAGATCCTTTAATGTGTCTTCACTTTCACTGAGGACAGAGCGATGTCATCAGCAAATCTTGTCATTGATACGCATTCACACTTAATTTTAATCTCACCCTTGAATCTTTCTCTTAGACTCTTCTTCATTGTCTAGATAGAACGGTACTGATGAAAGTACATTCCAGTCTGACACCCTATTTAATCCGAGCACTTCGTTCTTAGTCTTCCACTCTTATTGCTTCGTCTTGGTTCTTGAACTCATTGCATATTACTCCTCTTTCCCTGCAGCTTACATCAGGTATTACAGTGTCGAACGTTTGTTGCAAATCAACTAATCCTATGAATGTGTCTTGATGTTTCTTAGGCGTTGCGTCCATTATCAGTCGCAACGCTAGAACTGCCTCTCTGAGTTCTTTAGCTTTCTGTAATCCAAACTGGTCGTCACCTAAGTGATTCTCAGCTTCCTTTTCCTTTCTTCTGTTTATTATTATTGATAGCTGTTTCGATGCATGAGCCGTTAACCTGACTGTGCGATACTTCTCGCACTTATCTACCTTCTCTAGATAAATTAGTTTTTGCGATGATGGTGCAGCCAACCAGTGAACAATGTCATACCTAACCAAGAATACAAAAATGCTATACGTATTAACGCAACCAATATATACCGCTTGCGTAATTCGGACCGGGGAGAAATCACCTATGGCTTTCCCCTGAGCTCAATCTTAGGTTCACTGCTGTTCCTCATATATGTAAACGGCTTTCCGTCTAATATACGACAAGCAAAATTTGCGAGCGATACTATTATAATACTCGATACAAACATACATACAGCAACAGAAGAAATGGCTAACAAGATTCACAGAAGTATCATTGACTGGTTTTCTGTCAATGGTCTCGCTCACAGTTTTATAAACACACAACATTCTGGGTTGTGCACATCGAGAGGTGTAATTATCCGTGTACCACGTGCTAAGGAAATAATAAATACCGTGAAAACTTCAAAATCTTAGGTGTTCATGCTGATGAGAAAAAGTACATTTCGGAACTCCTACAACTACGTTCAGCCACATTTACACTTAGAATCATTGCAAATCTTTGGGAGAGACAAATCAATAACCTGACATATTTTGCGTACTTTCATTCAATAATGCCATATGGAAAAATGTTCCGGGATAAGTAGTCTTTAAGAAAAAAAGTCTTCGTTGCTCTAAAACGTGCTGTAAGATTAACGTGTGGTGCACACCCAAGATAATGTTGTAGACAGCTGTTTAAGGAATTGGGCATTCTGATTACTGTTTCACAGTAGTCGTATATTTACTCCCTCATAAAGTTTGTTGTTAATCATCCACTGCAGTTCAAAAGGAACAATGGTGTATGTTACTGCAATATCAGAAGGAAAAATTACATCTATTACTCCACATTCACGTTGTCTTTAGCACAAACAGCGGTTCACAAAATAGCAAAAAAAATTTGTTAACTTACCCAGATACACAAAATGTGTGACATACAGCAAAGAAAAATTGGAAAAAAAACTAAAAATGTTTCTTCTTGACAACTCCTATTCTGCAGAAAAATTTAAATTTGTGTAATGTGTGAAATGTGTTGCTAAGAATTAATAACTCACGTCTGTAGATATTAAAATAAATAAATAGAGGAAAGTATAAAAGAAAGAAACAACGCTAACTTTGTAAATATTCACCAAGAAGCCATGCTTAAGAATTAGGTTGTGATTAGGACTCGTTCTACATAATTACGACTACAATCAATGGAACATGAAACTAAAGGACTAAGTAACTTTCTACCACGGGAATTGTGTGGATGATTTTTACCTAATGCCTGATGGTATTTCTCGAGTTTAATGCACCTGCTTGAGTAGTCGCTCTGGTTAATGGCTACCCCAAGTATTTCAGATACTCCAAAGGAATGTTATTTGTCACTTTTGCTATATTTGATAGCAAATCCTCCAAGTTTTATTAAGCCCGGACTTAAACACAGGATCTCCTGTGTCTTACATAACGACTCCCATATCTTCCTCAGTCACTTCATCAGACAGATTACTAGTCAAAGGCGCTTTCCCTGACGTACCTGAGGACCTTGGGAGTTTGGTTTTACATGGGACTACTGTATTTTTGGGTTGCTTTTTTATGTAATGTTTCTACGCTGCTAATTATTCAGATACTTGTGAAACAAACGGACCTCTTAAACATCTAAAGTGGACTTACTGGTATTGTTTATCTATTCTATACCCTCGAATCGCCTGTATGGTGTTGGCTGAGCGTATTTAGTTTCCGCCGTCTCCTTTTCCTCTTCATGTATCAGTTACAAACTGACTGCGGAAAGACCAGTTGCTGGTAAGCCTCCGTGTGAGCTCGGATGTCTAAATTTACCCTCACGATCTTTTCACGAGGTTTGCCCAGGAGCGAGCCATACATTGGTCGATTCTCCTGGGAATTTCAAGAGTAGACCACAGCCTTGTCGCCGGCCGAAGTGGCCGTGCGGTTAAAGGCGCTGCAGTCTGGAACCGCAAGACCGCTACGGTCGCAGGTTCGAATCCTGCCTCGGGCATGGATGTTTGTGATGTCCTTAGGTTAGTTAGGTTTAACTAGTTCTAAGTTCTAGGGGACTAATGACCTCAGCAGTTGAGTCCCATAGTGATCAGAGGCATTTGAACCATTTTTGAACAGCCTTGTCACGACTGCTCGACTGCAGTGCCTTCCATTGTAGGTTGGGTTGTTTTGGGGGAGGAGACCAGACAAAGAAGTCATCGGTTCCATAGGATTAGAAAAGGACGGATAAGGAAGTCGGCCGTGCCCTTTCGAAGGGACCATCCCGGCATTGACCTGGAGCGATTTAGGGAAATCGCGGAAAACCTAAATCAGAATGGCCGGACGCGGGATTGAACCGTCATCATCCCAAATGCGAGTCCAGTGTGCTAGCCACTGCGCCACCTCGCTCGGTACTGGAGTTGAATGGACATCTTCGCAGCGCTTACGCACTTGCTAAATTAGCGTGTAATACACTACTTTTATACGGATTCGCTATCAGTTCTTTCCGATACAAATAGTAGACTAACAAACAGTATAGACGGTTCTGTAAGCTACCTTGGGTGGACTACGCCTCCTGAGGATTTTTCCGATGAATCTCTCTTTGGCATGCCTTAACAAAAGAAGATGGAAGTAAATATTCCATAATTCGAATGAAGAACAGTTGCCAACTTGAGTAACGTAGAAGCAAGGATTTTGGAACATAAACTGTGTTCGAACATTGTCAATTACCTCGAAGAAAACGGTCTATTGACACACAGTCAACATGGATTTAGGAAACATCTTTCTTGTGAAACACAACTAGCTCTTTAATCGCATGAAGTGTTGAGTGCCATTGACAAGGGATTTCAAACTGATTCCGTATTCCTGGATTTCCGGAAGGCATTGACACTGACCAAACAAGCGGCTGGTAGTGAAATTACGTGCTTGTGGAATACTGTCTCAGTTCTGTGACTGGATTCGTGGATTCCTGCCAGAGAAGTCACAGTTAGTAGCAACTCACGGAAAGTCATCGAATAAATAGAAGTGATTTGTAGCATTCCCCACGGTAGTGTTAAAGGCCCTTTGCTGTTCCTTATCTATATAAATGATTTGGGAGACAATCTGAGCAGCCGTCTGAGGTTGTCTGCAGATGACGTTGTCGTTTATCGACTAATAAAGTCATCATAAGATCAAAACAAATTGCGAAATGATTTAGAAAAGATATCTGTATGGTGCGAAAATTGGCTTTTGACCCCAAATAACGAAAAGTGTGAAGTCATCCCAATGAGTACTAAAAGGAATCCGTTAAACTTCGGTTACACGATAGGGCAGTCAAATCTAAAGGCCGTAAATTCAGCTAAATATCTAGGAATTGCAATTACGAACAACTTAAATAGGAAGGAACACACAGAAAATCTTGTGGGGAAGGCTAACCAAAGACTGCGTTTTATTGGCAGGACACTTAGAAAATGTAACACATCTATTAAGAAGATTGCCTACACTACGCTTGTCCGTCGTCTTTTAGAATACTGCTGTGAGGTGTGGAATCCTTACCAGAGAGGACTGACGGAGTACATCGAAAAAGTTCAACTAAGGGCAGCACGTTTTGTATTATCGCGAAGTATGGGAGAGAGTGTCACAGAAGTGATACAGGATTTGGGCTGGAAATTATTAAAAGGAGGGCTTTTTCGTTGAGACGGAATCTTTTACCGAAATTTCAATCACCAACTTTCTCCTCCGAATGCCAAAATATTTTATTGACAGTGACGTACAGAGGGAGAAACTATCACCATGATAAAATAAGGGAAATCAGAGCTCGTACGGAAAGATACAGGTGTTCGTTTTTCCGTGCGCTATATTACATTGGAATAATAAAGAAATGTGAAGGTGGTTCGATGAACCCTCTGCCACGCACTGAATTATGATTTGCAGAGTATCCGTGTGGATGTAGATCTAGATGCTTTTTCCACTGTAACTCGCTCATTCTACACACTCCTAGATATTTAATACGAGTGACAGCTTCCAGTGATCGTCCTTTAACCGTGTAATCAAACAATAAATGGTGCTATTTATGCGTGACACTTTACAGTTGTTATATGTTGAGGGTCAATTGGTAATCCTTGCAGCAAGCGTTGCATTTCGCTGCAACGGTGTAGTGTTGTCACTCCTCTATATACAACAGTATTATCGGTCATAATTCTCATGCAACTTCTGCAGTTACTCATTAGGTCATTTATATAAGTTGCGAAGAGCAACTGTCCAGTAGCCTTCTCTTTAACTTTAAACATACGAGGTGCGACAATAAAGTAATGAGACTGATGTGAAAAAAAAATGTTACTTACCGTTTTAGTCAAGTTTAGTGTTGCCTCCTTCAAAGTAGTTCCATTCTCATTGCACACACTTTTTCCTGCGCTTCTGCCATTGATGGTAACATTTTCGGAACTCATCTTCTGTAATATCCTCCAAGACCCTCGTCACAGCTTTTTGGACATCTTGTATTGTTTGAATACGGTGTCCCTTGACCGCCGTCCGACTCTTGGACATAGAAAAAAGTCGCACGGAGCGATATGTGGTTAATAAGGTGGCTGTGGTAGTACTGGAATTTGTTTTGAGGTTAAAAATTGCTGTTCTAACAGAGCAGTATGGGAAAGCGCATTATCGTGATGCAGAATCCAGTTATCAGCAATGTTGTCACGGACACGAAGAACTCTTTTACGAAGTCTTCCTAAAATTTCTTTGTAGTAATGTTGGTTAACTGCTTGTCCAGGAGGCACCCAGTCTTTATGAACAATTCCCTTGGAATCAAAGAAGCACACAAGCATGCATTTCACTTTTGACTTTGACATGAGAGGTATTTTTCTGTCTGGGTGATCCCTTTGAGAACCATTGCGAACTTTGGCGTTTTGTCTCTGGATCGTACTGAAACAACCAACTTTCATCACCAGTGATAACATTGCTCAACAATTCTGGACTGATTTCCGTTTGCTCTAATAGATCGGCTGCCACATTTTTCCGTGTTTCTCGCTCTTGTGGTGTGAGATTTTTGGGGACCATTTTTGCACAAATCTTTCACATATCAAGATCTTCAGTTATTATTAGACAAATCTTTTCTCGATTTATGTTTTCTTCTGCAATCATTTTCACGGATAATCTTCGATCAGATCGTACGAGTTCACGCACCCTGGCCAAGTTGACATCAGTCCGTGAGATAGATGGTCATCCACTGCGGTCTTCATCTTCAACATTCGTTCTGCCTTCACTAAACATTTTATGCCAATAAAAAAACTTGAGCTCTCGACATAACCTCCTCTCAGAAAGCCTTCTGAAGCTTATTGTAAGTTGTCATCTCGTTTTACTCAATTTAACGCAAAAAGAAATGGCATACCGTTACGGTTCCATTTCCGTGACGAGAGACACAAATACGTGTTGACTTATTACAGCAGAACTCACGACTGAGCAGTTGAATCGATGTGCTGCTTGGGCTAGAAGTAACTTATAGACCAAGGTCAAAGATATTGTGCCTACGCAAGCCTGCAGGGCTGCCACATCTTGCAAAGAAAATCTCATTACTTTATTTTCGCACCTCGTATGCCTGCAACTTCTCTCCATTAAGAATAATTCACAACTTGTGTGCATTGTCCTCTGTAAACAGTAACAGAGTATCGAATGGGACACTATAGTGCCATATTTGTTTTCCAAGTACGTTGCTTCTTCATCGTATAATATATTGAGCCCTCATGTATAATGAACATGCGTTTCTTAGTAGAGAAATCGCATAACTGGGGCTTAAAATCTCACGAGAACATCCTGAAGACTTTTATTCTTGCTGATTGTACCAAAAACTTTGGATGGATTCGTCACCAGATCCAGCAAATATTAAAATCCACCCTTTCGTAGATGTATTTGATAACAAAACACTGGTATTCCTCTCTACTATATGAACTAAGTTTCAGTCTTATTGATATGTACTTGTCAGAATTAAGCCTGAAGAGATTTTTCGATGCACAATGTGCCTATCATTACGTTTAAGTACTATACACACTGGAGAAATTTATCATACGATTCGGGGCGCTTCAGCCAATCTCAAGCATATGTTCAAAAAGGGCTTTTTTACTGCGTATGCGACTTAGAGGTCCTTCACCGTACGGTATCTTTTGGGTGGTCAGTCGACAAATTCTTGAATGCTGGTTGGGACTGATTTGTTTTCCAGGTTTGGAATAAATTTCCTTCATTAAATGTGTCTGTAGCAAGTCTCATACTCAGGGAATGAACGTAGGGAGAGCAGTTGCAGGAATCCTGAAATCGCCGTTCACGTCAAGATCCTGGTGGTGGCGGTTTGCCGTTGCCTTCCTCAGAGCTGTTATGAAGTGGTATTTACGTATCTGAGTCGTGTGGATGACTGTCATGAGTGATTTTACTGTGTAGTTTTGGGTGTCTGTTGTCATGACGAAGAGAAGGAAGAGGCTGAGACGCAGTGCGACCCATAGCCTACTGCTCTGGAAAAGCACCAAGGGGTCTCCCGAGCTTCATGTCCACATCCGATCAGCGGATCACAACCAACAGTTTCACATGCCCTTGTTCCATGAGGCATTACCGAGAATTTTGGAATTTAACCTAGGATATCGGCGCAAAGACTGATGACCAGAAACTTTGTCTCATCACCTCCACTCCCCTAGACGGCCGAAAAATGACAGTGAAACTTCCATCCACCACGAGGATTCAGGGTTACCTCCGAGTAGCGTGCCACAACGCAGAAGATTTCGCCACAAAGGCGGGTAAATATGTTTAGCTGTATCTAATACGAGTATATATCTGCAGATTATCAGTTCCTATATCAGAATATAATTCAAGATCCCTGCAGTTTGGTTTAAGTACACTGGATCTTTACAACATTCAGTCTGAGCTGTTCGTTAATACACCCTAAATGGATGAAAAGCTGCGTGGCTGAAACAGGAACCTTGCGAATTAAATTTCTGCGCATTGCTCACTAATTTAAGTAAGAGTTTTAAACAGTGCGTTTTTAAAATCGTCTGCAGTATGTCCGCTTGCAGAGGACTCTTTGCAGGTAAGCCGATTTACTTTGTGTGCTGAAACAGCGTAATAATCAGAGGGTTTTGTTCGAGTTCTTGTCTGAACCAATGAAATGGTTCCATTGAATAACATTACCTCCTCCTAAGCAATGCAAGTCGTAGAATAACGGCTCTTTTAGTCGTATTGAAGCTGGATTTAGTGAAAAACTCTTTAGTTAGAAGCAACTGCAGACTTATTGAATGTTGGTCTATTAGGAAAGTTAACATGGTCATGAGGACCTGATTAATATTTTCGAATATACGTAAGCTGTAATAAATAATAACATCAGATAAATATTTAGACAGCTGCTGACGCTAACCATAGGACCACGGCGCTCCTGAGCTCAGGCTCTCCTTGATGTTGCCCATCTTGCGCATGGACTACTCAGTTTGTATATTTCGCTTATTTTTTTCATAGTTCCACACAACTTTTTCCTGTTTTCTCGATTGATCTGTGTTCAGTTTTTCAAGGCCTATCCACTCTGCCAACTTATAACTAAATCTGAGGGGGGTGCGATGGGGAGGTTCCCTTGTGAGAGACAGCGCACTTATATTTACTTAACATCGAATATTATAGTTTATACTTGTACTGAAGTTATGAGAATTAGAACATATAAAAAACGCTAGGGACAGTTAAACAAAGAAAGAAAGAAAATTATTCTGTGCCTCTCGTCGATTGTGTTACAGTGAACTTTCATAACAAGTGATTTTCTCCTGTATTTCAGTCTCTTGTGCAGGCTTTAATCGCAGATATCAACTGACGTTCCATTATAACAAATCGTGCCAAGAAAAATGTTCTTTTCAAGGATCTTCAACATGCCATAGCTTGAAACGGCATACTTCCACACCATGCAAACTACAACTCTAAAATTAATTAACGACCAAAATGACGTTTCCTATTATTGTATGAAAACAAATTTTACCAATAAACGACGGTTTTTCGAGAGATCTATTTACTGGTGCTTTGAAACTGCATATATTCATAGCATGCAAGTTATAATATAAAATGCACCAAATGTTGACTTCAACTGAATGTCGATATGGCGTCTTCAGACTCTGTGCTGAAAAGAGATAATTGTTGAATACCGTAAATTTATCTGACTTATGAGTAACAAAATTGTTTTACTAAGTGTCCACATAATGTTTTCGACATGTACTGTTGGGCAGACGCTTTCTTCACTACTGACCACGTGATTTTAATTTTATTCTGAGATTCTCACAGCGCTATTAAAATTTGTTTAATATGGCAGAGCTTTTGGAGAAGTTTAAAGACTGCAGCTGATTATGAGAGACATGGCGCGAGGAGTATAGCAGTTGGTATGCAAGAAACGAAGCACTTCCCGCATTTATTACTGAGTCCGTATCCGCCCTCGGTAGCTGAGTGGTCAGCGCGACAAAATGTCAATCCTCAGGGCCTGGGTTCGATTCTCGGCTGGGTCGGAGATCTTCTCCGCTCAGGGGCTGGGTGTTGTGTTGTCCTAATCATCATCATTTCATCCCCATCGACGCGCAAGTCGCCGAAGTGGCGTCCAATCGAAAGACTTGCACCCGGCTAACAGTATACCCGACGGGTGGCCCAAAGACTAAATCCGTAATGGTTTTGTGGAGAAGGAATTTTAGGAATAAAGTCCATCGACTGCCTGTATTTCGATTTTTCCGACGCGTATCTAAAAAGCAAAATACAATACGTCGACGGAGTTTTGTTCATAAAATATCCAGTCGAACAACGCGCTATCTGCTATGAAGAGCAATGGTCAGAAAGGAAATTATTTATAGAGCTAAGTGCTTCTTAAGCAGCTCCAAATAGCGTTTCTATCTCTGGTTGTTCTGGAAAACTACTGCAGATACATCACTCAGACAAGTTTTATAAGATTCTTCAGATCAATAACAACAAAGTAAATGGAAATCGTACTTTACTTTGTGCTTGTACAGTTTTGTGATGACTTCATATTAGCGAAGTCGCTAAATTTCAGGCAAAATCTTTTATTAGCCGTAACTCCGTAACTAAACATTTGCGGACCTATGTTTATATGAACTATATTCTTTACTTTTACTTGTAGAGTAAGATATTAAAATATTTGCATATCTTCGTGAAACACCCTTTATATTTCACTTATACAAGTTTTAAATCCATTGTAAATATTACACCTCTTCTTGATTGTTGTTTTATCTTTTTTAGAGTTTATTGTCAATTAGCTGAAGAGCGGGTTGACTGTACAGCCGATAACCCATTCCCGCACCCATATGGGGTGAGGTGGCCTGAAATAGCAATAAAGAAAAAAAATGTGTCCTCCAAGTGTCGGGTTTGTTTTCCAGCGGCCGAGTTGTGGCGAGACGTTCCCTGGAGGATTATATGTGGTGCGGTACAGCCTAATTATCCGGAGGTACCGCACCGGGATACTACAGGAACAGCTAGCAATGGGCTATTAATCACGAGAAGTTACGAGTAATAGGTTACATAGTTCCAGTTCTAATACGTAACAGGTTATAAAAAAATGTTAATTATTTAAAAGGTTGCACGTAGACCGTGAAGTACGCAGAACTAGCGAAATAGTTTACATTACCGCAGCACTGTTTCCTAACCGTCTCATGTTGTTGAGGAAATGATTTTGAATGAGGAGTTATTTAAAATTCTAAGCAAAGCAATCATGCTACTTTCAGCATATAATTTGTCATATTTAGAGACTGAAATAAATTTACCTACTCCACTTTCCTCTACAAAACCGCTTCTGCGCAACATGTGAGTATATGACTGCAGTCGATGACGCGTAACACATATTTTAACTGTAACGTGTCGCACACTGATCGTCGGGACGATGGCAATGCGTACTCGGTAGCACGAGTCTGCACGAGGCAGTCCACCCCCGTGAACAGTTATCGAAGGAACGAAAAAGTTCCAGCCGCAAATAACGCCCTGCTTGGGCGGAGCTCTTAAGGAGTCGCCGCTGACGCACGGAACTACGCGATGGAAGGTTCGAAGGAAACGAAGAAGTTACAGGCGCACGAGTTAACATTCTGACTGGAAGGAGCCATCTGTGCGAAACAAGCTGCGAAACGGAAAGCTGAGGCATCCTGATACAATGACAGATCATGAATTGTTTCTATTTGTTTAAAGTTACTGAAATTTTAACCGCAGGAAGAAAAGCACTGTATAAAAACCCCAATAGTTTACTTATTGTTATCCAAAGACGAAGCGAATGGAGAAAAATTTGGTGTTTATGAGGACTACCGTCTTAGCTGGTGAATAGGGTCAAGCGTGGTACGTACGTTTTGATTTACAGGTACGATTCAGTGTCAGTATTACACCGAGGACAAAAACCCAGAAGGGAAGGAGGGGGGAAACAAAATAAAACTTTACACGGTGAAAGGGTACGTTATGTCAGTGATTACCAAATCGAATCAAATGAGCAAAGAACTTCGTATTGTGAGTCCACTTGTCAGTATGACGTTGCACTCCTGGTCTGGACATACGTACTATTCGCTTGGGAAGGGCGTCATAAAGCCGTTGTGCTTCTCGATACAAACTGAATCACAAATGTTGTAACGGGTCCTTGATATCTAGCATACTGCCATAGGGACGGAGTTGACCCCCGAGCTGGCCTCACGTGTTCCACCAGAGACAGATCGGGATCTTGATGGTCCCGGTAGTGTCTCAGCACGACGCAGACAGTTCACAGAGACACGTGCCATGTGTAGGAGAGCATTGTCGTATTGAAAACTGTCACGTGAGAAGTGACACATGAGCACCAAGACTGTCCACGTTGTGCTGTCAGTGTTTCCTCAAATACGAGGTGCGACAATAAAGTGATGTGAAAAAAAAATGTTTACCGTTTTAGTCAAGTTTAGTCTCCTTCAAAGTAGTTCCCTTCTGACTGCGCACACTTTTTCCAGCGCGTCTGCCATTCTTGGTAACATTTCTGGAACTCATCTTCTGTAATATCCTCCAAGACCATCGTCACAGGTTTTTCGACATCTTGTGTTGTTTGAAACTAGTGTCCCTTGACCGCCGTTTTGTCTATTGGAAATAGAAAAAAGTCGCATGGAGCGATATCTGGTGAATAAGGTGGCTGTGGTAGTACTGAAATTTGTTTTGAGGTTAAAAATTGCAGTACTGACAGAGCAGTATGGGATGTCGCATTATCGTGATGCAGAATCTAATTATCAGCAATGTTGGCACGGACACGAAGAACTCTTTTATGAAGTCTTTCTAAAATTTCTTTGTAGTAATATTGGTTAACTGTTTGTCCAGCAGGCACCCACTCTTTGTGAACAGTTCCCTTGGAATCAAAGAAGCACACAAGCATGCATTTCACTTTTGACTTTGATAGGCGAGCTTTTTGGTCTGGGTGATCCCCTTTGAGCACCATTGTTCACTTCGACGTTTTGTCTCTGGCTCATACTGAAGAAACCACCTTTCATCACAAAACCACCTTTCATCACAACACAGCTCAACAATTATGGATTTATTTCCGTTTCTAACATATCGGCTGCCACATTTTTCGGTGTTTCTCGCTGTTGAGTGAGATTTTTGGGGACCATTTTTGCACAAATCTTTCTCATACCAAGATCTTCAGTTATTATTTGACGAACCGTTTCTCGATTGATGTTCAGTTATTCTGCAATCATTTTCATGGATAATCTTCGATCAGATCGTACGAGTTCACGCACCCTGGAGAAATTGACACCCATCCGTGAGGTTGATGGTCGTCCACTGCGGTCTTCAACATTCGTTCTGCCTTCACTAAGCATTTTATGCCAACGAAAAACTTGAGCTCTGGATGTAACCTCCTCTCCAAAAGCCTTCTGTAGCTACTGTAAGTTGTTGTCGCGTTTTCACCCAATTTAACGCAAAAAGAAATGGCATACCGTTGCGCAATATTATGCGGTTCCATTTCCGCGACGAGAGACACAAACATGTGTTAAATTACTACAGTACAACTCACGACTGAGCAGTTGCATCGATGTGCCGCTTGGACTAGAAGCAGCTTACAGACCAAGGTCAAAGATATTGCACCTACGCAAGGCTGCAGGGTTGACACATCTTGCAAAGAAAATCAGTCTCATTGCTTTATTGTCGTACCTAGTATACCAGCAACGACCCTACATCACACCTGATGTCTCCCCACACCATAGTGCTAATGGTAACACCCCCGTGCCTATCCATAACATGGCAATTGTGGGTCCTCTTTCAGGTCGCCGCCACAGTCGTCGACTATAGTCATCCAAGGCACTGCAGAACTCCGATTCATCGCTGAACACAGGGCAGTTCCACTCATCAGCAGCCGATTCTTCCATTCACGGCACCACTGAAAACGCGACAGTGTTATGGTGTTAATGGCAACCTAATCATGGGACGATAATCCCCTAATCTGGCGCGAAATGACACAGAGTATTCCAAAGAATCCATTACTTTTCTCGACTCGTAGGCGCAGACGTCATGGGGTTACAATTTTCTAGGTGCGCAATAAGGCGATCCTTTCCTGTAATGGTCAGACGTGGTTGACCGGAACCTTCAGACAGGTTGATCATTGATGTATATATTATATAGTAGTGGTGTCAGCACACTGCCTTGAGGAAGACTGTCAGCCTCGGTCCTCCTTCGGCTTTTCTTGTTGCTCAGGGTGACAAACAATCGCCTGTTTCGTAGTGAGGTTTGGATGAACGGCATTGAATGCAGACCTTGGTGACTGCATAAATCTTCCTTACGAGTTTCTCATGGCTTACCACACGTCGCATTTACGTTGCCACATTTGTAATCTGCCCTCTCTTGTATCCATTCCCTATATGCTGAGTTACATACGAGAGAAGTCAATTAAGGTGTGGAATTCGTAGACTAACAGCGGGGTATGACGCAATAAATCGTAAGAAACTTGTAAGGAGGATTTATACAATCACCAAGTGCTACCGTTTAATGCAGTAATGGAAATGTTGCCGACGACAGCACTATGAAACGAAGTTAATAAACAGGTTTTTCTGAAAATCCTTCACCACAAAAGATGCAGGAAATATTTCAGAGTTTGAGTCAAGAACAGCCGCCAACATGAGCAATTTGAAGTAGATACGTTCGGTGTAGCGAAGCAACGTAAGTCATTTAACAAAACAAAGTCCTCCGATACAAATTGTATACCAGCTAGGTACCTATCAGAGTAGCTTGATGTAACATTTCCACACATAGCATAACACACAACCGTCTGATCGATGAAAGATCTGTGCCAAAAAATTCGAAAGTTGCCTAAGTCATACCAATAAACAAGAAAGGAAATAGAAGTAATCACTGAATTATAGACGCATGTTGTTCACATCGATTGTTAACGGGGTTTTCAACATATACAGTTTTCCAGGTTTATAAAATGCCTCTACGAAAACGATCTATTGACACATAGCGAACAGGGAGTCTGAAAATATCATTCTTGTAACGCACAACTTGATTTTTGTTCAAATTAAGTACAGAATGGTATCGACAGTGGATCTTCCTAGATTTCTAGAAGGCTTATGACACTTTCCTCATAGGTGGATTCTAATCAGATAGTGTACCTGTGGAGTACCGTCTGACTTGTATGAACTCAATAGATGATTTCCAGTCAGAAAGGTCGAAGTCCATAGTAACGCAGGGAAAGCTATCTTGTCAAACTAAAGGGGTATCTGGGGCTTCCCTACGAAGAGTTATATGTCCTCTGCTTATCTTTATCTATATAAAAGATTTAGGAGAGAATCTGAGCAGTCTCTTAGATTGTATGCGTATGGTGCTGACTATTACCCTATAGTAGTCATCAGGAGACCAAAACAAATTCCAAAATGAGTTACGCAAGATAGCAGCTCCGTGTGAGAAGTGTAGTTGACCTCAAACCAAAAACGTTTGGTCTTCCACATGAGCACGCAAAAAATTCTCTTAAATTTCGATTGCACAAAAAGACACACAAATTTAAAGACTTTCAACTTACAGTAACTAAATACCTTATGAAAAGCTTAAATGGGTATCATCACATAGATAATTTTCGAAGGAAGGCAAACCAAAGGCAGCATTTTATTAGCAGAATTCTTAGAGGGTACAACAAATGTGCTAAAGCGAATGCCTATTATAGGTTGTACATGTTAGTTATGAAATATACTTACGCATCACGCTTGAAACTACGAGACCATATGAAAATAAACTAAATGTGTACTAAAAAAACGATATAATTGTGAAGTTATTTATGTTTTTGAAAAGCAGAATAAGGTCTTTTGGTCAAAGACATTTCCTCATAGGCGTTCTAGCTGTCAAAAGAACTAGTACATTTCTACTAAAAAACAAGTGAAATACTGTACTTTACTTTTTCTCGTCATACTTAGGCGACTTCTGCTATCCTGATTTTCTAAGTTAAGCATGTATGTTTCTATGTAATTTCGTTTTAGTTTAACTACAGCATATTGTAAAAATGATGTATGTAGTATTCATGTCGTAATATGTGACCTTCTTAATTCCCATGATGATAAAGACAATTTTGTATCAAATTCTGTATTTTTTCAGAGGTGACGGATTGTTCGGTAGTGTAACTACCGAAAACATTACCTTTTATTTCGTTATTTATGCACTATCGCTAAACACAAAACCTCCATGAGATCAATTTGACGATCTTTACTTTCAATTACAGGAGTAAACTTTTTACGTAAGAAATATGTTAGGTTAAGTGGTCGGTTGACATCGAAATATGATGTCGACAGTCACTTCACTGGCTTGATGTCTCCAGCCTTACAAAAAGAATGATAATGTGAACTGAAGTATTACTAGCCGGCCGAAGTGGCCGTGCGGTTAAAGGCGCTGCAGTCTGGAACCGCAAGACCGCTACGGTCGCAGGTTCGAATCCTGCTTCGGGCATGGATGTTTGTAATGTCCTTAGGTTAGTTAGGTTTAACTAGTTCTAAGTTCTAGGGGACTAATGACCTCAGCAGTTCCCATAGTGCTCAGAGCCATTTGAACCATTTTGAAGTATTACTCTAACGCTTAATTAACTGATTTTATCAGCAATTATTACTTTCTTTTATCTAAAATTTTGGATCTGTTTCACTTTCATTTAGTATTTCTCTGTGTCCTAGCTGTATTATACTGCAAAATTTCTTTTATAATCATATCCTATTATTGCCGTGACATACTGAGAAATCTTCTGTTTACAGTAACTCTGGTTTTAAAAATAGAGAGAGAAACACTTCTATATGCTACGCTTGCACTTCCTCTACTGGTGTATTATTGTGTAGTACGGGATACTTATTAGCGAGCCGTTGTGACCGAGCGGTTCTAGGCGCTTCAGTCTGGAACCGCGCGACCACTACGATCGCAGGTTCGAATCCTGCATCGGGCATGGATGTGTGTGATGTCCTTAGGTTAATTAGGTTGAAGTAGTTCTAAGTTCTATGGGACTGATGACCTCAGATGTTAAATCCCATAGTGCTCAGAGCCATTTGAACCATTTTTGATACTTATTAGAAGGGATTGACGGAGGACGTCTGAAAAATTCAAATAAGGGCAGCTCATTGTGTACTATCGCGTAACAGGGACACAAGTGCCACGAAAATGGTGAGTCAGTAGTGGCAATCATTGAAATGAAAGCGCATTTCGTTACTGCTGTATATTTTCACGAAATTTCCCTCACGTTTGCCAAAATGTTATCGAGTTCGAACTACATAAGCAGAAATGACCATTGTAGAAAATAAGAGAAATCAGAGTTCGAACGGAAATATTTAGGTGTTCATTTTTCGCACGCGCTATTCGAGAACGGAATTCTCGAGAAATAGTCGGAAAGTGAGTAATAGAATGGATTCGTTGCTATTTTCATGAATCAGATATTGATTGCGACCCATTGATCTATTGTGGATCGATTGCTTCAGATAAAAACTCCTTTGTAACTTAATAAAAGTTGGTTCTGATACAACAGAAGAGAAGCTATTGCTCATTACATAAAGTTGAGTAAAACCATCCTTTTCCTTTCCATACCGATATTTATATTTGTATTTACTTTATCCGCTATCTTCGTATGGTTCAAAATTTTTATGATTGTTTCTCTTTTACAAACTGTTTTCAACCATACTAGTACTGAAAGTCAAAACCACCTCTTATTCAGAAGGAGTAGTTTTTGTGGAGTATAGCTTCCATGAACCAATCCTGCAAAGCCTGCACTGTCTACCTTTTTTAGAAAAGCCTTTCGATGCACTTGAAGCATTTCGATGAAAGCAAGAGGTGAAAATATTTCGGTTGTGAAACTTACTTTTAGTTAAAATACGATATCTTAATTTCTGTCGATTAATTAAATCATCAGTAAAGATACGTTGGTATCTAACATGGTGATACTTTGTCTAGAGAACACAATCGTCTGATATACATATTATTACTGATTTATATTTTGAATTCTTCTAGAGATTTTTGTTTTGTGTGTTTATTAACCTGCCACTCCACTTAACCTCTTCTCTCTATCCATCTCCACCCATTTCCTTTCAATGTCCACCTTCTCCTCCTCCCCTTCCATCTGTCTCCGCATTTTCAGCCCGCTCCCAGTAGAAGGTTTCCGGTTCTCTCTTTTTTTTGTCAACAGTTTTTTCACTGGTTTGATGCGACCTACCACGAATTCCTCTCCTTTGCTAACCTCTCCATCTCACTCAGAGTAGCACTTGCAACCTACGTACTCAATTATTTACTGGATGTATTCCAATCTCTGTCTTCGTTTGCAGTTTTTGCGCTCTACAGCCCCATCTAGCACCATGGAAGTCATTCCCTGATGTCCCCGATGCCCTTCTCCTTGTCCGTGTTTTCCACATATTACTTTCTCTCCGATTTTGCGCAGAACCTGCTCATTCCTCGTCTTATCAGTCCACCTAATTTTGAACATTCGTCTGTAGCACCACAACTCAAATGCTTCGATTCTCTTCTGTTCCGGTTTTTCCACAGTCCATCCCCCGCTGTATTCCAGACGTACATTCTCAGAAATATCTTCCTCAAATTAAGGCCGATATTTGATATTAGTACACTTCCCTTGGCCAGGATGCCCTTTTTGCCATTGCTAGACTGCTTTTGACGTCCTTGCTCCGTCCGCCATTGGTTACTTTACGGCCTAGGTAGCAGAATTTCTTAACTTCATCTACTTCGTAGCCATCAATCCTGATGTTAAGTTTCTCGCTGTTCTCATTTCTAATACTTCTCATTACCTTGTCTTTCTTCGATTTTCTCTCAATCCTTACTCTGTATTCATTACACTGCTCATTCCGTTCGGCAGATCGTGTAATTTTTCTTCAATTTCACTCAGGATAGCAATGTCATCAGCTAACCGTATCATTGATAGCCTTTCACATTGAATTTTAGTTCCACTCCTGAACCTTTCTTTTATTTCCATCATTGCTTCTCCGATGTACACATTGAACAGTAGGGGCAAAATGGATAATTCTTGTCTTACAGCTTTTTTAGAACGAGCACTTCGTTCTTGGTCGTCCATTCTTAATATTCCCTCTTGGCTGTTGTACATATTGTACATGTCCCGTCTCTCTCTATAGCTTACTCCTACTTTTGTCAGAATTTCGAACATCTTGCACAATTTTACATTGCCGAACTTTTTTTTTAGGTCGACAAATCGCATGAACATATATTGGTTTTTCTGAAGTATTGCTTCCGTTATTAACTGCAACGTAATTGCCTCTCTCGTGCCTTTGCCTTCCCTAAAGCCAAACTTATCATCATCTAGCGCATAATCAAATTTCCTTATCCATTCTTCTGTATATTATTCTTGTAAGCAACTAGGATGCATGAGCTGTTACGCTTATTGTGCGATACTTCTCGCACTTGTCAACTCTTGCCATCTTCGGAATTGCGTGGCTGATACTTTCGCGAAAGTGAGATGGTATGTCGTCAGACTCATACATTCTACACACCAACGTGAATAATCATTTTGTTGCCACTTCCCCCAATTATTTTAGAAATTCTAATGGAATTTTATTTATCAGTTCTGCCTTATTTGGTCTTAAGTCCTCCAAAGCTCTTTTAAATTCTGATTCTAATACTCGATCCCCCATCTCTTCTAAATCGACACCTGTTTCTTCTTCTATCACATCCGACAAATCTTCCCCGTTATAGAGGCTTTCAGTGTATTCTTTCCACCTGTCCGCTCTCTCCTCTGCATTTAGTAGTGGAATTCCCATTTCAATCTTAATGTAATCACACTTGCTTTTAATGTCACCGAAGGTTGTTTTGACTTCCCTGTATGCTGAATCTGTTCTTCCGACAATCATGTCTTATTCGACGTCTTCACATTTTTCTGCAGCCATTTCGTCTTAGATTCCCTGTACTTCCTATTTATTTAATTCTTCAGCGACTTGTATTTCTCTGTTGCTGAGTTTCGTGGAACATTTTTGTACTTCCTTCTTTCATCGATCAATTGAAGTGTTTCTTCTGTCACCCATGGTTTCTTCGCAATTACCTTCTTTGTACCTATGTTTCCCTTTCCAACTTTTGTGATAGCCCCTTTTAGAGATGTCTTCAACTGTACTGCCTACTGCGCTATTCCTTATTGATGTATCTACAGCCTTAGAGGACTTCAACCGTATCTCGTCATTCCTTAGTACTTCCGTATCACACTTCTTTGCGTATTGATTCTTCCTGACTAATGTCTTAAACTTCAGCCTACTCTTCATCACTACTATATTGTGATCTAAGTCTATGTCTCCTCTTTTGTACGCTTTAAAATCCAGTATCTGATTTCGCAATCTCTATCTGACCATGATGTAATCTAAATGAAATCTTCCCAAATCACCCGGCCTTTTCCAAGTATACCTTATCCTCTCGTGATATTCGCTATCACTAGCTGAAACTTGTTACACAACTCAATTAGTCTTTCTCCTCCCTCATTCCTTGTCCCAAGCCCATATTCTCGTATAACCCTTTCTTCTACTCCTTCCCCTACAACTGTATTCTAGCTTCCCATGTCTATTAGATTTTCATATCACTTTATGTAATGTACTACCTTTTCAGTATCCTCATACACATTCTCTATCTGTACATCTTCAGCTTGCGACGTCGGCATGTATACCTGAACTATCGTTTTCGATGTTGGTTTTCTATCGATTCTGATAAAAACAACCCTAATGTTTGCAGTAACACACTGTCTGCCCTACCTACCTATTCGTAACGAATCCCGTTATACCATTTTCTGCTACTGTTGATATTATCCTGTACTAATCTGACCAGAAGTGGTAGTCCTCTTTCCATTTCACTTCACTGACGCCTACTATATCTACATTGAGCCTTTGCATTTCCCTTTTGAGATTTTCTAATTTCCTTACCACATTCGAGCTTCTGACATTCCACGTCCCGACTAGTAGAACATTATCCATCCATTGATTATACAATCTTTTTCTCATGGTTACCTCCCCTTAACAGCCCCCCCCCCTCCCCTCGGCGATCCGAACGGTATTCCGGAATCTTTTGCCAATGGAGAGATCATCATGTCACTTCTTCGATTACAGGCCATATGCAGTGGTTTCCATTGCCTTTTACATCGTCATGCCGATGATCATTGCTGATTCTTCCGCTCTTAGGGGAGTTTCCCAGGCATAGTTCAAGAGAGTGCCCTTAATCTCTGTCCACTCCTCTGCCCTCTTTGACAACTCCGTTGGCAGAATGTGGATGCCGGAAGCCTTCGGCCGCCAATGCTGATTATGAATCAAAATTTAAGTAACAGCGGTATTTGAACCCGGGAGCGAAGACATTAGGGTTATGAATCAAAGACGCTATCCCTAGACCACGGATATGGTTCTCACACCTTCAGTATTTTTACCAGATAGTGAGTAATATGTATGCCTAGTTTGGTTGAAATCGATCGATGGGCTTAGGAGGAAGGGAGGAGGTATATAGAGAGAGGGGAGGAGAAGCCGGCCAGAGAGAGGTTGGAGGAGGAGATGGAAAGAGGGTGGAGATATGAGGAGGTGGACAGAGAGCGAGGCGAGGAGGTGATGGCTAGAGATGGGCGAGGAAGTGGATAGGAGAGATGGATAAGGGAGAGGGCAGGAGTAGATGAGCAGAACGAGGGAGAAATATATACACTCCTGGAAATTGAAATAAGAACACCGTGAATTCATTGTCCCAGGAAGGGGAAACTTTATTGACACATTCCCGGGGTCAGATACATCACATGATCACACTGACAGAACCACAGGCACATAGACACAGGCAACAGAGCATGCACAATGTCGGCACTAGTACAGTGTATATCCACCTTTCGCAGCAATGCAGGCTGCTATTCTCCCATGGAGACGATCGTAGAGATGCTGGATGTAGTCCTGTGGAACGGCTTGCCATGCCATTTCCACCTGGCGCCTCAGTTGGACCAGCGTTCGTGCTGGACGTGCAGACCGCGTGAGACGACGCTTCATCCAGTCCCAAACATGCTCAATGGGGGACAGATCCGGAGATCTTGCCAGGGTAGTTGACTTACACCTTCTAGAGCACGTTGGGTGGCACGGGATACATGCGGCCGTGCATTGTCCTGTTGGAACAGCAAGTTCCCTTACCGGTCTAGGAATGGTAGAACGATGGGTTCGATGACGGTTTGGATGTACCGTGCACTATTCAGTGTCCCCTCGACGATCAGCAGTGGTGTACGGCCAGTGTAGGAGATCGCTCCCCACACCATGATGCCGGGTGTTGGCCCTGTGTGCCTCGGTCGTATGCAGTCCTGATTGTGGCGCTGACCTGCACGGCGCCAAACACGCATACGACCATCATTGGCACCAAGGCAGAAGCGACTCTCATCGCTGAAGACGACACGTCTCCATTCGTCCCTCCATTCACGCCTGTCGCGACACCACTGGAGGCGGGCTGCACGATGTTGGGGCGTGAGCGGAAGACGGCCTAACGGTGTGCGGGACCGTAGCCCATCTTCATGGAGACGGTTGCGAATGGTCCTCGCCGATACCCCAGGAGCAACAGTGTCCCTAATTTGCTGGGAAGTGGCGGTGTGGTCCGCTACGGCACTGCGTAGGATCCTACGGTCTTGGCGTGCATCCGTGCGTCGCTGCGGTCCGGTCCCAGGTCGACGGGCACGTGCACCTTCCGCCGACCACTGGCGACAACATCGATGTACTGTGGAGACCTCACGCCCCACGTGTTGAGCAATTCGGCGGTACGTCCACCCGGCCTCCCGCATGCCCACTATACGCCCTCGCTCAAAGTCCGTCAACTGCACATACGGTTCACGTCCACGCTGTCGCGGCATGCTATCAGTGTTAAAGACTGCGATGGAGCTCCGTATGCCACGGCAAACTGGCTGACACTGACGGCGGCGGTGCACAAATGCTGCGCAGCTAGCGCCATTCGACGGCCAACACCGCGGTTCCTGGTGTGTCCGCTGTGCCGTGCGTGTGATCATTGCTTGTACAGACAGCCCTCTCGCAGTGTCCGGAGCAAGTATGGTGGGTCTGACACACCGGTGTCAATGTGTTCTTTTTTCCATTTCCAGGAGTATATATATATATATATATATATATATATATATATATATATATATATATATATACGCAGCCCAATTATTTTGAATTCGTATCTCCTGAACTATGTTTCGTACAGTTACATGATTTTGGTGGTACGTTCAGTGGTAAATGTGAACAAAGGTGAGTTTTCACTCAGCTCAATGTTTACGACGCCATATACCGTGAACCATGTTTCGTATAATCATATATATTAGCAAGTACATTCAGTGCCAAATGAGAATACTCTATGTAAAATTTGTTGCAAAAAGAGCAATGCATGACTCGACAGTTTTCGGCGCTTCTCAGTGTTCACCATTTCATATCTCCTGAGCTACGTGTCGTATAATCACATATATTTTCGGGTACATTCAATGTTATATGCGAATACTGCCTATAAACTTTGTTGCTAACAGAGTTGGTCGTAACGAAGTAATAAATTAAACCATATACCAGTTACGGTAGTTTTACTGTGTGAATATTGAACCGTATTAAGCGATAAATCATTTTCCTTTCATCATTTTGTAAGGGCTGTCAGCGAGGAACAGTCTCGTGAAAGTTCGAAATTACATGTAAGGTTTGTTCAAAGTCACTAAGTGCTCTCATTCTCAAATACTGCATGAATATAATCTGACTATTTGCGTGTCTTGAACTTCGATGCTCTTTCAGCCTCACTTCCACCTATTTGAGAGGAAGTTGGTTCTTATCCCCACAGTGATTCTTTACAGGCAGTAAGTGATATGTATACCACACTTGCTTGAAATCGATCAGGAGGAGATGGAACATACATTCATCCACTTTAATAATCTGTATGGGTCAACGCTGAAAGGGTCCTGTAGACACCTTTCATTATCATTTTATTTGCTTCCCAGTGATACAGAACTATCTGGAATGCGTGAGTGAATGAATGTGGGTGTGTTTCATTTTGCTGTACAGTGGTTTAGTCTGCTGCAGAGAATCAGCGGTAGTCGTACAGAATGGCCAAACCTTATAGTTTTCAGGTAGGCAATGAGGTTTGCTCCACTTCTGTGAAAGTTACCGGTGTTAGGTTGATGGCGGAAGCCTCATGTCTGGGTTTTCCTTGCCACGGGGTCGCGTGGAAGACGTTGGAGTGTGTGAGACGGTCAGTCTGTTTCCAGCTCGCCGAGGGTCTGCAGCCGAAGACTCTTCGAAGAAGGGTGAGTTGACTTAACCGCGTGACGCGTTGTCTCATAGCAAGAGGGGAGCTTTTAGCTTTTGATCTTAGCTTCTCATAAAGATTAATTTACTGGGTCACAGCAAGGAATGTAAGGCTTTTGCAGACTTTCAGTTTGATTGCTAATGCAGACTTGTCTTTGATCTGTAAGAAGAACATAGCACAAAGGTGTTGCATATGTTGAAGAGCCCTCGGTTGAGTGTGAATGTTTGTGTGCCTACAAATGCGTGTGTATGCATACTAATCTTTTCCGAATCTTTTTAATTTTTGCTTCTTTGTAAATTTCCTTTGTCTCATTACTTTATGTCCGGTGGAAACCATCCACATGGGTTAATATTAGAGTTTGTTGGCCCTTTGTCATTATCCTTTGTCTATTCAAATGTGTCCTCTATAAGATGTTAATTGTTCGCGACTGCGTGGTTTGATGTTACTACGATTTGGCCACGGTAGGTAGAAATTGTGGCTCCATGAACCACGTGGGCACACGAGTCGGTTGTGAAACGTATAGCGTTTCACAAGCAATTGTACTTATTCACCAGGCAACAGCAGTCTATAGATGCATTACATCAATGTTTTAAGGAATAAATGTTTTGCCTCCAATCTTACCCAGTGTACCGATGTTATGTCTCCGTTGCTTACTCTATTTACCTTGTGGTTTTCCTTGTTAGCCCACCCATAGCGATTCCATCTTCTCAGGTCCAATAATTAGTGTCATTTTTAATTTAAAACAAATGTTCTGGAATCGATCTTGTTTTCAGGAATGTTGCTGCAAGCTGAACTTATGCACAGCGTTCCTGCACTTTTTACTTTATTCATTATTTGATTCACGGGAACAATGCCTGGATCATATTAATATTTACATCCCATTCTTTATCAGTGACTTTACAATAAATGTTCTTTTGTGAGTATTTCTTATGAATAAATTAAGTAATTTTCCGACTCAGCGCAACCTATTATTTGTCGTGTGGCTAGAGTTGGTGGCGACCCAATCTTTTACGTTGATTTCACTATCAGATAGCATTTTCTTATTCAAAGTGTGCTTCACGCACCTTACACATAACGACCCTTTACTCACGCTACTTACAACGTGATGCAAAATGTTTGTTGTTTTTAGAGTCAAAACAAGGAGCTGTGGGTTTGACAATCTGCTGATGGAGGCTCACTTTCTGTAAAGTAAACAATAGACTATATGTATTCAGCAAGTGGTTGAACCTTCTTCGGAACACTTCGGTGTGAAATGCAAATTAATAAAGTACGTGTACTCTTGTATGTTAGTCTCGCTGGAGGCTCCAGCAGGGCTCACCACACCACCTGCACTGTCCAGCAGACCGCGAGCGTCCGCTGGTCAGTACAACAAGGGCGCGAGGCGCAGGGAGACCCTTTGAGGGAGCGCACGCCCGGCCTGCTCGCACTGTGGGCAGGCAGGCCTTGTTCTGGAGCCGCGCTGTCGCGGCGCGTGAGTGACGCGAGGCTCTCGGCCCGGTGAACCGGTCTAAAAGCGGCCGCTCCTCTGGAGGGCGTCGGCGCTAATTGGTAATTGGAGGACAACGCGCCTTGAGTGCTCGCACCGCCGCGTCGGCGGCGCCACCGGACGCCCCAACCCCCACAACACGTGAGCAACCCCTATGCGACAGCCGCCACCGGCGACTGCACCGTCCGCACCACACGTCATCAGGGATCGTTCGTCCCCAGTTTATCCAGGATGCCTAACCACACTCACGTACCATCTTAAAATCTACCTACACGCGCCTAAATACACTACTGACCATTAATATTCCTACACCAAGAACAAATGCAGATGACAAACGGGTATTCATTGGACAAATATATTATACTAGAACTGACATGTGATTACATTTTCACGCAGTTTGGGTGCATAGATCCTGAGAAATCAGTACCCAGAACAATCACCTCTGGCCGTAATAACGGCCTTGATACGCCAGGGCATTCAGTCAAACAGAGCTTGGATGGCGTGTACAGGTACAGCTGCCCATGTAACTTCTAACACGATACCACAATTCATCAAGAGTAGTGACTGGCGTATTGTGACGATCCAGTTGCTCGGCCACCATTGACCAGACGTGTTCAGTTAGTGAGAGATCTGGAGAATGTGCTGGCCAGGGCAGCAGTCGAACATTTTCTGTATCCAGAAAGGCTCGTACAGGACCAGCAACATGCGGTCGTGCGTTATCTTGCTGAAATGTAGCTTTTCGCAGGGATCGAATGAAGGGTAGAGCCACGGGTCGTAACACATCTGCCACTGTTCAAAGTGCCGTCAATGCGAACAAGAGGTGACCGAGACGTGTAACCACTGGCACCCAATACCATCACGCCGGGTGATACGCCAGTATGGCGATGACGAATACACGCTTCCAATGTGCGTTCACCGCGATGTCGCCAAACGCGGATGCGACCGTCATGATGCTATAAACAGAACCTGGATTCATCCGAAAAAATTCGTGCACCCTGGTTCGTCGTTGAGTACATCATCGCAGGCGTTCCTGTCTGTGGTGCAGCGTCAAGTGTAACCGCAGCCATGTTCTCCGAGCTGATAGTCCATGCTGCTGCAAACGCCGTTGTTGTTTTGCAAACGTCCCCATTTGTTGACTCAGGGATCGAGACGTGGCTGCACGATCCGTCACAGCCATGCGGATAAGATCCCTGTCATCTCGACTGCTAGTGATACGAGGCCGTTGGGATCCAGCACGGCGTTCCGTACTACCCTCCTCAACCCACCGATTCAATATTCTGCCAACAGTCATTGGATCTCGACCAACGCCAGCAGCAATGTCGCGATACGATAAACGGCCATCGCGATAGGCTACAATCCGAGCATAATGCTGGCTGGGATGGCCGACCGGTTCTAGACGCTACAGCCTGGAGCCGCGCGACCGCAACGGTCGCAGGTTCGAATCCTGCTTCGGGCATGGATGTGTGTGATGTCCTTAGGTTAGTTAGTTTTAAGTAGTTCTAATTTCTAGGGGACTGATGACCTCAGAAGTTAAGTCCCATAGTGCTCAGAGCCATTTGAAGCGACCTTTATCAAAGTCAGAAACGTGATGGTACGCATTTCTCCTCCTTACACGAGGCATCACTACGACGTTTCACCGGGAAACGCCGGTCAACTGCTATTTGTGTATGATAAATCGGTCGGAAACATTCCTCTTATCAGCACGCTTTAGGTGTCACCACCGGCGCCAACCTTGTGTGAATGCTCTGAAAAGCTCATCATTTGCATATCACAACATCTTCTTCCTGTCGGTTAAATTTCGCGTCTGTAGCACGCCATCTTCGTGGTGTAGCAATTTTAAGGGCCAGTAGTGTATACAAGTATTGTAAGAATATGCGAGATGTATTCTTTACACCAGATTGGGAAGTGTCTAAAATCAGCGATATGTGTAAGAAATTGAACGCTAAACAGTAATTTATCTGCAGCAGGTACTGTATGTTTGTTGAAAACTATACACAGTCCAGTCACGTTAATGTGACCACCTGTGAATAGCATGAATAATCAACTTTTGTTGCCTTTGTGAGACGTGCAGGGAAAGAGTCAGTGAGGTTGTGGAAGGTACCAACTTTTGTATCATAGACCACTGCTAGACATGCAGGAAGAGAGGCAGTGAGGTTGTCGAAGGCACCGACAGGGATCTGAAGCCATGCCGACTCCTGTGAAGTGACCCCCTACGCTAGGTTTCTCAGTTGATGATCCATGACGCCAACAGAAGGGCACAGGTCATTCCCGTTTTCAAGAAGGGACGTCGAACAGATGTGCAGAACCATAGATCTATATCTCTAACGTCGATCAGTTGTAGAATTTTTGAACACGTATTACGTTCGAGTAAAATGACTGTTCTGGAGACTAGAAATCTACTCTGTAGGAATCAGCACGGGTTTCGAAAAAGACGATCGTGTGAAACCCTGCTCGCGCTATTCGTCCACGGGACTCAGAGGGCCATAGACACGGGTTCCCATGTAGATACCGTGTTTCTTGACTTCCGAAAGGCGTTCGATACAGTTCGCCACAGACGTTTAATGAACAAAGTGAGAGCATAGGGACTATCAGACCAATTATGTGATTGATCTGAAAAGTTCCTAGATAAAAGAACGCAGCATGTCATTCTCAATGGAGAGAAGTCTTCCGAAGTAAGAGTTATTTCAGGTGTGTCTCGTAGGACTGTTGCTATTCACAGTATACGTAAATGACCTTGTGGATAACATCGGAAGTTCACTGAGGCTATTTACGGATGATGCTGTAGTATATCGAGAGGTTGTAATTGTACTGAAATGCATGAGGATGTGCAACGAATTGACGCTTGGTGCGGGGAATGGGAATTGAATCTCAATGTACACAAGTGTAATGTGCTGCGAATAGATAGAAAGAAAGATCTCTTATCATTTAGCTACATTATAGCAGGTCAGAAACTGGAAGCAGTTAATTCCATAAATTGTCTGGGAGTAGGCATTAGGAGTGATTTAAAATGGAATGATCATATAAAGTTGACCGTCGGTAAAGCAGATGCCAGACTGAGATTCATTGGAAGAATCCTAAGGAAATGCAATCCGAAAGCAAAGGAAGTAGGTTACAGTACACTTGTTCGCCCACTGCTTGAATATTGCTCACCAGTGTGGGAACCGCACCAGATAGGGTTGATAGAAGAGATAGAGAAGATGCAACGGAGAGCAGCGCGCTTCGTTACAGGATCATTTAGTAATCGCGAATGCGTTACGGAGATGATAGATAAACTCCAGTGGAAGACTTTGCAGGAGAGACGCTCAGTAGCTCGGTACGGGCTTTTGTTGAAGTTTCGAGAACATACCTTCACCGAGGAGTCAACCAGTATATTGATCCCTCCTACGTATATCTCGCGAAGAGACCATGAGGATAAAATCAGAGAGATTAGGGCCCACACGGAGGCATATCGACAATCTTTCTTTCCACGAACAATACGAGACTGGAATAGAAGGGAGAGCCGATAGAGGTACTCAGTACCCTCCGCCACATACCGTCAGGTGGTTTGCGGAGTGTGGGTGTAGATGTAGATCCTTCAGATCTGGGCATTTGATGACTAGAGTACGCTAAACTCATCCTGCTGCTCTTTGAGCTCCACACGTACACTGCGAGCTGTGTAGCATGTAGGATTATCATCCTGCCAAGGAAAAAAAGACTGCATGTAGGGGTGGATTCATACTCGTGATGAACCATTGCGCCTCCCAGAATGACGAGGTCACCCAGCGACTACCACGAAATCGCCCCAAACTATTCACTCATCCGACCTGAACCCTTCCAGCGATTGTAGCAGGGCCACATACGCCAGTGTCCATCTGTGTGATGAAACATAAACGTGAGCCATCTGAACATACCACCTGTTGCCAATCAGTGAAGTGCAATTGCGTTATTCGCTTGCAAATTCCAGCTTTCATCGTCGATGAAGAGCAGTCAGCATGGGTGCATGAACCAGACACCTCCTGTGGAGACCAATGTGCAGCAGCGTTTGCTGAACGGTCGTTGACGAGATACTGTTGGTAATCCATTGGTTCGCCTGGGTAGTCAGTTTTTCAAACAGTTGCTCGCATCTGCACAGCCATCGTCCACCTCTGTAATCTATGGCACCAGTTTCGCATAGCGCCATTTTGCCATCCACGGTATACTTTAATCACAGCGTCAACGAACAGTTTACAAATCCTTTCGGAAATGCTTTCTACCATCGAACCGAAAGGCAATAATCATGCCCTTGTAGACGTCAGAAAAGTCGCTTCGTTTCCGCATCACAACGACTGCACTGTCCTCCTGACAAGCTTTATGTACCCTCCACTGCCAGGGCTACCACCTGCGTCTGCATGTGGTTATTGCATGTTGACGTCGAACACAGCCGGTGATCACATTAATGTGTCTGAACGCTGAAAACGCTTGCTTGCTTAGTTCCTGCCTAGTCATTTGGTTGGATAAGTTTTGTTTCATACTGTTGACAAGTTCTTTCTGAGTTTACGTTCCAAGAGACGTACATGGCGAGGGTTGTGCGATGATTTCGGCAGTTGTATGGATACTCCGCAACCTCGCTTTACTGCAAGGATTATCTGACCATTTTGGCTGATTAAGTCCGTCCCCTTGTACAATGTTTATTCTCCAAAGGTGACGTTGTCTTGCAAGATGGCAGGGCCCCTGTTTACACAGCTCCAAGCAACAAGGACTGGTCTTGTGAGCTCGAGGATGAACTGTGGCATCTCCTTTGCCCTCCACAATCAGCAGATCTCAGCATAATTGGGCTTTTGTGGTCTGTTGTGGAGAGAAGTGTATGTGATCGCTATCCATGTCGACTTCTGTAGCAGCGTGTCTGCGCCTGCAATTTGCATGCACTAGCTCTTCCCTTTAACGATTTACGCCAATTTGTGACTTCTCTGACTCATGTGTTCGGCATATACGTGTCACTTTGATCACACCGCCCGATGGATCTGTATCAAAGCAACATTTCCGTGGGTTCAGAATACCGAGAAAAAGTGGTAGTTAAATATTCGGGCTATCGATTCGTGGTAGCAGTCATTAGATTTGCGATTTCGCTTCCTGCATGAATGGACTTGTTATTAAGAGAATAATTACGTACTCTTTCTTTGTAATGGCTGAACGAAACAGTCGTCGAGAGCACTCCACATGTGTTTGAAACATTGCAGAGAATTCGTGGGTTTCCATCCGAGACGAAGGTTGTTCGTCTTCAGCTTCTCTATCAGTCATCAGAAAGCACCAAGTGTGATCTCTCATTCAGATGGTGCCCGTAGTTTGTTCGGATGTGGGGAATAATTTGTAGCTGGTGTCACCCTGTGCGCCTAATGCTGCAATGGCTTCTTCAACAATTGAAGAAATTCCGCCAGGCATACACACTCACTGCACATTGTTTTCTCTCCCCTCTCTAGCTGCCACTTCTTCATTGAAAATTCGATGATTAATAGACTTTTTACAGCAGCAAATGCCTTGGACCGACACAGAATGAAGACTGGTTTCCATGCGAGCACATGTATAACCAATACAAGTTTGGTTAACATATTAATAGGGCCTCATTTGAAGCTCATCAGCTTAGATATGGTAGATCAATAAGCCACTGAAGAACGCAACTACCTTTATGGACAGGAAACAGTGTAGTAATGTACTTATTAGAGCGTAGCGCCAAGTTCTGGCAATACACTAACAGAAATGGAAAGTGTTACGTCATGAAGCAGCACTCCGACATTTATCATCACATCATTCATCACAACCGATATGAAATGGTAAAACTTTCGATGTATTCGTATTTGATGTATCAGTTCATGAAGACTGCTGACCGTAGGCCGGTACGAACATATCTATTTCCATAACGTACCAGACATGTTGGTCGACAACCAAGGACCCATACATTCCTCAAGGTAATATGTCAAAGAGCCGCCTCAGTAGCAAAACGTTACTGGTATTTACCCAGGTTTCAGCTAGAGTAATCTAGCTTTCTTCAGAAGCATAAAATAAACTAATACATGCCAGAATAAGGCACGGTCAAACATAAAAAGCTGAAGTACCATGGTACCATGTCAAGCTACGTTACTTAGCTGAGTTAGTTACAACGCAGCGTCCGCGGCTAACGGACCGCTTCCCATGAAGTAGGGCCTGGGCTGTTCCTCAGCTAAGTAACGTAGTTTGACGTGGTAGCACGGTACTTTAGCTTTTTATGTTTGACCGTGCCTTATTCTGGCATGTACTAGTTGATTTTATGCTTCTGAAGAAGGCTAGATTACTATAGCTGAAACCTGGGTAAATACCAGTAACTTTTCGCAACTGAGGCGGCTCTTTGACATATTAATTTATTACAGTTGCTGACAGGGCTGCAACATGTTAAAAATTCTTAGATTCAAGTTGTTTTTGGTGTTAGCTACAGTGTAAGGTCTTGAGTTATCCATTGTAATATACTATTTCGTAAATTGGTCATCAAGGATGCGACAAAAGTGTTTATAATCCTCGCCATACGAGCGATGTTCAATAAAGACCGTATCTGATTTTTTGTCCAAGTACCTCTAGCGGAATATGTCCGTGCACTGTTAAACTACGCACTCTAATGTCTAGACATGGCAGATTTCATAATCGACTCGAAACATCGTCATGGCCGATTTTCGTGAACAGAGTTGTGAAAAAAAGTTTTCTATTCCCTTGAAGGAAACCTTGAAGAAAACTGTGAAGATCTGAAGAGGGCTTATGGGACGCTGCAATATCTCGTCGACCTTGTTTCTGTAGACATCATGCTTTCAAAAACAGCAGGGAAAATGTTGATATGCACGGAAGGGGGTGGGGGCGGAACTGGGTTTACACCTGTTAGTGCATAATAAAAGCGGCAATCAACAAAGCATCATTAGTTGTCATGATTCACTTCTCACTATGAAACAGTTTGAAAAAATTCTTGGTATATCAAACCGGAGCACTCAGACAATTTTAAAATAAAATTTACAAATGTCCTGGGTGTGTGCACGGTACATACTGCGACTGCTTACTCCACAGTAAACGGAGGCTCGTGTCGACGTGTGTCGCTACTAGAAACAATGTGTTCAGGACGCGGGCGACGCTTGGCGGCAAAACGTCATCTCTGCCTACCAAACGACAGTGTACTGTTATGACGCAGAGATGAAGCAGAGCAGCACAGAATAGGTCCAACATGGTCAACACCCACAACAAAAGACACAAGCTGACAAGAAGTCAGCTAATAACGCTAGTGTCACCACTTTTTTTAATTACGAGTGGGTGATGTACACTCACACAGTTCTAAGACACACTACAGTTACTGCAGATTACAATAAGAACGTCCTGAAGCAATCGGTAAAGGATCACATCCCCAAAATGCGAAGGAACCAGAATGGACAATGGAAGTTTCATCACGACAATGCTAAGCGACATCTTGCTAATACTGTTACCGAATTCCTGTCACAAAAACGTATCCCTGCTGTAACCCATGCTCCTTATAATACCGGACTGGCTCCGTGAGACTTTTTTCTTGACCCGACGGCCAAAAAAGAACTTGGGGGACGCCGGATCGACAACGAAACCAAAACAGGGAAAGCTCCAGGGGAGATCCTGAGGAGGATGTCAAGAAATGGATGGCTTCCTGCATGTCTACCAGGATGACTTTCTGCATGTCTTCCAAGATGGTAAAGGAAATGGGACAAGTGCACTGCATTTGGTAGGGGAATATTTTGAGGGGGATAAAAGTCTGTATGTGATTCGTTACACTAAATCGTTGTATAAGCATTAGTGCCAGTGTTTGGACAACATGGTTGTGGAGAAACAGCGATTGCTATAAATTAACTCAGTATTAACCTCGGTAGAAGTGACGCCACCAGCAGTCGGCCATATGTTTGCCCTGAAGATGGCCCCTGCGATGAGCTGAAACCGGTCGGCACTAAATAAATAAAAAATCGCGATTAAGACTGTTTTCTTAATACTGAATTAGTGCCAGTCTTTACTGAACACCCCTCACATACGGGCAAGCACCCAGTCTCCCTTCAACAATTACCAAATCAGTACTGTTGTCATCTCAAATAGCTCCCCACATCGTGATTTCAGGAGTATGAAACGCATGGGTCTCCCTGTGAGCTTTTATCAGCTCTTCTACGAACACGCTGGCAACGCTTTCACAGCCACAAACAGAAACGAGGTTCATTTAAGTCCAACACAGAGCACCACTCAGTGACGCAGCTGACTCTGTCCCTATACCATGCAAGTCACTGTTATGGGAACAGAAGATCTCAGCACAGTACCCATAAGTCTGTCCTCAGCGGTTCTTGGTGGGTACTTGCCTGAGATATCCCTATACCATGCAAGTCACTGTTTTGGGAACAGCAGATCTCAGCACAGTACCCATAAGTCTGTTCTCAGCGGTTCTTGGTGGGTACTTGCCTGAGATCTGCCTATACCATGCAAGTCACTGTTTTGGGAACAGCAGATCTCACCACGGTACCCATAAGTCTGTTCTCAGCGGTTCTTGGTGGGTACTTGCCTTAGATCTCCCTATACCATGCAAGTCACTGTTTTGGGAACAGCAGATCTCACCACAGTACCCATAAGTCTGTTCTCAGCGGTTCTTGATGGGTACTTGCCTGAGATCTCCCTATACCATGCAAGTCACTGGTTTGGGAACAGCAGATCTCAGCACAGTACCCATAAGTCTGTTCTCAGCGGTTCTTGGTGGGTACTTGCCTGAGATCTCCCTATACCATGCAAGTCACTGTTTTTGGAACAGCAGAGCTCAGCACAGTACCCATAAGTCCGTTCTCAGCGGTTCTTGATGGGTACTTGCCTGAGATCTCCCTATACCATGCAAGTCACTGTTTTGGGAACAGCAGATCTCACCACAGTACCCATAAGTCTGTTCTCAGCGGTTCTTGATGGGTACTTGCCTTAGATCTCGCTATACCATGCAAGTCACTGTTTTGGGAACAGCAGATCTCAGCACAGTACCCATAAGTCTGTTCTCAGCGGTTCTTGGTGGGTACTTGCCTGAGATCTCCCTATACCATGCAAGGCACTGTTGTGGGAACAGAAGAAAATGGTTCAAATGGCTCTGAGCACTATGGGACTCAACATCTTAGGTCATAAGTCCCCTAGAACTTAGAACTACTTAAACCTAACTAACCTAAGGACATCACACACACCCATGCCCGAGGCAGGATTCGAACCTGCGACCGTAGCAGTCCCGCGGTTCCGGACTGCAGCGCCAGAACCGCTAGACCACCGCGGCCGGCGGGAACAGAAGATCTCAGCACAGTACCCATAAGTCTGTTCTCAGCGGTTCTTGGTGGGTACTTGCCTGAGATCTCCCTATACCATGCAAGTCACTGTTTTGGGAACAGCAGATCTCACCACAGTACCCATAAGTCTGTTCTCAGCGGTTCTTGGTGGGTACTTTGCCTGAGATCTCTATCGGGTTTCAGCTGTAGTTACCTGTCTACTTGTCGGAGCGAAACCAACAATCCTAAGATCATCTCGTGAAGCTGTAGCCAATCTGGAAGGAGTCTTAAGTGACATTCCTGCCACGCTGCTCTCCTGAGTCCATCTCGACCCCCCGTCGACCTTCTCATGATGCAGTCCGGCTTGGAAGAACTCGTGTCTGCTCTCGCTGCCGCACTGTCTTCGTGAACCCCCAACTCTCTGGGGGATCAGTCGCTATGATGCTCCCGAATCCCTCGTTCCAACTATTCGACCTCTCGACGTCCAAAAGGTCAGGATAAGCTGTACGTGCACGACCTCACGGCATAGCATGTTGCATTCTTTACCTGGGGCGTTGTAGGAAATTTACAACCAATAGCGATCGTGTATGCATACCACACATCAGTAAACTTGGTTTGGTAACACGTTTCTACTTCTATTAGGTCGCTTTCTTGTCTCTTCGGTATAAATTTTACAGTTTATTTTGAAGAAACTTCCCTATGAGCTACAGAATTGAAACTTTCAACACAACTCAGAACTAAACAACAATTTGAAAATTAACTCGCTTACTTGTCTGGTGCTAGGTGGTGGCACTTCGTGTACAACTGCTCTTTTCGCTTTCCTGTTCCACTTACGAACATTTTAAACTAAGAATGGTTGTTAATAAAACCCATATGAGATCGATCCTCTCTAATATTTACTTCTGAGGTCTTTTCGTGAGATAGTAGGAGGAAGCAATGTGTTGGTTGACTGCCGCGCGGGATTAGCAGAGCGGTCTTAGGCACTGCAGTCATGGACTGTGCGGGTGGTCCCGGCGGAGGTTCGAGTCCTCCCTCGGGCATGGGTCTGTGTGTTTGTCCTTAGGATAATTTAGGTTAAGTAGTGTGTAAGCTTAGGGACTGATGACCTTAGCAGTTAAGTCCCATAAGATTTCACACACATTTGAACAATTTTTTTTTTTTGTTGGTTGACTCACGTGAATAGAAACTAAAGTAATGAAGAAATTTACAACATATATCTGTACTGAAAAGAAGCTCGAGATTAATCACATTTTAATCAGCACATCCCACATACTTGGAAATAGTGGAGTATTATTTTGACTGTGTTCGGTCATGGTGTTCATAGTACGATGCGTCCCCTTTGGCCGGTACAGAAAGAGATAGCAATTGTTTTCATTGTCAACATACGCTTTTCTTGATCAACGGACGCGACTCAAGTATTTTTCGAAGTTGAGTTGTCTTACCGCGCTGTCCTCGCGTCTGCTGCAGCGAAATATTCCGTTCTGGAGTTTCTATAAGCTGAGAGCCGAACCCGGGGAAATTTCTCACCTGTACAAATGTCACATTAATTCTGTGTGTGGTGCTACGCCCGGTGTTATCTGATTAATTAAAACCGGACAGACGAGTCCCCGGTATTTGGTCTAAGCCACGCGATATTAAATACGGGCGGCCGTTTACATACGGGAAATTATGCGAGGCTGGCACCTAGCTTTGCTCGTATGAGCACCCTTAAATTAGTTTAGGAGAGAGCTTCACAGAACTCTCGTGATCTGCATATCCAATGTTTCGTTAGTTTTCTAATTATCGACAGACATAAAAGGAAGGCCGCAAATAAGAAGATACTGTTCATATGAGAGGGTGTAAACCAATCCACATGTTATATGAAGATGGTATCTCTCCTTTTGGACATGTCCGAAAGAACAGATCCCATCTTCATATAGTTAAGGCTAACCGGCCATTGACCTCTTTCTTCTGTACTGGATGCACACGCATTGCCCGAACACTTACAGGATTCTGTAAGATTGTCAGCCGCGAGTAATGAGTGTAATGGGTATGGGCACTACGAGTGTAGTGTGTGGACATTAAGTTGGGAATGTGGGTCTCACGAGGAGCGTGCAAGGGATAAATTCCTACAGTGGCACTATCCTCTGTGCCCTCGGCGGCTCAGATGGATAGGGCATCTGCCATGTAAGCAGGAGATCCCGGGTTCGGGTCCCTGTCGGGTCACACATTTTCAAAAAATGGTTCAAATGGCTCTGAGCACTATGGGACTTAACATCTATGGTCATCAGTCCTCTAGAACAACTTAAATCTCAGGACAGCACGCAACACCCAGTCATCACGAGGCAGAGAAAATCCCTGACCCCGCCGGGAATCGAACCCGGGAACCCGGGCGCGGGAAGCGAGAACGCTACCGCACGACCACGAGCTGCGTACGCACATTTTCAACTGTCCCCGTTGATGTATGTCAACGCCTGTCGATAGCATAGGGTCTTGATTTAATTATCATTTCAATCCGCATGTCATCCAGTATGTACAGTAACGAAACTGTAAATAATACTGTGGGGAAATTTAGGGAGGGAATTAACGTCCAGAAAGAACAAGCGAAGAACTTAAGGTCTGTGAATGACGGAAAACGTATGTTGCAGTACTAGTAATAACAGTAGCAGTTTTATTAATCCGTAGATCTCTTTTGTATACTGGATACGTTTTCCAATTTAAGAACAACAAGAATAAATTCATGTATATAGACATTTATTGGGTTAAAGGTCTAGTATGATATGACTGAGACCGGTAGCTGACCATGGCTTCATAGTATCCATCCCGGCATTTGCCTGATCTAATTTAGGGAAACATAGGAAACCCTTAATGACAATGGCTCAAAGGAGACTGGAGCATCCACACTCTCTAATAAAAGGCCACTCTGCTTAAAAAACTGCTTCCTCATTTAATTTACCCCGAGTGTATAATACTGTTTTACAGATAATGTATTTAATAATGAAAAAGGTTAGTGCTACACTTTTCATTCATTTCTCACTTGCAGTCACTGCTCACCCAACAGTCACGATACTCACATTGTTTCATAGCACTAAGCATCCTATCAGCTGATGTCAGGACCATGTTTTGCACTACAACTTCTCATTTGCTACCATGAAAAACTGAGTCAGCATCCCTCTATAAAGAAGGAAATCTTGAGCTCAGAAAGAGGATAGGGTGTTAGTAGTATACATTGGATAGCTTTAGGTCTCAGATTTTCTAGAAAGGGAAAAAAAAATAAAAAGAGTGTAGCTCATAAGTATAATGTGGAATGGTAGATATTTTATTATCTTTATTATTACTTATTTGTGTTCCATTTTTTAAGAGATCCCGACTATGTGTTAACTAAGTAATCCTTCAATGTATAGAATGAATAGCTTAATATGTATCTTTTAACTGCCTTTCCAAATAAGTTTGTTTTAGCAATTTCTTCGACCTCCTTTAGATATTTATTGTAAGATTTTATTCCTTGGTAGGAAATTCTGTTTGCAGTTTTGTGTTCATTCCTTTTTGGTTTGTAAGTTCAGCCTAGATCTTTTTCCATCGTAATGGGCAGAGCTGTCTGTAAAGCAATTATAGATGTTATTTTTGTTCGTAGAACTAACTGGTAAATGAATTTACACGATGAAATTGAAATGTACACTGTTTTGAATAGGTTTTTAGAACAAACTCGAGTACAATTTTTAGTTTGTATTTTATGACACTTTTCTGCAGTCTGGCACTGTGTTCGTATTTTATGCATTTTTTCCCATTAAAAAATGTCGTAGACAAGAATTCAGTGCACACATCAACAGTTTGTCGGAAAAAGACACTCGCTGTTACACGCTGATGACAGGATTTTAAGGCCTTAACTTGCGGCTGATATTCTGTTTATAAATGTATTTGTGCGTTCACGTCACTTCAGCCGACAATAAATATTCGTCCCTAGAAGATTTGCATTTGTTACACAGTCTATAGAGGTGCAATCTACATTTAATCTAATGGTATCTTTTTTCCTCTTCAAAACGAAATTCTTGGCATTTGTTTTCTTTATTTTGAACGTCAGTTTATCGGTTATGGACTACTTGTAATCTTCTTTGAGAGTTGCAGGGTTTTCTTGTGTCTCAGTGACTATAACACTGCTGTCATCAGCAAATAGAATTTCCTCCCCTTGACTAACACCACTGAAGCATGTCCGGAACTGCACTGATCCAATATTAATGTATTTTGGCTGTGAGAAGCTGTTTTACTAAAATTTTGTACTTATTTGTCTTATATGTTAGCTCTGTTGTACCCTATGTGCTAAATACGATCAGAACGAGTCACTAGTTGCCACTCTTATTCCTAACGCTTCTACCATATTTAGTAGAAACTTATGTTCAATAATATAACAAGCCTTAAAAAGATCTAAAAATATGCCTGTGACACCCTCATCGTTGTCAAGAGTATGAAATACCAATTGTATGAATATGCTTGATTCTGTACTTCTATTGCATTAGAAAGCAAACTGTGCTTCGCTTAAAAGTTTGTATTTATTCAAGTAATTCATTAATCTGTATTTCACAATTGAGTATTTATATTTGAGACTGGCGACAGCAGTCAATTGAGGCTGTAATTTTATATGTCTTCCGCAATATCTGTTTTTTTTAGGAGAGGTGCAACTCTCACTTATTTAAAACACTTTGGAAATTTCCTTTATGAGAAGTATTTGTTTACTTTTTTTATTAAGGAAGCTTCTATACACCCTATGCGTTGTTTCAGTACACACTTGGGTACTTCATCTAAGCCTACAGAGTTTTTTTAGTATTTTTATGGTTCTATTGACTTCATGCTCCGTGGTTGGCAGCAACATGCTTAATTTTTTTAGTGTTGTATTCGTTTTTAGAGAGTTTTTCCTGAAACATCCTTCACAGAGTATACCAGGTAACGTGGATCACCTATTACCGTATCCCTTTTCTTTATCAGTATCTTATTATGCCGTTGTTTGTCTTTCCCTATTTCCTCTTTTATGACATTCCAGACTGCTTTGATTTTCTCCTTTCGATTGTAATTTATTTTGACATTAAGTTTTTTTCAGCATCAATAAGCAACTTTCTACAAATCTGTTTGTACCTATGATAGAAATATAAGAACTCTGGTTCATTACAATTCTTTTCCATGGAACTTCAGGATCTGGGAAGACCTCTTCATGCCTGATGTTATTCATCTGTTTCTGTGAGACATTGATACTGATATGTGTACTTTTGGCTACGTTCTTTCAAAGTTCAATTTAAATAATTTTGATAATTTACATGATTTCACATTTATGCTGGTTTCTCTATATACTTCATCCCAGATATAGTTTCCTTTTTCTTTTGAAAAATCTTGTATATTTATTTCTGACAAGTGTTTCTTGTTAGCTTGCACTTGAGGGAAATTTTCCTTGCGCGATTTTACTGTTGTTATTTGGCAGACATCGTTTGATGGTCCAAGACAGCTACATCAGCTGGTGATATATGTGTCCATGTGGTCAATTACTGGCGTAGTTATTTCAGTAAACCTTGTTGCACTATTGAAAAACAGGATCATTTCAAAATTTTGGAAGATATTTATGGGGGCGTGACTAGTTTAATTTACGATTTTGGTGTTAATGGTTATGTCTACATTCAAAATTATGTTAACTTTTATCACTGCCATAGATAATTGGGCTGGTAAAAATGTTACTTTTGAACGTGGCTTACATTCAGCAACCTTGTTTAAGTTTTAATGCAGAGTAAAAACAACCACCTCGTGGCACAAGTTTTATTTCATTGAGCTGTTTTCTACACCAACTAAAAGTATCTCCATCAGAATAAATTACATTTACCTGTGTTCAGTTACTGATTTTCATTAAATGAATACGCAATAGCGTGTAAGGACAAGCATCATCAACCATGAGCTCTACAATCGAATGACGACAATGACCAAGACTCGAACGCAGGTCTTCCGCTTATCGCGAGCGGTCGCCTTACAATTTGGCTATCCTTGCACGACTCACGATCAGATCCAAACTTCCATATGTCGTCAGTCATGCATCTACCACCTGTACTCGTACATCCATTATGTATATTCCAGTACAGGTCAGACGCTGTACTTGGAAATTGCTTCCCCAGTGTCGGCAGAAAATTCTCTTTGTCGTCATTAGATTCTAAAGCTGATGGTTGTCCTTATTCACAATTGCGAATTCATTTCATGTATTTCATAACGGCTGTAGTCGCAGCAGTGTATGTCCGTTTGAAATTGCATGCATCTCCAAAGGAAGTTTACATCATAATCAAAATAACACAGGCACTGCAATATCGAATTAATTTTCATCTTATGTCTTTGTAATTCGTCACAGCTGTAGATACATGGCCTCGTCAAAATCTAACAATCTTGAACATGGCTGACCTTCAATAACCTTCTTTAAGAAAGAACAGGAACACTGCAATGATTCTCATTTTGTCGGCCGGGGTGGCCGAGCGGTTCTAGGCACTACAGTGTGGAACCGCGCGACCGCTACGGTCGCAGGTTCGAATCCTGCCTCGGGTATGGATGTGTGTGATGTCCTTAGGTTAGTTAGGTTTAAGTAGTTTTAAGTTCTAGGGGACTGATGACCTGAGAAGTTAAGTCCCCTAGTGCTCAGAGCCATTTGATTCGCATTTTGTTATTCTTCCATATCAAGATTTCAGTTATAATTAGTGACCTTCAGTCCATTTGAGTGAGTTATAATCCAACAAACTCCCAGATGTACATGTCACCATAGTGGTGAACCTTATTTAAGCTTTTTTAATGAAGGTTTAAAATAGCGAACCGGTTACGCAAATTTTATATCACTGATTTGGTTTGCTCAAGCCATGTTAGAGGTTGTAAGACTTTTACCAGCCCAAATACCTAAAGATGTGACGAATCACAAAAGCTCAAAAAGAAAATTATTAAACTCAGAAAACTGTGACTCGTTCTGATGAAGATAGCCGTAGCTGGTGTTGTGCCAGACGAAGCAACACTCTTCAGGACAGTGGTGGGTTGATGGGTTACTAGGTTTACTTCTGGAGGAGGCTGTCCTGATACTGTACCACATACAAAACGCTGTTATTATTTACTTCTTTAAAAAAAAGGAAGTGTCACTAAAGACTTCTTTCGAAGTACAGTTGATTATAAACGTCGCTGTGTAGTTATGTCTAATACAATTCTAGCACTGTAGGCTGTAGGGAGACGATTGTGTCATCTTTGGCGAAGTTTTGAGTCTGGGCTGTATGACAGTCCGCTATGACGTAAGTAAGCACCATCTAGTGGTGGCGCATGGAAACTCTTGAGGGGTGTGGCTACACTAAGGTCTCTCGTTTTTCGTTGCATCTGGTAGCATCTGTGCTTACTTGCGGTTCCGTCACGAGGCATCAACCCTGTATTGGAACCTCGTTCTTCGGCAAACACCCCACTTGGTTTCGTAGTTGGACAACATTCGCCATAAATAATATTCAATTTTTCAATTGTCATATAGATTGTGAATGGTTCAATAGCTTCACAACTAATTTATGTAATTGCTGCAACTGCAAACACAGAGTAATGCACAGGCAAACACAAAAAGCATTCCTGAGCTTCGTGTTTACTTTCGTTTCGTAAAATAGAGCAGCCGTTTGCGGAACTCCTATTATAACTTCGCGACAGTGGTTTGTCCTGTTGTTACGTTGATGCTGCTTGATTAAATTTTACTGTCGATCAAGTTCTCCTAGAAGTTTCCATCAAATGCCTCAGAAAAAAGCACGTCGTTTCATTAGATAGCAAAAAAAGTCAGTGTCGTTATTGGACGATTATAAACGACAAAAATTACTTGCGAAGTTCACTAAACTCGTCATATTATCAGCCATAACTTGGCGAAAGCTGCACTTCCATATATTTATTCATTCTAGTTATATTAAGGGTGGCTGACTCGCCCTGTATATAAAGGGCGCATCATAACGAACATCATAAACGCGTGCAGTTGAAAGGTCACGGCACTAGAAGCAAAGAAGCCTCAGTAAATATCAAATATGAAACCCACGCCTTAAGAGCTACGAACACTTCCTTTCATTTTCGATATTGTAAAACAAACCTCTTGTACTGCAAGTTCTTCGCTTTCCATACTTTACGAGAAGGTAATATGAGCCAAAACAAGACAAAAATCCAGTAAACATAAAATTTAAAGTGCATACGTTAAGAGCTGTGAGTACTTGTCATGTAGAATCAAAGTAGCCCAGATGAAGCAGTGCTCCCAGCTCTTAAGATATGCGTTTTACAGCCCTTGCTGATGAATGCTTTCCTGCTTCTAGTATAGTGTACTTTCAAATGCATGCGTTTAAGTCATTAATTGTGATACGTCCTGTTTATGAATTATAATGGGTTTAATGAAAATGTCTCTGTTCTTCAATTATTACTTTGAAGCACTCATTGAAGCACTCATTTTCTTGTGAAGGTAGACAGACGCGCAGCGCATACGTGTAGCGCAGGTACAGTACCAAATGTCAGCTTCTTCTGTTTTGCTATAATGTAGGCCGTCGTAGCGGAGAAGAAGGGCGTGTCTCACACGAATATCTCCGCTTTATTTTATCCATTTTCTTTTCCACGATCCTCCACCTTATCTGCATTTAAATTGAAATGCCTCAGAGAAGAACTCATCTTTGACACAGTCTTGTCTTAATCGCGCCCTACGCTGACACCATGTTTCAAATTTTTTCGTTCCATTGAGGAGAAATCTCAGTACTTCATCCATTTCAATCCGTAGCCACATTTAGCATGATTATCGGTCAACCGATGTGGATAAAAGTATTTTAAATTGTAATCAAATGTTAGTCCTAGATGTTACTTGTAAAGTATAGTGAGGATAAAATCACTTGATGTGGTCTTACTGGGCTGCTTTCCGTTCAACTACTACTCTGCTTTCTTTTCTACAAATTTATGTTGCTGTATGCCCGAAAGTATGCCTCCTGCTTCCTTTGATCCCATATTTCTTATGATTTGAAATATTCCTCAATATCATAAGACATTGCTGGGTATATTTTATTTCTTCTGATGCATTCATGTTTCTGCAGATTGGTGCGTTTGGCGTCATCTTCCGTGAGAAGGAAGTGAGGAAAGTGCAAAAAGAATCGGCGTGTCACATCAGTGACCGTTGCTCTGTGCTATATAAAGAATGTACAAGTTCCCAGAATGAGATTTTCACTCTGCAGCGGAGTGTGCGCTGATATGAAACTTCCTGGCAGATTAAAACTGTGTGCCCGACCGAGACTCGAACTCGGGACCATTGCCTTTCGCGGGCAAGTGCTCTACCAAATGAACTACCGAAGCACGACTCACGCCCGGTACTCAAAGCTTTACTTCTGCCAGTATCTCGTCTCCTAGCTTCCAAACTTTACAGAAGCTCTTCTGCGAACCTTGCCCGCGAAAGGCAATGGTCCCGAGTTCGAGTCTCGGTCGGGCACACAGTTTTAATCTGCCAGGAAGTTTCAATGTTCAAGTTGTTACTTTTATTTGCTTTGTGCAGTTGAGCCGAAATCCTAATCATTTGTATATAGAAGCTTTGTGGTACACTTCACAACAGTTCGATGTTTATTGGATGTCGCCCCCGTGGTGTTGCAATTTTATTGGCCATCAGTAAACTAACTTACGCAGCGTGTAGTGCAACCCCCCTATCCAGTGGTGTTGGTGTGAAATACGTTCAATAAAAAGGCGATGGAATTTTTTTAATTATTGCGGTTTCGTCATTGTAGTGAACTTCATTGATTCTCGCTTAAGAAGAGAACACGATAAGTGCCATAACCTGATTTCCCAGAAACTTCGCATAGTAGAAGAACACTCAAAATAAACTTGGACGTCTCTATGCTTTTCCGTAGAAATTCGACTGTTTCTGAGAAAACGACAGTCGAAGTCTTTGAGGAACCGTATGTGCCGTGCAACACGTAACTTTAGACGAAGCGTTGGCAAGGTGGCTAGCATCGCGGTTTCACATTTTTGCGCCCCGTATTCGAAACCCGATTGTTTTTTTAATTTATTTTATTTATTTATTTTTAGTTGAAAAACTAAATAAATAATAAATGCACGAGAAAAATTTAAATCGTTTTCAGTCAAGTTCCTGTCGTGTGGCTTGTCAGTGGTATTGGTGGTTTTGCGTACTGGTTCCCGAGGAGAGGGTTTCACATGGACAGGAAGTACACCCGTTTATTATGCAGCTTGCTAGGATGGTCTTGTATTCAATCCATTATGAACTGCCCAGCTGGTTTTGTCTTCGTCAGGGAATCAATCAGAGAAACATATCACTCTCGAAATAATTGTCAAATATAACAGACAGCAAAGGACAATATCCACATATATAATAAATGTTGTCATATGTTGTGAAAAACTATTGTAACTGAATCGCAAATTGTTGAAAGAAAATAAGTAAAAATTTTCAATTTTCGTTTTCACACAGAATAGTACATTTAAGAGCACAGCCTATCGTTTGGTATTGAAATGAATCACGTCGTGCTCCTACAAATGGTAGAAAAGGTGATGCTCTTTACGCTGTTTGTAGTTGAAACCAAATAAGTCGCTGACTTATTTCGTTTCAACAGATGCTGCCCGTTACCGCGCAGATTCTGTTTACTACATATTGTCGATAAAATCATCGACTTCCTTTGTTGTGGCGCTAACAGACACTGTTAAGTTCATTGAGCGGCAGTTGGTTGTATTACTATGACTCCAATAAGGAATAATAGTAGTGCAGATTATCATAGAATTAAGATAGTAATTCTTACCAAAGGAATGCCTTATCGAAATTAAAGAGGAGATTATGTTCCAGGGAAAGCACTAAGAGAATGTTGGAGGTATATATCAATCTTTCTTCAAACAACCGTAGGAAACTGTATAGATGTAAGTAATATTAATATTACCATAAACACCAATCTTACATTATTAATTTACTTTCAGCTGCAGAATGAAATGTTATGACTCCACTAACGTAATTCAACGTAATAATATTTTGGCAAAATTTCTTGATCTTCCTACGAAAGATGGCCATGACTTACATATCCAAAGGAAGTAAAGCAGAGGCGTCCTCGGAAATCTGATGCAGAAAGTTGTGAAAACTGTAGGGATGCAACGTTTCTTTACCATGTAATGCTTGGAAGTCAAATGAAACAGGTTTTCAAGAAATCTTACCTGAATGTACATGGAGCGACGAATTACAGCGTGTTTCGAATCTGTAAATTGTTGCTGAAGGGAGTCAAACCTGTTGATAAACGCGGCAAAAACCCGAACACCAAGAAGACACCAGACAATATCCTTGCACTCATTCACGAGCAGATAAAGTCTTTCCCCACAAAAACCTCACGTTATTCACAAAAAACTTTGAACTAAATGTGCGGATAATGCACAGTATGTTTAGTTAGAAATATGCAGATTGTATAGTAAAATAGGATGTGTATCGTAATTATTGTCGGGACAATTTTAATTATTCCTTTGGCAGACCCCAAATGGATGTCTATTGTAAACGCGAAGACCTTGAACTCAAACTGAACAACCCACATTTAAATGAAAGAGCTAAGCTTGTCGCCAGAGCGGAATTAAATGTTCATATGTGTCGTTGTTCTAAATTTTACAACTCGCTTCAGGATGCTAAGAGAAGAGCCCAGTCTTTTCATATTGTGGAAGCCATAGTTTTTGATTATATGCAAAACTTTCCGCTTCCACATATCCTGATCCAACAGATATTCTATCTGCTCCAACTGGGGGTGTACTGTTTCAGCATATATGATTTGAAAACTGAACACTCCACTGCGTACTTCTACCATGAAGGCTTAGGAAAGAAAGGTGCTAGCGAAGTAGCATGTTTCGATTCTGATTACATAAAAAACGATCTCAGTAAAAAGGTGGCTGGTTGTCTTTTGTTTTCTGATGGCTGTTTCGGCCAGAAGAAAAATCACTCCTTTATACACATGTAATGGGCATGGTTCAAGCAGGAATACTCAAGAGCATAACACGCAAATTACCAGAGACAGGCGACTCATTCCTCTCGTGTGATCGCGACTTTGGACAATATAAAAGGAAAATAAAAACTCATGACCGCATTTACACCCCATATGAGTAGATGGGACTGAAAGTAAAAGTAATGTGACAGAAAATTAATTAATTTAGAGGAAATACTAGGTTTGGACAAGTGGTGGCCAAAATATTTTAGAAAAAGTGTTATTTCGTGTGAGGCAGGGACAGAACAATGCAATAAAAAAATTTCTTTGCTCCGCGTAGCTTCTAAAGAAAACAATACCCTGAGACAGAAGAGGTGGTTGGCCTTCCCTATATCGATGTTGCACGTAGTAAGACATACTTTTCACTAGAGAAAAATACAAGAGCCCATCATTCCACGTTTATTGGACAACATTCGAATGTCCTACCCAACATACCAAGTACTTATTTCCAGAATGAAGATGGAAGAGGTGAAGAAAGTCATTGAATAAGTGCCTGCTGCAAAGAGATCACTCCATGAAGTAGTGCTTTCTTGGCCAGTGATTGAAATTATAACGAATATACAGTTAATCATTATTGTTGTTAAAATAATTCAGTTTGCTCTATTTTGTCAGACCACACTAATGTATTATGAAGTGTTCATACAATTAAACCCAAAAATTCAAGTAAGATGTTTGTAAATTGTTGACACCAAGTAAGTCAAAAAACTTTGAAATTATTAAATATCGATATGATGTACTCTAAGTTAGTTGTTTTTCTCTCAATAAAAGCAGAATTAAGTCACAGTCAGTTCTGAAAAATTTCAGTAATGTAGCAGTAATACATATGGCAGTATTCAGTTTTTTGTTCCTCCTCAAGAGTGTAAAAAATGATATATTTGGTTTCAACAACTGACGATTCAATTATCCAATTGGTATCACGCCCCTGTATCCCCTAATTTGACAGGAAACATTCATATAGTAACCTTCTACGGACATGGGTACATAAGTAAGAAAAAAATTGAAAATGTTAATCGGGTTTCTATCAAGGGACACAGAAGTATTAACCCTCGAGGCTGCCAATAGTTCCAACGCTTTCTTTGCCCCATTTTATTCGTCATTGTTCTAGGAATTTTGTCTAAATGGACGTCACATGACACTGTTTCAATTTCATCGTTGAACACTCAGTTTTTAATTGAAAAGGTCACCCTGCTCTCTGACCGAACACGCTGACCTACCATGCAGGCACTGTGCAAATGAACTTATCGCGCAATTAAAGGCATCTAAATTGCATCGAAAACACTGGCAGTCGTTTTCTCAGAAACGGTAGAGTATCTACGGATAAGCCGAGACATGTGTTTGCTTTCTTGACCCCTCTTCCACTGAGCAAAATTTCTGGGAAATCGGGTTATGGCACTTGACGTAACTGAAAGTCACAGGACGTAAAATATTTCCATATTAGTCGTCGCTGAAGTTCTTATATTAATAGTAAACATTTTTATCTTATCTTATATGTTGTATGCAATAAACTTGCAAATAACAGGTAAATATGAAGCAAAAAGACCAAATAGGAAAAAAAAGTTTTACGGCAATCTTTTATTGGAATCTGAACGACAGGTTCCAATGTTTAGAAAACTTGAAGAAATGTGCGTAAGCCAAAGGTGATGTTTTCCTTTTAAAACGCATATTTCGTTGAAACTTTAGATCTAGCAAACCCGTAAATGATACGTTACAGCACAGTATATGACGAAAGATATTGAGTTGCCTACAAATATGATTTATGTTAAAATAATTTTTGAACAAACATTTTTCTTACTACATAGTAATGTGTCCCCAGTATTTACAGAATAGTTTTATACGTACTTATCCAGGTTATAAGGGATCCTCTACCACGCTCGAAAGTATCTGAACGATATGAATTGCCTTCTGCCTGTTCTGCGTTCTGCCTCAATAACAACTTTCTTGCAGATTCTCTGATACAGCAAATACTTTGATACTCGTGATTAGAGGTTAGGGAGTCTTTAACAATGAATTCTCAAATTTAGTCACGAAAATGTTTGTACTGTACTGCGATTCAGGACTTCTATCCAGCAACTATTCTACCTCTTAACTAACCATGAAAATACTTAAATATCATTTCATTCACAGGTAACTAAATGTATGCATGTTTTAACTTCAAATGATATGGCATAATGTTTAGTGTTAAACGTTGATTAGAACCTAGAACCTAATCGGATTTTTAAGTAAGCACAATCAAATGTTAGATATTGAATGGTTTGACTAGCAGCGACATGTTTAAAATGGAAATGAGAGATGAGAGGTTTTTACCTCGTCCAGATTTAAACGTTGACATATCGCTGCAGTTGTTTTAGCCACGATGGATATTAAATATCGATTTCGGTCACCAATAGGGAGATGCTGGCTTGGTAGAAATAGAAATAACGTGACAATAAGTTCTTTTTTGATTGGGAATTCAACACCTCCCATATCATCGTTGTTTACTGAACACAAAGCGATGTTAACTATCGTATTCATTTTCTCTCTTAGCTAGAGTGTCATGTTTGACTCTGAAATGATGTAATGAAAAATACCGTGTTTCGAAACCGGTATCTATCGCTGTTGCTAACTATGCACAAAGAAAAGTGAAAATTCAAAAGCGTCTTTTGACTAGTTGTTAGGTATGTGCATGCTAGAGCTTCAAATGAGTCAACGAAAATTTGTTTGACAGTGTAGGAATCTAACCCAGACAGGTCCCTTCTATGAAGCAATTCGTAGGTTTCGAATCATCGTGAAACAACTAAACGATCGAACTGTATCACTGAAGTTCTCGTTCCGAAGTAAGGGAAGATCTCCTTTCAAATCCTAGTCCAGAAGCAATATTTTCAACATCGCTAGTTCTAATACAACATTCAATAAGTTATCTTTGCTCTCACATGATGACTGTTTAATTAAATAAAAATTTCTACTTTAAGATAGCTTGCTTGCGACACAGTTTCTACTCCCCATGAATTCTGCCTCTCACGTGGCCCAACCTAAACCAACCGACACTCCTTATTGGGGAAGAGACTTCATGTTTAATGGAGATTTGGTATCATGAGCTGAAGAGTATCTGTTCGTGTATTTTTTTAATGATTATCTCAAGTGGGAATAGAAGCCAGACCTGAAGCAACCAAGAGGGAATCACGCAAAAAGAACAAACAGAGAATTACACAGTATACTTGACCAGTACCTATTCTTGAGTACTGCTCGAGTGTTTGGTATCCGTACGAGGTCGGACTTCAGGAAGACATCGAAGCAGTTCAGAGGTGGGCTGCCAGATTTAATACCGGTAGGTTCCAACAACACGTCAGTGTTACAGAAATGCTTCGGGAATCCAAATGGGAATCTCTGGAAGGAAGGCGATGTTCTTTCCGAGGAACCTGTTGGGAATATTTATAGAACTGGCATCTGAAACTGACTGAAGAACGATTCTAATGCCGCCAACATACACTGCACGTAAGGGCAACAAAGATAAGATACGAGAAATTAGGTTCCATACGAAGACATACAGGCAACCGTTTTTTCCTCGCTTTATTTGCGAGTGGAACAGGAAAGGAAATGGTTCAAATGGTTCAAATGGCTCTGAGCACTATGGGACTCAACATCTTAGGTCATAAGTCCCCTAGAACTTAGAACTACTTAAACCTAACTAACCTAAGGACATCACACACACCCATGCCCGAGGCAGGATTCGAACCTGCGACCGTAGCAGTCGGAAATGACAGGGTACGCTCCGCCATGCACCGTACGGAGGCTTTCGGAGTATCTATGTAGATGTAGATAATTTAAAATCATGGACAATCAACCACACTGAATGAGGATTCTGATTTCTCGTGTCCCTAGAAATGGCTTACAACATGTTCGTTCATTCATTTCCTTGTTCGACCACATCGTCATTCACCAACGGCTGTCGAATGATACTATTGACCAGATTTTATTATCACTGGAATAATATCACTTAAGGGCCATTGGTATGAAATGGCAGCAATGTACGATGCGGACGTTTCTACAGCAAGTGTCGTTTTCCACCTTGAGCTGTTTGGTTCAAATGGTTCAAATGGCTCTGAGCATTATGGGACTTAACATCTGAGATCATCAGTCCCCCAGAACTTAGAACTACTTAAACTTAACTAACCTAAGAACATCACACACATCCACGCCCGAGGCAGGATTCAAACCTGCGACCGTAGCAGTCGCACGGTTCCGGACTGAAGGGCCTAGAACCGCTCGGCCACAGCGGCCGGCTGAGCTGTTTGGTGCTGTATGTATTCGTGATATAATGGTACATATCACACAGTATTTTAAACACAAAGCCGAGATATATTGACAACTCTTCCTTTTATTTTTTGAAACCACATTTCGTCTGATACAAACGGGTAGACAGCAGCGCTGTCATCACCTCTCGTACAGCATATGATGTCAGAAATGTTGAGCGTAAAAATAAACTGAGGAAAATTACGGAAGATACATAAGTTCACGGAGATTTATCTTGGCGTCCTGTCATGCAGGTTGCTAGAATAAAATTTATCAACCGTTAGTTTTTTATTTGAATTTCAGAACTATCCACGTGGAGACTTACTAGATGTTTTAAATTTGACGATTATGAGTAACGCTGTTTAATGTGACATTTGTGTCACTTTGTTCTCTTTGAATTTAACAGAGGAGCATAGGCAGTGGAGGCAGCTGGAAACATTTGTGCCGTGTATAGGGAAAGTTGATCTAAGAAATCAAGTCATAAAATGGAAGAAAAATTCAGGTAGGGTCATTTTCATGTGAATTATTCGCCACGTTCAGGAAGAGGAAGGGGTTTGATGATGGACGTTTTTACAGTTTACCGTTGTAGTCCACGTCAATGTACCCAGTTACTGGCAGATATGATCAACTGCGATCTATCAACCATTGAGGGACCCTTGAATTCAATGAGCAGTGTTGGGAGGAAAAAGAGAGGAAGTTTAAGGTTAAACGTCACATTGACAGCGAGATTACTAAATACAATATCAAGTGACTGTAGCTCACTCCCAGAAGTAGAGTATCAAAGAGTTGCGAGACATATTACGCAATTTTGCCTTTTCTCACTGCTACGGGAAGAATACATCTCCACAGTCAATGAATGGGTTTCATGAGTGGATTAGCAATTCAGAAGTAAAGCTTGCATTTCGAACACGTGGCACAAACATTGAATTGAAAGACAGCTGAAATACAAAAATAATAAGGCAAATGAGCGTAGGCCACACAGTCCGGTTTCGCAGCCGTGCAGTCCGTTCGTGCCGTGTTCCTGCCGGCGATGCGCGCACTCGCCACTGTTTACTTGTGTAGATCACCACCGTACCAGGAGAAGCCCATCCACACCCATGACGAGGAAGTTGTGTTATCACAAGTCTCACGCACCATCACCTGGACAAGGCGGACGAGCTGATGAAGGTGGTTACCTGCGACGAGATCCACGATGCAATCGATAAGATGCTTTGAAGAAGTTGCCTGGCGTTGACGGCTGCAGACAGAATTTTATCGCTCCTTCCTTGCGCACATGGCGATGCGCTGGACGAGAATATATCATGAACTGTAAAGACGTACAATGCTTTACCGCCAACTTTGTGAAAGGAATTATTACACTCCTCACAAACTGACAGCGGGAGCGATGACTGCATATTACCAGCACCCAACTGCTTAATTGAGACTAAAATTTTTGCACAACTCCTGACGACGCGTTGCCACAAGATATTGCCTTGCGTTCTATTCCCGGAACAGACGATTTCTGGTGGCTCAGTTAATATACAAAGGGTCACGAGGAGGATGTTGCGATTTAAGCGCCGCAGTAGTTGCCATTGATCTTGACAGCGAATTCGATGACATCGTTTTCTATTCTCCGAATGAGCCAAATCTGCCTTCGAGCCCCATTTCTTGCTATCTTTCGGCCCCTGTACTGTTGTGCCGAATTCTTGATTCAGATCAATGGCCTTGTGTCTGGACCAGTGACCACACGCCGTTCCTTAAGGCAAGGTAGCCCCACTTTCGACATTCCTCCATCCCATAGCCCTGGAGCCACTCATCGCCAGACTGACGACCTACCTTTGTGGTTCCACATTGTGACGGAATACTTCTCATTGCCTTGCATATGCGGACGGCCTTCTCCTCTTGCTCCGCACGTGTACGAATACACAAATGGTTCTCGATTTGATATCAACCTATGGAACTGTAGCGGACGGTGCAATGAATGTGGCTAAATAATCGGAGATTCCCACTGGCCGCAGTTTCTCATACGACGATTCAGCATCTCTCCTGTGTGTACAAAACTTTGTGTTCTGCCTTACGGCAGGTCTTGTCATGGGGGAAGCCTCGTCAGAGAGGTCCACCGCGTGAGCGTCCAGGGAAGTGATTCCAGTGGTGGTTTCCAGTTGCCTTCCATTCATGATGATGAAATGATAATGAGGACAACACAACACCCAGTCCCTGAGCATAGGAAATCTCCTACCGAGCCGGGAATCGAATCCGGGACCCTTGGCGTGACAGGCCACCGCGCTGACCACTCAGCTATCGGGGCGGACTGTGAGTGCAGAACTTACGATAACTTGATATCATTTTCGCATCCACTGCGTGAAGCACCGCTACCATCAATTTTCAGCATGATCTCCAAATTATCCGCGTGACAGTGCGACAAAATCTCCTTTACAACGCATACAAAACTCACTCAGAATGTGTCGTCTAAGATGGTACACATCGCACAGGTGCTCTCACTGCAATCAACTACTGGACGCAGCCTCCAGACCGCGTTAGGATACCGTCTCACAGTCGGTACGTTCTTTGAAGTCTGTTACGAAACGCTCACCCTCTCCCACTGGGACCAGGGAGTCTGCGTCTTGCTAATGTTCGATGGAGGCACCTCCCTTATGCACAGCTTGCTGGACATTCTTATCCATGTCCATATTCCCGCCAGTGCCGGTACACAACATCGCGCGCCATGAGCCACATTTTTCTGAGTTCATCGTCGTTTTCAGTTACACTCGCACTCACTTACTGAACACGCGCCTTCCTCTACAACCCGCAACTACAGTGGGGAGCCAAGGAAACTGGCACACGTACCTAATATCACGTAGGACCCCCGCGAGCACGCAGAAGTGCTGCAACACGAGGTGGCCTGGACTCGACTAATGTCTGAAGCAGTTTTGGAGCGAACTGACACCATAAATACTGCAGGGCTGTCCATAAATCCGTAAGAGTAGGAGGGGGTGGAGATCTCTTCTGAGCAGCACGTTCCAAGGCGTCCCAGGTATTCTCCATAATGTACATGTCTCGGGAGTTTGATGGCCAGCGGGAGGAATTTCAGAAGAGCATTCCTGGAGACACTCTGCAGCAATTTTGGACGTATGGGGTGTCGCATTACCCTGCTGGAATTTCCAAAGTCCTTCGAAATGCACAATGGACATGAATGGATGCAGGTGCTCAGGTAGGATGCTTACGTACGTGTCACCTGTTAGAGTCGTATCTAGACGTACCAGGAGTCCCATATCACTCCAGCTGTACAAGCCCCACACGATTACAGAGTCTCCATCTGCTTGAACAGTCCCCTGCTGACATGCAGGGTCCATGGGCTCATGAGATTGTCTCCATACCCGTACATATCCATCCGATCGATACAATCTGAAACGAGACTCGTTCGATCATGTTTCCCGTCATCAACAGTCCAATGTCTGTGTTGACGGGTCCTCAAGGCTACACAAGTGGCTCTTCGGCTCCGAAAACCCATATCGACGATGTTTCGTTGAATCCTTCACACGCTGACACTTGTTGATGGCCAGCATTGAAATCGACTGCAGTTTTCAGAAGAGTTGAACTTCTGTCACGTTGAACGTTTCTCTTCAGTCGCCGTTGGTCCCGCTCTTGCAGTATCTTTTTCCGACCGCAGCGATGTCGGGGATTTGATGTTTTACCGGATACCTGATATTCACGGTACACTCGTGAAATGGTCGTACAGGAAAATCCCAACTACATCGCTGTCTCGGTGATGCTGTGTCCCATCGCTCGAGCGCCGAGTATAACACCACGTTCAAACTGACTTAAATCTGATAACCTGCCATAGTAGCAGCAGTAACCGATCTAACAACTGCGCCAGTTACTTAGGCGTCGTCGACCGCAGCGGCGTATTCTGCCTGTTTACATATCTCTGTATTTGAATACGATTGCCTATTCCAGTTTCTTTGGCGCTTCAGCGTACGTTGCTTTTCCCCGCAAGAACGTCGAACTCAAACATCCATCGACGTAGCCTTTCCTTCCCTCCAATGTCCGGACGAAGTTGTCTCAGGTCGTGTATGCAAAATTCGCTACAAATTAACGTTTTCAAGCATTTGCACTGTTAGACACTACGTTTGTTACAGTTTGTCACCTCGTGAACAAAGATGGACATGACTTGTGCTGCCACCAGTGACGACTGGAAAGTGGGTCGACGATTCGTTGAATGCTACCCCTGCGTTCCGCCGTACTCGACTGCCCCGTGGACTTTTGCACATCCTGAGAAGACTCATTTTCTCCCGGCAAAAATCACACTGTTCTGTGGGTCAAGGGATGGGCGGTTATTTATCTGTATACTGATGGCGTTAAATCATGCCTTAACTTCTGGCGGTACTTGCAAACCGCCCACAATGAAATCGAGCTCTCCAGCCGGTGTAGATGCATAAAGAAACCAAGTTAACAAAGCACTTACTGCTACAATATCGTAAATAACTTTGTGTATTCACAAAAAAATTCAAATGTATTTACAACGAGGACAAAGACAGACGCTTCGCCAAGTTAGCTATTCTGCAATATTATAGTTTTCTTACCTTTACATATACTGTTTGTTGCATATACACTCCTGGAAATTGAAATAAGGACACCGTGAATTCATTGTCCCAGGAAGGGGAAACTTTATTGACACATTCCTGGGGTCAGATACATCACATGATCACACTGACAGAACCACAGGCACATAGACACAGGCAACAGAGCATGCACAATGTCGGCACTAGTACAGTGTATACCCACCTTTCGCAGCAATGCAGGCTGCTATTCTCCCATGGAGACGATCGTAGAGATGCTGGATGTAGTCCTGTGGAACGGCTTGCCATGCCATTTCCACCTGGCGCCTCAGTTGGACCAGCGTTCGTGCTGGACGTGCAGACCGCGTGAGACGACGCTTCATCCAGTCCCAAACATGCTCAATGGGGGACAGATCCGGAGATCTTGCTGGCCAGGGTAGTTGACTTACACCTTCTAGAGCACGTTGGGTGGCACGGGATACATGCAGACGTGCATTGTCCTGTTGGAACAGCAAGTTCCCTTGCCGGTCTAGGAATGGTAGAACGATGGGTTCGATGACGGTTTGGATGTACCGTGCACTATTCAGTGTCCCCTCGACGATCACCAGTGGTGTACGGCCAGTGTAGGAGATCGCTCCCCACACCATGATGCCGGGTGTTGGCCCTGTGTGCCTCGGTCGTATGCAGTCCTGATTGTGGCGCTCACCTGCACGGCGCCAAACACGCATACGACCATCATTGGCACCAAGGCAGAAGCGACTCTCATCGCTGAAGACGACACGTCTCCATTCGTCCCTCCATTCACGCCTGTCGCGACACCACTGGAGGCGGGCTGCACGATGTTGGGGCGTGAGCGGAAGACGGCCTAACGGTGTGCGGGACCGTAGCCCAGCTTCATGGAGACGGTTGCGAATGGTCCTCGGCGATACCCCAGGAGCAACAGTGTCCCTAATTTGCTGAGAAGTGGCGGTGCGGTCCCCTACGGCACTGCGTAGGATCCTACGGTCTTGGCGTGCATCCGTGCGTCGCTGCGGTCCGGTCCCAGGTCGACGGGCACGTGCACCTTCCGCCGACCACTGGCGACAACATCGATGTACTGTGGAGACCTCACGCCCCACGTGTTGAGCAATTCGGCGGTACGTCCACCCGGCCTCCCGCATGCCCACTATACGCCCTCGCTCAAAGTCCGTCAACTGCACATACGGTTCACGTCCACGCTGTCGCGGCATGCTACCAGTGTTAAAGACTGCGATGGAGCTCCGTATGCCACGGCAAACTGGCTGACACTGACGACGGCGGTGCACAAATGCTGCGCAGCTAGCGCCATTCGACGGCCAACACCGCGGTTCCTGGTGTGTCCGCTGTGCCGTGCGTATGATCATTGCTTGTACAGCCCTCTCGCAGTGTCCGGAGCAAGTATGGTGGGTCTGACACACCGGTGTCAATGTGTTCTTTTTTCCATTTCCAGAAGTGTAATAGCGAAAAGTATTGCAATGGATGAAAACATAAGAAGCAAAAAGCGGATCACATGTGGGATATGGACAGATAACTAACTCAGTCTTCACTTTACAGAGCAACCACTTCATCACATAGCTATAAATCCACTGCGGCTTCAGTTCTCTCTCATTCACTTAGTGAACGCTAACATAGGTGATTTCAAATGAAAAGGATGATATTAATTCCAGTTCTACATTCTGTGACCATCCTGGACTTACAAACACACATTTGATAGCGTGGTGACAGACCATAGAAAAAAATTATACAGAAAATTTAATTGAAATGTCAAGCAAATATGAAGTGAATGTTGCTTAACCCAAGAACTAAGTAAACTATCACAGAATTGCGAGACATATTTCGCAGTTTTGTTACGTGTATTAGTAGCAGGAAGAATACATTTTCATATCCAATAGATTTCATGAGTGGTTTAGCAGTTCAGGCGCAAAGCTTTCACTTCAAACATGTGGCACAAACAGTCATAAAATTGACAGACGGCTAAAATACGGAAAATATAATTCAATGAGTATAGTCCATAGGGGTCATCATAAATTAAGAGTAAGGGGAACCAACTGGGTGGCCATCCACTTAAATTTACTATCATTGTTTTTGTTTTAGCTTCTCGGTTATCACGACATCCACATGAGAATTACTGAAGAATCATTGATGGAATAGACTGTTATATCAAGTATAAATAAGAAGTATAAATAAGAAAACAGCAAGAGCAAGGGTTGTAGATGGTGGTGCAGTGTGTGGAAACCGTACAGATTCTACCTACTCGTTATACTAAATTACCATGATTCCGTAACAGTGGCCGGCCGCTGTGGCCTAGCGGTCCTAGTCGCTTCAGTCTGGAACTGCGCGCCTGCTACGGTCGCAGATTCGAATCCTGCCTCTGGCACGGATGTGTGTGATGTCCTTTGGTTAATTAGGTTTAAGTAGTTTCTAAGTCGAGGGGACTGATTACCTGAGATGTTAGTGCTTAGAGTCATTTGAACCATTTTTGAACCATCTGGACCTTAACAGTGGTCATTGTCATCCAGATTACAATCGAAACTTAGCTTCATCGAGTGAATGAACTATACAATAATGTGTGAACAATATAAATACATTTGTATCCCACATACAACATGGTCTTAACACATGCAAGTTAATCACAAGAATACGCCCTATCCTTACACCTTTCTGTGGACGAAGTAATGTTTTCCGCAGCGGACTGTCACCCTTTTGGAGGTGATAAACAAGAGTAACAGAGCATCACTCAGCCACGCGCCTCCGACGTTCACTGCATCCTTACCTCCAATGCGGACTCCCTATAAATTATGATCTCACCCCCGTAAACATGACTCAAAAGATTTTCTGCACTCGATATCAGCTTGGCCAAGCCCTGTTGATCTCAAATACATATCTTCTGAACTTGGAAGACTGCCAAAAAGAGTCACCGTGTCCTGTGACCCTATGGTCGTTTGGATCTTTCGTCTACCCTCGTCGTAGGATAACCATTGATTTCTTTATTCCTAGAATTCAAACTGACCCTCAAATTTGTTTATTATCTACGTATTTGGGCGAATTGGTGGTGTAGCTGCAGCCTGATTGGTACCTTGCCTCACTAATGGGTTTTTGATTTTAAAAACACTACTTGACAAAGTTCAGGTTTCTGGACAAAGCTCAGGTGACTTGATTACCATATATATTAGAATAGTTCTCTTAACGTTACGGTAAACCCTTGCATTAACTCTAGAGTAGGTGACAAAAACGGCTACTCTTTACTGACGGCTTATACGAACGGTCACATGAAGCTCCTGTACTCCCAAATCCTAGTTCATGTGAAGCTCTCACACATCATTTGTTATTAAGAGAAATTACATTTCAGCTGTGAATAATTAACTGATTTGGGAATAATTACTCATTCAGCATCTTTCCTCATAGGGTTGTTAAAGAAAATTTACAAACTAGCTTGATTTTCTGAAAGCAGTTAACTATGATTACTCACGCAATATATTAAATCAAGATTTCCGCACGACTTACCAATCATTTTCAGTAGCATATGTCTCAAGGGTAGCTGTGGCGTCTTCTGTCATCCTCCAGTGCCGTGACATGCGTGGGTGTTTGAAAGTGCAGTGCCGCGAAACTTACCCGCTGGACGCCAGAGACGCTATACACAAGCGACATTTGTTCTGTGATTTACTCTTTGATTGTTGATTTCTGTTCCACGTTCTACTCCTTGGCGGAAGCGTGAATCCAAGTACGTTAGATACGGAATAATTTACCGTACTGAACTTTTCTCACGCCTTCACACGAGTTATCTATTGCAGTGTCTTATTGTCTGTTACGCCCGCAGTGTTTCGTTAGTAAATTATTACATCAAGCTGAGACAAGCCTACTTCCCTTATTCAGCCTACAAGCACACGCAGATGTTAAACCGTCGATCGCGGTAATCCAAACCGGTACCGGCAGTAACTATCAGTCGATGTCTTAGGAATTTTGACCCAAAAGCCAGAAGTGCGCTATTGTTCAACGTTTTCAGGCTTCATTACAAAGGTATCAGAGTACCAGTTTCGTGGAATAATGTCAAACATTTGAAGTTATTTCCATGGAACCAAGAGTTGAAACAACAGAAAATTTTTCTAACCTATGCAATAGTGTGAATTCACGGATTTCTGTTACTGTGTGGTACATTAGTCATTCAATAGAGGGGTAACATGTTTCGAAATGAGTAGTTCTGTCATACAATGAAAAATTATCAGCAATGGTTGTAGACTGAAACTGCATTATCAGCTTCCTGTATATGGTGAGCATCCAATATTTCTCTCCTTCTGATCTCACCATTAAAAATTGTGAATTAAGCTGCTAAGAACAAATAAACAATAATGACAATAATAACAATATAGTAATAATTAATGAAGCTGGGCGCATCTCATTAATCAGCAGATGATTAACAAAAGTTGCCTGATCAGACTAAACGGAAATTACATTACGAACTCAGAGATTCACATAAGATTCCCTTACTGAATTTCGTTCTGCTTCTTTTCAGTTGCGCTACAGAAGGAAGAGAGGTAACAGTTGAATGTATGAACACCTATGTGCTATGTCTGCCGATAGTGGGACAAGAAAATATTCAGGTAGAATGAATGAACAAATTTATTTAGCAAAGATCAATAGCATGTGAACTACGAAGTAGATTGAAACAAAACATAAAATAAGTCACATCTTGAAAAAGAATAGTATTATTTCTAGCAACTGAAGGAAGATTAGATTGTCACTGAGTCATAAGTTCTTTAAAAAGTGACATTCGGTGTTAAAGTACAAACTGAATGAATAAAGTTCAAGTTTTTACGGAGCTAAACTGTCTAATCCCAGTATGTAGCCGTTTGAAAGTTATACAGGAAAGAACTTACACGTCCACGAGTCTACCAAGGCACAAGAGTCACTGTCTTCCACAGTGAGGAGGCCACAAACTTCTAAATCCAGAGGAGGCAGCTCCTGGGATCGCGAAGTCAGGTGTGAGCGGCAGCTGTAACCCTTGCGGAATCGGCCTTGTCTCAGGAAAGTCCGAGTGAAGTGGTCTTGTCTGGCATCAAGGAATAATGAGTTTGGTAAAGGTGTGAAGTATGTGTCTATTTGTGCGGGAGACGTGGGGAGATGGGGAAGTGGGGGGGGGGGGGATCTACAGTGAGCAGGTTGTAATGGTTACAGCAGTAGTTACGCAAAGGTAGGCTAGACAGAGAGCTGCATCATACCAGCCTGCAGACAGAATGCCACAATTACAACAGCTGCAGTAAGACTAGACGTAGTCGCACATCATGCTACAAACTTTCTCTAGGCCTTTCTCGGGTCTCCCTTCATAATACAGTTCAGAATTTCCAAGACTGAAGTTTGAAATACTCCCATGTGATACAAGGGGAGAGTGAGTCAATAAGTAAATCACTGAAGTCTACGGACTCTGATGGTTTTGATGGAGCGCCTATCAGAAAATTAAAGTACTGTGCTGCACATGTTAGCCCTGTATTTAGCCATATTTGTAATTTTCCCTTTAGGAATGGTCAGTTTCCTCAACGATTAAAGTACTCAGTAGTAAAGCCGCAGACAATTTAGACCCATTTCTATGCCATCATTGTTTGCTAAAGTTATTGAAAAGGCTATGTATGTAAGGATAGTTGAGCATTTTATTCCACATGATTTGCTATCAAATGTACAGCTCGGCTTTAGAAGTCGTTTAACAGCTGAAAATTCTATATTCTCTTTTCTCTATGAGGTACTGGATGGGTTACACAAAAGGTTTCGAACGCTAGGCATATTTTTTAACTAAAGCGTTTGATTGTGTTGTACAAAATACTGCTCCAGAAGTTGGACCATTACGGAATACGGTGAGTAGCTCACAATTGGTTCACCTCTTACTTTTGCAACAGACAGCAAAAGTTCATTATTCACGATGTTGACAATAGCTGTGGTGTAGGGTCTGAGTGGGGTACAGTCAAGTGGAAGGTGCCCCAGGGGTCAGTGTTGGGGCCATTCCTGTTCCTTATTAATATACATGATATGCCCACCAGTATTACGGGTAACTCTAAAATATTTATGTTTGCTAATGACACTAGCTTGGTAGTAAAGGATGTTGGGTGCAACATTGGCTCGGTTTCAAATAGTGCAGTTCACGACCTAAATTCATGGCTTGTAGGAAATAAACTAATGCTAACTCACAGCAAGACTCAGTTTTTACAGTTTCTAACACACATTTCAACAAAACCCGACGTTTTAATTTCACAGAATGGGCATATGATTAGTAAAATTGAACAGTTCAGATTTCTAGGTGCTCAAATAGATAGTAAACTTTAGTGGAAAGCCCATGTTCAGGATCTTGTTGAAAGACTTAATCCTGTCGTTTTTACGACTCGAACGTTATCCGAGGTGAGTGATCGTTCGACACGAAAATTAATCTACTTTGCTTACTTTAATTCGCTTATGTCATATGGTATTATAATCTGGGGTAACTCTTCCCATTCTAAAAGGATATTTTTAGCTCAGAAACGTGCGATTCAGGCAGTAATTGCTGTAAGTTCACGAATCTATTTGTCGACCCCTGTTCACGAGTCTAGGTAGTATATCAATATATACCGGGTGATCAAAAAGTCAGTATAAATTCGAAAACTTAATGATCCACGGAATTATGTAGGTAGAGAGGTAAAAATTGACACACATGCTTGGAATGACATGGGGTTTCATTAGAACAAAAAAAAAAAAAAAACACCCCATATTGCTAGACGCGTGGAAGATCACTTGCGCGCGTCGTTTGGTAATGATCGTGTGCTCAGTCGCCACTTTCGTCATGCTTGGCCTCTCAGGTCCCCGGACCTCAGTCCGTGCGATTATTGGCTCTGGGGTTACATGAAGTCGAAAGTATATCGTGATCGACCGACATCCCTAGGGATGCTGAAAGAAAACATCCGACGCCAATGACTCACCATAACTCCGGACTTGCTTTACAGTGCTGTTCACAAAATCATTCCTCGACTACAGCTATTGTTGAGAAATGATGGTGGACGTATTGAGCATTTCCTGTAAAGCACATCATCTTTGCTTTGTCTTACTTTGTTATGCTAATTACTGCTATTCTGATCAGATGAAGCCCCATCTGTCGGACATTTTTTGAACGTTTGTATTTTTTGGTTCTAATAAAACCCCATGTCATTCCAAGCATGTGTGTCAATTTGTACCTCTCCATCTACATTATTCCGTGATTTATTCAGTTTTCAAATTTATACTGACTTTTTGATCATCAAGTATATTCCTTACTGTCATTCCTTGTTAACAATATTAGCTTATTCCTAAGAATAAGCAGAATTTCACTCAGTTAGTACTCGGCAGAAATTAAACCTGTATTTGGATCGGACTTCCTTAACTCTTGTGCAGAAATGTGTGCAGTATATTGCTGCCTCCATTTTCAATAAGCTACCACTCGAATTCAAAAATCTTAGCAGTAACCCACCCGCATTCATATCGAAACTGAAGAGTTTCCTCATGGGTCACTCCTTCTATTCTGCCGAGGAGTTCCTTGACAAATTAAACTGATTCTTGTTGTATTGTTGATTGCATTTGCTTGAACTTATGGATTGACTTCTTCCGGGTTCATAAGGATTTTATTTTTATCTGCTATTACCTTTATGTTTTAATTTCGTGTACTGACACGCTCCATGAACTTGGAGATTTGCTCCTCTATTTGGTCCTACGGAACTTGACCTGTGAATAAATAAATAAAATGGTAATGTTATCTATCGACTGGAGCCAAAACCACATGAGCCGCAGACGTATTGAATACACAGCCATTGCAGTTTGTATTGGCCTGTATCTTAGAACTCGCACTCTATGTTATCCACGGCAATTAAAGCCATTAAATATCTTATGAGAAATTACACTCTCAGGTGGTTTATCCAGTCACCAGGTCAATAATATCACCTCCACTTCTAACGACTGATGGGTGACGCGTATCCCTTTGCATGGATCGCCAGGGCGGCCTGGAGTGTTGGGAGATAGTGGGTGGAGGTCAGTTTATTGTGGTATCCAGGTCAGCTCGCCGTCCGCCAGCTGCTTGTGCTTACTCAGGCGCGCCTAAGCTGCATTCAGTAGCAGCGCACCCCCTTATCTGCGACCTGGTGGGCCAGCCCGCAGTGAGCAATACTGTATAGCGCAGGAAGGATCTTTCCTCCTGGTACCAGTGCCGGAAACTGAAAACAGAAGAATAAAGATAGCGAATGGGAAAGTTGTTGCCACTTGGTGGGAAGAACGCAGACGATCTTGATGGATGTAATGTACTTTGTATTAAGAAAGCTGCCAACTATTATCAAAGTTTGTCTGACGATCACTGTAATGAATGCACTTTAGTATTAGAAGTGTAAGTGGTGACCCGAGATGAAACCATCGCTTAAAATGCAGTCAAGAACTGAGGAGTAAACAGAGAAAAATGTTTTGCTTCAGTAATAGGTTTTCTGTACAGGATTATAAGGGTATACGTGCAAATGTTTTAATTGATGATTGATGAAGGTACACTGGACAACATTACATCAGTATTGATTTCATTTGCATACTAATAATTATAGATAATACGAGTAGTATAGTTTTAGGTCTGTAAGTAGAGTCCTGTTAATCGGAACTAATTGGGACGGACCTTGTTCGGATTACCGGTTTGTTCGGATTAGCCGCAATTACGCTGACGAATTTCTAGAATGAAATATACCAAGCAGATAAGTAGTTACACCATGGTAACAAATGGTAACAAGTGTGGAAACAATGGCTCACTCTCACTCCCTGCCCTTGTTGTTGTGTATTGTAGAGGCCTGTGTAGTGTCTCTGGTCAGTGCATTGCCAGGTGGCTCGCAAAGCGCTTGGTTATGTTAGTTATCGATCGCTGGCACGCGTAACGGTTAGATTGTATTCGTTCAGGTGTAGTGGGGTACGTATTTTCGTCATGAGTGAACGGAAACATACAAAGTTAACTCTCAAAGAAAAACCGTGTGCTTTGAAGCGGATAATGGTGAGAATGTATCTCAACTGGCAACGGAACTGGATGTTGATAAGGTAATCATTTGTGATTGGAAGAAGAATCGAGTGAAGCTTGAACACTCCCATGCAGCGTCCTCGGGAAAAACGCTCGAAATTCGGTAGACTTTAAAACAGTCCCAGTACGTTAAAGTGGATGAAGCTCTTTCCTTTGGTTTACGCAAGAAAAAGAAAGGGGAACTCCTTTGAGTGGAGCACTGGTTCAGGAGAAGTCTTTTTACCCGAACAAGTTAATGAATGGTGATGAGTCTTTTAGTGGACAGATTCAAAAAACCCCATGGAATCCGTCATCTAACAATTACTGGAGAGAAGCTTTCTTCTGACCGTGATACAGCCAAGGAATACTTGGTGAGTTTGAAAAACTGATAAGAGAGGGGAAGTATTCTCCCCAACAAATTTATAACGCTGACGAGACTGGCCTTTTAGTGGACAGATTCAAACAACATCATGGAATCCGTCATCTAACAGTTACTGGAGAGAAGCTTTATTCTGGTCGTGATATAGCTAAGGAAGACTTGGTGAGTTTAAAAAAGTGATAAGAGAGGGAAAGTATTCTCCCCGACAAATTTATGACGCTGATAGGACTGGCCTTAATTTTAGGGCATTTCCAACAAAAAGCCTGGCATCAAAAGCAGAAGACGATGCTCCTGGTTTTAAAATATGCAAAGATCGTGTGACTTCGTTAGCGTGCAGCAACACTGCTAGCAATCACAAACTGCCTTTAATGCTGATAGGCAAATCTGCTAGGTCCTTAGCTGTTAAAAAGTGCAGCATTGAGTCCCTGCCCGTAAATTATCGCAACCAGAAAAAAAAGCATGGATGAATGGTAAGCTGATCAAAGAATGGTTTCACGGCCAGTTTGTTCCCTCTGTTGGACGGTTTTCTAAGGAAAATCATTTGTTTCCCTGTGCAATCCTTTTGATTGATAACGCACCATTTCACCCCAGCACTGAGGAATTATGTGATGGAGAAATTGTGGCGAAGTTTTTGTCGCCGAATGTTACACCACTTCTACAGCCGATGGACCAGGGCCTACTGCAAACGTTAAAACTGATTTACAGAAAACAATTTTTAAGAATGCTGATCCAAGATCCTTTGGTGGACAAAATAAAAAAGACCAATGTGAAGGATGTTGTTTATTGGGCCGCTGAGGCATGGCAGAATATTTCAGAAAATACTCTGAGAAAATCGTGGAGAAAACTGTGGACATCTCTTAAATTTCAGGACAACCTAGTTGAAAATGAAGAGGAAAATTTACTACAAATGGAACAAACAATCCCTGGACTGGACGAAGCTAAAGAAGGAGACGTAGATGAGTGGATGGCAGCGAATGAGGAATGTGTGGAGAATCTTACTGACGCTGACTTAGTTGCTGCTGTGAATGAAGACCAGGAAGAAGTGGACTGCTGTGACGGAAGTGACAATGAGCCTGAAAGCCAAAGAAGAGCTGGTTCCACACAGTGACGCAGCAGAATCTCTTGACCTCGCACTACGTTATTTGGAACAACAGCCCCCTAGAACTTAGAACTACTTAAACCTAACCAACCTAAGGACACCACACATATCCATGCCCGAGGCAGGATTCGAACCTGCGACCGTAGCAGCAACGCGGTTCCAGACTGTAGCGCCTAGAACCGCTCGGCCACCCCGGCCGGCCAATAGTGTGTATGTACAGCAGTTTACGCACATTTTTCCACACTTAGAATAACATTTTTGATGTTCGGATTAATCGAACGTACGGATTACCGGGGTTCGATTAGCGGGATCTGCTGTACCTCCATGTACGCAAAGCTTAGTTAAGCCATTAATGATTATTTTGGCCTAGGCAACAAGTGAGATATTGAAGTGTGGATGCGTGGACACAAAACGGAAGGTGTATACTGGCAAACTTAGTTCACTCTGTGGTGCACTCATGACCGTACGGAAAGTACCAGATGGTAAATTATGTGATGTGTTTGTGCGGAGACTGTCAGACATAGATAAAAAACAACTAACACACTCAAGTGGGTACATATTAAAGTACCAACAGTCACAATATCTGTAAATGTAACTTTGACAACCAGCATATATAACCTACCTAGTCTAATAGATAACATTCCATCAGAATTTCTAAAATCATTGGGGGAAGTGGCAACAAAACGACTATTCACGTTGGTGTGTAGAATATATGAGTCTGGCGACATACCATCTGACTTTCGGAAAAGCATCATCCACACAATTCCGAAGACGGCAAGAGTTGACAAGTGCGAGAATTATCGCACAATCAGCTTAACAGCTCATGCATCGAAGCTGCTTACAAGAATAATATACAGACGAATGGAAAAGAAAATTGAGAATGCGCTAGGTGACGATCAGTTTGGCTTTAGGAAAAGTAAAGGGACGAGACAGGCAACTCTGACATTACGGCTAATAATGGAAGCAAGGCTAAAGAAAAATCAAGACACTTTCATAGGATTTGTCGACCTGGAAAAAGCGTTCGACAATATCAAATAGTGCAAGCTGTTCGAGATTCTGAAAAAGTAGGGGTAAGCTATAGGGAGAGACGGGTCATATACAATATGTACAACAACCAAAAGGGAATAATAAGAGTGGACGATCAAGAACGAAGTGCTCGTATTAAGAAGGGTGTAAGACAAGGCTGTAGCCTTTCGCCCCTACTCTTCAATCTGTACATCGAGGAAGCAATGATGGAAATAAAGAAAGGTTCAGGAGTGGAATTAAACTACAAGGTGAAAGGATATCAATGATACGATTCGCTGATGACATTGCTATCCTGAGTCAAAGTGAAGAAGAATTAAATGATCTGCTGAACGGAATAACAGTCTAATGAGTACACAGTATGGTTTGAGAGTAAATCGGAGAAAGACGAAGGTAATGAGAAGTAGTAGAAATGAGAACAGCGAGAAACTTAACATCAGGATTGATGGTCACGAAGTCAATGAAGTTAAGGAATTCTGCTACCTAGGCAGTAAAATAACCAATGACGGACGGAGCAAGGAGGACATCAAAAGCAGACTCGCTATGGCAAAAAAGGCATTTCTGGCCAAGAGAAGTCTACTAATATCAAATACCGGCCTTAATTTGAGGAAGAAATTTCTGAGGATGTACGTCTGGAGTACAGCATTGTATGGTAGTGAAACATGGACTGTGGGAAAACCGGAACAGAAGAGAATCGAAGCATTTGAGATGTGGTGCTATAGACGAATGTTGAAAATTAGGTGGACTGATAAGGTAAGGAATGAGGAGGTTCTATGCAGTATCGGAGAGGAAAGGAATATGTGGAAAACACTGATAAGGAGAAGGGACAGGATGATAGGACATCTTCTAAGACATGAGGGAATGACTTCCATGGTACTAGAGGGAGCTGTAGAGGGCAAAACTGTAGAGGAAGACAGAGATTGGAATACGTCAAGCAAATAATTGAGGACGTAGGTTGCAAGTGCTACTCTGAGATGAAGAGGTTAGCACAGGAAAGGAATTCGTGGCGGGCCGCATCAAACCAGTCAGTAGACTGATGACAAAAAAAAAAGTCTAAAAAATTTCCTAGACGTCCGCAGCTTGTAGTCTCGCGGTCACGTTCTCGCTTACCGGGCACTGGGTCTCGGGTTCGATTCCATACGGGGTCAGGGATTTATCACCTTACTCGAGATGACGGGGACTGTGATATATATATAAGCTTCTGCCCATTATGTACCTAAATGTAGCATGCCTCTTTGTGACTTTCAATACTTTTCACTTTAGACATTCTTTGCCTCAACATATGTGTGCAAACTGTTAAGTCCACCTAAAGGCAGTACATTAGTAACCTCCTTTATTTATGAATTAATTCACATAGATGCTTCTGGTCTTTATTCCTCTTTCGCCTTTGTCAAACATATAGCGAACATGTCAAAATATGTGCATTTTCTAATACCATACAGCATAAAAATACTTAAACTAAAAATACGAGAAATGAAAGTAACGCAAGTTTGTAATTAAAAACAATAATTCATAAACACACAACGCAAAAATTATCTGAAGGACATTCAGAGAACGAAAGTGTTGCTACTTAACCAAAAGACTACTCAAAGAACACTCAGAAAAGAAAAACGAGAAAATGTCCGTCACCGTTTAATTATAAAGCAGACCTTTTCAAGCAAAAATCTGTAATTGTTAAAATCTGTGTATAAAAGTTTATATACGTTACAAAAAAGGTGTTTGAGTTTCCTCATCATTTCGTTGTCATTCATGGAAGTAGCGAGACTGGAATGAGATGATAACCACTCAGTTGAGCGCCCCCAAACCAAACATCATCATTTTCGTGGACAGCTTTCAGTCAATTCTTTTTATGGTGTGACCAGTGGCTCCACTTCTAATAAAATGATAATCAGTAGAACGAAAAACTAGTCCAAGTAGCAAATTTTTTCTTTTCATTCATTCGCTGACTAGTTTTGTATCCAGACCCAATTTCAGATCATAACAATGCCAAAAGTGGCATTTCCGAACATGTCAAAAATGTGCAATGAATATTTACCGTGCATACAGATAAATGTTATCTTTACTTCTATTATCAACTGTTTTCACGCTTTTGAGCTTTTGCTGTTGATTGTGATATACACCGTATATATAGGGAGGCGTTTCGCATCGAGAATGGAGCGTTCACACCCTTTGGAGGAGGGGGTGTGGGTTTGGAAGGGGGATTTGAAACTGCTAAGCAACGGCTATGAAGTGCGTAAATGGCGCAGCGCGACGTGTTCACCGGAGCGTGAGGCGCAGAGACGCAGCGTCGACGTTCCAGCGGCCCGTGTGTTGCGCAGCGGGGCGCGCCACGGTGTGCTTTGCGGCCGCCGCTTTAACTGGAGCGCAGCCAGTGCTCTGGCTCTGAGCAAACTGTGCGGGGCGGCCAGCTCTTCCAGTAAGCCACACTAACGGCCCACTCCGGGGGAGAGAAGTTTTCTCTTCCGCCACACCTGCAGCCGTGGAGGAGAGCGGGGTGCCGTAATTATGATGGGCTGTAGCGGCTGGCCTTCAGCTGGAGCGACGGCGCGGAAGCGGGAGGTAGGGAACAGGAACTCACACTGTTTTGTTTATTCATTAGAGGCAGGGAACAGATGAAGCACGGAAGATTTTTAACTATGTCGTGTAACCCATCGACAGTGCACGAATATGGACACACATTCATATCTTCGTGCACTGAAGTATCGTTGACATTCCCGCAGCCCTTGTGAGATTGAATTTTCACTGAACCATTTGATTTTTTGGTAATAATTTAGAAAATATCCGAAACTGATTACAAGGAAATAAAATCTGGACATACTAGTATTACTAAATTAAAGTCTCTACCGCATTTTCTGTCTGTACGTGAAGGCTAATCTGAGGGAGTACTGTAGAGACTTTGACACAAATGGTTCAACGGGCTCTGAGCACTATGGGACTTAACTTCTGAGGTCATCAGTCCCCTAGAACTTAGATCTACTTAAACCTAACTAACCTACAGGGTGTTTCAAAAATGACCGGTATATTTGAAACGGCAATAAAAACTAAACGAGCAGCGATAGAAATACACCGTTTGTTGCAATATGCTTGGGACAACAGTACATTTTCAGGCAGACAAACTTTCGAAATTACAGTAGTTACAATTTTCAACAACAGATGGCGCTGCGGTCTGAGAAACTCTATAGTACGATATTTTCCACATACCCACAATGTGTAGCAATAATATGGCGTAGTCTCTGAATGAAATTACCCGAAACCTTTGACAACGTGTCTGGCGGAATGGCTTCACATGCAGATGAGATGTACTGCTTCAGCTGTTCAATTGTTTCTGGATTCTGGCGGTACACCTGGTCTTTCAAGTGTCCCCACAGAATGAAGTCACAGGGGTTCATGTCTGGCGAATAGGGAGGCCAATCCACGCCGCCTCCTGTATGTTTCGGATAGCCCAAAGCAATCACACGATCATCGAAATATTCATTCAGGAAATTAAAGACGTCGGCCGTGCGATGTGGCTGGGCACCATCTTGCATAAACCACGAGGTGTTCGCAGTGTCGTCTAAGGCAGTTTGTACTGCCACAAATTCACGAAGAATGTCCAGATAGCGTGATGCAGTAATCGTTTCGGATCTGAAAAATGGGCCAATGATTCCTTTGGAAGACATGGCGGCCCAGACCAGTACTTTTTGAGGATGCAGGGACGATGGGACTGCAACATGGGGCTTTTCGGTTCCCCATATGCGCCAGTTCTGTTTATTGACGAAGCCGTCCAGGTAAAAATAAGCTTCGTCAGTAAACCAAATGCTGCCCACATGCATATCGCCGTCATCAATCCTGTGCACTATATCGTTAGCGAATGTCTCTCGTGCAGCAATGGTAGCGGCGCTGAGGGGTTGCCGCGTTTGAATTTTGTATGGAGAGAGGTGTAAACTCTGGCGCATGAGACGATACGTGGACGTTGGCGTCATTTGGACCGCAGCTGCAACACGGCGAACGGAAACCCGAGGCCGCTGTTGGATCACCTGCTGCACTAGCTGCGCGTTGCCCTCTGTGGTTGCCGTACGCGGTCGCCCTACCTTTCCAGCACGTTCATCCGTCACGTTCCCAGTCCGTTGAAATTTTTCAAACAGATCCTTTATTGTATCGTTTTTCGGACCTTTGGTTACATTAAACCTCCGTTGAAAACTTCGTCTTGTTGCAACAACACTGTGTTCTAGGCGGTGGAATTCCAACACCAGAAAAATCCTCTGTTCTAAGGAATAAACCATGTTGTCTACAGCACACTTGCACGTTGTGAACAGCACACGTTTACAGCAGAAAGACGACGTACAGAATAGCGCACCCGCAGACTGCGTTGTCTTCTATATCTTTCACATCACTTGCAGCGCCATCTGTTGTTGAAAATTGTAACTACTGTAATTTCGAAAGTTTGTCCGCCTGAAAATGTACTGTTGTCCCAAGCATATTGCAACAAACGGTGTATTTCTATCGCTGCTCGTTTAGTTTTTATTGCCGTTTCAAATATACCGGTCATTTTTGAAACACCCTGTGAGAACATCACACACATCCATGCCCGAGGTAGGATTCGAACCTCCGACCGTAGCGGTCTCGAGGTTCCAGCCTGAAGCGCCTAGAACCGCTCGGCCACTCCGGCCGGCCATTTTGACACAGTTTCCACTAATTGGCATACAGATTTACGAGAAACGTTTGTGAATATAACGCAGTTATGGCTCCCAAATGGTTCAAATGGCTCTGAGCACTATGGGACTTAACATCTCAAGTCATCAGTCCTCTAGAGCTTAGAACTACTTAAACCTAACTAACCTAAGGACATCACACACATCCATGCCCTAGGCAGGATTCGAACCTGCGACCGCAGCAGTCGCGCGGTTCCGGACTGAAGTGTCTAGAGCCGCTCGACCACCGCGGTCGGCTATCGCTCTCCCATAGAACTTGTCTGGCCTTTGAAAGTGATTGGGAAGCTAGGGCGGGGCCAAATATATTACTAACTTAGATACATTATGTTAGTGATATTTAGACAAGATGTATGTCTACTCGCACGTGTCATAAAAAGCACTAGGATGTGCACTGACAATTGACTGTTGAAACATCTGCGAAATACGGCGTAGAAGTAGGGAAACAGTGATGCTGACTGACTACAAAAGATTGTGGAACAAGTGATAAGACCGTGTTCGATAAAAGTAACTCAACATAAATTGCAGGAAGGTTGACGGCAGCTAATCGCTGGGGAAGCTGCGCGTGTTAACGCGGACTTCTTGTGGGGCAAGGAGGTACGCCGGCACAAGACGGACCCGCTAGATTGATGAACGACGAGGGACTGTGTGCCAGCGATTCTGGGTTTGGTTTTTAGACGGTTGGTTCCCATTTCCGCCTCATACACATGCTGCGGAACATTTAGAACATTTTCTCATAATAACACACAGAATTTACTGTCTGTGCATACCGATTAGGGTACACTGCTTCTGTCCTGGGAGGTGAATAGCAAACTGATAACCACACCTGCTTGTTTTTCTTATACACTTAACCAGCGCAATGCAGTGGTCCATGACCTGGTCAAATATAAAGCTCTACAATGTGATATAGCGCGGAATACGTAATTAAATTTAAGCTTCGTCACTAAATCCCAACATTATCGTAGCCCTGGAAATAGTTACATCTTCAAAAAAATCGAAACGCAACTTAATAACGTCCTACAATAAATAAATGTTTTGTCATTTAATTGTGAAATAATGTAGCAGTGAATCGCATCTGGTACATATGTTTTCTACAAGAGACGCAACATCTGCGACAATTCCATAAGGGGTAATCACATGGGAAATGACACAGACGGAAAAAATGCAATTGAACTGTTTATTATTTCAATAGTAATTGCCATAACTGTTAATACATTTATATCACTATGAAACAAGGCGTTCAATGCATCCATGGAAAAATGTTTGTGCTTGTCCACGGAATTATGATAGTACCCACTCGTGCACCTCTTCATCCGAAGCAAATCGACGACCACTAATTTCTTTCTTCAGGGCCCCAACAACACGGAAATCGCATGGGGGGAGATCGGGACTGAATGGAGGATATGTAATAGCTTCCCAGCGAACCTTCTACACCGTAGCCGAAACGATCATTGCCATATATAGGCTGGGAAGCCGTTACACATTACCTACACAGTCTCATGCGATTTCCATATTTTTGGAGCCCGGTACAAAGACATTTGTCCACCTCGATTTGCTTCTTATGAAGAGGTGTACGCCAGGGTAGTCACGGTTCCGCAGGCAACTGCAACCATTCTTCTATGAGAGCATTGACTGTCTTGCCTCGCAGTGTGATCTATGTATTAACAGTTGTGGCTTACTTCTGAAACAATAAACAGTTGGCTTACATTCTCCCATCCGTATCGTTCTATTTGGCTGCGTCTTATGAGCTACGGTTATAACAGTCTATGTATTTTACCGTGGCTGTGCAATTCGATGAAAATGCCTTTGTGAAATGCATGCATGCCTGAAGGAACAGACACTGTTGACGTTCTACAGCCGTATGAAATAAGTAAATCTATTCGCAAAATGCGAGTACGGTACCAGTCACAAGAAACAAACGAAAATTTGTACTGGGCTGGGATCCGTACTCGAATTTTCAACTTATCGCCAGCGATCAACTTGACCACTTTTTTTTTTTTTTTTTTTTTTTTTTTTTTTTTTTTTTTTGCTCAACAGTGTTGGTTGGTTGGCTCTGAGCACTATGGGACTTAACATCTATGGTCATCAGTCCCCTAAAACTTAGAAGAACTACTTAAACCTAACTAACCTAAGGACAGCACACAACACCCAGCCATCACGAGGGAGAGAAAATCTCAACAGTGTAACTATAAATCAGAGTGACGTCAGACTAACTTCGTAATAAGTAGGAATCTTTGGAAAGTTAAACAATCATAAATTGAAAAACATAGTTAACTTTTGTTAAAAAGAAATACTTTCCCAAATATGCTTTAAACTTAAATGAGTACCTTTCACAAATTAAAGCAAATCCTGGTACACATATAACATATAAGTAAATTTAAATTTCAGTAACAACCACTTCTTTGTCATACCACAGATAATGATTCTGTATTCCCTGAAAGCTAATAAAGTGAACATTATTCTCGCATAACATAAAGATAGAAAAACACAGCGCAATGAAAAACCGTATTTTCAATCCCACCCGCTGGTCTGTCATCCGCGTATGACTATTCGTAGGTAACTGCTATCCACCGATTCTTATCTTTCGTTCATTCTTTCGTCGCATCGATATTTTAACTTCTCCTAGCCTGGACGTTCCAGCTATGCAGGGGGGGGGGGGGGGGTTTGAAACGAACTCTATAGAAATTTAGAGAAATACTGTCGGTATTTCGGATTTCACGATCTTCAGTTGTCTTTTCTGTAAAAAGGTCCAAAAGTCAATCAAATTATTTGGGCCATCTCTGAAGAAATGGGGCACTGTTTGGTCTCGAAGCTATGTTAATAGCATTCGTTGTAGTATGTGGGTAGTGCGAATATAATCCCTGGTTGTGTTGTCCCATTCGAAGAAGAAAGCGATGGTTTGTGTCGCCAAGTGCCAAGCTTCTGCCGATGGGCCACATTTGAGGTGGTGTTCATCGTTGTCCAGCCACTTCGACTATCCAAGCACGCTTCTGCGACTCATAATAGAACATTGTGTCTCATTGTGGGGGAACTGGGCGGTTAAGGCGATCGCTCATGCAAGGATTCCGGTTTCGAGTGCCTGTCAAGTACAACTTTTAATGTGTTTTTAGTGAGTGGTACAGTTGATATATAATCGTATTCGCAATTTCCGAAAAATTTTCATGTACCCTATAAATTAGTTCATTGATTATCCTAAAAAGTTGCTAACACAGCTCTTGTTCAGCCAGGTTTCCTTACGTTCGGACTGATATTAAAGCTGTGAAGGCTAAAATTAAAAGCAGTGTTTATAGAACCATCTTGACTGTATAGTAATAATCATAGCTATGGCAAAGTACTTCACAGACATCTCATGGAGAATGAATGAACACTGCCACGTTCGCACGTTGTTGCTAAATCATTCTCATTCGTTAAGTGTCCGGACTGAATATTAGTCGCTACTTTACCAGAGCAGTGTGGTCGCTCTGGAACCCTGTAGAAGGTGTGGAGCTGGCACCAGATGGCCAGCGACCCTCTATTTCTGTAACAAGGATTAAGAATGGTGACCGCGGAAAGATAACAACCGACACAGAAGGGAGAGAATTGTCACTCCTTGTCAATGACAGCGCGATTCGAGTACGACACTCATCTCTGCTATCAGTGAATACAGATCCATCTCAATCACCGTCCGAACTAATATTGATTGGAATTCCGTGGAGTGGGTACTGGGTCGCGTGCCTCACAACAACACATAGATCTGCAAGGCACGGAAAAATCAACACTTAGATTGTCCGACGAGTCGCAATTGGCTATTTTCCTATGTTAGAAGTATGGTTTGCATTTTTTTTCTGAATGATTATGACGTTCAAATAACTTTTGCAATCAATATTCTCCCAAAATTCTGTGTTTAGTAATTAAAGCTAAAAAATCATTAAATTTCCAGATTTGACCATGTGACTGAAAACGCTCTGTTATTGGCTGAAGCTCTGGTGACGTCAAAGGTTAACAGTAAGACGAAGCTGTACGTGTTTGATAGGATTCTCAGCCGAAGTTACTACTGTTTTTTCGTACTATTCCTGCAAACAGTTCAGTTATTCAATCATGGAAAACCCATTTATAACCTTTAAACAACAATTAATAGGTATTTTGTCGGTGCTGATAGTGGAAACCTCCCGAAAGTTGATGCCTTTTTTGGTCTCTTCGTTCTTCAAAAACAACCCTGGTTTTTATGTATCGGCAATAAGAAACGTAAAAACAGCATTGCGTGGCGGTTGAGACGAAAGTGCTGTGGAAGAGCAATAAGTCGCCGAGTTACCTTGAAACTGAGGGAAGTGGAACTGGGGTATTAGCTTGGACAATGGCTGAAAAGGTTTTCCAGGCAACTTGTAAAAGCTTGCACAATAAAACACAATAGATGCTCTACGTGCTGAAGATAATTCTGATTGTTATGGTTGTTGCCGGAACTAGTACTGTTTTCCAGGTGCCACTTTTCTCAGTATCAGATTTTCAACCGCGTAGTAGTACTCGTGGGCAATTGCAGAGCATCATGAGTTTGCCTTCGAGAGTTTTACACATTGCAGTCTTTATGTTACTCCAAGTCACTAATTTAATGCGCCGTAAAATTATATCTATAAAATATGCAGTTCATGCAGCAAAACCTTAAGTGTGTCTTCTGTTGTATTCTTTACTACTGTTGAAACACCATGGTTTAACAGTGCTCAAGCACGACCAAATTTCATTTCATCGTAATGCGTTGATCTTGTAACACTTCCTTGTAGGTTTCAGGCAATATTCAACTTTTCTCTTTATCAGCAGGCTCACTGGAGCCTTTCTTAACACCGCCCTTGTGCTTCATAACAAATCAATCAGGTGTAAAATGAATCTATTAAATGAAAAATAGACATTAAAATGTAATATGCTCTTGCATATCTGTGTTACAAATAAAGTAATCTTAAGAAGTCAGTAGCATGAAGCGAAGAGATCAGGAAGGAAAAAGAAAGGAAAAAATTACTTTCTACAAATGAGGATCGATCTTGCGAACATTCTATTAAAAGTGAAGCACAATATCAATTGCGCTACAAGCGCCATTGAGCGGATTGCATACTTAAACCAAAGTTATTCTCACAGAAAAAAAATTCACGTAGTGAACAATATCTTATTTGGATCTCTATGAGCGAGCTACAACCACATTTTACGCATCTACTCGTTCCTTCGAACACTCAACGGCAATTTTTGACGCGTATTTATACATGTATTTGCAAAATGGGGTACTAGTCAGCGTTTTTAATACGTTTACCGAGACGTAGATTGAAAAAAAGATATTACCATGAATGAATTTCACGAAAATAGGAGTAGCGTGCTAGCGAGTGACGTCGCAGGCATCACGTGACTAATGGAGCCTTTTAGGTGGCTTTAAAAAAGGTTGAATTTCATTTCCGTCTTTTTTTAAGTGAAATTCATGAAGGAAAAAAAGCACGTGATGATCATAAAGTGATATAACTAATCATTTAAGACGATTTCCTGAAACCAGTAAAGTACCCTATTCTTACTCTTTTCAAAAGATGTAAGGCGTTGACTGCACCGAACATCCAATGTAACGCTCAACAGGTAGTGGGTGCAAGGTGTATTTCCGCCAGGATGTGGTTCTGTGATGCTTGTGTTCACTGATTCAAGTTTACACGAACATGAAACACGGTTTTCATTTTAATATTATCTGTGTCAAAGTGTTCTTTTCCTTCCACTTCTTCTTGATAAGTACGCTTCCGTTCAAGATGTCAACCGCCATGTTCACAGGGCAACATGCACTCGTGTCTGGTCTGAAGAGCACTCATACATTCTTTCGACCCTCAAACGGGCTCCTAAATCACCCTGTCATGTGATGATGGTAACGTTCTATGACCGGATGACAGCAAACTCTTTAGCGACCTTGGTAAAATGTAACGAGGCGAGTATGGATGAATATCATAAAATTACTACCATAGAAATTCGAATAAGAACTTAAAGAAAGTCGTGAAAACTTGAAGACGCGCGCTCAAACACAAAACAACGAAAGTAACGTTGTCAAAAACAGCACACAGTAACGAAGGGAAAAAGAAGTCGAATGAATGAAAAGAAACCAACAGGTCTCTGTAGCTGGCTGGTCGCTGGGAGAAACGAGTTTGAAGCATTCTCTGCAACACACAAAAATTTGCAGCCTAAAAGCTTAGGTCACAGTCCATACGCGTCACAAAGTTTTAAAAACTTTGCCACATTTGAGTCGTCGTCAATAGTGCACAGATCCGGCCTGAAATCGCTTCTGCCTGCTTGTCACAAAATAAAATGTGGCGTTCACTGCCTTGCACGTCACAGGCATCACAGTCACTGGGGAGGGGCGGGGGTCAGGGGGCGGGGGAGGGAGCGATCCTCTCGCCGGATTAAAAAGCCATGTGTGCGGGGAGTGCCAAGCGCACAGTCGGGTCAGGGCCACCTCAACGCGCCGGAGTGTCGGTCATGGATCTGCCATGGCCAGATAGTTCACCAACCGCAGGTTATTGTCTGCTAGCCACTCTTCCTTCCATAACTGCATGGATCTGTGACCCACCAGCGGGATGGGAGCTTGCACGGAAATGGTGCATTCTGTAACGGTACGTTCCCTGCGGGCCTGCTCTGCAGCTTTGTCGGCCTAGAATGACACCTTCTTCCCCTGCCCCCGCGGGAGGTACTGTTGGTCGTGTTTGAGGTGGACCGGTTTCTCCGCTGGGTACAAGTTCTGCAACGATTGTAGGGCACTAAGGGGATCGGAGCAGATGAGAAAGTGTGTGTCCTGAAAACGCCTCATCTGCTCCAATGCCTTCAGGATTGCACGGAATTCTGTAGAAAATTCAGTACGATTATGGGGAAGGCGAATCCTGAAGACATGCTAGGGAAAGATCCCTGAATAGCGAAGGGAGTCCCCTTGTTGTGAGCCACCTGTACACACGCGTAAAACCGTGATGCCTGTAGTTTTATACAGAGGTTGAAAAGGAGCCATCGGTATACAAAAGCGTAAAACGATGATGACTATCTAAAATGTCAGAAAATAGAGAATGTACTTAAACCAGGTAGCGCAATGTTTCTTAAAATTCGTCAAATCTAAAATAATTGTGGGCCTCTGTAGAAACGAGTTTGAAGCATTCTCTTTGCAACACATTTAAATCTTGGTGTAAAATATTCAGACCAAGAGCCCGAATCCCACAGGGAATAAGTGCTCTTTCGCACAATGAAATACCCTTCCGATTGGTGGACGAGCAACAGTGTGGTATGCAAGTGTTTATGGACTGGACAGCGTTTTGTAGGCCATTCGCACTACGAGGAGTCGTCGCCGGATGCGAAGCGCTGGCTCACGATCCTCAGTACAGAGGCTCAGTATGGTACTTGTTCGAAAGGCCCCAGTTGTCGGCCGACGTCCTTCATGGCGCACCACGTCCAAAATCTTTAAATAATACGTTTGTGCAGACCCACACATCGTGCACCCATTATCAAACGGATATCGCACGAAGGCCTTGTAACACCAGAGCAGGAACGTCTGGTCTGCTCCATGAACTGTGGCTAAGACATTTTAAAATCGTGAGTACTTTCAGGGAGCGTCTTTTCACGTCCCTACACCCAATCTGGAGCTATACGGAACAGCGAGGAAAGCGTTGTAATCAACGTTTGGTAGCTCTGTTGGACCTAAACAGCAATGAGCGGCACCAGCTGGACATGACATACCTGAAGAAACCTCTGAACCCCTTCTTCACCTCACTGACACCATAGGCGGTATTATACGACGTCAGAGGAACACCTCATGCGACTGACTTATATTTCCCCGATGTGATTATCTGCTTGCGATAGTGAGATTCGTATCCTATGAACGTCAGTGCAAAGCCCCTATTTGAAGGAGATAAATTCAATATATTTCCCCTTAGTACAGGGTTGTGCAAATGATGTGTCGCTACCAAGTAACACAGCTAGATGAAACATGGAGCGTACCTAGAAAGGACTGCTACAGTATAGTAGAGTAAGTAATTGAAAGAAATAGTCAGTGAGACGAGCAGTAATGACACTTTCATTCAAAGACTATACTCACCCTGAAGTCATCGCGACTTATGATGGTTAACTGGACATTATAAAACGCGGGTCATGGTGCTTAACATGCTCTGTGGTCACTATGGTCGGCAATGCATACTCTACAACGTGTTTCTAGTCTCGCCACAAGATTGGTGAGGAGTTTTTGTAGGAGGGCGTTCCATTCATCACCAATCTGACTGACAACTGCTGGATGGTCGTTTCCGCAAGTGAACGTACAGCGGTACGTCTTACCGACGTATTCCATACGTGCCCAATGGGATTTCAGTCAAGTGAATGGACAGGCCACTCCATTCGTCGAATACCTTCTCGTTCAACAGCTCCTCCGCCTGCACAGTTCGACACGGTCGCTGATTAACATCAACAAAAATGAACTCAAGGCAGACTGTAGCCCTGAAAAGACGCACTTGGGGAAGGAGTACAGTGTCAAAATAGCATTGACCAGGGTGTGTACCGCATTGAAAGATTCGTAAGTCAGTACGGCCAAGCAACATTATGTCTTCCCAACACGACAGCTGGACCACCAAAACGACCGCGTTCGACGATGCTCGTCTGCATTATGAACCCCTATACAGCGAGAGGTGGGAACACGTAATTCACCCAGGAATATCGTCGAACACGATCGTTTTGGTACTCCGTGTGTTATGGTGTGGCGAGGTATAATATTGCATGGCCGTACTGGACTCCAAATCTTTGCATACGGCACACTCCCCACTCACCGGTACTGTGATATGTACTCCTTCTCCATGTTAATTTGGCCAGGACTTCATTTACATGGATTGCGACGCGCGACTGAACTGAAAAAATGGAGGAGCTCTTGGTATGAGAAGATAGTCGGCGAGAGGACAGAGCTGCCCCTACCCTCGACTTAATTCCCATCGAGAGCATGAAGGATGCGTTGCTGGGCGTATTTCAGCACGTTCACACGCAGAAGACAAACTAGCTGGTGGAGGGATAGAACGCCCTACAACATAAATTCCTTACTAACATCGTGCAAGGAGCATGAGGCATGGAGCATGGAGCTCAACCCATCCATGGTGATCACACACCACATTAAGAACAGTGTCTTGCGTTTTGCAGTGTCCAGGGGACAGCCACGAATCGAGGAGACTTTTGTGTAATTACTGTCTTTCAATAAAAGTGTCATTTCTGTTCGTCTGAGTGAGTATTTCTTACAGGTCTTTCCATGTATTACCCAAGTTTCATAGGGCTGTGTTACATGACAGTGACACAACTTCCGTAAGTTACTTTCGTCCTAAGATTTTGCACAACAGACTATATGATTAAAATATGGCGGTAAGTTGGCAGAAGAATTTAACAGTGTTAAACGTTTAGGAATAGAGCTTGATAATATGTATGGACCGCGACATGTTTGGAGGGACAGAGGCCCGTTCTTTCATACTCGGAATTGTCGTTTGTTCGCGGAACCGTTCCCACCACTTGTTTTCCAGAACTGGCCGATGTCGCCAGTGGCAAGAGTGGTTTGTACCGGTTAGGGACAACTTTCTAGGCACGATTTAGAAGTGTCGCAAGCAGCGTCAACTGGAAAGTGTGGGAAGTGGGTCATGTAGAGCACTGGGGGTGTGCACAAAGAATCGGTTGGAGAAGAGACACATCTATTTCCCTCAGTCTCCGCCCTGTCGTGATGCAACATTCGCTCACACTCATAACACACTGAAGGGACAAAACTCATGGGATACCTCCTAATATTGTGTGGGGTTTCCTTTTGTCATGCATAGAACAGCAACTCGACGTGGCATGGGCTCAACGTGTCGTTGGAAGTCCTCTGCAGAAATATTGAGCCATGCTTCCTTTATAGCCTTTTCTCTGCCTCGTGATGGCTGGGTGTTGTGGGCTGTCCTTAGGTTAGTTAGGTTTAAGTAGTTCTAAGTTCTAGGGGACTGATGACCGTAGATGTTAAGTCCCATAGTGCTCAGAGCCATTTGAACCATTTGAACCTTTATAGCCGCTCATAACTGCGGAAGTGTTGCCGGTGCGGGATTTTTTGACTACTCCATTACGTCCCACAAATGTTCTACAGGATTCATGTCGGTCGATGTGGGTGGCCAAATCATTCACTCGAATGTGTCCAGAGTATTCTTCAAACCAACAGCGAGAACCTGTGGCCTGATGACACAGCACATTGTCATCCATAAAAATTCTATCATTGTTTGGGAACATGAAGCCCATGAATTGCTAAAAACGGCCTCCAAGCAACTGAACATAATCATTTCATGTGTATGGTCAGTTCAGTAGGACCAGAGGAGCGAGTTCCATTCCATGTAAACACAGCCCATAGCATTACACCAGCTTGCACAGTGCGTTGTCGATAACTTATGTCCATGGCTTCGTGGGGTCTGCACCACACTCGAACCATACCATCAGCTCCTAACAACTGAAATCTGGATTCACATCCCTAGTCCATGGTTTTTCAGTCGTCTAGGGTGGATCCAATACGATCACGAGCGCAGCAGAGGACCTGCAGGCGATGTCACGCTGCTAGCAAAGCCATTCACATCGGTTGTCTGCTGCCGTAGCCCATTAACCCCAAATTTCTGCCGTTATTTCAGGCAGTACTGCTTGCCTGTTAGCAATGACAACACCACACAGACGCCGCTGCCCTTGGTGGTTAAGTGATGGTAGTGAAGATCGTCGGCCACTGCGTTGTGCATTTTAAGAGGTAATGCCTGAAATTTGGTATTCTCAACAAATTCTTGACAGCGTGGATCTCGGAGTATTAAATTCTCTAACGATTTCTGAAATGGAATGCCCCGTGCGTCCAGCTCTAAATACCATTCTACGTTCAAGATCTTTTAATTACCTTTGTGCGGCCATAAACACGGTGGAAAACTTTTCACGTGAATCTCCTACGTACAAATGACTGCTTCGCCATTGCTCTGCCCTTTATACCGTATGTATGCGGTATAACTTCACCTCTACATGTGCATGGAGCTACTCCAAGACTTTGCTCGCCTCAGTGTACTGCCATGTTCGCCTTCCTCAACGTCGCTCCTTGTATCCCGTATACTGACATATATTATGCTTTTTACCGGTTGAATTCCCCGGTTACTGATGAAGTATTTAATGGGTGAGCGACCGGAGGTCAATGTCCAACGGGCACAATATTTCGGCAAGCGACTACGTTGACATCATCATTTGAACTGATGAAATCATTTCAAGGATCACATTTCCTGTTATTGTTTGAAGCTACCCTTATTTGATGCCCACTCCCTCTTGCACCTGAACAAATAAATTCAACTGAGAGGAGTATCCCACAGAACTACTGAAGCGCCTAAACAAATCTCTATTGCCGGCCGGAGTGGCCGAGCGTTCTAGGCGCTACAGTCTGGAACCGCGTGACCGCTACGGTCGCAGGTACGAATCCTGCCTCGGGCATGGATGTGTGTGATGTCCTTAGGTTAGTTAGGTTTAAGTAGTTCTAAGTTCTAGGGGACTGATGACCTCAGAAGCTAAGTCCCATAGTGCTCAGAGCCATTTGAACCATTTTTTGAAATCTCTATTTTCAATGCAGATGTTGTCAAACATAGGTGATTTAAATTGGTTACCTTCTTTCCATCATGTCGTATGAGATCATCTTTCGGGGTAACTTATCAAGCCAGGCTAAGGACTTCCGGGTTCAAAAGTGTGTAATACGTATTATTTGTGCAGTGAAATCAAAAGCACCCCTCGGAGGCCCGTTTCGGAAACTGGAAATACTAACTACTGCTCCCGGATATATTGATTCCTCAGTGAATCGTTTCATTAAAAATAACATCTTTTAAAAAGCAACGGATCCTTTCGTGGAATCGATACCAGATATTTTCACACAGGTTTCAAGTTACTTACTTTGGTGCAGAAAGATGTCCGTTATTGAGGAACAGACGCTGTATTAACTTCCTAACAGCCACCAAATTTGAATTGTGAATGAAATATGTTAATGTACGTGCAAATAATGCGAACATTACCTACAATCTGTTTTCTGTACAATTTCACTCCATGATGCGATCAATGTAAATAAGTGTTGTAAAATAAATTTTCTGTTTGATGAAGGGTGGCTACAATAGCGCACGAATTATCATTTGCACGTCAGTTTATTCACCATTTACATATTTTGTGAAAAATTTGCTATTACCTATTACATGAAAACAGCTTTACAATGTTTTACCTAATCAATATTCATGAGAACCATTTCACAGGGGATCAGTGGTAGATACATTAACACAATTTTTTTTATTCTTTGCAAGAATTTACTGTGTGCCCTTGTTTTCTGACCTGTTGTACATACTGCATTACCATTCACAGTTGAAATATGCCACAGTATTACTGTTGGTGTGGATGGGAGATCTATATTTACCAACAGTTGGACAGTATCGTGCGCTAATTGACAACTGTTGCTGCTTCGACCTCTCAACAAAATTTATCCTTGAAATTTTCGGTCAGATAAGGAGAAATCAATGCCGATAACAGAGACTAACGTCTGCGCCTTTACACGTTGCGATCAGAGAAGAAAATCTGGCAGATTCTTGCTGTTTTATTTCCCTCAAACTGTAAGTACATCTGTTATCAAACTGCATCCTTCCGTACGCTTAACTAAGTCCCGTAGCACTACTCTATTATCTATGTACGGTACGTGCCTAGTGACGGTGCAGGCCTTATTCTTCCGCCTAAGGCGTAATGGATGAATTTATCGCTTTACAAGAGCATAGTGAAACAATCTACAGACAGGCCAGGCCCGTATTACAAACGAAAGCCACTACTTTATCTCCATGTAGCTCCTAAGATACAGTAACAATGTCGAGTAAACGACATTCATGCCCTAATACCAGGGAAACAACTATAGCTCCACCGGCAGTCGATATTTGGTCTTCCATAGACTATTTAGATCCACGAACAACTGAAGTACGAAAATGGATGCGTGAGTATGTATAGGAACGGGTCGATAAGATCCATGTTAAATTCAACTTGTGCCTTGGGTGCATACAGGAGCTAGTTTTCTTGTTTCTATTTTCGATACCATATCAACACTTAGCATCCGGAAGGAGAGGGCATCTTTGTTTATTTTTCTCTTATGCAGCCGCTTTATTTTCCACATTTACGCTGTGTGTGTGTTTACGTGTAAATGGGAGAGTACAAGTAATTTGAAATACCCTCCAATGCATCCAATGCAACAAAGTGCCAACTTATCCTTTAGAAAGACTGTGATAAACCAGAGACGCTGGTCAGTAACAGAGTGCGGTAGTGTCGTTTTGCGAGTTACAGATGGTTACTTGGCAACGGGCCTTCCCCTAAGCACTAGCACGGCATGAATGCGGCTACGAACGAAGATATCGGACATGCTTTGACGGACCTGATAAGTTATGGATCCGCTTCTGTCACCACTGCTCAAGTATCATGGACAGTTTGGAATAATACGGTTTGCGTTTGTAGTTGGTTTGGTACATATCTTTGGGGGTATAATGCAAAGGTTACGTGATTCTTGGTTATTACAAATTTTTGTTGGGTAAATCCACATGTTAAACACAATTCCATGGTACATACTTTACTCGAGAGTACTACCATTAAGCTTGTAGTCTTGTGGGGATAATGGCAAGTGTAAAACTGGCGATCCTACCTGTAATGTATTTCCATGTCATTGTTACTCGCGTGCTGACTTGGACTTTTTTCATTGTTGTTACAGTTTCCCTTGTGAATCATAGACTAGACTCCGCTATCAGCCAACCACAAGCTCTTCAGTTCCACGTTATCAACCTGTGTCTATGCCTAAACGATAGATCTCAATCCTCTGTATTCAGTGATTACTCACACAAGTGGGAAGTTATTATTTCTTTGGCAGATTCTGAATTTATGGAAGATAGACCGAATTCTGACAAACAGCCAACCGCATGGCTTTCAGCTCAAGAGTGTCAACCTAAGGCTATGCTTGAATTATAGATCTGAATCACCTGAATCTAATGAGTGCTCACACACGTGTGCATATGTTATATATTTCGCAGTTTCTAAGTTTATGAGAAGCAGACAAATATCTAGCCATGAACTGTCTGAATGTCGTGAATGCAGAAGCTTCTATGTTTTTTTTTCTTATTTTTATGCCATTGTATGTACTGGTCGTCGACTTCAGTAGCCCATCTAGACGTAGCTTCCTGGTGCTCTCTAGCACACTAGGCGTTGGCCAGTAGCTAACCAGCTCGATTAGAGTGGTTGAGATCCTGTATGAATTAGTGACTGAATCACTGGAGCATACGATTTCTCTAGGTCCTGATTTTGATCCCCTGACCCCTTGATCACCACACAGCGGACTCTGTTTGATTGCTTTACCCCTTTACCTATTGTGCTGCTAACATTTCATGAGCATTGGTTCGTTAAGGAGACCTGGCATCGACTCTTGATATTGTCAGGGGCTTATTCTTGGTGAGAATACTGGTATGTGGTTCACTCAGCCTCCTGAGGCCATCTGAGAAGCTACTTGTCCGTTTACTAGCGGTTCCGTGGTCAAGGAACCCAACACCCCCCAACAACGACCGGGATAGCGATGTGATGATCACGTCATTCCTTCAAAATATGCTGATGCAATAGCGCCATATTTAACAATCATATCAAACCGCTAGCTTGAAGGAATTTTCCGTGCCAAAAGCTGGAAAGTTGCACAGGTCACACCAATATTCAAGAAAGGCAATACAATTAATCCACTAAATTGACCTCGATATGCAGCGGGTTTTTTGATCATACACTGTGATCGAATATTACGAATTACCTCGAAGATAACGGTCTATTTAGGAAACACCGTTCACGTGAAACACAACAAGCTCTTTACTCACACGGTGTGTTGAATACTATTACAGGAGATTTGAAATTGATTCCGTATTCCTATATTTCAAGAAGAGTTTTGACACCGTACCTCGCAAGTGGCTTTTAATCAAATTTCATGGTTATGGAATATCATCTCAATTATGCTATTGGATTCGTCATTTCCTATCAGAAAGGTCACAGTTAGTATTAACTCACGGGAAGGCATCGAGTAAAACAGAAATTCCCCATGGTAGTATCATAGGACCTCTACTGCTCCTTATCTATATAAACGATTTAGGAGACAATATCAGCAGCCGTCGTAGATTGTTTGCAGATGATACTATCGTTTTTTGTCTAGAAAACTCATCAGAAGAACAAAACAAATTCTAAAACGATTTAAAAAATCGTATCCATGTAGACCTGCATATCACACTTAAGTGCCTGGCGGAGGCTTCACGGTAATTCTCTGTTATTCTACTCCCGAACAGCGCGCGGAAAAAAGGGACACACATATCTTTCCGTGCGAGCTCTGGTAGCCCTTTTCTAGATGATTGTTTCTCCCTGTGTTATGTCGGCGTCAGTACCATATTTTTGCATTCGGAGGAGAAAGTTGGTCTTTGAAACTTCGTGAGAAGATCCCGCCACGACGAAAAACGCCTTTGTTTTAATGATGTTCATCCCAAAGCCTGTCGCGTTTCCGTGACACTCTCTCATATATTTCTCGATAGGAAAAAACGTGCTGCTCATCTTTAAACTTTCTCGAGGTACTCCGTTAATTCTATATAGTGAGGATCCCACAGCGTGCAGCAGTACTCCAGAAGAGGACGGACAAGCTTAGTGTAGGTTGCCAGTAAAACTGTAGTGCCTAGAACCGCTCGGCCACTCCGGCCGGCCAGCAGTTGCACGTCTATTTGTCTGTACACATCTCCGCAGCCGTCGTTCACCCCTGTACTTTAACCACGGCGGCATGCCAACAGTTTACGAAGTTAGCCATTCCAGAAATATTTCCAGCCGTGGCCCGAAAGCCGATGTCACGTCAGATAAATCGCTACGTTTCCGCGTTACGACAACGACCGCATCCCCCCCAATATGTCTCGTATACGCTACACGGCAACTGCTACCACATGCCCTCTGTGAGTGATTATTGGACACTGACGTCGAATATATGGGGTCGTCACATTAATATGAGTGGACTGTGCACTTCGCAATGAGGGAAGTCTAAAATCGATTGGTATGCTTTAGGAGAGATATTTGGGACAGTACTTACTGCATAGGTCATGCAGTAACCATAAGCATACTGTATCGTAATTACCGCTTTGGCGTATACGTCGGTAGGTCTTGATCAAAACGCATCTCGTAAATGTTGAGTGTGTTTGAGATAGTGGAAGCCGCCTTTGTGCGTTTTCAACTTTCTGTGACACTCCACGCTTACTCTCGTAGTTAGGTTTCGTTCAGTGCGTCATATTCGCCTTCGTATATGCCAGTCGGATAAATTACGCATCGAACAAAGCAATTGGACCTATGAAATCGAGTTCTAGTGCGTAATACATTACTACGGTAGGAATTCACTGGTAATTAAATCAGCATACGGGAGACTGAAAAAATAACTTGAGCAGTGGAATATCATCCGCTGTTTAACTTTCACAGTCCAAACAACGTTTCAGTAGAGAGTATATTCAAGGTTCACCTTCACTTTACATGGCCTGGAAGTTTCAAATTGAATGGAGGGGGAAACGGTGATAAATAGCTGCACTACGATCTGTCATATCGAAAACTTGTGACCACGACATTAATTCATTAATTGACAGGAACTTGGAAGCCGTTACAGGGTACAATGCTACACAAGATTTTATAAGAACAACGAACATATCATACTATAAGGTACAGGTAAAGTTCCGCCCTAGACGCATTAATCGGGCCCGAAAATTTCTCGTGCCATCCTCTGCCAAAGGCCTCATCGTATGTACATATACTGCCGGCCGGAGTGACCGAGCGGTTCTAGGCACTACAGTCTGAAACCGCGTGACCGCTAAGGTCGCAGGTTCGAATCCTGCCTTGGGCATGGATGTGTGTGATGTTCTTAGGTTTAAGTAGTTCTAAGTTCTAGGGGACTGATAACCTCAGAAGTTATGTCCCATAGTGCCATTTGAACCATTTTTGCAACTGCTGAGTAACTGACTGCCCAGGTGAACCAAGGGACTACCAACACTGTTTTCTCAACGATCGTTCAGTGAACGTTGCTGCATATGGGACTCCGCAGCAGGTGAATGGTTCACGCATGCATGCTGACTATTGTTTATCGGAGACAAAAGATGGAATTGGCACGCCAGTAGCGCATCTGGACGTCCAGTGAATAGCGACAGATGAATCACGTTTTATGCTGTGTCATACAGATGCCGCTGTTGTGTGTCCCGGCCCTGCAACAATAATCGGAAGCGTCTAGGTAGTAGGAGGGAGCGTTACGATCTGTGGAATGTTTCTGTGGCAGTCGATGTATTATCTCGTCATTCAGGAAGGCACAATGGATCAACCCAAGTCCGCATCTATTCTTGGTGGCCATATCCACTCCTAGATGAAGTTTGTTTCTGTCGAGCGAGTTGGCATCTACCAGCAGAACAACGCAACATGTCACACAGCTAACTGTGTGACTGCGTAGTTCGCACGTACACTGTATTTACCGTACTCACCAGGCCAACAAACTCCACAGATTTAAACCCAACGGAGTATTTGTGGGACCAACTCGTTCGGACTCTTCGCGCCATGGATTCTCAAATTACAGTTCTACCTTAGCTGGCCACAGTACTTAGGTCTTCATGGCTCCAGATCCCTGTCGGTACCTCCAGGACCTCAATGACTTTCGCTCCTGCACGTCTCGCACGACGGCAACGTTGGCTATTCCGGCTGCTGGCACGTGGTCACATTATCGTGGCTGGACAGCGTAAGAAGTTGACTAAAGATGTATTGTATGAGCGGGCAAAATCTGAACTCTGCGATGTCCTCCCTCGTAACATGGAGTATTTATACACTTATTCAATTGAAAGAAATAATTTATCGCTTGAAGGTCCGTTTATCGCTGAGTATCTTGTGCCTATGGAGTCTGTAGCCTTCTCATAATGTTTCGCCTTGTCGTATACTTTCGTTTTGAATGACATTATAAGACGAATGTGTAACATATTTTATTGAAATACCATTAAGTGTTACATAAAACTATGAATTTGTACTTTGTAAAATGCAAGCCGTATCTTCATGGAAATAAGCGAAAGAGGAACACCAAATATTAATCAGGTTCTTTATTATCTTAGTAGTTACGTGCAGCAACGGCTGATACGTCAATTATTACAGAATGTACAAAATTACTGAGGCTTTGGTACCAACTTGTTGATATATTGCCTATTGGCTTTAGCGTCCGGTTCTTCTGTCGATATTTGTTTAACGATTTTTCTTTCGCATTTCTAGCACGAGCGGCTCGCATAGTCTAAGATTCACCCTCCACCCTCATTAGAAATGGATGGAGAATTTTTGACATTGTCAGACACTCGGGCTGGAGATTCTTCAGAATAACCGTCAACAAATGTCAATCGAAGATCCCGAGACGACATCCAAGAGGAAACCTGCCATTAGAGAATGTGTTCAAAACGATCACCCGTGGCTCAATTGTAAGTTTGCATCCCGCACCGCTTGTGGAGTACCATCGGTTTGCCGGATTCGTGGGTAAACGTCCTACAAATGCTTCTTAAATACTCGGTAGCTACGGAGAGAAAGAATGAAAAACTCTTAATTTGACGAAAATAGCCACGTTATCTGCCTTCTGACGTACTACTTCTGACGTTTCTTCGTTCTTCATAATTATGCCTCTATAAAATTAACTATAGCCGTTCATAGCTGCGAAAGTGTTGCCGGTGCAGCATTTCGTGCACGAACTGACCTCCCGATTATGTCTTATAAATGTTCGATGGGATTCAGGTCGGCCGATCTCGGCGGCCATATCGTATACTCCAGTTGTCCAGAGTGTTCCTCTAACAAATGGCTAACAATTGTGGCCCTGTGACATGACATCTTTTTTGGGAACAAATGGTCTCCATTTAGCCGAACATAACGATTTCAGGCCTGCAGATGCTGTTAATTGCTCAGTATCTGCAGACTTCTGCAATTAAATCTCTGTGGATCCGTCTCCACAGATAAAGTTTGGAGTACAGCCTGTCTCAATACTGAAACTGATCACTAATAAGTGCGATCTGGACTGTTTTTATAAGTTCAAAATTTTTTTCCAAATATTATATAATCAGCTATCTCCAAACAATCTACTGACTGGTCCCATGACTAAGAAGCGTTGTCTCACATGGTCCCGAGAAACCCAATACTTGAATACAGTTTATGTTTCACACAGCACAAAGGTAAAAGACTGGGGGCATTAATAACAGAAATTGTGCAAGACAAACTGATGACTATGTGCAGTTGTTCCATTTGTTGGGCAATTGTTCATACAACCTATAATATACGTCTTGATTTAGTTTCGTGTAACTGTCTCGTGCTACACTTCGTTAAATGATTTGTGTTCCAGTTATTTATTAAAAATACTTAAGTCCATTCCAAAAATTAATCTTTTAACTGCCTACTAAGAAAAGAAATGCCTACTGAGCTAAGTGTCCCTTAGTGTCCCTGAGCAGAAGTAGATCGTCAATAATTACTATCGTGTGTGAAGCCTGGCATGTGTTCTTTACTGAGGCTGGTGATGAATACAGCGATTACTGACAGTTGGAGTTTTAATGAATTCAGCTTATTCGGGGAAAAAATGTAGAATTAGGTCCAGTGTGTTGAAACAGGGTAAAGGATAGAAACATTCATGTTAAGCTGTTTGTGTCTTTCTATAACCATTCAAGAGAACTACATGTGTTAACAAAAGAGTTCTTGCACTGTGAAACGATGCAAATGAATAATTAAACACAGGTAAATGGAAAAATAAATTTATTCTGGAAGAAAGTACTTTTTGCAAATTACTGCAGAAGTTTTGCATTCTGTAATCGCATATTGATGAGTCGGGAAAAAAGCTTTGTCTGTAATTTCCGGTGTGTTCATTAATAGTGTTTTTCATTTATAAGACAAAAAGCAAATAATTTTCCAGTGTACGATAAACGTTGGAATCGGTCTTGTATTGTGGTAAGGCCACTGAAGAGAAGCCTGCATATGTGTAGTGTTGGCGTAAGAAGTAAACAGCTGGTTGTCAGTAGGAAACAACTGGGGGGCGGTGTCGAGGTACTTTTGGAAGGCAGTTGGGAACATTTGTGCTCATTAGAAGATTGGTAGAGTTGTATTAGTGAGACACAGAAAAACTATATAAAGTAGGCGTATTGTGAGGTATCATTGAGATATTTAGCATACACCCTAAGATGCTGTAAGTCCAATCCGCAGTGGCCTATAGAGAAGGGAAGCTCCCCATAAGCTCGAGCTAATTTAAACGAAAACTATGTCGCACTACAGAAACGAGTGATAACTATCAGGGGTATCCCAATCAAACATGAAAATACAGGGACCACGCCACACTTAGACATATTAACGAAAAAGCTACAAAAGAAACTAGCGATCACTGTAAAAATTTAGTTTGACACCATAGAACACCAAACATTTGAATTATCCACGGAGATACGTATGTGAAAATTTAATAAATGGACGAAGGATCATAATTACGAAACCTAACCTTGGCACAAGTGGGTGAACACAATAAAAGAATATCCATGAAATTAAATCGCGTATAGGGTGAATGACTGCGATAAAGGTTAGCGGTTCAAGGTTTAAAAATGGTTCAAATGGCTGTAAGCATTATGGGTCTTAATCTGAGGTCATCTGTCCCTTAGACTTGGAACTACTTAAACCTGACTAACCTAAGGACATCATTCACATCCATGCCCGAGGCAGGATTCGAACCTGCGACCGTAGCAGCAGCGCAGCTCCGGACTGAAGCGCCTAGAACCGCCCGGCCACAGCGATCGGCTCGGTTCAAGGAAAGAACGCGGAAAAATAATACGAATACCAGTAGAATCACCAAAGTATATGATGGAAGCCACTAGTTGACTCCTAATGTTAAAACTGTGCAATTAATCCCTGTTGAAAGTGAACCAGCTTCGCAGCTTCGCGTTCCTCTCACTTCAATGATTGTACAGCTGACTGATTTTTGCCGCTCTTATTCGGTGTGATTGTAGAAGACGACGGAAGTAAAGGCTGGCTGAGTAATCGGTACTGCCTTCAGTACTAATGTGGAGACATCATTGTGTATGACAGCAAGTCTCGCCTCAACGGTCGCTTGGCAACAAGTGTTTACCTATCGATCTTCTGGCGTCAAGTCTTTAGTCATCGATCTTCCAGAAGAGAGTGTCGCCTAACTTAACCCTCTGAAATCTGGATATTTCTGACAGTGTAGGAATCTTGCTGGCCAATTGCAACAGCCTTCGGGAGTGCCGACCAGTAGTAATTTCGTAAATAAGTTTAATGACCTACTACTCTCATAAATTTTGTCGTGTTAACTAGTATGGAGGAATGTTTGTCGCTGGCACTTTAATCCTGACTCAGGCGACAGAGACTACGTAGGAACCAAAGAAAAATTAAGGGTTCAATGTCCCATCGACACCAAGGTCATTAGACACGGCACACAAGATCGGAATGTTTCATGAATGGGGAAGGAGATCGGCCGTGCCCTTCCAAACCCGCTAAGGTAACCGAGCGCGCTAACGCGCTGCTTCCTGGACTCGGGCAGGCGCGCCGGCCCCTTATCGAATCCGCCCGGCGGATTAACGACGAGCGCCTTTGTGCCGGCCAGTCTGGATGTGGTTTTTAGACGGTTTTTCACATCCCGCTAGGTGAATACCGGGCTGGTCCCCACGTTCCGCCTCAGTTACACGAGTCGCAGACATTTGAAACACGTCCGCACTATTTTACTATTCACACCAGACGCAGACAGTTGGGGTCCACTGATTCCATCCTGGGGGGTACGGGGTGGCGGCAGGAAGGGCATACAGCCATCCCTAACACTAACCTTGCCAAATCCGTTGTAACCACGCTGACCCTGCGATCACTGCGGGACTATGGCGTAAGCGAAAGCATCGGCCGTACCCTTCCAAGGGAACTATGCCGGAATTTGCCTGGAGCACTTTAGAGATTGAAAACCTAAGTGTGGATGGCTGGTGGCGGATGTGATCCTCCATGGACCCAACTAGGAGTCCAGTGTGCTAACCACTGCACACTGCACTGCACCACCAAGAACTATAGAGAGCAGTTGAACAGAATTTGCACTGTGGTGAAAACGGGCTGTAAGATCAGCATCGACTAAAATAGAACAAAGGTAATAGAACGTACTCGAATTAAACGAGGTGATGCTGAGGTAATTAGATTACGAATTAAGACACCGAAAGCAGTAGCTGAGTTTGAGTATTAGGGCAGCAATATAACTAATGACAGGTGAAGTAGAGAGAATATAAGATGCAGACTGGTAATAGAAGTAAAAGAATATGTGACAAGAAGGAATTTGTTAACATCTAATACACATTTAAATATTAGGAAGTATCTTCAGCAGATATTTGTCTGGTGTGTAGCCCCAAACCGAGGTGTAATGAAGACCATTAGCAGTTTAGACAAGAAGAGGTGAAAGCTTTTGAAATCCGGTGTCGCATAAAAATGCTGATGATTGGATGTGTAGGTCCATTAGCTAATGAGGAGGTACTGAATCTTACTGGAGGCAAAAGAAATTTCTGACAGAACTTGAGTAAAAGAAGTGATCGATTGACAAGACACGTCCTGAGACATCAAGGAACAGTCAATTAGTTAATGGAGGGAAGTCTAGACGACAAAAATTGGTGCACTATTCATGAATTCAATAAACATATCCAGAAGTATGTAGGTTGCAGTAGTTTTACAGAGATAATGAGGTTTGCACAAGATAGACTAATATGCAGAGGTGCATGAAAACAGTCTTCAGACTGATTAAACACAACAATAGCGTCAGAGACTCAATGCGATGTGATGGGAAAGTTTGTAGTATTTCAGAAGCTAGACCGTCACTGAGGTTTTGAAGCTAGGGACATTTGTGGTTTTTCTTGTGTTACTGGGGTGAACATTCGACAGACAACAGCTTGTAATTAGTGGTTCACTGATCAACTAGTTTTCGGTAACAGTTTATTGGGCGTAATTGGTAGTTGTGTTTTAGGATTTTGTCTTATTGCGTTATTCCTGTATATGAGATCTAATCAAGCCTAGATTTAATTTTTCTGGATAGCTGAGATTCTTATCTCCACATCTTAAGGCCAGAATTGAAATTCCATGCATGAATCAGCTTCGAACTTCTGGTTAGTTTACAAGTGAGTTGCTGTGTTAAATATTTAACGTTAAGGACGTTTAGGAAAGGTTTGAAATTTAGTTTAAAGTTTGTTGGAATTCGCTGAATGCTCTCATTCACTAGATATGTGTAGTCTGGGCAATTTGCGCTCCATCCAAGCAAAAGCTAGTTTTTCACTCATTTCGATATTTATATCTCAAATCTCCTTAACTAGCTGCGTAAGTGATTTAATTTTACAGATACATTCGGTGGTGTATGTGAATACTGTCCGAAAAGTGTGCTTCGAATAAAGTTAGCAGTTAAGAAGTAGTGCATTAAAACGTCGTGTTTGATTCTGTAGTTCTATTTCACAAGCAGCGAAAGTGTATTAAGTGATAATAATACTTGTCTTACTTCGTGAAAACCTTACCATAAGAGTATAACTATTAACTAGCAGATTATGATAGCATTTTAAATTTCTGAATGTGGCATATAATTACATGATATACTGAACTTAACATTTTCGTCCTGGAGGCTGCTCGATAAGCAATCTGAAACTGCGACAGTGCACCATTAATCGTGAAACGTATTAGCCGTTTAGTAATAGAGCGTGTCCCAGTAGGAACGTTTAATATTCAGGGATATGTGAGCAATGACCATTCGATGCAGAAACGTCTGGTAAAAATGGGATCCAGAATGCTTAGATTAAGAGCTATGAGCATTTATTCAGTATAAGATATGTGTTTCACTGTAGCGAATCTAAACAAGTGCTCCTAATTATTAAAGTAAGCACTATAGTACCCATGATTACTGGGCCTTTTTTCTTGATTTGGTCAATACTACTAGATCTCGAAATACGGAAATCACAGACCTTGTCGTAGAAGAGATTTATTTCACAGCATCGAAGATGAGGAAGTGATCATAGCTTCTAGCTGTGCATTTTAGGGCTCATTTTCACCGGAAGTTTTTTGTTTCTAATGGTCATTTCTGTCATATTGCTGGATATTGACATTTATCCTGAGACACCCTGTATGGATAAGGAGGGAAGTCGAGTACGGGATATGTCTCTGAACTACATCGATTTTGTTCTGTGTTATTTCATGTCCCATGTGTTCGTCTTTGTACATTCTTTTTCGTTCTACATCTCTAGCTCATAGACACACGGCTGTAAAGAAATAAAGTTAGTAAAGAGACTTTAAAATCCAATAATTTATCAATAAAACTCGTATAATTAGTAAACCGCGAATTCTTTGACAGATCCTGAACGACAGTCATAGTGAGTGACCTTTCTATCTACTTAGAACACTAACAACCTATTATGACAATAAGGATACGATGCTAGTAAAAACACGTCCTATCTCTAGGGACAAAACAGACTAACTGCTCTGAAATACAATAAACTGGAAAAGTTTTCAAAATTCGTATATCCTTAAGTAATTTGTGTTTCTTGTGGTTTCCCTAATTAGGGAAATTACAGGATCGTTTCTTTTTTTGAGTAAGCAGGTGACTGCGTTGCTATCAACTTTGTGCAGTCAAACCTACTCGTCCGTCTCTAAGTGCCTCTAAGAATGTCAAACTTTCTCTCCTCCCTTAAGAATTTTTTTTTCTTTCAAGGAGGTTAAGGTACTGTTGGGTTCCCTTTGCCTGTGTGTTGACGATATCTCGTTAGCGATTGGAACTTTCCGTAAAGAGCACTACATAGTTCATTTTGAACTGAAGGTCGTTAGCTCCCAGAAAGTTTGGAACAAGTGCCGTTCCCTTTCACAGAAAGTTAGACTGCGTGGCAGCAACGATGTAGGCCTACGTACTGCGACCGCTTCACTCCAGAATTGTATTTGTCGCTGCTGCTGTGTTATCGTATCCTAACCATGCTAATGTAGCTGCGTCATAAACACATTAAAAATGTTGACGCTTTCATAATATTTTTTTCGTATGGTAATTTGCTTGGAAAAATAACATAAACACATCATAACATGCCTCTGAATCGTTGGTCGTTGTTAGATTAAAAATAAAACAGTTTCTTACACTCATAATTTATAGTTACTTTTCATATATAATTATAGAAGACATGAGTTCTTATTTGGTAATAAACCGACACACCTTTCTTCCAACCGTTGTTCTATTATCTTCAGGCGCTAGACAAAGACACAACATCACAGCCAATCAACACACACTCTAGTTACCGACCAAAACAAAATCTAACCAGCGGCCTACCTATTTATGAAAATGTAGTAATGAGCTTGTTATGATTTAGAGTAATTTTGATTAGTTACGAATACTACGCTATTTTACATCTACTTTACTTTATTTTCTTGAGTCTGGTGCTGTCCATTTTTCGCTTATTACTGGATTAAGTCAAAAACTTCTGGTTTGCTTAGCCAGAGGTCGTTTGAGGAGTAACGTGCAGGAGAGTTTCGGCATGTTAGAAAATGTTCCATGACTTATATTTCTTCACAGTCGCACTTATTGTCATTATGTACTAATAAGCCCATTTTATCAGATTGATTTTTACAGGGTCTACACCAGTTCCGACATGATTTATCAACTTCCATGACTTGCAGTTTACTTTAACACTACTTGGTGGATGTTGTGAAATAGGGCAGCTGACAAGGTGTTCATCCAAGGTGTAAATGAGAAACCTATGTATAGAATTTACTCTTTATACTTCATAATACCTACTGTATAGTGTATGAAACTCAAGAAAAGTCTTTTTAAACTGCTTATGTTTACGTTCTATCCCTCGAGACCTTTTTTGCATTCATTATTATATAGTACTACGCACAGCTTATTATTATATAGTACTACACATAGCTTCTTATATCTTCTTTACACTTGATTTCGTTTCTTAGCAAAAGAGTATTAATTTTATTCAATATTAAATTTATTTCATTGATTTAAATTTTATAGGTTATTATACATTATTTCGTTAATATCTGGGTATAACAATTGCCACATGACTTCATTTATTTCACATTGTCTATAGTATGAAATCAGATTTGACTTTCAAATGAATATATCAGTTTCTCATTATGAAAATGAAAGTTACTCAACGTGAACAGTAGACTTCCCTTTATCGGACTGAATTTTAAATGAAGGAAGATTCACTGAAAAGCTATCAAAATTGAGAATTTTCTATGCAAAATCTAAACCCAAGGCAAAGACTGCGGGAATTAATAAGAAGTACGAAATATATCAGTGAATGGGATTATACATTAGTTTAGTTTATCACCTTATACAATATCACCTAGCACTGCACCGTCTAAAAATCGATTCACCAACAGATATGCCTCATTACTCGACAGCCACCTGTAGTGTTTTCACATCTCCCCGCCTCCTTTTGTAACAGAGCAATGCCGGCACGGTAACTCAGCGTGTTCGGTCAGAGAGCTGGTTGGCGTCTGTAATAAAAGAACTGAGTGGAAGGATCAAGAAACTAACGGATGTCATGTGACGTCCGCAACAACCAAACACAACGATCAACTACGAATAAAATTGCAAAAAAAAAAAAAAAAAAAAAAAAAGCGAGGTGCACAGTTGTTAGAACACTGGATTCGCATTCGGGAGGACGACTGTTGGAACCTGCGTCCTGCCATACAGATTTAGGTTTTCCGTGATTTCCCTAAATCGCTCAACGAAAATGTCTGCATGGTTCCTTGAAAGGGCACCGCCGATATCCTTCCCCATCCTGGACACAACCCGAGCTTGCGCTCCGCCTCTAATGGACTCAACGTCGACGGGACCTTAAACGCAGTATTTGCCTCCTTTTGTCAGATCTCGTACCGACAATAGCTCGTATGCGGAGGCTGTTAAAAGGTGCAAATTGTGATGCAGAGACTGTTGTGACCCAACACTGTGCTTGTCCAACGGCAATCCTTTAATGTAAAGACAACACCTTCCAGGATAACTGAGCAACAGCAGAGACAACAAACCGGCAGATAGAGGAGGTGGAGGGTGGAAGGCGTCTTGAGTGCTCCGTGGGTGTTTCTGTTACAGGAAACGGCGAAAAACCCAGAGGCGTTCACTTGACAAACGTCAAAGAACAGAATTCTACAATGTATGTTCCTCCGTACTTTACATGCCACAAAAAGAGAAATTTTGTCTGATGCATCGCGTATCTACCTCACATGAAAGGTCTCGGCAAACTACGAAGGGGAGGTAGTAGTCACATCCATGAGACATCCAACAAAATGATTTTCCCACTGAATCAAGCATTAAACATTCAGTAATTGGACAAGAGACTGCAAATAAGAAATATAGCCTTGGCACAGATGGGTGAACACATGACGGCATAATATTGAAATATGACATGGATATAGCCAGTTCTTGTGAAAATGTTTAGTTATCAGAAGAAAGATCCCCGAAAAAGCAATAAATATCACCAATACTTTCGCCAAGGCATATCACAGGTGAAACTGAGAGTTTTAAATCTGTGCATTTAAACCCTGATGAAGATTGACAAGATTCACGTCCCATTCACCTTGGTGACTGCGTCAGTGATACATGCTTATCATTCAAAACTGGTGCGAGTGTAAAAGACGGCTGTTGTAACTTCTGAAAATTCTGACTCCTTCTCGCCATATGTACTTTGCTCTAAGTCAGAGACGCATCTTTCTGTTGCCTGCCTAAACTGAACTACGTTCTCCGTTCTCAGTGGCTTCCATGAGTAAGTGTACTCTTCAACACGACTGTCGCAAGAGATTTCTACATGGCATCTCTGAAGTAAATGTGTCTGACTTTACAAAACATAGCTGCTTCTGCCAGCACCAGAATCTCATCTATTGGGGTAAACCATGTGAGTCACGTCCAATAATAATTTTACGAAAAAGTTTGATGATTTATTATTCTTGCCGATTTTGTCATAGTTAACTACTGACTGTATGGCGCAGGAGGGAAGACTGAAAATCCGTTACACTACGTTACTGGTTCCTAGTCATGACCATTCAAAACCGTTGGACATAGACACACTAAATTATTACTGTGAGCCGATCAGAGACCTTGTCGCTCAGATTTCAACGTATATAACTCTACGACACACCACCATCCTACAACCGTTCTCACAGACTGAAGCTCCACGTTTTTCACCTGGCCTTCAGATCTTATCTACCTAAAAAGGATACTTTTTACCCTCTGGCCCAATGCAGTCTTCATGGAATGCAATACACCCTCTCGTATGCTCCTGCTGCACAGACATGCAAGGCTGCTATTTTCTCGTTCCTGTTCGAAGACGACTTTCAGCACCAAACCAGTTTTGACACTCCAGTTCCTCCAAGGTAACTTCCCGGAGATGAGTGACCTAAACAAAGCTCCAAAATCTGCAGAAATAGCAGATCCTCCTCACCATAATAAAAGAAAATGAAAGGAGGAAGAAACCGGCAGAGCAGTCATTGGCAGCAGTTATTGTCTGTAGCTTTCATGCAGCGTTAAATGATGGGCTATACAACTACTGGAATCTGCATACTAATTTATAAAAACAGGTAATGTGACAGTTTGGTTGCAAACTGCCAAGTAACAACCAGTCATATGGGGGACTGATCTGGGGACTTTGCCTGTCATCGGAGTAACTCAACATAATGCAAACATGTTGTAGAGATACATGTTTGTGTAGACGAGCAGATGCCCTGTTGAAACATGGAACCACGGTACTGTCACATGAGATGTAACACGTGAGGTGAACACAGGATGTCTGTGACACACTATTGTGATATTAGAATTCCTCAGCCACTACCAGCTGTGACCTAACGTCATTCCCACAGACTCTACACACGATGAAGCCAAAACGTTGGGAGAATGGGACCTCAGGCTGTCCATGATCACCCAGGATAGAGCATAACCGCTATTCATCACTGATCACAGTACGATGCCATTCATTAGCGGACCATACTTCCCAGTCATTGCATCATTCCAAATGCAGCGGTTTGCATTGTGGTGTTAACTGCTGCCTATACATAGTGTGGTAATTGTCTTGTCCGACTGCTGATAGTCTGACTATGCGTGATTACACGTTGAATATTGTGTAAGAATTGTATTCTTTACGTTGAGTCATATTATGTTCAACATATCAACCAATAAGAGCATTTTCACAAATATGATAAAGATTAAAAAGGAAGAGCAATTAGGTTTTTCAAAGAGTAGATATCTTTACCTAATTCGTGTAATAGTCTACAAATCAGTAAATATTTTGTACTTGACACTTTCTGGAGAACTTACGTTTTTCCTCTGAATTGAAGATATCTATATACCAAATTTTATCAAAATCATTTCAGCGGTTTGGATAACAGAAAGGTAACAGACTAATACACTCTCGCATTTATAATATTAGTGTGGCTCTAACACGAAGATCGTTCCGAGAGTAACGCCTCCTATTCGTTTTAGTGAACAAGATGAACACTGTTTTTCTCCCTCAATCTCACTCAGCTGGTCTGCTGCTGTGTCTGCAATGACAATTTCGTGTTTCTCATTATCAATCATTTTTACAAAGCAATTATTATTCAATTGCCACTGCTGCCAGTTAGATTTATACAGGGTGGTCCATTGATAGCAACCGGGCCAAATATCTCACGAAATAAGCATCAAAGGAAAAAAATACATAGAACGAGACTCGGTTAGCTCGAAGGGAGAAACCAGATGGCGCTATGGTTGGCCCGCTAGATGGCGCTGCCATAGATCAAACGGATATCAACTGCGTTTTTTTTAAAATAGGAGCCCCCCTTTTTTATTACATATTCGTGTAGTACGTAAAGAAATATGAATGTTTTAGTTGGACCACTTTTTTCGTCTTGTGATAGATGACGCTGTAATAGTCACAAACGTATAAGTATGTGTTATCACGTAACATTCCGCCAGTGCGGATGGTATTTGCTTCGTGATACATTACCCGTGTTAAAATGGACAGTTTACCAACTGCGGAAAAGGTCTATGTCGTGTTGATGTATGTCTATTGTGATCAAAATGCCCAACGAGAATGTGCTACGTATGCTGCTCGGTATACTGGACGATATCATCCAAGTGTCCGGACCATTCGCCGGGTACATACGTTATTTAAGGAAACAGGAAGTGTTCAGTCACATGTGAAACTCAACCACGACCCGCAACAAATGATGATGCCCAAGTATGTGTTTTAGCTGCTGTCGCGGCTAATCCGCACATCAGTAGCAGACAAATTGCGCGAGAATCGGGAATCTCAAAAACGTCGGTGTCGAGAATGTTACATCATCATCGAGTGAATTTTTCTATGCACCAGGAATTGCATGGCGACGACTTTGAGCGTCGTGTACAGTTCTGCCACTGGGCACAAGAGAAATTACGGGACGATGACAGATTTTTTGCACGCGTTCTATTTAGCGCCGAAGAGTCATTTACCAACAGCGGTAACGTAAACCGGCATAATATGCACTATTGGGCAACGGAAAATCAACGATGGCTGGGACAAGTGGAACATCAGAGACCTTGGCGGGTTAAAGTATGGTGCGACATTATGGGAGGAAGGATAATTGGCCCCCATTTTATGGATGGAAATCTAAATGATCAATGTATGCTGATTTCCTACGTAATGTTCTACCGATGTTACTACAAGATGTTTCACCGCATGACAGAATGGCGATGCACTCCCAACATGATGGATGTCCGACACATAGCTCGCTTGCGGTTGAAGCGGTATTGAATAGCATATTTCATGGCAGGTGGATTGGTCATCGAAGAACCATACCATGGACCTCACGTTCACCTTATCTGACGTCCCTGGATTTCTTTCTGTGGGGAAAGTTGAAGGATATTTGCTATCGTGATCCACCGACAACGCCTGACAACGTGCGTCAGCGCATTGTCAATGCATGTGCGAACATTACGGAAGGTGAACTACTCGTTGTTGAGAGGAATGTCGTTACACGTATTGCCAAATGCGTTGAGGTTGACGGTCATCATTTTGAGCATTTATTGCATTAATGTGTGTAACAGCATGCGTTCTCAGAAATGATAATTTCAGAAGGGCACATGTATCACGTTGGAACAACCGAAATAAAATGTTCAAACGTACCTACGTTCTGTATTTTAATTTAAAAAACCTACTTGTTACCAACTGTTCGTCTGAAATTGTGAGCCATATGTAGCATTCGGACACCTGTCAGTGATCATTTATATGGGCTGTGTCTTTTTGACGCCTTGAACTTTGCTGGAGACACAAATGAGGCGTCTGAATATCTGTGGAGGAACAGCAGCCAGTTATTACTAAGGAACCTAATCCAGATATGGTATTGATGTTGGACGCTGAGTGCTCGAGCGAGTTCAAGGTTCTAACTCATTCCGCCGGTGTGTGATTGTGTTCAGGTTGGGATTCTGGGAGGGCCAGTCCATTTTAAGAACGTTATTGTCCAGAAACCATTGTCCCATGGGTGCTGCTTTATGACAGTGTGGAATCTCATGTTAACCCAATCATCGCCTGCGGACTGTTATTCTACTGTACACAGTACACAGTGCTGTAAAATGTGTTCGTTTTCTTCCGCTTTCACCGCTTTACTAAACGTATGAACCATGGACCTTGCCGTTGGTGGGGAGGCTTGCGTGCCTCAACGATACAGATAGTCGTACCGTAGGTTCAACCACAACGGAGGGGTATCTGTTGAGAGGCCAGACAAACGTGTGGTTCCTGAAGAGGGGCAGCAGCCTTTTCAGTTGTTGCAGGGGCAACAGTCTGGATGATTGACTGACCTGGCCTTGTAACATTAACCAAAATGTCCTTGCTGCTATGGTAATACGAACGGCTGAAAGCAAGGGGAAACTACAGCAGTAATTTTGCCCGAGGGCATGCAGCTTTACTGTATGATTAAATGATGATGGCGTCCTCTTGGGTAAAATATTCCGGAAGTTAAATTAGTCCCCCATTCGGATCTCCGGGCGGGGACTATTCAAGAGGAAGTCGTTATCAGAAGAAAGAATACTGGCGTTCTACGGATCGGAGCGTGGAATGTCAGATCCCTTAATCGGGCAGGTAGGTTAGAAAATTTAAAAAGGGAAATGGATAGGTTAAGGTTAGATATAGTGGGAATTAGTGAAGTTCGGTGGCGGAAGGAACAAGACTTTTGGTCAGGTGAATACAGAGTTATAAATACAAAATCAAATAGGGGTAATGCAGGAATAGGTTTAATAATGAATAAAAAATAGGAGTATGGGTAAGCTACTACAAACAGCATAGTGAACGCATTATTGTGGCCAAGATAGACACGAAGCCCACGTCTACTACAGTAGTACAAGTTTATATGCCAATAGCTCTGCAGATGACGAAGAAATTGATGAAATGTATGAGTAGATAAAAGAAATTATTCAGGTAGTGAAGGGAGACGAAAATTTATAGTCATGGGTGACTGGAATTCAAGAGGAGGAAAAGGGAGAGAAGGAAACATACTAGGTGAATATGGATTGGAGGTAATAAATGAAAGAGGAAGCCGTCTGGTAGAATTTTGCGCAGAGCATAACTTAACCATAGCTAACTTTTGGTTCAAGAATCATGAAAGAAGGTTGTATACATGGAAGGACCCTGGAGATACTAAAAGGTATCAGATAGATTATATAATGGTAAGTCAGAGATTTAGGAAAAAGGTTTTAAATTGTAAGACATTTACAGGGGCAGATGTGGACTCCGACCACAATCTATTGGTTATGAACTGTAGATTAAAACTGAAGAAACTGCAAAAAGGTGGGAATTTAAGGAGATGGGACCTGGATAAACTGAACCAACCAGAGGTTGTACAGAGTTTCAGAGAGAGCATAAGGGAACAATTGACAGGAGTGGGGGAAAGAAATACAGTAGAAGAAGAGTGGGTAGCATTGAGGGATGAAATAGTGGAGGCAGCAGAGGATCAAATAGGTAAAAAGATGAGGGCTAGTGGAAACCCTTGGGTAACAGAAGAAATATTGAATTTAATTGATGAAAGGAAACAATATAAAAATGCAGTAAATGAAGCAGGCAAAAAGGAATACAAACGTCTCATAAATGATATCGACAGGCAGTGCAAAATGGCTAAGCAAGGATTGCTAGAGGACAAATGTTAGGATGTAGAGGCTTATCTCACTAGGGGTAAGATAGATACTGCCTACAGGAAAATTAGAGAGACCTTTGAAGAAAGGAGAGCCACTTGCATGAACATCAAGAGCTCAGATGGAAACTCAGTTCTAAGCCAAGAAGGGAAAGCAGAAAGGTGGAAAGAGTATATAGAGGGTCTATACAAGGGCGATGTACTTGAGGACAATATTATGGAAATGGAAGAGATGTAGATAAAGATGAAATGGGAGATATGATACTGCGTCAAGAGTTTGACCGAGCACTGAAAGACCTGAGTCGAAACAAGGTCCCCGGAGTAGACAACATTCCATTAGAACTACTGACAGCCTTGGGAGAGCCAGTCCTGACAAAACTCTACCATCTGGTGAGAAAGATGTATGAGACAGCGAAATTCCCTCACACTTCAAGAATAATATAATAATTCCAATCCCAAAGAAAGTAGGTGTTGACAGATAAGAAAATTACCGAACTATCAGTTTAATTAGTCACAGCTGCAAAATACTAACGCGAATTCTTTACAGACGAACGGTAACACCGATAGAAGCCGACCTCGGGGAAGATCGGTTTGGATTCCGTAGAAATCTTGGAACACGTGAGGCAATACTGACCCTACGACTTATCTTAGAAGAAAGATTAAGGAAAGGCAAACCTACGTTTCTAGTATTTGTAGACGTAGAGAATGCTTTTGACAATGTTAACTGGAATACTCTCTTTCAAATTCTGAAGGCGGCAGGGGTAAAATACAGGGAGCGAAAGGCTATTTACAATTTGTACAGAAAGCTGATGGCAGTTATAAGAGTCGTGAGGCATGAAAGGAAGCAGTGGTTGGGAAGGGAGTCAGACAGGGTTGTAGCATATCCCCGATGTTATTCAATCTGTATATTGAGCAAGCAATAAAGGAAACAAAAGAAAAATGGAGAAGAAATAAAAAACTTTGAGGTTCGCCAATGACATTGTAATTCTGTCAGAGACAGCAAATGACTTGGAAGAACAGCTGAACTTAATGGACAGTGTCTTGAAAGGAGGGTATAAGATGAACATCAACAAAAGCAAAACGACGATAATGGAATGTAGTCGAATTAAATCGTGTGATGCTGAGGGAATTAGATTAGGAAATGAGACACTTAAAGTCGTAAAGGAGTTTTGCTATTTGGGGAGCAAAATAACTGATGATGGTCGAAGTAGAGAGGATATAAAATGTAGACTGGCAATGGCAAGGAAAGCGTTGCTGAAGAAGGGAAATTTGTTAACATCGAATATAGATTTAAGTGTCAGGAAGTCATTTCTGAAAGTATTTGTATGGAGTGTAGCCATGTATGGAAGTGAAACATGGACGATATATAGTTTAGACAAGAAGAGAATAGAAGCTTTCGAAATGAGGTGCTACAGAAGAATCCTAATATTAGATGGTTAGATCACATAACTAACGAGGAAGTATTGACTAGAATGGGGGAGAAGAGGAGCTTGTGGAACAACTTAACTAGAAGAAGGGATCGGTTGGTGGGACGTGTTCTGAGAGATCGAGAGATCACCAATTTAGTATTGAAGGGCAGCGCGGAGGGTAAAAATCTTAGAAGGGGCCAAGAGATGAATACACTAAGCAGATTCAGAAGGATGTAGCTGCAGTAGGTACTGCGAGATGAAGAAGCTTGCACAGGATAGAGTAGCATGGAGAGCTGCATCAAACGAGTCTCAGGACTGAAGACCACAACAACAACAGCAACAACATTAAACGCAATTATGGAACTACACGATAACCACTACAGACACACTCATTTTATTACACGACTTCCTCCGTACATGATTGTTGGCGCTACACATGACAGAAGATTCCGTTTTCCAGGTATTCGCCAGAAAAAAAACTCCTCCATCCGAGTGCGACAAGATACAGCGTACTTCATATCACTCGTTTCCACTCATGTATTATCCAACTGCGTCGCTCCATACACCGTCGCAAGCGATGGCTAGCACTGACTGCAGATGTGCGTGGCTTATGAGTAGCTGCTCGAACACTGTACACTCTTGTTTTTAATTCCCTGCGCACGGTCGCTGTGCTAGCTGGAATGCCGGTGGCACATCGGAACTCACGAGTGATTCTTCCACCGTTTCCATGTTGCTATCCGTAAAGCTTGACAATTTGTGTCGATGAAATGAATTGATCATGTGGCATGGATGGCGTGGAGAACCCCTCCGGGGAAGCTCGGGTGCCGGGTTGTAAGTCTTATTTCAGATGACGCTGCATCGGGAGACGTGCGCGTTGGTGATGATGAGAACAACACAACACGCAGTCCACGAGCGGAGAAAATCTTCATCCCTGTAGGGAATCGAACCCGGGTCCCCTGCATGGTAGGCAAACACGTTACCACTGAGCTAAGTAGGTGGACTCGTTTCAATGAGTACATGAGATGTGTTAGGTTTCCGTCGCGCAGGATTAGCCGCGCGGTGTGCGGCGTTGCAGTCATGGACTGCGCGGCTGGTCCCGGCAGAGGTTCCAGTCCTCCCTCGAGCATGAGTGTGTGTGTTTGTCCTTAGGATAATTTAGGTTAAGTAGTGTGCAAGATTAGGGACTGATGACCTTAACAGTTAAGTGCCATAAGATTTCACACATATTTGAACATTTTTTTGTTAGGTTTTAGTTCAGCTGTGGTCGTTGTTTCGCGTTTCCAATTTACAATTACGTCATCAAGAGTCGACTTGAGCAGCTACACATGTCTTGAAATGTCCTTGAGCAGCTACACATGTCTTGAAATGTCCTTGCTGAATTTGTAACTTACACGTGACAGTGAGTTTGAAGCCACTCAGCTCTCCTGTCCGACTCTTTATGCTGAAACTGCTTCCCTAATGACGACACAATACTCCCCGCCTCCATTTAAAGTGGCGAGTCCTTCTCTCATGAAATCTAGTTCAAATGGTTCAGAGCACTATGTGACTTAACTTCTGAGTTCATCAGTCCCCTAGAACTTAGAACTACTTAAACCTAACTAACCTAAGGACATCACACACATCCATGCCCGAGGTAGGATTCGAACCTGCGACCGTAGCGGCCGCGCGGTTCCAGACTGTAGCGCCTAGAACCGCTCGGCCACCCCGGCCGGCATGAAATCTAGTGATCTGTTCCGCATTATATAGGGATGTTCCGGTACTTCTCGTGTGATAGCGTATTTTCTGATGGAAACAAAGAAGCTGTGAGACACGCTGGCAAAAATGCAATATCTGGTCGAATTCCGCGGCTTTCGTTTTCTCTCCTGATGAAGGTAATGTTGCTTACCGTTGAAAACTCAGATTCTCGTAGACAATGCGGCAAGTGCAATTGCTATTAATTTTCAGACCATTAGGTAGTTTTAAAAATATGAGCAGTAAATACACTCCTGGAAATTGAAATAAGAACACCGTGAATTCATTGTCCCAGGAAGGGGAAACTTTATTGACACATTCCTGGGGTCAGATACATCACATGATCACACTGACAGAACCACAGGCACATAGACACAGGCAACAGAGCATGCACTATGTCGGCACTAGTACAGTGTATATCCACCTTTTGCAGCAATGCAGGCTGCTATTCTCCCATGGAGACGATCGTAGAGATGCTGGATGTAGTCCTGTGGAACGGCTTGCCATGCCATTTCCACCTGGCGCCTCAGTTGGACCAGCGTTCGTGCTGGACGCGCAGACCGCGTGAGACGACGCTTCATCCAGTTCCAAACATGCTCAATGGGGGACAGATCCGGAGATCCTGCTGGCCAGGGTAGTTGACTTACACCTTCTAGAGCACGTTGGGTGGCACGGGATACATGCGGACGTGCATTGTCCTGTTGGAACAGCAAGTTCCCTTGCCGGTCTAGGAATGGTAGAACGATGGGTTCGATGACGGTTTGGATGTACCGTGCACTATTCAGTGTCCCCTCGACGATCACCAGTGGTGTACGGCCAGTGTAGGAGATCGCTCCCCACACCATGATGCCGGGTGTTGGCCCTGTGTGCCTCGGTCGTATGCAGTCCTGATTGTGGCGCTCACCTGCACGGCGCCAAACACGCATACGACCATCATTGGCACCAAGGCAGAAGCGACTCTCATCGCTGAAGACGACACGTCTCCATTCGTCCCTCCATTCACGCCTGTCGCGACACCACTGGAGGCGGGCTGCACGATGTTGGGGCATGAGCGGAAGACGGCCTAACGGTGTGCGGGACCGTAGCCCAGCTTCATGGAGACGGTTGCGAATGGTCCTCGCCGATACCCCAGGAGCAACAGTGTCCCTAATTTGCTGGGAAGTGGCGGTGCGGTCCCCTACGGCACTGCGTAGGATCCTACGGTCTTGGCGTGCATCCGTGCGTCGCTGCGGTCCGGTCCCAGGTCGACGGGCACGTGCACCTTCCGCCGACCACTGGCGACAACATCGATGTACTGTGGAGACCTCACGCCCCACGTGTTGAGCAATTCGGCGGTACGTCCACCCGGCCTCCCGCATGCCCACTATACGCCCTCGCTCAAAGTCCGTCAACTGCACATACGGTTCACGTGCACGCTGTCGCGGCATGCTACCAGTGTTAAAGACTGCGATGGAGCTCCGTATGCCACGGCAAACTGGCTGACACTGACGGCGGCGGTGCACAAATGCTGCGCAGCTAGCGCCATTCGACGGCCAACACCGCGGTTCCTGGTGTGTCCGCTGTGCCGTGCGTGTGATCATTACTTGTACAGCCCTCTCGCAGTGTCCGGAGCAAGTATGGTGGGTCTGACACACCGGTGTCAATGTGTTCTTTTTTCCATTTCCAGGAGTGTATAATGTATATGCTGATATATGGATCATCGTGCATTGTTTAGATTAACAGACTCTCCTTGGAGAAAGTCACCGCAGCGTATAGGATACGCTAGTATTGGCAGACACAGATGTTGCTGACCCCGGGTGTACCGGACGCATGAAGAGAGAACGTGAATGGGTTGAGGCCACCGAGCGCGAAATTCCTCGTCGCACACGCAACATGATCTCGGCGTGCGCACGTTTGTGCTAGGGGACACGCGCCGCGTCGCGTCGGCGTGATAACCTGTTCACTGCGCACAGGTGCCTCAAAGGGAGCCGACGCCGCCGTAATGAAGGAAATATTTCGCGCAAACGCGCCGATATGCACTACACGACCGCTGCTCGCAAGCACACCACTAGAACTTTATTGTACACACTCATAGCCGTGTGACTAGCACGCACACTTGGTTAAAAAAAGAATGTTGTTGTCGTGGTCTTCAGTCCCGAGACTGGTTTGATGCAGCTCTCCATGCTGCTCTATCCATGCAAGATTCTTCATTCCCCAGTACCTACTGCAACCTACATCCTTCTGAATCTGCTTAGTGTACTCATCTCTTGGTCTCCCTCTACGAGTTTTACCCTCCACGCTGCCCTCCAGTACGAAATTGGTGATCCCTTGATGCCTCAGAACATGTCCTAACAACCGATCCCTAGTCAAGTTGTGACAGAAACTCCTCTTCTCCCCAATTCTATTCAATACCTGCTCATTAGCTATGTGATCTACCAATCTAATCTTCAGCATTCTCCTGTAGCACCACATTTCGAAAGCTTATATTCTCTTCTTGTCTAAACTACTTATCGTCCATGTTTCACTTCCATACATAGCTACACTCCATACAAATACTTTCAGAAACGACTTCCTGACACTTAAATCTATACTCGATGTTAACAAATTTCTCTTCTTCAGAAACGCTTTCCTTGCCATTGCCAGTCTACATTTTATATCCTCTCTACTTCGACCATCATCAGTTATTTTGCTCCCCAAATAGCAAAACTCCTTTACTACTTTAAGTATCTCATTTCCTAATCTAATTCCCTCAGCTTCACCCGACTTAATTCGACTACATTCCATTATCCTCGTTTTGCTTTTGTTGATGTTCATCTTATACCCCCCTTTCAAGACACTGTCCATTCCGTTCAACTGCTCTTCCAAGTCCTTTACTGTCTCTGACAGAATTATAATGTCATCGGCGAGCCTCAACGTTTTTATTTCTTCTCCACGGATTTTGATACCTACTCCGAACTTTTCATTTGTTTCCTTTACTGGTTGCTCAATATACAGATTGAATAGCATCGGGGATAGGCTACAACCCTGTCTCACTCCCTTCCCAAGCACTGCTTTCCTTTCATGGCCCTCGACTCTTATAACTGCCAACTGGTTTCTGTACAAATTGTAAATAGCCTTTGCCCCCTGTATTTTACCCCTGCCACCTTTAGAATTTGAAAGAGAGTATTCCAATCAAAAAAAGAATAGCGTTAATAAATATGTACGTTATCGCCGCAGTTCACTGCCGTATTTCATCTGTGCGGAATCACATAAATATTTGTATCTTCAAATAACTTCAGATGTCCGTGGCATACAGAGGACTTTGGATGGATGTGCACTGCTGCACTACTGGCCATTAAATTTAAGGTTAGTGCTGTGTGCCAAGCAAGAGGTACACAACAAATACCGCGAGACCGCCATCACACAAGTACAACAACTGGCCTGGTGTCTCTCAAGTCCATGCAGTAGCATTCAGATGGCGCTCTCAAAACCGGACCTCTTATTACTACTACGCCACTTCCTCCATCTCATCGTACACTTCTGCCGACTTTGTGGACAGCTTCCATAGGGAGCGCTGTCAGCCGCCGAGTTCATTGCTCCTCCCTCGTACTGGCGACATGAGAAACCATCCACCGATCAACACCATACCACGACACACAGTTACAACTTAGGTGTTAGACAATTAAGAGGCTGCATTCAGCTTTGTACAGTACTCTAAAGAGTACCTTCCGACTTACCAGGCACTATTTACAGAGGACTAGAACCTCTAACAGAGTGTTAGCACACTACTACCAGATACACTGACAAGATACAGACATCCACAGAGACAGAAAAATAATTTCTATATCGTTGCATTAGGTTTAGGAAGTGAATTGCTACAAATAAAAATGTATCGAAATTAGGTGCTTTGTGCAGCAGACTCTCTTTTTAGGAAATCAACTGCCACAAATAAAACTGTACCAAAGTGAAGTGCTATTTCGTAAGACATTCTTAGTAAATGTTATTTAGTATTGTTCATTGTGTTGCCACGTATTTGTTATAGTGCTTCCCTATCAAACAAGTGTAACTGACAAGTGTGCAATGACTACGTTTAAGGACCTATAGGAGGGAAAGATTTTTCTACTACTGTGGATGTTTGTGCGTTAGTAAATAAGGAAATTTTACTTATTGTATGTACGCAGTGTAGTACCAGCCTCTTGGCAATCCGTCATCAGTTTTGTTCAGTGGGTGAGACACTTTGAGAACTCTATACCTATCGGCTGATCCCGGCGGAGGTTCGAGTCCTCCCTCGGGCATGGGTGTGTGTGTTTGTCCTTAGGATAATTTAGTTTAAGTACTGTGTAAGCTTCGGGACTGATGACCTTAGCAGTTAAGTCCGATAAGATTTTCCACACACGCTATAGCTATGGTAATATTTCAACTCCCTCTGTACGAAGGTACGTCTGGACAGCACGAGAAGCGTGCTTTCTTGGGTTATCTCGTTGAAAGATTGAGGCAGGGAACTTAGCACTCAGCTACCAGCTTCAATACATCAGAATTGTTAACACTGTCATCCAGATTAAGAACTGTATGGATCAGAAGTGTTGGTGTCATGTACCCAAGCCCACCCCTCCCACACAACCCGACACCCACAGCCTTACAACCACGGCATTTTCTCAACCAATAGGCGAGATCTGCTAAAATTGTATCACTTTTGAGATTTTATTTATTATAGCCTAAACAGTAAGTTACAGAATTACTTACACAGTCTCATCCTCAAGTTCAAGATTTTGTCCTTGGAATAAGATTTAAAGAATGGAAATTCTCATAAGGATAAAGACACTACAGATGGTGCAAATCAAAAATCTCCTCTCGTAATTTGTACCAGTTCGTGCGTAAGCTATTTCCCCGAGCTTGGAGATAGGACTAGTCTTAAGTTAAAGGAAACGTTCCATATTTTAGTTCTTACACCACTCAGGCATTAAAATATAACTTTTTCACTCGTTCCTGCCCCCATTCCCCTCCCTGCACGCTTTCCATGAATAGACGCTTTACATTTCATGCAGCTGTTCATTTTTTTCATTCGATCCTCTCACACAACTCGCTATACTTACGAATGAGTTTTTGTGGCAGTTTACCTGTAGAGTCTCCGAAACACTTCCGTTTCACGGGTGAACCTGTAGTTCCAGAGTTCTTCTCCTTTATTACAATTAATTGTTTGTTCACAGTGCCACTCGTCAGCATAGAGGCGCCCTTAGTTGGGCGTTGAAGTTTTACCTGGCACTTCAACCATTTCCTTCGGATTCCGTGCATTTCTTGGATGAACACCTTTAGCCCACATTTTGTAATGGCTTCCTCTGCATTGAAAATGTCGGGTAGTCTGGTTCTTTCTACAATATCGAAAGGAAGATGTCTTCCGTCTTGCATCATTTTAAACTTTGTTGGGAAACAATAATTCTAGGTTGACAAAATTTTATAAATCCGTTTGCATTTTTTGTTTTTATTTCCAGCATGCCTCTTACTTGTTGGTTTAGCCGCCTTTTATGCCAACGGCCTTGCCGAAATAGTAACACTGGTTCTCATCAAAACTGAAGATAAGCGCTGTCAGATAGGCTAGAACTTGGATGGGTGACCATCTGGATCTGCAGAGCGCTGTTGGCAAGTGGGGTTCACTTAGATCTTATGAGATCACATGAGGAGCAACTTGACTGAGAAATGGCGGCTCCGGTCACGGAAATTGACAATGGAATGTGATGTGCTGACCACATGCACCTCCATATCCGCATACAGGGATGCCTATCGGCTGAGGAAGACACGACGACCGGTCGTTAGCATTGCGCCTTCCGCGGTCCGCTCGGACGGAATTAGCTAGGCACCTTTTATATGCACCCGCATTAATTTAATCCATGGTCCCCATTTAGATATATTGTTATAGCTGAACGCAGCTAATCTGTGCTCCACTTTCCAAAACGCTTTTCCGTTCACATACTGTAAAACATCTATTTAATTAATATCTTTGGATTAATAACACATTATAAAAGTGTAAACGAATATAGATCTGTGACTGTCTGAATTGTAAGGTTATTTCACGTGTATTCACCTTTATATAAAACATTATGTTATCTCTTACCTTATAACAATAATTCTCTTCGCCACGTACACTAAAAGTTAGTCGGAAACTGCGACAAAGTCAATGCCGCCTTCCAAGCTGACAGTATGGCTCGAAGGAGCATGTTGCTCATGCTGACAACTGTGAATTCAGATACTACAAGAGTAACGAATTTCGTTGCAGTGGTACACATTAGAATCCAGTATTATAAAGGCAAGTCTCCCGTATGTTGTTGTTGTGGTCTTCAGTCCTGAGACTGGTTTGATGCAGCTCTCCATGCTACTCTATCCTGTGCAAGCTTCTTCATCTCCCAGTACCTAGTGCAACCTACATCCTTCTGAATCTGCTTAGTGTATTCATCTCTTGGTCTCCCTCTACGATTTCTACCCTCCACGCTGCCCTACAATGCTAAATTTGTGATCCCTTGATGCCTCAAAACATCCGACCGATCCCTTCTTCTAGTCAAGTTGTGCCACAAACTTCTCTTCTCCCCAATCCTATTCAATACCTCCTCATTAGTTACGTGATCTACCCACCTTATCTTCAGCATTCTTCTGTAGCACCACATTTCGAAAGCTTCTATCCTCTTCTTGTCCAAACTATTTACCGTCCATGTTTCACTTCCATACATGGCTACACTCCATACAAATACTTTCAGAAACGACTTCCTGACACTTAAATCTATACTCGATGTTAACAAATTTCTCTTCTTCAGAAACGCTTTCCTTGCCATTGCCAGTCTACATTTTATATCCTCTCTACTGCGACCATCATCAGTTATTTTACTCCCTAAATAGCAAACTCCTTTACTACTTTAAGTGTCTCATTTCCTAATCTAATTCCCTCAGCATCACACGATTTAATTTGACTACATTCCATCATCCTCGTTTTGCTTTTGTTGATGTTCATCTTATATCCTCCTTTCAAGACACTGTCCATTCCGTTCAACTGCTCTTCCAAGTCCTTTGCTGTCTCTGACAGAATTACAATATCATCGGCTAAGTTTTTATTTCTTCTCCATTGATTTTAATTCCTACTCCGAATTTTTCTTTTGTTTCCTTTACTGCTTGCTCAATATACAGATTGAATAAAATCGGGGAGAGGCTACAACCCTGTCTCACTCCTTTCCCAACCACTGCTTCCCTTTCATGCCCCTCGACTCTTATAACTGCCATCTGGTTTCTGTACAAATTGTAAATAGCCTTTCGCTCCCTGTATTTTACCCCTGCCACCTTCAGAATTTGAAAGATAGTATTCCAGTTAACGTTGTCAAAAGCTTTCTCTAAGTCTACAAATGCTAGAAACGTAGGTTTGCCTTTTCTTAATCTTTGTTCTAAGATGAGTCGTAAGGTTAGTATTGCCTCACGTATAAAGATGATGAATGAAATATGTCAACGTCTGCATTGCTCGGAGCCTACGTGAACCTTTATGTCCATCGCGATGCTGTGCACAGAGCATCGTGGTGCCGCTCATGCGTCCATTATTCTTGGGCTCACCACCACCAGCGCGTCTTCCTCTGCTGTCAGACCAAGGGAAGGTGCAACAGCGGGCTCTGTGCAAGGTTCTACAGACGTTGTTACACTTCCCGGGTGGACAGTTGTCTCGTGGCTAACAGACCCATTTCCTCAGCTGCTGGTACTTAGTCTGCACGATCCTGCACAGCCTACCGAAGAACGCACCCTCTCTCGGCCACTATACCGTGATTCGCATAGGAATAAACCTGATGTATGCATAACACCATGTATTCTTCCGCGTTTGTCTGAATCTCATAGGTTTTTGTTTCACGTGGAACGAAAGCCAAGCTGTGTACAGTACAGTCAAGTATGATCATAAGCATACGTTTCATGCTGTGTTACACGCACATATGAACAATAATGCAGGAAAATAACTTTACCTGTGCATATAACTCGGACAGCACTGGCCAGCCAGCTGGTTCAACTGACCTGCAATGATGTGAGCAGTGGGAGTTCAGAAGTTAAAACAGACGAGCAGAGTAACAATAAAGCTTCGAATGTGATTTAATTTTTAAAGAAAGTGAAATAATACACGGCGAAGTTCCAGCACTACTGCACTCTTCTTACGTGACGAGACGGAAAGTACATAATGCTCTCGTTCTCACGTAACATAGTTTTCTAATTATAAGGAACAGTGGTGAAAATTCATAACTTAAACGCAGGGTAATTTGTGGTGTAAAAGCATACTGCAGGAGTTTCACCGTATTCTTGAATTCTGAAGACACTGAAAGTATTAATTACGGTCATTCGTCTAGTAATCACTTAGCTCTTTCCTGATACGAAACTGAGAAATACATTTCTATTTTGGAACTGTCATCTGCTACACTGGTAAAGAGTCGATCAACAACAGAATCCACAAAGCCACCCAGGCGCCGCATTTTCATCTCTTCTTTTATGGCGTTCCGTTCTATAACCCGCCAGCGTTCGGCAGTGACATGTCAAAAAGCTGCATGCGTTAGTTACAGTACGTCTGGCAGCTTAACAGTCTTGTTATTTCTCACGACAGATCCCGTAACTTGTCTCCAGATCAGTTCTCTTGGGTTCATATTGAAATGGTACAGTGACAAATATAATCATCCATCACTTGTATAGTGTGCTCGATGTTGTGAAAATGATTGTTTTATCATTTTGCTACTACACTTATCAGTCTGGGTCGTGTAAGACTATGTCTGTGTATAAAAAAATGGACATGTCCCAATAAAGAGTATTTGGTTTATAATTTTTGTCCTAAAATTAAAATGTTACGTTTTCTTTATTTAAGAAACCTTATTTAACACTCTGTCATAAAAAATCAATAATTAAGAATTTATATTTGAATTGGAAACAGGTTTTCCCCGTGCAGTATGTATTTGAAAACAGGAAGACTTACGTTACTGATAAAGAAAGATAATGAATTTTACAATGAACAGATGTAGGTATTTCAGATTGAACGGAAAAAGGATGACCAAGGCGAGACTTGAACCGATGATCCATGAACTGCACCAGAGAATCAAGCCTCTACCCTACCGATTCTGCAATCCATCCGCTGTGTTATTTGTATCTCAACTGTATCAAATACAGTCGCTTGTAAAAGTTGAAAGTCGATTTTTTCCTTAAATTTATGAAAAGCATTAAGAACCACCTATTTATCGGTAGTTTTTAACCGTGTTCCCCACACGTGTTCACTACGGAGCAGGAACCCGCCTCAGCCATTTTCATACTGCTTATTAACAGCGCGACAATCAGTGCACAACGTTACAAAGAGCGTCATAGACGATTTTTGAAATAAAAACTATATAACTAGAGTGTGATAAGGGAAACGTGACGGTTTTTAATACGTTGCATCATCTTAAAGTTTAATTAAACACAATTTAGTAATAAGATATCTAATACATAAGCAGCACCTACATCCAAGAGCGTAACAATACCAGCACGCATGTGCTTTATAGGTCCCCATCATATTCTTCACATATTAGAAAGACAATTGGCTATTACTGCTGCTAAGGATATCAGACCCATAAACTAGTATAGTATCGCTAGTCAAACTCTATGATTATTTCAGTAAAAAAAAATTATTCAACCAAAACTAATTCTTCCCTGCACTTGGAGTGGTTTGGCTCTGAGCACCAAGGGATTTAACATCTAAGGTCAACAGTCCCCTAGAACTTAGAACTACTTAAACCTAACTAACCTAAGGACATCACACACATCCATGCCCGAGGCAGGATTCGAACCTGCGACCGTAGCGGTCGCGCGGTTCCAGACTGAAGCGCCTAGGCCCGCTCGGCCATGGAGTGGTTTATAACTCACTTTACAAGACAGAAAAATCCAACACTGAGCTTAATTAATTTCAAAAAAGGAATCATTCATGATAGGAATCAAGGCCATATATATATATATATATATATATATATATATATATATATATATATATATATATATATATATATATATATAATGTGTGTGTGTTTTTTACATGTCAGTTAAAGTAGAAGCCCCTCATGTCGAAATTTAGTCCTGCACTTCATGCAGTAACATTTCATTGTTGCTTTTAAGTAGTGATGTTGAATGTGGCCGTTATTCTTTTGAGTTTAGTGCAAAATTGCTTTCCATGATTACTGGTGTGTGCATTATTGGTAACTGCTGCTACACACAGCTCAGAGTGTCCTGCGTCAGTTTGTGTCCTGTGTGCTATTCAAAGGGAAATATTAATGAACATATCTTTCCAAATTAATGTGCCCAATTGCGCTCGCGACCGTTCATTTTTGCATCCGCATTTGAATTTTACCACTGTCATTAACTCCCAAGTTTGAAGTCCGTTTAGTTTTTGTGTTAATTTCACCTTATTCAAAATTATAGTCCCATGCCTTTACCCATTAGACACACCCGCGGTCAGCCGGCCGCGGTGGCCGTGCGGTTCTAGGCGCTTCAGCCCGGAACCGCGTGACTGCTACGGTCGCAGGTTCAAATCCTGCCTCGGGCATGGATGTGTGTGATATGCTTAGGTTAGTTAGGTTTAAGTAGTTCTAAGCTCTAGGGGACTGATGACCTAAGATGTTAAGTCCCATAGTGCTCAGAGCCATTTGAACCACACCCGCGGTCAAAATTCAAAATCCTCTCAGAGGGTAACATCAGCTAGTTTCACGGCAGGCTAGTGTTACAGGCTCCTGCGCAATGTGCTCAATACGTTGCAAGCGCCAGTTGAGTGCTATTGACGAGGGATTTCAGGTCGATTCCGTATTTCTGGATTTCCAGAAGGCTTTCGTCACTGTACCACACAAGCGGCTTATAGTGAAATTGCGTGCTTATGGAATATCGTCTCAGTTATATGACTGGGTTGGTGACTTCCTGTCAGAGAAGTCACAGTTCGTAGTAATTGACGGAAACTCATCGAATAAACAGAAGTGATTTCTGGCTTTCCCCAAGGTAGTGTTATAGGGCCTTTGGTGTTTCTGATCTATGTGCACAATATTAATACGGTGGTTGCCTCTTGTACCAAGGCAGCCGAATTGTATGGTGTTCCAGAATCACGTTTCTAAAATTTATACCACATATAAGGGAAGTGGAAAAACGTCATCCGCTAAGTCACAACGCGGACGAGCGTGTGGGGAGTGATCGTGACAGACGGTCATTGAAGAGGATTGTGACGAAAAATAAGAGAACGACAGCTGCAAAAATCACTGCAGAAGTGAATGCCGCACACGCGTACACTGTCAGCACCAAAACAAAACCATGTGAACTCCATAAGCAGGGAACTGCAGGGCGAGCTGGAATTCGAAAACCACTCATCAATGATTCAGTGCCCGTAGCAGCGAAGCGTGGTGCCGAAGCCACAAAACATGGACTATGGAATAATAGAAGAATGTTATTTGTTTGGATGAGCCATGTTTCGCACTGTTTCAGCTTCTGCCCGAGTTTACGTCCTGAGAGTGAAACAAGGCGGAGATTCAGCGATGATTTGGGCAGCCGTATCGTGGTAATCCATGGGCCTCATTGTTATTCTACAATGTCAGTTTACTGCCAAGGATTATTTTACTTTTCTAGCTGATTAGGTCCATTCAATGTTACAATGCTTGTTCCTTAATGGTGATGCTGTGCTCCAAGACGACAAGGCCCTTGTTCACACATCCCGCATCATCCAAGACTGGTGCTGCGACTACGAGGATCAAGTTCCTCTTCTCCACCACGGTCACCAGCCTTTATAGTCTGCTTTGGAGAATTGGGTGCGTGATCGTTTTCCATCTCCATCATCCTTCCAGCACTTGCTACTATTGGCGAGAAGACTGGTATAAGATTCCCTACAAAACAACACAGGAGCCGTTCCGAGACAACTGAAAGCTGTTTTGGATGCCAATGGGTTTCCTTCACCGTACCGAGCACGGTATTGCGTTGTATCCGTTGTGTTTTCATATTTTCATCAACCTCCTGTACTTTCCATGTCTCTTCAAGTAAAAGTTTCCGAGTTCGTAACCTAGTCGCCATGTGTTCATAAGACAACGTTCCGGTCTTTACTGCAACAGGTCTTCATCAGGATGATGTATTTACCCTGTGAAGGCTGCTACCAACAGTGGGCGTCATCTTGGTTTGTAAGCAACATGACAACGTGGTCATAAACACGTAAACTTCTTCTTAAAGGTGACAACTGGTGCGAAAGCGTACGCTCGGTGAAATTCCTGTTTTGTATGTAAAAATTCACTTATAAAACAGTCCTTTCGTTTTTTGGTCACAGCTGGTAGTTTCAAACGGTTTTCTTAGGAAACTATTTGTGTTAGATTGCACTGACTCCACACAGCAGTGAGTGGAGTGTGTCGACATAAATACTCAATAAATCCTTTTGCACAAGTTTTCTCATTCCTTAGGCGTAGAATTGATTACACAGATTTGAACTTCCAGTCTTTCCGTGAGATGACAATATGTGTTCTTTACTAAATAACATATCCTGATTGCGAAAGTGAAATCAGAAATGCTCCATCGTGTACTAGTTTCTCTGGGAAAGATACGCCACATATACCACTTTCAAGAAACTTGGAAACGATCTAGTAACAATAGAGGAGGACTCCGTAGTTGAATAATACGCAGCTTATGTAACAAAAGTATCTGTCTGTAATAAAAAAAAAATGAGAAATAAAATGAAAATAATACGAGAAAGCTGAACAATGTTCGAAATGTACTTACAAGTTAGAAATTTTTCATGGAAACTTTTCGTTTGCCGCTGGATGTTGAAATTTCTTGTTGGCGAGTCCAGCAGCAATCCGCCAAAGGATCTAGTGTCGATGCTCCTTTATATCGTCTTTCCGTGACAGCGATATGTTGGTGAAATCGCTTACCATGTTCCAGCTCTCCAAGACTATGTGGGAAGAAATCCAGTTAAGAACGAAGGAAATGTAGTATAAGATACATATTGGACCATATAGCCTTGCAACAGTCCAACACGTGTTCCGTCAATTCCTAGACATTGTGTCCCACAAAACTGTAGCACACAACTTTTAAAGCATGCCAAGTGGACTTCTCAGGATCTTTCAGCAACTGTTCAAAGGTAATATTCATAAACTCCCGGATCTGAGGCCCAATGAAAATTCCTTCTTTAGTTTTTGCAGTGCTAATGATTGGAAATTTAGGTAGATTAACCCTGGGCACTTCTGTCTATTGCTTTCACAAAATTCTTCATGAAGCCCAATTTCAGATGGAGTGATGGTAACAACACACTGTCTGTGTCAACATGGGGTTCATGCGATATATTTTTTTCAACAGGATTGAAAACTTTTCTCAAAGGCCACTCTTTGACTACCTAATGGTCTTTCCTTTCCTGCTATTCCAGTAACATGAGAAACAGAAATATTTTGTGTTTCTGCATTCCCAGAAAGAGCCCCCCAGCTTTGAGATAATCACAGATAATCCATTTGTGATTCGAATAGCCGAATGGCCAATATACTTCAGCAGTAGCAGCATGTTCTCGTTTAACTGTACGGAATGGGCCACTGGTATCAAAGGTTCCTAGTTCTCTTTTGAGTCTACTTTTTGAGGAATCTATAAATAGGCTGCATTCTTCTGTATTTTGAATCTTCCCAAATTTTGTAAACAGCACATTCATCTCATTACCATGTACCAAACACTCTGGCATTGAAAAAAAAATGTGGGAAAACCGAGATGTCATTTACGGAATGTAATATTAGTGTTTGGTTGTAACAGGTTCTTTTGTTTAAGACGAGACCAAGTAATACTGTTTGCCTCAGCCGTGCTACAGATGACGTGTACTCAAGATCTTGATGCACTTCGTGATTTGTTGGTTTGTCACTACCGTCGTCTCTTTCATCTTTCTATGTCCATTCCGTTGGTGGTTTTGGGACTAGGAGAGAATTAGAATACAGATCTGGAGGAACATCAGGTTCCAAATTCCGATAAGAAATTGTGGGTTTTGATTTACTTGATGTTCCTTTCGCTTTCGTTAAACAAAAGTAGCAGTCTGTAAAGTGATGTCTTGGTTCCCTCCACAGATGAGATACAGAAAATGGCACAGATGTCGTGGGTTCCATGCAACCATCCTTTTAAACAAAAGGAGCAATGTGAGCAACCGTTCTCTGGTGCCCAGTACTTACCCTTATCAAACTTTCATTGGAAATACAAATGATGTCTTTTACACTTAGTCGTAAACTCTCCACACGCATAACAGAGACGATCTGGTGAAATAACGCACTTCTTAGACATTGCTGAGTTTAATAATCACGCGACCACGCACAATGATTTCCACGTTAGCGGATGTACACACGTCAAGAATCGATACTGTGTCAGCTCATAGTGAGATTAACTGATAGGACTTCCTTTTACCTAACCCCAATTAGCTGTCTTCCCATCCCCTATTTACTCGCAGCGATATGCAACAATATTCCTAAAATAAGATCTGTGAGAAGCCGGTACAACATAAATAACGCAACCGAGCACAGATAAAACTGCGTTTCCCGATGAAAGTTTAAGTAGCAGCGAACAATGCTTTGCACCAATGTTATCTCGGAACTGAACTTCATAACAACCACATAGTTTTGTTCTGCGGCAAATTTCATTGTCACACTGTGTCATTAGTATGTTAGCGTGAATGTTCGAATGTACGAGGTGGTGCAGTGGTAAGATACTTGACACGTATACTGTATTACGCTGGTTCTAATCCAGAGCCAACAATTCTGATTTAGCTTTCCCGTGACTGTCGTAAATCGTCTGTGACAAATTCTGGAACGTTAAACTTGAATTTCTCTCGACTTAAAAATTGTTCAAACAACGTACGGGAACGTAGCCGGGTGACATCTTCGACAACGGTAGATAATTCGTCAATTACACGCCTGCTATATCAAACCACAAATAGAACTAGACGGTGGGGATTTAATACCTCGGTATGCAAGACATAAGCAGTCTTTGAAGTGCGCCCTGTCGTTGCGGTTTGTGCCTTGAAAATGACAATATGTAGCCGGCCGAAGTGGCCGTGCGGTTAAAGGCGCTGCAGTCTGGAACCGCAAGGCCGCTACGGTCGCAGGTTCGAATCCAGCCTCGGGCATGGATGTTTGTGATGTCCTTAGGTTAGTTAGGTTTAACTAGTTCTAAGTTCTAGGGGACTAATGACCTCAGCAGTTGAGTCCCATAGTGCTCAGAGCCAACCAAATGACAATATGTACACCTGCCGAGACATGCTGGTTATCGAAAACATCACCCGGCTACATTCCCCTGAGTTGACTGAATAATCTCGCGATGGTTATTTTAAAAAGGCGTTTCCGAGTTCCTTCTTCATTCTCCCCCACATAGGACCCATTCTCTGTTTCTCATAACCTTGTCGTCGACGGGACTTTGGGCCCTAACCTTAGTTGCTTCGTACAAATTTCTCTTCTATTAATAAATAAAAAGAGAAAGCTAATTCTTACAACAAAGTAAAAACAGCAACCATTGACTGTTAATAGACCTGTTAGTTAGGGTTATATCGTACCGCTCCGGTTTCGAACCGATAGGCTCATCTTATACGTTTAAAATTACATAATGATGTACATGTTCTGTGAGCGTGTGAGTGCTATTCTGTCATTCTGCGCAACGGATTAATCTCAGATGTACCTTTTACTCTGTGGCTCCTGCAAGATGCAATTTCCATTCCCACACTACTACAGAAGTCAGACAGACGCTCCTAAAGTTCTAAAGAGAAATGCCTGAAAAACTTTCAGCAATAAATAACTTCTGGAGTCGTCCGCTGTAAGGAAATGACACAAAAATTCACAAAATTTCTTACGTAACTAGTGGGATATTTGGGTACTGGAGTAGTGCTAGTTAGTGTAAGAAAACATGAAACTAATGAAAATTATTATTTACTTTGCAAAATTTCTGAGAAATCACAATGGTACTTTTAGTTATGAACTGAACAAGTTATTTCCAGGTTCTTTTCGGAATGTGAAGTTACCTCTCAAGGATAGGATTCGCTAGTGAAATTTCTATACAAAGTTTCAGATTGTTATTGACTTGGCAGAATTGCTGAGAGCAGCGCCTACTCAACTTGAATAATTATCCTTTAGAATGTTGCTAGGTATGGTCGAGGCTGTTGCGTGTGGAATGCAGTGAAGTGTATTGTTGTGGAGGAAATATGGCGCTCGCAAGAGCTGTAGCGCACAATACCGTAAGCTGCGATGACTGCTGTCTGCGCCGCTCGCTGCTGACAAATAAGATAACTCTCGTTCTATCTGGATTGACCTTCGCCAATCAAACTTTCCCTACACCTTGATGAAGTCAAGGAGTCCTATTCGCCCCTAGTCTAACTATTGGCGTGGTACACCGGTCAGATAACCAGTCCACTGCGCTGCCACTCAAACATTCGCTCGCAGGCGTTTAACTATAACTCTGTACATTCACATCGCACAATAGGTGTGTCGGCCAACACAGTGAACAACGCTTAATTGCAAGGACTCAATATTGAGTTGCACTCCGATTCGCTCTCGACAGAGGTGCTCTCCCAGTGAAGTATTGAGGAGAGACTTGTTCCTCGCTCTTTGAGTACACGTACGAGCGCACACGTTCTCGTTACGTGTTCCCGCTCCAAGAGCGACAATGGAACGGCCACTCTCCAAGCTAGACGTGAAGTGGTATATCTTTCGGTCTCTTCCATTACTCCTTCAGCTCAAGGCATCAGGAATATCGTCTGCTAATCAGCATTGCTCTTCTAAAATGGGAGAAAGACGTTTCGTTTAAGGCGACCAATCCGGAAATCTGTAGCACCGGCGTTTGGCGTTTGCTGTCTCCCTGTGAAAACCTCTGAAACTGTGTGCTATGTTTGTAAAGAATGCGTAGGCTGGGCGCTCCCACACAATGTAGCGGAATTTGCTTTTATGCCGAACATAGGGTTGTTCTCCCCTTTGACTCGGGCAAACGCTGTCCGCTCCATGGGCGGTCGCTGTCTGACGTAGATAGGCTGAATCGTCCTCTGAAGGGACCAGCCTCTTGGTGTGCGGTCCGCCTCTCCCGAACTAAAAGCTCTTGTGACCGTCGTGTCTTGAATGTGTGTGTGTACACCAGCCTCGAGTATCTCAACCCCGGTGCGAACTTGTTATTTGTGTATTGTTTACATGAATTCATACAACATTGAGTTTATCTTATCGAGTTTGGGTTTGAATGAAGCATCTTAATGTGCGGAATATGATTGTGAGGGCGGAATATGTAAGCAATGAAGGTCAGGCGACCACGACGTCTTACAATGTCATGTTCGCAGATCGTGCATAGCTCTGCAGCACGTTGGTGTCATCGACAATCATGCCTCTGGTCGTTGCACTATTCACTTATTTCGACAAAGGAGCATATTTTTCCGACTTCCAGACAAGATTTAACATCCGTGTAGCGGAAATGCTCATTAAGTGTATGTCTATGTATGTGTGTAGGTGCGTGATGCTCTACAGCAGTGGTAATGAACTTGATTCCTGCGGCCCACTGGAGGGTGTTCCAGCTTTCGTGTTGGGAGGTGTGGATTTTGAAAAGATTTTTATTAAACTGTCATAAAATTTTGACATCAGGTATTTTGTAAGCAATTATTACTTAAATTGATATAACTCAACTTCATCAATTTTATAAAGTTACTTCCCTACCTGTAAATCACCATTGCCGTGGAACTAGTGGGTGCTTACAAAATTTTACCACTAGCAGAGATATGAAAGTACGTTGCACGTGGAAATGGTTGACTACCCCTGCTCTACAGTATCTACGTTTCCAAAAATGCAGATATTGTTAGATCTTGCCTGACGTTCGGCGAAATATGAGCTCCGAAAGCAGTGGAAAAAAACTGGATACAGGATACTCGAGAACACGATAGAACTTCCGCCACAAACAGCGAACGTAACATGTGCACCATAATGTAATTTCAAATGCAAAGAGCTGTCTAGTAATGAAACTGCCACTTCCGAGCCCGTAACGGTGCTGTTTGTTCCTAATAATTAGCTTTATTAACAGTAGCCGGTTGTTGGTTTTCATTTTACAGCAAGAATTAACCTGTATTTAGACGCAGCTACAGTATCTTCATGTCTGGTTTTAACAAAATAGAAATAAAATCTTTGTTTCGTTGCCAGAGACATTTTGTTCCTATAATTTTTCGAAACATTTCGAATGTAGGTGCTGTATAGTCCTTTCTTCACGTACCTACACCAATGTAAATATGTTTGGCTGTCCCGTAAGACCCAGAATTTTGTAAATGTCTCTATAGCAACGCCTGTTCATAGCTCTATAGACAGCCATTGTTTTCACCTAAGGCAGGTTGTTCTTCGTATTTGAAAGTTGTCAAAAGCGCTATCAGGTGTCAGGCATATCGTTAAGTTGAATCGACTGTAGGAGTGTCATATCAGGAAAGAATAACTGTGTTAAAACTTCGTGCAGGATGCAGTATTTTTTCACGCATCTCAGTGTTTATGATGTTATATCTCTTGAACAATGAGACGTTCAGTGATATACGAGGGGCGTTCAGAAAGTAAGCTCCGATCGGTCGCGAAATGGAAACGACTATGAAAATCCGATAAAGCTTTGCACAGATGTGTTGGGTAGTGTCTCTAGTATAACCCCAGTTAGCATCACGTCGCTCTTCTCATTTCTGAGCTCGCAGTGAGTGCGTAAAGATGTCTAGAAAATAGTGTCTGCCGCCAAGTACGAGGGCCTGGTGAGAAATTTCGCCTGAAGCTATGCAGCTAACATTACATAACTGTCGTGCTGTTTCGTCTTCAAGACAATTCTCAGCCGCATTCTGCAGGGGCAATGAAGATGCTCCTGCATCGTTTGCAAATGGAAATGTTCGATTACCCACAATACAGTCCGCAATTGTCTCCCCCTGAGTTTCATCTCTGGTCACATGAACCGCTGTCTTTGACGACAACATTTTGACACAGACAACGAGGTGTAGGCCAGCGTGGAGAATTGGCGGAAAGCACTGGCGGCTGCCTTCTATGATGAGGCTATTGAAAAGTTGGTACAACGCTATGACAAAAGTCTAAGTCAGAACGGCGACTACGTAGAGAAGTAGCTGAAAGGTGTAGCTAATTGTTACAAGTAAAACATTTCTGATGTTCACTGTGGTTTCAATTTGGCAATCAATCGGAGCTTACTTTCTGAACAGGCCTCGTATTTACTTAGGTACATTCAGCGGAAAATGTGAATACTATCTGCGAAGTACGTAGTGAACAGAATAAGTAGCAAAGAAGAAATAAATTTAAACGTTAGTCTTGATGCGGTGGTTTTCATGCCTCTAAGTTTTTACCACGTCATTTCTCATGAAGTATATGTGATATCATGATATAATTTTGTAGGTGTATTTAGCGGCATATGTGGATACAGCCTGCTGAATGTGTTGCGAATAGTGTTAATAGCATTGAAGTAACAAATTTACACGTCGTGCATGATCCGGCAGTTTTTCACGCATTGCGTTGTGTATAACGGCATGTCCCCGGAACTAGGATAAGTATGTGTTTCTTAACCCACAGCGATTGGTGCGTGATACTAACTAATATGTGTACCAAGTTTGATTGAAATCGGTAGAGTAGTTCAGGAGAAGATGTGGAAGATACATACACACTAACATACATCCTTATTATATGTATGGATTCCGACAGGATACGTTGTAAGAAGAGTGATATACTTTATGAGAAACGACCATAACGAGAAAACTAGGGAAATTAGAGCTGATATGATGGCTTGTAAACCGTCATTCTTGCCACGCGGTAGTCCCGAGTAGACCTGGGAAAGGGTAATGATGGAAGTGCTAGAAATGCTCTCTATCATGTACCGTACTGCAGTTTCCATTTTATACATGTATATACAATATGTACTTTGCTTGCTATAGCCTTTACATAATTACACATTTGTTTTTCTACAATCAAAGTTCGAGTTGATTTTATTTTACTCTATGTATGAAACGAATTACAGAAAATGAACCTCTCTGGAGTATAAAGAAGGACAAAGTGAGCAACCAAAACCGGAATGAAGTCTAGTTACTTTAATATCGTGCACATAAACATTTTTTATGACGTACAAATCACTGTGAAAAAATGCGTCATATAAATGGTCACCTGTAAAGAACAAGAATCGTACTCATACACAGGGCAAGGAGCTCAATCCGTAATAGTCTTCACGTATAGCGTAGGACAGGACCTGGAATCTTTAAAACTATTTTCACCTGCACTAAACACGGCCAAGGGGCGGCAGGGAGAATTCCTCACTGGTTTATGAAATCTGGAAATTAAAATAAACACCGAAGTGACTACTCAAGAAAAATTCGCAACTGTCAAACGGGTTTAATTTACTGGCATGTATTGGATTTGTCTACAGAAGCACGCAACAAACTCATTTAACTGTCCACTCTAGATATCCCGTTATCTTTATTAGCGTGCTGGCAATAATTCGTTACTGTTGGGAACTCAATTTGTTTATTACAGTCAGTTGTCTTATTTACTGCTTATATTACTCATTTTTCATTTCCATACATAGCAGAAGAATTGGTAATAATGTTTCATGGTAATTTTGTTATTTTGCAGATTATGTTAATAAGGAGGAGGAGATAGGTGTTTAACGTCCCGTCGACACCGACGTCATTAGAGATGGAGCGCAAGCTCGTATTAGCGAAGGAAAGCGGCCGTGTCCTTTGGAAGGAAACATCCCGTTATGTGCCTTAAGCGATTTAGGCAAATCAAGGAAAACCTAAATCAGGATGGCCGGACGCGGGTTTGAACCGTCGTCCTCCCGAATACGAGTGCAGTGTGCTATCCACTGTGCTACCCCGCTCCGTAATAACATGAAACATTGTCACACGAAAACATGGTTTTGTGATTCACAACCTACATGAAAGGTGAACATCACAAGAATTATCATAGTGTTTCTCCAAAACACTACAACGAAGTCAGCTGAAAAGAATTTTTTAATTATTTTTCAAAATTTCGGAAGTAGGAACGAGAAGGATGTGCGAACTGCGAGAATGAACATATTGAAATTTCGACAAAATTTCTAAAACTACCGCAATATTTCTGGAATGAATAATGCTGTAAAGTTATGCAAGTCCTTTACAGTGATATCGGTGAGTAAACAGTTCATTGACGTTCGGGCAAGGTATGGTATTCATTGCTTTTGAAGCTTTTGCTTTGGTGCTACGTATTTTGTCTGGATATACGACTCACATGGAAAATGGAATATTTCATAAATTCCAGACTGTAATATATGTAGTGATTTGCGCTGCTGATAATTTTCTGCATAATTTCATAGTACTGCCGTGAACTGAGAAAGGTATTAGTATGCATATTAGCCTTTTATTTGGGAAAATGTTATTCAATCGACGGCTAGTATAATGTCAGAATACGAGTAGTTATATATACAGATATTTAACGGGCGCCCTTGTACATTCGTAGGTTTTTCTTGTAAAAAGAATGTGGTTTAAAATAAAAACGGTGGTTCATAATACTTTGAGGATAATAATTGTTTTCACCGACTTATAGCGTGCAGCACAAGAGGCCTCAAAGTGTTCCGAAAAACTGAAATTGTTGAAATGATGTCTTTCACCACAGATGAAAAGATATCTCCGTACTAGAAATTTTAAACTGAGCCTGAGACAAAGTGGTTGATTTCGCCTTTAAATTCGTTAATTAGTTAAAAATTTCATATAAAGTGTGTTGTGTATAGTCAAACGTTACTTACCGCGCTTATATACTAGTCGATTTTTTCACAATCACTTAGGTAAAACACGCTAAAAGAGAGAAAAAAATATTTCAAGTATTTTTTTAGAGTAGTCTGTCTCACAAGACATAATTATTTGTGGTGTCTTTCAATTTAAAATTTGACACCATTATCGGACACTCAGCTTTTATAAGAGTGTAACAAGTTCTCTAATACATTGAGACATTTCGGCACCATCGTTCAGCGGCCGTAACATGAGGGTACCGAATGTTGGATCAGATTTTTGACTGGGTTCACGCATTCTTGGAAGATTAAGGTCAACTAGTAATTTTTAGTAGGATGACATAATCAAATAAGGTAATTTCGGAAGTATCCCAAAGAGACGTTATGGGGCTGTGCGTGTTAACAACATAAAAAGTTATCTACTGGATAACGTCAAACACTACGAGGATGCCAAGTGTGGAACGCTTACGTTTTTTATCCATGGTGCTGTTGCGGACGATGCATTGTATACAGGAAGAACGAAACGGGTAAAGACAACCAAAGGGCAGGAATACCTGCGGAAGATCAATGACTGGAACTGCCAGTTAACCGAAAACATAACATGTATAATTTTGCGCCTAAATAGACGAACAGATCCATTACCGTTTACGACGTCATGACGATAAATCACAGTTGAAAGTAACAGCTGTGAAATAGCTAAGAGTAACCCCCAGGAGCTCCCGCCCGGTTAGCCGAACGCTCTGACGCACGGGTTTCCAGAGTGGGAAGGAGCGCTTGGTCCACGGCACGAATCCGCCCGGCGGACTTGGGTCGAGGTGCAGTGAGCCGGCCAGTCTGTGGATGGTTTTTTAGGCGGTTTTCCATCTGCCTCGGCGAATGCAGGCTGGTTCCCCTTATTCCGCCTCAGCTACACTATGTCAGCGATTGCTGCGCAAGCAAGTTCTCCGCGTACCTGTACACTACCATCACTCTACCACGCAAACATAGGGGTTACACTCGTCTGGTGTGAGACATTCCCTGGGGGCGGAGGGGGTGGGGGGAGGGTGTCCACGGGGGGCCGAGCCGCACAATAAGCCTGGGTTCAGTGTGGGGTGGTAGAGGGGTGAAGTGGACTTCGGTAGTCGTCGTGGGGTTGTGGACCACTGCGGCTGCGGCGGGGACGGAGCCTCTCCTTCGTTTCTACGTCCCCGGTTAACAGACAACATACAACCCATAGGAGCAGATTACGGCAAAGAAATGTTTGTATAGGTGCCGATCAAGTGGCTTCCATTCGAATGTCGTACAGTGCAGAATTAGCATATCGATCAAACAAAATCAACGTGAGCATTGGTGCAGTTATATTACCGTCGCACCGAGGTGAAGATATTAGTTTGGTAAAACACTGTGTGCTATTACGTGAACAAGTATGCAGCAGCCAGCTCACATCCTCGTCCAACAGGAATGGTCGACACTTAAATGCCTTTTTTTTTCAGGGAACGAAGACTTGGTAATCGCACAGGGAGAGGTTAGAACTATACAGCGTAACCTCAAGTGACTCGCACTCGACTAATGGGTGAGGCTGGCGTTGTAGATCGACCGGCGTCTTGGGTCAACTCGCACAACGGTGGTTTCCGAAACACATTCTACCCCATACACATTCTTCATACTATGATAGATCTCTATTGAAGCTTCTCCTTCAACGGCCAAGAAAAAAGTAACAACATGTAGGTCCCGTTAGGCAGCATTTGGTAATAGCTTCGTCACAGTTCACGTTTCCGAATTGAGCTTAGGCGCATCGGAAAGACGTGAATGCCACACTAATCCATTACCTACACGTCGGTGCTCGCGTATCTGCCTCGGAGGTACATTGCATAAACGCTGCAGCAGAAAAAGCAGACGCCAGGCTGGGATTCATTGAAGGCGTCTAATTGAATTGCAATTTATGCACGAAGGATGTGGCCCGAAAAACACTAGTTCGATCGGTTCTTGAATGTTACTCACCGAAATAGGGTCCTTCTCAGGTTTAGTTAATAGAAGAGGAAGACACTATCCAACAAAGAACGGCACGTTTCTTCTTAGTATCGTTTGGTTAGCGGGAGAGCGTTCCAGAGATGCTCAACAAACACAAGTGACGAGCGCTATGAGGGAGGCGTCGTGCATAACGCAGAGATTTGTTGATGAACTTTTGTGGTAGTAACAGATTTCGCGAAATGACCACAATGACAAATTAACTAAATAAATAAGATCATAGAAATTAAAGCTCAATGAGTCGTTCTGTCCACGCACGTAGCGTGAATAGAACAGGAAAGGGTCGAAATTAAGTCCTCTCCGCCGTACGCTGTAAGGTAGCTTACGAAATGTAGGCGTAGATGTAGGGAACAGACCGGTAATTATTAACCGCCGTCTTGCTTCCATTAACAAGCACAGTGTCAGAACTGCCCTCAGATTCCCTAAAGCCAGACACATTGTCTGGTGAACTCCAGCTGCGAGAGGGGCTCTTGTTGTTTAGTTCTGACCATTTCAAAATGGTCTTTGGGCCGAAACCAATTGCGAAGAAACTTTGGTGCAACTGGTGTTGCGACTTAATCATCAATTACAGCACCATTTTAAACATGGCTGTGAGAAAGAAACTGTTCAAGAATATAAAAGTATGAAATAGCCAGCAAGTTGCAAAGACATTTTATTTTTCCTGGATTTAGACATCGACCTTGCATGTCTTCATCAGAAGATCCAAAATTACCTAAAAGATTGTAAATAAAAATTAACATAGAGAAATACTAATCTTTATTTATAATCCTTTTAGGTAACTGTGGATATTCTGATGTAGACATCCACTGTCGGTGGAAGCAAAATCTTGTTACAACCGGTTCGATGTTTTAAACTTATCAACTAATTTTGGCTTTTCTCTTGATTCTTTCCCTCATTTTCACGCTTCTCTCTCGAAGAACCAGGCAAAGAACTATAGTACAAAACTATTTTCGTGTTAGGTGGAACCAAATACACTTAAGATAGTCTGCGAACACGGATGATGCTGATGATTTCAACGTATAGTCAGTTAATGGTCAGAAAATCTTTTATATCTTTTCACCCTCAATTTTAATGCTACTTCTAAATCTTTCCTTTATTTCCGACATTGATTCTTTGATTTACAGGTTGAACACGATGAATTAAAGACAGCGTCACCACTTATGCCTTTTTTTTCATACGTTCAATTCCATCTTGAGCATCCTTTCTTATTATTCCCTCTCGTTCTTGTATATATTGTGAATTACCCGTCTTTGCATGCTACAGATACCAATTTTTCTGAAGAATACCAACATCCTGCCACATTTGTTGTTGCTGAACGCTATTCCTAGGCCTCAGTTTCCACGAAGGCGTCATGATTTATCTTAACCCACGCTTCTGTCTTCACTCGCGACGCCAAACTGGCTCAATGGTGACTGTACCATTCCTTAAAACCAAACGTAACGTCATGTCACAATTCCTCATTTCTTTTTCCCCTCTTCTGTATATTATTCCTGTCAACTACTTGAATGCATGCTTTGTCAAGTTCTCACGTTGCATTTGTGTTCTCTGATATTAATGTATATTCTGTTTCATCGTCTATCAAAGCATGTATCACACAGTAATCGCTACAGGTTTTTTCATTTCAGCACCCGCTATTCACCTCTGATCAAACGCAACAATAGCAAAAAGGTATACACGATATTTGAAACACTTTAAACGTGTTGTCTGAACACATTCTCAAAGAAGTATTTCCAGAAATGGAAAGTAATAACACCAAAATTCCGTGCAGGTACCACGTCAGCTTTTAGTAATACCATGTGCCCTTCCCATTTTATGTACCCGTTGCTCTATAACAGCTTGCTCCAAACCATTTTCTGGATTATCCCGCCAAAATATTTAAATTTATTAACCTTCTCTGTTTGGCCGGTATCTGTTTTCATATTTTTCAATTCATTTTATTGTCCGTTAAAAGTTCGAATTTTTCTGTAGAAATGCTTAAGGCTAGTCCCGGTGGAGGTTCGAATCCTCCCTCGGGCATGTGTGTGTGTGTGTGTGTTTGTCCTTAGGATGATTTAGGTAGGTAGTGTGTAAGCTTAGGGACTGATGACCTTCGCAGTTAAGTCCCATAAGATTTCACACACATTTGAACATTTTTGAAATTCTTAAGCCAGTCCTTACTGGCTATTTCTTCTGGAAAACCAATGTGTATAACAGCAGATGTCACTTTTCAGAAAGTATAGCAAAGTCGTCTGCAAATGCTAGATAGTTTATTTCAGTATTTTGTTTCCTTCTCTCAATGTTGTTTGTGATAGCATCTCTTTACTCAGGTATTTCATTCCAAATTCTTACTTTTCTTTTCTAGATCTCAATTAGAAATAATTGGGGATGGGTCATCGCCCTGACTTCCACTTACGTTTACTCCATAATTTTATTTATAAATTTGTTCCTTCCTTACCCCTGAAATTTTGAAATGCACGACAGACGGTACGATGATAGGACTCAAATGTGGAACTGATTAAGAAAAATCACTGGCGCTTTACATCAAAATGCAGAATACTTTACGAAAAATGTAAATGATCCTTCTAAAACTTCCATCAAAAGACGGGACTATCTGAAACCAAATCTCGTTTTATGCAGATGAAAGATATAACAATGAAGCAATAGTTTCTGCCTACTGAAATTACTAAACATTGCATTTAGAAACACTGCACATTACCGGCCTATGGTATGACTTGCGCGCCATATACCGTATTCCACCTAGATTAATTTATACCGGTGCATTTAAACCACGAAAACACTAGCAGTGCAAGTAGTACGGGAATGTATCACAGACATGACATTACTCCTCTTCTGTTAAGAGGACTGACGTCAATAGAAACAACAGCCAGACACACAACGAGAGAAAATCCATGAAGTGTGAATCCTCCAATGAAAGATAAATAATCGAAAATGTTTTTAAATAAAGTTTCGAATGAAAAGAGAGGCTACACAGTCCAAATATTATTGTAGCTAACTGAATATCACAAGCGGTAAAAATACTACCGAATGAAAGAAGAAACTTTTTTTAACCTATTGATTCACTTGCAGTTCAGTAATTTGCAACAATAGAAATTCAGTTTTCCGCGGCGTCAGCACGGACAACTGACATCTATATTCGAGGCCTTTTATCGTGTCTGTAGCACTGCTCAAAATTTAGCCTGTTATTTCATATTTAGTGTTCCATTTCTTTCGTGTACTTAATTTCGTTTTTTAGTCGACGTATCTCCCACTGGGTATCCAACGTAATGGATTTGAAGCTATGTCATCCTGTGACTAGAATGGGGAAGGGCTACACAGCGATTTGCACATGTGCTCATTATATATAGAAATATACCGAAATTCTTACGCTCAGTAAAAAAAAAGCGCATCCAGTAATACACTCAAATTGTTATTCCCTAACGTTCGCGCACATTTTAAGATAGTTTCTTTACAACATTCTCGGCTGAGTCGCCCTGAGTGGACAGATACAATAATGTTTGAAAAGTGGTTGTCTTGCTATAAACAAAAAAAGAAACTGTGTAGGCGGTAAGCAACACGGTACTGACTGTGCCCTTGTGCAGATTTTGATTTCTCAGATGTGAAAATATGTGTTCTTTCGAACAGAGACTGCCTTTATTTTGGTTACACAGTAATGTTATTTTTAGTTTTAATTTCCCAAAGTCTCTCATTAAATTTTCTGCGCTTGTTAAATCTAACAAAGAAACCACGCCGGAATCGAGATTTTATTTTTTTTGCTTCTGGAACGTGAAGCTTAGAACTCAAATATCAATCAGACAAAGTAATACGTAGCGACTCTAAGTATTTCTCGCGAAAGTTGACTTGGAATTTTTTGACCAACTGTAATTCAGTTTGGTAGATTTCGACAGTTGCATGGTTAAATCGGTAGCGCTCGAGAGTTGTAATTGTTGGGATGCTGGTACGAATCTCTTTTCGGTCATTATTTTTCGTTCGTTTCGAATACCCACACGTTTCAAAATAAAATTCATCCAACATACGATAAGTAATATATACGTAATTGTAACTTTTTTGTGAATAATGCATGTGAGTTGAGAGGAAACGCTATACTAAAGTCTCACTAAACGTGTCCAGTAGTTGTTAGTTGTTACGTGCTTGTGTTTATGAACTTTACAAGACGCGCTCCACTGCTGGTTGATACTGTTGACGACGGTTTCCGTTAATTGTTCTCTTTATGAAAAGCTACGGTGCGGTGATGGGTAGGAGTAGATATGCAACATGTAATTAGGAATAAGAAGACGTGCATTTTTCATAAAACATTGTAATTAGGTATGTGTTAACTATCAATTTTATATTTCAGCGATGTGAATATATGGAGTGAAAAAAAGACCGACACGAGACTCGAATTGATCCTACAATGACCAGTCTCGACCGCTACCGACTATTTTTCTTACTGGATATTCTATTGAACTAAAATAAAATGAATTACAACACTGTACAAAACTGATAAAGATTTAACCACTACCAAACCATCCTTGAAATTCCAACATGAATTCTAAAATTCTGCGTGGTGTCGTGTCTCCCTACCACTTTCGCGCAACGACCCTCTGAGAGTGTTTTTTTTAGGAATTGACTAATTTTAACCTGGGATCTTTTGCTGGTAAGGAGACGCCAGACCACACATGACATGTAGAGTTCAGAAGAGTTCAGTGAGACTAGCGATGATATAATCAAATACTTAAAGATTTCAGCGTCAGCTCCACTGCAGTCTCCGTAAAAGAATCGTGATACTAACTAAATTTAATGGAAGGGGTTCAAGACTTTCCTGTTTTTAGTTAGCTGGTAAAATACCGTCGTAAACGCAGTTACGTTTACCATTGGAATTTTTATTCTACTCACAAAACATGGTTTATAAATTGTACTATTGTTAAAAGGAAATATTTTAATACAGGATGACAAAAACCAACTGCGTTCAACAAAAATGTGAACGAATATTTCCTGAATGGGTTTCCAAGTTCTATAATGGATCGAAGGATGACCTATGCCATATCACATCTATAATCTAGGTTTAAATGAAGTTTCATAAAAAAGAAAACTATCAAAAACGGTTTACAGTGACCCTCAATTATCTTTAATTACTTATTCAACGTGTCGTAAATTACAGTGGCTGATGTGGCTTCTCAATAATTATATAACAGAAAAATCATTGAGTTTCAGCTTTTAACTTCAAGTAGCAAATGTTAATACCACGAACTTTAATTGACTATCGACACTAGTATTACGTAAAAGGGGGATGTAACAGATGAGACTTCTGCAGTTCTGAGTGAAGCGTTATGCGCTCTTATGCGGCGTCGCGTGCGTTAATTACCTTGTCAGTGGTTAGACATCGTCAGGGGTGGCTGGCGGCGCAGCTCCACACACCACACCGCCTTGGTAGCAACTCTCTCGAACTTATCCTTACTCCTGTTTACCAAAGTTTGTTTAAGAAAAAGATATCTGGCTGTGTTTTCAACTGACCAATCGGCGTCTCAATGTTAAGCTCCGCCTTCAAAAATTCTGTCTATCCAATGAGAAACGTTATACTTTTCGTGGTGGGGCAATGTTTTTAATGTTTGCTACGTAACAGAGACGCGTATAGTCTCATGCTAAAACTTGCAGCTGGTGTGGCCCTTTTAGTGTTATCGTAAGATCTATACTGTTCTTCTGGAGGGTTGTATCTTTTAACATGGGCTGGGGGTGGTCTTGGCGGTCGGCTGGCGACGTGGGTGTCTGTCCCTTATCGTAGGGCCTCCTAGCCTACACGGCTCTGCTCTCGGCTTCTGTTCTCGTTTCTCCCCTCGGAACTGCGTCTGTTTCACGGTGGGAAGGTATGACATGCATTTAGTCGTTCTTGTGCTAGTCTGTGGTGTTCCATTTGCTCACTCGTTGATCGTATTACTTTGGTTATTTTAATGCCAGGATGTATTCGGAGATATGTGACATATTGCCGGATTTGCTATCATGTCAGGGTTTTTATGAAAGTTGTTGGATTTGCCTGACACCTTACATAATCAAAGAATTAATTTAAAGAAATTGAGCCACACGGCCATTCCAAAAGTCGTTCTCACTTTGGTGTATTAAGACTGCTCATAAAATTTCACAGCTGGTGTTCTCAAGAATATTTGAGTTACATCAAATGACTTTGGAGAAGTGATATTCGAGTTCTGACTTTAACGTGCAATAAATATAAAAAATGAAAAATATCCGTTTGCTAGGTGGTTGCCCGTAAGCCCAAACACGTTGGCAGATGTCTAAGAAGAGCCTTCAGCGCTATCTCCACTGCAATTGAACTATACTCTCTCAGAATTTCCTTATCTTTATTGAAGTTAGGAATCTGGGATTCCTACCACTTGTGTAGGGAACGCTGTGAAACCTGCTATTTTCTCTCAACGTTCAGTATATCAAGCGAGTGTAAAGAGCCATGGAAGATAAACTAATCAAAGATAGCACACGATACGAAAATAAAACAGAGAGGAGACTGCAAGTTCATTATAATATACCAAAGACATTCCAGTCAAGAAAACAGAGCCATGTACGATTTTAAACTTCGTGGCAAATTGGAGAAACTTTCCTTTCCTAAAAATCGTCTAGGAAAGGAATATATGATTAGTTGACTGATTTGGGGGGAGGGGACCATACCGCGAGGTCATCGCTCCCATCGGATTAGGGAAGGATGGGGAAATAAGTCAGACGTGCCCTTTCAAAGGAACCACCCCGGAATTTGCCTGAAGCGATTTAGGTAAATCACGGGAAACGTAAATCAGGTTGGCCGGACGCGGGTTTGAACCGTCGACCTCCCGAATGCGAGTCCAGTGTGCTAGCCACTGCGCTACCACGCTCGTCACCTTCCCTTTCACAGGCGGTATACTTACCAACTGAACTATCAAGCTATGACTGACGAACTGCCCTCACAGCTTAAGTTCTGTCACTTACTTTCTCCTACTTTCCTAAGTACACAAAAGTTCTCATGCATTCCTTTCGGGAAACGCATTTGTGGGATGAAGGTTGCTCCGGAGAAAGGTAGATTTTAATCCACGTCCATTTCACAGTTCTTATTTGCCAGGAAGTTTTATAACTGCGCACCCTTAGCAGCAGAGTGAAACAATCGTTATGGGTGTACATTCTTTAAATGAAACTTCATTTATAACGCTGTTACTGGAAATTACGTGTATTTTTGACGTCTCCTGGCAAGGCACCGTGTTTCGCAGCGGGGAGCCGACAAGCAAATTGGGCACCGTTCATCCGTAAACACCGTCGTTAATTAGGTTCGCCCTGATGGCTAAACAGTGTTCCATTAAACTGCCCCGGGCGGTAATGGCGTGCCTTAGCAACATGCAGGTAAGCGAATCAAGCCGTCGGGCCCAGACGTCGTAACTTGAGTGTCCAACTTCAGGATAGGAGGATAGGACAGAATGGCGCACTGTAACAGTATCGCAACCTATTATCAAAACACCAAAAATAATCCGTTACGCAAAACATTATGATATCCTCTCCCGAATCACTGTCAGACAAGGCGAACACGGCAATTGCTATAACCCGACTTGCCAGAAATTTCGCCCGCAGAGAAGCCGAAATAAACGAACGGGTGTCTCATCTTATCCGTAGCTACTCGACTGTTTTTCAGAAAACCGTCAAAGCTTTCAAGGTAATTTAAATGTCCTTTAACATGCGATGAACCCAGCCGAAATGTTGGTAACGTGACTAGTGTCGCGGCCTCTCATTTCTGAATCCCATGTTCGAAACCAGATTTTGTTTTTATTTACGTTCTTTTATTTAATTGATTTCGTTTATCCAGCACTTGTATCTCCTTAGGAGATACAAGGGCGTTATATTAACTATAACATTACAACTTGGTTTCACAGCAAGTGTCATAGATGTTTTATTGTATGATATATGCCTGTGTGGTCAATCTTTTTGAATTCGCATGTTCTTATGTTTCCTTCTCATTTCATGTCCTAATTCATATGTCATATTCTGACGTTTATTCTTCAGGCAGATTTGGTGCATTCCCTTGGATGATACGTTGGAAGAACCATTCAAAAGACTGAAATTCCGAACACTACGAGCATCTGTGAAATCAGGTTTGCCACAGGCACATTTTTCGTGTGATTCTCACTCAGGAAAGCAGCATCGTTAATATTGCTGAAGATTTCGCACATTTGCAATAATTTCGCATAACGGGCCACTTTTCTGAAAATGGACGCTTGCAATCGATTTTGAATGAAGAAAAACTACAGGAATTCCAAAGAAAACAATTTCAATTAACTTTTCCATTCATTTATTGCTTTTTCCCTACTTTTCTTTTTTCTTCCTTTTTAAAACTCATTATCAGACACACAATTAGTAGACGAATAAAGACAATGTTACTGCAACATACACTCCTGGAAATTGAAATAAGAACACCGTGAATTCATTGTCCCAGGAAGGGGAAACTTTATTGACACATTCCTGGGGTCAGATACATCACACGATCACACTGACAGAACCACAGGCACATAGACACAGGCAACAGAGCATGCACAATGTCGGCACTAGTACAGTGTATATCCACCTTTCCCAGCAATGCAGGCTGCTATTCTCCCATGGAGACGATCGTAGAGATGCTGGATGTAGTCCTGTGGAACGGCTTGCCATGCCATTTCCACCTGGCGCCTCAGTTGGACCAGCGTTCGTGCTGGACGTGCAGACCGCGTGAGACGACGCTTCATCCAGTCCCAAACATGCTCAATGGGGGACAGATCCGGAGATCTTGCTGGCCAGGGTAGTTGACTTACACCTTCTAGAGCACGTTGGGTGGCACGGGATACATGCGGACGTGCATTGTCCTGTTGGAACAGCAAGTTCCCTTGCCGGTCTAGGAATGGTAGAACGATGGGTTCGATGACGGTTTGGATGTACCGTGCACTATTCAGTGTCCCCTCGACGATCACCAGTGGTGTACGGCCAGTGTAGGAGATCGCTCCCCACACCATGATGCCGGGTGTTGGCCCTGTGTGCCTCGGTCGTATGCAGTCCTGATTGTGGCGCTCACCTGCACGGCGCCAAACACGCATACGACCATCATTGGCACCAAGGCAGAAGCGACTCTCATCGCTGAAGACGACACGTCTCCATTCGTCCCTCCATTCACGCCTGTCGCGACACGACTGGAGGCGGGCTGCACGATGTTGGGGCGTGAGCGGAAGACGGCCTAACGGTGTGCGGGACCGTAGCCCAGCTTCATGGAGACGGTTGCGAATGGTCCTCGCCGATACCCCAGGAGCAACAGTGTCCCTAATTTGCTGGGAAGTGGCGGTGCGGTCCCCTACGGCACTGCGTAGGATCCTACGGTCTTGGCGTGCATCCGTGCGTCGCTGCGGTCCGGTCCCAGGTCGACGGGCACGTGCACCTTCCGCCGACCACTGGCGACAACATCGATGTACTGTGGAGACCTCACGCCCCACGTGTTGAGCAATTCGGCGGTACGTCCACCCGGCCTCCCGCATGCCCACTATACGCCCTCTCGCAAAGTCCGTCAACTGCACATACGGTTCACGTGCACGCTGTCGCGGCATGCTACCAGTGTTAAAGACTGCGATGGAGCTCCGTATGCCACGGCAAACTGGCTGACACTGACGGCGGAGGTGCACAAATGCTGTTCAGCTAGCGCCATTCGACGGCCAACACCGCGGTTCCTGGAGTGTCCGCTGTGCCGTGCGTGTGATCATTGCTTGTACAGCCCTCTCGCAGTGTCCGGAGCAAGTATGGTGGGTCTGACACACCGGTGTCAATGTGTTCTTTTTTCCATTTCCAGGAGTGTATATAGGAAAACACTCGTCTAGTAATGTTCTTCGTTCGTGGGTAGATAAATGAAAAATAAAAATAAATATCTGGTGTGGAACACGGGGTGATAAATTGTGAAGCAACGACGCTACCATTTTCCACCTCTTCGGCTGGAGTGTTTACTCAGTAAAAGTCACGCAGAGTACCTTTCCTCGGAGAAGATCGAATACCTACTGATAAGCAGACACACGGGTTCGCTTAATTTGACCACTCTTCCATCTAGCGAAATTTATGGGAAATCGGGTTATGGCATTTTCCGTGTTCTCCTCGCGAGCAGTCTATAGGACACAGAGCAGCTGACATTCCTCATGGACTTCATGGACTGTGTTTTCCAAGTCTTTATTATATGTTCATTAGTAACTGACAACAGAACTCCACATACGACTAATGTATCATTACATGGTGATGCTACCAAATTTCAGGGATGATTACGAAGGGTAAATGTAGAAATTTGAGGTCAGGAATGCAGATCCGGAAACGACAGAGTCTAAAGTTGTAAGGGAAAATCGTTTTGATATTTCTGAAAATGTTATACAAGTACCGGTACTGTTGTTGCTAAGACTGTAGGGCAGTCAACTTCTGGAAGGTGTACTATGGATCAAAGCAAGAAAATTATGTTGAGTAATCATGGGCTCTAAATGGACACCTTAAAATCTATGAACACGTGTTCATCGTTGATACTGTGAAACTCTTTTCTTTCCATGTTTTAGGAGGGTGTAGTATCGAAAGAAAACAAGGAAAAAGTATTAAGTGAATATGGGCTCTAAAACGAACACCTCAAGATATATTGGCACTGGTTCAGCAGAGATGTGTTTCACAGTAATGAAGATCAACAAGTGCTCATAGCTCTCAACGTATGCATTGTGTGGCCATGTTTACTATACTTTTTTTTTCTTATTTGGACAGTTGCCTAGTCTACAATATTAGCAACAACAGTATCGGTAAATATATTCCTTTGTCAGATGTATTAAAACGATTCTCACTTATGACTTTTGATTCGGTCGTTCCGGACCAGAGTTCCTTACCTTAAATTGATACATTTACTCTTCTGCATCATATCAACAAATCTGTAACATCGTCACGGGATCATACTGTATATTGTGAGGCTGTATTTTCTGTACATTGAGCGTGCCTTTCCACTATCTTTTAAGTTCGGGTTATACGACTGATGGGTACATCCAACTTGGAGGCAGTGTATCAACTTATTTCTATCGGTATATATCTCTGTCTAACGGACGAGAATTTTCCCTTTGTGGCATATCACTCTTTTTACATCCAGACTTAAGTCGTAACTGTTTTTGATTGGGAATAATACATTCGTTTTCATAAGCTGGAAGTTCTTCAAGGTTCACGCGAAAAGATTGTGTTCTGGTGACAAGTGCCGAAATGCATTGCACGTCCGTATGGGTTTGGTCAGTGTGTCATTCTGACCAAATGAGGTTTTAGGCTTAAGATTAGCTGCTATCCAAAGCTTTAGCTATAAGGACCTAACTTATTTTACGATGGGCCCGAAAAGGATGCACTGATGGGGCAGAGAAATTTCAAAAATGGAGTGCTAAAATTCTTAAGAAATATGACACCTAGCATAGACATGAGACCAGATTGGCAGGTGGTTTCCAGGAGGTGACACCACTATTAAATGTCAGTAGATGCTGAATAGATTTCAGGGGCCTCACATCTGCTGGAGTTTCACCAGCAATAGAAACCTTTGGATATCTACAGGTCGCCGAAAGCAGAAAAGACGGTCAGTCCTGTATCTGGTATGATGCGGCCCACCACAGTTTCCTCCCTTGTACCGATCTTTTCATCTCAGAGTGGCAATTGCAACCTAGGTCCTAAATTATTTGCTAACTGTATTCAAGTTTCTGCTTGTACAGTTTTTACTGAAACTTCTCACACCTTACCTTACCGGTCCACCTAATTTGCAACATTCGTCTGTAGCATCTCACTCGAAATGCTTTGATTCTCTTCTGTCCCGGTTTCCCCTCAGTCCGTATTTGACTGCAGTACTATTTTGTGCTCCAAATGTACGTTCTCAGACATGTCTTCAATTTAAGGGCTACGTTTGATACTAGTGGCTTCTCTTGGTCAGGAATGCTCTTTTCGCTTCTGCTGGTCTGCTTTTTATATCCTCTTTGCTCCGTCCATCACGAGTTGTCCTTGTATACTTCCTGATCCCCAACTCTGATATTAAATATAACGCTGTTGTCATTTCTGCTACTTCTCATTACATTCGTCTTTCTTCGATTTACTCTCAAGCCATATTCTGCACATATTACACTGTTCATTACGTTCAACGGATCCTGTAATTCCTTTTCACTTTCACGGAGGATAGCAGTCTTCAGATAATCTTATTATTGATTGCCTTTCACCTTGAATTTTTGTGTCACTCTGGAACCTTTGTTTTAGTTCCTTGCTTCGTCGACGTACAGATTCAACAGTAGGGGCGAAAGACTATCACTGTGTTACACTCATTTTAATTCAACACTTCGTTCTTGCTCTTCCAGTCTTATTATTCACTATTGGTTCTTGTACATATTCTGTATTACCCGTATTTTCCTACACATTATCTCCATTTATCAAGGAATTTCGAACATCTTGCTCCATTTGACATTGTCGCTTTTTCCAGGTCGACAAATGCTGTGAGAGTGTCTTGATTTTTCTTCAGTCTTCCTTCCAGTATCAACCACAACGTCAGAACTGCATTAGTAATAACAGGAAGAGTCAAAATCGTAAAATAGGTGTGACAGGCTTCCTGGTACTTCCAGAAATTGCAATCTAGGGAATAGAATTAGCTGACGGAGAAGCGAAATGAGTCTGTCAAGGAAACACCACGGTTTGCTAAAACGTATCCCCACAGGCTATAGTGTCATGAATAGAAAGAGCGTGATTTCTGGGAGTGAGATAAACTAGGAGGAACCGACATTTAACCACCTGAAGTCAGTTGAGCCCGATGATGGCGCAGTTCCGTCGAGTCTGAAGAGAGAGACCAAGTGGTCCTCACTCACTTGTGGCAGGAGAAGATACAAGTGGTATCTGCTGGTGCAGATACAACTGTTTGGGAGCACAACGTTCAGCACACGCTACTGAACATGTGGGGTCGCAGCAGACGACTCCACAGGATACCAGGTTGACGTAACGACATCCAGAATTACGACGGCACTTGGCACAGGGTTATAGAGATTAGACCAAGAATCAGTGAACATGTGTCACATAATCTGAAGAATCACGTCACTGGTCACGCCAGGATACCCCGACGTCCTCCCGCACGGCTGTTCAAAACATGCACCATACGACGGACGCAGGCCTGTAGTGGCAGTATAATGTTATGGAGAATACTCACCTGGGTTTCCATAGGACCTTTGATAGTAGTGAAGACACCGTAACAAATGTGGAGGATGCACACGTTAATGCGGAAAATATGCAGCCCTTCATGCTTGATGCCTCTCCCGGCCACGATGGCGTCATCCGGTAGGTTCTACGTATAATGGCTTGAGGAGCGTGATAGCGAGCCACCATTGATGTACTGGCCATAAAGACGTCTGACGAAATTTATGGAACACATCTAGGACCCCATCTGGTGCCAGTCTTGCGCCAACAAACCGTATTCAAGTATTCTGCGGAAACTACTTGATCTCTGCGTGGACATCTTACATTTGGTGCCACCTACCAGGGACTTGTGGAAACCACGCAACGCAGAATCGCTGATTTGTTGCGTTCCAAATGTGGGCCATTGCGTTATTTAGCAGGTTTGAAACAGACACTGGCCACTCAGTCTTCAGCTGAGGGTTTGTGCGATTACAGTATACATCAGCGAAGAGAAGGTAAAAATACCACAAATATTTTAAAAGTGCTAGCAATCAGTACTGCATTCATCGATTTATAAGTAAGAAAACTTTATTGCAGTTATTGTTCTGATAACTTATATTCTCCGTAGATGTGTACTTTCTATTCGTCAGTGTACACTGTACTCACACAACGCCTCAGCTGAAGACGGTTGCCTATATGACCGGTGGGCGTTCTGTTTTGAATTTATTCGCTTTCGGGTCGTGGCCATTCAACCATCTCAAAGAGTGATGTCAATGATGACGATAAAAGCGTAAGGGCAGCATCACACCTTCCCCGAGCGAATATAAGTGTCAGATCTGGTCGAGAATCGACCCGGGCCCCTACACTTAGCACTCCGCCGCGCTGACCACGCAGCTACCGAGGCGAACAGGGGTGCTACTTTGTTGTGTTTCTGTTTGTGGACTGTCAACCCCAGCAAGTGGACGAGTTGCGTTACCACGTCTACCTCCACTCTGTGATATTACAATGTTGTTGTTGTTGTTGTGGTCTTCAGTCGAGAGACTTGTTTGATGGAGCTCTCCATGCTACTCTATCCTGTGCAAGCTTCTTCATCTCCCAGTACCTACTGCAACCTACATCCTTCTAAATCTGCTTGGTGTATTCATCTATTGGTCTCTCCCTACGATTTTTACCCTCCTGCCCTCCAATACCAAATTGGTTATCCCTTGATGACTCAGACTATGCCCAACCAACCGATCCCTTTTTCTAGTCAAGTTGTGCCACAAATTTCTCTTCTCTCCAATTCTATTCAATACCTTCTAATTAGTTATGTGATCTACCCATCTAATATTCAGCATTCTTCTGTAGCACCACATTTCGAAAGCTTCTACTCTGTTCTTGTCTAAACTATTTATCGTTCACGTTTCACTTCCATACATGGCTACACTCCATACAAATACTTTCACAAACGACTTCCTGACACTTAAATCTATACTCGATGTTAACAAATTTCTCTTCTTCAGAAACGCTTTCCTTGCCATTGCCAGTCTACATTTTATATCCTCTCTACTTAGACCACATCAGTTATTTTGTTCCCCAAATAGCAAAACTCATTTACTACTTTAAGCGTCTCATTTCCTAACCTAATACCCTCAGCATCACCAGATTTATTTCGACTACATTCCATTATCCTCGTTTTGCTTTTGTTGATGTTCATCTTATATTCTCGTTTCAAGACACTGTCCATTCCGTTCAGCTGTTCTTCCATGTCCTTTGGTGTCTCAGACAGAATTACAATGTCATCGGCGAACCTCAAAGTATTTATTTCTTCTCCGTGGATTATAATTCCTACACCGAATTTTTCTTTTGTTACCTGATGTGTTGGCAGAAGGGCCAACACCGTGTTGCTAGAGGAGGCCGAAATGCATGCGTTTAAGCTCACGCAGACTGGCGTGAGGTCTGGAACAGTTAAAGGAGTTATAGTATGAAGAAAAGAACGTAGCGGCTGGAATACTTAACTTTAATCCATAATTGGAGAACATCGCTCTGGTTGATACATCAATAACAATATAAATATAAAGTGGTAATGGCGCCTTGCTAGGTCGTAGCTGAAGGCTATGCTAACTATCGTCTCGGCAAATGAGAGCGTATTTGTCATTGACCCATCTCTGGCAAAGTCTGCTGTACAACTGGGGCCGAGTGCTAGGACGTCTCTCTAGACCTGCCGTGTGGTGGCGCTCGGTCTGCAATCACTGACAGTGGCGACACGCGGGTCCGACGTATACTACCGGACCGCGGCCGATTTAAAGGCTACCACCTAGCAAGTGTGCTGTCTGGCGGTGACACCACATTACCTTTACTGCTTGCTCAATATACAGATGAAATAGCATCGGGGATAGGCTACAGCCCTACCTCACTCCCTTCCCAACCACTGCTTCCCTTTCATGCCCCTCGACTCTTGTAACTGCCATCTAGTTTCTGTACAGATTGTAAATAGCCTTTCGCTTCCTGTATTTTACCCCTGCCACATTCAGAATTTGAAAGAGAGTATACAACGTACTCAGTCAATTTTTGAGTTACTTTTCAATAACGTAATGCTTGCTTGAATGGTGCAATCTGGTACTTTTTTGTTAGATCGGCAACTGCTGCTACAATGGGTGCTGTTTAAAAAGGACGTACTGTTATTCTTCGTAAGGAACGAAGTTACAGAAAGGCAGTCGTGGTGGTTAATGTATCCCTGGTTGCTAACCAATATTTGCGTGGTACATTCGTGAACTTCCAGCATTCTGGAACAGCTGTCCTGTAGCTGTTCGTTTGCACATTTCTTACACGGTGTTTGCATTGTTGGTAATACCATTTTTGACTGTTTTTCAATCATTTGAAAACAGGCCATGCCCGGGACTGCTCATCGAATGAATAAAGAAAGTGAAATTTGCAACTTTGTACTGGTACGTTTGCTATTGCGCTTCTGATGTGGTGAAGATAAACGGGACACAACGAGACACCCTGTACAGTGGAAGCGGTCATGGTGCCTTGCGGACATTACGCTGTCAACTGTGTAGCATATGAACGTCATCATGAGGACTGATACCTGTGATGACAACACTGCTTGCCCAACTGCTACTTATACACGGTGCAGTCACGTTAAGATGATACCTGTCAAAGGACTGAAAAACACTTTTTGCAGAGCTGACGTGCAGGAAGAGAGTCAGTAAGGTTCTGGGTGATACCGACACGGATATGAAGCCATGCCGACTCTAGTGCAGTGGCCAGCTGTGCTAAGCTTCTCTGTTGAGAACCCATGGCGGCAACAGCTCGAGTGGGGTGGTCCCACAGGATTTCGTTTGGGCTTAAATTGAGAGTGGCCAGGATAGTACGATAACTTATCCTGCTTTTCTTCGAACCACTCACGTAGACCGTGAGCTGTGTGACAAGTTGCATTATCCTGCTGCCATCGTGCGTGTAGGGGACGATATGGTCCCGAAGAATAGATGCGTAGTTGCGTTGATCTACCGTGTCTTCCGGAACAACTAGATTACCCAGGGAATGCGACGAAAAGGTTCTACAGGCCATAACACCCCCTCCACTGGTCTGGATCAAAAAAATGGTTCAAATGGCTCTGAGCACTATGGGACTCAACTTCTGAGGTCATTAGTCCCCTAGAACTTAGAACTAGTTAAACCTAACTAACCTACGGACATCACACACATCCATGCCCGAGGCAGGATTCGAACCTGCGACCGTAGCAGTCGCGCGGTTCCGGACTGAGCGCCTAGAACCGCTAGACCACCGCGGCCGGCTGGTCTGGATCCTTCAGACGATTGCTACAGGGCCGTACACCTAAAGGCCACCGGACGGGGTATGAAACGTGGTTGGTTTCAAATGACTACCTGCAGCCACTCAGTAGGCGTTCATTTGCGGATTGGCGGGCAAATACCAGTATTCATCGCCAGTGAACAGCAGTGAGCCTATTGCAGTGGCCAATAAGTAGCAACGTTAGCTGAACGGCCGATGAGATGACAATATTGGTAGTCAAATGTTCAAATGTGTGTGAAATCTTAGGGGACTTAACTGCTAAGGTCATCAGTGCCTAAGCTTACACATTACTTAACCTAAATTATCCTAAGGACAAACACATACGTCCATGCCCAAGGGAGGACTCGAACCTCCGGCGGGATCAGCCGCACAGTCCATGACGGCAGCGCCTTAGACCGCTCGGCTAAACCGGATCATGTATTCGTAGCCCCGTGGATCATCTGGGCCGTAAGTTGCTGACAGTTGCACGTCTATCAGCCCGTGCTTCGTTCAGCCCAATCATTTGTCGCCACTTGTGAGCCACTGTTTCCTCGACGCCGGTTTTGGATAGCGCCATTTTGCTATGCACAGTATACATTAGTCACGGTGGCACGCATACTGTTTCCAAACTTAGCCGTTTTGTAAATGATTCCGTCCTAGGCCCGAAAGCCAATGATCATACCTTCGTGGACGTCAGACATATCGCTCCATTTTATCATTACAACAAGGACTGTTCTGTTTTTATAGTCTTGCTACTACGATTTATACTGAAGCGCCAAACTCATGTAGGCATGCGTATTCTAATTCAGTGATATGCAAACAGGCAGCATACGGCGCTGCGGTGTAACGTCTATGTAAGACATCAAGCGTATGGCGCAGTTGTTAGATCGGTAACTGCTGCTACAATGGCAGGTTATCAACATTTAAGTGAGCGATGGGATACAGCATCTCAGAGATAGCGTTGAAGTAGGCATTTTCCCGTATTTCCATTTCACGAGTGTACCGTGAATACCAGGAATCCGGTGAAACATCAAATCTCTGGCATCACTGCTGCCGGAAAAAGATCCTGCATGAACGGGACCAACGACGATTGAAGAGAATCGTTTAACGTGACAGAACTGAAACCCTTCCGCAAATTGCTGCAGATTTCAATGATATGATATAAACAAATGTCAGCATGCGAACTATTCGACAAAACATAATCGATATGGGCTTCTGGAACTAAAGGCCCACTCGTGAACCCTTCATAACTGAACGACACAAAGCTTTGCGTCTCGCTTATGCCCCTCAGCACCGACATTGGACTGCTGATGACTGGAAACATGTTGCCTGGTCATAGGAGTCCCGTTTCATATTGTATCGAGTGCATGGACGTGTACGGGTATGGAGACAATCTCATGAATCCATGGACTCTGTATGTCAGCAGGCGGTTGTTAAAGGTGGTGGAGGCTCTGTAATGGTGTGGGACGTGTGCAGTCGGAGTGATATAGGACCCCCGATATGTCTAGATACGACTCTGACAGGTGACGCATATATAAGCATCCTGTCTGATCACTTTCATCCATTCGCGTCCACTGTGCATTCCGATGGACTTGGGTGATGCCAGCAGAACAATGCGACACCGCACATGTCCAGATTTCCTAGAGAGGCTCCTGGAATACTCTTCTGAGTTTAAACACTTCCGCTAGCCACCAGACTCCTCAGACATGAACATTATTGGGCATATTTGGGATGGCTTGTAACGTGCTGTTCAGAAGAGATCTCCACCTCCTCGTACTCTTATGGATTTATGGACAGCCCTCCGGATTCATGATGTCCATTCCTTCTAGCACTACTTCAGACATTAGTCCATTCCACGTCGTGTTGCGGTGCTTCTGCGTGCTGGCGGCGGCACTACACGATATTAGGCAGGTGTACCAGTTTCTTTGGCTCCTCGGTGAATATACCTTTCACTGACAGTACTGCCACCTGCTGTCTGTGAGTGGTTGTTGCACACTGAAGTCGAAAATAGGCTGTGGTCACAGTAATCTAACCGGATCGTGTAGGTTATTCGTCCTCACTTGGAGTGCAGAAACATAATGTACTGCTGGTTACGCGGCCTCTGGGGGACGTGAAGGGTTGGTGCTTAAAGTTCATGGCTGGAATCGCGCAGTGTACGGAGTCCTTTGCACGTTGTATTGAGTTCACATGTTGGTGGACGTGTGTGAGGGGATATGGTCGAAGGGATCACCGAACACACATGCCATCTTTCTAAATTGAGCAATACACAATCTGTAAGTACTTGGGTAATACAGAGGGTGTTATCCAAGGCTAGGCTTGTCATAGTTGGAAGTTTTAAAACACTTCATGCATTATATGTATGCTGCTGCTGGGTTGCAGCATCAATACGACCTATGGAGAGGGGGGTCCACTGGGTGCCGAACCGTATAATAACCCTGTGTTCGACATGGGGCGGCGATGGAGTTGCTGAACAGCTGTGTGCCTTTGTGGGTTTGTGAACCACTGAGGGCTACGGCAGGGCGAAGCCTCCCCGTCGTTCATAGTTCCCCGGTTTAATACAATACAATATTGCATGTGGCGCGCCACTTGAATCTGCCTGCGCAACGGCCCGATTGGCTAACTTCACTGCTGCTTAACTCGGAAACTGCGCAATTTCTCGACTTCTTTTCGTAACAGTTATTTCTCAGCGCAACACCTGTACAAGCTATTTAGACTGTTTCTGACCAACCTGTGTGATGTAATGGCCCTTAAAATTTCGACCGCTACAAGATAACCAAAGTTCTAAGTGTTATTTTTCCTTTCATTTGCTATACATGACCTAATAAAACGTCAAATTACGGAACTGTAGTCCTAGCACTCGTCTGTGGTGAATAGGCAGCTAAAACACTCATATGTATCCGACTGATAGAGTTACGACATCTCCGCTGCTGCCTTGGTTCAGTGGACTCTTTCGAAGGGTGTGGGCAGCCGCGAAACCCTGTGGGCAGCGACGTTTGTCGTCAAAGATAACGAAAGGAGATCCACTGCAGATTTCTACTTTTCTAATTTCCATCTCGACTGTGATACATCGGTCTGCGAGCACCAAGGCCTCCACTTCTCCTGCGGATCACGATTCTTCAAAGAGAAATAGTCTTCTACTAGGTTCTTTTTTCATTCGCATATGTCTGACCGCAGTGAAAATGTCACCACTGCGTAGCACTGTGTCATATGCTGATGTGCTGCTGTATGGTGATGCGCTGCTGCTGTACTCTTTCAGCAGCTGAGCAAGCACTGTTGCAACGTTGTTCCCCTTCAGATGTACAACACAGATTACCGTACGATTTTACGCTTTACCAAAAAGGTACTTCGCTTTATTCTCGCTCCCATAGCGGCGTGCAACGGTACTGTGGAGCAGGGACTTCAGTGCCTATCAGTATTGCCAACAAACAAAAAGTTAATTACACAACTTTCTTTAGAGTTGACAACTAAAAATTTATGTCTACCCCTTCTACTAGGCCGCGAGAGAAATTTCTAGCATGGATAAAACACTTTAAAACAGAGAATAATAGCGCACCACGAAGGAATTATTCCAATTAGACGAAAATATGTAGATGCGATGGATATGCACAGACAAACAAGTCATTAGAATTTCAAAAAAGTTGAAGGGGAAAGAGCTTTACAAGCTAAGTCTCTAATACGTTGGTCCAGCTCAGATATGCTAGCAGTTATTCTGCTTGATATTTATTGACAGAGTATTGATTGACGCCTTGGTATTGATCGTGCGTCAGATCGTCAAACCCGTGCTTGATGAAGGGCCAGCCCGTAATGCTCCAAACGTTCTCAATGGGGGAGAGATTCGGCGACCTCGCTGGCGGGGTAGGTTTTTGCAAGCACGAAGACAAGCTGCAGTAATTCTCCCATTTGCGGGGAGGGGGGGGGGGGCATTACCTTGTTGAAAAGTAAGTTCAGGACGGCTTGCAATGGAGGACAACAAAACGGGGAGTAGAATATCGCCTATGTACCATTGTGCTGTAAGAGAGCCACGGATGACAACGAAATGGGTACAGCTGTAAAATGAGACGGCACTCCAGACCATCATTCCTGACTGTCGGGCCATATGGCGGGCGACATTTAGGTTAGTACCGGACCGTTGTCTAGGGCGTCTCAAAACACGTCTTCGACTTGGAATCTCATTGACTGGAGTTGAATTGTCTTGAGTGATGAGTGTCGCTTCGAACTGAGTCCCAATGACCAGCGAAGACGTCTCTGGAGACGCCCTGGACAATGGCGAGATACCAAACTGATTGTCACATGCGATACGGCCCGACAACCAGAAGCCATGGTCTGGGGTGCCACTTCATTTCACAGCACAACTCGTTTGGTATGATGTGCGGCACCCTTACAGCACAGCTGTAGGTTGAAAATATTCTACGCATCATTTTGTTGTCCTCCATGGCAAGCCCTCCTGGGCTTGCAAATCAGCAAAGTAGTCCCCACTCACACGTGCCGAGAGTGTCTACTGCGTTCTTTCGTTCTTGCCAAACCCTTCCTTGGCCAGCAGCGTCACAATGATCTCTCCCCAAATGAAAGAGTTTGGAACAGTGTGGGCAGTGCCCTTTAGCGAGCTCGGGATTTTGACGATCTGACGCGCCAAGTGGATAGAATTTGGCACGATATCTCTCTGGAAGACACCCAACAAATCTGTCAATCAATGTCAAGCCGATTCATTGTTTCCATAAGGGGCACAGATGAATCACGCATTGGTGCATTCCTCAAGTTGTGAAGCTATTTATCTTGAATAAATACCCCAGCTTTCCTGAAATTTAAATCATTTGCTTGTCTGTACACATTCATACGAGCTACCGATTTCTGTTCTATTCGGAAAATTCCATCTTGCTACAATTTTTTTTTTAATTTGTACACTATGAGTTTCATGGGAGATTGAAATAAATCTCATTCGCTAGATTATTAAGGAGTATTTTGTGTTATGGTTCAGACAAAAAATAAAGAAAATGAAAAATCGAGATAATGCGAGTATGAGTCGCACCCAGAAGGTTCCTTAGAAACTTAATTATGTAAATAAATAGTTCATCCAGCTTGATAATCGAGAATTTCGACGGTTTTTGCCTTTTATCGATATCGATACTGACACGATTCTAAAGTATGTGACATCAGTAGCTGAACGTTTTGGTTGTGTTAGCGTAGACTCTTAAATACTCTTAAATACTTTATACACCCAAGAGATCGTAGACTCTGTTATGGGACATAAATTTGAACATGATACGTGTCTCCGTTTCTGAGGATAAAGGGGTCTTAACAGGCGAACTGACACATTCGTGTGATGTAATTACAAATTATCAGTTTCGGATTTTTTCCTTTATTTGTAGTGTGGAACCTTGCTTCCTCATTCTAGGTCAACGGGGAGTACGCCACAAGTTTTGATGAGTGAGCATCAAAGCATCTGACATAAATGGGCGTATATTCTGATTTCATTGACGTTGAATCTTGCTTTTTTTACCTGGCCAGGTGACCACTGACCTCAATATGCGGCATAAAATTCAACTTGATACGTCTACTCGTTCCTGAGAAAATGGGTTCCTAAAGTCGGACAGACGGACAGACAGACAGACATACGAACAAAAAAGTGACCCTGTAAAAGTTACGTTTATACTGGCTAACGTAAGAACGTTGGAAGACATAACTAGGAAAATCGGTCATCCATAAAAATACTCAGGAGTACAAATTTGGAAAGAGCTATGATGGCAATGTAAACAGGCCTCATGCTTTGTCGTAGCAACCATTCTTGCACTCTCTTTAATCGATTTAGGAAAGTTTCAGAAAGTCTAAATCTGGTTGGCAGAACAGGTGTTAGAGCTCGGTTTCTCTCGAATGAGAGTACGGCGCCTAAGGTATTGCTTGACTTGGCTCGGTGAAACAGCTAGAGGAAGCAGGGTAAAAAGTAACAAAGATTATTTAATCAACAATTTGCTCCCTATGTTCTTTTCGATAAGGGCGACCTACAAAAACCTGTCGTTATCTAAGAAAGCTTCGTTTACCCATGAATGTTTGGCTGTATGGATGCACTTAATTAATTTTGAAAGGACGACGAGAGTCGAAGCTTGTGAGAATCCTCTTACCTTGGACAACCCTTCATTTGCTAATTTTAACACTGCATTGGGACGCTGCAATTAACAGGATTAACTCGCTGTCTTGAGCGGCAATATGTATCAGGATGATGCGGCATTTTTTCACGCATCTCATTGTTTATTACGTCATATCTCTTGAACTATATGCCATAAAAAAACGTGTTCCTGTAGTTTTGTCACGCATCACTGTTTCTATGAAGTCGTATCTTTTGATCAAGATGTCATACAATGATATCGTTTCTTAGGTACATTCAGCGACATACGTGCATACTGTCTGCAAAAAGTGTTGAGAATAGATTTAGTAGAGTAAAAGTAATGAATTTAAACGTCATGCACAATGCGGCACTTTATGACGTTAAAATTCCTGAAGTATGGGCGGTACCATGACATACTTTTTAGATGCACTTAGCGGCGTATGTGGATACTGTCTGCGAAATTTGTTGCGAATACAGTAGTACAGAACTAATACATTTAAACACCAGTCATGTTGCTGCAATTTTTCACACATCTCATTGCTTATGACGTCATATCCCCTGAATTATACTAGGGAGGTGGTCCTTACCCTCGCCCCCCCCCCTCCCCAGCAATTGATACCTGACAGTAAAGGATATGTGTATCAAGTGCGGTTGAAATCGATCAGGTGGTTTGCGAGAAATTGTGGAAAATACACACAATTTATAATACATATGGAATAATTATTAAAATTCACCTTGAGCACAATAAATGCTAGATGGAGCTTTGTTAGTAGAGTGGTAATATGCAATCCACTATTTATATAATGAAAAAACGACAATTATTATTCTGCTGGCGACATACGAATAGTTCCGAGGTTACACGATGTGTTATAAAATTCCCGTTCTGCACTGTTCTCTTCGGTCGGGGTCAGGATGCAATCCAGAAGTGATCTCTGTCATAGCCTTGCTCTCAAATGCATCGTAATGGCATCCCAGAATTTATTAAAGTAGATTAGCTATCTGCATTTTCACTGTTTTATAGTCACACAGGTTTGAATCACCGAATGAATCCAATACCCTACAATGAAAGCTTCACGGGACTAGTCAGCAAGAGCAAGAAACACGACAAGTAGGGAAGATTTCCCTGCGTCAATTCACGAAGTTGATCAAGCAAAAGGTTAACTTCAACTTGGTGTATCCTGTGAAAAGGAACGACGAGTTACACCTTATGTAGCCTAATCGTGTCTGGAGTGAGAAATATTTCAGGTGGCGTTATAGTGGCGGGAATCTACCAAGCACAAGCTCGAATTGGGGAAGGATAGAGGTCGTAGCATTTTCGAAGGAACCATCCCAGCATTTTCTTCAATAAAAGTTTTATGTGGTTGAGATTTAACTCTTGTTCTCTCGAATATTAGTCCAGCCCGTCGATAGTACATCATCTCGCTCAGTTTTTATTTTTTCAGCTATCTAAAGCAATTTCATGCAGCGTTACAACTTAAGAATTGCGCTTGGAGGTCCCTCGTTTCCACTCCGAGAAGGCCACTAATGCTAATTTCAATGCAGCGGGCTGTTTTAGCCCGCAGGGAGCTCATTAACGCCGGTTATGCCACCCGTGTACTGCACTAATTGCCTTTTCATGTCATCTGGTGACGTTACGGCTGAGTGCGCGTATAAATACAGCACCGGTTTTGCAGATGAAATCTAATAAGCTCCTTTGATTAACTTCAGTGTGAGAAATCGTAAAACTCAGTGGCGTCAGCTCCCATTACGCTTTCTCTTCATACTAATACCGATGACGGAGACTTTATTTCTACCAAATAATAAGAGTCATTATCGAACAGTTCTAGTGCAACACTAATCTCACTGCACATAACATGGTACACTATCGTAAAGGGTCGAAAACAGGCTTTACTCAAACTCGAACACCACGTCAGAAGCTTGATTATTTTAAAGTTTTTTAAGTTGCTGTAAAGACAAATCGTAATGAAGGCGGCTGTTGCTTTTATCGACAAAAGAACTATAGTTTTATCTGATTTTGTGTGAGTAGTCGACACATATAAATTATGTAGCAGTAAAGTGCATCACGCGACTTTGTTAACAATGTTCATAAGATTCATGTAACATTTCCAACCTAAGTTAGAGTGGTTCGCGTTTCTGAAAACAGAAGAACTGCTCAACCGTAAATGAAAATAGCAGAATGGGTACCAAAATATCACAGAGTTTGAAACTAAATACGGATTAGTTCGGAAAACCTACGTCATTAGCTTACGATTCAATTTAAAAGAAGCGCGAAAAAAGTTTCCTTGCGTTTATTAATTTGTGATTATTTCATCGAACTGAAGTTCACAGCCTAATTTGTTACCTGGAGTAACTTTCCCGTTGCTGTAATCATTAGAGAAGAGACTTTGAGTCACACACAATCAGCTGGTTCCCGTCGTCACTGGTCATTTTCAGGTGATCTATGCTGTCAGATGACTTTGAAATATGCGGGTTGCTGAATTATTTAGATGAAATTCATCGAGATGTACAATTATGTGCTATATGGACCGACCACATATTTCACATATTTGCTATCCCAAAAATTAGTTGCTCGTATGGATTTAACATTGGCATTTGGAACACTAGCCAAATGTAAATAAATACAACTGTTCTTTGCCTCATATTCCGCCTATAAGCAGACGACATAAATAGTGAAACAAATGTTAAGAGACACGTCTGATTGTTCTATGAGCTCTGTTCCTCATATTCCTTCGAAAATCTTCAGATCTGTTAACTTTACGGTGGTATTTAAGATTTTCTGATCATCTCCAGGGAGTTCGCCGTTGCCAGCTGTATTTGCTGCATTCCGTTATGTGATCACTACATTTACCATCGACGAAGAATTGCACAGTTAGTAAGGTGTTCCAAACGAAAAAGAAAATTGGTTAAAATTTAACATCGGTCGAAGACGACGTAATTACTGTCGGAGCACAAGCCGGGAATGGACAACCATGAAACGGAAATGGGTAATGCTCTTTTGAAGGGGACCATTGTGGCATGTTTTATTCACGAAGCGCACTTTTCGTCGAACATATAAATATGACTGGAAGGGAACCCGCTAGCATGAAGTAGTTTGTGTTCTAATGTGGCTTCGTTGCCTGCAGTAACTATACAGCTTTGACACACAGACAAATAGAGTCAGGCAACAATTTAGGCAAAAATACACTTCGTAATCAAAAATATCCGGACACCACCAAAAACATACGTTTTACATATTAGGTACATTGTGCTGCCACCTATTTCCAGGTACTGCATATCAGTGACCACAGCAGTCATTCGAAATCGTGAGAGAGCAGAATGGGGCGCTCTGCGGAACTCACGGACTTCGAACGGTCAGGGTCAGGGATTGGGTGTCACTTGTGTCATACGGCTGTACGCGACATTTCCACACTCCTAAACATCCCTAGGTCCACTGTTTCCAATGTGACAGTGAAGCGGAAACGTGATGGGACACGTACCGTACAACAGCGTACAGGCCGACCCCATCTGTTGACTGACAGAGACCGCCGACACTTGAAGAGGGTCGTAATGTGTAATATGCAGACATCTATACAGATCATCGCACAGGGATTGCAAACTGTATCAGGATCGACTCCAAGTACAAGACAGTTAGGCGGGAGGAGAGAAAAATTGGATATCATGCTCGAGCGGCTGCTCACAAGCCACGTATCATGCTGGTAAATGTCAAGCGACGGCTTGCTTGGTGTAAGAAGCGTATATATTGGACGATTGAACAGTGGAAAAACGTTGTGTAGAGTGACGAATCACGGTACACAATGTGGCGAACCAATGGTAGGGTGTGGGTATGGCGAATGCCCGGTGAACGTCATCTGCCAGGTTGAGTACTGCCAACAGTAAAATTCGGAGGCGGTGGTGTTATGATGTGGTCGTGTTTATCATGGAGGGGGCTTGCATCCCTTGTTGTTGTGCGTGGCACTATAACAGCACAGGCCTACATTGACGTTTTAAGCACCTTCTTGCTTCCCACTGTTGCAGAGCGATTTGGGGATGGCGATTGCGTATTTCAATACGATCGACCATCTGCTCATAATGCACGGCCTGTTGTGGAGCTGTTACACGACAATAACATACATGTAATGGACTGGCCTGCACAGAGTCCTGACCTGAATGTCATAGAATACCTTTGGGATGTTTTGGAATGAAGACTTCATGCCAGGCCTCACAGACAGACATCGACACCTGTCCTCAATGCAGCTCTCCGTGAAGAATGGGCTGCCATTCCCCAAGAAACCTTCCAGCACCTGATTCAACGTATGCCTGCGAAAGTCGAAGCTGTCATCAAGGCTAAGTTTGGCCCAACACCATACTGGTTGCAGCATTACCGGTGGAGGGGGCCACGAACTTGTCTTTTTCAGCCAGGTGTCTGGGTACTTTTGATCACATACTGTAGATAGGAACTGAGAAACGTTAGCAACAATTTACAGCGATTTATTGAGCGGGGTTTTAAAATACATAACTAATGAAGATGTTCTTGACAATATACCTCAATGTTCGCTTGCACTGAACTGACTTTAGACACTGGTATCTAGTGAACGATTACTGAAATCAAGTTATGAAGTTCTTCTTCGCTCTTCTTGCCAGCGACTGCAGATGAGACTTAAGGCACTCCATGAAACGTCCTACTGATTATCATGAGGTACGACCTAATTACAGCCATGTCGGCTTATATCCGCGTTTCACGTGTGGATGTCGATTTGGGAACTATTTTTGTGACGTCAGATGCATAACACAGTCCTTGTCGATCGCACCCCCTTAGGAGATCACCCTAAGCTATGTCGCGCCTGAGTCGTAAGCGGATCGGTGCTACATATTCGGCAGGCCACCGCGTATGGCGGAGCGTACTTAGTGTACCAGTCTCACTAACCCCTTTTCCTGTTACTGTCACTATAGTTCGCAGGAGAAATGATTGTCAGTAAGCCACTGTGTGGTCTCAAATCTCTCTAATTTATTGCCATGATGTTTTCGCAATGTGTATATACGAGGCGTGTCAATAAAGTAATGAGACTGATTTTCTTTGCAAGATATGGTAACCTTACAGGCTTGTGTAGGCACAATATCTTTGACCTCGGTCTATAAGCTGCTTCTAGTCCAAGCGGCACATCGATGCAACTGCTCAGTCGTGAGTTTTACTGTAATAAGTTAACAGGTGTTTGTGTCTCTCGTCACGGAAATGGAACAGCATAATATTGCGCAACGGTATGCCATTTATTTTTGTGTTAAACTGGGTGAAAACGCGACGACAACTTACAGGAAGCTTCAGAATTATTTTGGAGAGGAATTATGTCAAGAGCTCAAGTTTTTTGTTGGCATGAAATGTTTAATGAAGGCAGAACGAATGTTGAAGATGTAGACCGCAGTGGACGACCATCAGCCTCACGGACCGATGTCAGCTTGGCCAGGGTGCATTAACTCGTACGATCTGATCGAGGATTATGCGTGAAAACGATTGCAGAAGAACTGAACATAAATCGAGAAACGGTTTGTCTAATAATAACTGAAGATCTTTGTATGTGAAAGATTTGTGCAAAAATGGTCCCCAAAAATCTCACACCACAACAGCGAGAAACGCGGAAAAATGTGGCAGCCGATCTGTTAGAGCAAACGGAAATAAGTCCAGAATTGTTGAGCCGTGTTATCACAGGTGATAAAAGTTGGTTTTTTTCAGAACGATCCAGAGACAAAACGGCAAAGTTCGCAATGGTGCTGAAAGGGATCAATCAGACCAATAAAAGCTTGAATATCAAAGTCAAAAGTGAAATGCATGCTTGTGTGGTTCTTTGATTCAAAGGGAACTGTTCATAAAGAGTGGGTGCCTCCTGGACACACAGTTAACCGATATTACTACAAAGAAATTTTAGAAAGACTTCGTAAAAGAGTTTTTTTTTTTTTTTTTTTTGGGTCCGTGCCAACATTGCTGATTATTGGATTCTGCATCACGATAATGCGTCATCCCATACAGCTCTGTCAGTACAGCAATTTTTAACTTCGAAACAAATTTCAGTACTACCACAGCCATTTATTCACCAGATATAGCTCCGTGCAACTTTTTTCTATTTCCAAGAGTCAAAACGGCGGTCAACGGACACCATTAAACAACAACACACGATGTCTAAAAAGCTGTGAAGAGTGTCTTGGAGGATGTCACAGAAGATGAGTTCCAGGAGTGTTACCATTAGTGGCAGAGGCTCTGGAAAGTGTGTGCAATTAGAAGAGAACTACTTTGAAGGAGACAACACTAAACTTGACTAAAACAGCAACAGTTTTTTTTTCAGAATGAGATTTTCACTCTGCAGCGGAGTATGCGCTGATATGAAACTTCCTGGCAGATTAAAACTGTGTGCCCGACCGAGACTCGAACTCGGGACCTTTGCCTTTCACGGGCAAGTGCTCTACCAGCTGAGCTACCGAAGCACGACTCACGCCCGGTCCTCACAGCTTTACTTCTGCCAGTAGCTCGTCTCCTACCTTCCAAACTTTACAGAAGCTCTCCTGCAAACCTTGCAGAACTAGCACTCCTGAAAGAAAGGATACTGCGGAGACATGGCTTAGTCACAGCCTGGGGGATGTTTCCAGAATGAGATTTTCACTCTGCAGCGGAGTGTGCGCTAATATGAAACTTCCTGGCAGATTAAAACTGTGTGCCCACCGAGACTCGAACTCGGGACCTTTGCCTTTCGCGGGCAAGTGCTCTACCATCTGAGCTACCGAAGCACGACTCACGGCCAGTCCTCACAGCCTTACTTCTGCCAGTATCTCGTCTCCTACCTTCCAAACATTACAGAAGCTCTCCTGCGAACCTGCAAGTGCTCTACCATCTGAGCTACCGAAGCACGACTCACGCCCGATCCTCACAGCTTTACTTCTGCCAGATGGTAGAGCACTTGCCCGCGAAAGGCAAACGTCCCGAGTTCGAGTCTCGGTCAGGCACACAGTTTTAAGCTGCCAGGAATTTTCATATCAGCGCACACTCCGCTGCAGAGTGAAGATCTCATTCTGGAAACATCCCCCAGGCTGTGGCTATGCCATGTCTCCGCAGTATCATTTCTTTCAGGAGTGCTAGTTCTGCAAGGTTCGCAGGAGCGCTTCTGTAAAGTTTGGAAGGTAGGAGACGAGATACTGGCAGAAGTAAAGCTGTGAGGACCGGGCGTAGGTCGTGCTTCGGTAGCTCAAATGGTAGAACAGTTGCCCGCGAAAGGCAATGGTCCCGAGTTCGAGTCTCGGTCGGGCACACACTTTTAATCTGCCAGGAAGTTTCAGTTTTTTTTCACATCAGGCTCATTACTTTGTGGTCGCACCCCGTATATAGTGAGAAATAATACACTGATCGAAAAAAATCGCAGCACCAAAAAATAATTAAAGTAATGAAATTTTGGGAATATATTCGTTTATGTACGTACATGATTATCAATGCAAGTCCACAGGTTACTATGAACGCGAGATGAGCCGTTGCAAATGTGAAATGCTAGCACATTAATAATCGGTGTAACCGCCAGAATGTTGAATACAAGCATGCAAACGTGCATGCTTTCAGTTGGACAGGAGCTGGATGTCAGTGTTTTGCTTGGAGCTCCACTCCTGTCGCATTTAGTCCGTCAATACTGGGATGGTTAATGCTGGTTGTGGATGACGGTGGAGCTATCGTCAGATGATGACCCACATACGCTCGACTGGAGACTGATCTCGTGATCGAGCAGGCCAGTGCAACAGATTGCCATTCTGTGGAGCGTGTTGGAACACAACAGCTGTATGTGGGCGAAAGTTATCCTGTTATAAAGCTGTTCATGAATGGCAGCTCAACAAATCGAATCAGCAGACTGACGTACAACTTCGTAGGCAGGGTGCTTGGGATAACCACGACAGTGCTGGTGCTGTCGTATGAAATCTCACCCCAGACCATAACTTCAGGTCTTAAGTCCAGTGTGTCCAGCACGCAGGGCCTCAACCGGCCTTCTTACACTCCTGGAAATTGAAATAAGAACACCGTGAATTCACTGTCCCAGGAAGGGGAAACTTTATTGACACATTCCTGGGGTCAGATACATCACATGATCACACTGACAGAACCACAGGCACATAGACACAGGCAACAGAGCATGCACAATGTCGGCACTAGTACAGTGTATCTCCACCTTTCGCAGCAATGCAGGCTGCTATTCTCCCATGGAGACGATCGTAGAGATGCTGGATGTAGTCCTGTGGAACGGCTTGCCATGCCATTTCCACCTGGCGCCTCAGTTGGACCAGCGTTCGTGCTGGACGTGCAGACCGCGTGAGACGACGCTTCATCCAGTCCCAAACATGCTCAATGGGGGACAGATCCGGAGATCTTGCTGGCCAGGGTAGTTGACTTACACCTTCTAGAGCACGTTGGATGGCACGGGATACATGCGGACGTGCATTGTCCTGTTGGAACAGCAAGTTCCCTTGCCGGTCTAGGAATGGTAGAACGATGGGTTCGATGACGGTTTGGATGTACCGTGCACTATTCAGTGTCCTCTCGACGATCACCAGTGGTGTACGGCCAGTGTAGGAGATCGCTCCCCACACCATGATGCCGGGTGTTGGCCCTGTGTGCCTCGGTCGTATGCAGTCCTGATTGTGGCGCTCACCTGCACGGCGCCAAACACGCATACGACCATCATTGGCACCAAGGCAGAAGCGACTCTCATCGCTGAAGACGACACGTCTCCATTCGTCCCTCCATTCACGCCTGTCGCGACACCACTGGAGGCGGGCTGCACGATGTTGGGGCGTGAGCGGAAGACGGCCTAACGGTGTGCGGGACCGTAGCCCAGCTTCATGGAGACGGTTGCGAATGGTCCTCGCCGATACCCCAGGAGCAACAGTGTCCCTAATTTGCTGGGAAGTGGCGGTGCGGTCCCCTACGGCACTGCGTAGGATCCTACGGTCTTGGCGTGCATCCGTGCGTCGCTGCGGTCCGGTCCCAGGTCGACGGGCACGTGCACCTTCCGCCGACCACTGGCGACAACATCGATGTGCTGTGGAGACCTCACGCCCCACGTGTTGAGCAATTCGGCGGTACGTCCACCCGGCCTCCCGTATGCCCATTATACGCCCTCGCTCAAAGTCCGTCAACTGCACATACGGTTCACGTCCACGCTGTCGCGGCATGCTACCAGTGTTAAAGACTGCGATGGAGCTCCGTATGCCACGGCAAACTGGCTGACACTGACGGCGGCGGTGCACAAATGCTGCGCAGCTAGCGCCATTCGACGGCCAACACCGCGGTTCCTGGTGTGTCCGCTGTGCCGTGCGTGTGATCATTGCTTGTACAGCCCTCTCGCAGTGTCCGGAGCAAGTATGGTGGGTCTGACACACCGGTGTCAATGTGTTCTTTTTTCCATTTCCAGGAGTGTATAAATAACACACGGCTATCACTGGTACCGGGGCAGAACAACAGACCTCAGATCTACCCTCCAATGAGGTCTCGCTTGATACCACTAAGGTCGCAAAGAGCGGTGGTTTGGGGTCAGTGGAATACAGGCTACAGGGCGTCCGGCACTGAGTTGTCCTTGTTTCAAATGGTTCAAATGGCTCTTAAGCACTATTGGACTTAACATCTGACGTCATCAGTCCCCTAGACTTAGAAGTACTTAACCCTAACTAACCTAAGGACATCACACATCCATGCTCGAGGGAGGATTCGAACTTGCGACCGTAGCAGCAGCGCGGTTCCGGACTGAAGGCCTAGAACCGTTCGGTCACAGCGGCCAGCCAGTTGTCCTTGAAGTAACCGACTTGTAACAGTTTGTTGTGTTACTGTAGAGCAGACTGCTGCAGCTGCAGCATGACGTACCAGAAACATACGCCGAACACGATGGTCTTCTCTCTCGGTAGTTCCACGTGGCCGTTCGGAGCCCGGTCTTCTTGCAACAGTACGTACAGCGTGTATTTAAAGCAAACCTGATGTGCATCTTCATAATGCCCCTACTAGTACCAGTCGTATGCGACTGACGCGATATTAGAACCGACATAATCTTTACGATGTAGAAACATACCTACCACCTCTGTTTTATGTCGTACAACTTCTTCCTGGTGTCGCGATTTTTCTCCAGTCTGTGCGTATTGGTTGACTTTTCTAGGAATTTACGCTCCCGGAACTTAAACAGTAGACCATAATTTGATGCAGAACACGTCTCTTGCAGCGTCTGTCACAGTAGTTGGCTTGGCATCTCCGTGACGCTTTCGCCCTTGGTGGATGAACATGTAATGAAATGTGCTGCTCTTCTTCGTATCTTTTCTATTTCCTCTGTCTATCCTATATGCTACAGATCCCATACTGACGACCAATATTCAAGTGTTGTTCGAACGAGTATTTTGCAGATTACTTTCTTTGTTGATGAACTACATTTCCTTTTGATTCTTCCACTGAATCTCAGTGTGGCACCTGCGTTGCTCGCGGTCAATGTTACGTGTCGTTCCACTTCTGATCGCTTCGCTCGTGTACTCCTGGATACTCTGCGGGTGTTCTGTGTACTCTGAGTCCCATGACTTCCAGGGACACGACACAACATTCGCTTTCAGTGGATTAAGTAACCACAGAAGTATTTTCCCTGGATTGATATTTCGGAATACGAGAGTAATGTCCTAGCAACAGTTCCACCTCGGTTGACGTTTGAAAGGAGCTGCAAAACAAGTGACGTTTGCAGATGTTTTGAAACGTATGACAGTCTGTCAACTCGTAGTAGCTGGGAAAAGAGGCAATGCTCCACTGCCAGTCACAGATTCACTTAAAATCACTTGTTCCAGATGAAGATCCACCAGCTATCACAACTGCCCAGTCGCCAAAATCTCTTATTAATGCACAGCTGCAGTGAACCTGAAACTTTTGGAGTTGCCTTCGAGAGGCCATTATTTTGTACGAAGTCATTTTCCGTCGTTTGTCGTCTCAAAGGAATCTCATCCTCGTCGTTGGATAGTGAAATAATGGAGGCGAAAAATTATTTTACCTCTAAGACGACCTTTTTGGCTATTTGGTCAGTCATTTGTTGTTTTCCTGCTAACGATGAAATGGTTTTTTTCATGGAGCATAAATTAATCTGTAGAAAATACGCATCAGTATCTTATAATGTATAGCAAAGGAAGTAATGTATGATGCAAGATGATTATCTACTGTGTTCAACACTTTTTGAATGTTGCAAGAAGTATTGTAAATCACTTACATAAAAAATTTAAAAGGTTTAATGTGAAGAGTGCGGCCATGTTACCTAAATTTTCGCTGGATTATTTACCTGAATAATGATAGTGTCAGTTTCTAATCCTGCCTACCTGTGTTTCCTTAATTCACAATACCCGATGGCTGTGGCATACTATTTGGAAGCCTAATTATTTTCCACTTTCCAAACACTGCACTGTAGATTATACGTCAGCGAATAAACAAAATGTTCTCAACTGAAAGTTAAATTTCTTTTCCTCTTTCTTGCATTGTCTACGGATCATAGAGTTCCCTTGCGATGGGGTCTGATGTTGTATTACTTGGCGATGTACTTATTTTATCCTCGTGGCTCGCGCGCTCTTCCTGCCTCCACATTCGTAGGCTGTGTCTGCGACGTCTCCTCGGCTTGCCGTTAGTTATTTTTGCTTACTGGACTTCATTTACTGGAAATCACGATAAGCGGACAAAGCGACGCTCTTGCTAATTAGATCGCTTAATCTGCTGTGCACTGCACTGGGAACTAATTACTTAGTGTTACGAACAACGTCGATAAAGTAATCGATCTGTATTCGTAAATTATTTCTGCTTTGCGCAAGTATACGAGTACGTGCAGACCGCCAGCACGTCCTCTGCTGGCCACGCCAGTCTTCCATTGCAGGCGTGTCGTCCATCTGAGATTTACCGCCCTATTTTGCTTGCGCTGCTCTGCGCCAATGTCGAACCACGATGCTACCGCAGACGTGCATCGTGTATTCTCGTCTACACACTGCGACCTTCACAAAAATCTGCTGAATTTCTACACCAGTGTTATTCAACTCACTCCTTACCATCCACTAGGGGGCGTCCCAGCTTTCATGCTGGTGACAGTGGGGACTTCAAAAACATTTCCACTGGGTTTCCATAAAATTTTGACGTAAAGTATTTGGCAATTAATTATTATTACATGTTTTAACTTGATGTAGTACTGCTTCATAAACTTCGTAAAGTTACAACGCAACCTTATAAGACAGCATTACAGAGAAAGCACTGGGCGGTTGGCCACTGTGGCCGAGCGGTTCTAGGCGATTCAGTTCGGAACCGCGCTGCTGCTACGGTCGCAGATTCGAATCCTGTCTCGGGCACCGATGTGTGTGATGTCCTTAGGTCAGTTAGGTTTAAGTAGTTCTAAGTTCTAGGGCACTGATGACCTCAGATGTTAAGTCCCATAGTGCTTAGAGCCATTTAAACCATTTTTTAAGACAGGGGAAAGCTATAGTTTAACAATACAGAACATACTGCGTCACACATCTCGTGAAGAGTGAAAATGGCAGCGCAATAAAGACCAAATGAGTAATTTCTGATGAAAGGAAGGAATGTACTGATTAATTAGACATGCAATAGTAATTCAGTTGTGCAAGAAGGTGAGAAGTAAGGGGTTATGGTGGTTTTAAGGTGCTGTCTCTTGATCTTCCATCTCCAGAAATATTGGGAGGTCAACAGAAACATGAGTCAGGACCTTCGTAAGAGGATGAGAAATGTATGACATCTGGAAACTAAGCCAGTAGCTTAACCACTGCGACGCCTCTCTTGGGAAATTGTTTCCTCAACGAGCACCACTCTCTGCACCGTTGTCTGAGCAACCTGTCTCTACAAGCTTACTCCGCATCACACCTTGCCGTGTGCGGCGGAGGGTACTTCTGGTACCAATAACATTTCCTTGCTTCTTTGTCCAGATGCGAATGATGCGTGGGAGTAACGACCGTCGATCTACTTGTGTATGAGCTCTAACTTTTGTGTCCTTTTTTCTTATCTTCTAACGTACACTTTTGGAATTTCTGCGTGTTAACAAAGCCACTGGAGTGACGGCCACTGGAGATTTTTCAGCTCCTCTGTAGCGCTCTCGCGTCAGTTAAACGTTCCCGTGAAGGAAAGCGTCGCTCTCTGTTGGATTTCTTGCCTCTCTTCTGTTTACTTGTGAGCCACATACTGATGAACTGTCCTCAAGAATCAATCGAACAAGTGTATTGTAACCCTCATTTTCCATAGACTAATTACATTTCCTCAGGTTCTTCCAGTGAATATCAGTCTGGCATCTGGCGATTCCACTTTAGGTCGCTGCGGACCGTTACTCATCGATATTTTACGCTTGCTACTGTATACTGTGATTTTTCACCAGTAACGTAATCAGACAATAATGGATCTCTTCGCCTATTTAGGCACATTTTGTTATATTTATTTACATTCGTGGTTAATTTTCTGTCCTTAAATCAGCCTTCCTAAACACAACAGTATCGTTTGGAAAATGTCTCGAACAGCTGCCACTGCTATCCACTAGATAATTAATCTGTACTATTATACAGGGTGAATCAATTAAAACTCACACCGCAAGTATTGCGAAAATGAAAATGCTATTGATGTGCAGTTTCCGCGGAATGGTTTGGTATTCAGGGCCTCATGCTGTTAGCCAATCAGCAGATTATTCTTGTGAAAATATACACTACATGTACATTTTTAAATGGAACAATGACAATTGACATTAACGTACTGAAATTATGATAAATCAGAATGTTATTGGCGTTTGTTGCAGGATTATAGTGTGAGTCGTTTACTAGGTATCGTATTTTGTAAAATTCCCACACAGACACTTGTACAATACCTGTGGTAGAACATACTGAAGAACACTAGTTATGTGGATTCCGACCAGTATAGAGACAACTGACCATCACAGGCTGTGTTCAAAATGAGCACCGGCAGCGGAATTACAAGCTTCCAGTCTGGTATGGAACGACTGTTACATACGTATAAGCATTTCAGCGCAGATGATCGAGTACTTTGCAGTAATACGTCGTTATATTGGCTGGAGTTGGTATGTCCTTGTAGAGAGCGTCTTTTAGCTTTCCCCACAGAAAAAGTCTTCTTTTTCTGTCAACACTCTTCTGACTGGTTTGATGCAGCCCGCCACCAATTCCCCTCTTGTGCTAACCTCTTCATATCAAAGTAGCACTTGCAACCTACACCCTCAATTATTTGCTGGATGTATTTAAATCTCTGTCTTCCTGTACAGTTTTTGCCCTCTACATCTTCCTATAAGTCTATATGTATCAAATCGTGGGAAGGAACGGACCAAGGTAGAGGTTCTCTGCGTCTAATCCGACGATTTGGATACAGTTCGTGAAGACATGCTGTATTACTTCGTGCCCTATAGGCTGGAGAGCCATCTTGTCGTTACCGCAGGTTCTTCCCAGTCTGCGGAAGGAATGCCTTCTAGCATCCGTGGAAGACGGTCTGTTAGCTGGCTGTGACACCTGTGCGCTTTCATTGTTCCGCCTATGGAAAACGGACCCATGAGCTGATAGTTCACTACTCCACACCACACGTTTGCACTCTACAGACATTGCGTTCCACTCGACAACGTCAACGGAGATTGTCAATAGACCAGTAGTGCATGTTTCGGCGGTTTGCCTGCCCACGATTGGTAAATGTGGCTTCATCATTGAACGAGATACATGATACGTCTGGAGTATCCTGTCTTAATGTCTATGCACAGAAGTTAACACGATTCTCATAATCGTCTCCACACAGCCCCTGATGGAGGGAGATGTGATAGCGACATAACGTATCTCGATGGAGAAAGCGTAGAACATTTGCATGTCTCATGCCATTTCCGCGATGCGATTGCACGGGAGAAACATGCGTATCATCCAAGAGCTCTAATTTCCCCCTCTACTGTCGATACTTATTTCTTTCTTTTACTTTGTTTAGGTGTTACAGTACCACTTTCACGTAACTGGTTGAGGAGGTTTACGAATAATTGCCGAGATCGATGATGTGTTGTGGGACATCTTGCAGGATACACCATACAAGAACGAAATTCATTCTTCCTTCACTCTCCAAACACTACGAGCATGTCGACTTACTCTGCACTGGTAAATCGCTTCGTCCACTCACGACTTACTGCTTGGGCTATCACACCCTAACTGATTAGCAAGACCCAATGCACTCATGGAACACACAAGCACACTGTAAGCGAACATAACAACAGCGTACCAATAACTGCTCTGGCTGAACGACACATATAAGTGTCGGTGTAGAAACTTCTCATAATATGATATCTCGTTAACGATTCTGACTACAATCCTTCAACAGACACCACTGACATTCTAATTTGTCATACTTTTAGATTTTTTTAATGTCAGTAGGCATTGTTCCATTTAAAAGTGTATGAAGTGCACAAATTTTACACGTTCTAAGTTGTTATAATAAGCTGTTGATCGGCTAATAATACGAGTCTCTAACTACCAATCCATTCTGTGAAAACCGCACATCAATAGCATTTTTCATTTACGCAACACAGTTTTAGATGATTCAATCGGTATAAAGACAAGTGGTTGTATTACATTATTGCCAAAAGTCTCGAAAACCTCTTGATTGATTTACTTCACATTTTAACACAATACTCCGATAAGCGTTCGGACGGACATAGCCTACAAGTAGGGTGACGTTTATTAAAATATATGAAAAACAAACGTAAATTAGTTACAAACTACGGTTTGCACAAACATTATTCAACATGTAAACCTGACTACAGGTATTCACATTAATTTTATGACATGTTCGATGTGTCTGCCATCGCTGCCGACGATATGACGCAGACGAATAGTGAAATTTTGCATGACCCGCTGAAGCGTCGGAACGTCGATGCTGACGATGACCTCCTAAATGGCTGTTTTCGACTCAGCAATGGTTTCGGGGCTATTTCTGCACACCTTGTCTTTAATATAGCCGCACAAAAAGGAATCGCATGTATTCCGGAGATTATGGCCGCCAATCAAGAAACATGACAGTGACCTCTGGGTGGCCAAGAGCCAGAATACAGTCCCCAAAGTGCTCCTCCAGGACGTCAAACACTCTCCTGCCTCGATGAGGTCTAGCTCCGTCTTGTACGAACCACATTTTTTAGAAATCAGTGTTACTTTGGGTAAAAGAGACGAAACAATCCTCACGTATCAGTCGGTAGTCACCGTGCCATCAAGGGATATCACAAAGATTATTGCGGGACTGGACACTGCACACCACATAGACAACAGTTGAGGGTGAAGAGACACTTCGACTGCGAAATGCGGGTTGTCAGTCCTCCAAATGCGCCAATTTTGCTTATTGACGAACCCATCCAAATGGCTCTGAGCACTATGGGACTCAACTGCTGTGGTCATCAGTCCCCTAGAACTTAGAACTACTTAAACCTAACTAACCTAAGGACGTCACACACATCCATGCCCGAGGCAGGATTCGAACCTGCGACCGTAGCAGTCGCACGGAACCCATCCAAATGAAAGTGGGCTAAACCAAACCATGCGCATATTAATTACCATCATGCCCCGTGGCCAACCGTGCAGTTTGAACGTCCTAACGCAAACCCTTCAAAAGTTGTGGTGATTTAATTTCATATAGTTCAATAATTGTCACCCTATATTTTTAATATACGTGATGTTCCAAAAGAAATGATCTGTTTTCAGAACTGCATATTTAATGATACTAGAAACATGGAACGAATTGCAAAATACGCACGGAATCCTAACGTTTTAGCTATGCTATTACAAGTGCTCTATGTGTCCACAAGCACATCGAGCTTCATATAGCCGACAGCTAAATTCTTCGTAAACTTTACACAATGTATCTCCTCTTACAGAAGTTACGGCGGGTGTTATTCTCTTCTCCACTTATTCTTTCTCATGTTGTAAAGGGTAGATGAACATACTTTCCTTCACGCATCCCTACAAGAAAAATCGCTTGGGGACATGTCTGGCGATCTTCGAGGCCAATAATGGAAGGCAGTGTCTCGGGGTACCGTTTGCCCTGTCCAGCGTTGAGCTATCTTCAAATACAGAAGAAATGGCTTTTTCAGGAGGACGCCGATGACTTCATTTTCCAACAAGATGGAGCTCCGCCACACTGGCGCAACAACGTACGTCAGTTTGACAATAACAGCCTTCTTTGCTGCTGAACAGGAATATATATATATATATATATATATATATATATATATATATATATATATATATATATGTTGTTGTTGTAGTCTTCAGTACTGAGACTGGTTTGATGCAGCTCTCCATGCTACTCTATCCTGTGCAAGCTTCTTCATCTCCCAGTACCTACTGCAACCTACATCCTTCTGAATCTGCTTAGTGTATTCATCTCTTGGTCTCCCTCTACGATTTTTACCCTCCACGCTGCCCTCCAATGCTAAATTTGTGATCCCTTGATGCCTCAAAACATGTCCTACCAACCGATCCCTTCTTCTAGTCAAGTTGTGCCACAAACTTCTCTTCTCCCCAATCCTATTCAATACCTCCTCATTAGTTACGTGATCTACCCACCTTATCTTCAGCATTCTTCTGTAGCACCACATTTCGAAAGCTTCTATTCTCTTCTTGTCCAAACTGGTTATCGTCCATGTTTCACTTCCATACATGGCTACACTCCATACAAACACTTTCAGAAACGACTTCCTAACACTTAAATCTATACTCGATGTTAACAAATTTCTCTTCTTCAGAAACGATTTCCTTGCCATTGCCAGTCTACATTTTATATCCTCCTTACTTCGACCATCATCAGTTATTTTACTCCCTAAATAGCAAAACTCCTTTACTACTTTAAGTGTCTCACTTCCTAATCTAATCCCCTCAGCGTCACCCGATTTAATTAGACTACATTCCATTATCCTCGTTTTGCTTTTGTTGATGTTCATCTTATATCCTCCTTTCAAGACCCTGTCCATTCCGTTCAACTGCTCTTCCAAGTCCTTTGCTGTCTCTGACAGAATTACAATGTCATCGGCGAACCTCAAAGTTTTTACTTCTTCTCCATGAATTTTAATACCTACTCCGAATTTTTCTTTTGTTTCCTTTACTGCTTGCTCAATATACAGATTGAATAACATCGGGGAGAGGCTACAACCCTGTCTCACTCCTTTCCCAACCACAGCTTCCCTTTCATGCCCCTCGACTCTTATAACTGCCATCTGGTTTCTGTACAAATTGTAAATAGCCTTTCGCTCCCTGTATTTTAGCCCTGCCACCTTCAGAATTTGAAAGAGAGTATTCCAGTTAACGTTGTCAAAAGCTTTCTCTAAGTCTACAAATGCTAGAAACGTAGGTTTGCCTTTTCTTAATCTTTCTTCTAAGATAAGTCGTAAGGTTAGTATTGCCTCACGTGTTCCAACATTTCTACGGAATCCAAACTGATCTTCCCCGAGGTCCGCTTCTACTAGTTTTTCAATTCGTCTGTAAAGAATTCGCGTTAGTATTTTGCAGCTGTGACTTATTAAACTGATAGTTCGGTAATTTTCACATCTGTCAACACCTGCTTTCTTTGGTATTGGAATTATTATATTCTTCTTGAAGTCTGTGGGTATTTCCCCTGTCTCATACATCTTGCTCACCAGATGGTAGAGTTTTGTCATGACTGGCTCTCCCAAGGCCATCAGTAGTTCTAATGGAATGTTGTCTATTCCCGGGGCCTTGTTTCGACTCAGGTCTTTCAGTGCTCTGTCAAACTCTTCACGCAGTATCTTATCTCCCATTTCATCTTCATCTACATCCTCTTCCATTTCCATAATATTGTCCTCAAGTATATCGCCCTTGTATAAACCCTCTATATACTCCTTCCACCTTTCTGCCTTCCCTTCTTTGCTTAGAACTGGGTTGCCATCTGAGCTCTTGATATTCATACAAGTGGTTCTCTTCTCTCCAAAGGTCTCTTTAATTTTCCTGTAGGCAGTATCTATCTTACCCCTAGTGAGACACGCCTCTACATCCTTACATTTGTCCTCTAGCCATCCCTGCTTAGCCATTTTGCACTTTCTGTCGATCTCATTTTTGAGACGTTTGTATTCCTTTTTGCCTGCTTCATTTACTGCATTTTTATATTTTCTCCTTTCATCAATTAAATTCAATATTTCTTCTGTTACCCAAGGATTTCTATTAGCCCTCGTCTTTTTACCTACTTGATCCTCTGCTGCCTTCACTACTTCATCCCTCAGAGCTACCCATTCTTCTTCTACCGTATTTCTTTCCCCCATTCCTGTCAATTGTTCCCTTATGCTCTCCCTGAAACTCTCTACAACCTCTGGTTCTTTCAGTTTATCCAGGTCCCATCTCCTTAAATTCCCACCTTTTTGCAGTTTCTTCAGTTTCAATCTGCAGTTCATAACCAATAGATTGTGGTCAGAATCCACATCTGCCCCTGGAAATGTCTTACAATTTAAAACCTGGTTCCTAAATCTCTGTCTTACCATTATATAATCTATCTGATACCTATTAGTATCTCCAGGATTCTTCCAGGTATACAACCTTCTTTCATGATTCTTGAACCAAGTGTTAGCTATGATTAAGTTATGCTCTGTGCAAAATTCTACAAGGCGGCTTCCTCTTTCATTTCTTCCCCCCAATCCATATTCACCTACTATGTTTCCTTCTCTCCCTTTTCCTACTGACGAATTCCAGTCACCCATGACTATTAAATTTTCGTCTCCCTTCACTACCTGAATAATTTCTTTTATCTCGTCATACATTTCATCAATTTCTTCATCATCTGCAGAGCTAGTTGGCATATAAACTTGTACTACTGTAGTAGGCATGGGCTTTGTGTCTATCTTGGCCACAATAATGCGTTCACTATGCTGTTTGTAGTAGCTAACCCGCACTCCTATTTTTTTATTCATTATTAAACCTACTCCTGCATTACCCCTATTTGATTTTGTATTTATAACCCTGTAATCACCTGACCAAAAGTCTTGTTCCTCCTGCCACCGAACTTCACTAATTCCCACTATATCTAACTTTAACCTATCCATTTCCCTTTTTAAATTTTCTAACCTACCTGCCCGATTAAGGGATCTGACATTCCACGCTCCGATCCGTAGAATGCCAGTTTTCTTTCTCCTGATAACGACGTCCTCTTGAGTAGTCCCCGCCCGGAGATCCGAATGGGGGACTATTTTACCTCCGGAATATTTTACCCAAGAGGACGCCATCATCATTTAATCATACAGTAAAGCTGCATGTCCTCGGGAAAAATTACGGCTGTAGTTTCCCCTTGCTTTCAGCCGTTCGCAGTACCAGCACAGCAAGGCCGTTTTGGTTAATGTTACAAGGCCAGATCAGTCAATCATCCAGACTGTTGCCCCTGCAACTACTGAAAAGGCTGCTGCCCCTCTTCAGGAACCACATGTTTGTCTGGCCCCTCAACAGATACCCCTCCGTTGTGGTTGCACCTACGGTACGGCCATCTGTATCGCTGAGGCACGCAAGCCTCCCCACCAACGGCAAGGTCCATGGTTCATGGGGGAAGATATATATATATATATATATATATATATATATATATATATATATATATATATATGATTAATGGAAAATCTCATATAAAGATGTGAAACAAATACTAACAAAGAGATAGTGGGCTGGCCAGTACTTACCTCAGCTCAGTACTGCCGATAAAAAAAAAATAAATAAAAAATAAAAAAAAAACCAGAACCGAAAATTTACGTTCCTAGCTTTCTCTTCTTCCCTTTCTTTCCCCTCACTCCTCCCTGATGAAGGAACATTTATTCCGAAAGCTAGGAACGTAAATTTTCGGTTCTGGTTTTTTTTTGTGTATCTATCGGCTGTACTGAGCTGAGGTAAGTACTGACCAGCCCCTCTATCTCTTTGTTAGTATTTGTTTTGGCTCCCTGCTCGTCGTCAGACATGTGGTGTCTAGGAATCCTGCATGCTCGGTTCACTACACATTGAAGCAAATTGCATTAATGAAAAAAAATGTGTGTGAAATCTCATGGGACTTAACTGCTAAGGTCATCAGTCCCTAAGTTTACACACTACTTAACCTAAATTATCCTAAGGACAAACACACACATCCATCCCTGAGGGAGGACTCGAACCTCCACCGGAATCAGCCGCACAGTCCCTGACTCCATGACTGCATTAATGAGTTTTATTATATAAAAGTAAATTACAATATTTAGCTATGACAAATTACACAGAAGTGTCGCAAGCAAAGGGCGACATTCAATACAATCTTCTTTAGTGTAGACAATAGATAGTACAAGTGAGTAACTAGTGTGGACACTTCTATCCAAGTGCCTAATCTTCAAGCTGCTATTCAACTGGGGCGTCGCCAGTCGGTCGCTGCGCTTATATCCTCTCTACATAGGTGCCGCTACTGTCGCATTGTCGTACTGGAGAGTGCTCGGTCAGCGTGCGATTGGCTGAGGTCTTCTCGCAGCCAGCTCTTCTCTATCGTTCCCGACTGGTTTGCCCGCGCTTGACTCTATGCCATGACACTATACGCAGGGGAAAAGTTGTTGGCAAAAATATCGAAAAAATCCTGACAAATTTACTTCAGATATTTACATACTACTCTAATAATCGTTAGAAGGGATATAATATATATATCGAAAACTAGAACAACGTATTTAAAATTTTTGTGTGATACTGTAATTAAAACATACACTGAGAATGAGTACATATTTTTTCAAACGGCAATGTACAGGTTTTCCTTTGAAGGCCACTGTGAGAAACAAAATAGTGTGCTATGCTATCCTGTGAAACAGTGCGGTAACGCTTCGTTTCCTGCAGTCGTTTCAGCTGCGATATCAGAGTATTTAAACCAATAGGTTTCAGGTATATTCTTACTCCTCGTATACTATGTGATCAAAAGCATCAACGCACCTGGCTGAAAATGACTTTCAAGTTCGAGGCGCCCTCCATCGGTAATGCTGGAATTCAACATGGTGTTGGCCCACCCTTAGCCTTGATGACAGCTTCCACTCTCGCAGGCATACATTCAATCAGGTGCTGGAATGTTTCTTGGGGAATGGCAGCCCATTCTTCACAGAGCTGCACTGTCAGATGAGACCTAGCACGAAGTCGGCGTTACAAAACATCCCAAAGTGTTCTGTAGGATTCAGGTTAGGAATCCGTGCAGGTCAGTCCAGGAATGTTATTGTCGTGTAGACACTCCGCCCTAGGCCGTGCGTTATGAACAGGCGCTCGATTGTGTTGAAAGATACAATCACCATCTTCGAATCGCTCTTCAACAGTGGGAAGCAAGAAGATGCTTAAAACATCAATGTAGACCTGCGCAAACCAACAAGGGGTCCAAGCCCCCTCCATGTAAACACGACCACACCACAACGCCACCGCCACCAAATTTTATGGTTGGCACACACACGCTGGTAGATGACATTCACCGGGCATTCACCCACACCCTACCATCGGATGGCCACATTGTGTACCGTAATACGTCACTCCACACAACGTTTCTCCACTGTTCAGTCCTCCAATGTTTACATTCCTTACACCAAGCGAGGCGTCGTTTGCCATTTACCGGCGTGATATGTGGCTCATGAGCACCGTTCGACTATGAAATCCAAGTTTTCTCACCTCCCACCTAACTGTCATAGTACTTGCAGTGGATCCTGATGCAGTTTGTAATTCCCGAGTGCTGGTCTGAATAGATATCTGCCTATTACACATTACAATCGTTTTCAACCGTCGACGGTCTCTGTCAGTCAACAGACGAGGTCGCCCTGTACGCTTTTGTGCTATACTTGTCCCTTCACGTTTCCTCTTCACTATCACATCGGAAACAATCGACCTAGGAATGTTTATTAGTGTGGAAATCTCGCGTACAGACGTATGACACAAGTGACACCCAATCAAAAATGGTTCAAATGGCTCTGAGCACTATGGGACTTAACTGCTGAGGTCATCGGTCCCCTAGAACTTAGAACTACTTAAGCCTAACTAACCTAAGGACATCACACACATCCATGCCCGAGGCAGGATTCGAACCTGCGACCGTAGTGGTCGCGCGGTTCCAGACTGTAGCGCCTAGGACCACTTGGTCCCACCGGCCGGCTGACACCCAATCCCTGACCACGTTCGAAGTCTGTGAGTTCCACTCACCACCCCATTCTGCTCTCTCACGATGTCTAATGACTGAGGTAGCTGATTTGCAGTACCTGGCAGAAGATGGCAGCAAAATGCACCTAATATGAAAAACGCATGTGTTTCTATGTGTCCCTATACTTTTGATCACATAGTTTTAAACAAAAATTGTACACACATCTATGTGTTTTTTATGTTTTCTTCCATAGATTTGCTTTTAACAGAAAACAGGCAGGCTGGAACTGTGGACTGTCGGCATATGATTAGAACAGTATTACGGTATCTGAGTCGTCCGAAACTTTGTAAGCCTTCCCGATTTCAGATGAAAACTATGGGAAGTACTGTTACGGTAGCTAGTATATTCACTGCTCCAGCAGCAGGGGGTCATTCATACGCAATATAGCAATGATCCCAACCAATTTATTCAGTTATTTTATGCTACTTTAGTTCCTAATCAAAGTTCCGTTGCCAATAACAAAGTACAAGGTTCAAGGTCAGCGAAAGGGAAGAGGAGGTGGACGGAGTGAAGGGAGAGGAGGAGAAGGTGAGAGGTAGGAGCGTAGGGGGTGGGTAGAAAGAGTAGGAGGAGGAGGAAGAGGAGTAGGGGTTAGACAAAAGGAGGGGATATAAGCGTATGAACAGAGAGAGGAGGGAAACGTATGGTATATTAGGGCGTATATGCAATTCCCATACGCATTTAGCAACTGCAAAGGATTTCCAGTTTCTCTAGTACTGATTATAAACACTAACGGCCCCATAACGCAGCCCTGGGTTAAGTTGCTGCATTGATCTACGTGGGTGGCTACTACAGGGGTGAACTAGCGTTAATTTTTTGTCAGCACGAGCGTCTTTTCCTCACTAAGAGGTCAATGAAAAGATCCAACTGGCATCATGGTGTCAACTGAGAAGGTACTCGAAGGAGCGGCTCCGGTTAAGGAAGTTGGTGAGCAGCAGATCGGAGAGCAGATAAATGATGTTCTGAAAACTTACATGAAATACCTATTATCACAGTGTATGAAGACACGTTGGTCGAAACGCTACGGACTTCAACTAAAAGAAGATTAATTAAGGCGGTTCTTTAGCTGTAGCACAAAAGTGCTTTTTCATTAATAAAGTTAGAAACGTACCAATTGATTAAGAAATTTCAAAACACTAATTGCTGTGGTTTGTGTTAATCTACTATCACCATCGATAGATAAATTACTTCGACGAAGTATTAATTCTCTGATAATGAAGTATATCAACTGACAGACTGTGGCTAATTAAAAGTTTTAATTACGGAAATATGACTCGTGCTCCAAACCCGTAATTACACAGAAACTTCTTGGAAACAGGAAGAGGTACATCAGTTTAATGTAACTCGTCGTCGTATTTAGTTGATATTTTTCATTAGGAATGAAATACAGAACTAAATCAAAAATAATATAAAACACAATAGCATTTTTCTGAATGATGAAAATCTCATAGTAATAATTCAAACGTAGTAATCTACCTTCCAATGAAAAAAATAGAAGATTAAAACAGGCTCACAGAGAACACCACGTCATTTCTGACGCACTGAAATAATTACTCTCAAATACACTAAACTGCGCTAAATGGATTTCAGTAGTTCGCTATACGTTTTAGTAATGTGCATACCCGTCGTTCAAATACTGAAATGCAATCATCGCAGAGGAAATTACGGACGTAATATGAACGCTACGATTAATTTAGATGCTTCTGAGCCGGCGTTACGCTGTTTGGTAAACATCATGTTTCCGCAGTTACGGGCCACGATGCATTTACGAACTATGTATTTATTCCGAACAGCTCAGGAAATCGTTCCAACGGCTCTAGCACAAAACAACCATTGTGGATCAACGGTCCGAAGATTTTCTGGCAGCGCAGTCATTTTTTCGAACAACTTTTCGGATGAGAACTCTCCAACAAAACTGAGATGGAGGCAAATGAATGGAATTTGCTCTCGTTTCTCGATAAGTACATTTCACAACTTATGTCGTGGGAGCAGCGCACTTCATGCAGCTCACTATGCTGTTTTATTCGAGGCTTAAACACAGATCTTCTGTTAATGAGATTTTACTTGCGAGCTTAAAATACAATAAAAGGCCATTGTGTTTGATAGAGAGAAATTTATTACGTTGACGCACGTGATGGAGTGATGACGATGTTTGCGGCGATTGTGTGATGGAAGCAGTTACGCATGGCAGTTACATTGAAACGTTCCTTCACGTCTCTGTCGTGCTGGAACTTCCGTAGTATCAGATGAGGATTCCACGTACTCTTAAACTGGCGAAGAGTCCATGTACTCCTATTCTGTCCTCGCACGGGACACAAAAGCTTACGTGGAGCTGTGCGAGTTTTGTGACGCCATTTGCTGTTGTTACACACTGAGGAAGCACTGCGGGGCGTGAAACACGAAATAAGTTGTGCGATAGTTCGATAGTGTGCAACGAAACGATTAAGCAATCAAAGGCAAGGACGTTCTCTGCGTCACAAGCAGATATTGGAAGAACGTACGGTGGATTTCTTAGTTATCAGTTGAAGCTCATATATAGTGGCTTTGGCATTGTAACTTGAATATCCTATTAATATATACTCAAAGAATCAGCACATTGATCTCTCGAAAAAGGCGTCGCTATTGGTATGATTTGTCGTAATAACATGACGGGACACTCATATCGGTGGCTAAGCAATTGTCGTAATCGGTAATTTCCGTATTATAATTTCTGTACTATAAAAGTATGCAGTTTCAGGACAAAGGCACGTTGAAGATACTTAGACTGACTTTATCGTGGATCTTACGTCCAGCGCAAAGCCCCAAGTGACTGGATAAAAGCGTAGGTGAGTACTGTGTACAAAAAGGACAAAAGAGCGGGTCTGCAAACTTACAGACTAATATCCGTAACATCGATTTGCTGCAGAATCATTGAACATATTCTCAGCTGTAATATGATTAATTTTTTGAGGTTGAGAAGCTTGTGTCCATGAATCACTATGATTTCAGAAAGGATCGCTTGTGAGAAACTGTTTAATCTCACATGATATATTGCGAAGTACGGATGGATGGCAACAGCCAGATTTCATATTTCTAGATTTCTGGAAACCATTTGACACCGTGCTCCATTGTATGCTGTTAAAAAAGGTAGGAGCATATGGAATTAGTTCACAGATACGTGAGTGGCGCGAATATTTCTTCAGTTACAGAAATCTGTACGTTATCCTCGACGGCGATTGCTCTTTACGCACATGGTTATCGCCAGAAGTGTGATAGGACCGATGTTGTTCTCTATGTACATAAATGATTTGGCTGACAGGTTGGGCAGTGATCTATGATTGTTTCCTGATGATACTGTGGTGTACGGTAAGGTGTCGAAGATCATTTACTAATGTTTATGGTCCCTTGGCAATAGAACAAATGCGAACTCCTCACTGAATGCAATCACAAAACACGGGCATTTATGTCACATAATCAGACATTCGAAAACTCACTCAACTAAACGTATAGCATACTTCCCGTTGAAGTAGCGTCATGAAATTTGGGAAGGAGCATAGTTTCACAGTACAGGTAAGTGGAAGAAACTCAGAAAATTATTAATCTGTAATTATATCATACGAAAAAAAATTTCTTTCCTTATTTGGCATCCGACTTCAATTCAGTAATTGGAGGTGTTGGAATCCATGGGATTGATATCTGGTGAGTATCAATGTCAAAAAAGAAAAAAAAAGAAAAAAAATGGCTCTGAGCACTATGGGACTTAACTTCTGAGGTCATCAGTCGCCTAGAACTTAGATCTACTTAAACCTAAATAACCTAAGGACATCGCACACATCCATACCCGAGGCAGAGTATCAATGTATCGTAGATAAGAGGTAAAAACTGTTCAGATTTTCGATTCGTAGAATGGATGAAATGTCTATATACATAAATAACTGTGTCCGGAACCATCAGTGCGCGAGTCCGACTCACACCTGGCCAATTTTATAATATTTAAGGAGTAATGGAAATAGTACATGAAAAATTAATTGTCATAATCCCTAAACAACTTTGTTTCTTAAATAGTGAGTGCTAACTGAAGAAAAGAGTTATTGGTTTCATGGCTCTCTTGTTATCATAGTAGTATCCAACAAAGAAAAAAAAACAGTAACACGTCACTTTCAGTAGACATTTCTTCATAGCTGGCCAGGCTTCCTGATGATACTAAAGTGTACTGTAGTCTGAAAGTGGTTCTCTGTACCCTCTGCCAATCACTCGAGCGTGAACTGCAGAGTAACCATGTAGACCTAGACGTCTGTGCATGTGGCGTGGAAAGTGCTGCAGAGCACTTGCCCTGGGAACGGCAGCTCGGTTATCTGGAATCTGCTGCGTGGCCTGGAGAAGACGCAGAGCAGCACGTGGCGTCGGCTGGCGGAGGGCGGTGGGCGGAGGGCGGAGGGTGCTGGCCGAGATAGCGCCGTCTGGGGCCGCCGGGCCCCGCCCTATCAGGCTGGGGCAGCCCTGCAGGGCAGCAGGCAGCGAGCGACGGCGCATGCTGACAGCCGACACTGGGGGCCAGCCCGCTGCTCTCACCGGTAACGGAACCACGGCAGCGGAGATGGTAGGCGTTGCGAATACCGAAACGTCCGATACCGGACAACAGCCTTGACCCGTGGCATCATCATGATGGCGGACAGCCATGTCACCTCTATCCACTGCGATGTCCGTAACGTCATAGGTTCAGGACTACAAGACGCACATTAGTTTTTAAGCAATTTTTAAAAAAATTACATTTTTATAATTTTTATTATTAGATTGCAAAGCAGGACTAAAAAAGAAATACTTGCTTTCTAAAACCTAACTGACATCTAAAATCCCTGAAAATATCTATCTGAACTTACTTCTTCTTATTCTTCTTCCTCTTCTTCACATCGTTGTTCTCTTCACATATAAGGTGATCTTCACTGCCATCGAGAGCATTACTTATGCCGTACTTCTTGAAAGATTTAACAAAAATGCCTTCCCTCACTGTAGGCGACGATTATTTTATCCACTGCCATACTTGTTCGCGTGGTTTCACCCATGATCCATTTGTTCAATTCCTCTCTCATATACACTTTTAAGGGAAGTAGGACGTCAAACTGGCCGACTTGGAGCAGGAGAGACACGACAGGACATTTTAATTTCCGCTGTCTATACTTTTACAAATAAACTCATAAAACTTTGACAGCATAACGAGGAAGGATGCAGGATTCATACTCATAGCAGTGGCAGCTCAAAAACGTAACAAAATACATTCTTTTACATATGAAATTTCACCATTTTTTCACTTACTACTGGCTGCATTTGTTGCTATAGGTACACTTTTCTTCCTAAGGAAGAGAGATTCTGCGATGAATTTTGTACAGCATGCAAACTATAGTTGTAGGTGTATGAAACTCTAGAATTTATTTAATTTGTGAAAATGTGAATGAACTGTTACATTTTTAAATTTCATGTTTATAAAAATACTCAAATTTTGTAGTTAATTATCTCAATGTTTACCACAGTTTTTTTAATATATTTGGAAAATTCTAGAGCTTCATTCACCTGTAAGTACTATTTATATGCTGTGCAAAATTCATCGAAGAATATCTCTTACTTAGGAAGAAAACTGTACCTATAGCAACAAATGCAGCCAGTATTAAGTGAAAAAATGATGAAGTTTCACATGTGAAAAAAGGTATTTTGCTACGTTTTTGAACTTCCACTGCTATGAGTGTGAGTCCTCAATTCTTCCTGGTCATGCTGACAAAGTTTTATGAATTTATTTGTAAAAGTATAGACAGTAGAAATTAAAATGTCCTGTGGTACCTCTCCTGCTCCAAGTCGGCCCGTTTGACGTCCTACCCTTCTTAACGGTTTATTTATCGAGACATCAAGAGGTTGCAATTGTGAAGTAATTCCTCCCAGAATAGCAGCAAGCTCTGCATTTCCCGGCCTCAGTTCCTCATTCACAGAGTTTTTCAAATGACCACTAAACTGATCTAGCAGAAGAAGAGAACTCTTCTTCAATGAAGCACCTTTCTTTGTATCCCAGACTGTGAATCCATAATTTCATACCAGCCTCGTCCATCCAACCCTAGTCATGTACGTGAACAACAACACCTGGCCGTATTTCAGAAGGTTTTGTCGTTATTTTGTGCTTGAAAATGATCATAGGATTACGTTTAGTACCGTCTGCACAGCATGAAAGTACGACGCTGGAGCCGGCCGTAGTGGCCGTGCGGTTCTAGGCGCTACAGTCTGGAACCGAGCGACCGCTACGGTCGCAGGTTCGAATCCTGCCTCGGGCATGGCTGTGTGTGATGTCCTTAGGTTAGTTAGGTTTAATTAGTTCTAAGTTCTAGGCGACTAATGACCTCAGAAGTTAAGTCGCATAGTGCTCAGAGCCATTTGACGACGCTGGAGTGCACTTTGACATATCCACTTGTTTTTATATTTATTGTTTAGCACCTTTCACGGCAACAGTTCTGTTAATCAGCATCTCAAATATCAGAGGAGTTTCGTCCATATTCGCTATTTGACTTAATTCCTGACTGGTTTTCTTTCGATGTTAAATGATATACACATGGAAAGATAATATTTTCTCTTCATATTCCAGTGGCTTTTTCTGAGATATTTTCGTTTTGGTCCGCGTGTTCAATCCATGACACTTCATAAATCTGTAGCACCAAACAACTCCACTCATTAGGTCTGCTGTGTTCCACCGTAGCGCTAGATTACAAGTGCGTATTTGAATAATTTTTGTATGGATTCCAGTACCACTTTGACGGTGTCCTTGAATCCATTTCAATACATCATATTCTAGTTTTGGCCATTTTGCATTCTGTTCTCTATTGGCACATTTAATCTTTCTCACTTTTTTCAGTTCTTCTTCACTAGGCCTCCAATCATGAATGGCGTTTTCTTTTGACGGAGGGCCAAAATCCGCTCTGATGCTGTGTTTCCAAGTTCTTCTGCAGATGCTATTACTTCCAGCTTGTATCCCGCGTCATATATATACCTTAAATTTTTTCCGTTACAAAACTAACTACTGACAATAATATTGTACTGTTACCGATAAGACAAATCACTTTCACTTCAAGTTCACTGGCACCGTGCACTGCAATGACGCATCATAGACTAGACAGTATTGTGGGTTTACGATGGCGGGAACGGAGGGCGACAGCAAGCTTGTGAATTCCTGCAATTCATGTTCGTCGCATCGGGCATGCTCCAGCCAGTCGAATGCAATTTTTAAGACTGACGGTAATTTTAAATCAAACACTAGACATTTTATATTGATTTCGAGTATAGGACGCACCCGAATTTTGGAAGCAATTTTTTGAATGTGGTAAGAAAAGGAAAACAAATCTGTATTTGCTCGTATCAGTTTTTACTTTCATGCCTGGATGAACACAGACTGTTGGCATTAGACGGCCGTCCGAAACTACTTCGAAATAAATTCACTGAATGGCACTAACTTGGCTTCAGCTGTGTTTACAGTAAGTGGGAAATCCGGGCTCAAACCCAATTCCGGTACAAATTTTCATGCGTTACCAATAGGCAGCACATCTATACACAATACAGCACATGCCAAGTCATTCATATTCAGCGAATTTATTTATAAGTAAGCATATTAATTTGAAGAAGAACAAACTAACGGGACACGGCGAGTGTTAGGAGGTTTGGGTGACAGGGAAAAATACACACGACATTCCTTACTTAAATACAGTATTCAAGCAAATAATACACAAAAATCAGTAATGTCCACACTACATAGACGACACGCAAAATAGCCACACAATTCGGTATCAGTACGTTCAGTTAACATAATTAGTAAACTGAAGTAAACGATACAATCGAAAAAGAAAATCTACAAGGAATAGTATCGAAAAAGTCACTAACTAAGAACCAAACAGCACTACAAATTCTGGTATCCTAAAATTCATTTAAACTATATAGCTAGAACAGGGTCCACAATACGAAGAGACCAAAACTCGTTGCAATATCTGGTATCGAAGGTTTCACATGGTCTATATAGCTAAAGTGAATGCCTCGATTTTTTTCCGTTGTTGCTATTTCAATCCCCCACAACAAGGACGGGCTGGCCGCAGATAAAAATCACTCTACAGCCAAAGACTACATAAACTGCATTTGAAGGTGGTTAAAATATGTAGAAGGTAATGATAATAAATGATTTCTTTAAAAAAATACGTAAGTGGACGATATTAACGATTTTACAATGACAATAAACGAGGATTTTGTAAAATATTTAGATGGAAAATATTGATGGGTTTTAAAACTCGTTTGACGAATTTACATTAACGTTAAAATATAGTCACTAATGAATATGAATGATGCAATAGTGCAATGGGGATGCTAGGTGGCACATGAGAAAATTGTCATGACGAAGGTGCGATGATGAGTATAACTATAGGGTCCTGTAAAAGCGCAGGTAGCGACTAGAAGTCAGCACAGTGGGTGTAGGGAGAAATATAAAATGGGAGAGTGGTGCGTGGCGCAAATTTATGATTAGGGTTGGAGAGAGCGGTACATATCGGGACAGATTTCATTGTTGGGGAGGGGGTTAAAACTCTGGCGAGGGAGAATGGATTATGCGTGAAGAAGCATGGAACGTGTAGTGTGGACGTAGTGTCACCGCAGTAAGTCCTCGATACCAAACTGCCAACCCATACTTCGGATTTTCCTACAGATTAATCCGTCACCGCAGACGGTTTTCCAACATTTACATTTGTTGGCTGCGCCAAAACAGAGACCGACTATAACATTCGAAACTAACATAAATCTCGGGTTACATTACCAATCAATCCGTCATCATATTCACTATTTTTCGTGCTAGTTCGCACATTTATCAAAAGAGATACCACTTCTACATTCGCTTTATGACACTAGTTGACACATAATCTGCAAAAAGCGCACCTACAGCCCTCAGGTGGTGTTGCTAACTGAACGTCGGTCTTGACTAATACCTAAGTTTAGTAAAAAAAGCCATACATCAAGAAACAAAAGAGCAAACACTTTTATATCAACCACAACACCGAAATCACTCACCCCCCCCCCCCCCAACTAACGCTCGTCCACAACACAAAATACAAATAAAAGTAGAACTAATACAAATGAAATCCTGCACTACTTCAGATTAACCTAGAACATAACAAACATCAGTCATTTTCATGTATGTACCACACAGGTGTCCCATACAAATTCTTCCAAACACTAAAAACTTAATGGTGCTGATCATATGATCTTCATTGATAGCGACGTTCAACGAATGGCTGTTCAACTGGTCACATCTGTACCAACTAATAGTTAAAAAAAATAATTTATAAAATCGCTCAAAACTGTCTAACTGCGGAGTGCTTTTTGTATAATCTACCCTACCACTTGGCACGTAAGGAGTGCTATGAAAAGGAAAATATTGAGTCAGTGAAAACAGCCCCTTCCAGGTAGGGGGATCTCCCTGACATGCCCACTGGTAGTCATCAGAAGAACACCTGTTTTCAATGAGGAAGGTGGAGCTCTATTTTTGGAGAAAGAGTCACTCTATTCCCTGTACACATGAAGTTTTTATTATATAAATTACCATGCACATACGGGTTCAGGATACAAAAATGGTAGGAAAATCGTATACAGTCTAGTAATATCGCGTGCCTAAAATATAAAGTAAGAAAGGAATATTCATCAAATTTAACAACACTTAATACAGTAAAATATGACAAAAGTGTAAGTAGAAATATCAACTTACATTTCCGTCAGAAATATTCACTCTGACAACATAAACTAAGCTACTGTAGCTGGGCAATGTTTCCCATCACCTGTATGACTTACTTGAATTTAAACCTCAGAATAACATAGATCTCACGAACATGAGGGAATTCTAGTTATAACTCCAAGCTGTGAATGCCCCCGAAGTTCTCGCAAGAATGACTCGTCTCGTTTTCTCCGTTTTGGAGATTTACAAGGTATCTGCACAAATATGGCTGAAACAGATCCTAGTGAACCACAAATGTTCACAGAAAAATGTCTCTTTGCTTCACTACAGAGAATTAAGCACTCCGCTCAACACTCGACATCCACAGTTGACTACATCGTCGTGAACTTCTCCCACTGTACTGGGGGCTTGCCTCGCAATAACAGTCATATCGGCCAATGGGAATGTTCATTACATTCCGTACTTGCTTGTTTGAGTCAATCAGAATGTCCCTAGTAAACTTCTGTGTCGCAATAACGTCGCCTGCTGCCTCCCTGTCTTCCTTTCGTTCAATCTGCGCTACGTTTGTGTTACTGCGTTTGTTTCGCAAAGCCAAGTGTCTTACAAGCGAAACCCACGCGCTATTCACGACGGGATTACGTGATCCGAGGGATTACTAAAACTGCGATGCAAAGGGTTATTTTCACTTGGCTTGGAAATGCGCATTGGCGAGTGTCCAGACCGTTGTCTTAAATTGGCTCCGCACGGTGAAGGTCGGTTTGTTGTGCATCGCCAATGTTTCCTAAAGTGGATATCCATGTCGCACTTCCCCGTCCTGACTTGAACAACTGGTCCCTTTAACTTCAGTTCCATGATCCTATAAAAATGTACGCATTTTCCATGTGCCTCATCACTCAAATCGGAGTGTCGTGGAGAATTTCATGTGAAGTGGTAAAATACCTTACACCTTACAACTGTTGTTGTTGCTGTGATCTTCAGTCTGAAGACTGGTTTGATGCAGTTCTTCCTGCTACCCTATCCCGTGCAAGCCTCTTCATCTCAGAATAACTAGTGCAACCTGCTTGCTTTTACATCTCTTGGTCTCCCTCGGCAATTTTTACCACCCACACCTAGCTTCAGTACTAAATTGGTGATCCTTTGGTATTTCAGAATGAGTCCAATCAATCGGTAATTTCTTCTAATTAGGTTGTGTCACAAATTGATTTTGTTTTCTGTTCACTACCTTCTCACTAGTTCATTCTTCTCTAGCACCACATTTCCAAAGTTTCTACTCTCTTCTTGTCTAAACTGTTTATCAAAGTCTTTCAACTGGTGAATCTGTTTGTCTGAATGAAAACGCAAAAATTGATGACATCCGTGTGAACTGGAGCAACATCGTCCATGTTTCACTTCCATACATGAATACACTCCAGACAAATACTTTCAGGAAAGCCTTCCTAACACTTAAATAGCACTTACATTTGCATTCAAAGTTAACAAATGTCTCTTGTTCAGGAATGCTTTCCTTCTCTGTGGCAGTCAACATTTTATATCTTCTCTACTTCGGCCATAATCAGCTTAAGTTGCTCGATTCCTAATCTATTCCGCTCAGCATCATCTAATTCTACTGTATTCCGTTATCGCTGTTTCTCCTTTGTTGATGTTATCTGATATCCTCCCCTTGAAGACATTTTCCATTCCGTTCAACTGCTCATCCAAGTTCTTTGGTGTCCCTGAAAGAATTACTTCACTGTCTAACCTCGAAGTTTCATTTCTTCTCCATGAATTTTAATTCCTATTCCCATTTTTCCTTTGGTTTCCTCTACTGCTTGCTCAATACATAGACTGAATAACATCTGGAATAGGCTACAATCTTGTCTTACTTCCTTCTCAACGGTTGCTACCCTGTCATGCCCCTCAACTATTCTAACTGTTTCTGTACAAGTTGTAAATAGTCTTTCAATTCCTGTATTTTACGCCTGATACTTTCTGAACTTCAAAGAGAGTATTCCAGTCAACGTTGTCAAAAGCTTTCTGTAACTCTGCAAATGTTATAAACGTAGGTTTCCCTTTCCTTAATCTGTCTTCTAAAATGGTTCAAATGGCTCTGAGCACTATGGGACTCAACTGCTGAGGTCATTAGTCCCCTAGAACTTAGAACTAGTTAAACCTAACTAACCTAATGACATCACACACATCCATGCCCGAGGCAGGATTCGAACCTGCGACCGTAGGGGTCACGCGGTTCCAGACTGAAGCGCCTAGAACCGCACGGCCACACCGGCCGGCAATCTGTCTTCTATTATGAGTCATCAGGTCAGTACTGTCTCACGTGTTCCTACATTCCTCTCGAATCCAAACTTATCTTCCCCGAGGTCGGCTTCTAACAGTTTTCCTGATGGTCTTAGAGAATTCGTGTTAGTATTCTGTTACCATGACTTGTTAACTAGCCGTTATTCACCTTTAATTGCAACCAGTCAGTGATACAACACGGCAAAGATGTTTCGAAACATAGAAATTCAACGTTAAAGAGCACTACGACATACTCCCAGACACCCTCTTCAGTGTAATGACGTCACAATGTACAACTCTGCTAACTCACGTGTCAAGGCTGAGGCCCCGTATCATACGAGGTGTGGCTAGAAAAAAATCGGACTAGTACTGGTGAAACAATAAAACGAATGCAATAAGGCTGAAAGTCGCGTGGCCTGTCACGTGACTCTCGCTCCGCCTACTGCTCGAGTTTCATCTGCCTCCTGCACTCAGTCTGCCCGTGGCGTCTGTTTTAAGTAGTTGACGTTTTGTCTGTGCGTCGGAAAATGTTGAGTGTACAGAAAGAACAGCGTGTTAACATCAAATTTTGTTTCAAACTAGGAAAATCTGCAAGTGAAACGTTTGTAATGTTACAACAAGTGTACGGCGATGATTGTTTATCGCGAACACAAGTGTTTGAGTGGTTTAAACGATTTAAAGATGGCCGCGAAGACACCAGTGATGACACTCGCACTGGCAGACCATTGTCAGCAAAAACTGATGCAAACATTGAAAAAATCGGTAAACTTGTTCGACACTTTCCTTGTCAACTCCTGTTAACTCAGACACTGCTCTGATTGTTAAACGGAGCGAGAGTCACGTGACAGGCCACGCGACTTTCAGCCTTATTGCATTCGTTTTATTGTTTCACCAGTACTAGTCCGGTTTTTTTCTAGCCACACCTCGTAAGTTTAAGGTGATCTGTAGATGTTAACACAGGAAGTTGTGAATTATTCTCGCGTACCAATAATGAAATCATGAGTGATAATTATTGCAAACATTCACAATTTTGTTAGCCCTTTCAGCTCTTATACTTAACCACCTATCATACCCCGTATGAGGATTCCCAATATTCACCTGTCCCAACGCTTTTCCTCTTCATAACATAGCCCAGCGCAAACCCATGTCACTCATTCCATTCCTGACTCATAAAATCCACCCTCCACCTACCCTCATCAACATTTTAGTAGCTGTTGTTGGCGAAAAGGAATAATTCTGGCGATCAGACTAGCCTATGCTTGAACAATTTCTCCCTTGCGTCGTATAACCTTGTGCAGTGGGCGTCCGACCGAGATTTATCTGCAGGTTGACATTTTTACTAGAGTCTGTGCTGCGCGTTAAGACGAAAATATCACAAAAGGTGCAAAAAAGATAGTATTTATTCTGAAGATCTGGATAAATAGTTAATTACAAATGAATACGAAGGCCCGGTACTCTCAAAGTCTATTCTCATCCCTTTAGTATTATTTCACTATCGATTGCTTCCGACGTCGGTCATCATTGGTTTGTGATGGCGCTGGTGTTTACAGTGTGTGTGTGGGTGTTATCTTTCCGAGTTTCTCTGAAAACCGAGGTTTTAAATTCCCCTCCCCAGCGCTTTCTCGTTGCAGTTTTGCCCTGGAAATGGCAGGGTGTGCTCCTGGCTAAATATCGGTGGTTATCGACGACGTCACCCGGCTGCATTCCCATACGTTATTTTTTATCCATCTTCAGCGAATTCCGACGGTTGAAACAAGAGCGTCTTTCCCTCTCTTTCCTAATTTCGTTTATCAACTTTAATAATGAGTTTTGTCAACAACATGCCATGGGAGCGTCTCACATTTCTTTTATTTCGTGAACCACATTCCTTCCCAGCGTCTGCAATCACCAGCGTAACTTAAGGCGTAATCGGCAGTTCATCTCTCAGTTAACTTGAATGCATTGAAGTATGACAGAGGGGATACTCAACGTTCAAATGATGCATCTGTGTGTGTGTGTGTGTGTGTGTGTGTGTGTGTGTGTGTGTGTGTGTGTGAGTGAAGGATAAGAGAGAGAGAGAGCGAGAGAGAGAGAGAGAGAGACAGACAGAGAGAGAGAGTCACCAGTCACCAGCATAACAACTTGGGTTTCCGGTTCGTTTCCTGAAACTCCACCCTGGCCTACTAATGCCACATTGCAACATATTCCATCCCCCCTTACTCATCAATGTCTTTGATCTTAGTCTACAAAATCTGCGTAAAATCTACGATTGTAGTTGGTGTCTTTTCGGGATTCCTGCCGATAAGGACGTATCAGCGACACCTGCTCTTGAACACCTTCAAGGGAAACATCGTTACAATAGCTGAATTATTTGTTGACTGACTACAGCGATTTGCACACAGTGGTGCTTTTGTAAATATTGCAAATGTTTAGAATCGTTATGGCTCTCTTCTAATAGTTGGCACATTTGTTTTGCTGCTTGGAATTTAACTTAGTGTGGCATCTTAGGTGAAACATCAAGCAGTGAAAATTAGAAAAGTGTTAACTTAAATCACATTGGACCTCTTCACCGCTAACCTCGTCTTTTGCTACTACAATTAGCACAACATATATGGCGTTGAGTTTGATTTTGACACCAATATGCTGGGTGATTTGCTTGGTGAACTTCGCCCGAGAAGCAGCAATAGCAGCAGAACCTACAACCATCTCAAGAAAGAAATGTATACTCGTTTTGTACTTCGAGCAAATGAAGAATGACGACATTTTGTAAGCACTGCTCAAGAGCAGTTTGTGCCCAGCACCGAGATAGGTCTTACTTAGTTTGTAATAACAGTGTCAAGCAGAAGATTCTACTCATTTAATGTGTAAAATACTCTTGGAGATAAGGTAATTATGATAATTTGTACCTTGTGCATAACATAAATTACCGCTTCTGTTCCAGTAACATTTTGACCATTACAGTTGTCTGTATAGTGTATAAAAGTGGACATTTTGTAGTTTGTTTGGTCTGCGGCATACTACTGTGGATCTAATAATAAAATCTACGAGGGTTTGGTAGCAATGTAACACTATTCCCTCTTTAGTGCTCTGTGCTTAAGTCCACAATCTATGACCATAATAAGTCGCCAATCTGTCCTCACTTAACTCTAACGTTTTCTGGTATTTTGTATTAAGATATTCGATCGTTTTGTATGTTCTTTATATTTTTTCATTTTACTTTTAAATTAAAATTGTATGAAGTCATTATACATTTTTAAATCTTATGTCAAAACCATTCTTAAACAATAATTTCAAAAATACATGTTACGGTACGAAAGTTGGGTGAAAGGATAAAATTATCACATGGAATGCCAAAATGAAACTGCTTAGAAGCACGAAACGCTACTCTAGAGTGCAACATAGACAGATGAGCCCAATTATTACGACCATATCCTTATAGCGTGTTAATCGACATTTGGAGTGCAATACAGCAGCGATTTTCCACAGCACAGATTTCCCGTCATTGATACGTTTCTGGATCTATGCGTCACTACATGACTCTACACATATCACATAGTTACTGCGTTTTACTTGCTGTTGAGTCTTGGGAGCGAAATTCACATCCGTTAGCGTCCCTGAAGCTTTTCTTTGGGTTTAGATCAGGCGAAAGTAGTAGCCGAGGCATTAACATGAATTCACTGCCATGCTCTTCAAACCATGTAGTACGTTTCTGACCGTGTGACTTGGAGAGTTATCCTCCTGGATGGTTCCATCACCGGTTGTGAAGAAATGAAGCACAAGGGGCTTCAGTTCAGATTTTCTGAAATTACGTAAGATAGCCCATACTTGTGATGGTGTCTTGTTCAATGTAGAGAAACTTAAGCTCAGGTAGACAATGAAAAGAAAGTTTATTGAAATGAACATAAAACTCAATTATCTTACTTCAGAGCGTAATTACACAGAAAAAGAAATATTTCACATTTAAATCATTGAAGTGGGTGAGATACGTAAACACTGTGGACTGTCGGCCACTGAAAACTGAATTACAATTACCAGAGTCAAAGCACTGTTTTACGTGAATCTCGTTGTCTCTAACTACACAGACCCTGCACTGGGCCAGAATGTCAAAATACTGGAGGTCTGCACCGTGGAGGCCAACTCTCGGCATTGCTCGAAGTACATGGCTGGAGATTCAACGCAGTGTCAAAGGGGGAAGACCCGAAGCAGGCAGACTGTCGTCAGACGACATGTCGCGAGGGGATTCCACGAGAGCTCCCGACTGAAGAACCATGGCAGACGTCAGCCTAAATCGCAGAGAGCTCGTCCTTATAGAATTGCTAGCCATACTATTGACACACCAGCATAGGATGAGAACATCTGGAAGTTATTAGGTCTGCAGTGTCTGAGCTCTCTTGGAACGATCCTGCAGCCACCTGCCGGGGATGCATCACTTGCGGCCAAACGTCGCAGCATCTACAGTGGCGAACATCTGAACTGCAGCTTTTGTGACGGTGCAAGTGGTTGATAAGATTTACGCAATGGGAGCCCAAAGACAATAGGACTTAGACCATTACTCTGCTCTTATGGTATACGATGAGAGCCAGTTCTCACTGTTGGTGACCCCTGAAAAAAAATACTAGTGCCTGGACTGCATTCTGGAGAGTACAGCAGTGATGGCGCAAATGCCAAGTGGAGAGACGGTGCGTTAGCGGTGTGATAGCTGATAGTGATCGATGAGACCAACCATGGAGTGTTTCAACTGGGTTGCATCAATTCTGTGGAGAGGTGTGGTAGGAGGCAAGAAATAAAGTGAGCACTCCATCGAGATAATGATGTCAGTGCAACTTCACCACTTCAAAAGTGCAACGAATTTTCCATAAGTTCGTTGGAAGAAGGGTGGACTGGTGTCGAATGTGCCAAAGCTATGTTTTTCTCTACACAAAAATTGCGAAATTGCACTGGAATGAACTGAGGCCCCAACCGCAATGGTTTCTGGGAGCCCTTCAATTGAGTAGACGCGAGATAAGACCTGTATAGTTTTCGTTGATAATGCTGAGTGAATTTGTGAAACATGGAAAATTGCTGACATCTATCACGATCAACCAAGAGAAGCGCAAACGAAACCGAATATAAGCTAGATCAGTGCAAGACCAGTGGATATCGTGTCAGGCCAAGGGAAAGTCTGATACTCGGGTGCTGCGTGCGTGCTCTGACTTGTCATCCATGCTGCCACCATAGGTTCTACATCTTTGTCGATGCCCCTCCAGAAGACATCTTGGCTGGGTAACCGTTTCATGAGGATCATATCCTAATGACTTTGGTGGAGTAATGTCAAGATGTGGAGTTGGAGTACTTATGGAATTACCACTCTGGTGTGGCTGTTATATTCTTGGAGGCAGAAGATGCCATTGCGAGTGGACAAGCAACATCGGCGGTACCAGTAGGCGTGAACAGCCAGATGTTCAAGAGTCTTACGATCTGCTGCTCAACCATTCTCAACACAAGCATGACTTCTCGACGGATTGGGCTTTATTGGATAAACTGGTCACTGCCACCTCGGGTTGTGAATGAAGATTTCAGGAGCTCCATCAAACGCAGGATCCTGTCCCACTTGGATACATGACAGCATGTCTGCATTGGCATATTGCACTATGGACCTATAATGGACGTCGTAGTGGTACCCCAAGAAGAAAAGTGCCTATCTCAACACATATCAGGTGGTCCTGGTTGGGATATTTGGGTAGGTGTTGAATAGTAGAAACAGCGGCTTCTGCTCTGTTAACAGGGTAATTGCCAACTGTACACACAACCACGAAATATCATCAGTGCAAAAACAACTAAGGTTCCCTTTTCAGTTTGACTGTAATTCCAGTGTGCCTGTGTTAAGGTCTTGGAAGCAAATGCAATCAGGTGCTTAACTCCATCGACTTTGTGCGAAATAATGACCTACAAGCCATATTGAGAAGCACCTACCGCCACAATTTCCGACATGGAAGATACATATGCCATGAAGCACACTGGGCAGATTGGAGACTGTTTGAGGTCTTGAAAAGCTTTGTTACAATTTGAGTACCATTAGTACTCAACATTTTTGGGGAGGAATGATGTAATATTTGGTGATAGCTGGCACATGGAAATAATTTTTTTGTAATAGTTGAGCTGATCTAACAGGGAATTAAGTTGTTTGGGGATTGGTGGTTTAGTATGGGCCCAATATGGTGCGGAGTGCGGCACATCCATGACGTGCTGAAAACACATTCCTGGAGCACGAAGAAAGAGCATTTTTCGTTACTGCATTTCAGATAATCGCGGTGGAGCATAATGAATGAGGAGTCCAAACTGGTTACTAGATCAAATTCAGTTTTGCTGGTGACAGTAGTATCGTCCAAATAATCTGCTGTCCACGGAAAGTATCAAATGAGGAGAACCAAATAGTGTTGGAATATGGCTGGTATGATGGTGGCGCCTAAGATCAGGCGATTATAGTGAAAAATATCAAATGACATGTTAATGACCAGTACACTTCTGAAGGCTTCGTCCGAGGGGAGCTGCAAGTAAGTGTCCCATAAGTCAATTTTTGCAAAAACAGGAAACGGCAATCCCGGAAGGCCTTGCAAATGGACTAGCCACTCTCTGTTTGACTGTCAGATTTGTTTATGGCGGCTAGAAACTTGTGGTGGGCTGCTGCCACGTGCATTTGTACATCAAGCTTCTCCTACTAATAGGATTTTTAACGTTCGTAAGGCAAGGGGCATGAAAGGGAAGCAGTGGTTGGGAAGGGAGTGAGACAGGGTTGTGGTCTCTCCCCGATGTTATTCAATCTGTATATTGAGCAAGCAGTAAAGGAAACAAAAGAAAAGTTCGGGGTAGGTATTAAAATCCATGGAGAATAAATAAAAACTTTGAGGTTTGCCGATGACATTGTAATTCTGCCAGAGACAGCAGAGGACTTGGAAGAGCAGTTGAACGGAATTGACAATGTCTTGAAAGGAGGGTATAAGATGAACATCAACAAAACCAAAACGAGGATAATGGAATGTAGTCGAATTAAATCAGGTGATGCTGAGGGAATTAGATTAGGACATCAGACACTTAAAGTAGTAACTGATGATAGTCGAAGTAGAGAGGATATAAAATGTAGACTGGCAATGGCAAGGAAAGCGTTTCTGAAGAAGAGAAATTTGTTAACATCGAGTATAGATTTAAGTGTCAGGAAGTCGTTTCTGAAAGTATTTGTATGGAGTGTAGCCATGTAGGGAAGTGAAACGTGGACGATAAATAGTTTGGACAAGAAGAGAATAGAATGAGGTGCTACAGAAGAATGCTGAAGATTAGATGGGTGGATCACGTGACTAATGATGAAGTATTGAATAGAATTGGGGAGGAGTATGTGGCACAACTTGACAAAAAGAAGGGACCTGTTAGTAGGACATGTTCTGAGGCATCAAGGGATCACAAATTTAGCATTGGAGGGCATCGTGGAGGGTAAAAATCGTAGAGGGAGACCAAGAGATGAATACACTATGCAGATTCAGAAGGATGTGGGTTGCAGTAAGTACTGGGAGATGAAGAAGCTTGCACAGGATAGGGTAGCATGGAGAACTGCATCAAACCAGTCTCAGGACTGAAGACCACAACAACAACAACAACAAGGCAAAGCATGAAATTCGATCTTACAATTGAGCTGCTCCGAGAGATGTGTGAAAAAGAAGTGCACTCATTATGTGAGATCCTGTAGGCGCTGAACTGCTCCTCAAGACAGGCAACATAGATGGCCCAAGACTTGACCATTTTTTGAAATGCCTGTAATGGCGACGGCGCCATTCGAAATCCTTTTACCAGTGAATCGATGCAACACAACCGTATGGAGATTTTGGATGGTGTAGTGATGATGAGAGACATTTTCTCTAACTTCAGTTCTTGAGCTTGTTACATGTTTTGTAGAAGCAGTAAGACTTGAGTGATCGCGCCAGTAGATATAGAGGTGTTGGAATGGCAAACGTTAGTCCAACAGGAACTAGAAAACACGCGAAGAAGTACTGTCTTCCTCAGGCATACAACAAGCAGGCAGAGTGAATCCATAGAAAAAAAAAAAAAAAACTTAATCACCAATTGAAGTAGACATTGTCGGGTGAGATGTAGAGAAACTAAAATCCAAGTAAACAATGAAAAGCAAGTTTACTGAATGTGCAAAAATTGCAGTTCTCCTTCTTTGAAATATAATTACACAGCATAAGAAATAATTCACAGTAAAATTTCTGTCTTTGAAGTGTGTTGTGTACGAAAACCCACAGGACTGTTAGTCACTGAAAACTACATCCCCTTTCCTAGCGTCAAAGTATTTTTTCAAGTGGATCTGTTCGTCTCTAATTGCACAAACAGAGCAATGGACCCAAATACCGAATTCCAGGAGGTTCTCACTGTAGAGATGAAGACTTGGAGTAGCTCTAGGGCAGCTGTTGTTGTCTGCACGTAGAATCAGATGCGAAGATCCAAGGTAGGTAGACGCGTTGGACGAGAGATTGCGGGAGGATTCCAGAAGTGCTTTTGATTAATGAGCCGTGGCAGAGGTCACCATGAAGCCCAGATACCTCGTCCATACACAACTGCTAACCGTAGCTGCACATCGGCCTCAAATATTGTCTAGGTGCGACGATACAGTGGGGCGTATTTTCGAGCACGTGATCCTGCGGAAGTGTGTAGGTCCGCGCTCACTGACCTATATGAGTGATGCCGCTGCTGCATGTTAGCGGAGTGTGCGCTAGATTCCCCAGCAGCTGTGTATGCCGTTGTAGTTCTTGTGACTTTTGGCATAGTCCACCCGTAGTGCAGAAATTTTATGGTTAAGGGCTATGAGCCTAGACGTAGCACCTTCGACTACATAGCTCCCGTCAGAAGTATTGGAGGGTGGCTGTTAGTAATTTGTTGCCAGACCGCGAGTCACATGCATTTGATAGTAACATACAGCTCTATTACTCGTTATAATAATTTATGCATTGGTCAAAACTAATATTATTACGTTATTGTGGTGAAATATTGCTTTAGACTATGTCAGTCGTATTGTTATGTGAGCAATGTACGTGTCAGTTATTTGAATTTAAAAACATTTTAAAAGCCTCCCTACTTAATTCCTTATACGTCGTTTACTGTGTGTAAAGCTATTGTAGACAACATTAGGTGTTATGTGTTTATATAAAATGTAAATGTACGTAAACCAGTGACAACATCGCATGTCAGGATAAAAAATGCAACTACCGCAATTTCGGGAAGATTATCATGCTAACGAAAATATATAATTCTTCAATATGGCGCATTCTAAACGCAGTATTGTTAGCTCTAAGACAGCTGAAATATAGATCTGCAATACTACCAGACTGCACAGTAAACTAAATTAAAATGTCGCAGATGTCCTTTCTCACTTTTCTTCACTTGTGTCCTCAATCTCATCGTATTTTTTCTTATTCGTCTTTTTCTTCGCTGTTCTCATTGTCTGTTGTTGTTGAATCAGCATTGCGATTGATGATTATCGCACAACTTCAGTCCCAAAATCTTCATGTAGATTTTCTACTTACTGAACACACCTCCGCCATAGCTCGATTGTGAGGTTTTCCAAGGCCTCGTGAAGTAAATGCTCAGCATCTGCGATTCTGAACGTGTTCTCTCTCGCTGCTACTTCCCTCTTAACTTGGGCCCAAATGGTCTCAATCCATTTGCACTGGCAGTATGAAGCGGTAAGGGAACTAATTGGCGCCTCGTTTAATTTGCCAGTGCATTTAGCTCACGAACATATTCTTCTTTGTTAAACGAACCTCATTCATCATCTCAGCTCTTGTGTTTGTAGGTGGGAAGGCAATATTTTTCGCGGTTAGTCAAGCAGCTGTACCAGTCGTCTGTGTTTTCGCTGTTGGAGTTCGGTCCATAACTACTGAATAATATCTGGCGTTGTCTCACGACGATGATGGAGCCAGTTGTTAAACTTAGCTCTGTTCATTTCCAAAACGTAACCTTCAGAGCTGTTTGTTTTGTTTCATCAATGAATAGATTTACTTTGTTGACGACAACCGGTCTAGACTGACCAAACTTGTACAATAATCAGTTTGGCTATTTTCCCAACAGTTTCGTTAAGAACCTTTCTTTGGCCAGAATTCTGCTAGATGTATTGTAGTGAACGATTATGAGTAACCCAAGTTTCACCCAAACAGAATATACGTCGCATGCCACCTGAAAGCGTATTCAGCGTCCGCAAAAATGTAGTTCTGGAGGCCACTGTGTCGATGCGATTAAGTAAAAATTGTGTCCCGTCATGCTGATGATTGTATTTAGGTCCTATATCGATCGTTTAATATGCGTCTCACAGATTTCGCAGAGGCAGTAAAATTTACTTTTTCAAATAATTTTTTCCCAGTTTTACTGACGATGGGTACTCTCCATTGGCATAAGATTCGTACTTAGTTCGCCTGCCGAAGCCTTTATCAAAGTCCTTTGATATGATTGAAGAGCAGTGTTGTTTAATATTTTTCCTGGGAGAATTTTCCTCGCGACATCCGCTCAAGATGCTTCCTGAACCACCGCTACAAGCTGTACGTTAGCGTGTTTATTTCTTACAATGGTTATTTTTCGATCATCACTACTGATTAAGCCGACTTTCCGCAAATCTTTCCTAATGAGCGTGCTTGTAGAAGCTAACACTTTACCATCATGGCCTACAAGATGTTTCAAATATTTATAGACAGTGTGGATTATGGATTTGCCTTACCACCGAAACTTAGTTGCTATCTATGCTCACATTTTTCCTGTTGTTAAAATGCGTGTTTTGGCAGTTGTTTGTAAACTTTACTGACATGGCAGAGGTGAAATCTTGTTCTTCCAGCTTTTCCATTTTCAGCTTATACAAACAATTCCACCACTCACTAAGCAAATTGCACAAATAATACCACAAAATACACATTTTTAATTCGAGTCAAATTGCCGAAACAAAAAGCTATGTAAGAAAAAGAAAACAAAAACTGCGCGAAAATCTACACATTGTCTCGCTACTGACGATCTACTGGCGTCGTTTTTAAGTAGTGACGGACGCTCAACGTCCCCATTTTCGCGTATTATAGAGAGAAAGAGAGAGAGAGAGAGAGAGAGAGAGAGAGAGAGAGAGTGCTACGCGAGACTAGGCGCAAGTGCAGCATCAGTGCTTGTAGACACTCGGCATTACGCCTGGCCAGAGCCGTAAACAGGTCCCGTCGAAGCCCAGTTGAATCATCCCTGTAGCAAAACACTGCGACCACCAGATTACCACCAGTGGTGCGGTACAGGCATCGAATAGCCGTCCGCTAGGGTGATGACGTATCCGGACATTTTATTAATGGACTGCATCATTTTGTTTTGACTTCTGTAGTGCCTTACTACGGTATTTCGGTGGGCGTACTTCAATGCCAAATGGCACTGCTGAAATGAACCAAAAACCAAACAAAAAAATTAATTACGCAAAACTAATTTTTTGAGATGATACTTAAAACACGACTACTACTTATCGTATTTGAGACCATGGCAAATACCCTTTGCCATTGCCCGGCATGGGTTGCCGAGCGGTTGTAGGCGCTACAGTCTGGAGCTACGCGACCGTTACGGTCGCAGGTTCGAATCCTGCCTCGGGCATGGATGTGTGTGATGTCCTTAGGTTAGTTAGGTTTAAGCAGTTCTAAATTCTAGGGGCCTGATGACCTCAGAAGTGAAGTCCCATAGTGCTCAGAGCCATTTGAACCCTTTGCCATGCACTTTCAAAGAAGTAGGTGCGAATGTTGAAGTCTCTTACCCGATTTTTTATGTGATAAAATATAGAAATTTGGTCTGAATGCATGATATAACAGACGCAGTCGAAATGATTTGGGGTAAAGATACGCTGAGGTGACAAAAGTCATGGGTTAATGTCGTGTCGGTCCTCCTTTTGCCCGCGTAGTGCTGCATCTCGACGTGCCATGTACTCAGCAAGTCTCAGGAAATGACTCTAGAAATACTGAGGCATGCTGCCTCAATCGCCACCCATAATTGCGAAGGTATTGCGGCTGCAGGAGTTTGTGCGCCAACTGAACTTTGAATTATGTCCAATAAATGTTCGGTGGGGATTCATGCCGGGCGATCTGGGTGTACAAATCATTCAGTCGAATTGTTCAGATTAGTTTCCAAACAAATCGCGAATAATTGTGCTCTGGTGACGTGGCACATTGTCATCCGGAAAAAATCCATTGTTGGATGGCCGCAAATGGTCTCCAAGTAATCGAACCCATTTCCCGTTAAAGACTGGTTCGGCTGGACCAGAGGACCCAGACTAATCCATGCAAACACAGCAAACACCTTTGGGGAGCCACCACCAACTTGTACGATCTTGTTGACAACTTTGGGCGATGGCTTCGTGGGGTCTGCAACTCACTCGAAGCCTACCATCAGCTCTTAGCAACTGAAATCGGGAATCATCTAACAAGGCCACGGTTTTCTAGTCGTCTAGAGTCCAGAAGATATGGTCACGAGCCCAGAAATGGCCCTGCAGGTGATGTCGTGATGGTGGCAAAGGCATTCGCGTCGGTCGTCTGTTGCCATAGCCCACTAACACCAAATTTCGCCACACTGTACAAACTGATACCTTCGTCGTCAGTTTCACAATGATTTCGACGGTTGTTTCACGCAGTGTTGCTTGTCTGTTAGCAAAGAAAACTTCTACGCGAACGCTGCTGCTCTCAGTCGAGCCGCTCGGGGTGGCCGTGCGGTCTGAGGAGCCATGTCACGGAGTGTGTGCCCCCTCCCGGAGGACGTTCGAGTTCTCCCACGGGTATGGGTGTGTGTGTTGTTCTTAGCATAAGTTAGTTTAAGTAGTGTGTAAGTGATGACCTTAGCAATTCACACACACGCACACACACACAAACACACACACACACACACACACACACACACACACACACACACACACACACACATTACTCTCAGTCCTTAAGTGATGTCGTCGGCCACTGCCAGGTCTGTGATGAGAGGTAATGGCTGAAATTTGCTTTTCTTGGCTCGCTCTTGACACTGCGGATTTCAGACCACTGAATCCCTTGCGATTTCCGAAGTGGAATGTCCGATGCGTCTGTCACCAACTACCAGTCTGTTAATTGCCGTCGTGCGGTCATAAACACTTCGAAAACCTGTTCGCATGAATCACCCGAAAAAAATTATTAACTCCAGCGATACGCTACCCCTTGATACCTCTTGTACGCGGTACTAACACCGTCTGTATGTGTGCATATCGCTATCCCATGACTTCTGTCAGCACTGTGTATTTCACCAGTAACCATGCACAAAAGGTTTCATCTAAATACGAGGGTTGTACAAAAAGTAAGTTCCGATCGGTCGCGAAATGGACACCACAGTGAAAGCCCGATAAATCTTTGCACAGATGTGTTGAGTAGTAGCCGGCTGGGGTGGCCGAGCGGTTCTAGGCGCCACAGTCTGAAACCGCACGACCGCTACGGTCGCAGGTTCGAATCCTGCCTCGGTCATGGATGTGTGTGATGTCCATAGGTTAGTTAGGTTTAAGTAGTTCTAAGTTCTAGGGGACTGATGACCTTAGAAGTTGAGTCCCATAGTGCTCAGAGCCATTTGAACCATTTTTTTTTTTTTTTTTTTTTTGTGTTGAGTAGTGTCTTTAGTATGACTGTCGTTCGCATCAGGACGCTCTTTTCAGTTGTGAGCACACTGTGAGGGAGTAAAGGTGCCTAGAACAACGATGTCTCCCGCCAAGTAGGAGGGCCTGCTGAGAGGCTTCGCCTTAATGCATGCAGCCCACCTAACACAGCTGCCACGCACCTCCTTCTTCAAGGCAATTCTCAGCCGGACTCTGCAGGGGCAGTGAAGACGCAGCCTTTTCGATGGGAAGTATTCGATCACCAACAACACAGCCCCAATTAGCTCGTCCTGAGTATCATCTCTGTTCACATGAAACGCTGGGTATGAAAACAACTCTTGGGCGCAGGCCACACGCTATAGACCAGTGTAGAGAATTATCGGGTAGCACAGGCAACTGCCTCCTATGTCAATGCTGTAAGAAATTTGGTACAACGCTCCGACAACTTTCTAAGTCGGAGCGGCAACTGTGTAGAGAAGTATCTGGAAAGTGTACCTAATTCTTGCAAATAAAATGTTTCTGATTTTCATTGTGGTTTCCATTTAGGGACAAATCGGAACTTACCTTCTGGACAGACCCTCGAATGTCAACCACTTAACTTGGCTGCATACTTTATTATTTGAGAACTGTGTTTCCTGTTGCGCAGAAGGGTATATTAATTAAAAACGCTCAAATTGTCAAGAGTCCAGCTTAGCCGTAAGTCGCAATAATTTCCGGTGCGCGTAAAATGACCCTTAAAACCTGATTACAATTAGGTCTCGTTAAGGCGCTGCACGAACTCGGCAACAGCGCGTGTCTCATTTCAAATTGGCCCGCTGCGCTGAGTAGCAGGAAGGAGAGCAGGGGGAGGGGCAGACCCGGTGCGGGAAGTTGGAGCCAAGTGCCCACCAGACGCAGGAGAGCGCCCGAAGCACTGTTTCGAGTTCTGACAGACGTCTCCAAAGTTTTAATCGAGTTTCGAAATGGCTGTTAATGGCACAACGAGTCTGAATCCTGAATATTTCATTACTTTGTTAAAAAGAGCCTTTGTGCGAGCCTACCTAACCACACGGTTCAGTAATTTACGTGTGTGGAACGTGCTTATGGACAGGACGACTGAGAGAACATTTGGAAGGTCAAAGGTCCCAAGTGTACTCGAGAACAAAAAACGTAACGTTAGTACGTCTTCTGCAATACTAATTACACCCGTATATTTCATTAAATGTTTTGGACGATTTTGGCTAACAGAAAGGGCAGATGTAATATACTGAGGTACAACAAGGTTAGTTCAGAAGGTCGAACTGTTTTTGACCTTTGATAGAGAACCACGTTGCGCAGACACAGTAGAGTTTTCATTAAGTAAACCGTTAAACAGAGGAAACTCAACTTTGATATTATTGCTTTCTTCCGAAAGTATACGAGAAAGTACTGCATAGTTAGGATGCATACGGTGATTGTTGAAGTAGTTATTACCTGAAACATATGTAAAAGAAATTGTAGTTATGAATGAGCTATGTTTAATACGAGGGCAGGAACTTTAATAGTGACAACTATTTATTTACAGCTCGTACTAAATAGATACGTGTTTCAAAGTTTTGCTGACTTTCAAAGTAGTCGCCAGCATTGTCTATAACCCTTTGACAGCGATGTGGAAGTCGTAGGACACTCTCAGCAGTGCCAGTTGTGTTGACAGTTCGAGCGGCCCGGTCTATCGCCCGACGAATTTGTAGCAGTTCTGGAGCGAATGCCGTGAAGTGATACCTTCAGTTTAGTATGTGTTCAAATGTGTGTAAAGTCTTATGAGACTTAACTGCTAAGGTCATCAGTCCATAAGCTTACACACTTCTTAACCTAAATTATCCTAAGGGCAAACACACACACACCCATGCCCGAGGGAGGACTCGAACCTCCGCCAGGACCAACCGCACAGTCCACGACTGTGGCGCCCCTAGACCGCTCGGCTAATCCCGCGCGGCTCAGTTTAGTAATCGAGTTGAACTCTCGAGGGCTTAAGTCAGTGGGTGCAGTAGGTGGTATAGCACTTAGCTGCCCCATCAATCAAATAAATCAGTAACAGCTTGCACTGTACGTGTTTGAGCATTGTCCTGCAAAATGATGGTCAGGTCCTGCAGAAAGTGCCATCAGTTCTGTCACTAAGCTGGTCGTACGTTGTGTTCCAAAAATGAACAGCATTTCTAAACTGAAGGAAACACTTCACGGCATTCGCTTCAGAACTGCCACATATTCGTCGAGCAATAGACAGCGCCGCTTGAACTGTCAACACAGCTGGCATTGCTAAGAGTATCCTACGACATCCACATCGCAGATAACGGGTTATACACAATGCTGGTGGCTACTTTGAAAGTCAGTAAAACTTCGAAACACGAATATATTTTGTACGAGCTGTAAATAAATAGTTGCCACTATTAAAGTTTCAACCCTTTCAAATACGCTGGCGTGCAAAATTTAAGGATGAAAGTAACTTCCGCATAGTGTGTCTCTGTCTAGTGACACAACTCGATGAAGTATGGACTATACATAGTAAGAGTATAGACGGTAACTGAAAAGAATGCACAATCAGACTATATACATACTGAGGAAAACACTCAAACAAATTAAAATATATTGACGTTCTGAAATGCTAGTTATATTGATTAGGAGTGCAATTTGCTGCGTTAGCTATTTTATTGTAGTTACTCAGAGACTGGTACAACCGGTTTCGTACCATGCAGATATATCCTCAGGTGTATTGCTGCGTAAAAAAAATTTGTGTAAACACTTTATTAGAATAGCGCTACTGACTTACTAAGTTCATAATTCTCAACGCTAAAAATTGAAATCATGGAACGGGAATCATTAATGAAAAGAATGAGCCACTATCACAAAATTACTTTAAGATCCAATATCCCGTGTTATCTGAATGGCCTAATGCGTGTTCCAAGACGCTCTGAGGATTAATACTGACGAAATCAGCAACGCAAGTCAGACTTAATGAAGCCAGTTGCCACTGACAGTTCACTTTCGGATAATAATGACATTGAAGTCACAGCCATTTATGGTGATCCCCTGGGTATTACAAAAGGCGGGCTGTGGTCCTTAATAGTGTGTGAGATCACCACAGATGGTAGTGCGTGTTCTGCAAGACGCTCTCTTGTTTGCTGCAAGGTTGATCGTGAGTTGTTGTGGTAGGATGAGGGTGTTCCATTAATTCACCACCGCGATTGACAAAAGTCGGACAGTCGTTGGTGGATGTGGATGTGCTACGCTACGTTTTCCCAAGGCATCTCACATACGCTCATGGCACAGTTTAAGACGGAAAATCAGGCCGGCTAGTCCAGTTGCAGAACATTCGAAAAGCTCATCCATCTGGACAGTTCGATACGGTCGCGCACTGTCATTCATAATAATGAAGTCAGTACCGAATGCACCTCCGAAAAGTCGGACGTTGGGAAGGAGTACAGTGTCACGATGACGTACATCTGTGAGCATTGCGTTTTCAAAGATTTGAGGTCAGTATGCCAATACAAGATTATTTCTTCCCACAGTAACACACATAGCCAACGAAAACGATCTTGTTCGAACTATATTGCAGGTAGTGTCATGTGCACAGAGCATGGACTAGGAGTGCAACAACTTAAGCCAATAGTAGTGTGGACTATCAGAAATGAGAACAGCGATAAATTTGACAGCAAAATTTGCGATCATGTAGTATGCAAAGTGAAGGAAGTTTGCTACCTTACAGGTCAGGTATCACATGACTGACGAAGCGAAGAGAGTCTAAGAGACAGAATAACACATTCAAAGAGGGAATTCTCCACTAAAAGATTTAGTTTGATGAAGAACTTTTTGGAAATGAACGTCTGGAAAACAGCAGTTAATGGCTGTCCATTGAACTATGTGGAAACTGGGAAAAAGAACGAAACGTTTCAGACGGTGATGCTGCGGAAGGGTGTTGATAATGGAGTGGACTAACGTGATCAGACATGAGGATGGCCTTCGTAGAACCCGTGAAGAAAACAACTAGTTTAAAACATTGAGTGAAGTATCGGCAGGTTGGTAGATCATGTATTGGGACATCAAAGAATAACGTCTTTCACTGCAGAAGTGGAATCCAGGACCTGTTTTTCTTGAGACGTTCTTTTTTCTTGTTGAAGATATTGCCCATCTTCTGAATTTCTGTGACTTTCCTTAAGTATTAGAAGAAGAAATCTCAGATACGGAATTTCTACCAAACATCACCTGGATAGCAGACACAAGCGACCGTATACTGTGCAAATCAACCAATAAAATCAGAGAAAATCTCAGTTCGGCAAAGGACAAAGGGGGTCATTTGAAATTTTGTGAATATATCGCTTACAGAGTACGTATAGAAATGTATTATGCTGAAATGACAAAAAGTATCACCGAACAATAACCGTGTTTGAAGTTAGGAGAGGTGAAGAAATCGGCAGTGCTTGAGCACCTGCTGCTCGGGACAGAGCGCGTAATGAAATTAGCAGGTGCTCTGAATCTCGCTGTGGAAACTAGTTATTACGTCATTTTGTTCTGGGAAGCCATGGAAATTGACGGGCAACAGTGGGGGAGGCTTTACCGACTATGTATTAATTTGAACATTCCTTCACGTTTTATACGGACTAGCTATGCACATTACACAAAGGCATCTCTAAAGTTTGTTTAAATCATTTTGTATTCACGTTTCTTTCTTTCTACGGCATTACTGCCGCAAGTGATTACAGTGCTTGTCTTATGTTATGAATTTTACTTTTTCACTTAGTTTTATCAAAGAAAGCCAAAGATTTTAAACTAATACTTAAATCCTTCGTGTAATTATATACTCCGATGAAGTCTTTTAACTTTATGTCAAGTTCCAAGTATATTTTTCTAAGTTTTTGAGGAAGCAGACCAACGGACTCTTTTTTAATTCCAAATAAAGTATATTATCTGCTTCCTTATCTGATAATATACGTTCGGAAGCCTTTGACTCATTGAAGAGTTTAGTTCTCTATGCCAATTTTCCACATCATTCGTGGTCCTGTACCGGTGGTTAAAAATATTTCACATTTCGGTCGGTGTAGTAGAATTTTCCATCCACTCACTCACCATACAGTCTTCTCCATTGGTTATTTCTTCCATTATTTACATATTTGGTGGAAGATGTATCACTGCAACACACACATGGAAATACAATCGAACTTCTTCTTTATCCCTGAATTCTCCTGTTAATCCCGATTCTAACATTATCTTCCACAGGTATTGGTTGAAGTGGAAATATTGCAAGGGATGTTTCGGGAGAGATTCCCTCTAGGGGTAGGGAGCCCCAAACTGAAGTACACCAGTTTTAAAGTTTTCTAGGAGGTTGGCATCATTCCAAGTAAATATTCTCGTACTCGAAATTCATACAACAACAACCGGACGGATAAAATTACGGCAAGTACAAAAATGATGAACGATTTTCTGTAGTCCTAGGAGGGTAGAGGTAAGCCTGGAGAATTGGTTTTGGACTCACGTAAGTAATACGGACAGAGCGCTGGTGGTGTTTCTGCGTGGCCGGCCAGGTCCTGGGCTGTGGCGAGCCGTGCGCAGCCTCGCTTCCTGTTGGCAGTGCGGCCAACTCTAGACAGAGCTGTAATTACGCCGGGCCCCCGCCGTCCCGGCCTACGCTGACGCGACAATATTGCAGGGGCGGCGCGTGCCGCGTGTGTGTGAGGCGGCGGTGGCGGAGGCGGCGGCGGTGGTGGAGGCGGCGGCGCGATGGACAGCACAATATCTGTCTGGCCGCCCACCCGCTAATCCCGGTCTACACGGCGGTTCCGTGTCTCTGCTGAGGAGACGCGGTACGGTGGGAGGTGGAGGCGGCTGGAGCACAAAAACCATTGGCTGGGGCCTACCAGTCAATCTCACAGCAATCCATTTAGTCATTCTTGAATCTGATAGAGCTGCTCTTTGCATTCCGCACTGAGGCGGTTTTTTTTTACGGCTGTGCTGCTCGCCAAATGCTGATGCCCGTGCTGAATGACGGCGTTCCGGCTGACATCAAACACTTCTCATCCGATATTTCGAAAACTATCAGGTGAAGAATTTCATTCTTGCGCCTCTTACAGTCTGGTATCTTCATTCAATAAGGAACTGAATTTATTTTCGTTATCCTTCATTCACACTACCCTGCGTCAAATAAGCAAAACATAGCACGAAATTTTAAACAATTTACAGAGGAAAATACGCAGTGTGTAATCATTGCGAATGGTTGACTTTAGCTCATAGACTACAGTGAATTAAATGTAGGTAAGATATCCAAATTTTATTTGAAATTAGCAGAACGATGTGTCATTGCGTTCTAGAGTTGTTGGGTGTTATATCCGATGGCGATCGACCGTGGTGCACACAGTTCCGTCCATGGAAACTTGCCGATGGCTATGATATACTTGAAACGTCCCCTTAAAAAAATTTGTGAGTTGACTGTGTTGATAAACCCCTTAAACTATTTGATTTTCAAACAGCTGACCAAAACTGAACGTACTCAGACATTTCTATCTTTACTTATTCTGATCATCACTAAACTGACACGCAATATTTTTAGCGCAACGCAATCTGACTTTTAATAATCCCTACAAAAGAATGGCCCTGACTAACAATAACCTATACCTTTCATGAATCACTTACCTCACAAAACTCTTCGTTACTCGTACTACTGCAATACAGCGAGCGCCAATACTGCCAGCTAAATAAAAGTTTCTAACTACTGAAGTCACTAACTACTGATAGGCATAGTTAGCAAATGAAAGATTTTGATAGAGAACAAACAATGTATTTACCTTAATAGTGTTCAAAAGTCATAATATATATATCAGTTCATGACATCCAGTCTTACAAATTTACTGTCTCTGATGGACACAAGTCCAGATCATCCGCTCTCAAAACTCCGCCATATCACTCCCCACATCCACCACTGCTGGCGGCTCACCTCCAACTGCCAACGCTACGCGCTGTTAACAGCCAACTGCCCAACACTACAATAGAGACTATTTCAACAATGGGAACCAGCCACAGACTGCACGCAGCACCGTCAGTGATTTTCATACAGGGCGCTACATGGCGTTACCAACATAAAAACCTAAACAGCCTACTTACATACTGGTCATCCTTTTAAGAAAACTATTAGGTAAAAATATTTGATTTTTTGCACATATTACAGACTGATATCTTCACCTTCATAGTTACTGTGCTGCAAAAAATTATGTAAAACATTGCTCTAAATTTTATGTATTTTCCAAAGAGAAAAATGCATCGCGTAAACTTTTTTGTGTGGTTTATTTTCGCTGATACATTGCACTAAACAAAATGTAGGTAAGATATCGAAAGTTTATCTAAAATGGAGAGCAGGAGGATACCTCAGTTCGTTCTAGAGTTATTGAGTCTTATAGCCGATGGACGGTCTCTCTCGAAGCGTCCATTCACGTGCTTGTGCATCGCGAATCGTGGCGTCATAATATCGTCATATCTCATAAACGACTGAAGATACCGAACCGAGGTTCCTTGAAAATGATGGGAAGCAATGAAACACATGTGTTGTATGATAAATGCAACCGAGATATGGCAGGAACTCGATCGCAGCAGTGAGAGATCGGTGGCTCAGGACGCATTCAGACGGCCATAGTACGGTAGAAAACCTTGGTGGCGCGCGTATACAAGTCCACAACACCTGGGGAGCGGCGTAGGTGGACGCGTATTCACGCCCACAGCATCGAAAGGGTTAATTAAGCTGATGATAAGATATCTACTGCTCGACTAAATGGTCTTAAATAATTCTCATAGTATCGCATGATTTACTGTTGTAAAAAGGTTTACATATTTGTAAACTGAATACTATAATGATTGGTTTAATTTATTGCCTACAGTATTTCCCAACCATATATAATGACACAAAAAACGAGAAGCAGACACAAGGGTAGGAGGAAACTGGATGAAACTTCACGGGTTGAGAGGGTATGGGATGTTTTTACTGTGAAAACAAAATCTAGTTAAATATAGACAGAATTTGGCAGCGTGCGCCCACTTACTATAAAGGGCAGTCAAATGAAAACGATACAGATGATAAAAAAGGAATTTGGCAGCGTGCGCCCACTTACTATAAAGGGCAGTCAAATGAAAACGATACAGATGATAAAAAAGTAAATAAACTACACTCATGATCATAAATTAAGGATAACTGCAGAATGCGGTGCCACACAACGTGGCACTACACAAAACTGGGGCCAATAGCGTAGCCACATAGCGAACACAAACGACACTGGTCTATAAGTCCGCAGTATTTGTGATGAGAAAACGTCCCGAAACACATGTGCTGCAAAATGCTCCTGTTTCCTGCGCATGTACCCCGACATCAATATGGGACATTATCACCATGCACACGTACACAGGCCGCACAATGGGTTGGCATACTCTGGATCAGGTCACCAAGCAGCTGCTGGGGTATAGCCTCACTTCCTTGCACCAGTGCGTGTCGGAGCTCCTAAAGTGTCCCCAGGGGTGTGAAGACGTACAGCGATACGTCGACCGAGAGCATCACAGACGTGCTCGATGGTGTTTAGGTCTTCAGAACAGGCAGGCCACTCCATTTTCCTGATATCTTCTGTTTCAAGGTGCTCCTCCACGATGGCAGCTCGGTGGGGCCGTGTGTTATCATCCATGAGGAGGAAGTTAGGACCCACTGCACCCCTAAAAAGGCGGACATATTGGTGCAAAATGACCTCGCGATACACCTGAACTGTTACAGTTCGTCTGTCAAAGTCATGCAGGGGTGTACGTGCACCACACCATCAGACCACGATCTCCATGCAGGTCGCTTTCACGGACATTAAGGAGTTGGTATCTGGTTCCTCGTTCACGCCAGATGAAAACCCGGCTATAATCACTGTTCAGACTGTGTGTCTGGAGACAATTGTTCCAGTGGCTGTGGCAAGGTCCCGAGCAAGGCTACCTGCAGTACTCCGTGGCCCTCTGCGGGTACTGATGGTGAGATATCGGTCTTCTTGTGGTGTTGCACACTGTGGACGTCTCGTGCTGTAGCGCCTGGACACGTTTCCTGTCTGCTGGAATCGTTCCCATAATCTTGAGATCACACTTTGTGGCACACGGAGGGCCCGTGCTACGACCTGCTTTGTTTGACCAGCCTCCAGTCGCCCTAGTATTCTACCCCTCATACCGTCATCAGTATGTGTCCTTTGAGCCATTTTCAACACACAGTCACGATTAGCACGTCTGAAAACGTCTGCACACTTACTCGCTACACCGTAATCTCACAAGTACCTACACACCTCGCTTATGTGGACTGCTGCCAGCGCCACAGTGCGACGACCGCAGGTCAAATTCACTGCATGGTCATACCCCGAGGTGATTTAAACCCGCCACCCATCCACCAGAGTGCTGTTTGGCCATGTAACAGCATTATCCTTAATTTATGAGCATGAGTGTATTTCAGAACTAATCGCCATATCTGTTTATACATTTATCCCACTATGAGGCAAGCCAGTCTCTGGCTACATGGGGCCAATGCCTCTCTACAAGGCGTCAAAATGAGGAAATTCCATGGGGAAGGAGCGGTGCTGTATGGAGGATGTGTAAGGCCTTTGCAGCGAAGCTTTTGTAGCGTAATTGGAACAACCTTTGAGACATGTGGGCAGGCATTATCCAGCAACAGAATGACGCTGTAAATCATTATTCCTGGGGGTTTGAACTTGATGATACGCTTCAGTTCCTGCATAGTGACCACGTATCACTGTGCATTAATTGTGGCGCCGTGTTCAAGGAAATCAACGAGTAGCGGGCCCTGGCAGTCAAAGAAAAGGGTAATCTTGACTTTCCTGCAGCTGGCATGCACAGATTTAAATTTTTTCGGTGGCGGTGACTCCGTCTGCATCCATTGGTGGCTCTGACGTTTACTCTCCAGCTCAAAATGATGTCACCTTGTTTCATCTCCCGCGACGGTACAGGACAGGTATGCTCCGTCATGCTGTGGGGAACCCATTGTGCAAAGATTTTCCTGAGCTTCAGATTCTCTGGCACTAAGGCGTGAGCGGCACCGTAACTGATGTCCAGCATGAGTTGAATGTCTTCCACAATCCGCCATCGGTCATTTCTAACAGCAGAATCCATAACAATATTGACAGAAGAGGTATTGGCACGACGAGCATGTCCTGGCCGACTGCTGTCTTTCAGTGACATCCGACCTTCTCGAAATCGTCTACTCTATGCAAACACACGCGCACGTTGTACGCTGTGTTTTTTCTACACCGAAGTCCTGGCACGAATTTCACTTGCTGACACTCCTTCCGCAGTCAGACACCGCACTAACCTCGGTGTTTCTCCTCCTCAGCCTCCACAGTGAAGTTTGACGTACACACAGCTCGCCGTCCTCACTCCGAGAACGTGTAACAGACAACTGGCACTGCACTGTTCCATCCTTATCCCACTTGAAGGCACTCCTGTACACTTTAGCACCATGCTCGTTGTATAGTGTGTCTTGTTTACGTCTGACTGCTCGTTACACTTTTTAGCTGAAATCTGAGCATTCACTGCGGTACTCATCGCCCCAAATTAGTAACTCTTTTATTTTGGTTCTCATTTTCTTTGGTGGTAGTTAGTGGTTAACGTCCCGTCGACAACGAGGTCATTAGAGACGGAGCGCAAGCTCGGGTTAGGGAAGGATTGGGAAGGAAATCGGCCGTGCCCTTTCAAAGGAACCATCCCGGCATTTGCCTGAAACGATTTAGGGAAATCACGGAAAACCTAAATCAGGATGGCCGGAGACGGGATTGAACCGTCGTCCTCCCGAATGCGAGTCCAGTGTGCTAACCACTGCGCCACTTCGCTCGGTCTCATTTTCTTTATTTAAAGAGAAGGTGTTCAGTTGTTTTTTTTAATCCTGTCTGTTGACACACAGTCAACATGGGTTTCGAAAACATCGATCCTGTGAAACACAACTAGCTCTCTATTCACATGAAGTGTTGAGCGCTATTGCAAGGGATTTCAGATCGATTCCCTACTTTTAGATTTCCGGAAGGCTTTTGACACTGTACCACACAAGCGGCTTGTAGTGAAATTGCGTGCTTATGGAATATCGTCTCAGTTGTCTGACTGGATTCGTGATTTCCTGTCAGAGAGATCGCAGTTCGTAGTAATTGACGGAAAGTCATCTAGTAAAACGGAAGTGATTTCTGCCGTTCCCCAAGGTAATGTTATAGGCCCTTTGCTGTTCGTTAACTATATAAACGAATTGGGAGAAAATCTGAGCAGCCGTCTTACGTTGTTTGCAGATGACGCTGTCGTTTATCAAACAAATTGCGAAACTATTTAGAAAAGATATCTGAATGGTGCGAAAATTGGAAGTTGGCACTAAATAACGAAAAGTGTGAGGTCAACCACATTACAGCTAAAAGGTATTCGTTAAACTTCGTTAAAATATAAAATCAATCTAAAATAAAAGCTGTAAATTCAACTAAATACCTGGGTATTACAGTTACGAACAAGTTAAATTGGAAGGAACACATCGAAAATGTTGCGCTGAAGGATAACCAAAGACTGCGTTTTATTGGCAGGACACTTAGAAAATGTAACGGATCTACTAAGGAAATTGCCTGTACTACGCATGTCCGTCCTCTTTTAGAATAGTGCTTCGCGGTGTGGGATCCTTACCAGATAGGTCGGAGTACCTCGAAAAAGTTCAAAGAGCGGCAGTACGTTTTGTATTATAGCGAAATATGGGAGAGAGTGTCACAGAAATGATACAGGATTTGGGTTGGACACCATTAAAAGAAAGGCGTTTTTCGTTGCGACCGAGTCTTCTCACGAAATTCCAATCTCCAACTTTCTCCTCTGAATTCGAAAATATTTTATTGACACCGACCTACATAGGGAGAAACGATCACTACAATAAAATAAGGGAAAGCAGAGCTCGTATGGAAAGATATAGGTGCTCGTTCTTTCCGCGCGCTATACGAGATTGGAATAATAGAGAACTGTGAAGGTGGTTCGATGAACCCTCTGCCAGGCACTTAAATGTGATTTGCAGAGTAGATGTAGTCCTTGCTTATGAAAGTCCCGAGGTTTCTAAATTCCTAAAATCTTTCCAGGACATCGCTGTTGTGGTGTGAATTAGCCTTCTCTTCTGATTCAGCTGTCTGGTTTTCATTTGACTGCAACTTATAGTAACCCCCTCCCCTGAATGTAAGCACTGATTGGATTCTACCCCCTCCTAACGCAAGCTTGCCCACAACTGTTGTTAACTGGATTTTGATAGCGTAGATACACGCACTGGACGTCCCGGGTGTTCAGACACGTGGTCTATTGGGGTACTGATCTGGGGAGGTTGCTGGCCAAGGAAATATCTCACCATCAAGTTGACAGTTCATAGGGACACCTGCCTGTGTGAACCACTACTGTCATGTTGCAAAATTGCGCCACGATTCAGCCGCATGAGAGGTAACGCGTGAAGAGGTTGGATGTTCTTGACGTACTGTTCTGCCGTCAGAGATCCACCAGTCACTACCATCCGTGATCTGAAGACATACCCGCTGGCTCCTCACACCATTACGTAAGGAGTAATACCGCTGTGACTCTCCAAAAAATTGGAAGAACGGGACTTCCGTCTAGGGCGCCGCTGTACTCGTTGATGGTGGTCATGCGGGGAAGTGCAGAACCTCGATTCATCGATGAACACAATGCGACGCCATTCATCAGAAGTCCATGCTTGCCGGTCACGACATCAGTACAAACTCAGCAGTTTGTGTTGTGGTGTTAACGTTAGCTTACGCAACGGACGGATTACCGTTGTCCACCTGCTGCTAGTTTCCGACAAATGGCGCGGGATGACACAGAATGTTGCTGAGAGTCCATTACTTGTTCTCTGTTGGCGGGAGCAGATGTGGGTGGTGCACAATATGGCGGTCCTCCTATGAGGTGGCTGGCGTGGCCGACAGAACATTGACAGCGAGTATGTCTGCCCTCATGTTCCCATGCAGTCCAACATTGGACCACTGTACATCCCAGTTCACCACAAATTCTGATATTGCACGATTCGACCATCTGGCTAATTGCAGGCCCACAATGAGGCCCCTTCTAAACTGAGCCAGGTGCTGAAAACACTGTCGCACACGAGTACGCACCGTGTACGACACCTTCACAGTCATCATTCACGTTTGACACTGTTACACTCTTTATATACACTACCAAGCCTCGCAAGAACAGTAAACACGGACAACACTTACGCGCTATGATGGCCGATCTATCTGTCACGTACAACTGAAGTCTTATCATTAACATACACGTAGATGGAGTGTGCTTGTACAACGTTCCGTTGGCATCTCATCGTGTCTGTCTTCTCTTTTTCGCCAAACTTTTTCGTTTTCATTAAACTTTCTTACAAAATTATAGCATTTACTACATCTACGCTGTTTTCAGGTGTATCGAATCGATGTCCTGTCAAAATTAATGAAACAATGTAATAACGGAGCCGATATTGCTTTGTGGTGGAAGCGCTATGTCATTTAAATTAAAAAATTTAGGGGCAAGAAGTGTAGAACGTATTACCTTGATGAGATTTAGATTAATGGAGGGCCGGCCGCGGTGGTCGAGCGGTTCTAGGCGCTTCAGGCCGGAACCACGCGACTGCTGTGGTTACAGGTTCGAAAAATGCCTCGGGCATGGATGTGTGTGGTGTCCTTAGGTTAGTTAGGTTTAAGTAGTTCTACGTTCTAGGGGACTGATGACCTCAGATGTTTAGTCCCATAGTTCTCAGAGCCATTTGAACCATCTGATTAACGGAGGACATGGACGTGAAGTGTAGGGACTAACAATGATCAGTGATGAGTGGTTAGAGACAAGCCTTTTCTTGCAGATTTGCCAAAGGATTTGTAAAAAAATCCTACGCGGAACTACTGCAAGAGCGGAATGATACTCTCATGCTCTACCTCACTGCACGGTCTGGTGCTTTAGTGTGATCACATTGGTGGCCGTTAGTAGAATGGACACCAACGGTAAGCCTGGCTAGAAAACAAGTTTTGTTGACGCTGGTGATTTCTGCTGAGCAGGCAACCCTGCGTACGTGGCCGTAATGCGGAGGTCACTGTTTCCATTTCATTAAATGTTCAAATGTGTGTGAATTCTTAAGAGACCAACCTGCTGATGTCATCGGTCCCTAGATTTACACACTACTTATACTAAGTTTTGCTAAGAACAACACACATACCCATGCCCGAGGGAGAACTCCAACCTCCGGCGGGATTGACCGCGCAATCCCTGACATGGCGCCTTAAACCAGGTGGCCGCTCCGCGCGGCCCCTTTGATTAATCACATTGTCCAATTTTACTTTTTATTTTTCTATTTTTATTTTCATTTATTTACTTTCTTCATTTTTGCCGTCCCTTTCCCCCTTTGTCCGCCCTGTTAGCTGAGTGGTCAGCGCGGCGGTGTGTCACGCCAAGGGGCCCGGGTTCGATTCCCGGCTGAATCGGAGAATTTCTATGCTCAGGTATTGGTGTTGTGTTGTCTTCATTATAATTTTTTCAACATCAAGGCAACGGTAAACCACCACTGGAATCACTTCCCTAGACGCTCATGGGGTGGACATCTCTGACGAGGCTTCCCCCATGACAAGACCTGCCGTAAGGCAGAACACAAAGATTTTTTCCCTCTGATACCCGTGAAGCGTGTCACTGGAGGGTTACAAAAAAATAGTGCTCTGAGCACTATGGGACAACATCTGCGGTCATCAGTCCCCTAGAACTTAGAACTACTTAAACCTAACTAACCTAAGGACAACACATACATCGATGCCCGAGGCAGAATTCGAACCTGCGACCGTAGCGGTCACGGGGCTCCAGACTGAAGCGCCTAGATCCGCACGGCCACACGGGCCGGCTATTACTGTACATCAGGTCATTATTTATACCAATTGTATAACATTTGGAGGTTAACACAGGCAATTATCTATAATTTTTTTTAGATTTCTTCCAGTGTAGTTGCAATATAGCGTGTTTAGTTGGTCACTATCAGCGTTGCTTCAACATTAAACCTGTATCTTCAGCATTACTAAGCACCATATTCTGTGAGATTGACATGACAGACACTCCACATATATGTGGGGGCTATTGCGATGCCCAGCTTCACGTGACCTGTTTCACTGGTAGTATGAATGACGTCATAAAGCGAGACATGTTTTGCTTGGACCCGCGTCTGACCATTCTCACTGAAGTAGGCCTCGTTGTAGAGTGATTATGGATGAGAATGTCTCATATATCGCACAGTGCCATTGCCGTATGTTTCCGTAGTAATGAGGTTTACAGAAAGTGCCATAGTCTTTTTGATTGAGACTGGAATAAAATGTTATAATCGAAACTATAAAATGCCCTAGCTGATACGATATCAAAATCTTACACAAGTCTTCTGTGTTCGTGGTTTTGTAAGGTATTTCAAGAAGATTCACTTGTTTTTGTGAGATTATATCTCGTCCCTAATGAAACAAATAATTTCGGGTCAATTTTAAATTGCTCATCGTGACTAGAGGTTCACCTTGACGGCAGCTGTAAGTTGCCGGTTCATGTAATTGCTGGTCGGGCTCTGCCTGGTGCATGTAGATGGCTCATTCGCTCGCTCTTTCGTTAGCCATGTGCGCCGAGTTGCGGCGGTGGTAACACAGTTACAATAGACGTTTCGCATTCTCCGTTTCAGCAGACGAAATTCACTAATAATTTTGAGATATTGTTTCCGTGATAGTAAGGCATTACACTTCTTATAGTTCAAATCATTCGACAACGCCACGATCGGTTTATGAATACTCATTGTTTATGCAAGGTAAATCTGCAGGTCATAGCCCTGTGCTCTTTCTTAGGCGTAGAAAGCATACCAGAGTTTTGCACGTAGGTATATAAAAGTCTGCTTGCCGTGTCAGCCTTGAGTTATCCATTCCTGAATTGCACGTCTGGTGCGTTCTTTGCCGATGTGTTTCTTTCATAGTCCTAAAAAATCAGAGAGTCTACATTTCATAGAGTCGCTATACGTCCGCCATGTTTGAGGCAATTTGAACTGTCATTTCTTCTGGGGTAAAAGGTATCAGCTAGTATGCCAAGCCACCTAAAATATTTTATTTACTTCCCTTCTAAAAACATTACCTCGAATTAAATAACCATTGGTTATTGAATACTAATATGCATCATGACCGGTCGGTGTGCTTTAATTTGCATCAGACATAGCGAATGTGTAGGGACGTATAGCCACTCCATGAATTTTAAACTCTTTGCACAATGTAAGCTGACTGTTGGCTTGGTGGTTAGTGGGATCACCCGTAAAGGCATTGCACATTTACAGTCGCTCCCATAAGTCATTACGCTGAGTGTCAGCTTAGCTGGGTGGATAGTGAACATTACGGGCTATGTATGCTAGAAGACCTTCGTGACGAAAAAAAGCAAGACGGGATTGATTTTGCAGAATTCATCCTTGGGTTGGAGATAGGGGTCAACCACTTCCTTTCACTTTTAGTTTTCAGCGATGAGACGAACATCACCACTTTGGAACCTCCCCGTAAGAGCATTTCTTAAGAACGACTTTTGTAACTATAGATCGGCTTCGTTCGTAAGGGGCGAACTTACGAGAGCGTGCTCAAAAGTAATGCCTCTGAATGGTTTACGGGAAAATTCTAAAAGTTTTAAAAATAGAATTAACTTTATTAACGTTATACATTTATATTCTTCACGTCTACAAATTTATTTCTCAACGTAGTCGCCCAGGCGACGAACACATTTCTCCCAAGGACAGACCATTTTATTGACACCGGCACTGTAGAATGTTTGACTTTGTTTACGGTTCCACAACCTCACCTCCGCTAGCGCTACTTCTTCACTATCAAAGTAAAGTCCTTGACAGTGTTCTTTACGTTTTTTAAACAGACGAATATCGGATGGGGCCAAGTCGGAATGTATGGAGGATAATCGATGACAGTGAAACCAAGATGTCGGGTTGTACCACATGTTGCAGCAGTCGTGTGTGGCCTTACTTTGTCATGCTGAAGGGGAGAGTGCCTCATGTGTGGACAAACTCTTCGGATGCGAAACTCGATTATATCGCGGTGTTCCTCACCCAATGATATAGTTACACTGTGCTCCACCAGGTTACATGCTGCAACTCGGGGCTCTCTACCTACAGAGGGTTGCAACTCGCGTCAGGAATGCGGGGAAGTTGGTTCAAATGGTTCAAATGGCTCTGAGCACTATGCGACTCAACTTCTGAGGTCATCAGTCGCCTAGAACTTAGAACTAATTAAACCTAACTAACCTAAGGACATCACACACATCCATGCCCGAGGCAGGATTCGAACCTGCGACCGTAGCGGTCACGCGGTTCCAGACTGAAGCGCCTTTAACCGCACGGCCACACCGGCCGGCGCGGGGAAGTTGACCGAGTAATATGTACGACATGTAATACCTTAACCGATATTGATTAGAGCATAAAAAATTCAGAGGCATTACCTTTCAGCACGCTCTCGTACACTGATCAGCCAGAACAACGTAGCCACCTACGTAATAGCCGGTGTGTCCACTTTTTCCACGGATAACAAAGGCGACGCGTCGTGGTATGGAAGCAATGAGGCCTTGGTAGGTCACTGGAGAGAGTTGCCAGTGATGTAGCAGTGACGTAGCCAGCTACAGTTCACACGTAAAAAGAGACGAGCAGAGGAGCAATACTGCTTCGAATGTCATTTAGTTTTTGAGCAGAATGAAATAATACATTGTAATTCTCCAACAATATGCTCTTCAGACGTCTAGACGAAAACATGTTATAAAAAAAAATGGTTCAAATGGCTCTGAGCACTATGGGACTTAACATCTATGGTCATCAGTCCCCTAGAACTAGGTTTAGAAGTACTTAAACCTAACTAACCTAAGGGCATCACACAACACCCAGTCATAACATGTTATCGTTTTTTATCCAACGTACTATTCTAATTTAAAAACAAGAATGAGAAAGATCCTGACTTAACCACAGGGTAATTTTTCTGCATAAGCTGTGTGTAACGGAAGAGACTATTGAAGGATTTCACCGTACAGTTAAATATTGAAGCCACTGAAGGTATTACTTACAGTCAGTCGTCTGGCAATCTCTTAGCTCTTCCCTTATCCGAATCCGAGAAACACATTTCAGTTCTGGAAACCTCACCTACAACGTTGATAACGAGTCTATCAACAACAGAATCCATCAATCCAACCAGGCGCACCATATTCTCTTCTTATTTTATGATGGTTCAAATGGCTCTGAGCACTATGGGACTTAACTGCTGTAGTCATCAGTCCCCTAGAACTTAGAACTACTTAAACCTAACTAACCTAAGGATATCACACAGATCCATGCCCTAGGCAGGGTTCGAACCTGCGACCGTAGCGGTCGCGCGGTTCCAGACTGTAGCGCCACACCGGCCGGCTGTATTTTATGACTAGCCGTTCTATATCCCGCAATCGTTCGGCAGTGACGTGTGAAAAAGCTGCGTTCGTCAGTTCCAGCACATATGGCAGCTTAATAATCTTGTTACTTCTAGGGCCAAATCCCGCAGCTTGGCTCCAGATCAATTCTGTTGGGTTCATATGGTAATGGTATAGTAGGAAATGTAAAAATGCAGCATTTGCATGATGTGCTCGATGCTGTGAAAATGATTGTTTTTCATGTTTTTACGGTACTTACCTATATCTGTGGTATAAAACGATGGACATAGTCCAATAAAAGAGGATTTGGTTCTTCATTTTTGCCTTGCAAAATTAAATTGTTTTGTTTTCTTAATTTAAACAACTTTTACGAACAGTCTTTCGTAAAACATCGATAATTAAGAATTTATATTTGAAATGGAAACAGGAATTTCGCTTCCAATATGTAATTAGGAACAAGAAGACGTGTATTATTCATAAAAAACGATGATGAGTTTTATAGTTACGAGATGTAGGGATTTCGAATTGAACGAGAAAATAAATGATACTGGTGAGATTTGAACCAAGCTCCGTAAATTTATGGAAATCATTAAGAACAGCCTATTTCTCGGAACTGTGTTTCAAGCGCGTGTTTCACTACGGAACAGAGAGCAGCGTGACAACCAGAGCACAACGCTGGAGAGGCTGTAGCTTTACACGACTTTTGAAATAAAAACTACGTAGCTAAAGCGTAATTAAGAAAAAACGTTGATGGCTGTTAATGCATTTGAATATCTTAAAGTTTCATTTAATGTAACTGAGGAATAATATATCTAATACATAAGTAGGACCTACTTCCAAGAGCGAAACATCACCAGGGTACGTGTGCTACGACTTCTGACCAATCAGAGCATTTGTGTTGCTTACATCTGGTTTATTCTTGTGATGGACGGATTATAGTGGTCAGTCGTCGCGAGGTGACGCTGCTATCGACTGGACGAATTTGCACCGATGGTAGGTCGGTGGTCATAATGCTCTGACTGATCAGTGTATATCGCACAGCATCGTTAAGCTCGAAGGAAATTGAACCTGATGCCGGAAATGGTAGTGTGACGGTAAGGAGCGTGCCTGGAAGCCAATAGGTCGCGGAATCGACTGCCTGTTCAGACGCGAAAATGTTTAAACCACCTCTAATCCATTCTGAATATGTCAACTATGTGTGGAGTGGCCAGGAATGACATGTAGGCCGGATTCCACGTCGAATGGTAGGTATCCGGTACCTGCTTAGATAATTGGGTTTGTTTAGGTGCCGCAAGTCTCTGAACTGACGTCGAATTGGACTTACATCCTGTCACTGAGTCACAAACAATTTTTGTTACGGTGTGCGATTTTTGTGAAAGATGTCGCACAGCACCAGCAGTGAATACAATAACTGGAGACATCTTTCCAAAATTGTGGAACGAATTTGAATGTTTACTTACGTCTGGTGAAGGGCTCATTGAACGTTCCTGATGTAAAATGGTAACTTTGATACTAAAAGTAATTGCGAGACGTTCGCGAAGGCCGTATGTGCATACTTGTATAATCAATACAATTGTAAAATCGGACCGTTCTCTTGAAAACAAAATTGTTGCAGTACAGTGTAAATTTAATATCCACCCCGAGTTTCTACCTTCATTCATGCGGAATGTGCACCCTTGTGAAATCTGATAAAACTTTTTGAAACAATCCCCACAGAGTTAGTAAATGGCCCATTTCACTCCCACGTATAAATACGATTTTAGTAGCAGTGACTGAAAAGGTATCTGACAGATGAACACGTATGTCGCATAATCCTTTACATTTTCACTCAGTTACTGCCAAAAGTTTGAAATTCCGCAAAACTGGTACACCTGCCTTCTTTTGTAGTCGTCAGACGTAGCGTTATATACCATCTGCTGATGAGTAATTTTCCCCGTCCGTAATTTGCTGACAGTGATATTAGTGATTTACGTCAAATACGGATAGCGGTAATGGGTAATGCCGACGTCAATCAAACGAGGTTATCCTCAAACAAATTGAGTCCATTTGTGCTGAAATGTAACAAATATGAGCGTCACATTTATCGATCACAACAATGAAAAATGCTACACATTTTTAATATAGTCGGAATGAAAATGTAGTCACGTGTTGTTATTTTATAGGATGTGATTTAGCCTCCACCATAACGAAGTTTCTTCTCTTGACAGGAATACATACTATATCTCTTTCTTTTATTTATCGAACTAGAATTTTAGTGAATGCTTAAGTCTTGCACATTGTGTGTTGTAATCTTTAATCCAACGATTATGTTGACGCAGTTTTCCACTTTAGTATATGCTGTGCAAGGCTTGTAATGTCTGCGTAACTAGAGAAACCTACATTACTTGAACCCAGTTGCTGAGCCAAGCCTTTCTCTTCCACTACAACTTTTACCCACCATATTTCTGTCCAACAGCAAACTGACGATGCCTTGATGCCTACACGCCCGGGTTCCCGGGTTCGATTCCCGGCGGGGTCAGGGATTTTCTCTGCCTCGTGATGGCTGGGTGTTGTGTGATGTCCTTAGGTTAGTTAGGTTTAAGTAGTTCTAAGTTCTAGGTGACTGATGACCATAGATGTTAAGTCCCATAGTGCTCAGAGCCATTTGAACCTTGATGCCTACCAACCAATCCCTTCTTTTTGCAAAGTCATGCCGCGGAAATATTTCTGCTCTACTCCATCCAGTATATCTTCATTAGTTATCCAATCTACTTACGTATCCTCAGCATTCATATGCAGCACAACATTTCAAAAAATGTCTTTTCTTAGCTGTGCAGCTCTTCATCCACATTTCACTTCACATTCCTGACTAGTACTTCAGAAAATGCTTTCTAACACCGAAGTTACTATTCGACGTCAACAAATTTCTATATTACAGAAAGCTTTTCTTGCTGTTTTCAATCTGTATTTTATAACGTCATTAGTTCTGCTTTCATCTTCTATTTTGCCACCCAAATAGTAAAATTCGCACATAATTTTTTATAGTCTCATTTCCTAATCTGACTCCTTCAGCGTCATCTGTCTGAACTTAATTACTCTGCGTCACCGTTACCTTTTTTTATTGATGGTTGTCTTACTATTCCTGTGCGAGACAATATCCATTCTCCTCAGCTGATCCTCCATGTCTTCGCAGTTTCTGGCAGAATTACGATGTCACTGGTCCACGTTATTTCTTTTTAAATTTCTTCCCTGTTACATTATGCATATACATAATATGATGAAATAGGGCACAAGTTGTGAAAGTTATAAAGTAATATACTGTTGTAAGGGCCGTATAATAAAAAGGGGTAAAGAACCGCAAAATGGACAGCTCAGCTGTTAATAGCCATTGGATAAGTCACCACAATTCATCTCTGTATATGAAAATACTTTTTCACTTATGGAGAGTATTTGATATTTTATGTCCTCGTATTTATACAGGAATGTGTATTTATATCATGGTGGTCATTTTTTGGAGACTACATGTGTCAGAAAGCGGTGTAACTGTGTTGTAATGGACTACGAGACTTAGGCATTTATCTATACACCTGAGGACACTCGACATTAACAACGAAGCTCAGTAGATAGCTAAACAACCGAAGGGAGTGTTAGAATAGAGACAGACCACCAGTGGGACCTTCCAGCCTTCTGTCACTTTCATAAGCACCACATAAACTTTTGTAACCGCTTATTATTAAACTGGTGTTCCGAGGATTTATTGTCACACATTTCAATGTGTCGTAAAAGCCTAGATTTACTTCATAAGGAGGTCAAGTGGATACCACAATACATAAAACATTAGTTCATTGTACTATAACTCTTCGACATAGAATATCTAATTTACATACATTGCATGTCCACTCGAATGACAATATATACACTGCTGAAACAAAATTAGTACACCCTTTTGGATGTTTCCAATTCACTAAAGATTTGTCATAACAATGCAAATGGAGTACATGAAATGATTACATTTACAGATCAACAGCACAAGCGTTTTCAGGTACCTGTTATCGAGCCATGCTGAAACACCCATATTAGTAAATTATGGAGCCTCTACAAGTGGCAATGCAAGCACTGCCCCAGGCATCCCGTCGATCGTACAGATGGAGAATGCTCTTCTGCGAAACGTTGTGTTGATCTTCTCAACCTGTTCACGAAGTGCAGTAAGAGTTGTTGGTTGACGAGCCGCACCTGTCACTTTTCATCCCATCATATCCAGCACGTACTCGCCTGGAGACAAATCTGGAGATTCTGCTGGCCAGCGAAGTTGCTGCACATGTTGCATAGCACACTGAGTTTTACGAGAAGTGTGTGGGTGGGCGGTATCCTGGTGGTACAACACTATCTACCGGTTCTAGGCGCTACAGTCTGGAACCGCACGACCAGTACGGTCGCAGGTTCGAATCCTGCCTCGGACATGGATGTGTGTGATGTCTAGGGGACTCATGACCGCAGATAGTGCTTGGTTCAAATGGCTCTGTGCACTATGGGAATTAACATCTGAGGTCGTCAGTCCCTTAGAACTTAGAACTACTTAAATCTAACTAACCTAAGGACAAAACACGTATCCATGCCCGAGGCAGGATTCGAACGTGTGACCGTAGCGGTCGCGCGGTTCCAGACTGAAGCGCCTAGAACCGGTAGATAGTGCTCAGAGCCACCTACTGTCCCCCAGATGGTATATGTCGTCATCGGATCAAAATCGATGTCGTGTTTCCAGATGTATTAATTTTTTCCCGGCAGTGTATTTATCACCGTTGCAGAGTACAGGAAAGACTACTTAAATTTGATTCATACAGAAGAACACCCACATACCAAGGAACATTTACTTTAAACTTTGGTACACAGTTCAGACTAATAGTATTAGCACTGCTAGATCTGAACTGTGCTGATGCTGCTCTCTTAGTCGACCATCTCATAGTGGCGCGAGCGGCCCTGTACTCTAAGTAGACATCCAGCAGCGGGTGTCATCGCCGATGTCGTTGCTGCGTCTGATAACGATAGTATTTAGCTTCTGATGCCTTCGTGAAGTACCAACTGTAACCTCAGGCTTCACTCTCCGGACGACACCTCGAAGATGACTATTGTCAAAGAAAAATCTCCAAACGATTGCGTGTTTTCAGAAGTTGTTCGAGATCAAACACAACAGCTCATCCAGCAGGCTTGCCTAGCATCTGCATTTATGTTCAGACGTGCATTTCACGGAGTGTTTTTATGTTTTTGCCCGAATCTGTAATTTTGCAGTGAGGAAACAGTCATATCGCACTGTTTGCTAGAAGTTCCTTGGGAATTATGTATCCACCAAAGTGACAAGCCTTTTACACCTCGAGAACAATGATACCTGTCCTCAGGCAATTGTGGTTCTCATATTAGTCAGATTCCAAACACGGTGGCATGTAAGAGTGGTAGCGGCGAAGAGATTTCGAGCTTGTGGCCAGTTCATGCTACTAGGCAGGCTGGTTACACAACAAAAACTGACTCGAGTCTCCTAAGAGATACGTGTATATCCACCTACAGAAATAAACCCATAGTTTAATGATGTAGTTCAAATACAATAAGCTTACTGCTTCCCCAAATATAACTGGTTGTACCTAACTTTGTCAATTGTCCTGTTACCTTTTTTTTTAATTTCATCTCTTGGTTTGGTGGCACACAAGTTCTGTACACAGGTGGTCCACTGGCTATAGACTTCCATGACTAACAATCAGACTATGCAATAAACTATATGATTGTGTCAGTCTTTAAACAAGCTGAAGACAAAATATTGTTGGAAGCATAGAGCATGTTACTTCCGCGGCAGTCAATGTTTAGCACTTCGGAGATTGTAAGGATACTACAATTATCATAGAATATAAACAAAGACAGGGCTACATTCACTTAGTCGGTACACTGAAGAAAATAACGGACAAAATTTAGATGAGTTTGGAAATGGTTGCTTAGAGATCACTGTTTTCTAAACGAACGCAGAGAATGTTGACCATTTCTCACGATTTCAGTGCAGACTTTTTACCAGGATTAAAATATAACGGGTGAGTGAGACGTCTAGCGGTAGAGGGAACTATCTCACAAAAATTTAAAAAAAATGAGTTTTGGGAAGTGTTAACCGCTCACTCCATCTGTGGACAAGTGTCAAAATCTCTGGTAGTTGTACATTCCTGCTGCCGTCTACAGTTATTTACACAACACCGCTCATTTGAGTTGGTCAGACCCTGTGACACGTGGGGTTTCCAATGCAGCATGAGATCGGTCTTATGTTCCAGGACTCCCTCTCAGTCCCCGGCGGGGACAGCATGAACGCGCTACTGCTGTACCGGCGTTGACCACCGCTTGTGATCGCTTCCACGGCCGCTCGCTGCTCATTCCGTGAGGAAGGACCGCTGCTTCTTCAACAGTAAGTCATTACTGCTTCCACTAGCTAACAACCTCACCTCTTGAACAATAATAAAACATAGAGATAGCATTTTCGACACATAAAAGCATTTAATCTAATACACAGAAATTTCCATATATATGGGAAACATTCTGTCCATATTTTGAACGAACAGAACGAAAAGTAAGACAAAAAGCTATTGAAATTTTCATTAATATTCCTGTAGACTTAGAGAAAGCTTTTGACAACGTTAACTGGAATACTCTCTTTCAAATTCTGAAGGTGGCAGGGGTAAAATACAAGGAGCGAAAGGCTATTTACAATTTGTACAGAAACCAGATGGCAGTTATAAGAGTCGAGGGGCATGAAACGGAAACAGTGGTTGGGAAAGGAGTGAGACAGAGTTGTAGCCTCTCCCCGATGTTATTCAATCTGTATATTGAGCAAGCAGTAAAGGAAACAAAAGAAAAATTCGGAGTAGGTATTAAAATTCATGGAGAAGAAATAAAAACTTTGAGGTTCGCCGATGACATTGTAATTCTGTCAGAGACAGCAAAGGACTTGGAAGAGCAGTTGAACGGAATGGACAGTGTCTTGAAAGGAGGATATAAGATGAACATCAACAAAAGCAAAACGAGGATAATGGAATGTAGTCAAATTAAATCGGGTGATGCTGAGGGGATTAGATTAGGAAATGAGACACTTAAAGTAGTAAAGGAGTTTTGCTATTTAGGGAGCAAAATAACTGATGATGGTCGAAGTAGAGAGGATATAAAATGTAGACTGGCAATGGCAAGGAAATCGTTTCTGAAGAAGAGAAATTTGTTAACATCGAGTATAGATTTAAGCGTCAGGAAGTCGTTTCTGAAAGTATTTGTATGGAGTGTAGCCATGTATGGAAGTGAAACATGGACGATAAACAGTTTGGACAAGAAGAGAATAGAAGCTTTTGAAATGTGGTGCTACAGAATAATGCTGAAGATAAGGTGGGTAGATCACGTAACTAATGAGGAGGTATTGAATAGGATTGGGGAGAAGAGAAGTTTGTGGCACAACTTGACTAGAAGAAGGGATCGGTTGGTAGGACATGTTTTGAGGCATCAACGGATCACAAATTTAGCATTGGAGGGCAGCGTGGAGGGTAAAAATTGTAGAGGGAGACCAAGAGATCAATACACTAAGCAGATTCAGAAGGATGTAGGTTGCAGTAGGTACTGGGAGATGAAGAAGCTTGCACAGGATAGAGTAGCATGGAGAGCTGCATCAAACCAGTCTCAGGACTGATGACCACAACAACAACAATTCCTGCAAGCCTCTAGTCATTAAGAACAATTCTATGTTTTACATATTTCAATAATACAGACTAAGGAAATGAGAAACTAATTTATATAACCTATGTTATCAACAACTCACTCATATTCCTTATATGTACGAGTAAACCACAGTGCTCTTGTCAATTGCGCAACATTAAAATTTATATTCTGATAATCACGGTCATGTAATTAGATAATTACATGAATGTTATCAGCATATGTATTTTATAATTGCTAAAAATCCACTATGTATAAGTCTAGTAAAATTATGATACGTGATAATACGGCGTATTAACTCGTGCGAAATATATTGCAAGTGTATTTGGTCCTCCGTAACATAGACAAAATATAAAAATAAGAAATTCACTTAATTGGGCAGCTTATATGTATTAGTACTACATTAAAAACTAAGTTCAGATCACAGTGCTATAAAATTAAAAGCTGATGTCCTTCGTTTCACATACGAAATCAACTGGGTATGGCATCGGGCCAGCTATGCGTTTCACACAGTCCGACTGAATTACGAATAAATAATATACTCACAGAAAGAGCGCAAAAACGATTGATAACCGTGGAGTCTCCCACACAGTTCATAACACAGTTTTTGGCATTATTTATATGAAACCATTCCGATTTTTTTGTCTTTTTTTTGGGAAGTATCTCACCCTGGCACATCGCAGCAACGCACATACCTTGAACCTGGTTTTTTTATTGACAGAATTTCACATTTGGCGTTAAAATCTGATTATATTCCTCTCCAACTAATCTTAAAAACACCAACTGTTGTGTGATTGATTATTAAGCTGCTGCAACGAGTATAACAACGTTGTTCCAGGATCCAGGTGGAATACTGTTCACCACATACATCACCCGGACACTAACGGCTTCTCATATTTAACAACAGATTTCTTGTTTATCTTTTGGACCTTGAGACAGGCAAAGTATATGCCTGATGCTGTTCTGCAACAAACGTGAAACGCTGAGGGAGCTTATGAGTCAAACATTATATGTTGCTGGGCCCTCTGACGTTGCGTCGGTTGATGTAGAAACTTCACGATATCTCGATGGAACCCTTGGTCGTCATATTGATGCTACGACACCGATATTGATGGGGAGCGAAATGTACGGAATGTCTCACAGGTGGCAAAAAATGAGGAGATGGATTTTTATGTAAATTGTGTAGCAAAAAGTGAAAATGTTTTCAAATTACTACAGCAAAGGCGAATGGTTGGAAGTCTTCCACTAGCTTTCAATAAACACAACATTTGCAATCTCCTTAATTTAGTGAACTTTACATTTGTGTATGCGTATATGTATATGTGTGTGTTGGTGGGTGAGTGTGTGTGTGTGTGTGTGTGTGTGTGTGTGTGTGCATGTGTGCTTTGTAGTTGTTCGTTTTGTTGTTGTAGTCTGCAGTAGAACGAATGGTATGGTGCAGTTCTCCGTGCTACTCTATTATGTGTAAGCTTCTTCATTTCCCAGTAACTGCTGAAAATCCAATTCCTTCTTTTAATCAAGTTGTGCCACAAATTTCTTGTCTTCCCAGATCTATTCAGTACCTCTTCATGAGTTACATGATATACCTACCTAATCCTCAGTATTCTTCTGTAGCAACACGTTTCAAAAGCTTCTATTCTGTCCTGGTTTGAGCTGCTTACCGTCCATGTTTCACTTCCGTAGAAGTACCTTCAGTAGAGACTTCATAAAACTTGAATCTATATTTCTCTTCGTTAGAAAGGCATTTCTTGCTCTTGCCAGTCTGCATTTTATATCCTCTCTACATCGACCATCATCAGTTATTTTACTATCAAACCAGCGAAACTCATCGACTACTTTTAATGTCCATTGTCATCATTTTGATTTTATTGACGTTTGTCGTGTGTCCTTTCAACATAATCTCGATTCCTTTCTAGTGCTCTTCGAAGTCTTTTGTTGTCTCTAACAGAATTACAGCGTTGTCGGCAAACGTCAAACTTCTAAATTCTTCACCCTGATCTTCAATTCCTACTCCAAATTTTTCTCTGGTTTAGTTTCCTGCTTGCTCAATGTATAGACTGAGTAACACTGAGGAAGGGGAACAAACCTGTCTCACTACCCTCTCAACTACGGCTTCCCATTCATGCTCCTCGAGTCCTGTAACTGACACCTGGTTTCTACACAAGTTCTAAACAGCCTTTCGCTCCCTGTGTTTTACCTTTGCTACCTTCAGAATCTAAATGAGAATATTTCAGTCAACATTGCTGAAATATATCTCTAAGCCTACAAACGCTATAAATGGTCGTATGTCTTTCCTTAACCTATTTTCTAAGATAAGTCATAGGGTCAGTATTTCCTAGGATGTTGCTACATTTCCCCGAAATCCAAACTGATCTTCCCTAAAATCGTTTTATACCAGTTTCTCCATTCCTCTTTAGAGCTTTAATTCGACCAGTCACATCGGTATTTTGTATATCGTAGTGTCCTAGCTAAAATATCTGCAATTTAGCCGCGTACTCATCTCTGTACGTTCCATAAACTGTAAATCAACCTTATGTTAAGCATCTGACTAGACTTTGAGTTGTACAATCAGTTACTCATCTTCTTATTAATAGTATTACAGGCTGAGTAAAAAACATGGGTTCGGGGAGAGACTTTCTTGTGGCCTTTGTAGCCGAAAAATTGTTTCGGTAGCAGAACAGAGTACAGTGTATGACCATTTACAAAAATGTTTATTGAGCTGTATAGTGCACGTCATCAGTATTCTTACTCAAAGAAAAGAACAAGCTGTTTCATTTAAACGAATATAGAAGACAAATGAGTAACCCAAAAACTAGCGATAAATATTAGGTAAATACGTCCGGTAGAGTGAACCAAGTGACTAAGCTATGAAATTATGAACTGCTACAGTTATACGTAAAATGTTTGTCAAAGTCTACGACAGCGATATTTTTTTCGTGTCTGTACGTTGCTGCTGTACTGAAACGGGCGAAGAAGCAGTAATACGGGTGAGTATAGAGTTCCAGGACTCGGTATTCACAGAAACCTAAAATATTAGTAAGATTAATTATATATGTGTATTTATTTACATGTGTGTATTCTCATGCTAAATGCATAATTTGTGCAAGACTAGGAGCAACGTCAAAGCGTCTGTACGGGAACACTTTTCGTAAATTAATTAAAACTAAAAAAAATCATCATACACTGAGGAGACAAAACTGAGTGGACACCTCATAATGCCGGCCGGTGTGGCCGAGCGGTTCTAGGCGCTACAGTCTGGAACCGCGCGACCGCTACGGTCGCAGGTTAGAATCCTGCCTCGGGCATGGATGTGTGTGATGTCCTTAGGTTAGTTAGGTTTAAGTAGTTCTAAGTCCTAGGCGACTGATGACCTCAGAAGTTAAGTCCCATAGTGCTCGGAGCCATTTGACCAAACACCTCATAGTATCGTGTCGGACCTCCTTTTCTCGCTGTAGTGCAGAAACTCGACGTGGCATGAGCTCAACAAATTGTTGGAAGTCCCCAGCAGAAATATTGTGACATGCTGCTTCTACAACCCTCCGTAATTCCGAAAATGTGTGGCCCGGTGACATGGCGCATTGTCATCCATGTTGGCATGTTCCAAGTGGGCATGTTCTTCCGAAATGGAATACTCTATGCATCTAGCTCCAGCTGCCATTCAAAGTATGTTAATTGCCGTGGTGCGTCCATTATCATGTCAGAGACCTTACCACATGAATCACCTCAGTATCAAATGACAACTGTGCCAAAGCACTGTCCATTCATTCCTTTTGTACGCCATATTGCTAATGTTGTTGTTGTTGTGGTCTTCAGTCCTGAGACTGGTTTGATGCAGCTCTCCATGCTACTCTATCCTGTGCAAGCTTCTTCATCTCCCAGTACCTACTGCAACCTACATCCTTCTGAATCTGCTTAGTGTATTCATCTCTTGGTCTCCCTCTACGATTTTTACCCTCCACGCTGCCCTCCAATGCTAAATTTGTGATCCCTTGATGCCTCAAAACATGTCCTACCAACCGATCCCTTCTTCTAGTCAAGTTGTGCCACAAACTTCTCTTCTCCCCAATCCTATTCAATACCTCCTCATTAGTTACGTGATCTACCCATCTTATCTTCAGCATTCTTCTGTAGCACCACATTTCGAAAGCTTCTATTCTCTTCTTGTCCAAACTAGTTATCGTCCATGTCTCACTTCCATACATGGCTACACTCCATACAAATACTTTCAGAAACGACTTCCTGACACCTAAATCTATACTCGATGTTAACAAATTTCTCTTCTTCAGAAACGCTTTCCTTGCCATTGCCAGTCTACATTTTATATCCTCTCTACTTCGACCATCATCGGTTATTTTACTCCCTAAATAGCAAAATTCCTTTACTACTTTAAGTGTCTCATTTCCTAATCTAATTCCCTCAGCATCACCCGACTTAATTCGACCACATTCCATTATCCTTGTTTTGCTTTTGTTGATGTTCATCTTATATCCTCCTTTCAAGACACTGTCCATTCCGTTCAACTGCTCTTCCAAGTCCTTTGCTGTCAATATTACCGCCATATTTGTACCTGTGCATACCGCTACTCCATGACTTTTGTCATCTCACAGTAAGCGGTGAAAGCTCTCCAACAGAACGTGAATTCTCTCATTTTTAACACATCTCAAGCAGTTGTAGTTTTTCCTGTTAGGATTATAACAATCCTAATAGGAAAAACTGTTTGCACCCCAGAAAAGGAAATCAAACTTCCTTCCGGCAAGTACAGTATAATACCAAATTTTTCGTAAACATCAGTAATACTCATATCTGTTTTATCAACATTAACATCCGTGAAATCAGCTCAGAAGGAAAGTAACTAGCAGCTTATTTCAAGTTCATTTACGTCAGAACTCGCGTCGTGCGTTCGCTCCTATTCAGTTGACATCATACCATTCCATATTTTACGTCAGTCTACCGACTAAATTTTGATTGTTGTACAAAACAACAAATCCTTTAAGCTCGAAAGATTTCTCTTCGTACATCAGTGTCACATTTACAGGTAAGGTACTCATACTGTCATTATATACTTGTTTCTCCATTTTGAACACATTATGGACACGTTGAATAACGCTTCACAGAGTTTGGTATATGCATAGTACAGTAACAGCGATACATTTCTCACTTGACAGACTGTTGCACTTGTTTTTCACCTTGACTACGAGTATAACTGAGGTGAAAGAGTTTTAGAAATTACGTCTTCGATCTGTTGGGTAAAGAGAATTTAATAGTGGAGAAATTCATAGTTGACCGGAACATATTATATTTAGAGTTTCAAACATTTTAATTTTAGTTATTATGATTGTGTCATGAGCTTTTATGGACCAAAGGATTGAGAGCAGATAGAAGCTGAAACTAATATATCCAGCACGATCAACTGCCACCGCGCAGAGTTTGAGGGCTGTGAATGTTTTCCACTGAGACGGCATGCGAGTACTCAAACAACAGTGTGTCTGTGCGCCTAGCCATACGCAACACGCGACATAGATTTATGTTGCGGGTCGACTATCAGTTCCTACAACCAGTGCCGATCATACGCAAGTCGTCCTCGATTTCACTATGGTTTTCTGGCTCTGGACCTCCGTTTAAACAGCCGTCTAATAAATGAAAAGCCCTGAGGTTAAACAAGATATATATTTATCATGAACGCAATACAGGGTAAAACTCCCTTGGTGTTCACACGAATCTTACACTTGACGATTACTCTCAGCTAAGAACGCTATCGCGCTCTGTCGTATTTTGCAGCTCTACTACTGATTACTACTAATTTGATTGTGTTCGATATTCTAATACACTTTTTACAAGGTAAACGGAGCACACTTTGCGACTTCAAATTCGTCCAGTCTCTTGCGGTGAAATGGCAGCAGTACATAACAAGTATTGGTTGTGAGAAATTCTTATTCCAGCGCTTCCTCATTTGCAAACAGAACTAAGAAAGCAAACCAACCATTGGCGGTATGTGATAAAGAAATACATGTCGGAAGGCGTTTTCCTGTTCTCCATTCTCGGTAGGCGGGGGACCTGTTCGTACTGAAGGTGATACCGATAGCTGAACTACGTCACAACGATGTAGGAAGAGACAGATAGCTACTTACCAGCGCTACTTCACAATGAGATGTGTCGCATGTTACGGTGACGTGTCGTGTGCCGATACTGGAACATCCTTCAACAACTTACAGAATGCGTTCCTCCCGCTCAAGAGAGACAGAATGTTCATATGCACATTCACGTGCTTACCATTCCTCCACACAACAGCCACAAAAATGGTTCAAATGGCTTTGAGCACTGTGGAACTTAACATCTGAGGTCATCAGTCCCCTAGAACTAACCTAAGGACATCACACACATCCATGCCCGAGGCAGGATTCGAACCTGCGACCGTAGCTGCAGCGCGGTTCCGGACAGAAGCGCCTAGAACCGCTCGGCCACAGCGGCCGGCCCTTTTTGTTCAAGAGGATTTATACCGCTCACAGGAAAAGCGGAAAAACATCGTCTGAACACTCGTAATGAGTTAGAACGTTGACGAAAGTAACTATACACTCCTGGAAATGGAAAAAAGAACACATTGACACCGGTGTGTCAGACCCACCATACTTGCTCCGGACACTGCGAGAGGGCTGTACAAGCAATGATCACACGCACGGCACAGCGGACACACCAGGAACTGCGGTGTTGGCCGTCGAATGGCGCTAGCTGCGCAGCATTTCTGCACCGCCGCCGTCAGTGTCAGCCAGTTTGCCGTGGCATACGGAGCTCCATCGCAGTCTTTAACACTGGTAGCATGCCGCGACAGCGTGGACGTGAACCGTATGTGCAGTTGACGGACTTTGAGCGAGGGCGTATAGTGGGCATGCGGGAGGCCGGGTGGACGTACCGCCGAATTGCTCAACACGTGGGGCGTGAGGTCTCCACAGTACATCGATGTTGTCACCAGTGGTCGGCGGAAGGTGCACGTGCCCGTCGACCTGGGACCGGACCGCAGCGACGCACGGATGCACGCCAAGACCGTAGGATCCTACGCAGTGCCGTAGGGGACCGCACCGCCACTTCCCAGCAAATTAGGGACACTGTTGCTCCTGGGGTATCGGCGAGGACCACTCGCAACCGTCTCCATGAAGCTGGGCTACGGTCCCGCACACCGTTAGGCCGTCTTCCGCTCACGCCCCAACATCGTGCAGCCCGCCTCCAGTGGTGTCGCGACAGGCGTGAATGGAGGGACGAATGGAGACGTGTCGTCTTCAGCGATGAGAGTCGCTTCTGCCTTGGTGCCAGTGATGGTCGTATGCGTGTTTGGCGCCGTGCAGGTGAGCGCCACAATCAGGACTGCATACGACCGAGGCACACAGGGCCAACACCCGGCGTCATGGTGTGGGGAGCGATCTCCTACACTGGCCGTACACCACTGGTGATCGTCGAGGGGACACTGAATAGTGCACGGTACATCCAAACCGTCATCGAACCCATCGTTCTACCATTCCTAGACCGGCAAGGGAACTTGCTGTTCCAACAGGACAATGCACGTCCGCATGTATCCCGTGCCACCCAACGTGCTCTAGAAGGTGTAAGTCAACTACCCTGGCCAGCAAGATCTCCGGATCTGTCCCCCATTGAGCATGTTTGGGACTAGATGAAGCGTCGTCTCACGCGGTCTGCACGTCCAGCACGAACGCTGGTCCAACTGAGGCGTCAGGTGGAAATGGCATGGCAAGCCGTTCCACAGGACTACATCCAGCATCTCTACGATCGTCTCCATGGGAGAATGGCAGCCTGCATTGCTGCGAAAGGTGGATATACACTGTACTAGTGCCGACATTGTGCATGCTCTGTTGCCTGTGTCTATGTGCCTGTGGTTCTGTCAGTGTGATCATGTGATGTATCTGACCCCAGGAATGTGTCAATAAAGTTTCCCCTTCCTGGGACAATGAATTCACGGTGTTCTTATTTCAATTTCCAGGAGTGTATTAAATTTCAGCCTCCAGTTGCGTAAGCAATGAAACTTTACCTTGGTTTGGGCTATAATAATGTAGCCTTCTTCAGAAATGTAACAATATAAATTAAATTAAAACATGCCACATATTGGCCTTGTCAATTTTTATATTGTGACATTTCTGAATAAGGCTACATTATTGTAGCCGAAACCTATGTAAAATTTCTTTGCTTTTGCAACTGGAGGCTGAAATTTAATATAATTACATTTTGCAGTTGCTGATTCTGCTGCACCATGCCAAAAGTATTCAAAGTTGATGAAAGTGTGTGCCAAGCGATCGTGAGGGTGGTCATTGAAGAGAATTAAGACGAAAAATAAGAGGAGGATATCTGCAACACTCTCTGCGTAACTGATGTCTCCCTCGCTAATTTTGTCAGCACAAAACTGTCACGGAGGCAGCTCCACAAGCAGGGAATTACAGGGACAGTTGGAATCCCAAAACCACTCGTCGTTGACACAACGTGGTGCCGAATCCATAAAACCAGGACTACAGAGCAATGGAACAATGTCATTTGCTTGGAAGAGTCTTGTTACACACTGTTTCCAGTTCCTCGCCTAGTTCAAGTCCCAAGAGGCTCCAAGGTGATTTTGGCAGTGATATCATGGCACTCCACGGGTCCGATGATCACTATGCATGTTCACATTAGTGCCACGGATTATCTGACCAGTACGAGATTTTCACTCTGAATCGGAGTGTGTGCTGATATGTAACTTCCTGACAGATTAAAACTGTGTGCCGGACCGAGACTCGAACTCGGGACCTTTGCCTTTCGCGGGGAAGTGGTAGAGCACTTGCCCGCGAAAGGCAAAGGTCTCGAGTTCGAGTCTCGGTACGGCATACAGTTTTAATATGTCAGGAAGTTTGATTATCTGACCAGTTTCTCTGATCACGTCCATCCCGGTGTGTAATTTGTTGCCGGATGGTTATGCTGTGTTGAAAGACGCCAGGGCCCCTGTCCACGCAAACTTTATCGTCCAGGACTGATTTTGTGAGCTCGAGATTAAATTGTCACTTCTCTCCCAGCCACCACGGGCACCGATACAGTGCCATTGAACCTCAGTGGTCTACTTTAGAAAGACAGTTGCGTGATTGCTATCCCCATCCATCATTGTTGCCTGAAATTGCCACTGTTTCGCAACATTCGTGAAATAAGATCCCCTTAACAACCATACACGACCTGTGATTTATGCTCTTATTGCCAACAGTCTTATCAGTGAAGCATGAACATTTACCCCATCGTATTTTGTCATGTGGCTCTTTGAAAACGTCTGCACGGTTATAGCCGAAATATACGAAGACAACGGAAGCGCTCTCGAAAAACAATGGAATAGCCTATTACTGTTTTGCTACGTCCACTGTCTCTGTGGTACTTTTTGAGTACAAACGTCATGCAGTACTACGGTGCCACGTGGGTCCTCTATACCAGTACACGAGGCGCCTATGTGATTTTATAAGCATTCACTCTGTTGCCTCCGCACTACAATCTTGCGCTAAATGGAGATGGCTCTACAAGCGTCCGTGCCTCATTTCTCTACAGTATTGTATTGTGAGTTGTTAATGGGCACTGGCAGAATACCGCAACAATAGCCTCTGATCAGTGTTGATTCTTGCCGAATCTGCCACTTGTTAAACAGCTTTCGAGAGATTGCCTCGTATTTTTTTCTGTTTCTGCAGCATGCTCCAATTACCATTCACGGGTTCCGCTTAACTTTATACTCTCATTAGAACTAGCATTATGTGCGTAGCCACAATAATGTTTTTAGTGGTACACGTCAGTGAGGCAGAGTTGGTTTCTTTTGTAGCTTTCTATGAAAACGATTACACTCAACTATAGCGATAGTTGATTCTGCAACGAAATGTACTTGATCTGTTTTGTAGCTTTCTTTGAGAAAGATGACAATTAATTATAACGATAGCTAATTATGTAACAAAATGTAGTTGATTATGTAACAACATGAATTTTATTTTTTTTCACAATATTTTAATGAATAGGAATAGTAAAATTTTATCTGTTACAAAATAAAGTATAAAGTAAATTGTAATATAGGAACAAATGTTAACTTAAGTCTGTTAATAATTACTACGATTGATTTAGAAACAGATATAAATTAGAATAAGGTTATTTATTTATGCAGCCGCTCTGCATCTTTATCGAAATCAAAAACAAAAAACAAAAACAAAAATGCTACACTGTAACATAAAATCCATTACGAGTAATGTCACGGCTCAAGTAATAATATGATTAATGCTTTTGTACTGATCGGCATATAATATTTTCTCTTGTTCTTTATTCCTGGTGACAACGGCCTTACCGCAGTGGTAACACCGGTTCCCGTCAGATCACCGAAGTTAAACGCTGTCTGGGCTGGACTAGCACTTGGATGGGTGACCATCTGGTCTGCCGATCGCTGTTGGCAAGCGATGTGCAGTCAGCCCTTGTGAGTCAAACTGAGGAGCTACTTGATTGAGAAACAGCGGCTCCGGTCTCGTAAACTGACATACGGCTGGGAGAGCGGTGTGCTGACCACATGCCCGTCATATCCGCATCCAGTGACGCCTGTGGTCTGAGGATGATATGGTGGCCCGTCGGTACCGTTGGGCCTTTCAGGGCCTGTTCGGACTGAGTTCTTATATTTATTCTTGGTACAAAATTGTGTAACAAATATTCAGATTTTGCCAGTACAATCGTTCAAAACACAATGATGTAATTTTTGTGTTCTTCTGTGCGACTGAAGTCAGCGAGATTGAAGTATACGCGAAGGCGGAGATTTTAATTATCGTGTAGCGTTTCTTGTGAAGTATGCATACACAGCTAGATACGAGACAAAATTTACTTTACCAACTTGATGCATGTTGCAGGTGAGAAATAGGTCCGCATCTTGTTTTATAATCGAAATAAATCGTTGCAACTCCGTCGTAAGTTGCATTAAGAAGTATCTTTCTGATTTATTGCTGGTGACTAGTTTCGAACAACTATGTCCATTTTCAAACCATCCGTAACGTAAGAGTGACGATACAGGCGATAGCCTTTGCACAAAAACTGTCGCTATATTGATGATGGAAGCGACAGCATTGCCTGTTTATAGTAGTGCGTGTACAGCAACACTACTGAACTGCGCGGACGCTATTCAGCAAAAGCTGTCCATTTCTTTTTGAGCATATTGTTTGATTTTCATATAATGATGAAATTTCTTACACTAATGATGCACAAAGTGATACTATGCCTTACGTAGCGAAAGTGAGCCTCCCTAATAATATTCATGCTAGACATGACGGTATACATACTGAACCCTAACAATAAAAATAGCTGAACTTCCAAACTAAAGCAAAGTTTGACCAAAAAATATTAAAAATGAAAAAAAACAGATACATTTCTAATGACTAAAAACATAAAAGCCTGACTGTTCCCAGGATTGAATCATTATTGCACTAACTCGGACTGAAAGAAAAAAAAAGTAAGCAAGGTCTGGGAATGGTTCTGTAATAGTATTGTATGACGTGTACTGAGGTATAAACAAATGCCAGTCAAATTTTCACGCGATTTAAAGGTCTCATCAATGAAAATCCATGTCCTCTTTCCTGATTGGTCGTGGCCAACTGGCTTAATGGCGCACAGCATACGACACGCGTATTTTACTAGAACACTGCCCATAACAGCACAAGGTTCGACATTTAATCTGGATAAACATGAGAAGGAAAGAAGTGACTCAGACACTGCTGTTATACATTATATGTAGGATGAAGGAAACATAAAATAAAGAAATTTGCAATAATGCAGTCGAATGTATAAGACATATCAATGCTACAAGAATGTTGACCACATCAAAAGAAAAGGTATTAATAAATGTGAACACGAGCCACAAAGGAATGACCAGAACGGGACGGATTTCGGTAGATGTGATGTATACGTAGAGACATACAAATGATCACAATTTGAGAAAAATTGGATGATTTAGTCAAGAGAAAGAGCTACATAAATCGAGCAAGTCAGTAACGCGTCGTTTCAAATCTGCCCTTATGCAAGCAGTTATTCATAGAATTGTTGGATGTCCTCCGGAGGGATATCGTGCTAAATTCTGCCCAAATAGTGCGTTATATCGTCGAACCCTCGAGGCGGTTTAAGCATTTAATAAAAGAAGTTAATCTCAAATTTAACATGTTTAAATTACCGAATAATTTAAAGTTCCTGGAAATTAAGGTACGTGAAAGGGGTAGCAACACTTACAAGGGAACCTCCCCATCGCACCCCCCTCAGATTTAGTTATATGTTGGCACAGTGGATAGGCCTTGAAAAACTGAGCACAGATCAATCTAGAAAACAGGAAGAAGTTGTGTAGAACTATGAAAAAACAAGCAAAATATACAAACTGAGTAGTCCATGCGCAACACATGCAACATTTAGGATAATGTGAGCTCAGGAGCGCCGTGGTCCCGTGGTTAGCGTGAGCAGCTGCGGAACGAGAGGTTCTTGGTTCAAGTTTTCCCTCGAGTGAAAAGTTAAATTTTTTATTTTCAGACAATTATCAGAGTTCAGGCATTCACACATAATCAACTTCGCTCTCCAAAATTCCAGGACATGTTCAGATTTACTTGGACATATGCAGGATTTGACGGCCTACACGCGGAAAAATTTGAAAACGTTAAAAACATATGTTTTGACAGAGCACAGAGAAAACGGTGCGACTGTGAAACTGTTGCATTCATTTGTTGCAGTTTATGCGACACACTCTTATGTTTTTTGGGAGTGATTATCACATCCACAAGAAAACCTAAATCGGGCAAGGTAGAAGAATCTTTTTACCTATTCGCCAAGTGTGCAAGTTAGGTGGGTCGACAACATATTCCTGCCATGTGACGCACACGCCGTCACCAGTGTCGTATAGAATATATCAGACGTGTTTTCCTGGATCAAATGTTTTCGGTTCCCATTGGAGAGGCACGTCCTTTCGTCTACTAATCGCACGGTTTTGAGGTGCTGTCGCAAAACACAGACACTAAACTTATTACAGTGAACAGAGACGTCAATGAACGAACGGACAGATCATAACTCTGCAAAAATAAAGTAAGTAAACTTATCGCTTGAGGGAAGACTTGAACCAAGGACCTCTCGCTCCGTAGCTGCTCACGCTAACCACGAGACCACAGCGCTCCTGTGCTGATGTTATCCTTGATGTTGCCTATGTTGCCCATGGACTACTCAGTTTGTATATTTTGCTTATTTTTTCATAGTTGCACACAAATTCTTCCTGTTTTCTCGATTGATCTGTGTTCAGTTTTTCAAGGCCTATCCACTGTGCCACATTATAACTAAATCTGAGGGGGGTGCGATGGGGAGGTTCCCTTGTTAGAAGTTGTAAAAGTAACCTCAGGATTGAAATTATATATTTATTGCATGACTGTTTTTGAAACTAATTTACGGGAGTAGAGCTGCCTAACAGCCGTATTGTCCAATGAAAAAAAGACTAAACTCTGGGGAATGCCGTGTCGGCACCCCACGTTGGCGCCCGATAAACCATATTCTTGTAATCGTTATTAAGAACTGTCGCCGGACCTCTCCTCTTGAAAATATCCATTTGTATGTAAATGCAGTAGAAAGTGAATTACCTACAGTCTCCTCGTTGACTGAAGTATCTGCAGTCGGAAATATAGAGCAAAGATGTTACATGCAGCGTGATCCTTCCCGACGTCATTGCGCTGACTGAATATTTAACACCAGTGTTCGAACTTCCCAGTTTTCATATTACTTTCTCAGGTATTACTTTGTGGCGAGCAGCACTTCAATAGATTTATATTTATCGTTCACGCTATGCATCGAAAAGTGTTCACTTGGTAAACACGTTACTCCACTGGCCAAACATCGTAGCTTTCAAACTATTATTTTATGAAATGTTAGTACGTGACCAGAAATACATTTGCACTTTAACCGTCCGATGAATAAAGATGTCTCTCCCCTGCCCAAACATGTAGCTTTCACAGGTTCTGGAATAATACGCTATAACAAAAATCGTTTTGATCTATACGCCCATTACATTCACTATCTGCGTTGTAAGCAGAAAACTGTCTGCTGAGCAATCACATTACTCCACTGCCCGCACATAGTAATTTGTAGAGTGCTTTCTGAGGTGGTAGTCCATCAAGGGAATCATTTCAATATACACCGACGAAAAAAAATTGTGACAATGAAAAATAAATAGTGTAGAATAATGAAATTTCTGGAACACGTTTATCTAGGTAGCATATGTCAGTGATTAATATTGCAAGATCATAGGTTAATGTAAAAGCGAGACAAGCAATTGCAAATGTGAAGCGCTGGTACATTAATAGCCAGTGTGGCCTCCATAATGTTGAATGCAAGCATGCAAACGTGCTTACATTGTGTAGTATAGATGCCGCATGTCAGTTTGTAGGATGTAGTTCCATGCCTGTTGCACTTGTTCATTACACTAATGGTTAATGCTCTTTGTGGATGACTCTGGATTTATCATCCGATGATGTCCCACATGTGCTTGACTGGAGACAGATCTGGTGATTGGCCAGTCCAAGGCAACATTTCGACATTCTGTAGAGCATATTGGGTTACAACAGCGGTATGTGGGTGAGCGTTATCCTGTTGGAAGGAACCTCTCGCTATGCTGCTCATGAATGAGAACACAACAGATCTAATCACCAGACTTGGATTTAGGGTGCGTGGGATAGCTAGGAAGTCGAACTCAAGACCACAGCTTAAGATGAAATTCCAGTGTGTCTGGCATGAAGACGTATTTGGTTGCAAGCCCTCAAGACTTTACGGGAACGACTGCGTCTGAGGGGTGTAAGATGCTTTATTCACTGGTTTAACACATGTAATTATGAACCAATCTTTGTTACAAATTACATAAACTTTTCTTAAAATTTAATATAAGATAAGCAACACATTGTATCAAACGGAGTAATTACCTCAAATAACAAATTACTTTTAAAAACGTTTTATGAGCATTTATAATAGAAAGGGTTAAGAATTGTAACAGGAGAAATAGAGCGGAGCTGATAAATTACCAGAATGCATATAATTCTCGATAACGTCAACATACAGTCCCTAATAAGGCACAGTACAAATTTAAAAACTTACTTTCAAATAACAACGGACATGAACAGTTCTTTAACAAAGCCTTTAAAGTAAAAACTTTCGTTTTGATTTAAACGAGTAATAAGTTACACTGAATTTTGGAATCAACAAGGAATTAATGTTAATTCCCCTAACTTAAAGGAAAATACAGGTATATTTTTGAAGAAGTATTAATTTACTAAAAATAAACTTAATCCGATATAGTACTGCAATAAGAATTACTGTGGACTCACTTAAACAGGTTTAACTGCAGAGATCTCAGGAAGCCCTGAGTGCTGACACTCATGGCGTGCCTAGGAAACCATTATGTCCAAAACATGATACGTTGTCTACAATATAAGTGAGCGGAAGTGTGTCTGGCGCCCCGCCTCGGCCACAGCAGAATGCCATAATAAGCGGACACGGCGGCCATGTTTAAGCTAGCACGCTAGCTGGACCGCGTCGGTCCACAGTGTATGGTTGAGTGGGCCGCTTCCGTATGAACCCCGCCACCGATGACCCATTTGAGAAATCTCAGAGACACGTTCCTGGAGTACGGAATAGTTACCTTAAGATATAGCCTACTACAAAGACAGTACCAAGTGATTCTTTCCCATACAGATGTACTAACGCCAGCCACTTCAAGAGATCGAAAATGGTATCCTTTCAATAGAAAATAACTACCTAATTGCCAAACCAGAGCCCGCAAACACCAAGGAATCTTATTTTTTTAAAAACTAGAAAGCCTTAAAACAAAATTACAACTAAAAGAGTGAATTTTTATCTGACAGTTTATGTGATGGAGGCAGAGAAACCCTTCTGCAATCGGCTCAGTACCTCATAATCAAGTAAACTCTGCGGAGAAACCTTGAGACACCGGTATACCGTACATGCTGAAACAGACTGGTTACTACGTGAGCCACTGTATTGCAATAAGCAATAAGCACTTATCATTTAGCCACTGCAGCGAAATACAACCTAGATTACTTTTAATTTAAGGCTGATATTTAAGGGAAACTGTTTACGGTGATTAATCATACATTTACGTAATTTAGTGCCGACATGGCAAACCAAAGCCAACCCACATATGATCATCACATTAAAGTAATTGGGCACCGGCTACAATTTCCTATAGTAATTTGTGACTAGTGCCTCAGATATGTAGGAGGCTAACAATTTAAAGTTCCTTTAAACACCAATCTGAATCACAGTGACCTCCTTCTTCCAAGAACACTTGATATCAATTATAGGCTAGTAAAATAATACAATAAGTTAAATAAAATTTATGCAGACGGCATATCAGAGCAAAAGTTCCAGTGAACAACTTGGAAGTCTCACAGAAACAAAATTTAAGAGACTCGCTTTCTTAATCACAGGAAAGCCACAGCAATCTACTACCATGGAGAAGAGAATAGCCACGAATGAGCACAGCAGAAAAACACCCGTCCGCCATGCTGAGCTCGCCTCTGACCGTCCCGTACTTCCCTCATAGTCAACTCCACGTTCCTCGAAGATGCCAAACGATGAATTAAAACTTCTTTCAGGTCACGATGTTGATAGACTTTCACGCCTATTGCACAGAGAGACCGGACGTCACTAGAAAACTTGTTTTTGGTTCCGCTCCACAGCTCATAATGTCCCCGTAGACAACCAAAGCCCCACTTCGCCATGGACCTTTCGTCTCAAAGTCCTGCGGTCGCGGTTGAGAGGCAACGACCAAAGTCGATATCGCCCGACAAGCCGAAACAGCTCTAACTTCAGCTCACCACATCCATTTTCAAAGATATCTAACGCTGATGACCATTACAGCGTGTATTTGAAGTAAACCTGATTTGTATCTTAATAATAATGCTAAAAGAGCCTCTCTTTGTGACTGGTACTAAATCTGAATGGACATCATCTTAAAGATGAAAAACTAGCCTAACAACTGTCGTTCTTGTAGCACAACTCCTCCTTGGTGTTGCGATTTTTTGCCGTCAGTCTATTTATATTTTCATTACACAGTCGACAATATCCATAGAAAACAATTCGTAGTTTACATCGAAAACACAGTCTGAAGCTGGTGCTACCAACACGCCACTCCCTCGCTCAAGCACTAGAATGATTAGTCTCTGCACTACTTCAAGGGGCTGACAAACACGTTACCCGTGTCACGCTGGCCTGATAGGTCCGCATATGATATCTCCAAAGTATAGGCTAGCAGCAATGCCTTCACTTGAGTACTGACGAACATGTAATACGGCGGATGGAAGAAAGTATGGGAACATCAAAAGCACTACACGCAATACCATGCCTAATACGTTGTAGGGAAACCGCTGTCATTTAAAACAACTTCCATTCGTCTCGGAATGTATAAATACAGCACTAATTTGTTTCCAAGGGAATCATACCAATCTTCCGGCAAAAAAGTGCCAAGTTCAAGTAACGATATTGGAGTTGGAGAGCTGTCAGCAAGCTTCTCTCCAAAGTGCAACTTAAAGGCTCAGCAATATTGAGATCTGGTACCAGTGTTGGTCAGGAGAGATGCCACAATTCAGCCTCGTGATCATAGAAATAGACATGCACGATGTGAACTGTGTGTACAGGGATCCCGGTGTCTCAGAACACAGCATCACCATTGGGAAACAAACATTGTACCGTGAGATGGTCAGATAATCCTTTGCAGTAATGCGAACATGCAGAATACTAATTGGTACCATGGAATATCGCGATATGGCTGCCCAAATCGTTACAGAATCCTCGTCATGTTTCATTCTTGGGATGCAATCTCTGCCAGAAGTTGTAAAGAGTATGAAACGATACTCAACTAACCAAGTCACATTCTTCGATTACTCCTTAGTTCAGGTTCTTTGGATTCGGCGCCACGTATCCCTTTACGGGCATTAGTATCATTTGCCTTGCAATTCCCTGCTTACAGAGCTCCCTCCACCTTGTATTGCTACTGACAGCGTTTGTGAGTGAGACATTCTGCAGCGACTTATGCATTCTCTTATGTTTCGTCAAAAGCTCTTCAGTAACCGTCCATCACGATCACTCGATACACACTTTTGTCCACATTGTGAATCATCGCATGACGTTTTTCGGCTTCCCTGTATGCGGTGTAAAACTTCGGTATGATGCCTCTTGGTCACCAAACACTGCGGCTACCTTTTCTTACAGAAGAACACATCATACGAGCATCACGTTGGAATTCACAAAGCTCCAATATAGTGTACTCACAACTACACAGCATACGTTTCCGTCCACGACTGCCATTTGCAACGTATTGAGAACAGTGCGTAGGTGGAGGATCGTGGTTAAACACTGCAGCGTCACCTCCAGGCTTGCCTATCACTGGAATTTATGTTCAAGCAAGAATTTCTCGCAGTGATTCCATATTTTTGTCCAACCCATATATACAGAAGTATTGTTAACCTGGCAGAGGACGTCATCACAACAGATTTGTGACCCGGAACTCTCGTAGCAGTAACTTGACAGTTCACAATCTACTGAACGACGTTTACAATACGTTTACAACTCTCAAGTAGGGTCCATTGCCTTAGCAACACAATGAACGTAAGTCAATGAAGTAAAGTTACCTGGTGCGCTTAGTCAAGGAAAAGACATCTATTTAGTCAAGTAAACACATAAATCTCAACATTCGTTTTGTTTTGCATCCCAATAAGAAAATTGCTAGCCCTCTGAAGTGACCAAGCACTAGCGTGAGTTGACTGTGAGATCGTAGGGTCAATATGATCCCTCAGTGCGATCTCAAGCCGCTCTAAGTTTGTTCTGCTGATTAACCTGAGTGTAATTTTTATGGGGCACACATTTAGGTCATGTTGGGCTGGATTAGCGGTTCCACATGAGCTATGCTTCGCAGAAACAGGCGGAACAAGGACAAAATATGTCTAAGACAGCACACTAACAAGCACACTGATTTTGCTATGTCCGACGGATGCAGCGATTACTAGCCTAGCTTCACTACCGATAAACACGGTTCAGCTGGCTGCGCAGGTAAACCCTGGAACCTGGAGGAAGCGACGCCACTAGCGGGCCAAATCCCTGAAGAACCTGGACAAAATGGAGACAACAGAAGATTCGCATTCCGACTTTACTCCCGTGAAATCTTGTGTAAATACCACTGGTGCATACTTGTCCAATACTGCGGTTGCGTTACTGTCATAAATCGTTATGATACGCGTCTTGACAGTTGTCGGTAAACAGTGATTGGGACTGCGACCCAGTTTTCAGATACTGTTTGTGCGACCTTTTGCATATATGGCAGTGATCCAGCCCAGTTGTCACAATAGAATAAGATAGATAGCAGTCCAAAAGATACTTTTATTGCATTTTTAAGCGTTGAAATGATGTATATCTACTTAATACTGAGTTACAACCGATACTAACGGAAATCGTTACCTAAAAAATTTACTCTTCGTGGCTCTGCTTTTGTAAATGGTTCTTCTAGTACTAAATATCATAGTTTATGATATATATCATAGTTTATGAGTTCAAATGTATTTTCGTGTGCATATTCTCGCGTTTTAGTGCCCTGTAATAATTCTACATTGTGGCAGTACCATACGGTAGACTTTTGTAGAAGAGAAATAGTGCACAGTAATTGATAAATGAACTAAAAATCAATAAAACCATTCCTTAATTAATATTCTGAAAATTAATAAGTAAGTAACGTGTTGTGGATAATTCGCTGACGAATATTTTGACTGATTTTTTCCCAATATCTACTTCGTATTCAAAAACCTACACAGCTAGGTGAAAGCATGGGCAGCAGTCAAGTCGCTGCTCTACAATCAAAATTGTCTGAGGGCCTAGGCCCTCTGTTTCAACTGACTGCTGATATTGAAAAGAGATTACTATTGATTTAGTCCAAACTGTGGACAAAGTGAAAACGCAACCGACTTGAGGAGGCCAATATACAGTGGGTTGGATGGATCAATTGGGTTTGAAACTTTCTGCTTTTTATTACTGTGATGACATTAATTTTGTATTACATAACAGAGATAATGACGGAAGTGACGAATTTGACTACGATTTCGAATGAAAAATTTAAAAGATCGAAAAAAAGTTTGAGTACACAATAATTTCTAATTCGTTCCCAGCAGTGTCAAAATATATCCGAAGATGTAATCGAATCCGCTAAGCTTATAAATTTTCATCCGCCATGTTGGATCCGCCTTTTGAGATTTTGTAATTCCGACATCGAATCCCTAATCAGTGACCAAAAAAAAGTATAAAAAATTTTTTTTCATTATGTGTTTTTGACAAACCGGCTACATTACGTTTTATGCATTGTTCCGCTCATCGAGGATTTCTTGTGAACAGTACTTGTTTATGCGCACTGAACGACATTTATACAAAGAACGATTACACTGTATTCAAATGGCAAAAATTCAGCACGGTACTTGTAAAGTAGAGCATCTACGAGCGTGTGTTGAAAATTTGTATTCCATGTACTCATAAATTCAAAGATACAGTACAACTCTCCAATGTTTCTTTTGCCTGGGGGCATTTGTTTTATGTGTCATTTAGTTTTGATACTACTGTACGAGAGTAATAGGAAACTAATACCTCCGAAATATTTATGAAACAACACTTACAGTTTTTCAAATAAAACAAACGTTACTAACATTGTACGTCTATATTCCTTATTTCTACATATTTGCAGTCCTTTGTCGCTAGAGGGCACCGAATTGCAGACTGTAACATGACGGTGTGTACCGTAACAATGTCGGCACGTGGGAAACAACGTAATTATGTGAATACATAAGAAACAGCGTGCTGCAATCGAGTTTCCAGCCTCAGAAGAGTTTGTTCACACTCGAAGCACCATCTCCTTCAGCATGACAACGCCGACCACACACGAGCGCTGAGACATCTGCAACAATCAGACGCCTTTGGTTCACTGTGATCGATCATCCTCCACACAGTCCCGACTTGGCCTGATTCTAACCAGAGGTGAGGTTGCGGCCCCGTCAAAATGTCAAACAGTTCACAATGACGGCGTCAACAAACTGATAACTCGTTGGGAGAAATGTGAAATGAGTTCGTCACCATGGTGACTATGATGAGAAATAAATATGCAGAATGAAAATGTATCTTGTTAATCACGTTTGTTTTATTTAAAAAGCGTTAAGAGTTTTCACATAAAAAAGTTCGGAGGAATTATATTTCAGCACGCACTCCGATTTTAGTGAACGGTTAAAATGCTCACAGTGTCACCTGACCCTACTTCCAGCTTGTCCGTCTAACGACTTTCAAAGACAAGAAAAATTTTATTTTCAGTGTTTCAGCTAGTTATAGAATAAATATAAAATGGGCTCACCATCTCCTCACTAAGATATAAAATCTTACATTAAAGATTTAACACAATAAGTAAAGTAGCACAGTTAAAAATTGTGTATATTTGTTGAGGAAGCATAGATGATAGTGCACAAGTTACCCGGACTATATTCATCCAGTATTTGAGAATAGGAGTCACATTCAGAAGACCTTACACATTATTTCCAGTTTTCTAAACTTTCCCATCCTGACATCCCTCAAAAAATAATAAAATAAGAAGAATTTATTGATTACTAAATATTCGTTGTTCACGCAGTAAAATTCACGATCAGACACGAAAGTGTGAATCATTATTGCTTTGAACTGATTTTATTCAGGGCGTCTCTTGCAAGAGTCGTCAGGTGAATATTCTCTGATTTTCCCTCAGGTACATGCAGTTTCAGTTTTGAAATGTGTAGGCGGATTCAGCACAAACAGATACTGCTCCTCACATCTTCAATGCGATACCCAGTGCCAACGTATAGCGTCGATTTTTAAAGCAGAATTTTACGTACCCGCTTGATAGAGCCGTCCCAATTTAAAGCGATATTCGTGCTATCGATATGTGTTAAAAGAGACTGTAAAACACAGGGAATAGCCAGCACTCCAACAACGGCAGTATCTTCCTGGCTCATGCTGATTGCTACCAAAATGCAGCAACGCTGCAAATATCCGTGGGCAAGTGTCTGTGGAAATATCGGAGAAAATGCGGCTTACGGCTCTTAGGAGGGGCACTCGCACGTAGGATTTCGACTCTCTGAAAGATCGACGGCGGCGGGTGGGTGTCTGATGTTATCATAAATGATTAAGAGTGTCGTAATTTCGGTATTCATCTGTGATTTTAGTTCGGTTCCACTCTTTGTGTGCTTTACTCTTGAAAATAATTGTTCACAAACGTATGTGATTCCAAGCAAAGATGACGTATATAAAGCATGACTGCCTCTCGGCAGGTATGATTTGTGTATGTCCATTAAAGAAACATGATGCAACTTTTCTTTCAGTTGCATGTGAGACTGCAACTCCATGGATTCCGTCTGAAAATCCTCTGGCAACGTATCTTATTGTTTGTGAAAGATGTCGCTATAAAAAAATTTGATTAGTCTCTTCGAAAATCCAGAACTCGAGTTTCAAATACTTACATCAGATCTAAAATTCTTTCTGCGTATTTCATCCACCTACAATATTATGTTTCAATGTATCATAACTTTACATAAACAGAATAATTTTTTCTTCTCCGATCGTGTGAAACATGCCCCTTCTTGGGCGGCATTAGTTCTTACTTTGGGAAGCATGCGCCTTAGACACACATAGTCGACAAGTTTATTCAGATTGCCTTTTAAGAGTAAAGAAATTTGTCAATCACAAAACTGAAATAAAATTTCTGGAGCACTAACTTTATAACGACAGTGACACGACTTTGATTCAATCACGGGATATTCCGACAACTTCGAAATAAAATTTCTGGAGCACTAACTTTATAACGACAGTGACACGACTTTGATTCAATCACGGGATATTCCGACAACTTCTATGCCGCCTCGACATAATCACGCCTTCATATGTTTCATAATTTTTTCGGCTGCCACAGAAGGTATCAAAAACTACGAACCTAATAAAACATCTGTTGGCCTCTGGCAATGTCTTACCAACAAAAATCAAGAGTCTTTTAGCAACGGGTTTGTTTCCGTTGCCATACTCCGCAGCCAGCACAGAAATATATTTGTTTTGCTAATAAAAAAACCTTTTGTTGCTGTAATGTATTTTATTCTCAAACATAGTTTCGTCTTTTTTCACTTTAAGCGAACATCAGTGGGATCTATAATGATACAGTTATGATACACCTTTGTTTTGATATGTGTTACTCGTAGATTTTAAAACAGTTCACTTCTCGCTTTTTCCAAAAATGGTTCAAATAGCTGTGAGCACAATGGCTCTGAGGTCATCAGTCCCCTAGAACTTAGAACTACTTAAACCTAACTAACCTAAGGACATCACACACATCCATGCCCGAGGCAGGATTCGAACCCGCGACCGTAGCGGTCGCGCGGTTCCAGACTGTAGCGCCTAGAACCGCTCGGCCACCCTGGCCGGCCTCTCGCTTTTTATGTAAATAAATGATTACTTAGAGTTCTTCGCACTTTTGGTTGGCGTCGGCGTTTCCTCCCATCTGGTTACATTGAGGTCTCAACTATCGCTCTGTTTACAAAACATAGCATGTTTTTATGTTTCGAACATTTTTCTTCGGACTTTTCATTCTGTTTGCCCTTTTTGTTGTGATACTACGTCAGAAAGGGCAAATAGAATGAAATGTGTAAAAAAAATGTTCTAAACTCAAAAATATGTTTCGTGAACAGTAGTAAGACATTGTAGACCCCACTGATGATGCCTTAAAGAGAAAAAAGTCGAAACGCATTTGTGAGAATAAAATGCATTGTAGCAAGAGATGGAGTTTTCTATTTACAAAACAAATATTTCATTTACCAACAGATGAAATAAAAGTTCTTAAGCTTCTATACGATTTCATAACAAAAGATCAATTAAGCAATAGGAAGAAAGAATTTCTTTACATTATGATATAGTAAATGTGTTAATTTGCTTGCATCACTCATTTAAGTTTACTTCAGATGCATGCAACAGAATATTGTGGTTCTTTCTGGTAATGAGGCTGGCTGTATGGGTGATACCTAAATGCCGTTAAGAAATAAAAAAAACTATTTTGAGTGTGCAAACAATGTAACTGACCTTTTTGTTATTAGTCTTGCTGCGGGAGGACTAAAAATTTCCAGGATATAATTTCCAGGATATACCTTCCCTCCAATTATTGGCAACTATAGCTGACAGTTGTCTGCCGTTTCTGACGCTGACTTGTACAGTCCGTTTAGAAAAACGGACCCCCGATAGGCGATAGCATATGACACACGTGTTACATGCATGAAGCGCATCGGTCGTGGAACTCTGCCGAATGTAATCGACTTCCAGCAAAATCTTTCCGGAAGTTGGTGGTCTGAAATTTGTAAAAACGCTGTTAAAATTTCTACTTCGGATGTACTGTGTCTCTTTACAGTCAGGGGCTGTTCAGACTACTGTATTATTTATGCTATAATCGCTCGTTCGTGAAGGAAACGGGCAAGAAACGCGGCAAAAGTGCACATAACTGTTCTGAAAGGTCGTATTTGTGCCGTGAATAATTTATTGCTATATAGGTTTAACGATCTCCTTTACAGCTCGCAATAAAATATATTGCAGCAGGAAGTTTTATGGATCTCTCTAGAGATAAGCGCAAGTGTAACATTCGCTCACTTCGCACGCGTCGGCCTCAACACCATAAACAGATTCTCATTAAACGAGCCAGCTCGTGAAAGTATGCGTAAATCAAAGTAACAGAGCGATTTTCACTATGCATATTCTCGCCATCGCTCGTCGTGAAAACCTCGTGATGGCCACCCGTTCGTAATTAACAGTTCCTTGGTAGCACAACTAAGATTTACTGCAGTGTTACAGCTTGTCTGTTACGATGCCTTACATCTGTTTTCTTATACAATTGTCACGTACATTTCTTTAGGGAAACTCTAAAATATTTAGCGGAAAAGTAAAATATACAGTCCTATTATAATCTCGAACAACACGTGAATTTACGATCAAACTACTCCTATAATTATTCCGTACCTGGTATCGAGGCCCTTGCAATAACTGGACCGCGACTTTGACATGTAATTCAGAGAATTACCAACGGATACCAAAGTCATCTCTTAAACAAAACATAAAAGGAATATTTGTGGGAATTATGTTAATTAATGCTGAATGTTAGACTGTACCTACATTTCCCATTATCAGAAAACTACTGTATATCATCCCAAAGACGAAAAAAACCGCTGGAAAACACACTCAGCGCAGTTATCTTCATGACGTAACCATACTATTTAATGAAATAGTCAAATTGTAGTACCGAGTTAAAAGTGGGAAAAATCTTACTTTTACTTTTTAAGAGCTTCATCATTCACTCCCTTCCTCTATGATAATCTCGGCCGTCTATGCTCCCTCCTTCCCAGCGGTGACCATTCCAGAATTGCTTTTGGTCATCGTCCTTGCTCCATTCGCCGTACATGGCCATACTATTGAAAACTCTTTTTTTTCAATTATTTGCATGCGTGATTCTTGTTGTTGTTGTTGTGGTCTTAAATCCTGAGACTGGTTTGATGCAGCTCTCCATGTTAGTCTATCCTGTGCAAGCTTCTTCATCTCCCAGTACTTACTGCAACCTACATCTTGCGGTCTCCCTCTACGATTTTTACCCTCCACGCTGCCCTCCAAAGCTAAATTTGTGATCCCTTGATGCCTCAGAACATGTCCTAGCAACCGGTACCTTCTTCTTGTCAAGTTGTGCCACAAACTCCTCCACAATTCTGTTCAATACCTCCTCATTAGTTATGTGATCTACCCATCTGATCTTCAGCATTCTTCTGTAGCACCACATTTCGAAAGCTTCTATTCTCTTCTTGTCCAAACTATTTATCGTCCATGTTGCACTTCCATACATGGCTACACGCCGTACAAATACATTCAGAAATGACTTCCTGACACTTAAATCTATACTCGATGTCAGAAAATTTCTTCAGAAACGCTTTCCTCGCCATTGCCAGTCTACATTTTATATCCTCTCTACTTCGACCATCATCAGTTATTTTGCTCCCCAAATAGCCAAACTCCTGATTGCTGATCTAATTCCCTCAGCATCACCCGACTTAATTCGGCTACATGTGGTTCTTACACACCCATTATTTCCCTTATTTCCTCATTTCCTCTCCTCTCTGCTCTAGATATCCTTGCTGCCCTCCTTATTCCATCCATCTCTACTACCTACGCTACACCTCTCTGCTGTCCCCGCTGAGTCCATAACTGTCTACGATGTATCAGTATACTTCAACTGTGCAGAATCCTCATCTTTGTTTCTTTCGATACTAACCTGCTCCACAGAACTCCATTACCAACTTAATAGATCCTCTCGCCTGCTGGATCCTGCCTTCTAAGCCGGCTTCACAGCTTCTTGAGGTCTGGATAATACCAAGTATTTTAACTGCTTTATTGCCCTCATGCTTCCTTCTGGCACCACTACATCTCTTCCGCCTCCTCCCACTACCTGATATTCTGGTTTCCTGATATTTGTTCTAAGCCCACCTCTTTCAAATGCTTCCAATAACTTCGTTATCAATACTTGACTTCCTCCCTACTTCGTGTTGTCAATAATCGATCATCGGCGAATAACAACGAGTGGGTGGTTCTTTGCTGGAAAGGAATTCCCATGCATCTGAACGATTGATTCCACTGTTCCATAATGTACTGCATATACATTTTAAAGATGGTAGGCGATGTTCTGCAGCCCTCTCTCAGTCCTTTAGATGTTTGGAATGACTAGCCCAGCATAATCCCTACTTTAACTACTGCATAAAAGTTGTAGTATATTCACCGAGCCGGCCGTTGTGGCCGAGCGGTTCTAGGCACGTCATTCCGGAACCGCGCTGCTGCTACGGTGGCAGGTTCGAATCCTGCCTCGGGCATGGATGTGTGTGACGTGCTTAGGTTAGTTAGTTAGTTCTAAGTCAAGGGGACTGGTGACCTCAGATATTAAGTCCCATAGTGCTTAGAGCCATTTGAACCATATTCACCTAGTACGGGATATTTGCTGCGCTTTTGCACCTACACATTCTATCGCATCACATGTGTTCTGAGATTACAGAGGTATGCGAAGTAGGAAAAGAATATTCCTTGCAAGGAAATATGGCCGAGTTATTGACGAGTGTAAAACAATTAACTCTGAATCATAAAGGATGAAATGTAATTACTGTATTATACAGTTCAAGGTGAAAAGGAAAACAGAAGTGATGCACAGACTAATGTTGTCATCTGATAAAAGTAAACACATTGACTACAAGAGCAGCACAGAAGAACTACAATTCATCTAGAAGACGCTGGTTGTGATGGGTCTAGTCAGGAGTTTAGAACAAACATAACAAAGAAGACTCATGAGTAACGCAATCGAGGAAAAGAACAATAGCCACAGTTACAAGAAGGTAAGAGAAGATTTGGGCAAAAGACATAATAGTCAGAGGTGTTAATTGTGCCCAAAGTTAAGTATATACTACATATTAGGATGATGTAGTAAGAAAAATAACTGAAGAGACAAATACAAAGATAATTAATTGCAAGGTAGTATTTCAGAGTATAAAGGATTTTGCACTAGATTAGTAGCAAACCAAGGGAAGCAGTATTACGTTTACAGCTTTTATCGTGTAGTTTCACTTAAAGGTGTTCAGTTGTGTCACATTCGTAAGTATCATTTTTCCAGTTGTAGTCTAAATAATTGCTTTCTGTCCTGCGTCCACATATCTTGAAGACCAAAATGGGGTATGGGGTTGTACAAAATTCTTGGCCGTTCGTGTTTCAGATGTTCTGTTATTGTTAACCCTGTCTTTACTAATTTTCTTTTTCTTCTGGCTCAGTGTAACCACGCCTTTTCGGTGTGAGACGAAATTTACGATTACGAGCCGAGGTCTGATATCACCTTGTACTCTTCGTCCAACCTAGTAGCTCATGTCAAGTTCTATTCTGCTTACTTTTACATCTGCTTTTCCGCGCGGAACCTGTATAGTCAATTTGTCTGTGTTTTCTGTCTCACTTCATGCTTGTTGCATAGCTGCAGGCTGTATTGCTTTTGATAACCGTTCCAGCTTGTCCGTTGCAGCAGCCAATTTTTCTCTCAAATCTCACGTATTCTTCCGCACTCTTTGTGGCATTTATTGCCGCCGTTTTGAATTCACAAACTAAATGAAATTAATAGTGATAAACATGAACACATAAGAAACTTTCAAAAGCGTTCCTACATGAGAAAAGAACCCCTGGCGTTACTTAGAATACAATGATCACAAAACAGTTCACCCTACAAAATATTACACTCACAACACTTCAGTGTGCCCTGTTGTCTACGCTACTTTATCTGTACAATAACTTTGGAATATTTTTCCTGACTTTCGACCCCTGTGAACGCACATGCGATATGTGGCTATCATGGACACGAGGGAATGAGAAGAAAATACCTAACACAATTCCAATCTCCAATAGAACTGAAGTGCACACACAAGCTATTTGCAAGTCCTCACTAAAAAGCTGTTGAAGACCGACAGAACAGGCAGTGTTCCATCTACTCACGGCCCCGGTCTGTATATCTTTTTTGTTCCCCCCCCCCCCCCCCCAATGTACCTTGTGTTCATCCCCTACCACAAGTCCACAAGTCGTAGAGGCCAGTGCTGATTGCAGTACGACTTGCGTCGTACCTTGGCGCAATGAAGTTTGAGAAGCGTATTTCCTTCTGGCCTGTAGCATTCATGTTTCGCACCTATACTCTCATAATCCCCCCATAAATGTGCTGTCGACGTGCAATCTCGTATTCTCCAAGCCTTCATCACGTGACATGCGAGTATTTGTTAAAAATAGCGGTGTTTTACACTGTGGCATGTTTTCTGTTTCGAAAAAAAGAAACATAGCGGCAATGTTTTTCGTGCTTTTCAGAGACTTCTCGTTGTGACTCTGAAAGCATTCCTTTCCTAGAAGCTTTCCCAGGCATCAGATGTGATCCTTCTACATGTGTTCTGTCCAGTCGTCTCCGTCCCACTGTTAAGTTTATTTTGAGTGACTCAACATTTTTCGTAAATGCGAACTCCATGTATTGGCCCTCTGCTATGCTAAGAGTTTTCTTTCCATTCCACGCAGATGTGAGTCGGAGAAGTTCGCTTAATGGCCTATTGTTAGCTAATGATGCCTGCCTCACCGCTGCGAAGGGTCGGATTTTTTATAGGCCCTCTCAAAACGCGTTCCATGTTCTACTTCTCTCGACGGCTGGGAACTCTTTGCGTCTACTTCAATTCAAAGTGATTGCGATACCACGTGACTATTAACATGCAAAGTAGGGAATTCTTGATAATATAGAAGTCATGTCGGCCACGCATGAATGATTACTCTCCTTACTATGCAAATTATTCTCACTTTACTTGAAGTAGGGCATGCCTTGTATCAAACTCCTCGACTTGATGAGTAGATTACGTTTCTGTATTTAATACAGTATGTTAAGGGCAAAATTATATAGCCACCTTACAACACACACACACACACGCACGCACGAACAAATACAAGCGGAAATACCAGAGACATCACAAACCAAAGGTGACTGATGTCACGATAGAGAAAGTAATAATCAATGGGTGAGGTAGCATGAATGTCGCTTGGCCTTTGAAAAGCTGTAGAGCAGGACTCCATGCAAAGTTGGAAAAAATACCAGCATTTGTATTTATAAGGTTACTTGCTAATTTAACTTCAACATCTTCCACAATCACACTATCCCAATAGCTCGTAGGGCATGCAAGGATCTCCGTAATGTTATGTTATGTAGGGTGGCCAGTGTCAGTACAATATGCTACAATTGTGGATTGTGTCTGTTGTTGTAAGCGTGTTGTCGCTTACACTCAGTACACCGGTCCTCCACAGTGTTGATAGTCTGATCAGTATGTGACATGCCATAACTGCAAGAATTACGCAAACCACAACCATCCCTTACAGAAAGTAAGGGGAGCCTTACAGTGGCCAAACCACTCACTTTATATCATATTTCCTCAAAATACGACCAATCCTGTTCGAAATGCTCCCCTGGATAAGGCAAAAAAGCGGTAGATTTTGGTGCCACCGTGGTATTATCATCACTCACCCGAAGCACAGTTGGTCGATTGTGCAACACATATCGAATCTGTCTTCCAATATAACGACTCTGACAAAAGGTGATTGACTTCGAGGTGCGCAAACTCAGCTGGCAAACTCTCAGGGTCCGACGTAACGTTGACCCTGTCAACCAAAGTACAAAGTATTTCTTCATCTTAATCCGGATGGTGACAACTACACTATGTGATCAAAAGTATCCGGACACCCCCAAAACATACATTTTTCATATCAGGTGCATGGTGCTATCACCTGCAGCCAGGTACTCTACATCAGCGACCTCACTAGTCATTAGAAATCGCGAGAGAGCAGAATGGGACGTTCCGCGGAACTCGCGGACTTCGAACGTCGGCAGGTGATTGGGTGTCACTTGTGTCATACGTTTGTACGCGAGATTTCCACACTCCTAAACACCCCTAGGTCCACTGTTTCCGGTGTGATAGTGAAGTGGAAACGTGAAGGGACACGTACAGCGTGGAAGCGTACCAGCCGACCTCGTCTGTTGACTGACAGAAACCGCCGGCAGTTGAAGAGGGTCGTAATGTGTAATAGGCAGACATCTATCCAGACCGTCACACAAGAATTCCATACTGCATCAAGATACACTGCAAGTACTATGACACTTAGGCAGGAGGTAAGAAAATGTCGATTTCTTGGTTGAGCGGCTGCTCATAAGCCACACATCGAACTGGTATTTGCGAAACGACGCCTCGCTTGGTGTAAGAAGCGTTAACATTGGACGACTGAACAGTGGAAGAACGGGACGTTGTGTGGAGTGACGAATCACAGTACACAATGTGTCGATCCGATGGCAGGGTGTGGGTATGGCGAATTCCTGGTGAACGTCATCTGCCAGCGTGTGTAGTGCCAACAGTAAAATCCGGAGGCGGTGGTGTTATGGTGTGGTCGTGTTTTTCATGGAGGAAACTTGTACCACTTGTTGTTTTACGTGGCACTATCACAGCACGTTAGTACATTGATGTTTTAAGCACCTTATTTCTGAAGAGCGATTCGGGGGTGGCGATTGCATCTTTCAACACGATCGAGCACCTGTTCATAATGTACGGCCTGTGCCGGAGTGATTACACGGCAATAACATCCTTGTAAAGGACTGGCCTGAACAGAGTCATGCCTTAACCCTATAGAACAAAACACCTTCGGGATGTTTTGGAACGCCGACTTTGTGCCAGGCCTCATCGACCGACATCGATACCTCTCCTCAGTGCAGCACTCAGTGAAGAATGGGCTCTCATTCCCCAAGAAATCTTCCAGCAGCTGACAGAACGTGTGCCTGCGAGAGTGGAAGCTGTCATCAAGGGTAAGGGTGGGCCAACACCACACTGAATTCCAACATTACCGATGGAGGGCACCACGAACTGCTATGTCATTTTCAGCCAGGTGTCCGGATACTGTTGATCACATTGTGTATCAGCCTACAGATACAAATCAGTGTGAGCAGGCTTCCCATGGACGATATATCCAAACGTACATCCTCCTTCCTCCTTACAAACACATCAAGGATGGGAAGACTGTCATCCTTTTCCACCTCCATCGTGAAAGGAATATTCGGGTAGATTGAATTCCTTCTCACTGTCATGAGTTCAAACAACAGAAGTATTGTCGACATATCCGACAAAACACACACGTTTCAAAGCCGCCGATTCCAAGGCACGTTCCTCAAAATGTTTCTTATACAAATTGGTAATAATAGGTGACAACGGTCTTCCCATCGCAATTTCTTCTGCCTATTACTGGTAGTAGCCAATGAAGAAAAGATAAGTGCAAGTCAACATATGTCGAAATAGGTTTGCTGAATTAGCACCAAACAGAACCTCATATCAACGGTAACTTATCAGACATGGGAACACAAGATGAAGAGAGAGACCACATCAAAACTTACTAGAATGTCATTCAAAAGTATTCCCAGTAATCGACATAAGAGATCCGCCGAGTTCTCGGTGTGGTGCCGACTCAACAAGGTAGCAAGGTATTTTGCTGCACGATGTGTCGGAGCACCCATGTTACTCACAATCTGACGCAGAGGAACGCCGTCCTTGTGAATCTTATGGAGACAATATAACTTAGGGGGAACAGCACAATAAAAATTGAGACTCTTGATAGTCTCCGGCGATAAGGATCTTTTCTTCCTCTCAACACTTTTCGTGTGACACGTTGTATCAGACAGTAAACACTGCATCTTTTAAACATAATCCAGCTTGTCCGAAATAACTGTAGCATTGCCATTATCCGCAGGTAAAGTGACGATATCCGGATCAACCCTGACTGAACGTAAAGTAATCCTCTCAGCTGCTGTGATATTACTCTTGTGTGTACGTGCCCCAGTCGACACACGACATGCCTCCTTCCTGGCATCTTCTTCAGGAGATAGTTCAAAAACAGCCTGTTCAAACAGAACAAGTAAAATCAACCACTGGTAAACGTTTTGGAGTCAGGGCAAAATTTTAACTTTTTCCCTATAACGGAGAAAGCTGCGCCGTCAAACGCTCTCTCTATGAGATTTATCACAGAACGTCAAGAAATAGTATTACACACTGAGCGACCTAAACGTCATCTGTCATATTTCGTTTGTGATGGCGCTAGTATTTACAGTGTATGTGTGCATTGTATTTGCGGTGTTTCTGTGAAAAAGAGAGATTTTTAAATTCGGTTGCACAGAGCTTACTTGCTGCAGCTTCGCCTTGAAAATCGCAGTTTGCTCCTGTCGGAACACCGGCGGTTGTCGACGACGTCACCAGGCTGCATTCTCGTTGTTTTGCGTTTGTTTTGCGTTTGTGTTGACTCCAAAGAAGTCACGACCCGCAAGTGTGGTGATTGTCTAGGCATGTTCGCCCAGAAACAGACTGGTAGGAAACCAGAGGATTCTGTAACCAACACTGTATCGGTTGGTTCTGAAAATAATATGCATCCCAGTTATGTCAGCGCTCTGCGAGTGGTCATTTTGAATAGTAATAGAATTGTACACGTGGAAACGAAACACTCACTTGGCGTAAACTACGTGTAGCTTTATTTATAAGTCACATTTCTGATGAATTCTCTCTCACATACACTAATTGTAAATAAGGGCTGTAGATGCTGAGTTACATTTTGCTATATTTCTTTTACCGTGTTTTGTCTGCAATAATAGTGTAAAAACAAACCAAGAATCAGTCTTACCTTTAAAATTTTCTCACTTGATAAAAAGTACTTAGGATTTAATTGGAATATTTTTGATTTTTGTAGCAATCGAGATGTAGAATATTGAAACCTCAAAACTACCAAGGACGTAACGTAAACTCCTAACTTCTGTTTCTATGATGTTTTAACATAGGATGAAATCAAATAAAAATATAACTATAGCGACCTGAATTAAAAAGCAAAGTGGCGTTCTTTTATTTCTTTTGTAGTGAATTATGAGTGGCAAATCATGAAAAAAGACTTCCAGTGAGGGAGCAGTTCTGAAACAGTCTCTGGAAAGAACAGTTTTTCCTACCTGTAATACAGGGTGGTGAAAATAATATAGTCCTGGCAAACATTTAGGCACCTTAAGAAAGACAGTCCAGCTTACAGCATTTACACTCGGGGAATATGATGCACGCTGGGTTAGCTATCTTAAGGTGCATGAAATATTTTCCGGACCTGTTTCATTTTGACCACCATGTACTGTATATAAGGAGAACTCAAAATGTTATCTTTCGAAGCCCGTACTGTCTGGAATCGGGATGTTAATCAGGAAACATCGCCGTGAGCGATAAAGGAATCATTCAGTGTGGGTCACATCATTCCAGAAGCGCACCGTGTTGAAAATACCCCTTTGGTGCTGAGGTCCGTAACTGTCTGCTGCATATTTTCGTCCGATAAGAATCGCCGACCTTTCAATTTATTTTTCAAGGAGCCGGAGTCCTGACGGATAATTGAGGACTATAGTGCGGGTGCTCGAGTGTCCCCCGCATGTCCGTAATGGATGAGGCTGGCTTCCCAGATAGACCGGCGTCTTGTGTCTAATCGCTACCAGCACCGAACTTGGCGCGCCATCCCACAACGTTGATTTCGAAAGACATGTCCGCTGAGCACTATGGGACTTAACTTCTAAGGCCATCAGTCCCCTATAACTTAGAACTACTTAAACCTAACTAACCTAAGGACATCATCCACATCCATGCCCGAGGCAGGATTCGAACCTGCGACCGTAGCGGTCGCGCGGTTCCAGACTGTAGCGCCTAGAACCGCTCGGCCACCCCGGCCGGCGACGCCACATACACATTCTTCATTTTCCAACGGATGTATAACAGTGTTTGTCCTTCCAAAGTCAAGAAAAGAATGACATCACATTTCTCCTGTCTGGACGCATTTGGTGATATAGTCGCCGTAGCACACTTTTCCGCGTTTACTGCACGCATATCGGAAAGACACGACTCTCACATTTGTCCTTCACCTCATCTAAGTGCTTGTATACCCACGTTGTAGTCGCGCTACGTTACATATATGCCGCAGTAACGCCCTAAAACGGAAATTTTTATCGTCCTTTACAGACTGACAAGCCAAAATATTGTGGCCAATGCCCACCGCGACGTTGGATGGCGCCTGGTGATATTGCGGCCACGTGACGCTTTGTGAAATGTATGTAAGCGCGGCAGACACGGACGGTGGATCATTCTAGTGAAGATATGGGGTGCAAATGGGGAAATCCACTGAAATAAGCGATTTTGTCAAAGGACAAGTAGTATTATACAGGGCCTGTGAACGAATATATCGAAAACGGCGAATCTGGTCGAATATTCACGTGCTTCTGTCGTGAACATCTACGGAAAGAGGTAGAAGGATGGTGAAAGAGCTGGTAGGCGCTAAATCTTTGGAGGTCCACGACTCTTCACACGACGTGGGGTTCAGTCGCTTGTCTGCTCTGTTAACTAGGATAAATGGTGACCTGTGGCATCTCTGCCGAAAGTGCACAATGGTGGTGTACTCACAAGTGTTTCAGAGCACACCCTTCATGGTACGTGGAGCTACGAAGCAGACAACCCCTACGTGTCCACATGTTGGCTCAGCAACATCGTCAGTTTGTAACCTCCCCCTCACTTATCGACCTTAATGACAGTGAAAAATCAAACCGCGTGTACCTAATGGAAATTTGGGAAAAAACAATCGTCACCGAAGTTAATCTGTCAGTAAAGAGGGAGGAAAGGGTTACATCTAAATGAAAGGAAAAATGCAAATGAAACTGGTGGAAATAAATTTTGTAAAGGGGTAAAGTTAATAAAGAAAGTAAATGTGCGGCCGTTACGTTAACAATTAACTAGCGGTAATCATATATTTGAGATTTGGGGGAAATTACGGTCGCCAGTCCTATGGACAATTACTATAGTAGCTGAAAAAGAAAGGTTATTACACATATAATTAGCACTAGAAGCGTGGGAACTGAAGGTTGACACGTGTAGTGTGAAAATTGAAAGTTTATCAGAAGTAATAAATTTCGCTACACTCTGACTTCATTTAGCAAAAGCTTTAATAAAACCGGAAGATCGAAAGTTAATTTAGTGACTGAAGTTAATAGTGAGCTTTCTTTCTGAAGCACATCGAAATTCAGTAAAATACGATTAGTCTTCGACTACCTCAACAATCATTTCAAATGCAACTTGAATCTACGCAATTTAGAAATAAGAGATTTAACTTCGAACTTGAATTAAATGATTCTGAACAATTAACAATAGTAAAATTTAGTACGTACCAAGCTGAGCTGCAGTCACAGGTAAGCTAAAATACGCTAACAAAACTCGCACTCTTAATTTGTGCTCGTGTGATCTAAATATTGTAGCCAGCTATAAATACTTTAACTGAACTTTGAAATTAAGGCAATGAAATTGAATTATATTATTTTAATGCTGGCGTTTGAATTTCAACGACACTCGGGTTCATTTCGGAAAAGGAAGGGACCCTGCTTGGCAATGCAATTGGGACAATGAGCAACAAAGGTTCATGCTAACTTGCTGTAATTTTGTGATGCAACAATTTTAAAAACTGAGGTCTACCATACAGTTCTAAAACTTTACGTGCTTCCAGTCTTCCTTGTTGGTTGATTGAAGGTTTGAAGCCGTCGATCAAGGAGGTGGCGACAGTCACTCACTGTCGGCCGTCGCTGTTGCAGAAGCTGGATGTCGGCGCGCCTTCTTCTCGACACGGTCACCAGACGAAACGGGCTCTTGATGTGCGCCAGCTAATGCTTCCCGTCCGCGACACCGTATCAGAAACTATCATCGCAAGTCGAGCGCAATTACATGCTGCCAAACCCCGAAAGCGCGGCAACTCGCAGGAGCGTCACACAACACACCTGCTCCACTCGCTACTCCAGCCAGACTCCCTCATGCTCTGCCCGCGCTCCACGCGGCAGAGTTAACACTCCCAAAGATCCTACACACTTTGATTCTTCACACGACCTATCGATGTAATCGTTCGATAGCAGTTTTCCCTAGGCAAGACCCAGCGTAAAAATGCAAATAATATTTACGAAACAAACCAATTATACATCGACATAAATGCACACACACATATATATATATATATATATATATATATATATATATATATATATATATATATATACAAATAGTAAAACAATTACAATATGTAAAGACACAGAAATGTCATATATTCAGGTAACAAAAATAAGGAAAACAAATTATAGTACAATAGATGGAAATAGGAGGATATGCATTTCCGGCGTTACAAGTTACGAATGCAGTGGGCACGAGACATCAGGATTCGACCGTCCAACAAATGGAAACGTGTTGGCTCTCTGGGTGAATCACATTATTTCTACACTAGGTCAGTGGTCATCTCCACAAACGCCGTCATCGAGCTGAGCGGTGGCTCGAAAAGTGCAGAGCGGTACGGATGCAGGCTGGTGAAAGCAGTATTACACTGTGGGAGACATTCTCCTTGGCTTGCTTGGGACTTGTGGCAGTAATCGAAGACACTCTGACAGCTGCGAACCACCAGCATCCCTTCACGCTTGATGTCTTCTCCGACGGTGACGTCATCTTTGAGTAGTAAAATTGTCGATGTCTCGGAGCCAGAACCGTTCTACAGTGGTTTCAGGAGCATTGTACTGAACTCCTCTCGATGCCTCGGTGACCAGATTCACCTGATATAAATCATATGGAACATATCTCGATAGCTATCGGGCGCCATCAGCGGCTACGCAAATCAGCTGCCCGTTATTTACGTGAAATACGTGACCTATGCGTAGACATATAATGTCACGTACATCCACAAACGTACAAACAAACTGTTGGATTAGTGATACGCAAGATGAGTGATGTATTTCGTTACAGACAGGGACAAACAGACTGTTAAGATTTTGGTAAAAATGGTTTGGCTCATCGGTGTACATAAAACTCGAAGCAGACTGTCATGATGGTTCTTCTTTGATAAAATAAATGAAACACTAATATTTTTATACTTTTCCTGACCTTATTATAACTATAAATCAAGTTAAAACTACAGTTAAGTGGTAATTAAGCATAAAAATAGCCAGTCCAAAAAGTGAATGCGGTTGGCTGCGTTTATCATTCATTATACAGGGTGATTCAAAAAGAATACCACAATTTTAAAAATGTGTATTTAATGAAAGAAACATAATATAACCTTCTGTTATACATCATTAGAAAGAGTATTTAAAAAGGTTTTTTTCACTCAAAAACAAGTTCGGAGATGTTCAATATGGCCCCCTCCAGACACACGAGCAATATCAACCCGATACTCCAACTCGTTCCACACTCTCTGTAGCATATCAGGCGTAACAGTTTGGATAGCTGCTGTTATTTCTCGTTTCAAATCATCAATGGTGGCTGGGAGAGGTGGCCGAAACACCATATCCTTAACATACCCCCATAAGAAAAAATCGCAGGGGGTAAGATCAGGGCTTCTTGGAGGCCAGTGATGAAGTGCTCTGTCACGTGCTGCCTGGCGGCCGATCCATCGCATCGGGTAGTTGACGTTCAGGTAGTTACGGACAGATAAGTGCCAATGTGGTGGCGCTCCATCCTGCTGAAATATGAATTGTTGTGCTTCTTGTTCGAGCTGAGGGAATAGCCAATTCTCTAACGTGCTACATTTTCATCACTCGTTCTCGGCCGTCCAGAACTTTTCCCTTTGCACAAACACCCATTCTCTGTAAACTGTTTATACCAACGTTTAATACACCAACTATCCGGAGGTTTAACACCATACTTCGTTCGAAATGCACGCTGAACAACTGTCGTCCATTCACTTCTGCCGTACTCAATAACACAAAAAGCTTTCTGTTGAGCGGTCGCCATCTTAGCATCAACTGACGCTGACGCCTAGTCAACAGCGCCTCAAGCGAACAAATGTACAACTAAATGAAACGTTATAGCTCCCTTAATTCGCCGACAGACAGTGCTTAGCTCTGCCTTTTGTCGTTGCAGAGTTTTAAATTCCTAAAGTTGTGGTATTCTTTTTGAATCACCCTGTAACTTAAACACGTTTGCTGAACGTCAGTCATATTCAAGATTGTAAGAATTAAATAGGAATAAATCTAAAATAGTCGGGGTTGCAGGTATAAGCAATTTGGCGAAGTCACGCGAACTCTCAGTCTAGACAGTGGTAGGAGCCATCCCTACCCGATAGGAGTGCAGTGTATCTTACCACTGAGGACAGACTAGGGATCCAGTGCGTTTGCTTTATTGGTGAGTATTATGCAAGCTGGTCTAATACGCGCTTCCGTTTGCCTCAAAGGCAAATGAATGCCTTAATACAGACTGCACGTCAGACATTCACAGCAACTGAAACTGCGTTTCAGCAGAGCTCAGGTGAACACAGCTCCTGGAACTTGACTCTGTAAACACTGCTGGAGCGACACCTAGTGAACACAACTCTGTGTAGACTTGAGATTAATAATTCAGCAACCGTAATGTCGACAAACAAGTTTTGTTTACAGAAAGCTCTAGGCGGCATCCGTCAACTTCTCACCCCACCCGACTTACCATTTGTGCTTCCTCCACAACAAACATAACGCCTCTCCTGTTCTACAGCGTCATTTCATTAATTAAATTTTTATTGAATGCGCATCGCTTCAGAAAATGGTAAAATCACGTGGACACCATTCCACTTGAGGATACTCTAAGGCTATTAATCCTTCCTGCCCTGAATTTTTTCTGGCGGAAATATTTCTTTATGCTCTAATGCTCTTAAGCGATTTTTTAATTATTTTAGCTGCAGGATTTACATACATATATGTTCCCGTTTTCAGAAGGTACTTTATACACTTTTCTTCTAATTATGGAATAAAATAATTTGGAAATATTCACTATTATAATAAATAAACAGATCACTCAATAATTACCAACCAAAACAAAAGTAATAGTATTAATTTATACATTGGAATTTAGCTAACCAACCACTTCCGTGTATTCTGGCGGCTCTAAGCTGCTGTGTACTGCTACATTCAATTGTTGATATTTTTATAGTTATGCCCAACAGGTTGCAGCACTTGTGCGTGCTGGAAACGAGTGAACATTCGCAAATGTGTACATAAGGTTTCCAATGAGGAAAAATATTTCTGTGGTGGATAATACACAGCTAACATTAATGAACACAGTCGTCAAAGAGTCTGAAACGGTTAATTTTATTATCGTGAGACATGATCATAGGATCATACTTGTAGCTACAATTTTTTTCTTTTTTTGTTTTGTTTTCTGTTTATCGGAAGCTTAACACGAAAGTGATCGTTGGGCTATGCTTTCCTCGGCGTTTGGTGTCACCTCACTGCATTCTTGTTCTCGTGAAACGTGAGTTACACCCTGACTAGGAAAACCCAGTACCTACGATTGTTACGGTAGGCCTCGCACCTCACCACCGTATGGGCTGATGCATTCACTCAACCTGCAGTTATGCTGCCCTCAACGTCGCTGAGGTTATACAACATTTGCAGGGTTGAAGTATCGCAACAGAGGAACAACAAAATGTTATCGGTATATGTGATTCGCGGGAGCGATGAATAACACGCAAACTGAATATTTTAAAATTCCGCGCCTCCTCGTCATCACCGATTTCGTCAAATTTACGGTGTATGCAAGGCTCGTCCAGAAATGAAAGTGACGGAAGTGGGACGTCCACATGAGAAAGCGTTTGGAGGAAAAAAAAACATTTTTGGCGTGGATCGAACGAGACAAGAGCCATTTACAATGACACAGTGTAAAGACAGCGGTTGATGCAGTGGAAAGAGTTCAGATTGGTAATACGAAGGTCGTGGGACCGAGTCCCTATGTGCTAACTATTTATTTCAATTATTGCGTTACTTATACTACACATAAGACGAGGCAATGTTCAGTATATTGTGTTTATTAATATTTTTTATGAAAGGCTTGTAAAAGGAAAGGCTAAGGAAACTTTAGGATTGCAAATAAGTTTCCCAGATGGGATTATAAGGCAGCTACGAGAACTTCGTATATGAAGTTGTGTTCTTCTATTATTTTACAACTACCTGCTCCCGGCCACGTGTTGCTGTGACTCAGTCTGGTTACTCTAAGAGAAACAAAAGAGAAAGCACGCGTTTCTAATATGTATGGTAACTGGATGTACGTCGTAATCTCCTTCTCCCTCGTGTCTGTGTCCATCACGTCCTCACCCTTTCTTTGTCCATTTCCTTCTTCTTTTCCATCCCTCCATCTTCTCCTGTCCCTGTCTCCCGCCTCTTTCTGTCTATCACCTTATCCCCCTTTCTCTGTTTCCCTCCTCCCTCGTGTCTCTCCATCTGTTCCTCCCCACCTCTCCATCTCTTACTGCTCAATATCTTTTCCTTGTCTCTAACCATTGTGTCTCCCACCTTTCTATATCCATCTTCTCCTTCCCCTCTCTCTCTGTTTCCTCCTCCCCCTCCCTCTTTCCTCCTCCCCTTCCCGCTTCCAGTATCCCTCTCATCCATCCCTACGTGCGTCTCCTCTTCTCCTGGCCTTGCAGATCTTGAGCCTCGTGTATTGTTACTGCAAATTCAGATTCTGTGGTAGTACTCTATCATAAGCCGATGAGCCACAAATACAATTCTCCTGTTCGCTAACGACGTTTCAATAATATATATTTATATATTATACATATTAAAAATATATGGCCTATATGTGTCCAATGGTTTATTACAGGAACGTATAAAAATTTGAATTAAATCGGTCCAGTAATTTTTGAGATCTCTGTTAACAACGTATCTCCTTAATATATTACATTTTTATTTATACGTTACACATATGCGAAATAAGAATATAAAAACACACACCTTCTCGAATGCAATGTTGTGTCAAAATTTCGAAGCAGTCAGTAAAGAACTTATGGAGATTTAAGGTTTTGAACAAACGAACTTTTCATGTTTATATACACTCCTGGAAACTGAAATAAGAACACCGTGAATTCATTGTCCCAGGAAGGGGAAACTTTATTGACACATTCCTGGGGTGAGATACATCACATGATCACACTGACAGAACCACAGGCACATAGACACAGGCAACAGAGCATGCACAATGTCGGCACTAGTACAGTGTATATCCACCTTTCGCAGCAATGCAGGCTGCTATTCTCCCATGGAGACGTCGTAGAGATGCTGGATGTAGTCCTGTGGAACGGCTTGCCATGCCATTTCCACCTGGCGCCTCAGTTGGACCAGCGTTCGTGCTGGACGTGCAGACCGCGTGAGACGACGCTTCATCCAGTCCCAAACATGCTCAATGGGGGACAGATCCGGAGATCTTGCTGACCAGGGTAGTTGACTTACACCTTCTAGAGCACGTTGGGTGGCACGGGATACATGCGGACGTGCATTCTCCTGTTGGAACAGCAAGTTCCCTTGCCGGTCTAGGAATGGTAGAACGATGGGTTCGATGACGGTTTGGATGTACCGTGCACTATTCAGTGTCCCCTCGACGATCACCAGTGGTGTACGGCCAGTGTAGGAGATCGCTCCCCACACCATGATGCCGGGTGTTGGCCCTGTGTGCCTCGGTCGTTTGCAGTCCTGATTGTGGCGCTCACCTGCACGGCGCCAAACACGCATACGACCATCATTGGCACCAAGGCAGAAGCGACTCTCATCGCTGAAGACGACACGTCTCCATTCGTCCCTCCATTCACGCCTGTCGCGACACCACTGGAGGCGGGCTGCAAGATGTTGGGGCGTGAGCGGAAGACGGCCTAACGGTGTGCGGGACCGTAGCCCAGCTTCATGGAGACGGTTGCGAATGGTCCTCGCCGATACCCCAGGAGCAACAGTGTCCCTAATTTGCTGGGAAGTGGCGGTGCGGTCCCCTACGGCACTGCGTAGGATCCTACGGTCTTGGCGTGCATCCGTGCGTCGCTGCGGTCCGGTCCCAGGTCGACGGGCACGTGCACCTTCCGCCGACCACGGGCGACAACATCGATGTACTGTGGAGACCTCACGCCCCACGTGTTGAGCAATTCGGCGGTACGTCCACCCGGCCTCCCGCATGCCCACTATACGCCCTCGCTCAAAGTCCGTCAACTGCACATACGGTTCACGTCCACGCTGTCGCGGCATGCTACCAGTGTTAAAGACTGCGATGGAGCTCCGTATGCCACGGCAAACTGGCTGACACTGACGGCGGCGGTGCACAAATGCTGCGGAGCTAGCGCCATTAGACGGCCAACACCGCGGTTCCTGGTGTGTCCGCTGTGCCGTGCGTGTGATCATTGCTTGTACAGCCCTCTCGCAGTGTCCGGAGCAAGTATGGTGGGTCTGACACACCGGTGTCAATGTGTTCTTTTTTCCATTTCCAGGAGTGTAGATTTCCATTATATATTCCGAGATTTACGATATTGAACAAACGAACATTTACATTTTTATTTAGACTACATGGAAGAAAATGTTCGTTTTTTCTAAATCTTAAATCTCCGATAGTATACTACGATTGCTTTGAAACTAGGAAACAACATTGTATTTGACTGCGTACTTGTTTTTATATACCTACCGGAACGCTATATAGTATATAAATACACAAATAATGTATACAGGTGACACGTTCCTGCAAAAATCTGATGTTCGATAGTTCAGTATCTTAAATCTCCGAAAATTCTTCAACGCTTTCATTGACATTTTGACACAACACTGCATTCAAATATTTGCACCGGTGATGAAGTTTCAGAGATATACACTTTCCATCAAACAAACATGTACATTTTTATTTGCACAATTTCATGGTCTACACGTAAAAACGGGGGAACGTAATAGATCCCATGCAGCTGCCGAGGACTGCTTGAATATCAAAGTATTCATAACTAACGGAATACGAAGTCCTGTACGTTTTAACTATAATCCATTCTGTGGAAGTGACTAACAGTATCCTGTGTGGACGCTTTTAGTGGTATATTTTCTTTGAAGTTGTTTACAATCCCGAATTTTTTTTTGCTTTCCTTTCGCGCTTTTTATCAAGATATTAATAAATACAACGTACTGACCATTATTTCGGTTTATTTGCGCTAGAAGCAACGTAAAAAATGAAGATGAAAGTTTCCGCATATGGACCCGACCCCATGGCATTTTCATATGCGTTATACGTGGTATTTATTAACAGTACATTGACATTCGTAAATAAATATTTCTCAACATTGCCATAGTTTTTTTACAGTCACGTTGTGTGCAAAAGTTCACATTAAACTCAATATACATGTTTTGAAAAATGCGTTACCATCTACAATAAATGTTCGGGGCTCCTCCACGTTTGTTCTGCCCTTAGGAGTTGTGATATTCAACAAAATAACACAAGTTTTCACCGAAAAATGCAAACTTATTTGAATTGGGTGAGTCAATGTTTTTAGTTCTTTGCTGACTCATCAAATATATCTTTATACTCTGAATATTCGCGTATAGTCGTGAAAATACAGCTCTTTTTATTCCCTTAGCTTGCTCGAGAACTTGACGTGATGATATATACACGTACGGTATATTTCTGTCTTCATAGACATTATGTTATTAGAGTCACACCTCGTGCTAATATCACAATTCAAGATTCTCTCTTCGTTATACTCCTTTATACGTCCTTACGACCATTGCATAAATATGTTTTACGGGTTGATTTCTTAATCAACTTATACACTTTCTTCGCAAGCTCACTGGAGGCCAATACTTTTGCAATCGACATAGTATATGCACACCTCTTGTCACAACTTAACTCTTCCTTCCTAACTCTAAAACATCGAGATTTTCTGCTGTTTCTTGCTGAATTTTTTCAGCATCAGGCTCTTGCTAGATCTTTGCTTTCCCCTTTTCTTAAGTATTATTTTCTGTAGTAAGGCGAGAGACGGTTGCGATACATTTCACGTTTACTAGCACAGACTATTCAACTGAAAATCACAAACACGTGTTTCTGAATACTGGCAAACAATAAAATACCTTATGCCTCGCCCGGCCTGCGCCAGAATTGCCCATTTTTCTTTCTTTTTTTATGAAAGAAAAAGGTTTGTAGCTCCGGTTTCCGTCAACCTCACTTTTGGCCAAGCCTGCTAACGTCATAGTCGGGGTAAAAAGCGCTGAGGACGAGAAGGTACGGTCCCTTGTTTGTACAAATTGTGAAAAGAAACAAGTAACTGTGCATCACGCTTCACAAGGAATCAGGCGAAAGGGGAGAGTTCCGAAAAAGAAGGAGCGGCGGGAAAACTTGTACAATCATAGGACATTTTATCTGTGTGAAGTATCTACATGTAACTCACATCTACACATGCTGGGTGTTTCACAATTCTTATTATACTCTTATAGGCGTTAATAATAACTTTTTGTGACTCAGTGTCCTAGTGAAAATCATCAGACCACGTGTCGTCCCTGGAGACTCTTCGTATCACTGAACAGCGAAAGGTAGGTTAAAGGCAAAGTTAATAGTTCCCTTAGTTCGACCAAAATTATATCCCACAACCTCTCGCTTTCCACGCATGCACGTTACCATATTTTATATAGATTTTCAATAAAATTAATATCTCATGATCAAGATGTGAATTTTAAAACTTTCCCAGCGAATTGAATGTTCAAACAAATTTCGGGGTTGCAGCTGGTCGTTAACAACAGAAGGTGTCATGTTCAAAGAGGCGGTTTCAAAAATGGTAACCCTCATCATCAGATTAGGAATGTTAATGAAAATTAATTATTTCCTTATTAGTTGTTTTAACATTGATGTTTCTCCTTGTTGGCTTTTTTTTATAGCGAAGTTGCAAGTTGTCCTTAACAGTTAAAACCGTAAGACACAAAAAAATAATTCAATATATAGTAGTTGGAGTAATTCTTGTAACTAGTCGAAATAGTAATGTTTTGCCCGTACTGCACAATCTTATCGAAATGCATAGTTTGTATGTGTCGGTTCCAGGAAGTATAACACGATGTCGCAGTTGTTCTTATTGAACCTTGGCTTGTTGTTATTGTTGTTGTTGATTTAGTGGAAGAGACCAAACAGCAAGGTCCTCGGCCTCGTCGGATTAGGGAAGGATGGGGAAGGAGGTCGGCCGTGCCATTTCGAAGGAACCATCCTGACATTTGCCTGAAGCGACTTAGGGAAATCACGGAAAACGTAAATCAGGATGGCCGGACGCGGGATTGAACCGTCGTCCTTTCGAGTGCTGACCACTGCACCACCTCGGTCGGTGAACCTTGGCTTACGTACCATAATAAAATGAAATTCGTCATCCTTGTGTGTCAACTAAGAACCGATTATCACCCAAATTCCACGCCCCTTTAAAATCATGTTGTCATAGTGTAGTAAAAGATATATTTTTCTCCTTTAAGTGAAAATCATTGCATAAAAATAACAATAATGAACAAAAATTGTAATAAACAATTCTGTCTTTATTTGTACTCTATTGTTCCGATGAAAATGTTGGCATGATTTTCCATATAATTTTTAATTTTCTCTAACATTTACTATCTGTGGTAAAGTACACTTAAAAGCTACATTTCTATCTTCATCTAGACCACCAGGCCCACCCTGTAGAAGCTGTACAAGCGGCTTGGTAGATGAAGTGTCAGAGGCAGGATCTGCTTTCATTACTAAAGGCAACATCGTGTAATTCATTCCTATCATTTGTGGCTTTACCTATACCATCAAAAATGGACTGTACAGTGAGAAAAGAAGGCAGGTCGTACACCAACTTCTGGCAAACTGTTTCTAATGGTGTTATTTGACACTTTATTGGACCATGTGGAACTGCAGTGATGCAATCTGACAGATCACTTTAAGTGTTTAGGTAAGTTTCATCTCATATGCTTCCACACTACACTGGCGCAACACTCTTAAAACAGTTTGCGGTCTTTTCATTAGGAAGGCATCATTATAATTTCATTAACAACGTAAAATTATTTAGATTGCAATGTAATTTATTAATCAGAGGTTCATATCATAAACGTAGAGTACGGTCCAAGAATGAAAGTGAAGGTAATGCCAAACTTCCAATTTAGCGAAAACTGGCAGATGTATTGAAACACTCTACACCGAACAAATAAATTGTTTAATGTTTCATAAAACCGAGTGAGTCACTAACAATTGTGCAAGTGCAGGACACGCTCCAACCGCTCGATTTGAAAGATAGCTTCGAAATATTTACTAGAGTGGCGACGGGAAACAGGTAAGTCTGGGACTGTCATTCGGGAATTTAAACATTTAGAGACAATATGATGAATGACGTGCATACTGTTGTAATTCAACAGAGCTTCTTTATGTGAATATTTTATTAGCTGCTTCTGTCTCTGGAGGATGGCATTTTCTCAAGTTGTACCTACAGACAATCAATATAACTTGATTGTTAGTATAATTTTTCCTTGGATTATAAGATCTTAAATGTTATTTTTCAGTTATAATCCACTTTTGTTTTGTCTTGTTTCTTCATGACAGACATAATATCAGTTTGGATGTGAGAGACATGGTTGGTTACCAATTTTATATCTTTGATAAAAATCGATGTATGTCGTACGTAAAATTTAAGATTATCTTTTGTTCTGAATGATCTATTAGTGATAACAGCAAAATACACAATAAACATTTAAGGTAATATTGAATCATAAGGAAAATGTTAATAGGGATTATACTTCTCACTGTCCAGAGAGTTCAGTCCATTCCATTCTCTAGAGACTAGCCACAAAATTTCTGCCACAGTGCGCGTACTTTTAATTTTTCATTGTCGTTTGCAGTTTTCACTGTGTAATTAATATTCTACCGTGGGAGTTAAAACGTAATATCCTGTATAATTACTGTCATGGAAAAATGTTAGCTGCAAAAAGTTGAAAATGAAAATAGGTATGACTGAATAATCGATTCAGTATGTCTGGCAATGAGTTTTTTTACGTGCTGCGTTTCTAACATTACGTCGAAACCGACAACATGGCACTAGTGATGCATTACACTGCTATATCAAATCTCTCTCTGTTTAGATGTTACAAAGTTTTCCGGCGAGGCAGTTATTAAACGTATTCATACGCAACCATTGTTTCAGCCCATTATAGTGATCCCAGCTGACAGCTGCAACAACTTAAACTATTCAAAGAGCAGTTGATATTTTAGAATACATTCTTTTCTCAAAAATGTTTGTAAAAACCAAATTATTGTTTTTAAAAAGTTATGCGTCCTGCTTCCTCACAACCATTCCCCTAAAGAGGACACCGCCTTCGTATCAGCCATGTTTGCATATTTGACCCGCATTGTAAGATAGGAGTCTTCGTCGTCTATGCTACAAAGGGCACAGCAATTCAGTGAAACGAAAACACTGGATCAAACCAGGTGTCTACGCTGGAGTTCACTCAACATATTACAAGCAAATTATATTCTGTAAAAATTCCTATCCAATTCGTGTCAAACTGCGCTCTTAATTTCTACTCTGAGTCCACTTGGTGTTACATGTGGCAACTTATGTTGTACGACCGTGTTGGGAGCTGATAGCAACGATCGTACCTGTAGTGCATGAGATAAATTTTTACGTAATTTCTATATTCTATGTTATGTTATTTAATTATAAACTAAAAATATCGTTAAAATTGCAGTATTTCTAGGAGAGTAGAGGGAGAAGAAACTTTATATCTTTTAAGACGTATATTCTACGAAACTAAAATCGCTACTGACATGTGCTAATGTAACCGTATATATTCTTGTAAGCAGCACGATTTTTCATATTGTTTATGACATTACATATCAAAAAAGTAGTCAGTTTGACTACGCGCCTCCCATAATTTCCACAGGTCTCTTGGAAAGGAATGAAATGCACTCTGCCTCTTCCTTCGCATCGGCCTGCATTCCCCAGCTCGCATGCTGTACAATTTCATCCGCTTATCACATCTTCTTCTCTTCCTAGAACACCTCCAAACCCAATTCATTAATGGAGAAACACAGTTCGTTACTAAAACAATTAAGTGTAGCAGTAAAAACCTTTCTTAGACCGGTAACATAAAATATTGCGTCAGGTATATGTAGATACGGGGAAGCTTGCATTGACCCACTTCGTGGTGAGGTAGGAAGAAGTGTACATTATTTAAAAACGAATACTGGTGTTTACAAAAGAAATTAAAACCGAATGTTTTCTAAGAGTTGAACTGTTCCTTAAACACTTTGTGTTTTTAAGGCTGTCACTTGAGAATCACATAATAGCTCGAAATATTGATTATGAGTAAACAGATCTAGTAGCAGTCAATCTCTCGACATAGCCCCCATGCTCCCCACAAAAAATTTTACAAATTTTGTTGGGCACTGGCCAATACATATTTGTTAAATTTTTTTTTTCACAATTACAATAACAAAGAAATCAAATGCACACACTTATTGATACAATGTTGGTCAAAAGCTAAAATTTTCTCACAGTCCATAAAGACAGTCCTGATCATTCATCACATTGCAGTGTTTTTCTCAAAGTCTGAGCAGTAAAAGAAAATGCACACGGAAGTAGTGGATTTCCATGCAGTCTTGAAGAAGTATCGTTGTCCTTCCAACGGAAAGACAGTGCTGACTCTCGACATGCTGACAGGTAATGGGCCACAAGAGAGCAAACCCACAGCGGAGTCAGTCGAAGTTTTGAAGAGTATTGGTGGGTAGGTCATCACAGAGCAGACCCACTGTAGTCCTGGTAGAGATTACGGTATTGGTGGGCCACCAGAGGTGCAGACCCACTGCAGTCCTTGTAGAAATAATGGTATTGGTGAGTCATCAAAGGTGCAGACCCACTGCAGTCCTTGTAGAGATAATGGTACTGGTGGATCATCAAAGATGCAGACCCACTGTAGTCCTTGTAGAGATGGCCAGCAGCCATCCGTTGTGACTGTGCAGGTGCACAATCACCATTGAAGAGTCTTGCGGATAATATAGCAAGTCCATAACCACCACTTGTGCACTCACAAAGTTTTTGGAATTGTCCTTAGAACCAGCAATGCTGTCATCCAGTCCCTTGCTGAATTATTAACACACATACAAACACTAACAGTCCCTACTTCTCACATATTGTCCATATACTATGACCAACAAAACGTGTGCAGTGAAATGTAACTTACAAGTTACTTAATTTGATGACCTGGTGTCAATTACAATTTTATAACATAAGAACACAATAACAAAGGTACAAAACACATCATTCAAGAACATAACAATACAAATAACAGTTGCGGTAATAGGGGCTTTACAAAAGAATAGAAATAAACATATACATCAGTGTTACAGGAATTATGACATAATTTCATACATAAAAGATCAGAATAACTTTTGAAACATCAACTTCACACCTAAGCATTAACACAGAACAGATAAATGTCTAAACATCTTTACAAAGTAAATAACATATTATCAATGCAAATTATATTTGAGGATCACAGTATTCCTCATCATAGTGAATGTAGCTTAGTATTAGAAAAATTCTACAACATAAGTATTATCAGATATACATATAAATACAGGAAAAACATAAATACACAAGGGAACACAAACACATAGTGGGATATCACAAGGAAAGGACAGGGTTTCTTTTACTGCAGTATGTTGCAAACAAAAACTTTCTTTACTTCTCGGAGATCTCCCTTCATTCCTCATTAATTCCAAAAGTCCTATCTATACCTGCTTTCTGTACTTTACTCGTATAGCTTCTCAATGCATTTTTTCCAATTCATCATAGTTAGTTTCTTATATAGTCTACCCCCTCTTAAGCTAACTTAAATCTACTGAGCTCAGATGCTAAACTAAGAGACGAGGCAATGCAGCATCACATAAAACAATTAATATAAACAGCAATAAAAAAACGCAGATTTGCGAAGCAAGCAGCATTAAGAAATTAGCAAAGCAATTGTAATATTACAACTAATCTAAGGCAATGTGCAACAAATAATAACAAGAAATCATTAGTAAAACTGGCTTAACAGAATAATACAAAGTCAAATTCAATAACACAATGCCTGGCAAACAGCAGCAACTTATACCTAAACATGACATAGCTCAAGCAGAAAAAATAGTACACTAAAGATAACAATGCAGATAATGGAAATGTATAATCACATCTTAATGTCTAAGTAATTAAAGTGGTGCACCACAAAAACTAATTCTACAAAAATTACTAAGTACTAGAAAAGAAAATTATGTATGCAGTCCTGTTATTAGTCCCTTCTTATTGTTCTTTCAATTCCAAGAGCTCCTTTTTCGAAGAATGTGGGTCATAAAATAATTATTTAATAGATCTGTTGACAGAAAGTGTTCACATTAGCAAATGATTTTTTATTTTTTTTTTTAAATAAAACCCATGCTGCAACACAGCTGGAAACTATATATCAAATGAAATAAACAACTATGAAAGGCAAAGCATAAAAATATCATTCAATAGTCATGTGAAATTTCATAAGTTAGAAATTCTCTCAACTCTCGTAAAAAGACGCTTGTCATAATCAGGTGTGCAGATGTAAAAATCTTTCTGTCATTTCATTAGGCATTTCTGTCGCCATATGGCATTTCTCTCAACTAGCACGACAATAGCCGTGAACTGTTGCGATGCTTTCTACAAAGGAGCGTCAATAGCTCGGACAATGGCCTGCCCCCTTTTTTTTTTACCTGTGCCGCTGGAAGGCTAATGGCTTTTTTTTTTTTTCGGGCGGCTGTCGCCCAGCTGCGTGCCCACGACGCATTACGTGCAGGTGGTCACTGAACTTTCTTACCGAAATATTTACGACAGCAGTTTCCGCTACGACAGTCTCACATAAAAATATTTCACAGGTCAAGAATTAGCGTTGCAAATCTGTAGTAACAAAATCCTATGAATATAAGTGTCCAAGAAATTTTCGCCGTCATTGTGATACATTCACGCATTTCATAACTCTTACAGTACGATTCTTGGTTTCCAACATCCTTTTCCACAAATCAGAGTGCCCTAATCGCTATTCATTACTCCTTACCTTATTATACATATACATATTCGTCGACACTTCAATATTTCCTGTTAATAAATACATAACATAATCAAATAACTCATATAGCATCAGCTCCTTGACCATAAACATACCTCAGCAGCATAATACACATCGTCGTCGTAAAAATAACATCATAACACCTCAGTCAAATCTCAAAATCGTCGTAGCTTCCTCCAATAATTTCAAAACCTAGAAAAATTCTCTGCTCATTTCAGTAGTGTCATCTACCTCAAACGTACTTTAAAATCATGCTCCCTTACCAAATATATCATTCAAAGCTCTCATAGTATCACAATGGGTCCAAAAAAATATGAACAGTTCACAAAGTATAGACAAAATACAATTTCGTAAGTGTGAAGGTATCCAACTGTGTAATTACGTAAACATCTGTCACTGATGTAGTAAAAAGAATGTTTGTTTCTCTGTCAAATAATCAGATAGCTGTGTAATTTATGTGTTAGAGAAATATGGTACCGATGTGTAAAGTTGTATAAGCAAATACCATATTAGCTAGGGCTCCTTGTGCTCGCCAAACACATGGTACACAAAGTAAGCGTATACCCCCCTGAGGATTAATGTAATTATACCCTCAGGTGTTACAGATTACAGCAATGGAATGAAATATATCTCGGAAAACTTTCTTTGTAATAAAAAATCTTTAAAAATAAGTGTTTTAAGTATAAGATTAATCACTCAAATGCGTGTACTGTAGCGCTAAACTGTGCGTCATGTTGTAAGATAACCTCTGTGGAAGTCTCGTAGTTATCGTCCTCCGAAAGCTAAGTTCTGCAGAAGTCAATGTACTTACCTGATGATACACAAAAGTGAAATGCTTTGCGTATAGATATCTTAGTTATTACGCTTATTGTTGTGATGAAGAAAGTACTGTACTGTAACGTATTGTTGTGCTACGAAAAAGGCTGTCTCATTGTTGCTATACCACAAAAGTTACTGCTAAAACATGTTTTAATTTCTTGAATAATGCAGAAAAACTGTGCAGAAATAAAACAGAAACACTGCAAAAGCAACATTGTAAATTGTCACTCATTAGTAGCGTCGTGATAAAATCGTGTAGCTGTCACATAAACTAACTTCTGTGTCATCTGGTATCTCTCAGAAAGCACTTTAATTTCCGAATGTATTTTCAAATAAACCAAAATGTTGCATTAAAATCTCAAGTTAAAAAAGCACATTATCTCTCAATAAACGGTTTTACGTGTGAAATGTGGTGTAGAATGCGGTATAAGTCGGTAAAGAATACTGAAATTTTTTTTTAGGTTAGCGCTATGTTATTTTTCCCTGAGCCAGCTGGCGCACGCGGCTGCCTGCTGTGCGGGTCAGTGCCTGCCTCTTTGTTGGCGCGCGTCGTTAATGGGATTCGGAGACCGAACTTCTACAAATTCGCCTTGCCGAGAGGGCCCTGCCGTGTTTAAATCCCGCCAGTTCTGATGCAATTCAGGTCTGTCGTTACGAATATATCGTCTGTCGTCATGTCGGTAGGTTCCGTAGTTTCTTCCTTGTCCGTCACGTGGTGGAGAATTTCTCCCTGAATCGTAACTGTGCGCCGAACTGTTGCGTCTGAAGTTATTCTGCCTCCCTTGATAATAATTGTTTTGGTTCCCATATTGTCTGTTTCTCTGCTTGTCTCTGTGATAGTCATTACTTCGGAAATGCGATCTTTCTCTGTAACTATTACTACTCTGCCAACGGTTGTCATACGGGTGGTGTCTGTTTTGGTCACGATTTGTGTTGTGAGAATAGCCTTGTCGTGTCCAGTTCTTGTTTCTGTCGTCACGGAATTGTGACGTATGTGACCTGTAGTGATTGTTTTCCTGTTTTCGCATCCGGCGACTGTCAGTGTCAATTTCTAATTCTTGTAAGAGTCCCTGAAATGCTTCAATGTCGTCTTTGCAACGTCCTGCCAAAATAATATGTCTTAAATGTTCAGGTAATTTGATTAAGCAAATGCGGATGAGTTCTGAGGGGCTGTATGGGTTTGACAGGTACTGATTTTTGTGCAACATGTCTTCAAAATATTTCACAAGACTGGAGAATTCAGATTGTTCGAAATGTTTCATCATTGTGATGCCATGTTTTACTCGGTCTTGTGTGGCTTGAGACCAATATGCGGAGAGGAAGGCATGGTAAAATTCTCCTTCACTGTGGCAATCGTGAATGACCGATCGCATTCTCACAGCTGGTTCATTCTCTAAGTAGCCACACATAAATTCTAATCTGTGTTCTAACGACCAGTTGGGAGGAAAACAATGAGAGAATTGATGGAGCCATGCTTGTGGATGAATGTCGTTGGCAGAATTTTTAAACGTTTTGAATTTACGTGTAGTAATGAACAGCTTATAGTCAAAGTCATCATGTCGGCGAGTCGCATATCGGTCATTGTTAGGTCGTGTCGGCCGTTCCATCTCAAAATTCGGTGCACATTGCCAGTTTCTTTCATGACTTCCGAAATGCCCTGTGTTATTATTTTGCGTCTTTTCCGTATTTCTAAGTCTCTCTTCCCGTGTTGGAGCGCGAGTGTCCTCTGAAATTTGTAATTTTTGTATTACTTGTGCCAACTGATCTTGTACTTCCCGGATTTCTCTTTTGTACTGTATATTGATTTGATTTTGATTGAATTTCCTAATTTGTTCGCGCTCTTCTGTGTGATTAAAGACTACCGGTTTTGTGTCGTTCAAATTATCATCTACCTTCGTAGACAAGTTAGTGAACTGATCCGAAAGTTCGGCTACTTTCTCCGATAGTGAACACATTTCCTCAGTGTGTTTTTCTGAACCAAGTTTCAGATTGTCCATTTGTGTTGAAATCGAATCTACTGTGTCCTTCAAGTTTTCCTGAGTTTTTGCAAGTTGCGTAACCGAATCGGTAGATGCAACTGAGTCAAATTTAGCTTGTAAGGTCTCATGATTTTCATGAACAGTAGTTTGCAGTTCTTTTATGGCTGCTTCGTGATTCTGTAGTGCATTTTCATGACGCGAAAAAATAGGTTGGAAATGCTCACAAATTTGTGTTTTTACGTCGTTACAGACTTTCTGACATTTCGATTCAACGTGATGTAACTCATTAGTTAAATCCTCACGTGTTTGTTCAAGTGTGGTGTCTAACTTTTGAAGATTTTGTTCCATTGCATCTAACTGTTGCTGTGTTTGTCTCTGATGTTGTTCCATTGTGTCTAACTTTTTAAGATTTTGTTCCACTGTGTCTAACTTTTGTAGCTTTTGCTGTGTTTGTCTCTGGTTTTGTTCAATTTGTCTCTGATTTTGTTCCATTTGTTGCATTAATTGCAATAATAATGTATTAGTGTCTGGAATCTGTTTCTCTATGCTTTTTGGCAGTGCATTTTCACCGGCAACATTCACATTTTGACAAGCAGAAAATGTGTCTTGACTCATTTGAGAAAACGGTGATGACCCAGAACCTGAATCTACAGTATTTGCGAGATCGTGTCGTGTCATTTCGGCTTCCTGAGGCGAGCTATTGCCGACCGATCGATCGATAATGCTTCCCTCTTCACTAATTGTTTCACTGTCCACGCCATTGTTTGAAACCCGCTCCATTTCCCTATGCGCAATTATCAAATTACTACTATTAACATTAGTTAATTCATTATTCTGCGGCGCTAACATACTGCTTTCGTCTTCGCTGTCATTTCTCAATTTACTTTGGAGCCTAGTGTTACGTTTTTCACACGCCATTATTGTCACAGTGTTTCACACGACAACACAGAAAAACACAATTTCAAGAGCAAAAATAAGAGAACACATTAACATAACACTGAAAATAATATCTAGTTAATTGCAGCTGCGAAATACTTGGTGCAAATCTACATGCATACCACAACTGTTTTACTGTACAACAAAGAAAAACTACAACTACAATGGAAATTCTCTCTACAATTACGCGCTAGCAATAAACAAAAGCTACACTAATTACACAAACTATAAGAAAAAAATCAGAAGATTCCAGTGAGGTATCCTAGGCTAAGGGTCGACATATGAAACGTCCCCTTTGAACAATTTTACAGAACTGTGCTTAAACCGACGCACAATATTTTTTTTTTTAGCGCAACGCAATCTGACTTTCAACACACAATATTTTGTTAGCGCAACGCAATCTGACTTTCAATAATCTCTAGAAGAGAATGGCCCTGACTAACATTAAACTATCTCTTTCACAAATCACTTACCTCACAAAAATCTTCGCTGCTCAAGCTACTGCAATACAGCGAGCGCCACTACTGCCAGCTAAATAAAAGATTCAAACTATGGAAGGCACTAACTACTGATAGGGATAGTTAGCAAATGAAAGATATTAATAGAGAACAAACAATGTATTTACCTTGATATCATGACAAATTACAAAACTCCGCCATCTCTCTCCCCACATCCACCACTGCTGGCGGCTCACCTCCAACTGCCCAGCGCTACGCGCTGTTCACAGCCAGCTGCCTAACACTACAATGGTTGAGTATTACAACAATGCAAAGCAGCCACAGACTGCACACGGCACAGCCGGTGATTTTCATACTGAGGTGGCGTTACCAATAAAAAAACCTAAACAGCCTACTTACACTAGTAGCAGTCAATCTCTCGGATACTGCAGAAATGTGGACGCAAGTAAACAGAAAAAAATAAGGTCTGCATTTGAGATAATTTTTTAATATACAGCGTAGTATTCGCTGAGCCATACTGTGTCAGTCTCGTCTCCAAATCCGTATGGAAATGATGCTGTAGAGGACGGGAGATCGGAAGGGCACTGCAAGATCCAAATTTTGAGTGTGGTTGGGAGTCGCATAAAGAGAGCTCAGTCGACATCAGTCTAGTCCACAATAAACAAATCATAGGCCCGGATCCTAGTTATAGCAAACGATTTTAATTTGCCAGAGAGCAGGCGTGTACCACTCGCATTGCATGTGATCTTTTTATGAGGGAGCAACACAATACCTCAGAATAAACACGAACTGGCATGAAACGTGAGTTTCTCCCGGTATATAAAATATTCATACAAGTTACGGGAATGCAGATGAGTGATGTCTTCGACAAACGCCACGTGCACGCCCTTTCCTCGTATACTGCAGAGATATGTCACATGTTTTCCGACCACCATCTTGGATTAGGATCTTTTTATGACCCGTAAAGGACAGGTGTGTAATGTATTCCTGGCAGTCGTGGCACGTCATACATTAACCAGGCATCAGGACCGTGGAGAACTAGTGTGTTGACGATAACTATTATACACGTTTACAACAGCCGACCAAATTTTCTACTGCAGAATATTGCCTTGGTATCAGTCGTCCTGTAGAATATAACAACACGGAGTTTTTGACATGGACTTGCAGTATTCGGACAGTGATTTTTATGAAAGCAGTTGAGATTACGTTTGTAAGTCATCTTATCGGGAAAAAGCGCAGGTGTCTCCAGTATACAGGGTTTTAATTTTAAGTTGACAAACCAGAATAACTCAAAAAAGAAGCTTCACACGAAAAAGTGTGTAGAACCCAAAGTTGATTATTTTCGAGAGGGGACATCAGCCGGTGCTAAAAGTAGCCCGTCATCCCAGCCAACTGGGGGCTGGGGCGGGAGGCAACTTTAAAATTTATAATGGGAACCCCCCCCCCCCCATTTTTATTGCAGAATCAGATTCTACATAAGAAACTACGTACATTTTGTATTAAACAATTGTTGATTCTTGGTAGTTGGCACTGTAATTCAAGAAAATCCATGTTCTCATTTTCTCGTGGAAAATGTTTACTGATAAATAAAAAACACTTAATTACTTCGTAGATTTTGATTCGCTAAAACTAAAACTCTCCGTCTCTCCCCATAGGGTGGGATTTGAGAGAGAGGAATTAGAGTTTTACAAATGTTGACCCAATCCGAATCTGCGGAAAAAATTAATATGATATGAATATGTTCATAAATGCAGAAATTATACATCCATGTCATGGTGTATAAGAATGAGTAGAAGAATGAGTAGTTCATAGTGTGAAGCCATCAATATGTGTGTTTAGAAGAACGAACAAATGTATCAAACAAAAGAAGTAAAAATTTAATTATGTTTGCAAGAACTTAAATGTCCTCAGTGACTGTATGACCGATGTATTTGCAGGAAATTTAATTCTCATGCACCATTTTATTTGTAGTAAAGGACCTCGTCTGTTGTGTCACACCCCTCTAAATTGCCTTTGAATTGTGGTTAACTAACAGAAACGGTGGCGGGTGCAGAAATTCTGTATATGCAGGAAATTTAATTCTCATGCACCATTTTATTTGTAATAAAGGGTCTCGTCTGTCGTGTCACACCCCTCTAAATTGCCTTTGAATTGTGGTTAACTAACAGAAACGGTGGCGGGTGCAGAAATTCTGTATTTTTGTTCGTATTTTAAGTAGAGTCAGACCGTCAGACACTAGTACACTATGGACGAGAATATTTTTTGAAATAGTGTGCTGCAAGTAAGTAACACAATTAACTCACTAATAATAACGAGTTTGAAGACAATAAAATTATTTATTGACATTTCGTTTTTATAATGTTGTCACCGGCATTTCCTTTTTGACACTGTATTTTTCCAATATATTCACGGACCGTGAGGTAAAACGTGCATGGTATACAATTGTCCAACAGCTTTACCTCTCTGCTCTGAAGATTTAGATTTACATATACGATTTATACAGCAGGTAAAATAATGCATGAGGACAGTTTTAGGTTTATAAATTTCACTATAGCCTTTCTTCCCTAAAATGCAATTGCTGTCAAAAAATGGTCACTGTTTATAAATCAGGGACTTCTTAGCAATTGCAGAAAGTGTTTTTGGGTTAGACAATTTCACAAACTATTGTAGGTAGAGTCACTGAAAATTTTATTATTTGCTGAGAGTATTGTGAAACTTTACCACTAGCTTGAAGTTACAAAAGTTTGTTCAGCAGATCCTTTACATTTTCAGTATTATTTATTTTTTCATAGCATCAGCTAAAGTTTGTACCACTCTGACGTTCTTTTTCGTCGCACACTGTGTCACTTCAGGTATTTCTGCTGCAGCACATACTCTGTCTGTACTTTTTCATATTGTGTTAAAGTTTTTTTTTTTTTTTACTTTGAAGACAGTAACTATGACCATCATAACAGGTGTACTAGGCAACACAGAATAGAATTCCACAATAATATTATAATAATAGATTTAATTCACAGATAAAGCGTGTGCTACAGGATTAAGGTGATGCCGATTTTGTTTCGTTTGACTCCTCTTAATGTTCTGACCACAATGCGAATGGCGGCCGAGTTAACGCTGTTCGCCGCAGGGAGCGCAGCGCAGTAAGTCAAGTATTAGCCACTCTATGAAACTTTAACTCCTCAGTTTGCAGATAACGCCTACATGGGAAGCAGTGTACAAAACGATACAATTCTTTTGTCAAATCGACGTTAACTTTCAGTCAAAGCGCACATATTACAAAAAGACATTTACTTACTCGAGTCTAATGTATTGTTCCGCTAATTTAAGTAAGAACTGCGTCTAGATAGCGCTCAAAGGCAACTGAGAATAATTCCTGCCTCTTCAGACCTTTGAACTTTGCGAAACGCTTAATTATCAGAACCACTGTTGCGAGAGATGCTGTATGAAAAATATGAACAAAGGAAACTGAGAACAGCGGTCTGTGGCAGGTTGAAGAACTTACCCCCGAACGCTCTTGCCTGCATATTCCTCAAGCAAATCTGTATCTCATTCCTAATGGTATAAAATACGTGCGCCAGTTTCATTTGACATTCTCGTTGTCAGCTGCTATTTTTACGACACAGTTACCGAGAGAGGTCGGTCAGTTCTCAAGACGCCAGACACGCAGCAGTGAATACGGCGGTTCAGATATAATACACACATTAAAAACGTTTTGCATCACCCCGGTTCCCAGAACTTCTGCGGATATTGTATCACAGACACAGTCACTTTGACTCCAGAATGAGATTTTCACTCTGCAGCGGAGTGTGCGCTGATATGAAACTTCCTGGCAGATTAAAACTGTGTGCCCGACCGAGACTCGAACTCGGGACCTTTGCCTTTCGCGGGCAAGTGCTCTACCAACTGAGCTACCGAAGCACGACTCACGCCCGGTACTCACAGCTTTACTTCTGCCAGTACCTCGTCTCCTACCTTCCAAACTTTACAGAAGCTCTCCTGCGAACCTTGCAGAACTAGCACTCCTGAAAGAAAGGATATTGCGGAGACATGGCTTAGCCACAGCCTGGGGGATGTTTCCAGAATGAGATTTTCACTCTGTAGCGGAGTGTGCGCTGATATGAAACTTCCTGGCAGATTAAAACTGTGTGCCCGACCAAGACTCGAACTCGGGACCTTTGCCTTTCGCGGGCAAGTGCTCTACCAACTGAGCTACCGAAGCACGACTCACGCCCGGTACTCACAGCTTTACTTCTGCCAGTACCTCATCACCTACCTTCCAAATTTTACAGAAGCCCTCCTGCGAACCTTGCAGAACTAGCACTCCTGAAAGAAAGGATATTGCGGAGACATGGCTTAGCCACAGCCTGGGGGATGTTTCCAGAATGAGATTTTCACTCTGTAGCGGAGTGTGCGCTGATATGAAACTTCCTGGCAGATTAAAACTGTGTGCCCGACCAAGAGCGAAACTCGGGATCTTTGCCTTTCGCGGGCAAGTGCTCTACCAACTGAGCTACCGAAGCACGACTCACGCCCGGTACTCACAGCTTTACTTCTGCCAGTACCTCGTCTCCCTACCTTCCAAACTTTACAGAAGCTCTCCTGCGAACCTTGCAGAACTAGCACTCCTGAAAGAAAGGATATTGCGGAGACATGGCTTAGCTACAGCCTGGGGGATGTTTCCAGAATGAGATTTTCACTCTGTAGCGGAGTGTGCGCTGATATGAAACTTCCTGGCAGATTAAAACTGTGTGCCCGACCAAGACTCGAACTCGGGACCTTTGCCTTTCGCGGGCAAGTGCTCTACCAACTGAGCTACCGAAGCACGACTCACGCCCGGTACTCACAGCTTTACTTCTGCCAGTACCTCGTCTCCTACCTTCCAAACTTTACAGAAGCTCTCCTGCGAACCTTGCAGAACTAGCACTCCTGAAAGAAAGGATATTGCGGAGACATGGCTTAGCCACAGCCTGGGGGATGTTTCCAGAATGAGATTTTCTCTCTGTAGCGGAGTGTGCGCTGATATGAAACTTCCTGGCAGATTAAAACTGTGTGCCCGACCAAGACTCGAACTCGGGACCTTTGCCTTTCGCGGGCAAGTGCTCTACCAACTGAGCTACCGAAGCACGACTCACGCCCGGTACTCACAGCTTTACTTCTGCCAGTACCTCGTCTCCTACCTTCCAAACTTTACAGAAGCTCTCCTGCGAACCTTGCAGAACTAGCACTCATGAAAGAAAGGATATTGCGGAGACATGGCTTAGCCACAGCCTGGGGGATGTTTCCAGAATGAGATTTTCTCTCTGTAGCGGAGTGTGCGCTGATATGAAACTTCCTGGCAGATTAAAACTGTGTGCCCGACCAAGACTCGAACTCGGGATCTTTGCCTTTCGCGGGCAAGTGCTCTACCAACTGAGCTACCGAAGCACGACTCACGCCCGGTACTCACAGATGTACTTCTGCCAGTACCTCGTCTCCTACCTTCCAAACTTTACAGAAGCTCTCCTGCGAACCTTGCAGAACTAGCACTCCTGAAAGAAAGGATATTGCGGAGACATGGCTTAGCCACAGCCTGGGGGATGTTTCCAGAATGAGATTTTCACTCTGTAGCGGAGTGTGCGCTGATATGAAACTTCCTGGCAGATTACAACTGTGTGCCCGACCGAGACTCGAACTCGGGACCTTTGCCTTTCGCGGGAGAGCTTCTGTGAAGTTTGTAAGGTAGGAGACGAGGTACTGGCAGAAGTAAAGCTGTGAGTACCGGGCGTGAGTCGTGCTTCGGTAGCTCAGTTGGTAGAGCACTTGCCCGCGAAAGGCAAAGGTCCCGAGTTCGAGTCTCGGTCGGGCACACAGTTTTAATCTGCCAGGAAGTTTCAGGCACTTTGACTGTTCAGAGATGACACTAAATCCGCCCAACGATATAAACAAGCATGCGTGGGCAGCGCCTATTGGACGGAGGGGTCCGACAGCCGAACAGTCCCAATCATTCCACCAGGAAGGCGGTACATGGCTCGTGTGGTCTGTAGTTCAACCATGCCTAGACGGTCAGTACCGCGGTTCGATCGCGTCCGCATTGCTACTTTGTGGCAGGAAGGGCTCTCAGCAAGTGAAATGTCCAGTCGTCTCGGAGGTAACGAAAGCGATGTTGTTCGGACATGGAGGAGATACAGTGAGACATGAACTGTCGATGGCATGCCTCGATCAGGCCGCCCAAGTGCTTCCACTGCAGTGGATGACCGCTACCTACCTATGACTCGGAAGACACAGCAAAGACAACAAGTTCAATAATGCTTTTTGTGCAGCCACAGGGCGTCGTGTTACGACTCAAACTTTGCGCAATAGGCTGCAACTTCATTCCCGACGTCCTCGACGAGGTTCATAGGTGCAACCACGACACCAGGCAGCGCGGTACAGATGGGCCGAACAACATGCCTAATGGACCGCTCAGGATGGGCATCAGGTTCTATTCTCCCATGAGTGTCGCATATGCTTTCAACCAGACAATCGTCGGAGACATGTTTGGAGGCAACCCGGTTAGGCTGAACGCCTTAGACACACTGTCCAGCGAGTGCAGCAAGGTGGAGGCTCCCTGATGTTTTGGGGTGACGTAATGTGGTGCCGATGTACGCCGCTGGTGGTCATGGAAGGCGCCTTAACGGCTGTACGATACATGAATGCCATCCTCCGACTGACAGTGCAACCATATCGGCAGGATTTTGGCAAGGCATTCGTCTTGATGTACGCTCCCATCGTTCACATCTTGTGAATGACCTTCTTCAGGATAACGACATCGCTCGACTAGAGTGTCCAGCATGTTCTCCAGACATGAACCCTATCGAACACGCCTGGGATAGACTGAAAAGGGCTGTTTATGGACGACGTGACCTACAAACCACCCTAATGGATCTACGCCGAATATCCGTTGAGGTGTGGGTCAATCTGGACTAATAGTGCCTTGACGAACTTGTGGATAGTGTGCCACGACGAATACAGGCATGCAGTAATGCAAGAAGACGTGCTACTGGGTATTAGAGGTACCGGTGCGTACAGCAATCAGGACCACCACATCTGAAGGTCTCGCTGTGTGGTGGTACACCATGCAATGTGTGGTTTTCAGGAGCAATAAAAAGCGCGAAAATGAAGTTTATGTTGATCTCTATTCCAATCTTCTGTACAGATTCCGGAACTCTCGCAACCGAGGTGATGCAAAACATTTTTTGGTGTGTGTGTGTGTGTGTGTGTGTGTGTGTGTGTGTATGCGGCGATTCGGTTTTTACTTTTTCAGAGTTCCCGTAAATGGCTTAAGTAAAATGCCTGCCTGCTTCCTTTGGATATGGGATATGACTGAGCCAATTACCCTTTCCAGTCTCCAACTTTCTCCATGCTTTTCTAGTCCACGATTCTGCTCCGCCTCTAATAACACTATCCTCCACAGAACTTCAAACTCACATATGTATCCCTACCTTCTACGTTACCGGTTGTATCCTCATACAAATATCGGAAGTCTATTCTACAGACAGTTATCAAAATAAGGCGTAACTCTCCTATACATATTAGACCGCGACAGGGCAACCATAGCGTCTTTCAAACTTTCAAACAACTCATTTTACTTCCACATAATCAAATTCGAAGTCTCACATCTTTGCATAGATGTGACACCAAAATCTACTGCTTGGTAGTATACAGTAGTGTATTAGAACATCCTCTGACAACGCACAGGTTATGACTAATATCAGTGCGCTGCAGTTGTATGTATTTATAAAAAAATGGTTCAAATGGCTCTGAGCACTATGGGACTCAACTGCTGAGGTTATTAGTCCCCTAGAACTTAGAACTAGTTAAACCTAACTAACCTAAGGACATCACAAACATCCATGCCCGAGGCAGGATTCGAACCTGCGACCGTAGCGGTCTTGCGGTTCCAGACTGCAGCGCCTTTTAACCGCACGGCCACTTCGGCCGGCATGTATTTATATTCACCACATTTAAAATGATTGTGTTTTGTATCATAATAAATAAGGACCAACTTGTTCAACAGCGTACCTGCACTTTATTTCTTCTGACGACGAGAAAATGGCAGACTGCTACCGTGATTCTGTATTGTGTATGGAGCGTCTGAGGTTATTTCGTAGGTCCATTTATTTTGAACGTGGTCAGCTACCCATACTTTTCTTAACTATTGACACACTTTTCTTGTGTTTTTCATGACAATGTGATTCGCTCTCTTGATTTTTGTGCCTGACGATGAGAGGGCCTACAAGTGGGCCAGTGACGTAACACCCTGTAGTAACTTTCGCCGTTGTAATACAAGTCAAATTTGTCTAAGAATGGTCTGTAGAGTGCACACAACGGGATGAACCAACCGTCACACTACTGAAGATCGTATGACCCTCTTTTCCCAGTAACTATGAATGAATCAGCTTATGAACAATTTACTTATCAGCTAGGAACAGACAATCGGGCAGGGATAGAAGCTGTCTTAAAAAATAGATGTGTAGCAATGCACCATATTCAAATCACAGACGAATTTACAGAACGGATGTAGCAATTTAATTTCCTTTGTTCCTGGCATTTCTAGATTGTGGGAAAACTTTGGGCACAGTTTCAAGAAACTCTACTAAAACACATTTACAAAGCATGGAGTCAGTCTGAATTAATATACTGAAAAGCATATTCCCCAGTGCTATAGGTTCCATAGGATTACATCCAGATGCTGAGTAATTAAGAATTGAACGACTAATCAGGAAAGAAGATTGCACCCCACAAAAATTAATTTCAACAGATCCACAGCAAAAAGATGATATGGTACAGGTTAATGGGAAACACGTGAAACACCTGTGAGATAGTCAGAATTTTATTTTAATTCTATCTGACGCTCTCACGTATGACAGCAGCTTTCGTATTTTTTGGTACGTTATGCTGTAACATTTAGTTTTAATTTTGTCCGAAGAAGGCGTCCCTTGTGACACCGAATCCTAGGTCACAAACTAATTTTGTTCGCGACTGAGGGCTGTGTTTTTCAAAATTTTGCAAGAGTAAAGACTTTACTACATATAGAATATATTTTTCTCACAAACAGTCTTTCCATCATACACACATCAAAAAATGTTTTTCATCACCCCGGTTCCCAGAACTCCTGAAGATGGACGTTGACAGTGGATATTGTACCACAGACACAGTCCCTTTCACTGTTCAGAGGTGTCACTAAACCCACCCAACGATATAAACAACCATGTATGACCAGCGCCTATTAGACGGACGGGGTCCGACAGTCGATTACTTCCAGTCATTCCATTCCTCCGTACACGGCTCGCGTTGTCTGTAGTTCAACCATGCCTAGACGGTCAATACCGCCATTCGAACGCGTCCGCATTGTTACTTTGTGGCAGGAATGGTCATCAACAAGTGACGTGTCCAGGAGTCTCTGAGGGAACCAAAGCGATGTTGTTCGGACATGGAGGAGATACAGAGAGACAAGATTTGTCGAATACATACGTCGCTCAGGCCGCTGAAGGGCTACTACTGCAGTTGATGACCGCTACCTACTGATTATGGCTCGGAGGAACCCAGACAGCAAAGCCACCATGTTGAATAATGCTTTTCGTCAGCCACATAACGTAGTGTTACGACTCAAACTGTGCGCAATAGGCTGCATGACGGGCAACTTCACTCCCGACGTCCATGGCGAGGTTCACCTTTTCAACCACGACACGATGCAGCACGGTACAGTTGGGCCCAGCAACACGCCAAATGGACCGCTGTGGATTGGTATTACGTGCTCTTCACCGGTGAGTTTCGCATATGCTTTCTACCAGACAATCTTTGGAAACGTGTTTGGAGGCCACCGGGTCAAGCTGAACGCTTGCGACACACTGTCCAGCAACTGCAGCAAGGTACAGGTCCCTGATGTTTTGGGATGGCGTTACGTGGGGCCGACGTACGCCGCCGGTTGTCATGGAAGGCGCCGTAATAGGTGTAGCATACGTGAATGCCAATCTACGACCGATAGTGCAACCATATCGGCAGCATATTAGCGAGGCATTCGTCTTCATGGACGACAATTCGTGGTCCCATGATGCATATCTTATGAATGACTTCCTTCAGGATAACGACATCGCTCGACTAGAGTGTTCAGCAAGTTCTCCAGAAAGGAATCCTATTGAACATATCTGGGATAGATTGAAAATGGAGGTTTATGGACGACGTGACCCACTCGTCTGAGAGATCTACGCCGAATTGCCGTTCAGAAGTGGGACAATCTAGACCATCAGCGCCTTGATGATCTTGTGGATTGTATGCCACGACGAATACAAGCATGCATCAATGCAAGAGGACGGTACAGCAGTCTGGATCACCACCTCTGAAGATCTCGCTGTATGCTAGTACAACATGCAATATGTAGTTTTCATGAACATTAAAAGGGCGAAAATGATGTTTATGTTTATCTCTGTTCCAATCTTCTTTACAGGTTCTGGAACTCTCGGAACCTAGGTGATTCAACACTTTTTTGGTGTGTGTATCTTCCGTGAGTAGCTGATTGCTGTGCCATGAGTTTGAAATTTTCGCTTACAAATCATAATTTCCACTGTCTTATGTGCTGAACCCCGTTATCTCTACACATTTTCATTTAACGTTCGTTTTTTTGAAGGCAGTACTCACATAATGACTCCCATCGTCTTGTAAAAGCTGTATACAAATAAAGAAGAAAGGAAAACTTCTGTTCGTTTCTCATTCCGTCCCCTGTTCTTATTTAACTTAACTTAATTTTGCCTCTACTTTAGTATCTTTTTTATAATATTCCAAGATATCAATTTGTAACACATTCCTGTTTGCGAAGAATGGAAATACGAAAAAAAAAACTGTGTGTCTACTTGAAAATCTTGTTATTCCATCCCAGGACAGGGTATGCCCTGACAATGCAAAAAGTAATGTGTAGTGTTTATGAGCGTTACGCTATGGATCTACTTTCTACATGAATAAATAGTTGCTCTACATGAATTAATAGTTTCCTTACATGATCGTCTGTACATATGACTTTTTTACTATACGCACCGTGTACGTTGGAACATACTATCTAAAGTCAGTTAGGATACAAAACAAATATGTACTGTATCAGTGTTTTTTAGAAAGTGGAGGAGGTATTTGGAAGTAACTAATTTGCAAAATCGCTACTATGCAATACTGCTCCGTACGGCGTCATTTGCTCACTAATGTAGACACCGAGCAGAAACAATATACACCAGCTTATAAAAATACCTCCGCACCCACAATCCTTAAGAAAATGTTTCAAGTTGCACTCTGAGTTTGAATGCCCAGTTGCTGGTCAGAGTTAAATTTAATGATGTTCCATATTGCATTTGTAAAAATGAATATGTTGCAAGATCTTATGGTACACCTTACTAATGTAACTATCTTAAGTGTGTCTCTGAAATTTAAAAAATGCTACAGACTGAATGATGCCTTAGACATGTAATTATCTTATCAATTTCCCATGTGTTCTTGTTTCAGCGAACAAAGCCTCTGTCAGGAAGTTGATTGTGTTCCATTGTGCAATAAATATGCGTGCGAAACTTCTAACATTTTATACAAGGTACTGCACGGATATTGTTAAAAAAATATTAGCGCTGTGTAAATTTTTCCTTTATCATAACACTGGAAATCGTGTAGTAGAGGATATGGCGAGGAAAGGAATGTTATATTTTACTGTCTCCTATGTCGTAAAGCGGAAGACTCCCCACGGATTTATCACAATGCTGGTACCTTGAAGGAATTTACGATGACAGTAAAAGGGTAAAGAATGTCTTAAGCAGAAATAAAATTTTAATTAATCTCAAGGAGAACAAATTGCGCGGTTTTAAGTTGCTATTACGTCTGGCATTGATAAGAACTATTATTCCACGAAGAATTGAATGAATTTGTTGGACTACCTGGGAAAGTTCTACTTTTATTTCGTTAACTACGTAATAGAGATGTTAGTGCTATGAGACAGTAACATCACAGATGTTTAACTGGGTTAATAGGATGTAACTAAAAATTAAGTTTCCTTATTTTCCGGAGTAGAGGCGCACTGGAAGTCTCACTTCGGCAGCAGAGTCAACTTGAAACTACATCACGGAATTCTCGTTATTCTGGCTTGTATCCAAAGTAGAGCAGCATATTTGTTCGGAAGTTCGCTGTCTCTGTGTGCGCTCTTTGCTGGATCATTATTTTTGTATTCTTTGGCTCTGTCCTCACCGTACACTCCACACGTGTTATGAATTATTCATTTGTATTATATCCTGCACGTCTTCAGGTCTAACCCCCATTGTCAGAAACTCGAGAACGACACAACTACAAACAAGGTACGATTATTTTCCATCGTACCGCTGCGCATCATCTACAATTGCTTAAAATTAAAATAACTACTCCTCCTGATATTGACTACTAGTCGCAAATAATTCGTATTCCATTACTTGGCATTTTTAAAATTTACGGAATAAACAGCTAGATGAAAGTCTGAGTAGCGTGTTCGACTTTTTTTAAATCGAAAAATCGACCCCACACGTTATTGTTGCAACCATCATCGTATTGGTAGTATTGATCCTCACGTAACAGTGGTGGATACAACGTTCCAATAAAATCGGAAGAATTAACTTGTGGTATGGAAATGTCAGGTAATATCGGATAGCAGAATGTATCGGACAAGAGTTTTTTCTAAATGTAGTTTTGGCGGAAGCGCGTAATACATTGTGAACTATGGCGGAGTAAACCCGCTCACGCGAATTCACGAGGCGTGCTTAAAAAATAATGCCTCTGATATTTTTATGCAAAATCTCTCAAAGCTATTTGAATGAAACAAACAGTTTTAACACGAGTCGAAAATGCTCTTATGGGAGCACAAAAAAAATGCGAATATCCTCCTGTTTATTTAAAGATTCTGCATGAAAAGAGGGGCACCAGCAGCCTCGTTCTACGTGCCTCAGCAACTAAAAAAAATTTCCCCCACGTTTTGGCATGCGAATGTATTCGCGCTTTCTTAAGATGCAACGCTTCTCTCACTCCCAGAAGCTCCCCTAACTATAACTCTCCCACTAATCTATCGCTGTAACGCGCTCATACCCACTCACTCTCACTTGCGCATTCTCACTCATTCATCAACTCAACTCATTGTCATTAGCTCTTTGTCTCTCTATAGCTGTCACTGTCTCTTGTCTCATAACCACACTATATCCTTCGTTCTTTCGTACCATTGCTGTCCCCTCTCGCTGTCACTGTCTCACTGCTACCAACTCATTTATTCCTTTCAACTACTGCGGTTCTTTTCACTGTCACTATTCCTCTCTACCAAGTTGTCATTGTCACTCGCTTCCACTCTTTTCGAGTCAGTACAAACTTTAATTTTATTAATGTACTATATACCTAATGTTTTAGTACAGTTAGTCTAATTCTGAAGACGACGCTCATAGTAGCGTCGAAACCAGGTCAATTTTGACTTAATATTTGTACCGAGGGCTTATTTGTTACAATATAATTCTGACACGGTCACTGAACCTTAGCAGCTATGTTCAAAGTTTTACTTATGCACTAGTTTAGAAAGACAGTCGCATAAGATGATTATCTCCTAGTTCTAAACCGGTAATGAAGTAAAGGAGACAACAGATCAAAGAATGTTTTCAGTTCCGCAATTTTTTAACATCGGGGCGCTATATACTGTAACGAGATTGTATCACAGTTCATCAACTAAATGTGTTTCTTTAAAGCAGGCTTGCCTCATAATTCGTAAACGGTCATAAAGTAAAGCAAAAAGCTGCTTTACACGCACCAGTTTCAAGTGAGATTTCTAGAAATTCATTACAGACGACTATATGTCGTCCTTACGGACTCTGAGAAGGCGGGTATAGATTAATGACTTCGCTCACGGATGCATTTAAGTAGTTATCAAACGGTACTCCATACGAGAATGGTACAATAAGAAAAAATAATAGTACCATGTGTCATGCACTTCAGAGTGGTTTGCGGAGTACAGATGGAGAAGTAGATGTAGATTTACCTCAATGTCGTTTATCTGGTCTCTAATTGTTAGTTTGAGACAAACGAGACATTGGAGATTCGACGTTTTTCGTGGATACTGCAGTGCTGTCTTTCGAAGGCGCGACAGTTGAGTTCCACAGTGTTAAGGCACTGGACTGGTATTCAGGGGGACTGCCGTTCAAGTGCCCGTCCGGAAGTCTTGATCTATTTTTTGGTGGTTTTCCTAAACTGTTTGTGGTGAATACTGGGATGGTACCTTTGCAAGGGCAGAGTTGGATTCTCTGCATCCTCTAATCTTACCGTCAACAGTACATTATATTCAACAGTACATTAAATCCAAGTCCTCCTTTCCCTTCTTGCCGATGACGTGGACATTCTCCGATGTTTATGCAGTGCTATGGAGAGAGATGACCTGTATGGAACACTGACAGCTCAGTGTGTACAAGCCAGCTCGTATATTAAAAAAAAAGAAAAAATAACCTAAACTCCTCCCGCACAGGCCATGAAGGCCCAAAGGTTCCGACTGGTCGCCGTGTCATCCTCAGCCCACAGGCGTCACTGGATGCGGATATGGAGGGGCATGTGGTCAGCATATCGCTCTTCCGGCCGTATGTCAGTTTCCGAGACCGGAGCCGCTACTTCTCAATCAAGTAGCTCCTCAGTTTGCCTCACAAGGGCTGAGTGCACCCAGCTTGCCAACAGCGCTTGGCAGACCGGATGGTCACCCATCCAAGTGCTATCCCAGTCCGACAGCGCTTAATTTTGATGATCTGACGGGAACCGGTGTTACCAGTGCGGCAAAGCCGTTGGTCCTCGTATACTTAATCTCGCCAATCAAATCATCTGTTAGCAACTTTTGTAACTGCTATATAATGTCCTATTTCCCGCGCCGAGAGAAATACCCACTCATCAACTATGTTCCTATCTAAAAAAATTTCAGCGGAATCTTGTGTAAGGTTTAATTTATCTTATATCTGCAGATTGTGTACCTTGACAGTCCGCCTCCATAGCCGAGCGGTCAGCGCGTCTGACTCTTAGGTCGAGCACCTGAGTTCAATTCCCGTTACTGTGAGGGATTTTTCCTTGGTACGAGAACTGAAACGCGATCAGCTTCTCGATGCCAGCTGAGGAGCTACTTGAATGAGACGTACCGGCACCAAGGTGTACATAACCGACAACGGCTGGGAGGTAGCCCCATTCTTCTCCATACTGCATCCTCATAACGTTACATGGCAGAGGATGACGACATTGCGTGATCTTCAGGGCCTCGTCGCAGAGTTGGTTTAATATTCAGGCGAGTCATAAATACTGTCCTGTCCATCTCCCCGTCTCCTCCACTGTGTTATTGTTACTCTGTAGTTGAAAATAGACCCTGGGTGCCCGTCCAGTACGACCACCCAGGGGGTGGGTGATACGGCGAGACGTCTGCCGGTGGCCTGGGGTTCTCTCTTACAGCCTGTGACAACCTACACTCACCTTTGTAGTTGAGGACGCTGAAAAACTACTGCACAGTGAAATTCGCTTTCGAGGCTGCTGGTTCGAATCATGGAAATAGAAGAAATTTTTACTACCAGCATCTGCCTAGCAAGGACGGATAAATTTTGGCTTAAATTCCTTCAGCAACAGATTTCACTCCAACTTCCTGCATTAAATTAAAAATTTCTCCATAGTGTGTCAAGAAGAGAGAGTGCGTCACACTTTTAATGTTGATCCAACCGTCGAAGGATCAAGTTATGTCTAGCAATCCCGTCGATACTAATAAAGTGGACCAGACTGTGTCAGCACTAGAATTCTTTCACTCTCTTCTCTCATCACTATCCATTAGAATCATACTTTTTCATTTATTTTCTATTTCATTTTCGTCTGTTACCTTTCATATGAATTGGCATGAAAACAGCGCATAAGATTTTAACATAATTTCAGATGCTTTTATTTAACTAATCTGAAACCTGGTTGTCAAGTGAAGGCAGGATTCTGTTACGATTGCGGACGGGGACGTAATCTGTTACTATTGGTTGCCTTTTACAGTTACACTGATTTATTTTTAAAACAGTAATTCCAGACTCAACAATAAATAAAAAAAGGACCACACGTTAGTAATGAAGGAATAAACAAAAAAAAATGGCTCTGAGAACTATGGGACTTAAAATCTGAGGTCATCAGTCCCCTAGAACTTAGAACTACTTAAACCTAACTAACCTAAGGACATCACACACATCCATGCCCGAGGCAGGATTCGAATCTGCGACCGTTGCAGTCGCGGGGATCCGGACTGAAGCGCCGAGAACCGCACGGCCACCGCGGCCGGCGCAGTAATAAACAACTGTGCAAATAGTAGTGCTTTCAGTGCATTACAATTTAGCAAATCACCATAAAATACAGATATTGTTAAAAAAACAAGCCACTATGACCACGGCTGAAGGCCTTACACGCCAAGAATGGCAATAAATTAAGAATGTTTAAGAACTCGCTTCAATTACAACTTACATGTATTGAAATATTGAAAGGTAAGTGGCCACAAAAACAGCAGAAGGAATCAGACGCCAGGAATGGTAGTAAATAAGATTTTAAGGCTTATTGCTAAAATACAAATATTGGTTTATTTTTTTAAAGCAAATGACATCAGTCACGGCTGACGGCCTTTCACGCCAGGAACCGCAATTATATAAAAAAAAATTAGAAACCTGCAGTAAAGCAGCAAACACAAACAAAGGTTAATTAAAATAACAGTCTGGAACCGCGCGACCGCTACGGTCGCAGGTTCGAATCCTGCCTCGGGCATGGATGTGTGTGTTGTCCGTAGGTTAGTTAGGTTTAAGTAGTTCTAAGTTCTAGGGGACTTATGACCTCAGCAGTTGAGTCCCATAGTGCTCAGAGCCATTTGAACCATTTGAACCAATTAAAATAAACAAGCAACTGGCCACCAAACGGGTGAAATAAGATGATACACTAACCCCCAGGGCAGGTAACTGGGACGTTAGCGGCCACCAGGGAGGAAAAATACCGCATTGAACTTAACAAAATGTAACAAGCTGAACGCAGTAAACAGTAATAAGAAGTCGAGGAAAGCTTATCAGAACAGGTTTCCCCAAGCACTCCTCTCGCTGCTCTTCGCCTCGGCAACACTACGAGCAGCAACACGAACTCAAGTCACTGGGGAATCACGAGATGTCACAATGGTGGAGGTTGAATCCAAATGCACTCATCTTAAAGCCTGCAGGATTTGGTTTATGACGAGGTTGTCCACCCTCTTGACCACAGACCTTTCATCCAGCAGTCCATGCGCACCGCCTGCGGTCCCGGCGTGTTCTCGCACTGAACGGACCTGGCTCCTGGTTGGGCTGGGTTGTTTTGAGGGAGGAAACCAGACAGCGAGGTCATCGGTCTCATCGCATTAGGGAAGAATAGAGAAGGAAGTCGGCTGTGCCCTTTCAAAGGAACCATCCCGTCATTTCCCTGGAGCGATTTAGGGAAATCACGGAAAACCTAAGTCAGGATGGCCGGACGCGGGATTGAACTGTCGTCCTCCCGAATGCGATTCCAGTGTGCTAACCACCGCGCCACCTCGCTCGGTATACCTGGCTCCTCCAGCGTCCCCAACCAAACTGGCACACTCACACGTCCCAGAAAAACAACGCCGCCGCCCCAAAGATAGGGCAACAGTTACTACATATCGATAACCGCCGGTCCTGCCACAAGCGATCAGGCATCGCTTGCGAAACCGAGTGGCACCAGTCAACAGGAGAAGAAGACAAACAACCGCAACCATGCCAACTAAACGATACATCTGGCCTGCAACAGCGGGCAGAAACCTACAAACAGCACTAACTCGAACCGCAACACGGCTCATAAGCATTATGGTTCTGAAGGGGAAAAGAAAAATATGCATAAAATACACGCTAAGGCAGAAAATGTATGTTATAAAATAATAAAGAAACCGATGCACCACGAAGGAGTCATGCGAATGGGGTGAAAATCGGTAGATGTGATGCACTCACACAAACAAATGTCTACAATTTCAGACAGCTTGGACGATTTATTCGAGAGCAAGAGCTTCACAAACTGATCAAGTCTACAACGCGTTGCCCCACACATGGACCTTATACAAGCAGTTACTCGGCTTGGCATTGAGTGATAGAGTTGTCGCTTGTACTCCTGTGGGATACCCTGCCTAATTCCTTGCAGTTGGTGCGCTAGATCGTCAAATTCCCTAGCTGGTTTTAGGGCTCTCCCATACTGCTCGATATGTTCTGAACTGGGGAGAGATGCGGATTGTAGAGCAGAGATACAAGCATTAGAAACTCCCACCGTGTGCGGGAGGGCATTACCTTGCAGAAAAGTAAGCCCAGGATGGACTGCCATGAAGGGCAACAAAACGGGGGTAGAATATCGTCGACGTACCACTGTGCTGAAAGGGTGCTGGAGATGACAACCAAAGAGGTACTACTATGAAATGAAATGGTTCCCTGGAATATCGCTGTTTGGCTGGCAACAGTGAGGTTGCAATCACACCGCTCTCTTCGCTGCTCACGGAGTTCAGTTCAAAGAAGGAATCACCATTGAAGACCATTTTTCTGCACTGCTCTCAATGAGACTCCAGACGTAATGTGCGAATGGGCTTGTTCCTATACAGAAGTCAATGGCAGTCGGCACAAGAGATGTTGTGAGTCCATCTCCCTTTCTGTTAGCCGCCTATGAAGGGTCCTTGTGATCACTGACGCACCAGTTGCAATTGGGATCGATAATGATGATGAATTTTGCGCTCTGAGTGCCTGCCTGAGGACTGGTTGTTTCTTAGGCTCTGTCGTTTCTCTAGGTCGAGCAATTGCTTCTTGACGCTATTTTCGGCCATGGTTCACCCAATTATGCCAACATCGTGGAATGGTGGTGTCCCCCGTATTCAACTGTCAAGCGATTTGCCGATTACTTTAACCGGCTCCTTTGAGCCTCTACACGTCTTCCATCAAATATGAATATAAATCTGTGGCCAGTTTGCCTGCTATCTTTTTTTGTCTTAGAATGTACCTACATAAAAAATTATGATCTTTTAAAAAATGTACATACTACTCTTCGTTCACACGCCTGTCTGCTAGGCACAATTACTGTCCAGCTCAGTACACGGAATGATGTTCGCATATCGACAACACCCCGGTTTACTATTTTTCCCAGCTGCGAGGTCAAGTTGCACTGCAGCTTTGAGTATTCGTTCATCCATTGGCCGACAAAGTTTACAATTTAGCATTTTCCATCGATACCTTGAAACGTCCCCTTAGAAAAATTATACATGACTGTGCTTAAACTGACACAAAATATTTTTTTAGCGCAACGCAATCTGACTTTTAATAATCCCTACAAAAGAATGGCCCTGACTAACATTAACCTATACCTTTCACAAATCACTTAGCACACAAAAATCTTCGTTACTCGAACTACTGCAATACGGCGAGCGCCACTGCTGCCAGCTAAATATAAGATTCAAACTACGGAAGGCACTAACTACTGACAGGCATAGTTAGCAAATGAAAGATTTTAATAGAGAACCAACAATGTATTTACCTTAATAGTGTTGAAAACTCATAATACATAGTCCAGTCTTACAAATTTCAAATTCTAAGGGGACGTTTCAACCTGTATGAATATCAATTTCTGACCAGTTTGGGTGTCTGGTTTCTTTTCTTAGAATGTACCTATATATAAATAATATTTTTTTATGTACATACTACTCTTTAGCCGTCTGGCGCATAGAAACATGTCTATCCAGAATCCAAAAGGCACGTGCCACTAGTTCAACGCAAAAGATAAACATGGTCTGTAGTAGGCAGTACTGTGATTTTTATTTTTACGTTTATTTAACAGATGGAGACTGTGGATCCCCACAAATACAAAATTCTAATGCAATATACTGCATTGCTACATTATAAATTTCGTAATTTATAATTCTGAGCTACACTACCATAAAACACTACACTACACAGCACTATAATACACTACACTACTGTGGTTGGTAGCAGACGTAAGCTAGATTTTGTCATTTGCCTGGATATTTAACCCCTGGAACACTGAGGCACAGCTAAATATTCACAGGGCTGTCCTGTTGCGGCAGCATAATCATATAGCAACATATCTCACACATTACAGTCCCATACACTCTGCAGTTGTACTTGACACGAAACTCTCCTACAGCGCAAGAGAAGGCGCCATTGAGGACTGGAGAAGAAAACTCTCTCCGATTAGGTGACTTAACAACCTTCCAGCGTGTCCCAGCCAGCGGCGACATACGATTCTATCTGTACCACAAGTTCTACTTATTCAATTGTGATCCTCAACAGTGGATAAAAAATTTATGGCGCTCAATTTTGTTTTTTGTTCATTTGCGTAGTGACTAGTAGTTTATTCGCAACAAGTCTTTAACGTACCTGTTGAATAACTAGTTTTAATGTCCAGAATGAGATTTTCACTATGCAGCGGAGTGTGCGCTCATATGAAACTTCCTGGCAGATTAAAACTGTGTGCCAGACCGAGACTCGAAATCGGGACCTTTGCCTTTCGCGGGCAAGTGCTCTACCAACTGAGCTACCGAAGCACGACTCACGCCCCGTCCTCACAGCTTTAATTCTGCCAGTACCTCGTCTCCTACCTTCCAAACTTAACAGAAGCTCTCCTGCGAACCTGCAAAACTAACACTCCTGAAAGAAAGGATATTGCGGAGACATGGCTTAGCCACAGCCTGGGGGATGTTTCCAGAATGAGATTTTCACTCTGCAGCGGAGTGTGCACTGATATGGAACTTCCTGGCAGATTAAAACTGTGTGCCGGACCGAGACTCGGTTAAGTTTGGAAGGTACGAGACGATGTACTGGCAGAATTAAAGCTTTGAGGACGGGGCGTGAGTCGTGCTTGAGTAGCACAGTTAGTTTTAATATGTTTGTCATCGACAGTAAAGTCGAATCTTGCTCTCCTTCCAACTCTCATTCTTTTCTGAATAAGCTATATATTATTATATCAGTATTTAATACATCTCTAATGGGAAAGTACAAATCGGTCTAATGATTTAGTCACTACAAATCTAATTCTAAGGGGACGACAGAAATATTTCACCCTGTGATAAATATTTGGATCACTATAAACGCTAAGAATGGGGTGGAGGTACTGATATTACTCTTTCTCTCTCTTCCTGAAGTCTCTTACTCTAGACTGATAGACACTGTTCTCTTGTATGCAGTTTGCTTAACCATGGAACAAGTAAGTTTTACAGTCGTCTCCCCTATGACTGTTTGCCCTTGTTATTCCTATCTGATGTCGGTTTGTAGTAGCTACTAGCCTTAGGTATTTAACAGACGAGACACGTTCCTGTACTTTAGAGCGGATCTTGAAATCGGAAAGCGTTGTGCTCTCCCACCCTCCTGTCTCTCTCTCTCCACCTCTTTTCTTTCCTGCCTTCCTCCCACTTTCTCTCCACCTTCTTGGCGTACCTAGCGGTCAGTAACATAAAGAGCTGCTTGTACCGATGGGTTTTATGCAGTCCGCAGTGCTTTCAAATACCACACGCAAGATTTTCATATTCTTTTGCTTCTATGTGCAACTATTAATCCTACTGGAAAAATGAGTAGGACCTTTTCTTACGGAATTGAAATTTAATGCAGTCAAATATTTTACTGGAATTTGTTTTTGCTAGAGGCTGTAATTTTCAAAATATTCTAGGAAACCCCATAAAAGTGACCTTCGACCGCGTTTTCCTTGAATAACTCTGAAACTATGGCCTCCAGCTAAAAAGTATCAATACAAAATTTAACTACTTTAAATTTCCTACGAAATGTCCTGTTCCTTTTTATCTGTGGGACTAACAGTTTGCGCGTAGCAAGTGAGAAAATATGAAAATCTGTGACGTGTTTTTAAGGCGTTGTCGGTTGCATAAAAGCCATCATTAGGGGCAACTGAATCGCCCGAATGATCACAGCTAATATTTATTGTGTTATGTAGAAAATACTCTCTACCGCATTCTGCACTTCCTTACAGTCATTAGACTACAATATTTCCCTAAGGACTACAGCACTGTGGCGAAAATCGGATTTGTCCCAAGTGTTTGAATGCTACGGACAAAACGATAATTGAGTAGAATGAGTAATTCACCTGATAGTTCTGTATCTCAAAACTGTGTAGTTTCTGTTTCACCCTTGCAGAATTGGTAGGGCGAAAATGAGCGAGAAGGAAGACGATTTCTTTTCTCATCGATACTCTCTTCCGTTTATCCAAATTTAAAGAGAGCTGCCATAATTGAAAACGCTACTGTCCTTATTATGAGAGAAGATTTCTAATAAACATCAGTGGCCAACGTTCCTAACAACTTCGCGTCCGAGAGGAGTGGATCCAAGTGAAGAATATCAGGCATCAACAAACAGGACCAGGATGTTACTGTGAGGTAATCCATAGCCCAAACTGCTGTGCACTTTTTATTATGTACGGTATTGAAAGTATACGGAATCATGAATTTTGCTCCCGATACATCACCTGATTCACCCCAAAACCTTTTCAACAAATTCAGAGTTGTGTTACGCTCGAGTAGGATAATGCCCATGTACATCCTCCCTGCATTACCCAACGCTTTGCTCAAGATGTTGTTAAATTCCTCCCGCCCCAGGCTCAGCTGACTTCTCCCCATCCCTCCTCCCCGCCCCAAATCGAGTTCGTTACCAGACACTATGAAACAGCGTTTGATACTGTCAACATTGCCGGTGTCGCTTCTTGATCACAGTGACAAGAGATATAGTTGGGTATTGCTGCTTCGAACATTGAATAACCGAATTTCTTGATAAATCGAACTTTTGGATAAGTCGCGTGTAAAAGGAATGAATAAATCGAAGGAATTCAGTGTGTTTTTTTACACTCGATAAATCAAAGCGACTGTCAATAAGTCCGCCCCCCAAACACTATATGGACTGTGCGGCTGGTCCCGGCGGAGGTTCGAGTCCTCCCTCGGGCATGGGTGTGTGTGTTTGCTCTTAGGATAATTTAGGTTAAGTAGTGTGTAAGCTTAGGGACTGATGACCTTAGCAGTTAAGTCCCATAGGATTTCACACACATTTTTTTTCCGCAAACACTTTAATTCGTAGTCAGTGGTCATCTACAAATAATTGTTATTAGTTACGGTTGTTTCGTCAGTTGCTCAGGTAATTTATTCGTCATTCCAACCATGACGATACCCTCTCCTTTTCTCAAAAATTCGCAACGTACTACAGCACATAAAACGGTTGTAAAAAATCTTGAAAAATTTCAAGGTTCGTCTTTCACAGAAAAGATTTGGATTTTTAGGCCAGTGGAACGTGTGAGGGTAAAAAAAAATGATGTAACGAAATATTTTGGAATTTGTCATTGACATGGTCGACAATACTGAAGTAGAAAGATAATACGGCTGTAAAACAAGGCGGAACACAGAAATCCTGGAGAGATGAGTTTCATCCTCTTGAAGAATACTTATTGAAGTAGCTATGTCAACGTTGGAGAGGACAGGTATATGTTGGAGATAACATGCTTATAAAAAGGCTACGTAATTCACTATTAGCGAGATCATTGGGTCTCCGAAAGTATGGAGTGACTCACTAACTATAAAAATTCGTTTGTCAGAAGATTATGGGAGAAAATGCGAGCATTGATAACAAAATTTGTTCATCATGGGGATCCGACTGTTTTCTTTTGTGTTCTCGCAAATTTGTTCGTTTGAAATATGAAAATAAATATAAAACGATAAAACGGATAAAAATTAAATCTATTTTGAGTTGTAATTCTTAGTTTCCATATTCCTTGTGCAAAGAAGCACGTATATTATTTAAATTGTAGAACAAATTTGATCATCATAACCCGAAAATTTTGTGAGTTGCCTTGGATTTCGAACTAGCGGGAGTCGACAATAGATGTAGGTTAGAGAATTGCGGCTTGGAACAGTTTAGACGTTTGCTCATAGCCATCTTTGGAATAGAAGTTTAATATATTTTATTATTCCATTTTTAATTGATAGCATTCACTTTTTGTGTGCTGCATTTCTTCTGAAAGATCAAAATTTACTCTTGAAAAGTAAGGCTTTTTCAAATGTGAAAATATGTTACATGGTACAATAACGCCATGAACCTAGGAAGAAATATTCTATTAAAATGTGAAAGCCTTGAAGTCGAGAGAAGCGTGTCACCACTGCTTTTGGAAACGATCACAAATTTATATTTGTGAGGTAAGGAAAATTATCAGATCGTTAAAAAAAAAAAACGCTGTTTATTTCCAAATATCACATGTTCCGTGTTACGGGGACTGATGACCATGGATGTCAAGTCCCATAGTGCTCAGAGCCATTTGAACCATTTGAACCATGTTCCGTGTTACAAGACATTCTGTCTCAAGGTAGAAGATAGTGCCAGATCGAGGAAATATGATTTGACTGCCCAAACATTATATATTTGGTTTCAAAATACACAGAATGTTATTCATCATAAAATTCTGCAACCGAAGAATTAAGAATACATTCCAAATAGCTTTGATATGTTATGCAGGACTTAAATATGTAGAACCCAAAACATTTACATGTGCTGCACAAAACACAATCTCATGTTTCACAACAAAAACAGTAAAAAACGGTAGAAAATATTTGTGGCGGTCTCGAGTACGCGGCCCTTCCATTGATTTCAAATTCTGTCACTAGACTGAATAACCGACCAGGAAGCATCGTATATTAGTACAGAGTGGCACAAATAAAAATGACCCGGTAAAGAGTTGCAGGGTACAAAGAAACACGGAGAGGCAAGGAAATACAGTACTAACCTGAGTATAAAAGACTGAAGGTGAGCACGATTCGTCTGTTGACACTTTCGGACTCTGGTCAGGAAGTTATTGAAGGCGGATCGAACCTTCTGGAATTAAAGCAGACTCGTGCGAAACGTTCTTCTGCAGGTATTGAAGACTGTGCAGGTTGTAGCAGTACGCCTTAGACTTGACGGCTCTGCACACAAAGTAATCACGCACGGACAGATCAACTGACCTGGGTGCTCAGCTAGGGCGGCGACCAAACTGACCTCTGCTAACAGTTGAATCAGACGTGAAGATTGCTTAAATGTACTCCAAGGTTCGGCCGGCTGTGTCGGCAGTTGCTTCATCCTGTAGAAAGTAGCTGTAGGTCCTTTCCTCCTCCGTTAATGCTCCCACAAAAGGTTTCAAAATGTATCCATTCGTCCGGGTCCCTTTTATTTGCCCCACCCTGTAGGTGTACTGTCCTCAAAGAACAACACTCTCTCCTAACACAGAATACTTTCTACCATGATGGTTTCTTAAACCTTTATGATCTTCCATAAGTAGGATTGGAGTACTGATCTGTCCTGTCTTACTACTGAAATCGTTTTCCAACACGCTATATGGATGCCCGTCAAGTTTCTGAGATTATCGTCGAACAGAGCATTGAGCGTAAAATTTTATTCCTGAGCAATCATTGTTTCTGCACGTTCCTTCTTACACATATAGAAGTCTATCATAGCATTCGGATCTACCAGGTTCCTGAAAGGAAAGTTGCGTATTTTCACTAAATCCACATCGTTGTCAACTGAACAGAACAAGAAAGTATATGGCAGTTAAAAACATGGTTTATGCTGTGAAACCACCAGCAGTTAGGCATTTTACTTCCATAATGGAGCGTACTGACTCTTTTATTTTCCTTAAGCTACAGTAATAAATAAATTGAATTAGCATGTGGAGTACACACTTTGCAGCTTTTGATGCCTATGGCACACTGATTACAAATGTGTACTTATATAGGAGCTGGATAAAAAGTAATGGTAACAGGGCTATTATTCTTACCATACTTTACTGACAAAATTTCACCGTAATAGATGCCCTCAATACAATCGACCCGCATCTTATCATCTTCTCCCTCACTGGTGGAAGGCGTCGTGTACCGTCGGCGCGTGTATCTCTGTACTTATCTCGCATGGACTGTCCTGTGGTGTCGGTGATTTCTTCTCTCGTGTTGTAGCGCGAGCCACAAAGAGATGCTTTCATTCTGACAAACAGATCTTAATCGCATGCATTCATATATCAGGTGAATATGCTGAATGTTCCAGTATCTCCCAGTTCCCATGTACAGGAGCTTCTGTATGGGATTTGCCATGTGGCATCATGCGTTATCATGAAGGATGTTGGGATACAGTGGCAGGAGGTGTAGTTGCTTTCTTCTCAGCTTGACACGAAGCTGATATCGCAAGTAACTGAGATATTAAGCTGCAGTGACCGTCTGTCCTGTGGTACAACGTCGATGCTGGATTATTTCATGCATACTGTAACTCACAATAATCATCACGTTGTTACCAGTTCGTTCATGGCGCACGTTCTGTGGGCGACGATAACCAGGGCGCTTCCATTTATTGGACTGCCGCTTAATCGTGGTTCGTACGACCAAGGCCGTGTTTCGGCCATCGTGACTATTCTTCCAAGAAAGTCTTCACCCTCCCTGCAAGTGCAGAACGACGCCACTACTGCACATCGGTCATGGCATTCAGTATCCAAGGCGCTGCAATTTTGCGGAACCCAAGAACACTGATAGGTCGGCTGAAATTGACTCCCCCATTTTCAGACAGTGCACACTGCAACTAACTGAAATACAGCTGTCGCCGTTCACCGCACGACTTCAACTCACCTTTAGTTATCATCTACAGACAGCACGCTCCCAATTTGAGGCACATGCTTTATGGTGCGGCAATGTTGCCACTACTTTTTATCCAAACCTTCCAACGCTTCACAGTAAATTATGACAATATGTACACTCAAAATAAGACTGAAAGCTGGAAACAAAATTTTAGCCTTAGGAAAACTATTGATTAGGTGGCTCTTGGAAAAATTCTAATTACTGTTCCTAATTCTAACGTTTGGGTCACAGTAGCCGTCCCTTGCTATTTAGTGTCGGAAAATACGTACACAAAATCATAATTGGAAGATTACCCCTAAGTTGTTTTAGTTTTCGTTTTCATCACTGTGCTAATTCAGTGGTGGAAAAATGCAAAATACAGCGGTTTGATGTACACAAGCGCAAGTGTATCACCTCTAGCACTCACATTAGCAATTTGTTTCTCTCTTTTCATCGGGGCGTTTTTCGATTGCTGGTACCCTACCACGGACGGCATACTGTGCAGGTAGAAGCGTTTCCATTACCTGCAATCGATACGGGCGGCACACACCCACAAAGGACCAAACCACTCACCGGCTGATGGGCTGGCACTACTAAAAAGCATCTCACTTAAGCTATCCAACAGTAACCGCACTAATGGCGCGGCTTCCCTAATGGACTCTTTGTTTTCAGTGTAAAGTAGGAGGCACTCCAAATGTTGTGTGCCTTTGCTTCCCTGCTGCGGGTGTGCACAGACGTAAATTTATCTACCGCACCAATTTCGTATCTCCGCATCCATTAAGTCTTTCCGGCCGTGCTCCAGTCCCTCCGTCCCATATTACAAAAGGGTTAATTTGCGAGTAAACCAGTCTGTCATTGACTGACGTCAAGGGATATAGCAGATGTTTGAACTCTAAAATGCTTTACCTTTGGAATTCGTTCTGAAACGACTCATTGAGCTAAGAAGCAATTCAGTACAGCTCCGTTAGTTTTGTAAATGTAGTACATTACAAAAATATCAACTGACATGTGGTCAAGAAACGTAAATGAAAATGACAACTACTGTTAGGTTCTGGAATTAAAAGCCCATTGAGATTTGTGTGCTTTGTCAGAATGGACTAACTATATTTGGATGCTCACTCAAACAGGCACGCACGCCCACATACAGACACAGAAACACACACACACACACACACACACACACACACACACACACACACACACACAAAATGTGGAGGCACAGAAAATTTGCGGAGTTGCTCCACAGTAGATATTGCGGTTCGGTTACTAATATTTCTGCAGTAGTTATTTTGACGTTTACCTCTATTAATAATATGGGCACGTGGAGAATGCAAAATGGCACTGTATATCGAATTATACATTAAGTTGTGTTACGTCTTGAAACGTCCCCTTTGAACAATTATACATGACTGTGCTTAAACTGACACACAATTTTTTTTCTTTTTTTTCTTTTTTTTAGCGCAACGCAGTCTGACTTTCAATAATCCCTACAAAAGAATGGCCCTGACTAACATCAACCTATACCTTTCACAAATCACTTACTTCACAAAAATCTTCGTTAGTCAAGCTACTGCAATACAGCGAGCGCGACTACTGCCAGCTAAATAAAAGATTCAAACTACCGAAGGCACTAACTACTGATAGGCATAGTTAGCAAATGAAAGATTTTAATAGAGAACAGACAATGTATTTACCTTAATAGTTATAATATATATATAGCAGTTCATGACATCCAGTCTTACAAATTTCAAAACTCCGCCATTTCTCTCCCCACGTCCCCCACTGCTGGCGGCTCAACTCCAACTGCGCAACGCTATGCACTGTTCGATCCAGCTGCCCAACACTACAATAGCAGACAACAATGCAAACTAGCCACAGACTGCACACAGCACAGCCAATGATTTTCATACAGAGCGCTACGTAACGTTGCTAATAAGAAAACATAAACAGCATACTTACATAGCCCCCATGCTCCACACAAAAAATTTTACAGATTGTTTTGGGCAGTGGCCAATACAGATTTGAAAAAAAATTATCATTACAATAACAAAGAAATCAAATGCACACACTTAGTGATACAATGTTGGTCAAAAGCTAAAATTTTCTCACAGTCAATAAAGACAGTCCTGATTATTCATCACAGTAAAATTGCAGTGTTTTTCTCAAAGTCTGAGCAGTAAAAGAAAATGCACACGGAAGTAATGGATTTCCATGCAGTCTTGAAGAAGTAGTGTTGTCCTTCCAGCGGAAAGACAGTGCTGACTCTTGAAGAAAATTGATAGGTAGGTCATCACAAAGCAGACCCACTGTAGTCCTGGTAGAGATTACGGTATTGGTGGGCCATCAAAGATGCAGACCCACTGCAGTCCTTGTAGAAATAATGGTATTGGTGGGTCATCAAAGGTGCAGACCCACTGCAGTCCTTGTAGAAATTGGTGGGCCGTCAAAGATGCAGACCCACTGTAGTCCTTGTAGAGACGGCCAGCAGCCATCTGTTGTGACTGTGCAGGTGCACAATCACCTTTGAAGAGTCTTGCGGAGAATATAGCAAGTCCATAAACCACCACTTGTGCACTCACAATTTTTTTTAATTGTCCTTAGAACCAGCAATGCTGTTATCCAGTCCCTTGCTGAATTATTAACACAAGTGCAAACACTAACAGTCCCTACTTCTCACATATTGTCCATATACTATGACCAACAGAAACGTGTGCAGTGAAATGGAACTTACAAGTTAATAATATGATGAACTGGTGTCAATTATAATTTTATAACATAAGAATACAATTACAAAGGTACAAAATACATCATTAAAGAACATAACCATACAGATAACATTTGTAGTACAGGCTTTACAAAAGAATCGAAATAACATATACATCAGTGTTACAGGAATTATGACATGAGTACATACATAAAAGATCAGAGTAACTTTCGAAACATCAACTTCACCCATGAGCACTGAAACAGAACAGAATAAATAATGTCTAAACATCTTTACAAAGAAAATAACATATTATCAGAAAGATTCTACAATGTTACTCTCATCAGATAAACATATAAAGACAGGAAGAACATAAATACACAAGGGTACACAAACACATAGTGGGATAACACAAGGAAAGGACAGGGTTTGTTGTACTGCAGTGTTTTGCAAACAAAACTTTCTTTACTTCTCGGAGATCTCCCTTCATTATTTCCATTATTTCCAAAAAGTCCTATCTATACCTGCTTCCTGTGCTTTTCTCGTATCACCTCTCAGTGCATTTCTTCAAATTCAGCGCAACTCCTTTTCTTATATAGTCTACCCCCTCGTAAGCTAACTTAAATCTACTGAGCTCAGATGCTAAACTAAGGGACGAGGCAATGCAGCAGCACAAAACAACTAACACAAACATCAATGACAAAAAATTCAAATTGGCAAAGCAATTGCAATATTATAACTAATATAAGGCACTGTGCAGCAAACAATAAAAATAAATCCATAGTAAAACTGGCTTAACAGCGTAATACAAAGTCAAATTCAGTAACATTATGCCTGGTAAACAGCAGCAGCAAATGCAATAACTTATATCTAAACATGACAAAGCTCAAGCAGAAAAAATATTACAGTAAAAATGGCCATGTTTAATACCTATGTCACATCTTAACACTAGAGTGATGCATCACGAGACGTTACACTAGCAGATAAGTTACCAAAGTAAAAAAATTATTTATGCAATTCCTGTGAAGGGAAATGTCTATTTATGTGCCCTCGTTTTCATGGAAGTAAATCATAAATTTTTTATTGACTGGATCCGTAGGCATAAAATAACTATATTAGTACATCTATTAAATTTTATTTTAACCAATGCTGCAGTCCAGCTAGAAACTAGATATTAAACAAATTGAGTAAATAAATACATAAAGCAAGCCATATGGCATTTCTCTCAACTAGCAAGACAATAGCTGTGAAATGTTTCTTATCGTTTCATTAGGCATTTTAGGAAATATCATAAATTAAGAGCTCCACAGTATAATCATATGTTTTCTAGGTTGAGCCTGTCGTATTTGCGATGCTTTCTACAAAGGAATGTCAATAGCGAGGATAATGGCCTCCTTTTTTCTCCACCTGTGCCTCTGAAAAGGCACACACTAATGGCTTTTTCTCCAGGCGTCTGACACAGCTGGGTGCCCATTACGCATTACGTGCAGGTGGTCACTTAACTTTCTTACGGAAATATTTACGACAGCAGTTTCCGCTACAGTGACAGTCTCATATAAAAATATTTCACAGGTCAAGAATTTGCGTTACAAATCTGTAGAAACAAAATCCTATTGATATACCAGTGTCCAAAAAATTTTCGTTGGCATTGTGATACATTCCCGCATTTACATACATTTCATAGCTCTTAAAGCACGATTCTTGGTTTCCAACAACCTTTTTCGCAAATCAGCGTCCCTAACCACTACTCATTATTCCTTACCTTATTACACATATACATATTCGTAGACATTCTTCAATATTTCATCATAATAAATACGTAGCATAATCAAATTCCTCATATAGCATCATCTCATTGATCATAAACATACCTCAACAGCATAATACACATCGTCGTCATAATAATAACATCACAACAGATCAGTCACATCTCAAAATCGTCGTAGCTTTCTGAATATTTTAAAACCTACAAAAAATTCTCTGCTCGTTTCAAAAGTGTCATCTACCTCAAACGTACTTTAAAAATCATGATCCCATACCAAATACATCATTCAAAGCTCTCATAGTATCACAATGGTTATGAAAAAATATGAAGAGTTCACAAAGTACAGACAAAATACAATTTCGTAAGTGTGAAGTTACCCAACTGTGTAATTGCGTAAACATGTGCCACTGATGTAGTAAAAAAATGGTTATATCTCAGTTAAATGATCAGATAGCTGTGTAATTTGTGTGTTAGAGAAATATGGTACCGATGTGTAAAGTTGTATAAGCAAATACCATATTAGCTAGGGCTCCTTGTGCTTGCCAAACACATGGTACACAAAGTGGGCGTGTACCCCCTGAGGATTAATGTAATTATACCCTCAGGTGTTACAGATTACAGCAATGGAATGAAATGTATCACGGAAAACTTCCTTTGTAATTCAAAAATCTTTAAAAATAAATGTTTTAAGTATAAAATTAATCACTCAAATACGTGTCCTGTAGCGCTAAATGTGCGTCTTGCTGTAAGATAATTCTGTGGAACTGTCGTAGTTATCGTCCTCTGTAAGCAAAGTTCTGCTGAAGTCAATGTACTTACCTCATCATAAACGAAAGTGAAATGCTTTGCGTATAGATATCGTAGTTATTACGTAACTTACCGTGATCAAGAAAGTACTATAATGTAACGTATTGTTGTGCTACGAAAAAGGCTGTCTCATTGTAGCTATGCCACAAAAGTTACTACGAAAACATGTTTTACTTTCCAGAATAATTCAGAAAAACTGTGCAGATATAAAACAGATACACCGTAAAAGATACAATGTAAATTATGTCTCATATTTGTAGCGTCGTGATATAATCGTGTAGCTCTCAAAGAAACCAAATACTAAGTCATCTTTAATCTCACAGGAAGTACTTCAAATCCAGAATGTATTTTCAAGTAAACCAAAATGTTGCATTAAAATCTCATTAGCAGTATATGTTCTAAGTATGTAAGCCTTATAGTCGTTATGTAATCGTGCAACTAACAAGCAAGAATGTACACACACAATAACACTGTGTCGTCTGTTCACTATAACAATACATTCGTAATTATTGTCTAAATATGTTCCCTAGGTTCTAGACTGGATAGTTAATTTTAAAACATAGTTGCATGTGAAGTTTCTAAGTGTGGCAAAGAGTACTAGTAACATGAAGTGAAAACATTTTATAGCAAAGACTAAGTTAAAAACCAGATTATCTCTCAATAAATGGTTTTACATGTGAAATGTGCTGTAAAACTTTACTCTTCCTAGTATGCAGAGTTTCAGCTTCAGTGGAATTATCATGTGGTATATGGTACATCGGTAAAGAATGCTAAAATTTTTCTCAAGGTTAGCGTCTATGTAATTTTTCCCTGAGCCAGCCGGCGCATGTGGCTGCCTGCCGTGCGAGTCATTGTCTGTCTCTTTGTTGGCGTGCGTTGTTATTGAGATTAGGAGACCTAACTTCTACAAATTCACCCTGTCGAGAGTGCCCTGCTCTGTTTGAATCCCGCCAGTTCTGATGCAATTGAGGTCTGTCGTTACGATCATATCATCCATCGTCATGTCGGTAGATTCCATAGTCTCTTTCTTGTCGGTCACGTGGTGGAGAATTTCTCCATGAATCGTAAATGCGCGCTGGACCATTGCGTCTAAAGTTATTCTGTCTCCCTTGATAATAATTATTTTGGTTCCTATATTGTCTGTTTCTCTGATTGTCTCTGTGATAGTCACTACCGCGGGGAGGTGATCTTTCCCTGTAATTATTACTACTCTGCCAACGGTTGTCATACGGGTGGTGTCTGTTTTGGTCACGGTTTGTGTTGTGGGAATAGCCTTGTCGTGTCCAGTTATTATTTCTTTCATCGCGGAATTGTGACGGATGTGACCTGTAATTGTTGTGTTCCTGTTTTCGCGTTCCGCAAATGTCAGTGTCAATTTCTAATTCTTGTAAGAGTCCCTGAAAAGCTTCAATGTTGTCTTTGCAACGTCCTGCCAAAATAAAATGTCGTAAATGTTCAGGTCATTTGATTAATCAAATGCGGATGAGTTCTGACGGGCTGTATGGGTTTGACAGGTACTGATTCTTGTGCAACATGTCCTCAAAATATTTCACAAGACTGGAGAATTCAGATTGTTCGAAATGTTTCATCATTATGATGCTATGTTTTACTCGGTCCTGTGTAGCTTGAGACCAATATGCTGAGAGGAACGCACGGTAAAATTCTCCTTCACTATGACAATCGTGAATGACCGATCGCATTCTTTCAGCTGGTTCATTCTCTAAGTAGCCACACATAAATTCTAATGTGTGCTCTAACGACCAGTTGGGAGGAAAACAAAAAACAAGAAAAATCAGAAGATTCCAGTGAGGTATCCTCGGCTAAGGGTCGACATATGAAACGTCCCCTTAGAACAATTGTACACGACTGTGCTTAAACTGACACACAATATTTTTAGCGCAAAGCAATCTGACTTTCAATAATCCCTACAAAGAATGGCCCTGACTAACATTAACCTATACCTTTCACAAATTTCTTACCTCACAAAAATCTTCGTTACTCGAACTACTGCAATACAGCGAGCACCACTACTGCCAGCTAAATAAAAGATTCAAACTACTGAAGGCACTAACTACTGATAGGCATAGTTAGCAAATGAAAGATTTTGATAGAGAACAAACAATGTATTTACCTCAATGGTGTTCAAAAGTCATAATGTATATAGCAGTTCATGATATCCAGTATTACAAATTTCAAAACTCCGCCATCTCTCTCCCCACATCCACCACTGCTGGCGGCTCACCTCCAACTGCGCAACGCTACGCGCTGCTCACATCCAGCTGCCGCTGCCCAACACTACAATGGCAGACAACAATGCAAACTAGCCACAGACTGCACACAGCAGTCTGTAATCGACACAATGTAGGTGCTCCGTTATTTCGGTATAAGCTTGCGTTCTGCTCTGAAGATCCTTGCGTTCACTACTGAAGTATGAAAACAACATGATTTCATGCATAATTATAAGTAAATTAACTGGAAGTTAAACTATATCTGTATCTCCATCTAGACTGTATCGCTTTCACGTGCTAGCCATGTGGCACATTCAGTAGTACACGCATATTACCTTCATTTTCCGTCCAAACAGGCCTCGAAGGGCCCACAGTACTGCCCAGTCGCCTGAGCCATATGCCATCAGCAGCACCGGCTGCGGATACGTAGGGGCATGTCGTCAGCACACCTCTCTCCCGGCGGTTTTCATTCGTGACCGGTACCGCTGTTTCTCAGTCAAGTAGCTCCTCTTTTGGCCTCACAAGAGCTAAGTGCATCCCGCTTGTCAACAGCACTCGCCAGACCTGGATGGTGACTCATCCAAGGGCCAGCCAAGCTCGACAGCGCTTACGTCGGTGATCTTACTGCTGTAGTATACAAAACAAGTGTGATGAAACTGGAGGGCTCAATGTGAGTTACTGTTTACATGCCTTTATGTTTATGGCCCGCCAGGAACTAAATTTAGAGCACTAAGGAATATTCCGTCTTTGCCCCAGTGGGCTTTGTCAAGAGCTGTGAGTGATTAAATAATACACAAAAAGTAACTATTACTGTCTTGGTGTTTTAAGCACCACTAAGCATTTCCACTGTCATACGAAAAGCATCAAATGGTCTAAGATGGCAACAGGCACATTCCACGAATTAAAAAGTCTGCTACTGGATAAAGGTTCTTCAAGATATTTCCATGGATTACTAATTTCATTTAAAGTCCTGGAAGAATATGCATCAACTCCGATCAGTTTATGCATTCTGGAGGGCAAACAACACAGACGAAAACATATTTTGTACCCCTCTCTCTCTGCGATAACTAGAAATGAGTGCTGAATGGTGAAATGGTAGTCAGCTGTGCCATGATCAACTCAGAGAAGGGATGCAGCTGTGTGTTTCTGACTGTGACACCCGGAAGTGCGGGAGCTACGTTCTACATCTACATCTGCATCTATACTCAGCAAACCACCTGACGGTGTGTGGCGGAGGGTACTTTGAGTACCTCTAACAGTTCTCCCTTCTATTCCAGTCTCGTATTGTTCGTGGAAAGACAGATTGTCGGTGCGTCTCTGTGAGGGCACTTCATCAATTTTTCTTTGGAAACTGTATGTAAGGAACTCTGCAAGTGTGGCGAATTAGGGATTTTTGAGGAGCAGTTGATGTATTGGTGCCGTTGGCCTATGGTCAAAAACACCGACTAGTAATTCTCAGCTCATGTTTGATTCCATTGCTATCACTATTTCTTTCATTTTTATTTTATCTTCGCAAAGTTATATCATTAATTAAAAATGGAAATATATTTAAACAGTTCATTTCATATGTGTAAAATTAATATCATCAATTTAGTTGTGATTACTACCTTATTAAGTGGAAAGGTTATATGTGGTGGTAAAAGGGAGGAGCACACAAGGAAATTTAGTAGGAAAGCATTTCTTGCAAATGATCTGTTAGAGAGGCCGTTTTCCCATAGATATTTGGAGGAGAGAGTTAAGAGATAGGTAGGTCTACTCCAAATTTAAATCTAAGAACTAATGGCTTGTTCTGAGGCTCATATTACTCGAGTATAAGAAGGTAGATGCGCCTTTCAAGTTGCTGAAGTATTTCGTCTGAGTGGACCACAGGAAAACGTGAAACACTCCCTATAGAATTATGCATGCAGCACGAATGATTTTTGAGTAGCAGTTCACGTATCGGTGCCAAAAAAGGAGAAAAAGGAACACCAACTGGCCAATTGTTGGGTCGTGTTCAAATCCTGTTGCAACTGTAATTTAATTTACACACCTCCCAATATTTAAAACAGTTCAAATGGTTCAAATGGCTCTGAGCACTATGGGACTCAATATCTGAGGTCATCAGTCAATACTTAAACCTAACTAACCTAAGGACATCACACACATCCATGCCCGAGGCAGGATTCGAGCCTGCGATCGTAGCGGTCGCGCGGTTCCAGTCTGAAGCGCCTAGAACCGCTCGGCCACTCCGGCCGGCTAGAACAGTTCAATTAGTATATGTAAAACTAATATATTTAATGTAGTTACGATTACTACCGTTAAAAGTCAATAGGCTATGTGTGGTGGTCACGAAATCATGAATACGAGAAAATTTATTATGAAAGCGTCTGAAAAGAATTGGATCTGCGGGTATGCTGCTTGCAGAGTACTTCTTTGCATTCGAGGTATGTTAGTCGGGAAGAGTGATGCGCGAGGTACAGGGCGACTGAAAGATCTAGGCCATATTAATGCGTTAGCAAAACACATAGTGGAAATTATGCACGTGTAAACAACACAACTGATTTTAGTGCGTCAGGTAAAGCCAACATCACAACAATATTAAATCGTCCCTATCAAGACAATGTAGTGAAGCGCAATCTGTTTATTTTTGTAATATTGTAGCACATTGGTAAACTTTTGTACTAGATGCCATTGCTACTCAGTGTTCCTGCTTTAATTTCCAGTCTGAAAATACACTTTTCACTGGTCATCGGGGCGCATTTAGAGGCGCATTTAGAGGCGGGACCCATCTATGGAGACAATTCTACTCTAGTCAATGAGATGCCAAGCCGAAGACGTGTCTGGAGACGCACTGAACAGTGGTGGGATATCTACCTGTCAGACACGCGCTATACCGCCAGACAACCAGAAACGATGGTGTGGGATGCCATTTCCTTTCATATCAGGACCCCTTTGGTTGCCATCCGCGGTACCCTTAACAGCAGAGTGGTACGTCGACGATATTCTACGCCCTGTTTTGTTGTCCTTCATGGCAAGCTATTATTTACTTACATTTCAGCAAGATAGCGCCCGGCCGCAAAAGGCGAGAGTTTCCGCTGCCTGTCTTCGCGCTTTCCGTACCCTGTTTGGGCAGCAGGGTTACCGCATCTTTCCCCAGTAGAGAATCTTTGTAACATTATGGGCAAGGGCCTCCGACCATTTCAGAATTTTGACAACCCAACGCGCCGGTTAAGTAGTATTCGGTACGATATCCCCCATGCCTCCGGAGGACATCCAGTAATTCCATCAATCAGTGTCAAGCCAAAATAATTGGCTGCGTAAGGGCCAGAGGTGGACCAATGCGTTATTGACCTGTTTATTTTGCGAATCTTTCTCTCTTGAATAAACCAATTTTTCTGAAGTTGTGATCATTTGTTTGTCTGTACCGATTTCCGAACCATTCGGATAATTCCGTTATTGTGCATCTTTTTCTGTTGTGTATGTAAAGAAATGTTAATAAATAAAAGTATGAGTGCACAGTATTACGCATCAGACCTGAACGAATGTTTACCTTCTTCATTATCAAGTGAGGCTAAGCAGTAAATACAATGGATTACGGATCCAGAAACGTCACACAGTACACAGAAGATCCTTATGAAGACCGATGAAAAGGTGGTATGATCAATAATTCCAACTGAGAGGGTGTAAAAGGCAATTGTCTAATACATGATGATGGAAGAAGAAGAGGAAGAAGAAGAAGAAGACGAAATGAAGGTACGAGGTGTGGCTAGAAAAAAACCGGACTAGTACTGGTGAAACAATAAAACGAATGCATTAAGGCTGAAAGTCGCGTGGCCTGTCACGTGACTCTCGCTCCGCCTACTGCTCGAGTTTCATCTGCCTCCTGCACTCAGTCTGCCCGTGGCGTCTGTTTTAAGTAGTTGACGTTTTGTCTGTGCGTCGGAAAATGTTGAGTGTGCAGAAAGAACAGCGTGTTAACATCAAATTTTGTTTCAAACTAGGAAAATCTGCACGTGAAACGTTTGTAATGTTACAACAAGTGTACGGTGATGATTGTTTATCGCGAACACAAGTGTTTGAGTGGTTTAAACGATTTAAAGATGGCCGCGAAGACACCAGTGATGACACTCGCACTGGCAGACCATTGTCAGCAAAAACTGATGCAAACATTGAAAAAATCGGTAAACTTGTTCGACAAGATCGCCGTTTAACAATCAGAGCAGTGCCTGAGTTAACAGGAGTTGACAAGGAAAGTGTCGAACAAGTTTACCGATTTTTTCAATGTTTGCATCAGTTTTTGCTGACAATGGTCTGCCAGTGCGAGTGTCATCACTGGTGTCTTCGCGGCCATCTTTAAATCGTTTAAACCACTCAAACACTTGTGTTCGCGATAAACAATCATCACCGTACACTTGTTGTAACATTACAAACGTTTCACTTGCAGATTTTCCTAGTTTGAAACAAAATTTGATGTTAACACGCTGTTCTTTCTGTACACTCAACATTTTCCGACGCACAGACAAAACGTCAACTACTTAAAACAGACGCCACGGGCAGACTGAGTGCAGGAGGCAGATGAAACTCGTGCAGTAGGCGGAGCGAGAGTCACGTGACAGGCCACGCGCCTTTCAGCCTTATTGCATTCGTTTTATTGTTTCACCAGTACTAGTCCGGTTTTTTTCTAGCCACACCTCGTACAATGTGCTGTCAAAGTGGAAATCTTACGCATCGTGGAACATTGTTCGGAACGGTTGTATGACTTCAGAAGGAATGCAGAGCGAGCTGTGACACGTCGTCTAGAAAGGAGACCCACCCTCTCTCTCCCTGCAGTGCGCGCCACTCACCCAGAGGCAACCGGCGGGACGCAGATACCAGGGGCTGATCGGGCCGCGTCGGTGAACGGCTTCGCTCAGCCTGTTTCACGGTCGGTTGGGCAGTCGGCACCAGCGTGCCTCGCGCGCCTCCGCTCTTTCCCTGGAGCCTGGAGCCTCCACCTGATTGACACTCCGGAATCCGGGTGGTCCCTTGACGTCACTGCACGTGCCGATCACATTTTCGAGAGGATGACGCCGGCCGTAAAAGTTTTGTAACGTGGCCGACTTACCTACGACGCTGTCGTAATAGCGATCCACATTCCAATTAATTCCCATTGTGCGATATATGGAAAAAAGAAGACGAGGGTAGACTTAGGGTTCACAAGTATTATAATAGTAAACTGTGGTAGCAGTGTTCGGAAAGAACATGAGCTCGAAGTGCTAATAGAAAGATGGAGGTAAGTTCAGCCAAAATTTTTGCAAGTACCCTAATGGTGTTCGCAAAACATGGATTAAGTCGAGTTGGTGGTGGTGTGTTTCCTGCTGTTAAAGGTAGTTTATCTTGTTGCGAAATGAAAGTAGATAGTTCCTGTAACTTACTACTGAAAGATATCCAGACATATTACAGAAATATATGTTGTGTGCTTGTGTGTGTGTGTGTGTTTTACGTTCCAGATCTCCTAATAAACTACGGCAAACAATCTTGGTACACACATCCTTTACTGTGAAGCAGCTGTCATAGTGGAAACTGCAATGCACGCTCTGCAACGTTCTCACACGCTGAAAACAGTGTTTCTAAGTGGTAGGACGTTCCATTCCTTCAACAGCTAAATAGTCATCAGTGCCTGTGGACGTGCTCCAAGAACCACCTCAACGCATCCCATACGTTATCGATGAGATTTACACAGAGGTGATAAAGTCATTGAATACCTCGTAATACTGTGTCGGGCCTCCTTCTGCTTGGCGTAATGCAACAACTCAACGTGCCATGGACTCAACACTTTCTTGGACGTCCCCTCCATAAATACGGAGCCATGCTGCCTCTCTGGCCACCCGTAACTGCGAACGCGTTGCCCATGCAGATTTTGTGTACGAACTCGACTACATCTCACAAATGTTCGATGGTATTCACATCGGTCGATCTGGTTGGCCACATCACTAACTCGAATTGTCCAGAAAATTTTTTGTACCAATCGCGAACAAGTGAGGCCAGCGACATGGCCCATTGTCACCCATAAAAATTCCATTGTTGTTTGGGAACATGAAGTCCATGAGTGGTTGGTTGCAAGTGCCGTCCGGGTAGCTGAACACAGCCATTTGTAGTCAATGGTCGGTTCAGTTGGACCTGAGGATCCCCTACCTTCTATGGAAACACCATTATGGAGCCACTACCAGCTTTCACAGTGAAATGTTAGTTGTAACTAAGACAGGAACGATCGCGGGGTTGGCGCTAATGAAAACGCGGCGGGACCGAACAGGAGCGTCCCGCGAACAACAAAGACGGACGAACGGGAATGGAAGGACAAGCACGACGACAGACAACCAAGCAAGACATCAAGATGAACAACAAAGTATTAAGCAGCGAGGTCACAAGTTATAACCTCAAGAAATCAAAACAACGTCCACTCGTAAATCGAAAGTAAGCACACGCAATGTAAACACGATGTCTGTCAGTGAGATGTCAACCGACTCAACGCGAATACCTGATTGCCTGGCTGAGTTTCTTTTTTCTTTATTGTATTTCAATTCCCCATCGGGGCGGGCTGGCAGCAGCATATGCACTGCTCTTCAGCCGAAAGACATAGAACAAACAATAGAAGACATTTAAAAATAACAAAGGAGAGAATATGGTGAACATAGATATAAAAAAAGCGGAAACATCATGGAAGGCAATAGAAAAAAAACGGGGTGACTGTAAAATGGAGATAAAAAACTGTTTAAAAGTAGCACACACAAAAAGCCACACACTGCGACAATTAAAAGAACGCAAGGCACAGTATGCCTGGAGCATAAAAGGTATTGACGGATGGCATAGCACATAACAAACACTGACGACGAACCTCAAGGCAGTACACAATTAAAATCACACCTCTTGACGCACAGGAGAAACAGCACTAAACACAACACTGATGTGGCACACTGACGATGATCAAAACGGAGGATCTGCCAGGCGCAAGGAGATGAGGGAGACCTGAAGAAGGGAGGCAGGGAGGGAGAGGAAGAGAGGGGGGAGATGAGCGGGGAGCGCGCTGAAGAGGGCTAGGTAGGGAGGGATGTGAGAAGGAAAAAGGCAAGTAAGGGGTGCAGGGTCTCGGGGGGGGGGGGGGGGGGAAGAAGGAAAATCCGCTTTGGGAGAAGGAGGGGACCTCGCTGAGTGAGAGGCAGGCGCTTAAATACACGACAGGGTATGTTGCTATTGGCCGCTGGGACCACGTGCTCCACAGTGGCGCCCTCACGTTAGACTCGGCGCCAGGAGCGCAAACAGCCAGCTACGGCTTACGACGCTCCTACTGCAGAGGCCTCTAGTGGTCATCGACTTCCATGCCATCTGGCACAGATTCAAAATCTGTGGCGATTTTTGACCACCTGCGTCCATGGCATTGTGGGTTTTACGCTCTATTCAACCGAAATCTGGACTCATCTGACTGGTCCACAGATTTCCAATGGAGTACGGTAAAACCGATATGGTCATTAGCCCAGGAGAGATGCTGCAGCCAAAGTCGTGCAGCTGGCAAATGCACTTGCCTTGGTCGTCTGCTGCCATAGCCCACTAACGCCAAATATAGACACACTGTCGTAACGTATACATTAGCCATACATCCAGCATTGATTTTTACTGTTATTACACTCAGTTTTGCTTGTCTGTTAGTACTGACAACTCTACGCAAATGCCGCTACTCTCTGTCGTTAAGTTAACGACGTCGGTCACTGCGCTGTCTGTGGTGAGGGTTAATGTCTGAAATTTTGTATTTTCGGCGCAATCTTGACACTGTGGATCTCACAATATTGAAGGCCTAACGATTTCCGAAATGAAATGTCCAATGCGTATTGCAGTGTCTAAGGATCCTGCTTACTCGGTTTGTTAGGCAACCATTCTAATAAATCGTATTAATAAATTTTATTACAAAATGAAAAGATACAATACTTAACTTTTGCCAGCCGGTGTGGCCGAGTGGTTCTGGGTGCTTCAGTCTGGAGCCGCGCTATCGCTAAGGTCGCAGGTTCGAATCCTGCCTCAGGCATGGATGTGTGTGATGTCCTTAGGTTAGTTAGGTTTAAGTAGTTCTAAGTTCTAGGGGACTGATGACCTCAGATGTTAAGTCCCATAGTGCTCAGAGCCATTTGAACCATATGAACTTAACTTTTGCAGTTACACAGATTTGTCGCAACTAGAGGGCGACATACAAAAGAAGCAATCTTCTTCAGAATAAAAAATTCCAAATCTCTGCTACATAGAGTGTACAAGCGAGATGGCTAGAGTTGACGCTGCTATACAAGTGGGACTTCGCCAATCGGTCGCGGTGCTTATGTAATCTTCACATAGAGGCCGCTTCTGTTGCACTGTCGTCCTGGAGTGGGGTCGGTCAGTGTGTGTTTGGTTGACATCTTCTCACAACCGTCTCTTCTCTATCGTTCGCGACTGGCGTGCAGGCGCTTGACATTACTCCGTAACACGTACAGCTCCAATTACCACTCCAGACTCAGAATAATTTAATTTTCGTCTTCTGGCCATAATCACGCTCAGGAACTTTTTTATGTGAATCAACTTTGTTACTTTTACTTCCTGATTGGCTGCTGATAACCGTAGTATCTCCTCTACCATTACTTTAAATGGGTTTATGTGACTGACATGTATAACAGAAGTTATTGTGGGGCATTGTATCTTCATGTTGACCGGTGAGGTCATTTCCACTATTTTGTTAAAAATATCTTCGTTTTCCCCTTTGATGTATAGGGACTATTGACCATTGACCATTGCCTCATGTGGAACTGCGGCGTTCCAGTGCCTTTTGCACTTTCCTCTAAACATCCCTAATTCTTCTCGCAAACTTCCTCGTCGACTCGCCATCAGATCCTAATTTAGGGATCAGAACGTGAAAGGAAGATGGCATTTTCTTCCTTACACCATCTGAAATGGCGGCAAGCCCATTGCAGTATGACCTTCGAATTACAGGCACCATGTACATAAGGTAAATAGGCGACCCAGTCGTCGTAATAGCTCAACATCTTTGCAGTTTTTTTTTTTTTTGTTCATGCTTTCCATTCTCTCATTGGTCTGCGGATGAAACGGACTCGTCCGTAACTTCCTTATATACAAGAAGCGGCTTAGCTACTTCATTAAATTCGAGACAAATTTCATACCTTGCTCTGTAATTATTGGTCTTAGGCACCCCAAACTTTAATAACCAGTTCTTTACTAACCCGTGTACTAAGGTTTACTCGAATTCAGTAAGCTTAAGTGTCCTCCGAGTTAATCTATGAGATGGATCTTTGATACCGAGCAGTCACTTAACAAAGCATGGTCCGTTAGGACATTGAATTACCTACTATGCAGTTAGCACCGAAAATATGTAATACCATATATGAGCGCCAAAATCTCTTTATCTGTTGTTCAATAGTTACCCTCATCCTTGTTTAACTGCTATAAAGCGTAAGCTACCGGATGTTCCTGACCATCTACCATCTGTCCTAAAATACAACCGACTGCCTCATTTGAAGCACCAAACGAAAGGATAAACTCTTTCTCGAAATCCCGAAAAACAAATACTACATCTGAAGCTAATATGTATTTCAGTTTTTAAAATGGTCCCTGACATACTTGCGACCAATGGAATTTCGTCCCCTTCTTCAGAAGCTTGCGCAAGATTCCGGCTCTTTTCGCAAAGTCTTTCAGAACCATCTGTAATAATTACAGACTTTATCTGCTTAGATGTTTGTGGTATCGGATAATTCTGAACTGCGTCTGCAAGACGAGGATCTGTCTGTACGCCATGCTCACTGATCACGTGCCCCTGACAGTTTACCTGAGTTTGCGAAAAATGGCAGTTGTACACACTTAAAGTTATACGTGCCGATCATAGTCTACAAAAGACATCCTCCAAACGTCTTAGATGCTCCGGTATATCCTTCTGGGGACAATGATCGATATAGATCAGACAAGTTTTTGGCTTTAATCCTCTCAGTACCCAATCTAAGAACCGCTGAAAAGTTGCCGGTGCAATCTTTAATGCAAATGGCATGCGTTTGTTATGAAAATGGCCTGCTCGGGCGGTAAACGCTGTTTTCGGCCTATCTTCAGTCACAACCTACAAATGATGGAATCCACTCCTGAGATCCATAGTTGTAAAGAACAGACACTCACGCAGATTATCCGAAGTTTCACTGATGTCTGGAACTGGACAAGCATCCTAAATAGTTCAAGCGTTTAGATATCTGTAGTCACACCAAAATTTGTATTTCCGTGTCCCCGTCCGCCAACTTTTACAGCACGATGACAATACTTGCAGTCCAGCCACTATCACTCAGTTCTGTGATCCCATCCCGTAGTTGTTGTTCAATAAAGTCTTCTGCCGACGGTTGCAGCTGCTTTGATATACGGTAGGGTCTTCCTATAAATTAATGTGCTGTCCACTGCCGGTATGTGATGTTACGTCAATGGGGTTTCTCGTAACCTTCCGTCCGCACAAAATAAAGCGTCAACAATAACTTTTCCATAGCCATTCGATCAGTGCCCTTCAAACGATCTACTATCCCTCGTCACACTTCCTTATCGGCGGTTTGCTTGTGGCTTTCCCCTAGGCTTGACCAATCGGAGTCCCCATCTTCCAAGACTTCCAGAGTGGCTATTATTGCACCCTTAGAGTCACCGCCCCTCCACCAAAGTTACTCACTGACCAACCGAAATTATCTGTCCCCCATTAATGTTACACACGTATGTTAAACTCCTGCGGATAAAACAAGGAGAACTTTCCAACTCTTCATTGCTTAAGAACGGTTGTACCACGTACAATGTTTCCCTCGGCAAGTCTGTATCCACTGACACCCACACTACATTTCCTGTACATGCTGGTATTTTATTCTGCTGATTGGTCTTTACTGAAAACGTAGTTATTTGGTCTCATCCCCATTATAGATGAACCTTGTGCTCCAGTACCAGTTACAACTGTTTTCCCCAGTTGAGACAAAGTCCCACTGACTTCCACCGTGCGTTGCAAAACATCAGTCTTAGTGTGATGTTTGTCGACAAAGTATAGACCGAGAATCGCTGAGTAACCTTCACCTACACATGACAACGGTTCCATGCGTTCGCTAAACTCAGTTTTCCCGACTGAAAACTCCAGTACCGCAGCACCCAATGATTCCACCCTATTATCGACAATCCCACATTACCTATGCCGTGGTGACTCCAGTCTCCGCTTTCCCGTGAGGTCCAGACTGATAACGGACACATTCGTATTCTTATCAGCCAAAAATATCTGTTTCCTGCCACCCACCATGCCCGACAAGCTACATTCTGTCCGTGCCGTGTTGCGATCCATCAGGACTGCCTTCCGACGGTTGAAGCATCCCGTCTGCGTTTAATGGCTGCTTCCCTTACCTGTGCTTTCCACTCTTCCTCCTTCTACACTCAAATGCCCGATGGCCCATTACGCCGCACGCATAGCACTCTTGGTTACTTACACTGCATGCTTACATGCCCCACCCGACCACGTCTATAACACTTGACTTCATCAACGAACACGTTACGGTGCACTCTCTGCCTTGTGGCTATATCCACCTCCTCTATAAGTGTTGTGATCGTAAGAGTTGACTCTATGTCCTCTGGGTTCTCCATTAGTATCCTCCGTAACTATTCAGAGGGTATACCACGCAAAAAAACCTCCACCGCTCTATTCTCTGCACACTGTAACAGTATCCCATTAGCTTTTACATTCTGAGGCTGCCCAGACCTTATGGATTCTATCCGAGAATGCTTCCCCAGAGTTGTTGCGCTGCACCGACAACGTACTTAATTTCTCCCCAAGAAATCTCGCACTGTTGTGCTTTTGGTACCTCTGGCACATTCCAGTGGTCCACTCCTGGAACGTATGTGCTTTACTCAATGCCTCGTGGTAGACAACATATTTTTTGGCGTCCCCCGCCAAATGCATATAAGCAACATACAGGGTTTCGTGTGGCCACTCTTGTGCTTGCGCAGCGTCCCTAATATCCTTAACTCATAATGACTCTCCTTACGAGCCTCTGTTAAGTTCAAAATTTATCTCCTTCATGCTCTCAGACAACTCTGTTAACGCTTGCACTTGCTGCGTTGAAGCAGCAAGACAAATGACGAGTACGCCTACGTACAGAACAAACAGCTGCTACAGCTCTGATACACAGCAACTGGTGTCCAGACAATTGGTAAAGTGGACCCATCACTGACACTAAATAATCCCGTCCACCATTACCTCTAAAAAAGTTAAGCCCACGGGTTCCTGTGGCTTCACATAAGTAACTCTAAACATCTTGTACCGCAGCTCACTCAACTAACTCTGACGCAGATGTAGACTTTTAGTATCGACGCATAAGCTAAAATTCACGTCAGTTTTCTATCTTTATTCTTGTGAAATCGGATGAATTTTTTAGAAAAAGCCTGTACAACTTGTATTACTATTTGGTTATATCGATATTGATAACAAAAAGCTTTTTTCAATTTCACAGTAAACGAATGTGTAGTGAAAACAGTCCGACTGGTAAACCTGTTTCCTCGTTGTTCAGATTTTATAGCTTTCACATTATTATTTTCTGACACAGTACGTTACAAAGAAAACCACTTTGACCTATACATTCATTAAGCTGGTAGTCACACTGAAAATAGTGCACGCAGCAAACACGTTATGTCACTGCCCATACATCGTCTTTTTCAAGTTTGCTTTGTAAAGTGGTAGTTCACTGCTATGTATTTACATTATAACATCACAGTCCGCGATATACATCGGAAACAGTCTGTATTATACATCGGATACACAGTCCAAACTGCTACTACAAACACGCCGTTCTTTCGCTTATTTATGTCAACAATCGATCCCTCCCTTCCAGACTTATTTGATACTGCTACACACAGCGAGGTATTGACTGCATTTCAAAGCTCATCTCTTTCGTAACACATTACACTATTTGCAATATCACATTAGCATATAATCTTATACTAGAAATATTTTAACAAAACATTAATAAATATTTAAGCACATAAAAGCAGAAAATGGATATTTAAAGTTCCTTCGGTGGCAGTTGTAAAACTATATAGAGAGAAACACAAAACTTATTGCCATTCTATTTAATACAGAAGGAAACGAAAAAGAAAAGAAAGAAACAAGAAAAATATTTCGGACTCTAGTACAGAGTGGTTGTAACTGGACTTTTGGAGCTTGAGAGGGCCGCCATGGCATACGAGCGATCGTAGGAGAGTGAAGCTTTGTGGAAACATTTGTAAGGACACACGGAAGAGAAATGACGAACTAACCACTGAAAGAAACGCGTTTTAATTTCCATATGACAGGGTAACATTTATTAATTGTATACTCTGTTTACGTTCCAGGTTACAAACGTTGCTCAATGTGACGACCATCTGTATTAACAACACCCTGCAACCATATCACCACTTTACATTTCAAAAATGTTCAAATGTGTGTGAAATCTTAAGGGACTTAACTGCTAAGGTCATCAGTCCCTAAGCTTACACACTATATAGCCTAAATTATCCTTAGGACAAACACACACACCCATGCCCGAGGGGGGACTCGAACCTCCGCCGGGACTACCCGGTTTACATTTGTTCGCCACACTTTTCGAAAGGTGGACCGTCCAATGTTCAGCTGTCGTGAAACAGTTCGTGCACTGTTCGAAGATCGCACACTGCGTCCAGCATTCTCAGTCGTGGAAACAGTAACTTCTTCAAAAATTGCGGTGGAGTAATTGGTCGTCGGCCTCTTCCAAGAGCAATCCTCACATCGATGTTTAAATCGAACTTCCGAATCACATTCTTCAACCCCGTTGTGGAAATAGGACCTCTCCGTATTTCTTTAATGCTTCGTTATTCGCGAAGACCGGCAGCACTGTTGCTGTTGTTTTGATAAAACAGCTTTACGAGTAAAGCCCAGCTCCCTTTGTCCGGAACCTTGTTGACTGTCAGCTTTCCGTCTTCACTGTCTAAAGTAGGAAAAGTTTAACTGTAGCCACCTAGTAATACAAGTTGTGCAGGCTGTTTCTAAAAAATTCATCCAATTTCACAAGAATGAAGACAGAAAACTGAAATGAATTTTAGTTTATGCGCCGAATCTAAAAGACTGCTCAGCCACCATTTGTAGGTTTCTGGTTGACGTGGTTGCCGGTTGGAGTTTCCATGGTCAAGACAGCTCGCTCGCTTGCGTTCGTACTCGTTCAGTATCCTTCTTTTTTTAACTTATTTAAAAATTTCATGGTAGCCAACAGCGCACACGTATTCATTGGCATTCGGTGTGATGAAGAAACAGCCGCTACACTTGCATAGTCGAAAATTATTTATCAGTATCAGTCTAATTTTGAACTAAGAGCTCTTCACCAGCGGTAGCTACAGATGGCTGACAAGAAAAACACAGGAATGACTTTCATTCGACATGGTGATAAACATTAGCATATACTAATAGTACCAACGTGAGTCCGTAAATTGATACTAGTTCTATGTTCACAAAGCTTGAATTGAACCAAGTCGTATAGAAACAAATGTTTGGATGTGATATTGTTTGCACCCACACTGAAATAGTGGTAGCCTTGTGTTTGATTCTTAACTGAAAACTTTTTTTGTAAAGACTCTCTATACCATTTCAGTACTGACAAACGAAGTTCCATCGGGAAGCCATAGACATTGTTTATTCAACACCATGATTTTCAGCGGACAATGTTTTTGATAGGAAATACATAATGCGTACATATACATATATATAACCCTGAAAGGATTAATCCAGTTTATGTTTTCCTTCCACGCGGATTCGCCGAGCGACATCCTTATCAGGCAGCAGTACACAAGTCACAAAATCTTGGCATCCCTGTTTTATCATTTGTGTGAGCGTGGGTCTTAACAGAAAGATGAATAACTTAGGTAAACGAGGTGTTTGTACACCAATTCTGAAGCAACAGACCCTACACGATACTGATGGTAGCGATAGTATAAGACCCAGACACATGGCTAGCCAGCATGAGGTTACCCAAAACGCAACGTTGCGTATCTCACACGAAAACCAGTACTATCTTCATCACTTGCAATATGTGCAAAGAGACTCAACTGCGGATTTTCTTACACATGAAATGTTTTGTAATTTGTTGTTACAACAGACCATAAGCAGTATGGGATTTCTGCTGCCAGTACTCTTTACTGATGAGGCGATCTTTGGTGGAGATATCACCTATGACCTAAAAAAATTTTCGCAGAATTGTTGAATAATCGCTTCAGGAACGGTTAAACATTAAGTTACAGTATGTACGGGGATTATTGGCGAGCACCTACTTGTACCACAAGTTTTGTCACAACATCTTAACGGAAGTCGTATGTGGAATTCATTCTGAACTTCCTCCGCCTTTTTCTGGAGAATTTGTAATACTATAGGTAATTTGGCTGGTGCATGACGGAACCCAAATCAGTTTCTGTAGCCCTGTTTGTAACTACAACAAAATCATCCTCAGGAGATACAGAGGATCTCTGACTTCTGCAGGGAAGTGTTGTCTGTCCTGCACCACATGTTGATATGCAGATCGTTGAACGAAGTGTGCGTGTGGGCTGTGACACTATTCAACTACAGCCTGGAGCTTAAGTAAGAGAGAGACAATATATGACAGGATGCGTGACACTTGCATTGCGTCCCATGATGATCCCTTTGATATACACTGACGGAAAAACAATCGCAAGACCAAGAAGTTGTGCGACATAAACTAAAGTTAGTAGAAGTCGTTAGTGTTTCTGCACCTCTAAAAGTGATGTCTATTCAAATTTGGCGCCAGTCACGTAAGAGTGGCGCCAGTGGCACCATTATGAGGCTGCAAATCAGATTATCTTTTGTAACGGTCGTGAGCGTTAATTACCACTGAGATTGGTAACAAGTCCAGCGTTCGAATACACCATTAGAAGTTCAAATGGCTCTGAGCACTATGGGACTCAATTTCTGAGGTCATTAGTCCCCTAGAACTTAGAACTAGTTAAACTTAACTAACCTAAGGACATCACAAACATCCATGCCCGAGGCAGGATTCGAACCTGCGACCGTAGCGGTCTTGCGGTTCCAGACTGCAGCGCCTTTAACCGCACGGCCACTTCGGCCGGCTCCATTAGAAGTGTCCGGCTTGACTCCGTCATGTCGTTTAAATATCTGGGCGTAACATTGCAAGGAGGTATGAAATTCAACGAGCGAATGACAGTTGTGATAGGAAAAACAAATAGCTGATTTCGATTTATTGGGAGAACTTTGGGAAAGTGTGTTTTATCTGTAAAGGGGACCGCAAATAATACGCTACTGTGACCTATTCTTGAGTACTCCTCGAGTGTCTGGGATCCTCGTCACGTGGGATTAAAGTAAGATATCGAAGCAATTCGGAGGCGAGCTGTCAGATTCGTTACTGGTAGGTACAAGCGATATGCGTGTGTTACGCTCTTGCTTGGGTAATTCAAACGGTAGTCCCTGGAGGAAAGGCGACAATTTATTCGCAGAAAGCTATTGATAAAATGTAGAGGTCCATTATTTGAAGCTGACTGCAGAACGATTCTACTGCTGTCAACGTACTGACATAACTAAGAGTGAACGACCTGATTTGCGTTTCGCCTGATTGACATGGAGCCCACACAACGTAGCTGTCTTGCAGTTACTTCAGTCTCTTTGCAGTACAGTCGTTTGACTATACAGAGGATACCACAAAAGATCACGAGAGAACAGTATTCTTTAAGGTAATCAGTCCAGATGTAACTCAAAGGCACAATATTGTAAATACTAGGAAATGCGTCATCAGAGATGAGATAGTCCTTAACACTTGTAAACTCAATTTTATTACGGTAAATAACATATCAAAATCACTACCACACTCATCAAAATTTTAGTTAACTAAATCCCCCACATAGCTCATTCCAACAATGTTTAGGCAAAATTAAATGTCTGGACGAATGTTCTATGGTCTCCCTCTGGTTGTGTGACTAATGCCTCCCGTCGAGTAGACTGTTAGCCGGGTGCAAGTCTTTCGAGTTGACGCCACTTCGGCGACTTAATGCGTCGATGGGGATTAAATGATGATGATTAGGACAGCACAACACCCAGTCCCTCAGCGGAGAAAATCTCCGACCCAGCCGGGAATCGAACACGGGCCCTGAGGATTGACATTCTGTCGCGCTGACCACTCAGCTACAGGGGGCGGACATGTCCTATGGTAAATCGAAGTCTTTCTGATCTTCTAAATGTTTTCCCACGCCTGTGAAACGTCGTTGCTGATACGAGTGGTTTCTCGCAAACTGGATGTCGAACCAACTAGTAAAATGCAACGCGATTAGCAGCGGCAGGATCTTAATGGAAACGACAAAATTAACGAGTCGCCAGTAATTTTTTAGTATTCATAATTGTGCAATTATTTTTTGACATGTTAGAAGAGTATTCTGCCTCCCGAAAATCTGTGGCGAACAGAAGGAAGCATTACATCCTCCAGTATTTTGCGGTAGTAATGAGGACAAAGAGGACGATCCAGTTGCCACAGAAAGCCGCAACCATTTGATGCGAACTAAATACTTCTCTGTATCTGGGCCATTGTTTCTAAACCTGACCAAGAAGCATTAAATGTTTCCTTCAAGCACGCATATAGCAGCAGCAGGATGAAGAAGTTAATAGCGGTAATGAATGCAATATCGAAATATTTGATAGTTTTATACTCTTCAGTGGTATTTCTAGGTCTAAAAAATTTCTTGGAAGTAGTGAAAATTTCAAACTGGCTTCTAACTGACGTCATGACGGCTGGAAAGCGTGTTTACATCCCGATGACATGAGACTAGCATTATTTTTAAGACAGAAGCCTGCTGATAAATGATAAGTTAGTAGGGAAATGAATTTTTCCACCGTATTTAATTTGTAAGGTGAGGGTACCCTGTGTTACTACACAATCATGAGTATAGCACCTGTGAGCTTTAGTGGCCTACTGGATTGATTCTGGTTTCAAAGGTGTGAGGTTTCCCACTTCCTCTATGTATTTTAAACGCACACGAATGTATCTCCTTCACTTCTAGTAATGCCAAGTCGAGAACATCATGGTATATGGTTCAAATGGCTCTGGACACTATGGGACAACATCTAAGGTCATCAGTCACCTAGAACTTAGAACTACTTAAACCTAATTAACCTAAGGACATCACACACATCCATGCCTGAGGCAGGATTCGAACCTGCGACCGTAGCGGTCGCGCGGTTCCAGACTGAAGCGCCTGGAACCGCTCGGCCACTCCGGCCGGCCACATGGTATACCAAAGTTCAGAAAACACATTATAAACATCAAATCCCTTCGCTAACTGATGGGGCAGAACCGGTTTAAGTTGGTTCTTAGCAGAGACCGAAATCGTGGCGGACAGAAACTCTGTCGCCAGTGAGTTTCTTTACACTAGAAACTTTATTATATTTAATGAGGCAATGCCCATTTAAGGCCACATGGTTCTAATTTTGTGCGAACATAATTTGGAACGTCGAAAAATTTAGTCTGGACTGAGACTCGAATTCGTGTCATCTCTTTGTTGGTATCTGACACAGACTGAAACGTTTAAGGGACCTTAATCGTAAGTGAACAACTGACATATAAAAAGTGCATCAGACGATATCACACCATAATAACTGCTGTAAAGCTATGTTTCCCATATAGGTTATGTGTCAATTACAACGAGACACAGCTCCAAGCCAACAGAAGGCACCACTGGACGTTGATTTCTGCTCACCCACTTGCACCCCCACCCACAAATACTCCAAAAGCCGCTGCAGCTTAGCACAATGGACGACACAGTTCTGTGTTAAGGAGGATTGAGATAATTTATTTTACAGTTGATGATGAGAAAAACTCGCCTGAAATGAGTTACAATACCTTAAATTAAATATAAAATAAATGACTAAACTTCTTCTCTCTGCATTACTCTGTACTACACTAATGAGAGAATGTTCGTCACGTTTTTGATTCCTCAGTAACTGAGTGCTAGTAAAGGTGTAGCCGTAGGCTCAAATACCACTGGAATTGTATATTTAATGATATCTTAAATGATAAAGACAGCAAAGAATTTAAGTGAAAGATTCCTACTAAACCCTTAAGTTTGTACTGCAGTGCTGTGTGGATTAAAATGTAGTTTTTTATAGTCGTCAGATGAATGATAAAGTATCCCACATTTCAATGATTATTACTTAAAAATTCATAGATGCTTCTCTGTCACCTATTTTCACAATTTGTCGAACTATTAACCTAGAAGAATCGAAACACTGGATGATCGCCATCCAGAACATTCGTATCTGTCTTAAGTATTTCTATATAGAGCAACAGCAGAATTGCCAGTCAGAAAAACTGCTAAGAAGCTGGTTAATTTAGGTACAAATTTAGGTTAGGTGTCGCAATTTATGATATATTCACAGTGGTTGTGGCGGATTACGGGGAGGGAGTGGGCGTGAACGATTGTGTGCCTGACCACAACACTTAAACCGCCTCGGCAAGGGTTGACATTCCTGTGATAGAAATAAAGCCGTTGGCAAAAAGATGCGAGCATAGAGCATTCTGCAGCCATAAACTGGCCTTTACTGGGATTGTTTTGTGTGTAGGGTGAGACCTTAGTGGTACTAACGCTATTCACTTTCTGCTGGGCAATTCTTTCACAGATAGAAATTAAATATGGCCTACGATATGATGCAGTGGTAGTAGTTTGGCGGTATGATTCAGCACCATATGAATAATCCAGAACCGTCTGCCCATCTGTGCTGCCGCAGTCCATGTGTGCTGCCGCAATGGATAAGATTATTGTGAGAGCCAAGAGGTGACGTTTGTACACTACTGGCCATTAAAATTGCTACACCACGAAGATGATGTGCTACAGACGCGAAATTTAACCGACAGGAAGCAGATGCTGTGATATGCAAATGATTAGCTCTTCAGAGCATTCGCACAAGGTTGGCGCCGGTGGCAACACCTACAACGTGCTGACATGAGGAAAGTTTCCAACCGATTTCTCATACACAAACAGCAGTTGACCGGCCTTGCCTGGTGAAACGTTGTTGTGATGCCCCATGTGAGGAGGAGAAATACGTACCATCACCTTTCCGACTTTGATAAAGGTCGGATTGTAGCCTAACGCGATTGCGGTTTATCGTATAGCTGCTCGCGGTGGTCGAGATCCAAAGACTGTTAGCAGACTATGGAATCGGTGGGTTCACGAGTGTAATACGGAACGCCGTGCTGGATCCCCACGGCCTCGTATCACTAACAGTCTAGATGACAGGCGTCTTATCTGCATGGCTGTAATGGATCGTGCAGCCACGTCTCGGCCCCCGAGTCAACAGATGGGGACGTTTGCAAGACAACAACCATCTGCAAGAACAGTTCGATCACGTTTGCAGCAGCACGGACTGTCAGCTCGGAGACCACGGCTGCGGTCACCCTTGACGCTGCGTCACAGACAGGAGCGCCAGCGATGGTGTACTCAACGACGAACCTGGGTGCACGAATGGCAAAACACCATTTTTTCGGATGAATTCAGGTTCTGTTTACAGCATCATGATGGTTACATCCGTGTTTGGCGACATCGCGGTGAACGCACATTGGAAGCGTGTATTCGTCATCGCCATACTGGTGTATCACCCGGCGTGATGGTATGGGGTGCCATTGGTTACACGTCTCGGTCACCTCTTGTTCGAAAATATGGCTCTGAGCACTATGGGACTCAACTGCTGTGGTCATAAGTCCCCTAGAACTTAGAACTACTTAAACCTAACTAACCTAAGGACATCACACACATCCATGCCCGAGGCAGGATTCGAACCTGCGACCGTAGCAGTCGCACGGTTCCGGACTGCGCGCCTAGAACCGCGAGACCACCGCGGCCGGCCCCTCTTGTTCGCATTGACGGCTCTTTGAACAGTGAACGTTACATTTCAGATGTGTTACGACCCGTGGCTCTACGCTTCATTCGATCCCTGCGAAACCCTACATTTCAGCAGGATAATGCACGACCGCATGTTGCAGGTCCTGTACGGGCCTTTCTGGATACACAATTGAAAACTTCTGGCTAATGGTACTGATTTCTCAGGATCTATGCACCCAAATTGCTTGAAAATGTAATCACATGTCACTTCTAGCATAATATATGTGTCCAATGAATACCGGTTTATCATCTGCATTTCTTCTTGGTGTAGCAATTTTAATGGCCAGTAGTGTATTGAAACGTTATGTGCTAAATTAATCACGCTCTTCGTAAGCGGCATCTAGAAGCTCTAGAATTTCAGCACCATGTCGGCTTGGTGGATTTGTTGTTATTTCGGGTTCTCTCCATCTTAAGCATACTGCAGGTTGAAAAGCTCTTCAACAGATGCGCTTTTCGCTTTTATTGACGAAGCCTCAGTAGGTGATATACACTCCTGGAAATTGAAATAAGAACACCGAGAATTCATTGTCCCAGGAAGGGGAAACTTTATTGGCACATTCCTGGGGTCAGATACATCACATGATCACACTGACAGAACCACAGGCACATAGACACAGGCAACAGAGCATGCACAATGTCGGCACTAGTACAGTGTATATCCACCTTTCGCAGCAATGCAGGCTGCTATTCTCCCATGGAGACGCTCGTAGAGATGCTGGATGTAGTCCTGTGGAACGGCGTGCCATGCCATTTCCACCTGGCGCCTCAGTTGGACCAGCGTTCGTGCTGGACGTGCAGACCGCGTGAGACGACGCTTCATCCAGTCCCAAACATGCTCAATGGGGGACAGATCCGGAGATCTTGCTGGCCAGGGTAGTTGACTTACACCTTCTAGAGCACGTTGGGTGGCACGGGATACATGCGGACGTGCATTGTCCTGTTGGAACAGTAAGTTCCCTTGCCGGTCTAGGAATGGTACAACGATGGGTTCGATGACGGTTTGGATGTACCGTGCACTATTCAGTGTCCCCTCGACGATGACCAGTGGTGTACGGCCAGTGTAGGAGATCGCTCCCCACACCATGATGCCGGGTGTTGGCCCTGTGTGCCTCGGTCGTATGCAGTCCTGATTGTGGCGCTCACCTGCACGGCGCCAAACACGCATACGACCATCATTGGCACCAAGGCAGAAGCGACTCTCATCGCTGAAGACGACAGGTCTCCATTCGTCCCTCCATTCACGCCTGTCGCGACACCACTGGAGGCGGGCTGCACGATGTTGGGGCGTGAGCGGAAGACGGCCTAACGGTGTGCGGGACCGTAGCCCAGCTTCATGGAGACGGTTGCGAATGGTCCTCGCCGATACCCCAGGAGCAACAGTGTCCCTAATTTGCTGGGAAGTGGCGGTGCGATCCCCTACGGCACTGCGTAGGATCCTACGGTCTTGGCGTGCATCCGTGCGTCGCTGCGGTCCGGTCCCAGGTCGACGGGCACGTGCACCTTCCGCCGACCACTGGCGACAACATCGATGTACTGTGGAGACCTCACGCCCCACGTGTTGAGCAATTCGGCGGTACGTCCACCCGGCCTCCCGCATGCCCACTATACGCCCTCGCTCAAAGTCCGTCAACTGCACATACGGTTCACGTCCACGCTGTCGCGGCATGCTACCAGTGTTAAAGACTGCGATGGAGCTCCGTATGCCACGGCAAACTGGCTGACACTGACGGCGGCGGTGCACAAATGCTGCGCAGCTAGCGCCATTCGACGGCCAACACCGCGGTTCCTGGTGTGTCCGCTGTGCCGTGCGTGTGATCATTGCTTGTACAGCCCTCTCGCAGTGTCCGGAGCAAGTATGGTGGGTCTGACACACCGGTGTCAATGTGTTCTTTTTTCCATTTCCAGGAGTGTATTTGATCATAACTAATGAATGGCAGTTTTACTCAATAATGGCTCATTCTGTACTTTACAGTCCGCATTTTGTGTTCCCTGTTCCACTTACTAATAGCAATTGCTTCTTCTTTAGCGTTAGCAGCAGCCGGAATCGAAGCTACGATGCATACATTCGCTTGTTTGTTTTTCAACTGATGTTTGAGACTGCATTATCTGTTATTTCTTCAGGTTTCATGTCTGGAAATTAGCTTTTTAGTTTTCGTACGCTTAAAACAGAAAAACAGAAATAATTATAACTTTGAACATAGCTGCTAAGGTTCAGTGACCGTGTCAGAATTATATTGTAACAAATAAGCCCTCGGTACAAATATTAAGTCAAAATTTACCTGGTTTCGACGCTACTGTGAGCGTCGTCTTCAGAATTAGACTAACTGTTCTAAATATATTAGGTGTATAGTACATTAATAAAATTAAAGTTTGTACTGACTGGAAAAGATGCAGTACTTACAAGTCACACATTAAAAAAGATCTGAGCCGGAAAGGCGACGTCATGAACAGTTGTGAGATGGCGAGCCGCTAAGGGCTGCTCGTACTGTGACCAAGGGTTGCAACGAGACTGAGGTGCCCAATTTAGGAAGTGTGGGCAAGTAAACATGGTGTTGCTACGAGTGCCATCTAGTAGCCGCAGAAACAACTAGGCTACTCTACATTCAAAATTAGACACATGAAATTGTGATGCAGCTGATAAAGGCATAACGTAAGCATTAGTATTAACAGGATAAAGTTACATATTTATCTGCTTTAAATAGAGATACATTTTGTAACGTAAAAAACGTTAGTTATGACATACAAGAAAACAGCAATGATTTGACAAGAAAACAACATTTTGGTAAACTGCATGAGGAAATCTGTATCAAAGATCAAGCAATGGCTTTATACAGTCAAAAAGTTTTTATTTCGCAGCTGCAGCTGTTCGTTGAGAATGAGGCCGTCATGACGAGTGAGATGTTTGAAAATCTCCAATTCCTCTAAGACATCTAACCTACGCCCCTTCTTTTCGGTATGCAGAATATTGTTATCGCCTATGGCTTTAGGCACGTGTCCAGTAATTAAGAGATGATCGGCAAAGGGTGAATTTAGGGGACTAGTGTCGTTCTTTCGCAAAAGATGGTGAAAGCACGTCCAGTTTGCCCTGTATAATAGGAGGAGCAGAACTTTCTGTGGGGGAGCGCATGGATTTCAAATTATGAATGAAGTTTATCTTTAGATTATTATTAGTAGAGAAGGCAACATTGCAGTTGTATTTGTTGCGAAGCATGCGCTGAATCTGATAGGAAATGGATACTGTGAAAGGAGTAGAAAAACTTTTTTTTTTTTTTTTTTTTGGGTTCATTTCAGTGCATGAGGTGTTGAGCGTGCTAGTTCTTGCAGGTTTCTTTTTTAGGATATCGTCCACTATGTTAGGCGTATATTCGTTATTGACTGCTATGGTATTAAGTAAATTGATCTCCTCATTAAACTTTTGTTGAGAGTGGTATGACTTAATATTTGTGACCGAGGGCTTATTAGTTCCAATATAATAATTATAACTTTTAATGAATTGTTTTGTTTAGTTTGCAGTCGGCGCCTCTGAGTACTACTAGTGACGACGCTGTAGACCCTAACCCAGTTACAGAAACGCAAAGAAGGCTCCTTGACATTTACCGGACTTTCGAGTCCTCCCTCGGGGATGGGTTTTTGTGTTGTTCTTAGCATAAGTTAGTTTTAATAGTGTGTACGTCTAGGGACCGATGACCTCATCAGTTTGGTACCTTAGGAATTCACACACATTTGAACATTTTGACATTTACCGGGTGGTTATAATTAAACTTGACCTATTTAACACGCTATAACACGGAAACTAATTTCCATATGATGTCCGAATTTAATAGCATTAATTTCAATGACATCGGGAAGACAAATAACGCAGAATCAGTTCAACTGAAAAATTTTTAATGTGCTGCTACGGTACATCATACCATTACATACCGGTACCATTACGACTACAAAAGGGACTCAGTATGGCGCCCATCAGTGTCCGGAAGAGTCTGAAAGCGTGGGACTGAATTCTGCACAGTAGAACGAAGTATGTCCGTAGGTACGCTGGCTACCTCTATTGATATGCTGCTCTTCAGATCAGCACATGTGTGGATTTTCCCTTGGCTGATTATTTGACCATTTCCAAATGTGTTTCGGAGAAGCAGATAATTTCATGATAGATATGGAGTGGAGCCCCGTCTTGCACGAAAACTGTCGAGTTCAAAGAGTCTCTCTACTGTAGGACGGGTATTCCATACTGGCGCAGTATATCGCTGTTACGCTGGCCAGTGACACTGCACGTCCTTAGCCGCGCGGGATTAGCCGAGCGGTCTGGGGCGCTGCAGTCATGGACTGTGCGGCTGGTCCCGGCGGAGCGAGTCCTCCCTAGGGCATGGGTGTGTGTAGGTTAAATAGTATGTATGCTTAGGGACTGATGATCTTAGCAGTTAAGTCCCATAATATTTCACCCACATTTGAGCATTTTTTTGAGCACGTCCTTAGTTCTTGAGCGCCAACTGTTAAAAAAAGAATGGGCCAACGATGAATGTAGCCTTGATGCTACACCATTTGGTAACACGTTCACCATACTGAGGAACTTGATGCACAGTGACTGGAGGTGAATATCCCCACAATCGGCAGTTCTTTGTGTTCTCCTCACCCGTCAGAGAAAAATGAGCTTATTCTGTCCATTGAATGGTACGGAGCCAGTCCTCGTCATCTTCAATTCTTTCGACAAAAGTTGAGAGCGAAGTCAACACGTCGTTGTGTGTTCTATGGTGCAAGCTACTGTACGATATGAATCTTGTACGGATATCATTTGACAATCGTTCGAAGCACCTTCCATGCAGTGGACCACGGAATGTTCAACTATCTTGGCACGCGTTCTGCCGAACTATCTGAAATTGGTCGCAGCATTGTCTGCCATTGCAACAGCGATTTCATCAACCACGTGTGGTGCACCCGCTCGTCGGCCTCTTCCCAGAGCGACGCCCAGTTCTCCAGTTGATTCGACGTTCTTCATCCTGCTCCTCAAAGCAGGTGGAGCAAGAGGACCCTTTCAGCCGGCGATGATATTCTCGAAGTGCAGCTGCAGCATTACTGTTGTTTTAACGACAGAGCTCACCAGTAATGTCCTGCTCATTTTGTCCAAGCTCATGCCGACATATCAACAAGTGCACAGCGACTGGTCAATTGTGTGACTATGAATCACGATGACTGATCTCGGCACCTGGTGGACATAGTTCGCTAGCCGCAGTGGACGAGCAGTTCTAGGCGCTTCAGTCTGGAACCACGCGACCGCTACGGTCGCAGGTTCGAATCCTGCCTCGGGGATAGATGTGTGTGATGTACTTAGCTTGGTTAGGTTTAAGTAGTTCTAAGTTCTAGGGGAATGATGACCTCAGATGTTAACTCCCATAATGCTCAGAGCCATTTCAACCATTTGGCCATAGTTTGAAATAGACGTTGGTGCTGTGACGCATGGAAATCATGCCCCCAATACGCTGGACATTAATGCTACCAAATTTTGTACTCGTACAGTAAATATTTTGTTCTGACGAGTTAAATAGGCAAAGTTTAATTAAAACCAACCGGTGCTTTGGCTATTTCGGTGCTCGGCCGCCAAGTCCTTGAGCCGCGAAGTGTAGTCACATCCTAGACTACTCAAGGTTGGTATTTCCTGTTAGTAGTATAACTAGTTCTTGGCAATATCGCAGGATCTATTTGGAAACCATGTGACGGACGAGAATTAGTCTACAAAATTCATATGATATATTTTTATAAATGTCCATTATTTTCACATAAGCTACGTAATAAAGCCCTCAATTTATGTTTTGGAGTACAGGAACGTCAATCGGAAATTGCTATGAATCACGTCTTCTAAGTTGCGAGCTTATCTGTCCTAACTTGCACTGGAGCAGTAAGGGAGCGCACAAAGTTGGGTTCCGCTGCCTGTGAGGTAACGTCGTATCTTGGAAAGTGAGGGGCACTTTGGTTCCTGGCTACATTTTTAACAGTTTGTCGTCATAGATACAAGCAGTCAGACCGAAAAACAATGTGGAAATTTTATTTATGGAATTTATTCCTGAACTACTTCATTATGACGCAGGACTGCAAGTAACACAGACCGTTTCCAATTCCAGACTGAGTAATTCGTGCTGATATAGGCACGCTCCTGTTACAGGCACTACGTTTCTTTAAAACAGGCCTTCTTGGTCACATGAATTTCGCGTGAATTAGTAAAGTACATTTTTTAATAGTGTTGTCCATTATTTATTGAGCACAGCAGTAAACATCAGAGAGAAATTTATCATCAACAATACATTCTCTCGCATTATCTAAAATAGTTTGACAACCCTCAGTTAGTTTACCAATTCCACGGCTGTAGCAATTTCATGTATTTGAATCAAAGATGTTGTCAAACCAGGTCTGAAGTACATTTTCGATCAGAGGGATACTTTCTTGCCTGTGCCGGCCGCGGTGGCCGAGCGGTTCTGGGCTGTTCAGTCCGGAACCGCACGACTGCTACGGTCGCAGGTTCGAATCCTGCCTCGGGGGTGGATGTGTGTGATGTCCTTAGGGTAGTTAGGTTTAATTAGTTCTAAGTTCTAGGGGACTGATGACCTCAGAAGTTAAGTCCCATAGTGCTCAGAACCATTTTTCTTGCCTGTTTTTCGATAAAGAGTTTTAAAGATAAACATTTAGGTCATAAGTTCAGAAGAATAAGTGAGTTGGGGATGACTTTTCAAACTCTTGGATAGTTTTGTGAGTGAAATCGGCAGAGTGTGTTATCATGTAGTGTCAACAATTGATGGAGTTTTGTTGGTCGTTCTTCTCACACTGCGACCGAGACGCGTCTTAGTCGTTGGAAAAAAATACCATCTGCTGTATACTCTCCCCTGTGGAGGTTTCCGTAATGGACAGCATCATTTTTGAGTCACCACAGGCAACATATTATGTTCTGACTGCCCTTTGCTTGAGTGGTCCTGTATGCCTTTTGATAGAGCTTAGCCATTAATTCTTCTTAAGAAGTTAATATAAAGCCATCATAGGTACTCACCAGTAGCAATATTGCATTGGGACTGTCATTAAATCAACTGATGACGATCGAGTAAAAATGCATTAATAGTCATCGCTTCGACTTTTATTTTGTTTAACATTAGAGCTTGCTCCAGTCTTATGAACCTTGCCTAGCAGATGAAAATGTTACATGACGCTTAAATGGTCGCACTTCGTCACATATGTCTGTTATCAAGGATTCCTGAATGTGCAAAATCATTCGTGCAAGAACGATGATTCTTGGAGCAAAAAAGTCTTTTTCGGACGTGTTTTGACCAAAAGTAAACGCCCCACACGCAATACAAAGGCTCGGATTTGCCTCTATTATTTTTATCCCCCTGCTAAACCCAAAAAAATAATAATGTCGCAAATGTTAGACTTTATGTATGTATTAAACCGGGGACCTAGAAACGGCCGGCCAGAGTGGCCGTGCGGTTCTAGGCGCTACAGTCTGGAACCGCGTGACAGCTACGGTCGCAGGTTCGAATCCTGCCTCGGGCATGGATGTGTGTGATGTCCTTAGGTTAGTTAGGTTTAAGTAGTTCTAAGTTCTAAGGGACTGATGACCTCAGAAGTTAAGTCCCATAGTGCTCAGAGCCATTTGAACCATTTTTGAACCTAGAAACGACGGAGAGGTTTCGTCTCGCCGTAGACCACAGTGGTTCACAATCCCACAACAGGCCACAGCAGTTCATCCACCCTACCGCCGCCTCACACCGAACCCAGGGTTATGGTGCGGATCGGCCCCCAGTGGACCCCCCCGGAAACGTCTCACATCAGACGAATGTAACACCAGATGCTTGCGTGGTAGAAGAACTATGCTGTACGCGTACGTGGAAACGGTGTTTGTACGGCAATCGCCGACACAGTGTAACAGACGCGAAATAAGGGGAACCAGCCCGCATTCACGGAGGTAGATGGAAAACCTCCTTAAAAACCATCCACAGGCTGGCCGGCACACCGGACCTCGACAATAATCCGCGGGATGGATTCGTGCCGGCGACCAGCACACCTTCCCACCCGGGAAGCAGCGCATTTTTTTTTTGCAATAACCTTTATTGAACAAACTAACACTACATATATATACACAATGCAAGAGTTCTTCAAGGTACGATTTGAACATACACAAATAATTTTTTAGTTTAACAAAAATATTAGAAAGACATTAAATACAACAAAATAGAACACATTCTTTTTTTGTAGATGCGTGAGAACGTGGATAAGGGTGTTCCATCATGGAACGGTTAGGCATGGCACACCCCAACTTTGAGAGGTATCAAGGAAGACGCTGCGGAGATAACCGGCAAAAGTTTGTCGGTAAGACGGGTTTCGGGTGAGGGTGCTATGCGCAGTCATAAAATTATACCAGAAGTCGAGGACTGTATGCGGACCACTCTGAAAGAGGTATTCTGAAGCCTGCCCTCGAAACCAGGTGAGCGTATGATTCTTAGCAAGAGGGCAGTGAAATGTCTGGGCAACCACAAGAAATCTTTTGCCGTCGTTGGCGGGGCACGGAGGTAAATGCCCACGATTCGTTGGATGGGGAGCCAAACGTTCCGTTTTGGGGGGCACTTAAGACGGTGCTTGTCGATGTCTTAGAGCTGACAGTCAGGGCAGAGTGGGGAGGTGGCCAGTCCTATGCGATAAAGTTGACTATTAGTCGGGAATTTGCCATAGACTAAAACATATCGGAGTGCAGACACAGACGACGGTGAAAAGGGTGCATGCCCACACCCCAAACCGTTCGGCAGTTAATGTCAGGTTGCTGTAGCACCATGGGGTCGTAAGGGATGGCCAGCATAAACAAACGATAGTAGTCTTTTGTACGGGGAGGACTGGAAGATCGGCCCGAACATAGCTGAGTTCTATGAAACAATTGACGACATGGTACAATAATCGAGAAATAGGTGACACATTGATCTGTGGATCGAGAGAAGCTGATCGGAGGATAACAAAGATACTGCTTGTTAAGGACAGGACCTGCCCCCACCAGTGCCGCAACATAGTATGGACAGAGAGTGCAGAAGATCGTTCCCGCACGTTGACGAGTCCGAGGCCACTTTTACAGGAGGCAGTGTTAGAGTGTTGTAGCGGATTCTGAAAAGTGCCCCTGCTGACACGAAATATCCAAAGGCTGATTGGATGCGGCGGCCAAGGAGTAACGGCACTGGGAGGACCTGGGCGACGTGTACCAGCATAGTTTGACATAAGACACAGGTTGGAGTTGGTTGAAGCTACGGTGCACTTGACCGCGAACATGGTGCCGAATCAACTGCAAAAGCCGCCGGTAAGAGAGGGCTACTGTGCGGTGTGTGGAGCGTGTAAATTCGATACCCGTGGAACGAAGGGTGGTACTGAATGGGAACGGGGTCGACACCATAGCCGGGAGGCCACGTTCACGGTGCTTCATAGTCGATTTGCGGACATTAAGAATGCTACCCGAAATACGTCCATACTGGTGGATCCGTTGGATGACGTCATTGAGTTCCGTGGAGGAGCAGGTGAGAGTACGTCGTCCGCATAAAGCCCGCAGTGAGAGGTGCAGTCACGAAAAGTGAGACCCTGCAGTGTAGAGGTAAAACCAGTGATGTGGTCTCGCGGTTCTAGGCGCGCAGTCCGGAACCGTGGGACTGCTACGGTCGCAGGTTCGAATCCTGCCTCGGGCATGGATTTGTGTGATGTCCTTAGGTTGGTTAGGTTTAAGTAGTTCTAAGTTCTAGGGGACTGATAACCACAGCAGTTGAGTCCCATAGTGCTCAGAGCCATTTGAACCATTTTTGAGAACCAGTGATGAGGGGCTCAATGGCGTATAGCAAAGTAGACATAGGGCATCCTTGACGCACAGAGCGGTGTATAGGAATCGGTCTTACAAGCCTCCCATTGACCTGCACCATCGAAACAGCGGGAAGTAGTAACCGGAGAATGGCATCGACAAAGAGTAATGGGAACCGCATACGTGTCGCCACCATGAGGAGGAATGGGTGAAATCGATGGATACCAGTGCTGCACGAGGGCGACAAATTGCCGCCAGCACGATGAGGTCACGAAATTCTCCTAGGGCTTTTTGTAGGGTGGCCGCAAAACCACGTGCAGTCTGCTCCGGTGAAATGAGCGTAGTTAAGATGTTGCGGATGCGTGCTGCTAAGAGGCGTGCATAGATTTTATAGTCTGCATTCAGTAATGTAAGGGGCGATATGCAAAGACACGAGACCCTCCCTTCGGCTTAGTCACAGGTAGAAGAATGCCAGTGACGAGTTCAGGTGGAATTGGGAAGTACGGATTGAAGAGTTCGCGAATCATTTCCGTCCAGCGAGGAGGCATTAACGTGGTGAACGCCCGGTAAAACTCCATGCGAAGACCATCCAGTCCTGATGATTTCTTCTTGGCACCCTTGTTGATCGCATCTACCACCTCTTCAGCGGTGATTGCAGACATCATGGACGTGAGGATCAGATCAGGGGGAGGATGGAGATCATCAGGAATTGGCGTTGCCATCTGTTCCTCGTGATAAAATTGGCGGTAATGTTCAGCAAAGGCAGACACCACTGCCGCCTGTGTTGTGTGGTGAACACCGTCGGAGGTAGTGATGTTGGGGACGAAAAGTCGACGTCGACGACGATGGTCGGATGCGACTTGGATTATGGATGGCCTTTCGTCGTGATGGGGCTCCTGTCGTCGGGAACACACCACGACACCATATAGTCCTGCACGTTGAAGAGAGAGGAGGCGAGCTTTGGTACGCTGTCGTTCCCTGTGGGTGTCAGGGGATGGAGGGAGCGCATCGAGGTCACGGAGGACGGCGTAGTGAAAATTTGTGGTGTCTCGATGCCATGCTGCTGCTTCCTTGCCACATTGCATGAAGACCTTTCTCATCACAGGTTTGGCACATTTGAGACACCAATGGAACGTGGATGTGTACTGCGGGAGACGTAGTTCGCAAGACGCCCATGTAGTGGCAATACATTGTCGGCAGTGTGGATCACCAAGGAGGGATGCGTTAAGCTTTCAGCAACCTCTGTTGCGCCGTACTGACTGAGGTGGCAAAGCCAGGGAGCAAATGGTCCGAAAATGCAAGGGGCCATCGTTCTGCTTGGGAGACTTCATTGCCAAGGTGGGCAGAGACATAAAGCCGGTCCAGTCTGCTCATATAATGTGCTGTGTAATGGGTGAGACCGGGGGTATTGCCATGAATTTTCTCCCACTAGATGAAAATCTTCTATTAAGGTGAGCAGCGCCGGGCATGGTGAATAGCCAGGCATTTGGTCCTGCGGATGGAGGACTCAGTTGCCTCCCATGATAAGGCGGTCGGCCGCTGTGGCCGAGCCGTTCTAGGCGCTTCAGTCTGGAACCGCGCGATCGCTACTGTCGCAGATTCGAATCTTGCCTAAGGCATGGATGTGTGTGATGTCCTAAGGTTAGTTAGGTTTAAGTAGTCCTAAGTTCTAGGGGACTGATGACCTCAGATGTTAAGTCCCACAGTGCTCAGAGCCATTTGAACCGTTTGATAAGGCTATCATAGAGCCCAGAAAACAGGGTTGCGACGTCATGTCCGAAAAAAATGGATCGCTGCCGTTGGTTCGTGGAGGCAGACGGAGCGTAGATATTGATGACGCGCATGTCAAAGATGGTAACATCCATGCTCCTACCAGAGGGAAAGTTGTCGAGTCCGTGTGTGGGATTCCTTCGCGTATGTAGAAAGCCACTCCACGTCCTGATTAATCACATGTGGAAGTGCATGAGTCGTAGCCGTAGACCGGTGGTAGTGTGGCAACTCGAACTTCCTGACGAATGGCGACGTCGACGTCAGAGGCCCGAAGCGTGTCACATAGGAGCTGCGGCTTGGGTGCAATGCCGATTATGTTGATGTTCAGTGTGACGAACAGGTACGTTTGTTGAATTAGACCACACGGCTAGCCAGGTGGGCATGTCAGACCTCATTCCTTTTACGACAATATTTTATGACACTTTAACAACGTCCGCAAGTTTCAGGCACGCCAAATTCCAACCGTAAGTACGAAGTAAATACGAGAACTGAAAATAAGAAAATGAGCGTTGATAAATATACAAACAACGTCGTGTCAGTTCTACTTGTCGGGGGCACCTGACGTTGGCGCTGGTTGATGTATGGCCAGTATCCGGTAGCTGCTCTGGGCGAGGAAACTCTCGACCGTAATCTGTTCTTATCTTGTAGCAGCCACGAGCTGTTTGGCAGAGATTACAAAATGAAATGGATTATGTTTGATATTACATCAGACCGATAACTTACATACCGCATAGTGTCATGTCGGCTTAGTGGTGGAATGTACGAGTTTCCGTTCGCTTTTTGATGTGCGAGTCGGTTTGGATTTCGTTGGAGAAGCATTGCGATTTGTATGTCGTTTTCTCGTTGTCTCTATTCAGTCTTCAAACGGACAGAACGAAGTTCAGTAACAAAATTATATGGCAAGCTCAGTTCATAATATTATAGAATTGAGCCAGAAGTGTCTGTTTCGGAAATATTGAGTTACTTCATGTAGTGAGATTTCTGCTTAGTATTAAAAGAAAATGACATCTCTTTCCTACTTTTGTCGGTATTGCCGCCCTTCCTGCATGTAACTAAAGAGATTAATATGATGCTTTTTCTCGACGTAAAAAACAAAATAAGTAAATACTTTCCCTTGACGCCCTCATCGGCAATGACGTCATGTGCTGCGGCACAATAAAAAATTAAGTTCATGTTTGTCTCATTCTTTTTGATCAAAATCCGTAAAATAATTTAAAATATAGATTCCATTGAATGAAAGAAAAGTGTGAAACGTACAATCTAATTTTTATGTATAATGTGCTCCTACTTTTTTACAAAAGGAAAGAGACAGAACGAACAAATTTTCCTCTTTTTCGAAGGAGTGCAAACTGTTCGTTTAGCATTAACAATTCTTCCCTAAAAACTCAATAATTCAGTATCGTGTCCAGCTTCCGTCCTTCTCTGCATTTAGGCGCAGGGGAATAGAGGCTACGCGTTTCCGGACAAATCTGTTATTCTGCGACAACTCTTACCATGCGTCATGAACTGCTTCGGACAGCGCTATCTTGGTTGCGGTACTGGTCTTCTACATCTAATAGTGTTCTCTGCCCACACGTTCTTTATGGCATTGAGAGGCAAGTCTAACGGCTCAACGTCTCCGTTTACTTGAAAGCAGTGTTTTACGTAGTTCACTGTTTCATATAGTGATTGAAAAATTCGCAGCACCAAGAAGTAATTACTGTAGAATAAAGAAATTTAAACGGTTAAAACTGCAAGTTCACAGGTTAACACAAGCGCTGGGTAACCCATTGCAAGTGTGAAATGATGGACACTATTAATCGGGATAACCGCCAGAATATTGAATGCAAGCAAGCAAACGAGCATGCATTGTGTTTTACAGGTGCAAAATGCCAGTTTGTGTATGGAGTTCTATGCCTGTTGGATTTGGTCAGTCAATACAGGGACCGTTAACACTACCTGTGGATGACGCTGTAGTTGATGTTCCATATGTGATCGCTTGGAGACAGATCTCATGATCGAGCACTCCAAGGCAATATGTCGGGACCCTGTAGAGCATGTTGAGTACTATAATAATAATGCCGTGTGCCGAGGGCCTACCGTCGGGCAGACCGTTCGCCGGGTACAAGTCTTTCGATGTGACGCCACTTCGTCGACTTGCGCGTCGATGGGGATGAAATGATGATGATTAGGACAACACAACACCCAATCTCTGAGCAGAGAAAAATCTCCGACCCAGCCGGGAATCGAACCCGGGCCCTTTCGATCGACATTCTGTCTCGCTGACCACTCAGCTACCGGGGGCGGACATGTCGAGTACTAAAGCGGTAAGTGAGGAAGCATTATCCAGTGGAAAACCCCCCTGGGAATGATGTTCATGAATGACAGCACAACACGTCGAATCACGAGATGTACAAATTTGCGCTCAGGGTGTGTGGGATAACCACGAGAGTGCTCCTGTTATACGAAATAACACTCCATACCATAGATCCAGGTTTAGGTTTAGAGGCCGGCCGCGGTGGTCTAGCGGTTCTAGGCGCTCAGTCTGGAGCCGCGCGGCTGCTACGGTCGCAGGTTCGAATCCTGCCTCGGGCATGGATGTGTGTGATGTCCTTAGGTTAGTTAGGTTTAAGTAGTTCTAAGTTCTAGGGGACTGATGACCACAGATGTTAAGTCCCATAGTGCTCAGAGCCATTTGAACCATTTTTAGGTTTAGAGTGTCTACCATGCAGACACGTGGGATGCAAGTCCCCTTCCTAAACAACACACTGGCACTACTGGTATTTGGGCAGAACCAGCTTCCATCAGAAAATATAACAGACCTCAAGCTTAAAAATGGTTCAAATGGCTCTGAGCACTATGGGACATAACATCTATGGTCATCAGTCCCCTAGAACTTAGAACTACTTAAACCTAACTAACCTAAGGACATCACACAACACCCAGTCATCACGAGGCAGAGAAAATCCCTGACCCCGCCGGGAATCGAACCCGGGAACCCGGGCGCGGGAAGCGAGAACGCTACCGCACGACCACGAGCTGCGGACAGACATCAAGCCTGATGTCCAATGAGCTCTCGCTTGACCACACTGAGGTAGTTGTTTGGGATCAGTGGAATGCACGCTACAGGACGCTTGACTCGCAGCCGTCTTTAACGTAACCGATTTCTAACAGCTCGTTGTACCACTGTGGTGCCAACTGCTGCTCAGATTTCTGCTTCGAATTCATTACGATGCGCCAAAGCTGTACGCCGAAGACGTTGATCGTCCCCGTCGGTAGTGCCACGTGGCAGTTCGGAGCCTGGTCTTCTTGCAACCGTACATTCTCGTGACCACTGCTGCCAACAATCATGTACAGTGGCTATAGTCGTAGCTCTATTACAAGACCTCGTTCAAATTCAGTGACGTGCTGATAATGGCGTCTTCCTCACTTTACAGACGTTCTTGAATAACATCAACTCATCACGTGCAATCTCAGACCAACCGACACTCACGACCGTTACAGCGTGTATTTAAAACAAACCTAATTTCCATCCTCATAGTGGCGCTACTAGCGTCTCTCTGATGCGACTGCCGCGACATCTGAATGAACACTTTTTTAGCATGTATAAGCACGCCAATCAATTTTCGTTTACAGCACAACTATTCCTTGGTGTTGTGAGTTTTTCCGTCAGTTTATTAGAATTTAAAGCAATATCTCCCATCTTTGGAATAATTTTGCCAATGCTCCAAAATTTAGTTGTTTGTTTAAGATTTGCGGTAAATAAAGACATTATCTAGTGATTTATGTGTGTATAATACGGAAACAGAAATTAGATCTCAGATATAGTTTCGTAGAGGTGTCCCTTAGTTCCCTTTCCCTTAAAGACTAAATTATTCGAATATGATAATAAAGTTGTCTAGGAAACTATCGCTTACTGAAAATGCAACACAGCTTGCTCTGCTGTTAAATGCGTTGTGAGATTCTAGAGTGTATGTCTGTGTACCAAAAACAGATTATGTCTGTTAAGTATTGATATAGGTCAGATAATGTCTTATCTATTTGTGCAAAACACTCCAAATTTACTGAATGCTTGCTTTAATGTCTTGAAATCGGTAGAATGTTCTACTTGAATTTAAAATGCGCTTCCAATGCGTTTTTTTATAGTTGGAGGTATTTAGCATTACACTTTTCATGACAAATTAAAAATTAGGTAAATGACTATAGTCTTCAAAATACTTTGACTTTTGTTGCTTTAGTGCTGTGGCTAATTTTGCATCAGATGTTGTTGGATGTAAAAATTTATTTCGTTAGTCCTGCCAGAAATATTCTTTGACCGGAGTTAGGACACAGTTAAACTATTCAATATTTAACCCGAAGAACTAAAAGAACTTTTCTTCATGTAATAAACGACGACTTATACCTATTGCAATAAATGTTGTGTCATGACTTGTTCTACAGGTGTGACGTGTTTCAGCTTATCCTTATGGAACTGTTGCAACAGTGTGTCTTCTTCTTCTTAACCATCATTTCCTTCCAGCAGTAAGATCAACAATAAGTGGCAATCACTAATTTGAAAACGTGCGCCTCGTTCCATGAAGTCTTCACGACTGAACTGCTGGCTACTTGCATGTTTCATGCTCAAGCAGCACATTCGGCGCCAGCGTGCTAAAAAAAATACTGTAACTTTTGCTACCTCTGTTCTTTAGTGAGAAAAGGCTACAACTTTAAAAACAATTACCATATTTTAGCTATATTTAGCACGCAACAATGTATGACGTAAAATTAAGCAAATTCAAACTAGCCACCGATCATGTTTTTCACCGCAAAGCATTCATAGTTCGTGGTAAAGAGCACTTAGAAATTAGACATCACAGTAACTGCGACCAACACCGAAGAATAGACATCACCAAGCTGTGATATGAAAATGCAAGACACGAAAAAACCAATTCCGTATCCAGTTAGTTTCCTCAGAATCGATTGGGATGTATTATAAGGCGGAGAAAATGCGCAAATTCGAAAGGAGCTATTCTTAATTTTTCAAAGGAAAAGCAGATTCTCCACCGAGAAACTATCTCCGGATGTTGACGTAGATTTGCTTCATTTACAAGCAGTTTTTTTACAACAAATAAATCGAAAAACTCATTTTTACCATGTGCTGCTATCAGCCGTTTCGTGGGAACAGCCTGTTACTTACTTGCGTGGCGTCCGTTGCCTCTGAAAGCCGTAACTACCCGCCCAGCATGTCAGAACGCTGTAGCATGAGCTGGCTGCCACCACCACCGCACAATACCAACACGCTGCCTCAGCAGAATACGTCACCTTCAGGCATGAGGGCCAATGCTGAACTTGGTACGGAGACACCATGGGTCGACACGAAGCTGCGTGCATCGAAAGAAGGCGCCCACCTGTGTCTGCTCCAGATTGATGTACCAATAAAGAGTTTTGCTATAGTCCGTCTGTCTGGCTGTTGTCACCTTCCCCTTCGACGAATTCCAGTCTTCCCCGACCCAACGAACGAACTCGCATCTGGGACGGAGAGTCACTCTGACAGACCGAAGAACGCTTCCCCAACTGTCAACGACGAATCGTGGAAGTGGCCTGATACAATGGAATGCCAGAGGGATCAGAGATTGTGCTAACTACTTTCATTTACAATATTAGATTTAGAAAAGTTTTGTCCATCACTCCAACACAGAGACCACGTTCCACGACAACTGATGCTCTTAATATAATAAATGAAACATTGAACTCAGTCAATAAAATTTTTCTGCGTTCGTGACCGAATTGTCAATACATAAACGATTACACACTGAGGATGTCACTTGCATCAATGACCGAAACGTCGTTAGTTTTTACATACTGACTGAGCTGTCCTGACCCCCGGTTTATGCATTGCTTTAAAACTTGGCTGTTACTCTGCGTTTGGTTTCCCGCGGTTATTGCGGTTATGCCGTGGTTCTTCCTCTTTCTACGTGTGGCAGCAGCGGTGTGTATCAGTATTTACACCGTATACCATCTTCGGTCTGGTGCCGGCTTGGCGGTGTGCAGCTAGTCGGTGGGTTGGAGCGGATCAGCAAGTCTCCGCGCGGCGCAGTCGGCTGGGCCCGCTGGCGGTCTCTATGTAGTGTCAGAGTGTGTGGGGGCTGTTCCGAGTGCTACGAGGTTCGTGGCTCGCCGACCCAGGACATTAAAGTTGAGTAGTGATCTAATTTGCGAAGGCACGTCTGTTCACGTTGTCCCGTTGGTTGGTGGTTTCGCTGTTGGTGGTATTCCTGGGAACAACAGCGAGTGTTCGAGTTGGTGAAGATTTAGTCGCCGTGTGGTGGAATTAACTATATTTGTCGGTTTGATATTCAAGTGCACCAGCGAAATTTTCTGCCTTGTGGCCGTTAGTGTTCCGGTTACCTGCCCTGGTCGATGACGTAAATTCAGGCAGTGCCCTTTCCTCACCTGTTGTCGTTGTCCAACATGGTGTGTAGTTTTGACAGCTTAACGTATTTTTGGTTGTGGACGGCTATGCCTGTAACGTTTTGGCTTTGGAATTCCCGTATACTGGTCGGCGGTTAGCAAGTCGTCTTGTCGTTGGGTCCTTGACTGTCTCTTGGTTGTGTTGCCGACGGATCGAGTATAGTTGGGCCGACTTCTTGTCTCACCTAGACGAACGTTAAGATTTCGAGGGCAGACCGAGCTCCCTGGAAACTTCTGAGAGCCGTTGCCTATACTGCCTTTCTTATTGACGTTTATGTGTGTACTTTTAATGGCTCATAGCCGATGGTTGGGATTTGTATGCTTCTAATTGTCTTTTTAAAATCAAAGGCCTTCAGCCGTTTTAGAAGTAAGTTTTCTAAATTGGGCAAGTCTTACCTTTTCAAAGATAAATCTGTGGGCTTTCTGCCCGCTGAAAATTTATTGTAGAATATTATTTTTAAAACCATCGGCCTTCAGCTTCTTCAAGTTTTAAGGTTCTTACTCATCAAGTATTACTTTCTTTCAAAATGAAACTGTGGGCCTTCTCTGTGTTGAAAATGTATTGTAGTTGTATTGTTCTCAAAATGATGGGCCTTCAGCCGCTTTAAAATTTTAGATTCTAACATGTGAAGTCCTACATCATTTGGTCTTAAGTACTATTTAAGGTTGAAGTCTTTGGGCATTTTTCCTTGGAAAATTGGTTGCAGATTTTTTTTTTTTTTTTTTTTTACAAAGGCTTTCAGCCGTTTTGAAGTACGGTTTCTTATTGGTCTTACAGCTTGGGCCTTCTGCCTATTGAAAGGTTATTGTAGTTATGTTGTTTTAAGTTTATGAGCCTTTAGCCGCTTTTGGAAATAAAGACGTTTTTCTGTCGATAGTCAAGCTTAGAAGTTGCGCTGTAATGTTTCGACAACAAAATAAAGTGTTATGTTTGGAGTGTAACTGACAGCCGCTCATTCTGGCCCCCTTCCAAAAATCCTGCTACTTGTCCTGCCCTGCGTGTTTAGCCAGAAGCCTATGTTAAGAAACACTGGACTTTTCCATGCGACCGCTGTCTCTATAAAACGTTTTCGATAGAGGCAGTGATTAAAACGGTTCAAATGTTTTCTTATGTTGCCCTCAATCTAAGTTAAAGAGCCGTTGAGCAATGTTGGGCATACCTACAGAAACGAATGTAATGGAAGATTAAATCAATGACCGCAATAATAGGCTTTGTTTGTTGTTGCTCCAACTTGTAGCGATATGACTGCCTTCATTGTGAACTATTGACTTAAACTACATCATTGACCGATTCAGTTAACTCCAGCCATATTGGAATACTGGCTCTACAAATATTATACAAGCCATCTCTGCGTGCCTATCCTGAGTGCATCATTAGAAACACTCTTTGTGATTCACAAGTACCAAACTTTAACGTACATAAATCAAAGAAAATATCTACATTATCGAAAATTTAACAAGTAAAATATTATATACAACTTGTTACAATGTTACGTAACGACAATTACTTTGGAAACGTGCTTGGGCCTCATAAAGAAACCTCAGTCTGACAGAAAAGTGAGTGAAACATCCTGAAAGGTTTACATCGTGCATCTGTGCAACATTTGTACTGAAATCATGAAACATCCCAAAAAGTCAAAGGCACAGATTTATGGACCGCACAGGAGCTACCATTATATCAAAATTCAGTGCATCAGTCATCTGGAGAAATTAATTACTGGCTTTAGATATAACTGCATTTCAGAACGGTTCTCGTGCCAGTAAAAATCAATATTTCTGATTTACTTGTGCGCTTGACTGCAGTCGTCAGTGTCATGTAGTACTGTATGCGGTCTGTTTAATTTTTTTTTTTTTTTTGGCTTCCCTTTCAAATAAAATACACACTGTGAACCATTTATGAAATCACAAAATGAACAAAAATTACTCTTATCTGTGGCGTAAGCGACTCGTTATTTCTTTTTTTTTTTTTTTTTTGTGGTCACCATTACTGACTGTGGAGAAATGATAATCACTAATAAATATTTCTTTCAGACCAAAAGCGACGACTTGGTATTTCACAAGAAGTGAGTCCGTGCGTAACATTTCTCGTGGGTGTCAAAAAAAAGTGGAAAACATAAATATGTTGGAAATTGCGCTCCTTGGACTGACATTGAAACATTTAGACCCCTAGATTACGTTACGTTTTGAGGATTTCGTACTGTTCCGTTCATCTTCCGCTGTGCCGCGCGGGATTAGCCGAGCGGTCTGGGCGCTGCAGTTATGGACTGTGCGGCTGATCCCGGTGGAGGTTCAAGTCCTCCCTCGGCCATGGGTGTGTATGTTTGACCTTAGGATGATTTAGGTTAAGTGGTGTGTAAGCTTAGGGACGGATGACCTTAGCAGTTAAGTCCCATAAGATTTCACACACTTTTTTCTTTGAACATCTTCCGCTGTGCACTCTTGCTGTATCCTGTTATTCAGTATCGGCAACAGGACATGTTTCATATCATACTGAGAAAAGAAATCCTCAACTTTCATTTCACGTAAAACATGTCATGTTAACTCGTATACTATATACATAATTTTGTTACCAAGTATCGAAAACAGTTAGGTATTTCAAAGAATTTGACAGTTTTCATTTCAGTTAATGTGTGCTTATTATCAACTTATAGAGTAACTTAAGAGTGGAATCAGAGCTAACTATTTGTAGTATCGTTCCCAGAACCGATCGCGGTCCTCTGGTTTGGAGCCGAGTGGAAGGCTTAAACCAGAGTCTCAGACGATTCTGCGGAGATCTGGGGTGCAAATTTCTCGACCTCCGCTATCGGGTGGAGAAATGTAGGGTCCCCTTGAATAGGTCAGGCGTGCACTACACGCCGGAAGCGGCTACAAGGGTAGCGGAGTACGTGTGGAGTGCACATGGGGGTTTTTTAGGTTAGAGAATTCCCTCCCTAGGCCCGACAAGACGCCTCCTGAGACGCGGCAAGGTAGGAGTAGGCAAAATGCAACAGTGAATAACAATATTAATGTGCTAATAGTAAACTGCAGGAGCGTCTATAGAAAGGTCCCAGAACTGCTCTCATTAATAAACGGTCACAACGCCCATATAGTACTAGGGACAGAAAGTTGGCTGAAACCAGATGTAAACAGTAATGAAATCCTAAACTCAGATTGGAATGTATACCGCAGAGACAGGCTGGACAGTGAAGGGGGAGGCGTGTGTATAGCGATAAGAAGTGCAATAGTATCGAAGGAAATTGACGGAGATCCGAAATGTGAAATGATTTGGGTGAAGGTCACGGTTAAAGCAGGCTCAGACATGGTAATTGGATGTCTCTATAGGCCCCCTGGCTCAGCAGCTGTTGTGGCTGAGCACCTGAAGGATAATTTAGAAAATATTTCGAGTAGATTTCCCCACCATGTTATAGTTCTGGGTGGAGATTTTAATTTGCCGGATATAGACTGGGAGGCTCAAACGTTCATAACGGGTGGCAGGGACAAAGAATCCAGTGACATTTTTTTAAGTGCTTTATCTGAAAACTACCTTGAGCAGTTAAACAGAGAACCGACTCGTGGCGATAACATATTAGACCTTCTGGTGACAAACAGACCCGAACTATTTGCAACAGTTAACGCAGAACAGGGAATCAGCGATCATAAAGCGGTTTTACGTCATCGATGATTTCAGCCGTAAATAGAAATACTAAAAAAGGTAGGAAGATTTTTCTGTTTAGCAAAAGTGACAAAAAGCAGATTACAGAGTACCTGACGGCTCAACACAAAAGTTTTGTCTCAAGTATAGATAGTGTTGAGGATCAGTGGACAAAGTTCAAAACCATCGTACAATATGCGTTAGATGAGTATGTGTCAAGCAAGATCGTAAGAGATGGAAAAGAGCCACCGTGATACAACAACTGCTGCGGAAGCAAAGGGAACTTCACAGCAAACATAAACATAGCCTAAGCCTTGCAGACAAACAAAAATTATGCAAAGCGAAATGTAGTGTGAGGAGGGCTATGCGAGAGGCGTTCAATGACTTCGAAAGTAAAGTTCTATGTACTGACTTGGCAGAAAATCGTAAGAAATTTTGGTCTTATGTCAAAGCGGTAGGTGGATCAAAACAAAATGTCCAGACACTCTGTGACCAAAATGGTACTGAAACAGAGGATGACAGACTAAAGGCCGAAATACTAAATGTCTTTTTCCAAAGCTGTTTCACAGAGGAAGAGTGCACTGTAGTTCCTTCTCTAGATTGTAGCACAGATGACAAAATGGTAGATATCGAAATAGACGACAGAGGGATAGAGAAACAATTAAAATCGATTTTACACAGAGAACGCGAAGGAACTTGCCCCCCATCTTGCAGCGGTGTACCGTAGGTCTCTAGAAGAGCTTAGCGTTCCAGAGGATTGGAAAAGGGCACAGGTCATCCACGTTTTCAAGAAGGACGTCGAACAGATGTGCAGAACTATAGACCTATATCTCTAACGTCGATCAGTTGTAGAATTTTGGAACACGTATTATGTTCGAGTATAATGACTTTTCTGGAGACTAGAAATCTACTCTGTAAGAATCAGCATGAGTTTCGAAATAGACGGTCGTGCGAAACCCAGCTCGCGCTATTCGTCCACGAAACTCAGAGGGCCATTGACACGGGTTCACAGGTAGATACTGTGTTTCTTGACTTCCGCAAGGCGTTCGATACAGTTCCCCACAGTTGTTTAATGAACAAAGTAAGAGCATATGGACCATCAGACCAATTGTGTGATTGGATTGAAGAGTTCCTAGATAACAGAACGCAGCATGTCATTCTCAATGGAGAGAAGTCTTCCGAAGTATGATTTCAGGTGTGCCGCAGGGTAGTGTCATAGGACCGTTGCTATTCACAATATACATAAATGACCTTGTGGATGACATCGGAAGATCACTGAGGCTTTTTGCAGATGATGCTGTGGTGTATCGAGAGGTTGTAACAATGGAAAATTGTACTGAAATGCAGGAGGATCTGCAGCGAATTGACGCATGGTGCAGGGAATGTCAATTGAATCTCAATGTAGACAAGTGTAATGTGCTGCGAATACATAGAAAGATAGATCCTTTATCATTTAGCTACAAAATAGCAGGTCAGCAACTGGAAGCAGTTAATGACATAAATTATCTGGGAGTATGCATTAGGAGTGATTTAAAATCGTCGGTAAAGCAGATGCCAGACTGAGATTCATTGGAAGAATCCTAAGGAAATGCAATCCGAAAACAATGGAAGTAGGTTACAGTACGCTTGTTCGCCCACTGCTTGAATACTGCTCAGCAGTGTGGGATCCGTACCAGATAGGGTTGATAGAAGAGATAGAGAAGATCCAACGGAGAGCAGCGCGCTTCGTTACAGGATCATTTAGTAATCGCGAAAGCGTTACGGAGATGATAGATAAACTCCAGTGGAAGACTCTGCGGGAGAGACGCTCAGTAGCTCGGTACGGGCTTTTGTTAAAGTTTCGAGAACATACCTTCACCGAAGAGTCAAGCAGTATATTGCTCCCTCCTACGTATATCTCGCGAAGAGACCATGAGGATAAAATCAGAGAGATTAGAGCCCACACAGAAGCATACCGACAATCCTTCTTTCCACGAACGATACGAGACTGGAATAGAAGGGAGAACCGATAGAGGTACTCGGGGTACCCTCCGCCACACACCGTCAGGTGGCTTGCGGAGTACGGATGTAGATGTAGATGTAGATGTAATTGCACGCTCTAGGAGTTGCTAGAGAAGTATCTACTTTCCACACCACTCAACAATAAATATATTATGTGTGATATTCAGTATTTCGATTATAATACCAGCTCTATGATTTCAAGACGTGCAAATTTGAAACATTCCTTTACTATCCCTCTACAAGTGGTAATTTGGTTAAAGACCGAAAATCCGTCACCGCTGTTCGTTGTAAGACGCGACGTCAATATGTCAGTAATGTCTGATAAGGTGCAAAATTTGTGTAGTATAACGAAGTTGTGTAAGAGAGACTGTTGGCAGATCATTCCAGATTTTCACTATAACTATAGCGATATAGCTATATGCAGCGTGGAAGCTCGATTTACCCAATATTATTGAAAAAATAGGAAATAGATACAATTGTCGGTTACGTAATTCTTTGAGAAACACAGCTGATCGTACTAGAGCTGAGAAAAATTGATCCCGGCTTAACACCAAAGATAATACTAGCTACTCAATACTAAACCATAATTACAGTATTCAGACAGTATCAACTTTTCTTACAGTTATTTCTCTTAAGCCTCTCTTTGTCGAGAGTTGCATAGACATCACGTATCACATTCCACGGCGACGCTAGTTTCCGCGAAGAATTGTGTAAAGTTCCTGATGGCAGTCTATTTATACGACAGCAACAACAGCACGAAGTTCGCCGTATAGTGTATTTGTACTCCGTCGTCTGTTACATCTACACTAGAGTTATATAATTGCAGAAAAGTGCGGGAGAAAAATTCTTATGAGGGATACATTTTAAAAAAAGAATTCAAATGAGCAGACGGGACTATAAGAATCAAAAAACCATAGTCTGAACCATTTTCTTGTTAAGACAAAATTAATATAGTCCTTGCAGATGGTAGAGTTTAGTGAGAACCATTCATAATGGAACAAGAAATTTCACGGTTTCTGAGAAATTAGCCTGAAGATACTAGTTGAGGATATAAAGATACGTTTGTAAACCTTTCCGAATAACGCCACAGTACGTTTACATCAAATATCTCAGACGCTTACTATAATAATACAAATCGCATTAGAAATTATTAAACGTTCAAATTACCGGTGAATTATGTTTTACAACATGGTCTGAAAGATATTTACTGATTATTTCATACTAAAAACACACCACAAGAATTTTCAAAAGTTTGCAGTAAAACCTATTTAATACCTACGAAGGAATTTGATGATTTTCAACGATTATTACTCCACTAGGTTCTCAGATGCTATTTTAATAAGATTGTGCTTTAATACTTACTCATTGCTACAGAAGCAACTGTTAATTAAATTTTCTTTTCTATCGTGTGTTACATTGGAATGCATGTTAGAAGGCTCAGCGTAAAAGTGATGTGTAAGCCAGAATATAACGTTTAGTGCCGGGAGTTACAACTTTCTCACTTCAAAACCTCTGTGATGTTGTCTAAGTAATCAGTTCATTTTTCGTACTTTATTTCATCGCACCATGTAATAATCTTTTCACTTTTCCCTTTGTTGTCTGCATGTTTCCGTAAATATCACGATTAACGAACTTCAAGTGTATTCAACAATAGACTGATGTTGAAGGAACAATATCAATAAAAAGTATAAACTTCAGAGCATGTTCGTAGCTGCAGCAGATACGTGGTATGGTAATGATTACGCTGGCCTACTATTACAAACCACATACAGCAATATAGCAACTAATAGATGTCAGCCTGTTAATAATTGATATTTTATATTTCACTTGTTGAAAGCAACATTTATTCTATTTATAAGATGTTAGTGGCCCTCTGTGGCTTTGCACGGGTAACACTATATACCTACAGCTGGATGGATTCTCTTTCTCAACCTTAATTTTGTTTCAGGTCACCGCACAAAGCTATGATTAAAATTCAGAGAAGAGTGTTAGGTGACTGAATAGCAACCCTTTCACAATAGTTGAATGGTTTAAGCAGCACATGCCAGGAAAGTTCGAAGGAGGCGCAAATGTTATCTTTGGCACCTTTAATTAGCGTTTGCTCCATTACCAGTGTTACATATTCTGTGTGATATCACCCTACCTTTTCCTTCTCAGCCCTTAAACATTAACTCTACACACGCCAGCCGGCCTGGCTCTACAGTCATGAGATCTGCCATCGACTGCTATATACACTATGTTTTCAAAATTATCCAGACACAAGGCTGAAAATTACTTTCAAGTTAGTGACGCCCTCCATTGGTAGTGCTGAAATTCAGTATGGTGTTGGCCTAGCCTTAGGTTTATGCCAACTTCCACTCTCACAGATATACGTTCAATCAGGTGCTGAAAGGTTTCTTGGGGAATGGCAGCCCATTCTTCACGGAATGCTGCACTGAATAAAACTATCGATGACGGTCGGTGAGGCCTGGCACGAAGTCGGCGTTCCAAAACATACGAAAGGTGTCCTATAGGATTCAGGTCAGGACTCTGTGAAGGCCGGCCCATTAGAGGGATGTTACTCTCGTGTAACCACTCCGCCACAGGCAGTGCATTATGAACAGGTGCTCTATCGTGTTGAAAGATGCAATCGCCACCCCCGAATTGCTCTTCAACAGTGGGAAGCAAGAAGGTGCTTAAAACATCAATGTAGGTCTTTGTTGTGATAGTGCCACCCAAAACAACAAGGGGTACAAGTTCCCACCATGAAAAACACGACCTCACCATAAAACCACCCCCTCCGAATTTTACTGTTGGCACTACACACGCTGGCAGATGACGTTCATCGAGATAAGCATTACCCACACCCTGCCATCGGACCGTTACAGCGTGTGCCGTGATTCGTCATTCCACACAACGTTTTTCTACAGTTCAATCGTCCAATGTTTACGCTCCTTCCCTCAAGCGAGGCGTCGTTTGGCACTTACCGGCGTGATGTGTGGCTTATGAGCAGCCACTCCACAATGACATCCACGTTTTCGCACCACCCGCCTATCTGTCATATTACTTGCAGTGGATCCTGATGCAGTCTGGATATCCTGTGTGATGGTCTGGTTAGATGTCTGCCTATTACACATTACGATCCTCTTCAACTGTCGGTGGTCTCTGTCAGTCAACAGATGGGGTCGGTGTGTACGCTTTTGTGCTGTACGTGTCCCTTCACGTTTCCACTTCACTATCACATCGAAAACAGAGGAACTAGGGATGTTTAGGAGTGTGAGAATCTCACGTACAGACGTATGACACAAGTGACACCCAATCAAATGACCACGTTCGAAGTCCGTGAGTTCCGTGGAGCATCCTATTCTGCTCTCTCTGGATTTCTAATGACTACTGTGGTCGCTGACATGGAGCATCTGGCAGCAGGTGGCAATAAAATGCACCTAATATGAAAAACGTATGATTTGGGGGTGTCCGGATACTTTTGATCACGTAGTATACCAGAGCCAATGTTTCCATAGGGTTAGGATTTTATCTCATCGTAGTTTAGTCAATTTGCGCGTTATATTTATAAATTATAGACGCAAAGCTTCCTCATGTACATTCTATCTATTAATGTAAAACAAAACAAAATACTCATAGTACATCCTGAGGTTCGTCCAGACATACAGACGAAAACCATGGCAAGGTGGTGTAATTTATGAATGATGATTGTAACCTCCCCACAATAAAATAACATGAATAATATTCACATGTAGTGTAACCTCTCAACAGTAAAAGTTCCGAAACCTCCCAACAGTAAAAAATATAACCATAACATTGACATTTAGCGTAACCTACGAACAGATAAATTCCGTAACCTACCAATAATACAATGTGATTAATCTCTCAATAAAATTGTCGCTCACTTATAACCTTTCAATAATGACTGTGAATTTAAACTGGTAATTTAGAACGTCAGCAGTGCTGCGTCATGGCCCTGAAAATTCATTCTGAATAAATTGAAAAAATCTTACCTCAATTAGGTCGCCGGATAACGCATATATATGTGCTCCTATAAGAAATTTTTCTGGCGCAGCTCTGTGCAATGCTGCCCGATAGATTTGTCATGTATAAAAAGAAACATCTGATTTTTCCTTCCAATAATCGGGATGACCAAGGATTGGAGAAATTAGTAAATTCTTTAAATTGAAATGAATGATTGTCATAAGTAACTTTTTATGAGAAAGATTATTTTTAAACATTTACATGGGACTTGATATAACAATACTACATATGTGCGAGGCTGCATTTACCTTATACTATAACGCTCAGGCTCCGCCATCGCTCCACCACCACTGGCCCAGCCAACACGATACACCAGACTGCTCGCTAGCAACTACTTACTGCTACTGCTACACAGTTCCTACTACTGACAACACTGCTCTCTGGTCTGAGATTCTCTTATACCTTACATATCGCAGGCAGCGCGTGAGCAATCCATCGAAATTACATCTGCTCGAGTGCGCTAAGAACAAATTCCTTAATCATGGACCTCTTACATAACCCTCCACTAGGGGGGGAGGGGGAGCAAAAATTTGGCAGCGATGGTGAGTCAATTGGACTTGCCATGAGCAACAAATTTTTCCATAATCTATTTAGTTTACTAATGCTACAGCACAGAGTATATGCATTATTGATAAGTGCAGAACATTTTAAGAAAGACAAGATGTATACGCAATGAGTACAAAATATATTAACAAATGACATAAAGTGCACACACACTGTAAAAGTCTTTACCATTTTACAAGAATTTAAACGCACTGTATAAGTCTTCACCATTTTACAAGTACTAGGAAAGGAATGGGAAGGATTGCATCATGGTTGTAGCACAGTAGGTTGCACGTAGCTGCACTGAAAGTCCATATCTTTCTACAGAAGCACAACACCAAGTGAGACAATCTGAATTTCTCTTCCCTGAAGTATTTATCAGTGTAGCCAAGACACTGAAATGTTGTATTAATGTTGTATGTTATCATTTTGTTAGTACATTAGGTACACCAAACAGTAGGACCATAATGACATCTCCATCGTTCAAGGTGGTGGACAGTTTGGTATGTCAACACCACATTCTTGTAGAGTCCATACTCTTATATCAACGTAGAATTAGTGAAAAAAACAAATGTAGTGCTCCATGATCATGAGGATGGACAGGACATACGGATATTGCAGTAATTGCTGGTAATTAGGTCAGAAGGTGAAGGATACATTACATCTTATGCTACTCATCATAGAATTACACTAGTGTAGCAACCGATCTGAATAATTATTCGCATTCATTGGCTATTTACACAGCATTTAAGTAGTATGTATGGAGTATTACAGAACATTATTCATAAATCATCTAATTACAGTAATTAGTGGCATCATCAGTCTTCTATGAGGACATAGAGTATATGACCAGAAAATTGATTCAAGAATATAAAAAATCAGGTCTAAATGTAAACATGAATAAAACAAAGTACATGGTAATTGGTGGAGTGAATGGAGACTTAATATTAGAAGAAGGGATGGGAACAATAACAGCTACTGAGGAATATAAATATTTAGGTGTGAAAATTACAAATGATGGGAAACAGGACAAAGAAATTACATCAATAATAAATTCTGGAAAGACGACAATCTCTTTATTGAATGGAATTCTCTGGGACAAACACATAACAACTGATAACAAAATAAGGATTTTCAAAACAATAGTTAGGAGCATTATTACATATGGTTCAGAAGTGTGGACAACAAAATAGCAACTGAAATCAAAATTATTAGCCACAGAAATGGATTTCAGGAGACGTTCAGCAAGAATATCAAGACGAGAAAGAATAAGAAATGAAGTAATCAGAGACAAGATGAAATGTAAAAATTCAATTATTGATTTCATCGAGCACAAACAACTTAAATGGTATGGACGCATCAGACGAATGGAACAGGAAAGGCTACCAAAATGCATAATCGACTGGGTACCAATTGGAAGAAGAAAAAGGGGACGACCACCTGATACTTGGATACAGGGAGTTCAGTCAGCAATGAGGAAGAACAACATTCCTGAAGATTTATGGACAAATAGAGAAGAGTGGAGAACAATAATTAGTGACTTACTGTAATCTAGAATAGGTGCTGGAAAAATGTACTCACATTGTAAATCCAGAATAATAATAATCAGTCTTTTCATTACAGTAATCATTAGCATCATAAGACATCTCATTACAGTAATCAGCGGCATTCATTGGCCAGTTACTAAACATGTAGCAAGTATTGAGTATTACAAAACACTATTCATAACTCATCTGATTGCAGTAATTATTAGCACTCATTTATACAGTATAAAAAAATATTATTAAGAACTCATGTCATTGCAGTAATTATTGGCACTCACTGGCCAGTTACAAAGTATTCATATAGTTTTACAAAACATTATTCAGTATTATTCACAAGTCATCCTTCAAAACAGGAGTTACTGAGTGTAGCATCTATGCACAAGTCATCATATTACAGTAATCATTGGTATCTCATTTATGCAGTGTTACAAAACATCTTTCAGTATTACTCAGAACTCATCATTCAACTGACATAGGACATATTTAAAATGTAACACACTGTAACTATTACTCGAGGTCTGTAGTCCAATAACACATAGATATAATGGATTCAATACATCTGAGAAATTTGCATTATATTTAGGACCAGAAATATATCTTAAACAGGTAGCATTATTTAGTTGTATACCGGTAATAGTTCGAGCTGGTAATGCATTGCGTTGGGATCGATAATTAATTGCTGGGGCATGAAAATATTTGCTTTTGACTTATTGCTGGAAATAAGGATTAATAACGTCATTCATCATGAGTCAGCTGTAGCAAAGTTATGAAACAAGTAGAGTATATGTGATCACATTCATGAATGATACACACAAATGTGTAAAAAAATGCAAGTATTAGAACAGGTTTCATAACTAAGTGTTTATAGCATATTAATATCATGAAAAGCTTCTCCTGGAAAAAATACAAAATGGATTATTGAGCTGAAAGAAGAAATGCATATTATGCTGAAAAGTAGTGAACTTCGAATTTAAAGGTAATGAAACGTGTACTCAATATGTATGTACTCTAGCTGTCTTTTCCAAAACATTCAGTCATTATACTATGCGACATAAGACATGCTGTCAAAAGGAACTGCAACAAATACTTAAATAACTACATAGCATTTCTTAACTAACAGTAAATATATAAACGTCATCATTATCATCATCTGCAAAGAAAAACTTCATTATTCATATTACCATAACTTCATCACTATCAACACCTGCAAAGAAAAACGTCATTATTCATATTAGCATATTCTTCATATAACCATTCATCATCATTTATTATCATCTGCAAAAAATAGACACTTCATTATTCACATTCATATTACCATTTACTTCATACAGCTATTCATACTATAGAGTTTCTTACTTCCAGCATATTTCATCACTAAAATTAACGTGTGTAGTTCTGTCTGACAGCTTGCTCAATCACCTCGTATTCTGAAAGAAAAATAATTAGTCAAGACTGCTATCAAACGATGTGTATAGTATATTCTGGTTAATGCTTGTTAATTCTGATCCATTTACTCTTCATGACAAGACATTGCGTTTTCTTTCCTGATGGTAAAATTTCCATTTCATAGTAAACCATTGTGGTTGTTTAATTTATTTCTTTTTCACGGTATTGCTTTCTGAAAATGATGAATAAGGATTAATATCTTGCATTTAAATCACATACTCATTAAAAGAAAACTTGTTTCTAGTGATATAATTAAGCATACAGCATAGCATGACAGAAAACGTATTAGGTCAAAAACATAGACAGTTTTCAAGTGTATAAAATGTACACACACTATCATAATGTAGTAGCAAAAAATGTAGAATAGTCAAGATGTTGAGATATCATAAGCCAAAATGTCAATGTCAACAGGTGTTTGTTACATCTTAAACATTTCAAAGTGCATGCAGACAAAAATTGTACTTTCGATAGGAAAACAATCATACATAAACAGAAAATGATAAATGAGCACGGTCTGATGTCTAACGACAAGAAAAGCGACCTGCTAACCTTACCTTGCCAGGCACTTGCCAAGAAAAAAACAAGATCATTATCAGTAAGTAGTCACATAGATATAATTGGCTCTGAGCACTATGGGACTTGACATCTGTGGTCATCAGTCCCCTAGAACTTAGAACTACTTAAACCTAACTAACCTAAGGACATCACACACATCCATGCCCGAGGAAGGATTCGAACCTGCGACCGTAGCAGTCTCGCGCTTCCGGACTGAGCGCCTAGAACCGCAAGACCACCGCGACCGGCTGGGTATAGTTGCTTAAGTGGTCATATAAATATCAGGAAATGGCATTACAGTGTGATAAATCGTAAAGTATGTTCATTCAATAAAGGGCTTAACATTGGAGACATGGTGATTGCCTTTGCTTTTTCTGGTTCTCATTGGGGTGAGGAATGCTGCGAATTCTATATGGACATGCGTATAGAAGCTCAAATTTACTGCATCTACTCATTCCTCTGTTGGATAAATAATGTGTGCGTACTAATATCCTCTGTCCAACGTGAAAGTCACGACGTGTACAAACCTGTTTTTGCTGTCTTCTCCGGCGCTCTGCGGAACGTTTGATGTTGTTGAATGCAATGTTAATTATTTAATGGTGGCGTAGTCGACGAGATGTAGGAAAGGGTACTAATTCTTTAATTTTGTTAGGTGGTTCAATATTTTTCAATATAACAGTCGGAGATAGCATAGTAGATTCATTTGGTATGGAGTTAATTACATCCTGGAATGAGAGTATGTGTGTGTACCAATCAATATGTTTTTATGGCAGTATATTCTACATAGTTTACCAATTTCTTTCATTAGTCGTTCACAAGGATTCGAAGAAGCGTGGTACCTGGATATATAGATCGGAGAAATGTTTCTTGCTCGTAACATACGTGTCCATATAGCAGATCGATACTGTGGTCCATTGTCGGAAATTACTTTCAATACATGCCCTACATGAAACAGAAAATGTTCTACAAATGCATTCGAAACAGATTTAGCAGTAGCTTTGCGTAACGGAAGCGAAGGTAACAAATTTCGAAGTGAGTTCAACAGCGACAAGGATGTAACAAAAACCTCTATTAGTTCTGGGAATCGGTCCAAAAATGTCTACAGCGGCCATGTGTCTCAATTTAACGGGTACAATGGGATGTAACGGAGTAATATGTGAAGTCGTGTCTGATTTAGCTTTCTGGCAGATTTTACATGACGCTAAAACTCGTCGAATACGTTTCTCCATGTTCGCAAAATAACAGTTCGGTCTCAGTATAAGAAAACATTTTCTGGCTCCATAATGTGCATAACTTAAATGAGTATACCAAATTAATTTGTTAACAAGTTCGTCAGGAATGCATAGTAACCAGTTGTTGCTGTCATGGTGAGAGCGGCGGAACAGAATGTTATTGCGTACAGTGTAATGGTTTCTAATGGTAACGTTATTCTTATCTTGCCAAAGGTGTTTAATTTCATTCCACACGTTGTCTTTGCTCTGCTCTTGTGATATGTCTCGTAATGACGATGAAATGAAGTTTTAAAATGCGACTTGTTGGATATACATGACGCTAGAATTTGCTTGGCAGAAGTTGGTTGCAATGTCTTGCTGATTGTTGCTGAGAGAACGGGATAGTGCGTCTGCTACAACATTTTGTGTACCGGGAATGTGAACAATTGTAAAATTAAATTCCAGTAAATAAAGTTTCCATCTACTTAACCTGTCGTGTGTAAATTTTGCGGAAAGTAAAAACTGTATAGCTCTATGATCTGTGTAAACGGTAGTATGTCTTCCATAAAGAAAATGCCTAAATCTGGTAAATGCACATACAACACATAATGTTTCAAGTTCTGTAACAGAATAATTGCGTTCAGCAGGTGACAGAATGTGACTTGCAAAGGCGATGTTTTTAATTATTGTAGTACCGTCTTCTTCAATTTCCTGAAAAATATGTACGCGTAAAGCTGTGTTAGAACTGTCGGTGGCAATGGGAAAATTTCTAGTAAGATCTGGGTGTGATAAAAGAGGTGCATTCAACAAGGCATGATTCAAATTAACAAATTCAGAATGTGCTTGGCTATCCCAGGACCAAATAGTGTTTTTACCCGTCAATTGATATAATCTAGGTGTATCTAAAGCAGAGTAATGAATAAATTTACGGAAAAAGTTAATTAATCCCAGAAAGCTGCATAATTGTTTTTTTGCCGTTGAAACAGTAATGTCACGTAAAGCTTGAAGTTTTTCCGGGTCAGGCGCAATGCCTTCTGCTGAAATTACATATCCAAGGAATTTTATAGAAGTTTTGCCAAAGTGTGATTTGCTAAGATTAACTGTGAGTCCTTGTGCACGAAAAGTTTTCAACAGTTGTTCAAGAATCAGATTGTGTTCAGTCCAGTTAACTTCTGCAATAAGGATGTCGTCTACATACGTTGTGATTCTGTCTTTAAGTTCTGTCGGAAGTATAGTATTCAAACCGCGAATAAATGCAGCTGAAGAAATTGTTAAACCGAACGGTAATTTACAAAATTGATAACAGTCACCAAAACAGAGAATTGCTGTGTACTTTCTGCAGTTCGGATGGAGCTGAATTTGCCAAAATCCCGATTTCAAATCTAATGTGGAATAAATAGCAGTACCATGAAATTTCTGTAAAAGTTCTTCTAGTGTCTGTGGGCGATCTGTTTCATTAATAATAATGTCATTGATGTGACGCGAATCAAGTACGAGGCGAAGTGATCCATCCTTTTTCTTAACAATATGGAGCGGGTTTATGTACGGACTAACTGCCGGTTCAATAATTCCTTGGTCTAGCATAGCTTGTAATTCTTTCTTAACTTGATCTCTGTGAATATATGGAATGGGATAATGTTTGGCTTTAAACGTGTCGTGCTGTTTAACTAGGAACTCATACATGAAACCAGACATTGTACCAGGGATGTTGTCAAAAACTGGAGCTTGCTGTAAAAGAATTTTGCGTAGTTGCGTACGTTGGTCGTCTGTATTTGCGCTGCTTTGTTTTACTTTATCAGAAATCATTTGCATAACGTCATAGTCGGCTTCGTCTGGTGTATTATAGTTGTGTACATACGTATCTGTGAACAATGTGGAATGACAGTCTATGTTACGCGATGTCGAAATGACCTCTGTTCGATTAATTGCTTGTTCTTCTGAAGATAAAGCGTGCTGAAATTCTAATGCCAGTTGCACATTTTCATTCTTTAACATTAAATAGGAATTTTGAAAGTCAATAACTGCGTCGTGTTGTACAAAAAATTCGTACCTAAAATAACGTCTGTTGTCAATAAGGGAACAATCCAAAAATTTGAGTGAAACGTATGAACTGCAATACAAAATGATAAGTGTGTCTGTAATTTTACATCTACTCCCTTACCAGATACTGCTCCTTTTACTTTAGTTTTGCCTAATGGTAACGTATGATAGGCATTCTCTTTGTTACATTCGTTGAAAGTTTCTTCATTTATAACTGACATAGGTGATCCAGAATCAATTACTGCTGATAATGTGGATGATCCAATCTTTACTTCAATGACAGGGTGTGAAATGGTTTTTTGAATAACTGGTTTTTCCTGCAAAAGAGTGTCTCGGATGTCGTCAAAAGTAATAACATTTTCGTGAACAAGATTTTCTGTGTCAGAAGTATTGCTTGCATTGCTGGAAGATGCAACCTGTACTGTATCTAGTTAAATTCTTTCTGACGTGCTGTTATTTGCGGGAGGGTGCTGTGGCATTTCAACTATTTGTACTGTTCTGTCATTTCTTCCTGACGTATTACGTTCGGGATGATACCGACTGTCTGGTTCATTCATGATAATCTGTTGTTGTGGTTGATTATGCTGCTGGTAAGACCGACTCTTATTAAACGTACGCTGAAAACTGTGCTCTTTTCTTTTACGTCTGTCATAATAATCGTTGCTATACGGTGCATTGCGATATGAGTTGAAATGGTGTGTTTTCTGTACGTAGTGATTTCCTTGTTGCTGTCCGTTACTATTTGGTGGAGCCGACGCTATACGTGTAGGCGGCGAAACATTAAAGCACGGTTGACCTTGCTCATTACATTGTTGGTTAGGTATGCAAACCGGCTGGTTTTGTTGTTGTTGTAGGGAAAAGCCTCTATTGTTACCAAAATGTTTTTGCTGTTGCTGATAATTTTGACGATACTGATGATTAAAAATTTTGTCACTTATTAAAATTACACTGGTAGGTCTTGTCATTTCAAGAGTGTCTAATGAAAACTGTCACTTTCGGTAAAACTTGTCACATCAGGTTTTCTTTACTCTTTCTTAATCCTAGATAGATCAACAGTTGAAGAGTTGTTTTGATAGATATAAAGGATAGTAGAAGAGTAGGCAGCAGTGCAGAAAACTAAAGAAGAAATAGCACTACTACGGCTCGGGGCCCTGTGCACGCTACAGCACATATTTATCGAAGTGTAATGAATCCCCTGAGGTCACTTACGCGCTGCAAATAAATTTTAGTTTCTGCGTTACAGGAAACGTCGGTGAAAATTCAAAAGCAAATTGTTGTATCCAGTCCAATGCTGGTTTCTGCATTACAGGCCAAGCTGGAGAAAATACACAAGCAAATTGTCGTATCCAGTCCAAAGGGTGTATTTGTGTTCTGTCATTTTTAAATACCTTAAATTTCCTAATGGATAGAAAGTGCTTGTAATCAAAATTATCGTCTCTGTATGTCTGAGCAAGTTCAGGATTGCATGATAATCCGTTTGTCTGTGACTGTACGGGATCTAAGTCACGTATTATCTGTAAATTACCTAAATTATACTGGCTGTGTGAGTGTGAGAAATGTTCGGAGAGTGGCGTATGCTGTGCCGTGTTAGAGGCTGAAACATTTTGCATCTCTGTCACTTCTTGCTGTAAAGACGACACTTTTCTACGTAATGTATTATTGGACGAACCTATCTCACTGATCGTCTGCTGTAAATTTTGGAATTCGGGTGTCTGATTAAACGAAACTGGTGACGTATCGTCTGATTTGGTGTCATTATTATTTTCGATAACATCAATACGACTGGCCAATTCATCAAATTTTTCAGTCAGTGCTTTTACCTGATCGTCATTTTTAGTGTCACAAACATTAATTTTTTTGGATTTTACGGGTGGTTTTGTTCAATTTCTTTACGTCTGCTTTAATAGCATCGGGATCCTGTATTAGTTCCAACTTTTCAAGTGTGTTGGTCATTGTCAGAAAGTCTAATGTGTGTGTGTCTGTTTTTGTTTTAAGATCGGAGATTTCATCATGCAATTCGGTGTTCAACTGTTTGATTTCGTCTGATAATGTAGCAATATTGTTGTCTACGTATGTTTTTGCCTTAGTAAACATTTTACGCTTATCTTCCTGTCTCTGTGCAGTAATTGCTTCCATGACTAGTTTCTTTACTTTATTCTGTTCCTTTATAAATTTACGGTAACGCATTTCACTGTTTTGTAGGTGGTGATTAAAACGTTCGTCAATTTGGCTTTTCTCTTGGTCAAATTTCGTGTCTACTTTCGCATCCAGTGTGCGTGAAAGTTCTTCTGACATTAATTTAAACTCTTCGCGTAACTGTGTCGCGTTTTCAGAACATTGTTTAGCGACCGCACTAATTTCACCTCTAAGTAATTTAGTTGTGGCAGCATGTGCATTGCGTAATTGCTGTGCAACGGATCTAATTTCTTCACTACTATTCCTAGCACAAGCCTTAATTTCCTCACGTAATTGTTCTTTAGTATCATGACATTGCTCCGCAACGGCTGTAATCCGTTCAGTAAGCTGTTCAATAGAGTTGTCAAGTTTTTCATTAATTTGTTTGAACGACCTGTCATGGTTTTCATTCGACTCTTTGAAACTTTCATTAAGTTGTTTGAAATTGTTGTCTTGTTTTTCATTAAGTTGTTTGTTCGATTCATTAATTTGTAGCAATAATGCCATAACTTGATCCACGCCAAAATTAGCTACTCTATTCTCTGTGCTGTGTGATGGTGTATCTGCTTGAGTCACGTTTTGTGTAACCATTTGGCCATTGTCTGATTCTAGAAAAGGTTTGCCAATTGGATGTGCACTGTTGGTCACTACACCGGAATCAAATAAATCTGACACATTTTTAGTACATTGTTCACCTTCGTTAGAAACATTTGTCTGTTCACTGTGTAAATTTTGCCAATCATGTGTGTCAAACTGGACAGCGTTCACTGTAACGGATCGTGCCGCGTCATAATTTGCCGTTAAATTAAGTGTGGACATAACTGAATGCGTTTGTTCATCATCTGGAATAAAATCATTACTAGTGATCGGCACGCACTGATTATCTGTAACTAGAGGATTATCACTATTACACTGACTGTCGGTAGTATTATCGGTCAAATTATTCGAGTCAGCTTTTTCACTCATTGCACATCGCAATGTGCTGTTAGCAGTTTTGCGCGGCATTTTCACAAATCAAAGTTAAGCACAAAATGAAACAAAGACAAAGCAAAAATGGAACAAACATAATTACAAGAAAGAGCAATAAATTGCCGATGATCTGTGAAAGAAAGAGTGACAAATTAGTAAATGCGTTGCGCCAGACGCAAACTACATTTAAGTAAATAAGAGCAGATATATAACTGACTACTACTCAGAAATTCACAAAGAAATACGGTCTTGGCCGGTTGTCGCCAAGTGTAACCTCCCCACAATAAAATAACATGAATAATATTCACATGTAGTGTAACCTCTCAACAGTAAAAGTTCCGAAACCTCCCAACAGTAAAAAGTATAACCATAGCATTGACATTTAGCGTAACCTACCAACAGATGAATTCCGTAACCTACCAATAATACAATGTGATTAACCTCTCAATAAAATTGTCGCTCACTTATAACCTTTCAATAATGACTGTGAATTTAAACTGGTAAATTTAGAACGTCAGCAGTGCTGCGTCATGGCCCTGAAAATTCATTCTGAATAAATTGAAAAAATCTTACCTCAATTAGGTCGCCGGATAACGCATATATATGTGCTCCTATAAGAAATTTTTCTGGAGCAGCTCTGTGCAATGCTGCCCGATAGATTTGTCATGTATAAAAAGAAACAACTGATTTTTCCTTTCAATAATCGGGATGACCAAGGATTGGAGAAATTAGTAAATTCTTTAAATTGAAATGAATGATTGTCATAAGTTACTTTTCATGAGAAAGATTATTATTAAGAGATTTTTTTAAAACATTTACATGGGACTTGATATAACAATACTACATTCGTGCGAGGCTGCATTTACCTTATACTATCACCCCAGATCACGTAAGAAACAGATTGCCCAATCGCTTGGTCTAGCAGGCAACCCTTGTCAGGTAACAGCCACCAGGCGGCAACTGCGTCACACCCTTACTTGTGGCACCAACCACTAGATGGCACTCCGTTCTGTGAAATATGTGGCAACATCGTCCGAACGCATGCAGCTTTCCACCATTTGGCGTCTGTGAAGTACAGCTGTTTCTGACATACCGGTGGTAGTGGATCGAGTCGTCATGTCGAGGGCGTGCGAGTATATCAACTGTGGAAGGAGTAGACGGACAAATCCTGAACTAAAAATGTTCAGATTTCCCGTCAAAGATAAAGAAAGGTTACGGGTGTGGATTTTAAATTCAGATAATAAATCAGTTACGAGTAAGAATTAATAAAGAGCCCTAAGCATTCGATCCTATCTAAATTTTGTCGATCTTATATTCTGATATAACGTGGCAGCCCTTCCTGTACAAGAATCATAGCATACAATTTTTAAATGAAATCTCTGCTGCGATTTGGACTTTTTTAAACTGTTTATTCACTGCACTATTGTAATTTTGGCTGTAGAGGCATTTTTGTGTGCAATGTGAAAACTGAAACAAATATAAGATATGGATAACAAAATGCAAAGCATAGTGTGGTAACATTTGGTAAACAATTTAAGAAGCATTACCTTACAAGACCTTTCCCTTGGTACTTGAAAATGGCTCTAGAGCTGAAATCGCAACAGTGAAATAAATGAATAATAGCCGTCATCTAACTGCTAGGTCATCGGTCCCTCTAAATCCTGGTATATACTAGAGCGAACGAAGTGAACGAGTGTTAAACCTCGTTTACACTGCAGCAAACGAGTATTCATAGATAATTCGCCAATTTTCACTGCCATTCGTTTATACTTGTGAACAAGCGTTTATACTGGAATGAAGGGAGGAGAATAGAAGAGAATGAGCATAACATGCAAACTATAGACGTTGCCTATTTTAATTTTTTTTATCTGTGCGCTAATAATCCTCTCACAGCTTTCACTCGAAAACAACACTATTTATAGTAACAGGTCTGCGCGAGTGCGGATATCCCCAGTAATAACTGTGTTGCAGATGAAAGCGTACCTCTGTTGCGAATATTTGCGGGTTATCTTTAAGCTGTACAAAGTAAATTTTTAACATAATTATGGTTTCCCGTCTGTGGCTCTTCAAAGTTGACACCGCCAAAATATGCTCGAAAAACACGCTTCCACTTGTATATTACCGCGTTTGCAGCCCCCTTTCAACAACAATCCAAAATTCATCGTTTTGTGCCACTCTTATATCATTTACGATAAGTTACATGCAAAGTAAAAGAATTTAAATTTGAAATGACTGTCACTGAAATATGACCAGCATTAATTCGCATCATAACGGAGTGCGGATTTTGAAAACTTTCTAGTGTTAACCTGCACATGGAGATCTTTTTTACCACCATAATCCGTATGAGAAGAGCTGTATAGCAAAGAGGAAATAGATGACATGGAAGGCGAGTGTAAAACCTATGTGACTGCAATACAGTCTGCATTTAAACAGTAACTCGCGAGAAATGTTTGTGTGTTACGTTTCATTTATTTCATTTCGCATATGATTGTGAGAAATAAACTTGGTTTGTAGAATTACAGGAACTAATCTACATTCTTAGATTGAAAACTCGGGAAAAACCACAGCCGATCATGAGCTACTACAGTCAGCAGTGTGACGAATGCATTTCGCGCGCATCGCTCTAGCCGAACGCAAATCAGCGTCATTCACGTCACAGAAGATACAGTGTTGCCAATTCCGCGACATGGACAGGTCAGTTAGCATTGTAGCGTCGCCTGCGATATCTGTTGACCGACGGAAAACTATTTTTTCGGTTGCCTGTTCTGCCGTAAGGACAGTCAATCTGTTTCTTACGTGATCTGGGCTATAACGCTCAGGCTCCGCCATCGCTCCACCACGACCGGCCCAGCCAACACGATACACCAGACTGCTCGCTAGCAACTACTTACTGCTACTGCTACACAGTTCCTACTACTGACAACACTACTCTCTGGTCTGAGATTCTCTTATACCTTACATATCGCAGGCAGCGCGTGAGCAATCCATCGAAATTACATCTGCTCGAGTGCGCTAACAACAAATTCCTTAATCATGGACCTCTTACATGATGAAATGATGAGGATAACACAAACACCCAGTCATCTCGAGGAAGCTGAAAATCACTGACCCCGTGTGGAATCGAAATATCTAGAAGATCCAAGTACGATGCAGCTTCGTTCCATGATTAAATAAGAGAACAAAACATACATAGTATTTTCTGTATAAACTCATTAATGCTTTATCAGGACAGTGCTTTATGAAAGATTCGTAAGTAATGTTCCGTCAAAGATACTGTAACCTGAAAAAGTGACAGAATGTGTTTAAAATACTAACAGTCCAGCAACAGTATGATTGGAAGATAAAAAATATCCCTATATGTACTGCTTCGGACATCTCGAAATCACTGAAGAAACAGTGCATGCCGAGCGGTTCTAGGCGCTTCAGTCTGGAACCGCGCGACCGCTACAGTCGCAGGTTCGAATCCTGCCTCGGGCATGGGTGTGTGTAATGTCCTTAGGTTAGTTAGGTTTAAGTAGTTCTAAGTTCTAGGGGAGTGATGACCTCCGATGTTAAGTCCCATAGTGTTCAGAGCCATTTCAACACTATGAGGAAAAATATTTTTTTACATCAACCAAATATTTCGGGGATCTCGTTGTAAGTAGGGAAGCCATAAATCAAAGCAAGCATTCCGGATGATTTCATGTCGATGTAGCAGGAAAAGCATTTCTTTACCTGTCGTTTCATTGCATGCTTACCAGTGTCAACCTCAGAGTCCTCCTACTGCATTCTAATCCCTCACTTTACGTTACGAATTAGGATTAAACAATAATTTGTAACATACTGGCTCTATTTCAGAAGTTTCATCTTTCCTGAGAGACTAAACAGAAATTATTTTCACCTTATGCGGGACCTTCGTTCTAACTAAAAGATTTCGCCTAGTCTTCGCTAAAATGGGAATACGACGCTGTGGCTAGAACGGTGAGGATTTCAGTGAATAGCAGCCGCCCTACAGTCTGGAAATCGCTGTGGAAATGTGGAGGAACAGCAAAAGTTACTTAAAACAAGACGATACTCGTTAGCAGTTTTCCTGCCAGCTGACTCCTCGTTCTTTTTCACTTTTCTGCGGTGCAACATATTTGCTACAGTCTGTATGCAACAATGTCTAGGTGTTTTTCTTTTCTTCCGTCTTTTTCTTTAGCCAAGGCAATATGTTTTGCAAGCGACGTCATTTTTACTGCTAAATTTTCGGATGTTTGCGTATCTGCGAATGTCTGTTTGAAAGTTACTTTCGGGCACTCTGTTATGTTTCTCTTCAAAGGAATCTCATTCAGAACAGACTACGCTTGCTTTGCATCCATCTCAAAGTTAACTTTTACATAGCACTGCTGCAGATTTGTATCCAAACTGTATACAGTAGAAACATTTCACTGGACGCAATTAAAATGTACGCACCCTGTGATATTGCAGCTTGTGATAACGTAATTCAAGTGCTGCTCGTCGTCTTGATTTACTGAGGGATGAAGGCGATTGATTATTTTCGTTCTGGTTAGCTTCACATCAGACGACGTCTCCTCCTCTATAGGTACGATTAAATATCTTTATTCAAGATTAGGAGAAAACGTGGTGTAGCGGTACTTTTTTCAGTGAATACATTTGTATTGGGAGCTGCTTCTAGTGAAAATGGATGTAAACCTAATAGGTATAAATGTTGTCAGCGAGCGAGAGTCTTTACTCAGATAGGTTATAGGAGAGAGGTAATGTATCATACTGGTGTGAACGAAAAATTTCATATAGCTTTCGGATCGTGATTACAATCAAAATTCTTGTCATCTTGTCTGCAACATCGCAATCCCAATGTTCCTGCAACTAATGACAGCGAAGGGTAGAACTACGTGAAAAACTGATTTTAGTATATGGAACGTATTGGTAAACGTACGATACTGATTTTTCACATAATTATACCTTTATTGATTGACATGATTACACACATGTCTATTAACTTCGATCAGTAATGGGCTTTAAGTAAGAAAGTTTTCATTTCGGTGTTGACGATAGACAGAATATTATGTGGGTTACAACGCTTGTGCCATGAATTGCGGAACATCCAACATCTTGTCTGATAACGCAACGGTAAAGTCGAACGTTACCGAAAACATAAAATGCAGCAAAATATTGTTTTAAGGCGGGGCAAACATCACTGATCATGGCGGTTGGGTGTCCAAAGTGAACACAATGTAACATTCTGTGCTCTACGAACACCTCACGAGGCTTGGCAGGTGGATCGGTTATTTCAGTTACACTATATCACAGTTACAGAAAGCTGTTATTAGTATTTACTAAACAAGTATCAGACAGCTAAACGCGAAGTACTTCACAAAGTAAGTTGGTGGTGTTTCATTTAAATCAATATATGGCGGTCTGTACTGAGGAGACGAGTCCTAGCATAGCGATATGTAATGGCGGTAATACAGCGCACACAAAGGATGAAAGGGCAGTTCATGGCTGATGTGTCACTTGTACCCATATGGTTTACGTGAAAAGGTTTGCGACGTGATTATGGCTGCACGACGGTAACAGACTTTTGAAAGCGGAATGGCAGAGGGAGTTAGACGCGTGGTACATTCCATTTCTGAAATTGTTACGAAATTCAATATTTTGAGATCCGCAGAGTGAAAAGTGTGTCAAGAATACCACACTTCAGACATTACCATGGAAAACGCAGTGGTCGAGGGCGTTCACTTAATGACCGAGAGCAGCTGTGTTTGCGTAGAGTTATAAGTACTAACAGACAAGCAACTTTGCGCGGAACTACTGTATACGTCACTGAGGCACGTACGACGAAAATACTGGGATGGTGAAATTTGGCAGTAATGGGCTATGCCAGCAGACTACCGATGGGAATTTCTCGGCTAACAGCACGACATGGATCTGCAGTACCTCTTCTAGGCCATATCGGTTGGCCCCTGGACGACTGGAAAATTGGCCTGGTCGGATGAGTCCCGAGTTCAGTTGGTAAAAGCTGATGGTAGTGTTCGAGTAGTGGCGCGTACTCCACAAAGCCGTGGATCCAAATTGTCAAGAAGGCACTGCACAAGCTGGTAGTGGAACCATAATGGTACAGAGTGTGTTCACATGGCACGGACTGGGTCCTCTGGTCTAACTGAACCGATCATTGACTGTAAAAGGTTATGTTCGGGTTCTTGGAGACCATTTGCAGCGATTCATGGGCTTCGTATCCCAAACAACGACGGCATTGATGACAATCCGCCATGTCTGAACAGTCTCGGCAATTCGGTTGAATGATTTGGACGCCGAGGTCGCCCGACATGAATCCCATCGAACACTTTTGGGACTTAATCGAGAAACCCGCACCGGTGACACTTTCGCAATTGTGCACGGTTACAGTGACGGCATGGCTCAATATTTCTGCAGGCGACTTTCAAGACTTGTTGAGTCCATGCCGCGTTGAGTTGCTACGCTACGTTGCTCAAAAAGAGGACCGACACTATGTTAAGAAGTATCGAATGGCTTTTGTCGTTTTATCATCTCAGTGTATTACTTAATGCGTGACGTAGGATAGCTATCTGACAGAGGGGGAGGGGCTCACTGTGATCACCCAGCAACAAGAGGTTCTCAAAAAATGCAGCCGTATTAGCTATTAATTTTATTACTATATTTTTAATTTTCATAATAAACTAGCAAATCCTGCAGTTACTGGATGTATATATGGGAATTGTATGTATGTCCTAACCTCCTCTGTCTCTGTGCACATCTCCTCCTTCACCTTTGTCCATCCCTCGTTCTCCTTCCTCATCCTCCCCCTCTCTCTGTACATCTCCTCCTTCATCCTGTCTATGTCTATTCCCTCCCCCCCCCCTCTACGTCACTCTTTCTCCCTCTCTATAATGGATTCTAGTTTATTGTTGGTGCAAATTCAGATTCCGCAGTAATTTTCTAATCGTGAGGTGATAAGCCGTAAATGCAATTTATCTGTTTTCTGTGAAAACCGACTGCGAAGAAGAAAACAAATCAGCACATTTGATGTATATAATGAGAAAGAGTATTTGTGGAAAAGTAGTTTCTCCAATGGTTTAAATACGCTACAATCATCGTTAAAGCTGATGGGGAGGATGAAAAAAAAACCGCCCATTTTCATAACTGAGCAAAGCAAAGCGTTTTCTTTCTTGCAGTTGGCTTTAACAGAAAAACTGTACATTGTTGTCTAAAAAACTGTATAGCTTATTACCGAACGAATATTTATTGGACAATCACTCAGAAGTTCGAAATAAATAGATCAAGAACATTTCGAGATTTTTGCGAACATCGTTTCCCTGTTATATACTACATATACATGTATATATTTTAAGTATTTCAGAGATATGTAACCTATGTTATTACGGTAATGTGTCATGATTTTAAGTAAATCGGTCAAGAGATTTTCGAGAGTTTTTGGAATAACGTTGCCCCTTTCCATTGTTGTTGTTGTGGTCTTCAGTCCTGAGACTGGTTTGATGCAGCTCTCCATGCTACTCTATCCTGTGCAAGCTTCTTCATCTCCCAGTACCTACTGCAACCTACATCCTTCTGAATATGCTTAGTGTATTCATCTCTTGGTCTCCCTCTACGATTTTTACCCTCCACACTGCCCTCCAATGCTAAATTTGTGATCCCTTGATGCCTGACAACATGTCCTACCAACCGATCCCTTCTTCTAGTCAAGTTGTGCCACAAACTTCTCTTCTCCCCAATCCTATTCAATACCTCCTCATTAGTTACGTGATCTACCCACCTTATCTTCAGCATTCTTCTGTAGCACCACATTTCGAAAGCTTCTGTTCTCTTCTTGTCCAAACTAGTTATCGTCCATGTTTCGCTTCCATACATGGCTACACTCCATACAAATACATTCAGAAAAGACTTCTTGACACTTAAATCTATACTCGATGTTAACAAATTTCTCTTCTTCAGAAACGCTTTCCTTGCCATTGCCAGTCTACATTTTATATCCTCTCTACTTCGACCATCATCAGTTATTTTACTCCCTAAATAGCAAAACTCCTTTACTACTTTAAGTGTCTCATTTCCTAATCTAATTCCCTCAGCATCACCCGATTTAATTTGACTACATTCCATTATCCTTGTTTTGCTTTTGTTGATGTTCATCTTATATCCTGCTTTCAAGACACTGTTCATTCCGTTCAACTGCTCTTCCAAGTCCTTTGCTGTCTCTGACAGAATTACAATATCATCGGCGAACCTCAAAGTTTTTACTTATTCTCCATGAATTTTAATACCTACTCCGAATTTTTCTTTCGTTTCCTTTACTGCTTGCTCAATATACAGATTGAATAACATCGGGGAGAGGCTACAACCCTGTCTCACTCCTTTCCCAACCACTGCGTGCCTTTCATGCCCCTCGACTCTTATAACTGCCATCTGGTTTCTGTACAAATTGTAAATAGCCTTTCGCTCCCTGTATTTTACCCCTGCCACCTTCAGAATTTGAAAGAGAGTATTCCAGTTAACATTGTCAAAAGCTTTCTCTAAGTCTACAAATGCTAGAAACGTACGTTTGCCTTTTCTTAATCTTTCTTCTAAGATAAGTCGTAAGGTTAGTATTGCCTCACGTGTTCCAACATTTCTACGGAATCCAAACTGATCTTCCCCGAGGTCCGCTTCTACCAGTTTTTCCGTTCGTCTGTAAAGAATTCGCGTTAGTATTTTGCAGCTGTGACTTATTAAACTGATAGTTCGGTAATTTTCACATCTGTCAACACCTGCTTTCTTTGGGATTGGAATTATTATATTCTTCTTGAAGTCTGTGGGTATTTCGCCTGTCTCATACATCTTGCTCACCAGATGGTAGAGTTTTGTAATGACTCGCTCTCCCAAGGCCATCAGTAGTTCTAATGGAATGTTGTCTATTCCCGGGGCCTTGTTTCGACTCAGGTCTTTCAGTGCTCTGTCAAACTCTTCACGCAGTATCTTATCTCTCATTTCGTCTTCATCTACATCCTCTTCCATTTCCATAATATTGTCCTCAAGTACATCGCCCTTGTATAAACCCTCTATATACTCCTTCCACCTCTCTGCCTTCCCTTCTTTGCTTGGAACTGGGTTTCCATCTGAGCTCTTCATATTCATACAAGTGGTTCTCTTCTCTCCAAAGGTCTCTTTAATTTTCCTGTAGGCAGTATCTATCTTTCCCCTAGTGAGACAAGCCTCTACATCCTTACATTTGTCTAGCCATCCCTGCTTAGCCATTTTGCACTTCCTGTCGATCTCATTTTTGAGACGTTTGTATTCATTTTTGCCTGCTTCATTTACTGCATTTTTATATTTTCTCCTTTCATCAATTAAATTCAATATTTCTTCTGTTACCCAAGGATTTCTATTAGCCCTCGTCTTTCTACCTACTTGATCGTCTGCTGCCTTCACTACTTCATCCCTCAGAGCTACCCATTCTTCTTCTACTGTATTTCTTTCCCCCATTCCTGTCAATTGTTCCCTTATGCTCTCCCTGAAACTCTCTACAACCTCTGGTTCTTTCAGTTTATCCAGGTCCCATCTCCTTAAATTCCCACCTTTTTGCAGTTTCTTCAGTTTCAATCTGCAGTTCATAACCAATAGATTGTGGTCAGAATCCACATCTGCCCCTGGAAATGTCTTACAATTTAAAACCTGCTTCCTAAATCTCTGTCTTACCATTGTATAATCTATCTGATACCTTTTAGTATCTCCAGGATTCTTCCAGGTATACAACCTTCTTTTATGATTCTTGAACCAAGTGTTAGCTATGATTAAGTTATGCTCTGTGCAAAATTCTACAAGGCGGCTTCCTCTTTCATTTCTTCCCCCCAATCCATATTCACCTACGATGTTTCCTTCTCTCCCTTTTCTACTGACGAATTCCAGTCACCCATGACTATTAAATTTTAGTCTCCCTTCACTAACTGATCAATTTCTTTTATCTCGTCATACATTTCATCAATTTCTTCATCATCTGCAGAGCTAGTTGGCATATAAACTTGTACTACTGTAGTAGGCATGGGCTTTGTGTCTATCTTGGCCACAATAATGCGTTCACTATGCTGTTTGTAGTAGCTTACCCGCACTCCTATTTTTTTATTCATTATTAAACCTATTCCTGCATTACCCCTATTTGATTTTGTATTTATAACCCTGTAATCACCACCGAACTTCACTAATTCCCACTATATCTAACTTTAACCTATCCATTTCCCTTTTTAAATTTTCTAACCTACCTGCCCGATCAAGGGATCTGACATTCCACGCTCCGATCCGTAGAACGCCAGTTTTATTTCTCCTGATAACGACGTCCTCTTGAGTAGTCCCCGCCCGGAGATCCGAATGGGGGACTGTTTTACCTCTGGAATATTTTACCCAAGAGGACGCCATCATCATTTAATGATACAGTAAAGCTGCATGTCCTCGGGAAAAATTACGGCTGTAGTTTCCCCTTGCTTTCAGCCGTTCGCAGTACCAGCACAGCAAGGCCGTTTTGGTTAATGTTACAAGGCCAGATCAGTCAATCATCCAGACTGTTGCCCCTGCAACTACTGAAAAGGCTGCTGCCCCTCTTCAGCAACCACACGTTTGTCTGGCCTCTCAACAGATACCCCTCCGTTGTGGTTGCACCTACGGTACGGCCATCTGTATCGCTTAGGCACGCAAGCCTCCCCACCAACGGCAAGGTCCATGGTTCATGGGGGGCCCCTTTCCATATTAAATATGAATCTACATATTATAAGGTGGCGCTCCCGTTGATGTATAAAAACACATGCGTATTCGCATGCAATGTTGTGTCATAATTTCATAGAAACCGGTGAAGAACGTTTGGAGATTTCGGATTTTGAAAGAAACAAACATTAACATTTCTATGTTTGTAGAGTACTGAATGATAGTACAAAGTTTTGCGTGAGAAGCTATACTGGAATAAATCCAGTGTCACTACCTGCATGGACAAGAATTAAAAGTTGATCTGTAATTTAGTTTTTCGCGAAAGTCTGTACCAAGAGGCATATCGACAAGAAGTGGACTAAACTTTAAAAAACCTGTGTATAATTTACCGGTAGCCAAAACGAAGGGTGATTGGAACCTGGCTGAATCTTGGACACGGCCTTTCATATTCATATTGGTCTCAGGAGTTTTATGAAGAATTTGTTTTAAAAGCTATATTCAAAATCGTGTTTCAGCTTTGTGAGAATTGGTTATATGCAGCATCATTCAGGAAGTAAAGTTTTGGAAGAATTCGCATTGTTATAAAAGGATGCATCCACAAAGCCTGATACCTGTTTTCATAGTAATATTTCTTCTTGTGGAATGCAAATGCAGGAGGCCGTTATTCAATCCCATTAGCTTGGTTTCTTCCATTTCGCAGCTGTAATAGCCTGTGTAAACACTTCTAGCCCAAAAATTTATAGCTTCGAGTACTGCCGGCAATAGTGGCCGGCTATGTTGTAAAACAAGAGCTGCAATTGGTATGGCAGGAAACGTTGCCAGGCAACATTGCCTCGCTCAATTATGGAGACCCGCGTTAACGTAGTTCCAGGTAAGCAGGTCCAATGGTGAGCTCTGACTAACCAGCTTGAGTGAGATACGGTGACGAGGTCCTTATCTATTCTGTGCGTGGCCAAGTTAACCGGCGAAGGCGTACGCCTCGCCCCGGGCTGGCAGACAATTACGGCGGCCGACGGGTGGCTGCGACGCGCCCCGTAATCAACTTGTAGCGCCTCCAGCAGCCAACCGCCGCTGTGCGGACTGTGTGCTTTGTTCCACGGCGCAGACGTCGCATACGTACACAGCGGCTGACGTCCGGGAACCGCCCCTGCAACTACGCCGTATTGTGTAACAAGGAGGAGCCAGCGCAGTCGGTTGTAGGTGCGAGAAAATTGTTCAGCATTATTTTTCGTCAGCCTCGTACCAGAGTCGGACAATAATAGGTCTACCAAAATTGAATAAAGCATTATTTCACCAGTAAAATGTTACTTAACTGCATGGACATAAAATACTCCATAAAGCAATTTAAACTGTATTAACCGTTTGAACACATTACATTACCTTTAATACTTGTTCCATAGATCATAAATGCGTCATTTCGTAATTGTGTGAAATGTTTCATTTCAACGTAATGTTTCTGTACACGACTTACTTATTCATATCAAAAATTCTATTTAGTAGAAGAAATTGTCATTCAGAAATTCCTTTAATTTGTTTTCAAATGCTGGTTGGCTAGCTGTCAGGCTTTAAATGCTGTTGACTAAATGGCAACAGTCTTCTGTGGCAGCACAATTCATCCCTATTCGTGCCAAAATCATATTTACAGTAGTGGAGATCACCGTTTCTTCTAGTGTTGTAGCTGTGCACATTGGTACTATTTTTGAGTGGGTTATTTGTAACACATTTCATAAGTGAATATACATACTGTGAAGGTACTGTGAACGTCCCTAGTTCCTTGTATAAATGTGTGCAAGGTGATCTTGGGTGGGCTCCAGCTACGATTATGATTACACGCTTTTTTTGCAGTGAATACTTTCCCCCTTAATGATGAATTATCGCAAAATTTGATGCCATATCAAAGCAGTGAATGACAACAAGTACAGAAGACAAATTTACTGATATGTTTAGCCGGCCGCGGTGGTCTCGCGGTTCTAGGCGCGCAGTCCGGAACCGTGCAACTGCTACGGTCGCAGGTTCGAATCCTGCCTCGGGCATGGATGTGTGTGATGTCCTTAGGTTAGTTAGGTTTAAGTAGTTCTAAGTTCTAGGGGACTGATAACCACAGCAGTTGAGTCCCATAGTGCTCAGAGCCATTTGAACCACCATTCGAACTGATATGTTTATCATCAAAGTTTGCAGTAACATAAATGGGATAAGTAGCTGAACTCAAACATTTCAGCAGATCATCGTTGCGTTCCTTCCAATTCCATTTCTCATCAATGCATGCACCCAGAAATTGTCAGCATTCTGAATTAGCAATAGACTTCTGTTCAAAGTCTATATTTATCACCCATGTTATGCCATCTACTGTGTAAGGCTTAGAGGTCAGAACAACTATTGTGTAAGCTGTAAATATTTTTGGCCTAATGTTGCAATAGTATCACAGAAATACATGAATTTACACAGTTTACAATTAGAATGATATGACTGTTTTCAAATGAACACATCTCGTCCTCAGCCAGTGCAATAATCCTAATCACAACAACGGTAAACTTCCTTTAGAAAATTGTTTTTATGACTCCCGGTGTGTCAGACCCACCATACTTGCTCCGGACACTGCGAGAGGGCTGTACAAGTAATGATCACACGCACGGCACAGCGGACACACCAGGAACCGCGGTGTTGGCCGTCGAATGGCGCTAGCTGCGCAGCATTTGTGCACCGCCGCCGTCAGTGTCAGCCAGTTTGCCGTGGCATACGGAGCTCCATCGCAGTCTTTAACACTGGTAGCATGCCGCGACAGCGTGGACGTGAACCGTATGTGCAGTTGACGGACTTTGAGCGAGGGCGTATAGTGGGCATGCGGGAGGCCGGGTGGACGTACCGCCGAATTGCTCAACACGTGGAGCGTGAGGTCTCCACAGTACATCGATGTTGTCGCCAGTGGTCGGCGGAAGGTGCACGTGCCTGTCGACCTGGGACCGGACCGCAGCGACGCACGGATGCACGCCAAGACCGTAGGATCCTACGCAGTGCCGTAGGGGACCGCACCGCCACTTCCCAGCAAATTAGGGACACTGTTGCTCCTGGGGTATCGGCGAGGACCATTCGCAACCGTCTCCATGAAGCTGGGCTACGGTCCCGCACACCGTTAGGCCGTCTTCCGCTCACGCCCCAACATCGTGCAGCCCGCCTCCAGTGGTGTCGCGACAGGCGTGAATGGAGGGACGAATGGAGACGTGTCGTCTTCAGCGATGAGAGTCGCTTCTGCCTTGGTGCCAATGATGGTCGTATGCGTGTTTGGCGCCGTGCAGGTGAGCGCCACAATCAGGACTGCATACGACCGAGGCACACAGGGCCAACACCCGGCATCATGGTGTGGGGAGCGATCTCCTACACTGGCCGTACACCACTGGTGATCGTCGAGGGGACACTGAATAGTGCACGGTACATCCAAACCGTCATCTAACCCATCGTTCTACCATTCCTAGACCGGCGAGGGAACTTGCTGTTCCAACAGGACAATGCACGTCCGCATGTATCCCGTGCCACCCAACGTGCTCTAGAAGGTGTAAGTCAACTACCCTGGCCAGCAAGATCTCCGGATCTGTCCCCCATTGAGCATGTTTGGGACTGGATGAAGCGTCGTCTCACGCGGTCTGCACGTCCAGCACGAACGCTGGTCCAACTGAGGCGCCAGGTGGAAATGGCATGGCAAGCCGTTCCACAGGACTACATCCAGCATCTCTACGATCGTCTCCATGGGAGAATAGCAGCCTGCATTGCTGCGAAAGGTGGATATACACTGTACTAGTGCCGACATTGTGCATGCTCTGTTGCCTGTGTCTATGTGCCTGTGGTTCTGTCAGTGTGATCATGTGATGTATCTGACCCCAGGAATGTGTCAATAAAGTTTCCCCTTCCTGGGACAATGAATTCACGGTGTTCTTATTTCAATTTCCAGGAGTGTATTAATATATATTAAGAAAAATAAGCTTCCGAAGACTGAACCTTGTTGGACACTTTTCTTGGTACCTCCCCATTTAGTATACTCTGCTGATTTTAGAAGGCTATTTGTATCATTAATTTCAACCCTCTGCGTCCTTCTGCTTCTCTGCTTCAGTTGTTTCTGCACAAAATCACCTTATTATTAATTTTGTTTAAAGTACCTGTCCCATTAGTATGAAACTATCGATGCTGTTGTAAGACAGGTCCGCGGCTCGTGGTCGTGTGGTAGCGTTCTCGCTTCCCGCGCCCGGGTTCCCGGGTTCGATTCCCGGCGGGGCCAGGGATTTTCTCTGCCTCGTGATGACTGGGTATTGTGTGTTGTCCTTAGGTTAGTTAGGTTTAAGTAGTTCTAAGTTCTAGGGGACGGATGACCATAGATGTTAAGTCCCATAGTGCTCAGAGCCACTCATTTTGTTGTAAAACAAATACATCGATGCTGTTGTAAGGCAAAGACACCTGGTGTTACAATCAGATACTTCTGTGAATGTTGTGGATTCTAGTAGTCCCTTACTAGCGTTCAAAGCAACATTCGCGTGGAGTTAGTGCTACATGATGAAAGGAGATTGAGATATGCAGTTTTTTTCTTTTGTAGTAGCCACAGTGACGAGATCACTGACATTAAAACTAAGTATACCTAAAGTAATTGTAAGGTGAATTGGCGTTTGTAATACCTAAAAGAATGTCTAAATGGAACCACTGGGGCAGTACGTAGTTTTGATACAAAATTTATTAAATTTTTGTCTCGTTTTTGCTTGTTATTTGGGATTATAATTTGTTCTAAGCACTATGAGTTAGTCGTAGTTTCGAAGTGTGGGACTGTCATGAAAAATTGCAGATTTGCTTCCAAATCTATCTCATGAAACGGTGGAAGGTGGAAAATTATATATCCCATAGCTTCCAAAGTCAAACAACTTTAAAATATCGATTGTTTACTTTTTGCCCATTTTTACATTTTTTCGACCCCCACTATGACAATAAAGGTTAATTTTGTCCAAAATTTTAAACTTGTTTTCCAAAGTGATACCACCTTTATAAAACCATTGGGTGTTTCCTTCATTTTGCCATTGCCTTCTTTCATTCGTTAATTACTGTCATAGAAAAGTTAATTTTGTGACCATTTAAAAATGTATTTTTCACACTGATGAGACTCTTTTAAGTGTACAGTCTACACTTACGACAGCGGAATATCGGAGAACAATTTATTTTGGAACTGTTTCACCTCTTATCTATGGTAATATGCACATCAACGAAAGAATTAAAGCGGTCTGATATGTCATGCAGATGTGTTGCTATTGTGATTATTCCTTTACAGAACAGAAGGTCACGCCTGTCATTGTTTGTAAACATAAATGCTGTTACCATGAGCGCCAGCTACAGGTAGAACGCTGCACTAGAATGGATTGCAGCATTTCAGCTGAAAGTAAAGCACCAATGGAGACGCAGTTAGAGACATATGTGCAACAGAAGAGTGCGCGTTTAACATGCCACGAAGGACAATCACCGCAAATTATCGGATCCACTTCATCACATTACACGTAGAAGGCTTGTCAAACAGGGAAATTGTGCATTGGAGTCAATATGACGTGGTGCGTACATGGAATCAGTTCCAGTTAACAGGTAGCGTTGAGAACTAACTCCGCACAGCTCGTTCATGTTCACCTGATATCCAAGGGCAGAGGTCTCCAGAACTGAGTTCGTTATTCGAAGAGGCCACCAACGTCATGTATCGCATGAATTTGTTAGGGCACGATAGCATGACTCGTCGGGTGTTGATTACGGACGAAATTCAGTTCTGTGTGTGCCCCGATAATCATAGGCAACGTGTCTGCTGACAAGAAGATGATGCTGAACCCCTCAATTACTGTACCCCTCAAGTGCAAAAAGATAGTGCTGGAGTAATGTTCCAGGGTGGCATTACGAGGGACCACTGTACACCTCAGCCCGCATCTCGTGGTCGTGCGGTAGCGTTCTTGCTTCCCACGCCCGGGTTCCCGGCTTCGATTCCCGGCGGGGTCAGGGATTTTCTCTGCCTCGTGATGGCTGGGTGTTGTGTGCTGTCCTTAGGTTAGATAGGTTTAAGTAGTTCTAAGTTCTAGGGGACTGATGACCATTGATGTTAAGTCCCATAGTGCTCAGAGACATTTTTTTTGTACACCTCTCGTGGTTGTTGAGGGCGGTCTTGCTGCCCTAAGTTACAGGGCCAGATTATCCAATAATGGGACCGTATCGTCAACACCCTGCTGAAAAGGTTATGTCCATGGTTGATAACTCGCGTACGTGTCGTGCTTTTCTCGTGGACACGTTCCTCAAGCATGCCAGAATTACGAGAATGGAACAGGCCGCCTATTCTCGGACTTGATACCAATCTAGCGTGGGTGAGATCGACTGAAACGAGCTGTTTTTCGACAACGAGCAAGTACTCTGCATGACTTACGCAGAATCTCCATTCAAGAATGTTACAATTCGGACCAGGGCTGACTTGATGATAACATGAAGCCTGCAACCTTGAAATAGGACGTTCCACCATGTTTTAACGTTGTGCAGGAGTGCTGCCAAAAAGCTCTCACGGGAAACAGACGATACTGTAGATATACAAATGAATTTTTTCATTTTTTATTTATTTATTTTATTTATTTTTTATTTAATGATCTGGACGCATTGCAAATCAATGTATGGCCTCGCGTTTGAAATAAAAGACGATGCAAACCTTTTGTTGATGTATGTAGTTGTGCTCTTGTTTCTGCCACAGCCTTGAAAGAAAAGTGCACGTCAGAAACCGAAGTTATTTGTTAAATGGAGATTTGAGGAATAATGACTATTAACTGATAACTTCGCATCATGTGTTTAATGTGAAGAAATCCACTTACATTGTAAAATTGCAGCAAAAACAGCAACGAAAGGGAAATCACAAAACATATGGTCGTAAGCACTTCCTTAAAATTCCACTTGTGTCATCAAGTGTTCGAAAGACTAACCGCTACTGCAATATACGTAACGCATTCTCTGATGCAAGGACATCTGGACAAACCTTGAATCTCGCTGCACCAATGCGATGTTCCCAATCCTCTTGGATCGCCAGAACTTATGCAGAGACTTCATCTTTGAGTCTACCCTAGAGAAAAATGTTTAATGTCGTCAAATCAGGCAGAAGTGCACCAAACGTTAACGCCTTCACGACAGACAGAATGAAACTACATTTCTTCTGTGACCGTTTTACACTGGTATCGCACTGGTGAAACACACTATTTCCTTCGTAACTGACATTGCGTATATCCTTATGTTTGTATGAAACCACGAGGTTCCACGTAAAAGACCATAGTCGGCTGCTTGTTCAAAACAGGAGAAAGCTTATTTTTAAGAACTGCAATACCTGCGAAACTAGTGACCTGATTTTGAAGAGTGCAAAGCGAAGGACGTTGTGTTTTATAGGGCGACGACACTACCTTAATACATTTTGATAAAGCGATGTTGATACCTACATATACAGGAGGAAAGGTACATATTTTGGCGAGTGGTAGCATTACTGATTATGGAAAAAGAAAAACCTTGATGTAGACATATGCCCTATTCCGAATGGTTTCCGATATAGAACACTTTTATTGTGGATTTATATTTATTTTCTGTATTATTCATTGTCATTGTTTACAGCGTACCACAGTAATATAGAGGAAGTTGAGACGAACATTTTGATACAGGACGCTTGTTGCTATCAAGTCGGGTAACTACCTCAAACTGGCCTACAAGAGGTACCTAAGCTACAGCGCACGCTTGTCGCTTTAGTAGTTTTCAATATTCCCGCGGTCTCTGCGCGTAAATTGTTATTCCTAGACAAAAAATAAGTAGTACATATTTTGTACCATATTTAATTTAGTTTGATTGTGTACGGAGACACGTTTTCGTTGCAGTGTGCATTTTTCGAGTTATTAAGGAAAAACGTACAAAAGTGATATTAAACGTGTTCTATCACGGAAACCATTCGCATATGTCCATATGAAGTATTTTGTTCAGAATCACTAATACTATCGCATCTCAAAGCATGTATCTTTCCTCCTCATTCATCCTGAATAATTGTAATCAATGTGTGTGTGTATGTGTGTGTTCCCCATCTTCTCTTAAACCACTGGACCGGTTTCAACAAAACTTGTTGCACATATCAATTCCAATTTCAAAATCATCGCTGAGGGTATAAGAACCAACCACCTATCATGGATACGGGGGTGGGGTGAAAATTCAATGTAGTTATCGACGCGTTAGTAACCATACTTTATTCATCTAGTACTTCAGAATAAGAGCACTTAGTGGCTTGAAACAAAGTTTACACATAATTTGAATCGTTTGCGAAACATTTTTTCGCTGACAATGCCAATAAAATTATGAAAGAAATAAAGTTTATCGCTGGCAACATTTTCGCTGTTCGTGCAGTGAAGCCATAGCATCAGGCACGCCGTTTGAATTTATTATTTCCTTACTTTTAGCTCTATTCAAAACATGTTTCTCATACAATAGCCACATATGGCACTTGATGGGACCTGCTAAATTATATCATTCTACAGCACATAGTTCAGGAAATATATTGTAATAAATATTAAATTGCGTGAAAATGAAAGAGCAGATTAAAATTCGCTAGAGCTACGGGTGAAATATTTGTCTAATCCGTATGAAATATGTTACACATACGTGAAATATGTTTGAGATATGCGTTCACGGGCAAAGCCAGGGGTATAAACCTCATCCTAATACCCTGGATCGATTTCAACCGAATTTGGTACATACATTAATTATGATCTGGAAATAAGTACTGTAGGAGTGAGAACCACCAGCGTCCTATTGGGGTGAACGTGATAACGTGGGCCGGCCGCTGGTGGCTGAGCGGTTCTGGCGCTCAGTCTGGAACCGCGCGACCGCTACGGTCGCAGGTTCGAATCCTGCCTCGGGCATGGATGTGTGTGTTGTCCTTAGGTTAGTTAGGTTTAAGTAGTTCTAAGTTCTAGGGAACTTATGACCTCAGCAGTTGAGTCCCATAGTGCTCAGAGCCATTTGAACCATTTTTTTTTTTTTTTTTTTTTTTTTTTTGATAACGTGGAGCAAGCAAGAGGGAGGAGGATACGGATAGGAAGGAAGAGGGAAAGACGAGATAGACCAGATGCACATGGACAGAGGGGAAGAAGAGATGAACAGATAGAAGGGGAGGGAGGAATGGACAGAGAGGAAGTTAACAGAGAGAGAAAAGAGGAAGAGATGGACAGAGAGAGGGCGAGGAAAAGACAGGAAGAGAGACAGGGAGAAGGAGCTGAACAGAGAGAGGGAGAGAGGAAATGGACAAAGAAAGAGAGGAGGTGGAACAGAGAGATGAGAGGAGAAATTGGACAGAGGGAGATGGACAAGGAGAGAGACAGAGAGAGAGAGTGAAGAATGATTTGGACAGAGAGAGGGGATGGATTAACAGAAAATTGTAATAAATCCGTAACCACGGCAACGCGGGGTGTAGATACGAAAAGAGACTATACGTCATTTAGTTAAGACTGCCACCCAATATTCAACGGGATTAAACCGAATTACGATACCTTAGACGGTTCTGGAAATATTTGATATGCTCAGCTTAATCACCTGCATCTTCATAGCAATATCGTGTGGGTGTTATACGACCGCGATTTCTTGCTAACAGTTATAACTATAGAGGTTATTCAGAGACCGCTACAAGTCATAGTGTTTTTCTCATTTCAGTTCCCCTCTTTTTCATCTCTGTTTTTGAAAACACCTGAAAGTCTCTACCGTCTCCGCTCTCTTTATCTGTGTTTTTAAAATATATCTGTAACAGGAAGAGAGAGCCGATTTTCACAAGTTTTAAATAGTCTAACGCGAACGTTAAAGCAAACTTTGCGACTATATGATTTCCAAGCACAGCGTAAATTTTGGAACTCTAATACACTCCTGGAAATTGAAATAAGAACACCGTGAATTCATTGTCCCAGGAAGGGGAAACTTTATTGACACATTCCTGGGGTCAGATACATCACATGATCACACTGACAGAACCACAGGCACATAGACACAGGCAACAGAGCATGCACAATGTCGGCACTAGTACAGTGTATATCCACCTTTCGCAGCAATGCAGGCTGCTATTCTCCCATGGAGACGATCGTAGAGATGCTGGATGTAGTCCTGTGGAACGGCTTGCCATGCCATTTCCACCTGGCGCCTCAGTTGGACCAGCGTTCGTGCTGGACGTGCAGATCGCGTGAGACGACGCTTCATCCAGTCCCAAACATGCTCAATGGGGGACAGATCCGGAGATCTTGCTGGCCAGGGTAGTTGACTTACACCTTCTAGAGCACGTTGGGTGGCACGGGATACATGCGGACGTGCATTGTCCTGTTGGAACAGCAAGTTCCCTTGCCGGTCTAGGAATGGTACAACGATGGGTTCGATGACGGTTTGGATGTACCGTGCACTATTCAGTGTCCCCTCGACGATCACCAGTGGTGTACGGTCAGTGTAGGAGATCGCTCCCCACACCATGATGCCGGGCGTTGGCCCTGTGTGCCTCGGTCGTATGCAGTCCTGATTGTGGCGCTCACCTGCACGGCGCCAAACACGCATACGACCATCATTGGCACCAAGGCAGAAGCGACTCTCATCGCTGAAGACGACACGGTTCCATTCGTCCCTCCATTCACGCCTGTCGCGACACCACTGGAGGCGGGCTGCACGATGTTGGGGCGTGAGCGGAAGACGGCCTAACGGTGTGCAGGGCCGTAGCCCAGCTTCATGGAGACGGTTGCGAATGGTCCTCGCCGATACTCCAGGAGCAACAGTGTCCCTAATTTGCTGGGAAGTGGCGGTGCGGTCCCCTACGGCACTGCGTAGGATCCTACGGTCTTGGCATGCATCCGTGCGTCGCTGTGGTCCGGTCCCAGGTCGACGGGCACGTGCACCTTCCGCCGACCACTGGCGACAACATCGATGTACTGTGGAGACCTCACGCCCCACGTGTTGAGCAATTCGGCGGTACGTCCACCCGGCCTCCCGCATGCCCACTATACGCCCTCGCTCAAAGTCCGTCAACTGCACATACGGTTCACGTCCACGCTGTCGCGGCATGCTACCAGTGTTAAAGACTGCGATGGAGCTCCGTATGCCACGGCAAACTGGCTGACACTGACGGCGGCGGTGCACAAATGCTGCGCAGCTAGCGCCATTCGACGGCCAACACCGCGGTTCCTGGTGTGTCCGCTGTGCCGTGCGTGTGATCATTGCTTGTACAGCCCTCTCGCAGTGTCCGGAGCAAGTATGGTGGGTCTGACACACCGGTGTCAATGTGTTCTTTTTTCCATTTCCAGGAGTGTATATCATATCTGCATCTTCATTTCTTTACGCTCTTCATATTTTCATGTCGTCATGTTTTTATACTAACACATACATAACGCTGCGTTACTCTCTTATTATTATATTATGTAAATAATCCTACGTTGCTGTTGTGAAGTATTCCCCGAGCACTAAAAACTTTTTGACGAGATTTTGCTGTTCATTTCATTATTGTCCATTGTATCAAACAATTGCCCAATTTTGCTTCTAGCAGGGGCCAAACTGTATGCTGATTCAGTAATTGTTGCATTTAAACTTTTTAAACAACTACACAAAGCCAAAGAAGTATATCTAGAAGTGAAAACGAAGGGATTCCAAGTGAATGAACTGCGACCTGAACGTTGCCAGCATTGGCGAATCACCACAAGTGTTTTCGCAGTCACATTCTGTTTTCTGCAAGCAAAACGCAAGTTCAATTGTCGAGTGTATTGGAACCGAGACATTCCGCAAAAATTTTTGGCTAAATAATAAAGGTGTAAAATGACCTTCCGATACTACATCTACTATAGAGTACTGACAAGACTAATAGCGTCGCCGGCCGGAGAGGCCGAGCGGTTCTAGGCGTTTCAGTCTAGAACCGCGCTACCGCTACGGTCGCAGGTTCGAATCCTGCCTCGGGCATGGATGTGTGTGATGTTCTTAGGTTAGTTAGGTTTAAGTGGTTCTAAGTTCTAAGGGACTGATAACCTCAGAAGTTAAGTCCCATAGTGCTCAGAGCCATTTGAACCATTTGAACTAATAGCGTCAATTGGAAAGTGTTGTGGCGTAGTAAGACAACCACGCCACTTGGAAGTAGCCGAAAGGCACGCGTTAACTCACGCAGGCTAGTAGATAGGTCTGAAACAGGATACGTAATGAATGCTATAAAGAAAAGTACGTAGCTCCTGGAATACTTAACTTTAATCCATCCTTGTGGTACATCGCTCTTGACGATACAAGTGAGACTCTTTAGATACAAGCTATGTAATGCTAATGGCGCCTTGCTAGGTCGTAGCTATTGACTTAGCTGAAGGCTATTTTAACTATCTGCTCTGCAAATGAGCGAGGCTTCGTCAGTGTGCATCGCTAGCTAAGTCGTCCGTACAACTGGGCGAGTGCTATTAAGTCTCTCGAGACCTGCCGTGTGGTGGCGCTCGGTCTGCGATCACTGTCAGTGGCGACACGCGGGTCCGACATGTACTAATAGACCGCGGCCGATTTAAAGCTACCACCTAGCAAGTGTGGTGTCTGGCGGTGACACCACAGAAAGGATCTAATAAAAATGACAAGCTGTGTCCTATTTGCATCGCTTATCATGATCCCCGCAATAATTATGCAGCATTCTTGACGGTTGTCCGCTTCTAGCATCGCTTCTGTAGGCGTTACAATACTTGCCATTTGGCATTAAATGGAATGCTTTTCATAAATCGAGCAGTTTGATACATTAAACCGCTACACACTCACACACACACATTTCGCTATACGTTACGGAGAGTGCTGCTTCTCTGTAGTACAGAATACTCATAATGCTCCCACGCACAGCGTGTCTATTTGCCAGCAGTTCGCCGCAACAGTGTAAACATAAGTGATAAATAGGACTCAGGCGGTTCACCCGGGCGAAAGTGAAAAAAAAAAAAAAATTCCACCGAGTAGCTGGCCACTAGAGGGTAATTGGATTTTAAAAATGGACAGCGGTTTTTTCAGGGCAGTTTTCTTTAGCTCGTTCTCGCGGTAACGGGCGCCGTCAGTTTTCTCTGTAAACACCTTTGCATCCCAGATGCTTGACGTTGTTTGCAACGTCTATATATTTATACTTATTTTTGTTAATATCTCTTTAGAACTGCTTTAGGAGCTAACGAGGATAGCTAACTACTAACGGGGATACATAGTAACGGAATAAATGATTCCTTCAGCTGACACAAATTTTCAGCGTGTTTGACCAGAAAAGAGCCTGTAGGATGCATTTCCACTCTGCAGAGGAGTGTGAACGGATCTGAAATTTTCTGGCAGATTGACACTGGGTTCCCTAACAGTATCTCAATGTGAGGCTCTCGCTTTTTGCCGGTATTTTGCCTTTCTCTACCAAAGTTTCTTCCCATGCCCGATATGGCACATCTTGGCTGTCTCCTAAAATGCCTTCCATGTCTAGCTTCTTGTACTATATTCCTCAAAGTTTTGTTATACTCGTCATCGAAGCAATTCAGACGGGAACCGTTAGATTTGTTACTAGTAGGTACGATTAACATGTGAGTATTATGGGGATGTCTGGTGAATGCTAATAGGAATCCGCGGAGGAAAGACGACGTTCTTTTCGCAAACCGCTATTGAGAAAAATTACAGAACTAGCATTTTAAGGTGACTGCGGAGCTGTTCTTCTACTGCCAGTGTTCATTTCGCATAAGGAGCACAAAGCTAAGGTGAGAGAAATCAGGTAGACAGTCGTTTTCCCTCCACTCTCTTAGCGAGTGGAACAGGAAAAGAAATGAAACTTCCTGGCAGATTAAAACTGTGTGCCGGACCGAGACTCGAACTCGGGACCTTTGCCTTTCATTCAGGAAAGGAAATGACTAGCAGTGCTATACGCTACCCTACGGCGTTCACCATGCGGTCGCTTCCAGAGTATATACGTAAATGCAGATGTAGATATTTTAATACAACGACAAACCTCATTTAGAACTAATGGGGCATCTCTTCGGAATTTTAACCAGAACAATCTTCGATTTTTAACAGATGGTGTTTGAAATGGATGCACATTAAGTGTATGTTCAATCTATTGCATCTTTGGCAATACCGAATTTCAACCTCCTTTCGAGTACTGCCGCATCACTCTGTTTCTTTGGATGGATCAGGATGGTGGTACAACAGTCAAAAACTGGGCAAAGTTATCTTTATATTTATTGCGTTTTATCAATTTATTGTGCTCTACTGTCAGGTGACACCGACTGGCCCATCCAAGCATGACTCACAACTTGCTCTCTCTGCATCACTTCTGCCTTTACCTCTTCTCCTATCTTCCATGCTTCTCTGATCCTCCTGCTTACTTTGCGGGACTGTTGTTGTTGTGGTCTTCAGTCCTGAGACTGGTTTGATGCAGCTCTCCATTCTACCCTATCCTGTGCAAGCTTCTTCATCTCCCAGTACCTACTGCAACCTACATCCTTCTGCATCTGTTTAGTGTATTCATCTCTTGGTCTCCCTCTACGATCTGCGGGACTAGCAGTCCTTAAACTGAGAATATAGTGACGAAATGGCAAAGCCACAACCTAGGGCATTGTTTATACGAGATATACTGTGTGTAACAGGTAAAAGTTCAGAACGTACCCTAGTACGTACACACGTCAGTGTGATGGATATTTTTTATATGTGTCTTCCTACTGCCTTAATAGCTGTAGTTATTAGTCTCCAAATGAAGAAAACACTGAAAAAACATTATTCAGGACACTGTTCTCAGTCTCCCTGCAACACGAGGAACGAATACTGTAGTCTTGCGTTCCGACAAGAACTGAGCTCAAATGCTATTGGCTGTGACATTCTCATAGGAACCATCCAGTAGTTTGTCTTAATTAATTATTTATTGTAACCAAGGGCAATCAAATTCTGGGTCGATGGAGGGAAATTTGAACGCCACTCCAGCCGAATAAGGAGCGTTCCCGTGGCAGGTACGTTCCGTTTCACTTGAGTCTCGTTAGATCCTAGATACCCTTGCTACAATAACCATGTATCTCCGTCGGTTATGGCGTTATTCCATTTGAAACAGTGAAACGCACAGTTGATTCACACAGTCAGCTAACTACTTGTGGTATTGTAGTGGCGTTCACTTCACCTTTTAAATGTGACAGACGGGATGGGCTGTAATGGTAGATGGGAGAAAAATTTTGGTAGAGAAAGGCGAAAACATCGCAAAATGAATAGCGTCATCTTGAGGTCCCAGTTGGGAACGCAGTTTTAATAGGCCAGGATGTGTGTGCTTCATTTTGCTACACTTCTAATATTCTTACGGTACATCATCTGATGGTGTATAACTCCTCTTCCGACTTCATTAAACCTAGCTTTCAATGCAAGAGTTCCGCAATTTATTATTGCCAAAGAAATTTGCTTCAAGAGCCCTAACCTACAGTCTTTCTTAAGTTTCTTACCAGAGTAATACGTATTTATAGCACATCCAGTACTGCATCATTCTGCTGATATCTTGCATAACGTATTTGTGCATGTATGCTCTCTATGCCGCAGGTAACTCCTCTCTGCTTTGGCTCTTGAACAGAAAAGAACGTATTGTTTTATCCTTCTTCAGACTTTACAATCGTACACTCAGACGAACTTGGATCTCCAGATTCTGTTCCCGTCTTGCTTCCGATAAGTTTCCATTCCATCAAGTAGGGCGCCCTTAATCGAAACCAACGCTACCGGTACCGACTCCGCCATCATGGAGCGAGCTGAATTCACAAGTTGTTTGCAAGCTCTGCAAACTACATCCTGAGTAACAAGAAATTCCGGACTTTCCAGTATTAAGCTGAAAGAGGTTTACCTTACACAGTTCGGATCTCTGCGAACTGAGAAATGCTGCATCGCCTTCTAAGGAATTGAATAATTCGAACGACGTGTGTGTGTGTATGTGTGTGTGTGTGTGTGTGTGTGTGTGTGTGTGTGTATGTGTGTGTGTGTGTGTATGTGTAACTAATTATTATTTCAGACATTAACTTATTTACTCTGATGCGTTACGATCTCATTATTTTTGTGAGCCCAATGTCCCAACTGTGGCTGTCGGTACTGGAAGAAGACCGTGTGTTCGTGATGTTACGTCTGATTATATAAGTTAAAGAAAATGATAGGCTGGTGAAGGGAATTACAGTTCCTTGTTAACAATACGTATTATGATTCTTTAAATGCCTTCTGATACAAAACTCGGTGGATGTTCCATACAGTAATTGGACTAACTAAAGCGAATGTGCCAATGTTCACCACTTTATTATGAATAATGCTTGAAAGTTTACTGATAGGATTATTCCCATACCTCTTTATTAAAGGATCTAGTTGTGTACCCAGTGTTCAACAATGGTTCAAATGGCTCTGAGCACTATGGGACTTAACATCTGAGGTCATCAGTCCCTTAGAACTACTTAAACATAATTAACCTAAGGGCATCACAAACATCCATGCCCGAGGCAGGATTCGAACTTGCGACCGTAGCAGTCACGCGGTTCCGGACTGAAGCGCCTAGAACCGCTCGGCCACCGCGGCGGGCTGTACCCAGTGTTGCCCAGGCACGTATTTCTTCCATGCTTCTGTTAGTCCATCGCCTAGTGTTCATCTTCTCCATCCCCCACTCATTGTCCAACTGATACATCCTACTTTGTCGATTGCTCCTCCTCCCACCTATGTCCATCTGTTACTCCCCCCTCTGTCCATCGTCTCCCTCTTCCTCTTTCTATCTCCTATTCTTCCTATCCCTGTTCATCTCCTACACTTCCCTTTCTCTGTCCAATCCCCCCTGCTCCCCGCTTTGTGCAACATATCTTCCACATTTCTCTCCCCGAGTTATCAGCCCCACCACAATAGAAGGTTGCTGGTTCATAATTCAAAAATATTTCTGCCCATATAGTAATATGTGTACCTCGATTGGTAGAAATCGATTCAGAGGTTTAGGGGGAGCTTTTTCACCGCGGTATTGCCAGAGCACGCGCACGTCACATATATTTCACATATCTCACACATTTTTGTATACATCTTTCACCCATATCTCTAGCGAATTTCCCCCATCAGTTTGGTTTTCAAGCAGCTAAATATTTATGACATCATACCTCCTGCTGAACTGTGAGTCGTACAATCACATAACTACCTCCAGTGGTATATATGAATATTGCCAGGAAAATCTGTTGAGAGTAATGTTGTTTGAAAGTAATAAATTTAAACATAAAGCGTGATACAGTAGTTTTACTGCATTAACAGTGGATATACACTGTATCAGATGGGCAGTCAGTGGGTGGGGGGTGGGGGGGTGGGGGGGGGATGAATAGTAGACGGAGAAGTAATAGAAGCTTGGAAGAAATGGGCATCAGGGCAACACTGGGTACACGACTAGCTCTTTTAATAAATAGGTATGAAAACAATCCACCTACCAGTAAACTTTATTATTCAGAACGAAATGGTATATATTGACACATTCTCTTTAGCTAGCCGAATTACTGGAGTATCAGTGTACATGGACATTCAACGTGTTTCCTGTCGGAAGATATTTAATAAATCATGATACATATTGTCAACAATGAACTGTAATTAGCCTCATCAGCTTATCCTTTTCTTTAATTTCTATAATCAGACGTAACATCACGAACACACAGTCCTCTTCTAGTACGGATAGCTACAGTTGACACATTAGGCTCACAAAAATAAAGATATCGTAACACATCAGAGCAAATAAGTTAGTGTCTGGAAATAATAATTAGGCGCACATTCCTCCAAATATCCCGTCGGACCTTCTTTTGCACGGCGTAGCGCGGCAGCCCAACGTGACGTCGACTCAACAAGTCGTTGGAAGTTCCATGCCCAGCAGAAGTATCGAGCCAAGCTGCCTATATAGGCGTCCATACCTGCGAAAGTGTTGCTTGTGAACGATTTTTCGCGGCGCGGGATTAGCCAACGGTCTAAGGCGCTGCAGTCATGGACTGTGCGGCTGGTCCCGGAGAAGGTTCGAGTCCTCTCTCGGGCATGGGTGTCTGTGTGTGTTTGTCCTTAGGATAGTTTAGGTTACGTAGCGTGTGAGCTTAGGGACTGATGACCTTAGCAGTTAAGTCCCATAATATTTCAGACACATTTGAACATTTTTAAGCATTTTTAGAACGAACTGACGTCTCAGTTATGTCCCGTATATGTTCAATGGGATTTATATTGGGCGATTTAGGTGGCCAAATCATTCGTTCGAACAGTCGAGAATGTTCTGATACGGCGGAATGTCATCCATGAAAATTCCGTCGTTGTTCGGGAATATGAAGTCTGCAGGTAGTCTCCATGTAGCCAAACATAACCATTTACATTCAATGATTAGCTCAGTCGGACCAGAGAACCCGGTACATCCAATGTAAGCACATCCCACACCATTATGGGGCCACGGTGCCGATTTAACAACTTGGGTCCATGGCTTCGATGGGTTTGCGCCGCACTCGAACCCTACCATAAGCTTTTACCAAATGGAATCGGGGATCATCTGATCAGGGCACGGCTTTCCAGTCGTCTACCCAACTGATATGGTCACGAGTCCAGGAAAGTCGCTAAAGGCGACGTATTGAGTTTGCAAAAGGACTCACTACAGTCGTCCAATGACACAGCCCATTAACGCCAAATTTCGCAGCACTGTCCCAACAAAAACGTTCATCGTATAAGTCCCACGTAGATTTCTGTGATTATTTCACATATTGTTGCTTGTCTGTTAGTACTAATAACTCTACGTAAGCGACGCTGCTCTCGGTCGTTACGTGAAGGCCGTCGGCCATCTTGGAATACTGAATTCTCTAATCATATCCGAAATGGGATGTCCCATGCGTCTAGCTCCTAAGTACTATTCGGCGTTCAAAGTCAGATAATTCCCTTTGTGCGGTCCTAATCAGGCCTGAAACTTTATCCGATGAATCACCTGTGTACAAACGACAGCTCCGCTAAGGCACTGACTTTTATACCTTGTGACGTGATACTATCGCCATCTGCATATGCACATGTCGTGTGTGGTATGACGTTTGTGACTTCTGTCACATCAATGCATAGTAAGCGTTTTATCATTTTCTGGGATACCAGCGAGAAACACTTTCGTAAAGGTTTCAAAATGCGTGTAAAGTTGATTACAAGGAGGGACTGAGTGCTGTGATTCTCAAAGACTGGATGAATGTAATCTGGCTATTTGCGCGTCATGAGCAATGCTCTATTTTTACCCCAGCCCAAACCGCCCTTGGGAATAAGGTGGTTCTTTCCAGACAGTATGATGTGTATACCAGTATTGGTTAAAAACAGTCTTGGTTGCAATTTTAGTTTCTTTTTTTATTTTTCAACGACGCGTTTCGCCTTATGTAGGCATCTTGGGGTTATCTTTTCTAGATGGACGTGAGACACCAAGATCTGCATAACTCGTTTCCTTTCAGAGGAGCGAGTAACAGAATAAAATGGGGTCATTATGCTTACTACCTGAGCCTTGGTGTCTCTCGCGTCCACCTAGAAAAGATAACCTGAAGATGCCTAAATAAGGCGAAACGCGTCGTTGAAAAAAAAAAAAAAAAAAACTAAAATTGCAGCCAAGACTGTTTTAACCAATACTGTTAAGCACTGGTTTGCTGTATGCCACATGTGGATTGGAAGAATTTCGATATGTATACCATGTTTGTTCGTAATCGATAAATTGGTTGCGGTGGAGACTTGGAACATAACGCGCGTGTATACATCCACTTTTATAATATGTATGGATTACCAATAGCGCCTGTGACCTCGTTTCTACCTCTTAATAAAGCTGCCAATTTTTCCCACGTACGCTGCCAGAAGAACCTGCCCTACGTATACTGCATGCTTCGCAACACGACGCTGGTCAGCGCACAGCTTGCTGTCGCGTACAGGCGCGGGTCACCGCCCGGCTGTCCCGCCCGAGTACCCAGTGACCAGCAATGTCAGGACGCACCTAATTGGCCAATTTGGAGTGGAAGCGCACGGCGCACCGGAAATCTCCGATAATGCCAGTCCGAAATCTCTCTCAGCCATAAACAGATTTCCCGGAAATAAATTGCAGGTCACACGCTCTCCCGTAGAATGTTGTGCTCAAAGATTCGCAATTAAACTATTCAAATAATCCGTAGTTCCGGATGGTCCTAAATTAATAACACCAGTAGCCGCTACAGATCTTCCAATAAATTCAACTTCCCTAGGAGATTTTTCTTATTTCGCTTTACCTTACATGCGGCAAGCGCCTTATCAACAATACATCTGCACTGCGAGCCTCTTCAGTTTAGTTCTGTCCAGTGCACTGTTTGCCCATTTTGTGTTGATGTTTATCCTAAGTGTATCGCAGGTTCGAATCCTGCCTCGGGCATGGATGTGTGTGATGTCCTTAGGTTAGTTAGGTTTAACTAGTTCTAAGTTCTAGGGGACTAATGACCTCAGAAGTTGAGTCCCATAGTGCTCAGAGCCATTTGAACTTAAGTGTATCCACCCGGATATTATTCCGCCACGTTATTTTGGATATTCCATTTCCTCTCTTTCCCTCTGTCGTCCTGCAGAACATTGTTTTAAGTAGTCTGTTCTGTGTCGTTCTTAATCCGTGACTATCCCAGCTCAACAGACTCTTCTTTAAAATCTCGACAAAGTTACGTTGTTGGTACAGCTGTCGTTCTTAATTTTTTTCATGTACTACATTGCATGTTATTTTGATCAATAACAGCTACAAAATTTTTCTTGAGTATTTTCCTTTCGAATATTGTCGACAGAGCACAAACAGACTGACAAGCCAAATCATTAGACCACTGCTGTGGCCTGCTGTCGTTGCGGGCACGTGACGCTGAAACAAAAGTATGAATGTGGAACAGACACGGAGAGGGTTCAGCCTAGCGAAGACAGGGGCTGCATAGGGGTAAATTCATTGAGATAAGCGACTTTGACAAAGGTGACATTATTATTATTACCCAGAGCCTGTCAACAAGTATCTCGAAAACATCATAGCAGGTGAAACGTTCTCGTGCTAATGTAGTAAACATCTATGGAAAGAGGAAGAAGGACAGTGTTACTATCACTGGCGCTAAATGGTTGGACTCTTCACAGAACGTGGGGTTCGGATTCTTGTCTGCTCTGTAGAGCAGGATAGGTGGCGATGTGAGGCATCTCTGTGGAAAGAGCACAATACTGGTGCACGCATAAGTGTTTTGGAGCTCATCGTTCATCGTGCATTGTTGAACACGGTGCTCCGCAGCAGATGATTTCTTCACACGTTGGCCCAACGATATCGTCAATCACGATTGCAGTGGATCACTGGAAACGCGTCGCCTCGTCAGATAAATCACGATTTTCCTACACCAGGTCGATGGTCGTCTCCATAAACGCCGTCATCAGTGCAGGTTGGTAGGAGCAGTATTATGCTGCGCTCGCATGGGACCTGTGATAGTAATCGAAGATACGCTAACAACTGTGGACCACCTGTACCCCTGCATGCTTGATGACTTCGCCACCGGCGATGTCATTTTTCAGCAAGATAATTTCCTGTATCTCAAACAACGAGGAGCATGATAGCGTACACTATGTGATCTAAAATATCCGAACACCCCCCAAAAACAAATATTTTTGATATTACGTGCAATTTTCTGCAATCTACTGCCAAGTACTCCATATCAGCGACCTCAGTAGTGATTAGACATCGTGAGAGAGCAGAATGGGACTCTCCGCGAAACTCATGGACTTCGAACGTGGTCAGGTGATGGGGTGTCACTTGTGTCTGTACGCGAGATTTCCACGCTCCTAAATATCCCTAGGTCCACTGTTTCCAATGTGATAGTTAAGTGAAAACTTGAAGTGATACGTATGGCACAAAAGCGTACAGGCCGACTCCATCTGTTAACAGACAGAGATCGCCGACAGTTGTAGAGGATCGTAATGTGTAATAGGCAGACATCTTCCCAGACCATCACACAGGAATTACAAACTGCATCAGGATCCACTGCAAGTACAATGACAGTTAGGCGGGAGGTAAGAAAACTTGGATTTCATGGTCGAGCGGCTGCTCATAAGCAGCATATCACGCCGATACATGCCGAACGACCCCTCGCTTGGTGTGGAGTGACGAATCACGGTACACAGTGTGACGATCCGATGGCAGGGTGTGGGTATGGCGAATGCCCGGTGAACGTCATCTGCCAGTGTGTGTAGTGCCGACAGTAAAACTCGGAGGGGGTGGTGTTATGGTGTGGTCATGTTTTTCATGGAGGGGGCTTGCACCCCTTGTTGTTTTGCGTGGCACTATGACAGCACAGGCCTACATTGATGATTTAAGCACATTTTTGCTTCCCATTTTTGAAGAGCATTTCGGGGATGGCGACTGCATCTTTCAACACGATCGAGCACCTATTCATAATACACGGCCTGTGGCGCAGTGGTTACACGACAATAACATCCTTTTAATGGACTGGCCTGCACAGAGTCCTGAACTGAATCCTGTAGAACACCTTTGGGATGTTTCGGAACGCCAACTTCATGCCGGGCCTCACCGACCGACATCGATACCTCTCCTCAGTGCAGCACTCCGTGAAGAATGGGCTACCATTCGCCAAGAATCTTTCCAGCACCTGATTGAACGTATGCTTGCGAAAGTGAAAGCTGTCATCAAGGCTAAATGTGAGCCCACACCGTGCAGTATTCCAGCATTACCGATGGTGGACGCCACGAACTTCTAAGTCATTTTCACTCAGGAGTCCGGAGACTTTTGATCATATAATGTACTTACATTGATGCCTTGGCCACGAAATTCCCTTGATGTGAATTAAATGGAACCCATATGGGCCGCTATGATGCGCCGTCACCGCGTACACAAATCAGGGAGCCGCTGTTGAAGGAAATTACACTTCTAGTGCGTGGACATCTGGTACGACATACCTCCACAACCCTACCACAGACTTTCGAATCCATGATGCATAGAATGGATGAGGTATTGCTTTCCACAGATGATCCAACCAGTTATTAAGCAAATGATCATAATGTTTTGGCTCATCATTGTAAATGTTTTGTACAATCCGTTGGATATATCGACTCATGTAATACTCGTTTCGTAAAAGCCGGCGAGCTATCACAGAAATTTAAGTTCAGCGCAGGATTGAGACAAGAATTTTATTTGGTGCCTACCCTCCTCATAATGATTTTGAATGAAGCGAATAATTGGAAAATGAAGGGGATAACTTGAGAAATGAATACATGATGACACTCTGTTCTCCCTAATTTTCGCCGAAGATCAGGTAATTTTCGCCAGGGAAGACGGGAATGTATAATGTACATTAATAAAGCTTGAGAAGAAATATTAACAGTAGGGCATGGAAGTAAACTTCACAAATACAGAATACTTGCTAGTCGGAGGTGTAGGCGATATGGGTTCTCGTTATGGATGATTCATTTGTAATAAAGTGTTGTCCACACACAAATATTTATGGATATGGCTTGAAGCAACGAGACAGTGTAACACGGAATCGGAAAGGCACTGATGACAGTTAAGCAGCTATACTCCATTATATGAAATAAAAATACATTAAATAATTTGGCAAAAGGAGGATGTATGAAGCTGCAGTTGTGAGCATTGCTTTCTATGGTGGTGAACTCTAGAAAGTATCCAGGGTTAATAAGAATTTGAAGGTAATGGAGCTTTGAAGACAAAGTTTTAGAGTAACAAGAAGAAACAAGAAATGAAGCACTGCGAGAACATACGGGGGTTGCCAAGGGCAGGGTTGCCAAAGGCGTTGTAGCCACACCTGAGAGCAAACGCTTGATATGACACGGAAATCTTAGAAGAATGACAGAGGAAATGTGGCTTTCTAAATTATGTCACTGGAGACCTTCATCTCACAGAACAAGTAGGAGTTCCGGCTACCTAGGGACAATGGTATATGACATGCTGTGCAGACGTAGCCACGCAATAAGAAAAGAGGCAAGATACAAGAAGATTGAAGCCTGAGTATGAGGGACGACCCACGCTCAGGAAACCTCAAGAAAAAGGAGGAAATTGTATTAAGTTTTTCTTCAACTTTCTTTATAAATGTTAATGCTTCACGTCTTTGTGGTGTTATCACTGAAGGAGGTGATTCACACAAACGAATTCCAGGTTAGTACTAAGTGATCGTTATATTAAGACAGTGGTCCAGCTACAAAGTATTTTATTCGCTGCTCGCATAAGAGCATCTTTTTCTATATATGTCCTAAAAAGGCTCTCTAAGTACTTGAAACAGTCAACTGTCTTGAACTGGAATCCATCTGCAGTCAGGAGCACATCAATTAACTTCTCTTTATTTATGGCCATATATTCTTTTAATTTACGCGTAATCCTGTTCGCGTCGATTTTTGCAATAATTTTGCACTATTCTCACTAATTATGTTTTGGAACTACTTGTTACATCATCTTCGTAGGTAAATCTGGTAATGTTCACCCCCGGCAGTTTTATCCCTTGTGAATTAGAGTTAGTAAACTCTCTATCCCCCCCATGAACCATGGACCTTGCCGTTGGTGGGGAGGCTTGCGTGCCTCAGCGATACAGATGGCCGTATCCTAGGTGCAACCACAACGGAGGGGTATCTGTTGAGAGGCCAGACAAACATGTGGTTCCAGAAGAGGGGCAGCAGCCTTTTCAGTAATTGCAGGGGCAACAGTCTTGATGATTGACTGATCTGGCCTTGTAACATTAACCAAAACGGCCTTGCTGTGCTGGTACTGCGAACGGCTGAAAGCAAGGGGAAACTACAGCCGTAATTTTTCCCGAGGACATGCAGCTTTACTGTATGATTAAATGATGATGGCGTCCTCTTGGGTAAAATATTCCGGAGGTAAAATAGTCCCCCATTCGGATCTCTGGGCGGGGACTACTCAAGAGGACGTCGTTATCAGGAGAAAGAAAACTGGCGTTCTACGGATCGGAGCGTGGAATGTCTGATCCCTTAATCGGGCAGGTAGGTTAGAAAATTTAAAAAGGGAAATGGATAGGTTAAAGTTAGTGGGAATTAGTGAAGTTCGGTGGCAGGATGAACAAGACTTTTGGTCAGGTGATTACAGGGTTATAAACACAAAATCAAATAGGGGTAATGCAGGAGAAGGTTTAATAATGAATAAAAAAATAGGAGTGCGGGTGAGCTACTACAAACAGCATAGTGAACGCATTATTGTGGCCAAGATAGACACAAAGCCCACGTCTACTACAGTAGTACAAGTTTATATACCAACTAGCTCTGCAGATGAAGAAATTGATGAAATGTATGACGAGATAAAAGAAATTATTCAGGTAGTGAATGGAGGCTAAAATTTAATAGTCATGGGTGACTGGAATTCGTCAGTAGCAAAAGGGAGAGAAGGACACATAGTAGGTGAATATGGATTGGGGGGAAGAAATGAAAGAGGCTTGGTTCAAATGGCTCTGAGCACTATGGGACTCAACTGCTGAGGTCATTAGTCCCCTAGAACTTAGAACTAGTTAAACCTAACTAACCTAAGGACATCACAAACATCCATGCCCGAGGCAGGATTCGAACCTGCGACCGTAGCGGTCTTGCGGTTCCAGACTGCAGCGCCTTTAACCGCACGGCCACTTCGGCCGGCCAAATGAAAGAGGAAGCCGCCTTGTAGAATTTTCCACAGAGCTTAACTTAATCATAGCTAACACTTGGTTCAAGAATCATAAAAGAAGGTTGTATATCTGGAAGAATCCTGGAGATACCAAAAGGTATCAGATAGATTATATAATGGTAAGACAGAGATTTAGGAACCAGGTTTCAAATTGTAAGACATTTCCAGGGGCAGATGTGGATTCTGACTACAATCTATTGATTATGAACTGCAGATTGAAAGTGAAGAAACTGCTAAAAGGTGGGAATTTAAGGAGATGGGACCTGGATAAACTGAAAGAACCTGACGCTGTAGAGAGTTTCAGAGAGAGCATAAGGGAACAATTGACAGGAATGGGGGAAAGAAATACAGTAGAAGAAGAATGGGTAGCTCTGAGGGATGAAGTAGTGAAGGCAGCAGACGATCAAGTAGGTAGAAAGACGAGGGCTAATAGAAATCCTTGGGTAACAGAAGAAATATTGAATTTAATTGATGAAAGGAGAAAATATAAAAATGCAGTAAATGAAGCAGGCAAAAAGGAACACAAACGTCTCAAAAATGAGATCGACAGGAAGTGCAAAATGGCTAAGCAGGGATGGCTAGAGGACAAATGTAAGGATGTAGAGGCTTGTCTCACTAGGGGAAAGATAGATATTGCCTACAGGAAAATTAAAGAGATCTTTGGAGAGAAGAGGACCACTTGTATGAATATCAAGAGCTCAGATGGCAACCCAGTTCTAAGCAAAGAAGGGAAGGCAGAAAGGTGGAAGGAGTATATAGAGGGTTTATACAAGGGCGATGTACTTGAGGACAATATTATGGAAATGGAAGAGGATGTAGATGAAGACGAAATGGGAGACAAGATACTGCGTGAAGAGTTTGACAGAGCACTGAAAGACCTGAGTCGAAACAAGGCTCCGGGAGTAGACAACATTCCATTAGAACTACTGACGGCCTTGGGAGAGCCAGTCATGACAAAACTCTACCATCTGGTGAGCAAGATGTATGAGACAAGCGAAATACCCACAGACTTCAAGAAGAATATAATAATTCCAATCCCAAAGAAAGCAGGTGTTGACAGATGTGAAAATTACCGAACTATCAGTTTAATAAGTCACAGCTGCAATATACTAACGCGAATTCTTTACAGACGAATGGAAAAACTGGTAGAAGCGGACCTCGGGGAAGATCAGTTTGGATTCCGTAGAAATGTTGGAACACGTGATGCAATACTAACCTTACGACTTATCTTAGAAGAAAGATTAAGAAAAGGCAAACGTACGTTTCTAGCATTTGTAGACTTAGAGAAAGCTTTTGACAACGTTAACTGGAATACTCTCTTTCAAATTCTGAAGGTGGCAGGGGTAAAATAAAGGGAGCGAAAGGCTATTTACAATTTGTACAGAAACCAGATGGCAGTTATAAGAGTCGAGGGGCATGAAAGGGAAGCAGTGGTTGGGAAAGGAGGGAGACAGGGTTGTAGCCTCTCCCCGATGTTATTCAATCTGTATATTGAGCAAGCAGTAAAGGAAACAAAAGAAAAATTCGGAGTAGGTATTAAAATTCATGGAGAAGAAGTAAAAACTTTGAGGTTCGCCAATGACATTGTAATTCTGTCAGAGACAGCAAAGGACTTGGAAGAGCAGTTGAACGGAATGGCCAGTGTCTTGAAAGGAGGATATAAGATGAACATCAACAAAAGCAAAACGAGGATAATGGAATGTAGTCAAATTAAATCGGGTGATGCTGAGGGGATTAGATTAGGAAATGAGACACTTAAAGTAGTAAAGGAGTTTTGCTATTTAGGGAGCAAAATAACTGATGATGGTCGAAGTAGAGAGGATATAAAATGTAGACTGGCAATGGCAAGGAAAGCGTTTCTCAAGAAGAGAAATTTGTTAACATCGAGTATAGATTTAAGTGTCAGTAAGTCGTTTCTGAAAGTATTTGTATGGAGTGTAGCCATGTATGGAAGTGAAACGTGGACGATAACCAGTTTGGACAAGAAGAGAATAGAAGGTTTCGAAATGTGGTGCTACAGAAGAATGCTGAAGATAAGGTGGGTAGATCACGTAACTAATGAGGAGGTATTGAATAGGATTGGGGAGAAGAGAAGTTTGTGGCACAACTTGACTAGAAGAAGGGATCGGTTGGTAGGGCATGTTTTAAGGCATCAAGGGATCACAAATTTAGCATTGGAGGGCAGCGTGGAGGGTAAAAATCGTAGAGGGAGACCAAGAGATCAATACACTAAGCAGATTCAGAAGGATGTAGGTTGCAGTAGGTACTGGGAGATGAAGAAGCTTGCACCGGATAGAGTAGCATGGAGAGCTGCATCAAACCAGTCTCAGAACTGAAGACCACAAAAACAACAACTAACTCTCTGTCTATCTTCTCTAAGGCAAGCTTCAAAACAAAAGGTGAAATGGCTTCCCATTTTCTCTGTTTAGTTAGAATTTTCAGTTTTTTGATGGGTTTTTATACGACAAAAAATTTTGTCTATACAAGTTTTAACTAATCATTTTAGAGATTATTTCAGATTACCATGTTATGTGGGTGAGCTCTGTCGGCGTGTTTTATAGGCCTTGCCGCAATCTACAAACATATGCAATTCCCACACGTTCTCAGTTACTTGTCTCAGAGTGGTAAACGATCCACTGTGCTCCTACTTCTGCGGACATTGCACTGGTATTCTCCGAATAGTTCTTCAGTTGTGGGAGTTAGTTTGCCTAGTAAACAAACTGATAGGATTTCGTTTCATCCAGTAAAGCAGTTCCTCACACGACAGTTCATCAAGCTAATCGAAAAGTTATGTCCAGCTTTTCGTACAAACCAATGCTTTTAGAGCAATCCCTAGTTCACGAAAGATACGGCGAACAAACATAAGGGAAAGTAATTCATACATGATGGATTTCATAAGCTGGTTCGCCCGAGCAAATCACGTTGGTTGAAAAACGTACGTAAAGTTTCTGCCATACAGCAAACGGAAGAGGGTTGTAACCTTGGAAACATCTACATGTTCATCATTCATACTTAAGTACCTCGCAGACGATACATCGAACCGCTTTCGCACCATTACTCTGCCCTTTTCACTCTCGAATAGTGGGCGAAGAAACGAGCTCAGGTGTTTCTTATTATATTACAATGATCATTTCTCTGTAAGCAATGAGCGTCAAAAAACATTTTCGAACTTGGGGTAGAAATTTGGACTAATCCCGGCGGAACGAAGAAACTTTTTGTTTAAAGGATTACGACTTCAACTCGAGTATCATATCCGTAACTCTTTCTCTCTCCCTCTCTCTCTCTTTCTATCTCTCTTATTTTACGACATTGCAAAACGAATTTCCCTCCTTTGACTTTTTCGATGTCCTCCGTTGTGATAGGGACACATACAATGCAGCAATACTCTCGCAGAGAACGGACAAGTATAACGTAGGCAGTGTCATTTTGGGTTTGTAGCAGTCCTTGTTTCACCTTCCCCATAATATTATGTATGTGTTAGTTGTAATTTAGGTTGTTCGTAATTGTTATTTCTAAGTATTCAGTTGATGTGATAGCCTTCATATTTATGTGATTTGTCATGTAAACGAATTTTATTGGGTTGCTTTCCGTACTCACGTCTGTCATCTCGCACTTTTCAGTATTTAGGGTCAATTGCCACTACTCTCACACTCGGATAACTTGTCTGAATCACTTTGCCATTAGTTTTATACTTCTGATGGCCTTACTAGACGGTAAACGAAGGCATCATCGCCAAACAATGTAAGAGAGCTGCTCAGATTTTTTCCTCAACCATTTACGTAGATTATATTAGTAACAGTAAAGGGCCTATAACACTTTATTGGGAAATGCCAGATGTCATTTCTGTTTTAGTGGATAACATTCCATCAGTTACTACGAACTGTGACCTCTCTGACGTAAAATGACGAATCCATTCGCACAACTGAAATTATACACCATATGCACGCAATTTTATTAGAAGTCGCTTTTGACGAACGGTATCGAAAGCCTGCTGGAAATCTACAAATATGGAACAATTTAAAACCTCCTGTTGACAGCACTCACTGCGTCATGAGAATAAAGAGCTTGTTGTTTTGAACAAGCAAAATGTATTCTGAATCCCTGTTTACTGTATGTCAATCTATCGGTTTCTTCAATTCATAACACAATACATGTTCCAAAATCCTACTGCAAGTCGACGTCAGTGATACCGAAGCTGGAAGCAATTTTACAGAGAGTGTTTCCGTACCGAGAAACCGTAGAGACCGACGTGTCTGCACTCGGGAAGATTCTGTCCGCTTTCGTGTTCGCTTAAGCGTGGAATAGTGTCAATGACGACTGACATGATGGTTTTTCCGATCGAATCGATGCTTGGGAAGCCCGTGATTCGTTTTCAATGTTCGCAACTCCCGCCATTTTAAGGGGAGCAATTAATTTCACTTTATTTGGAACAAAGACTGGATATTGACTCGCAACTGTGTCCAGTGCTGAGTACTTTAGAACAAGTCTTCATGATTTTCAAAACTATTACTTCTGCCTGTGAATTTGTCTCAGACTACACTGCTCAGTTAAACTACATCAGAGATTTCTTTATCGCCCTGGTTACTGACAACTCTGTATAATTCTTAAAGAGTTAGAGCATTTCATTTTCGGCGAGCTGAAGTGTGAACCTGTGGACTGAAGGTTATTGGACAGTGCGTTCTCCATTACTTTCTGGCTGTACTCACAAATAGATTTCAGGTCCTTGTAAGAGGCTGTAATATCCAAAAATCACACAAGACTACCAAACATTTCAACGTATATAACTAAAAATAACAAACTAAATATTTTGCCCCACAAGTTTACTGCCTTCGGACACCATCAAAGGCTTAAGTACTCTAAAAATGTCAGGTATGTAGTGTTCCCGTTTAGGTTGTAATGAGTTGTATCCATGTTCTAGATATGCAAGAACATATATTTTGCAACAGTAACTTTCCATGTTCAGTATTGACGTATTCATGGCTCGAAGCATTTTTAATGTATGTTAATAGAAGATATAAGAAAACGTTCCACAAATAGAAGTACCTTAGTATGAAAGGAAAAAAAATATCTACATAGTTTCTTAACAACCTAATATTCCATTATCTTTGTATCAGGAAAAATTATAAGAAAATATGTATTCACCGGAAATATAAAGTTGGTTATTCTGAATTTACATACGTGATCCTGCGTTAATAAGCGTTCTTATTCTGATACATATTGCTCCCACAATGATTAAAAGGACAATATTTTCTTACGTGCCTCTTAAATTACATATTTTTAAACGAGTTGTTTCAGTTCTTAATTTGTAGACTTTCCTAATTTTCTCGAGTTTGCAGAATATATCTTCCTGAGTTACAGCAGGTTCATTTTAAATAAAAGGATAAGATAATTTGTAAATACCTATGATACAAAGAAAGCCTTAGTCATCTGAATAGGTTAACGGAGACACTCAGGGACGTTATTCGGAAAACACAAGAGTGCTGGGCCTAATGAAATGGAAACGCGTCACCGAAAATGTAATTGTAGCCATGTGGCGCAGCGAAGCGTAAACTAATTTCACGGGCCACTGCGTTCAAATTTTAACGAAATCTTTTGTTGATGGTGTGCCCTGGTGTTGCGCTTCGCAGCTGGTGGAGCGAAAGAGCAAGTGGACTACATTAACGAAAGACATTTCGTATTTACTTTAAGGGTTTTTTCACTGATTTGGTTGCATACTTAACACTAATAGTAATTTATACTATAACAGCTGCAGCTATCAGAAAACATTTCATTTGCATGGATTGCGAAATGATGTGCGAAGAAATAGCTTCACGAAGGGCATATTTGCAATGTGGAATTAAATATTATGTGATTGTGTCAACTGAAGCGCAGACAAAGATGCAACTTACCCCAGCTATGTAGCCAAAAGCAAAAATTTTCAAAATAATGAATTCCTACATTATTCAATAACGTTGTTGTGAGTCAACGAAGAATTTCGTTATTTATCTAATACCCTTTTATGTCCCAGACAGTTTGTCTTTTCTCCAGTATGAGGACACTTAAATCTAAATAAACAAGCAAATGTATTGGTAAAATTCACAATGGAGTCTATCTAGTGCCTTTCAATGGCGAGTTTAATCGATCATGTACGATACGAACCACTGTACTTTCATTAGTGGGTCAAGTTTACCCAAGTGCCTTCAAAGGGGTGTCAACAGAAATCAACATTTATGGGAGGTTATTCTTAACTGAAATTTGAAAAATTGTGGTTACACGTAGGTAAACACCCTTTTTGATCACCTACATCCATTCATGTCCATTGTGCATTCCTACGGAGCTGGACAATTCCAGCAGGACAATGCTACACCCCACACATCCAGAATTGGTACACAGTGGCGCCGGGAACTCTCTTCTAAGGTTAAACACTTCCGCTGGCCAGCAAACTCCCCACACAGGAACATTATTCAGCATATCTGGGACGCCTGTGAACGTGCTGCTTAGAAGAAATCTCCACTCCCCCCCATACTCTGATTCATTTATAGACAGCCCTGCAGGATTTATGGTGTCAATTCTCTCCAGACACAAGTCGAGTTGAGCACTTCTGCGTGCTAGCGGGGGCTCTACACGATATTAGGAGGTTCGCCAGTTTCTTTGGCTCTTCAGTGTATGTTGTATTATGTAGACTTTGTTAAAACGCCTCAAAATCTTTCAAGTTTTTTGCGGGGTAGATTGTGCTGAGAAGTAATTGCTAAGAACAAATGTCGATATATTTCGCTGTTTCACATTTATTTTACATAGAAATTAGCCAATCAAGCCGTTGCTTGTGCAAATTCAAGCGCCATTATTGTCAGTTGTTCTCCTAGCCAAAAGAAGAAAATGTTTGGCGGCACCGTCCCTACGGACCTCTTGAATTTGCGAGGGCAGTTGACGCATTGACTATCTTCAATGCTATTTAACTGGAAAATTGGTGCTACATACAGAACTTTTTTCTTAACAATTATTTCTCACCACAAGCTATCCTGAAACACCCAGATAAACTTTCCAGACCGTATCTGACCATCCTATATACAATACAATGAAGTAACTTCTCCATGATTTAACAAAGTCTGCATATGTTCATAAGTAATTATGCACATGTTCTACGACTGTTTTCAACTATAAACGCAGTATAACCTCACACAGGTACAAGTTTCTGTCGTGTTGACATCTCAGTAACAATGATTCCATGTGGTTTAACGGCCTGGTGCAAATCTTTCAATTTTAAGCCACTTGTATGTTACTTGTATGTCCCTAACCTACATCTTAGCGTGGAATCAGAATCACGTCTCATTCCTGCCAAATTTTCGCATCACTGAAGGGAGAAGCGTACGTTAAATGCAAACTAAAAGTACCAGGACCGGCTGTATGACAGTGGAGGTCCTTCAATAAGCAACAGAAGCCCTGATAATAATGCTGTGCTTCGAAATGTGTACTGGCTATCTAAAAACGCTGTTTCAAAGACGATAAGTGGATCTTATTGATTTCTGCTCATTTATCCGTCTGGATTTTGCCAAGAACATCGACTGTGATTACCGTGAACTGAATGTATTTTTCGTTGTTTCCATTACAAGCGAATGAGAAGTTAATAAGATCACTCCACTCCTGTTACGACTGGTATATTGACAGAACTAGCGGAACAGCAGAGCTAAATACCATCAAGCAACGTAATACATCATATTGAGGTTTTCTTCTGAAAACTCATCACTGGCGGAAAATAGTGTTGGGGAAAGAGACATATTGTAACTGCTATTTTACTGGAACCTGATGAGTGCTCACAAAATATTTACAGTCATCAGTTTTCTTGACACACTTCAAGTTGTCTTATATCTCATTGATTTTATGTCTCCAGATCTTCTATGTTTAAAGTCGTCGACAGTGGGTTTTGTAATCTCTCTCAATCCCTATGATCATTTGTGTTGTGTACATAGTTCCGCATAGTCAGCGCATACACAACTTTCCCAATAGAGCACGCCCTGCTAAGCACAACAGCGCAGGCACAGCACTCGTCTGTCTCCGCATTACGAGGTGGCGCTGCCTTAGAGGCGGACCAAATTCTGCTTCCGCCGATCCGCGTGTTAATATGTCATGCAGCCAATGAGATTGCTGCTAACGTAGAACCTTTTCTCCTTGTGGATCACACTCGCGCAGTGATACCTGAACGCTCGAGGTATTATAACGAGTGTACAGACCTCCGATTAGTCAGTCTGCATCAGTCTGCATTAGTCTGCATTAGTCTGTAGTCAAGTTTCGGTCTGCGCCTAATTAGATTATCATATTCGTGTACATAGCCATGAAGAGAAATGTATAGACTGTCAAGTATGTGTGAATAAGATTAACGTACCAAGACCAAAGGAACTTCAGATTGTCAATTGTAAACAGCACCCAGAATCAAGTTACGTAATATCTATGATTTTTATTATTTTAATAAATGTGTGTGAAAATTAATCAAGTTCTGTTTAAAGTTGGTCACTGTCAACCTGCTACTCTAAGCGTGCAAGTGGCATTTCTATCGTCTGACCTAACAGCAGAAGATAAACACGCCACGATAAGACCAGGAGACATATTGCTGACACTCGCCTACTTCGTTAGAGCGACAAGTCAAATAATCTGATGGTGTGTGTACCGAAGGTCTTGCAGTACGCACACCACAATTTGTTTCAGAAATAAACGATGAACTCTTCCTCGACGCCTTAATACACTTCCCACTGACGACTTCCCTGAGTGAGGTGATGTACTTAGTAAGAGTCTGTGACCATGAACAACATCCTAAAGAAGGACTTTTCTGAGAGTTTCCCAAGGTTGTACGAAAGTTTTGTGTGTTGTACTCAAGTAGGGAGGACACAAAGTGCAACACCATTTTAATTTTCCTCAACTTTTTTTTAAATTCAGCCTCAAAACCTTTTGGACTGATGAGGTGGAACTGGAATATACCGGTACATGGAGTGAACATGAGCTGCACAAAATGAAACTTCTTTCTTAAGCGTAGAGTGGTTCAGAAGTGACTTATCTATGCTATGGCATAAGGTTCAGCCGTGGGCGCGCTACATATTTTGAGTATCCTTACATACCTAGCCCACACACATACCATTCGAATGGCCAGCGGATCTTGCAGACGCCATTCTTAGGCATCCAAACACTTTGCATTTAATATCTGGAAATAATTTCGCTTAAGGTTTTGAAGAGATTAGCGCATGGCCGTTTGGCTTGTTTACAGAAAGTTTCATGATCCAGATTCACTACCTTTAGGCTATATGAAAAAAAAAAAAAATATCTGGTGCAAGTAACACCCATACCATGAGGGTTCCGTGCAAACTTAATTATGTATACAGACAGTTCATGCATTCCAGATATGGAGTCTTCATGATGTTTGCCTGTTATCGACACTGAACTGTCCCAGGTATTCCAAGACTTTGGAGAAGGTTTTAATTTCAAGTTTGACGACACATAACAGATGACAAAAGAATTATTTTTTCATGTAACATAACAACAAATTCACAATTTTTTTTCATTTCCACGTACTTTGAAACCTTGCTTCTTGCCAAATTTCATGAGTCTAGATCAACGCTGTAAGTTGATGAATGAGATCTCGAGTATCAAAATTTGCATCATAAATGGCCGTGTCTTTTGACTGTGTTGATTTAGAAGCTTACTTTTATTACACGGCCAAGGGATCTCAGATCTTAATATATGACGTAAATTCCAACTTGATATGTCTATCCGTTCCTGACAAAAAATATGCTTAAAGGCGGGTCCACACTGGGCGCGCCGCGCCGCGCCGTGCTGCGCCGCGCTGCTGCACCCCGCGCATAGCTCCGAGGCGCGCACTGTGTTCCAGTTGGAGCACGCGCACCGTCTGAAGATCGAGCGAGCCAAGCCCCGTCTAAGCTGAGCGCGCGCAAACGCGCCATTTCCTTTGATGTACCGACAACAGCCGCGCCGCGCGGCGCGGCGCAGCGCGGTTCGCCGTCCACACTGAGCGCGCACAGCCGTTTTGCGCAGCGCGGCGCGGCGCGGCACGCTCAGTCTGCACCCGCCTTAATAACCGGAAAAACAGATAGGCAGCCAAGCAGACAATAAATTGATTATATAAGGTTTTCTTTTTTTATTGACTGAGTCACAGAACCGTAAAAAGGGATAAATACCGACAATGTTAGGTTTCATTACCGCGCTACGTCATATTTCTGGATCTGTTTTAATAAGTTACACTACGGCGGCACTGTAGAACACTAATGTGGAAGTGTCACGACATACTTCGAATTTGGAGCAAAAAAGCAGTGATTTATCACACTTTGAAATATTTTTAAGGAAGAAAGTATTCGGTTTTCACTTCTCATATTATCTTTTTAATCTTTGTTCATTCTTACGTACACTAAAATGTTAATCATTAATAATTATTACCCATGCCGTAGGTACAAGTAGTGCAATTTCATATTTGTGATTAGTCTGAAATAAGCACAGTGATTTAGAGATCTGTATAATACAGTGATAATGATTGAGATTGCCCTACGTAAATCTCATCTCATGGTATAATCAGCTGGAATTGTATATACACTCCTGGAAATGGAAAAGAGAACACATTGACACCGGTGTGTCAGACCCACCATACTTGCTCCAGACAGTGCGAGAGGGCTGTACAAGCAACGATCACACGCACGGCACAGCCGACCCACCAGGAACCGCGGTGTTGGCCGTCGAATGGCGCTAGCTGCGCAGCATTTGTGCACCACCGCCGTCAGTGTCAGCCAGTTTGCCGTGGCATACGGAGCTCCATCGCAGTCTTTAACACTGGTAGCATGCCGCGACAGCGTGGACGTGAACCGTATGTGCAGTTGACGGACTTTGAGCGAGGGCGTATAGTGGGCATGCGGGAGGCCGGGTGGACGTACCGCCGAATTGCTCAACACGTGGAGCGTGAGGTCTCCACAGTACATCGATGTTGTCGCCAGTGGTCGGCGGAAGGTGCACGTGCCCGTCGACCTGGGACCGGACCGCAGCGACGCACGGATGCACGCCAAGACCGTAGGATCCTACGCAGTGCCGTAGGGGACCGCACCGCCACTTCCCAGCAAATTAGGGACACTGTTGCTCCTGGGGTATCGGCGAGGACCATTCGCAACCGTCTCCATGAAGCTGGGCTACGGTCCCGCACACCGTTAGGCCGTCTTTCGCTCACGCCCCAACATCGTGCAGCCCGCCTCCAGTGGTGTCGCGACAGGCGTGAATGGAGGGACGAATGGAGACGTGTCGTCTTCAGCGATGAGAGTCGCTTCTGCCTTGGTGCCAATGATGGTCGTATGCGTGTTTGGCGCCGTGCAGGTGAGCGCCACAATCAGGAGTGCATACGACCGAGGCACACAGGGCCAACATCCGGCATCATGGTGTGGGGAGCGATCTCCTACACTGGCCGTACACCACTGGTGATCGTCGAGGGGACACTGAATAGTGCACGGTACATCCAAACCGTCATCGAACCCATCGTTCTACCATTCCTAGACCGGCAAGGGAACTTGCTGTTCCAACAGGACAATGCACGTCCGCATGTATCCCGTGCCACCCAACGTGCTCTAGAAGGTGTAAGTCAACTACCCTGGCCAGCAAGATCTCCGGATCTGTCCCCCATTGAGCATGTTTGGGACTGGATGAAGCGTCGTCTCACGCGGTCTGCACGTCCAGCACGAACGCTGGTCCAACTGAGGCGCCAGGTGGAAATGGCATGGCAAGCCGTTCCACAGGACTACATCCAGCATCTCTACGATCGTCTCCATGGGAGAATAGCAGCCTGCATTGCTGCGAAAGGTGGATATACACTGTACTAGTGCCGACATTGTGCATGCTCTGTTGCCTGTGTCTATGTGCCTGTGGTTCTGTCAGTGTGATCATGTGATGTATCTGACCCCAGGAATGTGTCAATAAAGTTTCCCCTTCCTGGGACAATGAATTCACGGTGTTCTTATTTCAATTTCCAGGAGTGTACATTCACTGGACTGATTGACTGGTCGTCCCACGTTAACAAATAGATTATCTAGAACTTACCTCAAACAATATAAGTATACAGTCAGATACTTTACCTCTAACACTATTAAATCTTTACGACGATATGTCTCGATGTTTTTCATCACGCTGCATGTCTCTTTATTAGTGGGGTAACTACAACTAGACATTCGCGGTACTTGCGTACGAGAAGCAGCTTTTCCTCATTTGACCTATTTTGCTTTGAATCTGTAACCGCACCGCAACAAGTGATGAAAAAGCGTTATGCGAAGAAAGTGTGATATTATCCGTTTGTTTTTGGTGGCTTACGCAGTACGCTGATCTCACCACAAATATGCGTGCTCTATGATCGGCTAGCTACCGCGATAGAGAGAGCAGCATCTATTGCTCTGCTTTAAAAAATGAATGTGAGAATATTTACTGTAAGGGGGTAATAACCTTATTAAAAAACTTTTGATGTAAAATGTTAGCGAGTAAGTCACTAGCATACTGTTTTGCGTAACGAACAGTGAACCACCCCGTTTAACAATTACGTGAGCTGCGAACAGCGAGAGACGATTCTGGGATTACAACTGTCCAAATGAGACAGGAACTATAAAGCACATGCATCTGCTTACGTTTTTCGTTTGAGATTGTACTTTATTTGAAAGAACTATCTGCACGCAAAACGTCTACCGAACACAACAACAGTAGGTCGACAGACTTGAGAATTCTGGCTGTGGTAGAGTTATCAGGAGATACGGATACTTCAGTAATGAGACTGGCCATGCCCATATTGCGACTACCGAGAAAAAATACTTGAATACATATCTTTGTTTCTTTCAAATACTACAAATAACATACAGGAAAGAATCGTTTTATTATATTTGTTACAATAGCATCAAATTTATAAAATTCTAGTTATGAAGAAATTTCTCTATCAAAGACACGCTCACGAAACCAAGTTTATGACTCAAATCGTACAGAAATCAGGATTTTGAGGAAACTGGACAATTTACGCATGGTATAGAGTCATTGGAGAAATTTTTGAAGCACACAACAAACTGTCTGCATACCCAAACATTTACGAAAACATAGTATTTCTTTTTTTAATCGAACTTAAGTTGCTGGCTGATCAGTTTTATTTTCAGCAAAGTACCTCTTATCTTGATTGTTGATTCTCTCTTCTGATGTTGGTTGGGGTGCAATGGGTGATACACAGGTGGTAGGAAAAGAAGCAGTTTCTTAAAGCCCTTTACCTTTGCCCATGTGGTTACATTTCCTTCTAGATACACTGCCATATGATCAGGCACGCCTATTGGCAGAGAATGACCCGCCTTGTGCCTATCAAAAGTCTCACTCGTAAACCCTTCCATCTGATGCGTGGAGAATATGAATTTGGTTTTTATTAAATTGGTACATTCTATACGAATCCTCTGAATTTTCAGACGATTTCATACGTACAGACGTTATTTACTATCAGTAGTCTTCTGTCGGGGATCGATCTGATCTTTAAACGACTTGAGGAGTAACATAAAGTGATTTTTCTGCATTCTGACCGCTTGAATTCCATTATTGTTCTTCCGTCCAGAGGTCAACTACAGAGACATTATTTTTGATGCAGGCTTTCTCAGTGACAGAAAAATGTGCGTAATGTCATATGCTATAAAACATACTCGTTGCAAACTTCTCGTCATTTTGCTAAAAAGATTACATCCTGCGACAGATATTAGGAAATTCACGTACTTTCTCTCACAACTGTTGGAATACGTTGCAAGACGGGTTCCGGAACAAGCTGTGCAGTGAAGAACATGTATTATCCTTAACAGTATTATTAACTTTATTACTACAATATCAATCTATGCCAAATGCAGTTTTGTTTGGCAAATCCTTCATGCCACATAAAGAGCAAAGCACATTTACTTTCGCGCTAAATAAAGCAGTTTCGAATTCGTTACAAAATGCTCTATGCGAGGTTAGCCCTTATTTACACACATTTAAATCTGTATCATTACGACCATTTTAGTACACAAGGTGTATTACGTTAAACCAAACAGAAAATGACAATAAGTGTGATGATCTCATGTGTTAAAAAATGTAGACAACGTTTTAAATGTAGAAGACGGTAAAACTTCTTTTATGTATCTGTAATTTGGGGAATAAGGGCTTGGATATATATATATACCATATTGCGGATTTGAAGCTCTTAATTTTGTAGCTGTTGCTGTTTAAACAAGAAACATCCTTGCTGCCGAATTTTGTGAACGTATTGGTCACTGTTTGTATTTTCAGTTCCGTCCACTGATCTGGAACAGCCTTAAGAATGTGTATCATAACATGCTGGGTCACAGAGGTCGACTGGCAACAGAAATCAATGCTTGAAGTGGACCATAAGTGGACGAACGGAAAACTGCAGCAGCAAGTCTGAGGGGCAAGCGGCGCGACTGAAACTTAGTGGCAGGACGAAACTTCTTTCTCAGATGTCAAACATAAAAGTTTTCAGGGATAAAGGCTAAGCCCGAAGGGCTCCTGTTCTCTCACGTTCTTCTTTCCGCGTTGCAGTATAACGGAACATGCACCGTGTTCGCTCTTCTAGAGACCTACACTTCGTCGAGGCTGCAATTTTTCTGTGTGCCATACGTTTCCTCAAAGCAGGTCCTGTATTCACGTCGACAGCTGTATAACCCCGCGACCCGCCTACTCCTTTATTGCGTTCTTTCCTTCTCATGCTCCCTGTACTGCCACATTGCGTCTGATTCACGCGCATATTTTCATCATCCGAGGCCGATCTCTGATAGCAGACAGCATCATTAAATTCTTCTTCTTCTTTTTTTTTTTCTCCATTCCTCTTGTTTCCTCTGCCCTTTGCAACGAAGTACAGCACACATAATTTACGGCTCAGTGAAAAATATTAAAGTTGCGCTAATTTGGGGAAGCACTCCGTCTTCAAGCCATAAGTGACCCATCGGGACTATCCGACCGCCGTGTAATCCTCAGATGGCGTGTGGTCCGCACACCGCTCTCCCACTCGTTATGATGGTTTTCTTTGACCGGAGCCGCTACTGTTTGGTCGAGTAGCTCCTCAGTTGGCATCACGAGGCTGAGTGCACCCCGAAAAATGGCAACAGTGCATTTGCGGCCCGGATGGTCACCCTGGCAAGAGGTCTGCAACGTCAGTCTTAATCCTCTTTTCACTAACGACTCACCTGTGAATAGCTTACTCATGGGAACTGAATCTACTGTAGCACTCCAGACGTATTAATCCCGTACTGTCTCGCGCGTGTAACGATGGTTAGTTTTGATTTAACATCGGAGTCCAAACTGCGTCTGTTGTGAAAGCTGTCTGGTGTTTTAAAAAGTGAAATTGTGGTTGTAAGGGACTATCCTTCTTACAAAAGATCGAAATATAATAAAGGAATTCAGGAACTAGCAATGACAGTAGAGGTCGTTAATGATCAGAGCAATGTATTGGATGTTCTTGGCAGAAGCCGCATAGTAATTTATCCACACCATTAAGAACTGAAAGAATAGGAAAAATTTTATCCATACATCTCAGAACACCAACATTTATTTACTCGAGAAATTATATACACACAAACATTTCAAATAATATATATTCAACGAAAAGCGCATTGTTGCTTCATCTTTCTTATTTTTATCTCTCTCTCTCTAAGTGCCAGACACATCAAAAACTGGTTTTCTCGTTCTGGTGACTTAAAATTTTTTATTAAAACGGATACTCTATTCAGAAAGAACGAAATGATGACAGAAGAAAAGAGAAGGAAGAAATCTATAAATTATATCAAATAAATGAGCAAATTATACTAAATGTGTACCAGAAAAGAATTAAACAATAACTAGAGAAGAAAGAAGAAGGGGGAGAAATGGAGATGAAATGGAAAAATATTGAAAGTGCAGTTAAGAAAGCTAATGAAGAAGCCTTGAGAGAAAAGCAAAAGATCAGAAAGAATAAATAGTTAAAATTTGGACACCAGAATTAAATAAAGGTGTAAAGAAACTAAAAGACGCTTGGATTAAGTATCTCAATGAACCAACATAGGAGTATCATCAAATTTGCAAACAAGAGCGCAATGCATCAAGTCGAGCAGTGAAACGAGCTCGTCAAGAATCTTGAGATAGAAACTTTCCTGGCAGATTAAAACTGTGTGCCCGACCGAGACTCGAACTCGGGACCTTTGCCTTTCGCGGGCAAGTGCTCTACCAACTGAGCTACCGAAGCACGACTCACGCCCGGTACTCACAGCTTTACTTCTGCCAGTACCTCGTCTCCTACCTTCCAAACTTTACAGAAGCTCTCCTGCGAAAGGTAGGAGACGAGGTACTGGCAGAAGTAAAGCTGTGAGTACCGGGCGTGAGTCGTGCTTCGGTAGCTCAGTTGGTAGAGCACTTGCCCGCGAAAGGCAAAGGTCCCGAGTTCGAGTCTCGGTCGGGCACACAGTTTTAATCTGCCAGGAAAGTTTCATATCAGCGCACACTCCGCTGCAGAGTGAAAATCTCATTCTGGATCTTGAGATAGGCTTATAATCATGATAGAAGTCGATTTTCACGGAAGGCAAATGATATGTTATAAAACAATGATAATTCTCGCTTAAACAGAAAAACAAGTTGCTCAAATAAATAACATCCAGCAAGCAACATGCACACAACGTTACAAGAACATGAAGAAATGTGTTCCACGGAGAATATAGAAGATGAAATTGAAATACGATATGTAGACGACTTATGTATGGATGAATCAAGAGAAATCCTGAACTTAACAAAGGGAAAAAAAGAGAGATTGGTATTGATGGTAAAAACGTCCAACTGCTCAAATATCAAGGCTCCCTACTACAAAAGAGCTTGCTACATTTACTTAGTATGTGCTGGAAAGAGGGAAGCTATACTAGAACCGTGGTCACAAACAAAGGTAATAGCACTATTTATAAACGGACACGGCAATTGCTGCGAAAACTATAGAGGAATTAGCTTACTGGACACCACATACAAAGTTTATCTAAGCTTAGTGAACGAAATGTTACAAGTTATAGCAGAGAGTTTATTAGTCGAAGACGAAATGGGATTTCGGAGTGGCAGATTGACACCAGATGCAGTATTTACAACTGAACAAATAAAAAAAAACAAATATAGTACAATAGGGAAATCTATTTAGTATTCATTGATTCTGTTAATGTTCATAGAAAAAAACTATGGAGAAGTATAAGGAAACGAGGATATACACAGTACATAATACACGTTTTAAAAAGTCTGTACGAACACACGACTATAATTTTACATACAAATGGTACTCTAACACAGCCTATAGCAACAAACAAAATAGTGAGATACGGGTGCACCATTTCACCATTCACCAATTCTTAACATTTACTTAGGTGACACAGTTCGGAAATGGAAAGAGATTTTTAACGGGGGAATTAAGATTACAATAATTCCCGCTTGAATTATCGCTTGTATGTAGAAGAAGCCATACTGCTGTCGGGCAGTGAAGATGATCTAAAAAGGGGAATAGATTTATTAGGCAAGATTTGTGAAGAGTTGGGAAACGGACTAAAGTCATATCCAGAACCACACACATGGGCTAGCAGCGGTGGAACTCTTAAGTAACTGCAAACGCTGAATTAACGTCGCGAAACCCGTGCCGCTAAAGTTATTTCAAACCTGAAATACAAGAGGAAAGGATGAGAAAACGTTACACGTTTACATACTTGTAACTAGAGCATATTGCATTTATCGCACAAATAAAAACACATGTGTATAACAGGCCAGTGAAGATGCTTCATGAATAAAAGAAGCGAAACGCGTACGGCAACAAACTCCCATTCATTTACTAGCAAATTCGAAACATAAGTCCATGAAAAGTACTCTTCCTAACAGAAAAAAGGGAAGAAACTCGAACGGGAGGAGGAAACAAACAGAAACTTTACGGTTAGAGAGGCTATGTGATGTAATTTCGGTGATCATAGAGTCGAGCCGAATTTATGTAGAACCTGATTTACCTGTGCGCCGACGGTGTATATGTGTACGATGCTACATTGACATTCGAGGTTAAATGAATCAATAAATAAGTAAAAAACTTAAATATATATATATTTTGTGTGGTTCGTCTATTTTTTCCAGACAGTGTGAATAGAAGCATATAACTGGCCTAGAGTGCTATTGGTGAACTAAATAAATTTCAAAGCTAAGTTTTCAATGTGCAAGTAAATTAAATTTTAAAAAGAGTTTTCATGACCAGTTTCTGCTCTTGATAGTGATAAGTGGCGTATAACACCAAGACCATTCAAAACTGAGGGTGGTCCAGCGACCAAAATTACTGTCAGACACAGGTATGGAGGTAAATAATACGAGTAGGTTAGGGGAAAGATTGGAATGCAATACATAACTATGATTGCAGTGAAAATAATTTGAGATGGGTTGGAAAAGAGACCGGAAGGTGAGTGGTATATGAGCAAAGAAAGCTCTTTTCTCTATTTGCAAGAAATAAGGAAAGACTGAAGAGACGAACTAATGGAAGGTAGGTAGATGACATTAGAAAATATGCGGGAATACCAGAGATTTGAGTCGCTGAAAATCACAAGACATGGATGTACACACAGGTATCGCTTATCCGTAAGTGTATGCCAAATTGTTGATGATGTTCTGTTGTATATTAGTCTACCATAACAGTGATTATTTTTTTAAAAAAGAAATCACATATCTGGATTAGAGTTAATTTTTTAATCAATAGAATTTGCGAAATTCACAGAAAGAACAATTCACGACTCTTATTAAAATATTGTCGACCTTCAAAACGATACAGCACGTGGCTTCTTTACCACTTAATATCCCTTCCAAAGGCTTACACGTCAGTGACGATGTAATCGCAGGCAGCTAAGGTGTCTTTCCAAATGAGGTCACTATTTATTCGATTTATTCACACGGTGTCATGCCATTTCCCTTTTTTTTTTTTCGCTGATTATGCACAGGAGACCGGTATTGATGTAAAAAGGTTACTCCCTCAGAATATACTTGTCACACCCACAGGAGCAGAATATTACTTCTTATATGAGTACACACGACAGCGTCAGATCGACCGTCTACCCAGTGAAACATTTCAACTTTACGGGAACACAACCAACCTCAAGGTTCCGCAAACAGACGACCATTGCGAAATGACTCGTGGCTGTATTTGGAGTCGAAACAGGCAACTTTCTGCCTCTGCACTCGTACTGGACGTCATTTTCAGAGAGCAGTACCCAATCTTTCGGAAAATATCACGTTCCGCTAAGCGCGATTCACACTGTCGTCAGCAAACACTAATCGGTAGAGTCGAGGACACGAATAGCCCTAAGGTGATCAGACGTGGCGCATGTACACTACAGAGCCAAAGAAACGGGTACCCTTGCCTAATATCGTGTAGGACCAACGGGATCTCGCAGAGGTGCCGCAACACGATGTGGCGTGGGACTAATGTCTGAAGTAGTGCTGGACGGAACTGACACTGTGAGTCCTGCGGGGGTGTCCATGCGAGTGGGTGGAGATCTCTTCTGAACAGCACGTTGCAAGGCATCCTAGATATGCTCAATAATGTTCATGTCTTGGGAATTTGGTTGCCAGTGGAAGTGTTTACTCCTCCGAAGAGTGTTCCTGGAGCCACTCTGTAGCAATTCTGGACGTGTGGGGTGTCGCATTGTCCTGCTGGAATTGCCTGAGTCCGCCGGAATGCACAATGGACATGAATGGATGCATGTGATCAGACAGAATGCTTACGTACATGTCACCTGTCAGAGTCGTATCTAGACGTATCAGGGATCCCATATCACACAATTACAGAGCCTGCACCAGCTTGAACAGTCCCCTGCTGACATGCAGGGTCCATAGATTCATCAGGTTGTCTTCATACTCGTTCACGTCACTCGACACAATATGAAACAAGACTCGTCCGACCAGGCAACATTCCAATCATCAACAGCCCAACGTCGGTGTTGACGTGCCCAGGCGATGCGTAAAGTTCTGTGTCGTGCACTCGTCAAGGGTACACTGGTGGGTCTTCTGCTCCGAAAGCCCGTATTGATGATGTTTCGTTGAATGGTTGGTACGCTGACATTTATTGATGGCCCAGCATTGAAATCTGCAGCAATTTGCGGAAGGGTTATACTTTTGTGACGTTGAACAATTCTCTTCAGTCGTCCTTGATCCCGTTCTTGCAGGATCTTTTTCCGTCGGCAGTGATGTCGGCGATCTGTTGTTTTATCGGATTCCTGATATTCACGGTACACTCGTGAAATGATCGTACGAAAAACTTACCACTTGATCACTACCTCGGAGATGCTGTGTCCCACCACTCGTGCGTCGACTATAACACCACGTTCATACCCACTTCAATGTTGCTAACATGCCATTGTGGCAGCAGTAATTGATCTAGCAATTGCGTCAAATACTCGTTGTCTTATATAGGCGTCGCCGAACACAACACTGTATTCTACCTGTTTACATATCTCTGTATTTGAATAAGTATGCCTATGCCACTTTCTTTGGCGCTTCAGTGTATCACGTGACTCGATTGATGTAGTGCAGGCATTGGACTTTCACTGGACTATCACTGGCTATTACAGAACGAATGTTGCAGATGTAACTCGCCTGAACGAACTGCCAGTCTACTACCATGTAATATCAATAAAACAGTGTGAATAATTCTGATTTACTACGTCAGAAATAGGTGGCATATTTAAATTTTCCCCTCCAGGGAAGCCGTTCTCGACCAGAAGTGACTATCACTGATTCATAACGAAAATTCCGTCGCATAATCCGTGTTTCGTATAATACCATGAAATTTATGGACAACAAATTGTTGAGCCAGAAGAAAGTGTCTGTTATGACAAAAAAAGTACAAATGGATTCGAACAAGAGAGACTTTACATGCAAAGCTTATTCAGTTGACATGCGCTATACTTATCATTAATGCCAGCATATTCCATTTGCAGAGAAGATTTTGTGCTTTCTTGGAACAGGTCTGGAATAATGACAAGATCGGTTTCTTCTGATTTTTGAACTAATCTTTCTTCTTCTGCAGGTAAATAGACAACTACGGTGTGATGAATTTCATTCATCTTAATGCTACACCAGATTTCTGCGTTGGCTGCGATTTCCGAAGGCCAGTCTTTGTGCCGCCAGGTCGTATTTGTTTATCATGAAATTCCAACATCCAATTTTCCTTGGATTTCATTTCGTTTTCGAGAATTTAATGTATTTTAAAATGTTCTCGCTGTAGGCTCTAAGGCGTCCAAAACATTCTAAAGCTGAGTAACAAATTTTCTAGTAAATACAATACAGCCATTTGCAAATCAACAATACATCCGATACTGGTAAAATCAAGAAACAATCAAAACTTTTAAAGAAAAATATCATGAAGTTGCTGTATGGTAGCTGTTTCTGTATCACTGCGAATGCAACGATACTACTTACAGGTTTCATCATAGTTGCCTAACTTTCAAAGCCTATGTACGTCGTTATGAAAGTTGTTTCTTGTACATTTTTTTCGAATATGTGGGTACTTGAGAGGATCACTGACTAAAACTGGTTGTCCCTGAATAAATACACCTTTCAGCAGCTTTTAGCGTTTTCCATTATGCATTTCTTAAACTAGCCCAGTTCCAATTGGTGGGAAATCACCTGCTAGATGGTGGGTTAGGGTCCCTGGTATCATAACCCGAAATTATTCACGCTACTGGGTCCTCGTTTCCGAATAATCTTCAAAACACAATTTCAGAATTTCTTGTGATACACTAGAGGCCTCATTTTTAAATGGCATCGTAGTCTAGGTTTTCGGTTATTTCTCTGGTAAACTGAAGGTTGTGGGTGCGAATCTCTGTATCGAAACGGATGCAGTTATTATAGATATTCAATTAATTACTTAATATATGTATTTTTCGTTTTTGATCCGTCCATACGTCAGTTTAATCATCGTATTAAGTTTCGTATTTGCTCCAGTTTTTCGGCCTTTTAATGGCTTTTACATTTTCATTTGGAACCCCCACCCATATGTTTTTAATTATTGGTACGTATTAACTTCGATTTAGTTTCTTCGTTTTCATAACTTTATATTTTTGTCCACATTACTGCAATCTCTATTCATATAACGCATTTTGTTTGAATTTTGTATCATTTACAAAACTTCCGCAAGCCTAGTGTTCCTTCTGTAACACCCATCTTGGTAGGAAATGTTTACTGAAAGTACGTCTGTTGAATATGTACGGTAACGTGTTCAGAGTAGCTTCTACTGGAGTAGGCAAAGTGGAATGATAGACTTCCGCATTTTCCTCCAGCCCAGCTTACTTTCTGCTGCTTAAGGAATTGTTAAGGGGAGCAATTAAATCGTGGCCGCGATAATAATCATCGACCGCTGCACAACGGAGACGAATTCTGGCGCGAAGACTGCGAAAGTGGCTTGGAAGAGACTGGCGGTTTGCTTCTGCATCAATGAGGGGAGATTTGCCTGTGTTACACATTATCTACATGTAGTAAGACGTAATGAACCAGTTTAAACACATGAACCATCAAAGGACACCTACAATACGTTCATTTAGGGAGGCAGATTGGGACATCTTCATGTTTAAGAAGGGAAGTGTATTACTCTATCGTATATCTTGCAGGCACATTTGAGAAACGTGTTTCTCTGATAACTACAGAGCCCTACTGCAAACAGTGGTAAGAGAGTAGGGAATGAATACGGCGTGACGGGGAATGGACACCTGGTAATTATTTAATTGAATTCAAGGGATAACACGAAACATTTCCCTGATTTCGCTGAATCAAGCAAGTAGTTTGGAAGTCAGCATTAATTTCAAGCTCCAAGTGGATCACAGGATTACCTGAAATTCTTGTTAGGCAATTACTAGCAAATGAGGGACCTCGACGTAAATAGCTGCGCTGTGAGAAACCTACATCACTGTCCAGGAGCTTTCAATCGTGATCCCACAGCTGAGGATTTCTACATCTACATATGTACTCCGCAAGCAAGCATACGATGCATTGCGGAGGGAAGCACTTAGCTCTCCTAGTAACTTCCTTTCCTGTCCCACGACAGTCCGTACGGGCCCTAATTTCTCGAATCTTCTTTTCAGCCCTTACGTGACACGTAAGTTGACTGCAGTAGAATCGTCCTGCAGAGTCCGCCTCAAACGCAGGTTCTCTAAATTTCCGCAATAGTGCCTCGCAAAAAGAACAGTCTTCCGCCAGGGAATAGCATCTGAGTACACGAAGGACTTCTACACTCCTGGAAATTGAAATAAGAACACCGTGAATTCATTGTCCCAGGAAGGGGAAACTTTATTGACACATTCCTGGGGTCAGATACATCACATGATCACACTGACAGAACCACAGGCACATAGACACAGGCAACAGAGCATGCACAATGTCGGCACTAGTACAGTGTATATCCACCTTTCGCAGCAATGCAGGCTGCTATTCTCCCATGGAGACGATCGTAGAGTTGCTGGATGTAGTCCTGTGGAACGGCTTGCCATGCCATTTCCACCTGGCGCCTCAGTTGGACCAGCGTTCGTGCTGGACGTGCAGACCGCGTGAGACGACGCTTCATCCAGTCCCAAACATGCTCAATGGGGGACAGATCCGGAGATCTTGCTGGCCAGGGTAGTTGACTTACACCTTCTAGAGCACGTTGGGTGGCACAGGATACATGCGGACGTGCATTGTCCTGTTGGAACAGCAAGTTCCCTTGCCGGTCTAGGAATGGTAGAACGATGGGTTCGATGACGGTTTGGATGTACCGTGCACTATTCAGTGTCCCCTCGACGATCACCAGAGGTGTACGGCCAGTGTAGGAGATCGCTCCCCACACCATGATGCCGGGTGTTGGCCCTGTGTGCCTCGGTCGTATGCAGTCCTGATTGTGGCGCTCACCTGCACGGCGCCAAACACGCATACGACCATCATTGGCACCAAGGCAGAAGCGACTCTCATCGCTGAAGACGACACGTCTCCATTCGTCCCTCCATTCACGCCTGTCGCGACACCACTGGAGGCGGGCTGCACGTTGTTGGGGCGTGAGCGGAAGACGGCCTAACGATGTGCGGGACCGTAGCCCAGCTTCATAGAGACGGTTGCGAATGGTCCTCGCCGATACCCCAGGAGCAACAGTGTCCCTAATTTGCTGGGAAGTGGCGGTGCGGTCCCCTACGGCACTGCGTAGGATCCTACGGTCTTGGCGTGCATCCGTGCGTCGCTGCGGTCCGGTCCCAGGTCGACGGGCACGTGCACCTTCCGCCGACCACTGGCGACAACATCGATGTACTGTGGAGACCTCACGCTCCACGTGTTGAGCAATTCGGCGGTACGTCCACCCGGCCTCCCGCATGCCCACTATACGCCCTCGCTCAAAGTCCGTCAACTGCACATACGGTTCACATCCACGCTGTCGCGGCATGCTACCAGTGTTAAAGACTGCGATGGAGCTCCGTATGCCACGGCAAACTGGCTGACACTGACGGCGGCGGTGCACAAATGCTGCGCAGCTAGCGCCATTCGACGGCCAACACCGCGGTTCCTGGTGTGTCCGCTGTGCCGTGCGTGTGATCATTGCTTGTACAGCCCTCTCGCAGTGTCCGGAGCAAGTATGGTGGGTCTGACACACCGGTGTCAATGTGTTCTTTTTTCCATTTCCAGGAGTGTATATTACTGGAGTGTTGTTAGAACCTCTCGGTAACAAATTAACAGCCCGCCTTTGAATTGCTTCGATGCCTTTCTTTAATCCAATCTAGCGAGGAGCGACAAACACTTGATCAGTACAGAAGAATGGGTCTCACAAACGTTCTACACGCCGGCTCTTTTATAGATGACCTACACATTGTGAAAATTCTCCCAATAAAACGAAGTCGATCACTTGCCTCCCCTACTACCAACATGACCAGTTCATTACATTTCTTATCGCTTTGCATCTTTACGTCCATCGATGCGACAGTGTCAAGCAGCACTAGTAATTCTGAGTTTCAACATTATAGGATTGTATTTCCTACTCATCCGCATTATCTTCCATTTTCCTACATTCTGTCTAATTCGTCTCGTACTCCCCTACAGTTACTCAACGACGACACCTTCCTGTACACCACAGCATCATCGGCAAACAGCCGCAAGCTGCTGCTTACCCAGTCCACCATAGCATCTGTGCATATAGAAAATAACAACGGTCCTATCAAACTTCCGTACGGCTCTGCTGACTATTCCCTTGTCTCTGACGAACACTCACCATCGAGGTCAACGTACTCGGTTCTATTACATGAAAAATCTCCAAGCCACTCACATATCTGGAAACCTAATCCGTATTCTCGGACATTCGTCAATAGTCCGTAGGGGGGCAATGTATCAAACACTTTCCAGAAATCAGAAGCAAGGTCAGCATTGACCGTAATTTTGATGAGTTATAAACAGCAAAATCGGTTTTCGATCGCATAATGATCTTCAGTGCTGGAAGTTAAACATTCACATAGCGATCACAAGAAACAAAAGACCGCAAATACAAATGAGTATAAAACAACCGTTGGTCAGAACATACCTTTAGCGTACAAATTAAAGCTCGTAGATAGTGGTATCTAGTTATTAGCAGTAACAGAAGCTACGAAAGGACCGCAATAACTGAAGCCGCTGTTTACATTCACCTATACAGCAGACCTCGGCATGACAGTAAAAAGGAAGGGGGAAATGCACATCTTGCCAACATACACTGGCCTGTTATTTTCGAAACAACTTAAAAAACATGCGAGAATAAAAATCAACAGGTAAATTATAGTGTGGCATATTACAGGACTGGCCGCCCGAGGTGGCCGAGCGGTTCTAGGCGCTACAGACTGGAACCGCGCGACCGCTCCGGTTGGAGGTTCGAATCCTGCCTCGGGCATGGATGTGTGTGATGTCCTTAGGTTAGTTAGGTTTAAGTAGTTCTAAGTTCTACTGCTTAGAAGTTAAGTCACATAGTGGTCAGAGCTATTTGAACCATTACAGGACTAGTAAAAAAGGAAAACATATACAAATATCGTGACATCAAGTATAACAGAATTTGTTGTAGCACAGTAACCGCCATTTGGCGTGGAAAGTCAGAGGTGCATAGTTCTTAATTTACGTAAAATATTACGTTGAAACCAAGAAGTCAAATACACAAACAGTTGTGATTGTGCAATATGCCACGATTTAACAGTTTAAAATGTCATGAAACACGATATCCTTCGTAAATCTTTTTTTTTTTTTTGGTTGCAGACTAACAATTTTTCATCGTATTTAACGATGTGATGGTACACCCATCTCATTCGTCCCGTTTGGACATGTTAACACATTACAACTGTTTCTGAGCCTTAATTATAAAAACATCGTAATTATGAAAAGCAGAATGGTATAGTAGCATATTACAGCTGCAGAGATCGTTTAGCGGAACTACTGCTACAAATTGCAAAGAATTAGTGATATGTTGGCTAGAGACACAAGTGTACGAAATACGCTAGCCTAGTACAAACCTCCACTACCACACCTATTATTTATAGAAAAAATTCCTCATATGATATGAACTTGAGTATAAGAAAACAGTGTTCTCTTTAAAGTATAAAAGCTTTTTCCCAAAAAATACATCGCACTCTGGTTATACACTTTTGCACAAGAACTGGGTCAGAACCCATCATACATACATTTACAGTTGATACAACAGAACTGGAAAGTGTCGAGCAAACGGTTTTGAATATTCATATTAAGGAGATAATTTTATTACATGTCTTGTAGCAGCAGTGGGACCCCTTATAACATAAAAGTTGATTTTGAAAATACCCAGCTATCTAGACATAGCGAAACTGCTAGTCGCCCTCCATGCATGGTGTCTTGGATATCACGTGAGAAAAGAGCAGGGTGAATTTCGTACGAGCGATGCTTTCTTAATCCGTGCTGCTTTGTAAGCAGAAGCTTCTCTGTCTCAAGGAAATTTATTTCCCCTTGCCCGTTCGTCAAAACTGAGTTGCACTATTTACAGAAAATATTACAGGCACTCCCTTACAAGAGATTTCCAAGCTGGTGGGAAATGACACTTCGCTGGATAAAAATAAGCGGTTCGTAACTGAGATTCAGGCCTGCAAATATCTCGCCGCGGCGCACCCTCGAGCGGATAGCAGAGACGACGCGAGGGCGGCTGGAGACGGACGCCACCTGCTCGCTCCGTTAGGCGGGTGAGATGGAGTGCCGCGGCCAAAGTGAGGAGCTGAAGTCGAGCGCGCGGTGTGGGATTAGCGGCGCCTGCCCGAGCTGCTGGCAGCGGCCGGCTGAATAGGCCGGGACGAGCTGCTAATGGCGGGGGCGCGCTATCGGGGCGGTAATTGGCCGAGCCCCGGCGCTCGTTAGGCCCCGTGCTCTCCTCTGGCGCGATGCCGCACCTCATTTCCTCGCGCCGCTGCTCCTGTGCCCTCGAGGTCACCATTCCGCCCGCCGTCACCCGCCGCGTAGCGCCGGATAACCTTTCCGCAGCCTGCGGGAACATGTTCACGGCTTGCGGCAAACCCCACAGTGCTTGCACTAGACATGAAAGGGTACATTGCCAAACTATATCGTTTCGAGGCCACCCAAACGGAATAACCTCATTCACCCTAGGCAGCATGAATTTCGAAGACATCGATCATGTACAACACGATGTGCGCTTATGTTAGAGAAATTAGATTTCTTATACAGTAGCAGATCGAATGGGGAGGGAGTGGGGGGGGGGTGATCAGTTGTGTTGATAAAGACTTAAAAAATTTCTGGACAAGTGCGTGTAGGACTCGCCCTCTGTGGGCTCCATACAAACTTATGCACATAGAGAATAATAATTTCGTGGTGATAATGGCCTGGTTTGAGTCTTTCTATTGGACACCATTTCGGCGATTTGAGTGTCACTAACCAACACTGGAAAACTCTCTTTCAAATTCTAAAGGTGGCAGGGGTAAAATACAGGCTATTTACAATTTGTACAGAAACCAGATGGCAGTTATAAGAGTCGAGGGGCATGAAAGGGAAGCAGCGGTTGGGAAGGGTTGTACCCTCTCCCCGATGTTATTCAATCTTTATATTGAGCAAGCAGTAAAGGAAACAAAAGAAAAATTTGGAGTAGGTATTAAAATCCATGGAGAAGAAATAAAATCTTTGAGGTTCGCCGATGACATTGTAATTCTGTCAGAGACAGCAAAGGACTTGGAAGAGCAGTTGAACGCAATGGACAGTGTCTTGAAAGGAGGATATAAGATGAACATCAACAAAAGCAAAACGAGGATAATGGAATGAAGTCGAATTAAGTCGGGTGAGGCTGAGGGAATTACATTAGGAAATGAGACACTTAAAGTAGTAGAGGTGTTTTGCTATTTGGGGAACAAAATAACTGATGATTGTCGAAGTAAAGAGGATATAAATTGTAGACTGGCAATGGCAAGGAAAGCGTTTCTAAAGAAGAGAAATTTGTTAACTTCGGGTATAGATTTAGGTTCAGGAAGTCATTTCTGAATGTATTTGTATGGAGTGTAGCCCTGTATGGAAGTGAAACATGGACGATAACTAGTTTGGACATGAAGAGAATAGAAGCTTTCGAAATGTGGTGCTACAGAAGGATACTGAAGATTAGATGGGTAGATCACATAACTGATGAGGAGGTACTGAATAGAATTGGGGAGAAGAGGAGTTTGTGGCACAACTTGGTAAGAAGAAGGGATCGGTTGGTAGGACATGTTCTGAGGTATCAAGGGATCACAACTTTAGCATTGGAGGGCAACGTGGAGGGTAAAAATCGTAGAGGGAGACCAAGAGATGAATACCCTAAGCAGATTCAGGAGGATGTAGGTTTCAGTAAGTACTGCGAGATGAAGAAGCTTGCACAGAATAGAGTAGCATGGAGAGCTGCATCAAAGCAGTCTCGGGAGTGAAGACCACAACAACAACAACAACCAACACCAGTAATCCTACCGAGGAAAAGGGACATACAGTTTTATGTGAACCCGAATCACGTGTAGTTTCTGGCGAATTCTCACATCGTGAGAGAAGAAAAGGTAGCTTAAAGACTGAAAATTCGTAATTTGACCGAGACTAGATCCCACGATCTCTCGGTTTCCAAGCAAGTATTTTATCGCTGGAAGACCAGGCCAGATACGTATATCGAATAGTACACGTATCTGCTTTGACGAGTGATGGTTGAAATGGCTCTAAGCACTACGGGACTTTAACATCGGAGGTCACCAGTCCCCTAGACTTAGAACTACTTAAACCTAAGGACATCACACACATCCATACCCGAAGCAGGATTCGAACCTGCGACCGTAGAAGCAGCGCGGTTCCGGACTGAAGTGGCTAGAACCGCTCGACCACAGCGGCCGGCTTTTGACGAGTGAGTTTGTATCAAAATATGTGACATGGATAGGGTGTTTCTTTGACTGCATTAACGTAACAGCATAAATTATTTTCACTACCAAAACACCATAGACCTTTGTTTTCAATGTAAGTTTCAGTTTGATACCTCTACCTTTTGCCGGCCGAAGTGGCCGTGCGGTTAAAGGCGCTGCAGTCTGGAACCGCAAGACCGCTACGGTCGCAGGTTCGAATCCTGCCTCGGGCATGGATGTTTGTGATGTCTTTAGGTTAGTTAGGTTTAACTAGTTCTAAGTTCTAGGGGACTAATGACCTCAGCAGTTGAGTCCCATAGTGCTCAGAGCCATTTGAACCATTTGAACCTCTACCTTTTCCTGACGAAATGGGTTCTTAACTGCCAGGCAGTCGGATGGACAACAGATCGTAAAAATGTTTTGTGAAATACTCTTACAAATGGACAATTTTTTTTTGATTTTTTCCTTTTTTGTGTTCTGAAACCTTGCTTCTTGCAAAATTTTGTGATTCGATGTTTACAAGAAATACCCTATAGGTTCTGAGGACTAGTTTGCGAGTATTGCATTATGTGACATAAGTATTCGCTTCTTTTGATTGCATTGACTTACAAGCTTAAATTCTTTAGGTCACTGAGGGACCTTCGCCCTCAACGTGTGTCATAAGTTTCAATTTGGTGCATCTATTGTAAGTAGGCTGTTTAGGTTTTTTTATTGGTAACGCCACCTCTGTAGGAAAATCACTGGCTGTGCTGTGTGCAATCTGTGGCTGCTTTGCATTGTTGTAATACTCGCCATTGTAGTGTTAGGCAGCTGGCTGTGAACAGCGCGTAGCGTTGCGCTGTTGGAGGTGAGCCGCCAGCAGTGGTGGATGTGGGGAGAGAGATGGCGGAGTTTTGAAATTTGTCATGAACTGCTATATATATATATATATATATATATATATATATATATATATATATATATATATATATATATATATATGATGACTATTAAGGTAAATACAACGTTTGTTCTCTATTAATATCTTTCATTTGCCAACTATCCCTATTAGTAGTTAGTGCCTTCCATAGTTTGAATCTTTTATTTAGGTGGCAGTAGTGGCGCCTGCTGTATTGCAGTAGTGGGAGTAACCAAGATTTTTGTGAGGTACGTGATTTGTGAAAAGTACAGGTTAATGTTAGTCAGGGCCATTCTTTTGTAGGGATTTCTTGAAAGTCAGATTGCGTTGCGCTAAAAATATTGTGTGTCAGGTTAAGCACAGTCGTGTATAAATTTTTTAAAGGGGAAGTTTCATATGGTGGGCTGTTTAGGTTTTTTTATTGGTAACGCCACCTCTGTAGGAAAATCACTGGCTGTGCTGTGTGCAGTCTGTGGCTGCTTTGCATTGTTGTAATACTCGCCATTGTAGTGTTAGGCAGCTGGCTGTGAACAGCGCGTAGCGTTGCGCTGTTGGAGGTGAGCCGCCAGCAGTGGTGGATGTGGGGAGAGAGATGGCGGAGTTTTGAAATTTGTCATGAACTGCTATATATATATATATATATATATATATATATATATATATATATATATATATATATATATATATGATGACTATTAAGGTAAATACAACGTTTGTTCTCTATTAATATCTTTCATTTGCCAACTATCCCTATTAGTAGTTAGTGCCTTCCATAGTTTGAATCTTTTATTTAGGTGGCAGTAGTGGCGCCTGCTGTATTGCAGTAGTGGGAGTAACCAAGATTTTTGTGAGGTACGTGATTTGTGAAAAGTACAGGTTAATGTTAGTCAGGGCCATTCTTTTGTAGGGATTTCTTGAAAGTCAGATTGCGTTGCGCTAAAAATATTGTGTGTCAGGTTAAGCACAGTCGTGTATAAATTTTTTAAAGGGGAAGTTTCATATGGTGGGCTGTTTAGGTTTTTTTATTGGTAACGCCACCTCTGTAGGAAAATCACTGGCTGTGCTGTGTGCAGTCTGTGGCTGCTTTGCATTGTTGTAATACTCGCCATTGTAGTGTTAGGCAGCTGGCTGTGAACAGCGCGTAGCGTTGCGCTGTTGGAGGTGAGCCGCCAGCAGTGGTGGATGTGGGGAGAGAGATGGCGGAGTTTTGAAATTTGTCATGAACTGCTGTATATATATATATGATGACTATTAAGGTAAATACAACGTTTGTTCTCTATTAACATCTTTCATTTGCCAACTATCCCTATCAGTAGTTAGTGCCTTCCATAGTTTGAATCTTTTACTTAGCTGGCGGTAGTGGCGCCTGCTGTATTGCAGTAGTGGGAGTAACCAAGATTTTTGTTAGGTAAGTGATTTGTGAAAAGTACAGGTTAATGCTAGTCAGGGCCATTCTTTTGTAGGGATTTCTTGAAAGTCAGATTACGTTGCGCTAAAAATATTGTGTGTCAGGTTAAGCACAGTCGTGTATAAATTTTTTAAGGGGGAAGTTTCACTATTCGTTCCTGACAACAATGGGTTTTGGTATGATGTATCGATTCCATGGTACCAGCGTCTCTAAGTTGGCAGCAGAACTGCATGTTCCTGTGAGACAGTGAGAGCCATTGTGCGGGAACCGGCGGACTCAATGGCGCCCTCCCACATCTCCGTGGTTCTGTACTATGAGCGTCCTTCGTTGCCGGGATGTAATATAGGCAGTGGCAGCCACTAACACCATTTGCACTTGAAACACCTTCGCTACGACACCCTCGTTCCCGTTTACCCATCACAGCGGGCGTCTTCCTTATTAACATTGACAGCTGGACGCTCTTTCTTGCCGTATTACTTGTAATGATTCGTTGTTTGCTTGGAGAAATGCATGTTAGCAAAATTTTTGTTTGTTATATTATCTTTTTCGCTTATCATTTCTGGTCGTGACAGCTTTCGTATGACGAGAGTTGCTCCATCACACTGTAGTCAAACTCCTCTTACCACTGGGTCTTAACAGTCGGAGAGACAGATAGACAGACAGGTAACAAAGAGCACCTATGGGAGTTCCGTTTTTACCGATTGAGGGACAGAACCATAAAAAGTGCTGAAATCTTTTATTTTTAAATACGTTTCCAGTTTTATCAGATTTCGAAGAGTAAAGTAGCACAGATTAACAGTCCCAAAAAGAGCTAGCAATTCTATAGAACAGCAACCGATATTTAACACAAGATACTTTCAGCTGTTTCTCCACTTGAATGTAATTGTGTCCCGACCTCTACATACGGGGCATGGTGGAAGGTATTTTGTACCACTTCTAGTCCTTCCTTTTCCATTCCATTCTAAAATGAAGCAATGGAAAAACGACTATCAACAGGCCCTCGTATGAGTCCTAAGTTTTCTTACCCTGTCTCCACGATTCTTATGTAGGCGGCGAATGCCGATTCTCTAAATTTTCTCACTATTATTTTGCGGGAAGGTAGATATCTTCCCTTTAGGAATTCCCACTTGAGCTCACCAATCACCTACATAACACTCGCATGTTGATAGATTCTACCGGTAACAATTGTGCAAAGTGTTAAATCAATCTTGGATCTTGTTTTTAACATATCGCAAGATGTTTTGAACGTGGCCAAGGTCAGCACTCATTCGGTTTCAATGCTGATCACACCCATTCAAAAGGCTCACTGGACAGATGCAGAAGTGGAAATGTTGCAGTTGTGACAGGCCAGTCCAGACTTCTTTAGTCACCTAATCTAGAGATGGACAATCTGCCATTAAGTGATTAAAAGGGTGGATCCATCTAGAGAGTCAATGAGACGTGGCTGGGATGAAAAGAGTTGTAGCTCTCCACATCCAAAATGTCTCTCCAGTGACATCAGTAAATGGATCAAAGATTCTAGGAGGGCCTGTTGCAACAGCTTCAAACGCAATACGCTGAATTATAGTGTAGACAGTGGATGGGCAACCAGTGGTCAGCGAACCAGATTCAGCCCGCCATTTGTTTCAATCGGACCCATGGAAGTAGTCGTGGGAGGGAGAAAGGGAAAGAGACAGAGAGGGATTGTCGCATTGACATTTTCGCCTGCCCTCAGGTAGTCTCGGGCTTGCAGCTTGTGTTTTCTTTTTTAGATTATATTTTGATTAGATTATTATTCTCTTGTAAAGATTCAGAAACCTGTTGTGAGTTTTGCACTACTTCTTGGCGGTTTAATTACGATGGTTTCAGGATGGATAAGGATCATTTCTTTCTTTCTTTCTTTCATTTCGCACTGATTTCTGCTCTTGTTTATGACAGCGGTTAAGTCAAATATCGACCTCGTTCTGACCGTGACCGAAAGTTATTCTAGTCGTGACCATATTTTTATTTGCGTAATACAAACCGTTCTCTTTTAGTCTCTGAAATATGATGTTTGCTATGTACATATAGAAGAATGTACTACAAATTAGTATGAAGTCTCAATTATTGCCGGAGCGAGCCACGCGGACCCGGCCATTGGCGTTTAAATATTCATTATTTCGTCATAGGGCGCTGCGCGGCAATGTTGAAAGACCAACACCGGACAATATCGCGCGCGCTGCGTTTAAAACACATTGTTCGAGGATCGCTGCTGTTGCTTCACCGAGGAGGCCTGCACGAAGTCATCTCGTCGTACCACTCGTCAACTGTCCGTAAAGGGCTCACAGGTAAGTGAAAAGAAGTTATTTTGCTCGCTTGCGAGGGCTGCATGGCGAACGATACTCATTCACTGACCGTTGCACACGTTAAAAATAAAACTGATACACACAAGGTGTGGTTTAAAGAGTCGTGACACAGACGCTTTTTTCGACGCAAAATTTTCATTTTCGCTTTGATAGGCGTTCGTGAACTAAACGTCGTCCTTCATCTCAGTTTGTCTTTGCAAAAATAACGCTTTCACAGAAGGATAACAAGATACCTTGACTAATAATATTTACATAGTTTGTTTATACAGGGTGTTTCAAAAATGACCGGTATATTTGAAACGGCAATAAAAACTAAACGAGCAGCGATAGACATACACCGTTTGGTGCAATATGCTTGTGACAACAGTACATTTTCAGGCGGACAAACTTTCGAAATTACAGTAGTTACAATTTTCAACAACAGATGGCGCTGCAAGTGATGTGAAAGATATAGAAGACAACGCAGTCTGTGGGTGCGCCATTCTGTACGTCGTCTTTCTGCTGTAAGCGTGTGCTGTTCACAACGTGCAAGTGTGCTGTATACAACATGGTTTATTCCTTAGAACAGAGGATTTTTCTGGTGTTGGAATTCCACCGCCTAGAACACAGTGTTGTTGCAACAAGACGAAGTTTTCAACGGAGGTTTAATGTAACCAAAGGACCGAAAAGCGATACAATAAAGGATCTGTTTGAAAAATTTCAAAGGACTGGGAACGTGACGGATGAACGTGCTGGAAAGGTAGGGCGACCGCGTACGGCAACCACAGAGGGCAACGCGCAGCTAGTGCAGCAGGTGATCCAACAGCGGCCTCGGGTTTCCGTTCGCCGTGTTGCAGCTGCGGTCCAAATGACGCCAACGTCCACGTATCGTCTCATGCGCCAGAGTTTACACCTCTATGCATACAAAATTCAAACGCGGCAACCCCTCAGCGCCGCTACCATTGCTGCACGAGAGACATTCGCTAACGATATAGTGCACAGGATTGATGACGGCGATATGCATGTCGGCAGCATTTGGTTTACTGACGAAGCTTATGTTTACCTGGACGGCTTCGTCAATAAACAGAACTGGCGCATATGGGGAACCGAAAAGCCCCATGTTGCAGTCCCATCGTCCCTGCATCCTCAAAAAGTACTGGTCTGGGCCGCCATTTCTTCCAAAGGAATCATTGGCCCATTTTTCAGATCCGAAACGATTACTGCATCACGCTATCTGGACATTCTTCGTGAATTTGTGGCGGTACAAACTGCCTTAGACGACACTGCGAACACCTCGTGGTTTATGCAAGATGGTGCCCGGCCACATCGCACGGCCGACGTCTTTAATTTCCTGAATGAATATTTCGATGATCGTGTGATTGCTTTGGGCTGTCCGAAACATACAGGAGGCGGCGTGGATTGGCCTCCCTATTCGCCAGACATGAACCCCTGTGACTTCTTTCTGTGGGGACACTTGAAAGACCAGGTGTACCGCCAGAATCCAGAAACAATTCAACAGCTGAAGCAGTACATCTCATCTGCATGTGAAGTCATTCCGCCAGACACGTTGTCAAAGGTTTCGGGTAATTTAATTCAGAGACTACGCTATATTATTGCTACGCATGGTGGATATGTGGAAAATATCGTACTATAGAGTTTCCCAGACCGCAGCGCCATCTGTTGTTGAAAATTGTAACTACTGTAATTTCGAAAGTTTGTCTGCCTGAAAATGTACTGTTGTCCCAAGCATATTTGCAACAAACGGTGTATTTCTATCGCTGCTCGTTTAGTTTTTATTGCCGTTTCAAATATACCGGTCATTTTTGAAACACCCTGTATATACATATATATTCTTAATCTAATGGTCACTTCCGGTACAGAACTGTTGTCGATCATTTTCTTTATGGCTCTCTGTTGCTTACCAGTTAAATTTTACGTCTTCCACTTAAGACTATTTTTCAATCTCCTCTTATAAACTCAGTTAGCAGTTTCATTTATTCTTTACCATCAAAAACTTATTACATTTTTTAATTGTCTCAAAGACAAACTAATTGACTTCCTCTTTGAGAACACTTCTCTTTTTATTACTCTTTTCATTTATGTGTCCATTAACTTGTGTTTACTGTGTTATTTAAATTGAGGACAACCTCCAGACAGACTGCCTCCATTTCCATGCTGAACACTATTCGCTTAAAAATTAACCGGCAATGACGGACTAATCGCGTTTACAAAGACAACAAACTCAATTGCATGCCAAACCAGTGGCTTGACTCTAATTGGCTTCAGCAAGCAACATTTAACTGATCTCGTCGCGAACCTACACGCTTTCCATATGCATCACTCATGGAACTTATAATGTAGCGTTATCTCTACCCCTTCTTTTACTTGCTACACCTTCGAATTTGCGCCAGGATAACTTATCTGCCATAGACTTTAAAATTCTGTTCCTAAATAATTTTTCCACATACATTACTACTTCTAAGCATCGGATCTTACACATGTTCTTTAGCATACTATAAGTTACTTTTTTTAAGGTAATGTGTCGCTCTCATTACGATATTCTCTTTGATTTATACATATTGGGGTCTGATTACCACACAAGCATGCTTCATATACTTATCTACTAATCTAAAAACTAGTACTAAGTTCTGTCTTTGACATTTTCCTTTATCTGTATTCAATTAACAGATCGCTACAAACTTTCCTCATACAATCAGCACTGTATGATGACCACCAGACTTATTAACTGCTGGCTGGCTTGTCATTTTTCTTAAGTTCTCATTCGATGTCGACGACTTACCTTGTTCTCTGATGATGCTTTGTAATTGCCTCGTAGTATTAATACCTGTAAATTTCTTGTGTTACCATTGTGAAATTTTCTTAGGTCACTGTGGTGGAACAAATCTTTAATCCTTCTAGTCACGGGGTCGGATAGCAAGTAACTTCCTGTGTGCGGCTTCCTGACAATAACATATGGGCCTTCATAAACGCGCTGCCTCTTACAATTTTTCTTTCGTAGCTTCGATGGTTTAAAATGAGTCCTTAGTAAGATTCTCTCACCTTCTCTGTATTCAATAACCTTATTTATGTTTTCGTCAAATGCTTTCTTACGGAGGTTTACATACGCTGTCAGTGAAATCAACGCCTGCCTGACTTTGGTGTTCAAACTAGTTTCTTGGTCTTCCACCTTAGGAAGAGGATTGATCCATTCATTTCGCTCTTTATTGGCTGACATGAGTTCATGCGTTGTGAAGCCTGCTGATAAGTGTGGGAGATTATTAATAATCTCTTCAAACGGAGTAACAAATTCGATACACTTAGTCTGTCTGTTAGGAACATAGGTCCTACTGAATCGATTGAATTCCTTGAATATTCCCCGCAGTCGGATTCGATTGAGGTCGGTAACAGGATATTAAAATTTGCTGAATGCCGTGGCGAGCGAGGAATTCACGCCAAGTACGACAAGTGAAGGTCGAACCATTGTCGGACAGCATCGACTCAGTTTCTAAACGCCGTACAATTGGCCTGGCGCAAGAAGATTTTGCTGCATACAATCTAATGTGTTTTGTGAAATTGTCGAGAATGGCTATTAGATACTTTGCATCTCCCCGTCCAGTAGGGAACGGTCCAGCCAGATCAATATTCAGGAGTTCGTTTGGTTTTTTCGGAAGAATAGGATTGAAAGGAATCAACGTAGAAATATTTAGTGCTTTTGCCTTCTGGCAGATGATACAATCTCTTAGCAACTTATGTACTTCGTGATGCAGATTTGGAACATAACAATATGAAAAATTTTTCTTTTACATTTTTCTAGGCCATAGTGACCGCAGGAAATATGTGTGTGCCACAATAGATGTTCAACAAAATCTTTTGGAATACATACGCACCATCTTTTGATCGATCCGGAAGTTTTGTGAAATAGAACTTGATTATGCAATTTATAAAATCTCGACACTTCATGATTAGGCTTTTCTGTGAGGATCTGCTTAACTTTTCTCCATTTTGGATCAGTATCTTGAAGAGCTCGGATATCTTTGCACAACTGAATAAAATATTTTCTGCGGATCGGGTCTTTCATTAAGAGTATCCGGTAATTAGACATTTGTTCCACTAACTCGCTGGTTTCAGGCAATCCTTCTGGTGATCGCGATAAAGCGCCGCCAATGATATTGTCTTTTCCTTTAGTATATACTATTTGAAAATCATATTCCTGTAGAAACATGCACCACCTGGTTAAGCGGGGATGTTGACCCTTGCACGTTTGAAGAAAAGAGAGTGCCTGATGATCAGAAAAGACTGATCTTCTTACCATAGATGTAGTAGTTAAATCTTTTAAATGCCCAGAGGATGGCAAGGGCTTCGAGCTCCGTAACAGAATACGACTTCTCACATTCTGATAAGACTTGGATAGCGGAGCTGATTACTTGAACTTGCTCACGTCCATCAGCGATGTCGATTTGGAACAAACAGGATCCATTGCCCACAGACGAAGCATCGGACGTAATACAAAATTATTTATCCATCTTAGGATGATGAAGAATTTTGCTGTTAACAAGACTATATTTAATTTTTTCAAACCCTTTCTGACACTCAGAATTCCAATTCCAATACACATTCTTTCTTAACAGATTATGAAGAGCGTCATTGTTCATTGCCTGACTCGATATGAAACGTCTGAAAAATGACGCAGTGCCTAAAAGCCTTGCAACTGTCTTTCTGTTGTGGGTGTGAGAAAATTCTTAATCGCTGCCAACTTCTCAGGATTGGGCCTAATCCCTTCTGCTATGATGATGTGTCCTAAGAACTTGATCTCACTCTTACCGAATTTTAACTTTTGAAGATTGGCCGTGACTCCATAATATATAAATCTTTTAAATATTTTCTGCAGTGTCATCACATGGTCTTCCCATGTATTCGAAGCTATTAGGATGTCATCCACATACACAGTTACTTCATCCAGTAACTCCGGTCCTAAAACATAGTCTAACGCTGAAATAAAAACTCCCTAACTCAGATTGAGTCCAAAGGGCATGACTGGAATGTGATAAGATCTGCCTGAAAATATGAATGCCGTGTATTTTCTTGACTCAGGAGTTTATCTCACCTGCCAATAACTGTTTTAAGTCAATTGTGCTGAGGAATTTAACTCCATTAAACTTCTGCAAGTGTTCTTCCAGGGCTTCGGGTCTCGTTCGAATCGGCTCTATTATTTTGTTTATGAGCCTTGCGTCTAACTCTAATCTCACACTTCCATCAGATTTTAAAACTGATAACAAGGGGTTCGAAAATGGAGAAAGTGATGGCTCAATCACATTCCAGAGTAACATTTTCCTAATCTCACGTTTGACAGCTTCACGTCGTGATTGGGGAACTGCATAGCTCGTTTTGCAGTAGGCCTTATGGGGAAGCACGTCCATACGATACTCATATCTCTTTATTACTCCAGGTTTGTTGGAGAATATCTCCACATGACTAACTAGCAAGTCAAAAAGTTCACTCCTCTGATACTTAGTCAAATCAGTCGCTTCAAAAGGTTTGTCATCTAACTCAGTCTTATTAGGTAGTAAGTCAACATATTCGTCCTCACGAATATCTACAGAATTGGTTTCATCATCTGCCCGACCGTAACTTTGTCTGTCAGTGAAGTACCGCAGCCCGCCGATGTGGCCGTGCGGTTCTAGGCGCTTCAGTCGGGAATCGCGTGACCGCTACAGTCGCAGGTTCGAATCCTGCCTCGGGCATGGATGTGTGTGATGGCCTTAGGTTAGTTAGGTTTACGTATTTCTAAGTTCTAGGGGACTGATGACCTCAGATGTTAAGTCCCATAGTGCTCAGAGCCATTTGAACCATTTTTTTGAAGTACCGCACTTTAATTTGACATTTGTTAGGCACTGGTTTTACATTGCTGCGTAACAATGTTATTGTTACCTCCTGCTGGTTCACTGTTAATCTACAAGTCCCATTTCCAATGTCAATGTTTGCTTTTGTCAGTCTGAGGAACCCCATTCCAAGGAGGCATGGTACCGATAGGTTCTTTACTGTAACAGAAATAGAGTCAATATTTACTTGAAGTTGCGCTTGCAAGATTACACGCTGTGTCATAGGCCCTATTGCTCCAGACCTGTACAACCTTGTATAGGGAGCGTTAAACTTTACTCACTGAAGAAATTTGCTTGAACAAACATGAAGATAAATCATTAACACTGGCTCCCGTATCGATAACAGCGACTATGGGCATGTTGACTATTGAAACCTTGGTAGAAGCCTGAACTTGTTCGTCCCATATGTCGTCACTATCATTATTGTCAGTCTCTTGCAAAAAGTCATCACGTAAGTCCGTGCCTTTGTCATACCTTATTGCATCTACTTGAAATGAATTGATAGATTCCGTGACCCCATATCATTCTGCAGCATTCTTGTGGAGGCTAAGAAATACTGTTTCTAGTTTTCCTGATTATGGTGGTTCTCCCTATCGGCTATCGCCCTTAACGTCTCCTCCGTTTCGTGTTGGTGTTGTGACTGCAGCACGAAGGGTTTTGGACAAGTTTCTTGTCACGTGTACGATCCACTTTGCGCATAATAGATCTGTGTAGTCCTTTGCCGTTTCGGCTTCGGATTTCCTGCATAATAATTTGAGTGACCGGAAAAACTTATATTTATCGGAGGTCGAAATGTATTGTGGGCCATGTAGTGTATTGTGTTGTCATTACTAGCAAAATGTTGCTGTCCTCCATTTGTCCCATGCCATTTATGTGATTTCTACTCACGCGTCCTGTTAAAGGCTGGTCCGCTCTGATAATTTCCTTGCTGTGGTGGTTTGTTTCCGTACTGATTCTGTGGATAATTGTGTGTTGAGTTTCCGTACTGTGGCCGTTGTGTACTATCCATTGGATTGTATCGTTGTTTATTATTCTCCTTCGGTCGAAACTGTCCATTTCCGTATAACACCTGTTGATTTTTGTAGCCGCCGGACGGTTGGTAGTAAGCGTCGCTACCGCGCGCTCTTCTCTCAATGCCATTGTTGACCGTGTAAGCTTCATTGTTTCGCCCGCTCACTTCATCCGGAGCGCTACCAACATTTGCTACCACGTCTTCGCGAATCAAATCCAATGAGTCCAATATGGAAAGAAATGCTTCGGTATCGTCCTTGGAAACATTAACTAATTTCTCCCTTATAGAGATGGGCAATTTAGTTTTCAAAATCATGATCACGTCTTTATTTGTAATTGGCGAGTCCCAGAATTTAATTTTTGCTGAATATTTTTCGAAATATCTTCTGAGACTGCCGTGTTTCGAACTGAACATTTCGTCATTGAATTTTTTCTTAAGCGCTGCTGAACACCATTACTCCAAAATTTGTTCAGAAACATTCGCTCGAATTCATTATTATATCTTCTGCACTTGTCTGTCATTTCTATTCACCATAAGGCGGCATCTCCTGTTATATACCCCGTTACAAACTGTATTCTTTGCTTGTCTGTCCAACTGTTCAGAAATACTCCAGAGAAGTTTCGCAAAAATACGATCGGGTGTATGTGACGTTTTTTGGAAGTGTCTTGTGTTTCAATAGACTTTCTTCCTGCATTTGGGTTATGAGTGTTGGTGGGCTGTTCACTTCAGTGTGGTTATGCACTGTGTCTGTCGGACTGTGGTATGACGTGTGATCAAGAGGAGGGCTTTAATGAATTTGCTTATTGTCATTTCGGTATGGGGAGTGATTCCATTCGCTACCCATCGGATGTGAGGGACTTTCAACTTTGATCTTTAGTGTCTGCACCTCTTCAGTGACCTGCTGCTTCCATTGAGGAAAGTCTTGTGCCAAAGTTCGCCTTATCTGTCCTAGCTTAGACAACACGGTGTCTCCCGATTTTCCTGTTTCCGCCAAAAGATCATAACCAACTTCCCTTACTACTTCCTTCAGTTCTGTCTCTACATTTTTCTATCAGATGGCCTTTGGTTTTTATCCACTCTGTGTAGTGGTCGGATAAAGCTTCGGCGTGAGCCTTTACCGTAATTTTTTCCTGCTCCTCTGTGTCAAGTGACGCTACTTGTTTCGTCAAATCATCTATCTCTTTCCCATATTAGTGACAACCAGTTTCACGGCGCTGACCTCCTTTGACATGGTATCACAATTACCCTTTAATACTACAGTTTCGTTATGGTATGCTTCTACCGTGGCATTAATTTCACCCTTGGCAGCTCCTAGTGCTGCATCAAATTTACTAGATACCTGCTTGATCTCAGCCTCAACCTGTTTACGGATCTCAGTTTTGGTTCAAATGGTTCAAATGGCTCTGAGCACTATGGGACTCAACTGCTGTGGTCATTAGTTCCCTAGAACTTAGAACTACTTAAACCTAACTAACCTAAGGACATCACACACATCCATGCCCGAGGCAGGATTCGAACCTGCGACCGTAGCAGTCGCACGGTTCCGGACTGCGCGCCTAGAACCGCGAGACCACCGCGGCCGGCAATCTCAGTTTTCACTGCTTCGATTTGCCCACTTATATCCGACTTGACCTCGCCCAATTGGGTATTCAGATCAGTTTTCAAGTCGGTAGTTATTTCACTTTTTACTGTAATTACTATTAAAAACAGTCTTGATCACGATTTATTTAACAAGGTGACCGGTTTCGACCAGTACTGTGGTCTGAAGATGACCACAGTAGTGGTCGAAACCGGTCACCTTGTTAAATAAATCGTGATCAAGACTGTTTTTAATAGTAATTATTTATAAGACATTGATCACTGCTGTTCGCGTAATGCATTCAAAAGTAACTTTTTACTGTGTCAAATTTTCCATTTACAACTTCAAATTTTTCATTTACCGCATCAAATTGTTTATTTTAATCGGTAAAAGCTCGCATTATTTCTTTATTGTTTTCCTCCTCTCGTTCAGCTCTCTCTTGCTTTTCATTCCTTTTCTAACTGCAATTGTTCCTTTTCCCTATCATTATTTGCTATCCAATTTTTGACTTGAAGCAGCATAGCATTCGTATCTACAGTTGGGTTGCTACCCGCGGGAATCGTTTGAATTGTTTCGTCTGTGTCAATCATATCACCGGCGTTAGCCTCCGCCTGCACTCGCATGCTAATTGCACGTGAGCGCAACGAATATTGAGTGCTGTCACTTGCTGTCAGGATTAATTTCTGTTTACCCTCCGCCATCTCGCGGTGTCTGTTTGTCAACAGTATTACGTCAGCTACAAGCAGTCTGCTACGCTGGTCGTCTGTCCTTTGCTTTTGACGTCAGGTCACGTGCTGTCTGTCAAGTATGGGAGTTGCACTCACCTAACAAACGACTGTGAACTGAAGCGGAGAAGACAAGATGGAAGACGGGCACACTTAACAACTGAATTAGCAGACAGCTAGCATTTTACATGTAACACGACGCCATGCTTACACATTGAAATCAAGACTCAACAATGGGATTTATACACTACGTTGCAAATCCTACTAAATTTTGACTAAAGAAAATAATTTTAAGCTGATTTTTTAAATGTGCAGATGGAAATAAAGAGAAGAATGGTAATGTAGCTCGAAAGACAACTGTACTACTGAAGCGTCACAACTGCATATGAAAATTTTTTCGTAACTTACGTGTGATGTCTTGAAAGTAGGCAACTGAATATAAAATTTCTCCGTTTTCCGCCGTCAACTCGTCTTTCATCTTTGAAATTTTCGTCCACATTTTCTTTAAGCGCGTATCGTGCACATGGAAAATAAATGTATTGTTAGATACATCTATATTAGCAGCAAACACAAGAGGACTGATTTTCGTGATTTTAGTCAAGTCCCTGTTCGTGCGCCAAGTGTGGTGTATTTTTTTTAATTCTATTTTGATTAGAGTATTATTCTCTTGTGAAGATTCAGAAATCTGTTGTGAGTTTCGCACCACTTTTTGGCGGGAAGAGCAAAGACTTTTCAAAAAACTTTAGTACTGTATGTCATATTTTATAAGTCACCTGAAATCGTTTTCAGAAGGCGTAGCGTTCTCAAGATCAAGAACAGAGTTCGCATTGCCACGTAATTTATTTATGTCGTGATCATGTTCGATCACGACCGGATATGAGACATAGCAACTACGAACAGAGAAACCTAAGGGGCCAGACAGAGTTCGAAATTTTATTTGCTGTACTACACCACACATTAAAAGAAATTGGATTTAAATCACAAACAAGGTAAATAGCAATGCGCCTTCTGCCCTAACTACGACATTTGCCGACATACAGTCGGTCCCTGGTAGTTGTATGAAAACTATAAAAACACCGTTTTTTCTGTTGCTATTAATAGGAGATGGATCGCATACAAATATGTTAAGTAATAAGCAGGCACTACTGGATTTGAGAGCACAATAACTTATTTAATTACTTAACAATAGGTTCCGCACAATTTCAATTTTCCATCTTTCTGGCTGTTTCCTTAAACAAAGTCCTTTAACATCTTCGATATTTCATCTTAGATGCACATAAATTCTTACATAGCACTGAACCATAGTAATATTTTATAATAACTAATTAGTGATTGCGGACCACGCCATATATGCGTCCGCCGTCTTTAGAAAATATCATGACTGCGTTAACACAAGAGAATTACAATTCTTCAGCTGTCAAAAAATAAGAAACACAAAATATCTCTATCGATACAATTTATGAGCAACTCGTATTCCGCGCTGTAGCGCGTAAGGTATTCTTTGAAATATCAGGTGGTCGCTGCTCAGCGACGATCTAAGAAATTTCTACACAGATGGTTTTTATGAACCTGCATGGTTAGATTATCGAATATAAGTTTATTTAAGCTATCGAAACATATACTAATATTACAAGATCATCATGACAGAGACCAGTGAAAGTTTTGCTTACTCTATGCATGCACAATTCTATATCGCCGCCACTGGATTTAAAAAACGCCGTAATGACCTGACTGTCTCCAAGATTGACTAAGTTACTTCAAATAATAATACTCAGACCGATGCGATGAATGAAAATTTGTACCACGGCTGGGATTTGAACCCAGGTCTCTTGATCACTAGGCAGATGCACTAGCCACTATGCCCCACTGACAGTGGCGTTGGAGCATTGATGGGGCCCGTGTTTGAAACTAGGAGTGATATAAATTTTCATTCATGTACAGGATGAGTCACTAACTATTGCCACCAAGAATAACTCCAAAAGTATGATAGTATCTGAAAAGTTTGTGGGACAAATGTTTCATGGGACAGGGGGGGGGGGGGGGGGCATAATATGACGTTGGTTTTTTGTTGCTAGGTGGGATCGCGTCAGAGATATGAAGGTAAACTTTTTTTTGGTGTGTAACTGTAAGGTCTTTGAAGGTGGACGAAGGTCAAAAAGGTGGCATGAACGTCCATTTACAGATGATGTTCGAAATGATAAACGTTGTTATGAATGCAGTGCTGCAATCTTCTTATCGTCAATTGAGTGGTATTCCTTATTACTACGGCACTTATCGAAGCACATGCTCTGACAATTCTCTCTCGTATATTGCGCAAATAGTAAATATTCGCCGAATACGGTTTATCCATTTAACGTGCCATTGACATGTAAACACAGTATCGTCGAATCAAGTGAATGTGAATGATGTATTCCTTCTCCGAAGAAGTCGAAATGCTTCTCATTTACGGAGAATGTCAACGAAGTTCAGTGAGATCTAGAGACTTAATACGCTGAAGGATATCCTCAATGTACTCAACCTACACGTCGTACATTTAAATAAATGTATGATAAACTGAGAACAATTGGATCTCTAACGCATCGGAAACCCATCCGGCAAAAGAATGTTACTAACAAGGAAACGGATATCGGTACTCTTGCCACTGTGGTTACAGATCCATGTGTTAGTCCGCGTCAAATTTCAAGGGAATCTGGCAAAAGCCAGAGTAGTGTTGTTGATGTTCTGCATCGTCATAAGTATCATACTTACCATATCAGTCTCCACCAAGAATTAACTGGTACTGATTTTATGCGTCGCACTGAATTCTGCCAATGGGCTCAACTTCAGATTCAGAGGGATGAAACATTTATTAATTTGATTTTACTTGCTGAAGAGGTTACATCACGGACCATAGAAATGTTAATTTGCATAACATTCATTATTGGGCAACTTAATATCCATGTTGGCTGCGGCAAGCTGAACACCAAAAACGGTGGTCGGTGAATGTATGGTGTGGGATTCTGGAGGACAGAATTATAGACCCCTATTTCGTCGAAGGAAATCTTAATGGTAGGAAGTACACCAAATTCCTGCAAGAAACAATAGGTCTGTTATTGGAAGAAATACCTTTAGGAACAAGGAACAGAATCTGGTATGAACACGACGGGTGTCCGTCACATTTTTCGCTGATGGCTAGAAATGAGTTGCAGAGACAATTCCCAAACCGTTGGATTGGACACGAAGGAGATGTGCCGTGGCCGGCTCGTTCGCCAGATTTGAAGTCTCTGGATTTTTTCTTGTGGGGATTTGTGAAAGACAATATTTTCAAAGACTTGCTTCGATAAGTGCGGTAGTGATAAGGAATACCACTCACTCGATGATAAGAAGATTGCAGCACTGCATTGATACCAATGGTTACTACTTCGAACACTTTCTGTAAATGGACGTTCATACCGCCTTTTTGACCTTCGTTGACCTTCAAAGACTTTACTGTTACACATTACTGGATTCTTCTCGATAGCTTCTATCAGAAAATAAGTGCCAAAATAGAGCATCCCGTTAAAAAAAAAAGAAAAAAAGAAAAAAAAGCTGACCTTCATATTTCTTGCGCGATTCCACGTAGCAACAAAAAACCCATGTCATATTATGGCCCGTATTATCCGATGCAACATTTGTCCCATAATATTTTCAGCTATTATCATATTTTCGGAGTTATTCTTGGTGGCAGTAGTTACTGACTCACCCTGTACATATCATGGATATCTGAGATTGAAAAGGTCTTTGGAACCATGTAGTTTCATTACCAAATGGTTTGAGGAGCCAATAGGAGAAGGAATTTGAGGAGGTAGCTTGGCTAGGGTAGTACATGCAGTTGTGCAAAGTCACTGTGCCAGGGTAGCGTAATGGTTATTGCATCTGCCTAGTGAGCGACCTGGGTTTGAATCCTGACCTAGATACAATTTTTCTTTCGTCACTTCAGTCTGCATTTATAAATCATAGATGTTTCAGTCTTGAAAAGGGTTCTGGGAACCTACACTTCCATTTGATTGCTCCTAACTGCTTGTCAACTGGGACTATCTCATTGCAATACTCTGTTTTTCTATTCGTTGTTGTATTAAGAGAAGTAAATAATCCTTCCCCATTTATGACATGTTAGAACACTGCAGCTGTTGAAACTAAATGTAATTTATAATCATTCAGCTGCAACCCATTGCTTGTATGGGAGTCTTCTTTTCCATGATTACATTTCAAGATGCATGGCATCCCATCTTCAGATATTTACATATATTTATGTCTCATGAACATTGTTTCTTTACTAATAGTGTTACAAATTTTACAGCGGAAGGTTTTAACGTAGGTAAAGTGTTGTAAGTAAAGAAATAATGTCCATATGCATAAATAAATCCGAATAAGAGGTGAATATAAAATGAATTTGCCGTCAGAAACATACGTTTTGAGGCACAATTTGATGGCATGACATGTCAGAAACGAGTGTATTACTCCATAAACTCTCACATCACAGTTGCTCACTAATATCGCGTGATGAAGCAGCCAATGAACGTAAGTAACAATGTGAATCCTGCCCATAGACCACAAAAGATTGCCCATCCCTGGTATAAGCTATTATGTAATAAACTTCTCTAAGCCACAAAACATATCCTGTAGATGATCTGAATGTCTTTTTATACCTTCCTGTCGTGAATAGAAAGCGATGAAAGGTAGGTTCCTTAAAACACTACATTAATGTGGAAAGGCTTGCTCATCTTTTATTTGAGCTATTCGTTTTGAAACACTGCTTGCAAGCACTTGCCATGTGGGCCTATTCAACGTTTCACCACAAGAGGCGATGAAACTCATGCAGGAGCGCTTACGAGTTAGGGAGCAGCAAAGAACTGACTGACAAGAGCTCACGAGCTAGTTCACTGCCTACCTACTGCACACCACTGACCTACCACTCACCCCTCATTGCTCACCTGCAGCTGTTAATTCCACACAGAGCAGAATGCTAGGTGAATCAGGAGTTACCCTCCTTGCACTTTAGGCTCACTGATTCAGCTTACAGTGGTCTTGGATCACTCACTAACTCTGCTCACAGTTAGACCTGGTTCCTTCTTTATTTAGCACTCTCGAATCTAATTTGGCTTTCTGTGGATATTGTACACTATATTAATATTGATATGTATATCATTTCTTTAAATATTGGATAAAAGTTAGATTACAGAGTATACTGCATATACATTTGTTTTCATTTCGATTTTTATTATTCACAAAGTCGTTAATAGTACGGATTTTAGTATTCCCAAGTAACTTTTTCAGTGCTGCAGGACACATTACATTTGCATATAAGGGTTCTAGGTAAGGTATGGCAACATTTTTTGAAATTGGATATAAGAAAAGGAAAATGCCATTACTGCTAGCAGATAACTGCTTTTCTACTGGCTTCACATCTACCTGAAGAGACATCGAAATTTCAAACATCCAACACTATGTATGGAATTGTGTAAATCAGAACAGATACTATCGTCATATATAAATCAGAAAGCCGTTCAAACTCACAATTAGCCAACGATTCGTTTGCAGAAATTCGATAAATCGTTTATCTTAAAAGTCCTCACTAACGTCTGCTTACACTTCAGATGACGTCCTCCATTCACGGAATCATAGTGAACCTCCATCTGGGTCCAGCCTGCCACTGGCATTTGGTTTCTGACTAGACACCGATTTATTTTCTTCCATTATGTCCTCACCACTACCGAGATTCGTTTCCAACCACCAAGAAGCATGTTGCTCAATATTAAATGAAATTATGACAATCGATGAATACCATTTAAAAATCCATAAATACACTTTGTCCAAATTGAAAATTCAAATAACTCTTTAAACATGAACATTGTGAAGTTGACAGTAAAAGACAATTGCAAACTGCTTCAGAAAGTAAAACATTAGTTTCCATTACATGCGACTCTTTATATTTCATTTTCAATAAAATAATTTTCCAACTTGATAAAAGCATTCAGAACATAGCTGTGCTTTTTTTAAAATTATTACTGTAAATAAAATGTAGAACCTCTCGTAAATCAGATAACTAAAAGGGGTGCAATGGAAAATAATTAATTTTCTTTGTTCTTCAAAAAATGTTAAAGTAACTCAAAAGGACTTGTATAGCAAGTCTAAATTAAAAAGGGGAGGTGCACTCTTGTCATTTATTGCATCAATTGTGCGGCGAATGGTACCTCATGTAGAAGAGCTGGTTCATTCCATTCAATGAGAAGTTCTGATCGGATCTCTGGAAAGAACAGTTTTGCCCATCTATAACGCAAGCACCATGGACGAGTACTGAATTTACTGCTACAGCTCGGAGGCAAAGGAGCAAAGCAGGCAACGAATGCATGTAGGTCTCCACTGATGAAAACGGCAAAGACCTATTATCACGAAAGGTAACGCTGAAAGTTTTTCCGACGCTTATTGTGTGGTGCTAATAGATAATGCTCGTAAGGAGTTAACAGGAGGTTTTTCAGGGGAAACTGCACGACAAAGCCCTAGTTCCTTCTCCAGTTGCACTTACTGCTTTCTGGGGCTATCAATCGTCCGAGCGCCCCCCCCCCCCCCCCAGTCCATCCATAGTCACAATATTCTTCTGACGTGACACCTGATGATTTCCTCCTCTCTTCATGGATGAAGAAACACTCGCATGTCTGACATGTTCATAATAACAATGAGTTAAATTTCGAAGTTGAATGTCACCTGAACAGCCAAAATCCATACTTTAATAACGAAGGTCTCTACAAGGTTAACCATAGTTGACAAAAAAGTGTCAGACTGAAAAGTGAGTATGGAGGCAAGGCTGCAACCATAAGTAAACCTCGTTATCATAGCTCGACTATTTCTGATGTGGTTGTAATTAAAGTGCAGCTATTCACAGAGGTCCAGTGTGGCCTGGATTGACTTTATGGCGGCGAAACATGGCAGATACTGTAATGCGTTTGTGGGGAACCGATTTAGCCTGTAAATACAAGGTGCATTCAAGTTCTAAGGCCTCCGATTTTTTTTCTCCGGACTGGAAAGAGATAGAAACATGCGCATTGTTTTAAAATGAGGCCACGTTCATTGTCGATACGTCCCAGAGATGGCAGCACCGTACGGCAGATGGAATTTTACCGACAGCGGCGAGAATGAGAACTGTTTTAAATACTTAAAATGGCGACGTTTTCCTTACTTGAACAGCGTGCAATCATTCGTTTTCTGAATTTGCGTGGTGTGAAACCAATTGAAATTCATCGACAGTTGAAGGAGACATGTGGTGATGAAGTTATGGATGTGTCGAAAGTGCGTTCGTGGGTGCGAAAGTTTAATGAAGGCAGAACATCGTGTCACAACAAACCGAAACAACCTTGGGCTCGCACAAGCCGGTCTGACGACATGATCGAGAAAGTGGAGAGAATTGTTTTGGGGGATCGCCGAATGACTGTTGAACAGATCGCCTCCAGAGTTAGCATTTCTGTGGGTTCTGTGCACACAATCCTGCATGACGACCTGAAAATGCGAAAAGTGTCATCCAGGTGGGTGCCACGAATGCTGACGGACGACCACACGGCTGCCTGTGTGGCATGTTGCCAAGCAATGTTGACGCACAACGACAGCATGAATGGGACTTTCTTTTCGTCGATTGTGACAATGGATGAGGCGTGGATGCCATTTTTCAATCAGGAAACAAAGCGCCAGTCAGCTCAATGGAAGCACACAGATTCACCGCCACCAAAAAATTTCGGGTAACCGCCATTGCTGAAAAAATGATGGTGTCCGTGTTCTGGGACAGCGAGGGCGCAATCCTTACCCATTGCGTTCCAAAGGGCACTACGGTAGCAGGTGCATCCTACGAAAATGTTTTGAAGAACAAATTCCTTCCTGCACTGCAACAAAAACGTCCGGGAAGGTCTGCGCGTGTGCTGTTTCACCAAGACAACGCACCTGCACATCGAGCTAACGTTACGCAACAGTTTCTTCGTGATAACAACTTTGAAGTGATTCCTCATGCTCCCTACTCACCTGACCTGGCTCCTAGTGACTTTTGGCTTTTTCCAACAATGAAAGACACTCTCCGTGACCGCACATTCACCAGCCGTGCTGCTATTGCCTCAGCGATTATCCAGTGGTCAAAACAGACTCCTAAAGAAGCCTCCGCCGCTGCCATGGAATCATGGCGTCAGCGTTGTGAAAAATGTGTACGTCTGCAGGGCAATTACGTCGAGAAGTAACGCCAGTTTCATCGATTTCGGGTGAGCACCTCGTAACATTAGTTCGGTCATCAGGTGCATATCTGGAGCTGTGAATCGAAGAAAGGTGTATACAGATGTGTCTACGTGTAATGGACTAGGAATAGTACATGGGAAGAGAACGTAAAAAAAAACCAGAAAGGCTTAATGTTGATTTTATTATTAACCTCCGCTTACACAATTTGTTCAGCATGATTACTGGAGACTTCAATGAGTTGCTGCATCCATAAAACGACATGATAAACTTTTGCTCGGAGCAGTGGAATCTGAGCAATGTGTTCCTGTATAATGGCATTCAGATCATGTAGAGATCGAAAGTGTTCCTGGTGAAAGCGTTCTTTTAGAGATCATGGCAGCAAAGGTCACATGTGAGATGGTCTTTAAGGTCCTGAAGCAGGAGATAACACGTTTGTGGAAGGTTGCATTAAGCAGATCTTATGCTGGGCGACCAACGTAAGGTATTTCCCCATCTGACAAGTTGTACAACTAGGTTTCAATAACCAGCAGACGTCACAGTACACTGGGCAGGCCCTATGGGTATATTTTCTTCAAAAAATAATGGACCAAGAATAAAGATGTGCTCTTTCCCAACACACGGTTTAATGATATCCCTAATTCGGCAGTTCTGTGTATTCCCTGCACCCTGTAGTTTATATGTACCTCATCACTCCATAGAATATTGCCCGGCCACACTTCATCCACTTCGATCCTCGCAAGAACCTGAACAGCTAATTCGGAATGTTGCTGCGGACGATTAGGTTCCAATTGCTGCACGCTCTCGATCTTACACGGGTACCAGTGTAAAATGAACCCAAAAGCTTTCCGTACTCTTTACAATGGGATGGACAATTTTCATGACACTGGATGAGCACTAGCATGGTCAGCACAGCTACAGCAACATCGTCGAAAATCTCCGCTGGAGTACGAAGCCCTCCTATTCCAAGGTGACTCGTGTTTTAGAATTTCATTTCCATATTCTTTAAATCATTTAATGACATCGGACATCTGCTCAGACCTTTCAGACGGCGATACTGCCGCAATGCAGCAAGGTGGTTGCTGCCGTTCACATATAATTGTTTCACCTCAAGCGCACGGTCTCTTTTCTCGATAACCATACTGTTCACTCACGTTACGTCTTGTCAAATGACAGCGTGGGTTTCATACCATCATACACTGTGTAGCTCCAGATTGTATCTGGTGCCCACAATTCTAACTAATTTGTTCTCCAGCTTAAATCGGTTCCGCATAATGATTTAGCATATCGACCGTACCGTACGATAATTACAGCCCACATGGGACCTCACTGAGTAACTAGAGTTTAATCATAACCACCCGGTATTTAAAATTTACCGCTATCCCTAGCAAATTCATTTTCTTGAAGTTCCTTGTAGTTGCAAAAAGGCAGGCTACTAATTTTTTTGATTTGTGTGCTAACTATTCATAGGAAAAAGCAGTAACCATGACTGTATGCAGCCAGCAGTGTCTAATATTGCGATCTCTTTTCTTCGATAAAAACCAATGTAGGAACGGGTTGTCATATAGACACGCAGGTTTGTGTACAAAAATTTCTTCTTGCAGCAGGGTGTATGCAAAAACTGTCATGACGTCACAAACTTGAATTTCTCCACGTACGTCGACTGATATATATTCGGCGCGACATTCAGCTATCTGTACAATACGCAGATTCATGAGGCGGCCGACGTCCTCAGTGGAATACCGAACGAATGGATTTTGATGTGGGACTGAAAAAGCATTCCACATGGGGCTGTAACAAAAGCGGTGACGGCTGAATAAATGATGCAGCCTTTTCGTACCATCGGATACAGGTTCAGTTGCTACTTTCGTCATTTTATTGAATATACAGGGTGTTTCAGTACAAGTGTTTGTCACTGTAACTTACAAAGTAATAGAGGACGGAAAAATTTTTCGCTGTAGGTCAACGTATAAAACGCAACCGCGGCACTCTAAAGCCCGTTTCTTTGTGTGGTCTGACCTGTCGTGTATACAGCAGTGTACGGCAACGGTCGTAAATATAACAGTGTGTCGAGGAAGCACCGGTGACGTCACATCTCATACATACCACCGTTAGAGAGCGCATTGCGTAATGTACAATGTGCGGTATCCACCCCTGACTCTTTGAAAGGTTATAGTTCCCATGTAAAACGAGATAAGAAAGTGATTAAAATTGACTTGCACACTGTTGGCTTAAATACTTACAGTGCACGACAAAAAAAACTACACTCCTGGAAATGGAAAAAAGAACACATTGACACCGGTGTGTCAGACCCACCATACTTGCTCCGGACACTGCGAGAGGGCTGTACAAGCAATGATCACACGCACGGCACAGCGGACACACCAGGAACCGCGGTGTTGGCCGTCGAATGGCGCTAGCTGCGCAGCATTTGTGCACCGCCGCCGTCAGTGTCAGCCAGTTTGCCGTGGCATACGGAGCTCCATCGCAGTCTTTAACACTGGTAGCATGCCGCGACAGCGTGGACGTGAACCGTATGTGCAGTTGACGGACTTTGAGCGAGGGCGTATAGTGGGCATGCGGGAGGCCGGGTGGACGTACCGCCGAATTGCTCAACACGTGGGGCGTGAGGTCTCCACAGTACATCGATGTTGTCGCCAGTGGTCGGCGGAAGGTGCACGTGCCCGTCGACCTGGGACCGGACCGCAGCGACGCACGGATGCACGCCAAGACCGTAGGATCCTACGCAGTGCCGTAGGGGACCGCACCGCCACTTCCCAGCAAATTAGGGACACTGTTGCTCCTGGGGTATCGGCGAGGACCATTCGCAACCGTCTCCATGAAGCTGGGCTACGGTCCCGCACACCGTTAGGCCGTCTTCCGCTCACGCCCCAACATCGTGCAGCCCGCCTCCAGTGGTGTCGCGACAGGCGTGAATGGAGGGACGAATGGAGACGTGTCGTCTTCAGCGATGAGAGTCGCTTCTGCCTTGGTGCCAATGATGGTCGTATGCGTGTTTGGCGCCGTGCAGGTGAGCGCCACAATCAGGACTGCATACGACCGAGGCACACAGGGCCAACACCCGGCATCATGGTGTGGGGAGCGATCTCCTACACTGGCCGTACACCACTGGTGATCGTCGAGGGGACACTGAATAGTGCACGGTACATCCAAACCGTCATCGAACCCATCGTTCTACCATTCCTAGACCGGCAAGGGAACATGCTGTTCCAACAGGACAATGCACGTCCGCATGTATCCCGTGCCACCCAACGTGCTCTAGAAGGTGTAAGTCAACTACCCTGGCCAGCAAGATCTCCGGATCTGTCCCCCATTGAGCATGTTTGGGACTGGATGAAGCGTCGTCTCAGGCGGTCTGCACGTCCAGCACGAACGCTGGTCCAACTGAGGCGCCAGGTGGAAATGGCATGGCAAGCCGTTCCACAGGACTACATCCAGCATCTCTACGATCGTCTCCATGGGAGAATAGCATCCTGCATTGCTGCGAAAGGTGGATATACACTGTACTAGTGCCGACATTGTGCATGCTCTGTTGCCTGTGTCTATGTGCCTGTGGTTCTGTCAGTGTGATCATGTGATGTATCTGACCCCAGGAATGTGTCAATAAAGTTTCCCCTTCCTGGGACAATGAATTCACGGTGTTCTTATTTCAATTTCCAGGAGTGTATTTCAGATAGCCCCACAGGCGGAAGTCACACGGATTAAGATCATGTGATCGGAACGGCCAGGCTGCAGGGAAATGGCGACTGATAATTCTAGAATTTCCGAAATGGCGTTTCAGCAGCTGCTTAACTGGATTTGCAATATGCGGAGGTGCGCCATCTTGCATAAAAATGATCCCATCCACACATCCACGCTGTTGGAGAGCTGGAATCACGTAGTTGCGCAAAAGACATTCATAGCGCTAACCAGTGACGGTGAAGGTAACAGGACAGAAGTACCTGTCTCTTCGAAAATATATGGCTCTATGATAAACGATGACGTAAACCCGCACCACGCAGGGACCTTTTCAGGATCAAGTGGTACTGGTTGATTTGCTTCTGGATTTTCCGTTGCCCATATTCCACAGTTCTGTGTATTGACATATCCTCTCAGATGAAAGTGGGCTTCATTCGTCTGTCCGCAAAATCTTCCACAGCCAATCATTGTCCACTTCTATGAGAGCAAGAAATTCTGAAGCTAAGGTCACTCTTGCTGGCAGGTCAACAGTAAGCAACTCTTGCACATGGGTAATTTTGAATGAATAGCAAAGAAGGATGTTTCGTAACATTTTACGCACCGTGCTCACGGGTATGTCCAATGTTCGGGCAATTCTCCGTGCACTACACGCCTGCACTCCACCACTCGTCTTCTCCTACATTGCTGTGGCCGCTGCTTCCACTAACGTCGAATCAATTCGTTTCCTCCCTCTACCAGGTTGCACACCAAAGGAACCCGTCTTTTCGAATTTCCGAATCATTTTCTCCAGACCCACGGCAGTCATCCGACCAACGCCTTTTTCCAAACCCTTCAATTTCCGGAACTTCTGCAGAGCAACGTGTGGAGTCATCATTCTTGTAACACAGCTTTACAATCAGAGCGCGATCCGGCATTGAAACAGTCATGGCGAACGTCGCAGACACGAATGTAGGAAAAGCCGTGTACCCGGCGTGTTTATACTAACTTCAGTGGGTCGTGTGCATGACAGATGTTTTCATTTACGTATTATGACACATACAGCGCCATCTACTGATCAATTTTCACGCTACTGTTTTTTCTTATTCCGTACGTTTCCCCCCTTCTCCGATAATATTCGGCTACAATTTGACATCATTCTGACCAGTGGCGTTATTTCTAGAGCGTTTTGAAAGTTTAACTTGTATTTAATCACCCTGTACATTCCAAATGTTAACGATTGCTAGTTTGGACGTAACGTATTGAAATTCTTTCAATTATAAAGAATGTTTCATAATTCATATTGCAGTCTTCGCGGGTTGTAGAGAGGACTTAATAGTTTAGTAAATAACACTTTGATAAGGAACCTATCTCTGAAAATGTATCGTTTGGAGGCAAAATTAATTTGGAGATCGGATCGGTTTCAGATTTCCTCTTGATTGTACGTACACTGCCGTCAACAGTCTCTTTTGTAATTATGACATCATTTATCATCTTATCCGACCAAATCAACGAGTACGAAGAACTGGTACATACTCGGTGCTCCACGGAGGCACCGCATTCTCGATCTGAGGAGGATGTCCTTCGCTACGCAGAAGAGAACCCGACTACGAGCCCTCGAAATATTGTACACGTTGTAGGCTCCTGTCGAGGTCAAAGCTCATTGTCTCCTCTGCGTGTGTGCCGTGAAGCTGGAGATCTGAAAGTGATCCGATCTTAAAAAGTAAATACATCGGAACGGTACATACCTTGTCAAAACTTTATCAACAGAGACCACTCTACAACCCCTATAAGCCTGTAATATAAATTGTGATAGAAACTGTATAAATACTTCCCGTGTCTTTGTACACAGTGAACGAATGCGGTCCATCTATTTACATCAGTATCTACATACACATATCACAAGCCACCGTACGGTGCTTGGTGGAGGGTATCTCGAAAGTCATTCCCTTTCTTGTTCCACCGGCAAAAGAGAAAGAGGGATAAATTACTGTCTATGTGCCTCCGTATGAGTTCCAATTTCACTTACCTTATATTCGCAGTCCTTACCTGAAATGTACGTTGGTGGCAATGAAATCATTCTGCGGTCTTCTTGAAACGCCGGTTCTCTAAATTTTCTCTGTAGTGAAATAAGAAATTAGTGCGTAACGTTCCGTCGACAACGGATTAAGAAAGGATGAAGAATTAAGTCGGCCATGCTGCTTCGAGGGAACCAGCCGGCGTTTGCATGAAGTGATTTAGGGAAATCACGGAAAACCTAAATCAGGATGGCCGGAAAGCGGATTTGAACGGTCGTCCTCTCCTAATGCGAGCCCAGTGTGTAAACCACGGCTCAACCCTGCCCAGTTTTTCAATAGTGTACCACGAGAAGAACATCATCTTCGCTGCAGGGATTCCCACTTGACTTCACGAGGAGTCTCCGTAATACTCGCGTGCTGTTCGAACCTACCGGTAACAAATCTGGCGACCCGCTTCTGAATTCCTTCGAAGTATTCGTCTAATGCGAGCTTATGGGAATTCCAAGCACTCGAGCAATATTCAAGCATTGGTCACACTAGTGCCCTATTCACGTTCTCCTTTACAGGTGAACCACGCTGTCCTATGCCTCTCCCAATAAAACAAAGTCATCAGTTCGCCTTCCCCACTATTGCCTTTAAGTGCACGCTCCATTTCACATCGCTTTGCTGATTACGCCTAGATATTTAATCTGTGTGACTGTGTCAAGCAGTACTTTCGAACGTTATGGGATTGTTTTTCCTACTCATCTGCATTAACTTACATTTTTCTACATTTAGAATAAGCTGTCGTTTGTTACTGCAAATTAATATTTTAAGTCATTTGTGTGCTCATACAGTCCCTCAACGAGAACGCCTTCCCGTATATCACAGCACCAGCAACAGTGGCCAAGATGGCACTTCGTTCAGTAGCCTAGACCTTTCCAGGTGCTAAGTGCATGCCACAAGATAAAGATCATTTCCACATGTCGTTATTCCACGTTAAACTTCACAAGGCACTTTCGCTGAACGAACAATCATTGTTTAACCAATGTTATTGTCTATATTAGTCCCTCTAGCCACTATGATATTTGTTGATATTGTGTATTGGCTACAGAGAGCTTGACACGAAATGAGCTTACTTACGAAATGAGTCACTGGGTGTGTAAGCATCTTGTTGGTTACTAAAGACAAGAAATTGTATACATTTCTTATTTACAGAATTTACTTGCCACGAAATGAACATCCGTAGGAAATGAACCATTGGTTGTGTAATGCTGGTACTGAATAATAAGGACCGGTAAACTGTATACAGATCATACACAGACAATTTTCTGAATAAATTCGCTGAAGAATTACAAACTGCTTTACAACTACTAACCATTTATCTTGGCTATGTAAAATGTAGCTTTGTATATGTGTAGTAAATTTTATGACCAACACCTTCTGTCTTGCATTTTGCTTTATGGTTACCTGTGCACACTATGTTTTCGTTTACTTCATTCTCGTCCACATATCGATGTACCACGAAATCAGGGTAAGGCAATAAAGGACACAGAAAAAACACACAACCATAGTCCAATCCGCCAAAACACACACACAAACATACACACACACACACACACACACACACACACACGCACAGAGGGGAGAGAGAGAGAGAGAGAGAGAGAGAGAGAGTGAGAGAGAGAGAGAGAGACTGAGCGAAATTCTGCAAGTGTTTGTCTGTGTGTGGCATTTATTGCCTGTCATAAGTTCACACGGAGTTATTCTTTCTTCTCGTTAAACTGATAAAGCTGTACTGGATTCCTCTGCGAAACTATGAAAGAGCTCGAATTTGATTCATATTACATTTTAAATCTGACATTTTGGGATCAGATCATTTAATAGTTATTTAAATAATTTCTTTTCTAAGACAGAATGGCACACAGAGTGACGTATACATTATGTTATTATGTTACCGAAAACAGTGATTAATTAAACTGGAGCCTCCTTCGGTTGACTTACACATCCAGTGTTACCGTTTACTAATATTTTTATCTTTTACCGTTTCTTCTGTTATAATATTATACACAGCTATTCATTAAAATTTACCGAGCGAGGTGGCGCAGTGGTTAGCACACTGGACTCGCATTCGGGAGGACGACGGTTCAATCCCGTCTCCGGCCATCCTGATTTAGGTTTTCCGTGATTTCCCTAAATCGTTTCAGGCAAATGCCAGGATGGTTCCTTTGAAAGGGCACGGCCGATTTCCTTCCCAATCCTTCCCTAACCCGAGCTTGCGCTCCGTCTCTAATGACCTCGTTGTCGACGGGACGTTAAACACTAACCACCACCACCACCATAATTAAAATTAGAACACTAGGAAAGCCAGCAATTAACAGATTTAAACTGCAGTGGTATACAGTACACTAGGCAGAGTAAACGATTTAATTTGTAGGTGATTTTGAGATATAGAAGCTGCAGAACTTCGACTTTGAAGTAAAATAAGACATATTGTGCTGGAACGAGAACATGTCGTCCTTACGTTAATGCAAGCGCTACATTTGTGCTGCAATGCGCCGCAGAGTAATAGCCATCATTTCTGTTAGTAACCTACACGGTCACCGTAGGTGCACGTACTCCGTGACACATGGCCACGAATTGCCGCTGTCGCGCACCTAACGCCGGAAGTTCCGGAGCAGCTGTGCGCACCAAGGGAGGCTGACCGCGTGCGAGCATGAAGTAGTGCTGTGACGTCACTGGTGGCCGTCTGAGGCCGTGGCCCGCCGTCAATTATGCACGGCGCCGGTCCCCGTGGCGCGCCGCCATCTGTCAGCTGCCACCACGAGCTTCAGTATCTCCTTTGCACATAAATTCTGGCAGTCCTCAGCTTCGCTCCGGAGAGGAACGTGCTCAATGTGGTGAGGCCCGCACCTGCCGCAGAAGCAAGTGAACTAACGTTATAAAGTATGCACTATTACTTCCACGGCATTTGGACGAATGGTCTACATCTACATCTACATTTATACTCCGCAAGCCACCCGACGGTGTGTGGCGGAGGGCATTTTACGTGCCACTGTCATTACCTCCCTTTCCTGTTCCAGTCACGTATGGTTCGCGGGAAGAACGACTGTCTGAAAGCCTCCGTGCGCGCTCTAATCTCTCTAACTTTACATTCGTGATCTCCTCGGGAGGTATAAGTAGGGGGAAGCAATATATTCGATACCTCATCCAGAAACGCACCCTCTCGAAACCTCGCGAGCAAGCTACACCGCGATGCAGAGCGCCTCTCTTGCAGAGTCTGCCACTTGTGTTTGTTAAACATCTCCGTAACGCTATCACGGTTACCAAATAACCCTGTGACGAAACGCGCCGCTCTTCTTTGTATCTTCTCTATCTCCTCCGTCAACCCGATCTGGCACGGATCCCACACTGATGAGCAATACTCAAGTATAGGTCGAACGAGTGTTTCGTAAGCCACCTCCTTTGTTGATGGACTACATTTTCTAAGGACTCTCCCAATGAATCTCAACCTGGCAACCGCCTTACCAACAATTAATTTTATATGATCATTCCACTTCAAATCGTTCCGCACGCATACTCCCAGATATTTTACAGAAGTAACTGCTACCAGTGTTTGTTCCGCTATCATATAATCATACAATAAAGGATCCTTCTATGTATTCGCAATACATTACATTTGTCTATGTTAAGGGTCAGTTGCCACTCCCTGCACCAAGTGCCTATCCGCTGCAGATCTTCCTGCATTTCGCTACAATTTTCTAATGCTGCAACTTCTCTGTATACTACAGCATCATCCGCGAAGTCAAGTTAGAGTACGTTACACAGACTTTGAGTTTCATACATCCATAGTAAATGAGATACTCAAGGACGTAGAATACATCGTAAAACGTGAATAAATATTACATGTTACATGTTAAGAGAAATAACTATGTTAATATCGCTTTAACAGATCTTAAGTGAAACTGTCATCGTAGATGTAGAGTAACTCAAAAAATTTTAAACATACTTTCAGTTAAGGAATGATAGCAAATATGTCACAAAACATTTAATATACAATATCTGAATGCATATAATAATTCTTAGGCTACCTTAATTTTATTATATTGAGCCGTGCGTGGCTCATGTTCGTCCCGTCTATTTTTCAACATCTTGTTTTTACCTTACGGCCGCCTAGTCATTTTAATTTAAATTACTGGTGTCACTGAATTGCTGTCTTGCCTGCCCGTGAGTGGCAGCAGCAGCGTGTATCGATATTAGCCCTGCCGTATTATCTTTGCTGGACGGCTATTACTTCCCGGTCGTCGTGTGTCGGGAAGTCAGATCGGACCTGGGGCCGCTGAGTCGGAACGCGGCAGAAGTGCAGTCGGGACGTAGCAGCCGTTCCGTGTCTCTTACATAGTAACTTCCCTGTTTTAGTTTTAGTTATTTGGTTCATGCGTGGACTTCAGCCGAGTTTTTATATATCCTGAATTAATGTTCCTGTCTTGCCCTTTAGACATACGATTGTCATTCCCTGTATGGGGCTTTCAGCCGAATTTTACATCAAAGCTTTTATGGTTCAAATGGCTCTGAGCACTATGGGACTCAACTGCTGAGGTCATAAGTCCCCTAGAACTTAGAACTACTTAAACCTAACTAACCTGACAACACACACATCCATGCCCGAGGCAGGATTCGAACCTGCGACCGTAGCGGTCGCGCGGTTCCAGACTGTAGCGCCAGAACCGCTCGGCCACCAGCGGCCGGCTCAAAGCTTTTAAGGCCTTACACTGTTAAATTATTGTGTTGATGTGTGGCCATAAGCAGAGTATTAATATCTCTTAAATTAATGTCCTTCTCTTGCCCTTAAAGCATGACATTGTTACTTTATTTTATATGAAATATTGTAAGCTAAGGCCTTCTGTCTTTTGATTGAAACTACTTAATATGCGACCTCCAAACTAGTTGCATTAAAATTCAATTGCTTGAGCCTTCAGCCGATAAGATTCAAGATTTGTAAAATATTCTTGGGTGAAACCACAAGAACAATCTTGTATTTCAATTTTGCTTAGGCCTTGTGTCTTGGATTTTGAATGTGGCCTTCAGCCGATATAAGGTTAATCAAAGCAGGTCGATTAAAGTTTTGTAACATTATGTGTTGATAAATAAAGTTGTATGTTGACTGCTACTGACAGGAACTCATTTTGTCCCCTTTCCACAAACTAACCTGCTCTGTCCTGCTAGCTCAGGAATTTCATACATGTTTCTATACCGTTTACCAATTACTTCATGTTCTCTTCAGATAAGCTGTAAAAAAGAAAGAAAAGGAGGACAGTAAAATACCACGAAAATTAACTACTGGCCATTAAAACTGTTACACCACGAAGATGAAGTGCTGAAAACGCGAAATTTAACCGACAGGAAGAAGATGCTGTGATATGCAAATAATTAGCTTTTCAGAGAATTCACACAAGGTTGGCGCCGGTGGCGACACCTACAAGGTGCTGACATGAGGAAAGTTTCCAACCCATTTCTCATACACGAAGAGCAGTTGAATGCCATGCCTGGTGAAACGTTGTTGTGATGCCTCGTGTAAGGAGGAGAAATGCGCACCACCACGTTTCCGACTTTGATTGAGGTTGTATCGAAGCCAATCGCGATTGCGGTTTATCGTATCGCGACATTGCTGCTCGCATTGGTCGAGATCCAATGACTGTTAGCAGAATGTGTAATCGGTGGGTTCACGAGGGTAATACGGAACGCCGTGCTGGATTCCAACGGCCTCGTATCACTAGCAGTCAAAATGACAGGTATCTTATCCACATTGCTGAAACGGATCGTGCAGCCACGTATCGATCCCTAAGTCAACAGATGGGGACGTTTGCAAGACAACAACCATCTGCACGAACAGTTCGACGATGTTTGCAGCAGCAGGGACTATCAGCTCGGAGACCATGGCTGCGGTTACGCTTGACGCTGCATCACAGACAGCAGCGCTTGCGATGGTGTACTCAACGACCAACCTGGGTGCACGAATGGCAAAACGTCATTTTTTCGGATGAATCCAGGTTCTGTTTACAGCACCATGATGGTCGCATCCGTGTTTGGAGACATGGCGGTGAACGCACGTTGGAAGCGGGTGCGGTTGTGCGGTTGTGGGTTCGTCAGCGGCCGACCGCGTTCTACGAAACAGGAATTGGTCATCTCGTCTTCCAGTGGCGTAAATGACTTATTCGTCATCGCCATACTGGCGTATCACCCGGCATGATGGTATGGGGTGCCATTGGTTAGACATCTCGGTCACCTCTTGTTCGCATTGACGACATTTTGAACAGTGGACGTTACATTTCAGATGTGTTATGACCCGTGGCTCTACCCTTCATTCGATCCCTGCAAAACCCTACTCTTCAGCAGGATAACGCACGACCGCATGTTGCAGGTCCTGTACGGCCCTTTCTGGATACAGAAAATGTTCGACTGCTGCCCTGGCCAGCACATTCTCAAGATCTCTCACCAACTGAAAACGTCTGGTTAATGGTGGCCGAGCAACTGGTTCGTCACAATATGCCAGTCACTACTCTTGATGACCTGTGGTATCGTGTTGAAGCTGCATGGGCAGTTGTACCTGTACTCGCCATCCAAGCTCTGTTTGACTCAATGCCCAGCCGTATCAAGGCCGTTATTACGGACAGAGTTGGTTGTTCTGGGTACTGATTTCTCAGGATCTATGCACCCAAATTGCGTGAAAATGTAAACACATGTCAGTTCTAGTATAATATATTTGTCCTATGAATACGGTCGCAGGTTCGAATCCTGCCTCGGGCATGGATGTGTGTGATGTCCTTAGGTTAGTTAGGTTTAACTAGTTCTAAGTTCTAGGGGACTAATAACCTCAGCAGTTGAGTCCCATAGTGCTCAGAGCCATTTGAACCATTTTTTGTCCGATGAATACCCTTTTATCATCTGCATTTCCTCTTGGTTTAGCAATTTTAATGGCCAGTAGTGTAAATTTCAAATCGAAATTGCATATGGATTTACATATAGCTAAATACTTTATACAGTAACTGAAAACTGTTAAATAATAGAGTACATGAGGGGCAATCAAAAGGAAACCGAACACCCGTCACAACGTGACCTTGGAATGGTTTCATTAGCAAGTAATCACCACTCGCTTTAACACATTTACGTGACTTTGAGATGAGACCATCGATTCCTGTTTCGTAGAACGCGGTCGGCCGCTGACGGATTCCCAACCGCGCCAGTCAACGTCCACCTGAAACCTACGTCCAAGAATGTCGGCTATGCATCGAGAAAGCTGCATTGTTTCCCCACCAAATCGCTGAAGCGTAGTATTCGTCTTACTGGCGGTATGGTGGCAGGCTTTATCGTGCAGCACGATAATTCCGCCCGACAGCCTTCTGACAGACCGAGGGCACACGTCGAAGCCAACAATGGAAATATCTTAGAGCTCCTCAGCCGGAGAAATTCAAAGGCGTTCACACAAGTTGTTTCTTTCTTCGACTAAAGGGGCGTTTGGTCTAATTGGCTCTGAGCACTATGGTACTTAACATCCGAGGTCATCGGTCCCCTATACTTAGAACTACTTAAACCTAACTAACCTAAGGACATCACACACATTCAAGCCCGAGGCAGGATTCAAACCCACGACCATAGCAGCAGCGCGATTCCGGAATGAAGCCCCTTAGAACTACGCGGCCACAGTGTCCGGCTTGGTCTAATTCCTCCAGAGTGGAACCACAATAAATGCACAGCGCAGCGAAGACAAATTGCAGAAACTGAGACACCATAAGGTCAAAACGTCCAGGAATGATGTCGGACCGAATCACCCTGTTACAGGATCACATACGCCCACGCACTGTCATTCGGACAAAGGCTACGCTTCAGTGAGTTCGTTTGGAATCCCTGTAGCATCCTCCTTTCAGGCCGGGTCTTTCACTGTGTGTTTCGTATCTTTGACGAGTTGACAAAAGACATTCGTAGACGTCAGTTTCAGTCGGACTAGGAAGTACAGGAGCGGGTACGGTTGTGGGTTGGTCAGCGGCCGACCGCATTCTACGAAACAAGAATTGGTCATCTCGTCTTCCAGTGGCTTGGTTCAAACGGCTCTGAACACTATGGGACTCAACTGCTGTGGTCATCAGTCCCCTAGAACTTAGAACTACTTAAACCTAACTAACCTAAGGACATCACACACATCCATGCCCGAGGCAGGATTCGAACCTGCGACCGTAGCAGTCGCACGGTTCCGGACTGCGCGCCTAGAACCGCGAGACCATCTTCCAGTGGCGTAAATGTCTTGACGCGGTGGTGATTACTTTTGTGTGGAACCATTCCATGACCCTCTGTGGTGAGTTCTCACTTTTAATTTGACTGACCCTTATATTGTCAAGTGCCCATCAAATAGGCTGTTCAAAAAAAATAAATAAATTAATTAATTAATAAAAAGTGGTGGTAAAATACTATGAACCTAAAATAAGCAATATAATATCTATATATGACCAAATGTAACTAATTTCTTTATGTTGTTGTTGTTGTTGTGGTCTTCAGTCCTGAAACTGATTTGATGCAGCTCTCCATGCTACTCTATCCTGTGCAAGCTTCTTCATCTCCCAGTACCTACTGCAACCTACATCCTTCTGAATCTGCTTAGTGTATTCATCTCTTGGTCTCCCCCTACGATTTTTACCCTCCACGCTGCCCTCCAACACTAAATTGGTGATCCCTTGATGCCTCAGAACATGCCCTACCAACCGATCCCTTCTTCTGGTCAAGTTGTGCCACAAACTCCTCTTCTCCCCAATCCTACTCAGTACCTCCTCATTAGTTATGTGATCTACCATCTAATCTTCAGCATTCTTCTGTAGCACCACATTTCGAAAGCTTCTATTCTCTTCTTGTCCAAACTAGTTATCGTCCATGTTTCACTTCCATACATGGCTACACTCCATACAAATACTTTCAGAAACGACTTCCTGACACTTATATCTATACTCGATGTTAACAAATTTCTCTTCTTCAGAAACGCTTTCCTTGCCATTGCCAGTCTACATTTTATATCCTCTCTACTTCGACCATCATCAGTTATTTTGCTCCCCAAATAGCAAAACTCCTTTACTACTTTAAGTATCTCATTTCCTAATCTAATACCCTCAACATCACCCGACTTAATTCGACTACATTCCATTATCCTCGTTTTGCTTTTGTTGATGTTCATCTTATATCCTCCTTTCAAGACACCATCCATTCCGTTCAACTGCTCTTCCAAGTCCTTTGCTGTCTCTGACAGAATTACAATATCATCGGCGAACCTCAAAGTTGTTATTTCTTCTCCATGGATTTTAATACCTACTCCGAATTTTTCTTTTGTTTCCTTTACTGCTTGCTCAATATACAGATTGAATAACATCGGGGAGAGGCTGCAACCCTGTCTTACTCCCTTCCCAACCACTGCTTCCCTTTCATGTCCCTCGACTCTTATAACTGCCATCTGGTTTCTGTACAAATTGTAAATAGCCTTTCGCTCCCTGTATTTTACCCCTGCCACCTTTAGAATTTGAAAGAGAGTATTCCAGTCAACATTGTCAAAAGCTTTCTCTAAGTCTACAAATGCTAGAAACGTAGGTTTGCCTTTCCTTAATCTTTCTTCCAAGATAAGTCGTAAGGTCAGTATTGCCTCACGTGTTCCAGTATTTCTACGGAATCCAAACTGATCATCCCCGTGGTCGGCTTCTACTAGCTTTTCCATTCGTCTGTAAAGAATACGTGTTAGTATTTTGCAGCTGTCTTATTAAACTGATTGTTCGGTAATTCTCACATCTGTCAACACCTGCTTTCTTTGGGATTGAAATTATTATATTCTTCTTGAAGTCTGAGGGTATTTCGCCTGTTTCATACATCTTGCTCACCAGATGGTAGAGTTTTGTCAGGACTGGCTCTCCTAAGGCCGTCAGTAGTTCCAATGGAATGTTGTCTACTCCGGGGGCCTTGTTTCGACTCAGGTCTTTCAGTGCTCTGTCAAACTCTTCAAGCAGTATCGTATCTCCCATTTCATCTTCATCCACATCCTCTTCCATTTCCATAATATTGTCCTCAAGTACATCGCCCTTGTATAGACGCTCTATATACTCCTTCCACCTTTCTGCTTTCCCTTCTTTGCTTAGAACTGGGTTTCCATCTGAGCTCTTGATGTTCATACAAGTGGTTCTCTGATCACCTGTAGGCAGTATCTATCCTACACTAGGTGTAGCTTAAGCGCCGACCGACCGACTAACCAATTAGCCTAACGTCCGATCACCGGTACAACAATGGAATATTTTTAGGCAACGCCGAAGAGGCAGACAGCACTACGTCTTCAGGAAACACCCGAGGCTGAAGGAAACATTAGAACTACAGTAGACCTCCCAAAAACATATGCACAGTACAATTCATGAGGCTGGCGAACAACACGCCGTGTCGGACAGCATCAACACGACGAGGAAAGGTACACTGGCAGAAAAGTACGCTAACCACCAGGGCAGGTAACTGGGGCGTTAGCGCCCACAAGTTAGAGAATACCACTGGTTGCACTTCACTAATAAGGATAATAGTAAATCCAAACAAGGAGTTCAAAATTGTTCAAATGGCTCTGAGCACTATGGGACTCAACATCTGTGGTCATAAGTCCCCTAGAACTTAGAACTACTTAAACCTAACTAACCTAAGGACATCACACACATCCATGCCCGAGGCAGGATTCGAACCTGCGACCGTAGCGGTCGCGCGGTTCCTGACTGAGCGCCTAGAACCGCTAGACCACCGCGGCCGGCAAACAAGGAGTAGAAGGCGGCCAATAGCTTCTGCCAACCTGACAGACCCCACTTGTTGCGGTTGGTCTCACCGACCCTGGGAGCAGCAACACGCAAACAACAGCGAAATCTGAAACAGTGGAGGTTTCAGCACTGGACACGGTTCACTCAAGTTCAAACGTCCTGCGTTCGGTCGTCGGCTACAGCCCCAGCGGTCCTGGCCTGTCGTCGCGCTGCGGACCTTCTCGCTGCTCCGTACGAAGCCGAACTGCCTCACACACACGACGACCCAGAACGCAGACAGCATATAAATAACAGCACATTAAAAGCCACACAAGACAAACGCAGATCGGCGAGGACAATTCCTCAGTGTCTCAAACAATACTAAAACCGGTCACTGTGAAACAACATGGACGAATAATAAGTCGGCACAAACACAGAGAAGCCAGAAACGGTCGATAAACCAAATGCACGTCGTCCGCTACGGCGACCGACCGAACGACCAACCAACGGTCATCGCCACTCAAGTCAGGCACGGAAAAGATCCCAGTATAAATCGTCAACTGACAACTTATTGCCATTAGGGCACTTCGACGGGCGGACACACACACACACACACACACACACACACACACACAAATGGTTCAAATGGCTCTGAGTACTATGGGACTTAACTTCTGAGGTCATCAGTCCCCTAGAACTTAGAACTACTTAAACCTAACTAACCTAAGGACATCACACACATCCATGCCCGAGGCAGGATTCGAACCTGCGACCGTAGCAGTCGCGCGGTTCCGGACTGCGTGCCTAGAACCGCTAGACCACCACGGCCGGCCACACACACACACACACAGGTGACAGTTGCACTACTCTAATATCCGTCAGACATTGTATGTGTGTCGCCAGCGCTCGGGTGAGTACTGGTTGTCGCTGCTGCTCCCTGGACACACGACGACCTGGAAATACTAGAGGCCGTTCCAAAGATAGTGCCACAGTCCGCGCTATCGATAAGCGCTGCTGCTGCCACTCACGGACAGACAAGGCGAGAAATCGTAGTGGCGCCAGTGAACACACTAAGAAAACGAGACGCCAATATCGCTATTACACGATGCCAAGCTATGAACGGCATCAACGCGAGCCACACACGGCTCATACACACAGCCAAATTGAGATAAAAGAGGTATAAATGTAAAATCTCAGCACATAGATCAGTAAGTTACTTGCCTGTTTTGAGCGATTGTTTGTCCATCAAGGTAATCTGAGTAGATTTTCTAGTGTGAAACTATGGACGTATAAACTATTACGAACATAATGAATCATTTTAACTCCCTGTAAACGAATTAATAACCAGATGGAAACAGTAACATAAAGTGTCTTGGGCGCCTTGCCACGGTGCGCGCGGGTGCCGCCGTCGGAGCTTCGAGTCTCCACTCGGGCATGGGTGTGTGTGTTGACCTTAGCGTAAGTTACTTTAAGTTATATTATGTAGTGTGTGAGCCTAGGGACCAATGACCTCAGCGGTTTGGTCCCTTAAGAACTTATCACAAATTTCCAAATCGAGTGTCTACCGTCAGATTACTACAGCAATGTAGAACTTGGTATCTGTCATAATAACTTTCGTTAATATACAGTTTGAACCGGAACTGCACCGACAAACTTTCTGGGGTGGTATGCTGAGTTAAGTATAAATGGGCTCTAAAATGCATACTCGTATCTTAAAAGCTATGAGCACTTGCTCATCTGCGCTACTGTGATAAAAGAGGTTTAAATACAAAATCCCAGCACTTAGATCTGTAAGTTACTTGCCTGTTTTGAGTGAGTGGTTGTGCATGAAGGCAATCAGAGTAGACTTTCTTTTGCTGGACCAAGGCTCATATCTGTTAAGGTTTTTTAAAGCTCGTGTTTACTGCACATTTTATTCTTGTTTTGGTCGATACTACCACCTCTGAATTTCTGGTCCACCTTGTATATATTCATGCGAAATGGTACAAATGAACGTATTTCTATAACACAAATTTAAACTGCAAGGTTACTGAAATTACAGAAAATAAAAAATGACATTCCATTCCACACTTTACTATCAAGTAAGTTATATTTCATAAGTCGTGTTAAACAGCAGAGTGGATCATTTAACAGTGAGGAAACAATGTACCTTAGCATCTAAAACAGAATGTATTTAGATTTATTACTATTATTGTTATTCTGACATAACTGTTTTGATCACAGCGTTCTTTGCTGTTATCTGTCTTTACATGAGGTCTGCTGCGCAGTGTTTAGTTCCGATATAAATAGTCACTGATGAGTCTAAAGTAATGGCTGTCACCAGAGAAGTATGCTTACTTCTTCTTCTTCTGAGGCGTGTCTTGAACAGCAGATGACAGTCACGGGAGTTTCAGCTATCAGATGTTCTGCAGCCCACAGGAAGCAGCTAAGCAAAGCAATGAGGTATCTAGTACATGAGCAAGTTAATTAAAACCGTGCTATTAGTTTCCACTAATGCTCTGGTGCACCGTCATGCTGTGCAAAGTTCTTTGGTAAAGCTACTTAAAACTCTCTAGAGTAGGGATTGGAATGACATGTGCTGAGCTGAAATATAATTACAGTTTTAAGTACAGAAATTGGCTCGCATGGAGTTATGTAATACAGCCGTGTGACGCCAAATTATTATTTAAGCTGTGATTATTGAATAACGTATGCTTTGACCTTCTCATTTAATACTTTGGCAATAGTTAACCCGTTGTGTTCACCCTCTCAGGCAGAAAAGTCCGATAACATGTCCTTTTATTTTTATAACACAATCCTTACTACTGCTGTCGTCCGCGTGTTCTCTGCCTCTCACAACGAACCCCTTGAGTGCGATGTCGTAAAAGGCCAGTTATGTTTACGGCATTCGAGGCCCGTTGTCCGCAACGCAAACACAATATTGGCTGCTAATGGGAACAAGGTTCAAAATGGTTCAAATGGCTCTGAGCACTATGGGACTTAACTTCTGAGGTCATCAGTCCCCTAGAACTTAGAACTACTTAAACCTAACTAACCTAAGGATATCACACACATCCATGCCCGAGGCAGGATTCGAACCTGCGACCGTAGCTGCCGCGCTGTTTCCAGACTGTAGCGCCTAGAACCACGGCCGGCGTTGGGAACAAGGCATTTGACTGGACGTGTCCTGTGGTGAGCACAGCATGAAGCTACGGAGCATATGTGAACTGCTTAGTCGAAAAGTAACTCACAACAGTACTACAGTGTTAGTGGTACTGATAAAAATCAAAGCAATGGCAGCGATAAACAAGGCAAACCCGAGGAACTTCGCAAACTGAGAAAGAAGTGGCAGATGAAACACTAGTGTTTCTGCAAGGTCAATAGAATATGTGGTTTCGCATATGCTCCACTGTGCGGACAATATAAATGAGGAGTATAATGATGACGATATGTGCTTAACAAGTGGAATTTATACTGAAGCAGGTGTCGAGCTATGTTGTTCATCATGGTACTATACATAATTTCGTACATGGGAGATCACCCCCCCCCCCCCCACCAAAAAAAATATAGTATGTCGTCTAGAGCTTAATAAAGACTACTGCTATTTAAGTGACAACAAGGCGCACTTGTTACATGAAGAGGTGTTTGTGCTTTTCAAGAATGGTCGATGATGTTTACAGGATGTGCATCATAGTGACCTACTACGTTATGCTCATCAGATTGCGCTGACATAGATTACAGTGATTTCAATGGGAACAGTGGTTCAAAATGTCTCTGAGCACTATGGGAGTTAATATCTGACGTCATCAGTCCCCTAGAACTTAGAACTACTTAAACCTAACTAACCTAAGGACATCACACACATCCATGCCCGAGGCAAGATTCGAACCTGCGACCGTAGCAGTCGCGTGGTTCCAGACTGAAACGCCTAGAACCGCTCGGCCACAGCGGCCGGTTGGGAACAATGGATGGCTGCATAACTTCAAACAGTGCTACATAGTTGGAAGACATAAGATAATGAAATTTGAAAAGAAGCGGTAACTTGACGACACATAGCAAACAGTGAAATAGGCCCGAAAATTTGTAGATGAGATAAACTTACCCCTCGTTCAATAAGATATTTGTTTTCAATTCGAGCAGTCGCGATTTGAAGGGGGAAGTGCATATGAAAGGAACCCTGGAAATTTGAGTTTACAAGAGAGTTGTATCAAGATCAGCTAACATCAATGTATTAATGAATTCGTATATAATTATTAATCTGGATGGTAAATTGGGTGAGAAGCGATTTATTGTGCTGTGAGAAGTTGGAGGTGCTTTGCCCTCTACGATTCTTTATCGTGTACGTGATCTTGCAAGGGCAGTAGTGAATGTTCATATCATAATAAGCAAGAGTGGAAAAATAAGCACAAGAGAACTACAACAGTGTATGAGCCCTGCTTTCGGCGAGTACCTGGGCAAAGTAACACACTTTTGCTTTATTCCTGGTTGCGTAAAAAAGCATACTCCATTAGAGCAAACTATCCGTCCTGAAAAGTTTGTGACATTGCAGTTCATACCGCCTACAACCACTCCACAAATTCAGCCTCTGGATGCTCGTTTTTTCCGTGCCAATAAAACACGTTAACACAGTGTCTGCAGCTACGCCTTAAAGAATACTGAGTTTCGCGATAAGCTCGAGGAAAGACTTTTTCGCATCATAAGTCATCGCTTTCTGTCAGTTCTCAATACTCAGTAAGCCCAATATGATCCTGTATGCATTTTTTAAGAGTGGGTACCTAGCTGAACGTCCCGTACGATTTATAACGACCAAGGAGTTCGATCTAGATCGTGCAAACCTTTGTGATAACTGTAGCGTGCCACTTTTCATTCTGTGTTCATGGTCTAAGTCAATCGTTTGTTTCGAACACTTGTTGAATGATGACGAAGTCCATCTTTTGAAGTGCCATACGTCCATACCACAGAAGGTTGTTCTCTTCACCTCTCGGATACTCATTTTCCACCGCACTCCTGATGAACATGGTGAGTCATTAGTAGCTAATATTTTTCCTGTCTCAGTTGTTAACTAAACACCTAGTAGATAGTGTCGGAAGTTCCATGCGGCTTTTCGCGGATGATGCTGTAGTATACAGAGAAGTTGCAGCATTAGAAAATTGTAGCGAAATTCAGGAAGATCTGCAGCGGATAGGCACTTGGTGCAGGGAGTGGCAACTGTCCCTTAACATAGACAAATGTAATGTATTGCGATTACATAGAAAGAAGGATCCTTTATTGTATGATTATATGATAGCTTAACAAACACTGGTAGCAGTTACTTCTGTAAAATATCTGGGAGTATGCGTGCGGAACGATTTGAAGTGGAATGATCATATAAAATTAATTGTTGGTAAGGCGGGTACCAGGTTGAGATTCATTGGGAGAGTGCTTAGAAAATGTAGTCCAGCAACAAAGGAGGTGGCTTACAAAACACTCGTTCGACCTATACTTGAGTATTGCTCATCAGTGTGGGATCCGTACCAGATCGGGTTGACGGAGGAGATAGAGAAGATCCAAAGAAGAGCGGCGCGTTTCGTCATAGGGTTATTTGGTAACCGTGATAGCGTTACGGAGATGTTTAATAAACTCAAGTGGCAGGGTTATTTGGTAACCGTGATAGCGTTACGGAGATGTTTAATAAACTCAAGTGGCAGACTCTGCAAGAGAGGCGCTCTGCATCGCGGTGTAGCTTGCTCGCCAGGTTTCGAGAGGGTGCGTTTCTGGATGAGGTATCGAATATATTGCTTCCCCCTACTTATACCTCCCGAGGAGATCACGAATGTAAAATTATAGAGATTAGAGCGCGCACGGAGGCTTTCAGACAGTCGTTCTTCCCGCGAACCATACGCGACTGGAACAGGAATGGGAGGTAATGACAGTGGCACGTAAAGTGCCCTCCGCCACACACCGTTGGGTGGCTTGCGGAGTATGAATGTAGATGTAGATGTAGAAACTTATTGAAAATTGGACTCGTGACCTCACACTCAAGGTGTTCCTTGTCAAACGAAATAACGCAGTTGTCCCCTTCACACATAGTGCCTGTTGATTCACCAAGTATTCACGTTATCGCTATGAAATCCGCCTGTAATCCTTTTCTTTCCAATGACTTGAAAACTTTGCTTGCCCGTTGTCTTCTGCGATGAACTCTTGCTAATTCTCCAGTCTTAACTCTTGCAAACTTCTCTCTCAGTCTCCTCTTCTTCTCTGACAATTTCAAAGGCGGTGACGCTGCTTAAAACTTAATAAATCATTTAAACAATGCCACTATGATTATCTGCTGGCAACGTTTTCGTTTCGCTCTTCTCTGCACTCTCAAGGTGCTTCCACTGTGACCACACTATAATTCTCTTCTCCACGATACACCTTCCGAATACTATCACATAGAAAATTGCCTACTTGCCAGCAAAATTATCACTGTCTTGCACTAATAAAACGAACGACTGTTTTCAAATTTCAATATCTCAGCTTCATTTCTTCGTTTCCTTTGTCATTTCCTTCTTAATAAAATTTGCTCAAATTACATTTCTGTTATCTGACCAAAACAATACCTTTCGATTAAACATTACAGAGAAATAATATAAAACATGGTATACAAACATGTTACATTTTCTTTACCTCTGAGTTGATCTATACATGAACTGCCACAAAAAAATAAGATGCAGTATACACGGAAGCAGTTTACATTGAATGAGAGCTGGTAAGTTAATGTAATGTTTTTTCTTGAATAATTGACAATTTTCTGCATCAAAGAAAGTGACTTTAAATTTTATGAATATTATTCTTAATTCTACGAGGAGGCAATGCCTCCGAATTTTTATATGAAAATTTTAAAGTTTTTTAAATAAAACAAAGTTTATTGCCATTCCACATCTTTATTCTTCATATCTCAATGTTTATTCCTCAACTTAGTCACCATGGCGATGAATATATTTCTCCCAAGGAGAGACCAGTTTGTTGACATCGTCACTGTAGAATGTTTGAGTTTGTTGACGGAGCCACAATCTCACCTCTGCTTGCTCCGTTTCATCACTATCAAAGTGGTACCCTTAAAAGTGTTCTTTAAGGATTGGAAACACGTTAAAATCGGATGACGCCAAAGCGAAATTGTGCGGAGGATGATCGATGACAGTGAACCCAAGGTGTCGGTCTGTTGCGGAAGACGAAGCGCTTGTGTGTTGTCTGGCATTGTCATGCTGAAGATAAAAGTGCTCCATGTGTGAACGAACACTTCTGTGTTTGAAACTTGATTAAAGAATTCTGTTTTTCACCTGATGACATAGTTACGTCATACGCCACAATGCTACATGCTACAACTCTGAGCCTTCTAGGGGCAGAGGGTTGTAAGCTGCGTCATCCAAGCTGGAAGGCCGACCCAGTAATATGGACGACATGTAAAATCTCAACCAATACTGATAAGAGACTAAACATTTGGTTTTCAGCTCGCCCCCGCAGTGTGGACTCCATGACCAGAGTTATTGGTTTGAACAAGTGATATGTAATTTTTAAACTTTTTTGAAGTAGTAAATGTATTGGAAAACGGTAGTTAGTATGCCGAGTTCATGAACACACCTCTGCAGAACGTTCTTTAGTTCGCACAACAGACTCTGGAAAACTTAACTTGGATTGATGAGTTAACCCAATCAGTGATGATGTATCGAGTGAAAAGAAGGAAAGTATGCTAGCTTTTTGAATTTTAATATCAATTTTTACAGACAAAGTTAGTTCTGAAAATAAATGTTTCTATAGGTGTCATGCCAGTTCTGTGGTATACTCCTCCCAATCAATTTTTGTTATCAATCTGCACTTCTAAGAACTTAAAACTTTCACTGTATTGTATTTTCTGGCCATATTTTGGAAACTCTGGCGGAAATGTCAAGTTCTGATGTGCATATAGGGTGTCTTTTCAAAGTTTATTTACCACAACTGGTGAGAAACATTTATTAATTTCAATGAAAATGTCATTAATCCATGTTTACAAAACTACACCTGATTTGCTATTTATAGCAGCGTCTGTGACATCTGCAAACAAAAAAATCTTAGGATCTGCTAATGTTATGAAAGGTCATCAATAATCACAAGAAAAAGTAGGAATTTTGTGGGACTTCACATGTATTTACTTACCTGTTAGATGGTGACTAATGCATCAGTACAGCACTCCCACCTGAGACCCTTTGTGTCCTCTCAAATAAATACTATCGGAAACTTTTGTTGTATTTCCAACTAATATACACAAAATAATGTCGTGATTTACACAAGAAAATACATCCGTAGATTACAGTGCAGTCAGAAAGTAAGTATTTCGCTTTAGTACCACTACTAGAAATATTTTGGTTCTTATTTACTCGCAGGTCAGAGAACTAGAGAAAAATTGGAAACCGTTGGTTTGCCCACTGTTTTGCCATCTAAATGTAGTTGCAGCGTCATAAACACTGCCGCAGCATTAATGTACAATTTATAAATTACTTTAATTTTCTAGCTGATATTAAACTCGGGAGGAATCAGTCTTTGTGTTTATGTATATTTGTAGCGAACATTAAAACAGACATTGGATGTTGCATAACTCAACGCCAAAATTGTTAGGTATAGTGTAATGTCTTCGCAAAGCTGGCCCTGAGTATCTGATCGTGATCTCACATGACGAAGCAATTCAAAGGATCAAAAATTCAATGTTCCGTTTATTGGAGTCATCCTGGTGTGTGTAGACGCGGCGACGGAAGGGATTATTAATACCCTCCGAAGTGGTAGAATCATTCCACTATGAAACAGAAGTTAGCATGCATGTGCACACAGAGACTGGCCAGTATTGGCCAACTTGCAGATTGAATGAGAACTTAGGACGTCGTGTTTTACCAATATCGTGTTTGCTTCGGTTATTTTAATTCTTGTGGTAGTATCGATTATTGCCTCAATGCTCTGAATACCAACTTCGAGGTATATGGAATATATACGCCACTTTTCACTGCTGCATGTTGTTAGATACTTTAACTTCATGTATTTAACATAAAAGACAGGAATCGCTTTCATATTTTTGAAATAAAAAAGTGAAAATTATCATTCCTGTTCCGTTTTCATTACTTCCAGAACGTCAAATTACTTTATAAACTTATTCAAAAATTCTGTCGTTCGGCAGATTCACGGCAGGCTGTTTCATTTACTATCGCTCATAAACACAGGACTTTGTAGGGAGGTGCGGGTTTTATCTGTTATCATATACTGTATGCTGCACTGATGTCACATATCAAACCCATAGTCAGTAGGTGGCAGTACCCCTCCCTGCGACACTGCCTAATTGTACACCGTGGTTAACAGTTTCCTAAAACATGGTGGCTGTCGGAATATTGACCTTCTAACGATCCTTACAAAATATAACTTTGTGTTAGCTATTTTTACTGGCTGATGTGTTGTTGAGCAAATGGAGTGCTTAATCAATTTCACTGTAATCCAAAGAGAAATTAAAAAACTTAACCTGGAAAACCAGTATGTAATCACTGTAGTGAAATGGGACCCTCCGAGATTTACTCAGTCTCGTGAGCACCGAGTTCTATGGCCCTGTGCAGTAAACTGATAAAATTCCCTATGCAAATAAACAAAGAAATACATTTTTTTTCTTGAGTCGCAACGGATGTAACCTTGGAATTCTGTACTCTCCACAGTACACATACAAAATATTCAATCCTGGTTCAGCTAAGTGCAATTCCGGTCGTAGAATAGCTTCTTACAATATTTTTTTATGATTCTGTCACGTTAATATTTTTCTGACTCTGATTGAAAAATAATTTTATTAAAAAAATACTAACTGTATTTAAAGAAACATGACATGAAAGAGGATGAGGTACTGATATCGGGATATGCTAAGACTTCAGTTTGAAAATTGTATTCCAAATAAAGTTTCTCCTTCACAAAATTTAATATGAAACATTTTACATTAACTTCAAAATGAGCGGCCTTCTCAACTGTTCTACAATTCTCACATACTGACGTAATTAAACACACTTGGATTATTACATGACAAAGTCTAACATCTTTCAACAAAATAGATACCAAAATTTAACTTGCCTATGTCAGGATTACAAAATACACAAAATATCACAAATTGCGTATAGTTAATCAACCTATACATTACATCTGATGGAAGATACTTTTTCATGAAATATGTTAGAAAATTTGGCTCCACGTACAAGTGGATCCCTCAGAACCTCACTACACTACATATCTACACTCTGTAAATCAATGTGAAGTGCATGAAAGAGGATATTTAGCCACTAAATATTTTCCCCGTTCCATTTGCGCATACCGGCCGGAGTGGCCGATCGTTTCTAGGCGCTACATTCTGGAACCGCGCGACCGCTACGGTCGCAGGTTCGGATCCTGCCCCGGCCATGGATGTGTGTGATGTCCTTAGGTTAGTTAAGTTTAAGTAGTTGTAAGTTCAATGGGACTGATGACCTCAGCAATTAAGTCCCATAGTGCTCAGAGCCATTTGAACCATTTGCGCATAAAGCGAAGGAACAATGATGGCTGTAACAAAGTTTAGTTATTCCAACACAAATAAATGTAGCGTGATTTTGGTAATGGAGATAAAGTTCAGGAAACAGTCCCTGAGGTGATATGGAGCAGTAACTGTCAAAAGGGAATGTGGACAAAATTGCGTTCGAAGGGTTGTACACAGACATGGGTGTGGAAATAAACAATGATTGAAAGCCCACATGGGAACACCCAAGGCAGGTGGATATATTCTGTCTGTACCGGTCCTCCCCAGGCAAGAGGACAATGAGCTGGAGCACCATTATCTAGAAAAAACATAACCCCTCATTCCTCGAAAGGAACGTCTTCCATTACAGGAGTAAGGATTACCTGGAGGAAGTGAAGATTTGACTCAATGTGAGACGTTGTGGATGGATAAGTGATTTCATGAGGTGATCGTCAATAAACCTCGTCCACACATTGAAGTTGTACCGGTGCAGACTGTTCGCTGCCACCATATCAAGGGGATTCTCCGTGACCGACAGGTAGGTTTCGTGAAGTTTGAAGATACTGCCCCTCGTGAAAGTACCCACAGCTGTGGTTATAATGGATGACGGAAACGCCAGCACTGTGGTGCCTGTGCGATGAACTGGCGACAGAACCGTCGCCGTGGATGCGGGTCCCTAGATAATAAGGCCTCTTTAAACGAACGTAAAAACCGAGTTCAGAAGTTCTTCATTTGCTTTGCAACGCTTGATTTCAATTTCTGTGTCAGCCACGTGTGTCGCGAAACAAACGTTGGTGCAGTTAAATGACGTTTCGTTCGTTCAGAATTTTTCTGGTCTTTGTGAGAGATCTGCCCTTAACGTTTTGTTACAGTACGCATTGAGGGCCACCACACTGCGATTCATGCAGCAAAACATGGTTGGTTTAGGGTGTCTCTATCTACGATTGTAGGTTTTCTTTTACACCATTCGTGCAGTATTCTCTGTTTCTGTAGAAATTACTTCACAGCTACTGTATACTATGGAGGGTCAATCACGACCTGTTCTACTAGACAGAATTCTACCTAGTGCTTGATCAAAAGTTTTTTCTATACTCCAGTTTCTCTAAATGCTTCAGCTCAGAGTGAAATGCGTCGAGGTCCTCCTGACAAACTAAGGTACTGCCTCTTTTACCTAGTATACTAAGCATGTAACTTTTTCAACTTCTTTTAGCTGCTCTACGAAAATTCGAAGTTATTGGTGATTTAACCTGTTCTTGGAGACTCATACCATTTCCACCAGGACATTCCCAAAGAGGTCAAATTTCTGTGTTGCCATTACATCTTATATTTTCATCACAACTGCACTTCCTATGTTTTTCTCAGTATATGTATTATATTTATGTATTTTTTACCCAACCTGCTAAGTTAGGGCCAAAGGGCTGTCTCTGATATCTATCCAAGAACTCTACATATTTTACAACGAATGTACTACGAAAGCATTTTATCAGTTGCATACAACATACGAGAAGAATACAACGTTTAGAAATTACTGCAGTGCAAAAAAAAATAAAAAAAAGTACACTCTATATTCTTTTTTTGAGAGGTACAGCAACACATACAAGTTACAGGAAGGAAGATATAAACTGTGAGTGCTATCAGAAATGGACTTATGGCAAAAGATTGCTTCTTTTACAAAGAATAACATGCAAGGAGACGAAATACTACCAGCATATTGACAACAGACGTGTACTCGATAAATCGTCTGAGCCTTGTAGGACAGTTGATTAACTTACCTCTTATGTTTATGTGTTGTGTTCATAGACTAAGAAAAATCTTTATTTAGTATGTACTGCACTATTAACAATGAATTAGCACTCATCATAATAAAGTTACGTAAAAAGCATCTTTTTTTTTTAAAAAAAAACGTACCCCAAACTGTCACATAATTGTGGAATAATACGTACACTCCTGGAAATGGAAAAAAGAACACATTGACACCGGTGTGTCAGACCCACCATACTTGCTCCGGACACTGCGAGAGGGCTGTATAAGCAATGATCACACGCACGGCACAGCGGACACACCAGGAACCGCGGTGTTGGCCGTCGAATGGCGCTAGCTGCGCAGCATTTGTGCACCGCCGCCGTCAGTGTCAGCCAGTTTGCCGTGGCATACGGAGCTCCATCGCAGTCTTTAACACTGGTAGCATGCCACGACAGCGTGGACGTGAACCGTATGTGCAGTTGACAGACTTTGAGCGAGGGCGTATAGTGGGCATGCGGGAGGCCGGCTGGACGTACCGCCGAATTGCTCAACACGTGGGGCGTGAGGTCTCCACAGTACATCGATGTTGTCGCCAGTGGTCGGCGGAAGGTGCACGTGCCCGTCGACCTGGGACCGGACCGCAGCGACGCACGGATGCACGCCAAGACCGTAGGATCCTACGCAGTGCCGTAGGGGACCGCACCGCCACTTCCCAGCAAATTAGGGACACTGTTGCTCCTGGGGTATCGGCGAGGACCATTCGCAACCGTCTCCATGAAGCTGGGCTACGGTTCCGCACACCGTTAGGCCGTCTTCCGCTCACGCCCCAACATCGTGCAGCCCGCCTCCAGTGGTGTCGCGACAGGCGTGAATGGAGGGACGAATGGAGACGTGTCGTCTTCAGCGATGAGAGTCGCTTCTGCCTTGGTGCCAATGATGGTCGTATGCGTGTTTGGCGCCGTGCAGGTGAGCGCCACAATCAGGACTGCATACGACCGAGGCACACAGGGCCAACACCCGGCATCATGGTGTGGGGAACGATCTCCTACACTGGCCGTACACCACTGGTGATCGTCGAGGGGACACTGAATAGTGCACGGTACATCCAAACCGTCATCGAACCCATCGTTCTACCATTCCTAGACCGGCAAGGGAACTTGCTGTTCCAACAGGACAATGCACGTCCGCATGTATCCCGTGCCACCCAACGTGCTCTAGAAGGTGTAAGTCAACTACCCTGGCCAGCAAGATCTCCGGATCTGTCCCCCATTGAGCATGTTTGGGACTGGATGAAGCGTCGTCTCACGCGGTCTGCACGTCCGGCACGAACGCTGGTCCAACTGAGGTGCCAGGTGGAAATGGCATGGCAAGCCGTTCCACAGGACTACATCCAGCATCTCTACGATCGTCTCCATGGGAGAATAGCAGCCTGCATTGCTGCGAAAGGTGGATATACACTGTACTAGTGCCGACATTGTGCATGCTCTGTTGCCTGTGTCTATGTGCCTGTGGTTCTGTCAGTGTGATCATGTGATGTATCTGACCCCAGGAATGTGTCAATAAAGTTTCCCCTTCCTGGGACAATGAATTCACGGTGTTCTTATTTCAATTTCCAGGAGTGTATTTTCGTCTTTGAAACGGCCTGCGTCTACGTTCAGACCATAGTCTACTGAAGTAGTTCAAGAAGTGCTACCACAGAAGTAAGACAATGTAACACTAGGTCTAGAAACGTAATGAAATCCAGTTAACAAATCACTCAAGGCCAGAAATAATACCGAGAGAAGCAGAAAAAGCAGATCTTAACAAGTGTGCAGTGACGCAGAATTTTTCGTCTTTAGATCTGCAGTGTACACAATCAAAATGACGACAAAACTTATGGGGGAGAAAATGTCATGAGATTTCTTTACTGACTGACGATCTGCCTGCTAGTGAATCTTTCACAGAAGAGATGCCGAATTCTAACGCAGTCTTCACCTTAAACCTTACAAATTTATTGAATTATAGGTGCAGTTTTGCTTGTTATTTACGGCTATAATTTATATTAGGCATTATGCACAAGTTTACGTTTCACATTCTATGAGAAGATATTCCAAAACTCTTTGAGAACCACCTAGAGAGGAGTGAAAATCTACCTGTATGTGGTGATAGTATTTACCGCCCAGTTGAAATGCTCATCGTAGGTTACAATCAAATTCTGCACTGTCTTTGGGTGCTATATGAAAATACCGTCGATAAGAATAGCACGGAATTGTTTGCGGTATTTCTAAAGTCTTAATTTATGATGGGGTACTTCGATTACTTGGGACTTTTAAACGTTTAATTAAATTCCCGGTTTTTGCGCACTTTTTCTACAGCAGACAGATTACCATTTATCTCGAGGGTAACCGTATTGATACCTTCAGGTAGTAGCATTAGGTAACGCTGAGGTGGACCGCATCGGAATGGTATTTACAGTGCGACAGAACTCATGGGACATCATTTACATACAAGGAAACCAACACTGTATCAGGGGCTGAATTTAAAACTAAAATAAGGTGCAAGCAAGAATTCAGTAGGTACGTACGGGCACTACCCGCTATACAGGGTGTAATTGCCGGTCTGTTCATAAACTTGAACTGCACATCTCATAACCCTCTGTTAGCCAGCTGCAGTGCAGCCTGCTGACAGCGCCTGCTAGCCGGCTAGCCCGCTGGGCAGTTTGGCGTTCATTGTCCCCCTGCGGAGCTGACAGCTTCGGCGACCCAGACGGCCTGAGCCGCTCTTAATCCGCGCTTCGCCTTCTTAATCCTCTTCCCCTCCGCAGCTTGCTGAGTCCGTATTCCTAAAGCCATGACCGCTTCTCGTTGCCTCTCTCCGGTAACTGCCTCTCTGAATACGGTCGCAAGACAGGGACTTCCGACCCGACCAGTAGACGGTTACGGAGGTATGAGTTTCTTGTACTCCTGGAAGTCAATAACTGTGCTCAGCAAACCACATTACTGGGGGTGATGAATGTTATTTCTGGTAACATTATAACTCCCATTCGTGGATGTTGCGTGGTGCATGGGAACTGTCAATGTCATTAAGCATGAGCTCGATTCTTTTTCTTTCCCGTCATACTGAAATCGTACGTGGGATGAAGTAATTCCAGGACTTCCCATTCATCTTGTCCATCATAAACAATTTTTTGTTCAAAAGTGAGATAAAAAATATATTCATTTTCATTTTAACATACCTACCATACGAGTGAAGTGGCCGAGCGGTTCTAGGCGCTACAGTCTGGAACCGCGCGACCGCTACGATCGCAGGTTCGAATCCTGCCTCGGGCATGGATGTATGTGATGTCCTTAGGTTAGTTAGGTTTAGGTATTTCTAAGTTCTAGGGGACTGATGACCACAGCAGTTAAGTCCCATAGCGCTCAGAGCCATTTGAACCATTTTTTTTATGAGTGAAGCTTATTACCAAGAATAGAACATATCCTCAGCAGGCACAAAGTTAAAGCTAGTTTTCGTACTGCACTTAATACAGGAGTGCTTTTTGCTTTCGTTCAAGATGATCTAATGTTCCGGAGGGCTAGGGTCTAGACGATACCCTGTGGGTATGGCCTCCCATACGTTGAACAGGCGATTCGTACAGTTAATGAAAGATTCACAGAACACCATACCCACATCGGGCTCTTACAGCCCAGTAAATCGATCGAGACAGAGCACTGCATTGTCACTGATCACTTTATACTTTACGAAACTGTCGAAATTCTAGCGTCGACTCTCTGATGAAAGAAGGATCTGAAATTCGTTTGGTGAAGAATTTGATTAATAGATACAGCTGTTTCAGATGAAAAAATGCGGCGATTGCTTTAATGAACTCGATAAGACGCCAGAGTGCCGTCCACGATGATACCGACGTATCGCCGTGCAATGTCCTGTCAAGTTTATTATTATTGACCTCGTGGATCGGCCGCGTAGTCAAATATCAGAAACAGATTCAGATCATACATACGTGTACTTCTCTTCCACCGATCAACCATTCTGACGGTGGTGTATCTGTGGCCACGTGCGCGGTGGTGCGGTCCGCGCGTTTGAAAGGGCGGAGCGAGTGGTGTAGCGTCAATCCTTCGGCTCACTCTAAGAATGACTGTAAAGTGTACGGCCGAAATGATGGAAGTAGTGCAATTTATGCCGCTGGGTGCCCGACATTTAATGGAGTAAGCAGATATTGCTTGGTTACCAGTGATGCGCTAACATGATTGTCTTTTTTGTAATTGTCTTCCTTATCAAAATTTTAACACCAGTACACCTTTTTTAATCTTTAATTGAGTACGGTTAACTGAATAACTAGTTCAAATTTTTCATGCGTTTACATTTGCTTCATGTAAACTCCAGGGAGTGGACAGTTAAGTTAGTCCGGATAGTTGCACAGTGTGTTAGTCATGTGTCCATGGATTGTACCTTATGTATATATTTTATGTATGTTTCCGAACAAATCTGGGAGAGAGAAAGTGGATTACCGAAAAATAATACAGGATACCATTTAAAAAAGACGCTATCCATATCTTCGTTACAAAGAAAGTTACACGAAAGGAAATCGTGCTGGTTAATGTCCACCTCGTAGCTAAACAACATTCACTTTGCAAATTCAAACAATTAAGTGTCTTAAGACCTTTGTACTCATTTATACGTAATACCTTAGATTTGTTTGTGCCCAGGGTCAACTAAGCACCTGCAACAAGCATCGATCGGCTGCAAGCGTTTCTGAATTTCGCTACAATTTTCGAGCTTTCCGACATCTCTGTATAAAGCAACTGCATCTACGTACAGCCTCACGGATCACCCGATGTTATACATTATATTGTGGAGTGTTTATTAACAGTTGACGATTGCTGTGTTTATCTTGTGTGGCGATGTTTTGACTTCTTGAGCAACGTCTGTTCTCGACCTATTGCTTCATGCAGCTCCACCTAACATTCCAACCTTAATATTCTTTTATTAGGTTGGTGTAGAGATTCAGCCTTGCAACTCTTGTGATTTATCGTAGTAAATCACTGCTTCTCTTCTTAAATGAAGTGTGGAGTGGTTGTAATTAACTTTGGATATTGCCACAAACTTTCACATATGGTTGTACATTACATGGGAATTTATTACTCCCAGAAGCAATTAATAATTGCTGTCTCAAAGACACATCATTAGCACGTCTGTGGATAGAATAAAATAACACTCGCTTATATACATCATATTCGTCTTTCTTGGTGCCGGGGATCTTCCATTGTATCAGAGCTCATTGATTCCTCCTTGCTCTCCAGCAGGTAGACTTCCCGCCTATTGAGTAATACCTCCCCATGGTATGTGGCCCGATGTTTACAAACCATAAGGTGCAGACAACTGCATTTGGTGACTCACGTCGGTACCAATAATGTGTGTTACTTTGGATCAGAAGAGATTCTCTCTGGTTGGTTGGTTGGTTTGGGGAAGGAGACCAGACAGCGTGGTTATCGATCTCATCGGATTAGGGAAGGATGGGGAAGGAAGTCGGCCGTGCCCTTTCAGAGGAACCATCCCGGCATTTGCCTGGAGTGATTTAGGGAATTCACGGAAAACCTAAATCAGGATGGCCGGACGCGGGATTGAACCGTCGTCCTCCCGAATGCGAGTCCAGTGTCTAACCACTGCGCCACCCCGCTCGGTGATTCTCTCTGGTTTCGAGCGGCTAACAGAAGTGGTAAACGCTGCGAGTCGTGCTTTCAAGATGAAAGCACAACTGACCATTTGCAGCATAGTCGACAGGACCTATTGCGGACCTCTGGTACAGAGCCGAGTGGAGGGTCTGAATCAGAGGCTGAGACGCTTCTGCGACCGTGTAGGTTGCAGATTGCTCGACTTGCGCCAAAGGGTGGTTGGGTTTCGGGTTCCGCTGAATAGGTCAGGTGTCCACTATACGCAGGAGGCAGCTACACGGGTAGCAGGGACTGTGTGGCGTGGACTGGGCGCTTATTTTAGGTTAGAGGGTCTCGGAAAAACACAAGAAGGGCTTCAGTCACAAGGGGTGCAGGCTGAACACTGGAAGGATGTAGATACAGGAACCATCGGTATAACAGTTGTAAATTGTCGTAGCTGTGTTGGGAAAGTACCAGAGCTCCAAGCGCTAATAGAAAGCGCTGATGCTCAAATCGTTATAGGCACTGAAAGCTGGCTAAAGCCGAATATAAGCTCAGCCGAAATTTTTGCGAAGAACCTAAGGGTGTTCCGAAAAGATAGGCTAAACACGGTTGGCGGTTGCATGTTTGTTGTTGTCAGAAGTAGTTTAACTTGTCGCGAAATTGAAGTAGATACTTCCTGTGAGTTACTATGGGCAGAGGTCATTGTTGGCAACCGGAATAAAATAAGAATTGGATCTTTGTACCGACCCCCCAGTTGAGATGATACAGTTGCTGAAAGGTTCAGAGAAAAGTTTGATTTCAAACACGTGCCCGACTCATACGGTAATAGTTGGTGGTGCCTTTAATTTACCCTCGATATGTTGGCGAAAATACGTGTTTAATTCTGGAGGTACGCATAAAATATCATCCGAAATTGTGGTAAACGCATTCTCTGAAAATTATTTCGAGCAGTTAGTTCATGAACCCACGCGAATAGTAAACGGTTGTTAAAACACACGTGACCTCTTAGCAACAAATAATCCTTAGTTAATAACGAGCATCAAAATCGATTTAGGGATTAGTGAACACAGGGCTGTCGTAGCCAGATTGAATATTGTAATCCCCAAATCCTCGAAAAATAAGAAAAAAAATACACGTATTCAAAAAAGCAGACAAAAACTCGCTTGACGCGTTCCTGAGAGACAATCTCCACTCATTCCAAATTAATAATATAAGTATATACCAGATGTGGCTTAGATTCAAAGAAATAGTATAGGCAGCAACTGAGAGATTTATACGACATAAACTAACAAACGTCGGAACTGATCCTTCTTGGTACACAAAACGAGTTAATACACTGTTGCAGAAACAACGAAACAAACGTGCCAAATGTAAACAGACGCAAAATCTCAAAGAAGCTCGAAATTTAGCGCGGAGTTCAGTGCGAGACGCCTATAACAGTTGCCACAACGAAACTTTGTCTCGAAACCTGGCAGAAAATCCAAAGAGATTCTGGTCGTAGGTGAAGTGGCAAGAAACAATCAATGCCTTCTCTGCGCGATAACAATGGAGATACTATCGAGGACAGTGCTGCCAATGCAGAGTTACTAAACACAGCCTTCCGAAATGCCTTCACAAAAGAAGACGAAGTAAATATTCCAGAATTCGAATCGAGAACAGCTGCCAACATGAGTAACGTAGAAGTAAATATCCTCGGAGTAGTGAAGCAACTTAATCAATTAATAAAAGCAAGTCTTCTGGTCCAGACAGTATGCCAACTAGGTTCCTTTCCGAGTATGATGATGCATTCTCTCCATACTTAACAATCATATACACCGTTCGCACGACGAAAGATCCGTACTCAAAGACTGGAAAGTTGCACAGGTCACACCAATGTTCAAGAAAGGCAGTAGGAGTAATCCACTAAATTACAGGCCCATATCGTTAACGTCGATATGCAGCAGGATTTTAGAGCATACATTGTGTTCGAACATCATGAATTACCTCGAAGGAAACGGTCTATTGACACACAGTCAACATGGATTTAGAAAACATCGTTCCTGTGAAACACAACTAGCTCTTTATTCACATGAAGTGCTGAGTGCTATTGACAAGAGATTTCAGATGGATTCCGTGTTCTTGGATTTCCGGAAGGCTTTTGACACTGTACCACACAAGCGGCTCGTTGTGAAATTGCGTTCTTATGGAATATCGTCTCAGTTATGTGACTGGATTTGCGATTTCCTGTCAGAGAGGTCACAGTTCGTTGTAATTGACGGAATGTCATCGAGTAAAACAGAATCGATTTCAGACGTTCCCCAGGGTAGTGTTATAGGTCCTTTGCTGTTCCTTAACTATATAAACGATTTGGGAGACAATCTGATCAGCCGTCTTCGGTTGTTTGCAGATGACGCTGTCGTCTATCGACTATTAAAGTCATCAGAAGATCAAAACAAACTGCAAAATGATTTAGAAAAAATATCTGAATGGTGCGAAAAGTGGCAGTTGACCCTAAATAACGAAAAGTGTGAGGTCATCCACATGAGTGCTAAAAGGAACTCGTTAAACTTCGGTTACATGATAAATCAGTCTAATCTAAAAGCCGTAAATTCAACTAAATACCTAGGTATTACAATTACGAATAACTTAAATTGGAAGGAACACATAGAAAATGTTGTGGGGAAGGCTAACCAAAGACTGCGTTTTATTGGCAGGACAGAAAATGTACCAGACCAACTAAGGAGACTGCCTACACTACGCTTGTCCGTCCCGTTTTAGAATACTGCTGCGAGGTGTGGGATCTTTACCAGATAGGACTGCGGAGTACATCGAGAAAGTTCAAAGAAAGGCAGCACGTTTTGTATTATCGCGAAATATGGGAGGGAGTGTCACAGAAATGGTACAGGATTTGGGCTGGAAATCATTAAAAGAAAGGTGTTTTTCGTTCCGACGAAATCTTCTCACGAAATTCCAATCACTAACTTTCTCTTACGAATGTAAAAATATTTTGTTGACACCGACCTACATAAGGAGGAAGGATCACCACGATAAAATCGGAGCTCGTACGGAAAGATATAGGTGTTCATTATTTCCGCGTGCTATACGAGATTGGAATAATAGAGAATTGTGAAGGCGATTCGATGAACCCTTTGGCAGGCACTTAAATGTGATTTGCAGAGTATCTATGTAGATGTGGATGTAGATCACGCACATATTATTCTGAACTCCATATTTGGCGTACGTGATACATGTCCTTCCAGGAAAAGCACGTATTATTACAATCGTTTACATGCATCATGAACAATATCAATGGTACGTCACTCCCTTAGACTGCTTCTCATGATTTGATACCATTACGAACAACGTACTAAATTAAGTATACAAGAAAGTCCAGTCGCAAAGTTAGCTCGACACTCGTTATTATTTTGTTTACTAGACGACAGTGTTGAACTTCGCCGAATACATTTCAGAAGTCACCTACAGTGCTTTGGCTCTCATGGAGGAATAGCGAACTGAGTTTCTTGCACGTAATGCACAGTAACCAGTTCTTCAATGACCAAGAAGGACTGACTTTACAAGTGCATCTAATGCTCAAAGCTAGTTCTTCTTTTCAGTGTTTTTCACGTAACTCAGAACCACTCACGTACAGTTGTGGCAAAAGCTACTTATGCTGAGAGCACGAAAATATGACTCTCATATACCGTAATGATATAAAGTGCACACGTTCACTTTTTAACTTCTTCCTTCAGCTACAGAAATTTTGGGGAGATGTAATTGTCTGCAGGTTTCTGTATTTAGTTGATAAGGAAATACACATAAAGAAATACGTTGAAAACACTGACAAGATGGGAGAGGATAATGCAACATGTGTTGAGACATCAGGGATTAGCTACGATGGTATAGACGAAGCTATATGTGATAGGACATACTATGGGCACCCTTACATGAAGTATTCGGTACCACGCATTTGCGTATTATACAATACACATTTTGCAGTACATTAAATATTAAAATACAACTTTTGATGATCTGTATTGTATCAAGTAGCATTTTACATGAGATATATGAAATGTAATTCAGCCATGTTGTCAACAACGGCTCATTTAAATACAGTTCACCAGACTCTTTAATAATGGAGAAGTATCTTACTATAATCATTAATTTTATAAATTTACAGATAAACTAGTTATTTAATTTGTGTGACTATCAGACAGTAATCACGTGAAAAAAGTGTTGAAATCGGTTCAGTCACTAAATGGGAAATTAACTGTAAAATTTCGACTATTTCATAAAACGTGAAAATTAATGTTTTGGGTGGAGTACTGGTTAACTGATGCACTGAAAGTTACGTTCCCTCTCAAGGTATTACGTTTCTCTAAAAACTCACATCAAATTCATTGACATTGATTCTGTAATTAAGAGTTTTAGAACTTTCTGTCGTAAATAAACTATTAATTCGATCAACTGGTCAAAATGAGGTTATTATTTAACTATTGAACATAAAAATCTATTTCCGCATTATGTAAATATTCCAAAATACGTTAGCGACTAAATTCCTGGTCTAATTAACGAGATATTTGTTTTGTATTAAGTATTCTTAGTCACACTTCTCAAGCATAAGTTCAATACTAAATTTGAAAAACAATTTTATAAATCATGTTGGATATCATCTGCGTTTAATATCTTTAAAATTGTAACTGTGACAACCGAATTTAATTATAACTCAATTAATGTGACTTTGTAGAACAATACGTTGAATGAACTTATTAAGAAATTATATAAGCAATGAGCCTAATAGCTCAGTGGCCTCAGTAGAGGGGCAGTTGTTTTCAGTCAGTTCGAGTACATGATCCGTAAAGTCAGTTTCTTTGAGCTGTGCATTCTACAAATGTTCTGGAACAGTATAAACACTGACACCAAGTATAAACTGTGTGTTGGTGCAAATTGGTAAATTATTTAATATCATTAGCTTTTCACAATTTCTACATTCAAGCAATTAATATGATGCATCCCAATTAACATTGAAGTTGTGGAGAAAAGTCGTCGAAACAAGCAAGATAAATACACACTTCAAGCATTTAATTGAACTTAACACTCGTAATCTAGGGATATGTTAATCGAACTATTTAGCTAGAACCTGGTGAAATGAGTTTGTTTTATTGAGATGGAAATAAATCAAAAGACGGCCGAGATGGGAATACATTCAACAAATAATTGAGGACGTATGCAGAAAGTGCTACTCTGAGATGAAGAGGTTACCCAAGAGATGATTTCGCGACGGGAAGCATTAAACCAGTCAGAAGACTGTTGATTCCACAAATGACGCTACTATGACAGGTCGACCGATAATACGTTCTAAGTTTTTTGAAACTCTCATTGCACTGTCTGTGAAGTCACTGGCTGTTGATGAAACTTTGTACTTAGCGTAGTATAATACGTACTCTGTCGTCTTATGAGCCTATTCTTCTATAAGGATCCAAATTGCGTTTTATGGAATTAAATTGTATATTTCAACATTTCTGCAGGTAGAACGCGACATCACATTATGCCTCTAGCACAGCGCGTTTAGAAAGAGACGTTCAGCCTCAGTGGGAGGCAGCGACCATTTCTCATTCTCTCGCTACACTGCTAAGCCTAGTTCGTGAATTTCGTGAATGTTTTTATTTTTTTATACTTTCAAAATGACTGGTTTCATAGAATTACAGAGAGCTGGTGCAGTGATTAAGATAGAGGTCAAGCACACGAGAAGAACGGTCCTGCAATCTAAACCAAGGTTTCCTTTGTTCTCATGACTAAATTTTGAAAAGACACCACCGAATTCCTCCCCTAGCTTTTGTGAACTCTTGCCTTATCTTTAATCTCCTCGTCGTCGACGGGCTATTAAATTCTGATATTCTTGTGTTCTTCATAATCGAATGGCGAACCGCAAATGATGGCTAAAAGTAAAGTGTACAGTAATATGGAACGCCCCTCGTACTACAGAACTTACTTGGAAATCATGAAGGCATATCTTGAAAAACAGCATTTTACGTTGATGAATTATTGTTTAAATTAGTACTCCTCCGTTTGGTTAAAAGACTCTATGCACTAACTATACGAAAACGGTTATGTTAATGGAATCAGGGAATGACGGCCACGTGAATGTAGCAATTTGTTTATCTTAGTGTAATTACAAATTTTATGCCTAGAAGACCCGTGGCTTGATTTTTAATGTTGTAACACTTATTAAAAAGCCTTAAGCTGAACCTTCATCTAGTGATTTCAGGAATTGCGAAGAAATGTTATTTTCAACCTCATTTTATCGTATGTCTGAACAACGCTCTATTAGACTCTGTCTCTAATAATGTTTCTCCTTTGAATTCCACATCGACTCCCATTTCTGTCACAATCGTGTCGTCAGACAAGAACTCCATCTTCAATGTACCCTTCCCATTTATTCGGCCCCTGCCTTCTCTTTATCAGTGGAATTCCTCCAGCTCTCTTAATGTTGGTGCCCTCGCTTTCAGTTTCGCCGAACGTTGTTTCTGGTTTTCTATACGCTGAATCACCCTTTCTACGACGACTTCCTTTTAGATTTATTGACTTTTACCTGCCACCATTTCACCTTGACTTCCAAGCTCTTCTTATTTGTTTCATCCCTAAGTGACCTAAACTGCACTTCTCGTCTTTTTCTGAATATTTTTGTACTACCTTCGTCCTCGATCAGTGGAAGTTTTTCTTCTTTTTCTAAAGGTTTCTGTGCAGTTACTTTCTTTGTACCTTAGTTTATCTGCCTAGCTCCTGTGACTGCCCTTCTTAGAGATGTCCATTCCACTTACACTGAACTCTTTACTGCGGTAGGCCTTACCGTACTATGTATAGCATAATATAACTTCAGATGCGCCTCATCATTCCCCATTATATCAGAATCTCACTTTCTTGCACACTGACTTTTCTGGGCGAATCTCTCAAAATTCAGTCTGTACTTTAACATTACTAAATTGTGACCTAAATCCGTATCTGCTCTTGTGTATTCCTGGCGGTATTTCGCGTTCTCTTTGTGATCATGATATACTCTATCTGGGATCTGCCGTTACTGTCGAAATTTTTTTAAAGGATATCACCTCTTCTTCTAAACTGTGAATAGTTCATTCGCTGTTTCTAACTGAAATTTATTGTAGAACTCAGTCATTCACACCTCTCATTACTGCTATCTACCCCATACTGTCCCGTAACTACTTCTTCTGTTCCTTTCCTTGCTACCGAGCTCCATTCCCCGGTGGTTATTAGATTATCATAGCTTTTTAAGTACTGTAAGGCACTATAGTCGGTACACAAATAGTATATACGCACATTATTCCTTAGATTAAAAATGCGCCACGTATTTCTTTCTCTACATAATTTATAACTGTTCCTCTACACTCCGAACTACGTTACCGGACACGCAGCAGTCAGCTAGCCGTTGGACTGCAACTTTGACATTATTATTTTCATCGCAGCATACCTAATAAACACTGTTTTAATCAAGAGTTAACTCGAGGTCACAAATCCATTTTAGCGAACAGTTCTATTGGAAACTGACGGGAGATTGGCTATTAAATTACACCTCGCGTCACAAACTGCGGGAAAACGTTATCCTTTTTGCAGAAAAGAAAAGTACGAGAACTCTAATGATAAACCTCAACAGATATAGCTTGCTTACTGACTCAGAGGTCACAGTTTGGATTACTGTCGTATAGTAGATGTCTGCGTACCACGTTGTACAGATCCTTCTCCCAAATTTACTAAAAAGTGTTGCAAAGTAACTCTAAGTTACCAGTAGTAAGATTTTTGGGTATCATTTTCAGGCACACAGGTCGAGGACTTATTGTATCCCAAAACCTATTCGAAATTCAGTAATTGTGCAATCATGTTGCATCTACATGACACACCAGGATGAGTTATCTGCGTTGGGAAGACATGAAGAGAACAATAAGCACATCTGTCATTTCGCTGAAAGCATCAGCTTATGGTTTGCAGGAAACGTAGATTCGTATGACATTTTTTAAAAACACTTTTAAAAAAATGCGTTTCCACTGCGTATAAAACTGGCTTTGTGACTGGATTGAAAGTTTCTTGATACGGGGCAACAGGAACCATCTACCGACCCTGAACATGAAAGACAATCATTGCTGTTGAGCAAACGCCTGTTTCACGTGATTCCCAAAGAGCACACGCACGGCTATTTACAAAAAGGGAAGTGGAATAAATCCTCAGACCTACCATCCTATAACTTTTGTATCTGTTGGTTGCAGAATGCTAGAACCATTGTGAGTTCCAGACAGTGACCTACTTGGGACGAAATGACGTTCTCCATGAAAATCATTATGGGTTCAGGGAACTTCGATGACATAAACTGCAAATCGAACTTTTCACACACCACATGCTCAGTTCCATGGATAGATGAAGAGAGGCTGTTTCGGTGCTCCTCGATTATTGAGAGACTTTTGACTTACTACCACATCACCTGGATCGAAAGTCTCCGGACAGGAGAGTCAATTTCGGATCCTGAAGACGTATCTCATGAATTCCAGGGAGTGTGATGGCGCCATTTTTGTTAATGTTCCATAATAAGGGGACATGGGATTTTAGATAAAAAATAACTAATATTTTTAGCCATCTTAAGATGTTTTGTAGGAGGTTCTCTTTAAAACCATGTATTTCAGGTGACTGTACTTCAAATGGAATCATTAACTATTGGTTTTCTGTGGTAGTGCATACAGTTTCTGACACTTCCAATTTTGTGCATGGCTGTAAATATATCAATATTATTTCAAGTTTCTTATATCAAAGTGATTAGTTTGTATGGTATTTATCATGCATGAAGTTTCATTTTCTGTCAATCTGGATAATATGCTCTCGTTTCTGTTTATATATTTCACTACAGTGTTGGTTTACATGTGGTGAATGCGACTGTCATTTCAAGAATATTCTCGCTTATGATGATGATGAGAGAAAGTATCATGGGGGGCGCCAAGCTCAACATCGCCATCCAACGGACAGATCACCATCAACAGTGTTGCATGCCATCGCTGTGCCGAGTTTTGGGGTTCATTACAGGTGATCAGGAACTTTATGCCACTATGCCTACTGACGCCTCTGCCATCCATAGAACCGAAGGAAAATTATCAACAACAAGCAGTGCTCTCAGACCGTCACCCATCCAATTGCTGGCCCTTCCTGATAGTGCTTAACCATGGTAATCTAATGGGAAGCTGTGTATTCAACTTGGCAAACCATTGACTGAGGTTATGAAAATATCTATGTCCAGATTTAAAGCTGTTCTAGTTGCAGGAAAAACGCGTAAAATAACTAAATGTAGAATAAGTTGGAATTTGGAATGAGGGGCATTACTTTGGCGTACTATCTTTTTGTAGTACCTGGCTGGAGTACAAACATAATTTTGCGGATAGATCGATTGACTGGTAATATCAGAAAATGCCAGGTTCGTGAGATACTAGGATTTCCTGAAGGCTCCCGGATGGTGGGAGTGCCATGTTGGACTTAAATCAATCTGGGCTACAAAATGTAAACTGTTGTCTGAAATGATTAGTAAAGAAAACAAAACAAATCGAAAGAGATGCCGTAATAAAATTCCAGTATGTATTTGAAGATGAAGATGAAGACTATATGTATGCAGCAGGGCAAGCTTCCTGCAAGTTTCCTTTTTCCATATTTAATGTAACTTTTCTCAGCTTTCACTAAATGTAGAAACATAAAATTTTCTGTAAGTGTTTACACATATTGTGAGAATGTATTGAAAAAAAAATTTATATACTTTACCGGTAGAATAAAAACTTACAGACGGAAAAAGGAAGAATTTTTTAAAAAAATGTGTCTCTGATGGCAAAGAATTCACATTCACCTTGTCAAAAAGACTATGAAATATAGTTGTTTTTATGCTGACGGGATAATGCTGAACACAAACTTTAAAAAACTGGATCTCTAACTGAAATAAATTCTTAAAAATTATATCTTATATGACATAAAATTTTACACTGTGAAGACATCAATTTCCCCTTAAAGACACATCCGATAGCATTAACTTTAAACTCAATCTTCTAGCAGATGATACAATGATTCATAAGGGAATTCTATCCGGTAGAAATTGCAGTAATGTCCACTTAGATTCTAGATGTATGACAACACTGTGCTGTCAAAAAAGCTACATCTGGGTGTTGTTGCAAGATATATTGTATTCACACAACAACAAATGCTCCTAGTGAACGGTGCTTTATTGACGTGGCATGTTGCTAACAAATTGCCGCAGCCAGCTAAATCCAGTAATCGTCAGTGATCTACTTCTGATTGACAGTAACTACATAAACCTTCTCTTGGAATCATCTGAAAAGGGCGACGAGATATGTTTGTATATTTGTAATTTTTTCGTGTATTCTTCTTCATAAAGACATTCGTCTCCTAGATTCCTTGGATAATATTTATTTAATGTGTACCTAGTTTCTTATCAATCTCAAGCAGACTAAATGCTGGTAATGATTTTTTTCTGTCATTCTCCTGCTGTACCAAACTGTTTTCCACTAGCTATACGTAGATAAAATTTTTACAGTCCATAAAACCGAACGAAGTGGTGCACTGGTTAGCACACTGCACTCGCATTCGGAAGGACGACGGTTCAATCCCGTTTCCGGCTATCCTGATTTAGGTTTGCCCTGATTTCCCTAAATCTCTCCAGGCGAATGCCAGTATGTTTCTTTTGAAAGGGCACGGCCGACTTCCTTCCTATTCCGATGAGGCCAATGACCTCGCTGTCTGGTCTCCTCCTCCAAACAACCCAACCCCGACCCAGTCTATAAAGATTATTAACTCATTTCAGGATCAATGGTTTCTCAGATGTTTTAACATCAGTCAGAGTTAGCATTTTCAGCAATTCACCCTTCATTCCGGCTCACTGGAGTTTAGCCAACACGCAGACATTATGCACTGACGAGCCAGCATTCTCTGCCGGAAAAAATTCAACACCCTCTGCGACACTGTTACTTTATTCATAGTTAAAGTGCAGGTAGTTCATTATTGTGGCAGTGTATGATACTTTCAGCCCAAGTGGAACACAGATGTCACAGTGAAGGGTGCCCAGATAGTCGCATCAATACACAGTGTAGTCCCCTATGGCTGCTACATCGGCGTGTATTCTCACATACAAATGACCATAAAGTTGCCGAACAGCGTCCTGTGATAGACTGACACAAGCATCTTGCATCTGTTGTTGCAATACGACACTGGTCCTTGTTATTTCTGGAGAACCGCTTCATCATGTCCCATACGAGTTCAAGTGGCAAGAGATCTGGTGATCTCGATGATCAGGGCAATTGTAGTACACTATGAAGAGCACGTTTCGTTACAGCAGCAGCACGTGTACATACACTGTCGCGCTGAAAAAGCATGTACTTTCCTGTCGAAGGAACAGAGGTAACAGACTGTGCAATGTGACGGTTACTGGTTACTTTACCCTCCAGAAACGCCGGATGTCAGTCAATGTGAGTTGTAATTAATGCCCCCCCCCTTCCCCCTCCCTATCATGAAGCCTTGGATGGGACCTGTGTGTCGTGATGGAATGCACTCTGGAATACACATCTCACCAAGTCCACGCAGTACACGTGTACGTCCATCACTAGCATGCAGACAGAACCTATTCTCATCACTGAAGACATCAGAATGCCATTACAGACTTCAGTCAACTATTTCACTATGCCAGAGTAACAATTTCTTGGTGGTGTCGTGGTGTCAGTGGTAGCCCAACCAGAGCTCCAATCTTCTTAATCCTGGTGCAAGCAGATGTTCCCCAATGGTCCCTGATTTAACAATAGGTGCAACATGTGCTCTGTTCAGCAGGAGTACTGGTTGGTGGGGCATGGTTGTACCCTAGAATGAATATTGCGAACACTGTTCAGTTCTAAATTCAGCAGTTACCGCGTGCAGAGTCACAACAGAGGCAGCACATACAGGCTTCTTAAGCGCCATCTGATCGCCGATGACTGTGACAAATGTATTACTAACACTACAGCCCCTCAGTATGCACAAATTTTATCCTGGTGCCACCAAACACAGTCCTTGAGGTTGTTGCACTTTGGCAGCGTAAGCTCCAAAGGTGGTCCAACACGTTAGCAAGTAGACGGTTATCATGTACTTAACGCGTTGCGCCACCTCTGGAACGTAACGCGGGAGTGATTTTTTGTGCTATGGTTTCTTCAAATCCTTGCCTAAGACAAAATTGTTTTGGACTGTCCTGTGATATTACGTTGTATAGGTAGCTGGGTTAATGTAAATAGCTCTCTTGCTGTAGCTGAGAGAGACAAATGGAAACACAAGGAAAATGGAGATCGATCATTCAATCAACCATCTTCAGTTGAAAGTTTGTGTGAAAACAATATACCAACGATGAGAAAGTAGAAATGCTATTCATTTATAGAGGATGTAAGTAACCAGAATAGTAACTGTAATAATATTTTCTTATTTACTATCTGAGCACATTTTTACAACTGTTATTTACATTATGGACATATTTTTACTGTTCTGCAGTACTTTTAAACGACATGCTGTTACTGCAAAGGTAGTCCTCGAAATGGCATCATCATTAAATTTGTTTTATTGAGATGGAAGTTAGGCGCATTACTATTCAGGCAGAGGAACTTGTGATGGTGCGATATCCTGACAAAAACCCGCCTTCACGTAGGAGGTTTTCTCGTGTTGTTTTGACACTTCAGGAAACTGGGAGTTTCAACTCAGCGCAATGCAGTCACCGTAGAACTAACACAGACGTGGCCATTGATTTACTATTCTCGCTTCTATTGCAGTGAATCGACACGTAAGCACATGATAGCTTGAACAGGAGACTGGCGCTTCTAAAACGATTGGGAATCTCATTTTATATCACAGTTACATCCTTACCGTATACACCTCTACCAAGAATTGCATTGGTGTGATTTCCAGGATTGTGCACAGTTCTGCCACTCGGAACAGCAGTAAATTCTCAATACCCGGAACTTCTTCGTTGATGTTCTCTTTACGGATCGGTGTTTCTTCTCAGAGAAGAGGCAGGTAAACAGAAAGAAAACGCACGTCGGTCCAACGAAAACGAACGATGTCTCAGTTGAACATCAGCATCAATTGCCGCTTGGTACTACAATTTTTGAGCCTTATTTCATAAATAGTAGCACCATCGGCGGGGCATATGTCAACTTCCACGTATTCTGGATGATTTGCCGCTAAGAACCAGCATACTTCTAGGTGCCAACACGGTGAATGTCGAGCACCCAATGCCTTGTGTGAAAATAGCGTTCTGAGTAACCAATGTGCACTTTCCTTGTGTTTCCATTTGTTTACTGCCAGCTCCAGCAAATGGGCGAGTTCCGTTACTGCAGTTTATTCCAATGCGGGAGAGTCTAAGTCATATTTTGTGTCAGGTTTTTAATAGTGACCTCATTTTATGTATGGTACGCTGCAGAACGTTTTTTAACAGGTATTGAGGAGAGGAAGTGGATTACTGAATAAAAAATATTGGACAATATTTACAACAAAGGGTGCTGTTGTTCACATCTTCGTAACGAATAAAGTTACGAGAAATGCAATCATGCTTGTTAATGTCTACGTTTACCTATGGTTAGTGGAGCATAATGAGACAACATTGAAGGCTATGGCGGCTGCTACGTCTAAATCTACACACTTGCCCCGCAAGTGACAAAATAGTGTATGGCGGAGGGTACCTTGTACTACTAGTCGTACCTTTACCTGTTCCACTCATAAATGGAGCGAGGGAAATCTACTGTCTGTATGCCTCCATGCCAGCTCTAATTCCTCTTATCTCGTCATCGAAACCCTTATGCGAAATGTGCGTCGATAGTAGTAGAATCGTTCTGCAGTCTGCTATAAATGCCGGGTCTCTAACGTCGGGTTCCGTGTAGGCACTACCATTTGAGTTCATGAACTGTTTCCGTAACGTTCATGTGTTTATTTAACCTAGTGAATGTAATGTTGCTTTGCAACAATATGTCTAGATACTTAATCGGGGTGACCTTGTAGAGCAGCACACCACTAATACTGTGTTCGACTATTAAGGGACTTTGCTCTATTCATCTGTATTACCTTACATTTTTCTACTTTTAGAGCTCGCTGACGTTCACCGCACCAAATACACTCCTGGAAATTGAAATAAGAACACCGTGAATTCATTGTCCCAGGAAGGGGAAACTTTATTGACACATTCCTGGGGTCAGATACATCACATGATCACACTGACAGAACCACAGGCACATAGTCACAGGCAACAGAGCATGCACAATGTCGGCACTAGTACAGTGTATATCCACCTTTCGCAACAATGCAGGCTGCTATTCTCCCATGGAGACGATCGTAGAGATGCTGGATGTAGTCCTGTGGAACGGCTTGCCATGCCATTTCCACCTGGCGCCTCAGTTGGACCAGCGTTCGTGCTGGACGTGCAGACCGCGTGAGACGACGCTTCATCCAGTCCCAAACATGCTCAATGGGGGACAGATCCGGAGATCTTGCTGGCCAGGGTAGTTGACTTACACCTTCTAGAGCACGTTGGGTGGCACGGGATACATACGGACGTGCATTGTCCTGTTGGAACAGCAAGTTCCCTTGCCGGTCTAGGAATGGTAGAACGATGGGTTGTCCGGAGCAAGTATGGTGGATCTGACACACCGGTGTCAATGTGTTCTTTTTTCCATTTCCAGGAGTGTAGAATATGTGCCGAAATTATCCTGTATCCTTGTATACTGACTCAACGACTATACTTCCCCGCGTACTTCAGCGTCGTCAGCAAACATTCGCAGACTGTTGCTCACGTAGTTCAGATCCTTTGTTAATGTGAAGAACAAGAGCAGCCCTTTCTCAGTTCCCTGAAGACACTCTTGTACCCCTGATAGCTAAGGAACTTTCGTTTGATACATTTTTAAATTTTTTTCTGGCTAAAGGTCATTTGAGAGATCAAGACAAATAATATGCCCTGCGTTGTATAATAGGAGGTGCGACAATAAAGTGATGATACTGATTTACTTTCCAACATGTGGCAACCCTGCAGACTTACGTAGGCACAATATCTTTGACCTTGGTCTGTAAGCTGCTTCTAGTCCAAGCAGCACATCGATGCAACTGCTCAGTCGTGAGTTGTGCAGTAATAGATTAACACTTGTTTGTCTCTCTCGTCACAGAAATGGAACCGCATAATATTGCGCAACGGTATGCCATTCCCGTTTGCGTTAAATTGGGTGAAAACACGACGACAACTTACGGTAAGCTTCAGAAGGCTTTTGGAGAGGAGGTTGTGTCAACAGCTCAAGTTTTTCGTTGCTGTAAAATGTTTAGTGAAGGCAGAACGAATGTTGAAGATGATGAGCGCATTGGACGACCATCAACCTTGTGTGCTTCTTTCATTCCAAAGGAATTTTTTATAAAGGGGGGGGGGGGGAGGTGGGTGCCTCCTGGACAAACAGTTAACCAATATTACTACAAACATTTTTTAGAAATACTTTGTAAAAGAGTCTTCGTGTCCATGCCTACTTTGCTGATAACTGGATTCTGCATCATCTACATATATACTCCTCTAGCCACCAAGCGGTGTGTGGTGGAGGGCACAATTCGTCACAATTCGTGCCAAAGTCATATTCCACCCCCCCCCCCCCCCCCCCCCCCCCGTTCCGCTCGCGTATCACGCGAGGGAAAAACGACTGAACGCCTCAGACGAGCTCTTATTCCCCTTATCTTTGAATGATGATCATTACGCGATTTGAAAGTTGGTGGTAATAATATATGCTCTAAATCCTCAGTGAAGATTGGATTTCAGAATTTAGTGAGCAGCACCTTCTGTTTAGCGCTTCGTCTATCTGCAAGTGTGTCCCACTTCAGACTTTCTATGAGATTTGTAATTCTCTCGCGATGGTTAAATGTACCAGTCACGAATCTTGTCGCTCTTCTTTGGACCTTCTCAATCTCTTGAGTCAGACCCAACTGGTAACGCTCCCATACAGATGAACAATAAGATAGGACGAACTAACGTATTTTAAGCTATTTCCTTTGTTGAAGGACTGCATCGCTTCATCCCATACTGCTCTGTCAGTACAGCAATTTTTAACCTCAAAACAAATTTCAGTACTGCCACAGCAACCTTATTCACCAGATATTGCTCCGTGCGACGACTTTTTTCTATTTCCAAGATTCAAAATGGCGGCCAAAGGACACCATTTTCAAACAATAGTAGATGTCCAAAAAGCTGTGACGAGGGTCTTGTAGGATATTACAGAAGATGAATTCCAGAAATGTTACCGTCAATGGTAGAAGCGCTGGGAAAAGTGTGTGCAATCAAAAGGGAACTACTTGGAAGGAGACAGCACTATACTTGACTAAAACGGTAAGCAACATTTTTTTTTCCACATCAGTCTCATTACTTTATTGTCGCACCTCGTACGTAACCTCCCTAGATTGAAATTCGGCTACCTCCAGCGCGGAAGTAACCTGGCTACTGCAGCTGAACATAGGTACGAGATGAGGGAACTTCAGCCAGATAAAGCTGCAAAGCGAATGCGGCGGGCACTACCGGGGACTGGAAGTGAGGTGGAGAGACCAGCCTCTGCAGACGCTGGAGGTCGGTGCGGTCAGAGGGCCGCCGCCTCTGGCCCCCGTTGTCAGGCTATTGACCGAGGCGGTCGGCTGCACTTGCACGGCTCGCTCTCCCACTTGCCGATCCGCCGTGTTCCTTGTGGCCGGGATCTCCACTCTCCAACTGCGGCACAAAGGCAAACCCGCCGGCGGCCGCGGATTAGCTCGGCGGTCGCTCCCTAAGCAAGTTAGCGCCCCGAGATCCAGTTAGCGGGCGCGTGGCTGCCCTGGGGCGCTGCGCTCGACGAGCCCTCGTCTCCATCTCCAAGCCTCAGGTTAAGGGGGCGTCACCTGCGCCTCAGCATTCACTGTACGTGGCCTCTCACACAAACAGCACGTCTCTACTGACGCTGTTGAATCTCTAGCGGATAGGCCACAGTCTAACCTATCGAGCTACATTCAAAGTTGCGAAACTATAGTTAAATTCTTTTATCTTGGCGGCTCGCGCATGCCCGCCCACACGTGGGAGATTGCTGCGTTGCCAGTTGTAGGCGCTAAGAGAAACAGCGCCACAGTATAGTATAGTATAGTTCGCAAACTTACGTTCAGGGGGGAGCGCGCAGTTTATGAAGTAAAGCGACCACGGCCACATTAACCCTTTCGCTGCTACACAGACGTGTTCCCCGCATTCCGCGCTGTGCAGACACATGGTGTTCCGACTGCTTTGACAGACTTATCATTCGATTTCACAAAAACTATTTGGCCCAAAAATTTGATTTTTACACTGACACCTTCCCCCCATAAATGACTTAACTTTGTTTCGATGTTCAACGCAGTTATTGTGCAGCATTAAATGTAGTAAACCACTGCACGAAATTTAGAAGAGTTTGCAGAGGTAAAAGTCACAGCGTATACTTTCCGTATGGTCGATTTTATATGCCAGTAGAAATTTCAAAAAATTACATTCAAACGAATGGAATTCATGTAGTAAGACACTTCGATATGGTTTTTAAATAAAGAAAATGTTAGGTTCCTAACAAGGTTTGAACTCGGAACCTTTTGTTCAGCAGCCAAAGACTTTAACCATTACGCTATCGCAGCTCGTCACTTAAGTGAATTCCTGGAGGAGTTTAACAAGATCACGCAAAATACCGACAAAGTACAACAGGAAATAAACAATTACCGCTGTTCTTTATTGCGAAAAAGCGGTTAGTGAGAATGAATTTCCATGCTTTCGCCCGAATTAGGAGTCTTATTGCTTGTTTGGTTTAATTAATTAATATAATATGAAGCAACTGGTATAAAGAATGCTTTTTCCGAACTTTCTTTTATAGAAAGTCTGCTATCAAGACATTGCTTTTGTTCAATTACTTTATTTATGACTAAACGTTTCTAAAACTGAAGACACTCGTCCGTCCTCTGCACTGCAGTTGAGCTCTGGCAACGTCGTTCTCTGTTCATTGGCTGACTGTGTTTTGTGACGTCAGATGCGCAGAACGAACCTAAACTCGGCCGCCGTCGTAAATGAGGCGCACTTTGGCTACCGCTTAACAGTTGAGGACATACTAGCGACCCTAGTGCTAAGAAACTTGTTCGGCACTTAACGCCGTACGTGCCGTTTTGTATTCTTTTTGAACTCATTTTGGCAGTAGTTACATTTTTGCATTCCAAGCATTAGTAAAATAACAAGAGACTTGAACATTAGTAATATAAATGTAAACACAGCCAAAACTCGTGAACTAAATAACACAAGCAACTATTTTTTCATGAACGTTTAGTCGCTTAACGTTTATTCAGTCTACATCCACATCTACTTCGATAATGCGCTGCTTCCTGGACTCGGGTAGGCGCGCCGGCCCTGGATCGAATCCGCCTGGCGGATTAACGACGACCGCCAGTGGGCCGGTCAGCCTGGATATGGTTTTTAGGCGGTTTTCCACATCCTCCTAGGTGAATACCGGGCTGGTCACCAGGTCACAACTCGCAGACATTTGTAACACATTTACACTATTTCACGATTTACACTAGACGCAGACAGCTGGGGTACACTAATTCAGTCCCGGGGGGGGGGGGGGGTATGGGGTGGCGGTAGGAAGCGCATCCGTCCACCCCTCCAAATTAACCATGCCAATTCCGTACTTAACCCTGCCGACCCTGCACACAATGCGGGATAAAGGCAGTAGCAAAAGAAAGAAAGAAAAAATACACATCTACTTCGATACTACGTAATTCAACTAACCGGCGAGTGGCGGAGGGTACCCTGTACCACTACTAGTCATTTTCTTTCCTGTTCCATTCGCATATAGTACGAGGGCAAAACGACTGTCTTTATGCCTCTGTATGAGCCCTAATTTCTCGTCCTTATATTCGTGGTCCTTACGTGCAATGTATGTTAACAGAATCGTTTCTGCAGTCAGCTTCTAATGCTGGACCTCTAAATTTTCTCAATAGTGTTCCTCGAAAGGAATGTCGCCTTCCCTCCAGGGATTTCCATTTGAGATCTCGAAGCACCTACCAATAACAGACCTAGCAACTCACCTCTGAATTACTTCGATGTCTTCCAAGCTGATATCGATCGCAACCACTCTAGCAGTACATGTAGTATCCTGTACAGATGAACCACACTTTCCTAGAACTCTCCCAATAAACAGAAGTCGGCCGTTTGCCTTTCTTGCTACAATACTTAAATGGTTCAAATGGCTCTGAGCACTATGGGACTTAACTGCTGAGGTAATCAGTCCCCTAGAACTTAGAACTACTTAAATCTAACTAACCTAAGGACATCACAAACATCCATGCCCGAGGCAGGATTCGAACCTGCGACCGTAGCGGTCGCGCGGTTCCAGACTGTAGCGCCTAGAACCGCGCGGCCACCCCAGCCTTCGTTCCATTTCATATGGCTTTGCAGATATTTCAACGATGTGACTGCCTCAAGCAGGACATTACTAATGGCTACTTATGTCTGGTTTGTTGCGGCCAGTCTCTAATTTCTCTCCTGCGCTAACCTCTTCATTTCAGAGTAGCACTTGCACCTTAGGTCCTCAGTTATTTGCTCGATGTATTCCAGACTCTGTCATTCCTTGCAGTTTTACCCACTAGTATCCTGGAAATTATTCTCCGGTGTCTTAAGGCATGTCCTATCATTCTACTACTCCCTGTTGTCAGTGTTTTCCATGCGTTCCTTTATGCGCCGATTCCGCAGAGAACCTCATAATATCACCTGATTTTCAACACTCTTCTGTAGCACCACATCTCAGACGCTCCAAATCTCTTTTGTTCCAGTTTTCTCACACACTGTGATTCAATGCCATACAATGCTGTGCTGTGAACGAAGACTTACAGTCTCAGTAAATTCTTCCTCAATGTAACGCTTGTGCTTGATACGAATGTTAGGAGCGGACTCTTTGCATGTACTTGCCTGCTTTTTATGTCTGTTGATTCTTGCGTCAAGGGTTATTTTGTTTTCAAGGTAGGAGAATTCCTTAACTTCGTCTACTTTGTGATCACCGATTTTATGTTAAGCTTCTCGTTATTTCTTACTTTTGCCGCTTTTCAGCATTTTTATCTGATTAATGCTGTATCCATTAGACCGTTCTTCTATTCAACATCTACATCTACGTAATTATTCTGCTATTCACAATAAAGTGCCTGGCAGAGGGTTCAATAAACGACCTTCAAGCTGTCTTTCTACCGTTCCACTCTCGAACGGCACACGGGGAAAACGAGCACTTAAATTTTTCTGTGCGGGCCCTGATTTATCTTATTTTATCGTGATGATCATTTCTTCCTATATAGGTGGATGCCAACAGAATGTTTTCGCAATCTGAGGAGGAAACTGGTGATTGAAATTTCATGAGAAGGTCCCGTCGCAACGAAAAACGCCTTTGTTTTAATGATTGCCACTCCAATTCACTATCACGTATGTGACACTATCTCCCCTATTTAGCGATAACCTCTATGCCATGTTTAATTTTTGCACGCTCTTAGGGAAATACTCTATCTGTCAGTTTCTGGCGGTTGTTTTAATAGCCACTTTCCACCACGCTTCACAATTTCACTGAAAGTGTAAGTCTTTTCTCATTGTTGGGCTCCTCTCGACTTTTACAGTTAACGAAAATTTGTTAATATGGTTACTTCTTCTTGAAGAGACATGGGTGTTGATAAATTCCGATGTTTGTCGCTCTGATGCAGCAACAATTGTGGAATGGCTTTTTTTTCCGGGAAACAGTTTTATCGTTTTTATCGTTTCATTATGTCTGTTGGTTGTAGTTTTCTCCTCAACTACAATTATCGTGGCTTGTCTGATACGTTAAATAATGCAAGTACTGTACACCAGTTTCTTATTTTACGCGTTCATTAATTGGTTTCTTTGGAAGTATAGTGATCAAAACATCACTTTATTGTGTCAAAATACGACGTATTTTTGCATTTCGTCAGATCTTTCGCTGTTCACTAGGTCTTTCTTGTTCTTAAAAACAAACGTAGCTCCTCAGCAAATGTCTGCGGGTCAGAAGAAAATCATAAATAAATAGTCCTGTAATCTGGTTTCATAGCTGTTCTAGTCCTTAGGAAATCTATAGTACGACAAATCTGGTGTCCACCTTTTAGGCATCCGTGAGTCAGTTGTTAGAAACGGAACCCTCATAGAATCACTATATTGTATGTTTGCCTGTCTATTTGTGTGTCGGACTGTTAAAAACACTCTATCTCAGGGACGCGTAGTCATATCAAGGTGAAATTTATGCCACGTACTGAGTTCTATTTTCCTTTGGTGGTGTAAAAATTTAAGCTTCATTGTCAATTAAATTAAATGATACGGCCATTTGTGTCACATATTTCAGTACTTGTAAACTCACTCCTCAAAACCTATAGGTATCAAGGTGAAACTTATGTAACGTATTGAGGTCTATGGTCACTTGACGGTGTAAAAAATTGAAAGTTCAAAGCCAATTCAGTCAAAAGGTACCGCCATTTATGTTACATATTTTAATACTTGCAAACTCACTGCTCAAAACCTATAGGGTACTTCCCGCTGTCATAGAGTCGTGAAATATGCCAAAGAAGGAGGTTTCAGAGTACAATCAACAGAAAAAATACGAAACTGTAAATCTGGAATTAGATCACAAGGACTTTTTTTGTCATTTCTTATCTGAATCTCGGTCTGTTTGTCAAGGTTCGTTTTTCTCGGAAATGGGTAGACGTGTGAGGTTGAAGCTTATGTCTCATACTAAGGTATATACGAACTCTGCCGTGTAATAAATGTAGGCTTCTATCTCAATGCAACTAAAATTTAGAGGTATTTCGGTAGCAAATTTTAATGCTCGAAAACACACTCATCGAATTCTAAGGGTACTTAGCGTTGGCCTAGAATCATGAAATTTGTCAAGAACCAATGTATCAAACAAAAGAAAGAAATCTGAAAACTGCTAATTTCTATTTATATGACACCCGAAAAATATTTCTTTGCTCATTTGTTATCCGACATTAAACTTAAAACTAAGACAATCAGCAGTTCTGCATTCATGTCAACTGGGTGTCAATGGTAAAGGTCAAGGAATGCATTTATCGAAAATATGACGCGTTCCGGAATTTATCCATCATCAGACATCCAGGAGCGATTACTGAATGGAGATATGGCGATTCAAGTTGTATATCAAAGAAACATTCGTAGACTACGTGCAGTAACCGCTCCATATCTGAAGATGGATAAATACCAGAAGGCGTCATATGAGCAATAAAGTCAAGATCCAGTCAGCCTGAATGAGGACCTGCTGGTTATTATAATAATGGTCCTGCCTCCTTTATATTATAGATATTTAAAAGTTCTCGAAACTCATGGAATTCTCGGGACCTTCTCGATTCTCTTATGGTTAACTGCCTGATACACAATTAAATTTATACCAAACCATCAGTGCGAGAGTCCTACCCCCTCATGGGCCATTTTTTGTTACTGCTACAGGTTTTTTTGCTACACACTCTCATTTTTGTACAAATAATGTCACAAACAATATAAACAATACTACTGGCATTCATCATCTATCGGAATAAACAGTGAAACGCATTGTTCGCTTGCCTTGCTGCTGTAGCAATGTTCAAGAAAAATTAGATGTGCTGTCACGACTGCTTGTGTCAGACTGTGGATGGACTGTGACAGCTTCACTAACTGTAGTTCTTTTACTCGTTTTAACATCTTTCCTAATCAGTAATTAAAACTTCCGGGCTAAGAGGCCGTGGTCCAATAGTAGAAATACTTCTCCCTGACGTTTCGTTGCCAGCTGCGGGCAACATCATCTGAGGTGAGTCGTAGACACCTCAGATGATGTTGCCCGCAGCTGGCAACGAAACGTCAGGGAGAAGTATTTCTACTATTGGACCACGGCCTCGTAGCCCGGAAGTTTTAATTACTGAAGACGCCGGCCGTGAAAGCCTACACACTATGATCTTTCCTAATGTTTATAGGCTAATATTTAGGCTTCCTGAGACGGGCGTAATAATTGAGCCGTGCGTGGCTCGTGTTTCCGCCAATTATGTATTTTACACCTTTTTTTTAAAGTACTTCCACCTCACTACCTTAATTTAATTTACTACTGAGTTTCTGCTTTGCCCGACCGTCAGCGGCGTTACCAGCGCGTATCGATATATCCCCTCTCGTAGTATCTTTGCTCGACTGCTATTACTTCCCGGTCGTTGTTCGTCGTAGGAAGTTCGCCTCCGGAGTTCGTGTCGGGAGTTCGGCTAAGCAGTTCGGATTGGCAGTTCACGTCGCGAGTTCGTGTTGCGAGTTCGGGCTGTCAGTTGGTTGGGGACGCGTCTGAAGCGCAGCCCGGACCTGCCAGTCGGTGAGTTGCGATGCGGCACTTGGGCAGTCGGGTTGCAGCAGCAGTGAGGTCTGCGACAACATGGCTCGCCCAACCATTGCTGCCACGCATCACTTGAGCCGGGCCACGGTCTTGATGGATCGTCGGTCGGTCGTCCAACCAGACGACGCGTTTTGGCTCGCCGATCGTTCATAAGTCGGCTTAGTTACTGTTGTGTATCGATCAGCTCTTCGTGCAAGTGTTTGTCAGGTTGTGTGTGTAGTTGGTGTTTATTGACGACGAGTTTAGATGTTGGCATTCTGAGTGAGTCGGTCGGTTTTTGCGGACGAGGGAAGTTCTCCGCGCGGTGCAGTCGGCTGGGGCCGCTGGCAGTCCCTGCGCAGTGTCGGAGCGTGTGTGGAGCTGTCCGATCTCTACGATCTTCGTGGTTCGCCGACTCAGGACGTCAAAGTTGAGTAGAGGTTTCAACTACCCAAGCCATGTCTATTCATGCTGTGGTGGTTCGGTTCGGTGGTTTGCTGTTGGGGAGGTTCTCCGGTGAGCAACACCGAGTGGTTCTACTGCTGAGATTTAGCCGCCATGCGGTGTAATTAACTATTTTGTCGACTACGATTTGAGTGCACCAGTGGAATTTTCTGTCTTGTTGCCGTTAGTGTTCTGGTTACCTTCCCTGGGCACTGACGTAAATTCAGGCAGTGTTCTTTAGAGCGAGTTAACTATATCCACGTGTTTGAAATTCTAGTGTACCAGCGGAATTTTCTGCCTAGTGGCCGTTAGTGTTCCGGTTACCTGCCCTGGCCACTAACGTAATTTCAGGCAGCGTCCTTTCCTCGCTTATTGTCGCTGTTCAACATGGTGTGTAATTTTAACAGGTAATACGTACTCCATTGTGGACTATCACGTTTGTAACATTGCCGCTTGGGATTCCCATGTACTGATTGACGGGAAGCAAGTTGTTGTGTCGGTCGGTCTGTGACTGCCCCCTGGTTGTGTTCCGATAGATCATGTATAGTTGGGGTCACCACTACCTGTCTCACCCAAGTGAACGAGGGCAGACCGACCTCCCTGGAGGCCTTGTGAGTGCCACCGGTGTTTAATTATCTGTTGTCAGCTATTTTAAATTGTAGGCTTATGGTTATTGTTTGTTATTTAAAATTTTGCAAATTAATTTTTAAATTTATCTTTCAAGATTAAACACTGCGGCCTTCTGACTTTAAAGATTTTGGTAATATATTCTGAAATTTTGAAGTTTGATTGTGGCCCTCATCCATTGGTAGTGCACGTTGTATATGTTGCCTTTTGGGTTTTAAATTATTTTATTGCTATCTTAATTGAATTTTGACTTTTTCTTTAATTTCTTGTTAACCATCCGCCTTTAAAGGTCTATGCTGATATATTCTAAAATTTTAAAATTAACTGTGGCCCTCAGCCATTTATATTGCACTTTGCGTATGTTGTTTCTGAATTATTTTATTGGTACCTTAATTGGATTTTTTATCTTGTTAAGATATCTTGTTAGAGGCCTTCAGCCGTGGAAGAGTTGCTAAATTACAATAGATGACAATTAGAAGCAGAAACTGACTTCAACCCTTGGCCCTTTCCACAATCCTATTATCTGTTGTGCCCAGCGGGTTTAGCGGGCGTCTCAATAATCACAAAATGTGAAGGCGTTTCAGGAACAATAGACTCTTTCGGAGACCGACCGTCTGGCGTTCCACACGTTGAGCTATAGATTCGTCGCCTTCTGTTGCAAGAAGCAATTAATGTACACTGATCAGGCAAAACATTACGACCACTGCCCATCGCGACGTTGGTAGCCACCTGATGGCGTTGCGGGAATGTGACGTAGCAGACACGAACGGGGATTCACCCAAGCAAAGGTATGGAAGATACGGCTGCAAATGGCGAAATCCATCGAGATAAGCGACTTTGACAAATGACAGATTAATATATGCAGAGTCTGTGAACGAGTATCTCGAAAATGGCGAAGCTGGTCGAATATTCATGTGCAACAGTCATGAGCCTCCACAGAAATAGGTTGAAGGAAGTGACACTATCACTAGGTGGTAAATGGTTGGACGTCCACGACTCTTCACAGAACGTGTGTCTTCTCTGTAAAGATGGATAGATGGTGACTGTGGCACCTGCGCCGAAAGAACATCCCGTTCAGCGTACATTGTTGAGCGTGCAGCTCCGCAGCTCACCATCCCTAGGTGTTCACATGTTGACCCATCGATATCGTCACTTACGAATGCAGTAGCAACGGGACCATCGGGGGCGGTCCTGATGTTCAGGAAGCCGGGGAGCCGGCCGGAGTGGCCGTGCGGTTCTAGGCGCTACAGCCTGGAACTGAGCGACCGCTACGGTCGCAGGTTCGAATCCTGCCTCGGGCGTGGATGTGTGTGATGTCCTTAGGTTAGTTAGGTTTAATTAGCTCTAAGTTCTAGGCGACTCTCATAGTGCTCAGAGCCATTTGAACCATTTTGAAGCTGAGGAAAGACCACTCCCTCCCACAAAATTACTGACCCATTAGTCTGCTGAGCGCTCGCTAGGCACTGCATTACAAATGACACCCTGAGGCCGGAGCAATTCGGCTTCAGGAATCACGACAATGCAACAGTTCCTCCGCGTCGTTGAATACATAACACACGGATACAACACAAACAAAGCAACTGGGGCGGTGTTCCTGGACATCGAAAATGCCTTCGACTGTCTGTGGCGCAACGGCCTCATACACAAACTCAGCTACGCAGAGTTCCCCGACGGGCTCGTAGTCATATATCACGGACAGGAGTTCCAACACCGACGTGCAGGCAAACAATCAACACGACATGGTATTCAGGCTGGAGTACCCAAAGGAAGCATATTAAGGCCCATACTGTTTAACCTCTACATTAAACACATCCCAGCTACACCCAGCCCGACGGTGGCAACTACGTGGATGACACTGCCGTCCTCGCGCAAGATTGGAAACCGTCTAACATTAACTCACGAGTACAGAATGCACTCAGAGCGGCAGATCCTTGGTTGATGAAATGGCGTGTTACAGTAAACGTTGACAAATGCGAAGCCGTTCTGTTCACCAGAAGACCGAAACTACTGCGCAAACATCAACACTGTAACCCAATAACACTACATGCACGCCCAATACGTTTCCGTGAGAAGGTCAAATACCTCGGTGTCTGGCTGAACAGGAGACTACTCTAGGGGGACCACGTTCAACACATGACCAACAAAGCAAACGCAAGGCTCAAACAGCTCTACCATATGCTTAACGGGAGTAGCACACTGAATAGGAGGGTGTCAAGGTTCATGTACACCACACTTATTAGACCTCTGATGAAGTACGCTGCTCCCGTCTGGGGATACGCTGCGCCCACACGCCTGCACCGTCTGCAGCTCACAGAACAAAGTACTCGGAATCATAAACAATGCTCCGCGTTACACACGCACCGCGGATCTTCACCTGGAATATCGGCTAGATACCCTCTTGCAGGTATTCCAAAATCTCTCTACACGACTGTACAGAGAAACGAGACACTCGCGTAACCCTTTTATCCTTTCTCTGGGGAGGTCCGACCACAACCATAGATGGAAACATAATAGGCCAAAGACACTACTAGCAAGAAACTAAACATCTATGGTCCATAGCACGCTAACACAACAGTACTGGCGAGCCCCTGCAACACAGCTACTACTGGCAATCCCAGATGCTCGACCTGCCGAAAAACAGGCAATCGCAGGGATGCCGTACTGTACTGTACACACACACCCTACACTGTGAGCTGATCTATGGCCGATCACCCACTAATGTATGACGACCTCGAACTGTTACAGGGACGCAGCAGCCGCAGCAGGCCCTACAACGTGCACCCGCAACGACAAAGGTAACTATGCGCGATACCTCGCACTAACATAACAACACCTTGCATGCACTGTCGCAGCTAGCAAGCCGCTACTGCCATTACTACCCGTCCTACTGTCGCAGAAGATTTTTTCCACTGGCACTTGCCTTGGCACTTTTTTTTCCCTCTGCCCTTACAAACCGCTACCCTTCAATCGCGTTCGTCCACTTTCTGTCTCCTGATGGAAAATGTCAATTAGTAATGGACAACACCACAGCCTGCATCCTGTGACTCCTGATTTTAACATGTCATACGGAGGTGACAGTACAACTTTTGGTTTGGTCACCCCGTTGGTATTGGCGTGGAGGGGCCCCATCCTTTAGTCGGGGACCATCGCGGTTCGACGGTCGATCGATGGAAACGTGTCGGCTCTTCAGGTGAATCAAATCTTTGCTACATTAGGCCCATGGTCATATCCACAAACGCCATCAACGAGGTGAACAGCGGCTCGAAATGTGCATCGGTTCATAGACGCAGGCTGGAGGGAGCAGTTTTATGCCGTGGAAAGAATTGTTCTGCACTAGCATGGGACCTGAGGCAGTCATTGAAGACGCGCTGACGGTGAACCATCTGCATCCTCTCATGTTTGATGTTTCCCCCGACAGCGGTGTCATGTTGCAGCAGCATAATTGTCCGGGTCTCGGAGCTTGTATCGCGCTACAGTGGTTTTAGTAGAATTATAGTGAACTCAAGTTGATGTCTCGGCCACCAAATTCGTCTGATATAAATCCTATGGAACCGACATAAAGGTTCTTGTGTATGATACCGCGTCATAATGTATAAAACTACTGCTGCTGGAGAAAAAAAAGAAACCAACGTTCGGAACGTTCGGCCACGGTTGCAGCTGGGTCACGCTGCTACAGCGGCCGAAACGATTTTTTTTTCTCCAGCAGCGGTAGTTTTATGCATTATGACGCGGTACCATGCTCAGAAAACTTGACTGACTCTGGCCGCGGAAGGCAATGCAGTCCTGTGGAAGAGATCTCGACTTCTATCGAGCGTCGTCAGCGCGTATGTAAATCAGAGGCGAGTTTGTTTACATAAATTACATGATCTTTGCGTAGACTTCTATTGCTCCATTCCTCCACAAAACTGCCAACAAACTTTCGGATCCCTAATGTGCAGAATCAGTAATGTATTTTGTTCCAAAGACGGACAAAGAAGCTATTAAGCAGGTGAGCATAATGTTTCGGCTCATAAATGTACATCTTCTTGATGTCTGATAGGTACGATAAGTGCGGGTATTCGATTTGTTGTTGTAGCTGCGCCGGCCGCTGTGGCCGAGCGGTTCTGGGCGCTTCAGTCCGGAACCACGCAACTGCTACAGTCGCAGGTTCGAATCGTGCCTCGGGCATGGATGTGTGTGATGTCCTTAGGTTAGTTAGGTTTAACTAGTTCTAAGTTCTAGGGGACTAATGACCTCAGCAGTTGAGTCCCATAGTGCTCAGAGCCATTTGAACCATTTTTGAAGCATTGCCTGCGCGATCTCGTCATTTTGGAAGGCAGAACGAATCAATATAAATATGCATGTATCCTTGGTGACTAAGTCTACTCCTACGGGTACTTTGCTCTTCGCCGGCCGCGGTGGTCTCGCGGTTCTAGGCGCCCAGTCCGGAACCGTGCGACTGCTACGGTCGCAGGTTCGAATCCTGCCTCGGGCATGGATGTGTGTGATGTCCTTAGGTTAGTTAGGTTTAACTAGTTCTAAGTTCTAGGGGACTAATGACCTCAGCAGTTGAGTCCCATAGTGCTCAGAGCCATTTGAACCATTTTTGAAGCATTGCCTGCGCGATCTCGTCATTTTGGAAGGCAGAACGAATCAATATAAATATGCATGTATCGTTGGTGACTAAGTCTACTCCTACGGGTACTTTGCTCTTCGCCGGCCGCGGTGGTGTCGCGGTTCTAGGCGCCCAGTCCGGAACCGTGCGACTGCTACGGTCGCAGGTTCGAATCCTGCCTCGGGCATGGATGTGTGTGATGTCCTTAGGTTAGTTAGGTTTAAGTAGTTCTAAGTTCTAGGGGACTGATAACCACAGCAGTTGAGTCCCATAGTGCTCAGAGCCATTTGAACCATTTGAACTTTGCTCTTCCTCGGTCGATGGTGTTTACCAGCAGGATAATGCAACTTGTCACACAGCTCGCACTATACGTGTGTTGCTCGAAGAACACCAGGACGAGTTTACCCTACGGCCCTATCCACCAAACTCCCCTGCACATGCGTTTCAGTAACCAGTGGTGCATCCAAACACTTACCAATGCTCCAGTCTCTGATCACTATGTGATGAGACATGGTCTGAAGGTGACATTTGATAAAATCAAAACCTGTTTGGATGTACGATTATTAATTTTAATAAATCCTTCGATAAATAATGATGGGTGTTTTAATTATCTTCTGAACACTCATGCTTTCCAGCAAAAAGATGTTCAAATGTGTGTGAATTTCTAAGGGACCAAACTGTTGAGGTCACCGGTCCCTAGCCTTACACACCACTTAAATTAACTTATGCTAAGAACAACACTCACACCCATACCCGAGGGAGGACTCGAACCTCCGACGGGTGGGTCCGGGCAGTCAGTGACATGACGCCTCTAACTGCGCGGCCACTCTGGCTTTCCAGCAAATTTTATAAAATTAAAATAGTTCAGTCATGTTTGATTTTGGGTCCAGAATAACGAACAGATGAAACAACAAAAAGGACGCTCTAATTATTCAGATAAGAAGGATTACTTTGATTTACTGGATATGAACTTTATACTTTAAAGTAAGTCGGTATAGTCCACATACAATCCTGGCTTTAACGATAATTAGACCTAAACTGTACTTTACTGTGCCACCGTTTAATGCAGACAGCTTCTCAACACTGAGGCGTGGGGGGGTGCGTGAAATGGTAGTCTGAGATTACTGAGAACTTCCACATAGGGTTAATCATCTGAAAAAAGGAAGGTTTCGTTAACACTTAACAAAAACAAAGAATAAACGAAACTGGTCTGCGCTTTTTATATTAACAACAATTTAGTAAATACAAAAAGTCAGTAGGCTTTTGTTTACGTATGTTGCCACATGGAATCAGGATATCAGGATGGCCACACGGTAACGCTTTGTGGTAGCACACTGTGGAATGGAAATCATTCGTGTGTACATCCAACGGGCTACACCCAAAATATTTTCCTAAAGACGTTCCAAAGTGATGTAGCACTCTACAGAGAGGTAAACTATAAATATAAGAAAGATAATAGCTGATGAAAAAATGATCGTACAAGAAAAATACGTTAATTTGGAGAAATGTATTATACATGAAGATGCCTGATAAACTTTGGAAATATAACGCTGTTCAACTAGAAACACACTAGGGCCCGTCTCAAAGACAAGTGGTCAGTTAAGAAGGAGAAAAAAAATTATGTTCCGATTATAACATCGTGACGTTATTCGTGTTATCGATGATCGAAAGATCAGTAGACCGGTAATCCTGTCCTCTTTTTTATTGATGATAAAGCCAGGGATACGTGATTGGTACGTGATTGGTCACTAACAAATAATGGACGATAAAAGTTCAAGTATTTCAACACAGAATCGTAAGAGTATATGAACATTATGGTTAGATAAGTTAACTGACCCACTTGCAAAATAAAAATGCGTAGAATATCGCACCCTGGCTAGTTAACAGTGGCAAAGAGTGACCGAAGGACTCGTGGTTGGTCATGTACGAACAAGGGACAAGAAATGTCAAGTAATTCAGCAAAACATTGCATAAGAGTATCACTATCACGCACAGGTTAAGTAACCGGATCATTTACTGATGATTTACATTAACTCGGCATGATTCCTAAGGTAACAACGTACACTTTATCTGAACACAAAGCACGACTTCCTAAATCCCCTCTAATCCCTCAAAATGTGAAAATTTGGATGCCGATTTACGCACAACTGCCTTCTCTTAACTGATTCTCAAAAATTATACTGAATTTACTGTGATGAACATTGTCTGGACACAAAGCATTCTTACGAATATGGAAGAACTGATTTAATTCAAACGTATGATACTATCAAAGCCTTAATCAATCGCCCAAGATTATAACATAAAATGGTTAACTAGAATATTAGCACACTTTTAGAACATACTATACGCCCTTCTTATACTCAGTACGAAGCGTGTTACTAGCACATCCATGTTACGTACATACCGCCGCCACAGAACTGTTACGAACCCTCTACCTTTACCTATCCAGAAAAAGCCGTGGTGGGGGAAAAGGCAGCTCCAAAGAGCCTAGCCATATTCCTCACCCACAAAGCGGATTGACCTTACACCTGTCGATTGGTACAGTTAACCTCTCTGGCGACTCGCTAATAACCTAAAGTTTGGCAAGACTGAGTTGGAACAAAACACATCTCTTCACCGATTAGAAATACGTTCCACTCGTTCTGTCATGGATTCGTATTCACACCTGGGATTGGAGAAACAAGAAAAATGCTGATGCTCCTCACATAGATAAAAATTAAAGAGATACATTTTTCTCCTTACTCGATATCTGCCACTGCCACAGATGAATAGCTAGAGAAAATAAAGCCATGAAGCAAGACAAAGCCGGATGGAGTGGCCGTGCGGTTCTAGGCGCTACAGTCCGGAACCGAGCGACCGCTACGGTCGCAGGTTCGAATCCTGCCTCAGGCATGGATGTGTGTGATGTCCTTAGGTTAGTTAGGTTTAATTAGTTCTAAGTTCTAGGCGACTGATGACCTCAGAAGTTGAGTCCCATAGTGCTCAGAGCCATTTGAACCAAGCCAAGCAAGACAAATGTAAATGTCGTGTGATTAGGGCCTCCCATCGGGTAGACCATTCGCCGGGTACAAGTCTTTCGATTTGACGCCACTTCGGCAACTTGCGCGTCGATTGGGATGAAATGATTATGACAACACAACACCCAGCGCTTGAGCGGAGAAAATCTCACCCAGCCGGGAATCGAACCTGGGCCCTTAAGATTGACATTCTGCCACGCTGACCACCTTTTTCTTTTCTTATTATTATTAATCTCATTTTGTTCGTTTTTGTTCGTTGTATCTGCCCAGGGCGGACGACGCAAGACACCCGTTTCAGTTCGCCGTTCATCCATTAACTCAGTTTTTTATTACAGAACACTCTGAGTTACCGTGGCGGCTACCACTCAGCTACCGGGGCGGACATGAAACAAGATAATTTATTATGAAAGCGATATAGTAGATCCTTTTCAAAGGGCGCCTATCACATGCTTTTGATAGACGCTGATGAGTATATCACGAGTACAGTCGCTCTCCTACAAGTAGGTTCTTTTCCTTGAATCCAGGTGACCACTGTTTTCCCACTGTAAAATTCGCATATTTCAGCAATTTTCTAGATATTCTGCACACAGAATTGATCGAATGAATTATCTGTTTCTGCTGATACGTGATTTGTAGGCCTACCTTTCGCATCTTACCGCGTGCCCCTGGTATAACACAGACGTGTCATTTCATTAATAATGGAGTGCATTTAGTATTGAGGCCTGTCGTTTCATAAATTGTTGGCAATGGACAGTATTTACTGTCTAAAGGGAAAAATCTCTTATTTTACTCGTGTATAAGTGTTCTGTGTGTGTGTGTGTGTGTGTGTGCGTGTGTGTGTGTGTGTGTGTGCACCACGCCCGCGCAAAGATTATCTTGCACCGTGTGTTTTTTCTGTAGAATAAAAAGTGGCATCCGAGACGTCAAGAAATTTAAACTAAGCGTAGATTTTCCTCGCATGCAGTTGTGTTACAGGAGCCAGTACTTCAGAAGTGATGTGCTGGGGCTTTGCGGTATCGTGTGTTGGGACGGAATCCGATCTGCCTTAGCTGACGCAAGCGCAGCGCTGGCGTATCGAATGCACTCTATCCGCCCGAACGAAGCTTTCAAAAAGCGTGCCTCATACGTGGTAACCGTTCAAATATTAATGCTTCTTTAAGCGGCTACTGAGACACATTTATCTTCAGTACGCATTTCCGAAAAAGGTCATGATTTAATTATGTTTCCTTTTTACGAGAACCACACAATATTCTCTCAGTTAAGTTCACCGAACTTGTCTGCTGATGTAAATTTCTTTGTGCATGTAAAATTCCTTTCATAAACTATTAGTGTTTGTTGAAAAATAAATAGAAATAGCGTTCAGTAACAGCTAAGCTAACTTGAAGACATGTGCTAAGTTCAATACTCACTTACAAAATCATCTGGTGAGGATTACCACAAACTACTGTACTTCATAGACAGTCGTTCTCCGTTCATGAAACGCCCATTTGAAATTCAGATGGCATACTCCCAGAAAACAATTTACCATTAGTGTCAAGCTTCAACAAAGAACGTCATGTCTCCAGATGTGACGTATATAACTCTGTGTTCAAAGAGGTAAGCAGGAAAGTCAATGATACGATCTTGTAGATGAGATCTGTAAACTATGAAATAAAGGTGACAGCACTGAGTGGATCTCGCACTGTTGCTGTGGTAGACACCCACATTACTGATAATTGTCCTCAGACGATAGTTATGCTATATCACAATTTATAGCTGCACAAGCCTCAAAGACGTGAACAAATATTTTCTTTCAAAGTAGCATCACATTAGTTTCTGCAACTGATGTGAATACTTTCCGCAAGCGTCTGGTGTAATAAAGTACTTAGCAAACAATACATCTCTAATTAGCTCCTATCTCGAACCAAATTTTACACTTTTATCAAAAAAAATTGACAAAGAGCCAATCGTTTGTATACAAGTTTATTTAAAAATATGGACCTAATTTAACTTATCTGTATGTCGTTAAGTATTAATTGTGCATGAACAGCATACATTCCACTGAAAGAAGGAAGTTTCAACGATTTTTAAGCAGGCTAAAATGTTCGCCTTGTCCCCCATTTGCTACAAACGTCACAGCGGTTGTCAGACTCGTCCCACAGTTGAAGAAGCATGTCTTGTCCTAAGAAGTTCACGGTAGCAGTGATACGGTTCCGCAGGTCGGCCAACGTTCCTGGCAGAGGCGGGAAGTAAAAGCCTTCTTAACCCAGCGTCATATGGCGTGAGGTCGAAAAATCTCGGTGGCTAAAAGTGAAGAGCCAGGTCTTGATTTCCCATGCGACGTATCTATCGCCGACGAAAGGACTGATTTAAAAATCCTCGGACATAACGGTGCCAATGGGGCGCAGTTCCAGCCTGCTGTTAAATGAATTCCAGTAAATCTTCAGTAAATTGAGGAAAGTATCATTGTTCTAACATGTCGAAGTACGTTATTACACTTACAGTGCTTTCCGAAAAGAGAGAATGGTCCATAAACTTTTGTCAGCGATAAGGCGCAGACCACGTTTAGCTTTGCCGAGTCTCTCTCTTACTGCAATATTGTACGGGAATTTAGCGCACCTCAATTGTGAACATTTTGTCTATTCATTTTTGCACTAAGATAGACCGCAGTTTCACAGCTAAAAATTCGGCGCAGTAGAAATGGATCATTCTCCATCATTTACAGTATATCCCCACACAATTCAATACGTTGTTTTTTGGTATTGTCAAGGACAGTATGCACTAGTCGTAAGCAATAAGGCTTGTACAGAAAACGCCGCCTGAAAACTCGCCACGAAACTGTCTTGTATTCGTCTGACGGCATCCTCTGGTACATACTATTGGCCTGGGCTTTCTCATTTGCAGAGACATTCACTTTGTGGAACGTGATTATGCTTATGCTTTTTCTAGTTAGTACAGTACTCCTTATCGTCTAATGAAGCAGAAAACCTTCCGCTGCATCGTAGCTGTCTTACAACTAACTATTGGCGCATATTTCATAGTTATAAAAAAATCGCTCCGAAAAATGCCCCAGCGCCAACACCAAAATTCGATTCTATCAAAATACATGATGGTTATAATTACACTTATGCAACTTGATAGGGTCTCCATGCAAGCAAGTAATCGTAGGACACAAACTTTGTGGAAAGATTTATAAGGACATGCTGAAGAGAAACAACGAATACACTAATGAAAAAAATATAATTTCCACATGAGAGAGTAAATTTGTTAATTCCGTATCATGTTTCCGTTCCAGGTTACAAACTTTGCTCAATATGACAACCATGTGCATGTACAACAGCCCAGAACCGCATTAGAGATCGCATTTCAAAATTACTGTTCCTTGAAATTTTGCAGCGGTAGATCACGGAATGTCAGACCAGCCGAGAGCGCTAATGCGCTGCTTCCTGGACTCGGGTAGACACTCCGGCCGCGGATCGAATCCACCCGGCGGATTAACGACGACGACCGACGTGCCTGCCAGAACGGATGAGGTTTTTAGGTGGTTTCCCATATCTACATATACATGGATACTCTGCAAATCACATTTAAATTCCTGGCAGAGGGTTCATCGAATCACCTTCAAAATTTTCCATTATTCCAATCTTGTATAGCGCGCAGATAGAACGAACACCTATATCTTTCCGTACGAGCCCTGATTTCCCTTATTTTATCGTGGTGATCGTTTTTCCCTATGTATGACGGTGTCAACAAAGTATTTTCCCATTCGCAGGAGAAAGTTGATGACTGGAATTTCGTGAGAAGATTCCGTCGCAACGAAAAACGCCTTTCTTTTAATGATGTCCAGCTCAAATCCTGTATCATTTCTGTCACACTCTCTCCCATATTTCGGGATAATACAAAACGTGCTGCCGTTCTTTGAACTTTTTCGATGTACTCCGTCAGTCCTATCTAGTAAGGATCCCACACCGCGCAGCAGTATTGTAAAAGAGGACGGACAAGCGTAGTCTCCTTAGTAGTGAATACCGGGCTTGTCCCCACGTCCCGACTCACTTACACGACTCGCAGACATTTGCAACAGGTTCGCGCTATTTCATGGCTCACACACTAGACGCAGACAGCTGGGGTACATTTATCCCGTCCTAGGGGGCATGGGGTGGCGGCAGGAAGGGCATGTGGCCACCCCTTCGAATTAACCTTGCCAAATCCGATTGTAACCACGCCGACCATGCGAAAAATGGGGGAAAACGGCGAAAGCCAATGAAAAAGAAGAATCAGAGCTGTCATGACGCAGTCCTTATAGTGCTTGAAAGTAAACACATTGTGTCCGTCATTGTCAGCCAGTGCAACAGTAACTTCTTCAAGAATTTTTGGCGCCGTTGGCCGTCTGCCTATCCCGGCAACAACTGCCGAATCGGCAGGTAGTTCGAGCTTCCAAATCACGTACGAGGACCTCTCCGTATTCCTTCAATGCGTCAACAGCATTGAGGAACAGCTACACTATTGCTGTTGTTTTAATAAAGCAGTTTTACGTCTAAAGATCTGCTGACCTTATCCTGACCCATGTTAACTGAAATTAACGCTTATGTTTCAACCCTATGTTGCCGTAATGGCTCAAATAGCGAAAGTTTAAACATAACTAGCAAGTACTATAAGGTTGGTATTGTTATACAGATGCAAAGCTTTAACGTTCAGCTTGAAAAAGTTGTTCAAAAGCTATTAACATCCGAAAGGGAATATTAAGAAGATTATGGAATTTTAATTTGCGAAAGTGATGATAGATGCAATTCAGAGAGTGAGATTAGCTAAAACAGAAACCAATCTACAGTTGTAAGAGTCAAGCGGCAGGATAAGAGTGCTGTGACTAAAACAGTCTGAGACACTGTTGTAACAAGCGTAGTATTAAATATCCTAACTTTTGATAGTGACAACTTCTCTCACAAAGTTCATTCATTATTTGTTTCATTTAAAGCGGTGGAGAGAGAGTGTCAAACTATCGTCATATCTTCGGAGAAAGCAGTACACTGAAGTGGACGTAGTGGCATCGAAATCTATGAAAATGTTACAGAAAGTCAGAAACTTTCGATACAAGAGTTTGACTTTGGAATGAAATACGAATGCGGAAGGCTTGTCAGTTTTCAGTCCAACGGCTGAAACATGGGAGCAGCGGCACCGATACAACGTAGAAATAGTATCTATTATGTCTAGTAAGGACAGAAGAACAAATGCGACGCCACGTCTTGTGAGAACCGAAGCACAAATGCGGCACAGTCATAACCAAGGGGAATTGTACCAAACCATCCTTGCAGAGGACAGATGTGGGTCTAATTTTTTCTGGTCAGTGCTGACGACCTTGTATGCTGTCTGAAATTAATCTCGCACGGCACGATTGGAAAAGTTTGATCGAAAAATTTAATTACAATTCTACTCCGAGGGAGCGCTGTGTCATTCATTCAACACAACTCAACGACGATGACACGAAGCTACAAGCCACATGTCGGAAAAAGTTGGCACGTCAGTATGGGCACGAAAATTAATCTGTGGGTCTGCTGGCGCTGTACAGCAATCGACGCGTGGAACGATTCCAGTACGGTCAGCAGTCGCAAGCCTAAATGAAATACTGGTCTCTACAGTTGGCTCGGAACAATAGGAGGAGTGGAAGGCCGAGGAATAGACAAAGAAACTGTTGACGTAATAAACTACTGATATTCGAAATGCAAGACAGTAGTAGTAACTGGTGAATATCTGTCACACTTAACTTTCAGGCATTCACCTCTATTCCAGTGTCCCAAGGATTTCACTCGTGAATGATTTAATAAGGGAACCCGGAATTTATGTACACACATCAAAAAAAGTTTTGCATCACCTCGGTTCCGAGAGTTCCGGAACCTGTACAGAAAATTGGAATAGAGATCAACATAAACATCATTTCCTCCCTTTGTATTGCTCATGAAATCCACACATTGCATGTTGTACTACCACACAGCGAGACCGTCAGAGGTAGTCGTCCAGATTGCTGTACACACCGCTACTTCTAATACTCAGTAGAAAGCCATCTTGCATTGATGCATGCCTGTATTCGTCGGGCATACTATCCATAAGTTCATTAAGGCACTGTTGTTCCAGATTGGCCCGCACCTCAACGTCGATTCGGTGTAGATCCCTCAGAGTGGTTAGTGGGTCACGTCATCCATAAACATTCCCTTTCAGTCTATCTCAGGCATGTTATGTTTGATAGGGTTCATGTCTGGAGAACATCCTGGCCACTCTAGTCGAGCGATGTCGTTATCCTGAAGGAAGTCATTCACAAGATGAGCACGATGGGGGCGCAAATTGTCGTCCATGAAGACGAATGCCTCGCCAGTATCCTAACGATATGGTTGGACAATCGGTCGGAGGCTGGCATTCACGTATCGTACAGCCGTTACGGCGCCTTCCATCACCACCAGCGGCGTACGTGACCTCCACATATTGCCACCGCAAAACATTAGAAAACTCTCACTTTGCTACACTCGCTGGACAGCGTGTCTAAGGCGTTCAGCCTGACCGGGTTGCCTCGAAACACGTCTCCGACGATTGTCTGGTTGAAGGCATATGCGACACTCATCGGTGAAGAGAACGTGATGCCAATCGTGAGCGGTCCATTCGGCATGTTGTTGGACACCTCTGTACCGTGTTGCAAGCTGTCATGTTTGTAAAGATGGACCTCACCATGGATGTCGGGAGTAAAGTTGCGCATCATACAGCATATTGCGCAGAGTTTGAGTCGTAGCACGACGTCCTGTGGCTGCACGAAAAGCATTATTCAACATGCTGGCGTTGCTGTCAGCGTTCCTCCGAGCCATAATCCGGAGGCAGCGATCATCCACTGCAATAGTAGCCCTTCGACGGCCTGAGCGAGGCATGTCATCAACAGTTCCTGTCTTTCTGTATCTCCTCCATCGCTTTGGTTCACTCCGAGACGCCTGGACACTTCCTTCGTTGAGAGCCCTTCCTGGCACAAGGTAGCAATGTGGACACCATCGAACCGCGATATTGACCTTCTAGTCATGGTTGAACTACAGATAACACGAGCCGTGTACCCCCTTCCTGGTGGAATGACTGCAACTGTTCGGCTGTCGGACACTCACCGTCTAATACGTACTGTTCATGCACGGTTGTTTACATCTTTGGGCGAGTTTAGTGACATCTCTAAACATACCTCGAGCCGGTAATACTGGCGGTGGCTTCAAAGTGGTCTTATCCATAAGCGCTGCTGCTACCACTCACGGGCAGGAAAGACAAAAACTTAGTGACGCCAGTAAATCGAATAAGAAAACGAGGCGACAGTATCGTAAAGAGAAGATGACAAACAATAACGGCATGAAGAGCTGCGCAGTGCTCAATCAGCTGCAATTTTGGATATTTCCCAGTTGTGAACATGCCATGAACAGGACGCTGTGTAGTTATCAGGGGCTTTAGAGAGCTGTTGATCGGCCTAAATGCGGTGAATGCCCTGGTGAAGTCAACAAACACACAGAAATTATCAAACTGACTCCTCTCGTCCCGTGCTACACAATGTTTTATTGAAAAGTTGGGCTGAGCATACTGTGCCGCAGGGTACGAACGATGCCGACATCGTCATTCTATGCAAAGATAAAGACGATCGCCGTGGTTGTAACTGTTACCGCGGAATGGCACTGCTGAATATCGTTGGAAAAGTATTTTTTCCCGTGTGGTGCTGGGCAGTCTGTAGAAGCTTGGTGAGCGTGTGGAACCTGTGTTATCCAGGAAAAATGTCGCTAATAGAAGACCCCATCGTTCATTGCTTTTATCGACGTTCTTCAAAAATTTGACCCAGTCAACAGGGAAAGACAGTTACGTTACTAGTGCAGATAGGGTTCCTCTAAAGCCCTTGATGATGTAAGGGGTTTTCGTGAGAATTTGGACGGTGCTGTGATATTTAGAGGACGCGCCTCAGATCCTTTTCTTGTGCAAAGAGGAGTTCGTCAAGGCAGCGTACTGTTCCCTACCTTGTTTGGTATATTCTTCTCGTTACTCCTCGAAGTGGCTTTCGGCGATACAAACCTGGTCATCCATCTATGTACAAAGGCTGACGGGTTACTCACTTCCAGGTGCTATTGAGAGTACTTACTTGTAACCATCCTTTTATTCGCTAACGATGCACCATCATAGCACACACTGAAGACGACTTTCAAAGCATTATGGACCAATTTTCTGCCGGATGCAAGCTCTTCTTCCATGTTTGTGAGTTTAAATAAGACTGTGATTATTGCACAGGGATACAGAGGTGTGTCTGTCATAAGGTTAGATGGCTCCTTGTTGAGTGTAGTCGACAAATTCTACTACCTAGGATTTGTCGACCTGGAAAAAGCGTTCGACAATATAAAATGGTGCAAGCTGTTCGAGATTCTGAAAAAAGTAGGGGTAAGCTATAGGGAGAGACGGGTCATATACAATATGTACAAGAACCAAGAGGGAATAATAAGAGTGGGCGATCAAGAACGAAGTGCTCGTATTAAGAAGGGTGTAAGACAAGACTGTAGCCTTTCGCTCCTACTCTTCAATCTGTACATCGAGGAAGCAATGATGGAAATAAAATAAAGGTTCAGGAGTGGAATTAAAATACAAGGTGAAAGGATATCAATGATACGATTCGCTGATGACATTGCTATCCTGAGTGAAAGTGAAGAAGAATTAAATGATCTGCTGAACGGAATGAACAGTCTAATGAGTACACAGTATGGTTTGAGAGTAAATCGGAGAAAGACGAAGGTAATGAGAAGTAGTAGAAATGAGAACAGCGAGAAACTTAACATCAGGATTGATGGTCACGAACGCAATGAAGTTAAGGAATTCTGCTACCTAGGCAGTAAAATAACCAATGACGGACGGAGCAAGGAGGACATCAAAAGCAGACTCGCTATGGCAAAAAAGGCATTTCTGGCCAAGAGAAGTCTAGTAATATCAAATACCGGCCTTAATTTGAGGAAGAAATTTCTGAGGACGTACTTCTGGAGTACAGCACTGTATGGTAGTGAAACATGGACTGTGGGAAAACCGGAACAGAAGAGAATCGAAGCATTTGAGATGTGGTGCTATAGACGAATGTTGAAAATTAGGTGGACTGATAAGGTAAGGAATGAGGAGGTTCTATGCAGAACCGGAGAGGAAAGGAATATGTTGAAAACACTGATAAGGAGAAGGGACAGGATGATAGGACATCTGCTAAGACATGAGGGAATGACTTCCATGGTACTAGAGGGAGCTGTAGAGGGCAAAACTGTAGAGGAAGACAGAGATTGGAATACGTCAAGCAAATAATTGAGGACGTAGGTTGCAAGTGCTAAGTGCTACTCTGAGATGAAGAGGTTAGCACAGGAAAGGAATTCGTGGCGGGCCGCATCAAACCAGTCAGTAGACTGATGACAAAAAGGGGTTCTCTAGAGTCAGAAGACAAAATAAACGCAAGAGCTGGCAAAATCGCGAACACTTCCGGGAAGCTCCGCAGGAGAGTGTGGGACTGCAAAATCCTTACGGTGGCCACAAAAATGTTCGTCTGTCAAACACGCGTGCTGGGCATCTTCTTGTATGATGCTGATACCTGGAGGTCATACGCCAAACGAGAACGTAAGCTCAACAACTTTCATCTGCGGTGCTTACGAAACATTCCAGGCATAAGAGGGAGAGAACGTGTGACAAATCAGATGGTCCTGAAGGCTGCGAATCTATCAAGTATCACCATCACTCTCAAGGAACGTCGCCTGCGGTGAGTAGGACGCCTACATTTCCCGACGTACGCTTCTCAGTGACAAACTCCATACCGAGAGATCCTCTGAAAAATCTGCTTTGCGCTTTAAAGATTGCGTCAATCGCGGCATGAACGGATTTGATATTCACTGCGGCAAATGGGAGAAGATCGCCGAAGGCCGCAGCAGCTGGTGGAAACTCCTCAAGGGTGGCAGCACGTTCCACGCGGCGCCTGACTCAACAGCTTAGCTGCGAAATGAACTTGTAGACAAACGCCGCCAGCAAACTAAGGATGGTGGTTGTCACTGAAACAACCGGTTATAACGTTTTTTTTTTTTTTTTTTTAAACGCCAGCTTAACTTGAGTGTTGTAATTGCTCAAAATAGCTGGTTTATGAAATAACCTGTGCCTATTATATCATGTAATAACACAAATAACACAGAAATCAAACTAAGACAGAAAAGACAAAAACCATCGGTGTTCTCCTCTTGATTCATTTTTTTTCAAACCTCTGCTCAAAAATCTTATTGTAATCGAGGGCCATACCACTATGTAGGCATTAGGAATTCAGCGATAAAAGATGAAAACCGAGGTTGAACAACTTTTTTCAAGTTAATTTGCCCCGGGGACTGGGTGTTTCTGTTGTCCTCATCATTTCATCATTCTCATCATCATTCGTGACAGTGGCTAGATTGGACTGTGAAAAAGATTAGGCAGTGTAAAACGCGGAGACTTTGTATGGGCGCTGACGACCACGCAGCTGAGCGCCCCAAGAAAACCAAACATCACTAAACAACGATAATTTGCACGTTTTCATAAGGAAAAATCAGATATAGGCATATTATGTGGACACAGAAAACAGATTAGATACTTGCTATTTATATTGTAAAATATAAATGAATTGATAAATTCTAAGTTTTCTCGTTACGTGATGCCGAAAGTTTGTTGTCACCTCCTGTTCTTTACGGTTTAAAGGCAAAGCGGCATAGTACTTCACTGATACCACGCTCCGTAAAGTACTTTCAGACTAAGCATATGTTTGTATGCGAGATTTCCACACTCCTAAACATCCCTAGGTCCACTGTTCCCGATGTGATAGTGAAGAGGAAATGTGAAGGGAAACGTACAGCACAGAAGCGTACAGACTGACCTTGTCTTTTTACCGACATAGGCCGCCGACAGTTGAAGAGAATCATAATATGTCATAGGCAGACATCTAGCCAGGCCATAACACAGGAATTCCAAACTGCATCAAGATCCACTGCCCATGACAGTTAGGAAGGAGGTGAAAAAACTTTTATTTCATGGTCGAGCGGTTGCTCATAAGCCACACATCAAGCCGTTAAATGCCAAACGACGCTTCGCTTGGTGTAAGGAGCCTAAACATCGGACGATCGAACAGTGGAAAAACGTTGTGTGCAATGACGAATTACAGTACACAATGCAGCGAGGTGTAGGGTGTAGGTATGGCGAATGTCCGGTGAACGTCATCTGCCAGCGTGTGTAGTGCCAACAGTAAAATTCGGAGGCTGTGGTGTTATGTTGTGGTCGTGTTTTTCATGGAGGCGCTTGCACCCCATGTTGTTTTGCGTGGCACTGTCACAGCACAGGCCTACTTTGACCTTCTTGCTTCCCACTGTTGAAGAGCAATTCGGGGATGATGATTGCATCTTTCAACACGATCGAGAACCTGTTCGCAATGCACTGCCTGTGGCGGAGTGATTACACAACAATAACATCCCTGTAATGGATTGGCCTCCACAGAGTCCGGACTTGAATACTATACAATACCTTTTGGGATGTTTTGGAACGCCAATTTCGTTGCAGACCTCACCGACCGACATCGATACCTCTCCTCAGTGCAGCACTCCGCGAAGAATGGGCTGCCATTCCCGAAGAAACCTTCCAGCACCGTATTGAACGTATCCTGCGAGAGTGGAAGCTGTCATCACGGCTCAGGGTGGGTCAACACCATAGTGAACTCCAGCATTACCGGTGGAGGGCACCACGAACTAGTAAATCATTTTCAACCTTGTGTCCGGGTACTTTTGATTACATAGTGTGAATCACATGAAGCAAGCCTCGCTCACTACATGAATGCTTGTACCATCTAATAGATCGCGCTACATGGTAACAGGTGTGGTATTGTCCAGCAATGCTGTACCAATTCTTATGTCATGTATTTAGTGCCAGTTTCTGTCGGCATTGCTGTAATAATATTACTGATCGCTTTTCCCATTTTCTGTAATAACGCTTTATTTCAAAGCAATGGTTACTTCACAAATAAAATTCACTCGTTCTCAAGGAAGATTTATTTTGATACTAAGCCTTATGATAGTGCTGCCACGGCTAAATGATATTTAGGTTCCGTTATCGATCTTTTAGTAAAAAACCTATCATTATAACCGAGACCATACAAATGTCGGAAAATATCGGTTATACAGAACTAAAATATCGGTATCACCTTTAATCGGTCGGTTTTTCCCAACCTTACGACGAACCCCTTTTGGTGTGGTTCACTTGCCCCACCTGTGGGTTTCAAGTGAGCTCTCCTGATGAACTGAGTCAACCAACAAAAGTACCTGCGTCATACTACTGCTAACTTCCATTACGATGCATAGGTCATTGATTGATGACGTCTTTCGTTAGGATAGCGTTTCTTGAATCGATGCTGTTTGGAGCCTATGTCGGAATTGATCGCCCTCTTCAAGGTATTTCATGGTATAGGAACTCATGTGTTTCAATATCGAAAGGTTTCAAACATGCCAGATCCACGTCACTAGAGTGAAGAAGTTGAAGCAGTATGCGTATGAGTAGCTAATTAGGTTAAAAGGTTATGTGGGCTACTTAATAACATTCCATTCAGCCCTCGGTGCTGTCTGTATTCCTCAAAAAAAAAGAATTATGTCGAATAATCCCATGTGAGGGGACACTAACATGCTTCTTCAGCTAGGAAAACATGTATGTTTCTGTAACGTATAGTCCTATAAATTTTGGAGTGATTTAGCAAAGTCATGGTAAACCCTCTTAGTTTATAAATGTCCATTAACAGTCAAATAAAGATAGATTACTGGACGGAAGTGACCATTCCTTGTTTTTGAAACGATTGTCCCATGCAATCTCAAGTAATGAAGCAAACTTACGACTGGCGCCTAAGTGGTTCAAAAATTTCGCAACTGTTCGAGTACTTGGGAACGTATAAAATTTACATTTAACAACGTAGGCTATGTTTTGCTACATTTCAGCAAAAGAGTAATTCATTCACATTTTAGGGTTTCCCGCGAGGTACAGTACATCCCATAACGAAACGTTAGATAAAGAGGTGCCGTAAGACAAACGCCGTCCAGTCTACTGATGCGAAGTGCCTATTTATTTAAAATGTCATTTCGGAATACGAGTAGAGAGACCTTTTCGTAAAGCTCTTAAGCTGAAAGACTCGCTTTAAGAAACGCTTTTGTGCTTCTCCAGAGAGGAGGATATTCTCTGCCTCTTTAATATTACTGCGCTGTAAAAACAATTCTAGGAAGCGGATTCGGAGTAAAGCGTCTTCCGCGAGAGCTCGAAAGCCATGTTCGTGGATTCCAGAGCTTTTATATAGGACGTGTCGTGTGTATATTCCAACTCCAGCGTGCGACGTCGCACAAAGAACGTGGCTGAAACCGAGAATGTGTCCACATCTTTTCACTGCAGATGAGAGAAACGTGCAGGTGCTGCATACCTTTGGAGACAGCATTTAATATCTCGGAACAATTTATGATGTGTTTAACTATTTAGTTGTAACATAAGACTTTAGTTGCAAAGTACAGCATCTGCCAGAGGTGAACCACACCTGTATCCATAGATGTCGGATTAGCGATTGTTGGCCTGATACAGAATAACGCGAGAATGAGCTGTGGACGGTTTTACATTCTCGTCTAAACATATTTCAAGCTGTTCTTCGGTGCTTCAGAAACACAATATAAAAATAGGAGGAAAAGAACAACGAATATGCGTGGAACAAAGTGTGCACGTTTCACAAACAGATGCTGCTGCATGTGGATTTTTCCGCTTAATGTGACTGAATAATACATTGATGTGCAAAGAAAAACGCAGCGAGACGAACAAAAATGACACTTTTATTCATGGACACTGAAGTCACTGTGATTCAATATTGTGCCTTTGACTTTACAAAAGGCTACATGCGGTTCTTAGTATAGGACGGCAATACTTGCTCTACAACGTGCGGCAATGCCAGCAACACGGTTGACAAGGATTTATTTTGGTAGACCTTTGTATTCTTCCATCAGCGCAATTGACACCTGCTGGATGACAGCTGGCGAATGGGAACGTGCTGCAATGCATCTCTCTAACGCACCCTACAAGTGCTCTCGGCTGATCCCGGCGGAGGTTCGAGTCCTCCCTCGGGCATGGGTGTGTGTGTTTGTCCTTAGGATAATTTAGGTTATGTAGTGTGTAAGCATAGGGATTGATGACCTTAGCAGTTAAGTCCCGTAAGATTTCACACACATTTGAACATTTGAACAAGTGCTTGATGGGATTAAAGACGGAGGAGCTGGCAGGATGGACCAACCGCCATGTATCGTCTCGTTTCAAGAGCTCTTCTACATGTACGGTTCGATGTGGTCGCGCATTGTCATCAACAAAAATCATAATGGGGACGAATACACCCCTGAAGAGACGCATCTGAAGAGTGAGTACAGTGTGTCAGTAACACTGAGCAGTGAGGGTACTGTGTTAAAAAATTTGGTGTTCAGTACGCTCATGCAACAATTTGTCTCCCATCACCATAAGACCTGGACGACCAAAACAGTCACATTCATCAGTGTAGGACGTATGACCTCGAAATCCTTGATCACGGTACACTCACCGGCCAACATTATTGCGACGCGATGCTCCTTCCCCAAATGCATGTTTTCGCTGATGTAATCGTTTTTTATGTTGTGGCGTTGCAGTTCTTCGTGTTATGACCGTGCTTGCTATGAAAATAGGACAAGGAATTCTGCCTTACACAAGACATCTTTTTTTTTCTCTTTTGTTTTAACTAGACATACTGCAGCACTTCTGTGGTCTATTCAGTGGGTTGTTCATTTTTATTTTCTTACTGTAAAATTGTTGTTGCATATTAGCATTTAGCGAAACTTTTGTTACATAAATTAACAACTGTGAGAGATAATTGTTGTAAAATATTACACTTCAATTGTACATAGTTTACAGCTGAGATGTGTACTAACGACCTGATGCACTGTGTGTTGTTTATAACATTATGTCAAAGTTCTATTTATAGCTTAATTGGCAAAAAGAGTGGACGTATGCATTAGTTTACATACCTTACATGATGCTATTGGACATTTATTTTGGTAGCTATTCCGTTGCACAATCTACAAATTCTCGTCTGCAAACAGCAATACGTAAATTTTATTGTTGTGTTCATTATACGTCTACAAACGGAAATTATGTATCACGTATTGTGTGTGACTTACGGTTGTGATGTTGGAGTGCTTTCTCATATGCTGTTGGCGAAGTGAATGGGCTGATTTTGTGACCTATGATCGCTTGATACTGCACTTTCTCTGATTTTTCAAAACATAGATAGAATTTTCGCCACCATTACGTGTTATTGCGGCTGTGTAGTATTCATTTGTTTCATAGCGTGTTTGGTGGGGTGAGGTGCGCGTGTTTGAACTGTATTTGGCGTTTGGTTTGTGTGTGTATTTGTGTGTGTGGGTGTGTGTCCAGGACTGGGGCAGAGAGAGAGAGAGAGAGAGAGAGAGAGAGAGAGAGAGACACACAGACAGAGCGGAAGGGAGAAAGGATTCTCTTTCCCATGAGTAGTTTTGGTGAGGGTGTTATTTGTATAGTCCTATTGTGGCGAAGAGGGTGTTATTGCATAGTGATGTGTATTCATTGAGTACTTTTTTCCTTGGGCTATTGATTTCTGGATGTGATAGTTCTCTTCTACAGCTAAATTTTGGTATAAGCTGCTAGTAGATTTAAGGATGTGTAAATATACAGAACACCTCAGAGCACTGAAAAGAAATAGCTCACTCTCAACATTTGGAGACCACCTGATAGCACACAATCACCACCCAACAAACACTGAAAGTGACTTATACATCCTTAAAAATAGTAGCAGCTCATACTAAAAATTAACTGCAGAAGAAAACTATCCCATCCAACAGTCAATAGCCCTGGCCATCTGTGAAGAACTCCACAGCGTTGGTGTGGTGAATGAGAGTGGTGTTTTGCGGACTCTGGTGAAAAGAGCTTATGCCATTTCAGACGAGGAACATCTGAAAGAAGAACTTGATCATTTGAAGATTGTTTTTAAACTGAATGGATATACGGAACAACAAATATGCCGTGCTCTTCAGTTTGGTCTGTCACGCGAGCCAATAGAGGATACTTTTGAAGCTGTTGCTTATTTACCGTTTGTCGGAAGTATATCATCCATAATTTCAAGAATTTTAAGAAAATATAATACTAAAAGTGTTGTTGCGCCAGTGGCCAAGAATAGAGCCCTTCTTGGCTCAGTTAAAGATAATTTGGGCTTGACGATGCCCTGGGTTTATGAAATTCCGTGTCACTTCGGAAAGAAGTATATTGGTCAAACTATTCGTTCAGGACCGGTGCGTGGAACATCATCGGCACACTCGGTTGTTCCAGAGTGAGAAGTCGGCAATGGCTGAACACTGCCTTAACGAAGGACACAGGATGATGTATGACAAGACACAATTGATCTCTCCTGCTTCTCGCTATTGGGAATGTGTTCTTAAAGAGTCCATTGAAATTAGATTATCAAGTAATATTATTAACAGGGATAAAGGTTTTCCTCTACGTGTGATATGGAATCCGATTTTGTCCGACACTAAAAAACAACGGTCTTCTTTTCGATCCTTGGATTCTTCCAACTAGTGCCGTTGCGATTTATTGTTTCTGCCGTCTTCGCCCACCGGCGTGCTGCGTGTCTACTTGCCGCCAGGAGGCGCTGCCAATCATCTTGCGCACGCGCGGTGCTCTGTCCGTGGTGTATAAAGGTCTCCGTCGTTGTGGCTGGAATTCAGTTCCGGCGAGGCAGTGCACGAGCATTAACCCACCTGAAGATTGCGGACAGCTGGTCCGCCGAAACATTGTGTCTGGACGACGACATGATGCGGCTGCAAACCCGTGAAGAATATCAGCTATATATTCTGTTACCTATGGCTTCTTCGGAGTTATGTTCTTTGTACCTATATTTTTCTTTCCAACTTCTGCGATTGCCCTTTTTAGAGATGCCCATTCCTCTTCAATTATACTACCTACTGAGCTATTCCTTATGGCTGTATCGATAGCCTTAGAGAACTGCAATCATATTTCGTCACTCCTCAGTACTTCCGTATCCCACTTCTTTGCGTATTCATCCTTCCTGACTAATCTCCTAAGCTTCAGCCTGTTCTTCATCACTACGACATTGTGATCTGAGTCTAGTGGTCCTGGGTACGCCTTACTATCCAGTATCTGATTTAGGAATCTCTGAATTCTTTCTGTCTACCCAGCCTTTCCCTAGTATACCTTCTCCTCTTGTGATTCTTGAACACAGTATTTGCTATTACTAGCTGAAATTTATTACACAACTCAAATAGTCTTTCGCCTCTACCAGTCCTTATAAAACTAATTTCCTCCAGAACAGGCCATGAAGGTTGTTCATGTTCGACTGTAAAACTAAGTTTCGGGTGTATGTCTTTCAGCATGTCCGGACGTGCTGAATGACATACACCCGAAACTTAGTTTTACAGTCGAACATGAACAACAAAAGACTATAAATTTTTTGGACCTCACTATTTCCAATGTTAACGGACAACATATGTTTAGTATTTATAGAAAACCTACCACAACATATGTTTAGTATTTATAGAAAACCTACCACAACAGATGCTATTATTCATGCTAGATCATGCCATCCTAACGGATATAAAAGAGCATTCTTCTTTTCCATGTTAAATAGACTGAACAGGATACCGCTAGCACCAGATCAAAGAAGAAAGAAATTAATATATTGAAGCAAATATCGATAACTAGTGGATATTAATTAACTATAGTAGAGACACTACTACGTAAAATACAAGCAAGTCAACCTCAGCGATACGAGAAGAGGATTTTTTCGAAAATGCAATATATGGATAACATATCTGATAAAGTGAATAGTCGTTCTAGAAACTCAGACATCACAATAGCCTTCTCCTCAAACACCCTTGGCAATATTTTAAGACATAATATAGAAGATTCCAAAACTAGGATACTCACCATATCGGGAGTCTACAAATGACATCTACGGATTGCAAGAAACATTATATCGGGCAGACAGGCAGAAACTTAAAGACTAGGTTTATAGAACATACTTTAGGATAACCACACAGTAAATCAGTTTTTGGACAGCACCTAGATACAGAAAAACAATCTCAAATAAATATTGATGAAGGTTTAAAGATACTACATGTAGTCCAAAAAGGGCCGATGACAGGTATCTTAGAAAATATGGAGATGTTCTTACATCATAAACAGGAATCAACAGCTCTATTGAATGAGCAAGTGGAGTTTAACGATAGAACATTTTTAGGGCTTTTCGAAAGTATTATTTGCATGTAACGATGAAACTTTTCCTATCTTGTAATTTTGATTTTAATTAAAAAAATAGAACATCCTATGTATACGACAATTACCATTCTGTATTCCTTTGTAAATGACGTCCATAAGTTTTTTTGTTACATGAATCTAACTATGACCTTAAGACCTTTACTTTATGTTTTATATAGCTTTATGATAATCCTATGTGGCATGTAGCTTGACGGTGCCCTAATGATGATGTCCATTCCATAAACCAGTAATGGACGTATTTAATACTTTCCTCAGCATAATGTACAATTTGACAACTACATAATCACTTAGAAAATATTTTCTTTTATGCAGCTCACAGCAATACAAAAAATAAAAATCAATATATCGTCACTCACTAAATATCGTTTATATAATCATATTAAATATAAAGGCAAAATATACGTATTTTTGGCGGACGCCTCTACACACAGTGTAGGCAATATGGGTTCCCTCCGAAGTGTGTATCGATCCTATCGTTCCCTAGACGACGGACAGCAATGTGGCAAAGGGGGCAGCCATATTGCGCCACTGCCATGACAACAGCGTCCATAGGGCCTGGACTAGGCAACCTATAACATCATAGCAGAGAGGACAGCCATGTTGGGCCGCTACCATGGCAACGGCCTCCATAGTACCTGGACTAGAGGACTCTGTATATACGATTATAGATAGGCACACTTAAACTTGTTATGATATTAAATAATAGAAATAGGATATAAATAAGCACAAAGTAAATAGAATACAGATAGGAAATTATTATCCTTCTCCCATAGTACATTACGAATGAAGATCAGGTAATTTACTGACGTTCTTCCATAAGTTTGACGTTGAAAATTTTTGTCTCATACTTTTTTGTGTTTATTTATCTAACAGTGTTTTTAAAATGAACATGGTTTCTTTACATTGTAATCTTAACACAAATTGTATTTATACTTCAATTTTTAAGTCTAGACGTCTACCATTGGTCACCGCTGGAGGCATTGCTTACGCTCACGTGCTCATAGCTTGCTATATGAACCCAGACATAAGGTAAATTCCTTTCAGTCTCCTGCCACACCTTGCTAGACGTAACGCCACCAGCAGTAGACGAGTGGGTGAAATATTATATTTACGTAATCCACTCTTTTAAGATGGTTATCATTAGTTTTGTCTAAGATAAATATTGTAATTTCATAGTATGTTCGCCCTGAAAGTGGCCCCTGCGATGAGGTGAAACCGGTCGGCACTAAATAAATAAAAAAACGCGATTAAGACTGTTTTCTTAATACTATATTCACAGTAAGACACTCTCTGCCCTACCTTCCTGTTCACAACGAATCCAACAACCTTTATAACATTTTCTGCCGCTGTTAATATTACTCTGTACTCATCTGACCAGAAATCCTCGTTTTCTTTCCATTTACATCACAGACCTATACTGTATCTAGATTGATCCTTTGCATTTTCCCTTTCAGAGTTTCTGGCCTAACACGTTCAAACTTCTGACATTCAACACCCCGAATCGTATAACATTAACCTCTCGTTGGTTGTTCAATCTTTTTCTCATGGTCACCTCTCCTCTGGCAATCCCCTCTCGAAATTCCGTATGGAGGATTATTCCGGAATCTATTGCCAATGGAGAGATCATCATGGCACTTATTCAATTACAAGCCACATGTCCTGTGGATACATATTATGTGTTTTTAAAGCAGTGTTTTCCATTGCCTTCTGCATCCTCATGTCGATCACTGCTGATTCGTCCGCCTTTAGGGACAGTTTTCCACACCGTGAAACAGAGAGAGAGTGCCTTGAGCCTCTATTTGCTCCTTCGTCCTCTTTGACAATTCCGTTGACACAATAGGAGTACTGCTTACGCCGGAGTCTTCTGCCGCCAGTGATGATTATTAAATAAAATTTGATCTGTGGCAGGTTTCGAACCAGGGGCGTTTTAGTTACTACTCAAAGGCGCTACCCCCAGACCACGAGTACACAATAATAAAAAAAAAGTCTTGCGTCATCTTAGAGCTTCTTACTCCGGTATCTGGCACGTATACACGTTCGAACCTAGCAAAGTGATTTCCTTTCGCAAATCTCCCACTGGAAAGCATTCATTCTTTAATACGAGATGAGATACATTTGATCCAACTCAACGGTGCACATCCTGTTTGTATTTACTATATTTTTCTGTCCCTCTGGTTTGCTGTTTTCTTCTCTTACTCGTCGCGGCGAATCCACCGACTGAAGCCCGGCTCACGGCGTCCTCCAGTAGTGTTATGTTACCTGCAAGTTGTGTTGCTCCCGCTCCCTCCCCCCTCCCCCAGACCACCTATTTTCCCTTCCAACTCCTCCCTCGCCCTCACCCCCGCCCCTCCAGAACAACCCCTACACGCAGGTAATGAGGGGCAACCACGCGCCACGCACCAGTCGCAGCAGCACTCATTAAAAGCCGCGCGCTTCATTTAGCCCTGTATTCTGTATTGCGGTCTCTCTAGGCAGCCGGCGGACAGAAAAGTTGGGAAAAAAGAATTTCTCTTTCTTTTTGCATTTCTCTTTCTCTTTTCGGAGATATTGTGCTATGGGAACAGACATTTTTAACAATAAATGGTACTTCGTCACATTTTTGTTCTATACTCCTACAAACGAAATCTACACAGTACATACATACACATATCAGTGCGGGGTGTGTATTGTTTGGTCAATTACCTTACACTGAATTCACAAGTATATACGTTTATGGCAGCACAGGGAATAGTTCTATAAGCTTCTTCATTTGAAATTCGCAGCATGGTAGGACTTCCTATCTATAGAGAATGATATCAGCGTTTCAGCACACTGCGACCAAGCGATTACATCACCAGAACCCCATTCATTCAAATGGTTCAAATGGCTCGAGCACTATGGGACTTAACATCGGAGGTCATCAGTCCGCTAGAACTTAGAACTACTTAAACCTAACTAACCTAAGGACATCACACAGATCCATGACCGAGGCACGATTCGAACCTGCGACCGTAGCAGTCGCGCGGTTCCGGACTGCAGCGCCTAGAACCGCCCGGCCACCGCGGCTGGCGAACCCATTCGTGCAGATGTATGGTACATAAAGGGAAAGGGAAAGGGTTGCCTGTCCACGTGCATTTAAGTGGCGCTATGAGCTCGCCAGTGGGGTCAGTCTGGGTCAGTCTCTTGTACTCAGCTTGCTAGTCTGTCTCTCGTCCGCATTTGTTAGGCAGTTAGTGTCTGTCTGTCGTTCGGAATGCTAGTATGTCTGTCGTTCGGATCAACCTTTAAAGCCGACAAAATGAGAGTCTTTCCACTCCGCCAGTAAGAGAGCGAGTGGTCGCCCGGTAGGGGCTTAGTTGCTGCATCTGAGTCTGCGCATTAGGCCGCCAGTCTGCTCGAGTTTGCTCAGGCAATGGTCATTGGCGGTTGGATCGATCGGTTGGTCGGTCGCGCACTGAGACACAAGATGAGTTGTCCGCCTTGAGCGTCGGCGCATGTGAGGTCTCCACGTGAGTTCAGTGGGTCGCGGCGTATAGCGAGGGGCAGTGACTTCGCGGTCGACACGAGAGCAACAGGAGTCAACCCACGACATCAGTCTGGCCAGTGCGAGCTGCGACGCCGTGAGACGGGAGATCGGCGCGCCTTCCTGCGTCCGTTGAAGCTGCTGGCAGTGGACGGTTCGGGAGAGCGATTTGAGGGTGCTGCGCCAGGTCTTCTCGAGAAATCGCAGTTTCTTAGAAGTGATTGGTGATATCTTGTTTGATTTACTCTTGTTAAATTCTACTTGTTTTCTTGGCGAGGTCACCAGCCGTTTTGCTTTGGGGTCGTCCCACCATTCTTCTCCGTTTGCCCACTCGCGGGAAGGTGTTTGTTTATAAATTGGGTAGTCCGTTTTTCCCTTGTGGAGTAGGGGCGGGTTAGAGCAACCTGTGGTTCTGGTTGTTCGGTAATCTCCCTATCAATCTACCGTACGTTAGTAGCTGCCTCTGTCATGTTTGTCGGATTTGGTGTGTTAACGAATTTATTGCTTGGAGTGTAACGGCCTAATACCTGACATATATTTTGATCTTTGGAAACTTTGATATTATTGCCTATGATATTGAGAGGCGGTATCTGTGTACTGTGGAGCATCTTAACTACTGTTTGGCTAACCTTGTAGAATTTTATATAAGATTGCATTTCATGGGCTTTTATTTAAATGATCATTTTAGTATATAAAGTTGACACACTTTCACTGTAAGACTTTTCTTAGAAGTTAAAATCAAGTTGCACCTTCGGTGGCAAGGTTAATATTTTAATTGTTAGTGTTTTGTATCATTTCCATCCCTCCTACGGGGGGTGCATAGTTTGGTGCATGTGTAAATTGTTAAAACTCTTAGTTTAAAGTTATCTAGTGAGTTTTAGATTTGCACCAGTGTAGTCTTTCAGAGGCCGTGTCAAAAGGGAGAGGCAAGGTTCTCTGCCCGAAAGCTCACACAGTCAAAACTTGTTTCTTTGTGGCTCTGAATAAATTGTAACTTTGATATTTAGAGGGTGCTTTCTGATTATAATTTTAAATCTGTTTCTTTAAAAAATGCTTTTAGGCACTATTAAAGTGAATAAAATGCCCATTAGCTGGACGCGGAATCACGTCCACAGCAGTGAAACCTTAATACCAATTAAACGTTGTACACGGAAGTATAGGACGTAAACAGCGAGATCGAAATATATGGTAATTTGACCGGCGGTGCCAGACGGAGTCCAACGGAGATGTTTGCGTTGCCGAGAGAACAGCCGAGGCGAGTATGAGTCCGCTGCGGCCGTGTGCGTCCTGCGGTGTTGGTTGGTTTTTGGGGAAGGAGACCAGACAGCGTGGTCATCGGTCTCATCGGATTAGGGAAGGATGGGGAAGGAAGTCGGCCGTGCCCTTTCAGAGGAACCATCCCGGCATTTGCCTGGAGTGATTTAGGGAAATCACGGAAAACCTAAATCTGGATGGCCGGACGCGGGATTGAACCGTCGTCCTCCCGAATGCGAGTCCAGTGTCTAACCACTGCGCCACCTCGCTCGGTTCCTGCGGTGTATCGTTCGTGATGTAGGCAAATGATAACTGAACTACGAGCAACGTGTCTACCTCGGGGAGACAAACCTTGAAATTTGGTTTTGAGTGGAACATCGAGAGGCCTACACCTCTCTTTATACGGAAATGGATGATTAACGATATAAAGTTGCTTGTTGTGGAAATTTTATGTATTGGAATTGGCAATACTATGAACAGTGTGTATGAGAAATGAGTATGTAGCGTCGTTTGTGACCGAGTAGTCAGGAGCACCAATGGTTGCGGAAAATTTAAGCACAATTATGGGTATGTTAGCACAGTATCATACGTAGGCCTTGACTTGCTATCTGTCTAAGTCTGTAACTTACTGTTCGAAGTCGAGCACGAAAAGATTAAAGAAGTGCTTAATTTGCTTGGGACAGTTTACGGTATCAGAAAAGAAATGTTATTAGGAAACTTTTGTCATGACAAATTCAAAATCTGACTTTTGAGGTGAGTTACAAAACACATACCTCCTGATTTGACTATGTGCGGTCATAGGGCGTATATTGTGCATGTAAACCAGCAGCGCACTTGATCCACACGCAATTTCACTGACCAACTGGAGGGATATCGTGGCAGTAGACGCTCTGAACAACTACCTACTGAACGGAGTCCACTTGGAGCAATGAAATATTCGTCTGTTCTATCAGGACACAATGACCCCATAATGGGTATATCAGGGACTGGCACTGTGAGAAACGTGAATGAGGAAGTTACAGAATCCAACTCCGACCAGCAGGAGAACAGAATGAATTGCAGTAAAACTGGTAATTGACGTAACTGAATCCATCAGCGTCACTGACTAGGAACACCAGCATGTGATAATGGAAGTGGAAGAGACTGCGGAGATGGCAGCGAGTGTTAGCAAAATCATTGCCACAGAACAAGGGAACGAAATATAGAGCGACGTGGCAAATAATGAAAGTGAATTAATAGTCGAAGCTGCCATCAGCGTCTCCGCCAATGTACAACTTCAGGAACATCAGAATGCGCCGTTGGTAGTGGAAGAGGATGTGAAGATGGCAGCTGTTAATGACTACTGAATACACAAAAAACAAATACAACGACGATGAAGGCACCAGCTTGGAAAAACCCGTGGAAGATGGACGCGCGAACGAAGCCTCTTGCACACTGACACACTGTTCAAAATATTCATTGCGCAGGTACGAAGCTACAACAGTGCCTTGTTCAAAACAGATCCAGCAAGCAGTGAAGAATCAGAGAAGAGAAATCCAAACAGCAGTTTCTAATATCAAGAAATATAACAGGGAAAAAACGACAATGGAATCGTGCCAAAAAAAAATCATGAGATGCAATAAAAGATTCACGAGCAAGCTATTGTATCCTGGACAGACGATCCATCGGATCGACCAGAGATGAAGGCTAACTTCCACGGTACAATTGAAAGAAATTATACTCCGACGCAGAAGGATCTGGATGATATTGAAGTGGATTGTGTTATGAATTGGGGACAAATGGAAAGCAAGTAAATATGTGAAATACAGGCGCATATTTTCTATGTAATGTGACTACTTCAATGTGAATTTGATTGTGGGAAGGGAACTGTTCTAAAATATATATATTATTGAATTTAAGGATCCTTTTGTGACTGAGTGGAAGCAGAATTTGTTCTGTTTTTTTAATGTTAAATATGATTTTTTCTTTCTCTTTTTCTAATTCTTAAACGTCTGTATTGTCCTAGGAGAGAATTACAGTGCCAAGTATTTTTCTGTAAATTCTAAGATCAATTGAGTGTTCACCTAGCCGTATTTTGTTTGAAGCATGACCTAGGGACGCCCCAGTATTTAAACAAACTTGCAGATGGTGGCACGAACATTTAAAGAATAAGATATACTTTTAGTAATTTCTTCTAAAGTTATTTCACTGCTTAGTGGCCAAAGAAAATATGTTACTTGACGCTCTAGACCTATGATACTTTTTTTGGTCGTTACTCCATAAGAGGCCTAAATGTAAGTATTTGACCTGTGGCTGTATGGTTTTCTTATGCCTGTAAACGTTCTATGCAGTAACAGTTTTATGTCTAGCCTAAAATGTAAATAAATGTTTTAATATTAAAAAAACAAAAGGAAAGAAAAATTATGTGGATCACATTGTAGTGGCTTTGGTATGTACTGAGAGGAGTGGAATGACAGTGCATATGTGGATTAAGAGTACAACTATTCTATTACATGAGGCAGATTCGATAGTAGATGTAATGTTAAGAAATGAAATGTGTTTTGAATAGCACATTGCATATTGGAGCCGTTTGTTACTGAGCGTATGTACGGCTTGGTCAATTGTTTCTGACTACTAGATGTTTTTCTTTTGTTTGTGTGCGTATGTGTGTGTGTGTGTGTGTGTGTGTGTGCTTGTAATCTTGTACAGCCTAAAAATACAACGTTGTTTGCATGTACTTACAAAAATTGTAAGGATATTTCAAGTATTAAAATAAGTAATCAATAGCTTTTCTTAGAACATAATTGTTAGATTAGTGGTGAAAGTGGTACGTAATGTGGGACTCAATGATTTGATCATAGACTGTGTGGTTGATGGTTTACACAAGAAGAATATTGCTGCGTGGTTTTCTTACGTCTGTAAGAGTTTTATGAAATAATACCTGTACCTACACCCTAAAATGTAATTATATGTTGAAAAAAAGAAAAAAATATATATCTCTGTGTAAGTACCTGGTCGTCACTCGTTGAATCAAAGTTGGGTTCCACCATCTGGCAAATATTTTTTATTTTCCCGTTGTGATAGGTGCTAATGGCCTTCCTGTGGTAACTACTCTTGTCTTGATGAGTGCAACACTGGTACATACTTTTCGTAATGTTTAAGAGAACTATTGTCGTACGAGCTAAAAAGAACTGCATCGCAAAATTCACATAATTTTAAACAAAATTCGTCCAAGTTATTTGAAAGTCTTTCTTTTTATAAAAATGAGAGAATATTGTTATATTTAAAGAGAAAGTGATATTAGATCAATCAGAATTCTAACAAAATTTTATGTTTTACGAATCTCGTATTTCATATGTAAGAGAGAATAGCTAATGGAATAATTATTGAATGCATTGGCACGAATGAAACTAGTAACGAAACAGCTCTTTTTAAATCAGGCACTCAGATTAAGGCACCAGTCCCAGCAATAATGTATTTACTCTTTTACTTGGGAACACTTAAAATTAAATAACACTCTCATTTTCGATAACAATTAGGTCCAAATTAAGTTGCCGAAGAGAAAGTTTTGTCTGTATGCGTACAATTATTTACAGATCTAACAGACAGGACTAGGCAGCAGATGTAGCAGAAAAAAGTCATTAAGAAAAAACTGAGTAAGAGAAAATGAATGTTTGACGATGAGCTCATAAATATTGGCCTCAAAATAAAATAAAAAATATGCTGGAAAGAAATAAGTTCAAGTATTCTGCATACGGAGTCCAAATAAAAATTTTATATCCTGTCATTAAGTATTTATTAAAATTCATCTGGATGTGTGCAGTGATCAGAAGGAAATAAGCAGGTACAAAATTTCATGACCTTCCGATTGAGAGGACAATTCTAGGATATGGTTTTCTCCGATCTGGTGATCTGCGGGTATTAAAAATACAGACGCCAGATGACGAAATACATGAAGCTACCTCACTGACAATAGAATTTAACTCGAGAAAATGACTATTCATGTGCTGAATTGGCTCTTATTTTAAATTAGCCAAATAATATTATCACTACTGAAAATAATTTTGAATGTAAAGGAAAGGCGTCTTTTATGGGAGACAACGCAAATGTGGAACAGATAGATTGTGACTAAAGCAAGTGTTCGGTTCTAGCGGAACCTTTTTTGTGGAACATCACTCAGCACAGTGAAGCCCTTTATACTATCCAAAGCAAAGAGCCGTAGCTGACGCTTTTGACACAAAGCGAGGGAGCCACCTCCGCCGCGACTACAGCTGCCGGGTTCCAGGAAGTTGGTCCTGGAGAGATCTGACGCATGCGACGTTCGAAGGCAGACAGTCTACCGAGAAATCTTTCGCAAACATGTTATTTGACAGAACGATTATTACCGATGTGTCAGAAAGTGAAATACATTGTAGCTGTGTTTTCATCACAGAACTTCAGCATTCAGACGAAAGATGCTATAAAAATTTAGACAGCGAGCAGCTTCGACCGCGAGACTTTGCATCCAGACGATGTGCTGTTTACCGCTAGACAAGGGGCATAAACGCAGCAGAAACTCTCGTAATATACAGTGTTGCCAGATTGGTCAGACAGTCAGAATTAGAAAATTATCAGTGTGGCCTGTTTATTTGTTTCCTGTCGCGATCGGTGCGGACTTGGACTCTGCGGCGACCGGCCACCGGCCAGGTTTTTTGTCAAAGAGTGTGAGCTGGCGAAGTAGAATCACCCTGCAGTCGGCCTCGAATGCCAGTTCCTCAAACTTCTGATAGTGCCACACGAAGATAGCGTCGTCATCCTCGGTTTTCCCATTTTCGTTTACGAAACCCAACTGTATTACTCGTTTTCTGATCAAACCTACTGCTTAGTGGCACACATATATAATCCGAGCTGTTGGGGATCCCAAATATTCGTTCTACACTGATCAGCCAGAACATTATGACCACATTCCTAAGCCGGCCGGAGTGGCCGTGCGGTTCTAGGCGCTACAGTCTGGAGCCGGGCGGCCGCTATGGTCGCAGGTTCGAATCCTGCCTCGGGCATGGATGTGTGTGATGTCTTTAAGTTAGTTAGGTTTAATTAGTTCTAAGTTCTAGGCGACTGATGACCTCAGAAGTTAAGTCGCATAGTGCTCAGAGCCCTTTGAACCAACCACATTCCTAATAACCGGTATATTTACCATTGGCACAGATAACAGTAACGATGCATCGTGTCGTGGAAGCATTGAGGCCTTGCTTGGGAGCTGTAGGGAGTTGACACCACGTCTGCACACACAAGTCACCAAATCCCCCTAAATTCCGGGGAGGGATCGATGAACTCTGACGCTATGATCCATCACATCCCAAATGTGTTCAATTGGGTTCAGATCTGACGAGTTGGAGTGCCATCACATCAACTGGAACTGCCTTGTGACATGACGCATTAAATTGCTGAAAAATGCCACTGCAGTCGTGAAACATGAACGTCATAAATGGAGTGTAAGTGGCCTGCAACCAGTGTACGATACTCCTTGGCCGTCAAGGTGCATCCATGAGTTTCACCCGACCCATGGATACCCACATGAATGTTTCCCAGATCATAATGAACCCCCCGGTGGCAACTTGCCTCCTTGCTGCAGGACAGGTCACGGAACTGATCCCCTGGCAGACGACTGATTCGCGCTCTCCCATCGGCATGATTACGAAGGTATAGGGTTTAATCACACCATGCAAAGCTCTGCCACTGCGCCAACGCCCAGTGCCGATCGCCACGTGCCCATTTCAGTCGTAGTTTCTGATGTCGTAGTGCTAACATTGGCACATGCTTTGCTCGTCGGCTGCAGAGGCCCATCGTTGGAAGTGTCAATTGCACTGTATGTTCTGACACATTTCTGCTCTGTCCAGCTTTACATTTTCATGTTATTTCCGCCACCGTCGTGTCTTACAAGTCTGATCAGACTATGACGTCCGACACGTGTAATGAAGGATGGCCGCCCAATACGGATTCACTTTGGTTTCGATACGCGGACTCCTCGAACACCCAAGTCGTGCAGTTTTCAAAATGCTCGTGCCGAGCCTACGGGCGATCATGGTCTGCCCTTGGTCAATCTCAGATAGATCGTGCGTCTTCCCCATTCTACCTACATGCGGATAGCACGCTCACTGATACTGCTTGTACCATGTGTGTTTATGATCAGTTCCTCGCCAGGTGACAGTGCTATCGCATGGACCGGTTCACGTCGACAGTATGCCGGTAGCGGCAGTATTCAGGCTGACCACTGTATACGGCGTCTCCTTTGTGGATGAGCTACACATTCTCAAAATTTTCCCAATGAAACGAAGCCGAGTATTCACCTTCCCTTCTATCATTCTGACATGCTCATTCCGTTTCATAACGCTTGCTGTGTCAAGCTGGACCTTAGAAATGTTGTGTTCGAACGTTACAGTATTTTTTCCCTGATCATCCGCATTAACGTACATTTTTATACATTTAAAGCTAGCTGCCATTCTTCACACCAATCAGAAATTCTAAGTCACCTTATATCCTCCTACAGGCATTCAACGACGACATCTTCCCGTACATGACAGCGTCGCCAGCAAAGATCCTCCCTGTCCGTCAGATCATTTACGCACATAAAGAATAATAGCGGTCCTGTCACACTTCCCAGGGGACTCCTGACGATATCCATGTATCTTATGGACATTCGGTGTAGAGCACAACGTACTGCGTTCTATTATTTGAAAAGTTTCGATCCACTGACATATCTGGTAAACTAAACCGTATGCTCAGACCTTCGTCAACAGTCTGCAGTAAGGTACCATGTCAAATGATTCCCGAAATCTAGGATTGTGCAGCCTTCCTGCTTCCCTCCACCCATGGTTTTTAGTATCATATAATGAAGGACAAGCTGAGTTTAGTAAGAGACGTGCTTTCTAAATCTGTGCTGATATTTCGACAGAAGCTTTTCTGTCTGAAGGATATTTATTGTGTTCGAACTCAGAATGTGGTGAAGAACCGATGTTTAGGATGTTAGTCTTTAGTTGTGCAATCCATTTTTTTACTCTTCTTACCTGCAGAGGTCACCTGCACAATTTTTCTACACGCTTTGGACTCTGCACAGCGGGAGAACTTCACGATAAATACAAGCTGAGGGGCCAATGCTGTAGAGTACTCTTAGAAAAACCGAGCTGGGATTCCATCCGGGCCTGGCGATTTTCATCTTTTTCAGTTGTTTGGCTACGCCAGGAACGCTAGCTAGTGTGTCGTCCACACGGGACTCTGTGCGATGGTCGAACGACGGTGTGTCCATATGATTCTCCTGCGGAACGATTTCTTAAAAGTGACATTCGAAACTTCGGCATCCCTTATGGTATCTTTTGTTTCCGCGTCAGACTAGTTAGTAGGTGGCTGAATAAAAGCCTTAGACTGGCTTTGTGATTTAGGGAGGCCTAGAATTTTCTCGGGTTCTCGGCAAGGTTGGACTATAGAAATCGTCGTATGCCTCTCTCATTGAGCTTCTAACGAATACCCTTCTTAAAATCGTGTTTGACCGATTCTTCAGTACTTTTTATTCGTCTGGAAACCTAGCTAACCAGAATTAATAGGAAAGATAGAGAAGAACAGCGTGCTTCGTCGTCAAAACTTCTGTTTCGAGATATTGCCTTACGTAGATACTCATCGAACTCCAGTAACAGAGACCATAAGAGAATGGGAATCATTGGAGGAAAGGCAACGTTGTTTCCGAAGAACACCACTAAGAAAATTTAGAGAGCCGGTATTTTAAGCTGACTGTGGGCCTATCCAGCTACAGCCAAGATACATTTTGCGTAAGGAGCACAAAGATAATATGTGAGAAACTAGGGCTCATACGGAGACACACTCAATCTGCGAGTGGAACAGGGAAGGAAACAGTGTACCCTCTGCCACGCACCGTACGCTGGCTTGCGGAGTATGTACTAACACATGGATGTAGTTATAGGAGTACAGGTTTACTGTTGAAACTTCAAAAGTGTATGTTACGGGAAGCTTAGTGTATCATATAACTTACTGGCACATACGTCTCAAAAAATGATCTCGACGAGAAAATGAAAGGAATTTGATGCCATAAAAGCATTATCGAGAAGTGTTCTTCCCATTCCTGGGCTTATCAGGAAAGGAAGAGAAGATGTAGTGGTAAAAGAAGTATCCTCTCCAATACACCGTAAGGTGACGTGCGGAATACTCGTATAAATATAGACAACGTACAAAATTTCTAAATTTAAGACAATACTTTTTGCACATAAAAGTACAGCATTTTCTGTAAATTACCATTAATTTATAACAACTGATTGTTCTGAATTATTCACTTTGATGGTAATTATTTCTGAAAAGTGAAGCTAGCATTCAGAAAACAATTACCTAGTGAAATTACCACTGGTTTCACTAGGATAATTACACCAACGTATTGCATAACACCTTCACCACTCGTAACACCGAGCGAGGTGGCGCAGTGGTAAGACACTGGACTCGCATTCGGGAGGACGACGGTTCAATCCCGCGTCCGGCCATCCTGATTTAGGTTTTCCGTGATTTCCCTAAATCACTCCAGGCAAATGCCGGGATGGTTCCTCTGAAAGGGCACGGCCGACTTCCTTCCCCATCCTTCCCTAATCCGATGAGACCGATGACCACGCTGTCTGGTCTCCTTCCCCAAACCAACCAACCAACTCGTAACACGAGACACGTGTAACTCGTATGGGTGCGGCAAACCACCTAGCACCTGACAACAGTCGGCTAATGAAATTAGAACTGAATGCATTCGTACAGTTGCTCATGTGCACTTCAATACGTGTGCGTCACTCATAACAGAAGACACGATTAACTCGCACATTTGGGTAGAACTAATTAGGACATGACAAACGGTAGCTCACTAGCTCTAATTTTCTTCTGGAAGCTAATTATTTCGACTTTTTAATCTTTTCATACATAACTACGTTGTCATTCTCCCTAGCGAAGCAGTTATATCTTATTAAATTACAGATACTGCAGACAATTTAAATAATGAAATGCTTTTTCAAAGAGGACGCCAACATATTGAGAAATTGACAAATATCCAGTAAATAAATGACACCTGTCTACCAACAATATAAGAATATAACAAACAAAAAATCTGCATAGAAACAAAGAATTACATTTAACTACATAAAATGAAACATTATTACTTACGGGAAATGTCTTTACAAACGGCGGTTTTCGTCCTCTCATTGGCAATATCCCTGCCTACCTATTTATTCTTCAACTTATTTACGGTACGTTTCAAGTAGATGTTGACACGTATTATATTGCGAGATTCGTCTCTAATGACGTTACGAAAAGTAGAGATTATGTTTAAAACTGAAAACGTGTCGTTGCGTTAAAGTCTAAGCTGCTAAACGGAGTAACGAGAATCAGCGAAACAGCAAAATTGCATTCTAACTGCTGGTGGAACGCTACAGCGTTTGGCGGTGAGATTGACGTAAATAAGAAAGGTGTTACTGATGTAATTTAAACTACCAGGAAAAAGTAGCAAATACAGTGACACAAACCGGTGTCACAATTGACGATTCATGAAAATTATAAAAATTAAATAGTTTTTAATACATGGCACGTATTGACTAGCAATACCATATGTACGATATTTATATTCATACTTTACAGTGGCCGTTGTGACGAAACTGAGCACTAAATTATCTTGAACTACAGTTGCAGTGAAACTAGGTTGTTTTCAATCTATGTAAAAAACGCCGAATCACCAAATATCGGCACAGAGAGTACCAGTTTCAGATGAAAGGAAGGAAGTGAGATTAGAGTTTATCTTTCTTTCAGCGGCGTGATCATTAAAGACGGAAAACGAGCTCAGACTACGGAAGGATGGGAAAGGAAATCGGTTGGGCCCCGCTATTTCACTCCATTTACGGAAATCACTCCTGGTTCAGATAAAGATACTATACGCAACGGGACATTTCCCTCGTATGCATTGAGTCACTTGATATTCTCATATAAACTCGTTATTTTGGTTTATATTAATTTAGAAACTCGTTAACGTATATTTAAAACATATTATTTAAACGATGTCTTTTACAAACTGTAATATTAATATTTATTTCCATTGACGCATATCTCTATTTAAATGACTCTACAACGTGCATCTATTAATTTTACGTGAGACGACATCTTTCGAGGTTTCTCCTCTTGTTATCAGAAGCTGGAAGTCAAACTAACACGTCATTTACGATTATTTTTGGAAAAAAGACGCGCGCTTTATAGAATTGTATTTTTAATGATGAAGATGTTGAGAAGTACCATCACCTTGATGTGATGTCACATTCTACAGTGTATTTGCGCTTGTTTTTCCTTACTTCTTCAACAGTGGGCTTAAATTTTATTAATTTTAGTCACATCATCTGTCTTACATAAATGTTAGCTTTTCCGCTTTGGGAAGTAACATCTGCGAAATTTGGCATACTGTAAGCTCTGAGGTTGTTACATGGTGAAATTATAGGTGATTGTGGACGTTAATTTCCAATAGGAGAAGCTCATCTGCAATACATATATTTCCATTCCATTTGGAGTCGGGGAGAAGTTTAAACATATAGATTATCTGAATGTGATATTACCGTTTTTGACTGAGTGATTTACCTGGCGTCTGGAAACTGTTTTCCATAGTAAACCACAACAACAGGCAAAAGTAATCTTTTAATGGTACAACTAAGTAAACCACAACAACAGGCAAAAGTAATCTTTTAATGGTACAACTGAAGATTTCCCAATACATGGGTACTTTGCCAGCCAATTGCAATTTTTCAGACATTACTAGTAATAATCTTGTTACAGTTCCAATTATTTTTAACACTGGCATCGCGAAGATCGAATTTTTCATACTAATATTATTAAACGGAACAGCCGCCATTTCACAGTTTGAATTAGATTTTATATAGATAATTAGTAATGCTTTAATTCTCAGGAGTAGGGTGCAAATACGATGTTAAACCGCTGAAAATAGGACGAAAAGAAATTTTTTAAGGACATGTAAAATTAATGCAGATTCAGTGAAGATGATTTTCGTAGATAAGACTAAACCCTACAGGGATAATAAAGATAAACATTGCAACCCTTGAAAGGTATTTTGATTAAATACTATTTTTTATAATATAGCCGTCCGGAGTGGCCGAGCGGTTCTAAGCGCTACAGTCTGAAACCGCGCAACCGCTACGGTCGCAGGTTCGAATCCTGCCTCGGGCATGGATGTGTGTGACGTCATTACGTTAGGTTTAAGTAGTTCTAGGGGACTGATGACCTCAGCAGTTAAGTCCCATAGTGCTCAGAGCCATTTGAACCATTTTTATAATATAATGCGCTTAACATACACGTCTTACACACTATTCATGAGTTAATAAGACGTCATGTAGAACTGATGCCTGTAACTACGTGATAATTAATTATGTTACCTCACTTGTCGAAGTGTTCTGTTTTGCTGCGTATGAAAGAAATGATAACTGGAAGGAACGTCTGAAATTTTTAAGCACCTTACAGCTCCCATCTACAGAAAACCCTGTATTTAATTATGCAAAGAGGTCGTTATTGGATCCGCGTATAATGTGATTACCGTTAACCTTCAATTGCTTAAACTTTTAGTGGCTCTTCATAAAGGCGGCAAGTTAATAGCACATTTTCCATCGATCAATCATTACATTATGGTCTTTCTTTGTTAGCGCTTAACCTTCCGTCATCAAAAGCCTCATTAAAAACCGAGAAACTTCGTTCCGGCTCCATAAAATTTGGAGAACAATTTCCTATAGAACTAAGGCTGTAACTTTAAGCAAAGAGGTGTTGAGATAACGCCTGTTTCTACAATATGAATTTCCATACTCAATTTGTTCACAGTAGTATCTGTAAAATCGGATTACACGCAACGGACGTGTGAGAAGATTTTTATATCTATTCAGTAATACATAATATCAGGTGTCCCTAACCAAAAGCCTAGTCTGACGTTTTGCGGGCAGAATCCGGAAAAAAGGGGGCCTTGGTGTGTTTCTGAGTTATCCACGCATACCACTATGATCAGTCCAGATTCATGGCAATTTATTTTTTATGCCATTCACCCAAGGGAAATTTAAGCTCTGTGACTCTTTTCTTAGTTTATTTGTCGCACACCGGATTTTTGTATTATGTAACTGTAGGGGCAGATGTTTTTACAGTACATGGAGTACGACATTTTCTGTTCTGTTCTATTCCAGTATTGAGCGACGGAAAACTGGAGATCTGTGTGTCTTTGTAGGCGCCCAAACTCTCATTGTCTTATTTTCATGTCCCATATGAGAATTATGCTATGGTGGCAGCATAATGATCGCTAACACCCCTTAGAATATAGCTTCACCAGGATATCTAATGAGGTTTGAGGAGAACTTCGTCGACTTCCTTCCAAGAATAGTTTCATACGGCTAATACTGACTTATTACGACCATTGCATTGCGTATTGAATTCCTTCGATGGCAGTTGCCATTCCTAATTGGTACGGACTCCAAACGCTGCACCAGTACCCTAGAATTGGTCTCACTGTGGGCTTCCGATCAAGTAAGACACAAGATATTGATATGACTCCTTAGGAAATCCTAAAATCATTTAGAGAAGTGGCAACCAAGCGATTATTCACGTTCTTTCGTAGAATTTATGAGCCTGGAGACGCAACTTCAGTCTTCGGGATAAATATCATCCACAAAATCGTGAAAATGGGAGCGGTCGAAATCTGCGAGGACTCTTGCATTTAACACACTTGTTGTAGCTGGGATTCACAGTCATAAAAAACTTTTTGAAGGACATCATCTTTACGCCAGTGACTGTTATAAATTTTTATTACACACTATTGCAATTTCGGCCTTAGGCCATTATCAAGTGCTGCTGAAAAATAAAGAATGATTAAAAACATATTTTACAGATTCATTATGTATCTCGACGTTATGACGATTATACAAAACATTTTAACTATTTAGCCATGCTACTTACATATTACGACTTTAAACCATGTCAAAGTAATGTAAGCTGACATATTTATATGTCGTTGTCAATCCTGTTAAATACATTCGTGTTGTTGTTACACCGTGCGAGCACACGTATTCAGACATTGTAAAACGACATAATATGTAAATGCACGTGTTCGGTAACCCATCACTAGTCACACATGCGTTAGACCACAGCTGCAGACTGCTGTTTGCAGGCTACTAAATGGAGTACAGATATTAAACTTCCTGGCAGATTAAAACTGTGTGCCGGACCGAGACTCGAACTCGGTTCAAATGGTTCAAATGGCTCTGAGCACTATGGGACTTAACATCTATGGTCATCAGTCCCCTAGAACTTAGAACTACTTAAACCTAACTAACCTAAGCACAGTACACAACACCCACTCATCACGACTCGAACTTGGGTTCTTTGCCTTTCGTGGGCAAGTGCTCTACTGGCAGAACTAAAGCTGTGAGGACGGGGCGTGAGTCGTGCTTGGGTAGCTCAGTTGATGCCGGCACGGTAGCTCAGCGTGTTTGCTCAGAGGGCAATGTGCCCTCTGTAATAAAAAAACTGAGTTAACAATCAACAACGAACTTAAATGGATGTCTTACGACGTCCGCCCCGAGCAGATGCAACGAACTAAAGCGAACAAAATGAAAATTTAAAAAAATCAAATAAAATAAAAAAAAAGTTGGTAGAGCACTAGCCCGCGAAAGGCAAAGGTCCGGAATTCGAGTCTCGGTCCGGCACACAGTTTTAATCTGCCAGGAAGTTTCATATCAGTGCACACTCCGCTGCAGGGTGAAAATCTCTTTCTGATTATAGATATTGTTTTACTATGTGTGGAGCACCATTGAAGACCATCGACTGTATTAGGAAGCAAAGAGTATGCCCTCGTTGCACAATTATGAACTCTGTTATAAAATCTTACGTGAATTATTCTAAAACCATTATAGGTAAACGTGAGGATTATACATCAAATTACATACACAAGGGTTGTACATCATTATACATAAATTCTTACGTGACTTATTTTTAAAACATCTTGAATAAACCTCAGGATTATACATCGAATTACATACATAAGGGTTGAACATCGCATTTAAGGTTAACAGATAATGCCTCTACGCTACAGACATGAATAACACACAAAATAGGAAAAGAAAGCTGAGTGTGAGTTAGACGACGGCCAGTTTGGTTCCAGGTAAGTTAAAGGAACTATAGAGGTAATTGTGACATTTACCCTTGAATGGCGCTTAAGCGACAAAATATGCAAAACAAAATACACGTGTTACAGGCGTTCCTCAGAATGCGTATGAAACTCTCGGCTTACCTGTGCAATGGAGGATAGCGCGCTTTTGGCAAAGCTCTTTTACTAGGGCGGTGACTGTTTACCAGTAGTCCTGCAGAGGTTCCAGACGCTCAAGGGTATGACAGAAAGGCCTTGGTACGATGTCTGTGAACGATCTGGAGAAAATGATTAGGTAATTCAAAAGACAGCTTCGTGTGAAGTGCAGTGTGAGAAAGGGAGCGAAACAGTTGATCCTAAGTCTGTAAATATGTGGCCACAGCATTGTAGGAAGGGTTGAGCGGTGATGAGCAAACATGCAGTGCACGAGGAATTTCCCTAACTTTGGACTCGTCTGTGAGCACCGTGCATGAAATTCTATGAAACATTCTGCAGTGTTATCCATACAAAATTCCTATGTTCAGAAGTTGTTTCTTGCTGACCTGCCAGAACGACCAACGAATGCTCTAGAATTTCTTGCTCTCATGGAAGTCATCAATGAACGCCCACGGAACATTCTGTAGACAGACGAAGTGCAGTTCCATCTTCGAGGACGTGCCAATAATTGCAAAATATGGGTAACGGAAAATCGGCACATACATCTACCCGCAAAATTGCAGACCAATACCCCTAACTTCGGTTTACTGCGGAAACCTTTAACATAATCTCAGTTCGAACATAATAAACTTTCTTAAGGCTAAGCAGCTTATGACCACGAATCAGCATGGTTTTAGAAAGCATCACTCGCGCCAAACTCAGCTTGCCCTTTCCCAACATAACACACTGCGAACTACGGATGAAGGGCAATAGACATTACATATTTCTAGATTTCCAGAAAGCGTCTGTTAACGAAGGTATAAGCATTTGGAATACGTTCACAAATGTGTGAGTGGCTCGAAAAAGAGCCCAGTATGTTTTCCTAGACGGTGTGCATTCTTCAGAGAAGTGTGATAGCATCCCTCTTGTTCTCTATGGACGCAAATGAATTGGCGGACAGGGTGAGCAGTAAACTGCGATTGTTTGCTGGTGATTCTGTGGTGTATGATAAGGTGTCGAAGTCGAGTGACGCTAGGAAGATACAAGACGACTTAGAATTTCTAGTTGATGTGATGAAAGTCAGCTACTTCTAAATGTGGAAAAATATATGTTAATGCGGACGAGTAGGAAAAAAAATTTGTAATGTTCTGATACAGTATTACTAGCGTCCTGCCTGACACAGCCAAGTCGTTTAAATGTCTGGGAGTAACGTTCCAAAGCAATACGAAATTAGACGACCGTGTGAGAAATGTGATAGGCGAATGGTCGATTTTTATGAGAACATTTTATGAAAGAGTGGTTCGCCTGTAAAGGAGACCGCATATACGAGTGCCCGAATATTTGGGATACGTACCAGGTCGGATTGAAGGAGTACATCGAAGCAATTCAGAGGCGAGCTGCTAGATTTGTTACCGGTAGGTTCGAATAACATATAAATGTTACGGAGATGCTTCGGGAACTCAAATGGGAATCCACGGAGATGAGGTAACGTCCAAAATGTGTGTAAGTTGCTAGGGGACCAAACTGCTAAGTTGGCCGTCCCTAGACTTGCACACTACTTAAACTAACTTACGCTAAGGACAACACACACAGCCGGACGTTGTGGCCGAGCGGTTCTAGGCGCTTCAGTCCGGACCCGCCTGCTGCTACGGTCGCGGGTTCGAATCCTGCCTTGGGCATGGATGTCTGTGATGTCTGTCCTGTCTGTCCTTCGGCTAGTTAGGTTTAAGTAGATCTAAGTCTAGGGGACTGATGACCTCAGATGTTAAGTCCCATAGTGCTTAGAGCCATTTGAACCATTCGAACTACACACACACACACACACACACACACACACACACACACACACACACATACTCACACACATTCCCGAAGGGGGACTCCAACCACCAGCGGCAGGGGCCGCGCAATCTGTGACATGGCGCCTCAAACAACGCGGCCACTCCACGCGGCAAGGGAAACGTTCTTTTCGAGAAGTACTACTGAGAAAGTTTAGAGAACCGACATTTCAAGCTGACTGCCAAACGTTGTACTGCCGCCACGTATACTGCGAGTAAGATCCACTAAGACAAAATACGTGAAATTAGGACTCATACGGAAGCGTGTAGACAGTCGTTTTCTCTCTCTCTATTTGCCAGCCGAACAGGAATTGGAATGACTAGTAGTGGTACAGGGTACCCTCCGCCACGCACCGTGCGGGGGCTCGCGGAGTATATATGTAGATGTAGATGTACCGGTACCGCTCCATTCTGTAAGGGTAACTGTGTGGGTTATCGTAGATCCATACTTTTTTTCGAGGTGGTGGGTCTTGGGGCGTCATTCCAATCCTTCAAGATCGTGGATATGCTGGTAGCCTCATTTTTATGCAAGAAGGCGCTCCTCCGCACATTCCACAAACAGTGAGGCTGCTGCTGCAGAGGCATTTTGGAAGTGCTGGAGCTATGAGCCGTCATTTTCCTACAGCCTGGCCCACTAGATCAGCAGATCTTAATCCGTGTGACTTTTCGCTCTCGGGTTGTGTAAAAATTCTGTGCCCAGTGCTCCAGTTAGAAAAGTAGTTGAAATGAAAACACGCATTACGCAACGTATTCTGAACGGGAACCCCCGGTCATTCCGATCTCTTGTGGAACATACTGCTTCTCGATTTCAGCTTGTGGCAGAGAACAGTGGCCAATATATTGAACAAGTCTTCCGCCAGCCTCGCTAAAATTAAAAACCGATTTCGTTGTTGCTTTTTATGAGGTTTTACGCTTCATGGCAAAAACTGGTTTTTCCCATTCGGTATGGTGTATGGGTTTATCTAACTACTAAGGCCACAAATGTTGAATGCCAAACTTGCGCGGCTATGTACGTTGCGCAGTAAGAAGTTGGTTTATTGTTCAATTCACGCCATAGCTTCGTATTGTGATTTATATGTCATTTGTAGCTAAACCCATTTATGTTATGACGCTAACTGTGTCAAATAATGGAAAAATTTCGTTACTTTTTTGTTTCCATACGTTTACCAATATTTTCGATAAAATTCCGCTGAAATTTGACATTTTGAGCAGTGGCTTTTTACAGAGTTTTGCAACTGAAAATTTAGTTATAATCACCTTATGCAATAAGAAGTAACATGGATGAATAAGTATAGAAGTTCTAGAAAGAACTGCACTGATTAGAAAGGGTGTAGTGTAGTGTTCTGAACATCGAAGAAGCAATTACGGAAATAAAAAGAAGCTTATGGAGTGGAATTAAAATCTAGAAAAGAAGAAAATCAATGGTAAAATTCACTGACAAATTGCAATCCTCAGTGAAGGTTAGGAAGAATTAGAGGACCTGTTGAATGGAGTGAATATTCCAATAAGCACGGAATATGGATACAGACTAAACGGAGAAAGTCGAAAGAAATGAGGAGTATAGGAAATGATATTAGTCATAACTTAATATCAAAATTCGGGACCATATAATAGACGAAATTAAGGAATTCTGCCTCTTTGGAAGTAAAATAACTCATGATGTAAGAAGTACGGACGACATAAAAAGTAACACACAGCTGGAGGCAAAGAGGGCGTTTCTAGTCAAAAGAAGTTTACTAGTATCAAACATGGGACTTAATTTCAGCAAGGAATTTCGGAGAATGTACTTCTGCAGCACAGTATTGTATGGAAGTGAATCATGGTCTGTGGGAAAATCAAAAAGGAAGAAAAGTGAAGCGGTTCAGATGTGGTGCTATAGACATATGTCGACTTAGGCTGACTGATAAGATCATAAATGAGAAAGTTCTCCACAGAATTCATGAGGATAAGAACACAAAGGAAACATTGACAGGAAGATACGACAGGACAAAATGACATGTGTTAAGACATCATGGAAAAGCTTTCTTGATATTTGACGGAACTGCAGAGGATACAAATTATAGAGAAAGTCAAGGATTGGAATATATTCAACAAATATTTGAGCACGTTGGGTATAAATGGTACTCTCTAGAGACTGTCACAAGAGAGGTTTTCTTGGTGGGCCGCATCGAATCAGTCGGGAGCTGGTGACAAGATAAGGACCTTATACACGATTTTACGTCCAGAAACCTTCCAACTAATCTCAGTAACGTTGATAGGACCAGCTGTTGTTTGTTAACGTTGTCATTCTCAAAGATGTGTCTAACATACATTTTTCATGAAAGATCTCGTAACAAAATTTCAGTTCTGAACATTGGCTCTTTATCTCAAGTTGTCCGTTAGGATACTCTGCCATCGAAATCTCTTGACCATTAAGTTTTCGGTGCTGGCGGAACCGTACCGTTATTTGTAATTGATCCATGTACGTTAAATGGTCTGTTGTTGCCTCCGTACTACAAATAAATAAGCACAGTCGTCTGCCCGTACGACGGCTGTGCTGTGACTCGCCGTTTGCCGTTCCCCGTCGCCCAGTTTTATTCATGATGAGCGACGCCACGCAAGGGGCAGAGAATGCTGACCCTAATTCCCTGGGCCGTAAAAAACGTAGGTCGACGTACGTGAGGACGCGACAGGGGCAACCGCGGAAGGCGGCCGAGTTTTATGTTCCCTCGCCTGGCCTGCCAGCCCTTCCCACAGGGACAGCAACGAGTTGTCCGCAGATGGCCGCCTCTACAGCGTCCTGCTGACCACAGCAAACAGCGCGATGAGACGACCACAAACTCATGTCCTTTCGATAACATTTGGAGTGTAAGGATCAGTAGCTGCTAAAAGGAAGTCTGTTCTACTCAACATTTGAAAAAGGTAACGCAGGCACGTGTCCCAGTCGCATTTCGTGCAGCTGGAGGTAGCTTCTCCATTGATGACTGGCATATTTAAAATTTTTTTATGATTTTTTTATGATTCTCTTTGCTGGATGTTGTGTGTATTTCTGCAGTTCATCCTATGATCTGTGCTTTTGCGCAGAAAATAGCTGCGCACTGTAGTGTAATTATATACAATGAAGCACTAAAGTAACTGGCACGGGCATGCGTATTCAAATACAGACATATGTAATCAGGCAGAATATAGCGCTATCGTCGGCAACGGTGCAGTTGTTAGATCGCTTCCTGCTGCTACAAATGGCAGGTTATCAAGATTTAAGTGAGTTTCAACGTGGTGTTATAGTCGGCGCACGAACAATGGGACACAGCATCTCCGAGGTAGCGATGAAGTGGGGATTTTCCCGTACGACCATTTCACAAGTGTACCGTGAATATCAAGATTCCAGTAAAACATCGTCTCCGACGCCGCTGTGACCGGAAAAAGATCCTGCATGAACTGGACCAGCAACGACTGAAGACAATCGTTCAGCGTCACAGAGGTGCAACTATCTCGCAAATTGCTGTAGATTTCGATGCTGGGCCATCAACAAATGTCAGTATGCGAACCATTCAACGAAACATCATCGAAATAGGCTTTCGGAACCGAAGACCCACTCGTGTACTTTTGATGACCACGCCATAAAGCTTTACGCCTCGCCTGGGCCTGTCAACACCGATATTGTTGATGATTGGAAACATGTTGCCTGGTCGGACGAGTCTCGTTTCAAATTATGTCTAGCGGAGGGACGTGTACGGGTATGAAGACAACTTCATGAATACATGGACCCCACTTGGCAGCAGGGGACTCTTCGAGCTCGTGGAGGCCCTGTAGTAGTAAGGGGCGTGTGCAGTGGAAGTGATGTGGGACCCCTGGTACATCCATATACAATTCTGACAGATGACACATGCGTAAGCGTCCTTTCGGAACACCTGCGTCCATTCATGTCCATTGTGCATTTCGACGGACTTGAGCAATTCCAGCAGGACAATAAGACACCCCACGCGTCCAGAATTGCTACATAGTGACTCTAGGAACAGTTTTCTAAGTTTAAACACTTCCTCTGGCCACCAAACTCCCCTGACTTGAACATTATTGGGCATATCTGGCATACCTTGTTACGTGCTGTTCAGAAGAGATCTCCACCCCATCATATTCTTACGGATTTATGGACAGCCCTACAGGGTTCATGCTGTCAGTTCCCTCCAGCACTACCTCAAACATCAGTAGAGTCAATGTTGCGTCGTGTTGCGGCACTTCTGCGTGCTGGCTGGGGCCGTACACGATGTTAAGCAGGTGTACCAGTTTCTTTGGCTTTTCCGTGTTTATTGTCAGTGTGTGTCTATGCGTGTGTAAATGTGAGTGAATGATCTGTGTGTAATGGAATTGTAAGGTGTCGTATAATAGTTAGTTATTTTTATCCCAGATCTTCTTACAATCTTTTAAACTGTACAAATGTTAACACAGATTTGTTACTCTCAAGACTACGGTCTGCTAAATAATTAATTATAATTATTTCTTTTTATTGAAGTTACGTTATCCTGCAGAAGCGTTATTGCACACTAGTGATCTCTTTTGGTGTCAGAGATTTGAACTATAGGGTTCGTATATATGTAAATTTATTTATAGCACACTGGTTTGTTACATCTACATCTGCATCTACATACATACTCCGCAATCCACCACACGATGCGTGGTGGAGGGTATCTCGTACCACAACTAGCATCTTATCTCCCTGTTCCATTCCCAAACAGAACGAGGGAAAAATCTACATTACATCCATACTCCGCAAGCCACCTGACGGGGTGTGGCGGAGGGTACCTTGAGTACCTCTATCGGTTCTCCCTTCAATTCCAGTCTCGTATTGTTCGTGGAAAGAAGGATTGTTGGTATGCCTTTTTGTGGGCTCTAATCTCTCTGATTTTATCCTCATGGTCTCTTCACGAGATATACGTAGGAGGGAGCAATATACTGTTTGACTCCTCGGTGAAGGTATATTCTCGAAACTTCAACAAAAGCCCGTACCGAGCTCTCCTGCAGAGTCTTCTACTGGAGTTTATTTATCATCTCCGTAACGCTTTCGCGATTACTAAATGATCCTGTAACGAAGCGCGCTGCTCTCCGTTGGATCTTCTCTATCTCTTCTATCAATCCTATCTGATACGGATCCCACACTGCTGAGCAGTATTCAAGCAGTGGGCGAACAAGCGTACTGTAACCTACTTCCTTTGTTTTCGGATTGCATTTCCTTAGGATTCTTCCAATGAATCTCAGTCTGGCATCTGCTTTACCGTCGATCAGCTTTATATGATCATTCCATTTTAAATCACTTCTAATGCGTACTCCCAGATAATTTATGGAATTAACTACTTCCAGTTGCTGACCTGCTATATTGTAGCTAAATGATAAGGGATTTTTCTTTCTATGTATTCGCAGCACATTACACTTGTCTACACTGAGATTCAATTGCCATTCCCTGCACCATGCGTCAATTCGCTGCAGATCCTCCTGCATTTCAGTACAATTTTCCATTGTTACAACCTCTCGATATACCACACCATCATCCGCAAAAAGCCTCAGTGAACTTCCGATGTCATCCACAACCTCATTTATGTATATTGTGAATAGCAACGGTCCTACGACATTCCCCTGTGGCACATCTGAAATCACTCTTACTTCGGAAGACTTCTCTCCATTGAGAATGACATGCTGCGTTCTTTTATCTAGGAACTCTTCAATCCAATCACACCACTGGTCTGATAGTCCATATGCTCTTACTTTGTTCATTAAACGACTGTGGGGAACTGTATCGAATGCCTTGCGGAAGTCAAGAAACACGGCATCTACCTGGGAACCCGTGTCTATGGCCCTCTGAGTCTTGTGGACGAATAGCGCGAGCTGGGTTTCACACTATCGTCTTTTTCGGAACCCAAGCTGATTCCTACAGAGTAGATTTCTAGTCTCCAGAAAAGTCATTATACTCGAATATAATACGTGTTCCAAAATTGTACAACTGATAGACGTTAGAGATATAGGTCTATAGTTCTGCACATCTGTTCGACGTCCCTTCTTGAAAACGGGGATGACCTGTGCCCTTTTCCAATCCTTTGGAACGCTACGCTCTTCTAGAGACCTACGGTACACCGCTGCAAGAAGGGGGGCAAGTTCCTTCGCGTACCCTGAGTAAAATCGAACTGGTATCCCATCAGGTCCAGCGGCCTTTCCTCTTTTGAACGATTTTAATTGTTTCTCTATCCCTCTGTCGTCTATTTCGATATCTAACATTTTGTCACCTGTGCGACAATCTAGTGAAGGAGCTATAGTGCAGTCTTCCTCTGTGAAACAGCTTAGGAAAAAGACATTTAGTATTTCGGCCTTTAGTCTGTCATCCTCTGTTTCAGTACCATTTTGGTCACAGAGTGTCTGGGCATTTTGTTTCGATCCACCTACCACTTTGACATAAGACCAAAATTTCTTAGGATTTTCTGCCAAGTCAGTACACAGAACTTTACTTTCGAATTCATTGAACGCCTCTCGCATAGCCCTCCTCACACTATATGTTAATTTTAATTGCATGAAGCATATTTAGTTATAGGTTTCTCTGTAACTGCGCCTACGTGAAAAATAACATACTCGACATTTGTGGCCCAGTACAATAAAATTTGCATCAGAAAGTGAAAATGACGACGAGCCACTTGAATATTTTCATAAATGGATAAACTAAATACATCATCGCAGTAATATCTGGTCTAGAGATGCAGTACTTACCAAAAATATTTGTACCGACGGTAATGACGGACAAGAATGGGGTAAGACCGTAACTGATAAAACTTTAAATAACCGCAGGAAAGGACGCAATTATTCTTTAAATAAAGTATGGTTCTAAGAGTAACACACAAAATTTTGTATTCTGAAAAGGATTTAGATAAAGCAAAAATTATTACACTTAGTAGTGGCCTCTTAATATGGGACCGAGCGGGGTGGCGCAGTGGTTAGACACTGGTCTCGCATTCGGGAGGACGACGGTTCAATCCCGCGTCCGGCCATCCTGATTTAGGTTTTCCGTAATTTCCCTAAATCACTCCAGGCAAATGCCGGGATGGTTCCTCTGAAAGGGCACGGCCGACTTCCTTCCCCATCCTTCCCTAATCCGATGAGACCGATGACCACGCTGTCTGGTCTCCTTCCCCAAACCAACCAACCAACCCAACCCTCTTAATATGGAACGTAGGAGGAGTGTGTCTTCACCAAAAGGTACAATGTCTTCCCTGTTATCAGAAAAATGAAACTTAACAGATTATAAATTGTCTACGAAGATAAATCGTGCTCATTGTCTCCACATAAAAGAATGTCAATGTTTCACACATACTAGAGAAAAATTTTAAGTCACTTTTTTTCAGGCATATTCACACGAATAAATACGACCGAAGATGGAACAACACAGTATCCTAAACCTTTATTAATGCAAGTCATACCACAAGGCCTACGTTTGCATTAACATTCAAGAAATTCTAAGTCAGTTTTTATGTGATAAAGAAAGAAGTCACTTGAAACTCTCGGCTGAGCACCAGGAAGGAAAAGTTCATTTGCTAACTCCTATAGGCCTTCTTTGTTCGCATATGTTAGAAATTTTCCTTTAGGAATTTCCACTGTTTTGTTTTACATAAATGGAGTACAAAAACTACATAAACAAAATTGTAGAGTGTTTAGAGAATACAAAAAGAAACAGTTTTTATGTGCTGAATCTATCAAAGGGACAGCGTTTTCCTGATCGAGGACCATGAAGATTTTGTTGCATGTGATGTTGAGAGATGGTGTTCAGATTGGCCCTTGACGAATATTATTTTAAAGGTGTTGCTGAAAATGTCACTGTTCGCGTTAAAGCATATCAGGCATTTACGTGCTAATAACTTTGTAACAACCAGGTGTTTCCCAAATAATGGTTCCAGCTTCAGCCAAAGCATCCAGCTCTTCTATAGTGTCTACTGGTGCCTCGTACACACAATACTTCATCACAAATAGAAATCCATCACAGTAATGAGGTCAAGAGAACGTGATGGGCACGATCCTGGTGCACCCCTCCCAATCCAACACTTGGGTAAAACTTTGTCTAAATGTCCTCTGACAACAACAAAAAAGTGTGCTGCAGCCCTGTCGCGCTGCAACTATAATCGTTATTTAACACTAGAACCGCTAATAGCTGGATATTCGTAGAACTGTGGCTGGGTCACTAATGACCTGAGCATGTTTCCATTTCATTATCATGTGTCATTGAGTCAGTGTTACAATTAATGAACCTATTGGTTGAAGTGCTGGAAATTTTCTTATGAAATCAATAAAAATAAAATAGCTTTTCACAAATTATCATTCATTGTTTTAAAAAACTTACACGCATTTACTAAAATGTAGACTTTCACGGCCGGAAATATCATGTCCATTATAATTATCCGGGTTGTTATCCCGTGTTCGGTTGATGAATTTGGTCTCAATTCCCAATTGAGACAAAATTCATCAACCGACCACGGCATAACAGCCCGGATAATTATAATGGACATTACACGCATTTGCTGTGTGCCTTCACTGGTTACCATGACATAATGAGCAAAAATAACACTCTTTTGATGTACACTTGTTGTAGGCAGCTTCCTTCCACATATCACACTTTACAAACGATTTGTTTCCCTCACAGCCGTTACATGGCAGCGTGTTCGCTTTCCTTGTCTGTCAGGAATGTCTTCCGGTGTGACGGACGTACTAGTCTTGGTTGCTGCGTACTTCTCAGCAATCTCCTCCCCCACATAAAGTATGAAGTCTCTATGTTTCAACTTTTTCTCGTTTAGAGCATTTTACAATACACAGCTATTTTCCCCTGCCAAATTCAGCAAATTTTAAAATGTGTGAACAGGCCAACGTGTCGATGGTGCTTTGACAGAGTGTTTGTGAGCCATTTTGTCGACCACGACCACTTCATATTTAGAGCCTTTACGAAATGTAACTGTATCTGGCTTCTTTTTCAAACCATCTTCAATTTTAACATAAGGATGCATAGTGCTGAGAATCAGAACATCCTTGTTGCTCTTTGCCTGATAAACTGTCAGTAAAGTATCACAGCTCTTCTACAATACTGTGCAGTATTTCTTTCGCCTTCTTTATAAAGACTGTAATTTCCCTGCGAGATTGATTTATGGTGCCCACTAGACTAGTGCCATTTGCTTTCAAGGTTTCGGAGAGAGCCAGGGTGGTGAAAAAATTGTCGCGTGTGACATTGTTTATTCAGCATAATAAGTGAAAACTGGGACTAGAGGTTGTAAGACAAGAAAAACCTATTAACAAAGCCAGTAGTGCACCTACACAATAAAACCCTCACACGTTTATAGCAGCGAGGCTTAACAATAAATACAAGGAATGAATGACTCGTCAAAGCGACACTTAGCAGGTTTGTAACAATGTGTTAATGCAGGAAATTTACAATTAGAAAGCGGACTTTGTGACCCCAACCGGACGTGCAGTGCCGATTTTAAACTTAATTTCACGCAGTAAACTGGCCACGGTCACTACAACATTTAAAAGGGAATCCTCATTCAACATGGCAACGAACGAAATATACCTAGTTATAAAAAGTATGAAAACAGATAACTTCAGACTGCAGGCAGAACACGCAAAACGCCATCTTCTTTTTTTAACTCACAGAAGAATACTAATAAAATTTTATAACATAAAATAAAATAGCAATTAATATTTAAAAACAAAGGACATGCAATAATTAACGCTATTGTCAAATATTAATTAAGATAACACACAGTTTAAAATGGATATGCATACATAGGGCACAATGGTTGTGATCTGCAACCTTATAATTATCAGAGGAAACAGAGTTAGGCTACACTGTCGTTACACTAAAAAAGCCAAGGATACTTGGCAACTTAAATGAATGTAGCTGAGGTTCGTCTTAGTCAAACAAACCGCCGGCCGAAGTGGCCGCGCGGTTCTGGCGCTGCAGTCTGGAGCCGCGAGACCGCTACGGTCGCAGGTTCGAATCCTGCCTCGGGCATGGATGTGTGTGATGTCCTTAGGTTAGTTAGGTTTAACTAGTTCTAAGTTCTAGGGGACTAATGACCTCAGCAGTTAAGTCCCATAGTGCTCAGAGCCATTTGAACCATTTTTTTTTTCAAACAAACCTGTCACTCGCTGTGGAAAACACAGTCGCAACCGTGATTCTCTTAAACTAATATCGAAAGTCATTTATTATGATTACAATGTGATGGCTGTTACACATAACGCGATTACTAGTTCTTATTATGACTCAGTGTGAGACAATTATTATGATCGACAAATACTGTCAGCTTGTAAACATCAGCCGGCCGCTGGTGGCCGAGCGGTTCTGGCGCTACAGTCTGGAACCGCGCGACCGCTACGGTCGCAGGTTCGAATCCTGCCTCGGGCATGGATGTGTGTGTTGTCCTTAGGTTAGTTAGGTTTAAGTAGTTCTAAGTTCTAGGGGACTTATGACCTCCGCAGTTGAGTCCCATAGTGCTCATTTGAACCATTTTTTTGTAAACATCAATGACATGCGACACATAGGACGATTTATCTACTATTTACAAGTGAACAGCAAGCGCCAAGAATGTGGATGGCAACACAAAGTGGTAAGTGTCACACTGTGTAAAAGTTTAAAGAAATAAGGTATACCTTGCACAATTTAAACTGAGACTTGTTTGAAATAGCTTTGTTAAATGACGTGATGCACCGAGGAGCCATCTGAAAAGGCATCGTGTTCAGAAGTTCCAGACAGACCTTCTAACTCTACTTGTATACAGTATAATTGCCTTCGACGGTCCGCCGCCGTTGTGGTGGCAGAAGTGGTAAACAGATACAGTTCCTTAGGCGCAGCGTCTCCTCCAGTCGGCTAGTGCGGACTGGACAGTGGCAGAATGAAATCTCCAGGGCACTCGAATATGAGGAACACGGACTGAGGATCATACAGCGCGGAGTAAGCTGGGCACTAGCAGAACGCCACAGCACTCGTTACGGAGTCAAATGGCTCTGAGCACTATGGGACTTAACATATGAGGTCATCAGTGCCTTAGAATTACTTAAACGTAACTAACCTAAGGACATCATACATATCTATGCCCGAGGCAGGGTCGCGGTCGCGCGGTTCCAGACTGAAGTGCCTAGAACCGCTCGGCCACTCCTGCCGGCGTTACGGAGTCGAAGGTAGAAGAATACTACTGTCGTCAAGAGCCGGTACGCTGCCTTCTGTAATTTCACTAAATCGCTCAGGTCGATTGCTGAGATGGTTCCTTTGGAAAGGCAATCTTTCCCAATGCCTGTCTTTCACTCTGTAATACAGGTTGGTCAGAAACAGTCCGAAAATCGTGTAAGAGTTTCTCAGCGTACTTTGTGCAGAGACATAATTTTTAAGGAAAAACTCCGATATGTTGCTCATTATCATCAGACAAGCAAGTAGTTTCAATACAGCATCTTATAGAGGAGCCCGGTGTGGATCAGACGTATATGTAGTAAAAACGAAAAGTTTTTACGATGGAAGAGTGCAAAGAATGATATTAAGAACACTAAAACGAATTGTGCTAAGAAAGCTCAAAATCTACACTTCAATATTGACAGTCTAGAACAGGGGCGGGCAAACGTTGCACGCGGCTCATGAGCACACAGCGCTGCACGTGTGCTGCTCGCGTGCAATCGTCGAACGGAGCAGTGGCGACAGCCGGCAGGTTGCCGCAGTGTAGTTCCAGGCTAAGCTGCGGACGTTGAAGCGAAACCACCACTACGTAGTGAATTTCAGTAACCGGAAAATGCAGAGTGAATCAAGGAAACGGAGAATTGGAGATTTGCTATCTTTTAAAAAGGAATGGGAGAAACATTTTTTCTCTGTGCAAAAACGTGAAAATTGGAAATGTATAATATGTGACAGTATTCTCGCTGGTCAGCGGAAGTTTAATATTGAACGCCATTATAATAAATTTCAGTATGTTGCCGTTCTTAGTGCAATAAAAGAGGAATTTCTCAAGCGATTTGGGGATATATCTTACTTATCCCATGGTTTTGAATAGTTCTCGAGACAATCTGCTGTTTCTGTAGATGATATTCATCCCAGTTTGCAAATGGAATTAATAGGTCTACAGCGTAATTCTCGTCTGAGAGACAGGTTCCTTTTGGCAAAACGTGTGATAGATTTTTATCACGACTTTCCACAGCAAGTTTCCTCGTCTCCATCGTGAAGCGGCGAAGATAATGTCAATGTTTGGCTCGACATACGTTTGTGAGAGATTTTTTTCTGTTATGAAAATTAATAAGTCTCGGTTCAGAGCAAACATCAGCAATGAAAATTTGCGTAACTGTTTGCGTTTGTCTGTATGTAGAAATTTTGTTCCAGACATTAAACGTATTGTAAACTCCACCTGTGATAATTAAATAAAACGTATCGTAGGTAATAGGTACTCTTTCAAACGATGATTACTTTCAAGCACTCCTACTACCCTTATTCCTTCATTCAATAAAGCAGGCCAGGAAACAAAACGCATTACAGAGGAAGAAGCGGAGAGACGGTATGGTGGGGAGGGGAGAGAAGCGGGTGGCCAGCTTGCCCCTGTGTGCACGCAGAACACCTGTTAACTGCACACGTGCATGTGCACCGCACACGTGCAGAATTCCTGCCCACCCCTGGTCTAGAAGATGAAAGTATATGAACGTTCTTATCTGCAGGAATGGAAAGGACATTTGAAGAATCATTTGAAGGAAGTACAGAGGAAATATGTGGGTACAAATAAATCAGTGTTACAAATATAGCAACAGAGATGCTGGGCATAAGGTGAAACAATCACAGCCGTCCAGCACAATGGTGGTCGGAGGAAACACAAGTGGTGGTTCAAGAAAGGAGGAACGCATTCGATCAGTGGTTGTATGACAAATCGGAAGCAACAAGAACAATTTTACAGGGAAGGGAACGATGAAAAATAAGGAAAGCAAAGAATGAAGGATGAGAAAGGACATGTGCCAATGTCAAAAGTTAAAAGTAAAATGTGAACTGGGGGAGCAAAAGAAACATGATCAGTACTAAAAGGGCTTCTAGAAGAGACGAAATCTTCAACTGATAATTAAAAGGAATGGGAAGAATATTTCCGAAAATTATTAAATAAAGATAGAGAATAGTATCTGGAACAAGGAACAGTGGAAAGAAAAGAACAGAAAGGGAAGGAGATCCAAATTTTAGAAAGCGAGGTAAGTAAGATTTTAAGAACAGGGAAGAATGGTAAATAACCTGGACCAGGTAATATATGTCTGGAGTTCTTTAAATATGGTGGTGAAAAAATTGTGAAACTAATAACACGATTATTTACTAAAATGTTACAAGGAGATTTAGCACCAGAGGAAATGAAGCTAGGATATACATTAATACCAAATTTAAGGATGGGTATCGCAAAAGCTGCTCGAACTATCCAGGAATTTGTGTTATAAGCACATTAACGAGAAAATTTAGCAAAATAATTAACAACAAGTGGGATATAAATTTTAAAGCCCAGGAAGAACAATGTGGTTTCACAGATGGTAGATTATGCGTAGACCATACTTTCTTATTAGGACAGATCTTAGAGAAACATGGGGCAAAATCAAAAAAACATAGTATTAATTTTCATAGGTTTAGAAAAAGCATATGATGCTCTCCCGAGAAAACTACTTTGAAGAGCATTACACACTGGCGAACGTAAACGGTATTTTAATTAAAATAATGCAAGAAGTGTATGCACTGGTAGAAAAATTTACAACAAAACAGCGTCTGTTACAATACTGCCCCATGTCACCAACAGTATTTAAAATTTGTATAGACATTGTTATTAAGACATAGTATAGTAAATGCAATCGTATGGAGCTAGAAATTAAAGATATTCTGATGATAAAGTGGTTACAGCACAAGAAGAGGAGGATTCAAATTATAAGTGTAATCAGTTACCAATGGAACACAGAAATTGGGGATTGAAGACTAATTATCAGAAAGCAGAATCCTCACGAATGATCCAGATGATTTACACAGAGAAGAAAAGAGAATTAAGAAGGTGAGTACCATCCCTTATTTGGAATCCATTTTAGAGATGGAGGGAAAATCAGAGGTAGAAGTTAATAAAATAATTAGCAGTGGAAGGAATGTCATTGGGATGATCAACTCAACCTTATGGAGGTGAAATAAAATAGCCCGAAGCAAAAGAAAAATATATAAATCGATACCAGAGAGCATAGTTGTTTGTGGAGTGGAGACATGGCCCACTAATCTGAAATACATAAAAAGCTGTAAGCAGTGGAAACAGACTTCTGGAGAAGATCGGCAAGAATTTCTAGAAAAGGGCAAATAAGAAACGACGAAATAATAAAGAGAATGGACGTAAGAGAAAGAATACATGAGTTGATAGATAGAAACAAGTTACAATGGTGCAGGCATGTAAGGAGACTGAAGGAAACCGGAATACTGAATATGATACTGGAATGGGAACCGGGGGGAATGAAGAGAAGATGACGCCTTATGACCATCTGCTCCAAAATGTACAGTTAACAATTAAAAGATTTGGCGCAGAAGAAAAAGATAGACAAGTTCGTAACACCTGGAGGGACATCTTGAGGAAATAAATTATGGTCTTATCTAACAGATGTAATAATTTCCGGGTACTTTCTATGTTGAAGGAAAACATTTGTACAGAGGAAAATATAAATAAATAAGTTAACCAATCAGACAGCTCCGAGCATAAATTCAAATGGCCCGCCAGATACAATCATTTTCAGTTGTTCTCATCGCGTAGAATCTATCACACGAGACTGCTCAGCCTTTGGCTCGGTACGATTCTTACTGCCATTCCACTTCCAGTTTTTGTCTTACTCACTTGTTCAATCTTAGGAAGCCAAACAAAGTACACGCTGGCGACACCGTCTCTATCGGGCTGCTTGGATTCGCGAGTGGAACGGCTTGATTGGCTAACACCAGTGCCATTTAACTCGAAAACGGTGCAACGTAACGAGTTTCTTTCCTGAACAGTTACGACTCAGCACAACGTAGCCTACAACACTCTAACAAGCTTTTTAAACTGTTTCTGACCACCCTGTAGAATGAGCACGACGTCGAGGGGAGTTTAAAGCCTAACCTTACTTCTTTCCTTGGAATACATACGCCTACATTTCGTGGGCGGTGTTCCAGTAACTGGAACACTTGGGCACTAAAACAAACTCTTGGAGCTTCTTAGTACTCTCTCAGCATCTACCAAATACGCAAATGCGATCTGAATGTGCTTTTAGACTACTGCCTTCAGGGAAATGGATATAGTACAACACGACGTCTGCCATGTTGGTAATGAAGGGATGCGACTACTGGTGCCGCTAATTAGCTACAGTTACGGATCACAACACTCTTTGACAAGCTTCCACGGGGAATTATCCAACTATTACCACATTGCGCAGCATCAATTTCGGTAAAGGTGCAATTCAGTACACGCTTCAACACCACTAGCTGTAGTAATCTCCAAGTCGTCGGTAGACTTGCAATCGGTCGCTCGGGGGCGTCTTCTGACGATGTGTACACATGAGGCGCCCCTACTGAAAGTACGCAAGTGGAACAGAGACGAATGACAAATCGTTCTAACGACGATACGGCCCACAAGTCGGCGTGTCCTCTGGCACAAGAAGCTTTCACAAAATCTACATTATTGTGGCCTAGCGCTAGGAAACGAGTAGCTCGGCAAAGCTGGTTTCCTGTTCACGTGCTTCTGCCGAGAACATGGCGACAAACGACGCTGATGACTGAGCAGCGAAAGCTGCCAACCAGGAAAACGTCGCCGAAATGGTTCAAATGCCTCTAACCACTATAGGATTTAACATCTGAGGTCATCAGTTCGCTAGACTTAGAACTACTTAAAACTAATTAACCTAAGGACATCACACACATCCAAGCCCGAGGCAGGATTCGAACATGAGACCGTAGCAGCAACGCGGTTCCGAACTGAAGCGCCTTCAACCGCTCGGCCATAGGGGCTGGCAAAACGCCGCCGTTCAATAAGAAGTCTCCACAGGGGCTGAACTGTCATGGGCCACAAGCGGGTGGTGGCAAAATGGCACATACAGCGATAGGAAATTGTACACAGCTAGACCGACGCGTCGACAATGGCTCACTTCGCGAGTCCGCCGCTTACGTCGTCCTTGGTTCGTTTGTTACGGTCTTTTCGTGGGGATACAATCTTTGTCTCAGCGAGTCTGACACTTACGTCCTCTTCGACTGGTTTGTTATGGTCTTTCCGTGAAGACGAAACCTTTATCACAGCCAGTCTCCTAAGTATTTATGTTCTCCTTCATTCATTTATTGTGGGTCTACCACGAGAATGCATTGTTTGTTTCAGCGTGTCTGCTGCTTATCTTTTCAGTGATTCTTTTCCAATGGACTTTTCGAAATAAGGCTAATTGTCACATCGAGTCTGCTGGCTATGCGACATAGCTGCAATAAAACTTGCAGCGATGGTTCAAATGGATCTAAGCACTATGGCAATTTACATCTGAGGTCATCAGTCCCGTAGACTTAGAACTACTTAAAACTAATTAACCTAAGGTCATCACACACATCCATGCCCGAGGCAGGATTCGAACCTGCGACCGTAGCAGTCCCGCGGTTCCGGACTGCAGCGCCAGAACCGCTAGACCACCGCGGCCGGCTATAGAACACTCAGAAATAAATTTTTATGTACATGAAACATTCACAGAACTGAGTTGAACCGATTCTTCAATCACATTAGGCCAACATACGGTAATTTGGTGCAGTCGGAAAGTAGTAAGCTATAAATGTCCTCCTTGATTCTTTTATAATACACTATTCCACTTCAAACGTAGCAGAATTCCTCCATATCGTCTAATGAATGGTACCAACATTTAACGTCAAATTTGACACAAACCTCTTTTCTTCTGCTCTTCAGTGTTTTCGTCGGTCTATAGTTTCCACGGTATTCCATCCATATTCTGAACTCACCTGCCTGCTCACACCACTCAGAGTGACTGAATGAATAATGTTTAGTTGTAAAAGACTTACAGTAAACTCCCGAATATACTGGTTAATGCCCCAGTAACTGAAAAATACAGATAGTGGTATATAGACATGTTTTTACTGGAAAGCGCTGTTAACTCCATTTACCGAACACGCACAACATTTCATTTGGAGTCCCACTGCGCTGTTTGCGCGTTTCTCTCCGGTAATTGAAAATGTATCCACAAAATTACTCTTAAAACACGTAATTCAGGTCACTTCTTTTCAGTTCATTTTCGGGAAATAATCGTACAGATTTTTTCTGTTGCTCCGTTTAAATCATTTTATTCCTGCCAACGGTTCTCAATTTTGGAGAGTTAAAACAACAGTATAGTGAAACGAGTTTTATCCTCCATAATCTAATAACATATCAACGCATTTCTGTGCCTCGGAGTGCTTCTGACGGGTTTCTGCGTCGCTTCATCTTCACTCTTTTCCTCTGCCGCCCTCATTTTCCTCGCTTTGTAACTTAGCTGATCAGATCCTTTTCTTACATTTAACTTAAATTTATCTGTGTTATACGAATGTTATCTGAGGGCTGCGACTGGATTAAAATGTTTATTAAATAACAAATACTGCAAATGTCACTGCCTTTCGGCAGCATGCTGCCATCATTAGTTGCACTTACAGTAACTTTTGCATTGAAATTAATATGAAGTGAGATTATTTTCCTTTGCTAGATTTGTCATTGAGGTTATGTGTCGAAAATACACACTGTTACTGCGCTATGTGTGCCAGACAAATATGTGTATTTTTCGACTCATAACGTCACTGGTACAGACAGAAAAGAAAACTAACTTCACTTCTTGTTAACTACAATGTGAAACCAACTTTAAATGCTCCTTATGATGGCAGCACGCTGTCGAAACGCTTAGTGCTAATAATATATTAGTAACAAGTGACTGTTGCAGTATATATGATTTCATAAAAAAATTCTTACCTTTCGTCATCACAATCCAATTCTCCTCATCCCAAGCCGAACACTTGAATTTTTCTCAAAGTTTGGCAACTCATTTATATACTGTGGCGAGTTATTCGTTGTTGAGGAAAGAAAGAAATTTTCCTCAGTGGAACGACGTATCAATTATCTATGCTACTGACGAAACATGTTAATGTATCTTAAGAAGCTGATGCCCCCAACTAGTAAATATTTGAAAACCGTCTTGATTTATCACCGACAACTACTGATAAAATTTCTTTATTGGGCTACAAACATCAGGTTTCTGTATACCAAGGCACAGAACATATAAAGAGCATTATCAGGCAGGTCTCTCATTATCCCATTGGATGATGTACATGTTTAAAGAAAATCTCGCATAGTTAAATGTCACATACTCACATAAAACCTTCACACCATATGGGAGCGATGTGTCTTGTGACATTGATGACATACTTGTAATGTAATTAAGTCCTTAAATACTCTCAACCTACTTTGTAGAGGTTCACCAGGTTATTATTTCCCTTAAACAATTAGAACCTGAATTTATCGCAGTTTCATTTTATATGGAGCAAGCGACATGACAAACTTCAAACCTACATTCTTGATGTCATACTTACGTTTTACTAAAATACAGTTTATTGCTAAAAGGATGCTGAGGCATAAAAACAATGTGGGTAGTAAATGTGGATATAGATTGTTTCACACAGATGTATGTGCATACATACAGGGTGACAGTTACTGAACTACATGAAATAAAATCGTCATAAAGTTTGAACGGTTTGCATTAGGACGTTCAAACTGCACGATTGGTCGCGGGGCATGATGGGAATTACAGTTTAGATTAGCGACGAAACCCACTATCATTTGGATGAGTTACTCAATAAGTAAAATTGACGCATTTGCGGAACTGAAAATCCGCATTTCGCGATCGAGAAGTTACTTCACCCTCAACTGGTGACTTTGTGGTGTGCAATGTCTAGTCACGAAATAATCGGTGCGATATTTCTTGATGGCACGGTGACCACCGAACGGTACGTGAAGGTTTTGGAAGATGATTTCCTTATCATTTTCCAAAGTGACCTTGATATCGACGAGATGTGGTTCATACAAGACGGAACTCGACCCTTTCGAAGCAGAAGAGTGATGTCCTTGAGGAGCACTTTGGGGACCGCATTCTGGCTCTGGAGTATCTAGAGGCCTCTGCCGTGTGCCTCGATTGGCCGCCGCATTCTCGGGATCGGAACACAAAAAAAAGTTCCAAATGGCTCCGAGCACTATGGGACATCTGAGGTCATCAGTCCCCTAGACCTTAGAACTACTTAAACCTAAATAACCTAAGGACATCACACACATCCATGCCCGAGGCAGGAATCGAACCTGCGAACGTAGCAGCAGCGTGTTTATGGACTGAAGCGCCTAGAACCGCTCGGCACAACGGCTGGCGATCTGAACATATGCAACTCCTTTCTGTGGGGCTATATGAAAGGCAAGGTGTACAGTAATAACCACAAAACCAATTCCGAGTTGAAAGTAGCCATTCAGGAGCCCATCGACAGCATCGATGTTCCTACACTTCAGCAGGTCATGCAGAATTTCGCTACCCGTCTGCGCCACATCATCGTCGATTGTGGCAGGCATATCGAACATGTCATAATGTATATCTGAATATCTGTAGTGACGTTTACATGTTGAATATGGTATGTGCATGCAGTAGTCTGTAAGTAATTTTGTTTTTTTGAGTTCAGTAATTGTCACCTTGCTTAAGTCGTTACTTTCGTGCATTGTACTATTATCGGCGCAATTTTTCTTGCCAAACACATAATTTGCTCGGCGCAATTTTTCTTGCCAAACACATTATTTTCTGTTGCATACGATGCATAGAAAGTTAAATTTTTCTGGTTGTTACTATTCTCACAGAAACATATTATACATGAAGTAGGATAGCTGTCACTGGAGTGATACCGGAACTATCGATGTAGGCAGACCTCTGGACCATCTGTGTTTCAACCAGTAAACAATTGGCAGCTGTGCAATTGGCAGTATGTAGAATGCCTCCGTCATAGAGTTAATGCTGGCTTTGAATATAATATGCATGAGTGCACTGTTTGGTACATTATTCCATTTGACGGTGTAATTTTATTACTATTTCACAACAAGTAACTCTGTATAAATGTGATGTATCTATATTTTTCGTCATATCCTTAGATATACTGCGTAATATTACACTACTGGCCGTTAAAATTGCAACACAACGAAGATGACGTGCTACAGACGCGAAATTTAACCGACAGGAAGAAGATTGCAAATGATTAGCTTTTCAGAGCATTCACACAAGGTTGGCGCCGGTGGCGACACCTACAACGTGCTGACATGAGGAAAGTTTCCAACCGAATTCTCATACACAAACAGCAGTTAACTGGCGTTGCCTGGTGAAACGTTGTTGTGATGCCTCGTGTAAGGAGGAGAAATGCGTACCATCACGTTTCCGACTTTGATAAATGTCGGACTGTAGCCTATCGCGATTGCGGTTTATCGTATCGCGACATTGCTGCTCGCATTGGTCGAGATCCAATGACTGTTAGCAGAACATGGAATCGGTGGGTTCTGGAGGGTAATACGGAACGCCATGCTGGATCCCAACGGCCTCGTATCACTGGCAGTCGAGGTGACAGGCATTTTATCCGCCTGGCTGTAACGGATCGTGTAGCCAAGTATCGATCCCTGAGTCAACAGATGGGGACGTTTGCAAGACAACAACCATCTGCACAAACATTTCGACGACGTTTGCAGCAGCATGGACTAGAGGTGAGTGGGGGAAATACACGCACCTAAGGAAAAATCGATGTGAGCTATTCGTTACGTCATTAAAACCTATGAAAATAAGTACATACCATACAATGGACAGTTCTCCACATATTCCGATCGTTTGTAAATAGTTATAAACAGTACCTTAATTTTGCACATTAAAATAAAAAAAGTGCAAATGCGTAGTATTCCCCACCCCTGAGGGCAATGACACGCACTGAGGACAATGACACGCAATAACACGTAAAACAAACAAACCATAGAAATGTACAATACTTCCTATTTTTATTTGCTAATTAGTTATTACAAATAGTAATCAGTATATTTAAGAATGAAATAATGTAATTCTACAAACATCTCTTATAATTTTCGTTTTTTACATTTTTAGCGATGTGAAAAGAGTTCATTTTCTCATACAGCAAAGATGTAACTTTTTGGAGTGTTCCTTCCACTACATTCTTCATGACTCCATCTGCTACAAGAAATACATCGACACCATAGTTCTACATCTTTTCCAAACTTTTCCCAAACTAAACAGACATCTTCTGAAATTGCCAACGGATTAATATCATCCATTTCATCGTCATCACAAATGTTCTGCAAGTCCAGATTTAGGTCATCCTCGCTGCTACTCTCACTTTCTTGGTGGTGTTTCTTTTTGTATGTCTGTTTCTTCTTCGAAACTTTTTTAAGTTGCAGAATTCTGTACTTATCTGCTTTATCCTTAAAATTTCTTTTCTTTTTTTTTTTTTCGCCGGCCGCTGGTGGCCGAGCGGTTCTGGCGTTTCAGTCTGGAACCGCGCGACCGCTACGGTCGCACGTTCGAATCCTGCCTCGGGCATGGATGTGTGTGTTGTCCTTAGGTTGGTTAGGTTTAGGTAGTTCTAAGTTCTAGGGGACTTATGACCTCAGCAGTTGAGTCCCATAGTGCTCAGAGCCATTTGAACCATTTTTTTATTGATAACTCCGTTAGCAGTTTATTCTTCTCTGGAGTTTCTGTAAGGGCCACTGACTTTCCCTTAGGCTTCCCTTGGCTTGTTTCGTCTTAGGAAGAACTTGTTTTTGTTTTGGAACAGGAGATATGTCAAATACACTAACGTGCTTGACACATGCACTTTTAGTTGATGTTGTTGTGACCTCTTCTAGGCCTACTAGAAGTGGAACATCTGCTGAAGATCCAGGATTCTGTTCTTGACTCCTTTTGGAGATATGTGGCTCGTTTGTAGATGGAACCACCTCATTTCCATTTGTTGCATTCGGAACCTCTTCGTCTTCAAGGGAAACATCTCTGAAGACCTCATATTGTTGTATATCGTCATGTTCAAATTTGTTTGGATTGGAAGGGCAAATCCCACATGCCTTAAACCCTGACTGCCCTTTGTCCATGGTAGCGACCTTAATATATGCCTTATTAAAAAGTTATGCTAACTCATATGATGTAACTTTTTGATACACCTGTGACTTCATTAACATGTCACATTCACGATTGAAGGCTGATTTCAAAGAAGAGAAGAATGTAACATGTAGTGGTTGAAACTCGTGAGAAGTGTGTGGAGGTAGGGTTACCATGACAATAGAATGCTTTTTGTTGTGTCGATTCCCTAAGGTCTCGACACAATGAGTGGCTAGGTGCACGCGAAACTAACGCAGACGGGCGTAAATTCTGAAACAGGAGACTGGATGAAAACTATAAAGAAAAGAAGAGAGATTTTAATATACTTAACTTTAATGTAGTCTTGTTCTTGTTGAAATACATCTCTTGCATAGTAGTAAGCAATTAGCAATGATACACATGGCGCCTTGCTAGGTAGTAGCGATGGACTAGCTGAAGGCTATTTAATCTGTCTCTCGGCAAATGAGAGGAAGACGTGATACGTCTTGTCGCAAGCTATGTCGTCCGTACAACTGGGGCGAGGTCATGTCCGTGTCTTGTGACCTGCCCTGTGGTGGCGCTACGTTTGCGAATACACAGTGGCGACACGCGGGTCCGACATGTACTACAGGACCGCGGCCGATTTAAGTTACCACCTAGCAAGTGTGGTGTCTAGCGGTGACACCACATTCCTCCCCCGCAAATCGGCGAACGGTCGTGAGATAAGGCTTCCGCCCGCCGTGGGGAGGACCCCATGTTGACGTATGCGATGAGGTGGGGAGCCTAACAACAGGCGAGGCTGTGCCACCCGCACCCGGCCATTCGGTCCGAGGGGAGCTAGGAAACGCCTGCAAACCTAGTCCAGGGTGCACGTCAACATGAGGTGTTTGCGCACGTAATGATATAAGAGGAGCCGCGGGGTCGACCTCCATGTGGTCGGAGCACCCGACGGGCGAAGACGACATCTGGTCCGGAGCGGGCAAGAGGTCCATGGCGGAGGACGGCTGGTCACGGGAAGCAAGCGGCGGCGCGTGACCCAGGGAGGCGCGAGGCGGCTGCAGCGAAGCGTCCGCTGCTGGCGGCGCCGGCGGCGGCTGCGGCGGCGCGACGCCATGAGGCAAAATGGAAGGCATCGTCGGTAACACCTGGGGATGAGGCGAGCCAGTAGATGGGTCCCCAAGGCGCTGACCTGACGGCTCCGTCGCTGAAAGCAGACGGGGAGCGGCAGAACCCAGGCGACGACAGAGGCGCAGCTGATTGAGATGCCGACGCACCTCACCAGAGGCCCCCAAAACCAAATACATCGCGCGGCCGAGGCAGCGAAGAATGCGCCCTGCGAGCCAACGCTGTGAACCGCGATAGTTGCGATAATAGACAACGTCGCCAGGAGCAAAAGCAGGAGACTGCCGCTGCACAGGAACCTGATGTGGCGGATGCAGCAAAGACATCAGAGTTCGATGAGGACGACCATGGAGCAACTCAGCCGGCGAGCGACCATCGCGGGGCTGAGAGCGATATGAGGACAAAAAGAGCAACAAAGCGTCCTCCCGAGAATGCGACTCTTTCAACTTCAACATCTGTGACTTGAAAGTCCGGACCAATCGTTCAGCGGCACCGTTTGACTGAGGCGAAAACGGCGCGGATGTCAGATGTTGAATACCATTGGCCCTGCAGAACGACTGAAATTCTGCGGACATGAATTGTGGGCCATTGTCGGAAACAATAGTCTGCGGAAGACCTTCAATGCAAAAGATAGCAGACAAGGCTTGGATTGTGGCAGAAGACGTCGTGGAAGACATCCGGACAACAAAAGGAAAATTACTGAAAGCATCGACCACAACCAACCATCGAGCATTCCAGAATGGACCAGCAAAATCGATGTGCAAGCGTTGCCAAGGGGAAGTGGCTTTCGGCCATGCAAAGAATTTCCGCGGCGGTGCGGATTGTTGTTCGGCACACGCCACGCAAGAGGAGCACATATTCGTAATCGCAGCATCGATTCCGAACCAAGTACAGTGCTGTCGAGCAAGTTGTTTCGTTCGCACTATACCCCAATGTCCTTGGTGAAGAAGCTTTAAGACAGAGGACTGTAACGAACGTAGGACCACGACTCGGGATTGATCATTAGCGGAACGCAACAACAAAACACCACGTCGTACAAAAAGTCTCTCCTTGTGAGCAAAAAAACGGCGAACCAAAGGATCCTCGATCCGTGACTTTGACAAGGGCCATTGCGTAGCAACAAAACGCAAAACGGGAGCAAGGACAGGGTCAGCAGCTGTGGCAGTAGCTACACGACGAAAATCAATCGGAAACGATGCGACCACGTCATCGGCTTCCGAATCAATGAACATGCAAGCAAGTTCGGAAGAATCGAAGGCCTTATCCTCAGCAACAGGCAAACGGGACAACGCATCAGCGTTGCCGTGCTTAGCAGTGGACCGATACAAGATATCGTAGCGGTACTGCGAGAGAAAAAGAGACCAGCGAATGAATTTCTGCGCTGTACGAGGAGGTACAGGCTTGTTCGGATGAAAAAGCGATGTCAAAGGTTTGTGGTCCGTGATGATTGTAAAGTGACGACCATACAAGAAGTCATGGAACTTGGTAACACCAAACACGAGAGCTAAAGCTTCTTTCTCTATTTGTGAATAATTTCTTTGCGCAGATGAGAGCAATTTTGACGCAAAGGCAATAGGGCGATCATGCGAACCATCTTTGTGCGCAAGCACAGCACCGATCCCGAAATCCGATGCATCGACCATCAACAAAAGGGGTTTTCGGGGATCGAATGGCGTAAGGCAAGTATTTGATAGTAACGCCGATTTCAACTGGCGAAAGGCGCGTTCGCATTCCGTCGTCCAGACGAACGGAACACCTTTACGGCGTAAGCGATGAAGCGGAGCTGAAATGGAAGAAGCATTGCGCACAAATCGATGATAATAATTTACCTTACCCAGCACACTCTGTAGCTGTTTTAAGTTCTGCGGTGACGGCAAGTCCTGAACGGCACGAAGGTGCTCTGGACTCGGATGTATACCTTGGGCGTTAAGGACATGGCCCAGGTACGGTAAGTCACGAGCAAAAAACACACATTTGTCCTTCCTCAAGCGAAGACCATTCTGACGCAAGACCTGAAAGAAGGTCCGGAGATTCTGCAAATGTTCGGCTTCTGTCTTTCCTGAGATCACAATATCGTCCAGATAGTTCGCAGCAGTAGGGACCGACGCACAAATAGTTTGTAATTATTGCTGAAATAAAGCAGGGGCGGATGCACACCCGAATGGCAGTCTTTTGAAGCGATACAAGCCAAGATGCGTGTTAACCACTAAGACGCGCTGGGATTCTTCGTCCACAGGTAGTTGCAAGTACGCATCTGCTAGGTCCAATTTTGAAAAATATTTTCCCGGGCACAGTTTGTCAAAAAGATCTTCCGGGCGGGGCAAAGGAAAAGTAGCAGTCACAAGTTGTGGATTCACAGTGGCCTTGAAGTCCACGCAAAGTCTCAGTTTTCCGGAAGGTTTTGGCAAAATGACTAAGGGTGAGGCCCAGAGAGAAGCCTGCACACGTTCAATTACACCTTGAGATTCTAATTCGGCTAATGTTTTTGCGACCTCATCACGCAATGCGTGGGGAACATTGCGCGCTCTGAAAAATTTTGGTTGCGCGTTGTCTTTCAGTTCCAAATGCGCTTCATAGTTCTTAGCGCAACCAAGGCCCGGTGCAAAAATGTCTGCAAATTCGTCACAAAGACTAGAAACACTGGCGGAAGGCACAGTCTGATTCACTGATAGGACCTGATTTACAATAGACAAATTAAACAATTGAAACAAATCTAAACCAAACAAGTTCACTGCACTAGAGGAACGAAGAACATAAAATGACACAAGTTTTGTCTGTCCCTTGTATGTGGCAAGAAGGCTGCACTGTCCTAACACAGGTATATGCTGTCCTGAGTAACTAGTTAACGTAACATTTGCGGCACGCAATGGCGGGGCGCCCAGTGGTTTGTACGTGTCGTGATTGAGCAATGAAACAGCAGCTCCGGTATCGAGCTGGAATGGGATCACTTTTCCTACAAAGTCTAAGTCCACAAAAAGTTTATTGTCTTGTTGACGACAAGAGCGACTGTCTCGTGCAATTTGAACGGAGACAGGTACAGAAGCACTTGCGACTTTACGGGATTTCCGGCGACGTCGACGCACACTTTGGGTGGGACGAACACAGTCACTGTTAGCTAAAGTGTCACTGGACGGGTGGGCATGAACTACATGAATGTCCATGGGCGAAGGTCCACGAGCCTGATTGTCCTGGGTTCGATTCCGGCGCGAAGCAAAGGGCCTGGAATTGGTGTGATTGTCTGACCGAAGCTTTTTCTGGCAAACACTTTGTACATGTCCTTTCTTTTGACAGTAAAAGCAAATAGCTTGGCGTGACGGGCAATGTTCACGCGAATGTCTAGTGGCACACCGCGGGCAAGATTTCACTGCATTTGCTTGCTTACGCGGCGCACGTGGTTGCAAGCTAGGCTGCCGCTGCGAAGTCGGGCGCGAGGGCCGCTTAGCGTCCCGTGCAGCGGGCCCGGCGGGCCGATTAATGTGACACACTGCTGGCGAAGTTTCAAATGATGCCTGAGCAAAGTCAAGTGTGTCTTGCCTGTCCAATATGTCTATCACTTGTTGCAGGGAGGGATTAACTAGCTTCAAAATCTGTTCCCTTATGCGAACATCAGAAACGTTCTGTGCAATTGCATCACGCACCATAGTATCTGAATATGGGAGGCCACATTCACAGGCAAACGCGCAGTCTCTAGTAAGTCCTTGCAAAGTTGCTACCCACTCCCTGTTAGTCTGACCGGCCGTACGTTTTGTACGAAAAAACGTATACCGTTTGGCAACTACATTTACTGTTTCTTTGAAATAGGCATCTAAAGCCGACAAAATTTCCTCGTAGGACAGAGTTGCGACGTCGCGTCGGGGAAACAATTTCACTATCACCCGGTAGGTAGACACACCGACACAAGAAAGCAAAAACGGCTGCCGCTCTTTACCTTGAATTCCATAAGCAGTGAGGTGGAAGTTGAACTGATCGGCCCACTCAGTCCAGCTTTCGGTTGTGGCCTCGAAGGGCCTAAATGGCGGTGCGACAGCGTTGTGTGGCTGCGGTAGCGATGAAGCGGCTGCCGCCGCATCGGTTTGCAGCGCACGTTGACCCTGGACGAGCTGTCCAAGGGCTTCCAATAACGCCTGCGTCTGCTGATTCTGCAAGCGAAAAAATTCGGACAGTACATCTGGAGAATGCGGCGAAGCCATGACACAAGCAATTTAGAGCAAGTATAACACAAAGACTGCAACGTGGGCGCGGCATCCCATCCTCGTCGCCAAAATATTGTTGTGTCGATTCCCTAAGGTCTCGACACAATGAGTGGCTAGGTGCACGCGAAACTAACGCAGACGGGCGTAAATTCTGAAACAGGAGACTGGATGAAAACTATAAAGAAAAGAAGAGAGATTTTAATATACTTAACTTTAATGTAGTCTTGTTCTTGTTGAAATACATCTCTTGCATAGTAGTAAGCAATTAGCAATGATACACATGGCGCCTTGCTAGGTAGTAGCGATGGACTAGCTGAAGGCTATTTAATCTGTCTCTCGGCAAATGAGAGGAAGACGTGATACGTCTTGTCGCAAGCTATGTCGTCCGTACAACTGGGGCGAGGTCATGTCCGTGTCTTGTGACCTGCCCTGTGGTGGCGCTACGTTTGCGAATACACAGTGGCGACACGCGGGTCCGACATGTACTACAGGACCGCGGCCGATTTAAGTTACCACCTAGCAAGTGTGGTGTCTAGCGGTGACACCACACTTTTAAAAAATTCAAAAATATCAAGTGAAATGTAGCTGCTGTGATTATCTAAAATCAGCAGCTTGGGGTCATCAATAGTTGATTTTACATTGTTCTGAAAATGTTGGATCCATTCGAAAAATAATGACTCATTGGACCAGCCATTGACGGAAAAACCATATATTGCTCCAACTGGTCCACCTTTATTTAAGAGATTTGACATCCTCTTCCTGGGGAAGATAAAGATAGGGGGGATGTAGGTACCAGCAGCACTGAAACAACATATCACAGTCACGATTTCACCCTTTCCCAAGACGTGGCCCCACCTATTTGTTTAACACCTTTAGGAGCCAAAATTCTCTTGGGCTTGTGTACAGTATTTATGCCCGCTTCATCGATGTTGAACACTCGCCCCTCTTTAAATTTATATTTTTCAAAGATATATTCTAAATTTTTAAAATATGCATTAACCTCTTCCTCATTAAATGCCTGTATTCTGTTAATGCTAGTTGCTTCGGGTTTTCTCATGCTAATACTTTTTTTTTTTTTAAGTAGAGCAGCTAACCTAGATGACTTATCAAAATTGTTTGCAATGTTGTTAGCCTCTATATACTCAAATGCAATCTTTCGCAGCTGGATGCATGTAATGCCATAGAACAGCTTGGCCATTGTAATAACATGATCCCTTATCTCAGTTCCCTGTTCTGTCGAAAATGTTGGGTTTCTTCCAACTTTTGGACCCTCGGTATTATTAACCTTCATTCTCATTCGCAGAGTAGCTTCATAAATGCCGAAAGCTCTTGACACTTCTCTTATTTTTCCTCCAGATTTGATGGCATCAAGAGCCTTACAAAGTTCCTCTTGTGTCCATTTCGCTTTCTGGGTTTTTTCTTTTATAATATCTACCTTTCTGAAATAAAAAAAAACCTCGTTAGTATTGAAAATATAACCTACAAGGGGAATACCACGCACTTCAACAGCTGCGTGGCATTACCCCACCGTAAGTTCGATGACTAACCTAAGCATAACTCGGCACCTAATTCAAATAGCGGGACAAATCTACAATTAAAATAAATGTTTCATCTATGGTTAGTAGTTGATACGCAAGAATTACATTAAAGCAACTTATAGTAGCACTTACCTTGCAAAATATAGCTGACCAAAATTACATGAGACACGCCGAAAATAAACAATACTTCACTGCTCCAACAATGCCACTGGAAAATGGCTGGCCAAAGCTGCGTAGTAGTAGTTACTGCTGCCGGCAGGGTGTAGCACCAACTGGGAACAGATTGCGCCATTTAAACTGCGTAAATCAGCCTGCGTGGGATTACCCACATGCGTGTAATTTCCCCACCTTCCCCTATCAGCTCGGAGACCATGACTGCATCACAGACAGGAGCGCCTGCTATGGTGTTCTCAATGACGAACCTGGGTGCTCGAATGTCAAAACGTCAGGTTTTAGGATGAAGCCAGGTTCTGTTTACAGCATCATGATGGTCGCATCCGTGTTTGGCGACATCGTGGTGAACGCACATTGGAAGCGTGTATCCGTCATCGCCATACTGGCGTATCACCCGGCCATTGGTTACACGTCTCGGTCACCTCTTTTTCGCACTGACGGCACTTTGAACAGTGGACGTTACATTTGAGATGTGTTACGGCCCGTGGCTCTACCCTTCATTCGATCCCTGCAAAACCCTACATTTCAGCAGGATAATGCACGACCGCATGTTGCAGGTCCTGTACGGACATTTCTGAAAACAGAAAATGTTCGACTGTTTCCCTGGCCAGCACATTCTCCAGATCTCTCACCAATTGAAAAGGTCTGGTCAATGGTGGCCGAGAAACTGGCTCGTCACAATACGCCAGTCACTACTCTTAATGAACTGTGGTTTCGTGTTGAAGCTGCGTGGGCAGCTGTACCTGTACACGCCATCCAAGCTCTGTTTGAGTCAATGTCCAAGCGTACCAAGGCCGTTATTACTGTCAGAGGTGGTTGTTCTGGGTACTGAGTTCTCATGATCTATGCACCCCAATTTCGTGAAAATGTAATCACATGTCAGTTCTAGCATAATATATTTGTCCAATGAATACACGTTTATCATCTTTATTTCTTCTTGGTGTAGCAATTTTAATGGGCAGTAGTGTATATTATTTGTCGCCATTGAGTCTATCACCAAAACAGAAATTTTTGAATTTATCGATGGTTTTTCTGGAAACTTCACAATAAGTTCGATCTAACGAGAAATTTTATGTGTCGGGTTTTGAATGTGCAAGAATGGGCCGTAATGTGCTTCAGAAATTCCGTGTCAGAAAGTCTTCGGAAGAGACCCGAGCAGCAGTCGTCATCTAGCAACCTGTTCGGGTGGTTGACACACTCCATTTCTCAGCGAATGCTGGGAACCAGGCTGTGGGGGAGGGGGTTTCCCGGTCCCGCCATATCGCAACCGGCAGGCGTCCCCTGGCGCGCACGTCGCAGCGGAACAGGAGACGAGGCGAGTTCTGCCGCTTCCCCCCCCCCCTCCCCCTTTTCCCCTTCTCACGGCTGCTAAGGTTGCCGGCACTGGCGGCTAATGCAAGTTTTGTGTCCCCTCGGGGAATCCCCTGCTCCCGGCTGTAACAGCACATGTCCCAGCTCAGGGCCGCCCTCCGCCGGCCCCTTGTCGGCAAATCTCATCACGGCCTCCGCGGCGCTTCCGCCGCCTCGAGCCGACCTGAGAGATCCGCGTCCAGAACGAGGCAATTCGGGCCGCACTTGGCGGAGAGTTGAGCGGAATCTCCGCTTGAACGGCCTGCGTGGCTGGATCTCGTGTTAACGGCTGGGTGGTTTTGTTATCGTTCGAGTCGCTGCGTTCCATAGCAGTATCGCAAAGACATATGCGTTAGAATTTCAGTGCGAGTGATAAGGAAGCGTACGAGTGGTATGGTAGGCGCAAATTTTTAACTGTCACCTCGATAAAATTAAGTTTTTGCTTTGCTCATAGTCAGTCTTCTGAGGGGATTGAAGCGGTCCGTCACGAACTGCTCTCATGTGCCAACCTCCTTAGCACTTGCTCCCAACATCATTAAATATTTTTTGGATATATTCCAGGCTCTGTCTTCAGCTACACTTTCATCTACATCTACAGTGACACACGCCAACCCACCGAATGATGTATGGCGGAGGGTACCTTTCACCACTATTAGTCATTTCCTTTCATTTTCCACTCACACATTGAGCGAGTAAAAAGGACGGTCTGTGGGCTTCCTTACGAACTCTAATCTGTCTTCGCGGTCCTTTTTTCTCGAAATGTACGTTGTTGACAGTAAAGCCCTTCTACATTAAACTGCAAATACACGTTTCCTAAATTTTCTCAATAGTGTTTCGTGAAAAGAACGTGTTTTTCCTCCATGGCTTTTCACTTGAGTTCACATCTCCGGAACACCCGCATAATAAACGAACTTCCCGCTAACAAATACAGCATTACCCCTCTAAAATGCTCCGATGTCTTCCCTTTAACTGACCTCGTGGGGTACGAAAGCATTCGTATAGCACTCAGGAATGGATCGCACAAGTGCTCTATACATGATCCACACTTTCCTAAAATTGTTCCCTGCTACCATTCGTACGTGCTTGTTCCATGTCACATCGCTTTGCAACGTTTCTCATAGGTATTTAATCAACGTGGTTGCGTCAAACAGCACGCCACTAATACTGTATTTGAACATTACAGCACTGTTTTCCCTACACAATGGCGTCAATTTACGTTTTTCTGCAGTTAGAGCCGGTTGTTCTATCATGTCTTACACATTCACAATGCTGTCCCCACTTCTTGTCAATGTTTTCCGCGTGTTCCTCTCCTTGTCGATGCTACATAGAATCACCTCATTCCTTAACTGATCAGTCCACTTAATCTGTAGCATCCTGTTATAATCCCGTTCCTCGCACTTTTCAGTTCAGTCAGTGATTCACTACCGTACAATGCTGCACTGCTGAATTACATCTCAAAAATTTCTTCCTGAATCTGAGGCTCATGTTTGATATTAGTAGACTTTTTTGGCCATGAATGTGCCCTTTGCCTGCACTAGTCTGCGTTTTATGCTCTCCATGCTTCGTCAGTCTTATGTTATTTTGCTTCCTGGGCAAAAGAATTCCTTCACTTTCTGTAACTCATTACTTTCATCTTTCTTTGGTTCTTCCTCAACCACATACTGTACTCATTCTTCTCAGTTAACAGGCCCTCTAATTCTTCGTTGCTTTCACCTGGGAGCAGGATTGTCACGAGTGAATATTCTCATCAATACCCTTTCACTTTAAAGCCACTCTTGAAACTTTCTTTGCTTTTGGCATCGCTTCTTCAATGTGTAGACCGAAACTAGGGGTGAAGACTGAAAGTCTTAGTTATTACTACAAAAAAAATTTTTTCTCTTACATAAATACAGGTTTTTTGTTGTTTATTACATTCTTCTTTGTCGGGTTTTTGCACACAACAGTTTCGCAGCTCATTCAGACGTGTGTGTTGGGGAGGATCGATAACATCTCGCCATTTCCCGTCTTCTGTTTTGCTGTTGCATGATGCGTTCGTCTTTCGTTTTGACAGTGATGGAAGAGTCTTCCATCTCTCTGTGAGTGAAATTTTGTTCATTTTTTTAAGTTGTTCTTTTTTTAAGTTGTTAACTACAGTTTTAGTCGTTGGTGGTCTAAGGGTGGATATTCCCAAGTTTGTAATACTGTGGTGTCAATGGGAGTTGTTCTTTCTCAACAACAGGCCTTATTCCTTGAAACAGCTTCTGGTTACTGATGTTTGTCTCGTCACTTATATGTTTCTTCTCTATTATTGCTTTTTGAATCTGAAAGTTTTCTTGTAGGTGTATGAGATATTTCTTGTTGCTACATCTGACTATTTTCATGTCATTTCTGTTGTGGGAGGGTGGTGGCGTTTACCAACTACAGTGTAACATCTGTGAAGCTCTATACTTAGGACCGACAGGCAGAACTTTTGAAATAAGTTACAAGGGACACAAAAGGGCATCGAAAATGACACCAACCATTAACAATTTGCAGAACACCCTCTGCAAGGAAGCCACCACAATACCTCCAAATTGAAAAATCAATAATAGGGATGAAACACATAATAAATGAGCAGATAAACATCATCAATTAGAGGCTGTTTAAACTAATACAACAAATTGTTGAGAAAAAACAACCCCCCCCCCATACAAACCATAAAATAATATTACAAACTTGGCAGTTTCGCCAACCAGTGCGCGGCAGTATTGCAATAGCTTACATACACACACAAGCTTGGACACACACACACACACACACACACACACACACACACACACGCACGCACGCACGCACGCGCGCGCGCTTCCATCACTATCAAAACAAAATACGAATACATGCTGCAATAGCAAAACAAAACACACGAAATGACGAGAGAACGGTGATCCTCCCCAACACAGAAATGTGAAAGAGCTGCGTGCAGTGAAAGTGCTGTATACAAAATATCAACACAAACACATAGAGTACGACGAAAAATGGAATAATCAACATCAACAAAAATTGCGAATATCTAAAAGAATAAAAACAAACAAAGAAGTAAGAGTAAAACCCATATTTTTACAAAGATGTAAGAGGAAAACACATATTTTTACAGTGACTCCTGAAAATGCTTTAAAATAAAGCGAAACGCGTCTGGTCTTAGTAAGAATTGTATTGCAGTTGCTAAAGACGGAAATTAACCTACACAACTTGTATATGTGCAACTGCGGAACAAAAGGATGAAAAACAACGAAGGCAAGATGTGTTTCATAATATTCGAAAACAGTGTATATTCCAATACAGAATAATCAGAAGATTACTTCTGTCTCGTTTCTTGGATATTGGCATGAGTGGTGCATCTGAAAACTTGTTTAGGTGCGGAAATTTCAGTGAGCAAGTGGTTTTATATACTGTTTAATATGAAACTATTGTATCAGAATACTCTGAAAGGGACCTGACTGGTATAGAATCTGGATGAGACACCTCGCCTGTATTATGTGATTTAAGTTGCTTCGCTACACCGAGGATATCTACTTCTAAGTTACTCATGTTGACAGTTGTTGTACATTCTAATTCTGAAATAATTACCTCGCCTTTTTTGTGAAGGAGTTTTGAGAAACCGCGTTCAGTAACTCTGCTTTACTTGTACTATTATCAATGACATAACCATTTTTATCGTGCGATGAAGGTGCTGACTGCGTTTTGCCGCTGGCATACTTTATTTACGACCAGAATGTCTCTGGGTTTTCTGCCAGATTTCGTGACAGATTTTCGTTGTGGATACTGCTGATAGCGTCTATTACTGAATTTCGCGCTAGATTGCGAGCTTCTGTAAATCTTCGCCAATTTGGGGATTTGCGTTCTTTTAATTGTGATATGCTTTTTTCTTTGCTTCTGCAATATTGCTCTCGTCTCGAATGCGTACTATGAAGGATCCGTATCACCTCTCCTTATTTATTTGTTATACAGCTCTCAATCGCAGTCGATACTATTTCTTTGAAGGTAAACCACATCTAGTCGACGCTTATACAGCCAGATTGGAAGGAGTGGAAACTGTCTCTTAGGAAGTTGTCAATCGAATTTTTATCTGATTTTTTAAAAACAGATGTATTTTGCGTTTATTTTTGGTGGGTTTGGATGTTACGGTATTCAGTCCCACGATAACAGCCTTGTGATCACAGATCTCTGTACCCTTCCTGATGTTCCGTACTTGATCAGAATTAGTTTTCGCTTAGAGGTCAAACATGTTTCCACAACATTTACGCCTCGAGTGGGTTCCTTAAATAATTGTTCAAAATATTTTTCTGAGAAGGGATTCAGTACAATTTCGAACGAGGTTTTATGCCTACCACCGGCTTTAAAGAGGTATTTTTTTTGTCCACATAACAATGGTAAATCGAAGTCACCACCAACTATAATTGTTGAGATTGGGCTACCTTTGTGAAATTAGACTCAAGATTTCATTGAACTGTTCATAAACTGTATCAGCTGACTTAGGGTGCCGGTAAAACGATAAAATTATTAATCTATCCCAGTTGTGAAGTATAACCTCAACCCATGTCCAGCCACTTAGCTGAGTGGACAGTGCGTCTGATGGCCATTCAGTGGAGCCACGTGCGATTCCTGGCTGCAGATTTTCTTCACTTGGGGAATGGATGTTGTGTTGTCTTTATTACTACTTCATCATCATCGACAAACAACACGTGCATTACGGCGTCAAATGTAAAGACTTGCACCTCGGCGGCCGAACTTCTCCAGGTTGGGACGTGCGGCCGTCCATGCCATATGGTCACTTACACGTCTCTACCCACTCAAACTCATAGGAAACATCTGTTTCCATTTCACTATAAGGTAAACTACTTCTGACAGTAATAACCACTCCACCAACAATTGTATTTTATCTATCCTTCTAAAGATTGTCAGGTGTTTTGTACAAAATTCGGCTCAACTTATTTAGGGCTTTCGCCCGATTTTCGTACCTACTGAAACTTCCCCTTTGAATGTAAAGAAGGACTGTGCTGGTAAACTTCTACGATATTTGATACTGAAACAGCTGAGTAAAACTGAACGTACTCAGTTTTCTCTTTACTTATGCTGAACATTTCTAAACTGACAAACAATATTTTAGCGCAACGCAATCTGACTTTTAATAATCCCTGCAAAAGAATAGCCATGACTAACAATAACCCATCATTCATGAATCACTTACCTCACAAAAATCTTCGTTACTCGAGCTACTGGAATACAGCGAGCGCCAATACGGCCAGCTAAATAAACGATTCTAATTACTGAAGGCACTAACTACTGGTAGGCATATAGTTAGCAAATAAAGATTTTGATGGAGAACAAACAATGTATTTACTTTAATAGTATTCAAAAGTCATAATATGTATATGTATACAAATTCGTGACGTCCAGTTTGACAAATTTCCTTTTTCTGACGGACACACGTCCAAATCGTCCCCTCATATTAACATCTCAAAGCTCTGGCATCTCTGTCCCCACATCCACCACTCTGGCGGCTCACCTCCAACTGCCCAACACTACACTAGCGAATAATGCAACAATGAGTCCAAACAGCCACATACTGCACACAACGCAGTGAGCGATTTTAATACAGAGCGCTACGTGGCGTCCCCACATAAAAACCTTAACAGCCTACTTACTCTATGAAGATTAGGACTGCAGTGCTTCCTGTTACCGCTTGGAGCTCTGGTTATTTCCCAACACACCTATGACAGTTCACAACTACAATACAGATGGTAGCTAGACCTACGTGACTTCCTGTGTTCGCCCTGCACCCTTTCGGACTGATGCCTTTGCTATAGTTTTCCGAGACACTCTAACCTCAATACAGCCCAGTACCATCCACAAATCACCTCCTGTACACATATAGTTGCTCCCTGTGTTTGGGTTTTGTCCATACTGTATATTCCTCATTTCCCCCCTATAGCTTACAACTACGTTCCTGAGAATTTGAACATATTGCTCCATTTGGCATTGAAGAATGCTTATACTAGGTTGCAAATTCTATAAACGTGTCTTGATTTCTTTTATGTCTCACTTGCATTATGAAATGCAGGTTATAGAATTAATTTTCTTGTATTCAGGTACTTGTCTGCGGTCTGTGTACACACTGGTGTCTCTACGTTACAGTGCCATATTACTCTAGTAGAAGAGCCAACACAAAACGCTTGAGCTGACTGGTAGAACAATGTATTGTGTGGCAATTCGTCTTCTTTCAGGGGAAATGTCGCTATGAAGTTGATGGAAGTTGTAAATAACCGCTTTCTCCCCATATTTTATCCCTGACACTGTGATAATAACGATAATAAGAATAATAACAATAATAATAGTCTGATTAAATTTCTATTATCCAGATTACATTTACTACAAGCTGATTATGATAAAAATCTCGAAAATTTTGGTTCACAACTCAGCAGCATTAAATGTGAAAAGTGGAGAAAGGTAAAATTCATCTTCACATAGTTTTACTGAGCACTATGACTCATTTAAAAAAATAAAAACTACTTCCTTGATGCCATTAAACAGGAGTAGCATGCCATCCATATATCTCCCCTAATAAACAACTTTCTCAGCCATTTTACCTCTCTCTTAAGCAAAATCTTTTATTTTGCTTTGAGTCTGGTTCAGTAATTTGCGTTTATTTTCGAATATGTCAGCTTGGAGGCATAAAATGTTGTTACTCATAGGTATGCTTTATTTATGTTACCAGCGCCGGATTTAGGGTGGGGCGACTCGGGCGGTCGCCCAGGGCGCCGGGGCCCAAGGGGCGCCACGTACTAAACGCATGTAAAAAAAAAATACAATTTACAATCACCCATTTCGCGAAACTAAAATATTATTCAGTCTCATTCAACATACGTCGCTAATCTCACGAATGCGCGATGAATTCGGGGTAGCAGAAGAGAAATCATGCTGAATGCAATCTTCGTATTGTCTGCAACCATCCATGTTTGACGCGGGCTAGCACGGGCTCTACCAAAGCGCTTCTCTTATTTGTTTCAAGAACTGCAACAAGGAAGAGCCCATGCAGCCGCACCATCTCTCGTTTACAACAGAAACTACCGGTCGCTCCAAATAAAAGAAAATACAGACTGTGAAATATACATTACATTATGATTTTATTAATACGAATGTATTTATATCGAATATTTGTGACTTAATGACTCATGTACATTAATTAATAGATCATGCAATGCGTGCACTGCATTCATAGAGAATTCTCCCCTAACTTACTGAAATAATACAGCGCCACACAATGTTTGTTAGACTGCATATGTTGGCAGCGCTACGATTTGCACCCGCATGTCAGTAATTGTCAGTAAGAGTCGGAGGCAGCGGTCATGTTTTCGTGGCTGAATAATTGTGAGTGAAACGAGTGTCGTGACTGTGTCAACATTTTAATTTTCTGGTAGGTGCGAAAACATTTTTATCTTTCAGTTCAGGTTTTTTTCTAGTTACGTCTACTGATAGGTGAATTTCTTTATTTGTTATAGATCGAATATTGTGGTCGCGAAATAGAGCAGTGTCCAAGCAATAATTTGTCAAATTATTAAATCATGCCAGAAGAGAAGGAAATGATTAAAAAAAAGCTTTCTGGTTCAGAAAATCGGAAAAGAAAAGCTGAAAAAGAAAAAGTTCTTGAAGAAACTAAAAAGCACATGACTATTTATAAGTACCTTAAAGGAAATTCGAAGGCAAATACTTCAGATATTGAATCAAAAGTCCATGTATCAGGAAATATTTCTTCAGACTGTGAACAATTATACACAAAAAATATACAATCACCTATTGAAGGTGATCAAATTGACCAGCGCAGTACATCTTTGCATGAATCCTCTGATATTTCTCCAAGTCAAAATCAACACATGACATCTGTGGTCGATGAAAGTATCAACGTTCTTGCAATAAAAGAATACAATGTTTCTGATGTAGGTACGTGGCCAAAAGTACTTAATACTAGAGATAGAGATCGCATTATAATATGTGGACCCTCACAAGTATGTCTAAATAACTTTCCAAAAGATGAAAATGGGCGTCATTTCCCTTCAACTCATTACACAAGAAAACTATCAAACGAAGAAACTATCAGACGACGGTGGCTAGTTTATTCTGTATCAAATGACAGTGTCTTTTGCTTTTGTTGTCGACTGTTTGATTTAAAGTCAACTACTAATTTGACTACCACTGTGGGTTTCAGAAATTGGAAACATTTAAGTGAAGCTCTGAAACTGCATGAAAATAGTCCTAACCACAAAAAAGCATTTACTCAATGGACTGAAGCTGAAATCAGGTTTAAAGCTGGATTAACTATTGACTAGGAAGAACAAAAGCTAATTTCTAAAGAAAGTTTACGATGGAGCAATGTGCTTCAAAGATTGATGCACATTACTTTGTATTTGGCTGAAAATAATATGGCATTCAGAGGGTTATCAGATAAATTATTTACCCCAAATAATGGAAAATTCTTAGGTCTTGTACAGTTATTGGCAAAGTTTGATCCAATCATGGAAGAGCACGTCAGACTGGCATTGAATGGTGATTTGGCTGACCATTATTGCGGCAAAAATATACAAAATGAATTAATAGAACTCATGGCATCACACGTTATGTCTACAATCGTATCCCGCATAAAGGGTTCAAAGTATTATGCAATCATAGCTGACTGTACTCCAGATATAAGCCACAAAGAACAACTTTCGATAACTTTAAGATGCGCCGACATAACAGAGGATGGCGTAAGTGTAAAAGAACATTTCATCTCATTTCTGCAAATAGATGATACAACCGGTGAAGGCCTCACAGAAAGCATTTTAAAAACATTGAGTGATCTTGACCTTAACATTAATGACTGCAGAGGACAGGGCTACGATAACGGCGCGAACATGAAGGGGAAAAATAAAGGCGTCCAGAACAGAATTAAGAAGTTAAATCCACTAGCTTTTTTTGTGCCATGTGGATGCCATAGTTATAATTTGGTATTGTGTGATGCGGCAAAATCATCAGTAAAATCCGTGACACTGTTCGGAATGTTACAAAAAATGTTTAATCTATTTGCTGGATCGGTAAATAGATGGAAAATTTTGACCGACCATTTGAAGATATACACCCTGAAAAATGTAAGTGACACACGCTGGGAAGCTCGAATTGATAGCGTCAAAGCGGTTCGTTATCAATTATGCGAAATGCATGACGCTTTGGTTTCCTTGGCCGATGCTACTGAACAAAGCGATGCTGCGGTGTCACACGAAGCGACAACACTAGGAGGACAATTAAAAGACTTCAGCTTCATTGTTTCTCTCGTGACATGGTATGATGTTCTGTTTCAAATTAACGTTGTGAGTAAAGCAAGTCAGTCACCCACAATCAACTTTGTCGAGTTTATGGGAATCCTTGACAAATGTTGCTCTTATTTGGAAACATATAGACAAACAGGTTTCGAACAAGCTATTGTAACAGCAACTGAACTGGCTTCGGATCTTGATACGCAGCCATTATTTAAACCACAAATGCGATTAAGACGTATTAAACGCAGGCCGGGTGAAGAGGCTGTTGATGATCAAATAACTGACCCAAAAAAGAAGTTTAAAGTAGAGTTTTTCAATGCACTGTTGGACACCGTGCACATATCCATGAAAGAAAGATTTGAACAGATGCAAGAATTTTCTGCGACGTGGGGTTTCTTGTTTGACATTAAAAAAAATCAAAATAAAGAAGAACTAATACAATGCTGTTCTAAATTACAAGAAAAGTTAACTGTCAACATGAAGTCAGATATTGATGGAAATTTGCTGTGCGACGAAATTTTAGGCCTGCAACACTATCTCGAAGACAACCAGGCAACGCCTATTGAAGCCTTAAACTTCATAAAAAAGCATAATCTTCAAGAGTTATATCCCAACATCTGGATAACGTTACGTATTTTGCTAACAATACCAGTGACTGTCGCAAGCGACGAACGCAGTTTTTCCAAACTGAAGTTGATAAAAACGTACTTGCGGTCTACAATGTCTCAAACAAGACTAACCAGTTTGCCCTCACTGTCCATTGAAAATGAAGTTGCAGAAAACCTGGACTTTGCTAATCTGATCAGAGACTTTGCCGACAGAAAAGCGAGAAAAGTAAAATTTTAGTCGTTTATAATTGTTTTTCATTAGGCGTAATATGTTTTGTGTTCAGATGACTGACAGAAAATATAGGTTTATGGCTTACAGTTATATTAAATTCAATAAAAATATGGTACCCAATTCAAAATTAGTGTTTTTTCGTTATACATATTACATCCTATATATAAAAATCAATTGTTGTGTGTTAGTCTCACCAAAACAAAGAAATGGCTTGACGAATTTGAATAATTTTTGTTTTGTTTTGTTCGCTTTAGTACAGGGGTACTTCAGAAAAGAAAAGAAATATTTGGGATATACGAGCCTGTTTCAACCACATTTTACGCATCTTTTCTTTGTTTGGAACACGCAAAAACAATTTTCTGGAGTTGTTGTAGATGTACAGTGCAGTACTATGCAATATTTTTAGACAATTTCCCAAAACGTGAATGCCCAAACAATATATCACTGCTATACTGACTGTTACGGCAGCGACAGCAGCATGCTGGACTGACGTCACAGGCTACACAAGACTCACATGGAGCGTCTTAGCGGGCTTTCAGATTATTTGGATTTCATTTCCATTTAAAAAAATAAATTACTCAAATTTACGATGGAAAAAACCATGTTATGATCATAAGATGACGCCATTAACCACTTAAGACGATTTCTAGAAAACAGTCAAATACCGTGTTGCAAAGCACTGCCAGGTTCGCTATTTATACAATAAAGGGCGCCAACTGGACGACTCGCCCGGGGCACCTGGATGGCTAAGGCCGGCCCTGCTGATACCCCTAACACCTTGTTATGTAACGAAAGTAAGTTACCTGTAATTTTCAAACGTGCCCTGTAGGAAGTGTGGTACGATCTTACAGCCGATTGCATCATTTAAAAAATTATGTAATATGAAATGATGAAATAGCATTCATTTTTATCATTTTTAAAATCTGCTTTATGCGTAAGAAATGGATATGATCTAACATTACAAAACTGTCTATTCTGTACGCCGATAGGTAAGAGCAAATTTTGAAGAAACAAAAATAACTTCTCACAAGCTGCGACATCGTCGCGAAAAAACAGTGACCCGTATGTGTAATAAGTTTGCTTTAATTTACGTCTACGGTCACAAACTTTTTGTTAACAGATTACCGGTTTCGGTCTTTAATGACCATCATTAGGACTTTGTTTTTATGAAACAGATCTGATGATGGTCATTAAAGACCGAAACCGGTAATCTGTTAACAAAACGTTTGTGGGCATAGACGTAAATTAAAGCAAACTTATAAAATAACTTTTGTTGGCATAAACATCAGCAAAACAACCCAAAGGACTAAGGCTGCACGAAGAATATCATTTGAAGCAATATGGCTGACAGCCAGATGATCCTGTCTGTCGTGTAAGTGCGGGCGTGATAAAGCCACGTAAGCCGTCCAGGTCCTTCCGGAGAGTTCCATGACTGATCAACTCATGCTGTGATCACAAGGAGCTTATGACATCAAACGGTGACGGCTTGTTTGCCTGCAGGTAATCGATACATCGGATAAGGTCGGCCGGCGTGATATGATATCGGCAGGCTGGAGTTGCACACACGCATACGGGTGCTCAGATAGTGGGAAGCTGATGAAACAGCCAGGCTTAACCTAAATGTCACGCCGTGGCCCACTCTGTCTGCTGCAAGTATCAGTCAAGTCGTCAGCAGTTGTTTCCAATAAATTGCCTTCCCGTGTCTCAGAAGTCAATGAGACTGACGTCATATTCCATAATACGTGCCAGACGTAAACCTACGCGGATTATCTGACGCTGGATTGCAAGCTCGTCTTACGCCGCTCCACGATTTGTTAAGAGGGTTAGCTTGTGTCAATAAGTTCAGCTCTCATGATTCCACATTTCCCAACGTGCCACAAATGCCTAAAATACGGTCTAACACGAGATACCAACATGAGAATTAATTCGTGGACTTCAGTTATATCAAAAATTTAAAAATTCATTTAAGTTGAGAATTTCTCATATGTCTGAGTATTTGTGGAGGATCTTTCAAATGGTTGTAATGGCTCTGAGCACTATGGGACTTAACATCTGAGGTCATCAACCCCTCGACTTAGAATTACTTAAATCTAACTAACCTAAGGACAACACACACACTCATGCCACAACGGCCGGCGGAGGATCGTTCAATTTCTGTAAGATGGTAATATCTATGATTCGTAGTGAGACTGTCTGGCTACGCACACGATCAGCTTTTACTTCATTATTTTTTACCGCTGCTTTAATCTTGTGCGTGATAAAAATCTTTAATTTAGATCGGAGCTTCGCAACAGCTAGCAATGAAGTGGAAAGTGGTAGCAAATTTACAAATAAGATACATTTCCTTTGTGAAACATGTCTGCAGGCTGGTCATTCATATTACTGTATTTTTTGTTGTTGTTGCTATTTTAAATTAAAAGAATCATAAATGTAGACTATGTACGTACGATCTATTCAGGAATTCATTTGTGGAGTAAAAGGAGCTGTCTAGTTTAATAATCATTCACTAATTATTTTATATATCTAAGAAAACTTTGAAACCTTATAAATAATAGTGAGATATTTACTTTTTCTGCCATGGTAAAAGGTTTTACTTTCAGCGGCTGGCACACAGCTCAGCGTTGTGCAGTGCAGCCGCTTATTAATCGTCTGTTGGATGTAGTAGGGCTCATTCTTGTTCAGTTAGTTAATAGTTACGAATGAGTGAAGAAACGTCAACAAAGCATCTTGCAGGATCTATTACTAATTACAACATGCTGACGATCATCGCCAGATCACATAAATATTTGTGTAACACGATTCAGGATCAATATCAATAACTCAGACGTACATCAAGGATTAATTCTGTACGTTAAAGGATGCCTATCAATTAGCCCGCATCTCGTGGTCGTGCGGTAGCGTTCTCGCTTCCCACGCCCGGGTTCCCGGGTTCGATTCCCGGCGGGGTCAGGGATTTTCTCTGCCTCGTGATGGCTGGGTGTTGTGTGATGTCCTTAGGTTAGTTAGGTTTAAGTAGTTCTAAGTTCTAGGGGACTGATGACCATAGCTGTTAAGTCCCATAGTGCTCAGAGCCATTTGCCATTTGCCTATCAATTACAGATCTCATGTAGTGATTGGTCAAACAAGTGTGAATTACACATAAACAAAATGCGTAACTTGTCCTTCCAATTCACCTGCTAGTATTTTTAGCATGAAATACAAAATTTGCTTTCTACATCAGATTGTTCATACATTACGCCTTTCTTAGTTACGATCCTGGACAATTACGTGGCGCCAGACATTGCAAAACACAGCTTGCGCTTAATACTGCGAACTACTTTGGACTGCATCAAGCATTATGGCAGATACACTATGCTATTAAAATGACTTCAATTTGGTTTTAAAACTTTCATTATCTGGTAACACAATTTAACTTTTAAGTAAGCACCCACAGAAAGTGTATTTTGTTCCAGTGAAGTTCCACCACTTATAAGTTTGAAAAAGGAAGAGATAACAGCAGAAGCAACAGTATGGTTACATATTCAGATATGTTTCTATAGCTATATCTTTTGGTGGATGTATCAGTCATACTGACATTTAAAAGAGAAACATCATAGCCTTCATATACCACATAGATTGGTGTAAGCGATGGAGTATATGAGAATGTATCGCATATGCTAAGACTGGTCACTCCTGTACATGGCCGTATTGACCACTAGGTGGCACAGGAGACGAACTCGCCAGTACAAAAGGAGGCAAGCAGTGTTGTGTTGTCACTAGACATGCAGTAACAGCGGAATTGGTCAGTCACGAGAGCTCAGTGACTTCGAGCGTGGAATAGTCATTGGATGTCACTTGAGCAACAGATCCGTCAGGGACATTTCAACCATTCTACAGCTGTTCAAGTCAGCTGTTGGTGATGTGACCGTGGAGTGGAAACGCGAAGAAAAAACCACATCTAAACCAAGACCAGGCAAATGAAGTGACTGACAAGGAAGTCAAAAATCACGGAATGTGCTTATAACAAATCGCATGAACTCAGTGGTAGAAATCAATCGTGATTTTCGCAGTGCTACCAGAAGTCCAATTAGCATAATGACTATGCGCTGGGCGTTAAAAAGGATCAGGTACAACGATCGAGCCTGGCGTTATTGCTGTCATTTTTAAGTGACACCTGAGGTACTGTGCAGAGCGATACTACTGTAAAGTGGATCACTGCAAAAGAACGATTTGGATTAATGAATTAAGCTGTCGAAATTACAAGGAAGGCTTAGAGTTTGGCGAATTCCTGAAGAATTTTACTTGCCAACATGTGTAGTGCCAACTACGACGTATGACAGTGGTTGTGTTACAGTATGTCTGTGTTTTTCATCATCAGGGTGTTCTCACTTTATTAAGAATAACAAAACTCAGGATGCTGAGGGATACGAATATATTTTAAAGTATTGTGTACTGAGTACAATAGATAAATATTTCGAAGACGATTATTGTTCGTATCAAGATGATAGTTAACCCCGTTACAGAGCACCGTCTCTGAGGCCACAAAATAAACGCAATGAGACATCTTTGGGATGTGACAGAACATCGGCTTTCTTCTAGCCCTCAGCCTCCAATATCACTACCTTCTCTGATTTTGAGACTGGATTGCCATTTATCCACAAACGTTCAGACTCCTCAGTAACAGCATCCTCGATACAGTTCAAACCATCCTAACGGCAAAAGGTACTTTTAGTCCTTTTATATCTGTACACTGAATTGTACAGACATACCCCGATTTTTAACGGAGCATTTTTATTGTGAAGTTCACAAACTTCATTCTATTATTTGACTAAGCAAATTATACATGTACATTTACAAATACTTAAAATGTTTAGCGCCTGATGTAGTCTCATGACAATGGGTCGTTCTATGAAGTCAGAATATGTAAGCAGAGTAGAAGAAAACAATGTTTTCAAGACTTGTTAAATGAATGAAGTCTTATTGCAGCTTGTAGGTAGTCATGTCTGCTTTTTTCATACATACAGAAGATAGATGATTAGCTGACACGCTTATAAAATTAAGGCAAAACAAAAAGACGAATATAATGCAGTCTATAAAATTACGTTTTCAGACATCTTATACAAACATCCAGCGATTTTTATTGTCCCCATGAATAGCACTGACGATAATTCTGAGGTCATTCTGATGCTGTTTTGAGTAGCTGTACTTGATCATATTATGAGAATCCATGTCATATCTTTCATTTGGTTTTGATCTTCTGACGCCATGGTTCATCTGTCTTGACTGGTGTAAATAAATAGCAAAGAAACGTTTGGGCAGTGGACGAGACATCCGTAACGAATTCATCTTCCTTCGAATATGAGAGTTAACTGTTATGTGACCTCATGGATATACGCTCAACGTTACCGACATGCTGTAGGAAAATGTTACATACATACAGGTGCAAACGACACACGTGTTTAGTTGTCAATGAAAATAACCCGTACATTCTCTGGAGTGTAATTCAATTCGAAAAAATATGTATCTATTCTTCTTGCGTTGTGTGTTTTTGAAACAACACCACTACCCTACAATACCAGCTCAGAAGTTAGTATTTGATACATGTTTTATTCAGTTACAGGACGTAGGAACAAACTTTTTCGGTGACATAAAAAGTGCGCAGTTTGCATTATTGTCCATATCACAACCCTTACTAATTTCATATGAGTCATATGACAAGAAGGGGTAAAATGTGTATAAGACAGCTTCACGGTGGCGCTCCCAGAATTGTGATGATGTCCGGTTGGCCGTGTGGTCCAACGCACGGCATTCCCGGCGGGAAGGAGCGCCTGGTCCCCGGCACGAATCCGCCCGGCGGACTTGTGTCGAGGTCCGGTGAGCCGGCCAGTCTGTGGATGGTTTTTAGGCGGTTTTCCATCTGCGAATGCGGGCTGGTTCCCCTTATTCGGCCGCAGCTACATTATGTCGGCGATTGCTGCGCAAACAAGTTCTCCACGTACGCGTACACAACCATTACCGCGCAAAAATAGGGGTTACACTCGTCTGGTGGTGTGAGACGTTCCATGGGGGGGTCCACCGAGGGCCGAACAGCACAATAACCTTGGGTTCGGTGTGGGGCGGCGGAGCGATGAAGTGAACTACGGTAGTCGTCGTGGGGTTGTGGACCACTGCGGCTGCGGCGGGGACGGAGCCTCTCCGTCGTTTCTAGGCCCCCGGTTAACATACAATACAATACATGCAATACATCACATGTCACTTGAACTTCTAAGTTCTGGAATTTTTTTTTCATGTGTCGACACCTAGCTCCTTGATGCGACGTCGAACGCGAGAGTGATGCTGAGGGCGCTATACTCCTGCACAGTTGCAGACGAAGGTCATAGGCACGTTTGAGCCAAACTTCAAACTTATACATCGCTATGGGAGAGGATTAAGCGGTTTAGAAAAACTGATTATTTTATTGTGTCATACATAGTTTTCTAAATAAATGAATTTCTCCCTCTGAGTGAATTGTGTCCAATGATGTTCTGCTCAGTGTCATATTTACAGCATATTAAAATTTATTCCTGCTTCCTTGTGGTAAGTAGCATTGTGCTCAAAAAGTCCTCAGTCTAAATTTCTTTTTCTTTTCTTGAGTGTAACACTTACGAAAATTAAGTCGTGACAGTTGTAATCTATGCTTTTAAATCCGTTCAATTTAATATTTCCAATCTAACCGTATAAATTACTTGCGGTGTTTATGACCACAATGGTAATCAGCGCGACAAATAACCTGGTAAAATAAGAGTTAAAGAATATGTTCAGTTCAAAAGAAGACGTAAACACACAGAATAATTTTCAGATTTTAAGAAGATTACAGTATTAAATAAGCTATTAATTTCGTGAGAAGGATTTTAGCTATCAAGGAGAGACCCTAAGCTTTATTGAGAAGTATGAAGTATTTACGTTAAGTTGTCAATATTATATCTTGTATTAACCTGAGTTCATTTTTTTAGAGTATCGTGTTGGCTACGGCCGCAAGCTGGTAATCCGAAAGTACAGGATTTTATTCCCGATGATCACCATAAATGATCCTTTCGTTTGTGAGAGAACCCTTATGACATCCGCCTGTATAGAGGTTGCATCCCGTACACAATAGCTGCCACGTGGATTGAGAGGGAGTTGTCTGGAAATATTAGAGTTACTTTTAAATTCGTACTATGATCTGGTTCCCGGGAGTGTGATTGAACCTTGAATTTATTTTCAAAATCTTTTCTTAAAGAATTTACTTTATTTAGTAGCAATTCATCAGGAACATTAACACATTTAATCACACTATGTGAGCGTGGAAGTAGTTACTAGTGGGTAACTGATGAAAACAAATTTCTTTCAACAAATGGAAATTTTTTTTGACAGTATGAGCTTTCGGGCTGAGAACCTTGGCGCTCCCTTTTACCACGGCCGTAATCACGACCGCTCACAGCAACCTCTGAAAGATTACTCTGGTGCAAATCTGCAACACATCAGATTACTTTCAACTAAAAGTTTTAAAAACTCTCACAAACACGTAAACTACGCACCCCGTAGGAGGGATGGAAATGGTGCTAACACTCACATTCAAAAAAATTACTTGCACCGAAAGTGCAACTTGTTTTTAAAAGAAAACTCTTACGGTGGAAGAGTGGCAACTTTATATACTAAAATGACCATTTAAATAAAAACCCATGAAATGCAATCATACATAAAATGTACAAACATGCTCTACATTACACATATACCGCCTCTCAAGATGTTAGGCAAGATAAAAACATATTTCAGGAATTCGGCCTTTACACCTTAAGCAATAGATTCGTTAACACTGAATCCGACAAACATGACAGAGGCATCTGTTAACGTACGGCAGACCGACAGACAGACACTAACTGCCTAACAAATGCGGACGAGAGACAGACGAGCAAGCTGGGGACGAGAGACTGACAAAGACACAAGTAGAATTTAACAACTAAATGAACAACATATCACGAATCACTTAACTTCTAATAAACTGCGATGTCTGATGAAGACCAGGCGCAGCACCCCTAAAATGCTCTCCCGAACCGTCCGCCGCCAGCCGCTTCGAAGGACGCAGGAAGGCGCGCCGATCTCCCGTCTCACAGCGTCGCAGCTCGCACCGGCCAGACCGATGTCGTGGGTTGACTCGCTCTCGTGTCGGCCACGAATCCACTACCCCTCTCTATACGGCGCGGCCCACTGGACTGACGTGGCGACCTCACATGCGCCGACGCTCAAGACAGACAAGTCATATTGTGTCTCAGTGCGCGACCGACCAACCGATCGATCCAAGGGCCAATGACCATTGCCTGAACAAACTCGACCAGACTGGCGGCGTAAACCGTTCTAGCACTCCGGACGACAGACATACACTGAGTACCCCACACTGACCCGGCTACCAACTGACCAGACTCTCATTTGCAGGCTTTAAAGTTTGATCCAAACGACAGATAGACACTGACTCTCCCATACTGACCCGCCTGACCCACTGACCAGACTCGGCACCTAGCGAGCTCATAGCCCCCTTAATTGCGCGTGAACAGGCTACCTTTCCCCTTTCCCACCAGAGGGAGGCAGCAAAGTTGTGATTGCCACTGCGGCGCCACCGCCAGAAACGGAGGGCGACTGCTTCACACTACGCGCTGCGGCGCGCTCTTCAAAACAGCAATTTTTACCACGGCTCAGTGATAACCCCAATAAAACATTTTAATGCATACATTAAGGTGTATACATCTATATTAGTAATACGTTTACAAAAGCATTAACATTGCATTGCAAACATCAGATTTCTTGTAACACGTATCTCAAAGAATTTTGCGGCGGACGCGAGTTTCAGCATTGCTACGAACTACCTAGTGTCTCCTCCTGTTTCAGTGTACAATGTCTACATCAGAAATCAAAGCTACCAAGTCGTTGATGTAGGTGAACTTCACTATGTCTATCAGGAAAGTGAAAGAGAATCCTGAGCAGATGGTATCTCTTTCTGTTGGATCGGCACTTCCCTAAAAAGGCAATCGGTGTCGTCTAATTTTGTATATGTATACTGATATTACATCAAATTCAGAAGTCAAATTTCACTCCGACAAAGAAATTCTAAACAACTTTCGAAAGTCCTCAAGGAAATCGACTATGAGGCTTTCCAAGCGTCTCTGATGTCTTAAAGTAAGGCCATTTCTTTTTGACAGGCAGGGCGGCTCTGTTGTACAATGCTCTCCTGCCGGTTAGAAATATTTGTTTCTTATCCAGGACGATACAAAATTTCTATAATGGTGCACGTTCTACGGCCATTTCCGTGAAGCGTAAAGTGCGTAAAAATGAAAGAAGCCATAAAATCCCCGTTTATAATCTCGTTTCAGTCATTATTTTTCTTCAATTTTTTCGTTCATTTAAACTCTTACGTCAAATAAAAAATTGATGAAATATATGATAATTAACACATCTCATTCTCATTTTAAAAATGGATTAAAATATAGTCTTGATCGTAATAAAACATTTATTTGCAATCGTTACGTGCTTCTATCAGACTGTGACTATCTTCAGACCATTTATACTATGATGGCAGGTGGTGCAAGCGATCTAAACAGTGTTCATCGCCACCGCTTACCATCATGGTATACATGGTCCGAAGATGATCTGATTCTACCCGAAACCGGTAACCAATACAGATAAATATTTTATTGCGAACGAGACTGTTTTAATCAATTTTTAAAGTATTTTACCTAGATCGCTGTTTTTCTCCAAGAGAAATGTTCTCAAAAATTACTAGTTGTTACTAGATTAAAACCGCATGTTTTCTTATTTCCAACTAAATTTGGCACATAAAATAAATATAAATTTATAATCACCAGTCTTTCGTAAGACATTGTTAATAAAGACTGTGCGATTTAAGAAAAATTACAAATAGTTTTTTTGCCCTTCTGCATTTTATGCTTCAAGAAATGCTCTTGCAACATGCAGCTTTGTCTACAAACCTACCACGGCTCGGAATCCCACCCTATCCGGTCACTTGGTAGCCGAGTACTCTATGACAGAGCCACGCAGCCCATTTAAATTAAAAAAAAAAAAAAAGGAACTTAAGAATCTTGGAAAACTTCAGAATCGATTTTGCCGAAAATTTTTAAGAGTTACATTGAAATGTTTTGGAAGACTGATATGTGAGTTCCAAACTGCACGTACTATATATATATATATATACAAAAAAAATTTACAAAAATGCTTTTACCGTGTCATCCCCTTCTCAGAATTGTCTCATCGTAACCTATTATCTCTTCTAAACGTCAGCTTTAATTAATTATTGGTGAATTTCTATAATTATCTTCGTTCTGTGGTTTGAGGGGGTAGCATTCGGCGAGCAGCCTCCACTAGCTGCACCCTGGGAGGACACTTGGGTCCTTGTCTCTCGCGGAAATACTCTTTCATCAGTGTTGTGTCCTTCATGGCACCTGCTCTGCACAGGCCATAAAACAAAACGCGCAGTGTCTATGTGACCAGCTTCTTTAATTTGTTTTAAAAGCTGGAAGGATGGACGGAATTGTAGCACCAATTCACGTTTCTATGGGTCGGAAAGGTCGTGAGATCTACTCCATCTACATCTAAATCTACATACATACTCCGCAATCCACCATACGGTGCGTGGCGGAGGATACCTCGTACCACAACTAGCATCTTCTCTCCCTGTTTCACTCCCAAACAGAACGAGGGAAATGACTGCCTATATGCCTCTGTACGAGCCCTAATCTCTCTTATCTTATCTTTGTGGTCTTTCCGCGAAACGTAAGTTGGCGGCAGTAAAACTGTACTGCAGTCAGCCGCAAATGCTGGTTCTCTAAATTTCCTCAGTAGCGATTCACGAAAAGAAGGCCTCCTTTCCTCTAGAGACTCTCACCCGAGTTCCTGAAGCATTTCCGTAACGCTTGATGATCAAACCTACCAGTAACAAATCTAGCAGCCCGCCTCTGAATTGCTTCTATGTCCTCCCTCAATCCGACCTGATAGGGATCCCAAACGCTCGAGCAGTACTCAAGAATAGGTCGTATGTTTTATAAGCGGTCTCCTTCACAGACGAACCATATATTCCCAAAATTCTACCAATGAATCGAAGACGACTATCCGCCTTCCCCACAACTGCCATTACTTGCTTGTCCCACTTCATATCGCTCTGCAATGTTACACCCAAATATTTAATCGACGTGACTGTGTCAAGCGCTACAATACTAATGGAGTATTCAATTACAGGATTCTTTTTCTCATTCATCTGCATTAATTTACATTTATCTATATTTAGAGTTAGCTGCCATTCTTTACACCAATCACAAATCCTGTCCAAGTCGTCTTGTATCCTCCTACAGTCACTCAACGACGACATCTTCCCGTACACCACAGCATCATCAGCAAACAGCCGCACATTGCTATCCACCCTATCCAAAAGATCATTTATGTAGATAGAAAACAACAGCGGATCTACCACACTTCCCTGGGGCACTCCCGATGATACCCTCACCTCCGATGAGCACTCACCATCGAGGACAACGTACTGGGTTCTATTACTTAAGAAGTCTTCGAGCCACTCACATACTTGGGAACCAATCCCATATGCTCGTACCTTAGTTAGGAGTCTGCATTGGGGCACCGAGTCAAACGCTTTCCGGAAGTCAAGGTGCAAAATGGCTCTGCAACTTAACTTCTGAGGTCCTCAGTCGCCTAGAACTTCGAACTAATTAAACCTAACTAACCTAAGGACATCACACATATCCATGCCCGAGGCAGTATTCGAACCTGCGACCGTAGCGGTCGCTCGGTTCCAGACTGTAGCGCCTAGTACCGCACGGCCACTCCGGCCGGCGGAAGTCAAGGAATATGGCATCCGTCAGATACCTTTCATCCATGGATTGCAAGTTATCATGTGAAAAAAGGGCGAGTTGCGTTTCGAAGGAGCGATGCTTTCTAAAGCCGTGCTGATGCATGGACAGCAACTTCTCTGTCTCAAGGAAATTCATTATACTCGAGCTGAGAATATGTTCGAGAATCTTGCAACAAACCGATGTTAAGGATATTGGTCTGTAATTTTGAGGATCCGTCCTTCTACCCTTCTCATATGCAGGCGTCACCTGCGCTTTTTTCCAGTCGCTCGGGACTTTACGTTGGGCAAGAGATTCGCGATAAATGCAAGGAGCCAATGCAGTAGAGTACTCTCTGTAAAACCGAATTGGAATCCCATGAGGACCTGGCGATTTATTTATTTTCAACCAATTCAGCTGCTTCACAACCCCAGGGATGTCTATCACTATGTCCTTCATACGGGAATCTGTACGAGACTCAAACGGCGGTATGTTTGTACGATCCTCCTGCGTGAAAGATTTCTCAAATGCTAAATTTAAAATTTCAGCCTTCGTTTTTCTGTCTTCCGTTGCCAGGCCAGACTGATCAGTGAGTGACTGGATGGAAGCGTTCGACCCGCTTACTGATTTTACGTAAGACCAGAATTTCCTAGGGTTTTCAGCAAGATCTTTTACTAAGGTATGAGGGCGGTAGTGGTTGTATGCTTCGCGCATCGCTCTTTTCACAGCAGCACGAATCTCTACTAACTTTTGCCTGTTCTCATTCTCCCGATCTTTCTTATACTGCGAGTGCAACTGTCTTTGCTTCCTGAGCATTCTCCGAATTGCGCTGTTAAACCACGGTGGGACTCTTCCGGCCGTAACCCACCTTTTCGGCACATACTTGTCCAATGCGTGATTTAGAATGTGTTTAAAAGTTGCCCATAATTCTTCCACGTCCATCGTACCGGAAGTAAATGAAGTTGATTCATTTACTAAGTGGGATGCTAACAACTGCTTATCTGCTCTTTCTAAAAATGGTTCAAATGGCTCTGAGCACTATGGGACTCAACTGCTGAGGTCATAAGTCCCCTAGAACTTAGAAGTACTTAAAACTAACTAACCTAAGGACATCACACACATCCATGCCCGAGGCAGGATTCGAACCTGCGACCGTAGCGGTCGCGCGGTTCCGGACTGTAGCACCTAGAACCGCTTGGCCACTCTGGCCGGCTGCTCTTTCTACTAAGAATACTCTTCTAGCCTTCTTGACCGACTTTATAACTTTCGTAACATCATGATCACTAATCCCTCTTTCAACACTGACACCGGTGATGAGGTATGGTATTGTTCGTGGCTACCAGACCTAAAATATTTCCATTGCGCGTTGGCTGTCGATTTAGCTGCTCAAGACGGTTTTCGGATAATGTGTTCAAAAGTGATTCACACGACGGCCTGCCTGTACCACCTGTAATGAATCCATAGACAACCCAGACTATACTAGGTAGGTTGAAGTCGCCTCCGATTAATATAGCATGATCCGGGTACTTCTGCGATACAGAATGTAGACTCCCTTTCAATGATTCTAGAACTGTCATGATGGAACCTGGTGGCCGGTAATAACTCCCCACAATTAACTTTATTTCCCCTAGCCCTGTTAAACGTGTCCAGATAACTTCACAATCACACACTACTTCGACCTAAGTAGACACAATATTTTTATCAACTGCAATGAAGACACCACCTCCTACGGTGTCTATTCTGTCTTTCCGATACACGTTCCAACCCTCACTAAATATTTCAGAACTTCCTATCCCAGGGTTCAGCCAGGTCTCAGTCCCGCAAATAATTTGTGCGGCACACGCTTCCTGGAGGCTGTAAATTCAGGAACTTTATCCCGAACACTCTGAAAATTTACTGCTAATATCTTGATAGCTGAAGTGTCTTTACACTGAGCGCGTCCTGATTTCCCTACATGCACGTCGGCTGGTGAGTATTCATCAGGACACCTCGCACTACTACCTAGCCTAAAAAAAAACCATGTGCACGCCACAAGTACTCTGCTATCCGAGTAGCCGCTTCCTTTGTGTAGTGCAAGCCTGCTTTATCTACGGGCGTCCTACAATTCCCCACTCAATAGCGCAAGTCTAGAAATCTGCAGCCAAGACCATCACAGAGTCGACGAAGCCTCTGGTTGAGACACTCCACTCGGCTCCAAACCATAGAACCCCGACCTACTCTGGTAACGATGCTGCAAATAGAGAGCTCTGCTTGCACCCCGCGTGCGAGGCCAGCGGTCTCACCAAATCCGCCAGCCGCCTGTACGAACTGAGAATCACCTCAGAACCCAAGCGGCAGCCATCATTGGTGCCGACGTGAGCAACTACTTGCAGACGACTGTACCCCGTACGCTCGATAGCCGCAGGCAAGGCCGCCTCCACATCTTGGATGAGGCCCCCTGGCAGACAAACCGAGTGCACGTTGGATTTCTTTCCAGCCATGTACGCTATTTCCCTAAGGGGCTCCATCACCCGCCTAACGCAAGCCTTTGCCCCCGTGTGCCTGCTCGGGCCCTGCTGAAGGAGCGGCCTCCCCTCCACAAGAGGATGAACGGGCGAGGCTAGCCGGACAGCCTCCACATTGGCCCTCCGCCTCGAGCGACGCGAACGCGTTGCAGTCCGCCACTCATCCTGAGGTGAGGGCGGCCGCAACGCACCGGGTACACTAGAAGGTGCCTCGGCGGCTGAGTCAGCGGACGCAGCAAGCGACATCTGAGGTGTCTCAAGCGACGCGCCAGACCCTCCGCCGTCGCTGTACCTCGAGGCAGCAGCCTGAAAGCGGCTGACCGTGGCCAACAGCATACTCAGCTGCTCGCGAACCGAGGCCAGTTCCTCCTGCGCCCGCACACAGCACGCACATACCCTATCCATCCTACTGCTAATATCTAACGACTCCGCGAATTTATACTCTATGGCTATCAATAAGCAATATTACTCCTCTCAAATACGAGAATACGCAAGGATTTTATGTAATTAAATATGCAAGCGCACAAACACTCGTAAAGAAATTAAAAATCAAACTACAAAACAAATATGAAAGCTAAATGTGCGACTCGCTACTGCACTGCTGCTGCACTGATACTTCACTAGTGGCTGCTCAAGGCTCACTCCGTCTTGTAACGTCTTATGAGGAGTCGCTTGATGAAATAAGCAGCGAGGTAGACACGCGATCCTCCTAAGTAAGGTCAAACACACACATCAAAAAATGTTTTGCATCACCCCGGTTCCCAGAACTCTTGAAGATGGAGTCTGACTGTGGATATTGTATCAGAGACACTGTCCCTTTGACTGCTCAGAGATGTCACTATACCCGCCGAAAAATGTAACCAACCATACATGAGCAGCGCCTATTAAACGGAGGGGGTCTGGCAGACGATCAGTTCCAGTCATTCCACCAGAAAAGAGGTACACGGCTTTTTGCCTGTAGATCAACCATGCCTAGACACGGTTCGATCGCGTCCGCATTGTTACTTTGTGCCAGGAAGGGCTCTCAACAAAGGAAGTGTCAGGCGTCTCGGAGTGAACCAAAGCAATGTTGTTCAGACGTGGAGGAGATACAGAGAGACAGGAACTATCGATGACATGCCCCTCTGAGGCCACCGAAGGGCTACTACTGCAGTGGATGACCGCTACCTAAGGATTATGGCTCGGAGTAACCCTGATAGCTACGCCACCATGTTGAATAATGCTTTTCGTGCAGCCACAGGACGTCGTGTTACAACAAACCGCGCAATAGGCTGCAAGATGCGCAACTTCACTCCCGACGTCCATAGCGAGGTACATCTTTGCAGCCACGACATCATGCAGGGCACTACAAATGGGGCCGGCCGCGGTGGTCTCGCGGTTCTAGGCGCGCAGTCCGGAACCGCGCGACTGCTACGGTCGCAGGTTCGAATCCTGCCTCGGGCATGGATGTGTGTGATGTCCTTAGGTTAGTTACGTTTAACTAGTTCTAAGTTCTAGGGGACTGATGACCTAAGATGTTAAGTCCCATAGTGCTCAAGCCATTTGAACTACAAATGGGCCCAACAACATGCCGAATGGACCGCTCAGGATTGGCATCACGTTCTCTTCACCGATGAGTGTCGCATATGCGTTCAACCAGAAAATCGTCGGAGACCTGTTTGGAGACAGCTCAGTCAGGGTGAAAGCATTAAACACACTGTCCAGCGAGTGCACCAAGATGGAGGTTCCCTGCTGTTTTGGGGTGGCATTATGTGGGGCCGACGTACGTCGCTGGTGATGATGGAAGGCGCCGTAACGGCTTTATGATGCGAGAATACTACCCTCCAACCATATCGGCAGCATATTGGCGAGGCATCCGTCTTCATGGACGACAATTTGCGCCTCCATCGTGCACATCTTGTGAATGACTTCCTTCAGGATAACGACATCGCTCGAATAGACTGGCCAGGATGTTCTCCTGACATTAACTCTATCGAACATGCCTGGAATAGATTGAAAAGTGCTGTTTGTTGACGATACGGCCCACCATCCACTCTGAGGGATCCACGCCGAAGTTGGACAATATCGACCAACAGTGCCTTGATAAACGTGTGGATAGTATGCCACGACGAATACAGGCATGCATCAATGCAAGAGGACGTGCTATTGGGTATTAGAGGTACAGGTTTGTACAGCAATCTGGACCACCACCTGTGAAGGTCTCGCTGTATAGTGGTACAACATGCAATGTGTGGTTTTCATGAGCAATAAAAAGAGCGGAAATGATGTTCATGTTGATCTGCATTCCAATTTCCTGTACAGTTTCCAGAACTCTTGAAACCCATGTCATGAAAAACTTTTTTTGATGTGTGTAGAAAGGCTTGCACGAGGCTGGTACGCCACACGACATTTACTTTTCACCTGCTGCGAGAGGTTTCCTTGTATGATCGGCCACCTGGGATGTGGTTTGGTTCACACGAAGACACGACGTTTGTCATCGATGTATCTTTCCCACTGCGAGTGGTTCTGTGTCGTATCCGATGACGAGTCATCGTTTAGCATGGTGATTAGTTCACATCGTCCATTGATCTTTCGAGGCTGTGGGATACGTTACACGTTACAACCCTGTCAATATTGCCGCGAGAGGCTGACACAGTGGCGTGAGAGTTCTCGTGAAACAAAGAAGATTAAGTATTGACGTCTCATTCACTATATGCGGACAACAAGTTCGAGCTGAGGAGGTTTGGGTAAGGAAATCGTTAATATCAGTTGCAGTCCGCGCCTTAGGAAAACCATGGAAAACCTAAATCTTAATACAAGAATGAGAATCTGAGCTATTGTCCTCGCGTGACCAGTGCCCTCTCACTTAGTCGTCTTGTTCGATTGTGTTCTCCGACTTAAATCAGATTGAAAGTTGTGATTTAATTGTCCTCAATTCTTAAAGATAACAAGATACATTTTATTCTCGCATCCTCAGACGTGTGAGACTGATGGTATTTCAGTGGTTTGCAAGTTTCAAAAAGATTGGGCTGCACTGTACTATTAGGCTAGCGACATATTTAATCACCTGAAAAATGTTTAAATTATATTTATTGAGCTTTGTTGCGCAAGTAGTATTGTTACGTAGAATGAGATGGTACGCCCTTTATAAACTGATGAAGCAAAACATCGTAGCCACCGCCCACCGCCAGACTCCATGTCTCTTGACGGCGTCGTGGGTACGTGACGCGGTTACCAAAGTTTATAATTAGAGCAGAGGAGAATAGACAGTCATTCTACTCACGATACGGGTCGCAAATGAGGAAAATCTATTGACATTACCAGTTTTATATGGCTCTGAGCACTATGCGACTTAACTTCTGAGGTCATCAGTGGCCTAGAACTTAGAACTAATTAAACCTAACTAACCTAAGGACATCACACACATCCATTCCCGAGGTAGGATTCGAACCTGCGACCGTGGCGGTCGCTCGGTTCCAGACTGTAGTGCCTAGAACCGCACGGCCACTGCGGTCGGCATTACCAGTTTTAACAAAAGATAATTTTACTTGTATGTCTGCATCAATAGAAGTTAATGGCTATTGTCAGTTGCCCGAGATTAATTTGCGGAAGACAAGGGGCAGTCAAATGAAAATCCATCAGCCTCTACAGGACCTTGGAACTGTTCCGCTGCAAAGTAGTCATAACACGCGTTAAGAGATGAGACGACCAAATCCTGTTTCGTAGTCCGAGGTCAATCGCGGACAGATCCACAACCGCAGCCTCTCTTGCACTTCCTCCTCCGAGTGACATCGACGCCCACGAATGTCTTTCTTCGCGTAATCAAAAATGTACAAATCAAATGGAGAAATAGCTAGGCTATACGGAAGATTTTGGAGTGTTGTCCAGCCAAACCGCTGAATCATAGGCTGCTTCAGATTGCTAGTGAGGGGGCGGTCGCAATTGTCCAACAGGATGATTCAGTACGTCAGCACTGCAAGGCGTTTTCACTTTGAAATGTAGTTTCTGCAAAGTGTCTTTATAGCACTGCGCATTGATTGTGGTTCCACGCTCGAGGAACTTGACGAGCAGAGGGCCTCCGCAGTCGAATAATAAGGTTATCATGACCTTACGGGAACATGTGAGAACAGCTTTGGATTTCTTCGGCTAGGGATGATGTGGGATGGTTGTACTGTTGGCTTTACTGTTTGCACATGGACTGGCGGAATGCTGTCGGATGGAATCATTCTGTTGCACGATAATGCCTGCCCCCCACACTGCCAATCGGACGAAGGCTACACTGCAGTGATTTGATTGGAAAACACTAAAACATTCACCGTGCAACCCGGATCTTCCACCATGTAATTTTCACATGTTTTGTGACCTGAAGAACGACATGAATGGATGTTAGTACGAGTCGGACAAGGAACAGAAAGAGTAAGTGCAGTTGTGGATCCGTCAGGGGGGGACGCTTACAGCGGAACAGGAATTGATCGTTTCGTATCGCATTGTGATAGAGATCTTCACGTGCGTGGAGATTACTTTTGAATGGAACCTGTCAATGGTCCCGTTGTGGCGGGTGTTCGTTTTGCATTTGACTTCCCACCATAAACTCTCCGAATACGAATTTCGGGGCATCAAACAGTATGTTAGTCATAGATATAAAACCTATCAGTAACATATGAAAAGTTTTTCTGCCCCGATTCGATTTCCCGCTTATCGGCAGTGGTCGCCTTAACCACTTCCGGCTATCCTCACATGTTTCCCGGTCCGACCCGTCACCAATTTTCGTGTGTCACTAATACGTAGTATATCTATACCTAACACGGTTGATGCCAAAACATTCGCATTCAGCTGATTTATCTCGGAAGGATACGTTGTGTATCCAGACACCTGTGAACCAGGATCCCGAAAGCGGCGACGCGGGTCGGCTGTTGTGTCACTGTCATGAACGTGTAAGGAGGGTCGTCGAAAGACGGTAACCCACGAGCAGGTTACACCGCGTTGGAATTGTTTGTGGAGATAAACAGCTTGGCCCTAGCACCATTCAGCACACATTGTTGCACATGTGGCTCCTCAGCGGTAGACGCCTTCGTGTTCCCATGTTGACTCGACTCACTGTCAATTACGAGGACTATTCAGAAAGTTGGTACAACGCTATGACAAACAATAATTTTTTCATAATGTGGGGCCACTGTCATAGTATATTTCCTTAATGTCAGTACTGCAATTAAACTGTTTTTTATTTGCAGTGTTACATTTACACGATCATGATTTCGGCTTTAAAGTGCCATTATGTGTCTAATAGTGTATTTTAAATACGAAATGGAAGCCACAGTGAAAATCAAAACTGCTTTATTTGCAACAGTTAGCTACAACTTCCAGCTGCTTATCTCCATAGTGGCCGATCCGACTTAGACGTTTGTCGTAGCTCTTTTAAGTCAGTACCGCCATTAGACTGTTTTTTATTTGCAGTGTTACATTTACACGATCATGATTTCAGCTTTAAAGTGCCATTATCAAGTGTTTAAATCTTATACAGTGCCTAAGATGGCATACTGTCGTATTTAAAATACACTATTAGACACATAATGGTACTTTAAAGCCGAAATCATGATCGTGTAATTGTAACACGGCAAATAAAAAACAGTATAATGACGGTACTGACTTTAAAGAGATATATTATGACCGTGGCCCCACATTACGAAAAAAATTATTGTTTGTCGTAGCGTTGTACCAACTTTCCAATACCCTCTTTATAGAAGGCAGCTGCCAGTGCTTTCCACCAATTCTCTACCCTCGCCTACAGCTCGTTGTCTGTGCCAAAATGTTGTCTTCGTAGCCAGGGGTTCATGTGAGCAGAGATGAAACTCAGAGGGAGGCAATTACGGGCTGTATTGTGGGTAATCAACCATTTCCAACTGAAAACGATGCAGGAGCATCTTCATTGCCCCTGCAGAATGCGGCTGATAATTGTCTTGAAGAAGAAAACGCACGACAGTCATGTAATGTTGGCTGCATAGCTTCAGGCGAAATTTCTCACCAGGCCCTCGTACTTGGAGGGAGACACTATTGTTCTGGGTATCTTTATGTGCTCCCTGTGTGCTCATAACTAAAAAGCACGACGTAACGTGATCGATGGGCATACTAGAGACACTGCCCAACACACTTGTGCAAAACTTCATCGGATTTTCATTGTGGTTTCCATTTCACGGCCGATCATTCTTTTCCTTCCGAATAACACTCGTACGATTGATGAGGGAACGGGATCATCGAGATTAGACCGTGGATCAATAGAAATATGTTGCCTGTTCGGATGAATCGCGCTTGTGGTTGGCCAGTTCGATGGTCGGATCCAGGCGAGCGGCTGCACGAAACACGCACAGAGCCACTGATGCAGGCAACGAAGACATTGTCTTTGCATTATGAGGTTCATTTACCTGGGAGGGCATGGGACGTGTGCTGGAAATTGAAAGTATGTGATCACTTTTGAGGACCACACTGCATACCTTCATGCTTTTCTGCCTTCTGTGTTGGCGACATCACATTTCAGCCGGATAACTGTCCGTATTATAGGCCAGAATTATACTACTGTGGATCTTAGGTATCAAGTGCCACATACTCCCACAAATCTGCTAATGACCTCTAGAAGCCAAGCCATGCAGAGCTGCAGCTGCTTTACGATTCTATGGTGGACCACACACTTTTAACTATGTCTTTTCACATATTTGCCCAGGTACTGTACAACTTTTGTGTCTGGTAGCTGATTAGTATCATCTACAAGATGTAGCAATCATAAATATTGTCATAGTACCTCAGAGTGTTGCCATAACATTTATACGCATACCAGTCACATTAACACGACTACTGCCTCTTTTAACGTAAACGCACAGTAACCATTTATGGACGGCTGGCAGTAAGAGGGACGTGGGGACGTGAGAAAAGTAAAGTTGTTGTAATGCGGGAACGGAGTGATTTATCTGACCTCCATTTGCTATCGGGCCAAGGGTGGAAACTTTTACAACACTGTAAGCTGCTCACATGGTGCCGTGGTTAAAGTATGCCGTCGATGGTAAAAGGGCGCTGTTGTTGTAGTCCAGTCCTGAGACTGGTTTGATGCAGCTCTCCACGCTACTCTATCCTGTGCAACCTTCTTCATCTCCCAGTACCTACTGCAGCCTACATCCTTCTGAATCTGCTTTGTGTATTCATCTCTTGGTCTCCGATTTTTACCCTCCACGTTGCCCTCCAATACTAAATTGGTGATCCCTCGATGTCTCAGAACATGTCCTACGAACCGATCCCTTCTTCTAGTCAAGTTGTGCCACAAGCTCCTCTTCTCCCCAATTCTATTCAATACCTCCTCATTAGTTATGTGATCTACCTATCCAATCTTCGGCATTCTTCTGTAGCACATTTCGAAAGCTTCTATTCTTTTCTAAAATATTTATCGTCCACGTTTCACTTCCATACATGGCTGCACTCCATACAAATACTTTCAGAAACGACTTCCTGACATTTAAATCTGTACTCGACGTTAACAAATTTTTCTTTTTCAGAAACGCTTTCCTTGCCATTGCCAGTCTACATTTTATATCCTCTCTACTTCGACCATCATCAGTTATTTTGCTCCCCAAATAGCATAACTCCTTTACTACTTTAAGTGTCTCATTTCCTAATCTAATTCCCTCAGCATCACCCGACTTAATTCGACTACATTCCATTATCCTGGTTTTGCTTCTGTTGATGTTCATCTTATACCCTCCTTTCAAGACACTGTCCATTCCGTTCAACTGCTCTTCCAAGTCCTTTGCTGTGTCTGACAGAATTACAATGTCATCGGCGAACCTCAAAGTTTTTATTGCTTCTCCATGAATTTTAATACCTACTCCGAACTTTTCTTTTGTTTCCTTTATTGCTTGCTCAATATACAGTTTGAATAACATTGGGGAGAGGCTACAACCATGTCTCACTCCCTTCCCAATCACTGCCTCCCTTTCATACCCCTCGACTCTTATAACTGCCATCTGGTTTCTGTACAAATTGTAAATAGCTTTCGCTCCCCGTACTTTACCCCTGCCACCTTCAGAATTTGAAAAAGAGTATTCCAATCAACATTGTCAAACGCTTTCTCTAAGTCTACAAATGCTAGAAACGTAGGTTTGCCTTTCCTTAATCTTTCTTCTAAGATAAGTCGTAGGGTCAGTATTGCCTCACGTGTTCCAACATTTCTACGCAATCCAAACTGATCTCCACCGAGGTCGGCTTCTAATCAGTTTTTCCATTCGTCTGTAAAGAATTCGCGTTCTTATTTTGCAGCTGTGCCTTATTAAACTGATAGTTCGGTAATTTTCACATCTGTCAACACCTGCTTTCTTTGTGATTGGAATTATTATATTCTAAAGAAAGCAAGTGTCGACAGATGTGAAAATTAACGAATTATCAGTTTAATAAGACGCTATTCAGAACCGAAACCGAGGCGCAGAGCATCCCGGGCCATAAATGACTGGCGTGATCGATGACTGCAGAGATGTGCGCCCGCGAATACACGTGCAACTGTTTAGCTACTGACCGCGCAGATGATCCAAGTGGCTACGAACAGTCTCTCCTCAACGATCGTTGAGCGAACGCTGCTGTGTATCGGCCTCGGCAGCAGGCACCTGGCTCACGCACCTATGCTGACTGCTGTTTGTCGGCGACTAAGGCTGGAATTTGTACGCTAATTCCGCAACTGGACGCTCACTGAGTGGCGACAGGTGGCCTCCTACGCTGAATCACGTTTCATGCTCTATCGATCAATGGCCGTTGGTGTGTAAGGCATGAAAAGCTCTGAAATCAAACACCATGCAATAATCGTCAGAAGGGTCCAAGCTGGAGCAGGGATCGTTACGGTAACGGGAATGTTTCGATGGTATTCACTGGGTGATGTCGTCATTCTGGAAGGCAAAATGTATCAACACAGATACGGATCTACTCTTGAGGACCCTGTCAACCACTATAAGAATTTTATTTTTCATCGGCATGATGGCATCTACCAACAGGACAATGCAATGTGTCACACAACTCCCAGTGTCAGTGGGTGCTTCGAAAAGCACCAGTATGTGTTTACAGTAATCCGCTGACCACCAAACTCCATGGATTTATCGAAATCGATAATCTGTGGAACCCCCAATGTACTTTTAAATTTTCATTCAAATACAGTACACCCTATCTCTTGTAAATCGCCTCCTTCTATCATATCAGTCAAATCTTCCCCTCACAGAAGCCTTCAGTGTACTGTTTCCACCTATCCGCTCTCTCCTCTGCACTTAACAGTGGAATTCCTGCTGCACTCTTAATGCTACGACCCCTGCTTTTAATTTCATCGAAGTTTTTTGACTTTCCTGTATGCTGCGTCAGTCCTTCCGAGAATCGTTTCTTTTTCGATTTCTTCAGCTTATTCATGCAGCCATTTCGCCTTAGCTTTCGTGCACGTCCTATTTATTTCATTCATCAGTAACTTGTGATTCTGTACTTCTGAATTTCCCTGAACATTTTTGTACTTCCTTATTTCATCGATTAACTGAAGTATGTCTTCTGTTACCCATGGTTTCTGCGCAGTTGCCTTCTTTGTACCTATACTTTTCTTTACAGCTTCTTGCATTGCCCTTTTTAGAGAAGTCATTTCCTCTTCAACTGTGCTGCCCACTGGGCTGTACCTTATTGCTGTATCTATAGCCTTAGAGAACTCCAAGCACGTCTCGTCATTCCTTAGTACGAGGGCTGCCCAGAAAGTAAGTTCCAAATGAAAACCACAGTGAAAATCAGAAATGTTTTAATTGTAACAGTTAGCTACACCTTCCAGCTACTTCTCTACGTAGTCGCCGTTTGTCGTAGCGTTGTCATAGCGTTGTAACGACTTTCCAATACCCTCATCATAGAAGACAGCCGCCAGTGCTTTCCGCCAATTCTCTACGCTGGCCTACAGTTCGTTGTCTGTGCAAAATGTTGTCTTCATAGCCAGTGGTTCATGTGAGCAGAGATGAAACTCAGAGGGAGACATTTACTGGCTGCATTGTGGGTAATCAAACATTTCCAACTGAAAACGCTGCAGGAGCATCTTCATTGCCCCTGCAGAATGCGGCTGAGAATTGCCTTGAAGAAGAAACCGCACGATAGTTACGTAATGTTGGCTTCATAGCTTCAGACGAAATTTCTTACCAGGCCCTCGTACTTGGCAGGAGACACTAATTTCTAGACATCTTTACGCGCTCACTGTAAGTTCAGAAATGAGAAGAGCAACGTGATGCTATCTAGGATGATACTAGAGACACTGCCCAACACATCTGTGCAAAGCTTTATCGGATTTTCATAGTCGTTTCCATTTCGCGACCGATCGGAACTTACTTTCTGGACACCCCTCGTAATTTTGTATCCCAGTTGTTTGAATATTGATTCTTTCCGACTAATCTTTTAAACTTAAATCTACTATTCATCACTTCTACATTGTGATCTGGGTGCGCCTTACAATCCAGTGCCTGATTTCGGAATCTCTGTTTGAACATGATGTAACGTAACTGAAATCCTCCCGTATAACCCACCCTTTCCCAAGGATATCTCCTCCTCTCGTGATTCTTGAACAGAGTATGCGCTATTAGTAGGTGAAATTTATTATAGAACTTAATCAGTATTTCTCCTCTCTCGATCCTTGTCCCAAGCCTATATTCTACTGCAACCTAGTATTCTGCTCCTTTCCCTACAAATGCATTCCAGTTCTTCATGAGTATTAGATTTCCTTCTCTATTTTCGTACTGTATTAACCTGTCAATATCCTCATACTCTTTCTCTGTCTCTTATCTTCAGCTTGCGACGTCGGCATTTATATCTGAACTATCGTTGTCGATGTTAGTTTGCTCTAGATTATGATAAGAACAACCCTATCACTGGAGTGTTCACAGTAACAAACTCTCTGCCCTGGCTTCCTATTTGTCAGGAATCGAATTCTCGCTATATTATTTTCTGCTGCTCTTGATATTACCCTATATTCATTTGACCAGACATCCTTGTCTCCTTTCCATTTCACTTTACTGATCCCTACTACGTCTAGATTGAGCCTTTGCATTTCAATTTTCGAGTTTTCTAGGTTCTCTACCACGTTCCGCTAAATACGGAATAATAATATCAACAAATAACCCAAGAGTAATGACATTTCAGTGATTGGACCCTACAAGAACCTCAAATTCAAATAAATTGATAAACAACTGAAAAAGTAGGAGAGTTAAATACCTAGGGTCCAATTTTAAATTTCCCAAGTCAGATGATGTAGAGTTGCAAGATTCAGACATTTCTGTGGAGTCATTAAACGTACATTAAAAGACAACGTACGGAAAGAAATATTAATTAATCTTTACAGAGAGCCTTGTCTTCGCTGCTGTATTGTGACGAATGTTTGACCCCAACATCATATCAATTACGAAAAATCGAAACATGGGAGACGAAATTCCTTCAATTTGTAGCGAGGTATGAGTCACTGAACCATAAAACAAACTCCAACAGTGCATAATCACATTTCACTGCCAGGTAAAATCGCGGCAGGTGGCAAGAAGAACACGGCATAACCTCGAAGTATTGTGGATGAAGCTCATTCGTTGTTCTGAAAGCAGACCGAGGACGACTCGTACTGCTCAGGTGTCAGCATCTCACCTGTGACGTCACTGGTCCCGGCTAGCCACCCGGGGATGAATAGCAACAGCGGCCTCGGAGTACTGACCTACTTGCGACCGGCCACCACCATCGCATCTCACAGCTCGTTACAAGTTAGCCGCGGCAAACAACGTCTGTCGGCGAAACTCTGCGGCCATGCATTACGCCTAACAAGCTGGAGGCACGGTGACACGTCCGAGGTAGACGTGTGCGCCGGGCTTGCCTACTCGCCGTCACAACTCCCAGCAGGGTGGCCGCATCGTTGAGTTCGCGTCGAGCAGTCTACGTAGACAGCCCGGTTTGCTTCGTACGATCGTGTATCATTTTCGTCATACTTTGTCGGGACAAACATGCTTCTTTGTACGTGACGTATATTGCTCGAAAGCCACTCGTGTTTTGTACCTACTAGCGTATGTAATCAGGTAGTCACACAAAATTAATTCATAAAGTAAGACATTTTCAGCTTCAGTCATGGTTTTGATTCCAATATTTAGTAGCACGAGGTGTTTTAGTGGCATGGTGTTGTCGTCAGATGCCAAAGTGTACAGCTGAAGTAGCCGATGCAAGTGATTAGTCAAATCTATTAAATTCACTTTTGAACATAGTCTGAGTTTCTTTGCACAGATTATGGAAATAATGTCTTATTGTATTGTACTTAATAGAATAATTTGTTATTGTAACGGAATCACAATTTTTTGGCAACTTTTGTAAGCTAATTCGAAAGTGTCTCCTTGCCACAGTACTGCAGCAAGGTGATAAAAGTTCAATTAATTTATTTTTTGTAAATTATTAGACAGCATATTAATTAATTAAATATTGCTATCTCTTTCTTGAACAGTATTTGCAGCCAGGATTAGTATGTTAGAAATTCATACAATTAGAGGTCAATGTTTTTCTTGAACAAAAAACGTGGAAATGGCATGGTGCTAGGTCTGAGATTAGCATCATCTACGTTCCAATTCAATCCAACACCTTGATGCACGTGTTACACTGTGCCGGTTAGAGATCTGGAACGTGGACTCTCTTCTGAAAATTCGCGTATCTTCTTGAGCAATGGTCTCAGCGTCGAACGACATGTCCAACTTACTTTCTGAAGTGACCACATATTTCCAGTTAGCACTTACAGTATAAATGGAGTTACACGTGTAGTGTGAGAATGTGTATCGTAACAGCCGATGTAATGGGGAGTGGCACAACTTTACGAAATGGATAAATTTGGTAACTATTGTAAATTCATGTTAAAAGTCATATGTCCAGAAAAGCTTCACACCGTAGGACATTAAATTCAGCAAGTCAAACTCTTCCCACAAATTGATTGACTCTTAGATATCTGCCGTAATCTCCAAGTCATTCCACAAGAGGTTTTGGTGAATAACTGGTAGGCATTTGATTATTTTTGTTAAACATACCTAAACAGACAATAACCGCTCCAATAACGGTGTTTGTTCATATCGTGTCTTTCGTAATTCTGCTCCAAAAACAAAACGATTTTCACGTAGCCGTTTCGGTAAGTTAACGATCTTGTCATTTATTGAGTACTGCTTGTATCAATACTGATACATTCGGAAATGCAAATAAAGGGCCAAATAATACGAGAGCTAACCTAACACTGCTTTGTGTTAGATGAACATCACTGTGTTGCGATGATAACCACAGATTATGTTCTTGCTACGAGCAATCTCAAAATTAAAAATGCTCTCGCTTAGTCTGCTGCATCTGAAGGCCAACGCAGAGAATCTCCTGGCATTTCTCCCTAGAAAAATCTGATTAAAAAAAATGAAGAGTCGATACCCAATAAATGCTACTCCCGTCAAACCAAAACCGTGCCGATGTATTTTCGATTTTAAGGTACTGCCCAAAGATGGCCTTGTGTAAAAAAAAATGGAAAAGTTACAGAACACAAAATCCACGGGTTTTAATAAGTTCAACTATAACATGCTACGTTGGTTGATTAGGGACTACACAAGGTGGAACGAGAACACTGAAAACAATGAAGGGAAGCTTCCGAAGAAAGAATAGTTCCATGGGCAAGGAGTGCTTCCACAAAAATGTGTAATCGACATTTTGAAATCCCATGTTGTAAATTCCTATTGAATCAGTGTATCTGTTAGTTAAAACCGTAACAAAATCCCTAAACGAGTTTCTGAGAGTAACCTTTACATACATACAGAAAAACATGGTAGGGTAGTTAATTTTTAACATGCACAGGGCGTAGTAATCAACTAGTAAAGGAAGAAAATTTGATTTCAACGTTTCACCAACATCAAGTTCATAAGGGACTGAGAATTTGAAAACATAATACCAAAGATCTGCAGACAGGCCTTAAAAACGCAAACGGAAAGAAAGACATGATAGAGTATGAGGTGGGTAGCAAATACCATGAGGTAGCCAATCCCATCCCCAAAATGAGAGAGACCTATTGTTAGTCACGAGGCACGAACAGCAGCAATCTCACAAAAATAATCGTGGCATAAGTTTGAGACACTAAATGCTGATAGCTCAAAGTAGTGGTTCAAGATTAAAGCTTCGTGTTGAGACAGAACAAGACACACTTCACACTAAGACCTTGGAATAGAAAATAAGGAGCTGGAAACTTGGACACTTGATGGGAAGGGAGGGAGTAAGTAATAGTCATACCGACAGGACGAAAGAGACCTGGCATAAAAGGCAAATAAAAATTATTTGGAAGTCGTGGGCAAAGTGCTCTACTAAAGCCCTAATAACTAAGAACTGGGATTTAACTTTCACTGGTCAGTCCTTACGATTTTGGAACTATTTTGATTGCTGCTGTTGAATTTGATGATCGGAGTTTAATGAACTGTCCTGGAGAAATTCTTCTAAAATTATTCATTGGAGTACTCATTGAGAGCTGAATCACTGATGTAGTCAAACTGAAAATGCATTATAGCAACGTACAAAGCCTACTTGCAATAGCTTAATAGCTGTTACAATTACTTTTTTTATGGCAGTGGTCGCGTAGAGGGTGAAATAAGCTTCGTTAAGATCCATTGTCTCACTCAAAGTAATAATGGTGCATTTAATCGTCGAGAAATGCATGAAAATGAGTTTCAGACTCTTTAAGAGTTTTCCTTCTTTGTGTTTATTTACGATTTTAATTGGCAGAGCTTATTTTCCAAGATGTCTGCGACATATCTGCACTAGTAACATCATTCACAAAAGTTCAGAACAATGTCAGTAGTCTCTTAATGCAGTGTAAATTCATAAAGGAAAATGATTAACGGTACAAGTGGCTATATCGTAATTGCACGTTGCCGTGAGCCTTGAATTAGACACTTCTTTCCGACCTATAAGCAAAATAACTGAGAGTGAATGAATATCTCCACTTAGGTGCAAATTTAGTGTATTTACTTTGCAGCCTGTTACCAAGTTTCCTATTGTAAGATCTTACTTGTTTCCATAATAGATAAACTGACTCTTTCCTATTTTAATATGCAAAAAATGGTACTCTGCCGTGATCTCTTCAGTCGGTAAACTCTGAAATTAGAACATAAATTGAAACTGTTAAAGACGTTTGTTTGAAGATGCTTGCACACTACAGAATAGTGTACAGAGCTCCATCAAATCAGTCTTCTCACTGATAACTACATCGACAATAAAGCCTTTATTTACATTTAAAACTTTTTGTAATATTTATTTACTCTTTTCACAGTTATTCAATGATCCACACATTTTTACATTATAGCTAATTATGATCAATAGTACAGGCACTGAATATTAAATTTATAGTGGATTATTCTTGCATTTCTTACAAACCTCCTAGCACATTATGTGTCGCCTGTTCTATTACGTGTGCCAAGTCGTTCATAGCAAATGGCACTAACTAAATACTTGTGGCTAGCAACGTAACCAGGTAGCTCTGTTTATCGCCAATGACGTTTCGATGGGTGGTGTTCCACAAATCATCGTAGCTCTTCTGCTAAGAGGATATACGATACTATATCGACTATTAGACAAGCACGAAAGCGCTACAGAGGCCCGTCTTGGGTACGGGTTAAATTAATTAAAAGCTGCTCCAATTGCTAATAATAGGTTTTTAAGCTTCACAAACCGTCTCGGCTTTTACATCAGGCCACTTACGAGTGGATAGTGTACTGTAGGGAAGCAAAGTCAAACAATCATTTTGACGTTGCTCCTCTACAGCGCAGTACCAACTTGAAAATAGCCTGATGTAAAGGCTGCAACCGTTCGCGAAAGTAAGAAAGTTCTTATTAGCAACTGGAGCGGCCTTGTATTAATTCGACGTACGGTAGTGGAATCAACACCCTCTGAACATGCTGAAACTAATAACATGGGTTAAATGTTAGGCAGCTCATACAGATCTGGTGAATTAAATTGAGGAGAGGGTAGCTATGGAAAACTAGTTTGTTTTTTGCCGTTAAGCAATATTCACTGCTCTCTTAGCTTTAAATATTACCCAAAGTTAATTAACAGCGTTTTAGAGATGAATATAGTATAATTAAGTACAAAAATTATTTGTGTAAAAAATTAGAATATATTTTCTGCTTGTACCTCATTCCTTTAACTTTTCGAAACGTGCAGGCAATGTGTTATAGAAGTTATAGAAAGTTGGAAATTTCAAATTAATAGAAATAAAACTGTTTGAAACTATTATATAGGCTGCAATGGATTTACGTGCATATACTTTTGTATGTGTTACCTTAACATGTACACATATGAGCGTGTATATTTTTTTACTCAGTGCTGAACAGTCTAATCACAAAACCATCAGAAGCTTAAGAAACTGGTGTTTTCCGCATGGCCGTACTGCGCCGCTAAGGCGACTACGTCTGTCACTATTGACAAGCCATTTTGCTCCCATGCGTCCATCGTCTGGTCGGCCGCCCGAGGGAAAATAAGCAGTAAATCGCTTGCTCTTGCCATATGCACTCGGAGGCACTAATAAACTTAAAAACATTCGAGTCTCAATAGCTATGATGTTTAGTCTGCAAATGGTGTAAACACTGACGTAATGTTGTTCAGTACACCATCCTCAATTACCAACAGAGATATCTAAAAATGGTTCAAATGGCTCTGAGCACTATGGGACTTAACTTCTGAGGTCATCAGTCCCACAGAAGTAATTAAACCTAACTAACCTAAGGACATCACACCATCCATGCCCAAGGCAGGATTCGAAACTGCGACCGTAGCGGTCGCGCGGTTCCAGACTGTAGCGCCTAGAACCGCTCGGCCACCCCGGCCATCAGAAATATCTACACTTACACGCTTTACACCTGTATATTAAATGAAATTTATGTTACGTAAAAACCATTTTAATAGTAGTTGTAACATAATGTGCTTCATAGAGCACGTTCACAGGCAAAAATCGGTTCTGTAAATATCATCTTCACTTTCAGAACACACAGGATTACTCTACTGCTCACACACTACACACTTAATCCAAAGTTCTCCCCGAACGCCTTTTTAAACTCCGTCTACAATACATTTTCTTCCTGATTTGGAAGATCCAAATCTAACAGGCCTAAGAGATGGTTGGTGCATTTGAATCCACAGTTACATTAAGATGTTTTTCGCATTTATTTTGTGAGAAAGCTTCAGGCTTTTTCTGCTTTTGGTAGGAGCTTTAGGAAGTTTCTGTTTGCCCTGTTAGTGGGTTTGGCCCGATACTTTGTGGAGATACTCGTGTTTTTGATGAGGTAATAGCCAAAAGTGTTGAACACAAACTTACTCTTGCGTGAGTTTCAATTTGACTGCCTGTTTCTACAGGTCTAAAGAAGCTTTGAACGTCTTACTGTCTTAGGTCATTATTTACGCCGGGAGAAGATGGGTCCTGTCATGTCCTAGCTTTTCTTCATTTCCTTTCAAACTTCCGGCCTCATCTAATGAAGGAAGTGTTCGCAGAGATAGTGTACCCAAAACCGTTATGGCAGCAATGACATTGATTTTTTGATCAGACCTGTCACAAGGAAAAATTTGTCTCGAAAACTTCACATCTTTCACAGCAAGAGAACCATTGTTGCACTGTGGGTAGGCTTTCCCAAATACCTTAGATACGGCATATCATATGAGCGCAAAGGGTAGTAGCTGTTCTGCAGTCACTGGCGAACTTACTCAACATAATAGGTTTTGAGAAGGCTCATAAAGTCTTCTCACGAGACAGTTTTATGAGAGGTGTGTGGCGGGATGCTCCCGACTGTAACGTCGTTCACTCTTACACGTTCTGTAACTTCATGGTTCCTGGCATGACTGCTATGCCCATCTAGTTAGAAAGACAGTAGACACTTTCAAAGGATACGTCTTAGGAATGAAATGAACAAGTCACTCGGTGAAGCAAACCATTTGAATACAGTCTGAAAGATCGAACTTACCCATTCTTCTGGGTGCTGCTCCTTCTGTACAATATCAGTGCTGTCATTCCTGGGGGAGATCATAGTTGTTGGCATGAAAATATCTCCGGCAGTCACACAGCATATGAAAGTCACTAGGGAGTCTCACTCTCCTTTGTGATGGTACCCCTTCGAGCTTTACCTGTCAGTCCAATTACATGGGGTACCTTGCTCTGGACGTCAGTGAGTGCACTTTTGTCTATGTTGTACATACGGACATCACTATATGAGCGTTTATTGCACTCGACTTCCAATATGTCAAAATAACCGTCTGTAGCTTCTTAGTTGAAACAGTTTGCTCTCGGGAATGAAATCCTGATTCTGTCGTCGAAGGAAAAGGTCCAATGAAGCTTAACTGCAGCTTTTGAAGTAAAAGAGTTATGTATATTCAACAATGGGAAATCCAGGATGGAATGCAATAACATTACGTAAAGGAAAGTTGCCACTCACGAAATAGTTGACATGCTGATTCACAGATAAGCACAACGAAAAGACTCACTGTGTCACTATGCTACCTGCGTTAGTGCATCTGCAACGCCGGCGCAGCAGTGCGCAGTGTAACAAGGGCGAGAGGGGAGGTAACAGGGCGCCGGGTCGGCTAATGACACACAATTAGTTTACCCCGTGCTGCGGCGCGGGTTGCATCGGTAAGCGCCTGGAAAGCAACACACTCGCCGTGTAGACCTGTCGCCAGCAGGTAGCTCTGTCCTCTCTGGGGAAGCGCCACTCTACTTCACAATCCAGGCTGAGCAGCACGCGATACTCCTTCTGCGTGGAATAATTTATCATTGACGCGCTTCCCCGAGCACACAAAGAGCATGCGCTCCAGTAAGTGAAATTCAAAAACAGTGCAGTTAAACAGCGAACGATTAACGTGTGTCTACCTCTTAGACAGTTATATACTACAGCAGAGATGCAGATCGAGAAACAAAGAAAAAACCGCTTAGTGAAGGTTTTCCACCACCTACATATCTGCAAGCGTATGTTCGTTGTGTCAATGAAAGAATAAAGCGTACGACATTTAAAAAGTGTTAGCTGATATAAAATGTAAAAGAAAGACAAAAGTAGGCAGCCCCCGTTCGAATGCGCACATATTTGTACGTTTGTAAAATCGAAATCCGTAGTGAAATAATTTGATAGTTGTTGAATGTCACTCATTAGACTGACTGGCGTAGTCCAGTTAATGGTGCAGTATGACCGTGCAGAAAACATCAGATTGTAAGGTTCGTGACGCGTTTGTGGGAAGACTGACTCGGAGGAAAAACATGTAACACACTAATATGTGTGTGTTTTAAGATACCACATATAGAGATATCTGTACTTATAGCCTTTAATCTCCGCATGTAATTTTTTTCTTCTGTTAACAGCAACTATACAGGGTAAATATCTAAAATTCGTACCACAAATATTGCGAAAATAGGAAATGCTATTGGTGTGCAGTTTTCACAGATTGTATTAGTGGTAAGGGGCTCGTATTTTTAGCCATTCAACAGACTGTAATCATACACAGAAAGGACGTTTTTCTGCAAAGATACATTTTTTTAAAAATTGAATGATGCCTATTGATACTAACACACTAAAAGCAGGGTAAATTATAGTGTCGGTGGTGTTTGTTTAGGACTCTAGAGCAAGTCGTTTACGAGATATCGTATTTTCAAAAATTCCCAAAACCGACACTTGTACAATACTTGTGGTAGTACATACTAAAGAACAACACAAGTGCATACGTTAGTTTCTGGATTCGGAAATGTAACAAGACAATTAACCATCGCGGGTTGTGTTGAGAATGGCCACCGCCTGCGGCTTTCGGTCTGCTTTGGAACGACTGCTGTACATGTGCTACCATTTTAGCGGAAATGTAAGAGGAGGCTGCAGTAATACGTCGTTGTATATCATTAGAAGTTTGTCGTATATCCTTGTCGACAGCATCTTCGGGCTATCCTCACAGAGAAAAGTATAAAGGCGTAAAATCCGCGGTACGGGCCGGCCAAGGTCCAGACCCTTGCTTGCAGTCCGACGATTTGGAAACAATTTGTGGAAACGTGCTGTAGTACTTCGTGCACTAGGCGCTAGACAGCCATCATGTTGGTACCACAGATTCCTCCTAGTTTGCAAAGGAACGTCTTCTATCCTCCGTGGAAGATAGTTTGTTAAGAGGCTGAGACACTTCTGTAGTTCAGTACACCGTTCTCTATCCCACACCTCATGTTTATACTCAATGAACGCTGACGTTCCACCTGATGAACCCAACGGAGACTGTTAACAGACCGACAGTCCATGTTTCCGCGGTTTACCTGGGCATGATTTGTAAATCTGGCTTCATCACTTTACAAGATATGTGACATATCTCGAGTATCCTCCCTTAATATCCATTAATCGTTTCCATGCAGCTCTAGATGGAGAGATCGACAGAGAATGCGTAGGACCCTTCTCTGACTCACGCCATTTAGTCGTGCGATTGCATGGGACCTAACATGTGGACCAACTGCAAAAGCGGCAAGAACATTGATTTGTTCCCCTCTTCTGTCGTCATTTGTTTTCTTCTGTTACGTTGTTTAGGTGTTACACTTCTAGTTTTACGTAGCTGATAAATAACTGCTGAACTGGTTGACGACTAGTGAGATGTCGTTCGAGCACGTCGGCTTTTTCTGCATTGGTAAATCCCATCATCCAACCACAACCTAGAGTTCAGACTGTCACAGCCTGCCTAGCAAGTCGCAATGCACTCAAGGAACACGTAAGCACACGGTAAGCAAACATAAAATGGTTCAAACGGCTCTGAGCACTGAAGTCAACAGTCCCCTAGAACTTAGAACTACTTTAACCTAAGTACATCACACACATCTATACCCGAGACAGTATTCGAACCTGCGACCGTAGCGGTCGCGCGGTTCCAGAGGGAAGCCCCTAGAAACGCTCGGTCACAGCGGCCGGCAAGCAAACATAAAACGTCACCGGTTGAATGGCAGAAAGAAGTGTCGGGTGGAAACTTTTCAAAATATGGTATAGCGTAAACGACTTGCCTAGAAATCTGCAATAAACACAGTTGACATCCTAATTTGGACTATTTTAGTTTTTTAATCTCAATGGGAATTTTTTCACTTAAAAAGGTTTATGTATGTACAATGCAATCCCCTGACCACCAGTTCACCCTGTGAAAACCACACGTCAATCGCATTTTCAATTTCCATAACATCTGCCGTGCAAGTTTTTGTGATTTGCTGTCGGGCTGGGCTTCAATCGGTGACCATCCGGTCTGTCGAGCGCTGTTGACAAGCGGGGGACACAGCGCCTGTGAGGCAAACTGAGGAGCTACTTGACTGAGAACTAGCGGCTCCGGTCTCGTAAACCGACATACCGCCGGGAGAACGGTGTGCTGACCACACCATATCGACATCCAGTGACGCCTCTGGGCTGAGGATGACACGGCGGCCCGTCGGTCCCTTTGGGCCTTACAAGGCCTGTTCGGACGGAGTTTAGTTTAGTTTCGGGCAACAACAGTCATATTATGTGGCAGGCGTCATTAGAGCACAGTTAATAGTCATTTCATGTAATAATCAAAAAACTAGGCACTCATCTTTTTGTGTTTCGCACGCTGGTCTCGTCGTAAAATCATGGCTCAATCTTTGAAAATCTAGGTGGTTACGATTCCAAGCTCGGATGCAAAGAGGCATAGGTTTTATCCTACTATATTTTAGTTATGTAGATGCGCTTCACGAACTATTCTTGGACAATGGTGATGCAAAAAAATAATCAGCTCTCCGAAATTAAGTTACACTTCCTTTTAATTGATTTTATTGCAATATCACGCGACACACTAAACATCACTTCACAATACAAAACATACTTGAAAACATCTTCCTCACAGTCACTTTTAAAGTTCACATTTTATAAGCGGACTACGTTATGCGTCTTTCCAACATGACGTCCGACACTTGACTTTCTCAAGGTCCGACTCTCTAACAACTCAACAACTAACTATTAATCGCTTACAGGCCCAAAAATCAGAGTTACAAGTACGTCAAAGATCATAGTGACAAAAGAAAGAATACACATAAGAATAATATCACTGCAATATAAACATATCGATGTATCACAAATGAAATCAAATCTGAATGTTGTCTCAGAAATATGTAATCTACTTTACAGAAACATAGTAAAATATTGCTGGTATCGGGAGGTTCAGGTGAGGTGCCGTAATGGTTGCGTAATTCAAGTACCATTACAATGTCATAGGCTCATAAACTTCAGCGCGATATTCCCCTGAAAGCAAGGGATCAATGAGGAGAGAAACCAACGATTGTACACTATAACACATGCTCTGAACTTCGCCGTGCACCTCATGTCAAAGAACGTTCTGTTCCTGAACCTCCAGAAAACATTTCTGTGAGCTCTAATGAATCCGTGACTGAAGATGAAAATCCAATACTTAAAGAGATGCAGACTGCTTACAGATAAGGCAAAAACACAATCTGAAAAGTAATGTCACTAACATGCACTTTTTGCAACTGAACTTTAAATTTGTTCCATGAAACTGAGGTGATGTGAGCGATAAACGTGGTGACGCTTACGTCAGTATAATCTCTGAAGGAGCAAACATACAGAGAGAAAGGCAATGGTGCTGCAAGCGGAGGTAATTGCTGAATGTTCTGTTACACAATGCCAGAGCAGATCAAAAACAGATGCTCTTTTGTTATTTGATAATTTTTCAACTTTTTTGTTTTTGTAAGGTACACCAAATGGATATTATCATCTGAAAGGTGAGAGACGATCAAAATATCTGAGTACCGTTACCGGGTTCTGTGACTCAAAAAGCATTGAGAAATCGTATCCTAGTCACGAAAACTTTGAACACTTAATAGTGGGAAGAACACCGTTAGGTTCCGAGTGTGGTGAAATATTATGATCGAAAAGAATATATAAGGGTCAACAGCTGTCCCTCACGCAGACCGTACAAGATTGGCTCGGTTCAAAAAACAACAGTCGTAAGTCTTTCAAATGCAGCACAAACATCAGAGGTAGTTGGTCTGCTGAGGTTCAACCGCTTATCTAAACTGTGAATATCATAGCAATAAACAGAAGCTTGACAGGGAGGCGAGGAACATGTGCATCCTACATGCCTCCTATCGCTCGTTGTGTGTATAGAAGCAAATTTTATTTACATCCGACCCCTGCTCTAAAACGTACCTTTACGCTGATTAAAAGTAAATATAGTCTGACCTTTCGCACGAGGCAAGCGGTGTGTATTCATTTTTGTCCTTTTTTGCAGGATGTAACTCTCCGAAAACAGAAGCACAAAAATAACTGCACAGCGAACTAATTAAATATGTACTGTCGCGGTAGTTCTACGACCCACCGCATGGAGTGAATTGACGCAGTAGTTAGAAAAGGAAAGTACTTTTCTGGGACAACAGAATTGAAATAATAATCCGACCTTCCGGGTTTAGGTATTACACGGTTTTTCTAGAACGCTGAGACTCAATGCTGCAGCGGTTCCTTCTATACTATGGCTGTTTCCGTCCCCTTTCCTTGTCTGATCCAGTGTTCCATTTCTAATGATCTTGACGTAAGCTCAAGATTTATGTTTGCTTTTTCGATGCACCCGTCATTATTCCCAAAACATCGTTAAGATACATATACATTTATTAGGTATTCTTCCATGCTGCGTAGTTTACGTCCAAAAAGAGAAAAGGTCCTAAATATCTACATCCCTGTACTTGCCTCTTGGACAAATTATAACTTGCAAGCGAATTTATATGAACTGATTTTCAGTAGTTTCAGCTGTGTAAGCCAATACCCTGAATTTGTGGTTTAAGCCATCCAGTGTCCAGGTCATTGTTCTGCAAAGTATTTGTAAGGACTCTAAGCACAATGGGACTTAACATCTGAGGTCATCAGACCCCTAGACATAGAACTACTTAAACCTAACTAACCTAAGGACTTCACACACATCCATGCCAGAGGCAGGATTCGAACCTGCGACCGTAGCAGCAGCGCAGTTCCGGACTGAAGCGCCTAGAACAGCTCGGCCAAAGCAGCCGGAAAATTCACAGTTCATGCTGAAAGTAACGAAGTGCCAGAATATAACAATCTTATCTGTAGGATGAAATGCAGTTATCTAAAACTGATCTTACAAGTTCTACGCATGCATCGCTTTCAGGACCTGATATTACCGTAAACATGGTTCAAGTTGGTACACTAACTATATATTTATGGAATAATCCCTACTCGCCTTGGGAGGAGATGTCTGCACTCCATTGCGATATTTTTTGGGGCTGATAACAGTTAATAATATCAGCAATTTTGCGCTTTTATTTTAATTAATAGTTCCTCAGTTCCATAAAGTATTCAACGTGTAAAACTTGTTCTATTTCAACACACCACTGCAGATGCTGGAACTCTAGACAATATTTGTCAACCGCTAGAGCCATCTGCATCTTTGACATGCTCTCAACATACGCACGATATTTTTGCATCTGTGTACTTAACAGTCTGTAAAAACTATTACACAAAATCTGGAGACAAATTTGCAATAAAAGATTAAACTTCGACTTTTTATCGGACTTAGCCGTTATTTTATTTGAGGTAGACTTACCTGTCAAACTAACACTGAATATTTCGGTAGTAATCGCCTTCACTCTAAAGGTGTCATACCGACTGCTAGCATAATTTGACATAGTGAAGCAGTACAAAAATCTTTGCTCAGTTACTCATTACTTATATCAAACGGTACTAAATGCGCAGGTGTGTTCGAAAAGTAATGAGAGTGTGTTTTCCGAAGACAAGGATTTTAGGGGCGGTAGTTCTTCCTACAAACCAGCTTCATTTTTCCACGTACAGATTATTATAAAATTGTGATAGTCTTGAAATCCACAACTGATTCACGTTAATGTTAATCGTAAGCACTATAGATGTACATAAGGTACGTTTATTACGTCACATCATAATAATACCCCTATTATCCCTTCCGAGAATATGTCGCAAGCTCTTCTCGACCCGTAACATAATTCCCTTTTTGGAATTGTAGTCAGCGTAAACATTCGGATTTAATTTAATTTCAAGTTTAGTCTCTTATCGTCGGCTTGTAACCCAACTGTAATGCTTTGTTCAGACGTAATTTTGGCATCTAGAAGACTTTCTCGTATTTTGAAACATGAAAGTAACACTCTACGTGCAAAATGATACAGACAACGAGTTCAGTTCGTCTTCCAGTGTATGAATAAAGGGTATGAAGTTACATCGATCTTCTAAACCATAGTGACTGAAAATCTGAATCACAACTGAACTTAAGAAAGATTGATTTACTACTTGATTAGCTCTGCAATGACTGGACTCAAAACTGCCTCTCGTCCTGACTCACGAAATCACACTGCATCATCTTAATATGGATTAGGAATAATTATATGTAAAATTTTAAATTATTGAAAACGATACGATGGTAATTATTTTTCCTGAAATTGTAATCATTTGTTTCACTGCACATGTGCATCACATCCACTGATTTATGTCCCATTCGGATAATTCCTTCGGGTGCTTCTTTTTATATACAGAGTGTAACTGGAAACGAATCTGGCGTATGTTAAACAATAATTGTCATCAATCATTCCAATAGCCATTTATGAACAAGTATCCCATTCGAGTATTATAAAAGTCTTAAAACGTACTACTTTAAGTGTGGAGAATGCTGAAGTGTCATATCTCTAGACAAATAAACGATTTGCGGTAAAGACACATACAGTATAAGGATAGCCAACAAATAAATGTCTGGTGGATGAAGTTTAGGTTTTACACAACACTGATTTCTTTTGCTACTGTGTTTCAAACTAAACTCATTCATAGATCCAAACAATCTCGTGATAAACGTTTACCATTTGCCAATAAGTTCTTGTGTTTATCTTAACCAAGTGTGTAACATCGAAAACAATGTTTTCAAAAAGTTTCACTTGGAGGTTAATGTCGAAGAGTCGTGAAATATGGAATAAGAAGGTGAAAATTCAGATAATGATGATGTAAATATGGATAAAAAACGTATTTAATGTACACAATGCACAATTGTGAGATCGCTCTTAATTTAAACCCTTGAAATAGTTACTTGTCAGTAACAGAAAAGAAATTGATTTGATAACAGATCTGAGAATTGCATTGCGTCAAAATAAATTTCTGACACAATATTTATGTACGAAAGGTAATTCGTTTTACTTTCGTCTGTTTGCAGAATCCACAGATGTAACTTCGTAAGCAGCACCTGCACAGTAAAAATAGGTCTACATTTGACCATGTATTCCATATTGCCACACACGCCTCCTTTGAGCTTCAAAACATAAAAAAAAACAGAATGAATGGTATCCGTAGCCAAAAATCTAGTAATACATAACGACCTACTACTCTTTTAATTAATAAATTGAATAGCTTTCGTCGTTAGGGTAAACTTTCAATAAGTATTGTGTTTCTCGATAACGTACCTCCAAACATTTTGTCAAACTATCAAAACAAGTTTTCCTTCGCCGTAACTCACACCACATCCGGAGACAAACTGGAATCGTTACAAAGCATCACGGAAACTTCAAACGGATCATGTAGTCCCCTGCTTGTGGAAACCACTCGACGGATGGGAAATTACGGTATTCCATATTTTATAACTATTCCATAATACAAGACGATCATCTGAATTAAAATAACAAAAAAGAATTGATTTCAAGACCATATCTGTGTTCCTCTAAGGCAGTGTGCCTAGGTGCTTCAGTCGCAAATTAAAGATGAATTTCCAGTGCCTGTGTAGTTCAGGAGTACGATGCAAAGTTCCTTTGGACATGCATCGTACTTCTGAACAACACAGGTACTGCAATATCGCATTTCTCCGCTGATACGGGAGAAGTCACTTTCATTAAAATTTCCCGCCTTTATAAACGGGAATATACGTAATGAATTTACGAGGTGAGGAAATAGACAGGTGGTTGACAACGTAATCGGTAAGGCGACATAAGCGAGAAATCCCGTTTGAAGTCACGGTCCGGCACAAATTTTCATTGTCGTCTTTCCATTATACAGCAGATGGCCGTCCATATTCGCAAATGCGAATACATTTCATGTTCAGATTAAAGAGTCTTTGTATTTCGAAGAGGTGCCTCATCAGGAGGACGAACAGTGGAATGTCCTTTATATGACGAAATTGACTACTTTGAGGGAATGCTCTGGTTATTATGCAACTTAACTGCACACCGAGACTCACTCCAACTGCATAAGCGTTGTAATCACTTCATGTATGTAGTTGAGTGGTACCACCGAGCGAAATGGTGCCGTGGTTAGTACACTAAACTCGCGTTCGGGGGACTACGGGTCGAATCCACATTGAGGATTTCCGTGATTTCCCTACATCGCTCCAGAGGAGTATGAGGACTATTTCTTTGGAAAGAACCCAGCCGATTTCCTTCCACACCTTTGAAAGAGTTCGAGCTTGTACTGCGTCTCAAATGACGGCGGACATTAAAGCCTGATCTGTCTTGCTTTCTTAATCTACTTTATCGATGGTCCCACTTTTATATCAGCTGTGCATTCGAGCTGCCGCAGGCGACGCTGCATTCGACAGGACCACTTGGGGAGCCGAGCCCGGACAAGTTCTGGATGTCATGTAAGCCACAGGACATTTAGGTAATTCACATTGCTGGCCATATCATGTTACCTGATACGTTGAAGGCCGCGATACGTAACTTCGCATCCCTTCCGCCAAGGGCTACTGTCGTTGCAAAGGTGAAAACGCTCCTTGCGAGCGAGACCACCAGTTCCAGATCCGCTTTATGGTCGTCCCTGAGTAGACGTAATTGTCTCTGCTTTGCTAAATTGGTTCAAACGGCTCTGAGCACTATGGGACTTAACATCTGAGGTCATCAGTCCCTTAGTACTACTTAAACCTAACTAACCTAAGGACATCACACGCATCCATGGTCGAGGCAGGATTCGAACCTACGACCGTAGCGGTTGCTCTGTTCCAGACTGAAGTGCCTAGAACCACTCGACCACTGCGGCCGGCGCTAAATTGGTATCTACCTTCTCTGTTTATTTATCGATTTCCGTCAAACACATTTATAACAGAGGCCACGTGATCATTGTCTACATAATAGTTTCCTCTTCACTCTTTGTCTAACTCTTATAAAGTGTGTGCCATAATAAATAGCAAGAACTGATACGGATGACAGTATTCGTCAGCAGAAGCAAAACGTCCCATTAGACAGTTTGCAAACGACTTTACGAAACAAGGACCACTGTGTGATTACGAGAGGCCACTGATTTCAGCACGAAATTTTACCCTAGCTAGTGGTACAGTGTTTTTTATCTAATGAAACTATACGTTTCCAGAGACCTTTTCAAGTCTCAGTTGTCGAAGAGACTTGAATTTAGGAGGTATTCCAAGTGGCCTGTTACTTGAATGGGAATTTGGATTGAGCAGGGAGGCGTGCAAGGGTAGTATGTGCAGCTATGCAAAGCCACTCTGTCTGGTTGACGTAGTGGTTAGCACATGTGCCTAGTGAGCAGAATAGCCAGGTTTGAATCCTGGCATTTTTACAAATTTTCATGCGTCGCTTCAGTCTGCGTTTATACGTCTTTTACTCTATTCGTTTCAAATTTTACCCGTCCATTTAATTAGGCCCAAACTGAGGAACAAACTCCATGTTTACTGAACGAGTCTGTACATGAAATTAACATCAGAAAAGTAATACTTGTGTTGGAAATTTAATAGTGGCAACTATTTATTTACAATATTTACTATTTATTTACAGCTTGTACAAAATAGATACGTGTTTCAAAGTTTTACTGACCTTCAAAGTTATCACCAGCATTGTGTATAATCCGTTGCCAGCGACGTGGAAGTCGTAGGGTACTCTAAGCAGTGCCAGTTGTGTTGACAGTTCGAGCGGCGCGTTCTATTTCCCGACGAATTTGTAGAAATTCTTAAGCGAATGCAGTGAAGTGTTTCCTTCAGTTTCGAAATCGAATTGAACTTACGGGGGCTTAAGTCAGGTGAGTGCAGTAGGCGGTATAGCACTTAGCAGTCCCATCAGTCAAACAAATCAGTAACAGCTTGCACCGTATGTGCTTGAGCATTGTGCTCCAAAATAGTGGTCAGGTACTGCAGAAAGTGTCATCACTTCTGTCTCTATGCTGTTCATTTTTGGGACACAACCTACGACCAGCTTAGAGACAGAAGTGATGACACTTTCTGCAGGACCTGACCATTATTTTGCAGACAATTCTCAAGCACGTACAGTACAAGTTGTTACTGATTTGTTTGACGGATGGGGCTGCTAAGTGCTATACCACCTACTACACTCCCCTGACTTAGGCCCTCGTGAGTTAAACTCGATTTCTAAACTGAAGGAAACACTTCATGGCATTCGCTTCAGACCTGCTAAAAATTCGTCGGGCAATAGACCGCAACGCTTGAACTGTCAACACTACTGGCACTGCTAAGAGTATCCTACGACTTCAACATCGCTGGCAACGGGTTATACACAATCCTGGTGACTACTTTGAAGGTCAGTAAAACATTGAAACACGTATATGTTTTGTACGATCTGTAAATAAATAGTTACCACTATTAAAGTTCCAACCATCGTAATAGATGAAATAAAATGTACACGAATCTCGTACAGACGATGAGCTGCGAGTATATATTAGCGTAAACAACACTGTAAAACAGGAATATGCTGTTCTTTTTCGGAACTACCAGTCCCATCACCACCTCCGCGATCTCGCTATAGGAGGGCTGAAAAGCTATAAACATCATTAGCTGCTTCCGACCACGTTCAGGTTTCGTCGAATGGTTTTGGACGGTCCCTAGTGAACTTATATGCCAGATCAAAAATTGCAGTCGCGCTACACTCCACTACACTTCACGTTCAATGAGGTTGCAACCGCACGCTGTGAACAGAGAAGAGTTAATAATCTCGAAAGTGTCCGAAGTATCAAAGACTGTCAGCAGTTGCATTGCAGTGAAAATTTTCGTTTACAACCGCGAAATATGTGAATATGAATGCTCCAAAGAGAAAGGAATCTTTCACTGACGTTTTATGCCACCTCCTAAGGTCTTTTGGCACCCATTCTGAGAGGCGGTGTGTCAGAAAAGTTTTCCTGAGCCGCCCATAAGAAAACCGCGTGATTTTAAGACAGGGTGTTGCGGTTGTCACCTACATCAAAGAGGTTTCATCGAGCGAGATGGCGCAGTGGTTAGCACCTGGACTCACATTCGAGAGGACGACAGTTTAAACCCGCGTCCAGCCATCCAGATTTAGGTTTTCCGTGATTTCCCTAAATCGCTTCAGGCAAATGCCAGTTTGGCTCGTTTGAAATGGCACGACCGATTCCCTTCCCCATCCTTCCCTAATCCGAGCTCCATCTCTAATGTCCTCGCTGTCGAACGTGGCGCTAAGCACTAATCTCATTCCTCCTCCTCAAAGAGGTTTCAGGAGAATAAGAGAGATGTAGGTAGATGGGTGGTGTGTGACAACCTTCCCATCATGAGACACGTCCAAGGTGACTCTGGGTAGAACTGTGGTGAAATTTTATTGCCGGTGTGACGCCATTAACCCATTCTCTACGTCACCTTAATTACTCAGCTCTGGCCTTTTCCTTGCATGTGTCGACGCATTGCTGTTCGAAGCGTCGTCGAGTCAGAGGATGGCGTCTCGGGACGCTATGCTTTTTTATCATTACGGACGAACATTGTACGCCTTTGGTGCAGATTTTTGCATCCCAACCGCGGGGAATGACTGGGACCCAAAAGAAGTGACCCCATAATTATTCTGCGCAGTGTAACTTTGTCATCGAAACTGACTCATCTAGAACTGCATCTCGCCCTAAGTACACATGACCTAATTGTTTGCGTGGTGGATTATTAGCCAAAATAATTTTTCCGGCCAATATTTAGTATATACGAACGAATGATTAGGTTATTTCTGAAACCTGACGTCAGAATGATTGGAAGTGATTCGAAATAAGAGCATCGCTTGAACTTCGACGAGCACAATTAGTCAATAATATAATTCGTGTTTGTGTTTCTTATGTTGTCATAGAGTGAGTACTATCATTTGTGAACGTGGAAGACTTAGCTACAGATCTCGTTTTCTATCTGGCAGTGATAGCGGAATTCAGCGTCAGCACAATCCCAATACTTCAGACGATGCTGGGCGATGGAATGTGTTCTGCCTGTTGAGATTCGAATCTGCTGCGCAATGTCCGTGATATTCACTCAGCGATTGCGGCGAACCAGCTCCTCGATTGCCTGGACATTGTCTATGTGGTCGACGGCCGTCCTTACCGATCAAGATTATACACGTCTGAGGTAGGGAGCAGCTTTGGTCAAACTTTTGGCACCATTTCCCTACGACCGGATAAGACATTCCATTTGTTCCATGTACTAGTAGAATTTCACGGCGAACCTGTGTGTAAGTTAGACTTATTCCCCACAGAAGTAGCACTTCTCAGCGTATTTCAACTCTAGAGTACATTTCCAGTTGCCACACCATTTGAACTATCACATTATGAAGGATGTGCTATCCGCACACCACCAGAACCGTGTCAGTATATAACATGTACGCTCTCCTGACAATAGGTGACTGTTGTTGCAGAAGTGTTAGTGTGGAACGGAATGTGTAGTTTATTTTCTGAAGTCCCTATGTACATCAGTTAGAAACAGTATAGGCGTATTTATGTGAAAAATGGTTGATAAACAGTCCAAACCGGAATAAAAGAGATGCTTTTGAATTTTTGTGATAATGAAGAACGTTGAAGAGTATATAATTGGGTACCCATATCAAATGAGGTAGTGCTGAATCGTACTGAGAAGAAAAGAAATTGATTATAAAGCCTGATTGAAGATGGTATTGGTAGACAAGACTAATCCTGAGGGACCAAGGATTTCTCAGTTTGCTAATGGTTGGAAGAGTGTAGGGTAAACACTGCTGAGGGAGACCAATTCTTGATCCTCGTAAGCAGAGAAAAATTGATGTAGGATACAGACATTGTGTAGGGATGAAGAGGCCTTCTCAGAACAAACGAGCTCAGAGAGCTTCATCAAACCAATCACTGGGCTGAAAACCACAGCTTCAACTTCAAAAAGAGTTTTCATTATCAGCTGCAGCATCTGAATAGGTCCGCACGCAACAGCATGAATCACCTGATAGGCTCCAAAATGACAAGCATAAAAATGGCACTCTTTGTGGTTAATACCTTCGGTTAATTGTCTAGGGACCACTTTTGTGACCAACAGAAAGCTCGTTCTATTGTCACTATCCTACAGTACAGGGTAAAAGAATATTTTACACTTCTTCCTGATTAGGAAACTAGAGCAAATCGGTTTGTTCTATTTTTAATTTGATGCGGTCTACGATGGGGCTTCAGGGGCTTATGGAGACGCCATTGCTTCATGAGTGGTTTGTTAGAAAACCCAAAAACTGTTTTTTGCCATTTTTCGCACCATAACCGAGCCGTGTATCCCAAGACGGCCGTGCAAAGCAAATGGGTGTACTCTCTAGGACATATTTCTAAGATTCCGATCTCGAATAATATTGAAAATTTTCTTCTCAATCCCTTTCCGAGATACAGAGTTTCAAAGTTATCCTTCTTGCGCACGTAAAATATGAACGTATAATCCGGCGTGAGGCGAAAACCTAGCTGGCACTTTAAAAAGTAATGTGGAACGGAGAAATATGCTGCTAAGTAGCCCGTAATTATTAAAAGTGTTGTCGGAACCCTATATGGCAGTACTGAAGAACATGTAAAATTTTTGTGCACCTAAAATCCAGTCTCAGATTGTCAATTCGTTTCGCGTTTTTTCAAATTCACGTAAGTAAACTAACAAAATTGTGCTGACCTACAAAATTCTTTTCATAAGAGTGACATGGCTTGCTGCGGCAGAAAAAAGAAGGGAAAACTCAGAAAAATTGTTCTGTCGGAACTCAATAAAGGCTGTTGTTGAAAACACTCAGTACCTTTAAAAATCTTCCCAAAAGTTTTGCCATGCGAACTTATTCGCGATCTTTTATGCTGAGAGAGAGGGCAAATATAACAGCGGGAAAGAAACGGAAAAGTAATAAACGCTGAACAATAGTAGACAGTGGTGTGCCATAAAAATAGCGAAAAAGGCAATGGTAGTGGGAGAGAAAGAGAGGGAGACAGAGGCAGTGGAATATAGTTGACAGTGACAGAAGCCAGGTTTTAGGAAACAGCGGTCATGCGCGACACAGCTGGCCCTCTTTGTGCATGATATACAACAGGCTCTAGATACCGGCTCCTAGGTTGATGCAATATTTCTCGACTTTCTAAAGGTGTTCGACTCAGTTCCTCACAGACGCTTGCTGCAAACAGTGCGCGCTTACGGTCTATGCGATGACATATGCGGTTGGATAGAAAGTTTTCTAACAGACAGGGATCAGCATGTCGTCCTGAACGGGGTGACTTCAACAGAAACAAGCGTAATTTCAGGTGTGCCCCAAGGCAGCGTAATAGGTCCTCCGCTTTTTACGATTTACATAAACGATCTAGTTGATGGATTTGACAGCGGCCTTAGACTGTTTGCCGATGATGCTGTAGTCTATAGGAAAATAGTACCACACAAAAGTTGTGAACAAATCAATGAGGATTTTCAGAAAATAAATGGTCTAATGACTGGCAGTAATCTCTCAAAATTAGTAAGTGTAACCTACTGCGTATAACAAGGCGAAAATCCCCATTAATGTGCGAGTACAAAATAAATGCCCAGTCGTTGGAAGCGGTAGCGTCCGTCAAGTATCTGGGTGTGACTATTGGAAATGATTTCAAATGGAATGATCAGATTACACAAGTAACGGGTAAGGCGAGCTGTAGATTGAGGTTTATTGGTAGAATCCTGAAGCGATGCAGTCCTTCAACAATGGAAATAGCTCACAATACGTTATTTCGTCCACTCTTGGAGTATTGTTCGTCTGTATAGGACCCTTACCAGTTGGGTATGATTCAAGAGATTGAGAAGGTCCAAAGAAGAGCGGCAAGATTCGTGACTGGTACATTGAGCTATCGCGAGAGCGTTACAAATCTCATAGAAAGTTTGAAGTGGGACACACTTACAGATAGACTGCGCGCTAAACGGAAGGGGCTGCTCACTAAATTCCGAAATTCGATCTTCACCGAGGATGTAGAGCATATATTATTACCACCAACTTTCAAATCACGCAATGATCACCATTCAAAGATAAGGGAAGTAAGAGCTCGTACTGGGACTTTCAGACAGTCGCTTTTCCCTCTCGCGATCCGCGAGTGGAACAGAAGGGGGGAAATATGACTTTGGCGCGAATTGTGCCCTCCGCCACACACCGCTTGGTGGCTAGCGGAGTATATATGTAGATGTATACTCGTGTTAGTAAGACAGTGAAGGAGACAGTGTCAGTGGCTAGGAATAAAGCGAAGGAGAAAGTAGAAATGAGTGAGAACCAATGATAATGAGAGTCAGAATCTATGGCAATGGCAACGAGGAAGGGAGAGATAGTGACAGTGAAAAGAGACAACAGCTGTGGCCAGGAATGAATGGGATAGCAGCTGTAAGAGAGAGCAAGAGGAAGACAGAGACAGTGGGAGGAGACAGTAGGAGTACGGAGACTGCAGCGGTGAAACGGGAGAGAGCGACAGTAAGAGAGACACAAAGATAATAACGAGTTGGGCTGATTGAGTGAGTGAAAGAAGATAAGTGGGATGGGTTGTGTGTAAGCGAGTTAGAGCGATGCATAAGTGGGTGTGAGCGAGTTACAGTCAAGGGAGCTAGCATGCATGAGATGTGAGTTGCATGTTAAAAATACGTTTACAGGCCAAAGTTCTTGGGAAAATTTTTGAACATGCTGAAGAAGGTCGAATGAGGCAGCTGGTATCCCATTTTTCACTCAGAATCTTTTGAACAGGAGCATATTTGCCTTTCTGTTCCACTGGAAGTACATCGATTAGAACAATTCTTGATGCAACTACTGCATTATAAAGTACACTACTAGTTATTTCTGTACTAACTGTCAAGCAATGTCCAGTTTTGGTAGATTTCAGCATTACAACTTTGAACAGGTTTAGGACTTTCCTTAGCACCTCGTTCTCAAGCGGACTTCAGTGCTTCTACTGGTTGTGGACAGCTTCATACAGATTTCAGTGGCAGATACCGCACCGTTCACTTGCTCTGACGTAAATTATTCCCTTTCAATGATAGCAAGCAAGCAGTGCACTGGCGATGCCTAGCAGCCGTCCAACAGCCCATAGCGTCGCAAAATTAAAGTAACAGTTGACAAATGCCCGCACGGCCTGTGGTTGTGGTTGTGGCAGAGACGGATGTGCTGCAGTCATGCCGCCGCACTTCAATAAACAACGAAGCGCATTGCACGGTGAAAGGCTCAGATAACATTAGGTTTCTACACAGGCGCGATACGGGGACAAATACGAGCCGCATTCCCATAAACAACAAAGGTCATTGCAAATTAAAGGCTCAGAGAATATCAGGTTTCTGTCCCGATATGGTACCCGGTGTAATGTCTGTTTGAATCAAGAAGGAATCAGAATATGTTGAGATTATGCAATAAAATACATTGATGCGCATTAGAATTACACCACCAGAAATGATGCTAACAAGGGAACCTCCCCATCGCACCCCCCTCAGGTTTAGTTGTAAGTTGGCACATTGGATAGGCCTTGATAAACTGAACACAGATCAAATGAGAAAACAGGAAGAAGTTGTGTGGAACTGTGAAAAAATAAGCAAAATATACAAACTGAGTAGTCCACGGGTCGCATAGGCAACATCATGGACAAAGTGAGCTCAGGAGCGTCGTGGTCCCGTGGTAGCGTGAGCAGCTGCTGAACGAGAGGTCCGTGGTTCAAGTCTTTCCTCGGGTGAAAATTTTATTTTCTTTATATTTGCATAGTTATTATCTGTCCGTTCGTTCATTGACGTCTTTGTTCACTGTAATAAGTTTAGTGTCTGTGTTTTGCGACCGCATCGCAAAACCGTGCGATTAGTAGACGAAAGGACGTGCCTCTCCAATGGGAACCGAAAACATTTGATCGCAAGGTCATAGGTCAACCGATTCCTCCACAGGAAATCACATCTGATATATTCTATACGACACTGGTGACGGCATGTGCGTCACATGACAGGAATATGTCGACCCACCTAACTTGTACACTTGGCGAAGGGGTAAAAAAATTCTTCTACCTTGCCCGATTTAGGTTTTCTTGTGGATGTGATAATCAGTCCCAAAAAAGTGATGAAAACATAAGAGTTTGTCACATAAACTGAAAATAAAAAATTAAAATTTTCTCCCAAGGACCTTTCGCTCCGCAGCTGCTCACGTTACCACGAGACCACGGCGCTCCTGCATTCCCAGTGTCCTTGACGTTGCATATCTTCCCATGAACTACTCAGTTTGTATATTTTGCTTATTTTTTCACAGTTCCACACAACTTCTTCCTGTTTTCTCAATTGATCTGTTTTCAGTTTTTCAAGGCCTATCCACTGTGCCAACTTATAACTAAATCTGAGGGGGTTGCGATGGGGAGGTTCCCTTGTAAGAAATAGGACAAAATTTTCATTAATTTTCTCATACAACATGCAGGCTGTGGACAAAAATGTGGATACAACGCGAGAAATACTTGCTTGAACGTAAATGTGGATGCTAACCAAGCCTTCAAGTTACGCTGTTGCATTTGACAACTAACGTCACCTGTGCAGCATCCTCAATACACTGTAAGTGTGTTTAGTGATCCGTGTTCTGTATATGTCGGAATTGAGTGAATTCGAACGTGCCCGTATGGTAGCTAAAACAAAGCAGACTAAGAGTTTGGTGTTTCAGCAAGCACGGCATCGCAGACTTGTAACGTACACAGGGAAAACGGAAAGATATCAATCGCACAGTCGCAACGTGGACGAAAGAGTGCATTGAGTGAACGTGGCGGTCAGTCATTGGAAAGGGTTATGACGAAAAATCAGAGGACGACATCTGCACAAGTGATTTCAGAACCGAATGTTACACTCGAGAACTCTTGTCAGCAACAAACCAACAGAAACAGAGCTTCAAAAGCAGGGAACTATAGGGCGAGCTGGTATCATCACTCATCAGTGATGCAAATGTCGGTAACAGGACAATGTGGCGTCGAAGTCAGGAAACCTGGAATATGCAGCAATGGAAAGAAGTCATTTGGTCGGATGAGCATTGTTCCACGCAGTTTCCAGCTTTTGGTCGAATTTACATCCGAAGAATGAAACGTGGTGGCGTTGCTGTGATGATTTGAGCAACTGTGTTGTGGTATTCCACGCTTACCAAAATTACACCACAAGGTCGAATTACTGCCGAGGGTTATGTGACCATTTTATGTGATCAGGTCCTTACTGTGGCGTATTGTAGCACGGCGACTTCAGGAAGAGGTCGAGCGGACAGCATGCGCAGAAATTGTTAGTAATTATTAGAAGCTGAGCATGCTAAATACTTACCTTCGTAAACAAGTAGTGGAACACAGATGATATGAAACTGATGCTGCCACTGTCACTTATAACATTTAGCACTTCATTGCAGAATTGTAGTTTTATATAAGAGTCTAATTACCTTTAACATGACATAATGTTCAGTATAAATGCAACCGGATCTGTACTACGCCGATACGGTCGTCGTAAGTGATGATTACTGTCGGTCGTTGTGACAGTGGGCTGAGCGTCATTCCGCTCGGACATAAATAACTTTCCGGCTGCGGAAAGTTCAGGGCACACTGAGGAGAGTGTCTTGATCTACATATCTGATTTGTTGCTGCATCTGGCAGCGACTGTCTTTACTTGTGGTGCCGTCTCGAGATACCAACTTTTGCATGAATCTCCGTTCTGCGGACTACACTACACACCATATGGTACAACGATGGTTCCCTAATGAAGATTCTTTGTTCCAAGACGACAGGATCCCTGTCGCATCGTCTAGAATTGATTTTGTGCGCTCGAGGTCGAATTGTCGCACATTCCCTGACGACCACAGTCACTAGATCTAAACATTATTCAGCCTTTGTGGTCTACTTTGGAGATGCATTGCGTGATTGCTACTTATCTCAATTACAGTTACCTTAACGTGTGATTATTTTGCAGGAAGACTTGATCAGATTCAATGCAGAACAGTACACTTCTTGTACTCGTGTATGTGCATCCGAGGCGACTAGAAGCTGTTCTTAAGGCCAGCGGTTTTCCTACATCTTCTTAGACAAAGGAATGTGTGGTGTTCCTGCGTTTCCATGTTGTTGCCCAGCCCCTGCAGAGTGAAGTACTCTGACCAGCCATAACATTACGACCACTTGCCTAGTGGCTGGTATGTCCACCTTTGGCATGGATAACAGCGGCGACGCATCGTGGCATGGAGCAATGGGTCTCGGTGGTTTCCCAGAAGGGAATTGGCACCATATTTACACACATAAGTCACCTAATTTCCGCAAATCCCGCAGAGGGGGGGGGGGGGGCGATAAACGCCCACGCCACGTTCTATCATATCTCAGATTTGTTGGATCTGGTTCAAGTCTGACAAGTCGGGTGGGTGGGGGGACCGAACATCAATTGGAACTCACCACTGTGCTTCTTGTACCACTCCTTCACAAACCTGGTCTTGCGACATGGCCTTGTTGAAAAATACCACTGCCATCGATAAGCAGAAGCGTCACGAATGGGTATACATGGTCTGCACACATTGTACGATACCTCTTGGCCGTCGTAGCGCCTTGCACGAGCTTCACTGGATCCATGGAATATTCTCCAGAGCACAATTGAGCCGCCACCAGCTTGTCTCCAGCCCTAGTACAGGTGTGAAGGATGCGTTCCCCTGGAGGACGACGGATTGGCGCCCTCCCATGGGCAAGAAGAAAAACGTATCGGGATTCGTCAAGCCATGCACCGCTCTGCCATTGGGCTAACGGCTAGTGTCACTGGTCACGTGTCCATTCCAGTCATGGTTGCCGATTACGTGGCATACATGGGTGTCATCGTTAGGAGTGTTCTGTGCGCTATGTGTTCGGACAAACTTGTACTCTGCCGAGCGTTTAAGTCTGATGTTAGTTCCGCCACAGTTCGCTGCCTGTCTTGTTTTACCAGTCTGTCAAGCCTACGACGTCTGTCGTCTGTAACAATGGATGGCCGTCCAACCCCACGACGTCTGGACGTAGTTTCACTTTTGTTTCGCCATCTGTTGAAGACAATCTCAGCAGTCTTCTAATACCCAACATGTTGTGCTGTTTCCAAAATACTCTTTCCGCGACTCCGGGCCATCACAATCTGCTCTCCGTCAAAATTACACAGATCGCGCGCCTTCTCAATTGTACAACCGAACAGCACGCTCAACGATGCGACATAAACAGTTGAGGGTGTCTGACTAGAAGTCATTCATCGCTAGGTGACGCTGCCATCGCCTGTACAGGTTTATATTGATAGCGTCTTTGATACCTATACTGCGGGACAGAGAGACACAGGTGGCGGCTCCGTTATACTCTGGGGCACATTTTCGTTGACATCCACGTATCCATTGGAGCTCGTGCAAGGCATTACGACGGCCAACGACCATCGCACACCGGTTGCAGATCACGTACACTCCTTTATGGTTATCTTGTTTCCCGACGACAGTGGTATTTTTCAACAAGATAATGCGTCTTATTGCAAGGCCAGGAGTGTGACGGAGTGGTTGGAGGAACAGAGTGGTGAGTTCCAGTTGATCTACTTGGCCCCCAATGCGTCAGATCTGAAACCGATCGAACACATCTGGGATGTGACTGAATGTGGCGTTAGAGCTCGTCGTCACCCTCCCCGGAATGCACGGGAATTTGATGGGTTGTGTGTGCAGATGTGGTACCAGCTCCCTCCATCGACCTACCGGGGCCTCATTGGTTTTATGCCACGACGCGTCACCGTTGTTATCAGCGCCAAAGGTGGACATATGGAGGTTTTCATAATGTTATGGCTGGTCAGTGTAAGTTACCACAGTTAGTTGGTGTAGTTTGTGGGCCTGTAGCGAATGCTTGGATGGCACGTGTACGGCCTGCGTATTTTTAAACAAATGTGTATGTTCTACGAGAATTTCCGTGAAATGTAAAATACGTAGTGATGAAAAGATAAAAGCAAAATAGGAAATCGGTGGCGCTCGAGACCCGTAATCACTGCTCGGAGTCACATTTCAGTAACTACTTCATTCCTTATTTTTCGTTCAGTGGGAATGTCTGCGTCATTTAAACATAAAATTTATCACAAATTAACACATGTAAATATCGTTTACCATCAAACATGCACGTGTTATTTTATAGTTAAATATTCCACACAGTTTTCAGTTTTTGTTGCGGATATAAATTCTTAATTTATGACCTTTCATAAGAGTTGTTAATAAATGTTGTTTACATTAAGGAACGCATTAGAAATTAATTTTTGAGACAAAAAAATGAAATAGTCTTTACCTGGAGTGCGTGCATTGTTTTTTAGCATAGCATGTTGTTTCACAAAAGCTAGAACGAGAAACGTCGTAAAAACAGGGAATACAATCAGTTTCATGGCATCGTCCACACTGTACAAATGCTGCATTTTTACCGCGTTTCCTCTCCACTCTGATACGATTTTAATAAAAACGATATGTGTTAATCGGCATATATCTAATGACTCTATATTTAAATGACATTGTTATTCCAGCGTGACATAACCAAACACACACACACACACATATATATATATATATAATGACCGAAGCGGGACTCGTACCAGTGACTACCAATCCAACAGACTACCGGCCTGTTTTTTTCATCTTTGCATATTTTTTGATTTACGAAATGCTCGTAAAACAAGCACATTTGTCTGAAAATTTGCATCAGCTGGGAGTTAAACGCAGGCCGCCATCGGGGAAGCCAATCATTCTACCACAGAGCCACGTGGCACATAGAAAGATTAGGGTAACTTTTCGTGCATTGGAAACGCATGGAAGACTTCAAAACCGATTTTTCGTTTTAGGAGAATTTTGGACAGTTGCATGAAAATGCTTTCTGGGTTTAATTCTCGAGTTTCGAACTTCACGTATCATAAGTATAGAAATAAAACAATTGCAGAACTCCAAAATGTCATCCTGTCTCCTTGGGATAAAACAAAAGTTAGGTTCCAGTCGCGTGGAGCCGCTTAATCACTGTATAGCGTTGAGCGTGGTCCACGAGTACCAATCGATTCCATATTCGCATGACAGTCATGGGATCCTCATCGAAGCGAACATCAGTAAAACTGAAACATAAAACACAGTCTCGATAGATCCCAATTCTGCAGCTGTCGAATACTAAGACGTTTCTCATCCCAAAAAGTGAGTGAGAGACCCCACGCATAATCTTTCGTTACAAGCAGGATGTATGCGGTACTACTACTTGTATTTTGCACTTGTGCTGAGATACAAATCATTTATACATTGAAGCCTCGGGTATGACCATTTGATGTATGTTTCGTACCACTTTAACGTTGCTGCAGCTTTAATTGGCAATAGTATATTACGTTCACATTCACTGCATTCTAACCTAGATTTGTTTCTTTTAAGATAAGATCCAAGATATTAAATTAACAATCAATGGTTAAATTTGCAGCTCCGCCTGTCACGTAACTTTAAATAACAAAAATGTAACCAAACACAAGAGTAATTAAGATAATAGTAAAAATACACTGAAGTGACAAAAGAGACTGCTATAAGTATGTGTATTCAAATACAGATATATGTAAATACGCAGAATACGGCGCTGCGGTCGGCAACGCCTATACAAGACAACTGTCTGGTGGAGTTGTTATACCGATTACTACTGCTACAATGGCAGGTTATCAAGATTTAAGTATGAGTTTAAACATAGTAGAATAATTACTCGCTCCTGTGAACGGTAAAGCGTTATGCAGGTCTTGGAGTCTCTCACGTCCATCTAGGACGTTTTTACTGAGTTTAACGAAGGTGATGCCCTTTGGCTACACTGTTTAAGGGATCCTTCTAAGAAATATCAAATTAAGATCAACCTGAAGATGCCTAAATAAGGTGAAACGCATAGTTGAAAAATAAAAAACTAAAATTGCAACCAAGTCTGTTTTTAACCAGTACTTTAAACATGCTGTTATATTCGACGCTTGAGTGATTGAAAACAGTATCTCCGAGGTAGCTATGAAGTGTGGATTTTTCCTTACGACCATTCCACGAGTGCACCGTGAATATCAGGAATCGGGTAAAACTCAATGATGCCGGAAAAAGAGCCTGCCAGAACGGGACCAATGAGAATCGTTCAACGTGACAGAAATGCAGATTTCAAAACTGGGCCAGCAACAAGTGTCAAGGTGCAAACCATTCAACGAAGCATCATCTATGTTGGCCTTTCGAGCCTAAGGCCTACTCGTGTACCCTTGATGACTGCACAATGCAAAGCCTTATGCCTCGTCCGGGCCCGACATGTCCGAAATTGGACTGTTGATGACTGGAAACATGTTGCCTGGTAGGAAAGGCCTCGTTTCAAATTATGTTGAGCGGATGGAGGTGCATGGGTATGGGGACAACCTCCAGAATCCTAGGACCCTGCATGTCAGCAGGGGACTGTTCAATCTGGTGGAAGCTCTGTAATGGTGTGGGGCGTTTGCAGTTGGACTGATATGGGACCTCTGCAACCATTCATCTCCATTGTGCATTCCGACGGACTTGGGCAATTACAGCAGGACAATGCGACACCCCACACGTCCAGAATTCTGAGTCCAGAATTATTGAGCATATATGGGTTGCCATGCGACGTGCTGTTGGGAAGAGATATCTCCCTCTCCCCCCCCCCCCCCGCCCCCTCCGCCCCAATCGTACTTTTACCTGCAGAATTCATGGTGTCAGGTTTCATGGTGTCAGGTCCCCTCCAGCACTACTTCAGGCATTAGTCGAGTCCATGCCACGTCGTGTAGCGTCATTACTGCGTGCTCGCGGGGACACTACACGATATTAGACAGGTGTACCAGTTTCCTTGGCTTTTCAGTATAGAAACAAAGTTAGGGAGAGCACTGAATTTTGCGGTCCCTTGTCCGAAGAATATTAGGCAATGCTAGGAACTAAATCGTAATGTCGTATAAGATTGAAGCATTGAAGAATGTTCAAGTTTTACTCGAATCCCGTGGTATGATTCCGTTACTATAGCTTATTGCTTTTGACCATTTCAGACCAGTAGTAGTATCTCAATCAACTGTGCTTAAGGATGACACTAATTATCAACGATGTGAGAAACGAAAATAGTTCCACATGCGGTAGGAAGCATGTCACGAAGCTGAAACCAGTCATCGAAATACCGATCATGATAGTGAAATAGTCTGCCTATGCCAAATGGTTGTTAAAAATGGAGACGGAGATGAAACCTATCGCAGCATGTACACAAGATAAGCGTAAGTTTTACAGGAGTGAGAAAGAGTTGCAGGTGGCGCGTTCTGCACGCTAAAGCACCCTGTCATTCTGCTAGCTAGGTCGAAGAAAGAGAATACGAGCTTTCACATTAATGCTACCTAGCAGCTTTCCTTTTGGTTAAGTAGTGTTTAGGACGCAGCAGCTTAGAGTCTATTCTATAACTTCCTTAATATAGTTTTTAAGTAGGTGCTCAGATCACCGAAACTGCTGGGTGAGTTTAATTTGTACCACCATTCGCCTCTGGGGCCGCCACCACAGTCATTTACGAGCTTCAGTCCACGAGAACATTATACACCTGTCCGCGCGATACTGCGAATCCTGCTGACGTCTCCCTCAGCAGCGAGAAGACCGCCTTCTTAATTTTATGAAGAAGACGACTGTTCTTGACAACCCTCGCAAATCCTGCTTTCCGCTACTTGCTTCAAAGCTCTCGGCTCGCCTTAAACTGCTCGCTCCACAGCGGCGTTGCTAGAGCGGCAATTTCGCGACGGTCTTTTTCATCTCCTCAGATTTATCCCTACTCGAAATTACTTTCTCTTTCAGAATCGTTTCTTCCATATTCAGACAATGTGCTTTCTAGCAAAACTTCGTGCTACGTTGGTGAAGCTGCTGCGGGCCTGTGTATGATTATTTTGTAAGCTAAATCTGACAGAGAAACAAGCAATATTTTTTCTTGCCTTCCTTGACACTGTAGTTTCTCTCTCCCCTCACAGTGCTCTCATATCTCTTGTTTTATTACCGTGCCCGGGACAACTGACAGAGAATTCACTCCCACTTTATTTTTGTAAACACAATCCTACAATTTCCTGCCAGTGCGAATTTCTTTTTCAATAGGCCTATATGTGTACGAATTTATTAAATGTTTGTGTGTGATTTATGTTATCTAGATGCATTAACTTACATCAAATGTAACATTTTACTGTTTTAGTCACTATTTACTGTCATAGCTTGGCGAACATCGCTGCAGGATGTCAATAACGACAAGTAGATTTCTAGTTATATTTTAGTCTTTGACTTTAATTCATATTTATGTTCAACCGAATGGTTTTGTTTCTCGTGCAAAAGGAAGTGAATTGATACTGTCATTTTCACGTCTCTACTTGTTAAATTTATCTTTCCATGATCTAATTAAGAAAGCAGTCATCGTTGTCGACTGCGCGTTGTTCCTTTAAAAATCATAAGGCTAGTTTTAAGACAACAGAGAACGGCAAGAAAGGAAGAATGAATTGATTGTTGGTGTTTAACGATCACCCTCCTTTACCTCCTCTGCATTACTGCAGATGACGTGTCACTGAGCACATTTGTTCTGTGCATGCAGTACACGTGAGGGCCTAGTTGTTTCCACTGCACTGTGTGAAATACGAAGGTTCTGTTATAGCTCACTAACCTGCTGTCTGCAAGTTGATGTCCCCAGCGCAGAAAACAGCACGCATCTCGTAGGTTCTGTATCTTGATGCTGAAACTGACGTTTAGCGAGGTTCTCTTCTGAAATAATGAATCACTTTTTTGGGATCCACTCGCCTACTTTAATATAGCCACACGAGAAGACTACATGATCTTAACACAACACCTTCTGATACAGCAAAGTACATTGTCAAACACAATGGTTCAAATGGCTCTGAGCACTGGGTCTAAACATCTGTGGTCATCAGTCCCCTAGAACTTAGAACTACTTAAACCTAACTAACCTAAGGATTCTGTACCCGTGCTCTAGGGGTAGCGTCTTTGATTCATAATCAAAACGTCTTCGGGCCCAGGTTCGATCCCCGCCACTGCCTAAATTTTGATAAATAATCAGCATTGGCGGCCGAAGACTTCGGCATAAGAAGGCAGCCTCATTCTGCCAACGGCCTTTTCAAAGAGGGCGGAGGAGCGGATAGAGGTTCAGGGCACTCTCTTGTCCTAGGGGTGGGAAATTGCACCTAAAGGCGGAAGAATCAGCAATGATCAACGACATGCCGATGCAGAAGGCAATGGAAACCACTGCATGTGGCCATGACACTTCTTCAGTCATGATGATCTCTCCATTGGCAAAAGATTCCGGTATAGTCCCCCATTCGGATCTCCCGGAGGGGACTGCCAAGGGGGAGGTTACCATGAGAAAAAGATTGAATAATCAACGAAAGGATAACGTCCTACGAGTCGGGGCGTGGAATGTCAGAAGCTTTAACGTCGTAGGCAAACTAGAAAATCTGAAAAGGGAAATGCAAAGGCTCAATCTAGATACAGTAGGGGTCAGTGAAGTGAAGTGGAAGGAAGATAAGGATTTCTGGTCAGATGAGTATCAGGTAATATCAACAGCAGCAGAAAATGGTATAACAGGTGTAGGATTCGTTATGAATAGGAAGGTAGGGCAGAGGGTGTGTTACTGTGAACAGTTAAGTGACCGGGTTGTTATAATCTGAATCTACAGCAGACTAACACCGACAACGATAGTTCAGGTATACATGCCGACGTCGCAAGCTGAAGATGAACAGATAGAGAAAGTGTATGAGGATATTGAAAGGGTAATGCAGTATGTGAAGGGGGACGAAAATCTAATAGTCATGGGCGACTGTAATGCAGTTGTAGGGGAAGGAGTAGAAGAAAAGGTTACAGCTAGTAATAGCAAATACCCTATTCAAGAATCACAAGAGGAGGAGGTATACTTGGAAAAGGCCGGGAGATACGGGAAGATTTCAATTAGATTACATCATGGTCACACAGAGATTCCAAAATCAGATACTGGATTGTAAGGCGTACCCAGGAGCAGATATAGACTCAGATCACAATATAGTAGTGAGGAAGAGTAGGCTGAAGTTCAAGACATTAGTCAGGAAGAATCAATACGCAGAGAAGTGGGATACGGAAGTACTAAGGAATGACGAGATACGTTTGAAGTTCTCTAACGCTATAGATACAGCAATAAGGAATAGCACAGTAGGCAGTACAGTTGAAGAGGAATGGACATCTCTAAAAAGGGCCATCGCAGAAGTTGGGAAGGAAAACATAGGTACAAAGAAGGTAGCTGCGAAGAAACCATGGGTAACAGAAGAAATACTTCAGTTGATGGATGAAAGGAGGAAGTACAAACATGTTCCGGGAAAATCAGGAATGCAGAAATACAAGTCGCTGAGGAATGAAATGAATAGGAAGTGCAGGGAAGCTAAGACGAAATGGCTGCAGGAAAAATGTGAAGACATCGAAAAAGATATGACTGTCGGAAGGACAGACTCAGCATACAGGAAAGTCAAAACAACCTTTGGTGACATTAAAAGCAACGGTGGTAACATTAAGAGTGCAACGGCAATTCCACTGTTAAATGCAGAGGAGAGAGCAGATAGGTGGAAAGAATACATTGAAAGCCTCTATGAGGGTGAAGATTTGTCGTGATAGAAGAAGAAACAGGAGTCGATTTAGAAGAGATAGGGGATCCAGTATTAGAATCGGAATTTAAAAGAGCTTTGGAGGACTTACGGTCAAATAAGGCAGAAGGGATTGATAACATTCCATCAGAATTTCTAAAATCATTGGGGGAAGTGGTAACAAAACGACTATTCACGTTGGTGTGTAGAATATATGAGTCTGGCGACATACCATCTGACTTTCGGAAAAGCATCATCCACACAATTCCGAAGACGGCAGGAGCTGACAAGTGCCAGAATTATCGCACAATCAGCTTAACAGCTCATGCATCGAAGCTGCTTACAAGAATAATATACAGAAGAATGGAAAAGAAAATTGAAAATGCTCTAGGTGACGATCAGTTTGGCTTTGGGTAAAGTAAAGGGACGAGAGAGGCAATTCTGACGTTACGGCTAATAATGGAAGCAAGGCTAAAGAAAAATCAGGACACTTTCATAGGATTTGTCGACCTGTAAAATGCGTTCGACAATATAAAATGGTGCAAGCTGTTGAGATTCTGAAAAAAGTAGGGGTAAGCTATAGGGAGAGACGGGTCATATACAATATGTACAACAACCAAGAGGGAATAATAAGAGTGGACGATCAAGAACGACGTGCTCGTATTAAGAAGGGTGTAAGACAAGGCTGTAGCCTTTCGCCCCTACTCTTCAATCTGTACATCGAGGAGGTTCAGGAGTGGAATTAAAATACAAGGTGAAAGGATATCAATGATACGATTCGCTGATGACATTGCTATCCTGAGTGAAAGTGAAGAAGAATTAAATGATCTGCTGAAAGGGATGAACAGTCTAATGAGTACAAAGTATGGTTTGAGAGTAAATCGGAGAAAGACGAAGGTAATGAGAAGTAGTAGAAATGAGAACAGCGAGAAACTTAACATCAGGATTGATGGTCACGAAGTCAATGAAGTTAAGGAATTCTGCTACCTAGGCAGTAAAATAACCAATGACGGACGGAGCAAGGAGGACATCAAAAGCAGACTCGCTACGGCAAAAAAGGCATTTCTGGCCAAGAGAAGTCTACTAATATCAAGCACCGGCCAATTTGAGGAAGAAATTTCTGAGGATGTACGTCTGGAGTACAGCATTGTATGGTAGTGAAACATGGACTGTGGGAAACCCGGAACAGAAGAGAATCGAAGCATTTGAGATGTGGTGCTATAGGCGAATGTTGAAAATTAGGTGGACTGATAAGGTAAGGAATGAGGAGGTTCTACGCAGAATCGGAGAGGAAAGGAATATGTGGAAAACACTGATAAGGAGAAGGGACAGGATGATAGGACCTGCTAAGACATGAGGGAATGACTTCCATGGTACTAGAGGGAGCTGTAGAGGGCAAAAACTGTAGAGGAAGACAAAGATTGGAATACGTCAAGCAAATAATTGAGGACGTAGGTTGCAAGTGCTACTCTGAGATGAAGAGGTTAGCACAGGAAAGGAATTCGTGGCGGGCCGCATCAAACCAGTCAGTAGACTGATGACAAAAAAAAAAAAAAAAAAAAAAAAGAAAGAAAGAAAAAAAAACCTAAGGACATCACACACATCCATGCCAGAGGCAGGATTCGAACCTGCGACCGTAGCGGTCACGCGGTTCCAGACTGAAGCGCCTAGAACCACACGGCCACACCGGCCGGCTTCAAACACAATGTTTACGAAAATTTATCTTTACACTATTTGTGGCACGTGTCTGTGCCTCATAACTACCGGAGTGAATCTTTTAATACTGAATACTGGAAAACACATCCTGCCACAGACAACATGACTGTACATCTCGACTGCCTAATCCCGAGTGACGAACAGGAACTTAAATAAAAGTTGGAAACACATCCTACGACAGACAACACGTCTGTTCTTCTCGACTACCTAATCAAGAGTGACGAAAGTGACCCGAACGCTTCCGAAGTGCTTCGCCTGCAATGTAGTCAGTCTTTTGTTTTAGATTTAAATTGTTTTTAATAATTCGAAAATGACTGATTGATAGCTGTTGAGAGATATTTATATTAAAAAGTGAAGTCATTCCAATGAGTAGTTTAACTAACAATAATAACTATACTTTAACATTTTGGCGCCCTTGCTCCGAACACAGCAGCCAATCGCAGCGCAGTAGCATTATGCAGGCGGTCTTTCTTACGGGAATGGTACCAAATCTGTCACAGGTACCTCACACCACATCTCGTCATCTGCATACTTCTTGCATGCTCTGAGAACAGCTTCTTGGAGCCTAATATGATGGCTTACTATGCCATAAATATTACAAATGCTTTCTGGTCATAGTCCTACTGGAGCACGTATCCTGTTGCCTTCCTAAGAAGTATGAATCACCAGGAAAATCCCACAGGACCTGTAGATGGCTGTGATGTACAACGAGGGGAAACAAATCCCAAACCCAAGAATAAGAGTATACTGAGTGAGGTAAGCGAAAGCTGGTAAGCGTGTGCCGGCCTTTGTGGCCGAGCGGTTCTAGGCGCTTCAGTCTGGATCCGCGCGACCGCTACGGTCACAGGTTCGAATCCTGCCTCGGGCATGGATGTGTGTGATGTCGTTAGGTTAATTAGGTTTAAGTAGTTCTAAGTTCTAGGGGACTGATGAGCTCAGAAGTTCCATAGTGCTCAGAGCCATTTGCATTTTTTTTGGTAAGCGTGTTTCTACAACTGAAATATCAAGTCTTTTCAGTTATCGCACCAGAGTGGCTATGGAAGAGCCACTATGAGGATTCAGATCAGGTTCACTTTAAATACGCGTCGTGACGGTCATGAGCGTTAGTAACATTTGAGATTGGACGTAGTGAGTTGATGTTAGTCAAAAACGTCTTTCAGACGCCTCCATCGACACCTCACTGAGTTTTGACGAGGTTGTATAACAGTACTACGAGAAGCTGGACGTTGCTCCTGCGATACTGCAGAAAGATTTGGCAGGTTGGTTCAAATGGCTCTGAGCACTATGGGACTTAACATCTGTGGTCATCAGTCCCCTAGAACTTAGAACTACTTAAACTTAACTAACCTAAGGACATCACACACATCCATGCCCGAGGCAGGATTCGAACCTGCGACCGTAGCAGCCGCGCGGTTCCGGACTGCGCGCCTAGAACCGCTAGACCACCGCGGCCGGCATTTGGCAGGAATCTGTCCATTGTACATGATTTCTTTCACTGGTGGTCACGAGAGTGTTCTGTAGCAAGAAGAGCAAGCTTCAAATGGTCGCGCGAGGGAAGAACATGGTGTTCAGCATAGAACTGTGGCTTATCGTACTGAGTCTGCAACAACAATTTGAGCAGCAGTTGGCACCACAGTGACACAACTAACCGTTCCAAATTGGTTACCTCAACGACAGCTCCAAGCCAAACACCCTGTTTTCAAAGTCGGAGTATTTGTACATTACTGGCTATGCCAACGAAGTTATTGTGTGGTAAGAATCACCAAAAGTGGCTAGTTTTCTGGATCCGTCTGTGCTCTGCACCATGGTCATATATCACAGCTCCCCTCTTCAGGCTCTTACTTAGTTATTTCTGCAGTTTCCAAGTGCTGAAAGCCACTCCTGTTTACGACTTACGCGTTATTACTTCACGATGGGTGGTCGACAGAACGATGCTATGTTCCGTTCTCCATGTAATCACTTTCCTGCATCGGCAACTTACCCGTGTATCTGTGGTGTGTGACAATTATCTGGATGGCGTTTCCATTCTACATGCAATATCGGTTGTTCTTCCTTGTTGGTAATTTAGTCTAGGTGTTGTGCATTACCCCACCTTGGCTTTAACTGTGGCACTGGCGCCAGCCAGGCAAGACTTTAATTTTTTTTTACATTAGCTTGATCAGTCGTAGGAACAATAATTTCATTACTATCTATCCTTCCTATCCTTTATAGTACAGGGTGATTCAAAACGAATACCACAACTTTAGGAATTTAAAACTCTGCAACGACAAAAGGCAGAGCTAAGCACTATCTGTCGGCGAATTAAGGGAGCTATAAAGTTTCATTTAGTTGTACATTTGTTCGCTTGAGGCGCTGTTGACTAGGCGTCAGCGTCAGTTGATGCTAAGATGGCGACCGCTCAACAGAAAGCTTTTTGTGTTATTGAGTACGGCAGAAGTGAATCGACGACAGTTGTTCAGCGTGCATTTCGAACGAAGTATGGTGTTAAACCTCCTGATAGGTGGTGTATTAAACGTTGGTATAAACAGTTTACAGAGAATGGGTGTTTGTGCAAAGGGAAAAGTTCTGGACGGCCGAGAACGAGTGATGAAAATGTAGCACGCATCCAGCAATCATTTGTTCGCAGCCCAGGAAAATCGACTCGCAGTGCTAGAAGAGAGCTGCAAATTCCACAATCAACTGTATGGAAAGTCCTACGAAAAAGGTTAGTTATGAAACCTTATCGTCTGAAATTGGTTCAATCACTGTCTGCAGCTGATAAGATTAAACGAATCGATTTCTGTGATTTTATCCTTGCTCAAATGGAAACAGATGAATCTTTCGTTTCAAAGATTGTGTTTAGTGATGAAGCAACTTTCCACACTAACGGGAAAGTCAACCGTCACAATGTCTGTATATGGGGCACTGAGAATCCGCGGGAAACAACTCAGTATGAACGTGACTCGCCTAAGGTGAACGTTTTCTGTGCCAGTTCAGCCAATGAAGTTTTTGGTCCCTTTTTCTTCGAAGGTGCTACTGTAACTGGACTACAGTATCTGGAGATGTTAGAGAATTGGCTGTTCCCTCAGCTCGAACAAGAAGCACAACAATTCATATTTCAGCAGGATGGAGCGCCACCACATTGGCACTTATCTGTTCGTAACTACCTGAACGTCAACTACCCGAGGCGATGGATCGGCCGCCAGGCAACCCGTGACAGAGCACTTCATCACTGGCCTCCAAGAAGCCCTGATCTTACCCCCTGCGATTTTTTCTTATGGGAGTATGTTAAGGATATGGTGTTTCGGCCACCTCTCCCAGCCACCATTGATGATTTGAAACGAGAAATAACAGCAGCTATCCAAACTGTTACGCCTGATATGCTACAGAGAGTGTGGAACGAGTTGGAGTATCGGGTTGATATTGCTCGTGTGTCTGGAGGGGGCCATATTGAACATCTCTGAACTTGTTTTTGAGTGAAAAAAAACCTTTTTAAATACTCTTTGTAATGATGTATAACAGAAGGTTATATTATGTTTCTTTCATTAAATACACATTTTTAAAGTTGTGGTATTCTTTTTGAATCACCCTGTATTTTAGGTTTAATGAAAAGTATTGTAGAGTCAGTTCTCGGGTTCCAAGCTAGGATTTTGAGAGTTTTCCCTTTGTTGTAAATCAAATCCCTTCGGAAATATTTCGAAGTTGGACACCCACTTCCTTACTGTTGGCTCGTCAGGTGTTGAATCGGCAGCACTTGGGTATAGGCCAATAAGCGATTATTATGATTGTTGACTTGGGTAACGTTGGGTCTGCTACTAAGAAGATCGTGTGCGGCAGGGATTCGGGAGCAAATATTGTTGCATTCTTATGGCCTCAAGAGCATAATAGCACACGCTGTTCTAAAAAATTTTCTTGAAAGCAATTACGTCCACTTTGTAGGAGTGACTGACTTTATGAGATTTGAGCAACGTAAGTGTGCCGGCCGCGGTGGTCTCGCGGTTCTAGGCGCGCAGTCCGGAACCGTGCGACTGCTACGGTCGCAGGTTCGAATCCTGCCTCGGGCATGGATGTGTGTGATGTCCTTAGGTTAGTTCGGTTTAAGTAGTTCTAAGTTCTAGGGGACTGATGACCACAGCAGTTGAGTCCCATAGTGCTCAGAGCCATTTTGAGCAACGTAAGTGTACTGACGTCTACTTCCATTGGGAACCGTCTGCACCACGACGATATTATTGTCAATATATTTGGAATAAATATATGTGTAAAATAAAGGATTTCAGTATTTACGACAACTGCTCCCACTTATTCCAAATATATTGATAAGTATATTAAATTGTCTCATTGTCTGTGTACTGACACTGAATCATAAAAGTCAAAGATTCATTTGTGAACTTGTTATTAGTAGCTACTGCATCAACAGTTTATTAATACTGATACATTTACAGGTATAGCCCGCAAGCCCTCTGATGGTGTGCAGTGTAGAGTATCTCTGGTACCACTACCTGATCCATCTCCCATGTCCCATTCGGGAATGACGTTTGGGAGGAATAATTGCTGGTAAGCCTCCGTACTAGCTCCAGTTTCTCGTCTAGGACATTTTGAGAGGCGAATGTCGGAGGTAGTAATGCGTTATGTAAGTCTGCAGGTTTTCGTGGCCATTGTCGTTGAAGTAAAATCTTCTTGGTTATTAAACCGCGTCATATTTCTTCTACACGGTGAACGTTTCGAGCACTCTGCTGGGATCTTCTTCAAGATCCTGTACTGAACTATTCATTGAACAGTGGTCGACTGTTTAAAAGAAGCACGACGCTGCCTAACAACCCAGAAGATTTTAACTGCGAGTAATATGTTGCCCTACTCTTCCCGGGATTCGCTCACTCTGAATTTGAGTACTAAACCTCTTCCTGATCCACCTGCGTGACACTCTCGCACGGACTAAACCATCTCGTGACGAAACTCGCTGCTCTTCGTTGAATCGTGTCCATCCCTTCTACTAATCGAACCTGTAATGGTCCCAAACTCGTGATCAATACTCAAAAATTGGTCAAACAAATACTTTGTAAACCTCTTCTTTCGTGGATGAATTTCACTCCCTTAATGTAATTCCCTATAACCGATCGCATCAGAAGTAAACGTCTCCATCCATCGGAGAATAAAAAGGATATCAAAAAAGAAATCATGTGCAATGACTCATAATGACACATTAAATAATGTGGATGGTTGCATAAGGAATTCCAGCTCTTTTTATTCGTTCTGAAGTGAGCAAGACTTTTCGTGGAGCTGCAAAACTTCTCTAGCCACACCCATGATCTGATGGCGAATCTTCATAGGACTCAGCATTTCGTTCATCCTGTTAGCTCACTCTGCAGAGGCGCAATCTCTGGTGAAGCTTGCGGCAAGTTTAGATTGTGTCTTCGTTGGCTGCACTGCTCGTAGCTCTCATCGGCGGAGTTTTGCGTAAAGGGATGGAAGATAAAAAGCCAGCAGTTTACATAATCTGCTGGGTAGCGCAGAAAACTCGTCTGCCTCGACTTCCATTAACAAACTTAGGAAGATTCTAGCGGCGATAAATGAAACGTTAAACCAGCTTCCTTCCCGCACTATAGTCGTCTTCTGGAAAACACAAAGCAAGAGCATAAATTCGACGTTGTAGAGATACGATCAAAGCAAAATGCGTTATCGTCTAAGCTTACCACGCAAGAGTTATTTGCAGTCGTGAGGTATCGCTTACGGCGTGCAAAAGTAATAGAACGTAATCTTCTTTGGTTTCACTTTTTATCGTTGCCACTTATAATTGGATGTATTCTAAGTTCTCTCAGAGTTACTGCAGCCGTCCATCAAGTTCAAATAACTGTGGTCCTCTACAAATCCTTGTCAGAACATCACGTCTTCAGTGCGTAACGTGCCAATCTACTGATTGTTTATAGTGGGCAATGTGTCCGACTTGACAGAAAATAATGGATGCATAGAAACATAAATCACCATGGTTAACGCATGTCTGTTTGACAATCCTATCATGTTACAGCGTCATGGCGTCTTCAGAGTAAAATCAGTTTCCCTCAAACTATCACGATGGGTATAAATAAAATTGCTCGCTCAGGACATCTCGTAAATAACGGCAACAGCTGACCAGGAAGATTCTGTCTTCCTAGATTTGCGAAAGACGTACAAGACTGTATTATATTGCAATTTTGTCATATGATGACATGATGGAGACCGTGGCTGTTGTTTGAAAGCAAATGTTGATGGTGTTGTTACAGCAAATGTTACGATATATCATAGCATCTTTGATACTCATATGTTTGTAAGTTCTTTGTGTGTATCAAAACATGTGGTTCGTGATAGAAATCTTCTCAGTTACAAATCTGAAGTGTTCAATGAGAAAAATTGACGTGTGCAACAATAAGAATGCAGTGGGAATGTATTCACATCTGCAGGACGAATGTTATGAAAACAAACACTCCAAACCGACATTTCACGTAAGTCACGTGCAACGAAAATCTATAACGCAACCATCTGTGTGTGGCATGTTTATAATTATGTATTATTTATATTTTAGGCTAATTAATTTGTAACAAGCACACCCCATGTCATAAACAAAGCGTGTAAACAGTCTGAGGATGAAACACAACGATTCGAAACCGGTAATGGTACCCTTTGAATAAAGGCACTGAAAGTAAGTTTGTGGCTGGTTGCTGTCCCAACACCATCAACATTTGTCTATATTATAATGTCGACGGATAAACCTATAAAACTAATTCCGGGATAAATTTTATTGGAAGGATATCAAACCAATATACTGTACTTCATCTACAAAAGAAGTCACTTACATAATAGTTGTTAGATCATCTATTGCATAGCGGTAGCCAACTACGAGGGTTGTTTTTTAAGTAAGGGCCGTTTTTACTTTTAAAAAAAGATACAAATACTTTTGTAAAAAAACTTTTATTTTCTGATTCTACACACTTTTACCTATTTTTCTACATAGTTGCCTTGTTTATTTAAGCGCTTGTCATACCGTACAACTAATTTTTTAATTCCCTCCTCAAAGAATTCGGCCGCCTGCTCCGACAGCTAAGAGTTCACCGCCGCTTTCACTTCATCGTCGTCATTGAAGCGCTGCCCGCCAAGATGGTGTTTCAGGTACCGGAAAAGGTGAAAATCGCTTGGAGCAAGGTCGGGGCTGTATGGTGCATGGTCCAAAACTTCCCAGCCAAAAGAATCAATCAAATCCCGAGTCTTTTGAGAGGTGTGAGGCCTAGCGTTATCGTGCAGGAGCAAAACTCCTTTTGTCAGCATGCCGCGCCTTTTGTTTTGAATTGCTCTGCGGAGCTTCTTTAGAGTTGATTGTCGTTCCTCGTGGCATAACGTCCACTAGCAAAACACCACGCCGGTCCCAGAACACAGTTGCCATAATCTTGCGCTTTGACAGCGTCTGTTTGGCTTTGACCTTGACGGGTTAGGTTGTGTGTCGCCGTTCCATCGATTGTCGCTTGCTTTAGGGAGTGATATGGGATACCCATGTTTCATCTCCAATGACAATTTGACTCAACATGTCATCCCCTTCTTCCTCGTAACGAATCAAAAAGTCCAATGAAGTGGCAAATCTCTTCCCTTTGTGGTCCTCTGTGAGGAGTCTGGGTACCCACCGAGAACACAGTTTCTTAAAGTTTAGGTTCTCAGACACAATTTTGTACAAAACCGATCTTGAAACTTGTGGAAATTCCAAAGAAAGAGTGGAAATTGTGAATCTTCTGTCCTCACGAATCTTTGTTTCGACTGCAGCCACCAAATCATCAGTGATCACAGAGGGCCGGCCTGAGCGTTCTTCGTCATGGACGTTTTGACGGCCATTTTTAAACTCTATCCCATTGACGCATTTTACCTTCACTCATTGCATTCAAGCCTTAAACTTCTGTTAACTGACGATGAATTTCTGCAGCTCATAGGCTTCTCGCGGTCAAAAAACGTATCACTGACCGTATCTCACACGCGGCGGGCGATTCAATAATCGTAAACATTATGAAGTAGCACAGCGATGCGTACACGTCAGCTACAGAGCTGCAACTTGCATCAGTGTGAACGGGAAGGATGCCGGCAAGTGGCGCGGTGGCTTGTTGCGGCGTCCGCGCGAACTACGGGATTATACGCGCGAACGGCCCTTACTTAAAAAACAACCCTCGTATTACAAGGTAAGATAAATATTCGGTGAGGTAGGTATCTAAAGAAGACCTGCTCATTTCTTTCCGCGTTTGTTTAGCAAGGTTGACATCGTTAGAGATTGGTTTTTCGATCTCTGCCTCTAGATTTAAACTAAAAAATTAGACTGATGTGAATGGTAGAGCGTGCTTCCAATTGTAACACGTACTACGTATTCTTTCCGTTCGATTCGCGCAAGGTGGAAGGGAAGAATGAGAGTCTAAGCTCTGCTATGCGCGTAATTAGTCTTCTGTAATTAGTGTAATCTAATCTTCGTGGTCCCTTTGGAAAGCATACTTATAGGGCTGTAGTAAATTTCTTGGTTTTTCACTTAGTGCTGCTTCCTGCAACTTTGTATCATTTCGCGGGAAAGTTGGTATCTATCTTCGAACGTCCATTTCAAGCTTTTTACCATCTCCGTGACGCCCTAAAATGGGTAAGACAAATCTCTTACAGCACGTGCTGTCTTTCCTCTTATGCGTTCAATATCCTCTTGACAGACTTATGTTTTATTATTCTCATACATTTGAGCAATATTCAAGGATTGATTTGAAATATCTTTTGTAACAGTCCCCATCGTAGTCTTACTCCTGTTCCTCAGTAGCCTACTAACGAACTGAAATACACCACTGATGATACCTATTACACAGATTCGATTTGATCGTCCTGTTTCATATACCAATATTCTGAAAGGTAATTTTACGAAATGACTAATTTCAGTCATGACTCGCTGATTTTAGTCATACAAAACAACGGTTTCCCGTTTTGTGAAGTGCACCATCTCAGACTTGGGTGCAGTTAACGCTAGTTGCCAATCTTTGTACCAGTTTTGCGATATTATAAAGATATGACTGAATATTTGTGTAATTTTGCAGACCGTATCCCATTATAGGTAACATCATCATCTGTAGACAATCTGAAGTTGCTGTATTGTCTATCAGGTCGTTAATATACAACATGGAAAGCATATATCCGATCATGCCTGGGCAAGCCCAAAAGTTACTTTGACATCTATGGATGGTCTCTATCCAAGTTAACAAGTTTCGTCTTTTCTAACAGGAAATATCGTTAATCCATTCAAAAATTTCGCTTTATACTTGGTGAAGAAAACCACCTACTTCGCTATTAAAATTTAATTTTTTTATAAGGCTGTTACGTCTATCGCCATCATCAGATATCAAACAGCTTGGAACTTGCAGATCAAGGTTCAGCGTCATTATTGAAACCTACTATCAATCGGAGCGGCAAAGTCATACACCATAAGACCGTACATTAAACTGGGGTATGTGTCTGTTGCCTATGACTATGACTGATAATTATTGAAACTACTAAACAGCATCTGAAAAATCTTACTGTAGCCGTAATAACGAAGTCTCAAGAACAAGAAGTATCTTACACAGACGTTAATAGTTCCTAAGTTTTAGTGAGATGTTTTATGAAATTAGCCCCCTACTGAGAAGCCGAGAGTATTACGATCAGATGTTACATGCGGAGGTAAGACTGATAGAGGCGTTGTACGGGAACTGTCAACATCCACACAGGTTTTGAAGCCGTGCTATGGGACTAACAGTCCACCCCCAAAATTTTTCTCATTAGAGAGTCGATATCCCAAACCATGAAAAACAATTTACGCTCTACCACTTCAAGGATTCCGTCTCAGAATATGTTTCAGTAGTTTTCCTGTTATGCGTAATTTCTCTCGGTACCTACGGATAGAGAGGATATAAAATGTAGACTGGCAATGGCAAGGAAAGCGTTTCTGAAGAAGAGGAATTTGTTAACATCGAGTATAGATTTAAGTGTCAGGAAGTCGTTTCTGAATGTATTTGTATGGAGTGTAACCATGTATGGAAGTAAATATGAACGATAAATAGTTTGGACAAGAAGAGAATAGAAGCTTTCGAAATGTTGTGCTACAGAAGAATGCTGAAGATTAGATCGGTAGATCGCATAACGAATGAGGAAGTATTGAATAAAATTGAGGTGAAGAGGAGTTTGTAGCACAACTTGACTAGAAGAAGGGACCGGTTGGTAGGAGATGTGAGGCATCAAGGAATCACAAATTTAGTATTGGAGGGCAGCGTGGAGGGTAAAAATCATAGAGAGAGACCAATAGATGAATACACTAAGCAGATTCAGAATGATATAGGTTGCAGTAGGTACTGGGAGATGAAGAAGCTTGCACAGGATAGAGTAGCATGGAGAGCTGCATCAAACCAGTCTCAGGACTGTAGACCACAACAACAACCTAACGGTACAAGTTAAGTCAGTCGAAAATATTATCTCGAGGCAACCCAATGAACCACTACTTCTACAGTAACGTCAGTGCAACAGTGAAAACCTTGATTTGTTTCAGTTGCGTACATTTCCAGTGTTCAGGTGTGTGAGGAATGGGTAATGAATTTTGTCGTATCTTAAGAACAATGTGAAGCGCGATAAATCTGAAGAGGAAAATGGGTCCTGAACCACATCCTGAGGACAATCTCGAGAACGTATTATGTAAGCAGTAGACCACTTGAGCGACGCCATAAAGTGTTCGTTCCATCGGTCGATATATGCTCCATGTGGGAGACGAGTCCGTGCTCCACATAAAGACTAAGACGCAGAACTGTATAAATTATAATTCAGCATGATAATTTATTATAAATACCGATACGTGTGTACTTTTCTTTCAATAATGCAAATTCCCAAACTATCTTAAGCATTTGAAAATACAAAAGCAATTATCTACAATACAGTGTTACTAACCTATGATGGCTCATATAGATACGACACTTTCAATACATAAATTTTTCAGTTTTTTGAGATTTCGACAGAAAATCATCAACAAGACATTTTGCACAAAGTTGAGATAATAGTTGAACTCGATTTCCTTCCGGGATATCAAAGTAATAGTAGGAAGTTCAACTCGTGAAAACATTAGTATAGTGATGTCATGTAGGATTTTCACTTGTACTTCAGTATGAATGCATGACAAAGTTAACCATTTCATTCGTTTCTTTTGTTGTTCATCTTTGACGTGCGGTAGCGTTCTCGCTTCCTGCGCCCGGGTTCCCGGGTTCGATTCCCGGCGGGGTCAGGGATTTTCTCTGCCTCGTGATGACAGGGTGTTGTGTGATGTCCTTAGGTTAGTTAGGTTTAAGTAGTTCTAAGTTCTAGGGGACTGATGACCACAGATGTTAAGTCACATAGTGCTCAGAGCCATTTTGTTCATCTTGCCGAGTGGTATGGACCACGACCACACCACCCTGAAGATTTATCACCAGCTGAGATTGGGTTGGACAAGGACAGCGGATGGAATAGGCCCCGAGTTTGTTGAGCTCCACTGCACCAGAATACAGCCGCATCATTGTATAGTATTTGCGTTGGATGCATGACAATCTGTCATCATCGGCATCATCATCACGACAAGTTCACGTCCATTCCACGAATTACATATTTGTCGTTGACGGCTTCACAATGGATGAAACCTTGTTTAAATTTCTCGTCTATTGTTTCTCCTTCCTGTAATTTGGCACAATAGAGCAAGATCTGATTCGTCTTGGTCCACCATTCTCTGCATTCCATTAATCAATTGTGTCAATTAATCATATGTAGATCATTTATTATTCACTTATCTTTTACCTCCTTATGGACACTGTACGTTGAAGTGAGGCCTTCCTCCGGATAACGACGGTACATCGAGCTATATATTCGCACCTTTCCTAAACAGGACAGTTTTTTTTGTCATCAGTCTACTGACTGGTTTGATGCGGCCCGCCACGAATTCCTTTCCTGTGCTAACCTCTTCATCTCAGAGTAGCACTTGCAACCTACGTCCTCAATTATTTGCTTGACGTATTCCAATCTCTGTCTTCCTCTACAGTTTTTGCCCTCTACAGCTCCCTCTAGTACCATGGAAGTCATTCCCTCATGTCTTAGCAGATGTCCTATCATCCTGTCCCTTCTCCTTATCAGTGTTTTCCACATATTCCTTTCCTCTCCGATTCTGCATAGAACCTCCTCATTCCTTACAATATCAGCCCACCTAATTTTCAACATTCGCATATAGCACCACATCTCAAATGCTTCGATTCTCTTCTGTTCCGGTTTTCCCACAGTCCATGTTTCACTACCGTACAATGCTGTACTCCAGACGTGCATCCTCAGAAATTTCGTCCTCAAATTGGCCGGTATTTGATATTAGTAGACTTCTCTTGGCCAGAAATGCCTTTTTTGCCATAGCGAGTCTGCTTTTGATGTCCTCCTTGCTCCGTCCGTCATTGGTTATTTTACTGCCTAGGTAGCAGAATTCCTTAACTTCATTGACTTCGTGACCATCAATCCTGATGTTAAGTTTCTCGCTGTTCTCATTTCTACTACTTCTCATTACCTTCGTCTTTCTCCGATTTACTCTCAAATCATACTGTGTACTCATTAGACTGTTCATTCCTTTCAGCAGATCATTTAAGTCTTCTTCACTTTCACTCAGGATAGCAATGTCATCAGCGAATCGTATCATTGATATCCTTTCACCTTGTATTATAATTCCACTCCTGAACCTTTCTTTTATTTCCATCATTGCTTCATCGATGTACAGATTGAAGAGTAGGGGCGAAAGGCTACAGCCTTGTCTTACACCCTTCTTAATACGAGCACTTCGTTCTTGATCGTCCACTCTTATTATTCCCTCTTGGTTGTTGTACATATCGTATATGACCCGTCTCTCTCTATAGCTTACCCCTACTTATTTCAGAATCTCGAACAGCTTGCACCATTTTATATTCTTGTAAGCAGCTTCGATGCATGAGCTGTTAAGCTGATTGTGCGATAATTCTGGCACTTGTCAGCTCTTGCCGTCTTCGGAATTGTGTGGATGATGCTTTTCCGAAAGTCAGATGGTATGTCGCCAGACTCATATATTCTACACACCAACGTGAATAGTCGTTTTGTTGCCACTTCCCCCAATGATTTTAGAAATTCTGATGGAATGTTATCTATCCCTTCTGCCTTATTTGACCGTAAGTCCTCCAAAGCTCTTTTAAATTCCGATTCTAATACTGGATCCGTTATCTCTTCTAAATCGACTCCTGTTTCTTCTTCTATCACATCAGACAAATCTTCACCCTCATAGAGGCTTTCAATGTATTCCTTCCACCTATCTGATGTAAAATCTTATTAATGCCCAACACTCTATCTGCTGGCCGGAGCATTTCACTTTAAGTAGGGCAAGCCGGAGGTGATGGGAAGCGTCTTAAATCTGCCACTTTTCGTTTAGCGGAGACTGCCTCTGCCGATAAATTTCGCCAGCCAGGAGGTCTTAGCGTCACAGCTTCCGTCTGTTTTATCTAGATAGCAATATCATCCTATGGGAGACGATCATTGTATATGCAGCACTTATTTCGAAGATAGAAATTCAGAATATTTTCCGTTCGAACCGATAACTCGCGTTCATTGGCCGTTCACGAATTCCGATAGTACTGGATTTGCTGTTATAAAAATTATGTTTTGAATATCTCATGCTAATGAAGAGAGGAAAAATGAGATGCAGAGACTTTTGACAATTATGTTAAAATGGGAAGAAACTGTTAAATGCCTTTGAAGCACGGTTTTCTATGAGACTAATTCGGATCACATGGACTGATCGAGTGAGGAATAAAGACGCTCTTGAACGAGTCAACGAGAACCAAATGCGTATTAAAAAACAGAAAATGTAAAGGTTAAGCACATATTGCGCCCTGTGTTGTTGCTGAAAGATGTTGTTGAAGGGATATTGGTAGGAAAGGGCAATATGATGAAGCCTAAATATTAGCACACAATGCAGAGTGTTGCAGCGGTGGTGCTCAAAAGAAGGTGTTATATGGAAGCAGCACATAGAAAAGAAAAACTAAAAAGCAGGCCATCGCGCAAACATGATGTATCGCAGGAACGATTCAAAGACTGGGATATCGAGAAGGGTGCGTTCGTTGTTTATCAACTGTATTGATCAAAGACCTTTCGAAGAAGAACCGTCGCATAAAGTTTTCTTCAGCTGTCTAGAAGGAGACGTGTTTTGTAAGTAATGTGGCACATGATAAATGCCAATTTCATGTGTATGAACTTCAAGCAAAACGCCAAAGGGAATAGTACCATTTGCACTTGTTCTTTTTGAGGTCTTCAGTCCGAAATTGGTTTCTTCCAGCTCTCCTTGCTAGTCTATCTTGTAACCTCTTCATGTCTGCGTAACTAATGCAACCTACATCCGTTGACCTGTTTACGGTATTTAAGCCTTGGTCTCCTCTACAATTTTAATACCCCCCTACACACACTCACACATACTTGCTTCTACGATAATGATCGAAGCAGTAGAAATGAATTAAAGTTTGTGCCGCGGCCGCGACGCGAACCCGGGTCTTCTTGCTTTCCAGGCAAAAATGCTAAACATTACACCACCACAGCACAATGGTCAACATTGCTGCACGAACTACCCAAGTTGAGTCTCCTCCTCAACACAAACTTCAATTCATATCATCTGCTTATTTTCCCTTACATTATCATTACTGCCAGGGCTCTACAACATTGGAATAGCATCCCAGCGTTGGAGGTAATGGGAAAGTCCTGTACCATAGGAGATCTTATATATCTTATAATTAATTCTTCTACTTCGATCATTATCGTAAATAATGAAGATACTTAAATTTGTAGGGGGAATATACTTGCTTCTATTACCAAACTGGCAATTACTAGACGTCCCAGGATATGTTCTAATAACCGGTAATCTCTTTTGTTCAAGTTCTGTCATACATTTGGTTGGTTGATTCGGGGAGGGGACCAAAAAGCGAGGTCGCCAATCTCGCTGAACTAGGAAAGGATGGTGAAGGAAGTAGACCGTACCCTTTCAAAGGAACAACTGTGGCATTTTCCTGGAGTGATTTAGAGAAATCATGGAAAATCCAAGAATTGCCGGACGCGGGTTTGAACCGTTGTCCTCCCGAATGCGAGACCCGCGTGCTAACCACTGCGCCACCTCGCTTGGTATTGTCATACATTTCTGTCCCCTCAGAGAGATTCGTTACATCCTTATTTGTCGTTTGACCTATTCATCTAATCTTCAGCACTCTCCTATAGCACAACAGTTCAAAATCTTCTATGTTCTCCTTGTCTGAACTGCCTATCGCCCACGTTTCACCTATATACCAGGCTACACTCCAGGCAAATACCTTCAGAAAATACTTTGTAATACCAAAGTCAGTGTTATTTATTAACAATTTCCTCTTGTTCTCAAATGTTTTTCTTGTTGTTGTCAGTCTACATTTGATATCGTCCTTACTGTAGCCGTCATCAGTAATTTTACTTCCCAAATAACATCTACTCCTTTCAGTATCTCACTTCCTAATCGAATTCCCTCAGCATCACCTGATTTACTTCGACTACATTCCATTACCCCTGTGATATTTTCTTTTCAAGACATTGTCCACTCCGTCAACTACTCTTGCAAGTGTATATCAGTCTCCGACAGAGCTACTGCGTCTGTAGTTTTTATTGCTTTTCCGTGAACTTTTAATTTTCTTCTGTGATGTCTCACTGGTTTCCTTCACAACTTGCTCAACGCACAGATTGTATAATATCGAGGACATGCTACAAATCTGTCTAAGTCACTTCTCTATTATGGCTTTCGTTTCATGTTTTTCAGCGCTTATAACTGCACTCTGATTTCTGTACGAGTTGTGATAAAGCTTTCGCTCACTGTGTTTTATCTCCGCTATTTTTACAATTTCAAAGATTGTAGATCAGTCCATACTCTCAAAAACTTTCTTTAATTCTTAAATTGCTATGAACGTACGTTTGCTTGTTTGCTGATATAAGTATGCCTCATGTGTTCCTGCATTTCTTCAGACCCCAACTAATGGTTCCCAAGGTCAGTTTCTACAAATTTCCCCATTCTCATCTAAACAATTCTTGTCAATATTTTGCAACCATGACTTATTAGACACTTGTCAGCAACTGCCTTCTCTGGAATTAGAATAATTGCATTCGTTCTGACGTCTGAGGTTATTTCGTCTATATTACATATCTTGCAGAACAGGTGGAATAATTGTCTTCTGGCTCACTGTACCAAGGAAAATGGCTCTGAGCACTATAGTACTTAACATCTGTGGTCATCAGTCCCCTAGAACTTAGAACTACCTAAACCTAACTAACCTAAGGACATCACACACATTCATGCCCGAAGCAGGATTCGAACCTGCGACCGTAGCGGTCACGCGGTTCCAGACTGAAGCGCCCAGAACCGCACGGCCACACCGACTGGCTGTACCAAGCATATCAACAAGTCTGAAGTACGTCGTCTATTTCTTGGTCACTCAGTGCTGTCAAATTCTTCTCGCAGTAGCATAACTCCCATCATATCCGAATCTATTTCTTTTTCTGTTACTATAATACTGGCTTCGTTCCATTTATATACACTGGAACTCGGTATCAAACGGTAAAGAAAAAGACACGGCGCTCTGCTGGGGAAGTTAGTTTCAAAGTCTCGTAAGATGCAGAGGGTTGATTTTTTCAGATCTAGAACATACATGCTGTTTGCTACATCCCTACACTTCAGAAGCTTCTTAGTGCATTATACTATAAACTCCCCGGCTAGTGCGCGACTTCTCACAGTTCGTCTATCTACTGTACGAAGATAATTAGGACTTTAGGAGAAGAAAATTTTCCGTCACGTCCTTGCACTAGCCAGTTGGATTCCTTCCAAAATCACTTTCCAAGTTTTTTGAAATAACAAAAGTGGAAATTAGACACACGGGAAGCTGGGGGAGATCCAAAAAGTGGTACTGCAGTGTCTTTGGGGACTGGCAACGAAATTCTGACGTTGACGTTCAGCTAGCAGTCGCTCACTAATAACCGGTCCAGCGCGTGTATTCCTGCAGTTCGCTACAGCTCTCTGAAGTTCCTGCCGTCTTATGTACTTGTCCAACCACATCATACGCAAACAGCCTCATGGAGCCGCCGACGTTGTACGCTAAGTCTTGTGCGATCCCGTTACATTAATGCTTCCACAGCTTGTGTTCCACGTGAAAGTGCATTAACCTCTCAGAAATGGCATATGGTAGCACTAGCAATAGAGAGTATATAAAGCGTCTTGAGAAGGACGGGGAAAATAGCGCAGTCGTTGGAGTATTGCGGAAAAGGAGAGATTTTTCTGACGCTCAAATCGGCCTGATCGTTGGCGCTATGGCCAAGAGCAGAAGCATTTAAAAAATGGCTACGTTTGAAAACTGTACGCGTGCCGCCGTGGTTAAACTACAGCGCGCATTGCAAAACGGTGCTATCCAAAACACGCGGGGTGCATTAGGTGCCATGGATGACAGGGTAGACGACGGCTGCGGAGATGTATACGTGCAAATAGACGTGCAAGTGTTGAGCAATTGACCACCCAGGTAGGGGCTACCAGCAGTACCTCGACGACCGTTCAGCAAATGTCACTACGTATGGGATCCACAAAAGGTACCTCGTTCATGCACCCACTCTGCCTGTTCTTCATTGATGATAAAGGCTGGAATATCAACGCCGACATCTGAACTTGACGTCCACTGAGAGGAGACAGGTGGCCTTTTCATACAAAATAAGTTTTACGCTAGATCGCACAGATGGCCATCTGAAAGTAAGCACCGTGCAACAATAATCGGAAGGATCCAGGCCGGAGGAGGGAGCGTTATAGTCTGGAAAATGTGTTCGTGGCATTCCCTGGCCGGCCTCATTCCGGAAGGCAGTTTGGATCAACACAAGTATGCATCTATCCTTGAGGACCATGTCAATCCCTACATGTAGTTTCATTTTCCTCGGCAGCATGCCACCTACCAACAGGGCAATGTAACGTGTCACACAGATGGCAGAGTCCGCGCGTGGTCCCAAGACAATCGGGATGAGATTACCGAACTCCTGTGGGCAGAAAACTTCCCAGATTGAAACCCACTCGAGAATCTGTGGGGCCACGTGGACTGGGCTGTACTCGCCATGGGACCTCAGCCGAGAAACCTAGCACAACTGGCCACGACACTTAATGATGATGAGGAGGAGGATGATGTTTGGTTCGTGGGGCGCTCAACTGCCGGGTCATCAGCGCCTGTACAAAGCCCATTTTCTTTTCACAATCCGATATAGTCACTCTCACAAATCATGATGATGAATAAATGATGATGATAACACAAACACCCAGTTCCCGGGCAGAGAAAATCTCCAACCCGCCGGGAATAGAACCCGGGACCCCGTGATCCACAGGCAGCAACATGTCACTGGAGCTGGCATGGTTACACTTAATCTAACTGACTCTCTTTCTGCACGTCTCACAACGTTGTGCGCTGCAAAATGTGGTCAGTCGGGCTTTTGACAGATGTCACATTAATGTGACTGGACTGCGTACATAAATTCTGTAAGCACTAACGATTGTATTACGCGTCCTCCTATTCCTGAAATTACATTTACATCTACATCTGTCGAATTTGTTACATTAAGAACGAAGCGTTCAGTTCTGTCTGTAATGATGATCTGAATCCTGTCACAAATAGTCGGTAACCTCATATTTTGTTAACTAATCCACAATGGGGAACGGTATCAAATGCCTTCCTGAAGTTATGCAACACGGCATCAAGCTGAGAGCCGATGTCTACCGCGCTCTGCAACTTCTTTTCCTTTTTCTTGGGCCTGTTTCCCGCATCGGCGCTGGGTCTGCATGGGTATCACCAAACTTCTAACGTTTAGTTTAAGGGGTGGCCACCCTCTTTCCCCATGGGACAGAACATGTGTACACCGACTGTCCGGTTGTTGTGTTATTCACGTGGAAGTGAGTCATGTGGAGTAAGCGAAATTTTGCTAAGGGTTTACGAATCGTGCAAGTGGGCACGAGCTCAGCTTCACCTAGTGGGATGAGGGAAACCACCTAAAAACCATATCCAGGCGGCCAGCACACCGACCTTTTTCGTTAACCGCCAGTGCACCTCCCTATCCCGCATGTGGCGCTTTAACACGTTCACCTTTCTCGGCAAGTCATCTCCAGAGCCCTGGATCTTATAGATAAACCCTCTCTCCAACTACCGAAACGTATTTCTTTCGTAATGTTAGACGTTCAGTTTTATTGACACAGATGTTGGTAATAGGAAGTATTTCTCTTCCGTTTCCTGCTTACAACGGGGATGTCATACCTGTAACCTCATTTTACTCTTTTTAGTAGACTTCCTGTCTTTGGTACTGGGGCTATCCGTGGGAACAGAAATAGACTGAATGCCCATGAACGGTGAGCAAGGTCACACAACAAAGTTATCGACGAAGTCTATCAGTAAAGCAAAATTTTCCGAACAGCTAATAATATTGAGAATGGCAGCTGCAGGGTAGTAGGGAGCGAAGAGAAGCAATGCTTCCCCACTCTGTACCTCACCTCATGCAGACAGACTCATTTATGAGCCGCTTATAGTACTTGGTTTGTCCAAGAAAGTACACTACGTGGCCAAAAAAAAAAAAATAAAATAAAAAATAAAATGAAGCGCACGGAAGGTAAAGTAACTTCGTAGACGTACGCACTATCGGCGGGTATGTAAGTGGTCAGAAGCAGTTCTCCGTGATGGGCAGAACGGTTACCACAGTGCTTTAGTGTTGTCACAAAGCGTAGTAAGGTACAGTCTAAGGGTCGTGAACAGTGTCAGATATTTACTGGTAACTGAGAAGGATGCGGCAACGGCCTTGCCGCAGTGGCTACACCGGTTCCCGTGAGATCACCGAAGTTAAGCGCTGTCGGGCGTGGCCGGCGCTTGGATGGGTCACCATCCCGCCGCCATGTGCTGTTGCCATTTTTCGGGGTGCACTCAGCCTCGTGATGCCAATTGAGGAGCTACTCGACCGATTAGTAGCGGCTTCGGTCAAAGAATACCGTCCTAACGGTCGGGAGTGCGGTGTGCTGACCACACGCCCCTCCTTATCCGCATCCTCCTCGGAAGATGACACGGCGGCCGGACGGTCCCGGAAGGGCCACTTGTGGCCTAAAGACGGAGCTTAAAAAAAAAAAACTGAGAAGGATGCAAAGACAACGCTTATGCGAGTGAGAGATTGCAATTCAGCATCTGGCAAATTGAAATGGGTCTCATTGTGGGTCTCCATTTGGCCAGCTGGTCAAATCGTGATATATCTTGATTTGTGTGGCATTCGGATGTGGGAATGCCCAATTGTTGGACTGCTTCGTGAAGGTAGGCATACTTATCTTCACAGTACAGGTTGCTCACGTCTAACCACGACAAGAAAGGATCGCTGTACTGTGCACTAAGCACTTCCTAACAGTTTCACATCTGCGCCTGCCACCCGAGAACAAGTAATGGTCTCTACGCTACATTCTTTGCTATCTGGAACTATATTGTGTAGACTGGCAGCAGCGAAAGTAGGGTATTAGCGTCCCATGTATTGGCTACTGTTAACACCACGACATAAAAGGGTGCGTTTGGAGTCGTGCCCTGACCTGAAAGCTTGGACTTGAGATGAATCGCATTGTATTCAGTGATGAATCGCCGTGCTGCATCACGCTGGACGACTGTTGTTGACAAGTATGGTGGTGACCTGGGGAAGTGTCCCATTCTCACAATATTTTGGGGGTTGCACGACAGTGTTACTCCTGGGGTCATTCTTTGGAGAACCATCGGATATGACTTCAGATCACAGCTGGTAGTGACAGGAGACTTTCACGGCGCAGGGGTACGTCACCGTCTTATTGAGTCCTCGTGTTTTACCTCTCATGCCAAAGTTGTGCCAACTTTCAACAGGGCAATGCTTGTTCATACATGGCACGTTTCTTCGCGAACTGTCTGCGGTATGTTGCAGTTTTCGATTGGCCATCAAAATCTCCAGGTCTCCGTTACAAAAACTGTAAGCCAGTTTGCCTCAGGAGAGGATACAGCGGTTTTAGGTCATCCTACCCAACCGACTTAGTCCAGACCAGAATGAGTGGGGTGTGGGGGTGGGGTGAGGGGCCCACAGCCATACTCATAAGTAGACTCATACTGTCAAGATTTTTATAGATTTGACTCGATTGTGTAATCACTTAAGTAACATGACACACCGTCTTAGCTTCTGAAGCTTCATTTCGTTTCCGCCCCATTTGTGGGTGTTTCTTTTCTTTTCTCAGAAAGTGTAAATACTAATATTTTAACGGTAGTTTGCTGATATTTCAGTATGAGTTTTGTATTGTGAAAACCGTGGCTCGATGTAGCTGCGGAAATATTCCTGATCCAGGAAGTATTACTGTATAAATTTTTTTTGTTGGACTGTCGATCTCCGTCTACCTCTACTCTTCCGTTCCTTCTTCGCGGAAGAATATATCGTGAATGTCACAAAAGAAAAAGAAGTAGGCCTTTTGCTGAGCGGTGCATAGTCGATTCGAGGCAAAGCAATTGTCAGCCCCGGCCAAAAGGCAGCGCAGCGCCCCTCCCCCCCCGCCCCCACCCCCCTGCTTGGTTGCACATAGAAGCTCCTCGCTCGAGGACCTGCCAAACAACGGACACCCCCGTCTTCCGCAGTGGAACAAATCCTTTGTAAGCGGCAGGCACGCCGCCGTCTGCCCGAGTACAAAACACAAGCCCAATCTCTAACGCCAGATATATAAAGTACGGCAACAACGGAAACTTTGGACTTTTAGATCCGAGTAAAGAAAGGAGAGTTATTGGCAGGGTATTCTATAAAATAAGACATTACGTTATTTCTTAGAAACAAACCAAGTTCAGTATTCTTAGCTTCCTTTCTTGAAAGACATCGACAAATAGTAGAATTCTACAAAGTAAGAGAAAGTCTTTAGATCGATCTTAGAACAGAACAAAGTAACGTTTAATCTTTGTCACCGGGGTCACATTATTATAAAGACGAAACACAAGCACGGATGAGCGCTGCGAAGTAAATCACCCTTAGTCTTCGTTACTGAACCATCCTAATATTCGCTTAACGTGAAAGAGGAAAACCTTCATACATTTACATATTTATGGCTGTACGTTTATTTTTATGTAAGTCTACAGTAGTACTAAACCAACTGCGTGAGCGATAGATGCCATGAGCGCCTAAGAAGGTCAAAAAATGACTTTGCCTATGATTTGCTACTACTTACTATATTTTGCTTGCGCTCATTGAGGAACAGTTCCTGGTAATGATGAAAGTACGCCACTAGTTTCGTTTTCTCGGACCTGTTAAATCACCCACGAACGAGTAGCGCCAATAGTTTTCTGCGCTGTTTGTATATTACTGTGAAGAAATAAACCGTTTGATATCTTTCCGCCATCAATGTCTGTTATAACAATAACCTTTCTATTTACAACTAACAACGACAGTGATAACCAAAATCTTTATTTTACGGATCCTGAAACTAATTTTCGTTTCGTTATACCGATGAAGACATTGCCCGTTTTTCATAAAAAACACTACGCAAGTTAGCTATTACATACTGTAAAGAGATGTCATTATAGCAATAATTTATGTATGAGTAACTTTTTTTTCAGCAAGAGTTGAATATGCCTTTTAGGATGGCCTGCTTCAGCGTGTAAGGGCTCTCTTCGGATATTTAATCATTACAAGGAGATTGAATACAGGAAGAGATTAAGAGCGGTCATATTGTAACTGAAATGTGTATTGCAGACTGCAAATAAATAGTGATTACCACACTATGGTGTTGTTTCCAGTTTTACGTTTATAGAATACACTATATATGCAGATTACTTCAAAGAATCAAGGGTAATTTACGGTTTTGATTACTCGGTGTGTTCACAAGATTTTGCAACTATTCCTGAAAAGTAGTTTGGTATATCTTACCAACAGATAATATATCGATAAGCAAGGATTCCCTGACTATTATCGAGGCTCTGTATCTTTGGCATAAAGGCCATGGTTTTCTTCAGCCGGAACGCACCGGGACGGCGTTCTGGTACTCCCTGACTATTTTTTTTTTTCACTAACTGTAAAGAGTCGGCGTACTAAGAACTTGATTTTTCCACTGGCGCTAATGTCTCCGATTCACTTAAAGCTTCATTGATACATAATGCTGCAGAGGTAGACAAAAGTTTCATCGCAAAGCAAAGTGATCAAACGATCCTTCAAAAGTCGTAGCCTACCCTAGATCTAGTGACTAACTGCTTTAAACTAGCGGCGATACGTATCGAGCAGAACTAGGCAGCAAAAAGATACTACTACGTGGGCAGACGTTAGCACCTGTTGTTTTTATTAAATCTTTTGGTTTTATTGTTTTCATTATAAGAAATTATATTTTGAAACTTGCGACTTCTATGGCTGGTGAAGAGTAGTGATAGTTCGTATAACTGATGAGGTGCATTTCGGCACGAAAAATACAGCACTGATAAATCCCGTAAAACATACTTAAATACATTGGCACTGAGAAACATTGATGTTTGCGCCATGTCTGACTTCTTACCCGTTTTCTACGGTGTCCTTAAATGTCATTTAATGAAGTTGGACTCTTTCCTTAAACAATGCCACAGCGCACTACCCTGCACTTACCCTGTTATGGGGTTCTCTCTTTCATCATATTGATCGCTCAGCGGGAAACGTTACTGTCGTGAAAAGGAGGCCAAAGGACCGAGTTCAACTACCGGTGTTCGCCGCCTCTTTCGATACTAATCCTCTTCCGAGCCCCTACAGTTCCCATGAAATGCCCACTATCTCAGCACTTACTGCTCCGAATGCACGAGATGACGGACGAGATCTTCGCAAACTCAGTGCTGGGTCCCGATGCTTACTGAAATTGAACGCCCGTCCCAGTTTATAAGGCTTTCAGAAGTTTTCATTGCGATAGGCGCCTTAATTACGCTGTCCCATAAACTTGGTTTTTCTACCACGATATTGGTGTTGGAGATAAGAGAACCACTTGTATGAACATCAAGAGCTCAGATGAAAACCCAGTTCTAAGCAAAGAAGGGAAAGCAGAAAGGTGGAAGGAGTATACAGAGGGTCTATACAAGGGCGATGTACTTGAGGACAATATTATGGAAATGGAAGAGGATGTAGATGAAGATGAAATGGGAGATACGATACTGCGCGAAGAGTTTGACAGAGCACTGAAAGACCTGAGTCGCAACAAGGCCCCCGGAGTAGACAACATTCCATTGGAACTACTGACGGCCTTGGGAGAGCCAGTCCTGACAAAACTCTACCATCTGGTGAGCAAGATGTATGAAACAGGCGAAATACCCTCAGACTTCAAGAAGAATATAATAATTCCAATCCCAAAGAAAGCAGGTGTTGACTGATGTGAGAATTACCGAACAATCAGTTTAATAAGCCACAGCTGCAAAATACTAACACGAATTCTTTACAGACGAATGGAAAAACTAGTAGAAGCCGACCTCGGGGAAGATCAGTTTGGATTCCGTAGAAATACTGGTACACGTGAGGGAATACTGAGGCAATACTGACCTTAATAATTTGAGTGCGTCCGATATTTGAATTTAAACCTCTATTCCCTGTTTGTTAATTCTCTGACATCTTCATTTCGATAGATTCCTTAATTATTATGTTCCAGAAACTTGTCATTTATAATACCTCGATGCCTGTCTCGTCATACTTCATTTCGTGATTATATTCGAGGCAGTGCTCGGTGATAACTGATTTGCTTGGTTCCTTTAGTTGGCTGTAGCGCTGATGTTCCTTTCGTCTCTCTTCGCCTGGTCTAACAGTCTGCCTCACGTAAGACATGCTACATTCGCGAGGAAACTGATACACATTCGCCTTTCGGAGACTTAGATCGTCTTTAACATTTCAAAGAATACGTTTTATCTTACTTCAGGGAGCGAAATAAATTGGCTGTCATGTTTCCGTAGATGTCTCCTTTTCTTCCGGATACTGGACCGGCATGTGGTAGGTAAGTTATTTTGGCTTCTATTCTTCGGTTTGGATCTCAACCATTTTCTCAGGCATCGCTCATTCAGTTTGATGATCTCAGCATTCATCCATTCAGAACACTAATCGGAGGTTATGTAATTCCACGGCAAGGCTGTCTTTGTCTGGAAGTCTTTGATCTCTATCGATCAGATACTTTAGCATGTAGTTTTGCACACGTTTCGTTCCCTTGCCGCTAAGCAGGCATTTAACTGGGCTGGTTTGTACACCGACGTGTGTTTATAACTATAAACATTTTGTAAGTTTCAGTGGTTGTATAAAGAAAATGACGTCAAATTTGTAATTTGCTGCGGGGAGAAGTTTCAAGTATTTATGCTGGTTGGTTGGTTGGATGAAAGTTTCAGAAATTTGAGGTAAGATGCTATGGGACCAAAATGCTGAGGTCATCGGTCCCTAAGCTTACGCACTACTAAATCTAACTTAAACTCATTTACGTTATGGACAAGACACACCCATGCCTGGTGGAGGACTAACCTCTCACAGGATGAGTCACGCGAACCATGACAAAGAGCCTCTCAGCGCGCGGCTACCCCAGGCGGCGGTTGGATGATTAAAGGGACCAAACTAATTGGTCATCACTCCATTTTTCCTCGAGCAAACAGGTTTACATGACTATAAATCAGATATGGACTACCGCGCAAAACCCAGGGGAGGAAAACGGCAAGGCCTACGAAAGGTCAACGAAGGTTAGATAAGGGACCAAAAAGAAGAAAGGGGAGATAGGAAGAAAAACAGGCTTGGTTCCCCCATCTAGGGAACGGCCGGATGACCCCAAGAGCAGAACGCAATGAAGGGACAAACATCCTCCACTCCCTTCCACTCACCGCAGGTACCCCATTAAGAAATTGCCTAGGAACGACTATCAATATGTACAGGGTAAGAGAAGAACAGATAGCTGTAGATGAACAAATCGAACAGATCGTGTGAGAGGGTGGAAGGAAGAGTGAAAGAGCAGTTAGGGTAAGGGCTCGGGTGGACCACCAAGCCTAGACAGCTTCAGTTGGGTCTGGGCAGAGGAGGCCGACTCCTCACTGGCCAGATAAGGCTAAGTGCCCTCCCCCCCTCAAAGATAGTGGTAAAAGCCGCCTTCACGCATAAAACGTAAAATTAAATCAGCTGCTGAGCCATATCCTCCTAATACCAGGGGTGCGAGTAAGGGAGGTTAAGAGTCCGCCACAGGGCGGCTAGAGTGGGACAGTCCAGCAAAATAGTTCACTTTCAAATGGGAGCCACAGAGGCAGTGGGCTGGGTCCTCATGATGGGGTTTCATCAATGTGGAGCCAGAAAAGGACGGTAGAGTTCTTGCAAGAGGCCTGCGTATGGGACCTCATGTTTGTAGTCTCCTTCATTATTCATAGTTTGTTTGGTGAAGTCACAGGGAGCCATTCCGAATTCTAGATTCTCAAAACTTGACGTATAATACCGATCAGAGGTCTTCTTCCGGAATACTTATCTCAATATTCGGCTTACTGATAGCCAGCCTGGTCAAATCATCTGCCAGTTCATTCTCTGGAGCCGGCTGGTGTGGCCGAGCGGTTCTAGGAGCTAGTCTGGGACCGCACGACCGTTACGGTCGTAGGTTCGAATCATGCTTCGGGCATGGATGTGTGTGATAGGTTAGTTAGGTTTATGTAGTTTTAATTCTATGTGACTGATGAAAAAAATGGTTCAAATGGCTGTGAGCACTATGGGACTTAACATCTTAGGTCATCAGTCCCCTAGAACTTAGAACTACTTAAACCTAACTAACCTAAGGACATCACACACATCCATGCCCGAGGCAGGATTCGAACCTGCGACTGTGACTGATGACCTCAGAAGTTAAGTCCCATGGTGCTCGGAGCCATTTGAACCATTTTCATTCTCTGGGATATTAGTGTGGACCAGAGTCCAGATTGTTCAAGGGCATAAAGGGGTCCCTGGATAACCATGACCAATGGATGGTTAGGGTAACACTGGTCGAGAGATTGTAAACTGCTCTAAGAGTCGCTGTAAATGAGAAATAACTCATTGGCTACCAATTCTGCTGCGAAAACGCTACAGCCATTCAGCAAGGAATGCAGTTCAGTATGTCCCACGTGAGTACATAAGCGAAACCGTGGCCAAGGGATGCACAACGAATGTGTACATGAATGGGCTCAGAGCAGACAGCTGGAGTTCAGAGATGAGGGACCAGATGTGGATTGAGATCGATATCCCTGATCTGGGCTGCTATTGTGGGAGATGGATATCTGTGTTTCGAAACAGGAAACGACAGTTTGGATGATTATGGGTGCTGCAAACCTGACTGGAAGTTCTGAATAAAAATCAGGAATGGACCACACAAACACCACTCGTGTAATGTAGCAAAGGTGTGTTGTCGACATGTGGCGTCTGTGGAGGTGAAAGCACACCAGTCACCGCTTTTGAGAGCCTAGGCAGGCATCAAGTTGAGTGACGCTGAGGGAGGGGCAGGAGAATCGGAAAGTGGTCACTACGACACAGGTCATCGTGGAATCTCCAGTGGATGGATGGGAGAAGACAAGAGCTGCAAATGGAGACGTCAATGACCTAGGAAGTTTCTTGTACCACACTGAAGCGTATGAGGGTACAAGTATTCAAAAGGCAAAGGACAAATTGTGCCAGTAAGTTTTCGAGACCTTTACAGCAGCCAGTGATCGTGGCTCTGCCCCAAAAAGATTTATACGCCCTGGAATCGTCCAAGATTAGGGAAGGTGGGGGAAGATTCAAGCAATATCTTCTGAGACACTTCACCACAACGAGGGAAGTAACATTGCAGATGGTTTTCCCAAACAGCAATAGACGCCAAAACATGTATTAAGAGGCACTACTCCCTTACATAGAGTGTCAAGAACAAATGTGCAAACTCCTCCTGACACCCTGTCACAGGAGCACAATTCTTACCGGCCGAAGTGGCCGTGCGGTTAAAGGCGCTGCAGTCTGGAACCGCAAGACCGTTACGGTCGCAGGTTCGAATCCTGCCTCGGGCATGGATGTTTGTGATGTCCTTAGGTTAGTTAGGTTTAACTAGTTGTAAGTTCTAGGGGACTAATGACCTCAGAAGTTGAGTCCCATAGTGCTCAGAGCCAGCACAATTCTTACAACATTCCCAGCACCTATTAAGAGCCGGGGTTCACGCTGCTAGAAGCCAACTGTCCTGAAGGGCAGTGAACAAGACAGCGCACTTGTTTAGTAGATGGCGTAGCTCAAATTGTGGAACAAACTGTTGCAAATCTATGGAGAATAAATCTGTCGATGTACTGCGAGGCCAGGAAGGGATCAAAGACCTGCTGCCACTGGTTAAGAGGTTATGGCATCGATGTATGTAGGTTCTGGTTCTGTTGTGTGGCGTGAACTGGGGTCTCAGGGGCCACTGGAGTCTCCACCTTGGGCACAGGAGTGGAAGAGGTGGGATTTGGTGACTTGGGGGCCACCAGAATCTCCTTCTTCTTGGGGGACTTTTTCTTGTCTTTCCTCTCCTTAGATTTCGATGATGGCAAGGGCTTCTCTGAATCAGTTTCAGGTAAAGATGATAATCGTTGCTACCAGCAGCCTGTGGCTCCTTCAGCCACTAGCTGGCGCCCAGTTGTAGACCAGCTGAAACCTTGGAAGAATGTGTCCTGAGAGACCCCTTCCTGACAAGAGACGCTGGATGAGAGTGTTTTTTCTCTGACTGGAGATGAGCACCAATGTTCCAGATGCGTGGGAAGCTATTGATCAGAAAGTTGGTGTAGGGTGTATCTGTTTCTTCCTCCCTCGCGTATTTCTTCAGTTTGTACCTCTTACTAAGAAGGGATGACACGAAAAGAGGGCAGTGATTTTTACCAGACACTCCTGTGAAATATTTCGTGGTTGGATATGGGATTTCGGAATTAGTGATTGTATTGAAATTTAGCTCAAACGGGAGGATCAGATAGAAAGAAGCATCCGACTTACGCAACGTCAAGGGACTGTCTGGAAGACCTGTAGTCTCATTGCAAAAATATTAGCGATTGTTCCATTGCCTTTTCAACAAAGGCATGCTGTGACCATGTCATTTTAAGCTGAAATACTGAGAGAATAATTTGAAGGTATCGTATTTTCAAATCTTCGAACTAAACGTTCAGGAAAACGAGGTTCTTAGGTATTTCGGGCGTGCAATTTGCACTAATAGCATCGGAAATTTCTGTTGCCCAAATGCATCTCTTTGTCATCGGTATAAGGCGACAGTCCTGCTGACAATCTGAAGCTGTAGTGAGAAATATGAATAAATATTAAATATAGTAATGATTAATGTTAATCAAATTATTAGAACAACTGATTGAATTAAATATATTTTGCGATTTTTCCGTAAAATTTTACACATTAAGAAACGGTTACCCGACCTGTAATGGAAAAGGCGTAAAACAGAGGTGTGTGTCCTTTCGAGCAGCGAAGGAGACACAGAAAAATCATTCATTTGCTTAAACAAAATGTATCACAGTTAAATGATCTTAAACGCATCTCGTCGCTGCTTCATCGATATGGAGTTTGGAGAGGGGTAAGCAGCAAGTTGGGAGCCCCCAACGAACAGGGGGGCAGGCATGGTTGAACTGAGTTGGGGGTCCACTCTAGATGGTGTAACAGGGGAGATTACTGTCTCCAAAAGGTGCGACGTAGTCATAGCTGTAGCACATGACATAGTTGTACATGCTAGGTGCAATCACTCATTTGTTCTTGGTCTCTTGGTAAGTGAGTTTGTCCAGGGTTATTCATTCTTGTATCTTCATCTCTTTCTGGAAAACAGTGCAGTCTGGTGAGCAGGGAGAATGGTGCTTTCCACAGTTGCCGCAGATGGGGGAAGAGCACAATGAGCGTTTGCATGCAGCGCTCGTCCACAATCTCTACACATTGCGTGATTCCAGTGCGAAAACATATACCCAAATTTGTAACACTTGAAGCATCACATGGAAGGGGGGGGGGGGGAATGCTGTTTCACATCGCATCGGTGTACCATCGACCTTTTCAAGCAATGAATCACCCTCAAAATCCAAGACGAAAGGCACAGGTAGCGACCCTACTGTCACATGGCTGCCTCTGTACATGATGGACATAGTGTACACCCCATCACTTCATGTCCGCGTGTAGCTTCAGATTGTTCAGATTGTAATAGCTGGTCTCGGTGAAAAAAGATGCCTTCAAGCATATTGAGACTGTTATGGGATGTGACAGTCATCGGTATGCCACTCACGTTGTTAGAAGAGAGCGGTGCCCGTGACCGGGCTGGGGATGCTGCTTTGATCAAAACTGACCCACTCTTCATTTTGGAGATCGCTGCAACTTCGCCAAACTTGTTCTCTATAGTTTCTACAAAGAATAAAGGCTTTGTGGCCAAGGAGGAATCCCCATCAGTCCACGTGCAAACTATTGTGGGGGGCGGGGGGGGGGAGTACTTTTCTGCTTCCCATTTAGCCCAAAATTTATCCCTCGTTGTATCCATGGAGGGGAACATTTCAGGATCACGGCGCTCTGCATTACAACGGGATTGTCCTTTCATAGAGACTCCTCAGCCCATATGGCCATTAGCGGGAGATAACTTCATCTCTTCCTTTCGTGGCTCTTCTGTCATGGTGCTACTCACTCTGAATGGAGTCCCTCCATGGGCGCCATTTAGCTTCAGCAATAGCTAACTGGCCAGTAATGCGTTGCTCAGAGTCTCCATGGCCAGTCACGGTGGGAACATACTTCTTGGCATATATGGGGAGTTATCAACTCAGGCATCAACAGTGCGATACCTGCGTGGTCAGGGGGCTACCACCATGCAGGTACTTGACTACTCGCCCCTTACCCCCCCCCCCCCCAAACCCACCTACAACAGAATGACCTTACTAGATGGAAGGGCGCAAAGATGGAAAGGCAAGGAGCTGGAGCGTAGACCATACTGGACGACCTTCCCTCCACGATCTGCTCTTCTGGAAAATTTTGGAAATTGGTGGCAGTTAAAACCCATCATCAGTGTGGACAATATATTTGTTTAATGAAAAGATGTAAAAGAACTCCAGATGTGGAAACTCGATTCCCAATCATAAACCTGGCCCAAGCAGCGTCTGTACCAAGAAAACCATCTGATGGAGAGGCAGAGGTGGATAAGGATAGTGGAAGTATAAACTTGTAGCACAGAAAGGAAGAAATGCTGGAAAGGTGGGTACCTCGTGGTAGCCAAGCACGTACTCGGAAAAAAAGTTGTGAGCCCCTGGGGGAAGTATTTATGTGGAAACGACTTTAAAAATGGTTCAAATGGCTCTGAGCGGTATGGGACTTAACTGCTGTTGTCATCAGTCCCGTAGAATTACTTAAACCTAACTAACCTAAGGACATCACACACATCCATGCCCGGGGCAGGATTCGAATCTGCGACCGTAGCGGTCGCGCGACTCCAGACTGTAGCGCCTAGAACCGCTCGGCCACTCTGCAGATAAAAGGAAGAATCATTGTATGATCTATAAAGTCAGTCAAGTAAAATACTGCGAAATAATAAAAGAATTATACATAAAGAAACATGCAACAAAATGGGTTCAGTTGCACTGTCACTGTCGGTAATGCAGAATACAAAGGGTCAATAGCGGTCAAGGTGCTGTAAGTGAACTGAAATTCTCTCTCTTTTGACACGTGAGTATATTCCCCACATAAATATCTCTCTTGGCGGATTTTATAGTTGTATTCATTAGTGTAACTTGTATTATTTTCAAATAGTTTCTAGAAACCTTTGTTTTTTTCAATGCAAACACAGCTTAATTTTCAGTATTCATACAGAGTGGAAATGGCTGGTGGGGTGGGTTGAAACGAAAACTGCTACCAATAGCTGCCTTTATGTATAATTTTGTTTATTTTTATCGTTATGTATGTCTGATAGGATTTTATAAGTCTTACATTCTTTGTATGCTCTCTTTTTCCGTCGGCCACTGGTTAGTCGAATAGTTGTAACGAATTATGATATTAAGTGATGTTCTTGTGATTTATATTTATTTACGAAAAAAAGGTAGTATGATTTTTTGGCTGGTCATGTGGAATAGAAGGAAGACAAAATCTAAATTATCTGGCAGAAGGTGAGGGCATATGTCAGAACGATTGGTACCGGAATGTCTCAGGATAACAATGGCAAGAGTCGTAGGCCCAGTTTTCCCAGAAGGACTACGCCTCGAGAAAAACCGTAATATACTCCCATCTGATCTGACAGACTGAAGTTATGGGCAGTGATCGTTGGAAACAGATCACTGGAATCTCTGTTGAAATCTCGAGTTGCCATGCATCGTGTCAAACTGATGCCACAACACAGACAACAAGGTGTGGAATCAGACTCATTGAAATACTCAATGACATTATATGATGTCCACCATTGAATCCAGCCTCTGCTTTGGCTATCAAACTGACTCCATTGTGTCTGTCAACTAGCAGGTGATAGGTCACAGCAAACAGCGTTTCTCTAGCTCAATATCTCTTCAATTCTTGGGGTACCAAATGCGATATTCCAGCAGGATAATGGAAGACCACTGCTGCAGTTTGAGGTACGTGCAGAACCATACTAGCATTTCTGGTTCCCTTATTTGTAATCCATTGCGCGTACCCGGGATATATCTGGGGGTACACTTTCATACCAGCCTGTAGCCAGCATAAACTGACACAGGAAGAAATTCCTCAAAACAATATTTAAAGGATGTATGCTTCCGTGACGGGCCGGCCACTGTGGTCGAGCGGTTCTAGGCGCTTCTGTCCGGAACCGCGATGCTGCTACACTCGCAGGTTTGAATCCTGCCTCGGACATGGATGTGTATGACGTCTTAGGTTAGTTAGGTTTAAGTAGTTCTAACTCTAGGGGTTTGATCACCTTGTAAGTAGCCTGTATAGGTTTTTTTATTGGTAACGCCACGTAGCGCTCTGTATAAAATCACTGGCTGTGTTGCGTGCAGTCCGTGGCTGTTCCGTATTTCCATGTACCTCTTCCTGTATTGGAGCGCGAGTGTCCTCTGAAATATGTAATTCTTGTATTACTTGTACCAACTGATCTTGTACTTCCCGGATTTCTCTTTTGTGTTGTGTATTGATTTGATTTTGATTTTGTTTGAATTTTCTAATTTGTTCATACTCTTCTGTGTCAGTGAAGGCTACAGGTCTTGTGTCATTCAGATCATCATCTACCTTTGTAGATAAGTTAGTAAACTGATCCGAAAGTTCGGCTACTTTATCCGATAGTGAACTTATTTCCTCAGTGTGCTTTTATGAACCAAGTTTCAGAGTGTCCATTTGTGTTGAAATCGTATCTACTGTTTTCCTGAGTTTTTGCAAGTTGCGTAACCGAATCGGTAGATGCAACTGAGTCAGTTTGAGCTTGCCAGGTGTCGTGATTTTGGCTATTGTAGTGTTGGGCAGTTGGCTGTTAACAGCGTGTAGCGTTGCGCAGTTGTAGGTGAGACGCCAGCAGTGGTGGATGTGAGGAAGTGAGATGGCGGATTTTTGAGAGCGGATGATCTGGTCGTGTGTCCATCAGAGACAGTAAATTTGTAAGACTGTCATGAACTGATATATATATTATGACTTTTGAACACTATTAAGGTAAATACATCGTTTGTTCTCTATCAAAATCTTTCATTTGCTAACTATGGCTATCAGTAGTTAGTGACTTCAGTAGTTAGAATCTTTTATTTAGCTGGCAGTAGCGGCGGTCGCTGTATTGCAGTAGTTTGAGTAACGAAGATTTTTGTGAGGTAAGTGATTGATAAAAGGTATATGTTATTGTTAGTCAGGGCCACTCTTTTGAAGGGATTTTTCAAAGTCAGATTGCGTTGCGCTAAAAATATTGTGTGTCAGTTTAGTGTTGATCAGAATAGGTAAAGAGCGAAATGTCTGAGTACGTTCAGTTCTGCTCAGCTGTTTGAAAATCAAATAATGCAAGAGGTTTATCAGCACAGTAATTCGTTAATTTTTCTAAGGTGACGTTACAACCTCTGATGTTAAGTCCCATAATGCTTAGAGCCATGTGAACAATTTTTTGTTTCCGTGACACAAGGATGACAGAGGGTGTATTCATTCCAATTGGGGGCCGATGAACATCTGTTCCCAATGGAATAACGGTTTCTGAGTCAAATACCTGTTATGTGATGAATATCTCTACAAAATTTGATAAATAGTCGAGTGATGATCTACAGATTAGCGTTTTCGACTACCAAATGAAATTGCAAGTTATTGTAACCAGTAGCAATTTACTTTTCGTTCGCAGTATGTGTTTTGTATGATTCAACGTTCATAATCAGGCAGATTCTTGTGAATAAACCGTGCATGAAGTGTGTGTGTAAGCCTTTTGGGTAGCCTCTGTTATTCTCTGGTAGAAGAAGACAAAAAAAAAACAAGAAACCATTTTACCATAAGGCTCGAAGTTATGTGGCTATACACAGACGCCATTCCGACTTAGACATTTGTCGTACTGTGATAGCAACTTTCTAACAGCATCATCAGAGAAGGTAGCCAAGTGTGCTTACCGCCAATTCTCTCCAGTGGTCTGCGGCTCAGTCTCTGTGCCAAAGAGGTGTCTGTCGTCATAGCCGCGAGGTCCAAGCTGTATGGTGGGTGATCAAACGCGTCCCATTGAAAGCACGCCAGGAGCGTCTTCATTGCTCATGTGGTGTGTGGCTGAGCGTTGACATAGAAAATAAAACGCGTGCCAGTTACGTTATGTGGGCTTCACGAAACCTGGCGGAACTCCTCAGCAGGCACTTCACACTTGGGGAGAAACACTATCGTTCGAGACAGCTTTGTGTGCTCCCAGAGTTGAAAAGTGCGGCTTGATGCAATAGATGTGAAGACTACACAAGACGTCTGTGAAAGTCTTTGTCGGATTTTCAGTGTGGTTTTAATTTCTAGACCGATCGGAAGTTGACAGTAAAAATGGCCATTGCATGTGAATGTATTTACAGCTGTATTAACATTCATCTATGGATTCGAGCACCTACATACAACTTTCAGTCTTATATTAAACTATTGTTCCGGTTATACTAAACTACTGTTTCGGTTTTCGTCTTCTGCTACCACACATACAAAAGATAATGTAATTATTGAACACGGGAAACAACCAACCATAGTCCATCTGCCGACGGAGGAAGGAATCCCATAAAAAGGTAGTGTGATTTGGTCGTAACAGTCAAGCCAAACTTAACCTTAAGTGCTGATGCTTAACCGTTGCAGTATTATTAGTGTCGATAGTTTTATTTCAACATATAACTGACTGAACAGAGTGCGGAACAGAATATCTCACGGAGACCAGCATACTGTGAAAAGGCGTGGCGACATCTGGCGCGATCGACGTCGCTAGCAGTGCCAGGCATACCGTGCATCTAGGCGCGCCACACCACACTGCGCCGCAGCTGTTCCGGTGAGACCACAGCCCCTGAGCTTTACGCGCTAAAGGCTCGTAAGGCCTGAGAAAAGCGTAATATCGTGCGCCGGATCTCGAAAACCTCCTTCCGGGCTTACGTGGTAGTAAAAGAAAGGCGAGTAAAACAGAAATCTCGGTCCGAGTCATCTCCACGCCTCGCGGGGGTCTCCCTAGGCCGGGCGTCGCCTCGGGGATTCCCCTGCCCTGGCCGGCTACCCTCCCTCCCCTCCCCCACCCCCTCTTCCGCAGCGCAACTCACTGCCCTCACTCGGCACTGCCCCTACTCCGGCTAGGCGTCTCTTGACCCCTGATGAGGCCGTCTGCCTCGCACTGCTTTATTGCAGAGCCTCGTGAAGTCGGGCGGTGGTGGGAGGGTGGGGATAGGACCGTCACATTGCTCTTCTTTCCTCATTCGCGCTCCAGGCGGCCGGCGTACTTGGAGTGCTGATAAAGACAGAAGGAAGGAAGGAGACGCGGGCTACAATTCCCGCATGCCTCGTCCGGAAGCGAACTTCCGACGGAGCATTCAGGGGCGCGTTGCAGGGGCGTAATATGCGACGTCATTCATACCACAAAGAGGGTGTGGCCCAGTTCCTCCCGTGTTCCTGAGCAGAAAAACGTGAAATATTCGCGCTGTTTATGCCTGTGTCCCACTTCTCTATTTCTTTTGTATGAAGTTCCTCCTAAACATTCCTTGAATTGCGTCGTGAACATTTGTGATGGAAGATTATTGTTAGCCAATAGATCAGGTCGTATTAGACAATGCGAAACACGCTACCATGCAAGACTGAGAGATGAATCACATCTAGATCGAGCCACGAGGCGGATTAACGACTGTTGGTCCGGTAGACTAGTATTCCTGTGATTTTGAGGTACACTTCCTCGCTAGTTTGGGAAATACTTGGGTAGTACCTGAAGTGCCAGAAGAAAAAGCACTTGGTACCTTCCCTGTAGTAGGGTCTAGCAAGTCTAGCTTTGCTTCTGGAAGAGCTCGAGTGGATATAACAACAGCCAAAAGGTATTAGATCACTTTACTGAAGTTTGAACAATCTGAAGTATTCAACTTTAGAAACAATCCATGTCAACAGGAATGCCATTTATATATTTGCTGGTGTCGCTGTTCTCTATTACTTATCTATTGATATAATATAGAATGATAGGCTCACTGGAGTCTGCAATTGACTATGAACATAGTCTCACCGGAGTGTTCAAAATGGTTGAAATGGCTCTGAGCACTATGGGACTTAACTTCTGAGGTTATCAGTCCCCTAGAACTGAAAACTACTTAAAACTAGCTAACCTAAGGACATCACACACATCCATGCCGAGGCAGGATTCTAACCTGCGACCGTAGCGGTAGCGCGGTTCCAGATTTTAGCGCCTAGAACCGCTCGGCCACCCCAGCCGGACCGGAGTGTTCAGTTTACTATAAACTTCAGTACAGTTTCTAGTTGTTATTGTTGTGGTCTTCAGTCCTGAGACTGGTTTGATGCAGCTCTCCATGCTACTCTATCCTGTGCAAGCTTCTTCATCTCCCAGTACCTACTGCAACCTAAATCCTTCTGAATCTGCTTAGTGTATTCATCTCTTGGTCTCCCTCTACGATTTTTACCCTCCACGCTGCCCTCCAATACTAAATTGGTGATCCCTTGATGCCTCAGAACATGTCCTACCAACCGATCACTTCTTCTGGTCAAGTTGTGCCACAAACTCCTCTTCTCCCCAATCCTATTCAGTACCTCCTCATTAGTTATGTGATCTACCCACCTAATCTTCAGCATTCTTCTGTAGCACCACATTTCGAAAGCTTCTATTCTCTTCTTGTCCAAACTATTTACCGTCCATGTTTCACTTCCATACATGGCTACACTCCATACAAATACTTTCAGAAATGACTTCCTGACACTTAAATCTACACTCGATGTTAACAAATTTCTCTTCTTCAGAAACGCTTTCCTTGCCATTGCCAGTCTACATTTTATATCCTCTCTACTTCGACCATCATCAGTTATTTTGCTCCCCAAATAGCAAAACTCCTTTACTACTTTAAGTGTCTCATTTCCTAGTCTAATACCCTCAGCATCACCCGACTTAATTCGACTACATTCCATTATCCTCGTTTTGCTTTTGTTGATGTTCATCTTATATCCTCCCTTCAAGACACCATCCATTCCGTTCAACTGCTCTTCCGAGTCATTTGCTGTCTCTGACAGAATTACAATGTCATCGGCGAACCTCAAAGTTTTTATTTCTTCTCCATGGATTTTAATTCCTACTCCGAATTTTTCTTTTGTTTCCTTTACTGCTTGCTCAATATACAGATTGAATAACATCGGGGAGAGGCTACAACCCTGTCTTACTCCCTTCCCAACCACTGCTTCCCTTTCATGTCCCTCGACTCTTATAACTGCCATCTGGTTTCTGTACAAATTGTAAATAGCCTTTCGCTCCCTGTATTTTACCCCTGCCACCTTTAGAATTTGAAAGAGAGTATTCCAGTCAACATTGTCAAAAGCTTTCTCTAAGTCTACAAATGCTAGAAACGTAGGTTTGCCTTTCCTTAATCTTTCTTCTAAGATAAGTCGTAAGGTCAGTATTGCCTCACGTGTTCCAGTATTTCTACTGAATCCAAACTGATCTTCCCCGAGGTCGGCTTCTACTAGTTTTTCCATTCGTCTGTAAAGAATTCGTGTTAGTATTTTGCAGCTGTGGCTTATTAAACTGATTGTTCGGTAATTCTCACATCTGTCAACACCTGCTTTCTTTGGGATTGGAATTATTATATTCTTCTTGAAGTCTGAGGGTATTTCGCCTGTTTCATACATCTTGCTCACCAGATGGTAGAGTTTTGTCAGGACTGGCTCTCCCAAGGCCGTCAGTAGTTCGAATGGAATGTTGTCTACTCCGGGGGCCTTGTTTCGAATCAGGTCTTTCAGTGCTCTGTCAAACTCTTCATGCAGTATCGTATTTCTCATTTCATCTTCATCTACATCCTCTTCCATTTCCATAATATTGACCTCAAGTACATCGCCCTTGTATAGACCCTCTATATACTCCTTCCACCTTTCTGCTTTCCCTTCTTTGCTTAGAATTGGGTTTCCATCTGAGCTCTTGATGTTCATACAAGTGGTTCTCTTTTCTCCAAAGGTCTCTTTAATTTTCCTGTAGGCAGTATCTATCTTACCCCTAGTGAGATAAGCCTCTACATCCTTACAATTGTCCTCTAGCCATCCCTGCTTAGCCATTTTGCACTTCCTGTCGATCTCATTTTTGATACGTTTGTATTCCTTTTTGCCTGCTTCATTTACTGCATTTTTATATTTTCTTCTTTCATCAATTAAATTCAATATTTCTTTTGTTACCCAAGGATTTCTACTAGCCCTCGTCTTTTTACCTAATTGATCCTCTGCTGCCTGCACTACTTCATCCCTCAAAGCTACCCATTCTTCTTCTACTGTATTTCTTTCCCCCATTCCTGTCAATTGTTCCCTTATGCTCTCCCTGAAGCTCTGTACAACCTCTGGTTCTTTCAGTTTATCCAGGTCCCATCTCCTTAAATTCCCACCTTTTTGCAGTTTCTTCAGTTGTAATCTACAGGTCATAACCAATAGATTGTGGTCAGAGTCCACATCTACCCCTGGAAATGTCTTACAATTTAAAACCTGGTTCCTAAATCTCTGTCTTACCATTATATAATCTATCTGATACCTTTTAGTATCTCCAGGGTTCTTCCATGTATACAACCTTCTATCATGATTCTTAAACCAAGTGTTAGCTATGATTAAGTTGTGCTCTGTGCAAAATTCTACCAGGCGGCTTCCTCTTTCATTTCTTAGCCCCAATCCATATTCTCCTACTACGTTTCCTTCTCTCCCTTTTCCTACACTCAAATTCCAGTCACCCATGACTATTAAATTTTCGTCTCCCTTCACTATCTGAATAATTTCTTTTATTTCATCATACATTTCTTCAATTTCTTCGTCATCTGCAGAGCTAGTTGGCATATAAACTTGTACTAGTGTAGTAGGTGTGGGCTTCGTATCTATCTTGGCCACAATAATGCGTTCAGTAAGCTGTTTGTAGTAGCTTACCCGCGTTCCTATTTTCCTATTCATTATTAAACCTACTCCTGCATTACCCCTATTTGACTTTGTGTTTATAACCCTGTAGTCACCTGACCAGAAGTCTTGTTCCTCCTGCCACCGAACTTCACTAATTCCCACTATATCTAACTTTAACCTATCCATTTCCCTTTTCAAATTTTCTAACCTACCTGCCCGATTAAGAGACCTGACATTCCACGCTCCGATCCGTAGAACGCCAGTTTTCTTTCTCCTGATAACGACATCCTCTTGAGTAGTCCCCGCCCGGAGATCCGAATGGGGGACTATTTTACCTCCGGAATATTTTACCCAAGAGGACGCCATCATCATTTAATCATACAGTAAAGCTGCATGCCCTCGGGAAAAATTACGGCCGTAGTTTCCCCTTGCTTTCAGCCGTTCGCAGTACCAGCACAGCAAGGCCGTTTTGGTTATTGTTACAAGGCCAGATCAGTCAATCATCCAGACTGTTGCCCTTGCAACTACTGAAAAGGCTGCTGCCCCTCTTCAGGAACCACACGTTTGTCTGGCCTCTCAACAGATACCCCTCCGTTGTAGTTGTACCTACGGTACGGCTATCTGTATCGCTGAGGCACGCAAGCCTCCCCACCAACGGCAAGGTCCATGGTTCATGGGGGGGGGGGGGGGGACAGTTTCTAGTATGATACAAGAAAAAAATAAATTAAATTAAATGTATTTCAATTTTTTCAATCTTAATCTGATAATTATATATATATATATATATATATATATATATATATATATATATATATATATATATATATATATATATATATATAGTGTTTAACTCTAGAATGTCGTGTTCCCAGTTTGGCACAGCTTTGCCACAGGAAACACGAAAGAGGTCGAAGACGTCCGTCTTCTGGTCGGCTCCTGTTCGTTGTCAATAAGAGGCTAGTGTTTGATTACGCAAAGATTATATTATTTGGAAAAGAACAACCCGGATTACTTTACGAAATCAGTATGAATTTTTTAATTACCTAAGGGACTTTTAACAATGAACAATAAAAAAATTTGCATTTGCAAATGAAATCATTAATAAATGGGGCGGCTATGAGTTTTACATAAAACATGGAGCGGCCTTCTGTCTACGACCAGGATGCCGCAGTATTCTCTGCTGTAGTAAAGGCTGTTTGACGTTTATAAAAATAAGATGACATGGAGGTAAAGAAAAAGGAAGAGAATAGAAGAAGAAATCTGGTAAACACTAATTATTTCAAATAGTTCTCACAAGCAATTAGGGCTTATTTATAAACAGTATAACTTACAGAAGTAATTTTCTGACTGTGTTGGTGCGATCAGATTTCAGCCTGTCCTGTGTTCGCTTCTTGGTTCACAAATTACACTCATTACTTTTCTCCTTCCTTCGAGACAATTCTTGCACCGCTCAACACCTTCATAACAATAACTTGCCGATTTACAGTATCGAACATAAATTACTTGAATTTTATTAATTAACAACTGTTGTCTGCTCGTTGGCAAGACCGCTCATTTTTATGGCTTAAAGAAGGCCTTCTTTACGCTTTCACATTACAAGATAAAATCTGAAGATCTACATAGGTTTTTACCGTCATCATTTTTATTTAGATCGAAGCGGAACACTCAGTTCAGCTTCTGTTAAAATGTTTCTTTGACTGCGCAATCGATGTATTGGCGTTCGCGCTGGTTGCGCATCTTTACAATTACGTAAATTATATAAAACAAATGTCTTTCAAAGAATATGTCTCATATCATCGGTTGATCATTTAATACACAGCTAGGTGAATGCCTTTCCAAGGGTACCAACAGATTTTATACGACGGAAAGCCCAATAATATTACAAGTTCTAACACAGCTCACGCTGCTGGATCTGTAGCAAGACTATGCCGTCGCCTAAGGCGATGATTAGCGAATGCGGCTGAGAAGCGCTGCGATCTGACGTAAGCACTCTTCCAGCAGCGTCGGGTACGAAACCCCTTGAGGTCGGGTTGTGTCGTGGTCTCTCATTCGTTGCTGCGTCAGGCAGCGGTTGTCCTTACTTCCGTTTGTATCGTGGGCTACCAACTTTACCATGGGACCTCGTTCTTCGGGCAACATCATGATACCCAATCTCCTCCTCAGAAAATACGCTACACACGCAATGAAAATGCGATAACGCACAAAGTTTACATTATTCATTGACAGGTGGATCTCGCGACTTACCTCCGTTAAAAAGGGCGTTTAGTCCCGCGCGACTTTTAATGTGCGCTAGGGCATGCGGCCGTTGCATCAACATTCAAGGGACTTCATGCACCGGCGCAAAGTAACGCATGCGCCTGCCTTGTGCGCAAGGGCTACCGTGCGTAGGCGCTGGAGTCTCCCCATCCCATGCCCGGAGGCAAGTACTAAAGCTCGGCGGCAGTCCTCGGCTATGTTCACTTGCTGCCTTGCTTCATTACGTCTCATAGAAAATTCAGTTTTTGCCACAAATTCTGATTTGCTTGTGTGTAAGCATAACGGCCAAGTGGCCTATCCAGAGGGAATTTGTGAAATATTATGGTGCGCTTCCTTATTTGTGGTTTGTTAAATCCGTTGATTACAGAGATAGAAAAAATGGTTCAAATAGCTCTGAGCACTTCGGCACTTAACCTCTGAGGTCATCAGTCCCCTACAACTTAGAACTACTTAAACCTAACTAACCTAAGGACATCACACACGTCCATTCCCTAGGCAGGATTCGAACCTGCGACCGTAGCGGTCTCGCGGTTCAAGACTGAAGCACCTAGAACCACTCGGCCACACCGGCCGGCACAGAGATAGATCGAAACGAAATAAAAGTCTACAGTTATTCACAAATAATAGCCTTGAAGCAACAAAACCAAAATCGAAAAATATAACAACTTTCCTCCGTACTTCCAAGGTATCCTTGTTGAAGAAGAGGTGATTTTGGAGCCCTCCTTGTGCGGAGGTCGCACTGGTTTATTTACGCACGGTAATGGTTTAAGAATAGTTTGCGTTGATGAGAGCAAATGTAAGAACACTGAAATCGTCGTTAGACAAAGGTCATTGAATAAAAGCCTGGAATTTTAGTTAAAGTACGTATTACGAGAATGGAATACAATAGTTAATTATTTTTTAACGCAATCCCCCACACGTATTACGCATTTATGCCAGTGCTGCATAACTCCGCAATCGCACGTGCTAAGAATTCTTGGGTGCGTGTGCATAACCAGATTTGCGCTGCTACCTGGACTTCCCCATTATCAGTAAAACTTCTTTCAGTGGGTTTAAAATGTGCAAATCTAAAGGTGACACATTGAGGGAGTTCGGAGGGTGCGGCAAGTAGATGAACTTCAGGTCTCCCTGCAAACAGCCACTCACCTTTCCTTCATTTCTGATATCAAATGTTTTGGGACCCACCTCGCATACATTGTTTTGGACTTCAGTATCTCATGAATGACATGGTGGGCGATTAGGCAAAAATGTTCATCGTTGCTGCAGTGTCACTCACAATAATACGCCTGTTTACCCGTATCAGATCATCCAATCTCGCAACGTTGCTCTCCGTACAGACAAGGCGCCCTGGGCGTGGTGAATCTTCAACGCTTGTTACACCCCGTTTGAACTTATGCGCCCACTCTTTCACCTGTGTTCGACTCGAACCACTTTCACAATATTGCACTACCATCCGACGGTGAATTTTGATTGGCTTCAGCCCTTAACTAGTAGAAATCTAACGGCACTCCGATGTTCCACGTTGAAGCAAACCCACAAGAATGCCGCCATTTTGTTTCACAAGTTCCCAGCATCCCGTTCTCAGCCCCATTTGGTAATAGTTCCAGGAAACTATCAGAAAATAACGAAAAAGCAGAATTTTTGTCAAAGTTTTGTGTTGTTCATTCATCTTCTCCGGTTATTTATTAAATGGGCCGTGTGTTTGAAATATCTCCTTCCATTGTTGTAGGGCTATGGGAGTCACAGAACTGTGTATTTTTCGGCAAATACCTCCTTCCAGCACCCTTCAGTATATCGAGCAGTATTCAACCTATCTTCTTTAAAGTCTGTAGATTGTTGTTGTTGTAGTCTTCAGTCCAGAGACTGGTTTGATGCAGCTCTCCATTCTACTCTATCCTGTGCAAGCTTCTTCTTGTCCAAGTACCTACATCCTTCTGACTCTGCTAAGTGCACTCATCTCTTGGCCTACCTCTACAATTTTTATACAGTCTGCCTTCCAATACTAAACTGGTGATCCATTGACGCTACCTACCAACCGCTCCATTCTTCTAGTCAAGTTGGACACAAATTTCTGTTCTCACCAATTCTATTCAGTACCTCTTCATTAGTTACGTGATCTACATATCTAATCTTCAGCATTATTCTGTAGCGCCGCATTTCGAAAGCTTCTATTCTCTTCTTGTCTAAACTATTTATCGTCCATGTTACAGTTCCATACATGGCTATTTTCCATACATATACTTTCAGAAAAGTCTTCCTGGCACTTAAATCTATACTCAATGTTAAATTTCTCTTTTTCAGAAACGCTTTAATTGCCATTGCCAGTCTACATTTTATATCCTGTCCACTTCCACCATCATCAGTTATTTTGTTCCACAAATAGCAAAACTCATCTACTACTTTAAGTTCCTCATTTCCTTATCTAATTCCCTCAGCATCACCTCATTTAATTCGACTACATTGCATTACCCTCGTTTTAGTTTTATTGATATGCATCTTGTATTCTCCTTTCAAGACACTGTCCTTTCCGTTCAACCCGTCTTCGAGGTCCTTTGCTGTCTCTACCAGAATTACAATGTCATCGGCAAACCTCAAAGTTTTTATTTCTTCTCCACGGATTTTAAGTCCCACTCCAATTTTTTTTTCGTTTGTTGCTTGCTCAATAAAGGAAACAAAATAACATCGGAGATAGGCTACAACCCTGTCTCACTCCATTCCCAACCACTGCTTCCCTTTCATGCCCCTGGACTCTCATAACTACCATCTGGTTTCTGTACAAATTGTAAGTGGCCTTTCGCTTCCTGTATTTGACCCCTCCCACCTCCAGAATTTGATAGAGAGTATTCCAGTCTCGAGATTATTGGTAAACAAAGAACGCTACCTTTCCCTAAATCACTACAGTAGTGCATGTTCGGAAATAAATTCACGCCAAAATTCTTAAACTACTGACAGTGAAAATTAAGCAGAGAGAAAAGTGTTGAGTAGTCATAAACCTAGCTTAATTTAGCATGGAAGGATTCTGGGATGGCATTAGACTACTCCGGAGTAATAAAAGTCATTAGGTAGTGATATGGACATACACGGATAGCGGTAGTACCGCGTACACAACGTATAAAGGGAAGTACATTGGCGGAACTATAGTTTGAACAGAGAAGATTCATGTGGAAAGGTTTCGGACGTGGTTGTGACCGAGTTCAGTGACTTAATCAGGAGGCGTTGGCTCCAGACTATAGTTCTGCTCAAAAGCTAATTATATTTGACTTAGTACACGGATAGTAGGAGGGGTCTGGACACAACAGGATATTATCTGGAGAGGAACGCTCAGAGGTTCCAGTTACTTTACGCTGTTTCCTTTTTAAGCCAGTGTCAGACCACTTCGTGACCATGGCAGATAAATCTATGTTGTAGCGCGTCTGTGTCAGGACAGCGGCTGCATTATACACTACTTCCAGTACGCTATAGGACCTTACTGGTGAATAGCAGGTAGTGTACCACTTGATACCACGTGGATACCACCGCCATTGGTATGATAGGAAGGCTAAGATGAAACCATACCACCTTCCAAGAAGTCTGCGGTGATGACCATCCAACAGACGCCGTACAGTCAATCCCTCCCCCGCGCATCAACAAAAATTTGGTAGTGATATGCCACATCTGTAGGATACAAGCGCCAACCAACTTATCCGTGTTTGATTATTATTATTATTATTATTCACAAAACCACATTGTAACTGTCCTGTAAGAAACCTCGCTGCCGTCCTACCATGCAACAGTAAGTTACAACAAAACCAAAGTAGGGCCACCTCCGGCCCACTTCAACATTTAGCATTGGAACTGTTACATCTTCCTCGGTCACATACTAGCGTCCTTTTCTTTAGCTGGTCACTTGTTCTACAAACGACAGCACCGCCACTCGTCTTTGCGCACCAGGCACACCCCAACTATCTGGCGGGTCCGCAAAAATTGTTCCTAGGAAATTTGCATACTATTATTTGCACTTTCATAGTCGTAACAGTTCTATACGTCCGTCTTGCAATGGTTGTCCGAGTACGATTCACGGTTAGACAAAAACATCTATACGTTGTAGTTCCTGCGTCACAATCTATACTCGTACATACATTACATAATTCCCGTACAGGAAAGGCATTTTAAGTGAAAGTCGCTGCCCGATATTGGCTGATAGATACGCTATTGCAGTGCCTGTGTTGTCAAGAAGACCGAAGGAATTTTGCATCGTTCTTCTTGCCAAGACAGGCAATGAAATATCGTGTTTATTTGCCGATACCCGGCAGAGACTTTCAATGAAAATATCCTCCCCTATACGGGAGTTAGATAACGTGTGTACGGATACAGGTTGCGACGCAGGAGCGACGCCTTGTCTGGCAGTGACTCATGCAGAGACAGTCAAAGCAGTTACTGCGACCGCTTGCATAAAGCGAGACCTCTGCGTTGGGGTTCCGGTCCGGTGCAAATTTTGATTGTCGTCATTCCTTTACACAGCTGATAGCTGCTCGTATTCGCAACTGCGAATATTGTCGTGGCAATGCCTGTTCCTTCGAACATGCATGCATCTCTAGAGAAACGTCGGATCATTCTTTTTAACAACAAAGGCATTACAGCATCGTATACATCTCGTATTGTAGATGAAAATTGTGATGCTTCTGCTAAACGTGGCTATACAGGTGTTTCAGTTACATATACATCTTCGCGGGAAGGCGAAGGATCTGAGTGATGTAACAGCTCTGCACAAGATATACACTACTGGTCATTAAAATTACTACACCAAGAAGAAATTCAGATGATACACGAGTATTTATTGGACAAATAGACTAGAACTGACATGTGATTACATTTTCACGCAATTTGGATGGATAGATCCTGAGAAATTAGTACCCAGAACAACCACCTCTCGCCGTAATAACGGCCTTGATATGGCTGGGCAAGGATGGCATGCACAGCTACAGATGCCCATGCAGCTTCAACACGATACCACAGTTCATCAAGAGTAGTGACTGGCGTATTGTGACGAGCCAGCTGTTCGGCCACCATTGACCAGACGTTTAGAATTGGTGATAGATCTGGAAAATGTGCTGGCCAGGGCAGCAGTCGAACAATTTCTATATCCAGAAAGGCCAGTACTGGACCAGCAACATGCGTTCGTGCATTCTCCTGCTGAAATGTAGGGTTTCGCAGGGATCGAATGAAGGGTAGAGCCACGGGTCGTAGCACATCTGAAATGTAACGCATACTGTTCAAAGTGCCTTCAATGCGAACAAGAGGTGACCGAGACGTGTAACCAATGGAACCCCATAGCATCACGCCGGGCGATACGCCAGTATGGCGATGACGAATACACGCTTCCAAAGTGCGTTCAACGCGATATCGCCAAACACGGATGCGACCATCATGATGCTGTAAACAGAACCTGGATTCATCCGAAAAAAATGACGTTTTGCCATTCGTGCACCCAGGTTCGCCGTTGAGTACACCATCGCAGGCGTTCCTGTCTGTGATGCAGCGTCAAGGGTAACCGCAGCCATGGTCTCCGAGCTGATAGTCCATGCAGCTGCAAACGTTGTCGAACTGTTCGTGTAGATGGTTGTTGTTGTCTTGCAAACGTCTACATCTGTTGACTCAGGGATCGAGCCTTGGCTGCGCGATCCGTTACAGCCATGCGGATAAGATGCATGTCATCTCGACTGGTAGTGATACGAGGCCGTTAGAATCCAGCACGGCGTTCTGTTTTACCCCCCTGAACCAACCGATTCCATATTCTGCTAACAGTCATTGGATCTAGACCACCGCGAGCAGCATGTCGCGATGCGATAAACCGCAATCGCGATAAGCTACAATCCGACTTTTATCAAAGTCGGAATCGTGATGGTACGCATTTCTTCTCTTTACACGAGGCATCACAACAACGTTTTACCAGGCACCGCCGGTCAACTGCTGTTTGTGTATGAGAAATGGGTTGGAAACTTTCCTCATGTCAGCACGTTGTAGGTGTCGCCACCGGCGCCAACCTTGAGAGAATGAAGAGCTAATAATTTGCATATCACAGCATCTTCCTCCTGTCGGTTAAATTTCGGGTATCTAGCACGTCATCTTCGTGGTGTAGCAATTTTAATGGACAGTAGTGTAGGTAATCATGGTCTTAACGTTCAGAAGCAGGTTAAAGGAGGGCCATTCATGTTCCAGGACTGATTCTTGTATCTTCTCCGGTTTTTTTTTTTTTTTTTTTTTTTTTCAGTCTACTGACTGGTTTGAAGCGGCCCGCCACGAATTCCTCTCCTGTGCTAACCTCTTCATCTCAGAGTAGCACTTGCAACCCACGTCCTCAATTATTTGCTTGACGTATTTCAATCTCTGTCTTCCTCTACAGCTTGTGCCCTCTACGGCTCCCTCTAGTACCATGGAAGTCATTCCCTCACGTCTTAGCAGATGTCCTATCATCCTGTCCCTTCTCCTTATCAGTGTTTTCCACATATTCCTTTCCTCTCCGATTCTGCGTAGAAACTCCTCATTCCTTATCTGTCCACCTAATTTTCAACATTCGTCTATAGCACCACATCTCAAATGCTTCGATTCTCTTCTGTTCCGGTTTTCCCACAGTCCATGTTTCACTACCATACAATGCTGTACTCCAGACGTACATCCTCAGAAAGTTCTTCCTCAAATTGGCCGGTATGTGATAGTAGTAGACTTCTCTTGGCCAGAAATGCCTTTTTTGCCATAGCGAGTCTGCTTTTGATGTCCTCCTTGCTCCGTCCGTCATTGGTTATTTTACTGCCTAGGTAGCAGAATTCCTTAACTTCATTGACTTCGTGACCGTCAATCCTGATGTTAAGTCTCGCTGTTCTCATTTCGACTACTTCTCATTACCTTCGTCTTTCTCCGATTTACTCTCAAACCATACTGTGCACTCATTAGACTGTTCATTCCGTTCAGCAGATCATTTAATTCTTCTTCACTTTCACTCAGGATATCAATGTCATCAGCGAATCGTATCATTGATATCCTTTCACCTTGTATTTTAATTCCACTCCTGAACCTTTCCTTTATTTCCATCCTTGCTTCCTCGATGTACAGATTGAAGAGTAGGGGCTAAAGGCTACAGCCTTGTCTTACACCCTTCTTAATACGAGCACTTCGTTCTTGATCGTCCACTGTTATTATTCCCTCTTGGTTGTTGTACATATTGTATGTGACCCGTCTCTCTCTATAACTTACCCCTACTTTTTTCAGAATCTCGAACAGCTTGCACCATTTTATATTGTCGAACGCTTTTTCCAGGTCGACAAATCCTATGAAAGTGTCCTGATTTTTCTTTAGCTTTGCTTCCATTATTAGCCGTAACGTCAGAATTGCCTCTCTCGTCCCTTTACTTTACCTAAAGCCAAACTGATCGTCACCTAGCGCATTCTCAATTTTCTTTTCCATTCTTCTGTATATTATTGTTGTAAGCAGCTTCGATGCATGAGCTGTTAAGCTGATTGTGCGATAATTCTCGCACATGTCAGCTCCTGCCGTCTTCGGAATTGTGTGGATGATGCTTTTCCGAAAGTCAGATGGTATGTCGCCAGACTCATATATTCTACACACCAACGTGAATAGTCGTTTTGTTGCCACTTCCCCCAATGATTTTAGAAATTCTGATGGAATGTTATCTGTCCCTTCTGCCTTATTTGACCGTAAGTCCTCCAAAGCTCTTTTAAATTCCGATTCTAATACTGGATCCCCTATCTCTTCTAAATCGACTCCTGTTTCTTCTTCTATCACATCAGACAAATCTTCACCCTCATAGAGGCTTTCAATGTATTCTTTCCACCTATCTGCTCTCTCCTCTGCATTTAACAGTGGAATTCCCGTTGCACTCTTAATGTTACCACCGTTGCTATTAATGTCACCAAAGGTTGTTTTGACTTTCCTGTATGCTGAGTCGGTCCTTCCGACAATCATGTCTTTTTCGATGTCTTCACATTTTTCCTGCAGCCATTTCGTCTTAGCTTCCCTGCACTTCCTATTCATTTCATTCCTCAGCGACTTGTATTTCTGTATTCCTGATTTTCCCGGAACATGTTTGTACTTCCTCCTTTCATCCATCAACTGAAGTATTTCTTCTGTTACCCATGGTTTCTTCGCAGCTACCTTCTTTGTACCTATGTTTTCCTTCCCAACTTCTGTGATGGCCCTTTTTAGAGGTCCATTCCTCTTCAACTGTACTGCCTACTTCGCTATTCCTTATTGCTGTATCTATAGCGTTAGAGAACTTCAAACTTATCTCGTCATTCCTTAGTACTTCCGTATCCCACTTCTTTGCGTATTGATTCTTCCTGACTAATGTCTTGAACTTCAGCCTACTCTTCATCACTACTATATTGTGATCTGAGTCTATATCTGCTCCTGGGTACGCCTTACAATCCAGTATCTGATTTCGGAATCTCTGTCTGACCATGATGTAATCTAATTGAAATCTTCCCGTATCTCCCGGCCTTTTCCAAGTATACCTCTTCCACTTGTGATTCTTGAACTCGGTATTCTGAGTGTTCTCTTACCTAAGACGTACCTGGAAACGCTATTAGAGTCTACTGCGCACTAACGTCATTCCAGCACATTAACAGGATAGATGCGTGGATAGGTTATTTTTATGCTAGATGGCATTCCTCCGCACATTCGATATCCAGTGAAGCCACTGTTGCAAAAGCATTTTGGAAATTCTAGAATTATCAGCTCTTATTTCTCTACAGCTTAGCCATCCAGATGACCTGATATTAATCCGTGTGACTTCTGGGTGTGGAGTTGTCTGAAAGCTGCTGCGTTCAGTGCTCCGATTATAAACGCAGCTCAACTGAAAGCACGCACTGTGCAACGTGTTCCGAACGTGATTCTTGAAAAACTCCGATCTGTTGTGGAACGTACTATATCGCCATTTAAACACGTGGCTGAAAACGGTGGGCACCATTCTGAACATATCTTGCGCCAGTCTCATGACAGATAAAAACCGTTTTCGTTGTTCCTTTGTATGCGGATTTTGGTCTAAGGAAAATTAAAAACCTATGTCATTCTTGCTTTTTACGCGGTTTTTGGCCTCAGGACTGTAAAATAATTGGATTTTTCCATGCGCTGTGGTACGACCTTGCCGTGGTGGATGGGCTCACCTAACAACACTGCCGTAACAGTTGAATTCCAAACATGTGCTGCCATGCACTTTGGACAGCACAGTTAGTTTAATGTGCAGCTCACACCTTGGCCGTCGTACATCGATCCATCTGTCATTTGTAGCCGAACCCATTTGCTTTATGACACTTACAGCGTCATCTAGTGGGATATTTTTCGTTTTCTTTCGTAACATTTCTCCTTCTTAGTAACATTTCCCCTTCTTTTATAGTACCGCGTTTAAATTATACGCTATTCTGGAGAGTGGTTAGTTTCTTATAGCGTTTTGAAACTGTAATTACAATCGCCCCGTAAGTTGGTGTAGCTGTTAGTGTGAGATACTGCCACTTACAGTAAAATATACAAAGAAACACTGCGCGTTTCACACGCGATTACAAACTGAATAAGGTTACAGAGTATACCGAGGAGGGGGAAGAGGAGGAGCATAGCATTTCTCTGTTGTGCTTTACGTAGACCGCGTGCGATCGATATTTTAATGATCGTTAGGCGAACTGTAGCAGTCACCTCATTAATACTAGCCCACTTTTCTGAAGTGTTTCATCTGCTTAGTTGATACTGTACAATGAAATACAGGTTCTGGAAACTTGGTTTGTAACAGCACGTGCAGAAATAGTTTTGTCAAACGTTTCAAACCATTGATAGTTTCTATACGGTTTTGTATTTCACACCTGAGTGCTATAGCATTGTTTTTAACTGCTGTTCGTAAAGCTAACACAGTTGAATTTAGCTCTGGAGTCCGATAAAAAGCAACATTACTGGGATGGAAAAAGATCAACAGACAAAATGACGAACATAGTTGATATAAATACATTTAAATGCGTCCAAGTTGAAATCAGAATATTAAATGCGAAAACAGAGCATAAAAACAAATACCATTTCTGAGTGATAAAAAGAGAGTACCGGAAGTATATTGGTTTAAAATACCGGATAAAAGCCAGTCACTGCAGTCCCCTACCGGCCATTACTAGAAATGAAATAAGTCTTTATCTCATCAAAATAAACATTTAACGCTATTTGCACGTGAAAAGTCAAAAGTGTATATTGGATCGGGACTGAAAATCACAAACCTATATTCCTGAACATTGCTCTTACGCTTACATAACACATTTCTTTTTTTACATAATAACGCCTCTTTATCACTGGTAGTACAATCATTTCATAAAATGTGAATTATTTATGAGGTCTGCAATAGTTTTGAAAGAACACATGAAAATTTAAGCAAATGAAATGCAGAACTATTTTCATTTACTTCTATACAGATTCAGTATCCGCATAATTTAAACAGGTATTATGGGCGAGCTCAGACTTTCAAGTTGAAACCGCGTACCATTCGACTCTTGAGGCTTACCCTAGAAGTGATCTAAGAAGCTATTTGTCGCGTAACAACTGGATACGGATTCGACTCTTAAAACTGAATGATCCAATCCGACGTGTCGGAACCTAATCTGAGATATTTCACGAAGGAAAAATACACCGAAACATATGCACTGTCAAATTTTTACATACTAAACGCAATGATCGTATTTTTAAATAATGTTTAAGCTACTCATTTTTGTCACACGACGGGTGGCTTATAACGGCGATTTGTACAGCACTTTCAGTGTACCACGGAATCGCCGAATAAGAAGACGCAACCGTGACAAGAGAACATCACGCCAAGTAACGCAAATTCCAAAGTGCACGCATGAGAATTTTAGTCACTTTGTAAACCGTTCCAAATATGTCTCAGATCATTAATTCTTTGAATAACTTGCAATTCATGTCGACAGCTGAACTGTTACAGATATAATTGTTACACAAATCAATAGTAGAGGGAAAAAAATCAGAGATGTGTATGACGTTACATTACAGACTACGTCAACTAATCGGGACTTTAATCTGTCGACATTAAGTATTTTATAACAATCATGTGGCACAGCTCTTATGACAAAACTTGAATAATGCATATTTTACAAACAATGAAACAGTTTCTCTTTTATTCCCTATAACCGTCACAAAATAAGAGGAATCTACTGGATGACGAAAACAAACATTTTCCTTACACTAGGTACACCAGATCAAAAAAATAATGCTTTCAGGCGCTTCACATTAATAACTAGTTTTATTTACATGTAATGGTCGTGGTCATTTGTTTTGCATGCTGTGCTACATACTTGATCAAATTCGTGACCAAATTGGTGACACAAACTGACAACGCAGAAATTCGTAAAGTTTAATAATACTGTTTCGCTGATAAACCTGAAATGACTAAGAGATATGGAAATTGTATTGTCTGAAAATTTTCCGAAAAATGATTGACACTATTGGTTTTTCTATTTTTTATTTTTGTCGAGAGGCTGAATGTCACTATTAGTTCCGGTTGAATCCGAATTATATTAACAGTTTCTTGTTGTCCTCCTAAAGACAGAGGTGTCTTATATCCGTTCCAACAAAAGCAATGAATTATTTTCTGTATATGGTAAGGAAACGTTTCGGATGCAACGCTGAGAATTATTCTATCCAATTTTTCCACCTTTCATACATAAATTACAAGGTTTTTGTAAGTAAAGAGCTGTTCTCTTTTTAATTTTTGTTTTAATTTGCCTTGATACTGGTGAAGAAAAATATGAAGCTGCAGAAACGGTAATCCACTGATACGTATGACTGGAATTGTTCTATATGAGTGTGCCACAGCATTCATCGACTGCACAAACTGTATTCTTTTCGCTCAAAATGATAAAGTGCGGTTTGATACTGTTCTTGCACGAAACCTAACTGCTTTCATACAAAGCATTTTAGGGGAAAGCAAGAAGCTTTGTAGTCACATCAGTTAAGAATTTCTCTATAGTATTACCTGTGTTTGACATCTACACACGTTTAACTGAGGGGAACTTCATAATTTTGCTATTTCTTCTTCTGTATAATTTCCTGAATCTGTTTTACCAGGTCTAAGCTACCTTAAAGTGAAATTAAAGTAGACAGATGCTGTGACTTAGTATAGTTAGAAGCTATACTTGACAACAGAACAGATTAATAATTGGTTCCTCCTTTTACCGATCACTCCACCCCCCACCCCTACCGACTCTGATGATACAGTTTCTGAGCAGTTCAAAGCGAACTAGAGTCTCATTTCAAGAAGGAACCCCACTCACATAGTCATAGTTCATGGTGACTTCAATCTAGTCTCGATATATTGGCGAAAATACATGTTTAAAGTCGGAGGTACGCATAAAACATCGTCCGAAATCGTTCTGAATGCGTTATCAGAAAATTATTTTTTATAATTGGTTCAGGACTCCTCGAAGCGTCAATAGTTGCGAAAACATGCCTGACCTCTTAGCAACAAATTATTCTGACGAAATAGCAAGCATCATGACGGATACAACTATTAATGGCGAGAATGATGTAGCGAGACTGAATACCGTAACACCCAAGCCAACCAAAAAGAAAAACGCAAATCATATCTATTTTAAAAAGCAGATAAAAATTCGCTTGTGGCCTTCCTAAGACACAGCCTTCACCCTCTCCAATCGTATTATGTAAGCGTAAACCAGGTTTGGTATAAATTCAAAGAAATAGTATCGACTGTTATTGAGAGACACATACAAAATAAATCAGAACGCTGTTGCAGAAATCACTAAATAAGCATGCAAAATTTAAAAGAATGCGAAACGCTCAACATTGGCGAAGTTTTACAAAAGCTCAAATGTAGTGTGATCTTCAGTGCAAGATGCTTTTAATACTTTCCATAACGAAACTCAGTCTCAACATCTGGCAGAAACTCCGAAGAGATTCTTGTCGTATGTAAAGTACACAAGCGGAAAGGCACAATCAATGTCTTCTATGTTCTATAATAATGATGACTTTACTGACGACAGTGCCACTAAAGAGGAGTTAATAAACACGATTTTCTGGAATTCCAACACCAAAGAAGGAGAAGTAAATATTGTACGATTAAAATCAATAACAACTGCCAACTTAAATACTTATTCGTAAATGTTCTCAGTTTAGCGAAGCAGCTTAAATCACCTAATAAAGGCAAGGCCTCTGGTCGAGATTGTGTACTAGTAACGTTCCTTTCAGATTATGCTTATACAATACCTTCACGCTTAGGGCTCACATACAACCGCTCGTTGATCAAAAGATGCCTACCTAAAAACTGAAATGTAGTACAGGTCACTTAAGAAAGGAAATAGGAGTAATCCGCTAATTTACAGACATTTTGTGCTGAAATCGATCTGCAATATGATATTGGAACATATACTGTGGACGAACAGTGTGAGTTATATCGAAGAAAACGACTTGTTGACAAAAAGCCAAAACGGATACAGAAAATATCGTTGTTGTGAAACACAACTAGGTCTTTATTCTCACGCAATAATTAGTGGTGTTGACATGGGTGTCTGATTGATTCCACATTTTTAGATTTTCAGAAGAATTTTGACACAGTAACTCACAAACGACTTCTAATCAAATTGCATGCCTATGGACACTCAGTAGTTTGAGGAGATATGTAATTTGCTGTCGTGAAGGTTACAGTTCGTAGTGATTAACGGCAAGTCATCTAGAAAAAAATAAGGTAGTATCTGGCGTTCCCAAAGGACCTGCTATAGGCCTCCAATTCTTCCTACTCTACATAAACGATGTAGGAGGCAATCTCAGTAGCACTCTTAGATTGTTTGCATATGATTCCGTCGTTTACCGTCTTATAAAGTTGATCAGAACAAATGGCAAAAAGATTTAGACAAGATATCCATATGGTACGAAAAGTGAAAACTGACTCTAAACAATGAAAAGTATGAAGTCATCCAAATGAGTACCAAAAGTAAGCCACAAAATTTCAGTTACACGATAAATCATAAATTTAAAGGCAGTATATTGAGCTTAATAGTTAGGAATTACAGCTACGAATAACTTGAGTTGGAACGATCATGTAGATATTTTTGTAGGTAAAGCAAACCAAAGACTACGACTTATTGCCAGAACACTTAAAAAATGTAACTGGTCTACCAAATAGACTGTTTACACTACGGTTGTAGGTCTTCCTTTGGAGTACTGCTGTGCGATATGTGATCCGCATCAGATAGGATCGACGGAGGACATCGTGGAAAGTTCAAAGACGAGAAACTCGTTTTGTACTATTACGGAATAGGGGAGAGAACGCCACGGATATGATGCGTGGATAGGGATGGCAACGATTCAAACAAAGCTTTTTTCGTTGCGACAGGATCTTCTCACGCAATTTCAGTCACTAACTTCCTCCTCAGACAGTGAGTGTTCGTTTGTCCCACGCACTGTCCAAGAGTGGAACGGTACAGGTCTAACTTGTTCTATAAACCCTCTGCCAGGCACTTACTTGTAAATTGCAGAGTAAATATGTATATGTAGATATAGACGTAATATTGAGAGCATCAGAGTTCTTACATAGTACTGCAAGGACTCTCACCAGCAGTTTTTCTTTCACACTTCTATGAGTTTCACAATTTTGGTAAACATTTTTGGAATACAGTGATCAATTAATTGTTATATTTAGATTAAAGTTCAGTCTTGATCACGTTATGTCTGTTTTAATGAGTAACCGGTTTCGGTTTTTTCTATAAAACCATCATCAGACCTGTGAATAAATTTTAAGAAATACTAGATACCAATCTTTAAATGAATGAAAAAGTCTAATGATGTCAAAATTTGTAACAAAATAAAATAAAATTAGTTATACCCATTGGCTCCCTTGGGTTGATGAAACTGGGTATGAAAATTAAATTTAATAAAACTTGCCTCATGAAACATATCATACCAAAATATGCTAAAATCAATATTCAATCCAAATCTAGTAATGTTACATATGTACAACAAAAGAGTAGTATTTTATGGATTAAATCTGAAATTAGAGAAGCTTTTAAGATAAAAGAGTTTTTAAATGTCGAAATGTATAGTTTGAATTTATTGCTAAGTAATGAACTCTCATCTTTGAATTTTTCTATTTTACTAAGCAGCATTGATGAGAAAATAGACTTTTTACAGAAAGCGATTACCGAAAGACATCAGAGAAAAATTGATTTACTCATAGCTAAACAACAAAGTAAGCTTTCAGAAAAGGTCAACCATATACATCAATTTTATCCAAGGACAATGAATCTTACAGATATTCAGTTCACAAAGTCCGAAATGTCACTACTTGACAAAGGCTTAAAATATAACTTAACTCCCCCACTAAATAATACCAACGTTAAACACGTAATTGCTGATGTTATAGCAACAAGCAAAATATCGAAAATAAATAAACCTGAAGCATGTAAGATAGCCCTAAAAACGAAGGACTTAATTTTAAAAGAGAAAAATAAACTACATAAAAAAACTGAAGATAAAACACTTAAAAATATCAATAATTAACTACTAGCAGAGAAAGCAATTGTGGTAAAGGCCGATAATGGAAATACCCTTGTAATTATTCAAGAAGACGATTATATATTTAAAACACTCTCATTTTTTAATGACAATGGGATCGTTGAAGTAACTAAAGACCCCACTCCAAAGTTCCAATTAAAGATTAAGAAACTAGTCGATGAAAATAATCACCTCTTGACCCCTGAGGAAAAAAATATGATGAAAAATATGAATCCCCAAATACCTAAATTAAGATCACAGATTAAACTGCATAAAAAAGAGAAATCTATACGACCTATTGTCAACTACAGAAGTAGTCCTTCATATAAACTAAATATGAAACTTAATAAAATTTTGAAAGCATTCTATACATATGACAGCAACTTCAGTATCAAAAACAGTTATGAACTAACACAACAAATCCACAATATAGACATTCCAACTAGTGCAAATTTCGCCTCATTAGATATTAAAAATTTATATACAATTATACCAATTACTGAGACGATTAATATAATTAGGGACAACTTAATACAATACAAAAATATGACTAAAGACGAAATAATCGAACTTATAGAACTACTTGAATGCACTTTAGATTACAATTATTTCTCGTTTAATACTAAAATCTATTGTCAGAAAGATGGCTTAGCAATGGGAAATTCTTTGGCTGGGACAGTAGCAGACATTTTCGTAAACCACACTGAGACGCAATTCCTGAAAAATAACCCTGATATCGCAAATAAAATCATATATTACAAGCGATATGTAGACGATACATTACTACTTTATAATGGTTCAAAAGACGAAATTGAGAAACTTGCTATAAAATTAAACTCTATGCATCCGAAGTTACAATTTACAGTTGAGCATGAAAATCGAAAATCTATTAACTACCTAGATCTCACTATAACTAATAACAACGGGAAACATTTATTCACCATATACAGGAAACCTACAACCACTGATGTTATTATTAATGCTACATCATGTCATCCTGACAAGTATAAAAAAGCATTTTTTAAGTCTATGATACACCGAATACTAAAATTACCGCTAGAAGCTAATGAGATCAAAAAGGAAATGACCATCTTAAAACAAATTGCAAAAACCAACTCTTTCGACACACGACAGGTAGATATCATTTTTAATAAAGTACAACAATCACAAAGTACTCCACTAATAAGTAATCCAAAATATATGAAGATTACATATATGGGAAACATATCAGATAGAATCACTAACTTATTCAAAAATTCTGGAATAACAATAGCATTTACAACTGACAATACTTTACAACAAAAATTAAGACATACCGTAAATAAAGATAATGGAAAATCTACCAGATCAGGAGTGTACAAGATCCAATGTAGAGACTGTGAGAAAATATATATCGGCCAAACAGGTCGAAATTTTGCAGTAAGGTACAAAGAACATACGTCAGGTACCTCACGAACAAAGTCTGTTTTAGGTCATCATATAACATTCAATAATCATGCTGAGGGGACAGTACAACAGAATTTACAAGTTCTTCATTATGCAAATAAAGGCTTACTTATGAATATCCTAGAAGAAATCGAGATATATGCTCATTTGAAAACCAAATCATCATTGCTGCTCAATGAACAATTAGATTTTCGCGAAAAATATTATTACGACCTTTTTGACGAAATTTTATAATAAAAGCATCTACTCTTTTGTTTTTTAAAAATATAAGATTAGTTATACCCATGACAAAAGCAATGTATGTAAAATATGCTGCATCAGCAGTCTCATCAGTTATTCAGATATACATAATGTGGAACGTACTATTGGCTGCTAACTTAATGCTATAAAGAACATTGCCATAAAAACTACAGTTAAAACAAGACGATTCTGCAGCATCCAACAAAGATGCAATTGTGATGTAGGCGACTTGGTATAATCGATATATACCACAACGCCAAGGATTTTACATCTTTGATGTAACTGGCACTGTAATAGTATTAAGGTTGTCCATAGAGGGCACAGCTATCACACATCGTAATTCACTGTTTTTATCCAAAATATAAATAAGTTATAGACACAACTACTATCTGTTAATCAGATATTTAAATGAATCAATTTTATGTTATTACTGTATTTCCTACTTTTATACTTTGACATGGCGTCATATTATGAACGCTGATTGGCAGTTATGAAGTAGTGTGACAGGAAGTAGGCGGAGCCTCTGCATATTTAAGCTTGTGCTCAGCACTAATAACCATCAGTTGACTGCACAGCAGCAAGGAGAGCTCCACCTACCAACCCAAGGGAGCCAATGGGTATAACTAATTTTATTTTATTTTGTTAAAAATTTTGACATCATTAGACTTTTTCATTCATTTAAAGATTGGTATCTAGTATTTCTTAAAATTTATTCACAGGTCTGATGATGGTTTTATAGAAAAAACCGAAACCGGTTACTCATTAAAACAGACATAACGTGATCAAGACTGAACTTTAATCTAAATATATCTATGAGTTTCATTTTGAGGCATATTTCGTAATCTGTGTAACTCTTTCTTCCATTTACGCAATTTATGTTGAGATTTTACGAAACTAAACCAGCTTTGCGACTACTTCAGTTTAAACATTTTCTTCCACATTGTTGTTGTTGTTGTGGTCTTCAGTCCTGAGACTGGTTTGATGCAGCTCTCCATGCTGCTCTATCCTGTGCAAGCTTTTTCATCTCCCAGTACCTACTGGAGCCTACATCCTTCTGAATCTGCTTTGTGTATTCATCTCTTGGTCTCCCTCTACGATTTTTACCCTCCACGCTGCCCTCCAGTAGTAAATTGGTCATCCCTTGATGCCTCAGAATATGTCCTACCAACCGATCCCTTCTTCTAGTCAAGTTGTGCCACAAACTCCTCTTCTCCCCAATTCTATTCAATACCTCCTCACTAGTTATGTGATCTATCCATCTAATCGTCGGCATTCTTCTGTAGCACCAGATTTCGAAAGCTTCTATTCTCTTCTTGTCTACACTATTTATCGTCCATGTTTCACTTCCATACATGGCTACACTCCATACAAATACTTTCTGAAACGACTTACTGACACTTAAATCAATACTAGATGTTAACAAATTTCTCTTCTTCAGAAACGATTTCCTTGTCATTGACAGTCTACATTTTATATCCTCTCTACTTCGACCATCATCAGTTATTTTGCTCCAGAAATAGCAAAACTCCTTTACTACTTTAAGTGTCTCATTTCCTAATCTAATTCCTGCAGCATCACCCGACTTAATTCGAATACATTCCATTATCCTCGTTTTGCTTTTGTTAATGTTCATCTTATACCCTCCTTTCAAGACTCTGTCCATTCCGTTCAACTGCTCTTCCAAGTCATTTGCTGTCTCTGACACAGTTACAATGTCATCGGCGAACCTCAAAGTTTTTATTTCTTCTCCATGGATTTTAATACCTTCTCCGAACTTTTCTTTCGTTTCCTTTACTGCTTGCTCAATATACAGATTGAATAACATCGGGGAGAGGCTACAACCCTGCCTCACTCCCTTCCCAACTACTGCTTCCCTTTCATTTCCCTCGACTCTTATAACTGCCATCTGGTTTCTGTACAAATTGTAAATAGCCTTTCGCTGCCTGTATTTAACCCCTGCCACCTTCATAATTCCCCATCCGTTACCCTAAAATTTACAGCCTTTTCTTCGCCACTGAAAGCTTTTAACGCACATTTTTTCTTTGGGCTTGGAAAGTACTCATTTTTTCTGGACTTTAACTAAAACAACAATCATCGTTCACACCGAAGTTCATAGATCATCTGAGTTATTTCCTGCTTCTTCCAATGTTTCCACTACTTCTAATAACATGTCGACATCATTTGAAAGCATTTCTGAAAATTTAACTAATAATATGTAGGTAGGAGAAGTAAGTGATTTCGACTGCACATCATGTTCTTCATATTTCAACTTTGCAAAGTTGAAAACATCAGCTGGATTCCACGTTACTGTTTAACTCTGGAACCAGCATAAAAATAGATGGTGTTTGCCACCGCTGATAATTGTTATGGTTATTGAGTGAGTTATAAATTCGAGTGATTGCTAACTGTGAACAATTTTGTCAGAGAAACTGTCAGTGAAATCTGAAATTGCCTCTAGAAGCTATGATCGTGTTGTGCAGTGATATGATGTGCCGTGAGCCAAGGATATGTACTCAATGTGTTGCATATGCGCCGTCTGACACAGCTTCGTCAAGGGTGTAAATTTCTCCAGCTCCTTGGTGATATGCGTACTTGGAAATTATCGAAATTTTTTAAAAATACTTGTGGCGTGTCTTAGCTGCGAAAAATTTGAGATTCTGTTCCTTTTTCTGAATTTTTCCCGTATAAAAAATTGCATGGCAGGTTTGCTGTTGAATTGGACCATTACCTTGTCAGTCTTTGTAATAAAGCTGTCACAAGTTTTCAACGAACGTCAGACTAAATGGGATTGTGTTACTGATACTCGCATCACAAAAAATTATTTGTACTGAGTGAGAATGTACAGCACGCGAAGCTATCTAGAACAACAGTAGTCCACGTTCTTGGGACAAGGTGCTGCTTCATCGAAATGGATAAGTGATTCTGATGGTGTATTTCGCTTTTGCGTGATTTTCGTGTTTGCTAAGTTTCTGCTCATGCTAATGGCCTACTGGTCGCGTAATGAAGATATATCTCAAAATACGTTGTTAAGACTACAACATATAGCTGAGCACGCATTCAAGTTTGACATCGATCTCACTTACTGTTCTAGTAGGACAGCAAGAAAACCGGTAACGTAGAGCAGTCTGTATCTTTTGTTAGTTTCATTGCCACAAATGTAAGTAAAATTGAGGATCATGTTATAGATTACTTCCTATTAGATTCTGGCTAATGTGATAATATCTACTACACAGTATTTCATTCAAGATCTTTGACTGCAAGCATGACTCACGGTCATCTCGTTAAGGCATGCATGGGAATGTATTTAACAAATAGATGTATTCATGGAAATTTGGAAATTTGTGGTCAGGTCTTACGGGGGCCAAACTACTTAGGTCATCGGTCCCTAAGCTTACACACTACTTAATCAAACTAACTTACGGTATGGACAACACACACACCCATGCCCGAGGGAGGACTCGAACCTCCGACGGGGGCAGCCGCACGGACCACGGATCGCGACAAGGCGCCTCAGACCGCGCCGCTACCCCGCGTGGCCATGTATTCATGTGTTGTTAGTAGGTAAAGTAGGTAAAGGACTTCAGACCATAGCAGCTAATGCCGACATCATTCCAATCTCAGCAACATTGTTTTAGTGTCTAACCACTTCCTTCCATGGTCATCTGTTTATAATACTGTATTTCATACAGTAAAAGCGGAGAGACGGAGCTACCTTTTGGTGCAGTGATAACGGAAAGTGCTGCATTATCGGTATCGCTCAGAGATACTGCAGTCTATAGTAATTATGCTACAACTCCGCCTACATAGATAAATCAGTAGCGAGGCAGCAAGCCCTGAAGTCACTGTGCACCGACTCCGAGCAGTAATGGTAAGAACATCAATCCAGAAAAATTGTGAGTAGGAAGTAGTTATTTAAAAGACGTAAAGGCGTCTACGTCCGAAATTAAACCCAACAATCCAGAAAAATTGATAGTAGGAGGTAGTTATTTAAAAGCCATTAAGACTTTTACGTTCGAAATTAAACCTAACATCTCTGCATTACCTGCATTGCTGCTTGTTCACCTTCCTCTTTCTTACTAAGTCTACAAAATCTGGAAATTTGGGGTAAGGTCTTATAGGACCAAACTGCTGAGGCCATCGGTCCCAAGCATACGCACTACCTAATCTAACTTAAACTAACTAACGCCAAGGACAACACACACTAAGTCTACAGAAAGCACAATCGCCGATTGAAGTTTTATGGCGCTCACTTCCTGAAAACACAAGAACTGCCGACTGGTGGCTTCCCTCGCCGGGGGAGGATCCATGCATCGCAGGACAATGCCCTCTCCAGAGGGTCATAAAATGTATTATCTCATACCTCAGCGGCCGGAACGCCACTGACATGTTGTTTGTTTCCACTATTGGATATTATTTTCCCCCAACTACGATTACATCCTGTCAAACGCACGGCCGCCTTCCCCACTTCCAGATGTTCGCTTTGATTGTCGTGTCGCACTCCCGGTGGACTGTGTGAATCATGTGATGGACACGATCACCGGGGACAGCTACAGACTATGATGGCAGTCAGCTGCAGTGCTTTGAACTAGTTGTTGGCAGTCAGCACAAGACGTGGAGTGATGTGGTGGTGGCCGTGGCTTGCGGCTCGGGCTTTAGTTGCAGATGGGCAGCGAAGCAAGTCTGAGGCTGCACAATATACGATCCCGAAGCTTAGGTGGCGAGTTAGTTGCTGGATTGACGCATAGCAGACGGTCAGAGCCAAGAGGGAAGGTCTCAAGAACTGGTGTTTGCGGATCAATTGCCAGATAAGTCTATGGTTAGCAAGGACTGAGCCGCTGCTTGAACAGCAACCTGGTCGAGCAGTGCTGTCATTACCCGACCGGACCCACAGCATTTCCCGCGGAGGCGAAGGAGTGCTATCTGGGTACTTTCGAAACTGATGAATGTAGGCTGGTGGCTTTGTAACTGAAGCGGTGCATCGTGTTATGTGTGAACGTATATACAATTGTACTACAACATCCTGAACGGAAGTTAGCAAGTTCTGAGTAACGGCTATTTTGTATTTGTAAAACACGGGGCATGCGGTATACTGTGCTGTGGTACAAAGCAGGCATATTGTGTCAGCACACGGGCGTGATAAGCAAATTAAGGGGCTCCGGAACGCCCTATACTTGCAATGTTAAAATAACGCTTATAAATTACATCTTTCCTCACAAAGTATTTGAAGTAGGAAGTTGAACTTTTTACAGATTATTTATTGGAATATGGGCTACAACTTAACACAGGGATTTTACAAAATTTTAGTTCAGTTATTAAAGATGATTTTTTTTTTTCAATTGTAATGAAAATTCACAACATTTTTTTGCAATTTTTTATTTATATATTAAAAAATATACAGTTTTTTGGAAAAAGGCTGTGTTAAATTATGCAGAAGGTACTGTGTAACATTTACTGAAAGTTTGAAACAAATATGTTTGGAAGATCCTTAGAAAACATGTAATTAGTATGAGAAAATAAAAGTTTTGGGAATCGAGCGACATAGATTGGATTAACTTTTTAGTGCATTCCAGGTCTATAGGATGGATTATCTTCATCCTCTGCAAACTCCTCCTCCAGCTTCCTCTTGTTCCTCCTCCTGTTTACTGTATTTCTAGACTCTTTACAGCCCTGTCTGCAGCCCAAATGGTTCAAATGGTTCAAATGGCTCTGAGCACTATGGGACTCAACCGCTGAGGTCATTAGTCCCCTAGAACTTAGAACTAGTTAAACCTAACTAACCTAAGGACATCACAAACATCCATGCCCGAGGCAGGATTCGAACCTGCGACCGTAGCGGTCTTGCGGTTCCAGACTGCAGCGCCTTTAACCGCACGGCCACTTCGGCCGGCTTGTCTGCAGCCCGAAGGCGTTCCTTGTCTAAAGCAAGCATCGCTCGTACCATGTTAGAACCTATCTTCATTCCCATATTTCTAAATACCTTGCACCTTACAATGTTGCCATCATTGAAAGTCGCAACAGCATCATACACACCAAAGTGAAGTGTTTCTATTCCAACAAATACAGTCTTGGGGATTCTCGACCATATAACACTATTTACACTTTCATTGGGGTTTTGAGTTTTTCCGTGAATACACTTTTTCAACAGTTCAGGTGCCGCTAAGTCTCTGAAAATAGGTTTTATCACCTCCATTATTGCATGAGGCAGACTATGCTTATGAGTGTACACTTCACCAGTTAGCAATCCTTTGTCATATTTACACCAACTGTCTTCTTCTTTGGGACACAAGCTATGTTGGGGATTTTCATCGTCTTTATTGTTTACAGTAATAACACATACCTTTGGCTTTCCAACATTTCTCCTTTTCTTAAAAGCCTTCAGAGGATTTCTAATACCTTTACTTTTACTCATTATTATACTTCAACAAAACAGAGACTAAAGAAACAGAATTAATTACGAATATTTTCGAGATAACGACAGAGTAAATAAACATGAAACAATCGACAATCACACCAGCGATATATATTGAACCATCACAGGTTAGCCACAACACATACTTTATCTCACATCACTAAAATGTACCTGATGAACACGGACGTTAATAATAACACCATTTGACAGCAGTTTAACAGCGCCACAGTGGGTCACGCCCATGTAGAACACATTTCAAAAAAAAAAATTAAAAATAGTTGTAGTCTTCGGAATTGAATAACTTATATATCTATTAAAAGGTAATAGTCTGCAGATTCAGAAAACACAAAAAAGTAAAAATTGAACTTTTTATGATTTTGAGCCTTTCCGGAGCCCCTTAAACCGATGTCCCGGCAAGCGTGAATCAGTTCTTTATTGGCTGATTTTAAGAATTCATTGTGAAATTGAATTCTTGTGATTGATCCTGTATTACTCTCCTGTGCGTTAAGGATTTGTTTTCTGTTGACTTATTCGAGTCAGCTGCCATATACCTCTGCATAAAGAATTTGTTTTCTGAAACTTCCTGGTAGATTAAACCCGTGTGCCGGACCGAGACTCGAACTCGGGACCTTTGCCTTTCGCGGGCAAGTGCTCTACCAAGTGAGCTACACCCTGCTTGGATAGCTTAGTTGGTAGAGCACTTTCCCGCGAAAGACAAAAGCCCCGAGTTCGAGTCTCGGCCTGGCACACAGTTTTAATTTGCCAGGAAGTTTCATATCAGCGCACACTCCGCTACAACGTGAAAATTAATCCTTGGATTTGTTTTCTATTGCCTTATTCCAGTCAGTTACCATACATGTAATGATTTGTTATACGTGTATTGTATAAGATGTTATTCGAAAGAGTGGGTAGCGTGGTAGCTGGTGATTAATTTACTGACGCCGGTAGTAATAATGAAACTAGATGAAGGTAGAGGATATGTTACTGAGCTAAAATAAGTTAAGTATTCTTTGGCATTGTTAGTATTATGTCTGACTGTGGCAGTGTGTTCGATATTTTGAAGTCTATGTTGTTGGATAGCCCATTGTATGGCTAGGGAGGATTTGTTTTACATTTAACCTTATTCTGTTGTTGTGAAAAGCATGTTTTGTGCTTGGTTGTTTTATCCCATGTTCTTTTTAGTTATAATATTTATTTTAAATGGTTTATGTTCCATTAGGTGAAACGTTTGACGCTAAATAAAGTAATTGTAATTCTGAGACCCGAGTTTGCACAACCCCGAACCCAACCTCACATCACCAAAATACCACAGACATACCAGCCTGTGTCTCAAAAGCATTGTAGTTGCATGTAAGGGGGCAGCACTTTGGAACACTGTATTTTTACTACAATGAATTTCCTCGTGCCCTATTACACAGTATAGAGACATCTCGTTTCCCTGCCTCAGTGGGTAGCAAATGAAGTCGTAGATCATCTTACTATTCTTGCCGGCCGTCCACTACGGACAGCCAGAAGACTCTTTACACAGTCAGTTCACATGAGTAATCTGATCGCACAATTACACCTCAGCTGCTCCGGCGTCCTCCAGCTCACGTATAACATTGCGTTGTACGTCCTGAATACATTACGTACACGAATGCCGCGGTGAACTCAACACTTACACAGTCCATGCGATGCTGTTACCCTGCTTAGCACCATGAGAGTAAACTAGAGCCTACATCCGCGGGCGCAGCCTAGTAAACAGCAATCGTTCCCGTATTGCAGAACAAATGGCTCTGAGCACTATGCGACTTAACATCTAAGGTCATCAGTCCCCTAGAACTTAGAACAACTTAAACCTAACTAACCTAAGGACGTCACACACATCCTTTCCCGAGGCAGGATTCGAACCTGCGACCGTAGCAGTTGCGCGGCTCCGGACTGAGCGCCTAGAACCGCTAGACCACCGCGGCCGGCTGTTGCAGAACACTCTAGATTCATGGGTGTGCATGTTGATGAAAACTTGAAGTGGTAGATGAATATTAATGAGCTTCTCAAACAATTGAATCCAGCTGATTTGAATCTTCGTATAATTGCAAGTCATGGAAGCCAACGATCTAACCCCCTGTCTTATGGAATAATTTTTTTGGGATAGCTCATCATTTAGAGAGGAAGTATCGATTGCACGAAAATGGGCAGTAAGAATAATATGTGGCGTTCAAGGAGTTAGACACCTTAACTGCACCATTTCTACATATACGCTAAAGAGCCAAAGAAACTGTTACACCTTCGTAATATCGCATAGCGTCCCCGTGAGCAAGCAGAAATGCCGCACCACGACATGGCAAGTACTCCACTAATGTCTGAAGCAGTGCTGGAGGGAAGTGACATCATGAATCCTGCAGGACTGTCCATAAATTCGTAAGAATACTAACGGGTAGAAATCTCTTCTGAACAGCACGTTACAAGGTATCCCAGATGTGCTCAATAATATTCTTGTCTGTGGAGTTTGGTGGGCAGTGGAAGTCTTTATACTCAGAAGAGTCTTCCTGGAGCCACTCTGGAACTTTGGGGTGTCGCATTGTCCTGCTGGAATTGCCCAAGTCCTTCGGAATGCACAATGGACATGAACGCATGCAGGTGACCAGACAGGATACTTACGTACGTTTCACTTGTCAGAGCCTTATCTAGACGTATTAGGGGTTCCATATTACTCGAACTACACACGCTCCACACCAGTGCCTTCAGCAGCTTGCACCGTTCCCTTCTGACATACAGGGTCCATGGATTCATGGGGTTGTCTCCATACCCGACACGTCCATCCGCATGATACAATTTGAAACGAGACTCTCCGACCAGGCAACATGTTTCCAGTCACCAACAGTTCAATGTCGGTGTTTCTGGGCCCAGGCGAGGTGTAAAGTTATGTGTCGTGCAGTAATGAAGGGTACACGAGTGGGCCTTTGGTTCCGAAATTCCATCTCGATTATGTTTCGTTGAATGGTTCGCACACTGACACTTTCTGACGACTCAGCACTGAAATACGCAACAATTTTCGGAAGGTTTGCACTTTGGTAACCTTTAATGATTGTCTTCAGGCGTCGTTGCTCCCGTCCAGCGGGATATTTTTGCGGCCGCACCGATGTCGGAGATTTAATGTTGTACCGGATTCTTGATTTTCACGGTACACTCGTGAAATGGTCGTCTCTATATCGGAGTTTTTGTGTCCAGTCGCTCGTGCGTCGACTATAGCACAAACTCAAAACAAATTCACTTAAATCTTGATAACCTGCGATTGTAGCAGCAGTAACCGATCTAAAAAATGCGCCAGACATTTTTTGGGTTATATAGGCGTTACCGATCGCAGCGCCCTATTGTGCCTGTTTACATAACTCTGTATTTGAATACGTGTGCCTATACAATTTTCTTTGGCGCTTCAGTGTATGTTCACTACCTAGCTGTACGCCCGTGCTTCGCAACGCAGTTTTAAGAAGGCCATATGTCTACTGTCGCTTTTTTAGGTTCTGTACTCTGCCCTGTAAAAACGGAAGACTATTAGGATCACTTAGTCAATAAATTCGCTTTTCTTCACCAAGCAGTTCAAATGGTTCAAATGGCTCTGAGCACTATGGGACTTAACTTCTGAGGTCATCAGTCCCCTAGAACTTAGAACTATTTAAACCTAACTAACCTAAGGACATCACACACATCCATGCCCGAGGCAGGATTCGAACGTGCGACCGGAGCGGTCACGCGGTTCCAGACTGTAGCGCCTAGAACCGCTCGGCCACCCCGGCCGACTCACCATGCAGTCCAGTACAAACGAAAATTACCGACAAAAGCGTAGCAGTATCATTAATTTTTTAATACATAAAACGAAATTAGTAATTTTTTCTTTATCCAGTTTTGATAAAATAAAGCCTGTTCGTTGCTCAAGCTACCTCTGAAAACCCCCATGAAAATTCGTGTAGTAGTTTATACAATAGCTTGTTCAAAGAGGCAAACTGACAGACGCTACAATTTTAGAGAAAAATTTAAATTACGATGTCTTCTATCACCTTCCTCAGATTTGGATGAAATATAGGTTACACGTTGCCACAAGCTATGCTCAAGTTACCTGTGGAAAACACATGTATATTCTTCTAGTAGTTTCGGAGATTAACGTGTTCAAAGAGAGAGGCAGACAGATAGACGCGACAGTTTTACAGTTTTATTATTAGTTTAAAATAGCTACAGACATAGATCAGGGGTGACACAGTCACTATGTGGGTGATAGAGAATCAGTGTTGTGATTCCTGTAAATGCAACAGTCTCCGATCGCAAATTATTCAGTTTCCTGTTTACCGTCATTATAATCTTCAGATTGAAAATGTGCATACGTATGAAAAAAAATTTCGAGACGGTAGGCCTTCAACTATTACGTGCAGTATCGTAATACACATAGTCTAGAAGCTCAGCAAGGATACCTGTTTTCGACAAGTTAACAGAGTACACAAATAAAATATACAGTCATAAACGGCACATCGAGCGAAATCATGATAAAATAGCAAACACTCATATCCTATAATGATGGGTCGTAGCTGGTGTACTGTGCTTACGACTATAGTGTAAACCGCTAAGGGCATGGCCTCCTGATGCCGCAGCCCGAAGATGGTTGCACCATAGTGTAAGCACCGTGCGCCACTGACGACCCAAAATTACAGGTCATGAGTCTTCACCATTCAATCACGATTACACTCAATGTAACGATGCCATTTATAACATTGTATTTCTTTTGTTAAGTTCATGAAGACAGGTACGTTCGCTAACGTTCCCGACTGCATACATTACGATACTACTTGTAATAGTTGATAGCGTACCATTAATTATATTTTTTAATAAATGTGCACATTTTCTCTTTCTAACGTTGCATATTACATATATTACGGAACTACTTCTAATGGTTGGTAGCATACCATTACCTTTTTTTTTATGTGAACGTTTTCTCTCTTTAAAACAAGCATATTATGATAAAAATGGTTGAATCCGTTAATTAAATTAATAAATAGGCCTATTTGCTTTGATAGGCTGTTATGTTATTCAAAAAATTTCGTGTAGATAATACCGTGTATGCAATTCTTCATAAATAATCAGTTCAGAGTTTGGGAAGTATAGTGATGTTCATATCTACGAGACTAGAAGCACAAACAACGTTGTGTCAGTGACTCAAAGAGAAGTTTAATGTGCAGATAACTAAATTTAAAATTTTCCTGATAACATAAAATGTCTTCACAAGCAGCACAGCACATTCCAAATCTAAACAAAAATTATTTCGCCAGAATAGCTCATATTCAATTTAGGATTTCTATTTAAAAACGGGTGGCCTGTAAAAAATAATTAAAAGAAGCAAACTAGTTTTTAAGGGTAAGTGCACGAGTAGAACTAAAAAATAATGCGTTCATTACTGTTAACACAAGTCATGCGGGAACATAGGGTCACAACGATGTATCTACAAAATTGACCATTTTGACATATCTGCTTAGCCGCCGTGTCAACCGTGAGGTATCATAATCATGAGCAATGTGAATTTGGTGCTAGCGGTGATGGTGTTTCTATTGGTGTTTCTATTTTGCAATATTTGTTTTGACTTCATCTCAAAACACGTGCTGTCCGCTGTGGCCGAGTGGTTCTAGGCGCTTCAGTCCGGAACGGCGAGGCAGCTACTGTCGCAGGTTCGAAACCTGCTTTTGACATGGATGTGTGTGATGTCCTTAGGGTAGTTAGATTTAATTCGAAGTCTATGGGACTGATTGATGACCTCAGTTGTAAAGTTCCATAATGCTTAGAGCCATTTGAACCATTTTTTTTTTAAGTTGCATTTTCAACAAACGTCGTTATGACTGTAAGCCCCCATTCTATAAACTGACTTATTCCACAACATTTAGATAAAGGAATCGTTCAAACGATGTATGGAAAATACAACGAACGTCGTTCGTTACCCATGTTATACAGACTCACTCGCTTTCAAGCGGACGAACACTGGTCGAATGCGAACGAAAACCTGGGTGGGCTTTTCCACGCAGCTGATAACTTTGTTGTAGTTACGTCACAACGCGGTTCGAAGCCTACAGCTGATCAGAGAGGATGCACACACTTCGTCTTTGTGAAGTATGTGGATCAGCTTGATTAGTTGATTACGTGACTATGCACAACAGGCATGCGGGTGTGACGTTAGACGAGGCAATGTAGGACATCTTCGACAGTTTTCGCTAAGCTCTCTCTCTCTCTCTCTCTCTCTCTCTCTCTCACACACACACACACACACACACACACACACACACCGCAGCCGCGTGAACACCACACGTCTCTGGCACGCACTTGCAGCGGTCTATAGTAAGCTACAAAGTACACTATTGGCCATTAAAATTGCCACACCAAGAAGAAATGCAGATGATAAAAGGGTATTCATTGGACAAATATATTATACTAGAACTGAGATGTGATTACATTTTCACGCAATTTGGGTGCATAGGTCCTGAGAAATCAGTACACAGAACAACCTTCTCTGGCTGTAATAACGGCATTGAGTCAAGCTGGGGATTGAGTCAAGCAGAGCTCGGATGGAGTATACAGGTACAGCTGCCCATGCAGCTTCAACACAATACCACAGTTCATCAATAATAGTGACTGGCGTATTGTGACGAGCCAGTTGCACGGCCACCATTGACCAGACGTTTTCAATTGGTGAGAGATCTGGAGAATGTGCTGGCCAGGGCAGCAGGCGGACATTTTCTGTATCCAGAAAGGCCCATACAGGACCTGCAACATGCGGTCGTGCATTATCCTGCTGAAATGTATGGTTTCGTAGGGATAAAAAAAAATGGCTCTGAGCACTATGGGACGCAACTGCTGTGGTCATCAGTCCCCTAGAACTTAGAACTATTTAAACCTAACTAACCTAAGGACATCACACACAGCCATGCCCGAGGCAGGATTCGAACCTGCGACCGTAGCAGTCGCACGGTTCCGGACTGCGCGCCTAGAACCGCGAGACCACCGCGGCCGGCCTCGCAGGGATCGAATGAAAGGTAGAGCCACGGGTCGTAACACATCTGAAATGTAACGCCCACTGTTCAAAGTGCCGTCAATGCGAACAAGAGCTGACCGAGACGTGTAACCAATGGGGGCCCATACCATCACGCAGGGTGATAGGCCAGTATGGCGATGAGGAATGAACGCTTCCAATGTAAGTTCACCGCGATGTCTCCAAACACGGATGTGACCATCATGATGCTATAAACAGAACCTGGATTCATCCAAAAAAAAAATGACGTTTTGCCATTCGTGCACCCAAGTTCATCGTTGAGTACACCATCGTAGGTGCTCCTGTCTGTGATGCAGCGTCAAGGGTAACCGCAGCCATGGTCTCCGAGCTGATAGTCCGTGCTGTTGCAAACGTCGTCGAACTGTTCGTGCAGATGGTTGTTGTCTTGCAAACGCCCCATATGTTGACTCAGGGATCGAGACGTGGCTGCACGATCCGTTACAGCCATGCGGATAAATTGCCTGTCATCTCGACTGCTAGTGATACGAGGCCGCTGGGAGCCAGTAGAGCGTTCCGTATTACCCTCCTGAACCCACCGATTCCATATTCTGCTAACAGTCATTGGATCTCGACCAACGCGAGCAGCAATGTCTCGATACGATAAACCGCAGTCGCGATAGGCTACAATCCGACCTTTATCAAAGCCGGAAACTTGATGGTACGCATTTCTCCTCCTTACACGTAACGTGTATCCACAGGACATGTGGCCTGTAATTCAAGAAGTGTCATGATGATCTCTCCATTGGCAAAAGATTCCGGAATAGTCCCCCATTCGGATCTCCGGGAGGGGACTGCCAAGGGGGTGGTTACCATGAGAAAAAGATTGAATAATCAACGAAAGGATAACGTTGTACGAGTCAGGGAGTGGAATGTCAGAAGCTTAAACGTGGTAGGGAAACTACAAAATCTGAAAAGGGAAATGCAAAGGCTCAATCTAGATATAGTAGGGGTCAGTGAAGTGAAGTGGAAGGAAGACAAGGATTTCTGGTCAGATGAGTATCGGGTAACATCAACAGCAGCAGAAAATGGTACAACAGGTGTGGGATTCGTTATGAATAGGAAGGTAGGGCAGAGGGTGTGTTACTGTGAACAGTTCAGTGACAGGGTGTTCTAATCAGAATAGACTGCAGACCAACACCGACAACGATAGTTCAGGTATACATGCCGACGTCGCAAGCTGAAGATGAGCAGATAGAGAAAGTGTATGAGGATATTGAAAGGGTAATGCAGTATGTGAAGGGGGACGAAAATCTAATAGTCATGGGCGACTGTAATGCAGTTGTAGGGGAAGGAGTAGAAGAAAAGGTTACAGGAGAATATGGGCTTGGGACGAGGAATGAAAGAGGAGAAAGACTAATTGAGTTCTGTAACAAGTTTCAGCCAGTAATAGCAAATGCCCTGTTCAAGAATCACAAGAGGAGGAGGTATACTTGGAAAGGGCCGGGAGATACGGGACGATTTCAATTAGATTACATCATGGTCAGACAGAGATTCCGAAATCAGATACTGGATTGTAAGGCGTACCCAGGAGCAGATATAAGATCACAGTATAGTAGTGATGAAGAGTAGGCTCAAGTTCAAGACATTAGTCAGGAAGAATTAATACGCAAAGAAGTTGGATACGGAAGTACTAAGGAAAGACGAGATACGTTTGAAGTTCTCTAACGCTATAGATACAGCAATAAGGAATAGCGCAGTAGGCAGTACAGTTGAAGAGGAATGGACGTCTCTAAACAGGGCCATCACAGAAGTTGGGAAGAAAACATAGGTACAAAGAAGGTAGCTGCGACGAAACCATGGGTAATAGAAGAAATACTTCAGTTTATTGATGAAAGGAGGAAGTACAAACATGTTCCGGGAAAATCAGGAATACAGATATACAAGTCGCTGAGGAATGAAATAAATAGGAAGTGCAGGGAAGCTAAGTCGAAATGGCTGCAGGAAAAATGTGAAGACATCGAAAAAGACATGATTGTCGGAAGGACCGACTCAGCATACAGGAAAGTGAAAACAACCTTGGGTGACAGTAAAAGCAACGGTGGTAACATTAAGAGTGCAACGGGAATTCCACTGTTAAATGCAGAGGAGAGAGCAGATAGGTGGAAAGAATACATTGAAAGCCTCTATGAAGGTGAAGATTTTTCTGATGTGATAGAAGAAGAAACAGGAGTCGATTTAGAAGAGATAGGGGATCCAGTATTAGAATCGGAATTTAAAAGAGCTTTGGAGGACTTACGGTCAAATAAGGCAGAAGGGATAGATAACATTCCATCAGAATTTCTAAAATCATTGGGGAAAGTGGCAACAAAACGACTATTCACGTTGGTGTGTAGAATATATGAGTCTGGCGACATACCATCTGACTTTCGGAAAAGCATCATCCACAGAATTCCGAAGACGGTAAGAGCTGACAAGTGCGAGAATTATCGCACAATCAGCTTAACAGCCCACGCATACAGAAGAATGGAAAAGAAAATTGAGAATGCGTTAGGTGACGATCAGTTTGGCTTTAGGAAAAGTAAAGGGACGAGAGAGGCAATTCTGACGTTACGGCTAATAATGGAAGCAAGGCTAAAGAAAAATCAAGACACTGTCATAGGATTTGTCGACCTGGAAAAAGGCGTTCGACAATATAAAATGGTGCAAGCTGTTCGAGATTCTGAAAAAAGTAACGGTAAGCTATAGGGAGAGACGGGTCATATACAATATGTACAACAACCAAGAGGGAATAATAAGAGTGGACGATCAAGAACAAAGTGCTCGTGTTAAGAAGGGTGTAAGACATGGCTGTAGCCCCTACTCTTGAATCTGTACATCGGGGAAGCAATGATGGAAATAAAAGAAAGGTTCAGGAGTGGAATTAAAATACAAGGTGAAAGGATATCAATGAATTGATTCGCTAATGACATTGCTATCCTGAGTGAAAGTGAAGAAGAATTAAATGATCTGCCGAACGGAATGAACAGTCTAATAAGTACACAGTATGGTTTGAGAGTAAATCGGAGAAAGGCGAAGGTAATGAGAAGTAGTAGAAATGAGAACAGCGAGAAACTTAACATCAGGATTGATGGTCACGAAGTCAATGAAGTTAAGGAATTCTGTTACCTAGGCAGTAAAATAACCAATGACGGACGGAGCAAGGATTACATCAAAAGCAGACTCGCTATGGCAAAAAAGGCATTTCTGGCCAAGAGAAGTCTACTAATATCAAATACCGGCCTTAATTTGAGGAAGAACTTTCTGAGGATGTACGTCTGGAGTACAGCATTGTATGGTAGTGAAACATGGACTGTGGGAAAACCGGAACAGAAGAGAATCGAAGCATTTGAGATGTGGTGCTATAGACGAATGTTGAAAATTAGGTGGACAGATAAGGTAAGGAATGGGAAGATTCTACGCAGAATCGGAGAGGAAAGGAATATGTGGAAAACACTGATAAGGAGAAGGGACAGGATGATAGGACATCTGCTAAGACATGAGGGAATGACTTCCATGGTACTAGAGGGAGCTGTAGAGGGCAAAAGCTGTAGAGGAAGACAGAGATTGGAATACGTCAAGCAAATAATTGAGGACGTAGGTTGCAAGTGCAACTCTGAGATGAAGAGGGTAGCACAGGAAAGTAATTCGTGGCGGGCCGCATCAAACCAGTCAGTAGACTGAAGACCAAAAAAAACACGAAGCATCACAACAACATTTGACCAGGCAACGCCGGCCGAAGTGGCCGTGCGGTTAAAGGCGCTGCAGTCTGGAACCGCAAGACCGCTACGGTCGCAGGTTCGAATCCTGCCTAGGGCATGGATGTTTGTGATGTCCTTAGGTTAGTTAGGTTTAACTAGTTCTAGGTTCTAGGGGACTAATGACCTCAGCAGTTGAGTCCCATAGTGCTCAGAGCCATTTGAACCATTTGACCAGGCAACGCCGGTCAACTGCTGTTTGTGTATGAGAAATCGGTTGGAAACTTTCCTCATGTCAGCACGTTGTAGGTGTCGCCACCGGCGCCCACCTTGTGTGAATGGTCTGAAAAGCTAATCATTTGCATATCACAGCATCCTCTTGCTGTCGGTTAAATTTCGCGTGGTGTAACAATTTTAATGGCCAGTAGTATAGTTGCGCCATCGTTGATATCCTTGGCAGAAGAGGCTCTACCAACTGCGTACGCTTCTTTTGGTGTTGCAGGTAGGCGGGATGGAGGGTGAGGCGGAGGCGACCACGCTGTCGCTGGCGCTGACCAACTGGACGACGGCGGCGGTGACGGCTGCGGCCTCGGCTGCTGACCTCGACGGCAACTGGACGGAGGCTGGGGTGGGCGGCGGGCTGCGGCCGGCGCTCGGCGACGTGGAGGGCAACCCGGGCCTGCTGTACGTGCAGTACAGCCGCAACCGCAACGTGGAGGGAGCCGCCTTCTGCTGGCTCGTCGGCTGCTACTCGCTGCTCATCGTGCTGGGCGCCGCCGGCAACTCGCTCGTCGTCTGCGCCGTGGTGCGCAAGCGCGCCATGCGCACCGCGCGCAACCTCTTCATCGTCAACCTGGCCGTCTCCGACCTGCTGCTCTGCCTCGTCACCATGCCGCTCACGCTCATGGAGATCCTCACCAAGTACTGGCCGCTCGGCCGCGAGCCCGTCGTCTGCAAGATGCTCGGCACCCTGCAGGTCAGCAGCTTTCCTCCTTTCCTTCCCTCCTCCCTTTCTCACAAATCCAATCAGTTCGCAATTCGGTGTCGTCAGGCTCCGTAGCAGATGACGCTGATGCCCACAATTGGGCAAAGCCCGGAAGCAGCCACCAACAAACGTTTATTTGACTGTGGGAGGTCGGGTTATGAAGAGAAATGTAGGCAATGGACGTATTGCTCATGGGCTTGGTGATATTTATTTTATGGGCTTTAGGCCGAGGTCCAAGGTGCCTAAGGTTTCATCTTCCAAAGCTGGAGACATCATCAGAGCGCAGTTACTATTCCACGCAGCTGAGCAAGGCCGGCCGCTGTGGCTGGGCGGTTCTAGGCGCTTCAGTCTGGAATCGCGCTGCTGCTACGGTCGCAGGTTCGAATCCTTCCTCGGGCATGGATGTCTGTGATGTCTTTGGGTTAGTTAGGTTTGAGTAGTTCTAAGCCTAGGGGACTGATGACCACAGTGTTTGGGACCATTTGATTTTATTTTCAGCTCAGCAAGCCGAAATGTTTGTGCTTATCCACACGGCAGTCGCTTCATGACCTCATCAGGTCGCTGCCTAAGATTGATGAGACGCACAGGCCTCTGCCATAGAGCTTTATGCATTACTAAAGCCCAGCCACAGCTTGTCTAATTTCAATCTTTCGTCTTTTCTGGCGTGCAAATCATAAGTCCCTGCAGTCGCACTATTCATCTGTGTCCTCGGTGGCTCATATGGATAGAGCGTCTGCCATGTAAGCAGGAGATCCCGGGTTCGAGTCCCGGTCGGGGCACACATTTTCAGCTGTCCACATCGAGGTATATCAACAACACCTCTCGGCAGCTGAGGTTGTCAGTTAGTCATCATTTATTCCAGGGAAAAGCTGCACGGTCATCAACAGTAACTATTGTTTCGAGAACAAGTTACTGTCTTCGTATATACACTCCTGGAAATGGAAAAAAGAACACATTGCCACCGGTGTGTCAGACCCACCATACTTGCTCCGGACACTGCGAGAGGGCTGTACAAGCAATGATCACACGCACGGCACAGCGGACACACCAGGAACCGCGGTGTTGGCCGTCGAATAGCGCTAGCTGCGCAGCATTTGTGCACCGCCGCCGTCACTGTCAGCCAGTTTGCCGTGGCATACGGAGCTCCATCGCAGTCTTTAACACTGGTAGCATGGCGCGACAGCGTGGACGTGAACCGTATGTGCAGTTGACGGACTTTGAGCGAGGGCGTATAGTGGGCATGCGGGAGGCCGGGTGGACGTACCGCCGAATTGCTCAACACGTGGGGCGTGAGGTCTCCACAGTACATCGATGTTGTCGCCAGTGGTCGGCGGAAGGTGCACGTGCCCGTCGACCTGGGACCGGACCGCAGCGACGCACGGATGCACGCCAAGACCGTAGGATCCTACGCAATGCCGTAGGGGACCGCACCGCCACTTCCCAGCAAGTTAGGGACACTGTTGCTCCTGGGGTATCGGCGAGGACCATTCGCAACCGTCTCCATGAAGCTGGGCTACGGTCCCGCACACCGTTAGGCCGTCTTCCGCTCACGCCCCAACATCGTGCAGCCCGCCTCCAGTGGTGTCGCGACAGGCGTGAATGGAGGGACGAATGGAGACGTGTCGTCTTCAGCGATGAGAGTCGCTTCTGCCTTGGTGCCAATGATGGTCGTATGCGTGTTTGGCGCCGTGCAGGTGAGCGCCACAATCAGGACTGCATACGACCGAGGTACACAGGGCCAACACCCGGCATCATGGTGTGGGGAGCGATCTCCTACACTGGCCGTACACCACTGGTGATCGTCGAGGGGACACTGAATAGTGCACGGTACATCGTCATCGAACCCATCGTTCTACCATTCCTAGACCGGCAAGGGAACTTGCTGTTCCAACAGGACAATGCACGTCCGCATGTATCCCGTGCCACCCAACGTGCTCTAGAAGGTGTAAGTCAACTACCCTGGCCAGCAAGATCTCCGGATCTGTCCCCCATTGAGCATGTTTGGGACTGGATGAAGCGTCGTCTCACGCGGTCTGCACGTCCAGCACGAACGCTGGTCCAACTGAGGCGCCAGGTGGAAATGGCATGGCAAGCCGTTCCACAGGACTACATCCAGCATCTCTACGATCGTCTCCATGGGAGAATAGCAGCCTGCATTGCTGCGAAAGGTGGATATACACTGTACTAGTGCCGACATTGTGCATGCTCTGTTGCCTGTGTCTATGTGCCTGTGGTTCTGTCAGTGTGATCATGTGATGTATCTGACCCCAGGAATGTGTCAATAAAGTTTCCCCTTCCTGGGACAATGAATTCACGGTGTTCTTATTTCAATTTCCAGGAGTGTATTTTCTGTTAAAGTTGTTTTCACGTTTATTGAACTTCTATTGCCGATATGTACATCCAGCATGACAATTATTCGATCCTAATAAAACAATGGTATCAGAGAAACGAATTTAGAAGCTCCCTGGTCCCAGTGCATGTTCTCCTAGTGTGATTTTTTTCAAACTTTCGCCTTTTCTGTTTAAGTTGTTTTCACGTTTCTTGAACTTCTATTGCCGATCTGTACATCCAGCATGACAATTATTCGATCCTAATAAAACAATAGTAAAAAGAGAAACGAATCTGCGGGCTCCCTGTCCAAGTTCATGTTCTGCTAGTGTGATTTATCCGTTTTACCCGACGACAATTAATCTTGTGTTGCTGATTGCGTCGTGTTACTGCTTCTTTTTGTAGTTCCTACCTATACCTGATGCATGTCCAAGGGACTTTATTTACTCTGGCGGTGCCAAGAGGCGAGCGTGGGTCCGCTTGTCCCATCCACATATGGTCCACTGCAGATACGAACTACAAAGAGAATCATTCATTCCCGCCTTCAGGAGCAGCAGAGAAACTTTCTTCCAAGCAGAAGGGAAAAATTTCAGTAGCAGAACATGCACGACGACTAGGGAAAACAACCAAATTCGTTTCTCTAATACCTCCGTTTTATCGACATGGAATCACTACAATATAGGATGTACAAAGAGAAAATTTAAAAAAACACAAAAAAACGTCAACAGAAAAAGATAAAGATTGAAATTAGAGTATTTGAGGGACTTAGTATTACACAAAGCTCCACCGCAGAGGCCAGCGCATCTCCGCGAACTCAGGCAGCGGTCTGATTACGCCACGAGTCGATCGTTTCCTTGAAACGTACAAGAAGTTCGGCCTGCTAAGATTGTTCGAGATTCTGCGTTCTGAGTTTTTATAGCCCCTGATGATGTCTCCAGCATTGGAAGACGAAACGGTCGGCTGAGAAATATGCCTTGCACCACACCTAATGTCCATAAAACAAATAACAGCAACTGCGCAAATACCAGCCAGGAAAGCATGCATTGTGCTGCATACGTGTTTCTGTCGACGTCTGTGTGTTTTCATGGTGGAGGAACAGCAACAGAGATGAATTTCCAAGACTGGCCTAATCGTGGCATTCACGCTCAGCGTGAACTAAAGCTGAAGAGCAGAAACTGATACGTTATATCGAAATTATATGGTATGTTGAAACGTTTCTGAAAACTGCCTCACTAACAGCGTATAATCGAATTTCTATATTGCAGTTTCGTATTCGTATCTACGAGAGAATGTTGAAAAGTAATGGCTCCGAATTTTTTGTGCGGAAACTCTTAAAACCTTTTAAATAAAGCGTATATTACTAACATTCTACGTCGTTATTCGACATGTCTACATAATTATATGGGTTTCTGCCGCTATTGGGTTCCTAATTATAGCGTCTAACATTGCGATGTGTAATGTAACTACGTCGGTGCGTGAGAAACAGCGTGCTGTATTCGTGTTTCAAATTTGAAGAGTTCGTCCGTACGTGGAGCACCTGCTTAAGCACGACAACGCCAGACCACACACCAGCGCTGCGACATTTTCAGCTATTCGCCACGTTGTGTTCACTGTCATCGAGCAATCTCCGTACAGTCCCGACTTGATCCCATCCAATTTTCATCCGTTTCCAAAACATAAAGAACACCTTCGAGGACTTCATAGTGATTTGATAGTGATGAACCGGTACAAGCAGAGGCTAGGTCGCCGCTCCGTCAACAAAGACAATGACGTTGTCAACAAACTGGTCTCTCGTTGGGAGAAATATGTTCGGCGCTATGGTAACTATATTGAGAAATAAATATATAGACATGAAACAAGGATAATGTTAACACGTTTGTTTTATTTAAAAATATTTAAGAGTTTTCTGCAGAAAATTCGGAGGCGTTACATTCCAGAATGCCCGTGTATTTTAATACCAAGACGCATGCTTTTGTGACACGCGCGTGCAAGAAATGAGCTTTCCATTTCAGCTAAGCAGTTTTTTATTTATCGTGTGTAGCCTTACTTTCGTGTTGGCCAGAGCTGATACATTATTTGCGAAACACACGGCTGAGAAGTAGCTACATCAAAACAATTCCAACCACCATCATAAAACGCTAACGCGGGAAGTATTAAAACACATAAGTGAAATTTAATAAAATATTGCAATGTACAGCATATTTATGTGATGAATAAGCGAAGTAATATGATAAAAATATGTTGTGTATCACGAACGCTACACGCTACCAATATGTTTCTTTTGTATGTATCGGAAAATATAATTAAAATTAAGAAATGAAGGAAATAATACCAACATGTAAATGCAACCAACTGGCCATCACTTATGTTCCTTAAAAACGCCATATTCGAAGTCTTCAGAAAGAAAGGATGTATATCGTCTATGAGTACGAGCTTATTGAGTACAGTTGATGCCTTCTCGTTTTTAATTATTTTAACTATTCTGTTTTAACTATTGTGTGAATATTCACTCTCTAGTAATGAGCTGCTTTTTGTTCTCCTCCCTTTCTATTCTTCTCTAGTTATTGAGATAATGAATATGTTACTGCGTTCGTTATTTTTAGGAAGATAAAGAGAGAATTTAAATTGAGAAAAGATAATTATTCCGTCATTACACATGTTACAAAGCCTTGTGGTCGCTATAGATTACCGCAGTATTGCCTGTTAACATTATCATTGGCTTCGTTTACTACAATATAACTGTTTACTTGTCAGGGACTGAATGGAACTGATCCATGAATCAAAACCGTTTTTGTGAAACATAAATGATGACCGTTTGCCGCATTTGCCCTTCGGTATTTTTATTTTTATTAGAACTTACTAATAGGTAGAAATAAGTGATTCGTGGTGTGTGGCGACCGTCTAACAGACGTCAGTATTAGCTTCTTCGAAGAAGCACCACGCAGTATTAATTTGATTAATCAGTTAACGAAATGTGATTTCTATAGCGAACCCGTGAGGAGATCTGTGATAGAATAAGTATTGCAAACTGAGCTTTGTCACCACAAACTCAATATGACATACCGAAAAATATTCATACAGTTCGAGGAGCACCGATGTGGCTGCGTCAAGGAGCGTCTTCTACAGAGGTCTGTTAGCCAGTAGCTCCTTTCTCAACGCGTTTTCGCCGAATCCTCGACTGAGTACCCAATATAAAAAGCCGACTACTAATACATAGAATCAAAATTTGATTTTACGCTGTTCTTAGTCACACATTGCAAGAATCTTCAGTAACTACAAAGAAAAGGCTCTGTGAAGTTAACCATCAATTTACAATTATTAATCCGATCTCACTATCTGTTGTGACTTCGAATGCAACGGAAGGAGGTAATATTTTTTTACCATACGTATCTTTAAAAATAGCTATCTACTATATAACTGGTTTCCTGATATTGAATTCATGTTCTAATCACTGAATTTAACCTAACTTAAAATACGCTGCAAATCAAAACGGCTCTTGTGGGCTAGTACTTCCGTCCAGCGATCGATTCCTTTAATGACTACATTTTAGAAATTTCCGCGAGTGAAAGGATTTAAATGTATGCTACGATAATTCTGTGCGTAGATATTTCTGATGATAAACACTTGTATCCTTCAAAAGCGTCATTGATTGTAGCTAAGGCAAAATTTCTGTTTTCAAACTAAGTGCAGCCATGATTTCATTCCCAATGATCGATAAATTCAAATGTGACAGTAATACCACCGCGAGCAATTGCCAACACTGAAGGGAAATGGCGTCTCCATTCAACGATCATTGTCATGTGCCTATTTGTTGTGTTTTTATGATGCATTTTCTATTTTAGATCATGTAGTGCAAGATTTCGATAACGTATGCTGGCACTTTGATTTTAGTATTTATGTATTTAGTGTAACAGTTATCAACTTCAAAGTTCGGGTAGTGCAAATTAGAAGCTTTTTAGATTCTTAAAATGTTTTTCTGACCATGTATTCTCTTTAAGATTATATATTTGACGATTGAGCCACCAACCGTAACTGAACTTAGAACATCTATATTAGTACACATGAACCAACTTAGTTCTTGTTTTGGTCTTCCCACGAAGGGTAGTTTGAACACAAGTGTTCCGAATAACACTCACACACACGCACTTCCTTCCAAAACGAAATAACTGAATTAAGTATTCCTTGACATCTCAGGGCGAGTCCTTTCAACCTCTGTCTTCGTTCAGCCAAGTCCTTCCCTCAAGTTCTTTCCTCCCAAAGTTCTTTTTCCGCAAAGTTCTTTTCTCCCAAAAATCCTTTTCCTAATTCTACTCACATCAGTTTCATTAGTTTCTCTGTCTACCCATTTAATCTTCAACATCCTTCTCTACTACGAGAGTTAAAATGTTTTCATTCTAAAAGTGAACGATTTATTTCCATACAAGGTTACACAACAAATTTATTACTGAAAACACGTTGTAACATTTAAATTTAAATTACTAGTTATAAATTTCCCATGTCTGAAGCTTCTTCGATTTAGTAATATTTGGATTTGCATCTGAGTCGTCATTTCCTCCATTTTACTTCGTCAGCTTGCAAACTTGTCGTTCATTATTGGTTCAATGGATCTGAGCACTATGCGACTTAACTTCTGAGGTCATCAGTCGTCGAGAACTTAGAACTAATTAAACCTAACTAACCTAAGGACATCACACACATCCATGCCCGAGGCAGGATTCGAACCTGCGACCGTAGCGGTCGCTCGGCTCCAGACTGTAGCGCCTAGAACCGCACGGCCACTCCGGCTGGCCGTTCATCATTGTTCGGATTCCAAGTAAACTGAACGGGACACATTGCGTGCAGCCCTATCAACTGTTTTCTCGCGCCGTTATAGAATTTAACAGTCTCAAAGCATTTTAATACAAATCATAAGAATATTCGTAGCTGGAAAAAAGTTATAAATTGAGAAAATGTAATAATTATACCATACGACTCAGCACCTATTTACGAGCAGAGAGAGAGAGAGAGAGAGAGAGAGAGAGAGCTTTTGCATAAACTACGTGATCGAAAGTATTCAAACATTTGTAAGGGGATATAAATGTGGGATTGTTCTCTAATGGCTTTTACGACGTGCTATGCTCGGGACAATTTAAATGAAGTAACTGAATGTATGTGGAGGAAAGGTAGGCTATTCTTCCAGGGGAGTTGGACGCTGGGAACTGGAGTGGAGTGACGTTCTCCTTCAAACGTCAAAAGTTCCATTCGGTTGAAATCCGGATTCTGTGCAGATCAATCCATTCCAGAAATGTTATTGGTCACAAACAAATACCTGAGAGGTACTGCCTTTGGGCAGGATCAGTCATCTTTGCCGAACGGTTTCTCTGTTGTACGCTGCTCTCAGTGCAGTAAAATGAATTCTTAGCATTCCGCACTTAGTGTCAACAAAAACACTTCCATACCGTGACACCACGTCATTTGTAGTAGCTCAGTTGTGCCACTTAGGATGATGGCCGGTAAGTTGACTATGAATTTGAGAAACTGAAACTTTCCACGGGCTTGCCACAGACTGTTGCGTGGTTCATCAATGAGTCACGCGCCTCCTGTCTTCCGCCGTCCAGTGGCGTCGGCCTTTACACCAGCTCAAGCGTCGCTTAGTAGTGACTACCGGAATGAGTAGGTTATAAGGGGTTGCTGATGCAATGTATCCCAATCCTTTTAAGTCCCGAAGCACAGTCATTGTGCTACCTGGGCTGGTAGTAGCGATTTGGAACTAACGAGTGATTCGTTCTTGTTCTTGATGGTCTCTATCGCTCAGAATATGATGAGGTCCATCTTGTAATGGTTTAGCTGTGGTCATTCCTCCGCGTTTCCGCTTCTCAGTCACCTCACCAATAGTCCACTCGGCGAACTGTTCCTGATGAGATTTACTAGTCAGGAGGCACCCAATCACTATTCCGTGTTCGAAATCACTGAGCTCCCCTGGCGGATCTTTTCTGTTCTTACTGCTTCTCCAGTGACAGGCGCCATTTGTACTCGCGGATCCATCTCTTGTGACATCTAGTGGCCATTTCCGCATTACATAGGAGTGTTCGGACGTGTTTGGTCAGATAGCGAATTTTCACTTATGAGTTAAAAAACCTGAACGCCGGATGCAGAAATTTATTTAAAATATATCTTGATTTCATCTTTATTAAATTATCGATTACTCTAATCTACATTGCTCTCTTTATTAGATTCGTACTTCATTCAAATTCACAAGTGTAGCTGGCTGATTCGACAGCCCACTTAATTGCCTTGAGTGCATACTGCGCAATTTTGACATGTGTTATTGCGCACAGACTATAAGGACTACATAACAAAAGTGGAAAAAAAGTATTTCATCCCGCACAAGCAGCCACCTAACTACTCTGTTACCAAACACTGATTTACCAGTTGAGGCACTCAGTTTGTTTAAATCAGGCCGAAAAACATGTCAATGCTCTCTGTTTCTCCTCCAATAGACACATGTCTCTCAAGATGATTCTTGCTGAAGGATATTGTCTTACGACAATTTCCATACTTATAATTCTTTACGGTTGGCAACAACCTTAAATCTCCTTGAGACTGTTTTATTATTTGACAGCGCCGAGAGACACTGGCTTGGGTGACGTGCAGCACAACCTGTTCACGGTTTGTCTGGAGCCCAACCAGCGACCATCGGAACTATGCAGATTGTCGAAATATCATGTAACTGAAATGATCACTCGCCTGCCAACCTAAAAATCTGTAAACCACACTACAGCAAGTTTACTAATCACAGTAATTTAACATCAGCCCACAACAGGACCAAATACCCGGGGGACCCTAATTTCATTCCCGGTACTGCACGGATTTGTCCTTGGTGGGAAGACTGGAACGGGATGCAGAATGTCTCGTAAGGCTAGCTGAGGAGCTGCTCGACGAATAGGTAGCGGTTCCACCACCAAGGAACCCGACAACGATCGGGAGAGCGGTCTGCCGTCCACAGCCGGTGAAGCCGTTGGTGGGGGGATCACACGCGGGGCGGTCCGACCGATCCTCCCGTCTAGGGTCACAACGTGGAACTTTATCTTCCTTTACCTTTACAGGGCTATATATCGTGCGTCTGAGGTTGTCACTGATACATCACTACCTGAGCGTATAGGGCTTACGGTTGGTGGGATTCTGGGAGATATGCGTTGTCACATAAAATGGTACTATGAGTTGAAAGAAATTCTCATTGTTATTAATTGTAACCAGTTGATAAATGGAGGAGCGGTGACTGTGTGAAATTCTTATTCGTTTTTTCTGTTACCAATCACACTTATCTATTTTGTGTTTAGTTCAACACATTGCAACGCGTTTCGAGCAAGTTTCGGACATTTTTGTTTACCATCTGCCGTTTATGCATGCAGATGTTTCTTAAAGCTAAATTTCTTAGTCTACATTAACCTAGAACAGTATTTCTTCGCTTTTCTGCTACTGGTGAAACTACTGGACTATTTGAGAGTGGGGTCGTGCAATGGGTGGCCAGAAACCGATGGCCAGTCTTGTCTTCGGCTGATGTGGAGCTGCAGTCAACATGCTAATTCAGTCAATGTAAGAAATATTATATACGCTGTACAGGCAGAAGTTTCAGACATATATTTGAAGAACATATAGACTGCTACAGACTTAAGAAATGTAATAAATCAGCAGCAGCAACACATTATTTACACAGGTCCCCTTTTAAAATCGAAGTCAACAATAAAATTTTGTACAAAATCCAAAAAAGTAAAGGAATCGATATCATTGGAGAAATATAAATTTGTCTTTATAATACAAAAAATGGTGATGATATTCTTAATTAGATATCTGAATTAAAAAATTCGAAGCTCTTCAGTTACTTTAAACCAGTACTATTGCAGCAGATTTTGATATACCAGCGTGAAACAAACGGGGAATGCTGAAGAATGGGATACAAGCTGCCCTCTTTCAGCAATGATGACGTAGGTTACCACAAATTATGCATTAGAAAGATTTAGAAGCATAGACGAATATTGAGAAACGTACGATTGTAGTACAGAGAAAACCGATCGTGGATATATACCATGTATATCCATATTTCAAACGTAACGTAACGGATATAGCTTTTTTTACAGTAGAAAATCATATTATAAAGCGATATTCGTTCCATTGGCATGATGTACCTCAGTTGACAAATATACAAATTTTACGTATGACAGTTATTCAAATACGCTAGTACTAGCATCAACTGAAGAATAGGATACATAGTACTTTATCAAAACGGAGTTGCCATGGATACCGAGAGACAGTACAATGTAAGTATCCAAAACGTAACAAGCTTTCCCTTTTATGAACTTTTACTCACTAGTAAATAAATTTCCGCCCCTTCCACCAGCACCGTGACTACGGCTTCTAGCTGCAAATGGCCCATATAATGTTCCTGTAATCCCTACACATCCTGATGTGCCTGCAATAGCTTGAAAACTCGTTAACGATAGAGAAAATAATTCGTGTCAAAGATTAAAATAGGCGAGTGGTTGCACAAATAAATTGCCAACGAAAATACATTCTCTCAGAAGTGGAACATAAATTCAGAGTTCCTTTTGCGAATCCAAACAAAACCCATTTCTTGTTTTTACATACAGTAAAAACTCTTCTTTTGAAAACAGTGTACCCGAACTCCACTGACAATATTTATAATATTTCAGTGTTGTTTAGGGCTAGTTCCTGAGTATTTTGGCATCACGTACCCACGATCTCAGGGTGCTCATCGCAGAGTAACGATGTAATTGTGATGTTTCTTGGTTTGTTACACAAAAATACCTCGAAAACAGTGAAAAAACTTGTAATATGCGATCAACAATACGGACACCACAAAATAAGTTCAATGCAATAATCGTCACTGAGGGAACATCTCAGCATAGCATTATTGTGACGCTCTTCGTTTGCATTCGGTGGATCGGTACGGGGATATATCGGTCAACTCCTCAACAGCACAATTAACCATACTGCTGTAAAACTTCCTGGCAGATTAAAACTGTGTGTCGGACCGAGACTCGAACTCGGAACCCGGGCAAGTGCTCTACCATCCCGCCGCCATTCCCAAGCAACATGTTCGAGGGTCGAAAGATCAGGAAGAGGCTGTAGCGGGTTCGTCTATATTGTTTTATTTATTTATTTCTTTAATTTTTATAACATTTTAATTGTTTTTTATGTTGTATTGTATTTATGGATTTATTTTTGTTTCATTACAAAAAAAGATCCTACAACTGCCGTAGCTGAGCGTCCGAGTCGTCTTCTCGTCTGTTGGGAGGGGTTCCACTCCTATTCCGTCCGTAGAAGATCAATATGCTCGAGGATTCTTCTTCGTTTTCAGCGTCTCATACCAGGAACGCCCCAGTGAGCAGGAGGATCCGCAAATAATGAACCTAAATAATTTTCGAAACGGGTTCTGTTCTTCGGGTGGCGGCTGAAAGCTGCATGTGTCGTCATCAGTAGGGACCAAAAGTCGAGTGTATTTTTATGAGCGTCGCAAAATCTGTAGTAAAGGGTCATGCCTTTTAGCCAGTTAACGGCGTTTGTCCTGGTTGATGGAAAGTATACGCCGTCGGGGGGCAATATATCATCAGGGGAGACAGACTCCGGCAATCGCCGCAAGAGTAATGCCAGCATGCGCTGCGTCAGTAGCCAGCACTCGCTGGTCGCGGCACAAGTCAGACGGTGTACATCCGAGTCAACGACTGAGCATGTCGGACACAAGAGGTCATCCGTCACATGAATGGAATGTAGCCTCTGACTAGTAGCGAACTTCCCGTTCACAACTACGTACCACAATGAACGCACGGCTGTAGGTAGAAAAGGCGTGTGTACCGCTCGCCACACTGTGTTCAAGGCAACTTCAGGATGTCTGTGGGCGACTGAATTTATAGGTTGCTGCAGTTGATAGATGCGATAGCCTTTCGTGCTGCGCATCCGTGTCGTCGGAAGGTCTGACCGTAAGTAGCTGAAGTCAATCAAGAACTGTTTGATGTGGGCGAGTGCCGGTGAAATGTGTCCTACAGAAACCGGGGGATGCAGAATGTGTGGTGTCACTTCCGCTATTAGGGTGCCCGTCAGAGTGGGGTGGGCAGAGGTCCACGTGCGACGCAAGTGTTGAGATAAAGCGATCGCGCACGGTTATACACTGCTGGCCACCGTAAATGCAACACCAAGAAAGACAAGAGGTAGCACAACAAAATTTATTTTGTAGATAACATGTTGACCAAGTATCAAATGATTACGTTTACAGACATCTGTGGCATGTGGTTCCTGCCAGAATCAGTAGCCAGAGTAGCCACCATTGTTGGAGATCACCGCTGCCACACGTCTCGGCATTGAGTCAAAGAGACGTTGGATGTGTTCCTGGGGTACAGCAGCCCAAGCAGCTTCCACACGTTGCCAAAGATCATCTGGTGTGGCAGCTGGGGATGTAATCTGGGTCACTCGTTGAGCAACCATGGACCACATGTTTTCTATCGGCGAAAGATCCGGAGAGCGAGCCGGCCAGGGAAGCAATTCAATCTGATTATTGACGAAGAACCTTTGGACAATGCGTGCCACGTGTGGTCGCGCATTATCCTGTTGAAATATGGCTGTGGCCGAGCCCTGAAGGTAAGGAAGGACAACTGGCTCCAGCACCTCGGATATGTAGCGCCGGCTATTTAAAGTACCGGCAATGCGTACTAGAGGCGTGCGAGAGTAATATCCAACACCGCCCCATACCATAATACCCGGTGCAAGACCAGTGTGGTGGTGCATAATGCAGCCGTCCAGCATCCTCTCTCCACGGTGTCTCCACACTCGAATCCGACCATCGTGGTGCTGCAGACAGAAGCGTGCCTCGTCAGTAAAGACAACGTCATTCCATTCTGCCGTCCACATTTGTCTGTCATCACACCATTGGCGACGGAGACGTCTGTTGTTCTGCGTCAATGGTAGACGAAGCAATGGACGTCTTGCGGACAGACCACTCTGCTGTAAACGGCGTCGAATGGTACGCGCAGACACTGGATGATGCGTTACAGACGCAATGTGCTGTCCTATGGTTCGGGATGTCACTGAGCGATCCGTCACTGCCATGCGCACAATTTGCCTATCAGCACGTGCAGTGGTGCACCGAGGTGAATGCGATCGACCACGTCGGTCCGTCGTACCCTCCTGCATCCAACGGTCACATATCCGCATTACAGTTGTTTGGTTTCGTCCAACACGACTAGCGATTTCTCTGTATGATAATCCACAATCTCAGTAAGCCACTATCCTTCCTCTGTCGAACTCGGATACTTGATCAAAAGATGTTCGCTGTTGTCTACGAGGCATAACTGATCGTCTTGTGAAACAACCACAAGGTAAACACACGTGCCGAACGTACACTCGTCGAAATCGCCAAGCCTTAAATGGCGCTATGAGGTGGCGCCACAGGCGCGCGTGATGTGCATCTGCGCTGAAAATCTAATCAGTTGCATATCTCATCGCTGCAAACTCATGGTGTAAATTTCACTTGATTCGGATGCTTCCTTCAGGGTGTTGCATTTACGGTGGCCAGCAGTGTATATATGAATGAAACCGATACCTCTCGCCCGCTGCGGCAGTGTCAGGGTGGCGTATCGGACTTTAAAAACAACGGCAGTGCTTACGAAATGTCCATATGCTGCTTGAAATCTGTCGGCCATCGTAGCCGTCAAGGGAAGGACATGCGGAAAATAGTTCAGTTTGGAGACAAGATAGATGTTGACATAACTTGTTCTGGGGAGCATATCCATGTGACGCAATTTGTTGTCCTGCAGCAGAGCACGTGTCTGGTGTAGGAGCCGGCGCTACGTAGCCCCTGATGTACGGCAAACATTGCTATAGAACTGCACTCCGAAACATTTGAGTACGGGTACCTTGACAAAGGGCACCGCCGTTGTGTGGGAAAGTCCCCCTCCGAAATGCATGTATTTTGTCTTCTTCATGTTGATGACGCTCCCAGCGACCGCCCCATACTGGCGTAGCCACTCAAGCACCATATGCATTTCATCCTCTGATCTGGCCAGGAACATCACGTCATCGGGGAATGCACCACAACAAAAGGTCACGTCCAACATGGAAATGTCTGTTAATCGCTGGCGTAGACCATGTAAAGCTGGTTCAGGCGCTGCCGCAACTAATAAATCCGACAGGGGCACCCTTGTCGCACCGACGGTCTAACGACAATGTGACCAGACTGGTAACCGTTGACCATCATGCGGGAGCGCGCTAAGTAGACCAGTCGAAGGACCACCTGTGCAGACTGTGGAGAGAGGCCCACGTGTTGCAAAACAGCGCGTAAGAAGCCGTGGTCGACACGGTCGAATGCGTAGCCAAAATCGACGGCGACAAGGGCGCCTCGTATTTTGCAGGCCGCCGTCAAAGCAATTACGTCGCGGTATGCTCCTAACGCTGTATGAATGTTGCTGACTCCACCTAACCATGTCTGATCGGTGTGGATGGCTTTCCCGATAGCTGTGTGGAGACGCGCACGCAGGATGCGGGCGAAGATCTTGTAGTCGTTGTTGAGGAGTGTGTGTGGGCAGTCCTGAGGCCTACAACCACCATTCAGTTTCGGTACTGAGATCAAGATACCGTCTGTGAATTCTGTGGGGACAGTGAAATCAGGGCGGATCAGTTCTTAATTTGGAGCCACTTGTCGCCCATAAATTCATAAAAAGTGCGGTAGAATTCCAGGGGTAAACCGTCCGGCCCAGGCGACTTTTTCGGTGCTTCACGTGCCAAGGACGATGCCAGCTAGTCGGATGTAATGGGTAATAGCAGAGTTTCATCAGGTGCCACATCCGAAGGGGCGGGAAAATATGCAACAGCTCGTCATAATCACGTACGTTTCGCGGATCTTCCATGTACAAGGTCCCAAAGTGCCGGGCGAATGTGCGCGCTATGTCCTTTTGCGTCACTGCGCGGCCGCCCTCCTCCGTGAGCTGACGTTTGTGGTGGCGCCTCTGGCGCACAATGTCATAGACTGATGCCGTTTCGTGGGGGATGCAGTCTTGCAGTTACGCAAGGATGCGGGCACCTTCTAGCTGCTCTGCCCTGATGCGAAGTAGATGAGCTTTGATGCGTTGTACGGACATCTGACATTCAGGAGATGGCTGTTGCGTCGCCAGCTCACGTAACGCTGTACAGTAAAATTACGATGTCGTCCTTTTCCAGTTCGATCTGTCACGCCCGGTCATCACGGTCTTCCGGAGTACAAGTTTGACACATTCCAGCCACCACAGCAACGTGAAAGCATACGCGGGCAGGCGCCTGAAACAACGACGACGCCACGTGTAAGTAACTGCTGGCCGACACGCTTCCTCGGGAAGGAGGGAGACGTTCAGCGTCCACGGGCCTCTGCTGTGTCTTGTGAGTTGTCGGGGTAAGGTGATAGTGCAGATGTACGCGAGATGATCCGTGAAGGCCGTCGGCCAGAGTTCCGCATCACGGGTTGCTGTGCGGAGGGCACGCGAGACGTATATCCAGTCCAGACGACTGTCAGAGTGGCTGGTAAAGTGTGTATATCCACACTGGTTCCCATGATGTGGAGCGCGAGGTCACGTATCAATGCTTGTAGAGCCGGGCATGGGACGTAATGCGGTATCTGGTCCTCAGGCAGCATACTGTTAAAATCGCCGCCCACTATGTAGCGGTCCATATTTCCTTGCAAAAGTGGGGCTACCTCCTCCGAATAGAAAACTTGCCTGTCACCACGGTGCGAATTACCGGAGGGAGCGTAGATGTTAACGAGGCGGACTGCGCCAAGTGTGAGTGCGATGCCTCGCCCGCTCTGCAAGTACGTCACGTCCGTCGCGTCTATGCCATCTCGGAGAAAGATGCCTGCTCCTCCTGCGCCATCACCAGAGGGTAGGCTGTAGGTGGTGTAGCCATATAGGTCCAAACGCAGCTCCACGGACCTCCTGGAGAAGGTCCATGTCCAAGTCTGCCGCTCTGATCATGTCGTGTAACATGCAGGTCTTGACATTGGAGTGGACACCATTGACATTGACTGTTCCCACACGGTATTACTGAGATATCAAGTGGCGGAGGCAGTGTGTTGGTGAAAGCCCACGGTGATCTCGCACACCACACAGCCATCCAGCTGCATGCTGTGCATTACTGTGCCATATGATACCCTGACTGGCAGGGACCTCCGGACTCAACGTCAGCTATGGGCTCTGGTGGAGGTATCGATGTTTGCTGTGCATCATCGGCTTCCATGTCGTCTCCCCAATCACCAAGAGAGGATTGCGATATCAGTGGTGGCTGGTCGCTTTTACAGGAGCCCACATTTTGGGAGGCGACGCACTTCGCCTCGTTTTCAGGGCCACCAGATGTAGGAGAGTGTTCGTTATCTTCAGACGCTTTCTGGTGAATGAGGCCATTGGAATGTATTGAAACTGTAGACGCGTCAACAAAGTCGATGTCTTCCGCCGGCTTCACATCCCTGTCCCGTTCTTCGACTGACAATCGCCTCTTCTTGTGTCGTTGGGATGATTTTTGTTTGCGGGTTCGAGATTCGACATCCACTGGAGGACGGGCCGCGACACGGTCTCGGTCACCGTGAATCCCTGTGTCCGATCCCGACAGTGACGGCGGCTGCGTGCCCACGACGCCGCGATGGGCAGAGGCTGCAGGAACATCTGCAACGTATGGCTGCGGCGGCGTCGTCGTCGTCGGCGGCGGCGGCGGCGGCGTTGACTCTCCAACGGAGCTCGCAGCGGCTTGAGATGGTACCAGGTTTTGGTCATACGTCACGTCGTACCGCCTCCACACACGTTATCGTGGATCGTTGGGGAAGTTCATTGCGGGGCACCTGAACGAGGCGGCGCTGCAGACACTCAGTTCTAACATGGCCCTCCTGGCTGCAGCCCGAGCAGGTCCTCGGTTGTCCATCATATATAAAAATTGCGCGGCGGCCACCTACGGAAACATACGATCGAACGTGCTTCTTAAGTTCTATGCGCACTTGTCGTACCCCATTAAGGAAAAGGTACGTTGCGAATGTGTTCCATTTCTCCTCTGTGTGGCCCAGAACTGTGCCGTATGGCCGCAGCGCATCAACGACTAGGTTGGCAGGAACTTCGAACGGTAGTTCAAAGATGCGCACGTTACGCACTCCCAGACCAGCACGGTCAACTCCAACCACGCTTACATTACGGTCTGCGTGACAGAAGCGAAATCCGTTTGCAGATCGTTGGAGAACTCTCTCGCAGGCCGCTTCATCAATCAGTTTGAGGTACACTGTTCAAAAATGGTTCAAATGGCTCTGTGCACTATGGGACTTGAGGTCATCAGTCCCCTAGGACTTAGAACTACTTAAACCTGACCAACCTAGGGACATCACACACATCCATGCCCGAGGCAGGACTCGAACCTGCGACCGCAGCGGTCGCACGGTTCCAGACTGTAGCGGCTAGAACCGCTCGGCCACTCCGGTTGGCGAGGTACACTGTGCTTGATACAATAGATAAATGAATGCCTATCAGATCTTGCGGTTCTATGTGCATGATGTCTCGAAGAAACCGTTCAGTTTCATGGGCCTTCGGGCTCGTGTACGATGCGTTGAACGTTAGTTTGATTGTAGCTTGTCGATATGAGAACGCCATGGCGGGTCGGTAGCGGTACTATAAGGCGATACAACGACGCAAACGTGCGCTAGCGGGTAAACAACAACACCTGCGGAGCGCTGCCCAGCGCGCCGAGCCCGTCCGCACGGTATCACGGCTGAAAGTCGACTGCCCGTCTGAGCTACCCAAGCACGACTCACGCCCGTCCTCACAGCTTTACTTCCGCCAGTAACTCGTCTCCTACATTCCAAACTTCACAGACGCTCTCCTGCGAACCATTATTAATCTGCCAGGAATTTGCAGATTACTAAAGAGTTTGTCATTAGTACTTACAAGGGAACCTCCCCATCGCACCCCCCTCAGATTTATAAGTTGGCACAGGGATAGGCCTTGAAAAACTGAACACAGATCAATCGAGAAAACAGGAAGAAGTTGTGTGGAACTATGAAAAAAATAAGCAAAATATACAAACTGAGTAGTCCATGCGCAACGTAAGCAACATCGAGGAGAGTGTTAGCTTACGGGCGCCGTGGTCATGTGGTTAGCGTGAGCGGTTGTGGAGCGACAGGTCCTTGGATCAAATCTTCTCTCAGGCGAAAATTTTAACTTTTTATTTTCAGATAATTATCAAAGTTCAACCACTCACACATTATCAACTTCGCTCTCCAAAATTCCAGGATATGTTCAGATTTGCTTGGACATATACAGAATTTGACGGTCTACGCACGGAAACATTTGAAAACGTAAAAAACATATGTTTTGACAGAGCACAGGGAAAACTGTGCGACTCTGAAACTGTTGCATTCATTTGATGCAGTTTATGTGACAAACTCTTATGTTTTCATCACTTTTTTTGGAGTGATTATCACATACACAAGAAAACCTAAATCGGGCAAGGTAGAAGAATCTTTTTACCCATTCGCCAAGTGTACAAGTTAGGTGGGTCGACTACATATTCCTGTCATGTGACGCACATGCCGACACCAGTGTCGTATAGAATATATCAGACGTGTTTTCCTGTGGAGGAATCGGTTGACCTATGACCTTGCGATCAAATGTTTTCGGTTCCTATTGGAGAGGCACGTCCTTTCGTCTACTAATCGCACCGTTTTGCGGTGCGGTCGCAAAACACAGACACTAAACTTATTACAGTGAACAGAGACGTCAATGAATGAACGGACAGATCGTAACTTTGCGAAAATAAAGTAAAATTTTCACTCGTGGGAGGACTCGCACCAAGGACCTTTCGTTCCGCAGCTGCTCACTCTAACCACGAGACCACAGCTATCTTACACATGGACTACTCAGTTTGTATATTTTGCTTATTTTTTCATAGTTCCACACAACTTCTTCCTGTTTTCTCGATTGATCTGTGTTCAGTTTTTCAAGGCCTATCCACTGTGTCAATTTATAACTAAATCTGAGGGGGGGTGCGATGGGGAGGTTCCCTTGTTAGCATTACTTTCAGTTAACAATGAAAATGAATGTGTCCATGCACTACCAATGAAGTTGCATAAATTTCAGTAAGTGACATATGATTGTTGGTTTATTAAGTAACAATTTGAATGTATAGAACATGAAACATACAATATTTCAATTGTTATAGTTACCATAAATCCATGCTGTGTTGAGATTCTGGTTGCAGAAAATATCTTTAAGTTCAGTTGCCAATTATTCCCAGTAGTGTACGATTGAAAGAACAGATGTTCACCAAGCGTTAAATAAGCATAACAAAAATTATACTAGGGGGAGTCAAAGGAAATAAATAAGCATAACAAGATTGTACGAGGGAGAGTGAAAGGAAAATCTTAAACATTTTTAATTCCTTTTATTGAAACGAAAGTGGAACACAGTTGTGTAATTTATTAATTCATTTTTCCTGTCGCTCAACATACTTCCTCCAGTGCATAGAAAGTGCACGGAAATAGGGAGCTACTCCTGGTCGTGTGAGGCGCCACTCGTGGACCGCTTGCTGCACCTCTACATAGGAACGAAATTTATTTCCTCCCGTCGCCTACTTGAATGGTTCAGACATTTGGTAATCAGTCGGTACGAGATATGATGAGTATGGCCGATGTTCAAATGGTTCAAATGGCTCTGAGCACTATGGGACTCAACTGCTGAGGTCATTAGTCCCCTAGAACTTAGAACTAGTTAAACCTAACTAACCTAAGGACATCACAAACATCCATGCCCGAGGTAGGATTCGAACCTGCGACCGTAGTGGTCTTGCGGTTCCAGACTGCAGCGCCTTTAACCGCACGGCCACTTCGGCCGTATGGCCGATGTGGCAGAATTTCAAAGAGCAGGTCATCGTCAATTGCAAGTGTTACAAGGGCAGTATGAAGTCGGGCATTGCCACATTGCAAAATGACACCTGTTGTCAGACGTCCACATCGCTTTGATCTTACTGCAGGCTGATGCTGATTTTTTAACGTATTGGAGTATGACACACTGGTGAAGGTTTTCCCTAGTCGTGTAGTGTTTCAAGTCAACGCCTGCTTCATTCCAAAAGAGTGCCAGCAAGACGTTCCCTGCAGACGGCTACGTCGGGAATGTTTTGGGTTTTAGTGATCAATAATGGCGTCATTCCTTGCCTGGTATCTGTGTTTCGGGTTGGTAGCAGTGTACTCAGGTTTCACCTCGTGTAATAATTTTCGCGAAGAAGCCGTCAACTCCTGCATCAAAGCGACGTAAATGTGCTTCACAGATAACAATGCATCGCTATTTCAGTTTAGGAGTGAGCTGTGTGGCACTCATTTTGGAGACATTTTGCGGGACTTAACCAGTTCATGAATGATGGATGTGCTGAACCATGGCTAACGTTCAGGTCTATAGCTTTTTCAACGACCACGACAGTGGTTTTCCATCGCAATGGCTTCAACTGCTGCTGTAGACTCTGATGTCACAATGCGGGGTGCCTGCCTCAGGCGCTGAGCATCTGTCGTAGAAATCACGTCATTTCCAAATTTTCTAGCCGGCCGAAGTGGCCGTGCGGTTAAAGGCGCTGCAGTCTGAAACCGCAAGACCGCTACGGTCGCAGGTTCGAATCCTGCCTCGGGCATGGATGTTTGTGATGTCCTTAGGTTAGTTAGGTTTAACTAGTTCTAAGTTCTAGGGGACTAATGACCTCAGCAGTTGAGTCCCATAGTGCTCAGAGCCATTTGAACCATTTGAACCAAATTTTCTAATCCACTCATACATTTTCTGCAGTGATCTATATGCATGACCATACTGGCCCTAAATGCGCATTTGATTTCAATAGGTTTCGTACCCTCACTGCTCAGAAAGTATGACAGAACGCTGTTCTTCCTTGACACATGTCTCAAGTGGAGCAGCCATTATTAACTGGCATTATGGCCGCTTTTCACATTTTTGTAGTATACTGCCACCTGCAGAGCTTTCCTTACGTCGTTGTAACAAGAGTACCAACTTACGGAACAACTGCGCGAAATGACGATTTTGAAGTTGATTGTTGCCCTAAAGTCAGTAAAAGTCAAATTCTGTCAAGTATACCATTAATGTAACGCTGGCCACTAATACGTCAATTAGTATCAAGGTTATAATTTAACTTGGCAGATAACTTTTCTTATAGTGCAGGTAATGGAGGTAGTAGCATTAGTAGTGGTTCTAGCTGTAGGTTCGGTGGTATATCTGGTTCTGCATTTCTGACCGCAGGCGACGAGCATCTTCGTGTCAACGATGAGCATCACGGCGATCGCCTTGGACCGCTACCACGTGATCGTGTACCCGACGCGCGAGAGCCTCAAGAAGGTGGGCGCGGCGGCCATCCTGTCCCTCATCTGGCTGCTGTCGCTGGTGCTGGCGTCGCCCATGTTCGTGTGGCGCTCGCTGGACCAGCACGAGCTCAACCTGCCGGGCCTCCAGTACGTCTCCTACTGCGTCGAGAAGTGGCCCGTGGCGCACGGCCGAGCCTACTACTCTGCTTTCTCGCTCGTTTTCCAGTACCTGCTGCCGATCATCACCGTCACCATCGCCTACTCGCGCATCTGCAGGAAGCTCCGCTACAGGTAGGACACACACTCAAGTTATGTTTCTACCCACACGTCGTGTCTGCAGTAAACACGTAGCACACTTATTGAAACTTTGAACAACTACTGCCACTTGCAGTACTCGTATGTGCTGCCCATGCTTACAGTTACTGTCGCCATTGCACTCTGATGCCATGTAGGACATGCAGTAAGAGTTGCACCATCTGTCTGAGAATATGTAGACGTCTCCGCTACTGGTAGGTTACATAATCATAATCTCCAGTATTTACTGCCCATCAGTACCATCGTGGCTAATAATGTCTGTTAACTACTAGTCCTAATTCCAAAACATGCCGTTAATCATCACCATAGCCATCACGTTTGTGAGAATCTCCACTGCAGGTAAGAAATGAAATCAAGTTGTCAGTTACTACTCCGACCTATAGTACACACTACTTGTCACCACAATCGTCAGTGCCTACTCATGGACCTACAGAGAACAGGCAGGACACTTGGTCAGACTGTCAACTACTAAACTTCCGTGGTCGAGCGGTAGCATTCTCGCTTCCCGCGCCCGGGTTCGATTCCCGGCGGGGTCAGAGATTTTCTCTGATGACTGGGTGTTGTGTCGCACTCTCAACGAAAAACACTTCCATAGCCGGCCGGTGTGGCCGTGCGGTTCTAGGCGCTTCAGTCTGGAATCGCGTGACCGCTACGGTCGCAGGTTCGAATCCTGCCTCGGGCAACGATGTGTGTGATGCCCTTAGGTTAGTTAGGTTTAAGTAGTTCTAAGTTCTCGGGGACTGATGACCATAGATGTTAAGTCCCATAGTGCTCAGAGTCATTTCAACTAAACTTCCAGTACCTGCCACACAAAATCATCGTCATCGTTTATTTCTGCTTTTTTAATAAGCAGCGCAGTAGTCCAATCACACACTCAAACTACCACTTATTACTGCCTGCTGCCCACCATATAAGGCCCAATTATCAACTACTAGTACAACATTCAATATCGACTTACCACTGCACAAATCCAGAAAACGGTAAGACAACGGCTTGAAATGCCAACTTCCACTACAACTTTCAATACCTGCCACTCAAGACCACCATCACCTTTTCCTACTTGGCACTTTGTGAGAAGCTCCCCTGTAGGCGCGTGCACGCTCATATTTCCATTTATTACTGCAGCTTCCAATATGTGCATCCCATAATTGCAGCAACAATCACCATCGCTCACATTTGCATCTGTTTGAAGCTGCAGTAATGGACTTGAAATACATTAAAACTAATAGTTACTGTTCTCTCTTCCAAAACTACGATTCATTATCACTCTCACAATTCTGTATTTGTGATTGTTTGGAAATCTCTGCTATGATTAGGACACACAAACAGAAACTGCCAGTTACTCCAACAACGCCGAATTGCTCCCACTCCTCATCGCTGCTGCTCCTCACTGTCACCAACAACAACTGTCACATTAGTAGGAATCTCTGCTTCAGGTGGAACACACACACACACACACACATATAAAGCTTCCAGTATCTCCAACTAATGGTATTACTGAGTGCAACCATGTGTCAGCTTATGTGCGCGTTTGGTGGTTGGAAATGAGGTTGGGAATTACACTACCTGATCCAAAGTCTCTGGGCACCTATTAATGGATATATTAATATGCCGCATCCACTCTTCCATTTATGATGACTTGAACTCTGCTGACGATACATTCAGTAAGGCATATGAATATTTGTGAAGGAATGGTAGCCCATTCTTCCGCAGTAGCTCTAGTGATTAGGACGCTGGAGCCTGCAGTGAAGTCGACGTTGAAATGTCTCTGATGGATATGTTACTCGGGTGACATCCAGTGATTAGTCCACTTCGAAGTCTTTGAGCTATCCTGGCTGATCCAGTCTTCTGTTACTGCTTTTCCGCAGACAACGCAATGTCACTCTCCTATTTATCCGAATTCCTCTCTCGTTATATCCAATGTTCGATTCCGTATTACATTATAGTGAGCGGATACCTTTGACATGGCAGTGTATTTGTATGACATCAGGTGGATGTAAAAAATAGCCCTTACCATGTTGAGCACTCTCTGGACCATAGCCTCAACTCAGTTTCCGCCTGCGACGCAAGCCGCCCGGCGCTATGGCCATGTTCCGTGTCTTCCTGGAGGTACAGCAACTTGTACATGCAAAGGTGTAAAGGCTACATTTTCCCGTAGTTCCTTTTACCCGAGCTACAGAAAAGGGATTGACCAGCAATGGTACAAATTACCCGCTACCATGCACTGTGCAGTGACTCCCATAGTTAAAAATGTAAATTGGGTACACCATCTATTTAACAACAACAATGCGGAAAAAGTATAGGTTGCTACTTATCGTAAAGATAACGAGCCAAGTTGCAGACAGGCACAATTAAAAAACACACACAGTTATCAAAACTTAAGTGAGATTGAGCGTGGTGTTATAGTCAGCGCACAAGCAGTGGGGCACAGTATCTCCGAGGTAGCGATGAAGTGGGGATTTTCCTGTGCGACGATTTCACGAGTATATGGTGAATATCAAGAATCCGGTAAAACGTAAAATCTCCGACATCGCTGCGGTTGAAAAAAGATCGTGCAAGAACGGACCAAGGACGACTGAAGAGAATCCTTCAGCGTGACGTAAGTGCAATCCTTCCGAAAATTGCTGCAGATTTAAATGCTGGACCATCAATAAGTGTCAGCGTCGAACTATTCAACGAAACGTCATCGATATGAGCATTCGGTGCCGCAGACCCACTCGTGTACTCTTGACAGCTGCACTACGCAAAACTTTACGCCTCACCTGGGTCCGTCGACATTGGACTGTTGGTGATTGGAAAAATGTTGCCTTGTCGGGCGAGTGTCGTTTCAAATTCTATCGAGTGGATGGACGTGTACGTGTATGGAGACAACCTCATGAACCCATTGACCCCGCATGTCAGCAGGGGACTGTTCAAGCTGTGTGGAGGGACTGTAATGGTGTGGGGGGCGTACGGTTAGAGTGATATGTGATCCCTGATACGTCTAGATACGACTCAACAATTGGTCTGTATGTAGGCATCCTGTCTGATCACCATCATCCATTCACGTCCACTGTGCATTTCGATGGACTTGGGAAATTCCAGCAGAACAATGCGACCCCCCACATCTCCAGAACTGCTGCAGATATTAGGCAGATGTACCAGTTGCATTGGCTCTTCAGTGTATTTACTCACAGTCACGTAGTTTCTGATACTGACCGCAATATACAATGTCTACATACTTCAACTAAAGGTCGCTAATTAACGTGCCTGAGAAATTACAGATACGATACCAAGAGCCTAAATTATTTCGGAACACGTGACAGTAGATTTCAGTCTCTGTTGCATCTTAACCAATAAGAAGTATTGTCAAAAAAGTTTAATATATGAACACTGTAATTTTAGTTCTTCCTGGATAGCATCGTGAAAGCAACTGTAGTGAGAAGTTCTATGCACACGTATGTTCAACAGGAATATGTTCAAGTTATTCCAGTAGGCTATATATTTTCAAATAAAAAGGGTTAAAGTGAACATCTGAATAATTCAAAACAATTAAGTATTCGGAAATAATCTCCAGAAGAATCTACGCAGAAATATTGGAAAGAATTCAGGCCTCACGACGGAATCAATCGTGGAAAAATACATTTATACATTATTCTGTTTTCAAGAGCGAAGTGATGGCTGATTATTTTCTAAGATGTTTATGAAATATCTCCAATTACTTGGCAGCTGCGACGTCTCGTGATCAGCGTAGCGTCCCCTACCGTTACGTATCGATTGTTTGGTACGAGGGCGTGCTGAAAAACAGCACTCAGAATTTTTTGTGCCAATACTCTAAATCGTTTTAAAATAAAATAAAAACGTTAATGACATTCTACACCCTTATTTGTTCGTGCCTAGACATGCGCAGCCCTCTGCTGCGAGAGGGTTCCATATTGTAGCGTGTAGCATGGCCTATGTCAACGGCCTTGCCGTAGTGGTAACACCGGTTCCCGTCAGATCATCGAAGTTAAGCCCTGTCGGGCTGGGCTAGCACTTGGATGGGTGACCATCCAGTCTGGCGAGTGCTGTTGGCAAGCGGGGTGAACTCAGCTCTTATGAGGCAAACCGAGGAGCTACTTGATTGAAAAGTAGCGGCTCCGGTCTCGGAAACTGACATACGGCCGGGAGAGCGGTGTGTTGACCACATGCCCCTCCCTATTCGCATCCAGTGACGGCTGTGGGCTGAGGATGACACGGCGGCCGATCGGTACCTTTGGGCTTTCACGGCCTGTTCGGGAGGAGTTTAGAGTTTAGCATTGCCTATGTAACGCAACTATCTCGGTGCGTGAGAAACAGTGTGGTGTAATCGAGTATCGAATTCGAAGAGTTCGTCCACACATGGAGCACCTTCATCTTCAGCATGAAATTGCAAATCACACTCGAGGGCTGCGACATTTCCAACCATCCGATCATCCTCCATACAGTGTAAAAGTAGCCTGTTTGTATGTTGACAGCGCTATAGACTGCGTTAATATCGCTGACAGCACTCTGCGCCCTCGGCTGTTGGTTATACGGACTAGCCGTTAGCGAGTGGACAGAGAAGTGTATGGACCTATTTTTCTTAATGGAGACTCTTTTTGCTAGGACACGCAATGTAAAGTAAGATGAAATTTCTGATAAGATAATATGCAAAAAATGTATGGTTGATAATGTTTGGGTAGTTGAATTATTGACAACTCTATAATTTTTGGAGTTGGATGACACATTAATAAGGTAAAACTTTCTAAATACATTGTTTGCTCTTCAACAAAATCTTTGTTTTGCTAACGATATGCCCCCTAGTAGTTAGTCTATAGTAGTTAGAATCCTTTTATGTAGCTGCTGTTGTTGCTACTTGCTGTAATTGTTGTATTTCGTGTTATGAAGATTTTCTGTGCCGTAAGTGACTTATGAAAAAGAATGTGGTTTCCGCTATCGGGATTCGTAATTGAAATGAGTTTAGGCACTTAACAGAGGTGGAGGTAGTTTCATATTTTTTTAATTTCATAAATTTTGGAATTGTATTGTTGTTAGGTTTTCTTGCAATTAAGGGCTATCTTTTGTGCTAATTATTGGAAGTCATTTTGACAATTTATAGCAGTCAGACTGCGTTGGGCTTGTATATAGTGTGTAATAAATGAATAGGTTAAGTTTGAGTTGTCTTTGTCAGGGAAAATTCTATAGATCAGTGTTTAATGAGAAAATAATTAAAAAGTTAGTTTCAACAGTACCAAATTTGCTCCATCCGATTTTGAAATGCTTTCTGAACTTGAAGAACATCCTCCAGGAATTAAGTTTGACAGCGAAGACGCGGAGCAAACGGAGGTGAGGTTGTGCCTCCGTCAACAAAGTCAGACGTTTTACAGTGACGGCGTCGACAAACTGGTTTTCCGTTGGGATCAAGTGTTCGTAGTCAGGATATGTTGAGATATATATACGTATACACGAGGAATAAAGATGTAGAATTTTAGTCACGTTTGTTTTATCTAAGAAGCTCTTGTTCAAATGGCTCTGAGCACTATGGGACTTAACATCTGAGGTCATCAGTCCTCTAGAAATTAAAACTAAGTAATCCTAACTAACCTAAGGGCATCACACACATCCATGACCGAGGCAAGATTCGAACCTGTGACCGTAGCAGTCACGCGGTTCCGGACTGAAACGCCTAGAGCAACTCGGCAACAGCGGCCGGCTCTAAGAGTTTTCATATAAAAAATTCGGAGGCATTACGTTTCAGCAGCCCTTCGTAGTCTACCAGCTGCACCATGTTTTTTATATTGATGTACGTATAGAATGATGTATCCTGTACGTATCTGTGATAACACACACGTATCTTCGCAATAAGAGCAAAGAAACGTTTCACCTACGCGAGTGTTTTTAGTTGCTGGAACAGTTTTTATGGGATTCTGGGACCATCCTATATTCCATAACAGACGCTAGTTCCTGAAAATTTGCAAATAGACTCTCGCGGGTCAGTTGGTTTCTGACTTCAAGTTTTTCAGAAACTCTGTAATCTGCCATGGCTCAAACAAACCCGTAACCATTCGTATTTCCCTTCTTTGTATTTGTTGTTATATGAGAGACAGGTGTAAATAAACGCGCACTTACTTTTGCTTACTTATCTATTTTTCTTTGGACAACAAAGTTCATAGAACCAACAGTAGTTACAAAAGTGGCATACTAAAATATCTGCAATGCTCACAGCAGAAAGATAAAAAAGTTCGAAGTACAAACATAAGTTCTTAATGTATAAAAATATACTAAAAGATGAATTCCCACAGTAGAAAAATGAAAAAGTTCGAAGTACAAACATAAAAACATACTAAAAGACGAACGCCAGAAAGCCAGCGGTAGTTACAACAGCTCCAAGTCAACAATGGTGCAGTTTTCACAGTAGAACAATGATAAGACTGTGAAATACTAAGATAAGTTCGTTATTTAAATTAAAAAAAACACACAAAATTACGACCCAGGGTAGAACGAAGCCCGTTGCAGAGGAGAATAGCATCCACAGGAACTTATAATTGAAAGCTGGGCAACGGCGCCGTATAGAAAGATAATTTCTTAACGTAAAGTAAAAGCACGAACAGACGTCCCAGTTTTCGAACCGGGTTACTTTCACGGGAGGACAAGACCCACATAACTTCTAGGTCAGAACCGAATACCGGCATCTTCTAATTAGTTCACGAGGAAATATAAATCCCGCCACGGGCCTTGTGTCCTGATCATAGTCGTCCAGAAGCGATGATTTTCAACCGGTGTAGGAGGGCAGTATAACACGCGTGTCTCAGCCTCATACGGATAGATCTCACAGAGTGAATCATGGCCGAGAAGAGACGTTCGGTTGTACGGCCGCCAGGGGGAAGCCCTTGTAGTTCCGGGATACGTTTCATTCTTAGTTCCAGTCATGATAAGCAGCTTTCTTGACCGTCCAGTGTAAGGGTTTTGTGTTGGGCGGAACTGTCCTTCCATAATGCTCCTCTTACAGAGGTGGTCAACAGTTTCATTACGGAGAATGCCTTGATGCCCTTTTATCCAAAGTAAGCGGACGTCAATGCACAAAGTCCTCGCGTCTAATGCACTCGATGAACAAGTTGAGCAGTTCGGCTCGAATCCCGGTATCATAGAGCAGAAATGTCGCTGGAGTGAGCACTGCGTTCTGCGCATGTTGTTACCATTAAGCTGGAATTGTCACGTGATATCTGGACAACGCTGTTGGCTAAAGGGTAATTCTCATTGACCTTCACATCACGTCACGTCACGTCGAAACATTCCGCAACTTCTTTCAAATGGCGGCATAAGTACGTTCGTCAACCGATCATCACGTCACGCCTGGTCACACACGTCGACGTTTATTGGAAAGTTTTGACGTCATCGTCGTCTCTTAACACCGTAGGTTACCCTATTTTTGCCGTGCTCACCCATGCTGTAGTAGTGGTTTTCATGCTTGTCTGTATTCTTAATCTTTATTCTATTAATATGCTTTCTTTTCTTGGCAAATTTCAAATGTTTCATGACGCTTTGGGTATTCTTCCATTCAGTGTTTCTACAAAAGCGAGTTCAGATATTTTAAAACGTCAAATATCTGAAAGCTAAAAATAATGTAGACCTTACGATAACAGAAGTGACACACGTAATGTCATATATTAAAGAAGCAATTTCCACTAAAAAAGTGGTGAGCTTTAGTGAAGGAGAAAAATACAGCTGTTTATGACTATTTTTACCATAATAAAAAAGAAAAAACCGAATGGATAAAATAAACAGGCTCCATTTATTTCCTTGTAGCTATTGCTTGACGTTTTTCTATAGTATGTATGTAGTTTCCCTAGAAAGTAAATGTCGGTGTTGTGAAATGACGTTTCATTTCTCGGCACATTAACATACAAAACTGATGAAGAATATACACCGCGCGGGATTAGCCACGCGGTCTAAGCGCTGTAGTCATGGACTGTGCGGCTGGTCCCGGTGGAGGTTCGATTCCTCCCTCGGGCATGGGTGTGTGTGTTTGTCTTTAGGATAATTTAGGTTAAGTAATGTGTAAGCTTTGGGACTGATGACCTTAGCAGTAAGTCCCATAAGATTTCACACACATTTTTTTAAGAATATACGTTGCGTAGTTTTCTTTATCCATTAATAAACGTTGTCGCCGTTAGTTCCTAAAATCCGATAATATACTCTTTTTGTATCGCGGACCGTGATTCATAATCTCGCTTTCGCCGTTCGGTACTGGACTAAGCGAACTGACGTGACGTGACGGAGGCTGTAAATTGACGCTGACGTGACGGTGCAATTATGTCATGCCGTTTATTCTGCTCTTAAAAGCTAAGATCCTGTTTTTATTCCAGATTTCAAGCGCAAACACTTATACATAGTATCCACAAAAGGCCTGTATCAAATCCGCAGCAGTTAGGAAGGGAATCTCTCTGTACTAACGAATTACTGACATTCAAAGTCTAAAGGACGCATTATGGACAAATCTACGCGGTCCTGAGACCACTTGGGCACGTTAGAAATGTATGTTGACAACACAAAATCAATTCTGCGTGTCTGAATGCTCACTACAGACATATTTCTACTCTGTGCCCGACATATACTAGCTTAGCTCGTGAGGAGATAACACTTGTTTATGCGACAGACGACAACTGAGCCTCTGGTCTTGCCAGATGCTAGATGAGCAGCAGTTAGTGTGGAAGCTTACTCCTAATGGTTTTTGCCAGCCGAGTTGCCGTTGCAGGACCGCATGTAGCGTGAGTGCGTGAGAACGACGTAAATATCTTCACGGCCACTGCATAAGTGATATGTAAGATATAGAATAGACAACGGCGCCACAGAGAAAAACGAGCGAGGAGTCAGTTACTCTGTTGGTGTGATAGAATTTCAGATATTGAAGGTGGAAAATTCGCATGTACCTATTATCTTCAACTAACAATAAAAAGGCATTAAACGTTCTTAACTAGCAAAATGTCATGTCATAGCGCTAAAATAGCACGACCGTGAATTAGTTTAAGAATTTTTATTCTATAAAAATTAATATTATAAGCAGGAATGTTGAATTCGAAGTTTAAGAAACACACTTAAGTACAAAATAAATTGCAAAACAATAATTGTAGTTGCTGTATTAGATGACAGAGTACAACAGCAGTTTGGAGCGGTATAATTCTAGTTCGGCTTAAAATATGTAGTAGAAAATAATATTAGTTTTGACCATTTCACGGAATAAGACGCAAAATCCCAAAAGTAAATCGCCCTAGAAATACAGTGATATCACCATGGAAAATCAAGTGAAATTCTAGTCCTAATTCATTTGTAATACGTATAATATAGTTCTTTTTAATTTTTATTCATTATGAAGTTGAAGCACAACAAACAAAAGAAACTGTGTTGGAATTACTGATAAACAGCTGAAGTAAGTAGCAGTTTTAACATCTCGAAGAAATCAGCGAATGAAGGGGGTCATGTGTAATGTTCAAATGTATACTGTAGTAATATGTAAAGTGTCTAATTTTGTGGGTTGTTGCAACGACATGTGGACACCAGGAGAGTTCCTTGGACGAACTTGACGAGTCAATGCGAAGGTGGATGTACGACCTGTCAATCGCCATCAGTGTTACAAACTTTTTGGGTGACAAGCCTGACAACAGTTTAAATTTCTGTGCGATTTCGAGGTCTTAGATAAGTTTCAACAGTCTCGCTTATGGAGTCCTAGATGGCAGCATGGTGAAAGACTTGTAAAATTTCTGAGTCGGTTTGTAAACTTTGAAAAGTTATCCACAACCGACTTTTAGAACTTTGAATTGCAGAGGGGTATGCTGCACTTAGCCCATTGTCGACCGAGCTAGCGGGTCGATTTTTGTTGCAGTATTCAGCAACGATCGATAAACATTTTAACTATTGAATAGCACCGAACTTGATTAAAGACATTTCTGTATCCATAATGCTCTTTGCCATTCAGTTACTTTGTAGGAAGGTAACAGAACAGCAACAGGGTGGTACGACAGGTGTTGACCGTCCCCTCACAACAAAGGAGCCAACGAATTTTAAAAGTAGTACATACACGTTATGAATACATTACACACGGTAAGAGCTTTATTCGCAGGGAGAGTAGTAGTTTGCAATGTTGTGTATCCCCTACTTACCCTACTTAGTGTTTTGGTGTTTTAGTGAAGAATGAAGAAAAAAATTGAGAGAGAGAGGGAGGGAGGGAGGGAGGGAGGGAGACAGAGAGAGAAAGAGAGACAGACAGACAGACAGAGAGAGAGTCAGAGAGAGAGAGTGAGAGAGAGAGAGAGTGAGAGAGAGAGAGAATAAAGGAATATTCTACCTGCAGTTAACACATGTGATGACTGAAATGCATGAAATGACGATGACAAAAGTACAACTGTCCTTGGCTTCTGTTGTGGATTGGCAGGAGAGCCAACCCACGAATTTTAGAGGAAGCAGAAAGGCACGCGTTTAAGCTCACGCAAGCTGGCGTGAGGTCTGGAACAGGACAAGGAATTTAGACTTCAGAAAAAAAGGAGGTAACTGATGGAATACTTAACTTTAATCCATTAATGTTGAACGTAGCTCTTGTCTGTACATTATTTACAATATCAATAGTAACTGATAATGGCGCCTTGCTAGGTCGTAGCAAATGACGTAGCTGAAGGCTATGCTAACTATCGTCTCGGCAAATGAGAGCGTATTTTGTCAGTGAACCATCGCTAGCAAAGTCGGTTGTACAACTGGGGCGAGTGCTAGGAAGTCTCTCTAGACCTGCCGTGTGTCGGCGCTTGGTCTGCAATCTCTGATAGTGGCGACACGCGGGTCCGACGTATACTAACGGACCGCGGCCGATTTAAAGGCTACCACCTAGCAAGTGTGGTGTCTGGCGGTGACACCACAGCTTCGACCTCTGGCTCCCTGAACTCTGGCAACAAACTTGTGAACCTCTTTGAAACGTGCGAACTTTGAGGCCTCCCCGTCAACTGTAGGTCGTAATTTGTTCTTGGGAAGGCAGAGAACAGCTTTTCCGTAATACGTGCGTGCAGGCTCCTCGTTTTTATGCAGTTGTCTCTCGGAACTTCGTAGCCTCATGAAAAATTTAAGCGCGGCTTCTGCAGTTTCCTTGTACAACTTCTCTCGCTGGTCACAACATGTGTGAGAACTTCACGGCAACTCCATGAAAGGGCTGGTATCGGATACAGACCACAGTGAGCCAATGAAACACTTACGCTAGCCTCCTAAATGATCTTTTATCTGCTGGACAAACGCAGTTCCTCATAGCCTTTTTAGCATGCAAATCATTGCAACAGCTAGTAATACTTACAGTAGATGTAACGCTAATTGTAGCGATAATACGAATCGCCGGGATAGGGAATGGGGAAAAGCTGGGTAATGTAACCACCCTAAGAAAAATAATTCATTTCATAGGTAAGCTTAAGAAATAAATCTGTATAAACTCTATAGATTCTTTAACTATAAAACAGTCGGTACGCATGAGACAGCAGGTATAAAATGCCGCGCATAAAAACAGTATTCTTCCAGGGCTCATATATGGCGTTCTCTTGGTGGTAGAAAGATAGGATCAACTGTTTTGTATAGCACCTGGACTAGGGACCATTCGTATACCCAGCAGACGCACCGTGTTACTGTAACCATCCTACAGTACAAGGTCATAGATTGAACATTACACACTTACTCCAGTTTAGGCAAAAGGAGCCAATCGGTTGATATCTTTTGCTTTAGATGTGATCTACGGTGCGCCTTAAGGTTCTTGTGGAGTTACCCTTTAGTTAATGGGCTATACCTGAGAAAAGCATAAAATTCTTTTCAGAACATTTTTCACCATCAGGAACATATGTCTAATTAACTAACCGCAGCAAATAGCTCAAATTTTAACGGTATATTCTCTAGGCATTTATCTAGGAGAGCCATCTTCCCATTTTTAACGATCGTTCCCCCATACCGGTAAAAACCCAAAAACATGTTTGGGTACTAAAACCGAGCCGCAGATTCCAAGACGATTTTGTGTAGCACGTGGAAGAAATTTTTATGGCATGTTTCTAAGATCGCGATCGCGAACAAACGCGAAAACTTTAAGTATCTTCCGGGACAATGTTCCTGGAAAAACATCAATTAATTTTTTTTTCCAGTAGAACAATCTAAGGTCGCAAGTAACTAGTTGGAATTTATTAGTCAGGGTACCTGTTTCGATCGTGGTAAAAACTGCTCCGGCGCTACATAGCGAGCTCCCCCTCGCCGTATTCTCTCCAGCCGTCATCACGGTGTGTTAATGATCTGATGATGGTCGTACCACGGTCGAAACCGGTCACTCGACTACTAACTTTAAATTTTAACTACTTACATGCGATTTTTTCTTGATATCTTTATCCGTTTCCAAGATACACACATCCAAAGTTATCCTACTTGTACACTTAAAATTTACTTGTAAGGTGCAGTGTGAGCTGGAAACGTTGGTTACAAAACACTGAGAAATATGCTTTAAACTGTCTCCGTTACTATCGGATGTATTTTGGGAATCACGTGTTTTAGTACGGTAGCACTGAAGCACAGCTTTGCATAGGTTACCTACGAAAATTTTCGTGACCCATAAAGTTCTTTACATAAGAGTTACATTTCCTGTTATAGTAGAGAAGAGAAAGGAACCAGCAGAGAAAGGCAAATATGCTCCTGTTCAGAAGACTCTGACTGCAAAGTGGGGTAGCAGTTGTCTTGTTTAATCTTCCTTAGCACATTTAAATATTTTACTAAAGATTTTGTCATCTGAGCATATTCGTACCTTTTATGTTGAGAGAGAAGGGAAGAGTGGCCGTGGGGAAGAGATGGAAAATTAATAAATACTTTAGTGGCCAGAGAGTGCGCTAAAGAAGGAGCTGATGTGCCAATGACTGTGTGAGAGAAAGAAAGGGATACCTTTACAATGGAACATAGTTCACTAGACAGAACAGTGCTAGGGAAAGAGTGGAGGAGACAGCGTCAGTGAAAGAGGAATAAGGAGAAGGAGAAAGTGAAGGTAGGTAAAAGCCAGTGACAATGGGAGGCAAGTCTATGACAATGACAGCGAAGAAGAGAGAGACAATGACACTGAGAGGACACAGCAGCAGTGGGAAGGAATGGAAGACGTAGTAGCAGTAGGAGAGAGCAAGAGAAAAATGGTGACTGTGCTAGGAGACAGCAACAGTGGGAAGCAATGAATGAGACACTAGCATTAAGACGGAGCAATAGACATACAGTGACCATGAGTGGAGACAGTATTAGTAGGACAGAACGAAAGAGACTGTAATTGTGAGACAGGAGACAGTGACAGAGAGACACAAAGAGATCATGAAAATGAATTGACCTGAGAGAGTGAGGGTGGGAAAGTGGAATTGGATACGTGTGAGTGACACAGTGATGGACTAGTGGGTGTAAGCTAGATACATTTAGGGGAGCTTATGGGAATGAGAGATGATTTGCGTGTTAAAAACGCATTCACATGTCAGAATGCTAAAATTGTTGGTAGAATTTTTAAAGAAGCTGAGGAGGGTAGAATGACGTAGCTGGTATCTCAGTCAGATGGGAGCACATTCGCTTTGTTTGTACTCTGATAGTAGAATTTTTTCACCAGTTTTTCAAATCATCCATGTTTTAGCAGAGAAATGAGCTTACGTGAAAGTCGTCAAACTGTCCACTTTGCCCGATACGAAGGACAGTGACCTGAGACAGAGAAGTGAAATCTGTTTCGGTAAGCCTCATGTTTGGATGTCCCTTCCTAAATTTTGTCACCCACCAACCCATCATATTTCTCCCTTTTTTGCTGAATTTGTGTAGGAGATTATCCCGCTCAGAAAGCTGAAATACCAAGTGTCGTAAATGAGTTATTAATATGCCATAATATCTTCGTTACATGTAAAAAATATGTTTAAGGAGTTCTTCGTCTTGTTCTTGGTTGAATACACATCTGAAGTTCTCAAGAATGATCCTGTCTTAAGTAACGTCACGGTTGTTTAAGAACCTCTGTTTAAGTGTGTTTCTTGAGACGCTGAATAGCTTGTGTGCTGCAGGAAACGGCATCTTTTCATATCTTGCGGCATCCAACACATTTTGCGAAGCTTGGGAATCCCATGAGATATTTCCCTAAATAGCTTGATATTATTTTAGCATACATCTATAATAACATAACACAGCTTTTCACCAAGCTGTTACAAAGCTAACGACTTAGTATATTTCTTTTATGAAACTCCGTTGTCTTGAAACAAGGCACATGCATTAGAAAAAGCCGCGCGGAATGGCCGCGCGGTTTAAGGCGCCGTGTCACGGACTGCGCGGCCCCTCCCGCCGGAGGTTCGAGTCCTCCCTCGAGCATGGATGTGTGAGTTGTTCCTAGCGTAAGTTAGTCTAATTCAGTTTAAGTAGGGTGTAAGTGTAGGGACCGATGACATTAGCAGTTTGGTCCCTTAGGAATTTACACACACGCGCATACATACATTAGAAAATATACGTTCGGGTAAAGTACCGACTTGACCACTTTTCCACGTCAGGCGTCTGGCCACTATGTGTGCTAAACGTCGTCTGAATAGGAAATTAAACAACCTAGGCTATTCATAAACACGTGGTTTCCAAGTCCAAAATACGAGTATAACATTTTATCGCCACTCTAGCAGTTAACTTTCAGAATATTTATATATATGATGCATGTAAATGAAGTTTTAATTTGCCTTACGTCAGACGTAGAGAAAAAAAACTACTTCACTGCAGAGTAGCCCGCAGAATAATCGCATCGAAACTCGCTGACAAAACCAAACCAGTCTTTGTGAATAATTTCAAATTTTCGCCACTAGGCTGCAGCCGTCTCTAAGACAATAAAAGAAGTGGTCACTTAACCTGGCCTAGATCATGATAGCCACCCTTACCCTATCCCTCCGATCATCCTTGTACTGCCGGCCGCTGTAGCCGAGCGGTTCTAGGCGCTTCAGTCAGGAACCACGCGGCTGCTGCTGTCACTGGTTCGAATCCTGCCTCGGGCATGGATGTGTGTGATGTCCTTAGGTTAGTTAGGTGTAAGTAATTCTAAGTCTTGAGGACTGATGACCTGAGGTGTTAAGTCCCATAGTGCTTAGAGACATTTGGACAATCCTTGTACTCGGAAGTATATCAAGTAGATGTAAACGAAATGTCTGATTTGTTACTCGACCTTTATTTCTTTTGACCAGTTTGACGCAGCCCGATATGACTTATTTTGTCTTGTACTTAACTCTTCATCACAAGGAAACAGATACACCGAAAGTAGATGTATTCCAAGCTCTTTCGTTCCCTACGGTTTTTGCTGTCTATGGCTCTCTTTAGCACCAAAGTAATTATTCGTTGATGACGTAACACATGTCCTATCATGATGTACTTTCTTCTACACGGAGGTTTCCACATACCGTTTTTCGACGATTCTGAAAAAAACACTTACTGCTTATCAGTACACTTAATTTTAGTTATCTTTATTTATCGTCGCACCTCAAGCGCTTCGATTTTTATTCCTCGAAGTCCGTGAGACACTTCAGCACTATTCTGTCCTCCAGACATAATTATCTCAGAAATTTCTCCATTAAAGAAAGACCTATGTCTCATACTAGTGGTTTGTCCATTGCCGTTGAAGGTTCTCTTTGTTTGCGCAAGGCAGCTTCTTATGTACACATTTCTTCGCCTGTCGTGTTTTATTCTGCTTCCAAGATAGGCGAATTATCTCCCTTCTTCTACTAAGTGCGCTCCAATCCTGGTCTTTAGAAGATTAAGCACTTCATTTTTGTAACTTCGCAATACTTTCCTCTATTTATTTACTTGTTTATTTTTTCACTCAGTCTCCTTCTGTGCTGACCAGGGTAATCATTCCATTCCACACGTCTTGTAATTATTCTTCAATTTAACTGTGGATAGCAATGCCATTAGAGAGAAGGGACGTACATATCCTTTCATGTTCCTCTCTCTTATTTAAGGCGTTTCAGGAATTTTTTTGACCACAAAACGTGCCTCAGGAACCCTGTCCGTCATTCCATGAGCTCTGCCTACTCTCAGTTTAGCTATAGTTTTTCCTTCGCCTTCCCACTTCACAGTCACATGACTAACTGTTGACTTCTTCAGATTTAGAAGTATTTAAACGTCCCCGAGGACATTGTTTTTCAGGTGACATCCAATGATTAGTCCACGCTCGATGTAATTGACCTCTCCTGAACTCCCAATTCCGATGTTATTGCCTCTCAACTGGCATGAATCCGTATTCTAGGAATACCGCTGTCGCTTAGTACTCAAAACATCGTAGTTCTCATCTTCACTGCTTATATTCTAATAGAATCGTCATCAGTGGCGGCCGAGACTTCGCTCTATCAACGGCCTTGTCAAAGATGTCGCAGAGGTCGCCCCTGGGGTGGGAAACTGCTGAGGAAGAATCAACAACGATCAAAGGACACAGAAAGCAATGGACCCACTGCATTAAAGACAATGTGTAGGTCCTGTAAACATTACATGTGGCCATTAAAATGTGTGCTGGTGACTCTCCATTGGCAAAAGATCCCAGGTTAGTCATACATTCCTATCTGCGGGATGGTGTTTCGAAGAGGAAGGTGACACTGTGAAATAGATGCATAGATACAATAACCAACGAGGGGATAACGTTAAAGAGTCGGAGCATAGAATGATAGAAGTTTGAATGTAGTAGGAAAGATATGAAATCCATTCTAGCAACAGGGGGAGTCACTGAAGCGAACCGAAAAGAAGACAAGAATTTATGGTCAGTCAAATATTCAGTCATATCAACAACAGCAGAAAATGGTGTAATGGGAATAGAGATCCTTATGACTACGATAGTAGGGCAGTCAGCTACTGTGAAAAGTCAAGTGGCAGGATTGTTCTCGTCACATTCAACAGAAAACCAAATAGTACATGTACACATGTCCATGTTTCATGCAGAAGATAAAGAAAAAGACAAAGAATGTGAAGATATTGATCGGGTGATTCATTATGTAAAGGGAAATGAATTTAAAATAATAGTGAGGGTCTGGAAAGCGGTTGTAGGATGGGAACAGAAGAAATGGTTTCAGAAGAATCTGAATTTCGTAGTAGGAATGAGAGAGGAAAGAGGCTATTTGAGTTCTGCAACAAATTTCAGACGGCAGTAGGGAATATTCGGTTCAAGAATTACAACGGGAAGTGGTATATTTGGAAACGACCTGGAGAGACAAAAATAGTACAGCTGGATTACATTAGGGTCAGACACCGACTCCGAAATCAGATATTGAAAGGTAAGGACTATACAGCAGCATACATAGAATCAGATCATGACTGTGTACTGAAATTTAACAAAATTGTCCGGAAGAATCAGTGTGGTAGGTAGTGGGATATGACTTACAGAGGAATGAGACGCACTTGAAGTTTCCTAAAGATGTTGATACTGCGATAAGGACTCCCACAGTGGGGAATCCAGTTGAAAAGGCGTGGTTATCTCTGGAAAGAGGAATTCCAGATGGTGGACAATCAGGCATAGGTACAAGAAAGGTAACTGCTAAGAAACCTTGTATGACCGATGAAATACTTCAGTTCACCGACGAAAGAAGGGAGTACAAAAATGTTCACGGAAAGACAGAATACAGCAATACAATTCAGTTACGACTGAAATAACTAGGCCGTGCAGGGAATCCAATGAAAAATGTGAAGAAATCGAAAAGTAAACGATCGTCTGAAGGACTGACTGACTATAGAAAAGCTAAAACAACTTGCGGTGAAATTAAAAGCAATGGGAATTCCACTGTTAAACGCAGAGGAGCGAGAGGATTGATGGGAAGAGTGCGTTGAAGTTTCCATGAGAGAGAGAGGACGTCTCTGGTGACTTGATGTAAGAGGAAATTGGAGTCGATGAGGAAGATATAACGGATCCAGTATTAGAGTTGAATTTAAAAGTACTCTGGCAGAAGAGGTTAATAACATTCCATTAGATTTTCTAAAATAGTTGAGAGAAATAGCAACGAAACGACTATTTAAACTGGCGTGTAGAATCCAAGAGACCGGCAATATACCACGAGAATGTCTCGGAAACATCATCCACACAATTCCGAAGATAGCAAGAATCGACAAATACGAGACTTATCGCACAGTCCATCCAAGCTGATGAGAAGAATAATATACACAAGAATGGAAAAGAAAAGTGGCGGTATGTTAGGTGACGATCATTTTAGTTTTAGGAAAGGTAAAGAAACCAAAATGTTAGTTCTGACCCAGCGATTGATAATGGAAGAAAGACTGGAGAAAAATCAATAAACTCTCATAGGATTTATTGACCTAAAAAAAGTGTCGTTTGACAATACAAAACGGCACAAGATGTTAGAAATTCAGAGAAAAATGGGAATAAGCCAGAGGGAAAGGCAAGTGATTCAAAAGATGTACAACTAATAAGAGGGAAAATAAGACTGGAAGACCAAGAACGAAGTGCGCGGATTAGAAATTATGTAAGACAGGGGTGCACTCTTTCGCCCCTACTGTTCATTCTATACCCCGAAGAAGCAATGATAAAAATAAAAGCAAGGTTCAAAGTAGTTTTAAAATTCTGCTTAAAAGCACATCAAAGAAAAGATTCCTGATGGCATGGAATTCAAGAAGAATTGCAGAGTCTGCTGAATGGAATTGTCTAATGAGAATATGGGCTGAGAGTAAACTGGGAAATGAGAGAAGTATTGAAAAGTAGCAGAAATGAAACTAGTGAGAAACTTATCCAGAGTTGTGGTCACGAAGTAGACGAAGATAAGGAATGCAGGAACCTACATTACCCAAAACGGACGAATCAAGGAGAAGATCAAAACAGATAAGCACAGGCGAAGAGGGCATTCTTGAGCCATGAGAAGTCCAGGGGTATCAAACATAGGCCTTAATTTGGGGAAGAAATTTCTGAGATCGTACGTTTGAAACACAGCTCTGTATATTAGTGAACTGTATAGTAGTGCATGACGTAAAGAGGAGAAACCGGAACAGAAGAGAATCGAAGCGTTCGAGATGTACCACTACAGAAGAATATTGAAAATCAGGTGGACCGATACGGAATGAGGAGGTCGTCTGCAGAATACGTGAAGGAAGGTACATATGGGAAACAGTAAGAGAAGGAACGGACAAGATGAAAGAACATGTGTTAAGGCACCATGGAATAAGTTCCATGGTACTGGAGAGTGCTATAGAGGGTTGAAGCCGTAGAGGAAAACACAGATTGGCGAACATCCAGCATATAACTGGAGATATTGGGTGCAATCGCTACTCTGAAATGAAGAGTACAGAAATAGGGAAAATGGGAACTATTGATACAGGAGATAGATAGGTTCTGAAGCGAGTACGATCACGAGGGATAAGTTAAGAGCTTACAGGATGGATAAACATGTAGGTGCATTTCGTTGTGTAGGAGAGAGTGTCGGCTGAAGGTCGGTTGGGAGCTCTGGTCATTAAAGTAGAAATATGGTTGTGAGGGTAGTGAATCATACATGAAGTTGTCAGGAGGAACGGTAATTTGAGGAGACGGTAGTAGATCCATGTGAATGAAGGTAAACAGAAGTAGAAAGCAAGACGATGTGAACCGCATTCAAGAATTGAGAGAGAGTGATAGAACTTTGATGAAATATATATATCTAGGCAACAATGACCTACCAGAAGATGGGACAGATCAAGATTCGGTGATGTGTTATTCCTATATGCTACCAATTTATAGCATAGATACTTTTGAATAAGAAGCATACAGATGCTAGAAGTACAAACGAAAACAATTAGGCATTCTTTGCAGTTATTAACAGCATTCAGGATCAGTTACGTTTTTGTAATGACACTACATAGAATTAGGGCGTAGACAACACGCTGATGGCAGTTGACATTACACTGAAAATGCACCTAAATTCATTCCCAAAGGTGAGTTTCCATAATACATCCGTTCCGTCCCATCCTGAGTCAACACATGATGGAGACACGCATGATGGATGGCGACAGCAGCCTTTCGTGCGTCTGTCTCGCCAGCTTCATACGGGTGCGGTGTGTTCCCACTCGAACAGTAGCATGTAGGAGGCGGAAAAAGTTACAGTAAAACAGAGATTGACAAGGAAGGAAAGTGAGCATTAGTAAACTTCATCGGAAAACGTAACATTTCGGTCAGTTTCAGGTGTTCGGAAAGTTTTAACAAATTTCAGGAATTTCTGATAAAACAACCTCAGATTCTTTGTAGAGGTTGCATACTATCTTTTCTCAGATTGTTTGCAGATCAGTTGCAGCGTTACAGCATATAGTGTTACATTTCTTGCAGTTACAATTATTTCTTCGCTAAATTCCAATTCGACAAGAGTATAAATTACTCTCAGGAGGGAATCTGTCTTCTTCGAGAATCTCAGGGAAACATCTTGAGTATCAAGAAACATGTCCTGAAGAACAGACGCTACACATATAAATATATGCGCCTTGACGGCATTCAGTGAAGATTCACTCTTGGCATGAATTTTCGCGGAAACCAGCGTAAGGCTGCAAGCAATGGGATTAATTGACAGGAGACACTCTCTCTGTAGTGTGCGACATGTTGGAATTTTGGGTTGGATGGAAAGAGTGCTCGGACAGCCGAAGCAGTTAAGACGACCCCTCGCGTAGAGTCCTGGTCCGGCTCAAATTTTCTCTTGCCACCAGTGAATTTATTTCAGTGTCCCATTGCGGCTGTGAGATCAGGAGCTCATTTTCGTAATGATTTTATTATATGTCTACCTGGAAACTGGTTCTTGCTTATTGATCCCTTGTCAGGTCACTTAATCTAGTGCGCCGTGCAATACTTGAAGCAGACGATGTTCTGGGGGAATCGGACAAAGTGTCTGTGGAAGGTTCCAGTCAAATTTATTTGCAGAGTTTTCCAAGTCACATGGTTTCACTAGTGAACTTGGAGAACAAGTGATACTCTGGTGTGCTCTCTTCGCTGTTTTCATCAAATACAGACCCTAGCGGTTGGTTTAGTCATTCCCTCAATTCTTGTTGGTTAACTTCAGAAACAGCTCTTTGGTTATATGTTGCTATAAATACGCCTTGGCAATGCCTTTACTGCATCCAAGAACTTTAACTTCACCAAATCAACTGTAGTAAATTTTGTAGAGGTCGAAAGAACTTACCGTAAACTCTGGCAACAAATCGTCATCGCGAATCGAAAATGAAATTACTGCCCTCCCCAACTGTTGTTGAAGGCTAGCGGGTACCTATGTCCGTGGACAGTGAAATGGGAATGATAAAACTTAAACAAAAAAAGTAAAAACAGACGTCTCACAGCGAGTGCAAGTTTTGTAATCATTCTTGCGTAATATGTACGTGAACGATAAATCGCGATTTGAGGACGACACAGCGTTCCTTGTAAGTGAACGACGCCAATACAGCAACAGTTTCGAAACTCTAGTTAGAGTAAACACGCCTGACAACTTTGTGTTTACAAAAAAAAAAAAAAAAAAAAAAAAAAAAACTACAAAATACAATGCCATTATACCTCACAACTAACGGGAGAACAATGCAAATTACGTTAGAGGTTCACGGACGAAGCACAGGGACAACGTATAAAGAAGACTTTCGAGAAAAAAAGAATGTAAAACCTACGAATGCCGATATGTCGATATTCTTACTTCATTTCTTCCAAACAAAGAATTCAACATCAAAAGCACACTTAGACGCTAGAAAGCAACTTTGCTGTCATCAATCAATTACACAAATTCACTTGGTGATTGCCAGTACCTGTGAACCACGAACTCTACGTGATTTTCAGAATAGATGCTTAAGATTGATTGTGAAAAACCCAAAATTCCTAGGAAATATACACTTTAAGAAGCAAGTCGAAAATTACACCTTCCATTAGAGAATAAAGCAAAGATCCAACAAACTTAGTGGTCAACGTGAAAGTTAACTCTGGTGGAACTATTTAAATGATTGAGAATGTAGGCAAAGCTTAGTGTACTAACAACATTTATTTTCCCAAAACAGACAAAAATTACGCTAAACAAGTTATTGGCTGAATACCGTAAACAACTAACAGGTGATTGTCAAAAATTATTCCAAACAAGCTATCGATTGAATACCCTAAACAACTAACAGGTTATTTACTACTCCACTGGGTAGATCCTGGGTAGCAGACACAGTTCAGCTAGGTGAACAGTAAGTCAAGTACTCTGGCCCTAAAAATGTGGATAACGCAATCTGAATTGATCTGACACCAACAGACTTTGATTGATAAAAAATGATTGAAATGGCTCTGTGCACTATGGGACTTAACATCTGAGGTCATCAGTTCCCTAGAACTTAGAACTACTTAACTAATCAGGATTGCCCATGGCTAAAACAAATCCTAGCTTGACCTAATTCATTCCAGCGGTCATTCACTCACATGAAGCTGCAAGCCAGCACGAGTACATGTAAACACTGCTGTGAGTCGTATGAATTATGTTAGACCCAGGGGTCACTGTTGCGATATGCGACGGCCGGTGTGGCTGAGCGGTTCTAGGTGCTTCAGTCTGAGGCCGCGCCACCGCTATGGTCGCAGGTTCGAATCCTGCCTCGGGCATGGATGTGTGAGATGTCCTTAAGTTAGTTAGGTTTAAGTAGTTGTAAGTTCTAGGGGACTGATGACCTCAGACGTTAAGTTCCATAGTGCTCAGAGCCATTTGAACCATTTGATTTGCAGTTAAAAGGCAGCAAGGAAATATACCCATTCACACCATATCCTGTGGTGAGGGGTGTCTAATGACCCTAATCATCCACAATGTCCTGGAGTGTGAACTGTTTTCTGGTCATTGATTTCCTGCTGTTCTATCACTCATTTGGTCTCAATTATCATAGATTCTCAATGAACAAGGAAATCACATGTATAATCTGTGTCATATTACCGCATCTCGTGGAATTGTGGTAACATTATCGCTTCCTGCGCACAGCGTCCCGGGTTCGATTCCCGCCGTGGTTAGGAATTTTCCCTGCGTCGAGAATGCTGGGTGTTGTTGTGTCGTCTTCATCATCATTCATCCTCATTACGGTTGGAGGAAGGCAATGGCAAACCAACTCTGCTAGGACCTTGCCTAGTATGGCGGTGCGGGTCTCCCGCAATGTCCCCTACGCACCTCCGAGTTTGGGACCTCATCATCATCATTACCTAAGTTGTGTAAATCTGTGTATTATTTTCGAAGACATGAAAACAAATGCAGGCATACAATCAGTGTCGAGAGCATTTATAAATGCACAGAAAAACATATGCCTCATAATCAAGACAGTTCAATTGATACATACAAAAACAGAAAAAGATATTACGTAATGGTATTAGAGAGAGGTATCCTAACGCTCCCTCCACAAGGGTCCGTGTAGGGACAAATTTTACAGTTGAAAATATTAAATTGAGAATATGGCACATATGCACACGCACAAACCATGACTGCTACGACGGAAGAACAGCAATTTGCGCCAGAGAAGAGTGGCCTCTCACTCAGCGCATGATGTGGAAGAAGTGGCGGCAGTCGTCTGCTGTTCCCTGGCAGCATCTGGTGTCTTGGCAGCAATCGGAATCCTTGGCAGCTTCTGGACCGCAGCTGGAACCTTGGCATCAGCCTCGTCTGGCCACAGTCAGACATCAGGGGCTGGTGTGACAACGTTGCATTTGACGTGCAACCCGGTCCCTGAAGTAGAAATCCATTCAGCGGTAGCGGGACATGGGACAGCCCTGCTCTTCCCGTTCACTTCTGCATAGGAACGCTTGCCTCCTGCCAGCGCAGGACAATGATTTAGCTCGCTTTTGACGGGGCACATCACTCTTGGCACACCACTGAGTCGGTTAGGCTCAATGCGTGCGTCAACTGTGATGCTGCATGACTCGCTTGTCCCTCGATTAGCGGCCTGGCGGGTCGTTGGCCACAAGGGGTTGTTCCTGGTGCGTGGGGGTGTACCACTATCAGCACTGGCTTGAGACGTGACGCCTCTACGGGGGCTGCATGACGTAGGTGCATCAGCTGGCAGTCGTCATTCCCCCACACCTGGGCTGCTACAGCTGACTCATTACGGCGGCCCGCTCCATTCGCCTCTCGCTGGCTGGTGTGGGCTGTGACATCCAGTCTGCCATGTTGCTTCCAGAGTCTGCACAATTCTCAAATGTGGCCAAGTGCCATTTTCTCTCACAAATGTCGTTATATGGATATGCTCAATTTAAAGGAAGAAGTAATGAATAGTGAAAACTTTTTCTTAATTACTTTTTTTTGTAATATTACTAAGGACGTAACATCCAAAAATAAAGTTAATGACGACAGCTCTGTTAACATCGTATGGATGTAAATTATGTGTTGTGAGGTGAATTTGTTTGTGTGTGCACGTGCTTTCGTTACTTTTTTGGTTAGTTCTACTCATGTCGTGCACCCTAATTTTATGCTGGCGTTTCCTCTACAGCACCACCAAACACGCAGACTTCTCCCAATACTAATTATTGTACTTGGTTCAAATGGCTCTGAGCACTATGGGACTTAAATGCTGTGGTCATCAGTCCCCTAGAACTCAGACCTACTTAAACCTAACTAACTTAAGGACATCTCACACACCCATGCCCGAGGCAGGATTCGAACCTGCGACCGTAGCGGTCACGCGGCTCCACACTGTAGCGCCTAGAACCGCACGGCAAACCCGGCCGGCCTCTATTGTACTACCCTATGCCTTTGCTAGTACTGCTGAAGGGAAATTTCAGGCATTTTATTCCTCGTGTACACATCTCCTATTTTCCGACGTCCACCTGTTTTGTCTGCTGAAGTGGTCAGGAAGTGCGTCTACTCACTCAGGTGCTGGTGATTTGCCTGAATATTTGTAGTGGCATTTTATGATTGTGTACACGTAATTTTACATGGTACGCTGATGCCTTCAGTCTCCTCTGTCAAGATTGCTGCTGCTAAAATGAATCAGAAGCATATATATATGGGAAAAAAAGAACACATTGACACCGGTGTGTCAGACCCACCATACTTGCTCCGGACACTGCGAGAGGGCTGTACAAGCAATGATCACACGCACGGCACAGCGGGCACACCAGGAACCGCGGTGTTGGCCGTCGAATGGCGCTAGCTGCGCAGCATTTGTGCACCGCCGCCGTCAGTGTCAGCCAGTTTGCCGTGGCATACGGAGCTCCATCGCAGTCTTTAACACTGGTAGCATGCCGCGACAGCGTGGACGTGAACCGTATGTGCAGTTGATGGACTTTGAGCGAGGGCGTATAGTGGGCATGCGGGAGGCCGGGTGGACGTACCACCGAATTGCTCAACACGTGGGGCGTGAGGTCTCCACAGTACATCGATGTTATCGCCAGTGGTCGGCGGAAGGTGCACGTGCCCGTCTACCTGGGACCGGACCGCAGCGACGCACGGATGCACGCCAAGACCGTAGGATCCTACGCAGTGCCGTAGGGGACCGCACCGCCACTTCCCAGCAAATTAGGGACACTGTTGCTCCTGGGGTATCGGCGAGGACCATTCGCAACCGTCTCCATGAAGCTGGGCTACGGTCCCGCACACCGTTAGGCCGTCTTCCGCTCACGCCCCAACATCGTGCAGCCCGCCTCCAGTGGTGTCGCGACAGGCGTGAATGGAGGGACGAATGGAGACGTGTCGTCTTCAGCGATGAGAGTCGCTTCTGCCTTGGTGCCAATGATGGTCGTATGCGTGTTTGGCGCCGTGCAGGTGAGCGCCACAATCAGGACTGCATACGACCGAGGTACACAGGGCCAACACCCGGCATCATGGTGTGGGGAGTGATCTCCTACACTGGCCGTACACCACTGGTGATCGTCGAGGGGACACTGAATAGTCCACGGTACATCCAAACCGTCATCGAACCCATCGTTCTACCATTCCTAGACCGGCAAGGGAACTTGCTGTTCCAACAGGACAATGCACGTCCGCATGTATCCCGTGCCACCCAACGTGCTCTAGACGGTGTAAGTCAACTACCCTGGCCAGCAAGATCTCCGGATCTGTCCCCCATTGAGCATGTTTTGGACTGGATGAAGCGTCGTCTCACGCGGTCTGCACGTCCAGCACGAAAGCTGGTCCAACTGAGGCGCCAGGTGTAAATGGCATGGCAAGCCGTTCCACAGGACTACATCCAGCATCTCTACGATCGTCTCCATGGGAGAATAGCAGCCTGCATTGCTGCGAAAGGTGGATATACACTGTACTAGTGCCGACATTGTGCATGCTCTGTTGCCTGTGTCTATGTGCCTGTGGTTCTGTCAGTGTGATCATGTGATGTATCTGACCCCAGGAATGTGTCAATAAAGTTTCCCCTTCCTGGGACAATGAATTCACGGTGTTCTTATTTCAATTTCCAGGAGTGTATATATATTTCTATTATAAGTCTGTTTTCTGCTTCCAATTGCTGATCTGGGGTTCGCTACTCTACCGTGACTTGCAGTTGTCTATGATAATTTCCTATACACAATATTTCGCTGACGGTGCTCACATGGCGCTGGCAAAATTCCACCATGAGACAGACTACACCGCACAACAGGCGACGACTTAGAACACACCGAGTCTTAGCGTCGACACACGCCCAAAGCGTGGACCGCTAACACCATACGAAACACATTCGAAAATCGAGACGCACATGCTCTATGGCACGATTTACCGTCTTGACACCACGATAAACATAAAGTGACGTACATCCGTCCCTTGGTAAGTGAACAAGAAGCCACGGAAAGTAAAGAGAAACAATTTCATTGGCCGTGGTGATACTTGTCAAGGCTCTTCTACAGATAATGACACTCACTTGCGGTCAAATTACGACAGATCTCCTTCCTCTCCTGGGAGCGGAAATTGTACAACAATTGTAAGGTCCTAAGAAATAATAGCAGTACTGAGTTGTTTGGAGTACCCAGTATTGCAATTGCCAGGATTGTTATGCCACAAAAGTGCCAATTGTTGATGAGATATAATTTGCAACGGAATTTGAATTCAATCTGCCATCTGCCAGTGAATGTCCGCGTGAAGATGTCACAAATACGCAACTCGTTTGACCACGTTCAACAAGGACTCTCGCTGAAAACTAATGGAAATTACAAACAAACAAAGTAACACCGAAATAGAACATGGAAAAATACGCTAAGTAGCATAATATCAACATTGAATTACGTTAAACAGTTCATCCATGGAGACTATTTACATACTGCCCCTTCTCTTCCCGTAACAGTTCTCTTGTATCTTCATACTCTAACAGTTTAATAACGTCTCGTTACGATAGTTCCTGCGGCATTGTTTTGAGCTGAGTCGTCAGTGGCTGTGTATTAGTTCCGGTTTGATTTTTCTCTGCGTGACCCCTGCGATGGGTTAGTTGGCCTCAATTCCACATATACGCTACGTTGGTCACTCCATTGATCTTGACTGTTGTATGTCCTGCTATTTCTTTGCTGTTGGTCCCTAGAATCCTATTGGCCCTGGTTCGAGTTCTGTTGCTGTCTCCAGTTTCCGTTTCGTCGGAAATAGTTGTTGTTGATATGATTACAATTTCCTCATCTTCTTCTATTTTCCCATGATAGCTGGTTATTCCGAAAGAAGTTTGAATTTTGGTTTAGATTCAATCGATGTTTTCTCCCATTTCGTCCATAGTCATTCATCTCTGGCGAATCTGGATAGTCACGGTCATTATTCCTACTTCTTTCCCACGAGCTGTGAACTTCATTTACAGCGCACTCTTGAAAGCTTCGATTGAATCGCTGCATCTACCGATGAGCTGTTGCTGTAAACGCAAAGGTAATTTAAAGTAGCAGTACCTTATAATTTCTTTGGGACTGTAGGTTTGATCCAAGAATCGGTTTTTCTTCACCAGGGGTTCGACGAATTTGATAGGACTGCAGAATCCCGACGCTACTAAGTCCTTTCCTGACACGATCTCCTGTTTTATCCTTTCCTGTGTGTCTTGCGACCACTATGTGCAAGGAAAGCGTCCTTAAGTTCTGGGTAGGGGCGACAACTCTCCGTAACTCCGCGCATATGTTCTGCAAACGACTCTTCTAACAAGGGAACCTCCCCATCGCACCCCCCCTCAGATTTAGTTATAAGTTGGCACAGTGGATAGGCCTTGAAAAACTGAACACAGATAATCGAGAAAACAGGAAGAAGTTTTGTGGAACTATGAAAAAATAAGCAAAATATACAAACTGAGTAGTCCATGCGCAACATAAGCAACATCAAGGAGACGCTGAGCTGAGGAGCGCCGTGGTCCCATGGTTAGCGTGAGCAGCTGTGGAACGAGAGGTCCTTGGTTCAAGTCTCCCCTCGAGTGAAAAGTTTACTTTCTTTATTTTCGCAAAACTATTATCTGTCCGTTCGTTCATTGACGTCTCTGTTCACTGTAATAAGTTTAGTGTCTGTATTTTGCGACCGCACCGCAAAACCGTGCGATTAGTAGACGAAAGGACGTGCCTCTCCAATGGCAACCGAAAACATTTGTTCGCAAGGTCATAGGTCAACCGATTCCTCCACAGGAAAACACGTCTGATATATTCGATACGACACTGGTGACGGCATGTGCGTCACAGGAATATGTTGTCGACCCACCTAACTTGTACACTTGGCGAATGGGTAAAAAGATTCTTGTACCTTGCCCGATTTAGGTTTTCTTTTGGATGTGATAATCACTCCCAAAAAAGTGATCGCATCGGACGGACGAACGGACAGATAATAATTGTCTGAAAATAAAAAATTAAAATTATCTCTGGAGGGAAGACTTGAACCAAGGACCTCTCGTTCCGCAGCTGCTCACCCTAACCACGGGACCACGGCGCTCCTCATCTCACGTTCTCCTTGATGTTGCCTATGTTACGCATGGACTACTCAGTTTGTATATTTTGCTTATTTTTTTCATACTTCCACACAACTTCTTCCTGTTTTCTCGATTGATCTGTGTTCAGTTTTTCAAGGCCTATACACTGTGCAACGTATAACTAAATCTGAGGGGGGTGCGATGGGGAGGTTCCCTTGTAAAAAACCACGTATAAAATGGAGCTTGTACTTCAGTGGTCAAGATCCTGGTAGCACGTGGTCGCACTGTGCCATCCAGGTCTTTGGATGTAATGCGTTGTTTACCCCCTTGTATAGGCTACTTCAAAATTCTGAATGGTCAAGAAAAGTTTGTGGTCGAAAAGTTCGACGTATCCGGCGTACGAGTTTTCCCTCTCGTCTGCAGCGCGTGATTCCATGCATCCGTGCCCAAACAATCCTCGCGCACTGTTATGGTATCCCCTCGTCTTGTCAGATTCACGTAATAACGTTTCTGACCTCCTCAGACGTATACAATTGTGTTTCGGCTCGGCCTATGACATGGTGCGTGTTACAGACGGAGCGTGTTTCGTTACTCGTTTTGCCGCGTTGGAGCATGTTCCTGCTGTATTCGCCCATGTGCAGGCGGTGTGTCCTCATATAACGGTTCGGAGAGTCGCAAAACATTTTCTTCACTTGTGTGATGCTCTCGATGGTGCTCTACCAACCAAGATTGTGTTTGAAATTGCACGACCCACTCATGTGCCTGCCGAACGTCCTTAGCCATCTCGTTTTGTTGTGCTGCGACTCGAGTTTGCTGATGTTTAGCTTCAGAGATTTCTGCCTGTTTGATTTCTATCTGTTCGATTCGCTTCGCAACTCACACACTTTTTCCTGCGTTGCTTGAAGTATTTATTTTTTTGCCTTGTTTTTGGAGAGTTGCAAGTGCCTTCTTTGTCTTACACACCTCAGTTCTTGCCAGTTTAACTTGTTCTTTGGTCACTGACGCATCCTTTCGTGCTACTTGCGCTACCAGTCGCGTTGTTGTGGCATCGCGCTTCGCCTGGTCCGCGAGCTCACGCGTTCCTGTCGTTTTGTTGGCATTCTCTAGCTCTTGTTGGATTTCTACGATCCCTTTCTTGAATAAATTTAGACCGTCTGTGACCGTTCTTATGACTAATTTGTGTCTTTCCTCCTCTTCCTCCCGTCTCTTTTTCTCTGCCTCTTGTCTCTTCCCTTCTGCCTCTTGCATGAATTGCATGTGAGTCTCAAACTGAGATCCAGCACTAACACCTCCAGGACTATATGAACGAGATTCCATCATTCTGGGACGTTTCGTTCGTGACTCTGGTCTGCCAGTCTCATTGACGGTGATTCTCGCACCAGCAGCGCCTACATTTCGTTCTGCTGCAGTCTCCCGTTCACTTTCGTCACCTGACTGAGACATGTCGTCATGCTCTGCAGGTTCTACGTTCGACATTTCTGCTCGGTCAGAAACCGCATTACACCTGAGAATCCCGTGTAATATCTGCCTGGCCACCGCTAATAATCTGACGTGGATCCATGATTAACAAAACACAATTAAGTCCGCTGCTCTGCAGCAAACGTGTCTTGCTTCTTGCAAGCACGCATTCTAATTCTGACCTTAACGAATTTAAACACTACATATTCCTATGCCACACAGATTCTACTCTAAATTACGCTCCGTGAGCTACTGATTCCTAGTTCCTGACAACAAATTCTTGTGGTTTCTTTGAACGGTCGTATGCAGAACATATGCGCGGAATTACGGAGAGTTGTCGCTCCTACCAAGAATTTAAGGACTCATTCCTTAGCACATACTGGTCGCAAGACACATAGTAATTCAAAGAACAGCACTCTTGTCTATGCTCACGAACGAAAATCTCAATCCATACTAAAAAGTCGCCGTCAGAAACAAACAATCAAGTGACACGGAAGTCACAACCACACCATGCAAACACACACATACAATAATTAAATATTAGGACTTGGAAGAGAAGTTGAACGGAATGGGCAGTGTCTTGAAAGGAGGGTATAAGATGAACATTAACAAAAGCAAAACAAGGATAATGGAATGTAGTCGAATAAAGTCGGGTGATGCTGAGGGAATTAGATTAGGAAATGAGACACTTAAAGTAGTAAAGGAGTTTTGCTATTTGGGGAGCAAAATAACTGATGATGGTCGAAGTAGAGAGGATATAAAATGTAGACTGGCAATGGCAAGGAAAGCGTTTCTGAAGAAGAGAAATTTGTTAACATCGAGTATAAATTTAAGTGTCAGGAAGTCGTTTCTGAAAGTATTTGTATGGAGTGTAGCCATGTATGGAAGTGAAACATGGACGATAACTAGTTTGGACAAGAAGAGAATAGAAGCTTTCGAAATGTGGTGCTACAGAAGAATGCTGAAGATAGATGGGTAGATCACACAACTAATGAGGAGGTATTGAATAGAATTGGGGAGAAGAGGAGTTTGTGGCACAACTTGACTAGAAGAAGGGATCAGTTGGTAGGACTTGTTCTGAGGCATATGGGATCAGAAATTTAGTATTGGAGGGCAGCGTGGAGGGTAAAAATCGTAGAGGGAGACCAAGAGATGAATACACTAAGCAGACTGAAAATGTTGTAGGCTGCAGTAGGTACTGGGAGATGAAGAAGCTTGCACAGGATAGAGTAGCATGGAGAGCTGCATCAAACCAGTCTCAGGACTGAAGACCACAACAACAACAACAACAACAACAACTATTTCTAGCCACCAGCAACGCGAATCTACTCTATCCTGCACACCACATTAAAAATGTGGAATAGAAACTTCACTAGGCGATACTATCTACGATCTGACGATCCCATAAGGTACTATCAATTAACAATTCAGTGCAAGGGACGTCAAATTGAGTGAGTACGCTAGGCAACACGATCTGACGGTCATAGAAGGCGCCATCAATCCGATATCCTGGCAGGGGGCGCCGCAATGAAAGGCAACCGCAGTGGGATTATTTAAATGATTGAGAATGAAGGCAAAAGTTAGTGAACTAACAACATTTATTTTCCCAAAACAGACCTGAGTTATGTATGAATGCATGGTTTCTCGGCGATATGGATTAATAAAACTTTGTCTGGCTTCCAGCCGCGTCAGGTGGTTAAAATCTTACCTGAGGTGGCTAGAAGCCCGAGAAAATTTTATTAAGACATAAATTATGCTAAACAGGTTATTGATTGATTACTGTAAACAACTAATAGGTGATTGTCATAAATTATTCTAAACAAGTTATCGATTAAATACCCTAAACAACTAACAGGTTATTTACTACTCCACTGGGCGGATCCTGGGCGGCAGAGACAGTTTAACTAGGTGAACAGTGAGTCAAGTACTCTAGCACTAAAAATGTGGATAATGCAAGCGGAATTGATCTGACGCTAAACAGACTTTGACTGATCATATATACTGAAGTATCTCTAGATAGTTGCATCTTAGAGCCAGTGGCGATTGAGATCTGTACAGCTTGACAATCCTGTTTACTTCCTGCGGCGATGGAACTTGCAGCTGACGAGATGTGTACGGCGGAAGTGAGATGTGGAGGTGGCACCTATGAATCAATCGCGGCACGAAAGAAATACAAAAATATCACGGTCTAGAGATAGGCAGACGGATTGCCATTTACTCTCTACCAGAGCTCTGAAATTTCAGTGTGTGGCACATTCGTTCGCTGGTCGTACCAAGGACCAATTTGTCTCACACGACAGAGCGCACAAGGATACCAAACGTCAAGACTAGTAAACCAAAAACTAATAAGTGTGCACTCGGCAAACAAGCAGTCCGAGACGTTTGAAGTCACACTGTCGGTACAGTAAGAACCTCTCCACAGGCACCGCAGGCTAAACAACTCGCACGTGAAGTCAGTCTTAGGACACGTAAGAAGTACCAACCACACATGACAGAGCTTCGACCAGAAGTGCCTACTAGACCAAAGTCCCGCACCCAAGTGCCTCGCACCATACCAGAAAAAAGTTCCGTTTTCCAGCAAAGTGCACAAACGACACCGCCTTCACCCTGTCTTGAGCCAATCACAAGGCTCTACAGGCGCTAAATCTCCCTTCCCACACGACAGCATAAACCCTTGTCGAACCAGGGCAAGAGTTAAGCAACCTGCATCTCTAAAAAAAAGGAAGCTGCCAATTACTGGCTTTTTCAGGTTTTCTCAGGGGGAAGGGATGATTTTTTTCTGGTCTCCTCCCATGGCAAGAAGCAATCAGATACAATCTCATTGATCTTTATCTAAATCGCCTGTGCCTTGGAGCTTGATAGTCCTTGCTATTAGGTGTAATAAAGATTCTATCTCCAAACGTTTCTCAGACGTCGGAATTTTCTTAAACAACTGAGGCCGCTGGGGGCAGTGGTTCATTGGCCTATTTGCACTGTCGGTGAACACGAAAACTTGTGAATTTTTATTATGCGTGGCTCTGCACACAATGGCCGGTTTACGACTTCACTGTGTCGACGTGTTCCTTTAGACCATTGCCCCAGTGCAGGCTTCAGCTCGCACCACGACAGGTAGTGAAGCATTGTTTTGCTGGAGTCCTGTCTCAAAAAAGGACTGCCCTGTCGGCCCTGTACAGCTGTTGGCCTGTCCAGAAAGATTTGCTAAGGGATGGGTTCGTCGCCAATTGCTTTCAACTCCCAAAAAGCCATTTCTATGAGTTAAGAACCATAAAAATACCTCATGCTTTTAGCTCCTCACCAGGCTCCATCAATGTCTGCTCAGGCCATTAACTTTCTAGAGTCTCGCTCAAAGTGCTCCAGGTTGTAATATAATCTTTAATAATTTTCCGCATGCGAAAAATAGGAGAGAGAACTTTGCCTCTCTCATACGGTGTATCATAAATCAGATATTATAGATACATGGGGATTATGGAAACCAATAATGGTATAAATTTAATACCAAGATTCTTAACAGGCTAATACAAAAGCTAGACACATAAAAAACCTACTTTAATAAGTGAGACACTAATTGCCTTAGGTGGATTGTTAAAGCAAAACCGCCGGCCGGAGTGGCCGTGCGGTTCTAGGCGCTACAGTCTGGAGCCGAGCGACCGCTACGGTCGCAGGTTCGAATCCTGCCTCGGGCATGGATGTGTGTGACATCCTTAGGTTAGTTCGGTTTAATTAGTTCTAAGTTCTAGGCGACTGATGACCTCAGAAGTTAAGTCGCATAGTGCTCAGAGCCATTTGAACCATTTTTTTTAAAGCAAAACCAAAATCTAAAAGAAAGCATTGAGATTATGTGAACTCGAACTACACAACAATGAAAGGTCGATCACAAAAGGTATTTATTCTTCATTACAAAAAAGGCATAAGAAATTCTCCGTCGCTGTTGAAATGTTGCTCTGCTACTAGTTCCATATTGTCTTGATTTACCGGCAGAGATAGAAATTATATACTCAACCCAAAACTACAGTCGGCTTAAGATCATTTAGATCCGCTATATCTTGTGTTACAGCATGGAAAAAATTGTTTTGAATAATTATACTAAAAGAAAATTGAAGTCATTAGTGGACATAGCAAAGCTATGTCTTGAAAATTGTGAGAAGATGAGTGTATCGCTCGTAGCTTACTCTTCCTACTATTGGGAAATATCCTACTACATTCAAACGTTACTGGAGGTGCTTATACTGAGATACTGCACGGCCTGCGTTGTTCAGAAATACTCTGCAATGTGCCTTCTGAGATGCACGAAGGAACACTGTATCGCACTTCTGAACAACGCAGGCACTGCAATATCGTATTAATCTTCTGACACCGGGCAAGCGACTTTCAATTAAAACATCTCCCCTGTACGGGAATATACATTACAGATATATGAATGCAAGTAGTGGATACATGGTTAAAGAAATATGGCCGTGAAGCATGCTCTAATGGCCTAATCGTAAGGCGACCGCTCGCGATAAACGTGAAATTCGGATTGTGCATATTCGCAACTGTGAATACATTAAAAGTACTGCTACTCAATACTCGTTTCAATCAGTCCAATGCAGAAAAAATATTCATTAAAGTAAAGCGCACAAAAATTAGCCTACCGGCGCCTGGATGCTTATAATGTGGCCAAATAGGTTAAAGTTTGTGAAGGTTTTTCGAACTACCGCTACCTGTCACAAAAAAACTTTACATATTTTTTGAGACAGTCACGGTCGAAGAATAGTCAAAATGGCTTCCAAACGCTAACGTTCACTCTGTTCTCTACTGCTTGCCACGTTTCAAAATTGACATAAATGGAAGTATGCATTCTACACTGACTTCTACAGTAAGTAAATGCGAATTACTTTGTAATTAGCTAAAAATTCACATACGTTTCGAAGTAGTCTTCTTGTAGATAAGTGCACTTTGTCCAAAGCTCTTCTAATGAGGAGGTTTCGCTTCTGAACTTTCACTCTGTCAGATCCAGAAATTAACACCCAATGTTTGTAATTGCTTGGTAATTCAATTCGCAACTTTTTCCAGCCACTAATTTCTTCGGATTTGAAATAGCTGAAACTGAGACGGTACCAAACCTTACCACCCAGTTGAATGCTGCAACAATTCAACATGAAATCACACAATTTTCTAAATATTAACACATTTGCTGGCCGAGGCGGGGGGTGGGGATTCGGGGCAGTAACTGCCTCTATTTTGCCTCTACAGGATCTAGACGTATAGGAGACTGGCACATTCCTAATTTAGCATTGGGTCTCGAAACCTTTTCAGTATGCTCTCGTGGGACCGTTAACGTCACTTTTCAAACGTATCTCCGTTCAGGATTTTCAGCATTCCCTTGTCGCTCTCTTGTGAGTGAAACCAACCTGTGATAATTCTTGTTACCCTTCTTTTTATACGTAAGATATCCTGTGTTGGTCCTATTTGAAACGGGTTCAGCATCCTGTGACTGGACCAACGAGTTTTTGTAAGCAATGTCCTTTTAGGCAGACCCCATTTTCCCATCACGCCACCAGTAAACCAAAGTCTCGCTCCTGTTTTTCTTAGGATGGAATCGATCTAATACTTTCATTTCATTTCACCATAAAGTCCTGCACTGAGGTAATTGTGTTAGCTGACTGATTCCTGTCGTGACTCACTAATATTTTGCTAATAATATACAAAATGGTACAAATGGTTCTGAGCACTGTGGGACTTAACATCTGAGGTCATCAGTACCCTAGAACTTAGAACTACTTAAACCTAACTAACCTAAGGACATCACACACATCTATGCCCGAGGCAGGATTCGAACCTGCGACCGTAGCGGTAATAATATACAGTTTCGGCATCTTGTGACTTAGGTAGCGTTACACTTCTGAATAATTAAAGTAAGTTATCAGTCTTTGTACCTCTTATCAATATCATCGAGATCAGACTGCATATTTGTAAAGCGTTTGTCAGATATAATTTAATCATAGAGTGCTACAGAACTGCAAAATGTCTACACCCGCAATGAGGTGAGAGCGATATGCACATATACACATGGCTATAGTATCGTGTACACAATGTGTAAAAGGGCAGTGTGCTGGCGGAGTTGTCATTTGTATCCAGGTGACGCATGTGAAAAGATTTCCGGAGTGATTATGGCCGCACGACGAGAGTTAACACACTGTAAATATAGAGTGACGAAATTTCGCGTTGATGGGCTATGGCAGCAGATGAACGACTCGAGTATTTTTGCTAAACGTACGACATCACCTGCAGCGCCTCTCCTGCGGTCGTGCCTACATAGGTTGGACCGTAGATGACTGGAAAACTGCTCTGGTGAGTCCCGGTTTCAGTTGGAAAGAGTTGGGGGGAGAGTTTCAGTGTGGCGCAGACCCCACGAAGCTATGGACTCAACTTGTCACTAAGACACTTTCCAAGCTGTTAGTGCTCCAGAATTTTGTGAGCTGTGTTTGCGTGGAATGGACTAGTTCTTCTGGTCCAACTTAACCGATCATTGACTGTATTTGGTTATGTTTGGTTACTTCGAAACCATTTGGAGCCACTGATGGACTTAATGTCCCGAACAACAAAGTCCTATCACTGGCCAAAATGTTCATGAGTGGTTTGAAGAACATTGTGGACGGTTGGAACGAATGGCCACCCAGATCACCTAACATGAACCCCATCGAACGCTTATGGGACATAATGGAGAGCTTAGTTCATGCACAAAGCATTGCACCGGCGACACTTTGGCAGTTACTGACGGACATAGAGGCAACAGCATGGCTCAATATTCCTGCAGGGGACGTCCAACGACTTGTTGAGTCCAGGCCTCGTCGACTTATGCCGGTCACATGGGGCTCCGACGAGACATTACATGGTATCCTATGACTTTTGTCACCTCACTGTATTTCTGCACCTAAATAACATCTCGTCAATTTGCAATTTTTGGCAGTGTGTCCACAGAATCACTTTCAGACTGCTTTTGGACCATCACATTCTCGAAAGACACGTGGAGACAATGAGCATTTAAATCTTAACATGTGCGCCCTGATTCCTCTTATTATAATACTATTTTCATTTCTCGTTATGTAAGTGTCAGTGAACTAAATATTTTCGCATTTCGAAGAAAGTTGGTAACTGAAATTTCCTAAAAAGATTGCGCTGAAACGTAAAGTACCTTTGCCCTAATGACTGTCAATCACACTTCATTATCATACTAGTCTCTCCCTCCCTCCCTCCCTTCCCCCTCTCTCTCCCATATTTCGCGATAATATAAAATGATCTTCCCGTCTTCGAACTTTATCGATGTTTTCCATAGATACTATCAGTTGAGGATGCTATACTGCATAGCAGTACTCCAGAAGTCGGCGCAGAAACATAGTTTAGGCAGCATTTTATGCGTTATCCCAATAAAACGCAGTCGTTGTTTCTACTGGCTTTAAGTTTGGGTGATTTTCCTTACAACAGATATTGAACGAATTTTTATAAGTTATTTTGGAAGATTTCACACTTTATATTTTGTTGGATCAGTTGCGACTTTTCACACCATCTAGACATCTTGTCTGAGGTTACTATTAGTAACATTTGTCGTGTTATTGTGGACACACCTGAAGATACTTATACACTATGTCAATGACTCTCCATCCAAGTTAAAACGATAGACATTCTCATATACAGCGAACATCAAGAAGACAACACAGATCTCAGTCATATCCCTTTTGGAGTATACTATATTTGCTTCACATAAAAGAAACTGTGGGAAACAGTGGAAAAAATGAAAATCCTTTGCCAGTAGGTGTTAAAATTCTGATATGTTTGGGGTGAATGGGGGTGAGGGATGGTAGTAGAATTAAAAGATCCATGGGCGTGGAGACCCCATCGTAACAATGGCTATATAAGGGTGTATAAAATAACCTCATCATAAAAGAGAATCTTTTTTTATAACAATTGACATCAACGTCAATTCTGTGTAGTCAGTCAGCAGTAAACTCATACTTTTCGATTTCATGTAACAGTTGCAATTTGTAGGCATGTATGTCTCTTACGCACAATATCATACACATTACCTTTAGGCACTCGTAATCGTAGTTTTATGTCTGACCAATGACTTCTTCATGCTCAGAATAAACGAAATACGTGTCTGTTCAACATCTTCAGAAGTTCTCGGTCTGCCTGGTGAGTTTGCTTTTAAAACACTGCCGGTTTCCTTGGAAGACTGTAGCAGAGGAAGAATAGCTTTTGCTGTAGGTGGTTCACCACCGCACTGACGTCTAAAATTACGTTGCACTTTTGTTACTGACTCAGTTTTTACAGGCCGAATAACACACTGCACTGCGGAGAACATATTGTCGCTGACCTGCTCTGCACGGCACTGCACGCATCCCTGGATTAAATTGAGGGAACAGAGGAAAAAAGAAATAACAGCACTGTTGTTGTCTCAAGGTCAAGCAGACCTGCCAACTGCTGGGGAGCCAAAACTGGAGAGTTGATGAATCAAACAGCACGAACTAGAGTAGTGTATGTCACTTTGTACAGAAACTAGTACACATTGAAACTATGGAGTTCTTTTTCAAACACCTTGTACTTTGACATCATTCACAATATCATCAGTTACTATTTTAACTGTAACATAAAATCGCCAATCACGTTTTAAAAAAATATCAAATTTTTTTGTCACTGTTGTATTTACTGTTATTCGTTTTATGTAAAATTCTCAAATATTATCAGCCAACGTTTTAAAAACGTTGTCACTTATTATCTATGTTAAGTATTTTAACCGTATTTGGCAAGTGCGGTTTTTTTATCCACGGCCCGCCTGAGCCCTTGCTGGGTATCATTTCAAGCTACCCACCTGTTGATAATAATAAGGATGAGATAAATACCAAGAAACAGAGTGCTGGAAGAAGTTTAGCTAGAAAATATATTATTTATGTCGTATAGAGTAGTTTTGTGATTAAACTGTGTATAATAAGGCATCAGATGTTAGGCGAAAGTCAGTCAGGGTGTAGAGTTAACCCCATAAAATCTATAAAAATACATTAATTAATTATTTTACTTGTTGAATAGTGACAGTTATTGGTACAAACTAAAGAAGCAAACATTGGTCTGGAAACTAGTTGTTTCTCTGATATGACTCGTTCAAAAATGCAGTCATGCCAAAATTACAGTACCGTTAATGGCTAAGGCTGCATTTATTTCGAAACAACTCAAGTGCGGCGTAAATTACTATATGTTCGATTACATTCATTTGATGTTATCATCTTTCAGATACCTAAGTGCTAATAACAGCATTACAGCAACAAACGTATCAACCACATCTCACCATTACAATGGCAGCCCAGGTCCCTCGACTGGGATCCATTGGACATTTTTTGTGCGTTTATATTTGAAAGTTCTCGTCCATTTCAGCCTAGGGTCAATGATCTCTAGGAACGAATCGCGTGTGGTTGCCAGTACATGGTTTCCACACTCATGTTTATCAGAATTTTTTGCTTGTTTGACTGTCTTTTGCTAGCCAATTTCGCTTCCTACTGTAATAGTCAGACAGTGCGTATAGCTACCCTTCCACATAGTCTCAATCAGAAATCAATAAGCCGAAAGGAATGATGAACATGAGCCGTTCTTAATTGTGCGTCTTTGTACTGTCGGGGCAAGGCTGCGGAATGTAGGAAACACTGGCTGCAAAATTGCGTCGGCATAGGCTGAATAAATGGAGTCAGTAAAGGGGATGTGGAGATACCTCAGTGGGGAATAATAGCACCGCAGCCGCAAACGCAATGGCGCGGAAGCGGCCATTTTCCGCCGGCAGTGGCGGCATCAATGGCACCGGCGGAATATTTCTGCGCCGAAGGCGCGTCATACATATTTATAACACAAAGCGGCCTTCTGATGAACTATTCAGCAGCGGCGGCAGCGCCACCGCAAACGCAGATGGTGGTAATGAGGGGAAAATTAGCCCCGTAGGTTGCAGGACCTTTGACCCATGACCGTCGCCAAATAAACTGGGCAGGCCGTGGAGGACCAACGTAGCTTTGTCACAGCTCAGTGTGCTGGCATCCAGCTCATTTTCTTTGATGGTCCAGTCAGCACACAAAGCATCAGAGAATACTGCTCAGTAGGCCTCCGTATTTCTTGTAAAATGGGAAGAGTAGCGGTTTCAGCCTGCAGTGAAACAATCAGAGCATTGTAGGGGACATCTAGTGGAGCAAAAATTTTCTAGAAAACCATTCGTCGGATTTTGATGATTATCGGTTTAAAGGGAGTAAAAATCTTGGGAAACAGTCCGTCTTTTCACTGGAAATTTACAACCTACCATTTATATATCTGACACACGCTTCAAGTGGTTTTTAATTTTATCAGGGATGTGTAGGATGGGGAGAGGCTTCAAGAAAGCGGTAAATAATGACGGAAGGACGGGAATGGGCTTCAAGAAAAGCGTTAAATAATGTCTTAGACATAATTATATCACCTGAGGATTCGCTTGAACTGGTGTAAAATCGTTAGTGTTTGTAATAAACTTCCTACAGCCAGAGCGTAAATTTTGTTGAAAAATAGGGTTTTGTAGCCCAATAGAGAAGAATAATATAGTGAACCCTGAATAAAACTAACACGCGTTAAGATGAAAGTGTTGCATTACTTATTGAACGCCCCTAGTACAAACCGGGAATTTCTTTGTTGCGAGAGTTTTAATGCATTGCAGAGCCCGCAGTTTGCTGACCAATTCTTCAGCGTATACATAGCATGAACTTCGCGGAGAATACTTCTTGTGTCCCCTCGTTTGTGCAAAAGAGTAACGAATTGCATCGTTTTCTGATCCATCTGCGCTGATTCATGACGAAATGGGGTAGTCTTGCAGAACCGAAAGGTGTAGGCGTCTGAGAATCGTTTGGTCGTTGTTTCCTGTAGGGCTACGGAAGAGTTTCATTCGAATCATAGGAGTGGGTGATACGATGTGTCATGGGGGGGGGGGGGTGCCGAGAGGGAAATCCGTGCGCACAGACATGAGGAGGCAGTTGGAGGTCTTTGCACAGAGCCTCTTATCATGCTCTTGCTGGTCTGCCCACGTTTGAGTGAACCGTAAACGGACTGATCTATTGGCCGTGAAACAGAGTCCAGTGACATGCATGGATAGGCATCTGACAGGATGTGTCCGCAAAGTTTTCTAAGAGTTGATGCCGCCTGACCCTCAGAGCTTCCCCCATGGGGGTGTCTGTGAGGATTGTACAAAAGGCTTCAGCTGCTAACTACACACTGCTCTAATGGACATGGTCTAAAAACCTTAGTACTGATGTCACTTCTGACCCACAGGCAACATACCCTTAGTCCAGGCAGGATAAAATGAGAAATCTTAAGATATAAGGTTTCCCCACCCAATGTCAGTTTAACTGGTGTAAATGCGGTAACCATGTTAACTAATCATCAAATGGAGGGCGTAAAATGTGAAATTTCTAACGACTTATCCATGATTCATTTGACAAGTTATGTACTTCCTGTATGGTCCCATAAAGTTGGGCCTGAGCGGTGCGTAATCATGTAGAGCTATAATAGTGGCAAAGGTCGCCCACATACAGTGACTGAGATCGCGCAGCACTGCTGTCACGGAACCACTGACTGCAATGGCGAAGAATGTTACACTCAGAACAAAAAAGCGGGTAAGCAACACTGTCAGCCCCATTCATTCAGTATAGAAAGGATGTGATGGCGTCAGGTGCTATTATAAGCCTCCTGCAGGTCAAAAAACGCAGTGACCAGGTGTTGGCTATGCGTGAAAGCATTGCACACTGTAGATTTCCGACGAACCAGCTGGACTGTGATGGACCACAGTGCCCGAAACCAGCTTTGTGGTTAGTGTCCTCTGACTTTTAGGCACAAACACGGTCGTCGACTGACCAATTTTTCAACTAATTTACTGAGCCCGTTCGTGAGAGAGATGTTCGATAGTTAGGCAAAATTTGACGGTCTTTTCCCATTTTTAGGATAGGAATAATAATACTTTCTCATCATTGAATGGAAAGCCACATTCCAGCTAAATACAACTGAAAAATTCCAGACCGTGTTTTATGCTGTCGTTCCTACGGTGTCTAGGCACTTGGCTGTCGATTTTATCAGATCCATGCACTGTATCTCGACACTCTACTGGAATTCTGCGGAACTCCCATTCACTAAATGGACCATTGTATGATTCAAAATTTTGTGCGCAGAAGGACAAGTATTTTCCCTTCACCAGGCATTTCCAGGACTGAAAACTTGGATGGTAGATACTGCATGTGGACACCTTCACCAAGTGCGCCGCGGGACATCCGCAGAGGGAAATGCCAGTAAATAATGTGAATGGGTAGTGGCGGCAAATGTGCAAATGCTATAGAATTTAGTCCGTACTTGAGGTCATTGGGTATGGGCTTGCATAGATGATGCATACTGTTCCCAACACTCCTACTTTCCCTTTTTTATGAAAAACCGCTTCGCTCAAATTCTTTTGAATTACATTAAATGTTCCATTGAAGGATGGCTTGGTCATTGAAGCGGCCTTCCGGGTGCTCTGATAGCTGCAGTTATGTCTCCAGACTACCACAGCGCAGTTTTCTGTTGAGGAGGTAAAACAGAGTATCGTTGCTTTCGCAGGGTGTATAATCTATAGTACCTTGTAACACTCATTCGAGATCCTTCTCCTGACTTGATTAAAAAGTTTCTTTGGACGTGAAAGCTTGCCAGGTGGTTTTCTGTAGCGACCAACGCGGTGTGCATTTCATTGGTCGGTTGTGGCTGGAAAGTGGTCGCTGTCATAGACGTCACCGTGCACGTACCATTTGATCAAAGGTCAGATGTGCTGGTTGCAGTGTAATATCTATGGCTGAATATGTTCGATGGGCGTACTGAAATGCAATGCCGCTCCAGTGTTAAGCAGGCAGTCTTCCAGTTGTGAAATTAATCGCTCTATTAGTTGCCCACGGCGAGTTACGCCAAATGACAGGTGTACATGAAGAGCCACTGGTTCTAATGGTGTGGTTAGTGACACCCGCTAGCGGAAAGTGTCAGAGCATATGCGTGCAGACTACTCCAGACGAACTCTCAGCATTAACGCAATTTTTGCAGTAGTATTTGTCTGTTTTTAACAAAAGAAAAGTGGGTTTCTGAGAACCACGTCCCCTGAAGTGCCACGCCGACTGCAGGGTAAGTATCCATTAATTGACTAAATTTCAATCTTCCAGGAAGTTTCATATCAGCGCAAACACCACTACAGAAGGCAAATTTCACTCAGGAAACATATCCCAGGCTGTGGCTAAGCCATGTCTCTGCAAATCTCCTTTCTTCCAGGAGTGCTGGTCTTGTAAGGTTCGCTGAAGGGCTTCTGTGGAGTCTGGGTTATAGGAGACGAGGTACTGGCGGAAGTAAAACTGAGAAGAGGGATCTTGAGTCGTGCTTGGGTAGTTCAGTTGGTAGAGCACTTTCCCCCGAAGGCGACGGTCCCCAGTTCGAGTCTCGGAGCGGCTCACAGCTTTAATAGGCCAGGAACTTTCATATCAACGCACACTCCGATGCAGAGTGAAAACTTCATTCAGAAAACCATGTGTGACACTGTCAGCAGCAACATTAACATTGGTGTTGCGCAGTTGAAAGTATTGATTGCTCCTTGCCGCTGAAGTATTTTACGTTCGACTGCATGTCTTCAAACCTCCTGTCAGATCTCGAGATAGATTTTCATTGCAGAAACTAAGGCGTCCTTCACTAAATCAAGCACAAAGAGTGAACCATAGGTAATTAAAGGTAGACGAAACTATTATGAGGTGAGCTAAAACTATCGGGTGCCCTAACCATAGCCAACGCAAAATCCTGATTATGTATAAGACTCATTTTCCTCACCTATTCTGTCAGACAAGGGTCTGTCCTACTTATGATGCAGAGGGCAACCACGGGGCAGAAGTGTGCCATTGTGGATTTACGTCCACTAAATATCAGCAAATCGCGCAGAATTTTGTCCTGCAAGCGAACGAATTTCGGTGTATCTTGCAATGTGATTTTCTTCGTACCTACTGATCTGATGCGCTTGAGAGACTAAAATTTAATTCACGTTCGCTGTACAGAAGCAGAAAGTAAAACACGTTGCTTTACATGTCATTATTAGTAACTTTCGGCTGTGGTACAGCATATTATCTTCACAAATTAACCGTACTTTTAGCGTAATTGCATTAATAGCGAAGCTTTATTGAATAAATACTACGTTTATTGTACGGAGCCATGGATATCAATTAAAAGTTGGCGTAGTCTTCACTGTTCAGCTGAAACTGCCATCTTCAGCTGTTTTGCTTAGCAACTGGGCTTATTAGCATAACACATATTAGCTGGCCGAAGTTAGTTTAAATGCTCACACTTCCACAAGCTTGTCACTGAGTAGCTTTAGTTTTACGAATGTGAGTCCAGAACGATGCTTTTGAGTCCTGAGGCTGTGTGAATAACTTTGTTTGTTACAACGTTTCCTACACTTCTCTGAGCTTATTATCATGTAGGTTATCTCCATCGCATAAATAGTAGCGTCACTGAATGTTTTAACAGCTGTTTTCATAGTTATGTTGGTATTCTTCTTCTGAGGAATAAAACTAGGCCAACACAAACTGCCACTTAAAAAGTTGGTTTACCTGCACAAATTGAGTGAATATATGAAGAAATGGAGTAATTGACAAAATACGCAAATATGGGTGAAGATTAGTAGGTGAGTGTGACGCTGTTGTAGACTGAGGCATCGACGAGAATACCGGCTGCGGGAAGGGAATGCTTGGGTAGAGAGGATTCTATTATACTGTCGTGGATTTCAACAGCTCGAAGTGGACATCTGCTTCCTAAAGCACAAGAGATAAGCTCCGAAAATACTAGGAAAAGCCAGAGGCACTGGGTGACATTATATGTGCTATGTTACGGTACGACAAACCTTTAGAAATGAAATTCATAGCGTACCCAGATGCGAAAATATACATAGACCATACGTTGGGATTAAGGAACAGCAGGCTAACATTGAAATGGATAAGCAAAACTGAGTATATTATGGAACGGAATATTGTGAATTTTGGACGGAATGAGATGCAATGGGAATTCCCTAAGGCAGTGGGGAAAGCAAAAGCATCGATGGTAGTCAAGTAGAGGAGGAGCGTAATAAAAAATAAATAAACAACTTAACACAGAACTCTGTGGGTAAAGCAAAAGCATAGTCTAACAAGTCATCAATGACTCCATAAATACACGAACTTAAGTATGAAAGAATAAAATTGTGAATGAGGTAGGACCGGGACAGTACAACTTAGGTTTAGACTTAAGGAACTGGAAACAGGCTGAAGCGGAATTGATAAGAGAAATTTGTAAAGAAACTGAGGGAGATGTAATTATAAGAAATTTTCGAAAAGGTGTGGGAGAAGATTAAATGTTGCTCCAGCAACACTTAATTCAGCAAGGGAAAAAGCAGCATAGAAGCAGTTTTCACACTGTGCTTGGAGACCAATAAAAAATCAGAACGCCCTATTAGCTTTTGTTATAGAAACACATAGATAATGTAATATGGGATCAGATGTTCAAAATACTTAGAAGATTGGACTTACGCACTGAGATGGACAGGTAATCTACAAAATTTTGGTTTGAGTAATAAACTGGAAGACAGAAACAAAATTTCCCAAGAAGGATGTAAGACAAGACTGCAGATTAAAGGGGGTGGAACTACGAAACAAATAAGCAAAATATACAAACTGAGTAGTCCATGTGTAAGATATGCATCATCAAGGGTTATGTGTGGTCAGGAGTGCCGTGGTCCTGTGGTTAGCGTGAGTAGTTGTAGAACGAGAGGTCATTGGTTCAAGTCCTCCCTCGAGTGAAAAATTTACGTACCTTATTTTCGCAAATTTATGATCTGTCCGTTCGTTCATTGACGTCTCTGCTCACTGTAATAAGTTTAGTGTCTGTGTTTTGCGACCGCACCGCAAAACCGCGAGATTAGTAGACGAAAGGACGTGGGTAAAAAGATTCTTCTACCTTGCCCGAGTTAGGTTTTCTTGTGGATGTGATTATCACTCCCAAAAAAGTGATCGCATCGGGCGGACAGATAATAATTGTCTGAAAACAAAAAATTAAAATTTTCACTCGCGGGAAGACTAGAACCAAGGACCTCCCGTTTCACAGCTACTCACGCTAACCACAGGACCACGGCACTCCTGACCACGGATGACCCTTGAAGTTCCATATGTTGTACATGGACTACTCAGTTTGTCTATTTTGCTAATTTTTTTCATAGTTCCACACAACTTCTTCCTGTTTTCTCGATTGACCTATGTTCAGTTTTTCAAGGCCTATCCACTCTGCCAACTTATAACTAAATCTGAGGGGAGTGCGATGGGGAGGTTCCCTTGTTAGATACTTAAACGACTTGACTGTGTCAAGCAGCATACCACTAACGCTGAATTCAAACAATACTGTATTATTTCTCATATTTATTTCCATTAACGTACATTTTTCTACATTTACAGGAATCTGCTAGTCATCACACCAAACATAAATTCTGTTTAGTTCATTCTGTACCTTTTTCAGTCACTGAACGAGTAAACATTCCCGTATACTACTGCGCCATCAGAAAATAGTCACAGATTGCAGCTCACGCTCATCGCTAATGTATGTCCAGAAAAAGAGCGGTTCTGTCACACTTCCCTGTCTGTGATGAACACTCGCCGTCGAGGACAGCTTACAAGATTCTGTTACTTAGGAACTCTTCGGGGTATTCACAGATATGAGAGCTTAGTCCGTATGCTGGAGACGTCGTTGACAGTACTCAGTGCGGCAATGTGTCAAACACTTTCCAGAAAACTGGAAGCTACGAGCTGCTAAGCTACAGAGGAGGCGATATTTTGAGAGGAAAGCAGCAAACAACCTACGCAACTCGAGAGACCAGAGAAGTTAGCCAGAATCTGTACATGTATACCGCTATACATATTATACATTTAAGTTCCTCGCCAGTGTTTTTCTGTCTGCATGTGAAGGCAAATCATAGGAACTATTGTTGGCATTTTGACGCGGTTTCCACTAAAGATAGACGGATTGACGAGGAAATTCTGTGTATACATGGCGCTGAAAAGCAGTATGAAAGGCTCGTAAGAATGATAAAGTGTATGTTATGCTGATAAATGATACTTAATAGAAAAATTCGATATGTTCCATACTTTCAGAGTTAATTATGATTGAAGTTAGCCGGCCAGGCCTTTGTGCGCGCAAACTGAAGTGGTCCACCAACGACGGTGTCTCGAAACGTGTTCCTCCTTTGGTTTTCTAAACTCGAACGTAAGAGCAATACAGAAATTTGGACATGCGACGGCAGTAAATATCAAACCCGACCCAAAGACTGAAAAGTCTCGTGCGCTATCCTGTACGCTATGAGAACAACTGACAATAATTACAATAATTGTAGTTAGTGGGTCGCTTTAATCTACACGCGAAACCACCTGATCGGCTAACCTCAATGCTAATTAATTCAGAAACGGTACAAGTCATCTAATTTTTTTCTCAACAGTTATTTCAAAGCGAGACCTACCCTGCAACACTCTTACAAGGTTTTCAGACAATTTCTGACCACCCTGTATAGTTTATTATGGGTACACCACACATAGTTCGATCGTAAATATTTGGTGCTATACTTATGAAGCCAGCGCAGGGTAATAGTATATTATAACGTGGCGTTGTTGGTAGGTTTGGTTATTAATAAACCAATTTATGAATACTTTTGCGTTTTATTTTTTAAGAACTACTACTTAGTTCCTTCAATCTATCAATCATCCCTGAAACTAACAGATGTTTGTTAATTGACTTTCTTCTTTAATTGAAAGGATGTCACAATGCAAATCATATAATTCGCTGTAGGCTACTTATCTTATTTAGCTGGTATAGAAACTCTTCTTCCCAATCCCGGAATCGTTCGAGAGATTAACAAATGCCAGGAATCGTTTTATCATTAAGGTGCTGGAAACCAAGTTTCAGAATATCTGCAATTTCCATGTATTAAGTTCTTTCCTTTGGTGCCTACCATTTACAAAAATTTGATTACAACGTCTTGAAGGCGAAGGATTTCGTATTTTCATCTAAAAATTGTTTACTACTATCTCTCTATGAGCTTTAAATAACTGTTGCGGATCTTCATCATCATCATCATCATCATAATGATCTGTCTCTCTCTCTCTCTCTCTCTCTCTCTCTCTCTCTCTCTCTCTCTCTCTCTAGGAACTGCTACGTTTGAGACATGCAGATTGCGTTAAAACAAAGAAAACAGTTGGATATGAAAGACTTAATATAATATTAGGTAGTGTAAATTGCAGATATTTAACATAATTGTAATTATGATTTCAGACATTTATGTGACAGTTTATTGTTCTGCAACTATTATTTATGGTTAAGTTTTCATTTATTGTAATTTCACTAAGATTGTAAATGTAATGTCTTACTTGTTATTTCGAATTTCAGAATAATCATTGTAAGAGGTATTCGTGTTATAACTATATATAAAGAATATAATTATACATAAAGAACCGTTTGTTTTGATTTCTCAGTGATAACAAGCTAATTTCATTGAACTATGTTCGAAACAAAGTCTTTAATATAAAATACAGTTCCACATAAAATAAAGTTACATTGGTATAAATTTCCTATATAAGTCGTCAGAACGTGATACCATATGGTGGGTTCTAAGTTTTCCCGCGCTTGTTCAAGTGAGATTGTACTATCCGATATCTCTCTTCTTCCCCGACTCCTCTCCAACACTGTCTTATCCATCTCTCATCCGTCAACTGTTTTGAACGCTCATGAACGCATCATGATTCATACAAAGGCTATTTCATCTTCATACTAAGGATGGAACAAGGATGTTACGAAAAGATGCTCAGCACTTGACGGTACTGCAACAACAAACACAACAACAGAATTGTAATCTATATCAACTGCGTTGCTATGAAGACATGAAACGTAGATATGTTTTTCTCTGCACTGATATTGATAAAAAAAAATTCTTTATTCTGGTAGATAGTAAATGCCGAAAACATATCAGGTTTACCATCATCACATGTTGTTATCAAAAATTCTCGGGTTAAAAATGTAAACTAAATTGAATGATGCTTACTTTGCGTTTGAAACAATCATTACAAAGAACACCTCAGTTAATATGACGGAAAATGGGGTTGGAAGTGAAGAGAGAACTATAAAGATAACTGTCTGTGATCTGCGCGCAGATTGCAGGAGAAAATGGGGAATGGTGTGCTTTGAATCGCCTTGTTACTGAATAACAGTTTTCTGCTTCGCGCTTCCCATTCCGTTGCACTTTCATGGCAACAGGAGCTGTTTTGTGAAAACTTGTTGGTGGAGGCTAACTGCCGACGATATAACAGCAACGCTTTATGAAGCAAACTTTGCTCCGGTAATTGGCTCAGCTCGCTGTAGCAGGGGACACAGGGTATTATACGCAATAAGTCAGACTGCAAACAGAGCCCTCATTTGCTGCGTAGAGCGATAAGGTGAGCACCTAAATATGTTGTGGCGGGAAAGAGCCTTCACTGAAGCAGTAGGGTGAAGTGGGTTCTGCATACGCATGGCCAAAACACACACACACACACATACGGCTATACATAAGTACCTTAGGGGCTTCAGGAGTCGGCTCCGCTAAAATTATCAGGCGTACACTAGAAATTCAGCCAGGTGCGACTAGGACAGCGCAATCAGGATTCCGCGCACACTTTTTTATAAATACAGACAGTTCACGCCTCCCAGGAATCGAAAATCTCAGCAATTTTTGTCTGTTATCGACGTTGATATGGCAAGATACCAGTTACGGGAAGTCGAAGACTTTCGAGAATGTTTTAATTATAAGTTTGAATCCAAATAACAAATGAAAAATATATAAATATATTTCGCCTGATATAACTGCAAATTGACAATTTTCTGATTTTGTCCTTCACTTGTACTGTGAAACCTTAGTTCTTGCCAATTTTTTTGAGTCTTGGTCAATGTGAAGTGCCATAAAGGTTTCGATGAATGAGTGAACCAGTATCAAACTATGTGACACAACTGGATGTATCTTTCGACTGTAATGTGGTAGAAACTTAATTTTTCACTCCCGCTAAGGAGCCTACACCTTAGTATGCCACATAAACTTCAATCTGATACGTCTACCCCTTACTGAGGGAAGGCTGGCTCTGAGCACTATGGGACTCAACATCTGTGGTCGTAAGTCCCCTAGAACTTAGAACTACTTAAACCTAACTAACCTAAGGACATCACACACATCCATGCCCGAGGCAGGATTCGAACCTGCGACCGTAGCGGTCGCGCGTTTCCGGACTGAGCACCTAGAACCGCAAGACCACCGCGGCCGGCCACTGAGGGAAGGTGGTCTTAACACACGGACGAACAGACAGTCTGACAACAATATAATTACAGAGTAACACTTTTCGGATTTGTTCCTTCATTTGTACCAAAGGACCGTAGACCATAGTTTTTTACACAAACTGCAAATTGATACATGCAGCCGTTAATGAGGAAAAATAGTCTTAAGAAATAGGTAAGGAGATACTCGGACAAGAAATGACAAATGAAAACATTTTTTCAAGTGATGTAATTATAAGGGGCGTTCAAAAAGAAACGAGCCGGAATCTCGAATTCGCAGACCGGTGACAAGAGGGTAATACCGTGGGCTGTGTAAGCTGTGTAATGAGTTGTGGCTGCAACCGGAGCGTGGAAGTTAACAGCCCATCGCTAGAGGGCACTCGTGCACGTCACGTGACTATACAGAGCTAGCAGCATCATGCATCAATCGTCCAACGCTGCCAGTCGCATTGCAAACAGTGACATGGAGGTGTCAAAAGACCAACAAAGAGGTGTTGTTCGTTTTCTGACAGCGGAAGGAGTAGGAGGAACGGACATCCATCGACGAGTGTCACAAGTGTACGGCGAACACTGCATGTCCGTTGCAAGGGTCAAGGCGTGGCTCAGGCGCTTCAGGGAAGGACGGGTGTCGTTAGCCGATGATGCACGGTCTGGAGCACCACACTGCATTACCGACGACATCGGCCAGCTGGTGGATGCACTCGTTATCCATGACCGCCGAGTGACAGTGAAAGCCATAGCCGCCGTGGTCGGATTAAGCGTCGGAAGTGTTCACACCATCATGAAAGAACGACTGTACATGTGCAAAGTGTGTGCCCAATGGGAAGGTTATGCTGACGTTCTTCTTTAACCAAAATGGCCCCCTTGTGATTCACGTCCTGCAGCATGGAACAACAGTGAACGCCCAGCTTTACTCGCAAACCTTGACCACCCTTCGCCAAGCAATAAAATCAAAACAACCAGGCAGTCTCACCCATGAGGCCATTCTGCTCTACGACAGTGCAAAGCCTCATAGAGCCAACATAGTCGTGGCACTCCTGAAGAAATTCAAAAGGGAGGTTCTCGGCCACCCTCCATACAGTGCGGACCTCTCTCCCTGCGATTACGTCATTTTCGGCCACGTTAAAAAGGCTCTGAGGGGCAAGCGATTCACCTCGGACGGCGGCGCCCAGCTCTACGTGCGGAACTGTTTAACATCACAGCCCGGGAATTTTATGAGACAGCCATTCGCCGCCTTGTGTCACAGTGGGACATGTGTCTCAACAGCCAGTATCAACACTTCAAACATACAGATACTGGTTTTGGTAATTATGCCTCTGGCTCGTTTCTTTTTGATCAGCCCTTATGCAGTGTAACCGACTTAGGAATTTTTTCTTTACTTTTACTGTGAAAGTTTACTGCTTGTCAAATTTCATGATTATGGATCAACCGGAAGTGCCCTGTAGGTTTTGATGAGTGACTTTGCGAATATGAGAATGTGCGACACAAACGGCCGTATGTATTGACTACTTTGACTCAGCAGCTTACATTTACTCGACCGTCAAGAGACTACAAACCTTCGCATATCACATACATTTCAACTTGTTACATGTACCCGTTCCTGAGAAGAAAGGGGGTCTCAACAGACCGACTGACAGACAGTCAGACAATAAACAACAAAACAAAGCTATTTTCGTGTGATAGAATTACAGATTAACGACTTTAGGACTTTTCCTCTAGTTGTAGTGTGAAATAATGCTCCTAGTGAAATTTATGATTCTGTATCATCGGGAAGTGCCCTACAGGCTCTGATAGCGAGTCTGCGAGTATGTAACATAAGTTGCCGTATGTTTCGACTGCATTCCTGAAGAAGTTTCAGTTTAAAAATTATTCCATTCCATTGTGGCAGGTGGAACAGGAACCAGTTTCGAATTATTACGGAATAGAAACATTCTTGGTTTCGAAATTATTTAATGATGCGTTTCACCCTGTCGAGATATCCTGATGATGCCCCAAAACGGTGAAACGTGCCACTGATATTACATAATTTCGCAACCAAAACTGTTTGTATTCTGGAAACTTCAATATTTTACTCTTCTAAGAGAGCATCGACCTTAGTATGCAACCTAAATTTCAGCTTGAGACGTTTACCCGTTCCTGAGAAAGTGAGTTTTTAACAATGGGTCATAGAGACAGACGGACAACAGAGTGACACTACATGGGTTTCGTTTTTACCGATCGAGGAACGGAACCCTACAAATGACAGATATGATTGGATAGAGCATCTTTCCAAGTTTCCATTCATAAAACGCAACGTGGCGTAGCTGTACTAGTGGGCAGGTGTGAGGCGTGTTTGAAAGAATGGAGAAATCATTCGCCCCATACTGTGGCATTGCTTTAGTTCGCGTCTGCAGATAGGTAAACCAGTGAACAGGTTTCTAATGCAGTGTGCTGTCGTGCCTTCCCCGGCAAAACGTGCTCGGGACATGACTTAACTGCACGCACATATTGACGTTTGGTGTGTTACAAACGGTGCTCATACAGAAACACGTAAAGTGAGTTAAAATTTTGAGATATACTGTATCTGTCTCTTTTTTAATGTCTTGTATTTTTCACACAGTTGTCTTAAAAAACTTCAAAAAAGTTGCGAATAGCCCTGTGGAGAGAAGTTTTTTTTAACTTTTACTTACATATAGTAGAGGGACTTTCACTTAGTCTACCTGAAAGAGATGGCTCTCTGGAAACATAAAACTCCCAGTTATCCATATTCATAAATCGCTTATTAGTATGGGTGGTGCTGGAGATGACAGTTAAAGTATAAAAAAATAAAAAAATTCCATTTCAGGGCACTGCTGCCGCGTATATGCAACGTAGCGTGACTCCGATGCGGGTATACAACCACTAGTACAGGGTGTTTCAAAAATGATCGGTATATTTGAAACGGCAATAAAAACTAAACGAGCAGCGATAGAAATACACCGTTTGTTGCAATATGCTTGGTACAACAGTACATTTTCAGGCAGACAAACTTTCGAAATTACAGTAGTTACAATTTTCAACAACAGATGGCGCTGCCGTCTGGGAAACTCTATAGTACGATATTTTCCACATATCCACCATGCGTAGCAATAATATGGCGTAGTCTCTGAATGAAATTACCCGAAACCTTTGACAACGTGCCTGGCGGAATGGCTTCACAGGCAGATGAGATGTACTGCTTCACTGTTCAATTGTTTCTGGATTCTGGCGGTACACCTGGTCTTTCAAGTGTCCCCACAGAAAGAAGTCACAGGGGTTCATGTCTGGCGAATAGGGAGGCCAATCCACGCCGCCTCCTGTATGTTTCGGATAGCCCAAAGCAATCACACGATCATCGAAATATTCATTCAGGAAATTAAAGACGTCGGCCGTGCGATGTGGCCGGGCACCATCTTGCATAAACCACGAGGTGTTCGCAGTGTCGTCTAAGGCAGTTTGTACCGCCACAAATTCACGAAGAATGTCCAGATAGCGTGATGCAGTAATCGTTTCGGATCTGAAAAATGGGCCAATGATTCCTTTGGAAGAAATGGCGGCCCAGACCAGTACTTTTTGAGGATGCAGGGACGATGGGACTGCAACATGGGGCTTTTCGGTTCCCCATATGCGCCAGTTCTGTTTATTGACGAAGCCGTCCAGGTAAAAATAAGCTTCGTCAGTAAACCAAATGCTGCCCACATGCATATCGCTGTCATCAATCCTGTGCACTATATCGTTAGCGAATGTCTCTCGTGCAGCAGTGGTAGCGGCGCTGAGGGGTTTGTATGGATAGAGGTGTAAACTCTGGCGCATGAGACGATACGTGGACGTTGGCGTCATTTGGACCGCAGCTGCAACACGGCGAACGGAAACCCGAGGCCGCTGTTGGATCACCTGCTGCACTAGCTGCGCGTTGCCCTCTGTGGTTGCCGTACACGGTCGCCCTACCTTTCCAGCACGTTCATCCGTCACGTTCCCAGTCCATTGAAATTTTTCAAACAGATCCTTTATTGTATCGCTTTTCGGTCCTTTGGTTACATTAAACCTCCGTTGAAAACTTCGTCTTGTTGCAACAACACTGTGTCCTAGGCGGTGGAATTCCAACACCAGAAAAATCCTCTGTTCTAAGGAATAAACCATGTTGTCTACAGCACACTTGCACGTTGTGAACAGCACACGTTTACAGCAGAAAGACGACGTACAGAATGGCGCACACACAGACTGCGTTGTCTTCTATATCTTTCACATCATTTGCAGCGCCATCTGTTGTTGAAAATTGTAACTACTGTAATTTCGAAAGTTTGTCTGCCTGAAAATGTACTGTTGTCCCAAGCATATTGCAACAAACGGTGTATTTCTATCGCTGCTCGTTTAGTTTTTATTGCCGTTTCAAATATACCGGTCATTTTTGAAGCACCCTGTATGTAGGCCAGGGATTAGTGTGCATTCGCCTCTTTCCAACGTGTGTGTGGTAAGCCCGAAACGTGCACTATGGTCACGTTGTTACTAAATGCGTCCAAACAGGCCCAACATGCTGCTGTTCTCTCTCTGTTTGCCGAAGGACAAACGCAGGTAGACATCCATCGGAGAATGAAGAAAGTGTACGGGGCAGCATGTAAGCACCATTGTGGAATGGCCCTTTTACGAATATAGATAACTGGGAGTTTTATGTTTCCAGAGAGCCATCTCTTTCAGGTAAGTGAAGTGACTCTACTATATCTAAGTAAAAGTCAGAAATCTTCTCTCCAAAGGGCTATTCACCACTTTTTTGAAGTTCATGATAAAGCACGTCCTCATGACGCAAATTTCGTAGGGCAGAAGTTACGCCAACTCAAATGGGAGACACACTAGCACCTGCTCGATCTCTCCCAATGCGATTATCACTCGTTCGGTCGCGTATACAAGAGCTGTGGAGCAAGCAGTTACGTACTTCTGCCGTATAGCAGAACACGGTGTTTTACTAAGTGTTCTGAACCTGATGATTAGGTGGAAGGACTGCTTCAATACTCACAGCCATTTGCCATGAATGGCATACCGATCCTTGACTTTATGGCCTACAAACGGAAACATTTTGATCGCCGCTTATAACATGGACGGAAAGAAGCACTAGTCAGAATGTCTTCCGAAGGATCAGTGAACTAATAGCATCCAGACAAAAATAATCGTATGAAGATGTCAAGAACTGATAAATCATGTCGTACATACATAACCTGTTCCTTCTAGGAAGGACATTAAAATGAAAGAAATTACAAGGAACCTTCGAAGTGGCAAGTTATAAATATTGGAGGAACCATTACATTTGATGAAGTTAACTTGTAACAGACCCAGACCAGTAGTTTACAGCTTGTATTCTAGAGAACTATACCAGAGAACGAAAATCAAGCAGCATAGGCAGTCAGCAAGGTGGAGTCAGTAACGCTGGAATTACTGGACAGAACGATAGCGGACAAATCCCGACATCGGGGCGGAAATAGAGTGAGGAGTCGCTCCAGGTTCTCGGAAAAACTCCTGTTCAAGCTTTTTGTGCACAGGTCACTGATGTCACACTTTCGGATGCTCCAGATTTATCTCACAAACCAGAAGATCCATGTTGTTGTTGTTGTGGTCTTCAGTCCTGAGACTGGTTTGATGCAGCTCTCCATGCTACTCTATACTGTGCAAGCTTCTTCATCTCCCAGTACCTACTGCAACCTACATCCTTCTGAATCTGCTTAGTGTATTCATCTCTTGGTCTCCCTCTACGATTTTTACCCTCCACACTGCCCTCCAATGCTAAATTTGTGATCCCTTGATGCCTCAAAACATGTCCTACCAACCGATCCCTTCTTCTAGTCAAGTTGTGCCACAAACTTCTCCTCTCCCCAATCCTATTCAATACCTCCTCATTAGTTATGTGATCTGCCCACTTTATCTTCAGCATTCTTCTGTAGCACCACATTTCGAAAGCTTCTATTCTCTTCTTGTCCAAACTATTTACCGTCCATGTTTCACTTCCATACATGGCTACACTCCATACAAAGACTTTCAGAAACGACTTCCTGACACTTAAATCTATACTCGATGTTAACAAATTTCTCTTCTTCAGAAACGATTTCCTTGCCATTGCCAGTCTACATTTTATATCCTCTCTACTTCGACCATCATCAGTTATTTTACTCCCTAAATAGCAAAACTCCTTTACTACTTTAAGTGTCTCATTTCCTAATCTAATCCCCTCAGCATCACCCGATTTAATTTGACTACATTCCATTATCCTCGTTTTGCTTTTGTTGATGTTCATCTTATATCCTCCTTTCAAGACACTGTCCATTCCGTTCAACTGCTCTTCCAAGTCCTTTGCTGTCTCTGACAGAATTACAATGTCATCGGCGAACCTCAAAGTTTTTACTTCTTCTCCATGAATTTTAATACCTACTCCGAAATTTTCTTTTGTTTCCTTTACTACTTGCTCAATATACAGATTGAATAACATCGGGGAGAGGCTACAACCCTGTCTCACTCCTTTCCCAACCACTGCTTCCCTTTCATGCCCCTCGACTCTTATAACTGCCATCTGGTTTCTGTACAAATTGTAAATAGCCTTTCGCTCCTTGTATTTTACCCCTGCCACCTTCAGAATTTGAAAGAGAGTATTCCAGTTAACGTTGTCAAAAGCTTTCTCTAAGTCTACAAATGCTAGAAACGTAGGTTTGCGTTTTCTTAATCTTTCTTCTAAGATAAGTCTTAAGGTTAGTATTGCCTCACGTGTTCCAACATTTCTACGGAATCCAAACTGATCTTCCGCAAGGTCCGCTTCTACCAGTTTTTCCATTCGCCTGTAAAGAATTTGCGTTAGTATTTCGCAGCTGTGACTTATTAAACTGATAGTTCGGTAATTTTCACATCTGTCAACACCTGCTTTCTTTGGGATTGGAATTATTATATTCTTCTTGAAGTCTGTGGGTATTTGGCCTGTCTCATACATCTTGCTCACAAGATGGTAGAGTTTTGCCATGACTGGCTCTCCCAAGGCCATCAGTAGTTCTAATGGAATGTTGTCTACTCCCGGTGCCTTGTTTCGATCCATATGGGGCGCAAAACTGCAGGTCCACCGAATGCTGCATCCGTGCAAGTGTGTCAAAAGAACAGGTTCTCGGGCCTATCTTGTATAAGGCCGACTCAGCTACGACAGATCGCTTGCAGCTGGTGCTGTACCCAGCGACAGTGTGGTCTTCACCCTAGCGAGGGTGCACACCTCCTCCAGCGCCGACTGGAGGGTGGCTATGACGAACTTGCCGCCTGGAACGTCAAGTGGCGGTCCCGTTTGAACGCGACCAACCCGTGTCTATCATTATCTCCCGCCGATAACTTCCAGCAGACTTCAACGAGCCAGCATCGTTGGGATGACAGTTCCTTGGCGCGACCCGGCATGTTGTCTTGGAGTCACGTTGGACGAGTGTCTAACGTGGTAACAATACAACGCGGAAATCAGGAAACCGCTTATAGAAGGCCAACCACTCCATTCCCTGAACTCAGTATAAGCTATATAGAGCTTTAACACCTCGGCATGATACTATAGAATTCTCTGTATTCGGATACTTCGAGATGATGTGGAGTAAAGCCTCTGAAAAGCAAGTGAACGGGCTCAAAACTCCACAGAATCGATCACCAAAAATAGCGCTACACGTATCGTCCACCAGCTTGCTGCCTTTCAATATCTTCGTGACCGTTTCCGTGAGACTGCCCTATCACTCTGCAGGGAAACGCATGACCATCAACATCAGTATCAAGGCGCTCAGACAAATATTATACCTTCGACGTCTACAAGATGGTCGCACCTCGTGCTTGGCAACGCTGAACTGCACCTGTAATGTTTCGCTTCTTCAGATTAGAGCTTCTCGTAGTACTGAATGTCTGCTTCTGAAATTACTTTATCTTCTAACCACGCCTATGCAATCGTGATGGACTTGTTCGCGGATGCAATCTTGATTATGCCGGAATCGAAATGTAACAATATATATTGAATTTTTATTTATTAATACGTAGCGTTTCCTCCGCAACAAATTTAGTATTTTTATAAAGAAATAAAAACTTCTTCCATTCAGTACAGGGCTATTACAAATGATTGAAGCGATTTCATAAATTCACTGTAGCTCCATTCATTGACATATGGTCACGACACACTACAGATACGTACAAAAACTCATAAAGTTTTGTTCGGTTCAAGCCGCACTTCAGGTTTCTGCCGCCAGAGCGCTAGACAGCGCAGTGAGACAAAATGGCGACAGGAGCCGAGAAAGCGTATGTCGTGCTTGAAATGCACTCACATCAGTCAGTCATAACAGTGCAACGGCACTTCAGGACGAAGTTCAACAAAGATCCACCAACTGCTAACTCCATTCAGCGATGGTATGCGCAGTTTAAAGCTTCTGGATGCCTCTGTAAGGGGAAATCAACGAGTCGGTCTGCAGTGAGCGAAGAAACGGTTGAACGCGTGCGGGCAAGTTTCACGCGTAGCCCGCGGAAGTCTGCGAATAAAGCAAGCAGGGAGCTAAACGTACAACAGCCGACGGTTTGGAAAATCTTACGGAAAAGGCTAAAGCAGAAGCCTTACCGTTTACAATTGCTACAAGCCCTGACACCCGATCACAAAGTCAATCGCTTTGAATTTTCGGCGCGGTAGCAACAGCTAATGGAAGAGGATGCGTTCAGTGCGAAACTTGTTTTCAGTGATGAAGCAACATTTTTTCTTAATGGTGAAGTGAACAGACACAATGTGCGAATCTGGGCGGTAGAGAATCCTCACGCATTCTTGCAATAAAATCGCAATTCACCAAAAGTTAACCTGTTTTGTGCAATCTCACGGTTTAAAATTTACGGCCCCTTTTTCTTCTGTGAAAAAAAAAAAGTTACAGGACACGTTTATCTGGACATGCTGGAAAATTGGCTCATGCCACAACTGGAGACCGACAGCGCCGACTTCATCTTTCAACAGGATGGTGCTCCACCGCACTTCCATCATGATGTTCGGCATTTCTTAAACAGGAGATTGGAAAACCGATGAATCGGTCGTGTTGGAGATCATGATCAGCAATTCATGTCATGGCCTCCACTCTCTCCCGACTTAACCCCATGCGATTTCTTTCTGTGGGGTTATGTGGAAGATTCAGTGTTTACACCTCCTCTACCAAGAAACGTGCCAGAACTGCGAGCTCGCATCAATGATGCTTTCGAACTCATTGATGGGAACATGCTGCGCCGAGTGTGGGAGGAACTTGATTATCGGCTTGATGTCTGCCGAATCACTAAAGGGGCACATATCGAACATTTGTGAATGCCTAAAAAAACTTTTTGAGTTTTTGTATGTGTGTGCAAAGCATTGTGAAAATATCTCAAATAATAAAGTTATTGTAGAGCTGTGAAATCGCTTCAATCATTTGTACGAGGGCTATTCGGAAAGTAAGGTCCGATCGGTCACGAAATGGAAACGACTATGAAAATCCGATAAAGCTTTGCACAGATGTGTTGGGTAGTGTCTCTAGTATAACCCCAGTTAGCATCACGTCGCTCTTCTCATTTCTGAGCTCGCAGTGAGTGCGTAAAGATGTCTAGAAAATAGTGTCTGCCGCCAAGTACGAGGGCCTGGTGAGAAATTTCTCCTGAAGCTATGCAGCTAACATTACATAAATGTCGTGCTGTTTCTTCTTCAAGACAATTCTCAGCCGCATTCTGCAGGGGCAATGAAGATGCTCCTGCATCGTTTTCAAATGGAAATGTGAGATTACCCACAATACAGCCCGTAATTGTCTCCCTCTGAGTTTCAGCTCTGGTCACATGAACCGCTGGTTATGAAGACAACATTTCGGCACAAGACAACGAGCCGTAGGCCAGCGTAGAGAATTGGCGGACAGCACTGGCGGCTGCCTTCTATAGCGAGGGTATTGGAAAGTTGGTACAACGCTACGATACACGTCTAAGTCGGGTCGGCGACTATGGAGATAAGTAGCTGCAAGGTGTATCTAACTGTTGCAAATAAAACATTTTTGATTTTTACCGTGGTTTCCATTTCGCGACCTATCGGACCTTACTTTCCGAATAGCCCTCGTAATAACCCTGTACTTTACAATCTATGTAACAGCATACACGTTCTGACATTAATAACACCTCATAAATCTTCTTCTCTTTCTTTCTGACGTGACACCGTATTGTCACGCTGCCGGCATGTATTCGGTGATGTGTTGTGATAGTCCAACCTTGGACGACCACACACACACACACACACACACACACACACACACACACACACACACACACACACACACAGAGCCCATGCAGCTACCTAGTCTCGTGGTGATAATGCGATCACCGCAGCACCTTGAAGAGATCCGACACTCGTGATATCCACAGGCAGATAAAAAACCCCCGCATTTTCATATTCTTAATTACTAAATCGTTGTATGTTTAACACTCGCAACCATAATACGTCGGCTAGGCAAGCATACGGCTACGCAGCGCTCTACCGGATATGTAACACCACACATCGCACGATGACAAAAAAAGAAGAACTGGATCACCAAGAAGACAATCCAAAAGTAAAGCATAACAAGCAAAACGCAACATGAATTGGGAGAAAGACTCCAAATCTTAAACTAGATAGATAAACAGGGATGAAGAAAATTGTCAACAAAGATCCGATGTCGCTACCGACATCAGTCCATCATTGCACCTGAAGACAATTCGCCTTGCTACTGATATACACGGGCGAGCAAAACATAATGAGCACTGCCCAGCGCGACGTTGGATGCCGCCTTGTAGTCGTCTCCATAAACGCCGTCATTGAGGTGAACGTCGGCTCGAAACGTGCAGCGCGCCAAGGACGCAAACAATTGGGAGCAGTATTATGCTATGGGAGACATTGTCCTGCCCTTGCATCGGATCTGTGGCAGTAATCGAAGACACCGTGACGACTGCGAACCACCTACATCCCCCCATCCTTGATGTCTTCCTCGACGACCACGTCATCTTTTGGCAGTATAATTTTCCGTGTCTCGGGACCAGAACAGTACTATAGTAGTTTGAGGAGCATTATAGTCAACTAACGTTGATGTCTCAGCGATCAAACTCGCATGACATAAATGTTATGGAACCGATGTGGGTCGCTATCTGGCACGACCATCGCTTAGGCAAAGCAGCCGCCCGTTGCTCATAGACATCTAATGCCACATACCTTCGCAAACTACCAACAAACTGTCGGATCCCTGATAGTTAGGGTCACTGATGTATTTCCTTCCAAAGACGGACAGACAAGCTATTATGCAGGTGGGCATCATGTTTTGGCTAATCAGTGTATTTGCCACGTGAATCCGATAGCTCTCCAAAGATCTTTTCATCCAGTCGAAAGATTTGTAATGAAGAAGAGTCTATTTCTACTCTATTATCATGTTTTCAAACATTATGGTACACTCATTGTCACTGGAATGGCAGTAGGGGAACTAGAAATTCATAACTTGTTTCGACCATTATCATTTACTTTATCTTGGCTTTCCTGGCTGACCTCTGCAAAATGCTAAGGTTGTCGTCTACACGAGGGCACTTTCATCTTTACCCCTTCCACTATATCCTTCAGCGGATTTGCATCGTCGGCATAGCAGTTCCCTAGGGCGATAGGGCACGTAATCTCGGAATCTCGGCATCACGTTGGGCAAGAATCTAATGCGGCAACATCGCTTCGAGGAAATCAGGAGAGAGGCACTCTGTACCATATGCTTAGGAATTACTCTCTGTGTTATATACATCCGTAAACAGTCATCTGTCTACTTGCGTGAAGCATCTCCTTGTGGAGTGATGGTGGCGATGGCTAGTATGATGTTCTCCATTGCTATGGTCGTGTCCACTAGACGTCGAATACGTTGAGATATGCAGATCAATGACCGCTGAACTAAATACCATAACTCAGTTTATTGATTGTGGACGGCTCCGAAAACCACACCTCTCTCTCTATGGGCAAAGCAAGCATCCCCGAGTCCTTGCAGAAATACCCCAGCTATCGTGGCTCAATATGCAGTCGTTGGTGTTTTGGCCTTGGGCAGCCGTTTTCGTCGAGGGGGTAATGGAACGACAAAGGGCTATGGGCAAAAATGGTTCAAATGGCTCTGAGCACTATGTGACTTAACATCTGAGGTCATCAGTCCCCTAGAACTTAGAACTACTTAAACCTAACTAACCTAAGGACATCACGCACATCCATGCCCGAGGCAGGATTCGAACCTGCGACCGTAGCGGTCACGCGGTTCCAGACTGAAGCACCTAGAACCGCACGGCCACACCGGCCGGCAAAGGGCGATGGGGGTCGTTGAAACAGAATAGAGACCTTGTGGAAGGGACTCTGAGGGCAAGTTCTGTGTTTCTGTGTTGAGGACTGCTCCTTCAGTGGCTAACAGACAAAAATGAACAAAAATTTCATTTCCCAACACTCATACAATAATACAAGGCGGATAGTCCTATATGTTATTAAAATGATATTTCATGTACTATCTAGTGTTGAGGACTGCTCCTTCAGTGGTTAACAGACAAAAATGAACAAAAATTTCATTTCCCAACACTCATACAATAATACAAGGCGGATAGTCCTATATGTTATTAAAATGATATTTCATGTACTATCTAGTTTATAGATGAAACCAGAACATCTCATAGACGACGGTCGTTCAATAAGTAATGTCCTACATTTAAAAAAAAGCCATCAATATGCATATTGGTGCTTAACATTTTATGTTTGTTCCGTTCGCTGGTGACGTTTCGAACCGTTCTGGCAGATGGCAGAACCGTAGTACTGCTTCAAAATGGCGTCTACATATGGCTCAAGTTACAAGCAGCGTGCTGTTATTGAATTCTTGGGTAGAGAAAAAGAACCGATGGTGAACATCCATACACGTTTGTGTACAGTGAATGGTGATGCTGCATTTGATAGGATTACAGTTGGGCGATGGGTAAAGAAAGTTATAGGCTCAGAAAGTCCAGTAACAGAGCTCCATAATCAGCCACTCTAGGGACGTCCTGTCATAGCCACTTTTCCAGACATGCTGAACAGTGCGGATGCCATTATTCGTGCCGATTGGCACAATTGACTCTACAGTTGTCGGTCAGAATTGGAAGTGCGTCTGCAATGATCGACACTCTCTTATATTCAAAGAGGTGCTCACGATGGGTTCCACCAGTGCTCACAGCGAATCACAAGATTCAAAGGAAGGCCATTTCATCTGAGTTGTAGCCCTTCCACAACGTTAGCTTACGTCCGTAGAACGTGATGGAGACTATGTAGAAAAATAGGACAAGTACAAGACGTTGAAGTATATTTTCACAAAATTCTGACTCTTAAAAATAAATATGTTCTTAGAAAAACAAGTGAGGCATTACTTATTGAACGATCCTCGTATATCCGATGGTGAGCGAAAAGATTGTAGTCACTGCCCACCAAATGCTTGAATGCCTTCTGGTGGGGAAGCGGTAAGGAAATTGTGTGAGCAGAGCAAAGAGGAATTTGGATCATTCTAGCGACGATAGGGGCGTAATTTCAGAAAGTCACTGACATAATCGGCTCTGACAAAGGCTAGATTGTTATGGCTTGTCGCCTGGTAATGTGCATCTTGAAAACAGCAACGCTAACAGGCTGTTCTCGTGCTGTTGTCGTGAGTGGTCGAGGGATGGTTGAACCACAACGAGACGACAAGGCGTTGGACGTACACACACACATCATCACTGAAGATTGAGGTCGGAGGCTTGACTGCTCTGTAAAGCGGGATGGACGGCAGTGAGTGGTAGGTCTGGAGACAGGACAGAATGTTGACCAAGGCTGTATCGGAGCACCCTGTTCAGCTCATCTTGTTGAACATCGAGCTCTGCAGCTGATTATCCGCAACTGTTCCCATGTTCACCACACGACATTGCCAGTTGCAATCGCAGTCAGCATGGACCATCGAGACAGGACGGTGGATCAATGGAACAGTGTCGCCTCGTCGAATGAATTTCATTTCTTGTTATACCAGGTGAATGGTCATGTCGAAATACGCCGTCATCCAGGTGTATAGTATCTCGAGACATGCACCGCACCAGGGACCCAGGACTGTGGGCGCAGTATTACGCAATGGGAGTTATTCACTCACATTTCTATCAGGCCTGTGGTTGTAATCTGAGGCAGCACAAAAGCTGTGGATTACGTGATCGTTATCGCTGACCCGTCTGCATCACGTTAAGTTTTATGTCTCTCGCGATGACGATGGTACTTTCCGTCGAGATAACTGTCCGTGTCACAAGCAAGAACCGAGCTACAGCGGTTGGTGTAGAGTAATAGTGAAAGCACGTTGGTACCTTCACGACCAAATTCGCCCGACCTGAAACTGGGTGTGTCGTACCTATTACGCGGTCGGTCTTAATGCTCTGGTTTTTTATTGTAAGAGCAACTATGATTACTGCTTGCGATTTTGTGTTTATGCAAGTTACACTACTGGCCATTAAAATTGCTACACCGAGAAAAAAGGCAGATGATAAACGGATCTTCAATGGACATATACATTATATTTCAACTGACATGTGATCACCTTTTCACGCAATTTGGGTGCATAGATACTGAGAAATCAGTACCCAGAACAACCAACTCTGGCCGTAATAACGGCCTTGATTCGCCTGGGCTTGAGTCAAACAGAGCTTGCATGACGAGCCAGTTGCTCGGCCACCATTTACCGGACGTTTTCAGTTGGGGAGAGATCTGGAGAATGTGCTTCCCAGGGCAGCATTCGAACATTTTCTGTATCCAGAAAGGCCCGTTCAGGACCTGCAACATGCGGTCGTGCATTATCCTGCTGAACTGTAGGGTTTCGCAGCGATCGAATTAAGGGTAGAGTCACGGGTCGTAACACATCTGAAATGTAACGTCCAGTGTTCAAAGTCCCGTCAATGCGAACAAGAGGTGACCGAGACGTGTAACCAATGGCACCCCATACCATCACGCCGGGTGATACGCCAGTATGGCGATGACGAAAACACGCTTCCAATGTGCGTTCACCGCGATGCCGCCAAACACGGATGCGACCATCATGATGCTATAAACAGAACCTCGATTCATCAGAAAAAATGACGTTTTGCCACTCGTGCACCAAGGTTCGTCGTTGAGTACACCATCGCAGGCGCTCCTGTCTGTGATGCAGCATCAAGGGTAACCGCAGCCATAATCTCCGAACTGATAGTCCATGCTGCTGCAAACGTCGTCGAACTGTTCGTGCAGATGGTTGTTGTCTGCAAACGTCCCCATCTGTTGACTCAGGGATCGAGACGTGCTGCACGATCCGTGACAGCTATGCGGATAAGATGGCTGTCATCTCGACTGCTAGTGATATGAGGCCGTTGGGATCCAGCACGGCGTTCCGTATTACCCTCCTGAGCCCACCGATTCCATATTCTGCTTACAGTCATTGGATCTCGACCAACGCGAGCAGCATGTCCCGATATGATAAACCGCAATCGCGATAGGCTGCAATCCGACCTTTATCAAAGTCGGAAACGTGATGGTACGCATTTCTCCTCCTTAAACGAGGCATCACAACAACGTTTCACCAGGCAACGCTGGTCAACTGCTGTTTGTGAATGACAAAATGGTTCAAATGGCTCTGAGCACTATGGGACTCAACTGCTGTGGTCATAAGTCCCCTAGAACTTAGAACTACTTAAACCTAACTAACCTAAGGACATCACACACATCCATGCCCGAGGCAGGATTCGAACCTGCGACCGTAGCGGTCGTGCGGTTCCAGACTGTAGCGCCTTTAACCGCTCGGCCACTCCGGCCGGCTGTGAATGACAAATCGGTTGGAAGCTTTCCTCATATCAGCACGTTGTATGTGTCGCCACCGGCGCCAACCTTGTGTGAATGCTCTGAAAAACTAATCATTTGCATATCACAGCATCTTCTTCCTGTCGGTTAAATATCGCGTCAGTAGGTCGTCATCTTCGTGGTGTAGCAGTTTTAATAGCCAGTAGTGCTACGTTTATAGGACAGAAATTTACCAAGCGAGTCGGTTACTAGTGGCACAGTAATTGGCAGTGCACTTACTGTGCGTCGTGTTGACAGGTACGTGAATCCCGCCTCGATGGTGTCGCGGTGCGGCAGCACGCCGGGCACGTCTGCAGCGAACGGACGGGGCGCCGGGGGCGGACCTGGAGGAGCTGCTGGGGGCGGTGCTGGCGGCGGAGGCGGGCTGCAGTACGCGGCGTCGACGCGCGCCCGCAAGGGCAAGGACGACCGGCGTATGCGGCGCACCAACGCCCTGCTCTACTCCATCGCGCTCATCTTCTGCGTCAGCTGGCTGCCGCTCAACATCTTCAACCTCGTCGTGAGTACCACTCTCACCCCCCAGCGTCTAGACTCATCTCCCGGGTTTTCCCAGCGTCACTGATTAGGTGTGTGTGCTTCCAGGTCTTGAGACGAGTTGTCCATTTCATTCTTCTGTACGATATTTTGATAACCAACCCAGTAGTCTTCTTCGGATGCAGTGATACGCATTATAATGCGTAATATGTACACTGGACGGCGTAGCGGAAGACTGGAGTCGAACTCGACTGCAAGTAGCAGCAAGAGAGTAACAAACCCTCACAAAGAAGAGTGTGTCGGTAGTGAAATATCGTACAGAAAAATATTGTACAAAAAATGAACCACTCTGCTCAGTACTCGAAAGGATACTATTGTTGTTGTTGCGGTCTTCAGTCCAGAAACTGATCTGATGCAGCTCTCCATGCTACTATCTCCCATTACCTACTGCAACCTACATCCTTCTGAATCTGCTTAGTGTATTCATCTCTTGGTCTCCCTCTACGATTTTTACCCTCCACGCTGCCCTCCAGTACTAAATTTGTGATCCCTTGATGTATCAGAATATGTCCTACCAAGCGATCCCTTCTTCTAGTCGAGTTGTGCTCTAAATTTCTCTTCTCCCTAATTCTATTCAATACCTCCTCATTACTTATGTGATCTACCCATCTAATCATCGCATTCTTCTATTATCTTCTTGTCTAAACTACTTATCGTCCACGTTTCACTTCCATACATGGCCACACTCCATACAAATTCTTTCAGAAACGACTTCCTGACACTTAAATGCATACTCGATGTTAATAAATTACTATTCTTCTGAATCGCTTTCCTTTCCATTGACAGTCTACCTTTTATATCCTCTCTACTTCGATCATCATCAGTTATTCTGCTCCCCAAACAGCAAAACTCACTTACTACATTATCATCTCATCTCCTAAACTAATACCCTCAGTATCACCCGATTTATTTCGAAGGACACTATTAAAGGTTGCCTTTTCGAGGTCAAGCTTGTACTCGACTGTTACCATCCACCCTCCTATACTTTAGGTCCAATAATGTTTATGTCTAGGATACTATTAACATAGATATTATTGGACCTAAAATATAGGAAGGTGGACAGTAACAAGTCGTTTAATTACAGTCGAGTACAAACTTGAACTCTAAGAGGCAACCTTTATTTCTTAATATGTCTCCTATTCTCCTGTCTCCTCTTCCAGAATAGTTCACAAACACATTGACGGGAAGCTTTATACTATGAAGAAGCAGGCCGACATTTATATATACATACAGGGTGAGTCACCTAACGTTACCGCTGGATATATTTCGTAAACCACATCAAATACTGACGAATCGATTCCACAGGCCGAACGTGAGGAGAGGGGCTAGTGTAATTGGTTAATACAAACCATAAAAAAATGCACGGAAGTATGTTTTATAACACAAACCTACGTTTTTTTTAAATGGAACCCCGTTAGTTTTGTTAGCACATCTGAACATATAAACAAATACGTAATCAGTGCCGTTTGTTGCATTGTAAAATGTTAATTACATCCGGAGACATTGTAACCTAAAGTTGACGCTTGAGTACCACTCCTCCGCTGTTCGATCGTGTGTATCGGAGAGCACCGAATTACGTAAGGATCCCAAGGGAACGGTGATGGACCTTAGGTACAGAAGAGACTAGAACAGCACATTACGTCCACATGCTAACACCTTTTTATTGGTCTTTTTCACTGACGCACATGTACATTACCATGAGGGGTGAGGTAGACGTTCGACGGGCGTTTCACAGGACGTGGAGGACGCATAAATTGGCCAGCCCATTCTCCTGATCTTACACCTCTGGACTCCTTTCTGTGGGGTACGTTAAAGGAGAATGTGTACCGTGATGTTCCTACAACCCCAGAGGCTATGAAACAACGTATTGTGGCAGCCTGCGGCGACATTACACCAGATGTACTGCGGCGTGTACGACATTCATTACGCCAGAGATTGCAATTGTGCGCAGCAAATGATGGCCACCACATTGAACATCTATTAGCCTGACATGTCGGGACACACTCTATTCCACTCCGTAATTGAAAACGGAAACCACGTGTGTACGTGTACCTCACCCCTCATGGTAATGTACATGTGGGTCAGTGAAAAATATCAATAAAAAGGCGTTAGCATGTGGACGTAATGTGCTGTTCCAGTCTCTTTTGTACCTAAGGTCCATCACCGTTCCCTTTGGATCCCTACGTAATTCGGTGCTCTCCGATACACACGATCGAACAGCGGATGAGTGGTACTCAAGCGTCAACTTTAGGTTACAGTATCTCCGGATGTAATTAACATTTTGCAATGCAACAAACGTCACTGATTACGTATTTGTTTATATTTTCAGATGTGCTGACAAAACTAACGGGATTCAATTTAAAAAAACGTAGGTTTGTGTTAAAAAACATACTTCCGAGCATTTTTTATGGTTTGTATTAACAAATTACACTAGCCCCTCTCCTCACGTTCTGTCTGTGGAATAGATTCGTCAGTATTTGATGTGGTTTACGAAATATATCCAGCGGTAACATTAGGTGACTCACCCTATATATACACTCCTGGAAATGGAAAAAAGAACACATTGACACCGGTGTGTCAGACCCACCATACTTGCTCCGGACACTGCGAGAGGGCTGTACAAGCAATGATCACACGCACGGCACAGCGGACACACCAGGAACCGCGGTGTTGGCCGTCGAATGGCGCTAGCTGCGCAGCATTTGTGCACCGCCGCCGTCAGTGTCAGCCAGTTTGCCGTGGCATACGGAGCTCCATCGCAGTCTTTAACACTGGTAGCATGCCGCGACAGCGTGGACGTGAACCGTATGTGCAGTTGACGGACTTTGAGCGAGGGCGTATAGTGGGCATGCGGGAGGCCGGGTGGACGTACCGCCGAATTGCTCAACACGTGGGGCGTGAGGTCTCCACAGTACATCGATGTTGTCGCCAGTGGTCGGCGGAAGGTGCACGTGCCCGTCGACCTGGGACCGGACCGCAGCGACGCACGGATGCACGCCAAGACCGTAGGATCCTACGCAGTGCCGTAGGGGACCGCACCGCCACTTCCCAGCAAATTAGGGACACTGTTGCTCCTGGGGTATCGGCGAGGACCATTCGCAACCGTCTCCATGAAGCTGGGCTACGGTCCCGCACACCGTTAGGCCGTCTTCCGCTCACGCCCCAACATCGTGCAGCCCGCCTCCTGTTCCAACAGGACAATGCACGTCCGCATGTAATCCGTGCCACCCAACGTGCTCTAGAAGGTGTAAGTCAACTACCCTGGCCAGCAAGATCTCCGGATCTGTCCCCCATTGAGCATGTTTGGGACTGGATGAAGTGTCGTCTCACGCGGTCTGCACGTCCAGCACGAACGCTGGTCCAACTGAGGCGCCAGGTGGAAATGGCATGGCAAGCCGTTCCACAGGACTACATCCAGCATCTCTACGATCGTCTCCATGGGAGAATAGCAGCCTGCATTGCTGCGAAAGGTGGATATACACTGTACTAGTGCCGACATTGTGCATGCTCTGTTGCCTGTGTCTATGTGCCTGTGGTTCTGTCAGTGTGATCATGTGATGTATCTGACCCCAGGAATGTGTCAATAAAGTTTCCCCTTCCTGGGACAATGAATTCACGGTGTTCTTATTTCAATTTCCAGGAGTGTATAAAGCTAGCTGCAGTACCCGGCCCAGGAAACTGATGTGAGATTTGAGAATGTATGGTAGCCCGAATAAAATGGTAAACTTTAAAGTAGAAAAGTTAAATAAATTATTGAGAACATATTCTAACCATTTACAATACTTGATGGGAGTATAACAGTGAAAATTTTTTTAAATGAAAACATATCTTAACTATTTACAATAATTATTTAGAAACAACAGTTATCGGGGTATATATGTACAAATTTTTCGAATTTCCTGTTCGAGAGAAATCTACGTATATTTGAGTGTGAGAGAAGCAGTAATCTTTGCGTTTGATGTCACAATATTTTAAAGTTTGTCATTGCACTGTGTTAATTGTAAAACTGTAGGCAAATTTGATTTGAAATTACAATCTTGGGAAATGGAATGGCAGTTCAATAGAGATCAGTGGTATTCTGGGATGAATAGTGCTGTTCTTTATATTATTCCAGTCATAAGTTAAGCTTCGATGATATTAGATAGCTGCTTGACGATCGTCCTTGTTCCATTCCACAGTTTTGGTGAGTTCATATTTCTGGATAGTATCATTGGAGATAAAATTTTGATTCGAAGGCAGCGTAACGGCATTCCTTGTACTTCCAAACAGTTTAGAAATTCTGTAAGGAATTTCACACTTTCCTCGACGTTTACCATCGTGTCGATCGATTTATATATTCTGTCATCATAGGGAATTTTTTTCCACTATTAAGGTTGATGTCGTCTAGAATATTGTTTTTAGTTGCCAAAATTACCCTTTCAAATAGCCAGTTCGGAGTAGTATACTTTTGAACATGGTTTGTATAATATTGGTCAGTGAGTTCGTTTTCAGTAGCGGCTATGTTGCTGAAATCACTGTAGAGTTTAATGAGGCCGGTCGTCTAGTCAGTAGGATATGTATTTTCGCCTGTTTGTAAAAATTGTTGAGCAAAATGTGTTGTTATTTCGCCTTTCGATAGTTCACCTTACATATTTTTTGTTAGGCGCAGTTTTTGTATGTGTGGCCAGAGAAGTGACGTTTTTAAGCATGTATTTATCTTGTCTGTTGGTGATGACTTGGAAATAACTGGAAGTGTGTGTCGAAAATCTCCTGACAGTATGAGTAGAGCTCCCTACATCATCTCAGAGTCTCCTCCCAAGTATTGTAATGTTCTGTCCATGTCTTCGAGGGATTTTTTATGTGCCATTGTGCATTGATCGTAGACGATACTTTTAGTTTGTTTTACCGGTTCACTCCGTCCAGATGGTCTTCAGATTTTACATATCATGAATAGTTCCTCGGCTAGATTGAACGGTAGTTGTAAGGCGGAATGAGCAGTTCATCCTCCTTCCATAGGTCTGGCTGCAATGCCGGATGACGCCAGTGCACGAGTGATGTGTTGTTTAGCATGTATTTCCCCCTGTAGCAGATATCTTAGAAACACTTTAGCGGCGCGCTTGTTGCGTCCAAGTAAATAATTCCGCCAGTGATGATGTCGATCCGGCCCGTGATAGCGTTGTAAATTTCCTTTTGATTGTCATTGAGGATTGGTTTGTTGTGAGCAATGTACTGAAATTGTTCGTTGATGTTGTAGCTTTCTGTCTTTCTAACTTCGAATTTTAGCATACTGATAGCATCTTTTGTGATGTTTGCTTCCCAAGTTGTACTAAGGTATGCTTCGTCTAGGTAGATAATTTTTCATGAACACGTAGTCGCTGAATTCGATGGTCAGTTCAGGATGAGTTTGTCGAATTTGGTACAGTATGTCATCACTCATACTCTCTTTGAAGGAATTCCGTATCTCTTTTGGATTCTATGGCTTACATGTTAGAATTATGGCGAACAAGTCTCTCATTTGTTCAGCTGAGACTGTGAGTGAGGGTTCGTGTAGTGTCAGTTCCTAGTGGTTGTCATTTTCCAGTAGTCATAAACGCTGGCAAGCTTCTCTGTACGTCTGGAATAGGTATGTCAACGGTCTTGAGGTCTGTGAAACTTGATGCACCCGTATTTCGTGTAGCACATCCAGAATAGAAACATTCGGCGTTGTTCTGATGTACGATGTATAGTATCCCTATTCTTCCAGTTTTCATGACACGTAGATGAACTTCTAATGGAATTTATTGTTTTCGTCGTTGAAAGATTTTTCTTGTTGTGTTCCACATATAACAGTTAGGGACGTCTACGTGTAGTAATATTTTCGCGACTGGATCCGTTTGGCACAATTGGTAAAAAGCTATTAATGTTCTGTTGGTTCGCTTGCAGCTTTTCTTGTCGTGTCGTTTGTGAAGTAAACTCTCTGTCCATTCTCCAACTGTACTGTTAGATGTTGCACAGTTGGTTCTCGTTCGTGTATGGGAAAACCGAAATTCCGCCACGCTGCTTCGTTACTCTTGATGTGTCTCCCTATTTGGTACATGAGGATGTCATCGTTCCTATTTCTTTGTGCGCTCTCTTTGGCTATTTGAAATACTATGTCACAGCCTTTGTCCACACACTTACAGACGTATGTGATGGATTTCAATATTCTACGTTTATGTGTGCTTGGAACATTTTGGAAAGTAGTGTGTTATGTGATACTACCCGTTCATTATCTATTTCCATTTCTTCGCTGTCGGGTGCTCGTATTTTTGCTTTGGGGCCACCGTTTTTGGGCGATCGTCTTCTGTATTTGGGATAGTCACCACCTCCGATTTGTTAGTCGTTCAAGTGCAGTTTGGGTTTCTTTTTGTACATTTTCCATCACTCATACAGCCCGAATTGGTGTTTAATGGCCCGCATGGTCTTTATTCATGTTTTTCGCTAGTATGTCGTACAGTTACGGACCTGGTTGACGACTGGGAAATTCAGATTGGATGATTTTTGTCTATATCCTTCGGATGAATTCTGTGGTATAGCCATATGAGATTGTGTGTGTGAGGCAGTCCTCGTTTTTGTCGTTCGATTGTGTACATCCAGCGTCTAACGGTACCAAATATGTGTTTGTGATTACTACAAAAATCTAATTTCTTTTTGTCTGAGAACTCGGGCTATTATGTCGTTTCGATGCAGGTGGGTTTGTCCGTATCTGGTTGTTCTTTGACGTCTGGCCACGACCAGTTTCATGTGAATGTTATGAACTTAGGTCGTCCATATTTGTTTATGTAGGTCTTGGCATCTTGAGTGTATTCGTGCATGCGTCTCGGACTTCCTACTATTATGAGGGTAAGATTACTAATGTACATAGGTCGTCAATATTTCAATTATGGAAGGTGGATGTATACTTCCGTGCTAGTTTCTTCTGAATCAGTCTTACGTAAAACAACCGTTTCGCTTCTGTTTTTGCATACGTATCTACCAGGAACGGCGGCAATAAGCGGCGAGTGCTGAGAAAGTGATTGTATGTTTCGCGATAACCATAGATCTCCTTGGAAGTGACATTTTTGTTTTTTCGCTATGCCTGTTTCCGGTTGGATTTGTTTCACCTTACAATGGTAGCCGTCTTCTACGTGCAGGAATGTTAATGGATATATCACATGAAAGGCGTGTCTCTGAAATGCGTTGTAGTCCTCCTCTTCTTCGTTGTACAATAGTGTGACGGTTTTACCAGCACTCTGTGCCTAGTATTATGTGAACTTCACTAACTTTTATGAATGCGTCAAACTCTAGCACATCGTTTCAAATATTTCGGCAGCTGACTAGTTGGATTTTAATACTCTCAGCTGTTAGGATAATTTATTAAGGAGTTACACTGATACTTCCAGCTCTGCGACAACAATCGTTACCTGGACTGGGTGGCAGTCAACTAATCTAAAAACTGCTGTGTGTACCCCACGCACAGGAAGCTATCTGCGTATCGGCCTCTGGGGTGCAGTGCACTCCTGACCCATTTATTTCCCTACGGCGCAAGTAGTACGCCACAACCTTTTGGTGTCTGGCTCTTGGTACGCTGCACGTTTCGCAACAGTTGAATTAGGGGCGTAGGTGTAAAACGTTTTCCCCTGGTCCCTGTCCCCCTGAGCAGTGGGCGTGGCCCTATCAACGACTTCTGGTCCGCTCCGATACGTACACCACACTATGGTTCTTGTTGTTGGACAGAATCGTTGTGAGTTATGGGAACGTTGTCGTCGATCTGATAGCGACAAGTAGAGTAAGACTCATCCCGAAGCACTACATAACGCCAACCGAGGATCAACTTGTCTGGGTTCCAATATGACAGACTATTGCCTACAGCGTACTGTTGGCGACAAACGAAGCATGGCAACTCGAGATCTGATTCTTGCTATGAGTAGTCTGTTCCTGACTATACGTTGTGCCACTATGTCCGGATTTCAGTTGTTATCATACATCTTTTTGTCGAAGCCAGTCAACAATCATACAACCTTCTCGTGATGTAAGCCTTTACGAAACTATGTGGCAACTCTTTTCGCCACACCGTTGCCCTGAATCCATGTCGCCAACACACGTCTTAGTACTACATTACACTTAGACCGGACTAAAGCCAACGCTCTGCGTAATTATGTCGGTATCGCACTCTCATATCTCTCATGGCGATGTCTGAACCTCCTTAAGACGGAGATGAGTAAGACGTGTACCTCCCGAGGATATGCTGTGTTGCGATTTGAACCTGAACAGTTCCATTGTCGTCACACACAACCTATAAACCTGTAGCCGTTACGTAATTACAGGGTTCTTCATGTAGATACGAATGACTTTTTTATTGTACTGCAGCATTTCTCGGTGAAATTGATTGATACCATTTTCTTGCGTTAGTACCCAACTTGGTGTCGTGTTATCCCAACGCTTAGATAGGTTTCTTCCCGTCGTCTTAAGGTGAAATATTAGGGTCATGTCGAGTTCATTCATTTGCAGCTATTCGACCAGACATCCTCTGCCAAGGGGACAATCTATTGGCCATTATTGTGTCACCGGAAGAGGATTTCTGTCCTATATTAAAGGGCATTATGGTGGAGGGTCCGGGAATGCTGCCTCTCAATTCTCCAGCTGTCTCCGCCGCTTTCACATCAGAACATTCCCGACGTATTTTTGCTCTCACCACATCGCATGAACAGCTCTGCTGGAAGCAGCGGGCGTAATTTTCAGGTAGCACCATGAATCAACACGTGGATCTCCTTGCAGACGGGGACCGCGAAATCTCTTCCAGGGGCACATATTGGTCCAAACGATGGGCCCTCCTCAGAGTAGTCTGCAATCCAGGAAGCATAAAGGAGTGAACTGGACATGACCCTGACGTTTTTGCATGAAGACGACGGGAAGAAACTGGTCCAAACGTTGCGACAACACGATGGCACAGTGTGACTTCTTTTCTCTTTTGAAAATGAACTTACGTAACTGCGAAATCTTATTTAACATGTTTCGCTTGGAAATTTTGGAGTACAAGTTTTGCAGCATTTGGTCACTGTTTGCATGGCATAACACTTTACATCTCAGACAGTGTAAATTAACCTCCAGGTTTCACCTGTGGTTCTTGAAAATGAATGCGGGGTTGGGTTGAGGGGGGTTGTGTTGTTCGGAGGAGGAGACCAGACAGCGAGGTCATCGGTCTCATCGGATTAGGGAAGGATGGGGAAAGAAGTCGGCCGTGCCCTTTGAAAAGAACCATCCCGGCATTTGCCTGGACCGGGAAACCTAAATCAGGATGGTAGGACGCGGGATTGAACCGTCGTGCTCCCGAATGCGAGTCCATTGTGCTAGCCACTGCGCCACCTCGCTCTGTTAATGCGAGCAATATGCATGCGACGGTAACCCACTCGGTTGCGCCTTCCCTTTTTCCGTCCCATCGTCCGTATGCACTCTACCCGGCTGGCGTGTTTCGCAGGTGGACGTGTGGAACCCGTTCAGCGGGTCGCAGGCGATGCTGGTGACGTACGCCGTGTGCCACATGATGGGCATGTCTTCGGCGTGCTCCAACCCGCTGCTGTACGGCTGGCTCAACGACAACTTCCGCAAGGAGTTCCTGGAGATCGCGGCGGCGCTGTGCCCGTGCGCGCCCGCCGCCCAGGCCGCTGTGCGCGAGCGCGTCGGCTCCCTGCGCTCCAGCCTCGCCGGCCGGGGGCGGCGCGGGGGCGGCAGCGTCGCCGGGGGCGGTGGGGGCGGCGGCGAGGACGCGGCCGAGCGGCGCGCCTCCAGGCGGGGCGTCAGGCAGCTGCGGCCGGAAGACAGTGAGTACACCAGCGGCGGGGCGAGTCTGGCATGGCTGGCTGCGCTTTCTGTTCTAGCAGGCGTAGCGTTCGGGTTTGAAGACAAAGAGGTGAGGTGACCGTCGACCAGTGGCTCCAAACCTTTCTCTGGTCATCACCCACGAGTGCAATCCGACAGTACCTAGCAACCCTTCACCATTCCGCCACCGTCATCAGTATTAGAGGCAAAATAAAGTTTAAAATGAACAAAATTTTATTTGAATTTTTATATATTTAAAATAATGAAGGGGTAAACGATATTTAGTTTCCGTAAGTTTTTTGCTAAAAAACGGACCTATGAGTCCATGAGACAATTGTCACTGCTTATTTTTAACTTTTTTCTAGAATAACGAAGCAATTGTCAGTGCATCACAAGTGCTACCTAAAATTCCTTTCCCGAAACCAAAATTATCTGTCCACAGGGAGGATAAAAAATATGTTTCGTTTGCATCACTCCTCCTATCGACGCTTGCTTCATGCACAACCAGCAACCCTGCTTAAATTCAGCCAAATTAAAATATGAGCACTATACTTAAGGCTATCAATGGTTTGTATGTGTCTAGTTCCACTAATAATAATAACGCGGCCGGCCGAAGTGGCCGTGCGGTTAAAGGCGCTGCAGTCTGGAACCGCAAGACCGCTACGGTCGCAGGTTCGAATCCTGCCTCGGGCATGGATGTTTGTGATGTCCTTAGGTTAGTTAGGTTTAACTAGTTCTAAGTTCTAGGGGACTAATGACCTCAGCAGTTGAGTCCCATAGTGCTCAGAGCCATTTGAACCATTTGAATAATAACGCAGTGCAGGCGCTACAACAGTGTAGCAACCATTACATTCATTTACTGTTGTCAGGTGAATAATTCAGTAATTTCTTGTCTATCGTGGAACTATGTACAATTCGCAGGAGCCATTACCATAAGATATTTAAACATATGTAAAGAGTGTCTCTCAATTTCTCTGCCATAGAATCACTGTACAAACTATGTGTGTAGTGGGTGGACTATGTGAGGAAAATGCTTTCTTTCTTTTCTTCCATACATTCGTTCCACCACATTGTGATTCACTGAAAAAGAAATGTAATTATTGGTAACTTACAGAGTCAGTTGCAGTCTTGCAAAAGAGTGATAATATTAATAATATTTTAGAAATAATTTACTTCCATGATCGACATACAATTGACGCTCTCTGTATTTACCCTCGTAAAATTACAATTGACCTCTCAGGACTGAGTGTATGTGTGGGGAGCCACACGTCCTCTTAATCCTGAAACATTTTTGACTCTTGCGTAAAATTCAATACCGTCTCGCTCCATCTTGTACATGGTTGTTACTAAATCTGAAAGGAAATAAATAAAGCAGCTACAGTCACAGTATCTAAGTCCGTTACTTAAACCTTTGCCGTCGATGAACGAAGAGGCATCGGTGGTAGAGACCAAAAGCAAACAGTTTGTTTGGCGGCTCCACCACTAGCAGCAGTAACTACGCCTGGTTGGTCAGGCAGCTATTCGTCTAAAGTGAAGAGACACGCAGACATTGTAACATTCTTTAGCAGAGGAGAGCAAGAACACGGAGTGTCCCGACACCTCCCCGTTGACGTACACCTCAGCGAAAAATAAATTATTTGAAAGACGCTGGTTAAAGAACTGCTTTCATTTAATACAACTCAAAACGTCGGGTCTTAGTAGACAAAACTGACAGTTGCAATTCCAGAAGTGCAGCATATACTGAAGGATGCGGTCGATGGCACATGAACAATTTTGGTTTTCCACGTACCGTAGTTTATGGTAGAACAGGTGTCCAAACGAGACGTTTCTAAATATATCACTTGTCGTCGAACGCTGCTGACGCTGTCAAAGTCCCACGACAGTACAGCTGGGCGACATGACGAGTACAGTTTCAATCATTAAACTTTCATTCGTGGTAGTCAGTGTCCCACTTGATTCTGGCTTTACAGCTTCCAGTAATTTGTTGCTGACGGTTTGTGCTGATACTTAGCCTGTAAATTCTGACAGTATTTCAGCTGTTCTGATGCCAAAATTCTCGTACCATAGACCTTCTCAACGGTCCTGTACCTTCTTTTATTGCTAAACTGCTGTCCTCACTATCTCTCGTCACCAGTGGTCCTCCAGACATATCAATAGAGCCAATAGTCTGCGTGTTCTGTCGGTGTAATCGGTATGCAAGCAACAGCATGCGCTACCAACATATTCCAAAACGCAGCACATGGAAACGATATTTTTCTGGGCTTATACCTTGGGTTCTGTTGCTAACAGGTAGGTAGCGCCAAGTATTGTGGATAGCCCATCGATTAGGGAGCAGTTGTATACGAAAAAGAAGGCCCATCTTACTCTATCCACGGGGTCAGAATTTGAAGATTTCACGTTGTCTCCACCTTAGGGAATGGGGGAAATCTGTTCGGTATTTCGAGTTGTATGGAGTCTCTGGTGCCCATTAAGGGGCTTGTGGAAGCATGATTTAGTTCATGGGCGTTTCCTGAGGAAAACCGAAACAAGCGTTTTTCACTATTTTTTGGCCGTCAGCAGCCGATATTTTACCAATCAATCACAGAAAATTGCTCAAATTTTAACGGTATATGATCTAGGCATTTATCTCGAATTGCCATTAGCCCGTTTTTGAAAATCTTTATCCGTTATCGAGAAACACTTCAAACACGTAATTTTTCGGTACCAAAAACAAGCCGCGGATTCCAAGACGGCTATCACAAACAAACGGCTACAATTGTAACGAGGTATTCATAGGATCCCGGTGACCAACAACCTTGAAAATTTTCTTGAAATACTTATCCGTTTCCGAGATGCAGAGATTCAAAGTTACCCCAGTTATACACGCAAAGAATGGTGTGAGGCGAAAAAATAGTTTATAAACTGTGCTAGCACGGAGAAATATGTTGTGAAGCGTCTCCGTCATCATCAGAAGGGGTCTGGGACCCCGTGTCATAGTGCTGAAGCACATGCAGAATTCTGTGTAGATAAAGGCTGTTTGAGATGTAAAATTATTTTTCCGTTATATTTATTACACTTAAGTAAACCGTTTAAAATTTTTCTGTCCGTTAAGGTTGTTAAAGTATGAGTAACATGCCCTGCAGGGAAAACAACCAGCGAACAACGATCCTATTATAACACGTAGCCGGCCGGAGTGACCGTGCGGTTCTAGGCACTGCAGTCCGGAACCGAGCGACCGCTACGGTCGCAGGTTCGAATCCTGCCTCGGACATGGATGTGTGTGATGTCCTTAGGTTAGTTAGGTTTAATTAGTTCTAAGTTCTAGGCGACTGATTACCTCAGAAGTTAAGTCGCATAGTGCTCAGAGCCATTTGAACCAAGGCATATAACACGTAGAAAAGCGAATATGTTCTTGTTTAAAATACTCTGACTGAAAAGTGGGGTACCAGCTGCTTCACTCTTCCTTAGCTCTTTAAAAAATTTTCCAAAAATTTTAGCCGGCCGCGGTGGTCTCGCGGTTCTAGGCGCGCAGTCCGGAACCGTGCGACTGCTACGGTCGCAGGTTCGAATCCTGCCTCGGGCATGGATGTGTGTGATGTCCTTAGGTTAGTTATGTTTAAGTAGTTCTAAGTTCTAGGGGACTGATGACCACACCAGTTGAGTCCCATAGTGCTCCGAGCCATTTGAACCATTTTTTTTAACCAAAAATTTTAGCGTGCGAACATATTCGTAATTTTTCACACTGAGAAAGATATAGACAGTGAAAGTGGGAAAGGAACGGGAAAGTAATTAATACTGGAAGATAGTATACAGTAGTTCTGGTGTAGAAAGACCGAAGGAGACAGTTGTAGTATGAGAGAGAGAGAGGGACACACTGACAGTGGAACGTAGTTGATAATGACAGAACAATGCTACGAACAGTGATAGAATAAGAGTGAAGAAGAGAGTATCAGCGAAAGAGCAATAAAAAGAAGGAGAAAGTGGAGGTGGGTGACAGCCAGTGAAAATGAGAAAGAGAGTCTATGACAATAACATCGAGAAAGGGAGAGATTGTTACAGTGAGAAGAGACAGCAGCAATGGGAATGAATGACTGACACAGTAGCAGTAAGAGAGCGTAAGAAGCAGACCATGACAGTGACAGGATACAATATCATTAGGACACAACGAAGGAGACTGTGGCTGTGGGACAGAAGACAGTGACAGAGCGATGCAAAAAGGTAACAACAATCAACTGGGCTGAGTGAGTGATTAAGAGTGGGTAACTGGGCGTGTACGAATTACGGTTATTTGAACTTGTATGAGTGAGAGCTCGATAAAAAGAGCGTGACTTCCTTCACGTGCCACAAATTTTGGAAAAATTTTTAAAGGTTTTGAGGAAGGTAGAGTGAGGCAGCTTGTACCCCACTTGTCAGTCACAGTCTTTTAAACACAAGCATGTTCGCTTTTTTGTGCTCCAAGAGGTGGACTCTTCAGCTGGTGCTCCTGTATCTCGCAAGACAAAGATCAGGCCTTTCTTGAAATCCTAAGGTATGGCGTTAAACTGTACTTACACATCCTCTAGGTATCGTGCGTTTCGTTCTGCCCTAAGTTTCTGTAACATTAGAGACACGCAGATAGCTGTCACATACTTACATCATTCTTCAATTGTAAGAATTGTTTTCTACTGTAGTAAATGAACACTAAATTAGCTCAGGTATGAGTGAAAATATTCTACAAGCATGTAAATGTTGGTGTATCAATTAAGTAGTATTTCGTCGACGTGTTCACAGTGCAACACTTTACATTTCCGTTAATTTACGATTTCAGCTAGTGTTTAGTTCTGCACCCCATGCTATAACTAGAGGTAATTATATAAGAAAGTTCTTGCAATTCTCTGTGTATGCAGCGTCCGCTAAAGGCCAGATGTCACGGTGTGTGGTGGTACGCATCGCTGGCGGAGCAGGATGAGGAAATCCCAGGCGGCTGATGTGCTGGTGAGATGAAGGCCATTGGATGTGGGAGTTTATGCTGCACTATGTGATGCACTCACACCTCACTCTGTTGCTTTCCTCTCTACCAACACCTGACACTCCCCTAACTCACAGCGCACTGGTTGCACTGCACACCGCACTCCGCGGCTTGTCAACACGCGTCACCCCAGTTGGTCTCTAGTTGCAACCTGTTATCACATTCTGCTAAGATGATGCTAGGAATACTGTTACATGTACCAATTTCTCCATTGTAACAGTATTATTCTCTTGGCTGCGTTGAAGTTGTTATACATTCTACTTCAAAAGGTATCCATCAAGTACAATATGGAAGGTCTTGTCTCCATTTTGACAAAAGCATCTCTGACGGAATCACTGTTTCTCTGTAATGACTGGACCAAAATATGGAACGCCGCGAGAAATGCCTGATCGAATGGAAATTCAGAGGGTAGCCTAGCATGCAGGAGGCACTTGTATTTGGCCACGAAAGGCACATGTGTAATGTACACAATACATTGAAAATGTCAGTCGCGGTAAAAATGATGTTCTCTATAGTGGTGTCTCCGTTACGTCGGAGCTGAGTGAACATTGGAAAACTGTAGGTGTTCTTATTGTGGATGCTTCTGTAACTTAAGTAGCCGAACAGCTAGGTCTTTCTACATTTACATTCACACATGGACTCTGCAAGCCACTGCGTGTAAGCCATTTGGGTTCGAATTTCTCTGATTTTATCCGCATGGTCTTTCCGCGAGGAATACGTAGAAGAAAGCACTATATTGGTTGACTCTTCTAGGATTGTACGCTCTCGGAATTTTAACAGTAAACCACACCGTGATACAGAACGCCTCTCTTACTGCCTCAGCCACCACATTTGGCTGACACTTCCACGCTTACTAAATGAACCTGTAAAGAAACATGCTGCTCTTCCTAGGATCATCTCTATTCCATTCTCTATTCCTATGACTTTGCCATAGGGATAAAAGTAAATGACAACGTCAGTCAACGTGTACAAACCTCCATCCAAAAACTGGACATCTCCTGTCCTTCCTGATGTAAGCCACACAGCAGTGTACATTAGGGATTTCAGTTCTCACCATTTCAGATAGGAATACCACTCCTATGATGACCAAGGTCTTCAGCTAGCATATTGGGCTGATGTCCACAATATCCAACTCATATACGATGCTAAGGATAAGGCCACATTTACGTCTAATGCATGGAAAATTTCACCTTCGCCAGATCTCTGTTTTGTGACGACCAGTAATGACGGGATCTCAATGCAAGCAAAGCGAACTGTTTTGACAATCTTGCGGCAAAGCCTACACTCATCAGTCATTTTGGAGATTGGCCTGCAGGTACCAATCATAGACAGCCCACCAAACCCTCGCTGTAACCTATGCATGGCACAATGGGACAAATTCCAATCTCGCATGAAGCAAACTGTGACCAGAATTCCTCCAATTCCGATAAACTATGAACGGTTTAACTGCGAGCAGCCCAAGAAATTATCGTACGCGGAGCTAGAAGAGAATATTTACCAGGCTCTACCAAACAATATTAATCTCTTCTTCAGGTATACAACAACACTGGAAATTCCCAGACTGCAGACTCACTGACCAAGTTCTTGACGAAGAAAGAAGTAAACGTTGGCATGAGTTAGTTGAGCAGCTTGACTTCAGCCATTCCAGCCGTATAAGATGGGGCCTTCTCAGAAAATTAGGGGGTACTGTACATCCTAGCTCGAAACAGAGTGCTGTTAACCATAATAAAAGAAGCTCAGTTATATTTGAAAACTCCAAGATATATGTCCCCACACAACAGAAGAAGCACCTTAAAAATCTCATGGCTGAAGCACTGAAGAACTGCACAGAACAGTCAGACATTGTGACCACTATCTCTGAAGAAGGGTTGATAAATGGAATAAATGACATCAAATCAAGGAAAGCGGCGGGACCTGATGGAATCCTACCGGAGTTTCCAAAGAACCTAGGTCCAAGAGCACGCGCATTGCTCTGCAAATTTTGCTCCGCCATACTGGAAATATCCCAAACAAATGGAAGGAGTCAAAGATAATAGCTATCTTGAAGCCTGGAAAGGACGGGAGATATCACAAGAGCTACAGAGCTATCTCTCTGCTGTGTGTGATGTACAAACTTCTCGAGAAAATTCTTCTAAAGAGAGTGACCCACCTAATAGATGCAGCAATACCCGTGGAGCAAGCTGGTTTCGGGTCGAAGAGGAGCTGCTGCGATCAAGTCCTGGCACTAACCACGCATATTGAACGTGGTTTTTAGAACAAGTAAAAGACCAGTGTATTATTTATAGATCTCTCAGATGCGTAAGACACAGTATGGTTTAAAGGGTTACTGTATAAGCTTGCTACAGTAGTAACATGTAAGAAGTCATTACAGATCTTTTATAATGTGCTATCCACAAGGAAGCATAGAGTACATCTTCACGGAAAAACAAGCAAAGCCCGAATCCACAATAATGGGCTGCCACAAGTCTCTGTGCTAGCTCCTTTACTGTTTAATTTGTACATCTCTGATATGCCGAACTCAAATCACGGAAGTTCGCATATCCCGATGATCTGGCTATTGCTTTGCATGGCGAGTCATTCGAGCAATTGGGCTTGGTGCAGCTTCTTAACTACTAGAGGACCTGACATCTGAATCTTAATGCATCAAAAATAGTAAGCACAGTGATGCACCTGAATAACAAACAAGCAGACAGTAAGCTGCTCTTGAATGCAACAGGCCAGAATATAAGACATGAAAGAGCACCAAAATACCGGTGTGTTAAACTGGACCGCAGCCTAACATTCAAAGAACACCTGCAGGACATCAGCCAAAAACTCAGAAGCAGAGTCAATATCACCCAGAAACTCGCAGGCTGTACCTGGGGAAGTAATGCTACGACACTTCGCACTTCCTCCTTGGCTCTAGTGTACAGTGTTGCAGAATACTGTGCGCCTGTATGGGCCAACAGTTCGCACGTCAACAAAGTGAGTGTTCGCCTAAATGACACCTAGCGAACAATAACTGGAACAGTGAAACCTACCCAAACACGATGGCTCTCTGTGCTGGCAAACACTGAACCTGACCCACTCCGCAGACAACACGCAATCCAAAGAGAAATTCATAAAATTGCTGCTGACACCACACTCCCAATACAAACTGATATGCATGGCCCGACACGATTAAAGCCAAAAAATCCCTTCTGGAACCACTCCTCGAACAATACGGATACCATAGCAGAATGGAAACACCTATGACAACAAGCAAATGTTAACAAAGGACACCTCATTAAGAACCCGGCTGATCGTGTTCCTCGCCTCAACATGCCTCGAAAAACCTGGGTGGCGCTAAACAGAATTAGAACTGGTGTTGGAAGTTGCAACGAGCTAATGGCCAAATGGGGCTACGTGGACGATCCCGGCTATGACTGCGGCGAAATACAGACGATGCAGCACATAATCGAGTGTGCAATTCATGGTTTACGGGACGGTTTACTAAAGGATCTGCGTAGACTCACAGACTGTGCCATTTCTTGGTTTGGTAATTTAAGAGTTTCCGTTTAATTGTTAATTTTTTGTGACAGATTATAACATGTATGCCATATAGGTTTATAAGTACGGTAATATGTATGACTAAATTTATAGTGAATAATATTTTATTACATTTACATGTTAACTAAGTTTCCCATGCTGAATGTGTATTGTACTGTAAGGCATCTGGCAGATCGAAACCAAAATAAATTAACCTATTCTCTCTGTCAATCCTACCTCGTATGGCTCCCAGACTGATGAACAATATTTAATGAGTGTTTTATTTGAGGTACTTCCTTTGTTGATCAACTACATTCGCTGAGGACTCTTCCAGTGAATCTCAATCCTGCATCTGCCCTACTCACAATTATTTTATGTGGTCATTTCTATTCCAACCGCTCCGTTCGCGTACTCCTAAATGTTTTATGGAAGTAAATGGTTCCAGTGATTGTTCTGCAACTGTGTAATCATACAATAAAAGATACTCCTGGGTATGTATTCGCCACACGTTACAGTTGTTTATGTTGTGGATCAATTGCCACTCACTGCACCAAACATCCATCCTCTAAAGGTCCTACTGCATTTCACTGCCATTTTCCAGGGTCATGACCAGTTTGTGTAACACATCGTCATCCGAGAAAAGGTTCGTGGAACTTCCCACATTATCCACTAGGTCATCTATACACAGTGAAAAGTACCTAGTTTGTCACACTCCCTTGGAGATCGGTCAAAGTTACTTTTATTTCTGAAAACTTCTCTACATTCAGATCGACACGCCATATTCTGTTTCCTAGAAGCTCTTCAGTCCCGTCACACTGTTGGTCTGATATTCCGTGCGCTCGAGTTTTGTTTATGAGGTGGTAGCGCAGAACTGTGTTCATCAGATACAAGGATATCGTCAGGAGTGGAGGAGGAGGAGGAGATTAGTGTTTAACGTCTCGTCGACAACGAGGTCATTAGAGACAGAGCACAAGCTTGGATTAGGGAAGGGTGGGGAAGGAAGTCGGCCGTGCCCTTTCGAAGGAACCATCCCGGCATTTGCCTGAAGCGATTTAGGGAAGTCACGGAAAACCTAAATCAGGATGGCGGGACGCGGGATTGAACCGTCATCCTCCCGATATCGAGTCCAGTGTGCTAACCACTGCGCCACCTCGCTCGGTCGTCAGGAGTGCCCCAGGGAAGTGTGATAGGATCGCTATGATTTTCTAGATATGTAAATGATCTGGTGGACAGGGTGAACAGCAATCTGCGCTAGTTTGCTGACGATGCTGTGCTATGGGAAGGGATCGCAGATGGGTGACTGTCGGATGATACAAGATAACTTACACAGAATTTCTACTTGGCTCGATGAATGGCAGCTAGCTCTAAATGTATAAAAGAGTAAGTTAACGCGAATGAGTAGGAAAAACAAACCTGTGATGTTCGGATACAGCATTAGTAGTGTACTGCTTGACGGTGTCGCGTCATTCAGACACCTGACCGTCATGTTGCAAACCGATGTGAAATGATATAAGCACGTGGGGATTGTGGCAGTGAAGGAGAATTATCGACTTCGGTTTATTAGGAGAATTTTAGGAAAGTGTGGTTCATCTGGAAAGGAGATCGCCGCACCAGGTCGGGTCGAAGGAAGACATCGAAGCAATTCCGAACCAGGCCACTGCAGTGGTTAGTGGTAGGTTCGAACAACACGCAAGGCTTACAGAGTCGCTTCGGAAATTCAAATTGGAATCCCCGGAGGGTAGGTGACATGCTTTTCGAGGAACAATACTGAGGAGATATAGAGAAATGGTATTTGAAGTTGACAGCAGGAAACCAACATACATTTGACGCAGGGGGCACGAAGATAAGCTACGAGAAATTAAGGATCACACAGAGGAATATAGACAATCGTTTCTCCCTCACTCCGTCTGCGAGTGGAACAGGTAATGAAACAACTAGTAGCGGTACGCACCGTACTGTGACTTGGGGAGTATGTATGCAGATGTAGATATAGAGCGCCTTTAGGCAATCAAGGAACATGACGTATACATGGATGCTGGCACCTACTGATCGCTCTATCTGCGAGTGAGATAGGAAAAGAAACGACTAACAGTGGTATAGGGTACCCTCCACCAAGCATATTATTGTGGCTTGCGGTGTGTGTAAGTAGATGTAGATGTAGAACGCCTTCCGGTATTCAGTGAACAGGGCGTATACCTGGATGCTGGTATCCACAACCTTCTGGGTTTCGTAGGCGAATAGAACGAGTGAAGTTTCACACGATCTTTGTTTTCGGGGCCGGCCGGTGAGGCCGTGCGGTTCTAGTCGCTACAGATTGGAACCGCGTGACTGCTACGGTCACAGGTTCGAATCCTGCCTCGGGCATGGATGTGTGTGATGTCCTTAGGTTAGTTAGGTTTAAGTAGTTCTAAGTTCTAGGGAACTGATGAGACCACAGATGTTAAGTCCCATAGTGCTCAGAGCCATTTGAACCATTGTTTTTTTTTGTTTTTTTTTTTTTTGTTTCCGGAACCCATACTGAAAAGGAGAGCTTCGGTCTGAAGAAATGTCATAAAACCCGTTCCAAAATTCTACAACAGGCCAACGTTAGTGATGTAGACCTATTGTTTCGTGCGTCTGTTCGACGACCCTTCTTGAAAACGGGAAAGACGTTTCATTTCTACCAATCACTAGTAATGCTTCGCTGCTCTGGAGACGTACGGTGCACTGATGTTAAAAGAGGTGGCAAGTTCTTTCCCATAATCTGTTAGATTGAAACTGTATGCCGTCAGATACAGTAGTCTTTCGCCTGTAAAGTGATTCAGTTGCTTTACTAGCCCTTGATCACTTATTTCCGTATCTGTCATTTTATCATTCGTTTGACTATACGAAGAAGGAGCTATTACCCGATCTTCTTCTGTGGGTCAGTTTTGTAGAAAGACTTTTACTATTTCAAACTTTTCTGTGTCATCCTCTTTTTCCACGGCATTATTGTCGATGAGTGTCATTCGTTTACTGATCTAACGTAAGACCAAAACTTTTTATGATTTTCTCTCAAGTCGGTAGACAGAATTTTGCAGTCGTATTTGTTGAACGCTTCGTGTATGGCCCTCCTTACTTTAATTTTGACTTTATTTAGTTTTCATGAGTCACTGTATCGTAGATCTCTGCAGCATTCAGGGAAAGCGGAAAAACGTTACCCGCTAAGCTAGTGAGAGTGATGTTGACAGACGAACATTGTGTCGAAAACTAAGAGAACGATAGCTGCAACAGTCATTGCTGAACTAAATGACGTACTCGATAACACTGTCAGCACCAAAACAACACGAAAAGAGCGCCTTATGTTGGGAATTGCAAGGCGAGCTGAAATTCCGAAACCACACATTAGCGATGCAAATGCCCATAATACGTAAACGTATTGCCGAAGTCACAGAACCTGAACTATAGACCAATTAAAGCAGTAATTTGGTCGAATGAGTCTTGTGTGACATTCTTTCCAACATCTGGCCGAGTTTACGTCTGGTGTACGCTGTCCCAAGCCTAAAATGCTGACTGCTTGCTGCCAGTGATGATTTGGGCAACCATAACGTGGTATTCAATGCACCCAAGATAGCATTAATGCCAAGGACTACGTGACCATTTAGCCTGATCATATCTATCCAATTGTACAGTATTTGTGCCCCAACAGTGATGCTGTGTTCCAAGACGGCACACAACTCGCATCGTACAACACCTGGTTTCGCCAGCACGAAGATGAATCGTCACATCTCGCTTGGCCACCAAGGTCATCAGATGTCAACATTACTGGGCCTTTGTGGTCTACTTTAGAGAGAAGTGTGCTTGATCGCTATACACCTCCATTATAGTAAGCTGAACTTCCACTGTTTTGCAGGAAGAATGGTATAAGATTTCCTTGCAAAACCATATAGACGAGTGGAAGCTGTTTTGAATGCCATTGGTGCCGGCACACCACATTAGGCATGGAAATGGATTGTGTTTTTGTTTCCATACTTTTGTCAATTGCTGTGCATGAACGTTATGTAGGCTGCAGTCCGACAGTTATTGAATCATATCCCAAGTGGGATTCACCTGCCCCACTATAAATGTTTTGTTACATATTGTACAAGAAAGAATCGTCTTATTTACTTTGCCAAGCATTTTCCTGCGATTAAGCTGCAATTCGTGTTGGGCTCCTGTTGCAGTAATACTTAGCGATGTATGTATATCACCCAATTTTAGACAACAGGCAGCCGCAAAGTATCTTAGATTGATAAGCAAGAGGGAGATCCTGAGAACCACTTACGGACCGTCCACTGAAGCAGTCCTGCACACCAAGATTGCCCAACGAACCTCTGTTGTGGCAAAAGATCTGCTCCGGTAGAAGCAAAATGTTTGTAACAGCTTGTGTTTTAGCAATATCACGCAAATCACAATACAGAAAGAGATTAGTTTTACTGAAAGTTTCACCACAATACAGATTATACAACTCCTAGAGGCAGAGTGCAAAAAATTGTTCAAATGGCTCTGAGCACTATGAGACTTAACTTCTGAGGTTATCAGTCCCCTAGAACTTAGAGCTACTTAAACGTAAGGACATCACACACATCTATGCCCGAGGCAGGATTCGAACCTGCGACCGTAGCGGTCGCGCGTTCCCAGATTGTAGCGCCTAGAACCGCTCGGCCACACCGGCTGGCGGGCAGAGTGCAGATTGTGCGACGTTTCTCCAGTGATGTTTTTTTTTTTTTTTACCGTAGTTCTGCTTGTTAACTGTCACAATCTCTCATCTATTCGAAGTTATTCATGTTTTACCACATATTTTTCAGGATTTGGGCACCTCATTTTACGCGGTGTATTAGTGTTGGTAGTCAGTCATTGGGAGAATCAATAGCATGAAACATAGGAAGTGATAATCAGTGGATACAAAAGCACTTCAGTTACGAGGGGAAATGCCAGCGGATAATCAGCCTCCAAATAAGATCGCGAATTTATTTCTAGAAAGATTGCCTGCTGATATTTAGATGGAGTGAGGGAGGCTCAGCTTTTGGGACCGTTAGAAGGTAGTGGTAGATATTACACGCACTCAGGTATATACGAGTTAGCACATTTAGGGCAAAGCAGTCCACGAAGCAAGTTCACCACTGCTGTTTCTTCTGTACGCTCAGTGTTGTCTACCAACACTAATACAATAATATCCCTTGTTATTTACTTACAGCGACGAATCGTAAATAGTTCAAAAATGGCTCAGAGTACTATGCGACTTAACTTCTGAGGTCATCAGTCACCTAGAACTTAGAACTAATTAAACCTAACTAACCTAAGGACACCACACACATCCATGCCCGAGGCAGGATTCGAACCTGCGACCGTAGTGGTCGCTCGGCTCCAGACTTTAGCGCCCAGAACCGCATAGCTACTCCGGCCGGCAATCGTAAATAGTTTTTGTAATGTAGATGGTAACATTTAGAGCACGCAGCCAACATTTCGAAGAAGTGCCATAAAATCAGCATCAGCAGTATTTCAGCAATATTCGAGGACTGTCAATCTGAAACTGTCTGCATAATGACATTCACAACAAGTCTTGAAACAAGTAATGAGTACTAAAGGCCAAGCGTGAAAATACAATACTACAGGCGGTCTTACATCGGATTCTGTTGATCACAGAGATGGAGAGGTCAAGTGTTTTGTATAGACCCTGGCCTAGTGACAATTTCAATATGTATCGGAAGAACAGGTATACTGTAGCTATCAAAAATCGAACATTACTCACTTTTTGCAGCCCAGGCGTATCCACCAAATCGGTTGGCTTCTTTTGCTTTAGGTGTGGTCTAGGGTGGGACTTAGGCGGCTTAAAAAGCTCCATTTCTCCGTGGGCGATTCCTGAGAAATTTGGAAAAACCACGATTTTTGGGTACCAAAAGTACGAATTGTGAGAATGATCGTTTCTTTAATTTCTGTTCACGGCAAATCATCTAAATGTTTACCATATATTCTTAAGGTGATATTCTCAGGGAACCCTGTAAATTTTTTCGACATCATTATCTGTGAATGAAATCTAAGGTTTCACGGTTACCGTACTTAGGCAGAAAACCTAAAAAAACCGGTTTTGTCTGGTTCTGCACCGTGGGCCACAATTATCATAATAACTAATCGTAGAAATTGGCTCAAACGTTAACTCTACACTCTTTGGACATTTATCTAGAAACTCCGTTTTCCGGTTTTCGAACGTATGTATCCGTTATCATGACACAAGCGAAAAATCCTGACTTTTGGATACCAATTTCTGTTCCTGGAATATCGTCGAAATTTTTTTAATTTATTCTTAAGATGATGGTCTCTGGGAACCTTGAATCCTTTTTACAGATCATTGTTCGTTACCGAGACACAGATTTTCAAGTCTACAGTATTAATGCACGAAAAAGATGCACATAATATCTGGTCTGAGGCGTAAATGTAATTTTAGCTGACGTAGTCAACAAACGGCAATGGTTCAGCGGTCGTAACGATGGTTCTGATGTCATCAAACTTTGATTTTAGTTAGTAAAACTATATGGCGACTTGTATCTGTAAAACTGGCATTTCACGACTGTGTAGGCTGTCTTCACTTGGAAATTATTTAATGATGCCACCTGGCGGTGTAAGCATGTCACAAAGAGTTATTTTATCATACGGAATTCTTTGTACTTGCAAAACAAACACCGCATTTTTAGGCATTGATTTAGTGTAAAAATGTTTTCCATTTTTATGTACAGTAGTGTAAAGTGAAATTGCTTTTGATGGAAGACGGTTTTGTGTTGACTTTATATTATGTGTACTTATTTGTTGTTATATGTATCAAAGCATGTAAATGTGTCAAAGTATGTAAATAAGAGGTCAAAACTTCAGTGTTAACTGACCTAAATAATTTGTTTCACATAAACAGCATACCTTGCTGTAACAGGGATAAGAAGGGAACCAGTTGAGAAACGCACAAAAAAGGTCAAAATGCCCCTCTTTAAACAACTCTCACAGAAACGTGGGGAACCAGCTACCTCAGCCCTCATTCAGCCATCCTCATCAAAAGTTTTGCCATGTTAATTATTTCCGCTTTTTGTGGTGAAAGAGAGTAGCAGAGAGACAGCTACTGTGGAAGGAACAGGAGATAGTGCCAGCGGAAGACAAAGAGAAAGGAGACAGTGTTGGTGGGAGAAAGCAGCAGTAAAAGAGAAATAGGGGTGGATGAAGACACTAGCGGTGGAAGCCCAAGAGAAAGGAGGGAGTGGAAATGAAACAGAGAGATGAGCATAGACGATGCATAGGCTTGGGGCGTCTGTAACTCCCCCTCCCCCCACCTCACCGAACGGTGAACCTTTATCCACTTTACCCCATCCCTTATAACCAAGTGTTAAAGTTTCACGGTGTAGGGGTCGAAATCTCGAGCAGACTCTCCCCTTGGACATATGTGAAGAGAAAACTATGGTGACTGAAGAGAATGACAGACTGTAAGCGAGAAAGAGAGAGACAGTGGCAGTAGTAGAGAGAAATAAAGGAACAAATCAATGGCAGTGCGAAACAGAGACAGTAAACATGGCATAGAAAGAGACAGTGCTAAGAAACAGCGAGTGAGTGAGATGGAGGCAGTCACAATGAGAGAGACATACAGGACAAAGTGCCAACGGGAGAAAAACGAGACAGCGTGAGAGAGACGTATTGTATATAGACAGTGGCAGTGAGAGGGAGATGCTGAGTACGAAGGCTTCGCTACAAGGAGAGACTGGTCGAAAGAACTGAGAATGTTCTGTGATAAAAGAACGCGAAAGTGTTCGCATGCCAAAATGTTTGTTGAGGAAGGCGGCTGGTTCCTGAGTTTTCTGTCAGAGTCGTTTCAAGACGAGAATTTTCGCCTTTTTTGTGCTCTGACAGGGGTGTTTTTAAGCTAGTTAGCTTTAATGACTACATTCAGAAGGTTTTGCTTCTTATGAAATGTGATTTCTTTGTAATCCCGTACGTATTCTGCAGTTTTACGGTGTGCCAATAGCAAGTTACTTGCCTATTTTCCCTATTCTTTTAAAATGTTTAGGATAGTGAATTTTCACTAAGTCAGATGCGATATCCCAGTCCATACCAACTTTTATCGGCCTTTACAGTGGGGAATTCATCGTCCACTACCTCAAGACAAGGTGAAAGCGCCTTATAAACCTGCTCCATGGACGAGATGCCTGTAAGTCAGTTACCAGATTGACATAGCTTGTGTAACTAACTGTGGCATTGTATAACGGTTCATAACGTTCAGGAGAGGCATGTAACTAACCACACAGTAGTACTCCTAACAGCCAGCATGTCGGTGTCTCTGAAACGAAATTATCCTAACTGTGGCTAGAAATCCTTTTCCTATCTGTATAAAACAAATAAATACTCTCTGGAAGGCTTATAAACTACTCACAAAGCACTACCCTTTGTGTATATAATAGCATGAACTCTAGGCTAGAAAAATTACAATAAATACGACAGATACTGATTCGTTACAGATGAACAGGGGCTGTAAATTACAGAAGTGATCATAATGCAGCCACTGCAAAAATATAGGCCTGCAAAGGGTAATACTATATTTTAAAGGAATACAAGCGTTTTATATTCTGAAATTCATATACACTCCTGGAAATGGAAAAAAGAACACATTGACACCGGTGTGTCAGACCCACCATACTTGCTCCGGACACTGCGAGAGGGCTGTACAAGCAATGATCACACGCACGGCACAGCGGACACACCAGGAACCGCGGTGTTGGCCGTCGAATGGCGCTAGCTGCGCAGCATTTGTGCACCGCCGCCGTCAGTGTCAGCCAGTTTGACGTGGCATACGGAGCTCCATCGCAGTCTTTAACACTGGTAGCATGCCGCGACGGCGTGGACGTGAACCGTATGTGCAGTTGACGGACTTTGAGCAAGGGCGTATAGTGGGCATGCGGGAGGCCGGGTGGACGTACCGCCGAATTGCTCAACACGTGGGGCGTGAGGTCTCCACAGTACATCGATGTTGTCGCCAGTGGTCGGCGGAAGGTGCACGTGCCCGTCGACCTGGGACCGGACCGCAGCGACGCACGGATGCACGCCAAGACCGTAGGATCCTACGCAGTGCCGTAGGGGACCGCACCGCCACTTCCCAGCAAATTAGGGACACTGTTGCTCCTGGGGTATCGGCGAGGACCATTCGCAACCGTCTCCATGAAGCTGGGCTACGGTCCCGCACACCGTTAGGCCGTCTTCCGCTCACGCCCCAACATCGTGCAGCCCGCCTCCAGTGGTGTCGCGACAGGCGTGAATGGAGGGACGAATGGAGACGTGTCGTCTTCAGCGATGACAGTCGCTTCTGCCTTGGTGCCAATGATGGTCGTATGCGTGTTTGGCGCCGTGCAGGTGAGCGCCACAATCAGGACTGCATACGACCGAGGCACACAGAGCCAACACCCGGCATCATGGTGTGGGGAGCGATCTCCTACACTGGCCGTACACCACTGGTGATCGTCGAGGGGACACTGAATAGTGCACGGTACATCCAAACCGTCATCGAACCCATCGTTCTACCATTCCTAGACCGGCAAGGGAACTTGCTGTTCCAACAGGACAATGCACGTCCGCATGTATCCCGTGCCACCCAACGTGCTCTAGAAGGTGTAAGTCAACTACCCTGGCCAGCAAGATCTCCGGATCTGTCCCCCATTGAGCATGTTTGGGACTGGATGAAGCGTCGTCTCACGCGGTCTGCACGTCCAGCACGAACGCTGGTCCAACTGAGGCGCCAGGTGGAAATGGCATGGCAAGCCGTTCCACAGGACTACATCCAGCATCTCTACGATCGTCTCCATGGGAGAATAGCAGCCTGCATTGCTGCGAAAGGTGGATATACACTGTACTAGTGCCGACATTGTGCATGCTCTGTTGCCTGTGTCTATGTGCCTGTGGTTCTGTCAGTGTGATCATGTGATGTATCTGACCCCAGGAATGTGTCAATAAAGTTTCCCCTTCCTGGGACAATGTGTTCTTATTTCAATTTCCAGGAGTGTATTTCTCCGAGGTCCAATACATTGTAGTGATAGAACGACTATAATTTACTTATATGTGTGTATATTTATCGATAGATACAGCATACGATGACGTTAACGAGTCTTACAGTGGATATCTGTGTTAGCGAGCCGATGTTTAATTTAAATGATGGATGGCGACTCAGGTAAGATTGTTCTGTTGAGTAGATGTTTCGGGTAAAGGATTATAACATAAAACTGTGAGAACTACAGATTGCTATGCAATGTCTGTCTCTGAAACTGAAACCTTTCAGTCATAAGCCTTCCCTTAGATGTAATGACTTCATCCACCTCTCATTGTCTGGGTTGTTTTAGTAATGTTGTTTAATACACGTTTTTCCCCACCTAGCACGTATATCACTCAGTTGTTCTATAACTCCATAATCAACCGGAATGGCTACATTATTTATGCATATTGGCATTGGCATCTAATTCATTTGCACTTTTATTCCTGTTCTGTTATTTATTTTCCTTTCCTTTCTTGTCAGCTGGAGATACGAATTTAAAAACAGCACTTTTATCTGTTGCAGTGCCTTACATTCGTCTTAAGATCTCATCGTTCACTTTGATTTTCCTCTGTTATTACTCTCAATTGAGCTTTATTTATGTACTACATTTCTTTTGAAATGATAGCAATATATGGAGCAGGGAGCTATGCTAGGCCAGAAAAAACTTCATTCACATATTGTATTTGATCCTCAAAGGCATAATCTTTAAGGGATGTTAGTTAAATATTAACAAAACAACTTCAAAAATTTTAGAATCGATATTCAATATAATCTTAAAAACAGAAAAATCAGTATTTAACATGGTAGACTTTTGATGCCATTAATTTCAAAATACACTTTTACAACTAACAAATAAAAAAACATTTCAATCATTAAACGAAATATCCTTTTCTGAAGTATCTAATGGTTAGGTACACCATTCTAAGACGGTTTCCCAAACATGATCATATTATTATCACTTCAGTTACGAAAGCAACCCATACTAGCAGCCGAAATTACTACAACGCAAGAGAGCACAGTTACAAACAGGTAACAAAATCATTACATAAAAGGGGACACTGACATTTGTTGCAAATGATAAACAGCAATGAAAATGAAATTCGAGCCGAGAACCATTACAGCCTCCACTCTACCCCAACGCTCAATATTCGTCTGCGGTGTTAACTTATTCACATCAATAAGGAATATTCTGGACATCTATATGAAAAGGAACGTATTACAATGATACATGTTACATAAAACTAAAAGTCACTTGAATTATCAGTGACATACTTTGCCTCTCATAAGTTTCTAAAGTAGTACATATACTCACATAAAATAACAAGTTTCTTCTCAGCACATTAGACATCCATGTGACAACATGTTTACAGCCTTTAGCGTCGTTACTCCAAGACTTTGCATTTGACTGTCAAAACGCCACATGGCGTTACAGGGCACATCTTTTCAACGTAACAACTATATCCACTTAATTATATTTTTAATTCCCTCAATATCCGGCCAGGAGCACCATAAGTAAATTGATCTTTGATGGGTCTGTCATAGCACCTTGCTGTTTAATAAAATTCAGGCTCACCAGATTCAATGGGATTACGAAGTGGTGTTGAATGTAAATGCACTTTACCAATAGCTGCATTACGTGCGGAGCATCCGTGGACCTTAACTCAATGGCAAGTGTTTGAGACTTGTTCGACGATAAACGTCATTCGGTTGGCCATGCACCACCCACTGGGAGCGACCATGGAATAATGCAACAATGCATCCCTATAGTCATTGCCTCACTCTTGAAAACTCAAACAGAAGAAGTCAACGTGTCTCATATTTGGCGTATACAATTGTTGCAGTCCATCCGAAGCGCAGTCTACAACATAACAAACAGCTGAGACTAAGCAGTGACTACCACAGACCGAGTGAAGGTTGACGCAGGCGCACCCGGCGTTCAGTCCAGCTGACCGCCCCTTCGCGCACCCCCTATCGCGACGCCACGGAATCCGACACACAGTGACTGACTAGCGACTTCGCTGGCGCACTGCCAACTTACCGATAAGAGTCGGCACGCAGTTCATCTCTGTCTTGTTTTACCAATTGCTCCACTTACGTCTGAAACTTTTGTAATGCCAAATAATCGTAGCTCAAGATGTTCGTAATTTTCCTCTTCGATTACCCTGTGCATTGTTCCAGAATGTAAATCACAAAAGTGAGGTTTCAGACTGATAGTCTGACAATATGCACATTAATGTGTTCACATCTATATCCACAAAAAGAAGTGCATTCTATAGAAGTCCCCGACTCTTCTTTCAGCGAACACTAAATGTTTCCCAAATTTCAAGACGGAACTATAAATCATTTTGGTACTAACATTTTGCTTAGTCCGAAGCAGTAATTCATATATGGACGAATGAAAACTTCTTAGAAACTTAGCACGTATCCAAAGATGTTTCTAAGTCATTGGCTAGGCCACTTTTATCAAGGAAGTCGTCTATTGTTATTAGATTATGACAGCGAGTAAACACACACACACACACACACACACAGACACACACACACACACCAATAAATAAGCGAAAAATATTAAACGTTCCACAGAAAACGATTTAGTGAAAACTACGTGAGTAAGTAGAGTTGATTGATTACTGCGAGAATATTATGAACGGTACATCAACGTTTCTGCAGTGAGATCAGATTATGTATAATGGCGTAAATGGCATTTTCAGCAAACATGATTACAATGAAAATATCTGCTATGAAGCTAAATATGTTGCAATATCTACAGGGTGTTAGAAAAAGGTACGGCCAAACTTTCAGGAAACATCCCTCATGCACAAATAAAGAAAAGATGTTATGTGGACATGGGTCCGGAAGTGCTTAATTTCAATGTTAGAGCTCATTTTAGTTTCGTCAGTTTGTACTGTACTTCCTCGATTCACCGCCAGTTGGCCCAATTGAAGGAAGGTAATGTTGACTTCGGTTCTACTGTTGACAGGCGACTCATTGCTCTACAGTACTAGCAGCAAGCACATCAGTACGTAGCATCAACAGGTTAGTGTTCATCACGAACGTGGTTTTGCAGTCAGTGCAATGTTTACAAATGCGGAGTTGGCAGATGCCCATTTGATGTATGGATTAGCACGGGGCAATAGCCGTGGCGCGGTACGTTTGTATCGACATATTTCCAGAACGAAGGTGTCCCGACAGGAAGACGTTCGAAGCAATTGATCGGCGTCTTAGGGAGCACGGAACATTCCAGCCTATGACTCGCGACTGGGGAAGACCTAGAACGACGAGGACACCTGCAATGGACGAGGCAATTCTTCGTGCAGTTGACGATAACCCTAATGTCAGCGTCAGAGACGTTGCTGCTGTACAAGGTAACGTTGACCACGTCACTGTATGGAGAGTGCTACGGGAGAACCAGTTGTTTCCGTACCGTGTACAGCGTGTGCAGGCACTATCAGCAGCTGATTGACCTCCACGGGTACACTTCTGCGAATGGTTCATCCAACAATGTGTCAATCCTCATTTCAGTGCAAATGTTCCCTTTGCGGATGAGGCTTCATTCCAACGTGATCAAATTGTTAATTTTCACAATCAACATTTGTGGGCTGACGAGAATCCGCACGCAATTGTGCAATCACGTCATCCACACAGATTTTCTGTGAACGTTTGGGCAGGCATTGTTGGTGATGTCTTGATTGGGCCACATGTTCTCCTACCTACGCTCAATGGAGCACGTTATCATGATTTCATACGGGATACTCTGCTGCTAGAACATGTGCCTTTACAAGTACGACACAACATGTGGTTCATGCACGATGGAGCTCCTGCACATTTCAGTCGAAGTGTTCGTACGCTTCTCAACAACAGATTCGGTGACCGATGGATTGGTAGAGGCGGACCAATTCCATGGCCTCCACTCTCTCGTGACCTCAACCCTCTTGACTTTCATTTATGGGGGCATTTGAAAGCTCTTGTCTACGCAACCCCGGTACCGAATGTAGAGACTCTTTGTGCTCGTATTGTGGACGGCTGTGATACAATACGCCATTCTCCAGGGCTGCATCAGCGCATCAGTGATTCCGTGCGACCGAGGGTGGATGCATGTATCCTCGCTAACGGAGGACTTTTTAACATTTCCTGTAACAAAGTGTTTGAAGTCACGCTGGTACGTTCTGCTGCAGTGTGTTTCCATTCCATGATTAATGTGATTTCAAGAGAAGTAATAAAATGAGCTCTAACATGGAAAGTAAGCGTTTCCGGACACATGTCCACATAACATATTTCCTTTCTTTGTGTGTGAGGAATGTTTCCTGAAAGTTTGTCCGTACCTTTTTGTAACACCCTGTATATAACGTATGTAACTGATAGTATTAGGAACATAATGTGTTTTATTAATTGTATCTTCATTACTATTAAATGAAAGGTTCCTATGGATTGATGGTAATGTAGGAGTTCGGTCACCGAGCTGCAAGTCTTTTAAGTCGACGCTACACTTGGCAGATTTCGTGTCCATAATGATGAAAAGATGAAGAGGACAACACAAAACTCAGTCCGCGAGCAGAGAAAATCTCACAACCGTCCAGGAATCGGAACCGGGCCCGTTGCATTGTGGTCAAACGCGTTGACCTCTCAGTTAAAGGGACTGACTTATTATTATAATAAGAAAGGTTACGTGTTGCGGGTGATCTTATCCTGCGTCTTAGATTCTTATAGAGATTTAGATCTTTATTCTCTTCTTTTTTTTTTTAGTGAGGTGCACTATGTGATCAAAAGTATCTGGACATCCCCAAAAACATATATTTTTCATATTAGATTCATTATGCTACCACCTACTGCCACGTACTCCATTTCAGCGACCTCATTAGTCATTAGACATCGTGAGAGAGCGGAATGGGGCGCTCCGCGGAACTCACGAAATTCAAATGTGGTCAGGTGATTGGGTGTAATTTGTGTCATACGTCCGTACGCGGGATTTCCACACTCCTAAACATCCGTAGGTCCATTGTTTCCGATGTGATAGTTAAGTGGAAACGTGAAGGGACACATACAGCACAAAAGCGTACAGGCTAACCTAGTCGGCTGACTGACAGAGACCGCCGACAGTTGAAGAGGGTCGTAATGTGTAACATACAGACATTTGTCCAGACCATCACACAGGAATTACAACCTGCGTCAGGATCGATTGCAAGTACTATGACAGTTAGGCGCGAGGTGAGATAACTTGGCCTTCGTGGTTGAGCGGCTGCTGATACGCCGCGCATCACGCGGGTAAATGCCAAACAATGCCTTGCTAGGTGAAAGGAGCGTAAACATTGGACGACTGAAAACTTAAAAAAGGTTGTGTGGAGTGACGAATCACGATACACAACGTGGCGATCCGATGGTAGGGTCTGGGTGTGGCGAATTCCCGGTGAACGTCATCTGCCAGCGTGTCTGGGGCCAACTGTAAAATTCTGGGGCTGTAATGTTATGGTGTGGTCGTGTTTTTCGTGGAGGGGACTTCCACTCCTTGTTGTCTTGCGTGGCACTATCACAGCGCAGCCCTACATTGATTTTTTAAGCACCTTCTTGCTTCCCACTGTTGAAGAGCAATTCGGGGATAGCGATTGTATCTCTCAACACGATGTAGCACCTGTTGATAATGCACGGCCTGTGGCGGGATGGTTACACGACAATAACATTCCTGTAACGGACTGGCCTGCACAGAGTCCTGACCTGAATCCTATAGAACAAAACACCTTTGGGATGTTTTGGATGCTGACTCCGTGCCAGGCTTCACCGACCGTCATAGACACCTCTCCTCAGTGCAGCAATCCAAGAAGAATGGGCTGCCATTCCTCAAGAAATATTCCAGCACCTGATGGAACGTATGTCTGTGAGAGTGGAAGCTGTCATCAAGGCTAAGGGTGGGCCAACAACATATTGAATTTCAGCAGTACCGATGTATGGAACCACGAACTTGTATCTCATTTTCAGACTGGTGTCCGGATACTTTTGATAACATAGTGTGTATTAGGCAATGATTTTGTTACTATTATAGTAACCTAGAAGTTAAGTTTTGCTAGTGATTACTCTAACGTCTTTCCCCGTTTCTGAGTTCTATGCAAGCTATCTCCCAAGATCACATTCTCCGTAGGAATGATAATTAGGGCAAGATTTTCTTCCCCATCGTATTTAAATTAAAGGAGTTCCTCGCAAACGGAGACGAGCAGAATATCATTTCAGGTTACTCTGCCTACTGCCATGAAAAAGATTCGCAATAAAACGCTGAATCTACCCGAACTCTGTGTTAATATGGACGTTTATATGTTTAACTTATTTTTACCCAACTTTGTTTCTGGATCGAATTAAACACGACTTTGGTTCAATGCAATTTGAAGTGGGCACATCGCTAATCGGCAGGGGGAAACCGAATGTAGATTATGCAGAGATACTTTTCGGTGGAGGAATCATAAATGCACCACCTAACAAAATGAGTGAAATACTCAGAAGACATGACCAGATGTCAATGTAACTTAGGGCAGGTACACATCATCGGCGGAATTGTGACTGACTAGAGTTGCAATTCCTGTAAGGTAGGACTGCCGGGAGAGTGCATTAGTGATGTTCGTGTTTAGTGTTTTTACCAAACCTGATTGGGTGCATAAAGTGTGAAAATTGCCAGATGTTGAGAGACGTAGAGAGGCCTCTTACACGTGTGAGACAGTGTTATCAGCACCCGACAGAGTCTTGAATGGACCTCACTGTTCGCCGACCGCTCGCATCGTGCAGTACTCGTATCCACATTTCTGGAGCGTTCAGAAGTGACAGTGGCCTCATGTTGGGTTGCATGGAACCGCGATAGCACGCATACTCGTCGGAAAGGTTCCGGTCGACCACCTCTGATCACCACAAAGGAGAATCGCCGTATTGTGTGCCAAGCAGGTGATGACCTTTACATTTCTCCGCCTGGTAACCAAGAACAAGTAATGGACCCCTTGCAACATTATGTGTAATTCCACACCATTCGTCGGATACTAGCAGCATCAGAACTAGGGACTTACTGTCTCCAAACCAGAAACGGCTGCGTTTGAAGAGTCTCTGTGAATAGGAACCACAGATCACTGATGAAAGCCGCCGCATTGTTTTGAGCGATGAATCGCGGTTCTGCAGTACCCCGGATGTCGGATGACCCTCGTCGGTGAGTATGGTGGCAACCTGAGGGGGCGCCCCATTCTTCCAATGTTTAAAACCACAATGGTGTTTCTCCTAGCGTCACGGTATGGGGACCCATCTGGTATCACTTCAGGTCACAGCTGGTAGTGACTGAGGGAACTGTGACGGCACGACGCTACGTCAAGGAGATCCTGCCTTCTCATGTGTTACCTCTCATGTGACAGTATTACGCAGCTCGTCGACACGTGGCTCTTGTCTCTACTAACAGTCTGTGTGGTGTTGAGATACTTCCGTTGCTAGCAATATCCCTAGATCTGTCTCAAAGCAACGTGCGTGGGATCATCTCGGAGGTCATCTCCGCCCCAGTGACAGTGTCCCGAATATTTAGAACCAGTTACATCTATGGACCCGCTTACATCACGAGAGTATAAAAATGGCTGTATGACACCCTCCCCATCTGAATCAGTCATTTATCGAGACCAGAGAGGGTACCACGTCATACTATAATTGGCCTCCTGCTGCCAAGTTATTTGTAAATTGGACTCGATTTAGTAATGACTGAAATAATATCACGTACCCCTCAAACAGTGAAGCTTCGTTTCTTTTTCTCCTGCACTTCTGTTTGCTTCATTTTTTTTTTCAGATAGTGTAAGTATAATCTTCAGTTTCCGTACGAGATGTCAATTGCTGGTTCCACGACGATAATTCATAGACTGAAGAAGGTGTCTAAATTATGCTTATCATATGGATGCCCAATTGTACCAGTTGTATGCCGAATATTCCTTATTGATGTGAATAAGGTCACCCCGCAGAAGAATATCGAGCGTGAGTGTAGCCTGGAAGCTGTAATTGTTCTCGGCACGAATTAAATGTTTGCCGACTTTCCCTCATTTACAATTTTGACATGAGAATAGGTTTCTGAAGGGTTTACATGAAAGTTGTAGGGTGGCAGTCCACAATTTTTACATCACAACGTTATTCATAAGTTTCGTAATCTAAATCTCATTTTATGGATGTCGGATACAGCGAAAACCTTAAGAACGTCGTTGTAAAGCATAAAATTGTTTCTGTTGCAATGTGTTTGTTATGCCAATATGTAATTATTTACCTACGATTGTCTTATTGCATTCTGCAGAATGCATAAAATTAATTTTATTCATAATTTTGCATCTACTTCTTTCTAAGAGCTGTATACTGTATAGATAATTTTCAGAGGACTGATCTGTGTTTCTTGTATTAGTATCTAACTTGCATCAAACTTAATTTTATAGGATGGGACAACAATTACTATATAATGTGATATTCATAACGACGTTATGAATGGCTTGTCTAATTGTGGATTAAAATTTGTTGGTTTATATTTTGGTGCTAACACAGAGTCTAAAACAGCACATTGATTTTGTCTAATTAGAGGAATTTGAAAGGAGCAAAACTAACTACAATTTCCATTGTGTTTTACTTACTGCCCCTTAATCGGTTTATAGTCAATATGGCTTATCTTCGTACGAGAATACTTTCTTTGAAAACAATAGTAATTTTTATTTTTACACAGGCAGTGCCGTATAACCTGTCGGTATCACATTCTCTTGCGGTAAAGGTTTCTTTGAAGCTTGTTGCATCTGAAACTGCATTCTGGCTTAGCTTAAGGCATAACTTTGTTTAATTTTTAAAGCCTATGAGTGCTGAAGATTGCTGGGTGCCCAGAGATCATATGGAATATCTCGGGTCTGAATTGAGATGACTGAGAGAAGAGAGGTCAAGTGAGAAAAGGCTATAATAAAGACAGTGACTCGAAGTCGTAACATCTAATCGAAAAGTAAGTAATCAAATACAGTTTTTGGTTTCTCTGGTAATGTTTCACTGTTTTTACGAAATTCTTCACAGAATTAAATGCTTTACCTTAAAGTTCATTTCAAAGAAAATGAACAGTAGGGATTTACTTCCTCGCGTGATATCGTATATACCATTCATACAACATGACTTGGTGCTCCATGGTTGTGTGGCATGATGGAGCATGTTTACTAACATCAGTTAACACTGGTATTTCTTAGACTAGCAAACCTTACAAAGGTAACATATGACAATGGAATATCACCAAAAGTAATTAAGTTTTCAACCTAACACCCAGGAATGCCTTTTACTAATTCTTTCAGAATGTGCTCAATGCTTATGTCGTCCAATATATTCCAGGTACCTACAGTGAACCGGGAAATCAATGAATCGTAATTATTTAAAGTGAACTTTTCTCCTCAATTTGGAAAATATTACATTGTACCATTAAAATGTGTGAACTGTGAACTGAGAGTAATGATTATGTCAGCAGTGCCAGGTGAAATGGAGTGATATGACCATGAAATTTCAGAGCGTCGTGAGGAACATACCTGACGAGAGAACCTGTTTGATGCAATAAAATGCAATAAACATTCGATATCGCAGCACTTCAGACAGGTTTCACAATTATATTGCTGAGTACCCATGATGCCACCAGCCTGAAATAAATCAGGGCAGCTCACCCGATCAAAGAGGAACTACGTCATCAAATGGAAATCTCAGTGGCTTTGCTGCAATCCAAGACAGAAATAACATAAATCGATTTCTACGGAAATTTCAGGCAGAAATGAGACGGAGCATTTAGTCGTACAATGCGTAGACGGCGGCTGTGCCCTAGCCGACAACCGAGTGTAAGGTAGTCCTTTTCCACATGGAGGAGATGGCGGAGCCCTCTCGCTGTGTAAGTGATGACTGTGGTAGTGACGATAGCCAAAGACAAGACAGCATTCTTCCCACGGAGAAGACGGCAGAGGCATCTCAGACCAACAGACCTGAGAAAAAGACACCAATCAGGTAAGGTCGTTTTCGAAAATGAGTACTGGGCCACTGAAGGCAGTGTGACCAGGCAAGGCCAGGTTTGTTGCGCAACTTTCAGGACCAGATCACAGGAACGGCTGTGAAGTCCAACTGAAGGCTCACAGAGGGTGCAATTAGCATGCAAAAGATGCTGGAACAAGTTCGTGTATTGTGCCCAGTGGGGGGACTGCAAGACGTGCTATGTGGTGGCAACACAGGTTGGGCAGAGGACATCAGCAGTGCACTGTCAGCCAATGGAGGATAAGTGCTTGAAACACATGTAACAACCAGGATGTGAAGGCCGCAAATGGTCCAGCAAGGTAGCAATAGCTGAAGAGGACAAGGTGGCAGGTGGGTCTGAAAGCAAAAGCTCTAGACAAATACCCAGGAGGACATGAATGCCTTGTCAACAGCAGTAAGAGGAGCTCAAGGTAGCGAGCCACCCTTGGATGGAAGACCTACTATGGCTGTAGCAGAAGATTCAAGCAGGACCCAGTGCAGCTAGTGGAGGGCTACTAACAGGTAGAGGAGGCGTTGACTTGGGAAACCATTCAGGCCATCTCAAGAATGCACAATGAGGCTGCAGAAGTTGGAGAGACGTGGTGTGGCCAGACATTGCAACTTAACTTCCACAACTGGTGTACAGTAGGTGCAGTTTGTGAGGCAGCATTCGACGACTTCAATGAAATACGTCTTGGTACAGTGACCAAGTCAGGTTGGCCATAGGCACATTCCTGCAGAAAACAGAATGCACACCACAGATATGGTTGTCAGACAATAAGGTGAAAATGTGACAAAGGCGAGACTTATGCTGTGTTGGGTAGTACCCTATAAGGGGAAACATGGGTCTGAAGATGTGAGCTGAATGTTGACAACAGAGAGAAGAAGAGACCAAACCAAAGGCAACATGTCAAGAGGGAACAAGGCATCGTCAGCTGAGTGAACAGAGGACAGAGTTTTAAATGAACACACCATCATCTGACTGTAGTGATGTTAATTTAATTACCACCCAAGTTTTGGCCTTTTATGTCATTTTCAAGTAATTGAGTTTATGTCAATTACTTGAAAATGACATAAAACACGGGAACCTGGCTGATAATTAAGTAAACAGCAATACAGTCAAATGGCAGTGCGTTCACATATTGTTTGAATGTTGCTCAGCAACATCATAAGGACATAGTGTGATCAGTATCCCATGGAGGAGCCGACATAATGAATGGAAATAGTCAAAGGAGCAGGAAGCACATGGGCACAGACTGGGAGGAGATTGTCAAGTAGACAAGTAGCTTGTGGACTGGTGGTGTTTTGATGTAGACCTATAGGTGGTGGGCTAGTGGTGTTTCGCCTAGTTTGGCCCATCTGTCATGGTGCAGGCCAGCAGTATGCAAGGTGGCAGCTTGTGAGCCAGTGGCGTGTGAGTCAGCAGGATGCATAGTGGCAGCATATGGGTGAGTGCAGTGTATTCCAGTGACATGTAGCCTGGTGGAGCATGTGCCAGTGGTGTGCAGGCTGGTGTTATGCAGGCTGGTAACATGTAAGCTGGAAACTTGTGGAACAGTGGCATGTGGGCTGGGTGGGTACAGGCTGGTGGTGAGGAGAGTGCTGGTACTGCTGGAAAGTGAAGAACTGGCACAAGGGAACGTGATGACAAACAAAGGCACATCAAGGAGTTCCTGGATTTTGATGCAGCTATGACAGAGATGCCAGAGCAACAGGAGACAAAGAAGGAAGCTTTGGAGTAAGAGGCTATAGAGCAGCAGACTCTGGAGCAGAAGCACCAGACCAGGTGGTACTGGAGAAGAGGGCAACAGAGCAGGGATGATGGAGTTTTTGACAGGTTCACAGGGTTGGAGGGGCAGGAGCCAGCAGAGCTGGATCTGGGGTCGCTGGAGCAGGTGGCGCCAAAGTCAGAAGCATGGTAGCCAGTGGCGCTGGAGCTGGTGTAACCAGAGCCAGAGGCGTTAGGGCCTTTGGACCTGAAGTTGATTGTAGCAGAACCAGTGGTGCCAGTGCATTGGGGTTACAACCAGTGGTTCCAGAGCTGGAAGTGCTGGAGCAATGAGCACCAAAGCTTTGGACACCATGTGAAAGCCAGAGATAGGGATGCTGGGGCTAGAGGCTCTGGCGCTGGGGGCACCAGAGCGGTGGATGGTGCTGCTGATAGTGTAGAATGAGCACATCCAAAACCTGTGGCACTGGAGCTGTGCCTTCTGGAGCCAGAAGAACTGGAGCTGGTGGTGTCAGAACCAGCGGCACTGGATCTGGTGGCACTGGAAGCTGGAGATGCGCTGAGGCCAGTGTGATGGTGCTAGCAGTGATAGGACCGAGAGGGGCGATGCTGGGGCAGGGGAATTTGGGCAAAGGGCGCTGGGGTAGTGGGTGCCACTGCATTGGGCACCAGAGAATTTGGGACCATGGCACAGAGCACCATGCTAGGAGGTACTGGAGCAGTGAGCACTGATGCAGCGTACACTGGGTCAGGGGGCGCAGGAGCGCGATTAGAGGTGGCAGTACAAGATGCTGGTATGTGAGAGGCAAAGGGGCCAGAAGCCCAAGTTCTGGAGGTGCAAGGAGTGAAACAGTCAGAAGAAAAAAAATCTATGGAGGTGTGTCATTGCAGTGAGGAAGTGGGCCATTAATCCAAAGCACTGTCGAATTATGAAGGAAATGCAGATAGAAGAGGTGGGTGCTAGGTGGCAAACAGGAAGATGTGCTGTCCCATCCATTACAATTGGGTGCTTCGACAGTGAAGAGTGTTTTGACAATTGAGCAATGTCTTGGGTCAGATGGTGCAACTGCTGACCTCATAACGGGCCAAGCTTCAGTAGTTCTGACATGGAGAAGCAAAAGCACAAGTGAAACGAAAGAAGAAACACGAAAGAGAGTCTAATATCAAAAGGAAGCAATAAGGTGAAATGAACTGGGCAAAATGGAAAGTCGCGCTAGTACGGGACAGAAACAAGGTGAAACAGGGAAAAGAAGACAGATAAAAGGAGACAGGAAAAGTACCTGATTCAGTATGGGACTCTTGGAACAACGTGTCCGAAGCAAGACGTCACCAGGTGAGAGGAGAACAGACCTGAAATAAAGGAAATGTTTATCTCACTGAATTTTGTTGTCATGTAGTAGGTGATGTTTGATTCTGCACAGCATATGAAAGAGTTTCAGACGTCTGGAAGATGCTGGGAGGGGGAGGATGGTGTCCAGTATGCGGTCCACATGGTGTACCATGTGGTTCTGACACAGACTGGCCAGAGGACGCTGACAGGTTGCCATCAACAGGTTGGAGACAGCTGCTGGAACCAAAGGTGGCCACCAGTATCTAGGATGCCGACAGTGCAAGCAAGGTAGCAACAGCTGGAGAGTAGTCGATGGCAGCTGCAACCATACATATCAGTTCTAGATGAATGTCCCGAGAGGTCATTAGATGTCATGTCAACAGCAGTAACAGGAGCCCATCACAGCAGCCAGACTTGGATGGAAGGCTTTTTATAGCTGCAGGTTTCTGGCTGAAGGTGCAAGCAAGCAGCTGCTGACCTAACAGGTTGGTGGAGAAGAGGTGGTGTACCATATGTGTGAAATCTTGGTCTGATGCGAGAGGGAAAGAATGGCCCCAATCAAATCAGAGGCATTCCTGTAGATGGCTGAATGCGTGCAATGCATGTGCCTGTCGAAAAAGATGGTGATAACTTGCTGTTGTGGATTGGCAGGAGAGCCAACCCACGAATTTTAGAGGAAGCCGAAAGGCACGCGTTTAAGCTCACGCAGGCTGGCGTGAGGTCTGGAACAGGACAAGGAATTTAGAACTTAGAAAAACGGACGCAGATGGTGGAATAACTTTAATCCATTAATATTGAACGTAGCTCTTGTCTGTACATTATTTGCAATATCAATAGTAACTGAACATGGCGCCTTGCTAGGTCGTAGCAAATGACGTAGCTGAAGGCTATGCTAACTATCGTCTCGGCAAATGAGAGCGTATTTTGTCAGTGAACCATCGCTAGCAAAGTCGGCTGTACAACTGGGGCGAGTGCTAGGAAGTCTCTCTAGACCTGCCGTGTGGCGGCGCTCGGTCTGCAATCTCTGATAGTGGCGACGCGCGGGTCCGACGTATACTAACGGACCGCGGCCGATTTAAAGGCTACCACCTAGCAAGTGTGGTGTCTGGCGGTGACACCACATTCCTCCCCGCAAATCGGCGCACGGTTGTGGCATAAGCCTTCCGCCCGCCGTGGGGAGGACCCCATGTTGACGCATGCGACGAGATGGGGAGCCTAACAACAGGCGAGGCTGTGCCACCCGCGCCCTGCCATTCGGACCGCAGGGAGCTAGGAAACGCCTGAAAACATGCTCCAGGGTGCACGCCAACTTGCGGTGTATGCGCCCGCAGAGAGACAGGAGGGGCGGAAGGGTCGACCTCGATCGGGTCGGGGCACCCGACGGGCGAAGACGACATATGGTCCGGAGGGGGCAAGAGTTCCATGTCGGAGGACAACTGGTCACGGGAAGCGATCGGCAGCGCGTGACCCAGGGAGGCGCCCGGCGGTTGCAGCGACGCGTCCACTGCGGGCGTCGCCGGCGGGAGAACAGGCGGCGGCGGCGGTGGCGGCGGCGAGTCGCCATGGGGCAAAATGGAAGGCAGCGTCGGTAACACCTGGGGCTGAGGCGAGCCGGTAGATGGGTCCCCAGGGCGCTGACCGGACGGCACCGTCGCTGAAAGCAGACGGGGAGTGGCAGATCCCGTGCGACGACAGAGGCGCAGCTGATTGAGATGCCGACGCACCTCACCAGAGGCCCCCAAAACCAGATACATAGCGCGGCCGAGGCAGCGAAGAATGCGCCCTTCAAGCCAACGCCGTGAACCTCGATAGTGGCGGTAGTAGACAACGTCGCCTGGGGAAAAAGCAGGTGTCTGCCGCTGCACAGGAACCTGATGCGGCGAATGTATCAAAGACATCAAGATTCGATGATGACGACCGTGGAGCAACGCAGCCGGCGAGCGACAATCTCGGGGCTGAGAGCGATACGAGGACAAAAAGAGCAATAACGCGTCTTCCCGAGAATGCGACTCTTTCAACTTCAACATCTGTGACTTGAAAGTCCTGACCAATCGTTCAGCGGCACCGTTTGACTGTGGCGAAAACGGCGCGGACGTCAGATGTTGAATACCATTGGCCTTGCAGAATGACTGAAATTCTGCGGACATGAATTGTGGGCCATTGTCGGAAACAATAGTCTGTGGCAGACCTTCAATGCAAAAGATAGCAGATATCGCTTGGATGGTGGCAGAAGACGTCGTGGAAGACATCCAGACAACAGAAGGAAAATTACTGAATGAATCTACCACAACCAACCATCGAGCATTCCAGAAGGGACCAGCAAAATCGATGTGTAAGCGTTGCCAAGGGGAAGTGGCTTTTGTCCATGCAAAGAATTTCCGCGGTGGTGCGGATTGTTGTTCGGCACACGCCATGCAAGAAGAGCACATATTCGTAATCGCAGCATCGATTCCGAACCAAGTACAGTGCTGACGAGCAAGTTGTTTCGTTCTCACTGTACCCCAATGTCCTTGGTTGAGAAGCTGTAACACAGAGGACTGTAACGAACGAGGTACCACGACCCTGGACTGATCATTATCAGAACGCAACAGCAAAACACCACGTCGTACAAAAAGTCTCTACTTGTGAGCAAAAAATCGGCGAACCAACGGATCCCCGATCCGTGACTTTGACAAGGGCCATTGCGTAGCAACAAAACGCAGAACGGTAGCAAGGACAGGGTCAGCAGCTGTGGCTGTAGCTACACGACGAATACCAATCGGAAACGATTCGACCACGTCATCGGTTTCCGCATCAATGAACATGCAAGCAAGTTCGGAAGAATCGAATGCTCTATCCTCAGCAACAGGCAAACGGGACAACGCATCGGCGTTTCCGTGCTTAGCAGTGGACCGATACAAGATATCGTAGCGGTACTGCGAGAGAAAAATAGACCAGCGAATGAATTTCTGCGCTGTACGTGGAGGCACAGGCTAGCCACCTAGCAAGTGTGGAGTCTGGCGGTGACACCACACTTGCAATGGATGAGATCCACACTGTGTACAGGGGTTACCTGAGAGAGGAACGGTGCTCTAGTAGTTTGGAGCACCTGTTCACAGCAGGCTGTACAGAAAGCCAAACCAAGGGCAATTTGTTAGGAAGGGACAAGGAATGGACAGCACAGTCGACAGGAGACTCAATGTTGTCACCAGTGAAGGACGACATGAAGAGGACAGTAGGCAAAGGAGCAGGAAGCACAAGGGCCGACGGTGTGCAGGCGACTGGTGTGTGGGCTAGTTACATGCAGTTTGGTGGCGTGTGAGCTGGTGACTCGTCAACAGGTGGCATGCACGCCACTGGAGTGCAGGCTAGTGATGAGATAGCCAATAGTGGCGGAATCTGAATAGGTGGCAAAAAGCCCAGTTGTGCCAGTAGGAGATGGCGAAGCTGCTCAGGAGCATTAAGCTCTGGAGCAGGAACCGACAGCGCAAAATGCGCCAGAGCAGGAGGCGACGGAGGAGGTGGTGATGTGGCAGGAGGCGTCGAAGCGGGAGCCAATGGACCATGAAGCACTGGAGCTAGAGCCGCAAACCCAAGGCCTCTGCAGCTGGAGACAGGGCAGGAAGTGCGACAGGGCGGTAGGAGCTGTTGTTGGGGGGTTCCACTTATATATCAGAGGAGGAAGCGCTGCATTCAAATGTACGACCAGCAGCGGAACAGAGGCTTGGAGGCTGGAAGATGTCAGGAGAGAAACATTGGTAAGAACAGAAACATAAAGGAGGTGGCTTGTATCAACAAGGCAGGTGGGCTATGAACCCAAGGCATTCTTGAATTCTGAAGTGATCAGGAGCTGCGTCGTTAATTATATTATCTATAATTATTTTAATATATCTGATGTGGTGAGTTATCAACTTCAGTGTTGATTTATTATTATTTCTTTTCCCTTGGTCATAGCTTGTTTTGCCTCTTGTTCAGCTGAAACTAACCAAATTCCTTTTGATTTTTCTGAAGGAAAGTCTGAATTAGTTCAGGGTTTAATATTGTTGATGGGCCATCACAGGAGCTAGGTGGTGTTCAGGAACTTCTGTGCACAATGGAGTCGCTGTGTGGTCCAGTCGACAGCAAGTGGGGGCATAACTACTAAACAGTGCTGAGACAAGCTGATAATGCCCTAGGTCAAATGATGTAACTTTTGACCTCATAACAGCCCAAGTTGCAGGGGTAACAGTTCTATGTGGAAGAAGCCATGGAAGAACAGCAAACGAGACAACAGAACACAGACTACCTCGTTGAGCACAGGACATGGGTGAAGCCCCGGAAGCAAAACAGCCTCTTTAGTGTCCCATTGTGGCTGATGTTTGGTTCTGGATAGCAACTGAAACAGTATCGAATGAAGGCAACTAAATGTCGTCCTGATTAGACGAGAGTTTTTCACTGACCCTATCATAGTTCTTAAGGTGCAAGGTGCGTACACAGTCTATCGGTTGCCGCGAAGAAACACCGCTGAAGGCAAAGTCTCCTTAGGGAGCACTAGTGGTGTCTTAGGCGCTGGCTAACGGCGATGAGCTCTGCCGAATATACTCGCGGACTTCCGATGTGGAACTGCAGTCCACACTGAGATTAGTTGGGCGGTATCCTATACAGGCCGCCCATCAGAGGAATACCAGGAAGTTGCCTAACATCACGTGACTCACAGAAGTGAGCTAGTGCCGGCTGTATCCGGCGGATGTGGCGCCTTCAAATACAGCAACGGCTGCCGCAGCCAAGATGAGCTGCGTCTGAATTGCAGGCGTCTTGATAGGGCGGCAACCCGCAGCACTCTGATGTGCGGCCTCTGTTATGAGGCAGCAGCCAGATGCCGCGATGTGTGCCCAGGGAGTGTCAAAGGTGCATCATTGTTTACAGTGCATACGAGTAAGCTTGTAGATAACGTCAGATCCGCCAAGAGGCTGCTACAAAATGGTATGGTTGTCTATAAGAATGTGAAACGCCGGAAGACTGTAGCTAACCTGCACACCTGCACAGGACTGACGAATGGTGCCTAGACTGGCAATTAACACTCAGCGTACATGAATGTAACAAATTGGGCATACATAGAAGAAGAAGTCTCCTACAGTACAATTGCGCAATTGGTCACAAATAGCTGGAAATAGTAACTACCGTAAAATACCTAGAAGTTACCATAGGGAAGGCAGATGATAGATTCTGACACATAAGAAGAATCCCAAGAAAATGTAGTTCATTCAAGAAAAGAGTGGCTTAAAAAACACTTGTTTGGCCGATTCTTGAGTACTGCTCATTAGTCTGGAACTCTTACCAGATAGCATTAATAGAATACATTGGACAAGATCGAACGAATCGCTTGGTCGGTGCTAAGGGGTCACGAATTTCTTCAACATCTTCCAGTGGCTGATGCTGCAATAGAGCTTTTGTGCATCACGAAGGGGGTTTGCTATTGATCTACATCAAGCATCAGACAGTGGTACATGCGAGACGTACTCTTCACAAAACGCCATACGGTGGCTTGCAGAGTATATATGTTAGCGTAGATACAAATTTACCCTTTGGTCATTGTCAAACGGACTCACAGCTGTTGACTTTATCTTAACCGTTGTCAAACTTTTTTTCTCAAGAGCCAGTACTCGCGTTGTGGGATGGTGCTTCAGCCCACAAATATACCACTGCTGTTTAGTAGAAAAAGACAAACTTGATCCTTCAGCTCCACAATGCGTCGAAGAATTGTACCACGAGACACCGAACATAACTTCGTGTGCGACAATAGCGAATTATGAGTCGAAGCCGTCTCCTTGCAAGGAATATAAAATGGCATAATGTTTATAGGTTTTGCTTTCACAAAATTTACAGCATTGACCTTATCATTCAGCACGTTATTGAGTTCCGATTTTGGATCACCCTCGACATCAGGAATGTCATCAAGCTGCAGGACTAATTTTGGGCTATCATGAGGGTGTGGTATCAACTGATTTTTCGTGTCCATGGCTATTTTATCACTACGGCGATCCAAGGTATCATCTTCAGTCGCTAGTCAAACCTTTCTCCATGTATTATTTCGCACATTTTCACAGTTGCGGTTAGAAGCAATTTCTCACCAATAATGTGGGGTGATTTGGATTTTGCTGTTATGTAGGATACTTTCTAGGGATACTGTTAGCTCTTTCTTAGGAACTGATACCTGCTTTTTTTTTCAGTAATCTGCCATTTCATTTCAATTGTTGCTCATGTCGCTAAAAAAGTCGATAGGTTGAACTAACGAGGTCTGCGTGTTTTGTCTGCATATTTCTCTTTATTTTTATAGGCTTCAAGCTATCGTTGGCTGAAATCTCCAAACAAAGAACACATTGTGATTGTTACTCATTATTCAAAAAAATGCTGGTAAAGCCTAATTTCAGATAATCAGCTTGGTATTTACGCTCTTTGGTTTGGCGTTTAGAACTAATGTTGCTGATAGGAACAGAGGCCGTTGCGAAATAATGTACTTTGATTAAATTCGAATCATTTTCGTTATTAGAACTGCATATTTTGAAGGAGAAGATACACTCTTTGAATCATTTCGACGCAATCTCCTGTTACCACTGCAAATCAGCCACTTATCCAACTACAAGGCAGAGCTTGTATGACTTTATTTTAAAATCGGTTAGCTATTTTCATTGAACACGCATTAGAATTCAACTTCACACTAAAATACCTTTGAACTGACTCCGGAATTCTGGCTGAAATCGAGTGGACAGTCACAATGGGTGTTATTAAAAATCTATTCTTGCAGCCAATGCTGCAAGGAAGTGGCGGTCACACTGGCAAACGGCTAGGTTTTAATTGGTAAGTAGCTAATTCTGCCGTTGTTCGGTGACTGGGACTGTCGGACATAATATTATAGCTACTTTTCACGATGTTCCTGCTGACAGGATCCGGCGGACAGTTCTTGTGAAATAAGAGAGCAAATTAACAATTGTGGAGCTTTCGAATTTGGATCGTGAAAATTTGACATTAGCAATATTTTTTCACCGGAAGTGTTTTACTACATAATATGGAATATAAGTATTTTAGTGAAAGCTGGCGACCTCCTCTATTCTGTTACTCTATGCGTCCCTCACCCCCCACCCCCCATCCCTTCCGGCCTTCCCCACACCAGGAGGGCGGCTGATCTATGGACTGAGAAGTAAGATGCGCAGAACGGGGCTTCTGACGCTAACTTATATCGACACTAGCAGTCAGACTACTATAGTACTGTGAATTTTGTACATGCAAGTCTTAGGTGTCTCAGTTTTCATTTACATGATTGGAATGAACATGCCTAAAATGTTTTAAGAGGTAAGTACAAGGGTGAAACTTCCTGGAAGATTAAAACTGTGTGCCGGACCGAGACTCGAAATCGGGACCTTTGCCTTTCCCGGGCAAGTGCTCTACCAATTGAGCTACCCAAGCACAACTCACGCCCCGTCCTCACAGTTCTAATTCCGCCAGTACCTCGTCTCCTACCTTCCAAACTTCACAGAAGATCTCCTATGAGCTGTCTCCGAAATATCCTTTCTCCCAGGAGTTTTAGTTCTGCAAGGTTCGCAGGAGAGCTTCTGTGAAGTTTGGAAGGTAGGAGACGAGGTACTGGCGGAATTAGAGCTATGAGGACGGGGCATGAGTCGTGCTTGGGTAGCTCAGTTGGTGGAGCCCTTGCCCGCGAAAGGCAAAGGTCCCGAGTTCGAGTATCGGTCTGGCACACAGTTTTAATCTGCCAGAAAGTATCATATCAGCGCACACTCCGCTGTAGAGTGAAAATTTAGTTCTAAGTACAAGGGTGTTTCGTTTTTTGCGACTAGTTTCACAGCTCCGCTGTCACTGTTGTTGGTTACAAGAGGAGAAAGACACCGCATATTTTAGGCTTTGTACTGCATTTTCGTACTACTGCGTCTCTGTTTTTACAAATTATGTTGCAGTGACGTTGCGAAATGGCTTCCTAGTACGCGATAGTAAAAGTGACCCGACAAATGACATATTTGGAGCTATGTTATGTAGCAAATTATCAGTTTCTCTTGCTTTGAAATAGGGAGAGGAAGTTCATCTCTTCTTACTTTCTGTTATAGTCTTTTCAATCGATGTTTATTTATTTGATTTATTTATGCATTTATTTTACCTGGCAAGATTAGGGCCTTCAGACCCTCTCTTACACCTAACCAGGCATACTCAGATTCAACAAATTTCAGTTTCTACAGAACATTAAGGACATATAACATGTTATACAGTATTAATGTTAAAGAAAAAAATAGAGATTATAAAAGTAGTACAATGATAATTATAACAATCAAAAATAATTATAACAATCAAGAAGAATAATAAAAATAATAGTAATGACTATGTATATGAAAGTAAACATATTTTTCTTTTATGGATGTCAGTCCTATTGCTAGTTGGGAATTTTCTCGTTATATTCTTGCAGCTTGTGAGTTATTCTCATCAAGCAGAGACATAAGACGATAGAGATATAGTAAGAGATATAGAAGAGGTAAATAGGTTGGAGGATGAGAAATAGAATGGTAAAATTCGAAGCTATGATGGAGAGGAGAAAGAAAGAGATGAGAGGAGCACAACAATGGTGGCTATACCGTCCCTAATATGTAAGTCTTGAGTTCCCTCTTGAATGTTGAGTGGTTCTGGATAAGACGCAGATCACAGGGGAGCGCGTTCCATAGTCGTATGTTCACATAAGTCGCATAAAATTATTCACACGTTATACAAAGTTTATGAATACTGAAGATAAGCACTGAAGATGATTAATAGGAAGAACATCTGAAGGTGAACATTGCTCGAAGAGTGTATATATTCGACGAATTCACTGCTAGCATACTCCGATTCTACCGAATTAATCATTTACGTCGCAAATGTATGAAAACACAGTTTCACAACGCAGTGCTGTAGTTTGAAGCCTGTGCGTTTGTTTTGTCAGGCCGCAGCTGCCTGGATGCGCGGGGGCCCACGTGCGACGCCTCTCCACAGCCCGACACCGAGCTGACGCTGCTCACCAGGGCCTCCACCGGTGAGTCACTTTCTCTCCAACTCCCACTTATTATTATGCTTTCTTTCTGCCTTTACATTAATTTATACGATTTTTTGCATGTAACAGCTTCGACTTGATGGTGAGACATACATTTATTGACTGGATCTGTCTATTCTCTCCTACCCCTAGCTTGTTTGGATATCTGTTCTACCAACGTTTCATCACATTTCCATGCACACAAACTTGGCTACTCACACGGATACCTTACCATCTCGTTAGACTCCTACCTGTTTTCATCCATACAGAATGCGTCCTCATATCCAACGTATATTGTTCCCAAATTCGATTTCTTTTCCTTTTGTTTCCAATCCTGATATGCTGTCATCACCCCGTAAAACCTACTACTACACTACTGACCATTAAAATTGCTCCACCAAGAAGAAATGCAGATGATAAACGGGTATTCATTGGACAAATATATTATACTAGAACTGACATGTGATTACATTTTCACGCAATTTCGGTGCATAGATCCTGAGAAATCAGCACCCAGAACAACCACCTCTGGCCGTAATAACGGCCTTGATACGCCTAGGCATTGAGTCAAATAGAGCTTGGATGGAGTGTAGACGTACAGCTGCCCATGAAGCTTCAACACGATACCACAGTTCATTAAGAGTAGTGACTGGCGTATTGTGACGAGCCAGTTGCTCGACCACCATTGACTAGACGTTTTCAATTGGTGAGATATCTGGAGAATGTGCTGGCCATGGCAGCAGTCGAACATTTTCTGTATCCAGACAGGCCCGTACAGGACCTGCGACATGAGGTCGTGCATTATCCTGCTGAAATGTAGGGTTCCGCGGGGATCGAATGAAGGGTAGAGCCCCGGGTCGAAACACATCTGAAATGTAGCGTGCACTATTCAAAGTGCCGTCAATGCGAACAAGAGTTGACCGAGACGTGTAACCAATGGCACCCCATACCATCACGCCGGGTGATACGCCAGCGATTCCATATTCTGCTAACAATCATTGGATCTCGACCAATGCGAGCAGCAATGTCGCGATACGATAAACCGCAATCGCGATAGGCTACAATCCTACCTTTATCAAAGCCGGAAACGTGATGGTACGCATTTCTCCTCCTTACACGAGGCATCACTACAACGTTTCACCAGACAACGCCGGTCAACAGCTGTGTTTGTGTGAGACATCAGTTGGAAACTTTCCTGATGTCAGCACGTTGTAGGTGTCGCCACCGGCGCCAACCTTGTGTGAATGCTCTGAAAAGCTAATCATTTACATATCACAGCATCTTCTTCCTGTCTGTTAAATTTCGCATCTGTAGCACGTCATCTTCGTGGTGTAGCAATTTTAATGGCCGGTAGTGTACATACCCTTGATACGCCCTCCCAACGGAACTTCGATCGACTCTCTCAGATAGACATTAAAGTGCTCCCTAATACTTACCTATCCTGTCAGCTTTAAGACTCTCCCCTGTATCCGCACTACAGGCAGTCTCCCACCTTCCGTCCCCATATTTTCCTACACCTGTTGTCTTTATACCAAGGCTTAGCACACACCCCATTCTTCTACCCCATTTCTGTTTCCAAGCATGCATCTACATTTACAAAACACTGGATCCCGTTGCCTGTACCCACTCCCAATTCCATACAGAATGTCCAACCGTCCTTTTCCTATTTTTCCCCTTTCCCAATATAATTCATTCAGCTATCAAATAACCCATGAACCATGGACCTTGCCGTTGGTGGGGAGGCTTGCGTGCCTCAGCGATACAGATAGCTGTACCGTAGGTACAACCACAACGGAGGGGTATCTGTTGAGAGGCCAGACAAACGTGTGGTTCCTGAAGAGGGGCAGCAGCCTTTTCAGTAGTTGCAAGGGCAACAGTCTGGATGATTGACTGATCTGGCCTTGTAACAATAACCAAAACGGCCTTGCTGTGCTGGTACTGCGAACGGCTGAAAGCAAGGGGAAACTACGGCCGTAATTTTTCCCGAGGGCATGCAGCTTTACTGTATGATTAAATGATGATGGCGTCCTCTTGGGTAAAATATTCCGGAGGTAAAATAGTCCCCCATTCGGATCTCCGGGCGGGGACTACTCAAGAGGATGTCGTTATCAGCAGAAAGAAAACTGGCGTTCTACGGATCGGAGCGTGGAATGTCAGGTCCCTTAATCGGGCAGGTAGGTTAGAAAATTTGAAAAGGGAAATGGATAGGTTAAATTTAGATATAGTGGGAATTAGTGAAGTTCGGTGGCAGGAGGAACAAGACTTCTGGTCAGGTGACTACAGGGTTATAAACACAAAGTCAAATAGGGGTAATGCAGGAGTAGGTTTAATAATGAATAGGAAAATAGGAACGCGGGTAAGCTACTACAAGCAGCTTAGTGAACGCATTATTGTGGCCAAGATAGATACGCAGCCCACACCTACTACAGTAGTACAAGTTTATATGCCAACTAGCTCTGCAGATGACGAAGAAATTGATGAAATGTATGATGAAATAAAAGAAATTATTCAGATAGTGAAGGGAGACGAAAATTTAATAGTCATGGGTGACTGGAATTCGAGTGTAGGAAAAGGGAGAGAAGGAAACGTAGTAGGTGAATATGGATTGGGGCTAAGAAATGAAAGAGGAAGCCGCCTGGTAGAATTTTGCACAGAGCACAACTTAATCATAGTTAACACTTGGTTTAAGAATCATGATAGAAGGTTGTATACATGGAAGAACCCTGGAGATACTAAAAGGTATCAGATACGAGGGTTGCCCAGTAAATAATGCCCCATATTTTTTTTCTCCAGAAGTATTTATTCCACAACAATCAAATTTACATATGTGAAAGACTGATGTTTTGTCTACTTGCTTTATTTTTCCACATAATCTCCTTCAAGTTCGACGGCCTTTTTCCAGCGAGACACAAGAGCGTGTATTCCCTGCCGGTAAAAATCTTTACTCTGCCTACGGAGCCAGGTTGTCACTTCGTGAATCACTTCTTCGTCATCGGCAAAACGTCTTCCACGAATGAAATTCTTCATTGGCCCAAACAAGTGAAAGTCTGAAGGAGCCAAATCGGGGCTGTAGGGTGGATGGGGTAACACTATCCAACCCAGTTTCACGATGTGTTCACAAGTCCTCAAACTTGTGTGAGGACGAGCGTTATCATGCTGAATCAAAACATCCTGTGGGTTAACATGACGCCCAAGGCGCCGGAAGCGCTGCTTAAGTTTGTCTAATGTTTTGACATAAGCCTCTGAATGAATGGTACTGCCTTTTGGCATCACATCAATGAGAATTACGCCCTCGCAATCCCAAAACACAGTCATCATGACTTTTCCGGCTGAAGGACCTGTTTTGAATTTTTTCTTCTGTGGAGAATAAGCATGACGCCATTCCATCGATTGTCTTTTTGTTTCGGGCTCAAAATGATGCACCCAAGTTTCATCACCTGTCACAATCCGTGACAAAAAGGCCTCCCCGTCAACGTGAAAGCGTCGCAACAAATCGAAAGAAATGTCTTTTCTTTGGGATTTGTGATCGACAGTAAGACACCGAGGAACCCATCTTGCACACACTTTTGAGTATCCAAGCTGATTGATAATCACATCCACACTTCCTTTGCTTACTGACAACTCCAGTGCCAATTGTCGAGTCGTAATGCGTCGATCCCGTCGAATGAGAACATCAGCCCGCTGCAACATGTCAGGCGTGACAGCCGTGGGAGGCCTTCCCGACCGCGGCAAATCTCGGAGCTCCGCAGCACCGCCCTCTGATGCTTTCACACTCTGTGCCCAGCGACCAACAGTACTCCTATCGACTGCAGATGTTCCGTAGACGTTGCACAAGCGTTTATGAATATTGCCCACGGTTTCTTCCTCTGCTACGAGAAATTCAATCACTGCACGTTGTTTCTGACGGATGTCACTTGCAGACGCCATTTTAGAACATTCCTACACCACCGCTCTCTGTCGGAGGAAATTGAAACTTTGCGTACACACGCGGGAAACTTCAAATAACTCGCACCTAAAGTTTCACATTTCTAATATTTTTTATTTCGGAGAAAAAAAATATGGGGCATTATTTACTGGGCAACCCTCGTAGATTATATAATGGTAAGACAGAGATTTAGGAACCAGGTTTTAAATTGTAAGACATTTCCAGGGGCAGATGTGGACTCTGACCACAATCTATTGGTTATGACCTGTAGATTAAAACTGAAGAAACTGCAAAAAGGTGGGAATTTAAGGAGATGGGACCTGGATAAACTGAAAGAACCAGAGGTTGTACAGAGTTTCAGGGAGAGCATAAGGGAACAATTGACAGGAATGGGGGAAAGAAATACAGTAGAAGAAGAATGGGTAGCTCTGAGGGATGAAGTAGTGAAGGCAGCAGAGGATCATGTAGGTAAAAAGACGAGGGCTCATAGAAATCCTTGGGTAACAGAAGAAATATTGAATTTAATTGATGAAAGGAGAAAATATAAAAATGCAGTAAATGAAGCAGGCAAAAAGGAATACAAACGTCTCAAAAATGAGATCGTTAGGAAGTGCAAAATGGCTAAGCAGGGATGGCTAGAGGACAAATGTAAGGATGTAGAGGCTTATCTCACTAGGGGTAAGATAGATACTGCCTACAGGAAAATTAAAGAGACCTTTGGAGATAAGAGAACCACTTGTATGAACATCAAGAGCTCAGATGGAAACCCAGTTATAAGCAAAGAAGGGAAAGCAGAAAGGTGGAAGGAGTATATAGAGGGTCTATACAAGGGCGATGTACTTGAGGACAATATTATGGAAATGGAAGAGGATGTAGATGAAGATGAAATGGGAGATACGATACTGCGTGAAGAGTTTGACAGAGCACTGAAAGACCTAAGTCGAAACAAGGCCCCCGGAGTAGACAACATTCCATTGGAGTTACTGACGGCCTTGGGAGAGCCAGTCCTGACAAAACTCTACCATCTGGTGAGCAAGATGTATGAAACAGGCGAAATACCCTCAGACTTCAAGAAGAATATAATAATTCCAATCCCAAAGAAAGCGGGTGTTGACAGATGTGAGAATTACCGAACAATCAGCTTAATAAGCCACAGCTGCAAAATACTAACACGAATTCTTTACAGACGAATGGAAAAACTAGTAGAAGCTGACCTCGGGGAAGATCAGTTTGGATTCCGTAGAAATACTGGAACACGTGAGGCAATACTGACCTTACGACTTATCTTAGAAGAAAGATTAAGGAAAGGCAAACCTACGTTTCTAGCATTTGTAGACTTAGAGAAAGCTTTTGACAATGTTGACTGGAATGTTCTCTTTCAAATTCTAAAGGTGGCAGGTGTAAAATACAGGGAGCGAAAGGCTATTTACAATTTGTACAGAAAGCAGATGGCAGTTATAAGAGTCGAGGGACATGAAAGGGAAGCAGTGGTTGGGAAGGGAGTAAGACAGGGTTGTAGCCTCTCCCCGAAGTTATTCAATCTGTATATTGAGCAAGCAGTAAAATTCGGAGTAGGTATTAAAATCCATGGAGAAGAAATAAAAACTTTGAGGTTCGCCGATGACATTGTAATTCTGTCAGAGACAGCAAAGGACTTGGAAGAGCAGTTGAATGGAATGCATAGCGTCTTGAAAGGAGGATATAAGATGAACATCAACAAAAGCAAAACGAGGATAATGGAATGTAGTCGAATTAAGTCGGGTGATGTTGAGGGTATTAGATTAGGAAATGAGACACTTAAAGTAGTAAAGGAGTTTTGCTATTTGGGGAGCAAAATAACTGATGATGGTCGAAGTAGAGAGGATATAAAATGTAGACTGGCAATGGGAAGGAAAGCGTTTCTGAAGAAGAGAAATTTGTTAACATCGAGTATAGATTTAAGTGTCAGGAAGTCTTTTCTGAAAGTATTTGTATGGAGTGTAGCCATGTATGGAAGTGAAACATGGACGATAAATAGTTTCGACAAGAAGAGAATAGAAGCTTTCGAAATGTGGTGCTACAGAAGAATGCTGAAGATTAGATGGGTAGATTTCATAACTAATGAGGTGGTACTGAATAGGATTGGGGAGAAGAGGAGTTTGTGGCACAACTTGACCAGAAGAAGGGATCGGTTGGTAGGACATGTTCTGAGGCATCAAGGGATCACCAATTTAGTATTGGAGGGCAGCGTGGAGGGAAAAAATCGTAGGGGGAGACCAAGAGATGCATACACTAAGCAGACTCAGAAGGATGTAGGTTGCAGTAGGTACTGGGAGATGAAGAAGCTTGCACGGGATAGAGTAGCATGGAGAGCTGCATCAAACCAGTCTCAGGACTGAAGACCACAACAACAACAACATCAAATAATGTAAGTGCCTCTTTTCAAGATCGTGCTCTTCCTGCGACAAGTTTTTACTTTTTTTTACGTTTCATTATTAGATTTTCCTTTGGAAACGAGAAAAATCTTGAACTATAGTTTTTAAAAGTATAATCAACGAGAGCTATATTTTAAATTATTATATAAGTAATGTAAATCTCATTTTTAACTGCATCTATAAATGTTTTTGATACATATTGGTTCGAGGAGTGAGAAGCTTGTACCACCGACGGTTCACCACACTTCATGCACTTTGAAAGGAGTGAAAAAATCAATAAGGGAAAAACAAACCAGGTCTCCAGACAATAAGTTTCTAGCTGAAGCAGTGTTTCACATTACTCTTTGTAATATAAAATCTTCACGAAAACAATCCAAAATTCCCTCAGAAATAGTACCATTCTGCTGGCAACCATTTGGAGTGACACGCCAAAAATGAAAACTAATGAACGAAACAAATCATTCAGCTAAAATACATTAATTTTATTCTTTTCAATAGCTCTACCGTTATTTATATATACAAAACACGAAAAATTTTAGCTCGTTAAAAATACATGAATTTTATTCTTTTCAATAGCTCTACCGTTATTTATATATACAAAACACGACAAATTTTAGCTCGTTATCTATAATAATACAGCTAATAAGTTTAATTTTGTATACTTGTTGTCATAAATGACATGTTAATAGTGCCAACTGAACCCTGTTTTAATACGAATATATGCCACTTGCTGGCACAGCTCTATCTGGATCGTCCCTAATTCACCAAATTCTTCAAACCAACTAGGCACGGAGGTGTCATTACCACAGTACTGTGCAAAAGTCTTTGAGGGACTGAGAAGGAATGCAACTTGTGTCTAGTTGTAGTATTTTGTCATTATTTCTCTTCCTAGAGAAAATAATCCTGATATGAATGAGGACATTGTATACAGACAGTCGGAGAACTTACAGTGTAAAAAAATACAAAATAGAGACAAAGTGGAAAAAAGTTCTACGAAACGAATTCACATTTGGGAATCCGGATTGACGCCAGCTGTTTGCAAGACCTGAAAATTTTCACCGGACCGGGACTCATGCGTGCATATCTGAAGGACACTGAAATAAAACATGCACTATATAAAAACAGACATTGTATCCATCCGTGATGTATCCATGCATCGACGGATTAAAATGGCGGTAAAATATTTGTCTCTCCCTGCACAGGAAACATGAATTGTGCAAGGGTAGGGTTGTGGACTCGGTGACATGGATGTTTGGAACGCGCTTAGACAGCGGGAATGGTTGTGGCGACCGCTCACGGCAACCGGGAAATGCGGTTTCGAGTCCCAATCCTGCATAAATTTTCGTGTGTCGCAAACAGCTAAAGTCATTCTCCGGATTCGCAAAATCAGAATCCATTTCGTATAATTTACCACGGCTGTGGCCGTCAGAAAAGTGTCTTCTCCTTCAGAGGTGCATGCATGTCTCAAGAACATTGTATTGTGAAAATACACTGTATAAACATAGACACTGTAATCATCCACGATGGAAAACAAGTTCATCTTACGAGGAGCGTAAAAAAAGGTTTCAGTTATCCTTGGCGTTTTCAACTTGCCTATCGAGGCAGAAACGCAAACACTTAAAATAAATTTCACAGAATAAACGAAGGAGAGAGTCGTAGAAGTACTAAGCACAGGATTTTGTTAAAGATTAAAATGATGAAGGATACTAGATATGACCTTTTCACTAACGCAGCTTTGATGTTCCTTTCTGATGACGAGGGATTAATGAGTTTTTCACTTTGGTACAATGTGTCATTAAGCAGAGGTGTGGGTTGCAAGTCCTGTCTTGACTGTAGGTATGGTTTTCAAATAAGGCATTATTATACGTGTCCTACATGGTGTTCTATATGGTTTTGATCACAGAATGAAACGCATGGAAGTCTTTAGCATGAAGTGACTACTAAGAGTATGCTTCTATTCCCGCAAGCTGTTGCTATGCCATGTCTTCACTATACCTTCCTGCCTGTAGAGCTAGTCCCGCAAGGCATATAGGAGAAATTCTGTGAAGATGCGGTACAGTCGGAAGTGGGGTTGTTAAATTAGGCATTATTATACGTGTCCTACATGGTGTCCTATATGGTTTTGATCACAGAATGAAACGTATGGAAGTCTTTAGCATGAAGTGACTACTAAGAGTATGCTTCTATTCCCACAAGATGTTGCTATGCCATGTCTTCGCTATACCTTTCTGCCTGTAGAGCTAGCCCCGCAGGGCATATAGGAGAAATTCTGTGAAGTATAAGATGCGGTACAGTCGGAAATGGGGTTGTGAGGTAGTTCAGTCGGTAAATCACTTGCCCGTGGAAGTCTTGGGTCCATGGTTCTGGTAGAGGACTGACACACAGTTTTAATGTGGAACGAAGTTTTACCTCGAGTATGGTGTGAATATTTCGATGTAGCTAGATTGAAATACTGATATGATTGCTATCAGGATTGAACAAAATTATATCAAAAGCAAGAAAAGAAACAAAAGAGATCTAATTGTGCTACTAGAGCAGGGAAGTGGTTGGAAGTGAAACATGATATTCGAGGACTCCAAAGGACAAGTAAAAGAAAATATTTGTATTATTGTATTACAGAATGACTATAAAATGTGGTGAAGATATAACAATTAAATGAAAAAGAACTCGATGTTACGGGTAAGTAAAATGATCCGTTGAAAGCTGTTACAGGGAGAATGGGTAGCTAATGTGACTAGTGTTAATGTGTCTGCGGAAATCTTTTTGGAAATTTGTGGTAAGAGCCTATATGACCTAATTTGTGAGGACATTGGTCCCTAAGCTTACAAACTACTTACTCTAACTTAAACTAATGTACCCTAAGGCAACACACACACCCATGCCCGAGGGAGGACTCCAACCTCAGACGGGGCAGCCGCACGAACCGTGATAAGGCGCCTATGACCGCACGGCTACCCCTCGCGGCCAATATCTGTGCGAATAGCTAAAAGTGACAAAGGAGAAAAATTTTAGAAGTGTACGACGATCACAAAGCATAAAGTAGGCTGTAATAGGCTTTATACTTAGTAGATGCACGAAGGTAAGAAGAAAATCACGAGATGGAGAACAGGAATAAACAGCAGAAATACTGATGAAATAAGAAAAAATGAACATAGCAATGTTTGTGTCGCACAGTTCGGGAGGAACGAATGCCTTTCGATGCTGCTGCTATCAACAATAACCTGTTATTTATGTCAGTTGTGCTACGCGTGCGTCTATTCTGGACCGGGGCCGTTCCGTATGACGTGCACTGAGGTACGAACAGCGCTCAACCGCCGTTAGCGGAATAAACGACCTCATGCGTCACCGACATTTATGGCATCGACTTCTGCCCTTTATCTGAGAAGAGACGGCGTCGTTGTCGTGCAGAATGTCCGCAACGCTTCATTTACTCCAAACACCTTTCTGGCAAGTCAGTGAATGCGTCGTCGGACCGATGTGGAATCCCCCGACAGACGTACTTCTTCTTACAATGATTACAATAAAGGGCAATACAGACATCCGGACGAATTTGGTTGGAAACAAGTGCGAAGGCAGTTATTTTCACTCCAAAGGAAAACATAACAGTTTCATTCAAATGCTAAAACTTTCACCTTTTCCATTTCCTTCTTCGTCACAGTCTTTGATATAGGCAGGACTACACCTTGTTGTCTTACTTCTTTCTACGGGTTAAGCAGTGTAATTTCTTTCATGCATTCACTACTCATATTTGGTACTTACTGTTACATATTTCATGTTAAGGTTGCTGACATTATTTTCTTGAGGAAGTACTACAATTATTTTACAAGAAACGTTTTTTTTTCCTGTACAATAGCGTAGTTTTTCTAGTTACATTTCTTCTTTTTCGTTTTTGCTGAATACTTAGAGGATCTCGATGTCTTTAGACTTGACATTCAATTTCTTTTAGTCTTGGAAGAATTTTTCAAGATAGCACAGCAGAATGTACACTGGAAGATAAAAAAAAAATTCTGCATCATAAATGAGGGACGCAAGTTGGTCAGTTGGTCACAAACTTGTATTCATACAGCCATCGATGGAAAGCTCAAAATTGTAAACTTTGTCAGTAGATGGATCAATGTGCGTTGCTGCAGCGCATTCTCACCGTGCAGCTGGAAAGAATAGTAACCAGAGGACATGTCTATACCAGGGCATAAAGTCTACCTCGCACACAGACTCGTGAACAGTATACGCTAAGTCAGCAGTTGAGAGCGGATGTGTATTTGGGCTCAAAGAAGCCGGATGATGTAACTGGCGAAAAGCTCGACATTTGAATAGGAGCTATGCCACTATTCAACGATATTGGCACGAATGGGTCAACCATTGCTGAACATAGTATCAAAAAAGAGGCGGTTGACCAAGGGAGACGACAGAACGCTGGAAACGAGCGCCAGAGGCGCATTCAGAGATCCAAATTCATCTTTAGCATCGATCGGGCGTGTAACTGATGCTTCAGTGACCGACCACAAGAACCACTAATAGTTTAGTTTAGTTTGATTATGTCCTGTTCCGTAGATTATTTTCACAATTATTTTATCGATATGATGTGGAACAAGTCAGATTACAAGATATATAGCACATCTGAATAGTGCCAATATTAATTTTACTGAAATTTTTAGTTCTTCACATGTAACTACATTTAGAGGTAATTTATTTTACCAGTTCTGAAACAGAAACTCGTCCGTGGAATAGAAGGAGTTGTCCAAAAGAAATTATTTTACGCTACATTTAAAACCTGCCAGACACTTAATATTGTTGGGCAAATGATCAAAGATTTTAGTTGCTGAATGATGTATTCCAACGGATAGGAAAGGTCATTTTTCCTCTAGTGTTGTACATATGAACAACACTGTTCTTCACGAGTAGAGATGGATTATTTATAACAAAATTTCACTAGCGAATATATGTACGCTGATGGTGTGATTAAAATACCTAACTCCTAGAATAGGTGCCTACATGACGCCCTTGGGTCAACACCACTAATTATTCTCACTGCTCTCTTCTGTGCAAGCAATGCTTAATGTCTAAGTGGTGAGTTACCCCCGAAAACTATTCCATAAGACATTATTGAGTGGAAATATGAAAAGTACGTTAGGAGGCTGATCTGTTTATTATCAAGACTAGAGATTATGCGAAGAGCGTAAGAAGCTGGACTTAATTGTTTGAGAAGCTCAGTAATATGCTTCTTCCAGTTCAAGTTGTCATCAATGTGAACACCCAAAAAATTTGGAGAAATCTACCCTGTTAACTGAGACCTGTTTATATGCTACATCAATTGTCGGTTTGGCTCTATTCGGTGTACAGAACTGGATATAGTGAGCTTTTTTTTTTTTTTTCAAAATTAACGGAGAGTCCATTTTCTGAGAACCACTTAGTAATTCTTTGAAAGACATCCTTAACAATATCTTCAGCTGTTTTTTTTCTGGAATGGGATTTATTATAACATTCATGTCATCTTCAAAAAGTACTAGTTCTGCTTGCTGAGCGTTAAGTGAGAGGTCATTCACATGAACAAGGAACAGCAGAGGGCCCAAAATTGAACCCTGTGGGACTTCCTTTGTGGTAACTCCCCATTCAGTAGAATTTACCATCCTCCCAACATTATTTGTGTTATTCAGCACAACTTTTTGCTTGTTAAGTATGATTCAAACCAGCTGCATGTATAGCTTTCAATTCCGTAGAACCTCAGTTTCTCGAAGAGTGTGACATGATCCACACAGTCAAATGCCTTGTAAAGATCACAAAAAATACCAACTGGTGGGCCACAGAAAAGAGGTTGGGCTCACGGATCCCAGTGCGCGACTACCTTAGTCCACTGTAGGTCATCAAGTCCGTTTGAGTGGTGTCGGGCACATTCAGCCTGAAATCTCACTGACTACAGTACAATTGCATTTAGTTATGAATGCCGCTTCGAATCGAATCCCAGTGCCCAGCGAAGACGCGTCTGGAGACGCCCCAGACAGCTGTGGGATATCAACTTGAGTGTCGCCCGCCTTACGACCCGACAACGAGAAGTGATACTCTGGGGTGCCATTTCGTTTCATAATAGAACCCGTTTGGTTGTCACCGGCAGCACCTTACAGCAAAGCGGTACGTCGACGATATTCTACGTCCCTTTTTGTTGTCCTTCATGGCAAGCCATCCTGAGTTACATTCCTGCTAGATAGTATTCGCCTGCACCCGGCGATAGCTTCTGCTGCTTGTCTTTGAGTCTGTCAAACCGTACGTTGGCCAGCAATGTTACCAGGTCTTCCCCTAATAAGAAATACTGGAGTAATACGAGCATGAACGTCCAACCAACTCGAGAGTTTGGCTACCTAATGCGACAACTGGGCAGAATTTGGCACGATATCTGGCAGGAGGGCGTCCAACAAGTCTATCAATCAGTGCAGTGGCGAATAACTGCTTGCATAAGTGCCAGCGGTAGATCAACGCTTTATTGACTTGCTCAATTTGTGAAGCTCAAATGGTTCAAATGGCTCTGAGCACAATGGGACACCTTCTGAGATCATCAGCCCCTAGAACTTAGAACTACTTCAACCTAACTAACCTAAGGACATCACACACATCCAAGCCCGAGGCAGGATTTGAAACTGCGACCGTAGCGGGCGGTTCCAAACTGTAGCGCCTAGAACCGCTCGGCCACTCCGGCCGGCTGTGAAGCTTTTTGTGTTGAATAAATCATTAAATTTTTCTGAAGGTGTGATCATTTGTTTGCCTGTACAGGTACATTACGGCTACAGATTTCCATCCCACTGGGAAAATTCCTTCGTTGTGCGTCTTTTTTATGTCTTAGGGTGTGTTTATAAAGAACCTAAAATCACATTACTCAATCGGGAAAATAGTAAAACCCGTTTTGTATATGTAGTTACATTGCTGACGTGATTCACCACATTGTGCCGTTGTGCCTCTGGAATAAACCAACAAACAGCAGAACTTATACACAGAAATATCACCTATACAGGCTGTTTCAGAATATTTGCATCAAGCATTTAGGAGTGATAGATCACGTCATGGTAATAATAATGACAATGAGCGTATGGCATTGGTGGCCGGGAGACCCCTCGCGGGGCGGTTCGGCCGCCGCTCCACAAGTTCTTTAAAGCCACTACGGCGACTTGCGAGCGAATGAGAATGAAACGGTGAGGAAAGAGACACAACACCCAGCCATCTCGAGGCAGAGAAAATCCCTGACCCCGTCGGGAATCGAACACGGTACCCCGTGCGCGGGAAGCGAGAACGCTACCGCAAGACCACGAGCCGCGAACACGTCATGGTAAACAACTGTTATAGGAAGCTTACCGGCGACGCTAGGAGTCTTGTAGTATACGCCGGTATGGGGCGACATTGTTCACGGGACTAGCAGGTCTAGTTCCCAAGTGTGTTGCACACTGTGTATCCTTGTAAACTGGAAGATATATGCCCAACAAGAAAATCTTGAGAATGGGTGTATCTAAGTGAGGAAAAATATTTTAGAAACGCAATAGGAAATTTAATTGGTTCGCCTACCACCTTTCATGCAGAGCGGATGACAGAATTGTAGCCGGCCGAAGTGGCCGTGCGGTTAAAGGCGCTGCAGTCTGGAACCGCAAGACCGCTACGGTCGCAGGTTCGAATCCTGCCTCGGGCATGGATGTTTGTGATGTCCTTAGGTTAGTTAGGTTTAACTAGTTCTAAGTTCTAGGGGACTAATGACCTCAGGAGTTGAGTCCCATAGTGCTCAGAGCCATTTGAACCATTTTTGAACAGAATTGTAAGGAAAACACGCTGCGTACGCACGCCGCAGAATACCTGTAAAGTGCAGCCTCTGAGAGGCGACAAGAACAAAATCACACCTGACATCGCCAGAACGCGTCAGCGAATATTTTGTTCCTAAGAAAAGTCGTTCCTCATGACGCGATCGATCACCTCTAGATTTACGATTCAAAGACTTTCAAATGTAACTGTGGCCGTGGTGGAATGGCCGATACAGCAGTGGACTCCAGCAGTGCAGGTCGTGAGTTCAATTCCGGATTGGGGCCAAGAGTTTTCTTTGTTTCAGTTCAAATGGCTCTGAGCACTATGGGACTTAACTTCTGAGGTCATCAGTCCCTCCAGGTGAGCCGAAGGTCTATTCAGGGTGCTATCGGGGACCTTTCCCGTGGTTGAAAGGCAGAATCCTTCAAGCGTGCTGGCCATCAGTTTGGTCTGCATGCAGGTGTCGTGTGCAGGAGAGAGTGCAAAAAAAAATGGCTCTGAGCACTATGGGACTCAACTGCTGTGGTTATCAGTCCCCTAGAACTTAGAACTACTTAAACCTACCTAACCTAAGGACATCACACACATCCATGCCCGAGGCAGGATTCGAACCTGCGACCGTAGCAGTCGCACGGTTCCGGACTGCGCGCCTAGAACCGCGAGACCACCGCGGCCGGCCGAGAGTGCGAATAAACTTTGCACAGCTTGGTGGAAGTTATTGATGATAACTAATGCTGTGACGCCTAAGGCAAGGCGGGTGGGGAGGGGAGGGGAAGGACGGATGGGGAGGGGGGCAACGAATTAGGGTCGCGAGCCGTGGTCTGGCATAGCGCTCGGCCTCACTGTACACTCCCTCCACAGTCACGCCTCGCTGCCTGAGGAAGAAGAGAGCGCGAATCTGCAAACGCTCCACCTGTAAATCGCAGTGTAGTCACATTGCGTACGTGACTTGGTTTTATTTTCACATTTCTCATTAACATAAATAACTAACAAAAATTTTTCTGTATCATTAAATTATTTTTGTGGCGTTGAAAACATCATATAATTTTTACCTGGTATAAAATTTTGACATTCGGTCAGACGCAGAGCATTTCACTCATGTTCCCATGTAATTGCGATTTTTTACTATGTTAGTCGAAACAAGTGTTTCACACACACATGTTGATTGAAATATTGTAGCAGTTCTGCAGCTACATTATGGAGAGGTGTAAATTCCACCTGAGGAAAGCAGTGTAGACGTCCTGGACAGCTTTAACGTAAAAGGGTTTGTCATTAAAACAGGAATTACCTTACAAGTCAGTCATATTCGTCTGTACACAGCGCCGCTTTCAACTGAAACGGCAGATGGTCACGAAAACATTTCGGAAACGGATGTGCGCTTAAAATATTTAGGGAACGATCCTTCTGATTCATTCTGGCCTACAACGAATTCTTCAAACCTCTCTTTAAAACCAGTGGTCTAAGGGAAATGGGCTGATTGTACGTCTCAGAATGTATCCATTTTGTAACGATATTCTTTTCATATGCCTCCTGAGAAAATCAGAAATTAGTTTTTTCTTACTTTGCAGTCTTACTGTGGGAAATATGCCGTGATGTCCACTTTAAATGTGAGATCTGCAGTCCATTCAGGATGTTATAATTCTTGTCCCTGCACTCCTTTGTCCTTCATAAATTCAACACTAGCGAGTTTTAAATCGATAAACTGTTCCACGAATGCCCCTTGACTTAACCATGGAACTATGCAGTATTCTATAAGGTCTCCATAATCTTCGCTCAGTCCCATGAAAACTTGTTGCAACCGACAGTGGAATAATGCGTGCGACCTCACAAATTTTGATATTCATACCGCCAGTTTCTTCACGTGCTGCATTCCAGAAAATTTAACACAAGATGCTTTTTTAAGTACAGAGCAATGAATCCCATCTGTCGATCGTTGTAAACTTTGTGCTTTCAGTCTCAGCTAAATTATTAAATTCTTTCTGAGTGGTGTTGGAATAGCGTTTCATAGCGAATCTGCAAAACGTATCACTTAAGCGACTTCATAATACATATTGAGAATTCTCACTCCTCTCTTCTGTCATTCCTAGACTGCCTCTTATTGCGTAAACAGCTACTGGCCCTGTGAACGTCCGTCATATCACAAACAAATAGGATGGGCAAACAGCGCTGATACACGGTTCTGCGGAATTGAAGTACAAAATTCCACGCCGCAATAAACGGCTCTGAGCACTATGGGACTTAACTTCTGAGGTCGTCAGTCCCCTAGAACTACTTAAACCTAACTAACCGAAGGACGTCACACACATCCATGCCCGAAGCAGGATTCGAACCTGCGACCGTAGCGGTCGCGCGGTTCCAGACTGTAGCGCCTAGAACCTCTCGGCCACCACCCCGGCCCACGCCGCAATAGTAAATGGAATGTCGCACGGTTACGAGTACTTCCGAGAAGGACAAATCAGTTAGCACAGACCCAGCCTTTGTCCACACGCTACCTGTCCCGTGTGAAATTTGGTATTATGTGTCCGGCCCTGGCATAAGGTCAGATTTGAGTATGCGTTGTCCATGATTACGCTCATGGTGCGAGCTGTTGCTCACTGGTTCATGGAGTACATATTTGTTTTATGTGCATGCATGATGCGCATGCCCTGCACAACACATTGAGCTTTCTTCCTCTTTAATGTAAGGGCATCCAGCGTTGTCAGTTGTAACGAGTCGTATTAGCTCGTTTGCTCAACTTACTCACGAGAGCCTACCGTGTACCTGAAGTATGTTTATTAATTACAAACAAAGGTAACAGTCCTATTTAGTTGCCTAGTTCCACAATGTCAATTTTTTCATTTGTTTCTCAAAAATATGTCTCATTATCAAATAGATCAGTGACCAGTAACGATGTACATTGGATTATCACTTTAATTTTCGTTGTACATAATCAATTTCACTCGACGTGAATGTCAGGTACACAGCAAACACGTTGTCCATAGAAAACATGGAAAGTCGACAGATACAAAAGAAACTATAATTTCATATATATACCGACGTTTGCCGGGCGAATTAGTGACGCTGCGTTGTGACGAAGCTGTACTGAGTTTATGGCAGGACCATTCACCTCCTGTCTCGCATTTAGCGAGTGCTCGCCTCCTTCAAGGGGAATGAGGGCCGGCCGCTGTCATCAAGCGGTTCTAGGCGCTTCAGTTCGGCACCACGCTGCTGCTACGGTCGCAGGTTCGAATCCTGCCTCTGGTACGGATGTGTGTGATGTCCTTAGATTAGTTAGGTTTAAGTAGTTCTAAGTCTAGGGGACTCATGATCTCAGATCGTGCTGAGAGCTATTTGAACCATTTTTGAGCGAATGAGGGAACTGCCGGATGTGTACTTTTGTACTGCGTACAAAGCGAACGACTGCGAGAGAATGCCGCCCACTAAGAGTTTGCCACGCAGATGCTGTGCTGCATCCGCCATCATTATCCTTCTAGTGCTGCAGCGAAGGAAGGTTCGACTCTATCTACAGTCAAGCGACAAGCCTGTCACCTATATTTCTCACCACAACTGTCTGACGGAGAAATGCTGCGATGGTTACTTTGAAGAGGACAACGCAATAGTGACCTCGTTATCGACAACACGTGAAATCCTAATCTTCCAACTTCATTTCGGATCCAGAGTGCTGCAACTTATTTTGATATCAGACATAAGGACTTACGAGGACATAAATTGCCCTCTCGATACTAGCGAGTATCGTATCCGAAAGCACCATTCATTACACAGTCCTGTTTGCACTTACAACTCACGCCAACCTAAGACTTGATAATCCAGGATTCATCGTTCGTTAACCTTAAAAATTCCTTATAATCACTTCGTCAGTAATCCACAGTACTCTTTTGCGTATTAATAATCTGTCTTTTCATCTGTTTCCTGCCACCCTCCACAACTTCGTGTTTTGTGGTAATGTTTCCATCTTTGCGGACCTGGTAAACCCATTATTTTGGATGTTTTAATGTGCTCTTTCGGGTCATTGTGTGCCTCTACTAAGTGTCTAATTTATTATTTCCTCTGAAATTTAAATATTATTACAAGCATCGACTAATGTTTTACAAATCCGTAATGGTTCTCCAAAGACTTAGTTATTCGCCTTTATCATAGTATACAGCGTACAGACTGTAACAATTTGAAACTGAAGATACAAGTAGAAAACAACTTAATATCCCGTGGAAACCGATTCGATGTAGCAAAGAATTCGGCTTCAAGATAAGTTCCAGGTATATGTAACTACTTCAATTCAACCGCTTCTTTTGTAAACCTTTGGATGAAATTATGTCAGCTAGAGTTAACATTGTGTAGCAGAATATCCTCATGAAATAAGAAAGAGAAGTGTAAAAGGGTAATACTCGGACGACCAGACTTTGTCTGCTCCCTCGAACGCCCAGAGAGGTCATTTTGACCCCTACCATTTAAAAAAAGTTTTCTGAACAATTATTTCGAAATTTTAAGCATTTATTATATTTTAATGTTCACACGACTTATAGCCATTTCAGATACAGAGTTGTGAATAAAAAGAACAGACTCAAATTATATTATTAATTGACATATAAACAAATATCACTGAACCTGGTAACACCCAAACAAGCGTAAGCAAGTGACAGGCTTTTCTTTGTTCTAAATTCATAAAAGATTGGTCTTTTCACGTATACAGAAGTTTCAGCTACTTCATTGTGTTACACAATTGACACGTTTGTATTCAGTTTCCTTTGTACATTTTCCACGGCCTTCTGTGGCATTTCGTCTTTGTCTTCATTTTCATGCTTTTCATACTTGTCTGTGGTCATACGAGGAAAACGACTCTTCACATACTCAGAGCGTAGTTCAGCTGCAATGTTTTCCTTTGATCTCCTTCCCAGTAACAGCCCTAAATACTACATATGCATTTATTCGTGCTACGTCAAAGATATTGTGGTAGGAGTGAACTGGCCATCCTCCTGAGGAAGTCTTGACTGAATATGGCACTCCAAGTTGTCTGCTGTGTCAACCTCAAAGTTTGTTTTGTTGTAATAACATACAGTTTGTGGAATTTTTTTCTCATTTGTATTTATGGTAACACTAGGATGAATGGAATACGTTACTAACTTTCTTTCCTTGATTGGCTGCCAAGGAAATATCATCATGTTTTTGTGGAATACAGAGGACTCTCCAAGAACTTCAGAGCATGTGGAAATTCTCTTCTTGCTCTATGTACTGTTGCTACAATGGAGGTTGATTTTTCTATCAACTTTTTGGCTAATTTTAGTGAAGTAATTGTCTGTAGTGACATTTCTGCCTTGGCCCAGAAATGGCTTCATAAGACGCATCAGTACATAATCTGAAACCCTTTCGTCTTGGGATCGTGCAGTATCCTTACCAAGATAAGGGAACCATTGAGTATATACTTGCTTTTAACATCTACAGCTAACCAGTATTTCGCCCATACTTGTCAGGCTTTGAAGCCATGAATTGTGTGAATGGGCACCTAGTTTTACTTTGGAAGAGGTACTCGTCTATTGTTATGTCACTTCCAGGTTTGTAACACATTGTACAGTTTTCTATGAATTTGATCCACACGTTAGAAACCAATGTAATCGTACAGAGCGTGGTGATTAGTCATCGAACCTCAGGAATCTCATAATCATACAGAATATAGTTCTATTCATGGTTTCCACACAAAATGTTCGTCCCCAGGAATCTGACCACAAGCTGTGAAGGTTTGTACTTCGGCAACCACTCACACCACTACCATAAATAATTGCAATAAATGCTTCTAGTTCTTCCGTGGTCATTGACCAGCTTTCATTTCTTAGTACTCTGTGTGTCTCTATTGTAGTACATTTCAAGAAATGTTTGATTTTATAACTGTCTATGAACAAGTGCCAAGCACCTGATGCACTTTCATCACTTACATTTCTTTTTGCATGTGGTGTAGGTTTAGGAGATTCTCTCAAAATATTCTGATTAAGAATACGCCCACCTTGTGAATTAGGCACTCCTTCTATTCTGACTGTTCCACCAGACCAACCTCTTTATGTCTTTCATCAGACGATGAAGAAGCAGTCAGTTGTTCTACACGCCGAGGAACAAGATTATCTGCGCTTCTGTTACATGATTCTCCTCGAGCACGAATAATAGAGCAAATGTAAGAAAGCCACAATAGACTTTAAATTATTTGCAGTAATATTATATGTAGATAAGAATATGATGATTATAAATTAGCAGCAATAATAATGATGTACTTACTAGACTGTAAACTTCCATTATCTGTATGTGAACAATCAGAATCATTACTATTAGACGATTCACCTTCTCTCAATGTCTACGGTAAAAACTCTTGCTTTGAATCTTCAGAACAAAGTTCGCCACGATGTGAATCACACTTCATAGCTCTTTGTAAATCTGCAAGAATTCTTCATCTCGTAAATACTCTATCCGATTAATTTCAGTCTTCAGCTCACAATCACCCTTGTAAGATTGATTCTTACAAGGAATGACGAACAATGGTGAATCAAGTCCATTGTTGTCATTTCATATGGCAATAATATGAACGAATGTAAATTATTGCATTACGGAGTAAAGTAGCCAAGGCTTGAGAATGCATGAGATAAACATATGGCATAACTATAAACAAAATTATAACTTTTTTCTAAAGAGGTCAGTTTGACCCCTCTTCGTGTTAACGGTAAAACTCGTAAAATGTAATTATCAATTAAGCGAAATGCACTGTTCTCTTTAATATAATGAAAGCAAATGCCAAAAAAATAAATGTCACGAAAGTAAATGTCGCTTGAATCATTCTTCAAAACAAAGTAAGCACTTAAAAACCGAAAAGTATCATTTTGATCCCTCTGGGCGTTCGAGTGGTAAATGGTGGTCTCTCTCTCTCTCTCTCTCTCTCTCTCTCTCTCTCTCTCTCTCTCTCCTATTAGCTTCATTCACTGAGTATAGACGTGCAATGGTCGTTCTAGGAGTTACGAATCTCTTAATTTGACGAGCCTTGCAATTCTGCCCCCAATCCTGCCTCCCTGTCATAGATATTGTCAATCATTGGCGGCAGTGTGACGCTAACAGGGGGGCAGGAACGGTTATACACTGATTTCTTTTGTGATTTTAAAAAGTGTGACAAAATTAACGATCCAGGTTAGTGTGAGGATCGTAGTGTCATACGGTTCCTGAGTGCAAAGAAGCCTTTTGTAGACATATAGCCAAGTTTATGGACTTGTAATCGATGATGCTTTAGTTCGAAAATGGTGCATCATCTTTGACGGCAGCGAACGAATGTAAATGATGAAGAACCAGCTGGTCGACCTTCATTTGTGACTGCTAAATGAAGAACTGAACACTGCTGAACTTAACTTCTTCTATCATAAATTTCACGACTAATTCTTTATGAGGTTATTAATGATAATTTGGAATATGGAAAAGCGTTTTCTGTGTGGGTTTCCCGACTTTTGAGAGAGGACACTAAAAACAACAATTTTAAGATGCACTCACTTTTCTCGCTCTATACGGCAAGGATGGTGAAGATTTTTAAACCATATTGTTGCCTGTGACGAAACCTGGGGGCCGGCCTTTGCGGCCGAGCGGTTCTAGGCGCTTCAGTCCGGAACCGCGCTGCTGCTACGGTCGCAGGTTCGAATGCTGCCTCGAGCATGGATGTGTGTGATGTCCTTAGGTTAGTTAGGTTTTGGATGTGTTTGATGTCCTTAGGTTAGTTAGTTTTGAGTAGTTCTAAGTCTAGGGCAGTGATGACCCCAGATGTTAAGTCCTATAGTGCTTAGAGCCATCTGAATTATTTGAAGCCTGGGTTTTGCATGAAAATCCAGGAAGAAAGCGTCCTCATTATAGTGGCATCTCTTCGACCCTCGGTAAAACCAATCAAAGCACGAAATTGTAGATGGTCATAGTGTACTGTGATCGAAAAGAAATTGTACGTACCGGGATTATGGCTGGAGATGAGACCGTAAATGCAGCGGCCTGCTGTCTAACCCTCCACCGATGCTGATTGAAACTAATTTCCTGGGTTGTTGTCCAGCGGCGTTGTGCTCCTTCTCGATTATGCTCGCCCGTGTTTTGCTGCGGTGTCGAATGACTTACTTCGGCAGTTCAAATGGAAAGTTTTTCATCACTCTCTTTATGACCCAGACTTGGTCCAGAATGATTACGTCAGTGTCTTTCCGAAACTGAAGGACTTTTTTGATGGTAAACAGTATGGAAATGAAAAATAACTGAAAGAGGATTTAGTGACTGGTTAAAATAGGCCAACTGAGTACGCAAAAGGCATATAAAGGCTAGTGGAGCGCCATGACAAATCTTTAAATTTGAACAGCGATTGCAGGAGCGTCTTCATTGCCCCTGCAGCGTGTGCCCGAGGCATGTCGTGAAGAAGGGAATGCATGACATTCGTGTTATGTGGGCCGCATTGCAATTAGGCGAAATGTCTCAGCATTCTTAGTGGAAGTAACTATGATCTAGTCATCTTAAAGTGCACATTGTACACTCAGAATTGAAAAGAGAGACGTGACACGATCGGTGATCATTACAGAGACACCGCCCAACACATCTGTAAAAAGCTTCATCGGATTTTCACTCTGGTTTCCACTTCGCGACCGATCGCACCCTAATAGATGAATATCCCTCGTTTATCACTTTTAGGATGACCCTAGTGAATGTAAATATGATATTTTGTGACGTATTTAACATAATTTTTATTTAGGCATGGGAACACGTTGGCCCCTTTTACCTATTGTGCCTTGTGTGTAAGTCCTCTGTTACCCGGGCCTTCGTCCTCCTCATGAGTGGTGCCGGGCTCTACCGACTGTTTCCGCAGGCATGGATGGAGGGCCATCGCTATGAGGCACGCGATCAATGCCCTCATCGTTCCCGGTTTATGCATCGTATTTCGGATGACGCACGTCGAGCAGACATCACAGGCGCCATATTCCGCCCGATATGCCCCCTGGTGCAGCTTTGTGGGATGTGCGCGCCCGTAAGCGGGATTTCTGTCGCCGCTCTGCACTTCCGCCATGTCGTGACCGCTAGCTGGTCTCGTCTGCACAAGCAACAAAGAGCAACGAAGGTGTCGAGGAAAGTGGGGGTTCAACGCTCCACGCGCCGACAAGGCTGTTAGAGTCGGTGCACAAGCTTAGATAGGCGGAGTATTGTGGCGAAGTGGGGAGGGGGGTGGGGGTGGGAGCGAGAGTGATAGTGGTGGGGAGTGAAAAGTTATTAAATGATAGTATTTTAACCGCCATAGTAAAAAGTATCAATATGGAGAAAATATTTTCAGCTGTTTCGTTGTCCAGTGTGGGCGTGGTGGATGGGGGTGGGGTTGGGGAGGGGGCCATACAGGGTAATTCATAAGTACTATTGGAGTTTTAGAAGACTGCCTCAGAACTCCAAGACATAGGAAAAAATGACACAGTGTATCTCTCACACAGGCGGTAGCGTTCTCGCTTCCCACGCCAGGGTTCCCGGGTTCGATTCCCGGCGGGGTCAGGGATTTTCTCTGCCTCGTGATGACTGGGTGTTGTGTGCTGTCCTTAGGTTAGTTAGGTTTAAGTAGTTTTAAGTTCTAGGGGACTGATGACCATGGATGTTAAGTCCCATAGTGCTCAGAGCCATTTGAACCATTTTTATCTCTCACACAGGGTATCTCCCAAAGTTTTAAACTCACATTACAGGTGCTGCTCAACATATGTTTGCGTGGCAAACGCGAATATTTGCGAACAGTTCATTAACACATACTGTCTGGGAACTCGCGACGCCAGCCTACTTTGCAGATCTGTCCACTGGGTTGCCTCTCTGCAGGTGCAATCTAAATCCGTGCGACATAACGGAGCGGAACGGAGCAGAGTGCTAACAGCGAAACTTAAAAACAGCACCACCGACAGGTGCAAGCCTTAATTATAAAACGTCTGCAAACCTTTAGCGGATCTCCCTTTATGAGTAGGACGTTAATAAATACCAAATTGTCATTAGTTCTATAATAACCTGTCGTCGGGTACCTACATTACATTGCTGATAAGGGTATAATAGATTAAGAGAAACCGCGGAAAACCTAAAACTGGAAAACTGATCGAGGAAGTGAACTGTCGTCATCCTGAAGACGGGTTCAGCGCCTACGCCATGAGAGCTGAGCACACTGTTGTTGCCTTGTCCTTTCCCTTTTTCGTTGTGTGTGTATGTGTGTCTGTGTGTGTGCTGGCTGCCAGGATACTTTAAAGGTGCAAACATACTTTAACGGCTGATGGCTCCACTCTCACATGGATAAGCCATATCAGGCTGGGACCTGCTCCAGGAAGTTTCTCTGTACAACAGTGTCTATACCGACCGTTTTTCTCATTAAATAAAAAAAATTATCTGTTTTAATAAGATGAGGTCTTTTGCAAGATAACTGCCACAGTCAGTATTCGAGATTTGTTACGAAATACGTCATAAATTTAGTAAACTACGCTATTGAAGCTACTGTGCTGTTTGTGGTTTCTCATTCGAAAGCGCGCTGAAAGATAACGCCTGCGACTTAAAGCTTTCTAAATATGAGAAACGTTAATAACATTCTGCGTCAACACATTTCTTACAACGATAAACAGAATGGAGAGTACCGCGTACACAATGGAAAATCAGCAGAAATCCATGGGCAAAAATTTAATGCTCATGCGCGAAGTCTGCCATAATGAAACCAAGTAAGCAGCTGTGTTTACAGTAGCGCTTTACCAAAGCTAAGGGACAGTATTTAGGGTACACTAGATAAATGACGCCGTAAGTGGTATGTTACCAGTGTTATTAGTATAATTCGTGGGGAATTAAACGTAAATGAATGTGCAAGAGAGAAAATGGGAAACCACGAATTCTCCCTCTTGTTTTCTTTGTTTTATTGTTGGTTTTCCACATGTTTACAACAGACATCATTTATTTTTAACCCATTGTGTATTTTATGTCCTTACAGAATAGAACTTGTGTTTTCTAAGTAATAAGAACAAGTTGATTGTGCAACTTCTCTACTTGTATATAATCACAGCAATTACGTTTGATGAAAGTACAGATTAAAGGCACAAATACTTTAAAAAATTATATAATTATTGTTGTTACGTTTTACTCAATAGAATATTTTTCATCATCATCAAGAGCAAGAGTTTCCTTTTATTGCTAAATAAAGGAAACATGTGCTATATGAAATCGGCGAAGTATTGAAGCGATGTTTGATATATTTTTGCTTTGCCTTTTCTTTTCTGATTTTTTTTTTAATTTTACCTTCTTGTCGAGGGAGTTGCGTTCTCTAGTACTATATAATAAATCTGTAGTGTTTTTATTTACTATTTGTACAACATTCTTCTGTTACTCATTGCAAATAACTATTTCCGAATGAAACCTAAATTGATGTAGACTCTTTCAGTTTTTCTACAAATACTATTCATTCTTAAGTATCAAAGAGGGATAACTATCTAAAATGAAAATTTTCCCTAGGTTACTAGGCCTTTTAGTTATCCTCAGGTTGTAGACGATTCACCGCCTCCAGTACTCGGGGAAATGCAGTAAGACACTGATCGCGTATGTAAAGAAAGTGACCGTTATGAGGTAACGCCAAGAGGTATGCAACACACCCAACGTACAGGCAACGGAGGTGCGACGTTAACTGCCCAAAGCCACTTGGAAAACTACCGTATTGTACGCTTACTTATGGTAATCTACAGTAACCTACCATAGTTTTACAGCTCTAGCGGTGTTTGAAGCAAGTGACGAACGGATACGTTTTGTTGATTTCATTAACTGTGCATTTCAGCTGCTGAGCGTACCAACAAGTAAACAGCTGTTTGATGCAGTGTAAAAGCTACAAACATATAATCAGCATTAGTAGGAAAAAAGACCAAACAGGAAGCAAAGAGCGATTCTCGAGAAGCAGCTGGTAGGAGAACACGAGAAAAATGAGGTATCTGAGTTTTTGCTGTAAACAACGACAGTCTTTTAAAAAATTGAAAACGATTTCTTCCTCTTTTGTGCTGTTTCTCCACTATTGTGTATAATATCTCTAATTCGATCCTGAGGAAAACAACTGGAATTTAAGATTCATTTCTTTCGTGCCTGATGGTTTCGTGTCACAGCTCGATGATGAAGTATCTATTTTTGCATTATGGGTCATAGTTATTACGACACTTAGTTTCCCAGTACTCTGTACAATCAAATTTGAAGGGTTTGCAGTGAAAAACATGTGGTCTCTGGCTACTTTACGTTTGGTTCATTTCAGGTGTTACACTGCTGTGTACTAAATGTAGATAAAATATCGTAACGGTTTTAAAGTTGGAAGAAGAGCGATATCTCAGCACAGTATGGGGAAAGTAGAAATTAAAATCAAAACAGTTTTGTAAATTAAATTTTAATCAACTTACTAAATTTATTTTAAGTAACGCCTATGTGTTACGTTCAGTTAGAAAACATGAATGAAAATATCCAGCACTGAGGCAAACACTGAAAATCCTGCAGAGAGTTCAGTAATAACAGTTTCTGTTGGAAGTGAACTTGATTTATTAGCTCACAGTCCCACAAAAAATCAAGGAGTAAATAAAACTGGTGGAAGGAAAAAACCGACATTTACGAAAAAAAGTGACTTCATTGGCGTCTTTACCTAAAATCAGTGGCAGCTCAATACTTGCAGATGCGAACAGTAATTAACTTAAAATTTCAGATCATACGTTTTAAGTAATGATTTATCACAACTTTATCATTAGGGGTTCGCTTTGTAGAAGTTTTCATTTAATCTGTTAGATCAGCTCTGTTTCGAGCCGGTGGTAAGCAGCTATCGTTTCAACATGGCGTCGAACACAGCGCTTGGCTTGATACAAATCTAACAAGCTGCCCTCATTTACCTTTCTGTATGCGCTCTATTCTGTACTATCACTGATGAATGAATTTGTTAACGAAGCCACAACCTCACCTCTGCTTGCACCCCTGCATCATAATCGATTTTAGTTCCTGAAGATGTTCTTTGAGGTTTGGAAACAGATGAAAATCGGGTGGGGCTAAGTCGGGACTCTATGGAGGATGATCTATGACGGAGAACTCAAGGGGTCGGATTGCATCAGGCATCGCAGTGCACGTGTGGTCTGGCACTGTTATGCTGAAAGAGCTTTCATTCTTCTATGGATTTCAATTGGAGGCACGTTTTCTGCGATTACAAACTCGATTACAGCACGCTGTTCCTAGCGGTCGACATAGTTACGTTATACTCCGCCATGTTACAGGCTTCGCTACGGCGCCCTCTAGTAGACGAGTGTTGCAAGGTACGTCAGCGAAGTAGGAAAGCCGACAGAGTAATATTAATGAAATGTAACACCTCAACCTATACTGAGAAGAGAATAAAAAATTCAGAGACATTACTTGTCAAAAAGCACACGTATTTCTGAAACGTTGTTTTTTTTTTTTTGTCATCAGTCTACTGACTGGTTTGATGCGGCCCGCCACGAATTCCTTTCCTGTGCTAACCTCTTCATCTCAGAGTAGCACTTGCAACCTACGTCCTCAATTATTTGCTTGACGTATTCCAATCTCTGTCTTCCTCTACAGTTTTTGCCCTCTACAGCTCCCTCTAGTACCATGGAAGTCATTCCCTCATGTCTTAGCAGATTTCCTATCATCCTGTCCCTTCTCCTTATCAGTGTTTTCCACATATTCCTTTCCTCTCCGATTCTGCGTAGAACCTCCTCATTCCTTACCTTATCAGTCCACCCAATTTTCAACATTCATCTATAGCACCACATCTCAAATGCTTCTGTATGCTACTGTACTCCAGACGCACATCCTCAGAAATTTCTTCCTCAAATTAAGGCCGGTATTTGATATTAGTAGACTCCTCCTGGCCAGAAATGCCTTTTTTGCCATAGCGAGTCTGCTTATGTTGTCCTCCTTGCTCCGTCCGTCATTGGTTATTTTACTGCCTAGGTAGCAGAATTATTTAACTTCATTGACTTCGTGACCATCAATCCTGATGTTAAGTTTCTCGCTGTTCTCATTTCTACTACTTCTCATTACCTTGGTCTTTCTCCGATTTACTCTCAAACCATACTGTGTACTCATTAGACTGTTCATTCCGTTCTGCAGATCAATTAATTCTTCTTCACTTTCACTCAGGATAGCAATGTCATCAGCGAATCGTATCATTGATATCCTTTCACCTTGTATTTTAATTCCACTCCTGAACCTTTCTTTTATTTCCATCATTGCTTCCTCGATGTACAGATTGAAGAGTAGGGGCGAAAGGCTACAGCTTTGTCTTACACCCTTCTTAATACGAGCACTTCGTTCTTGATCGTCCACTCTTATTATTCCCTCTTGGTTGTTGTACATATTGTTCAAAATGGCTCTGAGCACTATGGGACTCAACTGCTGAGGTCATTAGTCCCCTAGAACTTAGAACTAGTTAAACCTAACTAACCTAAGGACATCACACACATCCATGCCCGAGGCAGGATTCGAACCTGCGACCGTAGCGTGTACATATTGTATATGACCCGTCTCTCCCTATAGCTTACCCCTACTTTTTTCAGAATCTCGAACAGCTTGCACCATTTTATATTGTCGAACGCTTTTTCCAGGTCGACAAATCCTATGAAAGTGTCTTGATTTTTCTTTAGCCTTGCTTCCATTATTAGCCGTAACGTCAGAATTGCCTCTCTCGTCCCTTTACTTTTCCTAAAGCCAAACTGATCGTCACCTAGCGAATTCTCAAGTTTCTTTTCCATTCTTCTGTATATTATTCTTGTAAGCAGCTTCGATGCATGAGCTGTTAAGCTGATTGTGCGATAATTCTTGCAATTGTCAGCTCTTGCCGTCTTCGGAATTGTGTGGATGATGCTTTTCCGAAAGTCAGATGGTATGTCGCCACACTCATATATTCTACACACCAACGTGAATAGTCGTTTTGTTGCCACTTTCCCCAATGATTTTAGAAATTCTGATGGAATGTTATCTATCCCTTCTGCCTTATTTGACCGTAAGTCCTCCAAAGCTCTTTTAAATTCCGATTCTAATACTGGATCCCCTATCTCTTCTAAATCGACTCCTGTTTCTTCTTCTATCACATCAGACAAATCTTCACCCTCATAGAGGCTTTCAATGTATTCTTTCCACCTATCTGCTCTCTCGTCTGCATTTAACAGTGGAATTCCCGTTGCACTCTTAATGTTACCACCGTTGCTTTTAATGTCACCAAAGGTTGTTTTGACTTTCCTGTATGATGAGTTGATTTTCCCGGAACATGTTTGTACTTCCTCATTTCATCAATCAACTGAAGTATTTCTTCTGTTACCCATGGTTTCTTCGCAGCTACCTTCTTTGTACCTATGTTTTCCTTCCCAACTTCTGTGATGGCCCTGTTTAGAGACGTCCATTCCTCTTCAACTGTACTGCCTACTGCGCTATTCCTTAATGCTGTATCTATAGCGTTAGAGAACTTCAAACGTATCTCGTCATTCCTTAGTACTTTCGTATCCCACTTCTTTGCGTATTGATTCTTCCTGACTAATGTCTTGAACTTCAGCCTACTCTTCATCACTACTATACTGTGATCTTATATCTGCTCCTGGGTACGCCTTATAATCCAGTATCTGATTTCGGAATCTCTGACCATGATGTAATCTAATTGAAATCTTCCCGTATCTCCCAGCCTTTTCCAAGTATACCTCCTCCTCTTGTGATTCTTGAACAGGGTATTCGCTATTACTAGCTGAAACTTGTTACAGAACTCAATTAGTCTTTCTCCTCTTTCATTCCTCGTCCCAAGCCCATATTCTCCTGTAACCTTTTCTTCTACTCCTTCCCCTACAACTGCATTCCAGTCGCTCATGACTATTAGATTTTCGTCCCCCTTTACATACTGCATTACCCTTTCAATATCCTCATACACTTTCTCTATCTGTTCATCTTCAGCTTGCGACGTCGGCATGTATACCTGAACTATCGTTGGCGGTGTTGGTCTGCTGTCGATTCTGATTAGAACAACCCAGTCACTGAACTGTTCACAGTAACATACCCTCTGCCCTACCTTCCTATTCATAACGAATCCTACACCTGTTATACCATTTTCTGCTGCTGTTGATATTACCCGATACTTATCTGACCAGATATCCTTGTCTTCCTTCCACTTCACTTCACTGACCCCTACTATATCTAGACTGAGCCTTTGCATTTCCCTTTTCAGATTTTCTAGTTTCCCTACCACGTTCAAGCTTCTGACATTCCATGCCCCGACTCGTAGAACGTTATCCTTTCGTTGATTATTCAATCTTTTTCTCATGGTAACCTCCCCCTTGGCAGTCCCCTCCCGGAGATCCGAATGGGGGACTATTCCGGAATCTTTTGCCAATGGAGAGATCATCATGATACTTCTTCAATTACAGGCCACATGTCCTGTGGAGACACGTTACGTGTCTTTAATGCAGTGGTTTCCATTGCCTTCTGCATCCTCATCTCGTTGATCATTGCTGATTCTTCCGCCTTTAGGGGCAATTTCCCACCCCTAGGACAAGAGAGGGCCGTGAACCTCTATCCGCTCCTCCGCCCTCTTTGACAAGGCCGTTGGCAGAATGAGGCCGCCAACGCTGATTATTTATCGAAATTTAGGCAGTGGCGGGGATCGAACCCGGGACCGAAGACGTTTTTGATTATGAATCAAAGACGCTACCCCTAGACCACGGAATAAAATTCTGTATTTACCAACATCGATTGCAGGAACACAACCCTTTCATAACCACATTAATTACAGAGATATTGGCACCAGCTTCAAAATGGTTCAAATGGCTCTGAGCACTATGGGACTTAACTTCTGAGGTAATCAGTCCCCTAGAACTTAGAACTACTTAAACCTAACTAACCTAAGGACATCACATACATCCATGCCCAAGGCAGAATTCGAACCTGCGACCGTAGCGGTCGCGTGGTTCCAGACTGTAGTGCCTAGAACCGCTCGGCCACCTCGGCCGGCTGGTACCAGCTTCGCTTCCTCGAATGTCAGTATAAAAACATTTTTGCTGCTGCTCGTATTATATCCACACCCACTGTTGTATCATCAGCAACTAGTCTTTATGTTTTGTTACATGTAACCATATTGATAGGTACTAAGGATTATTTTGTGGAGGTACAGTGATAAAAAGTTTGACAAAGTTATGAAAATTAAATTCAGCATGGAAAAACGTAGGTAATCGAACTAAGCTCAGTGGTGGAGATTGAGAGAACAGTAAAACACCAAAGTATATCACTCTATAGTCGAAATTATTACCAACCATGGGCAATTTGTGTAGAAGCTGAACGGTAGAGATAAAGAGTAGCTCCTTTCCTTACGAATTCTTTGATCAAAATAATAAACGTTAAATTAAAACGTCTATCGTCATATGGGCACATCGAAAGAACACATGAAAATTTACGGCAAAAATAACTTGGAAAATTTCTAAGCAGCTGGAATAATGACGTATACTGGAGTAAGATGACTTTGTGGATATGTAAAAATGTAGATTGGGGAGACACAGATGAATCTGCTCGAGATCACGCGCGCCTCCCTAGTAAATCAGCAAAGGAAAGAGTTAGCTCTAATTGCTTCTAATAACTACATGAACAGGTTATGTTCCGCAATTAACTTATGAGTTACAAACCAAAATTTTATTCATTAAGGAAAAACAATAAGCATGGGAAACATTATATGCAATAGTTAATGAAAAATGTAGAACACTACGCAAATTACAAGTTTAACAAGTAAAAGTAATTCACTTTACATCTGTGGATGATGTATTACGTGATGAGTCATTAAACCATTGGATTTTATTGTAATTTTCACAGTGATCTACGTAAGACGAAATATTGTGCTACAGGCTACACAAACAACGCCACAAACTAGTTCTGATCGGACTGTGTCTATTTGCACAGTAGCTCATACACCACCACACCCAAGTCAATTTGCACGTCATTCACCATAAAAAACAACTAATTCTTACCCATTTCTAACTATCTAGCAGAATGAAACCGATGGAAATTAACGGTAGAATGACGCTTCAGTATGAGGACAATTATTTAAGTAAGTGGAGAAGTTGCAAACGTATGGAACGACCCTGGTGCCGAGGAAGTCATGTCAGCTACCGACAATAGAATGATTGCTCAATTATCGGGGGGTTACGAGACAGCCAAACCTCTCAGGGCCAGTTTGCAGTTGTGCATAAATATGCTTTCTCGAAGTCACAGAAGTCTGTACTGTTGCGTACAAGAGACTGTCCACGACCGTAGCGGTCGCGCAGTTCCAGACTGTAGCGCCTAGAACCGCTCGACCACACCTGCCGGCGTAGTTTTAAAAGCTGCCTACAGCTTGTTCATGAACTTACTTTGTGATAAAGACTGCTGTAAAATTTTCACAGTAAATATTGGAACAACAACATACGTCGGAGGTTTGCATGATAATCTCCCATCTTTTTAATGCAAGAGATTTCTTGAAGGAGTGACAACTCTCTATAGCTGTTACAATTTCTTTTGGTTTCTTCCACTTAACTACGTTCAGATCGAATATTATTGATAGCTCTTATGCATCAACAGTTAGCGTGCAATATTTCCATGTTCAATACCAATAGCAGGAGGAATAACGTGTTCGATAACAGAAATTATAATATAGACGTGCGTGCGTGTGCCTAAAAGTGTGCTATGCCGGCGGGTGATATGTTTATTGTTTGAACAGCAAACGAACAATATTTTCCTATTCCGTGAGGCTGATATTCTGCGTACGCAAATGTTATGCGTAGCTGCACAAACTACACACACGTAGTGTCGGCCATGAACACACTAGCACTCTGGGAATACAAGAGCAACAACACTGGTTGAATATCGAAAGAATGCTGTCAATGAGGTGCATAATTTATGATATTATTATAGAAAACAAATAGCGTTATACTGTTTTAAGCGGTAGCGGCATTATTATTCACTACGTTATTGTTCCAAGCAAGGCGGCTTACTATTTGATTTATTTTACTCCTATTTCCGTCGACGAATGTCCTCTCTGTCGCCAGAACAGCTCCGCTTCTAAACTGGAAATGAAAATTGTACCTGTTTCTTACGAATCGTATTATTAACTATTAGCTTAGTTTCACTTAGAGCCCACCTAGTATATGCCTAAAGAGACCTATATAAAAAAAGGAGACAACAGCAGCGTCATTTGTGTCGGAGGCCGGTGGTCACTAACATGATGCGTCTACAAAGCCGAACTATGACTCTTTATTTCTAAGGCTAACGTTTTACGCACTGTTGAATGAGAGACTGTTGATTCAAAATGAATATAGCAAACACAGACAGCTGTAAAAATTTCACGAATTGCTATACATAGATAAGAATGACAGAGATGTGAGAGAAACCTTTAATAAACGTACTTACTTCATACGCGTTATTCATGTCTCCCATTCATCAGACGGACAACATCTAACCGGTAATCCATTTCACGCCATACATTCTAAAGCAATGTGGTGTCATCGATCACGAGACCATTAGAAATGTACATTTCAAGTTCTGCGATTTTTTCCAGCAAAGGCGGAATATACATAATGTCTTCCACATAGTGGTATAAAAGTAAATCCATGTGTGTCAAGCCTGGAGATCTACAGCACAACACAGCGTCGTCTGGCCGAGTGCGAACGATACAACGGTTTTGAAGACGTTTATGTTGGCATGTGTGGTTCCCTGCTCGTTTCTTACGTCGATATGCATTTCATAAGTTCAAGCGAAAGGTGGACTCTTACATTTTTATGCTGTGCACGTGGGAAGTCGGTACTATTTTCTTCGTTTCTTCTTATTGCTAATGCCATCTGTGAATATCGTTGTAATTTGGAGATAGGTGATTGTAGTACTGACTTGAGTGTCCTATTAAAAAGAGTATTCCTAAATTCTAACACTCAGAATTCCCTGCGTCTGGAGTCAACCGTTTCCACTCAGCACACGAAACTTTTTACTTACTCGTCACCGCCTTCGGGTCACTGCGCTTGCCCTATGATCAAAGTTCTGAATTGCTCTGCGTTGTATTTATAGTAATATGTTATTTGTAATAATAAGTGTGTGGTTATGGAATAATTTAATCACAAATTCGCACCTACGTACTACGTTTGCACGCAGTTTTTATGTTTCAGTGCCAAACTATGACAACACTTTATTTTCCCACGTTTTATGACTTGTTTTTGTGTTGGATCGTTCATCGGTTACTTGTAGTTAATAGTAACATATTTCAAAATATGGTATTGCGCTCTTTAATCTTCCTAGAGCTATATGGTCATACTCCAGCAATATTCGTGGATATTTTCATTTTGATAACATTCGTAGTGAAAGAATAACTCAGTTAACCTATACCATAATCAGTTTGGTGGTTGCTATGTTTCTACCTTTTTTTCTTATCTTGATATAATTTTGGGCTTGCAAATTTAACAAACAAACGAGTCTTATGCCCCTCCTAATACCACCGTATCTCACTAAAATGTTATCCACCAGTTTTAAGTTATTCATAATTTAAATCTATTGAGACAAGTTTAAAGAGTGCACTTATTAGATAATACCTTATATTAACATATATCTGAATTTTCTCGTCTACTTGATGTGTTAGAGTTTTCTTCTGCTACTAGTGCTTCATCGTATGGCATAGTGTACTCTGGTGATCATCATAGAATTCTTAGGTTAATGGGCAAAAATTTTTTTAAATAATTGGAAAAATGCCTTTTTCTTAATCATGTTAAGTTATGAGGAAAACAAAAATTTGATCAGCATGTAGTTCCTTGGACTCGATTGTACCTTCCCATACAAGGAGACGCAAATTCGACAATTATAATCTTCAATTGGGGAACATATTGTATTTTCAAAGTTTAATTTTATCAGCCTTCCCTTTACTTATTAGGTAAACTGGAGGTGGATGGGGAAGAAAGGAAAGGAAAGGAAGTGTTGATGCCAGCTGCATCGGGATTTTATGAGGAATCAGCGGCGAGCGGCGACGAATGAAAATGGGAGCCAGAGAGGACCTCGAACCTGTGATCCCCTCCTTACTTCTGAGTTGTCTTAACCACTGAGTCTTCCGCACACAGTGTTTATCGCAAATTCACGGACTATCACGGCACGCTCTCCAGACGACCCACACTACAACCCAGCACCACCTCTCCGCTGTTCCCCGTCCATATTCTGCATGCTCGCTAATTTTAGATTCCCGCTGGAGGTCGGATGATATTCTGCATCCGCAGTGAAGGTTGTGGGTTCATTGCCTATTGAGGCGGATCAGCTATATGAATGCCCGTCGAGATGAATCAGTTATATGAATGCATGTCCGAAAGAACAGGCACCACGCTATCACATAATTTTTTCCAGCTCTCTCTTGTGTTACAATGAGGCGCTAAGGTGACGCGTTCTTCCTCTGGTGGCATTAGTTGTTCACGGTATGGGTTGTCTTTCTGTTGCAGTGTAGCTGTTTACTTCAGATGTGTTTCCTGTTAGAGATACTTATTAAGGATCACGTGCGTCTACAATATGGGACGGTGACAGAGAGACAGGGTGGAATAAACAGAACTAGCATGGGAAATATTTCATCCATTTTAAGCTTACATCACATGCCGTAGGAGTAGATGAGGTGAGGCCCATCTTTACTCGCATTTAATAGTTTTAAGCCGGTTTAATTTTTGCCCACACTGAATATGGTGGGACACGGTATACGTATTCCTTGATTCGCCATCCCGCCCTGGACATGCCAAGATTTCTCAACAACTCATGTTTTAACAGTAGTAACATGTTGCAAAGCAAACTAAAAGAACTTTGAGAAAGAGATTAATCTTCTATTCGGAAGTGTTAGCTCATCAGATTAATATCAACTGTCATTCTGTTCGAAGGACAGGAAAATAAATGGCATGTTAACTTACAGCTAGTGTGGAGATTTCATTTCCAAGACGTGATGTAGAAAAAGATCACGTTTTTTTTTATTTAAACTACAGTGCGCAACACATTTAAGGGATCGTATTTAAGAAACACCGTAATTGTCTTCCATTGCGACGTACAAGCTTGCAATTTGGCTCAAAGGGGCCTAAATGTACCCGTGTAGCGGCGTGGAAGCGTGGCGCCCTCCGACGTCACACTCGGTCTAGACGATGCTTCAAAAAGCAAGTAGTCGACACATGCGAAGAAAGAGCCATATCTGAGAAGTTCATGTGAGGTGTAAGGTCAGTTAACTATGTCACATTGGCACCAAATTTCACGAAAACTCTGCCCAACGCCATTTGGACGTGTCACATGATGGTAAGGCCGTCGCACCCCGCCTTAGTCTCATTTAACCTGTTGTTTTGACGCCTGCGCGACGGTCAGAACCGAAACCGCTGCTCAGAACCGACACGAAAAACCCTTAGAGAGTGGTAAAAACTGCTTCACTGAAACCATCCAATGCCCTGGAGCGTTGATTCGCACACATTTCATGCCGCGGGGGTAGCCGCGTGGTCTGGGCACCTCTCCACGGTTCGTGCGGCTCTCCCGTCGGAGTTTGGAGTTCTCCCTCGGGAATGGGTGCGTGTGTCGCCCTTTGTGTAAGTTAGATTAAGTAGCGTGTAAGCCTAGGGACCGATGACTCATCAGTTTGGTCTCATAGGAACTTACCAGAAATTTCCAAAAAAATTTCCACATTTCATGGTCGAAAACGACACTTCGCAGTGCTGTGAGCAACACTACGACGTTCTTGTCAACTTTTTACACTACTGACACCCACTGGACGATTCAACCTTCTGAATTGACGTAGTGGTCCAATAACCACATTGAATTGTATCGCACACCTTTGGACAGCATTGCGATCGCAATTATTGGTTTGCCTTACAGAGTGGAACCACTAAGGTCCTTTTAAAACCATTCGAAGAAATCTGAACGTGATCAAAAGCAGAAAAGGATGCTAATGTTAATCCAGCCTTTCTGTTTCTTACGCTCCTGAAACTTGATCGCGAGAGGTGTGATATTGGCACATTCGAGAACAAAACCGTAAATTGTCACTTTAAGTCTGGCAGCAATTTCGGTGCAACCTGCCCGTCTTTCTTGAGCAGTTTAAAATTGTTCTTATACAGAAGAAATTGTGATGAAGTACTAGGAACATGGAGGTAGACGCGCGGAGTGGCGGCGCGGTTACAGGCACCATGTCACGGCTTGCGCGTCCCCTCCCGCCGGAGGTTCGAGTCCGCCCTTGGGCATGCGGGTGTGTGTTGTTCCTAGTATCAGTTAGTTTAGATTAATTTAAGTAGTGTATAAGTCTAGGGACCGATAACATCAGAAGTTTGGTCCCTTAGGAATTCACACACATTTGAACACACATTTTTTGACATGAAGGTAGGCTACACTGCAGATCTTGCACGTGCTGCTAGGCATGAGAAATTGGAAGGGTTCAAGCGGGTTGCCTGCCTGCAAGAGCCTGGGACTCCATCACTATGTTATCTCTGTGTGGAAACATTTTTGAAGTGTTCATCAAAGACAAGAGGGTGACACCCAAGGTGTTACTGAACAGGGTAGTCCTAGAGCGAGCCTTTGCCGTTTTATTCACAGATGTGTCAATGCTACATCCCTCAAAGGCCACGCCACAGGATGGCACGAAGCAGCAGCGCTGTAACAGCAAAAACACCCTTTGCTGCTTTGAGTCGCGCTCAGATTTCGTCGAGTGGTTTCGAACCATCCCTAGTGGTTCCACCCCGTACACCAGAATAAAAACTGCATTCGAAAGGTTTGTGATCATGTTGAATGTATTAGCTGGTGGGCTGTCCTGTAGCTCATCACAATGCGAACTGTCGTTTTCGACTGCGAAATCTGTGGGGAATCAACGGCCCATGGAAAGAGGTTCTTTCATTGACACTATTTATGAAATCCCCTAAACCCTTTTCGTGTAGAATCTTAGCAGCGGTGTGTCTGAAAAATTGTCCCAGATCACTCACAAGAAAACCCCGTGATTCTAATGCAGGGTGTCGTAGCTCTGCCCTCCATCACAGAGCCGGGGATGAAATGTGGCTAAAAAGGCTGTGGTGACCTTCCCATCGTGTGACACGTCTTCTATGACGTTGGACAGAATAAATTGGGGTGCAATTCGCTGCCAGCATGACATCATCAACTAACCTTGTGCCTCACCTGAACTTCAAAGCTGTGGCTCCTTCTTCGAAACTGTCGACCCTTGCTGTTTGAAGCTTCTCCGAACCCGAGTGTGACGTCGCAGGGAGCCACGCTTTTTCACTATTACAGAGGCACGTTATATCCGCATTTGAGTCAAATCTCAAATAGTAGGTCGCAATGAGAAACAATTACGGCATGATCCCTTAATTGTGTCGTGCGGTGTAGTTATTACTGATTTGGTGAAGGAGTACTCCAGATAAGCGTGTCACATACACGATCGAACAATTGTTGGACATATCTAACAGCAACCCGACGTTTGAAGCAAAGAGCTACTCTGCAGTAGAAAGACAACACACTCCGTGAAGAACTAGTGCCAGCAGATGAAGAACTTGTTCGCTTACCCTCGTACTACGTGTCTCATTATAATACAACATGGAAGTGGAAAAGAGCTGATATAATTAAAATTTGGAAAAAGAACGTTTTTCACAATACAAAATGACCAGTGTCGAATTTTCGTCCAGTTGTGTGGCAAGATACGATCGAATCTAAGGAATTAGCAGCTGAGAATTCTTTTTCCTTATAATTTAACATGATTGACAAAAAGGCAGTTTTTCAGCTATTCACAAACGCTTTACGTCTATTAATCATGTTCTGATTGTCATCAGAGTCCACTATGGGTAACAATGAAACAGTAGTAACATGAAAAAATTCTAACATACCAAAAATATGAGAAAACTCGGCTGTATGTTAATGTAAGGCGTTATTAGTCTTTAAATTTTCCTTGCTATATTCAAATACTGAAACATCTAAACTTGATAGAAAAGATTCTAATTAATTTGGCTGCTTTCAGGAGGCGCATGAATTAGTAAAATGTCGCTTGTCCAAAATTTTATCAGTGTAAGTAAAAAAATATATATAGAAATACAGCAAACAGCAAATTAATTACGTTATAGGTTAATTAAGTTATTCTACCACTAAATAAATCATTTATTGTTATTTCCTTCAAACCACCTTTGCTCCCTCCAAACGAACCTTTGTGTCAGCGGTTAACAAATTAACTTCTGAGTTATTAGTCACAAGACACATACAAATACTCGCAGTTTCAATACACTCTGCTGCTTTAACTTTCTGTTGGATTCTGCATTATAAATTACACCAACACATGCAATAATTAGTACAGAGTACAGTGAGAATATTGTAAAATGAAACTACTGTTGTTGATATTTGTACTCGCATTGTTATCCTGCCCTCCCATTGCGTCACCTCTCCCTCCATGGACCTTGCATGTGTCTGGATGTGATGATGCTGATGCCATGATTCACAATATGACCTTCAAGATAAGGAAGTGCTGATGATGATGTCAGCAGACTATAACACGGGTATTTGTCTCGGCTGCAATATGATACCACACATAAGGAAGCGCTGATGCTGATGTCAAAGTTTCGGTGCAGAACATGCACTGACCCAGTACGTGCGATAATGTTCTGTATGATGGTATCAAAGTCGGTAGTGGACACGTCGTAAGTGTCGAACGCTGTTTTGAAGGTGGACTCTACCTGTTAACTTTCATCTCATGTTTCCGTGGCACTGTGCATGAAGAAGGCAAGCTGTATTTCGTAATTTGTCTGTCTTCTGAAACTATACTGTCTCTGGCGAAAATCTTATTTTCCTCCAGGAAAATCTTCATGTTGGAGCGTAGACATGCTCTAGAACAGGACCAACCACATCGTGCCAAAACTGCACATGAGCCGGATGTGCAGGTCAAGTGCTGGCTGAAGTTCGGCCTTTCTTGGGATTGCTCTGTTCCCCTTGGACGTATTCTGTACAGCACGACTTTTCATGTAGTCTTGCGATATGGCATTTTTCGGTCTTCACACACTTTTCAGTTCGGCAGAATAGTGGTGTCAGCGCTCTTTATGTTTCGCTATTTGTTTGTGGTATGAAAGACGTTCACAGCTGTGGCTGCTTGCACAAGAAGCAGTTTAGCAATATATCGTCAGAAATCTTTAAAACTCAATGACATTGCCAGAAGCAAGAAATGAGAGCTCTCAGTATCTATGATAAAGTCGCGTATGTGACAGGTACAGCAGATTTGTTATGAAACGCTGAAAGAATTTAAAGATTTAGTTCACAATGAATGAACAAAAAATTACAACGACCGACAGATCGGATTCATTGTTCTCTACATCAAGGAGCACTGTGTGCTAAATTTCCCAGGCATGGAGCAGGCGAAGAAATTGATGGTACTAATAGCAAAATTTCTGACGTTGCACAAATTATTCCATTGCCAGCTTCAATCGTTTCTGATAGCACTGAACGAAGAGTAAGCTTTTACAAATTACTGAAAAGTACATTGGTTAAGTCAGGTGGCATGCCTGCAACGATTTTTCCATTTAAAAGGCGCTGTTGTCGAATTTATGAAGGCAAGAGGAGTGTAGGAACGAAAACTAAAATATCCGAAATGGATTGCATGAAGTGGACTTGACTGCACAGTGCCCGCAATAAGACAAGGCAACGTGAGCAACAGCTTATTACTGATCTGATTGGGATGACTTTAAAAGGAGAATCTAAATGTAAAAGGGAAAAATTTTGACACAGTACAGTTCCCTCTCGTTTTAAAGACACATCCTTTTACGTTAAGACTATCCAGGACATCTACATTGTTTTCCTCAGGCAGAATTTCCACTTCTCCATAATGAGATTGCATAAGTGCTACAATGTTTCGATCAACATATGTGTGTCGAAGACCTTTCATCGATTATGAAACCTGAGAATTTTACGTTTGGAGCACAGCACTGCATGGTAGTGAAACGTGGACTGTTCGAAAACCGGGACAGAAGAGAGTAGAAGTCTTTGAGATACGACGCTATAGAGAAATGCTGAAAATTACTTGGACTGATAAGGTGAAGAATGAGGAGGTACTCTGCAGAAACGGAGAGGAAAGGAATTTACGGAAGACACTCACATAAAGAAGGGACAGCATGGTGGGATATCTGTTAAGATATCAGAAAATAACTTCCATGGTACGACAGGGAGTTAAGAGGGTAAAAACAGTAGAAAAAGACAGATTGGAATACATCCAGAAAATAATTGAGAACGTAGGTTGCAAGTGTTATTGTGAGATGAAGCGGTTGGCACAGGAGAGGATTCTTGTTGGTTTGCATCAAACCAGAGTGAAGACTGAAGATACAAAAAATAGAACGAAACCAAATGAGTCGCGAGCGCGAAACTCTGTGAAATGGTCTGCGTCTATCCGTATGCAAATACACTCCTGGAAATGGAAATAAGAACACCGTGAATTCATTGTCCCAGGAAGGGGAAACTTTATTGACACATTCCTGGAGTCAGATACATCACATGATCACACTGACAGAACCACAGGCACATAGACACAGGCAACAGAGCATGCACAATGTCGGCACTAGTACAGTGTATATCCACCTTTCGCAGCAATGCAGGCTGCTATTCTCCCATGGAGACGATCGTAGAGATGCTGGATGTAGTCCTGTGGAACGGCTTGCCATGCCATTTCCACCTGGCGCCTCAGTTGGACCAGCGTTCGTGCTGGACGTGCAGACCGCGTGAGACGACGCTTCATCCAGTCCCAAACATGCTCAATGGGGGACAGATCCGGAGATCTTGCTGGCCAGGGTAGTTGACTTACACCTTCTAGAGCACGTTGGGTGGCACGGGATACATGCGGACGTGCATTGTCCTGTTGGAACAGCAAGTTCCCTTGCCGGTCTACGAATGGTAGAACGATGGGTTCGATGACGGTTTGGATGTACCGTGCACTATTCAGTGTCCCCTCGACGATCACCAGTGGTGTACGGCCAGTGTAGGAGATCGCTCCCCACACCATGATGCCGGGTGTTGGCCCTGTGTGCCTCGGTCGTATGCAGTCCTGATTGTGGCGCTCACCTGCACGACGCCAAACACGCATACGACCATCATTGGCACCAAGGCAGAAGCGACTCTCATCGCTGAAGACGACACGTCTCCATTCGTCCCTCCATTCACGCCTGTCGCGACGGCACTGGAGGCGGGCTGCACGATGTTGGGGCATGAGCGGAAGACGGCCTAACGGTGTGCGGGACCGTAGCCCAGCTTCATGGAGACGGTTGCGAATGGTCCTCGCCGATACCCCAGGAGCAACAGTGTCCCTAATTTGCTGGGAAGTGGCGGTGCGGTCCCCTACGGCACTGCGTAGGATCCTACGGTCTTGGCGTGCATCCGTGCGTCGCTGCGGTCCGGTCCCAGGTCGACGGGCACGTGCACCTTCCGCCGACCACTGGCGACAACATCGATGTACTGTGGAGACCTCACGCCCCACGTGTTGAGCAATTCGGCGGTACGTCCACCCGGCCTCCCGCATGCCCACTATACGCCCTCGCTCAAAGTCCGTCAACTGCACATACGGTTCACGTCCACGCTGTCGCGGTATGCTACCAGTGTTAAAGACTGCGATGGAGCTCCGTATGCCACGGCAAACTGGCTGACACTGACGGCGGCGGTGCACAAATGCTGCGCAGCTAGCGCCATTCGACGGCCTACACCGCGGTTACTGGTGTGTCCGCTGTGCCGCGCGTGTGATCATTGCTTGTACAGCCCTCTCGCAGTGTCCGGAGCAAGTATGGTGGGTCTGACACACCGGTGTCAATGTGTTCTTTTTTCCATTTCCAGGAGTGTAGTTTGTAGCAGATAGAAATATTATGTCTTCAGTGCCCCATAAATAATTAAGTATTTGTTTTGTTTGCTATCTTTGTTGTGGAGGAATGTGAAATATGAGAAGACAGCGTGTTCGCATTTTTCCCTCTTTCCCCATCCTCACTCTGAGACAGCGTGCAGTGGCGGCGGGGGAAAAGTGCAGCTAGGCTTAGCACTGCGGCACCCGTGCCAGGGAATGGCCGCCCCTGCTCTATAATCTTGCAACAGACGGAGGTCAGGGATGCTGCTCTGTAATTCTGTTGATCCAGTACTTTTCCCTTTTTGAAAATAGGTTCTTTACGCATCTTATCAGTAAAGGGAGCCAGGAAAATTTCAAACGTAGAAAGACAAGACGAAGCTAAATATTTGAAGTTTCATGAAAAAACTAAATTCTTTTGGAGACAGCAAAGGACTTTCAAATACACACAAACAGAAACACACACACAACACATTACATACATACATACTTACATACATACATACATATGTACATACCAATTGACTGGAATCAATATGGTCTTGCAAAGACATTACAACATGAATATGAAACAAATATTAAACAAGGGATAAGTAATGTAAATGAATCGAATTAAGCGATGGTGAAGGTATTACTTTAGTTGGGTTTTACTATTTACTATTTGGGCACTAAAACAAATGAAGATGGCCAAAGAAGGAGGTATATAAAATGTAGACTGCCTGATACAATCAAAGTATTTCAGAAAGAGCGAAATTTACTAAAATCGAATATAAATTTAGCATTTAGAAAATATTTTCTGTATGTATGTATCTGGAATGTAGTCTGGAAAGGAAGTGAAACTCGAACGATAAGCAGGTCAGGCAGTAGGAGATTTGAAGCTTTAAAAATATGCTGCTGCAGATGAATACTGAAGATTAGGTGGGTAGATTGGATAACTAATAAAGAGCTATAGAAATCGGTTTCGAAAGAAAATAAATTAATGGCACACCCTTATTAAAAAAAGAGATCGGTTGAAGGTAAACATCCTGGGCATTAAGGATAGGTCAGGGATGGATGTGTGTGTGTGTGTGTGTGTGTGTGTGTGTGTGCAGTGTGGGTGGGGGGGGGGGGGGAGTTAAAATTGTATATGTAGTCCAAGCCCCGAACGCAGCACCTAGGTTGGAATGGGTATGGACTGCAGTGGTTAAGCAGAGATGAAGAGGCACACACAGGATAGAGTAACGTGGAAGGATGAAGCTATTTTAATTTCGGTTTTTTGCTTCCTAGAGTATTCTTTCTTTTATTATTCGTGGTCTCTAGCAACAATTTTCATCCTTCACTTAAGACATCCGGACCGTCAGGTCGTGGCTGGTATGTACACGACCACAAGTGTCACCCCAGAAGTTTTAAGTGAAGTTAATACTGGCCATGAATGGCTACATTGAGCGAGCTATTCTCATTCTCACTATCCTCAGACACCAATACATCGTGAAAAATGGCGACGCTGAAGCAGTGTACATGTCAATTACTGGGTCGGTTCTGGTGTCCAGTTCCACCTGTCAGCTTTGACAAGTGACGTATGTGACGTCATCAGTTTAGATACGAAGGATGTAAGCTGCCTGTCATTAAATGTTATCTGTGGCTGTCTTAATAACTGACGTAGACCATGCTGGTTATTCCTAATACGTCGCTGTTTTCGATTATGTGTATATACGGGAAGCTAAGTGCACACTTATTGCTTCGAGTGAATCAAGTAGCAATAATATTTATAATCTTGGTTCTGACGTTTGGCTGTTTCTCTCCGAATGTGGCACGAGTTTCGAGGGTTGGGCTAGGCAGGAATCTTAGAGCACAGCAATAAACTGCTGCAAGTGAAAGGACCTGCGATTATATTTATAATCTTGGTTTTCACAAATTTTTCGAACGTCCGATTTCCGAGGGTGAGGTTAGACGCGGACGTAAGATGACTGCTACATAGGTCAACTCTAGTTCACCATTCCGAGTTTCGTGATTTTTCGTGAAGTGTTTGTTGTCATTTCTTAGGGATTTATTTTATTGCTTGCCATCCCTCTATTCTAAGAAGTTGATTCTAATGTTTGTTATTTACCTCTTTGTTGCAGTAGTGCAGAAAGTGATATCAAAAGTTAAATCCTTAAGGAAATATCAATAACTATCTTATAAAAATCATGAAAAGTAACGGAATGTGGACCTGACAATTAGAATTCACCTATACAACTCAAGTACATAGAGAGATTCCAACAATGAAAAGCATAAAAAGTCACAGTATAAAGGCAAAAAAAAGAAACCTTCGAATCGATAGCAAGAACTGACTTGTATAGGTGAATTGACCTATATAGGTGACTTCTGGCTGTCGATTCCACGTTTCGTTATTTATTGCCTTCTTGCGTTAGTACAGACAGCGCTATCAAAAGTGAAAATTTTTAACGAAAGTAACATACACACATCATAATAATCATGGACACACACAGACATATTATCGACAATTATGACTGATCTATAGAGCTCAAGTACACAGAGCGATTCAAAAATGAAAATCCCAAAACAAGACACCGTACACACATACTACAAAAACATGAAAAATAATCCTTGTATTTGACAATCAGAATTGACTTACATAGGTAAATTGTAAGTTGCCAAGTTTCGTATTTATTGCGTTTTTGCAGTACTACAGAAAGCTGTACCAGAAGTTAAAATCTTAATCATGAAGAATACTAGAACGTGGAATCTACAAGTAGAGCTGAAAACAAGCAAACCGCGGAACAGACAGCTAGAGTCGACCTCTGTAGGTCGTTCCGTTGTCTTTCGTGTAGTTGTTCTCCATTTGTAGTGCAATTTCTTTTGTGATATCTCTGCTATGTTTCCGCTATTTCCTGTCTCGGGCGTTTTTGCGGGTTATATACTCCACTATTTCTTTGATTTTGCGGTTATATTATGTTTCAGTTTGTCCCGTGCCAAACCACCACTTTCCCGTGGTAGTCCCATTAGATTATAATCTCAGAGTTACCGTATTGAGTGGTACTTAAGATAGGTAAATAAATCAGTGAAATCAATGTGAAGTGAAGTAGAAATTAGAAAATAAATGAAAAACTTAGTTTAGAAAAGCTACACAATGGCAAACAGAGGGCAGAACAGCAGAGGCAATGACTGCTTGCAAGTCAGCACGTTTAGGAGAAGCCATCGCCCTCCCCACATAAGCGGAAGCTGTCGATTCAGCCGTCAGGGCATCGCCCGACCGGCTCACGTGTTTCTCAATTGTCACATGTGATCACAAGCCCTCGCCTACATTCCAAGAGCCAATGACGGACGTTAAGAAGATTCTTCGAGAAGCTGTTCAACGTGACAGAAGAGGCAATGACCGGCTCACGTGTTTCTCAGTTGTCACATGCTATCAAAGGCCTTCGCCTAGATTCCAAGAGCCAATGACCGACACGAGATATACACCGCCAGGCGTAATCAGATGCCGCCGCTAACGCAGCAAGGGTCCGCAGCTCGTGGTCGTGCGGTAGCATTCTCGCTTCCCACGCCCAGGATCCCGGGTTCGATTCCCGGCGGGGTCAGGGATTTTCTCTGCCTCGTGATGACTGGGTGTTGTGTGCTGTCCTTAGGTTTGTTAGGTTTAAGTAGTTGTAAGTTCTAGGGGACTGATGACCATAGATGTTAAGTCCCATAGTGCTCAGAGCCATTTTTTAACGCAGCAAGGCTTCGCAAACGACACAGCTGTCGCTCTCCCAGCCAGAACAATCCAGTAAGAAAACCGTTGTACAGATCTTCAATAAACGTTATCTTATGTAAAAACACTGTTTCATTCTACCTCATACCCGAGCCAAGGAAGAACCCACCCTGCCCAAGGAATGCGAGAGAGAAAAACTATACTTCACATATATAAGGGTCAGTAGTATTTTCACATTAACGATATCGGGTATTTATATCTTAGTTCAAAAATGGCTCTGAGCACTATGTGACTTAACATCGGTGGTCATCAGCCCCTAGAACTTAGAACTACTTAAACCTAACTAACCTAAGGACATCACACACATCCATGCCCGAGGCAGGATTCGAACCTGCGACCGTAGCGGTCACGCGGCTCCAGACTGAAGCGCCTAGAACCGCACGGCCACACCGGCCGGCGTATATCTTAGTATTTCTCCGCAAAATACAATGGAAAGAAATGAATGAAATATATTACTAGCAAAGAATACATCACGTTACATGTATGTCAGTTGTATCTCGAAACTCCTTCGAACTATATTGCTTAAGTGCAGTACGGGATACAAGTTTAGCGTACGTCGATTTCTTAGTTTTAAGTAGCATTACTGTCCTGTTGTTCACTTGAACTATGTATCGCCTGTTTTACTAAACCGTAAATGAAGCACCCGATACAAATTTAAAGCTCATTCGAAGTGCGTTGCCTAAGTACAGAACGGAATGCGAGCGTGTCGTAAGTCGATTTCCTCAGTTTCACTAGCATTACTGTTGTGTTCTTCACTTGAACGATGTATCCTCCGCTTCAGTAAACCCTAAATGAAACACGGGATACAAATTTTAGTTGTGTCGGGGGTTTCGCAAGTACACATTCAAAAATGTCGTACTGATACTAGAGCTGGAAAACGAAACAAGTTCGACAGCTGTGAAATTTCTGTTACGTACTTCACAACACGAAAATACACATATTGGTGGAATAAAACAGTGAAATATAGCAAAATAGTGAAATACAGTGAAAGAAGCAAATGGAAAAGTGAACTTACCACATGGAAATACCGAGGAATAACGGAAGCTCGCCTAGACAGACAGTAACGAAAATCACATACCCACACACCAAACACAACATTACGAAACCTACCCCCCCCTCTCTCTCTCTCTCTCTCTCTCTCTCTCTCTCTCTCTCACACACACACACACACACACACACACACACTCATTCACCAACCCCCCTTCCCTTCCCACCCCCTCCTCCCCCCCCTCTCTGAAATTAAGAGATGTTTGGGACGGTACATTTTGCTAACGTGTTTAATAAAACATATAAACGGGCAATATGTCCGCGGAATACTTTGTCTCCAGGAATACTCATCTAGGTGGCTTTGAAGAGTCGAAATCTGACGTTTCCATTTCCCTATAAGAGATTTTACCGTTGACCAGTACCCCTCTGTGCTGTTAGTGCAGGCACCTGGCGATAGAGATCTAAATTCATTGTTGTGGTTTAGTACTAGATGTTGATAACCCCTATCTCCCAAATCCCTATATGAAGAAAACCCGTCTGAAATAACAATAGAACCCTCTGCAAGCTGATCTTCAATTAACCTAACCAAAACTTCCTTACTTCTATTTGGTACTACTCTGAACACTACATCATCACAATGCTGACCTGAAACTACTGAATTAGATGTCAAAGTGTCGACATAGTCACAAAGTCTGTATACAGGTAAACAACCGTCGGAACATTCAACCAATCGCTCATTTCCTACAGCGTAGATCTCCGCTCACCGAGACTCTGGAATACCACTGTGTGAACGTCATCATTTTGAAAAATCTTCCCCCCCCCCCTCCGGTTAGTCTTTCATCTTTGTATGTCCATCCTTTTAGCAGGAGGTCTCTGGGACGACGGCAGTTTACTATCGTGATAAAAATAAAACATCTACACCCATCCTAATGATTTTATTTTATTTTGTCGCTGCCAGTACTTTAAACGTTCAGAAATGGTGAAATGTGTATTTATAAAACGGTAACACGTGGTATTAAAACACTAAGATGTGAATGAGTACTGTTAGAATCAAACATCTCATATAAATATCTGCCTGTTACAATTTCTAGTTATATGAAATTGATCAATCACATAGGCTCACACACAGTTTATTGGTAGGTTACTCGGAAAATACAAATATTCTACAAAGCTGATTCCTTACGTCACGTGTGATCCATCGTATCCAGTATAGCCCAAGTGTATGGGACCGAATAAGACTGACAGAGGTTTTTGAAGATATGCGGAAAAGGGTAGCTCATATGACCACAGGTTTGTTTGAGCCATGTAAGAGCGTCATTGGGATGATGTAAAACCTCATCTTTACATGCTTGAATATAGACGACTATCCAGCGAAAGTCTACTTACGACGTTTCAAAAGCTTTAAGTGAGGGAACTAGGAATGTCCAAAGGATTGCGAAGACAGGTTCAGCGTAATCGCAGCACGCACATAGGCATTTAACTAATCGTTCTTCCTACGCTCAAAATGTAAATAAAGGAGGAAGCCTCAGTATGTAGTAATACAGGACGTACCCCGGCCATACACTTTACAGTAGTTTGCAGAAAGTATATAATATTAGTCTAAAAAGTTTTGAGAGTGAATTAACCCTCTGCCCACAAGTGGACTGCAAGGACGTTAACAAGAAGATCGGGTGGACTATCACCCACTGAAATACAGTTGTATGTTTAACCATAATTAAACGTAGCATAATTGATATTAATAAATCAAATATTTGTTGATATTGCTGGGAAGTAAAAACAATAAAACAATTACATTTTAGTGAAACAGTTAACACATAACAGTATCCCCAAAAATCTTACATGTATTATTTTACTGGTATAACATCATAGACAACTGGATACTTTTCATCACATTCCTTGACTACTATAGTCAATGCAAAAATAACAAAAATAAAGTTATTATTATCATTACTTTGCTATATGTCAAAACAACTCGTACAAGTTATCATCTAATGTTCATCACACAAACATCTACGGCATTTTGTATAGAAGATGTTAACCGTTTCTATCATTACTACACTTCATTGCAAACGTCTCATTGACGAAGTTTTTCTTGGCTGCTTCTCGTATTTCGGCTCACCTTCTTCTTCGTCGAGATAACTGTGGATAGAAAGTGGAAGTTCTCTTGGTAGACAAGAATTATAACCTGTCTTCTGCTCAAGTGGTTCTGTTAACTCAAGGAGTATTGAACGCTGGAGAATTCTTCTCTCTCTGCTGTCAGACGTGAAATGACGAGCAGATGACTAATGAGGTTGCCCCACGTTGAGCGCCAAAATTGTAGTGAACCCGTGAAATATTTTGAGACATCACATACCGTGAAAATTACCAAACAGATGGCCCCACGCTGGGTGCCAAACATGCAGTGAACCCGTGAAATTAAATGAAATCAAACAAAAAAGGATACAAAAATTAGGGATTCATGTATGATTGTAAAAGATTTCTTATATGATCAAAACATGAAAGAAATGTATTTATTTTCGTGCTTTTAACAATAAACAAAACAAAATTATAAATCTCACTGCCGATTTGACCTGGCGTGCACACGACTCGGTTATTAAGTAGAAGGAAGTGGGAAAGAATCGTCTGACCATTCTTGTTACCGTTCGTCGTGTACTGCTTTCTGTCGCAGGCACTGCGTCGGTACGACGCGTTGCGTCGGAGATGTGCTGCACGGGTTGGCTGCCCTCTTCAGCAATCGCGGCTATGCGGCGGGTCCCAGGTACAATCTCCGGATTGTCTGCTCGTTTTCGGTTGCGTGGCCGAAGCTGTGCTACCACGGCATCGGAAGGCGGATGTTGGCGATGGGTGGAAGAGCGCCCCCGTCCTCTCGCTTCCGTGCTGTCTCCACGACTCCTTTTTTCGCTGCTCATCCATCTCTCTGCTGAACTCCTATTCAAAACATAATTTCTTTCGGCGTTGTCCTTGGCGGACGAAATATTCAATGTAGTCCAATGACAGATCGCCGTTTGATCGCCATGCCTCTCCGTGCAGGGTGGAAATTTTCTATCTGGCGTGGGCTGGCGAGTGCCTCGTGAATGTGCATCTTCCTCACTATTTCGCATTCTTAAGATGTTTTCCTGCATTCTGAGGCTGTTGGGAGAGCGGCTACACAACACTTCTTTATAACTGCTCTCTCTGCGTGAGCCCTGTTTGGCCTCCGTCTCTAAATCTGCTGGCGTCCGTCATTTACAAAGAACGTCCTCACTGTCGAGAAAAATCTTCGTAAGAATGCTGGCTTGTTTCACACGCCACCCTGCGTCGATTTTTATGAGAAGGCCTACGTCAACAATAGACATACATACGCACATACACACACACACACACACACACACACACACACACACACACACACACACAACGCATACACACTCACGCAAACGCAACTCACACACACGACTGCAGTCTCAGGCAACTGAATGTGATTCCAGTTGACGAAGGCCAATGGCAGAAAGCTTCAATTGAAAGAGTCGTTTTCTTGTACCGATATGCGACTCCTCATCTCCGCTATATGGTGAGAAGCAACTTCTCTTCTGATAATATTGTTACATTCTATCCTGGATTTTCCGTTATTTAACTTGCAGGCAGAACTGGCAATACTTTTTTATACGTCTTAAGACCTCAATGTGCACTCTTCTCTTTTCTCCTATTGCAGCATCTGAAACGGGCCATTGTAGGACGAAATTGCTTAAAGCTGTACAAATAATGTGACTGCGTCCCAAATAAACATATGTCACTGTCAGCATTATGTGCGATGTGGACTACAAGAAATTAACTACAGATTATTATACCGACCAAATAACATTCATTGAATGATGCATTAGATGTCAAAGTGTCGACATACTCACCAAGTCTGTATACAGGTAAACAACCGTCGGAACATTCAAGCAATCGCTCATTTCCTCGAGTGTAGACCTTCGCTCACCGAGCCACTGGAGTACCACTGTGTGAACGTCATCATTTTGAAAAATCGTCCCCCCCCCCCTTCCCCAGATATTCTTTCAGCTGTTGTATGTCCATCCTTCTATCAGGAGGTCTCTCGGACGACGGCAGTTTACTATCGTGACAAAAATATAAACACCTACAGCCGTCCTTATGATTTTATTTTATTTTCTCGCTACCAGTTTCAACGCTTCATTGCGTCATCTTCAGGCTCTTTTTTATGCGGTACAGGTTGTTATGATCTCCATGAATAGCCTATCACTTTCCAGCATTACTGGATACGCAGATAATGTGTCAGCACGCTGGCAAGTGATGGGTTATGTGTGGAGATCGTATTAACCTGTACCGCATCAAAAATAGCCTGAGGATGACGCAATGAAGCGTTGAAACTGGTAGCGAAAAAATAAAATCAGAAGGACGGCTGTAGGTGTTTTTATTTTTGTCACGATTCTTTCAGCTTGTCGAAAAGATGGAAATCCCACGGTGCAAGTTCTGCACTATACAAGTTCTGTATATGCAGCACCGCGAAAACGAGGCGGCGCAGCCGAACAAGTCAGTGGGGTGTTTTCTCTGGCAGTTCAAGGAGTGGGTGGTCGTCATCGGGATGTTGGTCCGCAGCCACCGGAACGATCTCAGGTTCCGTCCGGTGCTCCAGCCAGAGGTCACGGAGTGCGTCACGCCGCCGCAGCCCGGGTGCTTGCAGAGGGCGTGTGGCGGCCAGGTAAACAAACTCTTGCGCTGCATAAACACGCCCCGCCGATGCACGACCGCGCAGCGCCAGTCGTAGACTCCGTGGAGCTGCTCCGGTTTCGTGTACGCTGACAAACTAGATTACTGCGCTCTGAGCGGCAAGTCTGAACTACTGTAGAATGTGACTCGCACAAATCACACATGTACTGAATTGTCATCACTGCATATTACGGCTCCAAGCGCCACGTTTTTCAGCAAAGACTTATGCTATTCGCTACAATACTGTTGCTCCTTAGTAGCTACTGTTGGTTAATAATGCATCCTATATTGATGGATAACAAGAATTATAAAACTACCCTAGTTAGCACAGACTACTGTAGTTAAAAAAATGGTTCAAATGGCCCTGAGCACTATGGGACTTAACATCTAAGGTCATCAGTCCCCTAGATGGTTCAAATGGTTCTGAGCACTATGGGACTTAACTGCTGTGGTCATCAGTCCCCTAGAACTTAGAACTACTGAAACCTAACTAACCTAAGGATATCACAAACATCAATGCCCGAGGCTGGATTGGAACCTGCGACCGTAGCGGTCGCGCGACCGTAGCGGTCGCGCAGTTCCAGACTAGCGCCTAGAACCGTCGGCCACTCCGGCCGGCCTACTGTAGTTTTCCTAGTAGTTTTCATCCGTTAAGGTCGTATAAACGTTACCTGTTCGTTACGTGTCTTTCATACTTGTCGGGCGTTACCTCATTTCGATTGCTGGGATGAGAGAGAATCTTTTATAAATGCAAACAAAGTTTTTTTTGTCTAGATTAAAACAAGCGTGTAATCGCAAAAACCTGGCGTTTATAACGAGTGCAAGTTGTCCCTGTTGTGGTGATGGCTAACACCCCAGCACGTGTAAATCATTAACAGTAAAACAATAAAATCATCTAATTTAATACAGATGTTTCGACTGATTAGTGAGGACAGCGTACTGAACAACGTTACATCAGTATTTACATCATTTGCAGACTAATAATTATAGGTATTATGAGTAGTGTGTTTTTAGGTTGGTTAGTACCACCGAGTACCATATTAGTCGCACGAGCAAGCCTTTAATGCTTATTTAACCGTGGGGAAAAAGCCAGTAATTTGACTGTCTACAAGTATACCGCAAAAAGGGTAGCCTGTACTGAGAGGCGTAGCTATGACAGTGTAGAGAACTTCACATAGTAAATTATGTGATGTGTTTGAGGGAAGACAGTTAGATGTAGAGGGAAAACGCCGGCCAGTGTGACCAAGCGGTTCTAGGCGCTTCAGTCTGGAACCGCGTGACCGCTACGGTCACAGGTTCGAATCCTGCCTCAGGCATGGATGTGTGTGATGTCCTTAGGTTAGTTAGGTTTAAGTAGTTCTAAGTCTAGGGGACTGATGACCTCAGATGTTAGGTCCCATAGTGCTCAGAGCCAATTGAACCATTTAGACGAGGGAAAACAACTAACCCTCTGAAGTGGCTGCACATTAAGGTAATCGTTATCAAAACATCTGTACCTGTATATCTAACATGAAGTTCTAACGTGCAGTCCCTTATCGGAAATTTATCAATAACCCGAAATTTTCCTTTGCCCTCCCATTTCGTGAGTTCTTGGCAATATTAATAAAAAAAGATGTTGAGCATTATTCCGGTTTATTTTCTATGTAAGTGACGTAAAAATTGCAACTAAAAAGAAGCTTTCCCATAGAGACTCGATTGTGCACCCCTCGAATTACCATTGTGACCTGATTCCACTGAGCTAGCCGCTACCTGGAAACCACGATATAAATCGATCATCGCTCAGCCGACCCTCTCAAAAAACGCTTTTTTTTCCTGAACGCTTAGCCATCTGGAGCTTCCACTTTTGTCACTTTTATTTCCGATCAAACCCTAAAGATTCCATAAATTTGAACGAAGCTGGTGAAGACGAGTAGGTGCGGTCCCTTTGTGAAATTATTTTCGTAAGTTTTTGAAAATTTATCTCAAATGATCGCAGCTGTCAGAGCAAACTCAGATTGTTTCCAGTACGTCGATAACTGACTCTTTGAATGATAATTTTTGAATGATTTTTTTTGTAGTGATTAGGTGAAGAGCTATTAACGCAATTAGGGGAACGGCTTTTCCACAGTGGTAAAATCGGTCCCCGTCAGAAGTTAAGCGTTGTCGGGCTTGGATATCACTCGGATGTTTAACCGTCCAGATCTGCTGAGCGTTGTTGTCAAGTGGTGTTCACTCAGCTCTTGTCAAGCCAACTCAGGAGCTACCAAAGGTGACAACAGCCGGAAAAGCGGTATGCTGACCACACGGCCCTCCGTATTCGCATCCAGTGATGCCTATCTACCCGGCGGTCGGTCGGTTTCGTTGGTCCTTCCGACGTTCGTTCGGACCAAGTTGACTTTAATAATTCAGTTTGTCATGGCCTTACTTTATAGCAGTCCAGATATAACAGTTAACTCCTACACTCTTGATATTCCAACCCGAAAAACAACGACTGAATGATAAACATTCAAAAATCAGTATATTTCTTTAGTCATAGATTAACTTTCAGTACAGAACGTAATTGTGCACGTAATTCACACTAATCTTCAATAACATAACAGACATCGTATAATTTTCCCACAGATTTAATGTTAACATTCAAGACCGGATACGTGAGGGAATATACTTCGTTTATAAAATTAATGCATCTCATTTTATTAATAATCTTCACGGAACTATTGATACTGCGACCTTGTATCTGTCCCGGAAGCTGCCGTCGGCTGACATCTTGTATTAACCTGCACTACCGCAAGTCACGTAGGTAGACGACCACCCTGCCGCACTGTCAGCTATTTGTGTGCTCGGCATGTAACGGACATGAAATACAGAAATCTTGAACACAATAATTTACAATAAAACATTGTATGTTAAAATAAATTATTTTTGCTTTCATGACGTCGTTCTGGTGTGAAACGTCGACGTTATTTCAATTAACACATTTCAAACACGCAGTTCAGTAAACAAATAAAAATAAAGAAGCATTATGCCATCTAGACATTTAACAGTGAATGCAGACTTACTTTGGGAATTTATATCCTTTATTAATGTTCATAATGCTTCAACTTAATGCTCAGTTTTTCTGAAACATTAGCTCCTTTTACGTCCTTGTGGAGGGGAGGAGGAGGTGGGGGGGGGGAGAGCGTGTGCGACATATTTTAGAAGCTATGACGTCCCAAGTACTGACATGTGTGAAAATCTGTCACAACATGCCAGACGTTTAAGTTATTACTAACTCTATTCTCATCACTTCTCGCAGACATTACCCAGATATGCTGCTGAACGTACCTACAAAAATACTTCGTACGTCGTTCAATGTACTTACAAAAATATATCATTGTACTTCACAAAGTTTAGGAGTCAGGCCATCATGAACATTAATCTGTGAAAATGAAAGTGCAGGGTGAAATTCGACAGTGATACGGGAGAGATATTTGTACAAATATGGGTGAAATATGTTAAATGTATCTGAGAGCTGGCCGCTGTGGCCGAGCGGTTCTAGGCGCGTCATCCCGGAACCGCGCTGCTGCTGCAGTCGAGGGTTCGAATCCTGCCTCAGGCATGAGTGTGTGTGATGTCCTTAGGTTAGTTAGGTTTAAGTAGTTCTAAGTCCCATAGTGCTTAGAGCCATTTTGAGCCGTATATCTGACATACGCGTACACGGGCAAAGCCTCAGGCCAAAAGTTCATCCTAAACCCCTAGAAAGATTTCAACCAAATATGATACACTTATTAGTCACTATGTGGAAAGAAATACTATGGCAGTAAGAACCATCAGCGTATCCATATTGTGATGGCTCTAGTAGCTTGGAGAGAGAGTGGGGGCACGAGGAGGAGATGAAGAGAGCGGGGGGCAAGGAGGTGATGGAAAGGAAGTCAGGATGGACATACGGAGAGGTGGAGGAAATGGACAGAAAGAGGAGAGATTAGGACCCAGACACGGAAAGGAAATTGGAAGATATGGACAGAGGCAGGGAGGACAAAGAGAGTAGGAGATAGAGGGGGAGGACGAGATGATCGGAGAGACGGGGAGGAGGGAATGGACAGAAAACGGGAAGAGGAAGAGATTGCAGAGATTGGGAAAAGGAGGGTGTCTACAAGGACAGAAAAGAAGAGAATATGAGCAGGGAGAGGGGAGAGGTGGACATATACAGAGAAAAGGAGAAGAGGAGATAGACAGAGAGGGAGTGAAGAATAACCTGGGCGGTGAGAGGGAGAAGGAGAAGATGGACTCCTAGAAGACTGGAATAAATAGATCCCTGGCCAATGCCGGGTACTCGAACATTGTCTTTTTAAAGAGGCATCGTACCGCCGTATTTCACTGAACTTCTTTGCTGTTTATTTATTCAGAGTTTTAGTTTCGACATTTAGCAATCAACTTCTTTTTCCGGCATGGTTAGTAGGCAAAAATTAGAGACATACATCTTTCCTAGAATTTTTTAAGATGTAAAATACTGTGGTTTATCTATAGATTAGCGTCAACAACAGCCTGGAGTAATTATGTTCTATAATGCACTTTCATTTCCGTATCCTCCTGCAGTCACACAATGACGACACTTCCACAAACACCACAGCATCATAAGCAAACAACCGCAGACTGCATCTGAACCTGTGCGCCAGACCTTATAGAGAGTAACAACTCTCGTTATCACACTTCCCGCGATTCTCCTGATAATGTCCTTGTATCTAATTAACTCTCGCAATCTAGGACAACATACTGGTATCTATTACTGAAGAAATCTCCGAGCCACCCACATAGCTGGGAATCTATTCCGTGTGCTTCTATCTTCGCTAACACTCAGCAGTGTGGACCGCGTCATACGCGTTACGGAAATCTAGGAATATTCTTCTCGGTACAGTTTTTCTTACGATGACCAGTCCAGATAAGCGATTGGGTGAGTACAAAACTTCCATACAGTGTCTCGCGGTTCTGTCTGAGGCTGAAACTGGAGGCATCGGACAGAAAGCTTATTAGGTTACGCATTTGAAAATGTACTCATGCCTATGGATAGCAGTGTAGAAATGTTTCTATATAATAATATCGGAAGAAAATTTGTCCCCCCTCCCCCTGGAGACATCGTAAACATACACTGAACACCGTTGCAAGCCCTGACAAACGCCTCAGTTCGGTGAGGACGAGAGTTCACAAGTCTGTTCAGGTATGCCACATGCAGCTGAAGGCACTCATTAATGATCGGATTCCGTAGAGTTAGCAAAATGTGGGGACGTCGATTGTTACGTTCCACCAGCTGTTCCAAATACTGTCAGACATCTACTCGATTACAGTCACCGAGCGGGGTGCCGCAGTGGTTAGCACACTGGACTTTGATTTGAAGGGGCGACGGTTCAAACACACATCCGGCAATCGTGATTTAGGTTTCCCGTGATAACCCAAAATAGCTTAACGGAAATGCCGAGATGGTTCCTTCGAAAGGGCATGCCCGCTTTCCTTCTCCATTCTTCCCTAACCTGAGCTTGTGATCCGTCCCTAATGGCTTGGTTCTCGACGGGACGTTAAACACTAAGCTCCTCCTCCTCCTCCTCGGTTAATTCTGCAGGACGATGGGGTACCTGAGTGTTCGTCAAATCGGGAACGCCTGTGTGCAGCTCTGTCAACAAGGCTTATGTTATCTCGGAAGACGGGAGTACCACGGCATAATTATCATGAAGGTGTAGAGGAAAGGTTAACATCTGATCATCGAGAATGTTGGAATGAAGATCGTATCTCATTCTCACAGTAACTGGAATGAAGCCCCAATTTATGGGACACCCCTAAACCATCACAGAAATACTTCCTGTCTCAACTACACACTCAAAGCACTCTGGATTGAACATCTCATTGACCTCGCCTCCTCGCGTTATTTCAAGGGAGGCTAAATAACGGCTTGTCGGACCAGTCAAGCACCCTCCACCTTTTGTATTCCTTGGCCCACGGAGCTTTATGTATCGATGGAGCATTGGCCTTTTACGGAGAGCCGGCCGGAGTGGCCGAGCGGTTCTAGGAGCGTCAATCTGGAACCGCTCGACCGTTACGGTCACATGTTCGAATCCTGCCTCGGGCATAGATGTGTGTGATGTCCTTAACGGAAACAATTCCTGTCGAGTTTGGAACCACACACATCCATGCCCGAGGCAGGATTCGACCCACCGACCGTAGCAGCAGCGCGGTTCCGGACTGAAGCGCCTAGAACCGCTCGTCGCCAAGTACTGGTTGTACGAGCACTTAGGTTCATTGTTGCTTTTCCCGTGGCAGCCCATATCAGTGTTATTCATCATTTCTGATCTACTTTTGAGAGAAACATGCGTGACAGTCATGTACCTCCATGTTGGTTACGTGATTTGCCTCGTGCTGGAAGAATGGTTCAAGATTTCCTGGAAACCGTAAAGGATCATTATTTATCCATTCCCAGACGACTGGAAGCTACTTTGAATGCTAAAGAAAATCCTAATGGTAGTGTGGTGCGTTTTTGCTTTTTCCAGCCACTCAATGTATACATAAGCCTATTACTGTGCTGGTATACACTTGTGTAAAAGAAAATAAAGTTACTTTATTCGGTGCCATAGCAACAGAGCGTGATTATTTGTTATATTCTTCTACTTTATTTCCTACAGTGTGAAAAGTTGCGGAACGATAAAACTTTAGTAATGTTATTAAGTTACAGCATGATACAGCTTGAATAATCCTTTATTACGTACTTATTCTTTTTTCTTTGGAATTTGGGTGTAGATTAGCACCTTTCAGCACACAGTAATACAAAAAAAGTACGTTTACCTACTTAATAACTATGTTTCTAATTTATTGTTAGCATGTTCTGTAAAGTCCCAGGATCGCAGTCAAGTGACGTCAGATGAAGAAGAAATAAATAGTATGTTTCTAGCCATTTCTAGAGCTTTCGCTGTTAAGACAGATTATTGATTTCACATCTGTAGCGTGTAATGGACCCTTTTGTAAGCCTCTCCAGCGTAGAATTTAATGGAAATCTTGTCTCGAAAATAATTTATTTTTCGGCGACATGACAAGCAACCAACTTCAATACGAAATGACCGGTCTCGGCGGGTCACAGGCTGTCTTCAGGTCATATGATATACTGCCGTAGTTCACATCAACCAGTGAGGAAACCACGTTGTCAACGGAAAATAAATTATTTTAAAACCATGTATTTGTACAATCATTGGTGGCTCAAAGGTCACAGAAAAGCATTTCTTTACGTAATAGAACTCTATTTTGCCTCTGCTAGTCTAACTAATTAAATGATAGTACGAGGATTCTGCATCATAGCATTTAGTGGCCAGTTATTAATTAATTATTAATTATTAAATTTAAAACCGTCAAACTCACTGACATAATGTGTTAAGTGACATCAGTGTTGTGCGGTGCCTGCTGAGTCAGTTCCCCGTATGGGTATGCTAAGACTCTTTCACAATGGACGTACATGCTGCCTTAATCTTTATGTGGCTCGCAGAAAGAAATATTTAGGTTCTAATCAACCTTCAAGCAGCAACCATTTGAATTTAGATATCATCACTTTACTGGTCATACTTGAGTATCATTTAAAGTTGTAAATAAGTTAGAGGGGGCAAGGAACAGGGGTCTTTAGGCAAGATACGACGTAGCGGGGACCTCAAAATGAACTGACCCAACAGCAGTGCAATTTACAGGCACGAGGCGTGTTTAAGTAAGTAACGTTAAGAAATTAAAAAAAGACGTGCTAAGATATCTCAATAATTTTATTTCTACATGAAAGCCTGTACCTTAATCTACGCACTGACGCCATTACAGTCTGATTCTTCCTTGTTTACGTTGTGTATTGAGTGTTTAAGATGCCTGCGATAATCGTGAGTCCCGCCGATTGTGAAGTACGGGCTGTTATAAGATTTCTTAGTGCTAAAGGCCTAAGAGCGATCGATATTCATCGTGAGATCTGTGCAGTTTACGTAGAAAACATTATGACTGATGGAATTCTAAGAAAGTGGGTGAGAGCATTTAAGGATGGCCGCACAAATGTGCATGATGAACAACACAGTTGGCCTCCTTCGGCCGTTAATGATAGTTTGGTGCAGGAAGTGGACAATAAGGCGAGAGAAAACAGACGCTTTACGATTTCCTCCTTGCGGGATGACTTTCCTAATGTTTCTCGTAGTGTTTTGTATGATATTGTGACCGAGCAGTTGAATTACCGAAAATTCTGCACAAGTTGGGTACCGAAAATATTGACGGATGTGAACAAAACCAAACGTTTTGACAGTGCATTGACTTTCCTTCAGCGGTACCACAACGACGGTGATGATTTCTTAAGCCAAATTGTTACGGGCGATGAAACATGGGTGGTCTACGTCACACCAGAATCAAATCAACAGTCCATGGAAGTTGAGCAAGGGCATCGTTTTGCTGCAAGACAATGCCCGTCTGCATGTGGCGAATCAGACCAAAGATCTCATCACATCTTTTCGCTGGGAAACTCTAGATCATCCTCCGTACAGCCCCGATCTTTCTCCCAGTGACTACCATATGTTCCTGCACATAAATAAACACCAGGGCGGTCAGCGTCTTCAAGACGATGACGTAGTCAAAACAGTGGTGATGCAGTGGTTGACAAGTCAGGCGGCAGATTTCTACGAGAAGGGTATTCAAAAACTGGTACAACGTCATGAGAAGTGCTTCAATATTGACTTAAATTATGTAGAAAAGTAGATTAAGGTACAGGCTTTCATGTAAAAATAAAATTATTGAGATACCTTAGCACGTCTTTTTTTTTTAATTTCAAAACGGTACTTACTTAAAAAACACGCCTCATACCTTTGGTTGGTCTTCAGATCTGTAACTTCTGAAACAACTCCTACTTCGTGTCCACAAATATGACATCTCATTAAGCTGCGCTGTAGTCCCGTAGCTGTGCAATCTAATCGCTGTCCTTATTTAGCCCAAATAATAGTGGTATTAAAAGAACGAGAGCATGCTGAAACGTAACGCCTCCGAATTGAAAATTTTTAACGCTTTTTTAATGAAACATTCTATCTCTTTAATCTTCGTGTATGCATATTTATTTATCAGCATAGTCACCGTAGTGACGAACACATTTCTAGCTACGAGAGATCAGTTTGTGCCGGCCGCGGTGGTCTGGCGGTTCTGGCGCTGCAGTCCGGAACCGCGGGACTGCTACGGTCGCAGGTGCGAATCCTGCCTCGGGCATGGGTGTGTGTGATGTCCTTAGGTTAGGTTTAAGTTGTTCTAAGTTCTAGGGGACTTATGACCTCAGCAGTTGAGTCCCACAGTGCTCAGAGCCATTTGAACCATTTTTTGATCAGTTTGTTGATATTTTAGAATTTTTGACTTTGTTGAGGGAGTCGCCGTCTCACCTCTGCTTGCATCGCTTCATCACTATCAAAGTGAAGTTCTCGAAGGTGCTCTTTAGGTTTTGGGCACAGATTAAAATCGGATGAGGTCAAGTTGGGACTGAATGGAGGATGAAAGGTAATAGTGAACTCAAAGACGTCGGATTGTTGCAGATGTCGCAGCGCATTTCATGCTGAAGGAGTGACTGCTCCATATGTGGATGAACTCTTCGAATTCGAATATTGATTACAGCACGCACAGTGTGTTACACACCGACATAGCTACGTTATACGTTGACATGTTACTCCCTGCATTTCCGAGGTCTTTCGTTGCACAGAGCTTCAAATATGTACACACGAAGAATAGAGATGTAGAATGTTAATGACATTTGTTGTATTTAAAAAGGTTTAAGAGTCTTCACATCAAAAAATTCGCTGGCGTTACCTTCACCTGGCCCTCGTATTTCACGGCAGTCAAGCTCAGGTCGCACAACACCGCGTGGTATGTGGTTCTGGACTTGGCATTTCGCGTATTTACTTTAAATTACGCAACAAGCAGTCGTGCTTCATACAGACTCTCGCAGTCGGCCAATGTACGGCCGACGTCATTGTAGTATAAATAAGGGGCCTATACGCCTGCAGGCTGAAAAGTGTTGTTACTGTGGTAACAGCAACCAGCGTTCTGTATTTTGCGAATGGCAGTCGGCCGATTTGTTGTGGGACGTAATGAAAGCTCGGCTGCGTTTGCTCAGCTTGTCTGGCTGATACCGTCTGGGCAGATAACCGACACACGACCAGCTTCAGTCCCTGTGCGTTGCGTGATACGTTAGGCAGGAAGAAAGCTTCTGCTGTTCTAGTCACGTTCTGAACACTATTACACTAACCAGCGGCGTGTCAACGTAAAAATAGCTTCCATCCTCTGGTTCTACTATGGTTCCCCCAGGTTTCCTTGGTTGCAAGGCAAACGCCGGAACTGGAAATCCCGTTTCTAATGTTTCATACTGGGTCTCCGTATACCCTACTGTCAAATCGTCTAGTATTTGGCTGAGAAATCCCAGGGGGTCATTGCTCGAACAGCCCACTGTGCATTTAGGGGTAGAGAGTGAGAAATATTAATAAAATGTGGAGTAACTTACGTGATAGCATCAGTTGAAGGCTCCAGATATTGAAGCTAGAACGTTTCTGTATGACAGTGTTGCCACATAGCAGGCACAGATTCAGGTTTCGTTTCTGTAAGGGGAACATAGTTCGTTACTGTAACAGCCACTAACCCTCTTCCCCCCACCCCCCACCCCCACCAAAGAAAAGTAATATACAGGGTGATTCAGCTGTCCCAACCGATTTCTATTGATGCAAACCACAATTTAAATCTGGCCTTCATAATCCACGCATGAGATATTCATATCCGCGCGCTCACAGCTCGCAAACTGTTGGTGCTACAGAAAAAATGAACGCTACCTTTACGTAGGAAATTTAATGTAGTTAACTTCAGTACGTTTTCACTAGAAAGCGTTGTATTGAAGTTATACAACAAAAACGTACTAAAGCTACCTCCAAACTCAGCTTCACACCCAGCCCCCACGGGTCAGTATTTCTTGTGTTGTTCGTGGCACTCCCTCATAACACTCCACAAAAATTTACGACCGCACAGACTATTCCCGTTATCCGACATTTTTTGTCTCTATTGACTGGCTGTTTTGCCACCACCATAGTCGAATATTGCGTTAACGTTACGAATTTACACGTGCCCATAAGGATAATGAAATAAAAACAACTTACCTCAACCTTACGCTAAAACTAATTACCTTGACAGTTCGAGCCAAACTTAGTCCTTACTAGCAAAGTAGTTTCGTAGTCGGAAGGCCTGACGAATATAACGATTAATTGGGCTCTTATATCGGTATAGTCGGCTGTTACGTTAACATTAGAAATTTAAGCGGGCCAACGAGGATAATGAAATAAATACGGCTTTTGTAAAAGTTACGCTAAAGCAAATTACGTTGACAATTCGACTCAAACTTAACATTGAGAAGCACAGCCGTTTCGTAGTCGGAAATCCTAACGAATACAATGATGTAATTTTTTACTTTATGCTTTTAAAATTCACAAATCTGATAGGTAAAATTTACACACGTCAGTTTTATAGCTTTTAGGTGCTCGACTACGCCGGTGGCATAATACTGCCAGACCCGGTGGCATAATACTGCCAGACAATGAAGACCAGAAATGGGTGAATTAGGGAAATAATTCGTGCAGTCGCAAATATTTCTACAGTCATAGGAGGAAATGCCACGAACAACGTACTAGAAATCCTGACCGGTAGGGGCTGAATGTGGCAGTGGGTATGCGTTTGAAATCCACTTTTATACGTCTTTATGGAACAATTCAAAAATTATACCCTCTAGCAAAAACTTATTACAATGATATATTTGACTCCATTAAACTTTCTAGAAAAGAGTCCTGTTCATTTGTTCTGTAGGACTAATATTTTGCGCGTGAAGAATGAGAGAGTGTGAAAATCTCGCACGTGGTTGTCGAAGGCCAGATTCAACATCGTGGGCTGCGTAAAACGACGTCGGTAGGGGAATGAATCACCCTCTACATATGGTGGTTGTAATTAAGCTTTCGCCACTTGAGCCAATGTATACGGAAAACTATATACCGTAAGGCTACGAGAATTTATAGTAAGGATTTTCACTCAGTGCGCTGCAAATATTTGCGTTGTTAATAGTGTTACTGTCATGACTTGCTGTTAGGCCCCGGTAGTGGTATGATCAAGTAGGGGTGAAATACAATAATCAGTGCGCATTATAGTTGCAGGCAGTCAGTATCGGTCTGGAGAAGATGGGAAACACTTTACTAGCAAAGCTGTTTTATACATGTATATAAAAACAAAATTAAAAAAAACAGCATTAATACTGCTGCCTTCCGCGAGTGTCGACGCATTAAAGGAATCCGAAGAAGTTCCATTTCTGCACCGGGGTTGAAGATGATGCGGAAGTTCGAGTCAACTAGTGATTCCGGAATTGCTACTGGCAGAGGCTGACAGCCAACTGCGCCACAGGTTGTTGAAGATGTCTCTGTTGCCATGCCTAATAATGCTGGACTCAATTTAAGATCTTGAAACAGTGCGCGACCAGTGTCACGACAGTTGAACATTCCATAGTCCACCGATAGAAAATTGCTGAGAATAATTGTGAAATTATATCTCTAATGCGGTTCCAGGCTGTCGTAGATACTAATAGTCATCATATTGAACAAAATTTGTAGTCTGGATCATAAACATGGTACGTAACTAATAAATTTCACCCTCTGTTTTGGAAATTAAAATGTGTTTCTCTCAATTGATCATTCGTTGTTGTTCTGCCGCATGACCTTGCAAATATTTCCATAAAGCTTCATTGTCCTACGATCACTCATTTTACATACGGACCCTCCCAAGTAGCAAATCACCCTGTACTTTGTAATCCACCATACGCAATGTAGCCATGTGTATTTGTGGCACCGCTGTATTTTCCACCATCTATAATCCATTTGTGAACCGTACATGATAAGAACGACTGCCAGTAAGCTTCCATATGAGCTCGCATTTCTCTGATGCTCGTTTCGCGCTAGACGGTAATGGGAGGAAGTAATATAGATTGTATCTGAAATGAATGTAGAAATGAGAGAGCTAGTAGAGCTGGTCATAAAAAGAATATTTGACATAGCAACCCATGTCTGCATCCTTTAGCACTCGGCACTAGGCGTCGTTGAACAGCGTCGCGCGCCGCTAAGACACACACACCATGATATCCGAGAATTGTTGTAAGTAGGCTGTTTAGGTTTTCATGTTGGTAACGCCACGTAGCACTTTGTATGAAAATCACTGACTGTGCTGTGTGCAGTCTGTGGCTGGTTGGCATTGTTGCAATATTCGCTATGGTAGTGTTGGGCAGTTGGATGTGAACAGCGCGTAGCGGTGCGCAGTTGGAGGTGAGACGCCAGCAGTGGTGGATGTGCGGAGAGAGATGGCAGAGTTTTGAGAGCGGACGATCTGGACGTGTGTCTGTCAGAAAAAGAAATTTGTAAGACTGGATGTCATGAACTGATATGTATATTATGACTTTTGAGCACTATTAAAGTAAATACATTGTTTGTTCTCCATCAAAATCTTTCATTTGCTAACTATGCCTATCAGTAGTTAGTGCCTTCAGTAGTTAGAATCTTTTATTTAGCTGGCGGTATTGGCGCTCGCTGTATTGCAGTACTTCGAGTAACGAAGATTTTTTTGAGATAAGTGATTCATGAAAGGTATAGGTTATTGTTAGTCAGGGCCATTCTTTTGTAGGGATTATTGGAAGTCAGAATGCGTTGCGCTAAAAAATATTTTGTGTCAGTTTAGTGTGTCTGAGTACGTTCAGTTTTGCTCAGCTGTTTGAAAATCAAATAACGTAGAGGTTTTCCAGCACTGTCATTTATAAAATTTTTCTAAGGGCACGGTACAGTGTTAGCAGATCAGCAGGGCAACGATTTCAACCTATATGTGACATCAAGGTCCAAGAGACGTTGGGTTAAGTCTCAAGAACTATATTGCAAACGCTGTGGTCGACATAGTTGTAGATGTTCCAGGCGGACAACACAATGGGTATTCCATCTCTTAGTGGGACGTGAACGCGTTACTTTCGGCTGTGCAAATGCCTCTTTGAAAGGTGTTATATAGAGGCAGCAGCTGTTACATTGCGTCACTTCGCCCTGCTTTAGTTTGTTATAAAAAGGGCACACTCTTGTGTTTGTTACTATGTGGAGCGGATAAGAAATGGAGTGCTATTCATGGGATGAAAGGGCAGGGATGGACTGTGTTTACGGGGCGGCGGGTGGAAATACGTTTCCCAAAGTTTGTACGTTCAGCGGTTTCCGAATCTTCGAGTGTCAGATCCGAGGACATTTATTGCCATCCCCATTCCCCTACGAGAGACAGGTTCTCCTGAAGTACATTTTCCGCTGACACGTTCTCATACTGGCACGTGCGCATTTAAGGGCTACTTCGCATCTCAGTGTATACATTTAGTGTTACAGATGCGAAGGCTTGACGGACGCGGTCATAACGCACAGTGTGTACATCATGTTTTGAAGAGCAGGCGTTAGCACTGCTGCAAAACACGCCCTCAACAAACTCGCGGCGTGTTGCACGGGAAATGGGTGTAAGCCATTCTACAATTTGGCGTGTGTAGCATGAAGATGATTTTCAGGCTCATCGTCTTAACACAGACGGTTTTCCACGTCGAATTGAATACTGCCGTGGTTTTCGCAAAGGTATGCCATTCAAGCGGACTTTCCGAACTGTGTACTTTTTACTATTCGGGTATCCTTTACACAAGAGGGTATGTTCAACAGCCTCAATCAGCTCGTGTGGCCGCGGGAAAATCCTCACGCCGCCTTTGTTCGTGGTCCCCAAGATCTCTCAACTGATAGCGCACATCATGGCAGCCTCCCATTCAATTTCCACTTTGCGAGGAGTGTCTGAAGAAGACGGGCACTCCACGTCGTTGCACGACGTGCATTCCAACAGGAGGGCGTAATTTTTAGCACTTTTTGTAACTCTTATCAGATAAAACTTCAATCCGACTTCTCATTAACCTTGATGCCGCAAATAAATTGAAATCGTTGCCCTGCAGACCTGCTAGCACGACGGGTCGGATGTCATGTTGTATGCCTACCCTTCTGGCGGCGCGCGACACTGTTCAACGCCTAGCCCCGTAGGCAAAGTGATGCGGGCATGAGTTGCTACGAGAAATATGCTTGTTATGCCCCACTCTACAGCCCTCTCATTTCCTACATTCGTTTCAGAGACACTGTATAGTGACTGAATCTTACTGGTTAGTTGGTTTTATTGTTTAATGTTTCATGGATCAGTTGCATGATAAATCGCAATGATGTAAAACTAATCGCTATACATTCACATATCAAATTAATTTGTAAATGTGGCTATATGCTGAATATTTATATATATATTTTTTATATACAAATGTGAGTTAGTAATTACTGCCAACTAACTCTTAAATATTACAAAAATAGATATTCTTCAACGGAATACGAGTTGTCAAGGAGAAAAGTAGAAATTTTTTCACTCTTTTTTCAAATTTTACTTTGCTTTCTGTCAGATATTTGGCCCATTTTATACTAAAGGAAACCTTAATGTTGATGTGGAGTAATGACTGTCCGTTTTCTTCTGGTATTTTAATTATGTAGTTCACTGTTTCTTTTGAACTGGAGTGAATTATTTGCAACCAATTTCAAGAAAGAATAAATATACTGTGAAGCAGTAATCAGAATGCCCAACTTCTTAAACAGGTGTATACAAGAAGATCGTAGGTGAGCACCACATATTACCCTTACAGCAGGTTTTAGAGTAATGTAGACTCTCTTCATTAAATATGAGTTACCCGCACAATCTTATTCCGTATGATATTCCTGAATGAAAATCTCCAAAGTATGTCAAATTATTGATATGATATGTCACTTCCCAAGATTTTCAATGATTCTAAATGCAAATGTAGCTAAATTAAGTTGTTTAAGAACTTTCAAAATGTGCTTTTATTAGTTTAAATTCTCATCAATATGGACACCTAAGACACATGATATATCCAATCTATCTATTATTTCCTCACCATGTGTTACACTTATCATTAATGTAGTGCCCCCAGATGTGCACAACTGAGTGTGTTGTGTCTTTTTAAAATTTAAGGTGAGACCATTCACAGAAAACTAGTCGACGATACTTTTAGATCATTGTTTACCATTTTTTATGATTACTTATGTATGCTTCGCCAGGTTAAAATACTAGGGTCATCAGCGAAAAGAACAAATTCTGTTTCCTCCGTGTCTGGTTTACTGGACGGAAGATCGTTTACATACATTAGGAACAATAGTGGACCTAAGTGATCTTGGGAAACCCCTAGGTGATTTCTCCACAGCCAAAATAATGTCCCAGGACTACATTGGCTGAATTACTGAGTACAACCTTATGCATTCTTTTGCTTAGATATGACATTCTTTGGTTGGCTATACTATCAGTCCCATGAAACGTCAATTTATCTAGGAGAATACTGTGATTCACACAGTGCCTTGGACAAATCTTATAAAATACAATCTGGAGTTATTTTATTATTTAACGTTTGCAAAATATGGCAAGTGAACCTGTAAATGGCGTTCTCAATAGAGTAACTCTTCTGAAATCCTAACTGTGATTTACTGATGATATTATTGTAGCTCAGGTGAGATACTATTCTAGATTACGGCACCTTCCCAAAAATTTGGAAAACGAGATCAGTAGTGAAACAGGTAGGTAGATATTGACATCTGCCCTGTCACACTTCTTAGGGAGGAGTTTGACGACGGCATATTTCAGTCTGTCTAGGTAAAAGCCAAGAGTTACTGATGTATTACATATTTTTGATAAGACATACCTTATTGTATGGGAACACTCTTCAGTACTCTATTGGAAACACCATCAAACCAAAATTTTTCAGAGACTGCATAATCTTCTTAATTTCAGATTGGAGACGTTGGCGTTGCATTTATATGACTGAATTTCATGAGAGTTGCTCTTTCAACATGCAGCAATGATTTATCTTTTGAGCTGTTTGTCCCTATACTTTTTACCACATTTAAGAAACGATTATTAACATTTTTTACCTGTGGCCCATTCCATTCAGCTCAGTAGCGATGTTATCCTGTTCTGTGGATGGCTGTCCTGTGTCTCGATTCACTGCGTTCCATATAGCCTTAAGTCTGCTATTGGAATTATTGATTTCTGACATAATGTGCATGTTCCTTGAACTTTTATCAACTTCTCTCAATGTTGAGTAGTTTTTGTGGTATGCAACTAACACCGAACCTCTGCTTGTTCTTGGCTTTTTCCTTTCACATTATTTTTTAATACATGTAGTTATCCGTGGTGTTTTGCATGGCTGTTTAGCGCCCTTTTTGGCTAGCTTAGCCCATCGGTGTTGCCGAGCGGCTCTAGGCTCTACAGTCGGGAACCGCGCGACCGCTTCGGTCGCAGGTTCGAATCCTGCCTCGGGCATGGATGTGTGTGATGTCCTTAGGTGACTTAGGTTTAAGTAGTTCTAAGGTCTAGAGGACTGATGACCTCAGAAGTTAAGTCCCATAGTGCACAGAGCCATTTGAACCATTTTTGAGCGTGGATAGATTATGTCGAGAGCTATTTTCAAATAATTATATGAAATTATGTTAGCATTTTGCTCAGCACAAATTTCATTCCACGTCATGTCTTGTAAATTACTCTTAAAAATATTTGCCCTGGAGTCATTAATTATTCCACTGAGGAGTACCCATACTGTAAGGCACTATCTCATTTATCTTAAGTAACTGTGCAACATGATCAGAGATAGTATTTGTTTCTGAGTAAACAGTTATGTCTGCTCTTGAAATATCTACAGTTAACCTCTTCGCGATGCATAACACCTCTCTTATAGCATCATCCAGTGTAGATTGTTGATTATCTCCGTAACACTCTTCTGCTTCATAAACTGTCACTTGGCGAAACGCGCTTCCCTCCGTTCTGTCTTCTCTATACCTTATGTTTATCCTACCTGATGAGGCTCACAGACTGATGAACAGTGCTCCAGAACTGGTCGAAAAAGAGTCTAGTAAGCCATTTCTTTCATGGATGAATTCTCTTTCCTTAAGATTCTCCCAGTGAATGTCAGCCAGCCTTCTGCTTTTCGTACAGTTTATTTTATGTTGCCTTCAATTACACAAAAAATCTGAGCAAAGATGTTAAACAATTAATGAAGAAAAGACAACAGTGAATGTAAATACGAATAGATTATAATGTAAAGGAAACAAACTGATCTGCATTAGATTGAGCTCTGAAATATTAGGTTGGTCCATAAGCTCATAGCGTTTTTCCATATGTTCACTAAAAACAACAGCTATATATATCAGAGACTTAAGTCATAAATGATACAGAGTGACAACATCAAATAAAATCGTCATAAATTATGAATGATTTGCGTTAGAACGATCAGATTGCACGGTTAACCGTGGAGCATAACGGGAATTAGTATGCGGTGTAATGTGTGGTTTAGCGACGAAGCCCACTTTCATTTGGATGTGTCGTCAATAAGCAAAATTGGTTTATTTGTGGGACTGGGAATCCGCATTTCGCGATCGAGAAGTCTCTTCACCTCCTGCGGATAACTCACCTCCTGCGGGTAACTGTGTGGTGTGCAATGTCCAGTCACGGAATAACCGCTGCGATATTCCTTGATGGCACGGTTAATACGGGCAGGTCGGTGCCAACAAAATATTTTCGCATGTGGAGGAGAAATTTTTTGATTGGAATTTCGTGAGATTGCTCCGTAACGAAAAACGCGTTTGTTTTAATGATGGCCATCCCAAATTCTGTATCATTTCAGTGACACTCTCTCCCATATTTCGCAATAATACAAAACGTGCTGTTCTCCTTTGAACTTTTTCGATGGACTTCGTCAGTCCTATCTGGTAGGGATTCCACACCGCGCAGCAGTATTCTAAAAGAGGACGGACAAGCGTAGTGTAGGGAGTCTCCTTAGTAGATCTGTTACATTTTCTAAGTGTCCTGCCAATAAAACGCAGTCTTTGGTTAGCCTTCCTCACAACCTTTTCTTTGTGTGCCTACCAATTTAAGTTGTTCGTAACTGAAATTGCTAGGTATTTAGCTGAATTTACAACCTTTACATCTGACTTTTTATCGTGGAAACGTAGTTAAACGGATTCCTTTTAGCACTCATGTGGATGACCCCACACTCTTTGTTATTTAGACTCTGTGAAACTCACAGCCCAGGCTGCAGCAAAAAGCGACCAATACACCTTCAGACTGCTCTGTCAGCGTAGAACGACACCCAGGAAGCGAAAGTTAGTTGGCACGGGACGACTCGCAGAAAGCGAATCACCAGAATATTACATTCTCTCTTTTCAGTTTGGACTCCACTGGAGGGACAGCATGCTTGTGGCCAATGTGAATGAACGAAATTGCCTCACAGCATGAAAATAGTGGGAATGCTGAAGTATTTTCTATAATAAGGTTCACAAATATACATAAACAATTCGTAGAGCTGGTACCGATTTCACACTTTCTTTTAATATTGGTTGACATAGCATGCACGGTGACTAGACGAGGAGGCAATACGTAGGATGGGAAGAACAGAGATACTGTTCAGATGATGTGAAATTTCTCCCGTTTCGTGGGAACAGCAGGATTCTTTTTTTCGTCCATGGTGGATAGGTACTTGCTACATCTCAAGTGGGCACGTTGGGGCTACGGAAAGGTAGCAGCCGTGCGACAGGGATTAACTTTGGGAAACCGCAACTTCATAATACGCCGAGCAGTTCCTGGGAACCACCCCAGGTTGCCAACCACTACCTGAGAAGGTTTTTTGTAACAAATGGCAGTGATCACTGGCAGTACCGGAATCCGCTTCCCTGCGTGAGAACCTTTCAGCCAAATAAGTGCAACTACGAGCTAAATGGGTTATGAGCTAATCAGTCATGACTGTATCCAGCAAACTGCTATTAAACATTGAGAAATGAAAATGCAGTGAAAACGCACAAAATCAGCCCACAATAGTTTTCTGTTATTTCCTAGTTGGTCACTTAGCTTTTCTTTGTGTATGAACTTCAATGTTGCAAGTCAATTATGGATAACATTCTTCAGCCACTATTACACTTCATTCTTTCATGAAATCACGTTCAGGAAGCAGTTTAAAATCGACAGCTACGTTATAAGATACTTTAAAGACCGATTCTCACAGCTGTGTCTTGCCGTGAATGGTCTGCATACTGCAAATAATGGACCTCCTTTCATTTATTTTTTGTTGTTTTTGTTTATGTATTTATTTTTAAGCGTTTCGGGTATAAAGCCACACCAGACTAAATCGCAATTGTTGTTAAAGCAAAACAAGATTAATTTCATGCTGTCGTCGTCATATTATTGTATGTTGGTTTAAATTCACTCCTCACCTAGTTCACTACGCTGACTCAATTTTAATAAGGTTCAGGGTTAAAGGCTTGCGCTCGTCACCGACCTACTTGTCCTAGAATTAAATTTTCACTCTGCAGCGGAGTGCGTGCTGATAAACTCCCGGCAGATTAGAACACCGAACTACCCATTCACAACTCAGTACCTATTCCCATAATTGTACTTCCACCAGTACCCCATTCCTACCTTCCAAACTTCGCAGAAGCTCTCCTGCGAAACATGCACGACCAGCAGTTTTGGTAGAAAGAAAGTTGCGGAGACACGGCTTAGTCACAGTCTGGGGAATGTTTGCAGAATGAAATTTACACTCTGCAGCGAAGTGTGCGCTGATATCAGCTGTGGCTAACCCGTGTCTCCGCAATATCCTTTCTACCAGAAGTGCTGGTCTTGCAAGTTTCGCAGAAGAGCTTCTCCGAAGTTTAGAAGGTAGGAGACAACATACTGGAGGAAGTAAAGCTGTGAGGACGGACTGTGGATCGTGTTTAGGTAGCTCTTGCGGACCAGCGCGGTAGAGGGCTGGCCCACACCGTAACGTGAGAACGACGACGATCTTAATGAAAGGGTAAGAAAGTTGGTATAGCACTTGCCTGTGAAAGGGGCATGTAGTTTCAAACTGCCAGGAAGTTTCGAATTTGTATTTTATCACATATTTGACAGCATAATGGCGCTTCAATATGATTCTCTTGGAATGGTTTACGATTCAAACACTGCACCATATACGGGGTGAGTCACCTAACATTACCGCTGGATATATTTCGTAAACCACATCAAATACTGACGAATCGATTCCACAGACCGAACGTAAGGAGAGGGGCTAGTGTAATTGTTTAATACAAACCATACAAAAATGCACGGAAGTATGTTTTTTAACACAAACCTACGTTTTTTTAAATGGAACCCCGTTAGTTTTGTTAGCACATCTGAACATATAAACAACCACGTAATCAGCGCCGTTTGTTCCATTGTAAAATGTTAATTACATCCGTTGTAACCTAAAGTTGACGCTCGGAACCTCCGACGTTCAGTTGCGTGTTGTAATAAACACGGCCCACGGTCGGCGAGCAGCATCTGCAGTGGCATGTTTACGATGACGACCGTGTTTACGAGTGTGGCTGTAGTGCACTGTTGTGGTTTGGTCTAGCTGTCTGCTGTCTGCATTCGTCTCCGCACGCAGACCAACTGCAGTACACCGTGTTACCAGATGTCTGTGATAGTGTACTGTTGTAGGAACTGTGACCATGATGTATTCGAACTCCGAAAAGGCGGAGATGATACTCATCTATGGCGAGTGTCGACGAAATGCAGCTGAAGCCTGCGGGGTGTATGCAGAACGGTATCCGGACAGAGAGCATCCAACGTGCCGCACATTGCAAAACATCTACCGCCTACTGTATGCAACAGGAATTGTCGTAGCACGCAAACGGGTCCGTAACAGGCCCGTCACAGGAGAAGCGGGTGCAGTTGGTGTGTTAGCTGCTGTTGCCATGAACCCACAAATGAGTACACGGGACATTGAGAGAGCCGGTGGACTGAGTCAAAGTAGTGTCATGCGCATACTGCATCGTCACCGCTTTCACCCGTTTCATGTGTCGCTACATCAGCAATTACATGGTGATGACTTTAATCATTGAGTGCAGTTCTGTCAATGGGCATTAACAGAGAATGCGTTGCAGTTCTACCTGTTTACCGATGAAGCGGGTTTCACAAACCACGGGGCAGTGAATCTACGGAACATGCATTACTGGTCCGTGGACAATCCTCGCTGGCTCAGACAGGTAGAGCGACAGCGACCGTGGACTGTAAATGTATGGTGCGGAATCATTGGCGACCACCTCATTGGTCCTCACTTCATTGCAGGGGCCCAAACAGCTGCAACATACATCGCGTTTCTACAGAATGATCTGCCAGCGTTGCTCGAAAATGTCCCACTGGAAACGCGTCGACGTATGTGGTATCAGCATGATGGTGCACCTGCACATTCCGCAGTTAACACTAGGCTGGCCCTTGACAGGATGTTCGACGGGCGTTTCATAGGACGTGGAGGACGTATAAACTGGCCAGCCCATTCTCCTGATCTTACATCTCTGGACTTCATTCTGTGGGGTACGTTAAAGGAGAATGTGTACCGTGATGTGCCTACAAACCCAGAGGATATGAAACAATGTATTGTGGCAGCCTGCGGTGACATTACACCAGATGTACTGCGGCGTGTACGACATTCATTACGCCAGAGATTGCAATTGTGTGCAGCAAATGATGGACACCACATTGAACATCTACTGGCCTGACATGTCGGGACACACTCTATTCCACTCCGTAATTGAAAACGGAAACCGCGTGTGTACGTGTACCTCACCCCTCATGGTAATGAACACGTGCGTCAGTGAAAAAGACCAATAAAAAGGTGTTAGCATGTGGACGTAATGTGCTGTTCCAGTCTCTTCTGTACCTAAGGTCCATCACCGTTCCCTTTGGATCCCTACGTAATTCGATGCTTTCCGATACACACGATCTAACAGCGTAGGAGTGGTACTCAAGCGTCAACTTTAGGTTACAATATATCCGGATGTAATTAACATTTTACAATGCAACAAACGGCACTGATTACGTATTTTTTTATATTTTCAGATTGTTGTTGTTGTTGTTGTTGTTGTGGTCTTCAGTCCTGAGACTGGTTTGATGCAGCTCTCCATGCTACTCTATCCTGTGCAAGCTTCTTCATCTCCCAGTACCTACTGCAACCTACATCCTTCTGAATCTGCTTACTGTATTGATCTCTTGGTCTCCCTCTACGATTTTTACCCTCCGCGCTGCCCTCCAATGCTAAATTTGTGATCCCTTGATGCCTCAAAACATGTCCTACCAACCGATCCCTTCTTCTAGTCAAGTTGTGCCACAAACTTCTCTTCTCCCCAATCCTATTCAATACCTCCTCATTAGTTACGTGATCTACCCACCTTATCTTCAGCATTCTTCTGTAGCACCACATTTCGAAAGCTTCTATTCTCTTCTTGTCCAAACTGGTTATCGTCCATGTTTCACTTCCATACATAGCTACACTCCATACAAATACTTTCAGAAACGACTTCCTGACACTTAAATCTATACTCGATGTTAACAAATTTCTCTTCTTCAGAAACGATTTCCTTGCCATTGCCAGTCTACATTTTATATCCTCTCTACTTCGACCATCATCAGTTATTTTGCTCCCCAAATAGCAAAACTCCTTTACTACTTTAAGTGTCTCATTTCCTAATCTAATACCCTTAGCATCACTCAATTTAATTTGACTACATTCCATTATCCTCGTTTTGCTTTTGTTGATGTTCATCTTATATCCTCTTTTCAAGACACTGTCCATTCCGTTCAACTGCTCTTCCAAGTCATTTGCTATCTCTGACAGAATTACAATGGCATCGGCGAACCTCAAAGTTTTTACTTCTTCTCCATGAATTTTAATACCTACTCCGAATTTTTCTTTTGTTTCCTTTACTGCTTGCTCAATATACAGATTGAATAACATCGGGGAGAGGCTACAACCCTGTCTCACTCCTTTCCCAACCACTGCTTCCCTTTCATGCCCCTCGACTCTTATAACTGCCATCTGGTTTCTGTACAAATTGTAAATAGCCTTTCGCTCCCTGTATTTTACCCCTGCCACCTTCAGAATTTGAAAGAGAGTATTCCAGTTAACGTTGTCAAAAGCTTTCTCTAAGTCTACAAATGCTAGAAACGTAGGTTTGCCTCTTCTTAATCTTTCTTCTAAGATAAGTCGTAAGGTTAGTATTGCCTCACGTGTTCCAACATTTCTACGGTATCCAAACTGATCTTCCCCGAGGTCCGCTTCTACCAGTTTTTCCATTCGTCTGTAAAGAATTCGCGTTAGTATTTTGCAGCTGTGACTTATTAAACTGTTTGTTCGGTAATTTTCACATCTGTCAACACCTGCTTTCTTTGGTATTGGAATTATTATATTCTTCTTGAAGTCTGTGGGTATTTCGCCTGTCTCATACATCTTGCTCACCAGATGGTAGAGTTTTGTCATGACTGGCTCTCCCAAGGCCATCAGTAGTTCTAATGGAATGTTGTCTACTCCCGGGGCCTTGTTTCGACTCAGGTCTTTCAGTGCTCTGTCAAACTCTTCACGCAGTATCTTATCTCCCATTTCATCTTCATGTACATCCTCTTCCATTTCCATAATATTGTCCTCAAGTACACCGCCCTTGTATAAACCCTCTATATACACCTTCCACCTTTCTGCCTTCCCTTCTTTGCTTAGGTTTCCATCTGAGCTCCTGATATTCATACAAGTGGTTCTCTTCTCTCCAAAGGTCTCTTTCATTTTCCTGTAGGCAGTATCTATCTTACCCCTAGTGAGACAAGCCTCTACATCCTTACATTTGTCCTCTAGCCATCCCTGCTTAGCCATTTTGCACTTTCTGTCAATCTCGTTTTTGAGACGTTTGTATTCCCTTTTGCCTGCTTCATTTAGTGCATTTTTATATTTTCTCCTTTCATCAATTAAATTCAATATTTCTTCTGTTACCCAAGGATTTCTATTAGCCCTCGTCTTTTTACCTACTTGATCCTCTGCTGCCTTCACTACTTCATCCCTCAGAGCTACCCGTTCTTCTTCTACTGTATTTCTTTCCCCCATTCCTGTCAATTGTTCCCTTATTCTCTCCCTGAAACTCTGTACAACCTCTGGTTCTTTCAGTTTATCCAGGTCCCATCTCCTTAAATTCCTACCTTTTTGCAGTTTCTTCAGTTTCAATCTGCAGTTCATAACCAATAGATTGTGGTCAGAATCCACATCTGCCCCTGGAAATGTCTTACAATTTAAAACCTGGTTGCTAAATCTCTGTCTTACCATTATATAATCTATCTGATACCTATTAGTATCTCCAGGATTCTTCCAGGTATACAACCTTCTTTTATGATTCTTGAACCAAGTGTTAGCTATGATTAAGTTGTGCTCTGTGCAAAATTCTACAAGGCGGCTTCCTCTTTCATTTCTTCCCCCCAATCCATATTCACCTACTATGTTTCCTTCTCTCCCTTTTCCTACTGACGAATTCCAGTCACCCATGACTATTAAATTTTCGTCTCCCTTCACTACCTGAATAATTTCTTTTATCTCATCATACATTTCATCAATTTATTCATCATCTGCAGAGCTAGTTGGCATATAAACTTGTACTACTGTAGTAGGCATGGGTTTTGTGTCTATCTTGGCCACAATAATGCGTTCACTATGCTGTTTGTAGTAGCTAACCCGCGTTCCTATTTTCCTATTCATTATTAAACCTACTCCTGCATTACCCATATTTGATTTTGTATTTATAACCCTGTAATCACCTGACTAAAAGTCTTGTTCCTCCTGCCACCGAACTTCACTAATTCCCACTATATCTAACTTTAACCTATCCATTTCCCTTTTTAAATTTTCTAACCTACCTGCCCGATTAAGGGATCTGACATTCCACGCTCCGATCCGTAGGATGCCAGTTTTCTTTCTCCTGATAACAACGTCCTCTTGAGTAGTCCCCGCCCGGAGATCCGAATGGGGGACTATTTTACCTCCGGAATATTTTACCCAAGAGGACGCCATCATCATTTAACCATACAGTAAAGCTGCATGTGCTAACAAAACTAACGGGGTTCCATTTAAAAAAACGTAGGTTTGTGTTAAAAAACATACTTCCGTGCATTTTTTTATGGTTTGTATTAACCAATTACACTAGCCCCTCTCCTCACGTTCGGTCTGTGGAATCGATTCGTCAGTATTTGATGTGGTTTACGAAATATATCCAGTGGTAAAGTTAGGTGACTCACCCTGTATTCCTTCGCGGCCGTGGGCGGGCGCAGAAGTGTACGCTATCGCCCAATCCCCACCAACGCCACCCCCTAGACGGTTATATCAACTACATCTGCATCTATAAATGTACTTCGCAAGCCACCATTTGGTGTGTGGCGGAGCTTACCTTGTATCACTACTAGTCATTTCCTTTCCTGTTCCACTCGAAAACTCACTGTATACCACACTACGAGCACTAATTTCTCTCACTTTCGTGGTCATTAAGCGAAATGTGCCTTGGTGAAAGTAGACTCATTCTGCAGCAACTTCAAATGCCGGTTCCCTAAATTTCCTCAATTGGCTTTCAGGAAAAGAACGTCATCTCCCTCCAAAGATTCCTATTTCAGATCACAGAGCATATTCGTAATACTCGTGTGTTGACCGAACCTACCGGTAACAAATTTGATGGTTCGCTTCTGATTTCCTTCGATATCTTCCTTTAGTCCGACATTATGAGGATAATTCCGTTTGATCTAAATTCTTCTACTTGATCGGCAAATTCTCCTTTGCTCCGCTCGCTGTATGCCTAGCGTGGTTGTGAAATTCAGTATTCTGCTTATCTGGCCTACAAAGAAAAACATAACACGCATGTATAACAATGATTTGGTTGGTGTGTCTATATACCCTTAAGGTGTATCTCCTTACTCCTCCTTACACTTATTGGGGTTGGGTTGGGTTGTTTTGGGGAAGGAGACCAGACAGCGAGGTCATCAGTCTCATCGGATTAGGGAAGGACGGAGAAGGAAGTCGCCCATCCCCTTTGAAAGGAACCATCCCGGCATTTGCCTGGAGCGATTTAGGGAAATAACGGAAAACCTAAATCAGGATGGCCGGACGCGGGATTGAACCGTCGTCCTCCCGAATGCGCCACCTCGCTCGGTCCTCCTTACACTTATTCCTCGAACTTAATTCATTAGCCTGGAATTGGCTTCAGTTGTGCGTTCTTTACCTCCACGCTACAAATCTTAAAAAAAGCTGAACAGACCGGTCTTGTATACAGGGTGTTACAAAAAGGTACGGCCAGACTTTCAGGAAACATTCCTCACAAACAAAGAAAAGATGTTATGTGGACATGTGTTCGGAAACGCTTAATTTCCATGTTAGAGCTCATTTTAGTTTCGTCAGTATGTACTGAACTTCCTCGATTCACCGCCAGTTGGCCCAATTGAAGGAAGGTAATGTTGACTTCGGTGCTTGTGTTGACATGCGACCCATTGCTCTACAGTACTAGCATCAATTACATCAGTAGGTAGCATCAACAGGTTAGTGTTCATCACGAACGTGGTTTTGCAGTCAGTGCAATGTTTACAAATGCGGAGTTGGCAGATGCCCATTTGATGTATGGATTAGCACGGGCAATAGACGTGGCGCGGTACGTTTGTATCGAGACAGATTTCCAGAACGAAGGTGTCCCGACAGGAAGGCGTTCGAAGCAATTGATCGGCGTCTTAGGGAGCACGGAACATTCCAGCCTATGACTCGCGACTGGGGAAGACCTAGAAAGACGAGGAAACCATGCAATGGACGAGGCAATTCTTCGTGCAGTTGACGATAACCCTAATGTCAGCGTCAGAGAAGTTGCTGCTGTACAAGGCAACGTTGACCACGTCATTGTATGGAGAGTGCTACGGGAGAACCAGTTGTTTCCGTACCATGCACAGCTGATATGCCTATACGGGTACACTTCTGCGAATGGTTCATCCAACAATGTGTCAATCCTCATTTTAGTGCAAATGTTCTCTTTACGGATGAGGCTGCATTCCAACGTGATCAAATTGTAAATTTTCACAATCAACATGTGTGGGCTAACGAGAATCCGCACGAAATTGTGCAATCACGTCATAAACACAGATTTTCTGTGAACGTTTGTGCAGGCATTGTTGGTGATGTCTTGATTTGGCCCCATGTTGTTCCACCTACGCTCAATGGAGCACGTTATGATTTCATACGGGATAATTTACCTGTGCTACTAGAACATGTGGCTTTACAAGTACAACATGTGGTTCATGCACGATGGAGCTCCTGCACATTTCAGTCGAAGTGTTCGTATCCTCAACAACAGATTCTGTGACCGATGGATTGTTAGAGGCGGACCAGTTCCATGGCCTCCACGCTCTCCTGACCTCAACCCTCTTGAATTTCATTTATGGGGGCATTTGAAAGCTCTTGTCTACGCAAGCCCGGTACCAAATGTAGAGACTCTTCGTGCTCGTATTGTGGACGGCTGTGATACAATACGCCATTCTCCAGGGCTGCATCCGCCCATCAGGGATTCCATGCGACGGAGGGTAGATGCATGTATCCTCGCTAACGGAAGACATTTTGACAATTTCCTGTAACAAAGTGTTTGAAGTCACGCTGGTACGTTCTGTTGTTGTGTGTTTCCATTCCATGATTAATGTAATTTGAAGAGAAGTAATAAAATGAGCTTTAACATGGAAAGTAAGCGCTTCCGGACACATGTCCACATAACATATTTCCTTTCTTTGTGTGTGAGGAATGTTTCCTGAAAGTTTGCAGTACCTTTTTGTAACACCCTGTACACTCCGCCGTACACGATCGTGAAAAGCTGTACATATTCGGCTACAGACAGCCCCCTGGCAACCGTAGGCGTAGCAAAATATCTGTTTCCGACCAGGAAATGGGCTATAATTAGGTGTGCTCGCGTGCTGCGGGAAGCCTGTTGTTGCTTGTTCTGCGCTCTGCGCCAGGCGTTCCCGCCGCAGCCGGCAGCAGGGAAGTGTTCTAACGAGCGAGGCGCGGCTGTCTGCTGCTGCGGTCCTTAGCGTCCCGGCCTGGCGGACTAACAAGCAGACACGTTCCGCCACCGCGTCGCGCCCGCGCCGCTTTCGGCAGAGCAAACCAGCTTCACCGACTTTCCGAGACAGTTAGCTGGCTGTTTAAGCCTCTATTTTACACGTGTTAAACCACTGGTAGAACTTTTTAGCAGTGGCTTCGCTCGCGTACCCGACATTACATATTCTTCACTCATACACTTCTCATTGTCTGCCGTTTTACATCATACGACTGAAGAGATTATGTTAAATTTATATGAGGTATTCAACGTTGTGACGTGATATTTGCTCTCGAAACACGTCGAGAATGATATTGGCTGTTGGTTGAGCTCACTCTTGAATCCTGGTTGAAAACCTGAACAGCACCAAACGAGATAAACTGTAGTTCATACTCCTAATGTATTCCAGCCCAACCAAATACTAGAAGGAAATACCAACATACAGTTTTATAACATTTTTAAATACTACCCGCTGCGCATCCTAAACCCGTCTGTAGGAAGAGCATGGGTATATCACTATCACAAGACTTTCACACAAAAATGAGACATGTATGCACTAAATTTAGTTGAAACGGTTTCAGAAAATAATCAGGAATAATGTAAATATGATCCTTAATCTGTCTTGCGCACTCTATTCCTTTCTCTCCCTTTCCACCTCCTCCATCAGACCCTGTCCCTCTTCCACCAACTCTTCCAGATATGTCCTTCATCCACCCGTCCCCAAACATCCTCTCCTACTTCCACCTGCCTTCTCACACCATCGCGCTCTTCCGCCTTACACTCTCTCCCATTACCATCTACCTCTCCACCTCATCTCCCTTTTCCACCTAACCAATACCTCTCTCCATCATTCACCTGCCTCCTACACCTTCCTCTGCTCCCCTCCCCCCTTTTCCTTCTCACCTCTCTCTCAGTCTATCTCCTATGTCACTCGATTTCACCCTCGCTGCCACTTCAAAAGGTGGTAGGTAGTTCTAACCCCGCAGTGATTCTTCCCTAACAGTGAGTTATGCGTGTACAAAGTTTCGTTCAAATCATCTAGTGGTGAGGTAAATAAGTGGCCCGGACGAGTGAACACGAGTGGACGCGAATGTACACATACAACCACACGCCGTGGCGTACACACCAAGTGTCCACCCGCCTTGTAATCCACACGGGTTCAGAGAGAAGTGCGGGCCGTGACATTGAAAATGGAGCAGTGCAAGGAGGACTATGGTACTGACAGTGGAGCGGTTGTTGATTGTTGTGGAAAGTTACGTGGCAAGAAAGTCGTGGTCAGTTGTTTGCTGAGAAGTTTAGTTCCACCAAAGAGTGCCACGCAACACTTGGTCTGAAAATGGCATCAGACAGGACCTGCTATGAACAAATGAAAAAACATTCCACAATGTGAACACACACAAGAAAATGTGGTGGCAGTTCACCAGAAAATTTTCAGAGTCCTTCCATATAAAGCAGTGCCTGTCACAAGAGACCGGCAAATCATATCGATCATGTGGATTAATACTCCACCTCGACTTGCAGCCTCGTCGCGACTACAGATGGGTCGTTCGCTAACGGGTCCAAAGGAACGCTTCATCAAGATGATCGGAACGAGCGAGGAACGGTCTTTCATAGTTCACTTCAGTCGCGGCTTTCTACTTATAGTTCCCGGGAACGGGAAACGGTCGGTCTCGTTCCCGCAACGGCACGTCGGCCGGTCTTGCTCCTGCCTCAGTCCCGCTCCCATCGGTTTCGGTCTCGGTCTCGCTCGGCCGCACTCGCCCTTCTTCGCGTGGCCACCCGTCGCAGTTCCACTGCCGACTGCTCATAGTTCAGTATCGAGTTGTTGTTCGTTTCGTTCGGTGCGCACGCCCATTCTACGTCTGTTTCAAACCTTTTTTGAACTCTGAACTTCTGGTTTCTTTCATGGTATTCTACTCAGCGTCCATGACCAGCAACTAAAAAGTATTTTATAATTACGTAAATTACATACCAAAACGGCCTTGCTGTGCTGGTACTGCGAACGGCTGAAAGCAAGGGAAAACTACGGCCGTAATTTCTCCCGAGGGCATGCAGCTTTACTGTATGATTAAATGATGATGGCGTCCTCTTGGGTAAAATATGCCGGAGGTAAAATAGTCCCCCATTCGGATCTCCGGGCGGGGACTACTCAAGAGGATGTCGTTATCAGGAGAATGAAAACTGGCGTTCTACGGATCGGAGCGTGGAATGTCAGGTCCCTTAATCGGGCAGGTAGGTTAGAAAATTTGAAAAGGGAAATGGATAGGTTAAAGTTAGATATAGTGGGAATTAGTGAAGTTCGGTGGCAGGAGGAACAAGACTTCTGGTCAGGTGACTACAGGGTTATAAACACAAAGTCAAATAGAGGTAATGCAGGAGTAGGTTTAATAATGAATAGGAAAATAGGAACGCGGGTAAGCTACTACAAACAGCTTAGTGAAAGCATTACCGTGGCCAAGATAGATACGAAGCCCACACCTACTACAGTAGTACAAGTTTATATGCCAACTAGCTCTGCAGATGACGAAGAAATTGAAGAAATATATGATGAAATAAAAGAAATTATTCAGATAGTGAAGGGAGATGAAAATTTAATAGTCATGGGTGACTGGAATTCGAGTGTAGGAAAAGGGAGAGAAGGAAACGTAGTAGGTGAATATGGATTGGGGCTAAGAAATGAAAGAGGAAGCCGCCTTGTAGAATTTTGCACAGAGCACAACTTAATCATAGCTAACACTTGGTTTAAGAATCATGATAGAAGGTTGTATACATGGAAGATCTCTGGAGATACTAAAAGGTATCAGATAGATTATATAATGGTAAGACAGAGATTTAGGAACCAGGTTTTAAATTGTAAGACATTTCCAGGGGCAGATGTGAACTCTGACCACAATCTATTAGTTATGACCTGTAGATTAAAACTGAAGAAACTGCAAAAAGGTGGGAATTTAAGGAGATGGGACCTGGATAAACTGAAAGAACCAGAGGTTGTACAGAGTTTCAGGGAGAGCATAAGGGAACAATTGACAGGAATGGGGGAAAGAAATACAGTAGAAGAAGAATGGGTAGCTTTGAGGGATGAAGTAGTGAAGGCAGCAGACGATCAAGTAGGTAAAAAGACGAGGGCTAGTAGAAATCCTTGGGTAACAGAAAAAATATTGAATTTAATTGATGAAAGGAGAAAATATAAAAATGCAGTAAATGGAGCAGGCAAAAAGGAATACAAACGTCTCAAAAATGAGATCGACAGGAAGTGCAAAATGGCTAAGGAGGGATGGCTAGAGGCCAAATGTAAGGATGTAGAGGCTTATCTCAGTAGGGGTAAGATAGATACTGCCTACAGGAAAATTAAAGAGACCTTTGGAGATAAGAGAACCACTTGTATGAACATCAAGAGCTCAGATGGAAACCCAGTTCTAAGCAAAGAAGGCAAAGCAGAAAGGTGAAAGGAGTATACAGAGGGTCTATACAAGGGCGATGTACTTGAGGACAATATTATGGAAATGGAAGAGGATGTAGATGAAGATGAAATGGGAGATACGATACTGCGTGAAGAGTTTGACAGAGCACTGAGAGACATGTGTCGAAACAAGGCCCCCGGAGTAGACAACATTCCATTGGAACTACTGACGGCCTTGGGAGAGCCAGTCCTGACAATACCATCTGGTGAGCAAGATGTATGAGAGAGGCGAAATACCCTCAGACTTCAAGAAGAATATAATAATTCCAATCCCAAAGAAAGCAGGTGTTGACAGATGTGACAATTACCGAACAATCAGTTTAATAAGCCACAGCTGCAAAATACTAACACGAATTCTTTACAGACGAATGCAAAAACTAGTAGAAGCCGACCTCGGGGAAGATCAGTTTGGATTCCGTAGAAATACTGGAACACGTGAGGCAATACTAACCTTACGACTAATCTTAGAAGAAAGATTAAGGAAAGGCAAACCTACGTTTCTAGCATTTGTAGATTTAGAGAAAGCTTTTGACAATGTTGACTGGAATACTCTCTTTCAAATTCTAAATGTGGCAGGGGTAAAACACAGGGAGCGAAAGGCTATTTACAATTTGTCCAGAAAGCAGATGGCAGTTATAAGAGTCGAGGGATATGAAAGGGAAGCAGTGGTTGGGAAAGGAGTGAGACAGGGTTGTAGCCTCTCCCCGATGTTATTCAATCTGTATATTGAGCAAGCAGTAAAGGAAACAAAAGAAAAATTCGGAGTAGGTATCAAAATCCATGGAGAAGAAATAAAAACCTTGAGGTTCGCCGATGAGATTGTAATTCTGTCAGAGACAGCAAAGGACTTGGAAGAGCAGTTGAACGGAATGGATGGTGTCTTGAAGGGAGGATATAAGATGAACATCAACAAAAGCAAAGCGAGGATAATGGAATGTAGTCGAATTAAGGCGGGTGATGTTGAGGGTATTAGATTAGGAAATGAGACACTTAAAGTAGTAAAGGAGTTTTGCTATTTGGGGAGCAAAATAACTGATGATGGTAGAAGTAGAGAGGATATAAAATGTAGACCGGCAATGGCAAGGAAAGCGTTTCTGAAGAAGAGAAATTTGTTAACATCGACTGTAGATTTAAGTGTCAGGAAGTTATTTCTGAAAGTATTTGTATGGAGTGTAGCCATGTATGGAAGTGAAACATGGACGGTAAATATTTTGGACAAGAAGAGAATAGAAGCTTTCGAAATGTGGTGCTACAGAAGAATGCTGAAGATTAGATGGGTATATCACATAACTAATGAGGAGGTTCTGAATAGGATTGGGGAGAAGAGGAGTTTGTGGCACAACTTGACCAGAAGAAGGGATCGGTTGGTAGGACATGTTCTGAGGCATCAAGGGATCACAAATTTAATATTGGAGGGCAGCGTGGAGGGTAAAAATCGTAGGGGGAGACCAAGAGATCAATACACTAAGCAGATTCAGAAGGATGTACGTTGCAGTAGGTACTGGGAGATGAAGAATCTTGCACAGGATAGAGTAGCATGGAGAGCTGCATCAAACCAGTCTCAGGACTGAAGACCACAACAACAACAACAACAACAACATACAAATTACGTGGTATGTAATACATACACCTTTTCTGGTAACAAAACGGCATGTCAGCTTACTTCACTATTTCGATAAACAGCAGAAGAAATACTTGTAAAAAGGCTAGATTTTTTTTAATTATACATGCAAAGGAAGTCGGCACGGCACGCATTTTCCGTCTTTTTTTTTATCCAAGGTAAAAGAGCATGTTCATTGCTATGGAAGGCAGACCGACTTACAACAGAATGAAGTCCGCGCTCCATAATCAACGGTCTGGTGTCACATTTTGTAAAGAGAATGTGATAACTTCAATAACATTATTTCAGTGGTACAGGGTGATGCACGAAAAATCGGCCCCGAGTACTAGACTGCTCATTGTCGCCTACCAATCGTCATCTACAGTTTCGAAGTTCTTGATTACATTAGCTTATTTGTAATTTCTTTACTGCCTGATTGTTACATGTTTATCGATACTGCTCGTAGCGGTCAACAAATCCTGCGTAATTGGCGAGCAGTCTTTACTCGGGGCCGGTTTTTCGTGCGTCACATTATATTATTTCACTGCGATCAGCCACATAACGCTACAGTTGGCTAAACGAGAGGTTTTGCAGCATCACGAAAAATACAGATGTGTGAGAGTTCTGTTATCGATAACAACTCTGTACTCCAGGGTGGAGGTAAGTGACCCCTCTTGGTGCCTTTCATCTTTATTCACATATGCTACTAATTCTCAATTTTTCATAAGAACCATATTCCAAGCACAAATCAACGGTTAACGAGTAAAAATGAACGATTCCTAAGAAACAGCGGTCACCAGTGAACTAGTTCCCGAGGATAAAAGAGTTTGCTCATCTCTAGTCGCAACACTAGCTGGCCATCCAGGTCTCCTGCTCCAGTTATTTATTTATTTCATTTACACGTATAGTTCCGTAGGACCAAATAGGAGTAAATCTCCAAGGTCATGGAACGTGTCAGTACATGACATTACAACATAAAAGTAATAACAGATAAAAATAAAATGTTTATGAACTCGAAAAAAGTCAGTCCATAAGTTTAAGTAAACGCAATCAACAATACAACAAAAATCAGCTTAATTTTTCAAGGAACTCCTCGACAGAATAGGTGGTGTGACCCATGAGGAAACTCTTCAGTTTCGATGTGAAAGCGCTTTGATTAATGCAAAGATTTTTGAATTCCAGTCATAGCTTATTGAAAATGGATGCAGCAGTATACTGCATACCTTTCTGCACAAGAGTTAAGGAAGTCCGATCAAAATGCAGGTTTTATTTCTGCCGAGTATTAACCGAGTGAAAGCTGCTTATTCTTGGGAATAAGCTAATATTGTTAACAAGAAATGACAGTAAGGAATATATATATACTAATAGGCCAATGTCAAAATACCCAGACTTGTGAACAGGGGTCGACAAGAGGTTCGCCACCTTACACCACTTATTGGCTTCTGAGCCAAAAGTATCCTTTTAGAGCCGGCCGGAGTGGCCGTGCGGTTCTAGGCGCTGCAGTCAGGAGCCGAGTGACCGGTACGGTCGCAGGTTCGAATCCTGCCTCGCGCATGGATGTGTGTGATGTCCTTAGGTTAGTTAGGTTTAATTAGTTCAAAGTTCTAGGCGACTGATGACCTCAGAAATTAAGTCGCATAGTGCTCAGAGCCATTTGAACCATTTTTATCCTTTTAGAATGGGAAGAGTTACCCCAAAATAGAATACCATACGACATAAGCGAATGAAAATTAGCAAAGTAGACTAATTTTCATGTTGAACGATCACTCACTTAAGATACCGTTTGAATAGTAAAGATGGCAGCATTAAGTCTTTGAACAAGATCCTGAACATGGGTGTTCCACGACAATTTACTGTCTATCTGAACACCTAGAAATCTGAACTGTTCCATTTCACTAATCATATGCCCATTCTGTGAAATTAAAAGTCGGGTTTTGTTGAATTGTGTGTCAGAAACTGTAAAAACTGAGTCTTACTGTGATTTACCGTTTGTTTAATTTCTACAAGCCATGAACTTAGGTCCTGAACTGCACTATTTGAAACCGAGTCAATGTTGCACACAAATCTTTTACTACCAAGCTGGTGTCATCAGCAAACAGAAATGTTTTAGTTACCCATAATACTTGAGGGAATACCATTTAAATGAATAAGGAACAGGAGTGGTCCCAACACTGATCCCTGGGGCACCCCCACTTGACTGTTTCCCACTCAGACCCCACATCACAGCCATTCTCAACAATTTTAATAATGAAATTTTGGTATCTGTTGCTAAAGTAAGAGGTGAACTAATTGTGAGCTACTCCACATATTCCATTACCGTCCAACGTCTGGAGCAATATTTTGTGATCAACTCAATCAAATGCCTTAGTTAAATCAAAAAATATGCCTAGCGTTCGAAACCTTTTGTTTTACCCATCCAGTACCTCACAGAGAAAATAGAATATATCATTTTCAGTTCTTAAATGACTTCTAAAGCGGAACTGTACATTTTATAGCGAATAATGTGAAATAAAATAAGTTGTCCTTACATACACAACATTTTCAGTAACTTTAGGAAACACTGATGGCATAGAAATAGGTATAAAATTGTCCACATTATCCTTTTCCAATTTTTTATAAAGTGGCTTTACTACTAAGTTCTTTAATCGTTCAGGAAACTGACCATTCCTATAGGAAAAATTACAAATATCACTAAATTCAGGGCTAACATGTGCAGCACAGTACTTTAATATTCTGCTAGGCACTCCATCACAACCATGAGATTCCTTAGTCTTCAGTGATTTAATTATTGACTCAATCTCCTCCTTCTCTGTATAACAGAGGAATATTTCAGACGTCAATTTCGGGAAGGCATTTGCAAAGAAAATTATATGATTCCCGATAAAAACTAAATTTTTATTTAATTCACCAGCAATGCTCAGAAAATTATTGTTAAATACTGTACATATATCTGATTTATCAGTAACAGAAATATTTTTGCAGCGAACTGACTTTAAATCGTCGACCTTGTCCTGCTGGCCAGACACTTCCTTCACAACTGACCATATCGTTTTAATTTTATCCTATGAATTAGCTATTCTATTCGCATACCACACACTCTTTGCCTTCCTAATAACAGGTTAAGCACGTTACACACCGTTTGTAATGAACTACTGTATCTTGATCGTGACTACGTCTAACATATTGATATAATTCCCACTTTGTTCTACATGATATCCTTATTCCAATAGTCAGCACCCCAGTCTGCCTATTGCTGCTAGTACCCTGTTTAGAACTTTCTAATGGAAAGCACCTTTCAAAGAGCATGAGAAATGTATTAAGGAAAGCATAATATTTATCATGCATGTTATCAGCACTATAAACATCCTGCCACTCTTGTTCCTTGACAAGGTTTAAAAAACTCTGTTGTTGTTGGATTAACTTTCCTACATAATTTGTAATTATATGTGACATTTGTTTGAGTACAAAAGCCTTTTAGTGTTAAAATTTGTGTATCATGGTCTGAAAGGCGATGCACCGTTTCACTAACACAATGCCCATCTAGTAACGAAGAATAAATGAAAATAATGTCTATGGCTGTGCTACTTTTCCTCTGCACCCTAGTTGGAAAAACGCAGTCTGCATCATATCATATGAATTTAAGAGATCTACAAACATCCTTTTTCTTGCACCATCATATGAAAAATTTATATTGAATTTACCACCTGTAATTAATTTCTGTTTCTTCCTACAAAGTGAATCAAGAACCCTCTATAGCTTGAGCAGAAATTCTCTGAAGTCAGAGTTAGGGGACTCGTAAACAATAACAATTAGAAGTTTGGTTTTACTAGATTCAACTGCTCCTGCACAACATTCAAATATCTGTTCAGTACATTGTCGTGATACATCTATGGACTCAATTGGAATACCGTTTTTTATGTACATAGCCCCCACCCCGCAAGATACTCCTTGAAAAACAGTAGCTAATATGTATCCTGGGAAAGAAAGTCTCTGAATTGTCAAATTATTTAAGTGGTGCTCCGATATACAAACAATTTCAGTCAACATCTATAAGCAGTTCATTAACTTTATCTCTAATACCTCTTATATTTTGATGAAATATGCTAATTCCTTCTCTACTTGGAAATATGACGTCCTCTGAAGCTGAGACCTTAGTCAGAGAGACTTCCTTTAAGCAGGTATACCTATCAGCTGAGTTCAGTCTTAAAAAGGTGCACCTCTAACACCTACTACTTCAGGAATTTTTCCATGAGTGTTCCCACCACCACCAACCACTATACTATCACCTATACGCTTTGCCAGCCTCCCCTTCCCATACCTATTGAGATGCAGTCGATGTCTATTGAAACCCCATCTACTGATAGACCCAACTGGCACCATTGAAATATGACTCATGCCCCCTGCCATCAACGGCCTCTCCTGCGCCTAACAGCCGCATTAAAATTGGGCCGACCATGACACTGAAACAGTTGCACGAAATGCACATTAGTACCTTCAGTTTGAGTAGCTATCATTACCAGGCCACTACCTACATCATATTCCCCGTCCCTATCAAGACTTTTCTCAGCTCCACCCACTATCACTACCTGATCCTCCTCCGTAAAATTGCTACATAACTCCCCTATGCTGTCAGTCACCTGAGCCAACCCTGCACCTTGTTTCACAGTGCTGGTGACCTGGTACTCACTCCCCAACACTTCCTGCAACTGCTTCCCCAAACCTCTACCCCTGCGAACTACCTAGTAGCAGAACCTTCTTCTTTCTGGTAGACTTTACAAATGACCTAGACTTCCTAACTGCTGAGGACTGCTGCATGTTCCCTACGTTTACGGTTACAAGAGGCTCCTTTTCGCTCAACTCTGACAGTTGGTCAAATTTACTGTATATCCGCAAAGTCTGTCTGAATACCTGCTCCTCCTAGCTGCCTTCTTGCCAACTGCCAGTTCCCATTCCCCACACCCTTCACCCCCTCAACATATCTAGTTCCTTCTTTGGGTGTTGTAACTGCACCTGAAGGGCACAGATCTTACGCTGCTGCTCCTCTATCAACTTATTTCTACTACAGATTCCGCATTCCCAGGAGAGAATCCCGCTGGAATTCCCACTGGCTTCTCCACTTCATTCAACCCAATGAAAATACTTTGAATAAATACCACACTGTAACCCACTGCTCACAAATCTACGACACAACTCACACTTCTTACTCATGGTAAAATGTTACAGTTACTGAGGAAAAACCTATGTGTCTACGTTACCTAAATTCTGTTATACCAGTAGAACTATTTATAGAACTAACAATAGCGATCTCGGAATTCTCTGTCTACTAAGCAAGCAACCACTTGTATTAATACTAACACACCACAGCTAATATCAATACCAACTAAACTTAGCAAAATTATTAGCTGAAATCAAAAATTCAAGCAGCGCCTGGAACACTCAAAAATTTAGATCTCACTGCCAATGTACCTTCCAGATTCTATTCCTCTCTATCTTCTTTTACTTTACTTGATCACACACTATTCCACTTCCACCTGTTTCCCCACGTTCTACACTTCTTCCACTTCCTTCCTCAACCTGTCCCTATTCCACTTCCGCCACAATTCCCCTCCAACTTCCAGCTGCCTTACACCCTCTCCCCACACCACCTGCCTCTTCACATTATCTTCGTTTTAAACTTACTCAATATCCCCCTCCATCTTGCACCTGCCTCCTATACCTTCCCCCCCTTCCCCTCCCTCCATCTCCTCCTCATCTCTCTGTCTATCACTCTCCGTCGAACAATTTCACCCCCTCACCCACCCCACAGGAAGGTAGCTGGTTCTTACCCCCACAGTGCTTATTCCCAGACAGTGAAGAATGTGGTACCATGTTTGATTGAAATAGATACTGTCGTTTAGGCTGAGATAATGGCACTGAACTGACAAAATTCGTGGTACAGAGATACGAGGGACGTTTTAAAAGTCCGTGCAAAGTCCTAGAGATGGCACCACCAGCGCATATCGAGGTCATGTTTGGTTAGTAGTATCTTTGTAAAGAACGCACACCAAGTTTCAGCCCTATTTGTCCATTTATTTGTGTTTGGCATTCGTGTGAATCAAGGAAGTCGAGTGACTGTCAATAAATGGACGAACAAGAACGTTGATAAACATTACGGTGAGTCACCACCTTCGATTAGAATAGTTTGTATGTGGTTTCAAAATTTTTGGTGCGGCCATATGGGCACAAGTGATGCTGAAAGTTCTGGACGCCCTGTGGAGGTTACAACTCCAGAAATCATTTATAAAATCCATGATATGGTGATGGATGACAGAAGAGTTAAGGTGCGTGAGATTGCTAGTGCTATGGGCATCTCGATGAACGGGTACATAATATTTTGCATAAACATTTGGACATGAGAAAGCTATCCTCAAAATGGGTTCCGTGATTGCTTACGCTTGACCAAAAACGGAATCGTGTGAAGTGTTGCAAGGATGGTTTGCAGCTGTTCAGGAAGAGTCCGCAGGAGTTTAAGCGTCGTTTCGTCACTGTGTCTGAAACATGGATACATTACTATACTCCTGAGAACAAACAACAGTGTAAACAATTGGTTACGAAGGGAGAATCTGCACCAAAAAAGGCGAAGACCATTCCTTCGACCGGAATGGTTATGGAGACTGTCTTTTTGGATTCGCAATGAGTAATCCCCATCGACTATCTGGAAAAGGGTAAAACTAGTACAGGTGCATATTATTCATCGTTATTGGACGGTTTGAAAACCGAGCTGCATGGAAAACACCGGTAATTGGACCGCAAAAACGTCCTTTTCCATCACTACAATGCAACAGCACACACCTCAGCAGTTGTGGTCGCAAAATAGGATTCCAACTCGTTTCACATCCCCCCTATTCTCCAGACTTGGCTCCCTCGGACTACTATTTGTTCCCTAATTTGAAGAAATGGCTATCGGGACAAAGATTTTATTCAAACGAGGAGGTGATTGTAGCAGCTAATAGCTATTTTGCAGACTTGAACAATTCCTATTATTTGGAAGGGATCAACAAATTAGAATAGCGTCGGACGAAGTGTATAAGTCTAAAAGGAGACTATGTAGAAAAAAAAAGTTTACCCCAAACACGTAAGAAGTTTTTATTTTTGCATGGACTTTTCAAACGCCCCTCGTATGCACATATACAGGTGCGAGTAGCACTGCGTACACAAGCTATAAAAGGACAGTAAGTAGAAGATCTGTCATGTGAACTCAAGCGATTCATGTTAAATAGTTTTGGACGTGATTACGGCCCCACGATGGAAATTAACAGACTTTGAACGTGGAAAGGTAATTTAAACTAGATACATGAGACATTCAATTTCAGAAATCGTTAGGGAATTTATTATTCCGAGATCCACAGTGTCAAAAGTGTGCCTAGAGTACCAAATTTCTGGCATTACCTCTCACCACTAACGACACAATGGCTGACTGCCTTTCCTTAACGATCGAGAGCAACGGCGTTTGTGTAAAGTTGTCAGTGCTAACACATCAGTACCACTGTGTGAAATCACCGCGCGAATAAATGTGGGACATAAGACGGTCGTATCCGTTAGGTCAGCGTGACGAAAATTTGGTTAACGGACTGTGGTACCACACGACTGACGCGAATGCCTTTGCTGACAGCGCGACATCGCCTGCAGCGCCGCTCCTGGGTTCGTGATCATATAGGTTGGACCCTAGATGAGTGTAAAACCATGGCCTGGTCAGATGATTCCCAATTTCAGTCGTTGAGAGTTGTTGGCAGGGCTCAAGTGTGCGCAGACCCTACTGAACCATGGGCCCAGGCTGTCAACAAGACATTGTGCAAGCTAGTGGTGGCTCCAAATGGCTCTGAGTACTATGGGACTTAACATCTGAGGTCATCAGTCTCCTAGACTTAGAACTACTTAAACCTAACTAACATAAGGACATCACACACATCCATGCCCGAGGCAGGATTCTAACCTGCGACCGTAGCGGTCGCGTTGTTCCAGACTGAAGCGCCTAGAACCGCTCGGCCACGACGTCAGTTGTGGTGGCTCCATAATTGTGTGGGCTCTGTTCTCATGGAATGGTCTGGGTCTTCTGAATATTCGGCAGCTTAGAGACCAATCATTAACTTGCACGAATAGTCCAAGTAAGTTCATTCTCAAAATGCGCTCGTACGAGTAGTCAGAATCTATACTAGTTATCCAAAGATCAGGATAAGGTTGACGAAATATGATTTTAGTGGTCCTAAATATAAGTTTACAGCGCGTTCGGTAATTGCTTTCCTAAATACAAGCATGTGCTGAAAAGTAATGCGTCCGAATTTATTATGTGAAACCTCTTTAAACTATTTTAAATGAAACAAACGTCATTAATATTCTACATCTCTATTCTTCAGGTATACATATTTTAGCCCTCTGCCGCTGTAGGGCTCCAAATTCTAGCGTGTAACATGTCGGTGTGTAACGTAACTATGTCCTCGTATGAGAAACAGCGTGCTGTTTTCGGGTTTAGAATGCGGAGAGTTCGTCACCACATGAAGCACCCTCTCCTGCAGCATCACAATGGCAGGCCTCACACGAGAACTACATAGACAACAGTCCGACGCCTTGGGTTCACTATCATCGATCATCCAGCGTACAGTCCTGAATTGGCCCTTCCGATTATCACCTGTTTCCAAAAACTAAAGAACACGTTCGATGACTTCGCCTTGATAGTCATGAAGCGGTGCAATCTGACGTGAGTTTGCGGCTTCGTCAACAATCTCAAATATTCTACAGCGATGGTCAACAAACCGATCGCCCGTTAATGTGTTCGTCGCAAGGGTGACTAAGTTGCGAAATAAATATGTAGGCATGAAGAACACAAATGTAGAATGTTGATAAACTTTATTTGACTTAATAAGCTTTCAGACTATTGGTGTAAAAAATTCGGAGGTATTTCTTTCTACCACGCCCTTATACTACACTCCTGGAAATTGAAATAAGAACACCGTGAATTCATTGTCCCAGGAAGGGGAAACTTTATTGACACATTCCTGGGGTCAGATACATCACATGATCACACTGACAGAACCACAGGCACATAGACACAGGCAACAGAGCATGCACAATGTCGGCACTAGTACAGTGTATATCCACCTTTCGCAGCAATGCAGGCTGCTATTCTCCCATGGAGACGATCGTAGAGATGCTGGATGTAGTCCTGTGGAACGGCTTGCCATGCCATTTCCACCTGGCGCCTCAGTTGGACCAGCGTTCGTGCTGGACGTGCAGACCGCGTCAGACGACGCTTCATCCAGTCCCAAACATGCTCAATGGGGGACAGATCCGGAGATCTTGCTGGCCAGGGTAGTTAACTTACACCTTCTAGAGCACGTTGGGTGGCACGGGATACATGCGGACGTGCATTGTCCTGTTGGAACAGCAAGTTCCCTTGCCGGTCTAGGGATGGTAGAACGATGGGTTCGATGACGGTTTGGACGTACCGTGCACTATTCAGTGTCCCCTCGACGATCACCAGTGGTGTACGGCCAGTGTAGGAGATCGCTCCCCACACCATGATGCCGGGTGTTGGCCCTGTGTGCCTCGGTCGTATGCAGTCCTGATTGTGGCGCTCACCTGCACGGCGCCAAACACGCATACGACCATCATTGGCACCAAGGCAGAAGCGACTCTCATCGCTGAAGACGACACGTCTCCATTCGTCCCTCCATTCACGCCTGTCGCGACACCACTGGAGGCGGGCTGCACGATGTTGGGGCGTGAGCGGAAGACGGCCTAACGGTGTGCGGGACCGTAGCCCAGCTTCATGGAGACGGTTGCGAATGGTCCTCGCCGATACCCCAGGAGCAACAGTGTCCCTAATTTGCTGGGAAGTGGCGGTGCGGTCCCCTACGGCACTGCGTAGGATCCTATGGTCTTGGCGTGCATCCGTGCGTCGCTGCGGTCCGGTCCCAGGTCGACGGGCACGTGCACTTTCCGCCGACCACTGGCGACAACATCGATGTACTGTGGAGACCTCACGCCCCACGTGTTGAGCAATTCGGCGGTACGTCCACCCGGCCTCCCGCATGCCCACTATACGCCCTCGCTCAAAGTCCGTCAACTGCACATACGGTTCACGTCCACGCTGTCGCGGCATGCTACCAGTGTTAAAGACTGCGATGGAGCACCGTATGCCACGGCAAACTGGCTGACACTGACGGAGGCGGTGCACAAATGCTGCGCAGCTAGCGCCATTCGACGGCCAACACCGCGGTTCCTGGTGTGTCCGCTGTGCCGTGCGTGTGATCATTGCTTGTACAGCCCTCTCGCAGTGTCCGGAGCAAGTATGGTGGGTCTGACACACCGGTGTCAATGTGTTCTTTTTTCCATTTCCAGGAGTGTATATGGAACTTAACTCGGAGCTTTTTCCTCCATCACTGAATCTACATAGCACTACACGCGAAATTCATTTCTGAAATCAAGGGGTTTCAAATGGTAGTAATAAATAAAAGTTCAGACGCAAATAATTCATAAGTCCTCGAGCCGAACTCATATCTACTCCTCCTTACAACGCACTATTCGATAGCTGTAATTTGCAAACTGTAATCTGCAAACTGCCTGGAATAGTCAGAAACACGTACATTTTGCTATTACCGTGGCGTAGCTACAATTTCATGAGTTTTCTGTCAACGTAAATCTTCCTGACACTACACAGCGCAGCATGATTCTGTGTTCTGAAGGAATTTAAATTCCGACATTAGCCGCAGTCGGGCACTGAAATAAATTCATTGACGACAAATGAAAATTTTTGCCGGACGGGGAATCGAAGCAGGATTTCCCGTTTCAAGCTCGCGGTCACCTGAGTCGCTTCGGTTATCCAAGACTAACGTCCAACTCAAATTCTCAATGTGTCGCACACTACATGCGTAGCGTCCTCTGTCCATTATCTACAGACAAAACCGTATTTTCGAAATAACATATACCGGTAAGCCACTTAGGGATTATACATATACGTATAACAAAATTTACATCGTATGTATGAACATAATAATGACATGGTTTAAATGCTGCTTGGGAAAATACTCATCTTTCTGTGTGGATGCTTTGAAAATGCTCACCAGTTAAATAAAAGATGCAGCCTCGACTGTTTCTGTATTGATCAGTACTTTTTTTTGCCGTTGGCTACGGTAAATATGCGATTTAGTAGCATCTCAGATAATCATTTCCAGAAATGTCTGAGAATTCTATAATGACGACCTGTTTATTAAGTTTCTTAACAGTGACTTTCTCAGCATACACTCCAGGCTGGAATAATACAGCGGCTGGAGATGTACACTGCTGGCGCTGATGGTTCAATGGTTCAAATGGCTCTGAGCACTATGGGACTCAACTGCTGTGGTCATAAGTCCCCTAGAACTTATAACTACTTAAACCTAACCAACCTAAGGACAGCACACAACACCCAGCCATCACGAGGCAGAGAAAATCCCTGACCCCGCTGGGAATCGAACCCGGGAACCCGGGCGTGGGAAGCGAGAACGCTACCGCACGAGCTGGCGCTGAAGCTAGCACTTTATTACCATGCAAATCGATGCCAAATTGTTCCATACACGACTAACACATTGTCTCTGTGTCTCCTTCCGTGATTCAGAACAGTACATCAAATTGCCATTTGCAATTTAATGCAACCGAAGGACTACACAACAACCGATGCTATTCACATATGCATTACGTGCCGGCTCATTGCGTGGCCATTACATCGGCTTTGCAAGTCTCCAGTGACTACAATGCTCCACTATGATGGTAAAGAATGATCGTATTTTGTCGCTCAAGACGACTTCGACCGTAAAGCCAAAAGTTTTTCTTGCATGTTGTGTACAGCCGTTTGATACGAAAAACTAGAAGCCTTTTCCGCTTAGGTAGGCACTGAATGCATGAAAGCTATGAAGAGTGAGATAATCGCATTGAAGTATATAGCGAATCAATGGATAAATGTGTGAGATAACAAACTGTCTTCGATTTCAATATTTTTTCTTTATTTTATGATCTGTTACTTCATTACAAAATGATGAGTAAGTGTTCCTAAACAAATGAAGTATAATAATATTGTAGCCAAGATAGGTACAATCAAAAGGTTAAAAACACGATAGTATTGTGCATAATTGACTACAAATTTCTTACAGTTTGTTTACATGTTTATGATGTGTGAATCATCATCTGATGATGAAGTAATAGATGTAAACTGCTCATTGAATATAGGAAAACCTTTGCAGTCCAATGCTGTTTTGAATTTCACAAAGAAGAAGTTATACTCAAACCTACCAGAAAACAGTAATTGATGATGCGAACACTAAACATTAAAATTTTTGTTCAAAACGGGGTACTGTTAAAACTACACATTTCAGGAAGATATTTGTGTAATGTTTTAATGCAGATATGGCAAAACATTTGAAACTGTCGTTTTGGAAGCAAACATCGGGTTACATGCACCGTTAAACACAATTAGGCCACTTTTTGGAAATCCTTTAATTATCTCCCATTCCGACACAGAAGATTAAAATTTGTCTCAAAAGTTCCTACTACGTTCCTCTGTAACGGTGCCAAAGCGTGGATTCCTGCTACATCACTCTCGGACTCGACGGCGCTTCAAATAGCAATGTGTCGACCCATGCAAGAAAAGAAAAACCGCAGCTCAGAAGTTCATGCGACGTGTAAGGTGGGTTAATGATGTATAATTGGCACCAAATTTCACTAAAACTCTACCTGGCACCATCACAGAGGTGTCACACGATGAGAAGTTCATCAAACCCCCTCTTACTCACATTTTACCCCTTCTTTTGACGCCTCTGCGATGGAGATCAGAATCGCAACGTTTAGCGTTGAAATCACGCGGTTTTTTTACGGGTTGCCAAAGAAAATATTTCAGACTCCACCTCCACTCACAAGGAGAGGAGGATAGGATGCCTACTCGTCATCGCCGAATTCGTCCAAATTCGTGACACGAAAGCGCCCCAACTGGGAACTTCAGATGGCCAAGCGCTTAGGAAATAAAAAGAGTTTTGATGCGGATCTATCACCATGCACCCCTTATCAATTATCCCAGTGACAATATGTTTAGGAAGCGGTCTTTGGTTCAGCACACCGGCACGGTAGCTCAGCGTTCTCGGTCAGATGGTTAGTTGTCCCTGTAATAAAAAAAAACTGAGTTAATGGATGATGAACTTTAGCGTCATGGTACGTCCGCCCTGAACCAATAGATCGAACAATAACGAACAAAATGTGATTAACAAAAAAAAGTTTAGAGAACGGATTCGTGTTGAAAGCGTCGCGAGTTCGATTGCACCCAGCGGCAAATATTTCTGTGCTCGTTGACAAATATACCACGAACTGTTCCAAGATGAAGACGGATTGCTAACGTGCAGTATCAAAGTAATTACCCCGAAATGTACGCCACATGTGCAACATTGGGATGTATGTTCTTATCGTCAGGTAAAAACCCTAATGAAAATTGTCAAAACTACCCTTACCTTATCGAGAAAGAAGAAGAAATCACTTCCCGAGAAGCTTGCATCAACCTACATTCTATTATACATCACCAGCTATCCTCGCAGGTATTCAGCGACATGCTGCGTTACGCGTGGTTCGCTACTGGACTGTGCGAAGAAAGAAGCTGTTTTCAGAATGTCAATCAGGTCTGTTTTTCTATGGAGACATTAAGTAACTATGTCAGTGCAAAAAGGCGGCGTTTATAACGTGCGCAAGATGCGGTCAAAATTTTTGCTTCCCCTGATTCTTAGATGAATATCACCCCGGTACATGTAACTGATCAGTTGCAAAACAATGGAATCATCGATTTACATACACGGCGATCCTATGTACGCGTTAACTACAATCCCTTTTTAAATGTTAATAGTCTCGCATTTCACTCTATGCCCGTAATTTTTGTGCTTATATAAATTAATAAAACAACCTATATCATGTTGCGGTTAACTGTGATGTCAGTGGTGTACGCATTGCCAAGGGACACGAAAATATTTACCACGAAGCGGAGTCGAACCTGTGACCCTTTCAATGCAAATCTGATCTCTTGCCGCTGAGCCAAACACCGCTTCCTAAACGCACTCCCTCAGGGACATTTGATAAGGTGCACATGGTGAGAGATCAGTATCAAAATTCCTTTTTACCTAAACGCTTGGCGATCTGGAGTTTCCACTTGGGGCACTTCCTTGTCACACCACGACCTTCACGTACCATGAATATGGACGAATTCGGCGATGACGGGTAGGCGTCTTCTCCTCGTAAGAGGAACTGCTTGAATTCTACGTAAAGTCCTGACCTCCACCTCGTCAATAAATGGAGGGACAGAGCTAATGTTACTTCATGCGTTGGTTATTAATTTTCACTTTCGCTAACTTTCGATGTCAACCATCTTTGGTTGTGCGGTAGCCCTAGTGTTTACAGTGTATTTGCGTTTATCTCTGTGTGTGTGTGTGTGTGTGTGTGTGTGTTATGTTTTTTGAATTGCTCTCTATACTGAGGTTTCAAATTCTCTTGCACATCAGTTTCTTGCTGCAGTTTTGCCTTGAAAATGACAGCGTGTCCACCTGTCGAAATATCGTGATGACGTCGCCTGGCTGTATCCTCATAAGATACACTGATGAGCCAAAACATAATGACCACCTACTTAAAAGCATGTCAGTCCACTTCTGGAACGCAATTAAGCAGTGATTCTGCGTGCTGTGGATTCTACAAGTACTCAAAGTTTGCCAAAGGTTTGTGGCACCAGATGACTACGCACAGGGGTAATTTAGGGGTGGTTGGTTTGTCGGCGTGGAGCTGGCACCCAGCACCGTCCCAGTTGGGTTTCATCGGATTCAGATAATCCTAATTTCATGGCCAGGCATCAACGTCAGTTCACTATTATACTACTCAAACCGTTGAAGCACGATTATGGCCTTGTGACACTGACAGTTATCCTGCTAGCAGAGTCAGCAGCTCGTGGTCGTGCGGTAGCGTTCTCGCTTCCCACGCCCGGGTTCCCGGGTTCGATTCCCGGCGGGGTCAGGGATTTTCTCTGCCTCGTGATGACTGGGTGTTGTGTGATGTCCTTAGGTTAGTTAGGTTTAGGTAGTTCTAAGTTCTAGGGGACTGATGACCATAGATGTCAAGTCCCATAGTGCTCAGAGCCATTTGAACCATTTGAACCTGCTAGCAGATGCCATCGCTGTTTAGGAAGACATCAAGAATAAGTGGTTACAGGTGATCCACAGACGTCATGGTGCCTTCGATTACTACCGCAGGTCCCATGGAAGCCCAGGTTGATATCCTCCATAACATAATACTACTCCCACCGGACTGTGTCAGTGGAACGTTACACGCTTCGGGCAGCCGTTCGTCTAGATGACGGCATATCTGGACATGACCATCGACATGGTTCAGCGATAAACTGGACTCATCCGACCAAGTGACACGATTGCATTGACCCGCGATCCAAGCTCGATGATCTCGTGCCCAATGTAACCAAACTGACGATGTTGTCTGGGCAACATGGGATCCTCTGCAGAGGAACACTATGTCCAACTCTGTGCGCTGAACGATATGCTCCAAAACACTTGCGCACCCGCCAGCACTGTACTCTGTGGTCAGATCTGCCTCAGATCACCGTCTATGCTGCTTTAGATAGCGGGAAACCCTCTGATCCCTACGCTCTGTCACGAGGTATGAATGTCCTACAACTTGTCGCCTACTCGTAGTTTCAGCATTCTTCAAGCACTTCCCGTATACGCTCACAACAGTAGCACGCGAACAGCCGACAACCTTCGCCCTTTCTGAGATGCTCGCTCCCAGGCAGCGGGTCACAACAATCTGGCTGTTGTCAAAGTCGTTTAAGTCGGCGGATTTCCGTATTTGCGCCACTTGTCGTCGACAGAATGATTCCCCATTCGTCTCTGATCCGATTATATACTCCTCTTACCACGTCATGTGCCACCAGGCAGCATAGAACTTCGCAATGGGCAATCGTCGTAATGTTTGAACATAGCATGTGCCAGGAGACTCTAGAGTCTGTTCCCTCCTTATCTAACATGTGGCATCTACTAATTTTGATACGAAATTACGAAGTTCCACATAATGCAACCTTCTGTTACATATACGAGACGGTAAATCCTAAGTTTAAATGTATTATTTACTACTTAACTCATCTAGAACTGTGACACTACAAATAGCAACATATTTTATAATTACATTTGAGAAAGTGAAATTGATACCGATACCTCCGTAATTAATATAGCTATGAAAAGAGACTATATGGTGTTAATGAGTACTTTCTCACGGTTTATCTGTATGAATACAGAATTATATCTTAAACTGTCCAGGAAGTATGTGAGCTGAACATCTTTGTTGAATTACCCTGTGCTATCATAAGCTACGGTTTTATCCAGTAATTCGTGTTGCAAGCACACTCCAGTATTCACTTCAAGCTGAGGCTTTTAATGTAACGGACAAGAATTCTGAGAACTAAAGTACCTGATAAAAGGTAGCCGGAAAAATAATCGTATTAATACACATGAATGGGTGAGAGGGGGGGGGGGGGGGGGGTAGGGAAGGGTTCCGTCCATCGCCCTTATGACGGCTACAGCTCTACTATTGGGGACGCTAAACCCCGCCTCCTTTTATAATTGCGGCTGCGCCTATCGTGTTATCTAGTGATCAGTTCCGCATTACATAGTGGTATCCGGGCACTTTCCATCACACAGTAAAAGCACCAAACTGTGAAACTGACTTAATTTGCGACGACAGAAGTCAGAAACCGATAATTAGACGGCGTGCCTGGTCGCTTATAATGACGTTATCTCCTAACAGAATAAGAAATTATTGTACTGTGACCAGTTTTATTACTTTCAGCAGTTACTGTTCAGTCTTAACAGCATTGCAGTAATCAGATGAAAGTGGAAGAGATAAAAATGTTTCTGTCACAGGTAATGGGTAAGTAGTATTAGTAATAAAAATACTATAGATGAATTTTCTGAGCTATATGAATTTCTTCCAAATGAACTTGGGTGCTATAATGTTGAAATAGCTAGTTTTCTAATTTAGTACCATTGCTGTGGAACAATAGTCCTGTTACACTGCACAACTCTCATTATTGAAATGAAAGCTCTGTGATTCAACAGTGAACCTCAAGCTTAACTGTCCCTTGCATAAGTGATTTCAGAGCACGTAAATTACGTTACTTTTAGCGGCATTTGTGTGGATGGTACTTATGGAAGAATGGAAAAACTGGTAGAAGCCGACCTCGGGGAAGATCTGTTTAGATGCCGTAGAAATGTTGGAACACTCGAGGCATTACTATCTTAAGACTTCTCACAGAAGATAGTTGAAAGAAAGATTAACCTACGTTCATAGCATTTGTAGATTTAGAGAAAGCTTTTGAAAATGTTTACTGGAATACTCTTTTTCAAGTCCTGAAGGTGGCATGGGTAAAATACAGGGAGTGAAAGGCTATTTACAATTTGTACAGAAACCAGATGGCAGCTTTAAGAGACGAGAGCCAAGAAAGGAAAGCAGTGCTTCAGAAGGCAGTGAGACGGGGTTCTAGCCTATCCCCAGTGTCATTCAATCTGTATATTGAGCAAGCAGTAAAGGAAACAAAAGAAAAATTTGGAGTAGAAATTAAAGTCCAGGGAAAAGAAATAAAAGCTTTGTGGTATGCCGATGACATTGTAATTCTCTCAGAGACAGCAAAGGAGTTGGAAGAGCAGTTGAACGAGATGCAGAGTATCTTGAAAGGAGGACATAAGATGAACATCAACAGAAGCAAAACTAGGATAATGGAATGTAGTAGAATTAAATCAGGTGATGCTGAGGGGATTAGATTAGAAAATGAGAAACTTTTGTATTTATAAACCTGTATTCACCTGACCAGAAGCCTTGTTGCTTCTGCCACCGAACTTCAATAATTCCCATTATGTCTAACTTTAGCCTATCCACTTCCTGTTTTAAATTTCTCCGATCTGTAGAACGCCAGTTTTGTTTCTCCTGATAACAACGTTCTCCTGAGTATTATACGCTCGGAGATCCGAATGGGGGGCTATTTTACCTCCAGAATATTTTACCCAAGAGGACTCCTGCGTTCCCTCGGAAAAAATTACAGCTGAAGTTTCCCCTCTCTTTCGGCCGTTCGCAGTACCAGCAGAACAAGGCCGTTTTGGTTGATGTTATAAGGCCAGATCAGTCAATCATCCAGACTGTTGCCCCTGCAACTACTGAAGAGGCTGCTGCCCCTCATCAGGAACCACACGTTTGTCTGGCCTCCGTTGTTACACCTACGGTACGTCTTTGTCTCGCTGGGGGACGCAAGCTTCCCCATCAACGGCAATGTCCATGCCGCATGGGAGGCTTAATTCTGTTATATGACAACGCATCTTCTGTACTGAAAGACAGTTGTTTCACAAAATGCAACAGAGTTCTCTTTCCCGTTGATAGCGGTTATTACTGGGACTGTACTCAGAAATCTTGGGTCATCTGGAATTGTATTTGCATTCGTCTACGTCACATTCATAGCTTAGTAAGCTCACGAAATTTAATTAGGTTCAATTTACACAACTGGCCCAGTGACTCAAGTGATCTTTTTACTACGCCTAACGAATAACTAGGACGGACTTGACTTACTCTACAATACTCATGCGAAGGGAGAGGGAAAGTAAAACTAAAAATGAGTAAGTTTCAAACACACAATTGCTACTTAATCGTCGCCTTTTTCTCAATTTTAGAATCTCAATTCCCTGTCGTCAATAGTAACATCATGGGATGCAGACCGGAAACTAAGGAGGTCCAATTGGGGGTACTCTGCCCTGCTATTTTCTTCTCGTTAGTATGGTCCAAAATTATTTAAATGATTTAGTGCGAAACTTTATGACTTTGTTTTTCTATACATTCGAAATATCTTCAACCTCAAATTAAAATAAATACTTTCTCCCTCTTTCTGCAACTTAATTTGTAACACTTGTACTCCTCTGGTCAGTAAGACTCCTGGGCTCCAAAAATTCACAAAATATACAAATATCATAGTCAAGTTTTGTTTATACATACCTGAGGTACATGAATAACGATTTTATGACAAAGTAAATATCTGATTCCTTACTGTTGAAGGACGCTTATTGCGTTCAAATTATTATAGAACATTGTCGCTAACAGTTACATTTTATCAACTGTTGTGTGCAGACGCAGTTCATGTATTATCGTAGTAATTTCCCTGTGGCTTTCGTGACGAATTGGTTCAAATGGCTCTGAGCACTATGGGACTTAACATCTGTGGTCATCAGTCCCCTAGAACTTAAAACGACTTAAACCTAACTAACCTAAGGACATCACACACATCCATGCCCGAGGCAGGATTCGAACCTGCGACCGTAGCAGTCGCGCGGTTCTTTCGTAACGAAATGACTTCTTTCCGATGAGCAATTGGAAGCATTAGTAAATGCATCTGACAGCGAGGAGAATCCTTCTGAAGAATAAAATCACACCAGTGATTACATTACTCATGCTTCATCTGATTCAGAACACATTTCAGATATTGATACCTCAGACAACAATGTGCTAGCTGTTTAACTGATTCAGTCTAAAGACTGTTATTACTACCTGCTGTATATAAATTGTGGTGTCACCGCTAGACACCACACTTGCTGGGTGGTAGCTTAAATCGGCCGCGGTCCATTAGTACATGTCGGACCCGCGTGTCGCCACTGTCAGGATCGCAGACCGAGCGCCACCACAAGGCAGGTCTCGAGAGACGTACTAGCACTCGCCCCAGTTGTACGACGACGTTGCTAGCGACTACACTGACGAAGCCTTTCTCTCATTTGCCGAGAGACAGTTAGAATAGCCTTCAGCTAAGTTAATGGCTACGACCTAGCAAGGCGCCATTGGTACCATTGCATGTACCTCAAGATAGAGTCTCACTTGTATCATCCAGAATGCTGTATACCAAAGGACAATATAAAAGTTAAGTGTTCTAGTAGCTACGTTCTTTTCTTTATCACATTCATTACGAATCTTGTTCCAGACTTAACGCCAGACGGCGTGAGTTGACGCGTGCCCTTTCGGCTACTTCACTGTGGACTGGCTGCCTTAACAGTCCACTACATAAATCATATGGTGACTCAGCAAAGAGTCTGTGGGATACAGAAAGAGAATGAGCCATCTTTCCTACCGTTTGTCGCTGAAACGCTTCCGTTGCATCTCACTTGTGTTATGTTTCGATGAGAAGTCTGATCGAAGAGTAAATGACAACTTGGCACCTACAAGACCCCTTTGGGATAAGTGGGTGAAAATAAATTCAAAACTGTGTAATCCCAGCACAAATGTATCCATATTATATACTGGTCAACGATAATTTTCTAGAGTTTTATTGATACGTCTGCCTACAATGCTTTTATGCTGTGGAGAGAGATAAATCAAGGATGAAAAAAAAATGTTCTTCACAGCTGGTGGATTTCTGAGGACGTTGTCCAGTCAAAGAATATATACCGAGAACACACTCAAAATATGTGGTACGGATACTGTGTGATAGAACTACATCTTAGGTTCTGAAGACACAAATGTATACAGTAAAACCGAGTGAGGTGGGGCAGTAGTGGTTAGCACACTGGACTCGCATTCGGGAGGACGACGGTTCAAAATCCGTGCCCGGCCATCCTGATTTAGGTTTTCGTGATCTCCCTAAATCTTTTCAGGCAAATGCCGCGACGGTTCCTTTGAAACGGCACGGCCTTCCTAATCCGATGGGCCTGATGACCTCTCTGCTTGATACCCTCCCCTGAATCAACCAACCAACCAATTTATACGGTAAAATTACATGGACAAACATCTTCCAAAAATCAAGGTATCATGGTTTTCATAGATATGACACAAGAGTTAAAACGACAAAATGTCACATGTGACAATTTCTTGACATCGCATGCGTTACTCCAAATACTTCTCAAAAGATACCTTACAATGCTTGGGACGGTGAGAGAACATAAGTCTGAACCGCGGAATAACATATCAAGAAAAGAAGATATTCGCACTTCAAACATCTTTTTACGAAAGATACCACTGTCGTATGTTGGGTTCCCAGGAAGAACAAACAGGTTGTCCGAAAGAGTAAAATGCACAACAGTGAGAAAATAAGCAACTGAGAAGACAAGAAACCCAAAATGATATTGGACTACAATGCAAGTAAGGGAGCAATTGGCACATTAGATCAGCATCTATACATGCAAGAGGAAAGACGACTGCTGGCCAATGATAATCTTCTACAATTTTATTGATAATTCTGCATACAACACTTTTGTACTGTGGAGAGAGATAAAACCAGGATGAAAAAAATGTTCTTTTCAAAAGAACAATATTTTTCAGTGAATTGGGAAGTCTTCCAGTTCCTGCTTATATTAAAGCTAGAGAAATGCTGGGACTGCGTGAAGAGTCAGCGGCCACTGTTAGAAGAACTCAAATAGGAAATGCATCAGCACTAAGCTCCAGCAACATTGCAAACGTGGCAGGGGCAAAATACGTCCATCAAATTGTGACAAAAGACACCAATGGATTTTCCAAATTGTAAAACTCACGTCAGATACCACTGTGCAAATTGTGTCCCGTGACTGACAGTTCATACGCTAACTAGAGCACTATTGCGCAACACCTCATTGAGGGCCAGAGCTTATGTCATTGTTGAGACTGTTGGCATTTAATTCTGTAAAATTTGTTCATATTGTAACAAATAACGGTTTATTACTATCGTCCCCTTTAAATACCATACTGGGTCATTATGACTCGAAAGAGCATACGTGTGCTGCTTTTTTAAGTACATTAGCAATGTTTAGAATAGAGCGAGTCTGATACTAATTTATTATGTTCAAAAGCATATCTCCATATGTTTGACGCATTACATTGAGAGGGCTGAAAAGTACCGTGATTAACATCTAAGCCGGCTGCTGTGACCGAGGGGTTTTAAGCGCTTCAGTCCGGAACCGCGTTGCTGCTACGGTCGCAGGTTCGAGTCCTGCCTCGGGCATGGGTGTGTGTGCTATCCTTAGGTTGGTTAAGTTCACGTAGTTCTAAGTCTAGGGGACTGATAACCCCAAATGTTAAGTCCCACAGTGCTTAGAGGCATTTGAACCATTTGAACTATTAACATTTATTTGCAGTGTATGGTCAAACTTTCCATAAACTGTTCCTTGATAACCATTGGGTAAAGTAAATTGATAAAATAAATGAAGGCACAAAAACTATCAGAACCTGGCTTTATGAAATGGGAAAAGCATAATCACGGAAATGGAGAACACTCAAGTCATTCACATGTGAATACATACAGAAGTTTAGTAATGTTTACTCCATAATCTACTGTTATTAAAGTGGGCACAAAGTGATTAAAAGTGTCAGAGACCCGCGTTGGACTTTATGAGTTGTCTCCATGGGCAGTGCGAAAAAGGGGTTAAATACACTCCTCGAAATGGAAAAAAAACACATTGACACCGGTGTGTCAGACCCACCATACTTGCTCCGGACACTGCGAGAGGGCTGTACAAGCAATGATCACACGCACGGCACAGCGGACACACCAGGAACCGCGGTGTTGGCCGTCGAATGGCGCTAGCTGCGCAGCATTTGTGCACTGCCGCCGTCAGTGTCAGCCAGTTTGCCGTGGCATACGGAGCTCCATCGCAGCCTTTAACACTGGTAGCATGCCGCGACAGCGTGGACGTGAACCGTATGTGCAGTTGACGGACTTTGAGCGAGGGCGTATAGTGGGCATGCGGGAGGCCGGGTGGACGTACCGCCGAATTGCTCAACACGTGGGGCGTGAGGTCTCCACAGTACATCGATGTTGTCGCCAGTGGTCGGCGGAAGGTGCACGTGCCCGTCGACCTGGGACCGGACCGCAGCGACGCACGGATGCACGCCAAGACCGTAGGATCCTGCGCAGTGCCGTAGGGGACCGCACCGCCACTTCCCAGCAAATTAGGGACACTGTTGCTCCTGGGGTATCGGCGAGGACCATTCGCAACCGTCTCCATGAAGCTGGGCAACGGTCCCGCACACCGTTAGGCCGTCTTCCGCTCACGCCCCAACATCGTGCAACCCGCCTCCAGTGGTGTCGCGACAGGCGTGAATGGAGGGACGAATGGAGACGTGTCGTCTTCAGCGATGAGAGTCGCTTCTGCCTTGGTGCCAATGATGGTCGTATGCGTGTTTGGCGCCGTGCAGGTGAGCGCCACAATCAGGACTGCATACGACCGAGGCGCACAGGGCCAACACCCGGCATCATGGTGTGGGGAGCGATCTCCTACACTGGCCGTACACCACTGGTGATCGTCGAGGGGACACTGAATAGTGCACGGTACATCCAAACCGTCATCGAACCCATCGTTCTACCATTCCTAGACCGGCAAGGGAACTTGCTGTTCCAACAGGACAATGCACGTCCGCGTGTATCCCGTGCCACCCAACGTGCTCTAGAAGGTGTAAGTCAACTACCCTGGCCAGCAAGATCTCCGGATCTGTCCCCCATTGAGCATGTTTGGGACTGGATGAAGCTTCGTCTCACGCGGTCTGCACGTCCAGCACGAACGCTGGTCCAACTGAGGCGCCAGGTGGAAATGGCATGGCAAGCCGTTCCACAGGACTACATCCAGCATCTCTACGATCGTCTCCATGGGAGAATAGCAGCCTGCATTGCTGCGAAAGGTGGATATACACTGTACTAGTGCCGACATTGTGCATGCTCTGTTGCCTGTGTCTATGTGCCTGTGGTTCTGTCAGTGTGATCATGTGATGTATCTGACCCCAGGAATGTGTCAATAAAGTTTCCCCTTCCTGGGACAATGAATTCACGGTGTTCTTATTTCAATTTCCAGGAGTGTATATGTACCTACATCAACGACTGGAAGGATCTCTCCATACATTAGAGGTAGTCGTTTTACCTAGGATGACGTGCTTCTTAAGGTGATGGGGCACATACGTCCGAAATTTTGGGACTTAATACACATCTTGGACTGAAGGCCACGATTTACACATTTCCAATGAATTAAAGGAAAAGGAAAAGAAATTTAATTCATGTGTTGGTAATCATTGGATTCTACATTTTATAAACTATCTTCTGGGCAACAAAATTTAATCACGGTAGCATCTTAGAAAGCACGATATGGATTGAATGGCTAGATTTTGCTTACGTCCAATTAATTCAGAAGTGGTGAAAAATGATTCAAATGGCTCTGAGCACTATGGGACAACATCTGAGGCCATCAGTCCCCTAGAACTTAGAACTACTTAACCCTAAAGAACCTAAGGACAACACACACATCCATTCCCGTTGCAGGATTCGAACCTGCGACCGTAGCAGTCACGCGGTTCCGGACTGAAGCGCCTAGAACCGCTAGGCCACCACGGCCGGCGGAAGTGGAGATATTATAGGAATGTTTCCAGAATGAAATTTTCACTCGGCAGCGGAGTGTGCGCTGATATGACACTTCCTGGCAGATTAAAATTGTGTGTGGGCTGAGACTCGAACTCGAGACCTCTGCCTTTCGCTAGCAAGTGTTCTACCATCTGAACTACCCAAGCACGACTCACAACCCCTCCTCACAGCTTCAATTCCTCCAGTACCTCGCCTCCCACCTTCCAAACTTCACAGAAGCTCTCCTGCAGACATTGCAGAACTAGCACTCCTGTAATAAATATGGTAGAGCACTTGCTAGCGAAAGGCAAAGGTCCCGAGTTCGAGTCTCGGTCCGGCACACAGATTTAACCTGCCAGGAAGTTTCAATTATAGGAAATTCGTTGGGTTTTATACTTTATAATCTACAATTTCACCATCACAATTTGACTGTAGTAGCACCTTAGAAGGCACGAGGTGGGTTAAAGGAAATGATCTCGATTAAGCTCAACAAACTCAGAGATTGGAAGCACTAATAAATTCAACCGACTTGTAGGTATTCGTTGTACTCTGCACTATATAATCTACAGTTTGAGCAACGTTATTTAATCATAGCAGCTGCCTTTAGGGCAAATGGGGAAGTTGATGATCGGATATTCCACCGCCAGACATGAAGAGCATACTTCAAGACGTTCCAAAATCTTGGCACAGAAAACGACACGCTAAATATCACAAAAATGAAATGCCATTATCAGCTAAAAGAATTAGTATCCTTCAAAATTAGATGAGGATGATCATTGGTTTGTGGGGCGCTCAACTGCGCGGTTATCAGCGCCCGTACAAATTCCCAACATTTCCTCAGTCCAGACTTGCCACTTTCACTAATGATGATGAAGATAACACAAACACCCAATCATCTTGAGGCAGGTGAAAATCCCAAACCCTACCGGGAATCGAATCCGGGAACCCGTGCTCGGGAAGCCAGAACGTGACCGCGATACCACGAGCTGCGGACTTCAAAATTAGAGGGTAGATCTACACATCTGATAGTTTTACAATCAGAACGAAGAGTATCATTACAAGCCCACACAAAGAAACGAAATTGAACGGGAAAGTGCAAATAACATGACCGCGAAACCCTTGCCTAACCACCAGGATAGGAATAAATGCAGTTGACCATCATCTAACTCAAGTAACCCCAATAGTTTTCTCCATCTGCTAGTGGATCGCTAATACAAGCAGAAATGTGTTGAAAGGTACAGTTTCTTGGATGGTTAACGCTGTGACCAGTGGTGCGGAAGATGTTACCATTAGCGGCGGTACAATGCTAACAGTCTTCTTCAGCTGTACTAGCCTGTGCATAATCCTGCCACCAGTCGAGAAACACTCTGTTTTCTACACTTTCACCTGCCAAGTTAGGTTGGTGATATGAATTCACTTCTCTATGGCCCTTTTGGAGGCATCTTCAAAATACTCTCATACTCGCATTCATACACACACACACACACACACACACACACACACACACACACACAAACGGGACCTGCAGAGGTAAATAAGCAAAGAAAGCTGCTCCCTGACTTTCCAGATGCTAGGTGTGTCTACGTTTGAAATGGACTAAAACTCTGCTAGCATGTTAAGGTGCCAGATGGTCTTTGTCAAGTAGAAGGGAAAGGATCTGAAAACTCCGTGTTTTTATTATGTTTCTTATATTCTGAATTGTAATTCTCAAGATCTGAGCACTAGTAAAATTTTTATGAATGAATGCGTCTGACAGAAAATAGAAGGAAATACTTCCGATTGTAAAGGTTTTTGCATTACAGTTATTATTCGAGCATTTCGAGTCCTCTTCACTAATCCGCCACGTAAGAGCACTTGGCTCCCGTACTTGCCAGGCAAGTTGCAGAGTCCGGGCTAGGGGATTAGTGCACTGTTCATTCAACTTTATCCGTCCAAAATTTCGTTCAGTGTGATTTCCTCTGCGTACCATTCACAGGACACCGGAGCATTAAGCGGTAGAAGGTAGAGAAACTTACTAGCTGCCCTCATCAGGCTATTCCCGTGCCCCATGGAGAAAAGCTTATTGTCGCCTTCTAACCAGAATGCCAACGGAACATAGTGCTCCTGTCTTCCTAGGTGCTGGAATTCATCGCCCTAGTACCGTCTCTGTCCAGTCTCCACAAGAAGCTACATGCAACTCTAGGCTCATAAGAGAGGACCAAACCTCGTATTCGGATGGCCGAGTGATGCCAAGCACCATCTGAATGGAGCCAGATACGGCGCAGGGAAACTTGCCGCGTCCAAGAAACCTACCGAAAAAAATTGGAAATTTGTGGTAAGGACTATGGGACCAAACTGCTGAGGTCATCGGTCCCTAGGCTTACACACTACTTAACCTAACTTAAACTAACTTACGCTAAGGATAGCACACACACCCATGCCCGAGGGAGGACTTGAATCTCCGACGGAGGACCCACGCGAACCGTGACAAGGCGCCTAAGACTGCAACGCTACCCCGTGCGGAAAAAAACAAACCTTCGTAATAATACCCTTCCCTCAACGAGCACTGCTTACTCATGAGGACCTATAAATGAATCCACTCTTATTTATTGGGATTTCAAATTGTTCATTTTCTTAATATAACCACCTGACATCACTGCCACCTTTCCCCTAGTAACACTAAGTATTCAAGTCAGCACTATTTGACGAGGGTAGTGGGTGATAAACTATAAACAGAAAATTCCCTCGTGAATCACCCTATATATATTATTGGAAATCGTATCAAAATCCATACAGCAGTTCCTGAGTCTAGACTTCACATACGGACTGAAAAAAGCGATGGGATACATCTGTCGGTTCCAAACGGGAACCACAGTGAAAATCAAAAATCTTTGATTTTCAATTGGCAGCTACCGCATCTCGCTATTCCTTTACATAGTTGCTGCTATGACTGAGACATTTGTCGTGGCGCTGTGCAACTTTCCAAAACCCTCGTCATAAAAGGCAACCGCCTGTACGTTTCGGAAGTTATCTGCGCTGATCTGCAGCTCGTTGTCTGTGCCTAAATGTTGTCTTGGTAGAAAACCGTCCACGTGAGCAGAGACGAAAATCACAGGGAACCAAATGTGGGCTGCGTGATTGGTCACCAAACACTTCCCATCAAATGCGCTGCAGGAGCGTCCTCACTGTCCCTGCAGTGTGCGGTCGAGAATTGGCATTAAGAAGGAAATGGGCGACAGTTACGTTGTGTGGGCTCGATGAAATCTCGCAAAATCTCTCGTAGACACTCATACCTGTTGAGTAACTATTTTATAGGTATCTCTACGTGCTCACTGTGCGCCCACAACCTGAAAGAGGGACGTAGCGCGATCGACAGCCATACTAGAGACACTTCCAACACATCTATGCAAAGCTTCACCCGATTTTCACTGTGATTTCCATTTAGCGACTGATCGGACGTTACTTTCCGAATAGCCCTCGTATACGCGGTGTTAGGGATATAAGTGTATATTTTGCTAGTGACTAAAGACAGTGCTCTGAACAGCATTAAATCAGCATTTATTTCATTTACAGACCAGTAATTATATCTACTGCGAGCGCTATGTTAGTTGATAATTCAAAAAATGAGTGACACAAGCAAGCCATTAGTATCTATTTTCACCTGGACAGCAGGTCAAGTACTGAAGCATGAATGCGTGGACACAAAACGGATAGTCTATAGTGACAGGTGCAGTCCACTTCATGGCACAGCTACGGCTGTGGAGGAAACATCAGGTACTAAATTAGATGGCGTGTTTGTATGATGCACGTTAGACGCGGAGAAAAAACAATTAACACAGTGAAGTGGGTCCATATTAAGGTATCAGTTATCACAATATATGTACTTATACCCTTATCATCCTGTATATGAACTTTTGGTTACTCCCTGGTGTTCGATATTTTCTTATTTTATCCTGAAGGTATATAAGTTGAGGGAAACAGCGTGGGTGGTGAAAAGCTGTTACAGAGTTGTGCTAACGTGTGTAACGTCCGTCAAATGCGGAATACAGCGGACCGAGTTCTGCTTTATAACGATGCAGTACAACTGTTCCCAATCTACACTTTGACATTTGTGCCATATGTCTGTCACACAACAGATACTTCGAACACTCTGCGTACTGCTGGCACAACAGTATCAGCAGCACTTCATAAAAGCTCAGCGAGCGAGGTGGGGCAGTTGTTAGCACACTGGACTCATCTTCGGGTGGACGACAGTTCAAACCCCTGTCCGGCCATCCTGATTTAGGTTTTCCGTGACTTCCCTAAATCTCTTCAGGCAAATGCCGGGATGCTTCCCTTGAAAGGACATGGCCGACTTTCCTCCCCATCCTTCCCTAATTCGAAGGAACCGATGACCTTACTCTTTGGTCCCCTCCCCCAAATCAGCCAACCAACCATAGAAACTCTAAAGCCACCAGTGTGTCCCGACTTGGAATAAGCAAAGCTAGGTCAATATATAATTTACGATTTTTGATACAGTATCAATTTTCTTTCAAGGAGAACAAATCGATCAGTATAACCAATAAATAAAGTCTTACCAATGTTGCACATCACTATCCAAACCTATCGATTATGAAAACGGGCACGTCAGCCGCTCACGAAGACCCAGGTACAAGTGTTATTTTTCGAGCAGTATTGCATCCAGTCTGGCTCAGACAAAAATAGTTTCTTTATCAGGCAGTCAGGAACTGGTACGTCCCTCCAAGGTTTTATAGCTTTAAATTATATTTTTACAGTAACTTTGGCTTTCAAAAGTAATTAATCTACTCAGATGACCTGCTGGGACACAGAGTTTCTTTACCTGTATGTCTTGAATATGTCTTTTGTTATTTGTGGTAAACATGACACACACAATTCACAGTACTATATATGGTGAACCGGAACTCAAGCTATTTCTTATTTTGTCGTGAGGGGTTGGTGGTGTCCGATGGCTCGTTACAGAGACATTAAATTTCTGTTTGGTTTCTTACCACACTTATTTTGTATCCTTATTATATTTAGTATGTCTGCAGACCTGTGCAGATGTATACGCCTGCACTGTGTGGCTACTTGAGATTAAACTTACCTCTCTCCATCACGGAATTTGCCATTGACAACAACACCCACTTTACTCTCGGCCCTCGAGCCCGCATTCGGTACTGCTCCTTTCTGTCTCGGATTTGGTTTTCTCCGCAGTGTTAATAATGAAACACAGAGGTGTGAAAGGTTTACAGCTGAAAAACTGGCCGATATGCATCTCGCGTGTGGTTGCACTGGAAGAGCGCTATAGGCAGTTTCCGCAGCCACAGCCATCAGATCGCCATACTTTTGCAGCTATACAGAAGCGCTTGTACTTTGTATTGGACTTTTTGGTGCCTTCATATAGCAGGCTTTTTCACTTTTGTGATAGGGTCCTCATAGAAAGAAAGCTAGCTGTGTTAAAAATCCACGCAAATCATATGTATACCTATATTTATTACGGACGAGGCAGGTCAAATGGAAAGCTTAAATTATTTTTATTTTTTTATCTAGTGAAAGTGGGACACGAGTATATTATTTTTCGTCATAGTCACCCTGTCGTTCGACACACTTCCCACAGCACGTAGGATGTGCACGGATTTATCTGAAGGGGAATAATGTAACTTTTTATCGTGTGCACGCCTGCTGCACCTCTTCGTCGGAAAGAAATTTCTTTCTTCCCATCGGCTCTCTGTATAATTCACACACGTGGTAACCATTCTGTGCAAGGTCTGCTGAGTATGATGGTTGTAGCAGAGTATCAAACTGCAGGTCATGTATGGTTGCATGTTTTGCACGGGCAGTACGAGGCCAAGCATTTTTATGTTGTAAAATGGCAGCTACTGATGTGTCGGCAGAAGTGCCAACACCGTGTTGTTTGAGGAAGCCGAAATGCACGCTATAAGCTCACGCAGGATGGCGAGAGGTCTGAAACAGGATACTTATTGAATGCTATAAAGAAAAGTACGTAGCTGCTGGAATACTTAACTTTAATCCACAATTGGTGAATATTGGTCTTGTTACTGTACATGCTTCATTTGATACATAGCAAAGGATAAATGGCGCCTTGCTAGGTCGTAGATAACTATCGTAGCTAACTATAGTCTCGGCTAATGAGAGCGTAATTCTCAGTGAACCTTTCCTAGCAACGTCGGCTGTACAACTGGGGCGAGTGCTAGTAAGTCTCTCGAGACCTGCAGTGTGGTGGCGCTCGGTCTGCGATCACTGACAGTGGCGACACGCGGGTCCGACATGTACTAATAGACCGCGGCCGATTTAAAAGCTACCACCTAGCAAGTGTGGTGTCTGGCGGTGACACCACACCTACAGTCAGAAGTTCACGATGCTTTGATCTTATTTCAGGCCAATGCTGATATTTTTAACGTACTGGAATACGATGCACTGGTGATGGTGTTTCTCTTAGTCGTGTAGTGTTCCAACAAAACGTCTCGCTCATCCCAAAAGGAGTCAGAAAAACCTTCCCTTTAGATACCCGCGTCAGGAAATACTGGGTTTTGGTGATCAGTGATGGTGACATTTCTTGCTTGGTCTCTTTCTTTCTGCTTGGTGGCAGCGAACCTAGAGCACCCAGGTTTCGCCTCCTGTAATAATTCTAAAGAAGCCACATTCAGCTTCAAAGCACCGCAAAAGTTCCTCCCAGAAGTTAACCCGCCACTCTTTTAGTTATGGAGGCAGACGCCGTGGCACCTTCTTGCAGACACTTTGCGAAACGTTACCACTTCATGAATGATGTGATGTTCTGACCCATGACTTACGTTCAGATTTGCGGATACTTCATCCTTCATCACAGGGCGATTTTCCATCACAGCGGCTTCAACTGCTGCAGTAAACTCTGGTATCACAACGCCGCCTGTCAAAGAAGTTAGCCCTCTTCCGAACTTTATACTTCACTCATACACTTTCTGCAGTGATAAGACATGCTGCCCCACACTGGGCCTCCATTCACTGGTTGATTTTAATAGGTTTCTTATTTTCGTTGTTCATAAAATGTATGACAGAACGCTTTTCTTTCTTGGTGCATGTCGCAAGCGGACAGCCATTTTGACCAGGTACTGTGGCCGCATGTTGCTTGTCTGTATTGCGCTGCCGCCTGTAAGGTATTCCTTACGTCAAGGATAACAGTACTGCCTGTAGTTCCTGGCGCGGCCATCTACAGCGAAAGTTTTTCTGACTCCTTTTGGGATGAACGAGACGTTCTCTTGAAACAATGTACGACTAGGAGAAACACCACCACCAGAGCTTCGTATTCCAGTACGTTAAAAATATCACCTTTGGCTTGCAGTAAGATCAAAGCAACGTGAATTTCTGACTGCTGATGGCACGAAATGTTGGTTTTCAATCCCACATTAAATGTTTTCATTTGATTAATATTAAAAGCAGTCCTAATGTTCTATATTGTTCCAAAAACGAGGCGTCTCACCCCGGCAGGATATCATCAGGTTATCTCGAAATACAGTCAAAAATGTACATAATAAATAACCGGGCGTTGTCCCATCCTGTATTCAAAAATGAAAACTGAAAATGTAAGTATATAATACACAAAGGTCAGGAAAGCACATATAAAATATTTTGTAAATATTGCCAAAAAACATTCGTCCAATATGCCTAAAATACCCGGTTATCGTACGTGAAGAATACTGTAGAAGATGGAATGAAAACCACCAAAAATAAAACTCCAGAAGAATCCTTAAAAAGTTTAACCATCGGTTTACTTCGTACGATGTGGGTCATCACATGTAACAGTGTAGAATAACACCACGTTCATAAACTGTAGCCGGCCGCGGTGGTCCAGCGGTTCTAGGCGCGCAGTCCGGAACCGCGCGACTGCTACGGTCGCAGGTTCGAATCCTGCCTCGGGCATGGATGTGTGTGATGTCCTTAGGTTAGTTAGGTTTAAGTAATTCTAAGTTCTAGGGGACTGATGACCACAGATGTTAAGTCCCATAGTGCTCAGAACCATTTTTGAACCCATAAACTGTGAATACGGTCCCGGCACAAAGTTTAGATGGCCGACCCGCACTGACGCAGTGTGTACACAAAAGAAACAAACTTTTATTTCCCCATCCTGTGTCTGATTCATGATATAGGCATACAAACCGTCAACTAGATGTCCGTACGATCTTGTTCTTCAAGGGCAATGGCATTCCGGTCAACAGACAACTATGACAACAATGATGTCAGGGCACCTACGAAACTAGGTACTGTTTGCCAGGTAGTCCCACATACACAGTCGCCGTATACACAGTCACAGACTGCGTAGTATGGCACAGTCTGACGCCTATTAGACTCTCTGCAGTGGAGGGCCATAGAAAGAACGGAAACAGGACACTCTCAAACTGAAACTGTATCCCGAAGACCAGCGCAGTGCCGACCTTGTTTAATCCTGGGCTGTAAGGGCACGACAGTACCGCTTTAGTACTGCACTGCAACTAGCATTTGTGCTCGCAGCACCTACTGTACGTGTTGTATAGAGGCAAACGGTGTGCAGAAGGCTTCGGCTGAGTGGTCTTTATTGTCGGAAGCCTGCTGTATGTCTACCCCCGACGAGTCTCCACACAAGGGAACAAAATGGTTCAAATGGCTCTGAGCACTATGGGACTCAACTGCTGTGGTTATCAGTCCCCTAGAACTTAGAACTACTTAAACCTAACTAACCTAAGGAGATCACACACATCCATGCCCGAGGCAGGATTAGAACCTGCGACCGTAGCAGTCCCACGGTTCCGGACTGCGCGCCTAGAACCGCGAGACCACCGCGGCCGGCCACAAGGGAACATCTAGGTGTAATAATGCCACTTGGTGTTCGAACAGTGGGCCAATGTTGTTTTCACAGACGAGACCCTCTTTAGTCTGGAGAGTAATTCTCGATGGATTCACATCTGGAGAGAATGTGGAACACGATTTCGGGACCCAAACATTGTGGAAAGACAACGATCCCTAAGTGTGTGGGCAGGGATTATGTTTACCAATCGAACCCTATTCATGAATTTTTAAGGATGGCAAGGTTTCACTGGTGTCAGGTATCATCTTGGGACCTCATTTGCGGTTGGTGCTGTGGGTCCAGACTATATATTGATGGACGACAATGGTCGACCTTAAAGAGCACCGGTGGTTGATGTCTTCTTGGAAACAGAAGATATTGCAAGCATGGCGTGGCCTGCTGGCTCTCCCTATTTCAATCCCATAGTGTTCGCCTGTGATGCACTAGGAAGATGGCTTGCACCACGTCAGCATCCACCAACAACCATCCAAGACTGCGAGCAGCTCTGCAGGAAGAATAGCCTTTATTGCCTCAACACGAGACTGATGACATCATTCACAGCATGCTGCAGCGTTGTCAGGCCTGTATTGCTGCCAGAGGGGGTCACTCCCCATTGTGAACACATTAACAAGTTGTCGGAATATGTGTGCAAATTCGTTAAGTTGGAAAAAACGAAGAACACTTTTGTGTACAGTAATGCATACTGCAGTTGTTTACCTTCTGAATTCTTTGCATTGTTTCTACTTTACTACCACATGTTTATACTGTTTCGTGGCAAAATAAAAGCAACCTTGCAAAAACTCAGTTTCTTGCTTTAATTTTGGAAATCAGTGTAATTAGGAGCAACTGAAGTCGCTAACTAAGATACCCGACGGTGGGTGGCGCCAAATACAGGTGCAAGGCCACCAATATAAAGTTATTGTACAGAGAAATAAATTTTCATGAGCGAGCTGGAAAAACATGAAAAAGATAGTGTAAATATTATTACAGTATACTGCTCGATAAAAGAGGCATGGGTTTCGAGTATGCAAATGTAGCACAACTACATAGAAATATTTTTTAAGAAAGAAGAGAAAGAGATGCGGCATTGTTGCGTAAAACAGTAAACTGAGTCGGGAAGTTGACAGACAGTAAGAAGATGCGGTGAAAATAATTACACAATACAACAACTAAACAGAAATATTCTTAAATTTTTAATGAAACTATGCACCGGGCCACGAATTGGGAGGTACGTAAGCGGGAACACTTACTTTAAAATTTTTCTGTGCAGAAAGACTTAAACTAAAAGAGGACCAATAATTATCAAGACCATACACTGTAGCTCAAAACACAGTTATTTTACAATCATAAAACTGGCATATAATTCTGCTGTCATGAGCAGGAACCTTGATATAAAGGAAGACAAAACTTATAATCCTAATCAAAGTAAGTTTAACGGGTATTTTAGGCATATTTGATGAATGCTTTCTGGCAGTAGCTATATTTTATCCGTGGTGTCCTGTCATTTACGTCTTATATATTTACGTTTTCAGTTTACACTTTTGAGTATAATAGCACCACGCACAATTTTTTATAATGTCCATTTTTCATCGTACTTCCAGATAATCTGATGATCCCCTGCCGGGGTGAAACATGTCGTGTTTGAATCAACAAAGAGCACCGTGCAATCTAGAGCTGCTCTCAACATTAGTTGCAATACAAGCTTGCTGTACCACCTCGCCATAATGGGCTGGAATAAAGTTTCCATTTGACTTCTCATGGATAAGAAGAATTACGGCATTGCAGTAGAATGATTTATTTGTTACTAGTGAAACATTTTTCACCTAATGACGCTACGTAGTAACTGTGGCACATAATATAAATTTTGTTATACGTATTTGTTAGGAGACCTGTAGTGGTTCTTGGCAGCTTATTTAAATTATACAGCTCTTTACCAGTACACAGCTAGATAATTTAAAATAGCTGCAAGATTCACTACTGATCTCCTAAAAAAGTTCCATAATTTAATAAATTACTTACATTACAGACTGCTGATAATACCTAAAGTGAATAGGTGAACACGTTTCGCCGAAAGAAATAAGACATTCAGATACGACGAACTTTTCTATCTACGTGATAAAGTTGTAGTAGCAACTGAAGAAGATTGGCTGTAACTATTAACAACAGAATAAATACGTAATTACTCTGTAACCAGCCACTGGAGACCACGTGTCCCTTACACCCAAATACTCAGGAAATTTTCCTAAACCATCTTCGAAATTTTGTCGGTACAGTTAGGGTTCACTCAGCAAATGGGGGTAATACAACAACGGGACATAATAACTGTTGCGGCTCAGAAAATCCAAAGACGCACAATTCACCGAAATTATGGGTTAGGCTATGGTTGATTACCGAGCGGGTGGCACAGTGGTTAGCACACTGAATCTCATTCGGGAGGACGGCGGTTCGAACCCGTGTCCGGCCATCCAGATTTATGTTTTCCGTGATTTCCCTAAATCTCTCCAGGCGAATGGTTCCTATGAAAGGGGACGGGCGATTTCTTTCCACATCTTTGACACAATCCGAGCTTGTGCTCCATCTCTAATGACGTTGATGTCGACGGGACGTTAAACCCAATCTTCCTTCCTTTCTCACTTGATCTCATAGTCTCAACGGAAAGTCGTAGTGTGAGGCGCAGGGTTGCTTGTTGTGCTCTCACGATTCGTTTTATTGGAGTACACAGGCGCACGGCTGTAGCTGTACGTATCTGCCAAGGTCGCAACTAGTCTAACGACTGCGTCGTTACGGTGTGGTAAGCCCTCCGTTATCTGGAGGCAGCGCATTTTCGGAGGGCTCAGAGCGGTTCCCCAGGCCGCCGGAGGGCCTAATTGCAGGCCTGACCCTCCGCCCCCCTCCCATGCTGCCCTCGACCTGCTATCTCGCCTACACCTATTGGGTGGGTCACTCGGCCCTGCGGAACTCCCCGATGCCCATGTCGTAACTGCAGCCTGAAGCTGTCCTGCAACACGCGGCAATTATGGAACAAGTCATGCGATTGCCGGACAGGGCGCTCGGCTCGATTCGAGTCTCAGGACTGAGGTCGCTGTCATCCAGATGGGTTGCGAAGTCGATGTGCGTGTGAGACGCATAAACACTGAGTGGCGTCTAACAGGCCAGTAAATGAGGGCTCTTTCGATCACACCATGGTATTCATGTAGCGTAAGCTCTCTTTGTCAAATGATGTACTTTCACAAAGTACTTCTTTAATTACTTTTTGTTAATGTACATACCATGAAGGTGAAGAGGGTGTCCTTATAGTCCCACTATAATTTAAAAAAAAATCACAACTTAGAATTAGAGATGGAACATCATGGTTTGTTCTGAAACGTGAAGCAGCTCTCAAATTTTTCTTTTATATTTTTTAATTTTATTTACTCTTTTTACCATGTCGGAATTTCACTGCGTTTCCCACTCGTCACTCGTAGGACGTCTGGGCTATACCAGAGTTCTACCCATGTAGAGATCAGCCATTTACCGTCAACAATTCAGATTGCTTCTCTCATCCACGCACGAAGGGTAGCAATGCCGCTGATAGGTGTTGTGTACACGTGATCTTTGACACAACCAGACAAAATGGAAGTGTAATAGCGTGACACCGGTAGAGCGCAGAAGCGATGCGGTGGGACCACCGGGACCCATCCCACCTGTCATGAAATAAGTCATTCAGCACATCCCGCAGGTTCAAACTCCTTTGTGGGGTGCACCATCATACTGGAAGACCATGGACGGCTGTATCTCTTCGACTTGTGGTAGCAGAAACTGTTCCAAGATGTCCAGGGAATCATTAACCGATATTGTTTTCTCTGAGAAGAAAACTGAATCTCTCACTCTGTACGTATTGGACGACACCAAAAATTAAGCTCCGCACTATAATAGGTGGTTTCAGCTGTGCTGAGTGGGTTTTAGGACCCCCAAATATTAATGTCGTGGCGATTCATATGTTCAGAAATGTGGAAATTTTCGTCATCTGAAAACAGGCATTTTTGCAGGTGGTCGTCAGCATCTACAGAGGCCAACATGAAATCACGAACTCGCGTCGCATAGAATGACCGTTTCGCTTCAGTGCTTGGACAATTTGCACTTTGCGCGGAAAAGCGCGTAACTGCTTATCTAAACACTTTACGGACGGTTGACTTTGCTTTCTAAGCTTCCCATGGTGTGCGATTAATTGACTCCTGGATGCTGTGATGAAACGCAACTTGTACTCTGCCAACACTTACTTGAGACAGAATTGGACATCCACTTCGAGGAAAGTCTTTCATACTGGCCGTCTCCTTATAGTGTTTGAACCGCCTCATTATGCTGTTTTCTGCAGGCGGAGATCTCCGATACTCGCGTCGATAATTCCACACTACCGAAATAGGATTCTGCAGACCAGATGACACTTTCAAACTCTTTCTGGTCTGTCACCATTTTCATACACTCCAAGTCAAATCCACAGCAAAGGAAAAAGGGGGAAAAACTTTGCCAGCTGGGAAACCTTTCAAAACAACCACGATTCACTAATAGTTTCCAAGTAACGATTTTTTTAGTTACCTTAGGGATTCCCTGTAGGTACATACAGATCATACAGGGTAAATCAAATACAACTTGACAGCTTTCATTTCATGAGCAAGTCAAGATATCGGAATGGAGTCTTCAGCATATAATAGCAGTCAGAGCAGCACATAATTTTTTTGCCTTACTAATATTCTGTATTTTTGTTTCAACAAAGCTATTGAAGCAAGCTATGTTCTTTTTAATAAAACGACGTATTTTAACAGCATTCGAAGGCTCTTGAAACGAGCAGTACAAAATTATAACGCACGTTGATATTCACGATGAAACATCCGCAAAATTATCCGAGAAATGTGCTGAATCTGAAAGTAAGGTACGTCGGAGTCGGCTATTGTGGTTGAACGCCAGCAAGTGGATGTCTCGCTAGGTAGGAGTTCGCTTTCTTTTTTTCCACCCTTTTGTGTTTGTGTTTGCGTGTGTGTGTGCGTGTGTGTGTGTGTGTGTGTGTGTGTGTGTGTGTGTATGTGTTTACTATTCGTGTGTTTGTAGTTACGGCGTTCTGTATTCGTTAGAAGGGAAAGACATTAAGATAATTCAGCAAGGATGCCGAATGTGACAAACTTGTAATATGTTTGTCGTCAAAAATATTCACTAAATCGCCGATGATCGACACATGACTCATATATATAAGGTTCAAAATTAATTTTTTCTCTCAAAGTTTTCTTCGAATGAGGTAGCAATACCTTCTGTCGTAAGACCAAGTCCCCAGCTCGTGGTCTTGTGGTATTGTTCTCGCTTCCCGCGTACGGGGTCTCGCGTTCGATTCCCGCCGGGCTCAGGGATTTTTCCTACCTCGAGATGACTGGGTGTTGTTCTGTTGTCTTCATCATCATCATTCATCCCCATTACGGTTGGAGGAAGGCAATGGCAAACCACCTCCGCTACGACCTTGCCTAGTCGGCGGTGCGGGTCTCCCGCATCGTTCCCTACGCTCCTCGGAGTATGGGACCTTATCATCATCGTAAGGCCCAAAAGGAATGTCTCTCCTGGCTCAAGAGTGCAATTATAATTTGTTTTCTGATACCAGTTAACATCCGTTTCCTCTACAAAATTGAACGTATGCGGTTACAGAGAACTATTGTATTTTCTTTCAACCTCCAACGATAATTTATTTGCTTTTTGACCTTTTTGCATCATAATTAACAAGCCAATTTGCCAAAATTCTTACAGTATCATAAATTACCAATTAGGATGAAACGGTGCCAATATGTGAATGTTGGCGTGGTTCATGGTGCTTTACGCTTTGTGACTGGATACTTGGCAGCACGGCCCTTCAAAGGCGCCACACATTCTCCAGTGATCAGCCGTTAAAGGAAAAATTTAGTCAAATAAGATATATTCATATATTTCAAAATACAATAAAAACTTGAAAAGTATGTGACGAACATACATTAAGTCGACGACTGCGAAAAATGAGCGTGAAAAATCAGTTCGTGACTCTACAAGCCCTACTTTATATGACATGGGTCCTGAGTGAGCTATGAGTGTAATAAATGGAACTTCACTGATTGCCGAAAAAACATGAACAACCAGAAGGGCAGGAGGAAACAAAATTAAATCTCACGAGTTGAGAGCGTGTGATGTAATTTCAGTGACTAGTGCTTAGTAAAGAACGGACCTTGCATACCGTCACGTTCTACGGCTCTTGTACTGTGCCCGCCTGCCCTGTCCATTGAGTGGAATTTATAACTTCGATTTTTGCTTAACATGATGTAACGTTCTACCGTACTTTTGTATTAATGACCGTATTATCGAACAGTAATTACACTCTACTTAACTGTAATTAAATGCAGCACGTACATCAGAGAAAAAACCTTTCATAAACAATATGCGCAAGAGCACCTGCTATACTTCACACTTTCCAATAGGTATGGATTTAGCTGAAGATTCTTAATCTATTGTTTATTGTTATTCGTTTCGTTAGAACTGTACATTCATAATTCGTTTCGCTTATTAATATTCAAAAAGAACTGTCACTACACAATCAAACGTACCGCTGCTACACGAATGGTTTTAAATTCTAAAAAATGACGTTACTTGACAAATGATTAATCCAAGTAAAAACCACAGTAACATTTACCAGTTATTAATAGCTCATAGCAAACCATTCGACAGTTCTTGTCACTTCAAAATTCACGTGAGAACTTTAAGATCAATCAATTTAGTCCATAGTCAGAGTACCGAACGAGTTTGAATTACCACTTCGTAAGTCATTAATCTCTGTTTTTAACATAAAAAGAACTTGAAATTACTTATACATAAACTCTATATTTTGTTAAACCCAACATCTTTCTTGTAGTGGATTGATTGTCTTTCAAAATATAAAATTAAGGATCTTGAATACTTTGCAAAATAGCTCAGCTTCTGCGAATGAAAATTACATCTTGGCGTTTTGTTTACATCATCGATGTTAATAGAATATTCCGCTTCTTCTGTTTGTTTATACCAGTAATACATCTTACCTCTGAAGATGTTATTTAAAAAGTATGAGATATTCAATTTATTTCTTTAAAAACAATGGTATCGTACATATCAACCTATTCGATTTCGTACGTGCAACTCCGTTAGTCGTAATTAAGGAAGTCGTGCAGTCTTGCATTGTGTCACGTTACCTCTAACACACTCGAAAGATAACACTGTAACTTTCTTACAACATATAGGTTGAAATAAGAAATATTGAGTTGGGGGTTTTTGATTTCTATAAGGTCTTATTTTTTTATTTGTATTCCATTTCGTCAATTAACTTCACTATTTTACACCTTTTATAAAAGGTAGTGATCGAATGCCTGCAAATCAATGTAATTTCCTGCAACGAAACAGAAACACCAACAAAAATAAAACTGTAAGTGTCACTGCTATTTCACACTAACCTTTGAAACGTCCCCTTAGAAATCCAGTCCCTTGCTGAATTATTAACACACGTGCAAACACTAACAGTCCCTACTTCTCACATATTGTCCATATACTATGACCAACAGAAACGTGTGCAGTGAAATGGAACTTACAAGTTACTTAATTTGATGACCTGGTGTCAATTACAATTTTATAACATAAGAATACAATTACAAAGGTACAAAATACATCATTAAAGAACATAACAATACAGAGAACATTTGTAGTACAGGCTTTACAAAAGAATCGAAATAACATATACGCCAGTGTTACAGGAATTATGGCGTGAGTACATACATAAAAGATCGGAATAACTTTCGAAACATCAACTTTACACTTGAGCATTAAAACAAAACAGAATAAATAATGTCTAAACATCTTTACAAAGAAAATAACATAGTATTTGAAAAATTCTACAACATATCTCTTACCAGATAAACACATAAAGACAGGAAAAACACAAATACACAAGAGTGCACAAACACATACCAGAATAACACAGGAGGAAAGGACAGGGTTTGTTTTCAGTGTAACATTTGGTACTGCAGTCCAACCCAAAACTTCATTCCATAGATCTTCCGTCTTATTTCAACATTTGTTTCCACCAAAAAAATCGTATCCAAGCATGCTTTCTGTATTTATATGTTCACATATTTCTTACCTCATTATTTATTTCCAAGAAAATCCTACCTAAACCTGTTGTCCCTAAACCCTACTTTTTTGGTTCATATTCTCTTTCAAAATACTTTTTTTTTTTTGGCCAAACCATTTTCTTATAGCTTCTCAATGTATTTCTTCCAATTCATCACAACTCGTTCTCTCATATAGCCTACCCCATCTTAAGCTAACTTAAATCTACTGAGCTCAGATGCTAAACTAAGGGACGAGGCAATGCAGCAGTACAAAACAATTAACACAAACAGCAATGACAAAATATTCAAATTGGCCAAGCAAGCAGCAATATTACAACTAATATTACACAATGAGCAGCAAACAAGAAAAATAAATCAGTAGTAAAACTGGCTTAACAGAGTAATGTAAAGTGAAATTTAGTAGACTATGCTTGGCAAACAGCAGAAGCAAATGCAATAAATTATATCTAAACATGACAGAGCTCAAGCAGAAAAATATTACTGTAAAGACAACAATGCAGATAAGGGAAATGTCTATTCACATCTTAATATCTATGTCATTAAAGTGGTGCACCACAACTTATTCTAAAAAATAAATTACCATGTACTTGAAAAGAAAATTGTGAATGCAGTTCCTGTGAAGGTAAATGTCTTTTTGTGCTCCCTCATTTTTTTGTAAAAATTATTATTTACTCGATCTGTAGACAGAAAATATTTATATTAGTACATCTATAAAATTTTATTTTAACCAATGCTGCAATGCAGCTAGAAACTAGATATTAAACAAAATGAGTAAATAAATACATAAAGAAAGCCATATGGCATTTCTCTCAATTAGCAAGACAATAGCCGTGAAATGTTTCTCATCGTTTCATTAGGCATTTTAGTAAATATCATAAATTAAGAGCTCCACAGTATAATCATATGTTTTCAAGTTCGACCGTGTCGTTTTTTGCGATGCTTTCTACAAAGGAATGTCAATAGCGAGGATAATGGCCTCTTTTTTTTCACCTGTGCCTCTGAAAGGCACTCACTAATGACTTCTTTCCAGGTGACTGTCGCCCATCTGGGAGCCCACGACGCATTACGTGCAGGTGGTCACTTAACTTTCTTACGGAAATATTTACGACAGCAGTTTCCACTACAGCGACAGTCTCATATAAAAATATTTCACAGGTCAAGAACTTGCGTTACAAGTGTGTAGAAACAAAATCCTATTGATATAACAGAGTCCAAAAAATTTTCGTCGGCATTGTAATACATTCACGCATTTACATACATTTCATAACTCTTAAAGTACGATTCTTGGTATCCAACAACCTGTTTCACAAACCAGAGTCCCTAACCACTACTCATTATTCCTTACCTTATTCGTCCACACTTCTTCAATATTTCATCATAACAGATACATAGCATACTCAAATAACTCATATAGCATCATCTTATTGACCATAAACATACCGCAACAGCATAATACACATGTTGTTGTTGTTGTGGTCTTCAGTCCTGAGACTGGTTTGATGCAGCTCTCCATGCTACTCTATCCTGTGCAAGCTTCTTCATCTCCCAGTACCTACTGCAACCTACATCCTTCTGAATCTGCTTAGTGTATTCATCTCTTGGCCTCCCTCTACGATTTTTACCCTCCACGCTGCCCTCCAATGCTAAATTTGTGATCCCTTGATGCCTCAAAACATGTCCTACCAACCGATCCCTTCTTCTAGTCAAGTTGTGCACAAACTTCTCTTCTCCCCAATCCTATTCAATACCTCCTCATTAGTTACATGATCTACCCACCTTATCTTCAGGATTCTTCTGTAGCACCACATTTCGAAAGCTTCTATTCTCTTCTTGTCCAAACTGGTTATCGTCCATGTTTCACTTCCATACATGGCTACACTCCATACAAATACTTTCAGAAACGACTTCCTGACACTTAAATCTATACTCGATGTTAACAAATTTCTCTTCTTCAGAAACGATTTCCTTGCCATTGCCAGTCTACATTTTATATCCTTACTTCGACCATCATCAGTTATTTTACTCCCTAAATAGCAAAACTCCTTTACTACTTTAAGTGTCTCATTTCCTAATCTAATCCCCTCAGCATCACCCGATTTAATTTGACTACATTCCATTATCCTCGTTTTGCTTTTGTTGATGTTCATCTTATATCCTCCTTTCAAGACACTGTCCATTCCGTTCAACTGCTCTTCCAAGTCCTTTGCTGTCTCTGACAGAATTACAATGTCATCGGCGAACCTCAAAGTTTTTACTTCTTCTCCATGAATTTTAATACCTACTCCGAATTTTTCATTTGTTTCCTTTACTGCTTGCTCAATATACAGATTAAATAACATCGGGGAGAGACTACAACCCTGTCTCACTCCTTTCCCAACCACTGCTTCCCTTTCATGCCCCTCGACTCTTATAACTGCCATCTGGTTTCTGTACAGATTGTAAATAGCCTTTCGCTCCCTGTATTTTACCCCTGTCAACTTCAGAATTTGAAAGAGAGTATTCCAGTTAACGTTGTCAAAAGCTTTCTCTAGGTCTACAAATGCTAGAAACGTAGCATAATACACAAAGTCATCGTAATAATAACATCATAACACCTCAGTCAACTCTCAAAATCGTCGTAGCTTCCTCCAATAATTTCAAAACCTAAAAAAAAATTCTCTGCTCATGTCAAAAGTGTCATCTGCCTCAAACGTACATTACAAATCATGATCCCATACCAAATATATCATTCAGAGCTCTCATAGTATCACAATGGTTCCAAAAAAATATGAACAGTTCACAAAGTACAGACGAAATACAATTTCATAGGTATGAAGTTATCCAACTGTGTAATTGCGTAAACATCTGTCGTTGACGTAGTAAAAACGTTTGTATCTCTCAGTTAAATGATCAGATAGATGTTTAATTCTGTGTTAGAGAAATATGGTACCGATGTGTAGAGTTGTATAAGCAAATACCATATTAGCTAGGGCTCCTTGTGCTTGACAGACACATGGTACACAAAGTAGGCGTGTACCCCCCTGAGGATAAATGTAATTATACCCTCAGGTGTTACAGATTACAGCAGTGGAATGAAATGTATCACGGAAAACCTTTGTATCATTGTACTTCAAATATCTTTAAAAATAAATGATTTAAGTGCAAAATTAATCACTCAAATACGTGTCCTGTAGCGCTAAATGTGCGTCTTGTTGCAACATAATCTCTGTGGAAGTGTCGTAGTTATCGTCCTCCGAAAGCTAAGTTCTGCAGAAGTCAATGTACTTACCTCATGATAAACAAAAGTGAAATGCTTTGCGTATAGATATCTTAGATATTATGCTTATTGCCGTGATGAAGAAAGTACTGTGCTGTAACGTATTGTTGTCCTACGGAAAAGACTGTCTCCTTGTAGCTATACCACAAAAGTAAAACATGTTTTACTTTACAGAAGAATTCAGAAAAACTGTGCAGATATAAAACAGATACACCGCAAAAGCAACATTGTAAATTGTCACTCATTAGAAGCGTCGTGATAAAATCGTGTAGCTGTCACATAAACTAACCACTGTGTCATCTGGTATCTCACAGAAAGTACTTTAAATCCAGAATGTATTTTCAAGTAAACCAAAATGTTGCATTAAAATCTCATTAGCAGTACTGGTAAATGTTCTAAGTATGTGAGCCTTATAGTCGTTACGTAATCGTGCAACTAACAAGCAAGAATGTACACAAACACAATAACACTGTGTCGTCTGTTCCCAATAACAATGCATTCGTAATTTCTGTTTAAATAAGTTCTCTTGGTTCTTGACTGGATATTTAACTTCAAAACATTGTTACATGTTAACAGTTTCTCAGTGTGACAAAGCATACTAGTAGCGTGAAGTGAAAAATTTTATGGCAAAGACAAAGTTAAAAAGCAGATTATCATTCAAGAAACGGTTTTACATGTGAAATGTGGTGTAATCCTTTACTCTTCATAGTACTCAGAGTTTCAACTTGGACGCAATTATCATGCGGTATACGTCGGTAAAGAATACTGGAATTTTTCTCAAGGTTAGCGTCTATGTTATTTTTCTCTGAGCCAGCCAGCGCACGCGGCTGCCTGCGGTGCGAGTCATTGTCTGTCGCTTTGTTGGCGCGCGTCGTTATTGGGATTAGGAGACCTAACTTCTACAAATTCACCTTGTCGAGAGGGCCCTGCTCTGTTTGAATCCCGCCAGTTCTGATGGAATTCAGGTCTGCCGGTAGTTTACATAGTTTATTTTTTGTCGGTCATGTGGTGGAGAATTTCTCCCGGGTTCGTAACTGCGCGCTGAACTGTTGTGTCTGAAATTACTCTGTCTCCCTTGATAATAACAGTTCTGGTTACCATATTGACTGTTTCTATTATTGTCTCTGTCATATTCATTACTACAGAAATGCGAACTTTCTCTGTAACTATTACTCTGCCAGTGGTTGTCATACGGGTGGTGTCTGTTTTGGTCACGATTTGTGTTGTGAGAATAGCCTTGCCGTGTCCAGTTATTATTTCTTTCATCGCGGAATTGCGACGGATGTGACCTGTAATTGTTGTGCTCCTGTTTTCGCGTTCCGCGATTGTCAGTGTCAATTTCCAGTTCTTGTAAGAGTCCCTGAAAAGCTTCAATGTCGTATTTGCAACGTCCTGGTAAAATAATATGTCGTAAATGTTCAGGCAATTTGATTAAGCAAATGCGGATGAGTTCTGAGGGGCTGTATGGGTTTGAAAGATACTGATTCTTATGCAACATGTCTTCAAAATATTTGACAAGACTGGAAAATTCAGATTGTTCAAAGTGTTTCATCATCATTATGCTATGTTTTACTCGGTCTTGTGTAGCTTGAGACCAATATGCTGAGAGGAAGGCATGGTAAAATTCTCCTTCACTGTGGCAATCGTGAATGACCGATCGCATTCTTACAGCTGGTTCATTCTCTAAATAGCCACACATAAATTCTAATCTGTGTTCTAACGACCAGTTGGGAGGAAAACAATGAGAGAATTGATGGAGCCATGCTTGTGGATGAATGTCGTTGCCAGAATTCTTAAATGTTTTGAATTTACATGTAGTAATGAACAGCTTATAGTCAAAGTCATCATGTCGGCGAGTCGCATATCGGTCATTGTTACGTCGGTTCGGCGGTTCCATTTCAAAATTCGGCGCACCTTGCCAATTTCTTTCATAATTTCCGAAATGGGCTGTGTTATTATTTTGTGGCTGTTCCGTATTTCTATGTCCCTCTTCCCGTATTGGGGCGCGAGTGTCCTCTGAAATACGTAGTTCTTGTATTACTTGTGCCAACTGATCTTGCACTTCCCGGATTTCTCTTTTGTACTGTGTATTGATTTGATTTCAATTTTGTTTGAATTTTCTAATTTCTTCATACTCTTCAGTGTCAGTGAAGGCTACAGGTGTTGTGTCATTCAGCTCATCATCTACCTTTGTAGATAAGTTAGTGAACTGATCTGAAAGTTCGGATACTTTATCCGATAGTGAAATTATTTCCTCTGTATGTTTTTCTGAACCAAGTTTCAGAGTTTCCATTTGTGTTGAAATCGTATCTACTGTGTCCTTTAAGTTTTCCTGAGTTTTTGCAAGTTGCGTAACTGTATCGGTAGATGCAACTGAGTCAATTTTAGCTTGCAAGGTCTCATGATTTTCATGAGCAATAATTTGCAGTTCTTTTATGGCTGCTTCGTGATTCTGTAATGCATTTTCACGCCGCGAAAAAATAGGTTGAAAATGCTCACAAATTTGTGTTTTTACGTCATTACAGGCTTTTTGACATTTCGATTCAATGTTATGCAACTCAGTAGTTAAATCTTCACGTGTTTGTTCAAGAGTTTGTTCCAATGAGTCTAACTTTTGAAGCTGTTGCTGTGTTTGTCTCTGGTGTTGTTCCATTGTGTCTAAATTTTGAAGATCTTGTTCCATTGTGTCTAACTGTTGCTGTGTTTGTCTCTGGTGTTGTTCCATTGTGTCTAACTTCTGAAGATTTTGTTCCATTGTGTTTAACTGTTGCTGTGTTTGTCTCTGATTTCGTTTCATTTGCTGCATTAATTGCAATAATAACGTATTAGTGTCTGGAATCTGTTCCTCTATGCTTTTCGGCAGTGCATTTGCACCGGCAACATTTGCATTTTGACGAGCAGAAAATGTGTCTTGACTTATTTGAGAAAACGGTGGGGACCCAAAACCTGAGTCTACAGTATTTGCAATATTGTGTTTTGTCATTTCGGATTCCTGAGGCGAGCTGTTGCCGACCGATCGATCGATAATGCTTCCCTGTTCACTAATTGTTCCACTGTCTACGCCATTATTTGCTGCCCGCTCCATTTCCCTATGCACAATTACCAAATTACCACTTTGAACATTAGTTAATTCATTACACAGTGGTGCTGATAAGCTACGCTCGTCGTCACTATTATTTCTCAGTTTACTTTGGAGCCTAGTGTTACGTTTTTCACACGCCATTATTGTCACAATATTTCACACGATAACACAGAAAATCACAATTTGAAGAACAAAAATAAGAGAACACATTAACATAGCACTGAAAATAATATCTTGTTAATTGCAAGCGCAGCTGCGAAATACTTGCTACAAATCTACATGCATGCCACAACTGTTTTACTGTACAAGAATGAAAAACTACACTGCAAAGGAAATTCTCTCTACAATTACGCGCTAGCAATAAACAAAACCTACACTAATTACACAAACTACAAGAAAAAAAATCAGAAGATCCCAGTGAGGTATTCTAGGCTAAGGGTCGACATATGAAAGGTCCCCTTTTGAACAATTATACAAGACTGTGCTTAACCTGACACACAATATTTTTAGCGCAACGCAATCTGACTTTCAAAAACCCCTACAAAAGAATGGCCCTGACTATCATTAACCTATACCTTTCACAAATCACTTACCTCACCAAAAATCTTCGTTACTCGAACTACTGCAATACAGCGAGCGCTACTACTGTCATCTAAATAAAAGATTCAAACTACGGAAGGCACTAACTACTGATAGGCATAGTTAGCAAATGAAAGATTTTAATAGAGAACAAGCAATGTATTTACCTTAATAGTCATAATTGACATCCAGTCTTACAAATTTCAAAACTCCGCCATCTCTCTCCCCACATCCACCACTACTGGCGGCTCACCTCCAACTGCGCAACGCTACGCGCTGTTAACATCCAGCTGCCGCTGCCCAACACTACAATGGCAGACAACAATGCAAACTAGCCACAGACTGCACACAGCACAGCCAGTGATTTTCATACAGAGCGCTACGTAACGTTGCCAATAAGAAAACATAAACAGCCTACTTACACCTTAAGACGATTCATAGACAAACCTTGTCCACTTCAGTAGTTGACAGATCGCAAATCCCACTAATGAACTCCATGTGAAAAACGACCATTCGTCACTCCATCAGTTATCGAACTGCAGCATAGAAACTTGCAGTTTTCTAATATGGTTCCAAATTTCAAGGGAAATTTGTTGTCACAGCTACACCTGCCGTCCTTCCGTCATAAAATTTCCTGATTTACTCATTGCTAGGGACAGCTGTACAGGTATCAAACACGATAACCACCTAAACACCACAAGACGTCACCTTGCTCGAGAATTTCCAAACCACCAACAGCTATTAAATCAAAAGAAAGGTCACAATAAATTTCCTTAGAGTGGGCCAACAGATCCACTAATTTTTCTTTAAAGGAAAGAAATCGGATCCTCCGCCAGACCAAATCCACAATACAAATCAAAATTCCCAAAATTGTGAAAACTAATGAGAACTGCAGAAGCTAAACTTTTTGTTTTCATCTGATTATTCGCATCATCGCTTAAAGAGATCTTCCTTACTGTAACACGTCCTATCATGCACTAACTTTCCCGATTATAAATAAAACAAGCCTGTTCTCTTGGAATTAGAGAACATTTACAACAGGCCTAGCGTGCGAGCCGCAACCTTCGCACACTTAGTTACACTTAACGCTCCTGATCTTAAAATTCTTGAACCAAGTATTCTCGAAGGGAGGTTATGCAGTGTGTAATGGTCAAGAAAGAACTCTCTCTTATCGTTGATTACTTTAGGAACCATACTTTTAGTCAAACAGTATCGATACTACAATTTTGCAATAATCAGTTGCTTGTAATAGATGGCTGTCGGTCTATCCTGTAGCGGCCAGATCGCAGAGCCAGTAGATATTGTCTGGACTCCGCAGCTGCCGTCTCACAAGCTTTCTGTTTTGCTACGTCTGTTTTTTCTAGAAGCAGCCACCATCGTACTGGATTTCTATAATAGATTTTGGTACAAATGTATAAACAATTATCCGCATACAATTTTGAATTAATTTCCTTCATAACACTGTTCTACAAAAAAAACCTTTTTTTCTATTTCTGACAAAAAATATTGTGATCCTAGTTGTATTTTGAGAGCTGAATTGAAAACTGTTTTTGGTTTTTTTCTGTCAGGGATAGTTTATGAGTAATCGCAATTTTATTTCTCTTTTCAGTTCGTGATATAGTGCAGCAAACGTGAGGTGAAATTCGACAAACAAATGCACATCTTTATGATGTTATAAGTTCATCACATTAATGGAGGGTGGGATCTAACTTATAACACAGTAACCTTTGTGTATACACTTTAAAGCATTTATTTGACATGCGAAATTACAGAAAATTGACAAACAATGAGCCACTGCATTGTAATGCACATCACCTTTTTCTCTTGAATTGTGAATCTTTCTTCTCTCGAATGATATTCCAGCAATAATCTGCTAACATAGAAGGTACCCACTTCCCTTCATAGCGCCTTTCTATAGTAGAAATGTCTTTATGGAATCTTTCCCCATGTTCATCCGATACGTCACTACAACTCTCTGTGAAGTAGTCCAGACGAGAGTCCATCATATGTACCTTCAAAGACATATTGCACCCCAAATCCTGATATGCTTTGATCATATCCTTCACCATTGCTTTGTAGCTAGTAGCTCTTCTTCTTCCAAGGAAGTTTTCCGACACCATCTTGAAACAGTCCCATACGGTTTTTATCAGTTAAACATGCTTCAAAATTTGTATCTTTCTGCAGCTCGCTGATTTGTGGGCCCACACATACATCTATCTTTATTTTTGCAGCTGAAAGATGGGAGAATTTGGTAGCTAGATATGCAAACCCACGGCCTATTGGATCCATGGCCTTCACGAAGTGTTTCATCAGGCGAAGTTTGATGTGAAGTGGTGGAAGTAGTATATATTCAGGAGCTACCAGACTTTCACGTTGTACATTCTTTTCGCCAACTTTCCATCTTCGCCTAGGCCATTTCGTTTTCACGTAGTCAGAATTTCGGTCTCGACTATCTCACTCGCAAATAAAACAGGCATACTTTGTGTAGCCTTGTTGCATTCCCAGTACCACAGCAAATTACCTTGAAATCTGCACATATTTTCCATTTGTGTTCATTGTATTTTAATGAATTTAGCATCCTTTGTACGAATTCGTAATTCTCTTTTGTCAAACTAGCGTAAGCTACTGGAACAGAGGGTATTTTATTTCCGTTGTGGAGCAAAACACCCTTCAGACTTGTTTTCGGTGCATCTATGAAAAGTCTCCACTCCTGTGAAATATAAGTGAAGTTCAGCACTTTCATCAGGCCAGCAACGTCTTTGCAAAATGTCAGTGCTTCGTCAGTTGAAAAATAAGAAATAAAGGCATGTTCTCTGTGCCTGAACACACCGATTTTAGTACTTTGGTGCAGTAGATTATACTCTTGTAATCTTGAACCAAGCAGCTGGGCCTTTTGTTTACTTAGTCCTAGATCACGTACTAAATCATTTAAATCTGCCTGTGTTAACAAATGTGGCGATGACTCACTTGTTCAGTGATATAAAGAATCATCATCTGTGATTTCTTCAGTACTACTTATTTCACTGTCACTCGGAATTGGTACTGGAAGGTTGTCGGAATGCTGCACTGGCATTCTCGCTGAAGGCAGATCTGGGTAAACAATGTGCCTCTTCGACTTTTTGTTTGTAAAACCCTGAATTTTTGTTAGACAGAAATAACAATCAGTAACATGGTCCATAGGCTCCCTCCACACCTTGGGAACAGCAAACAACGCCACATTCTCTTTACCTTTCCACCACTGAATTAGTTTGCAGTAACATGTAGCACAACAGAAATGTGGTGCCTATTCTTTATCTTGGTCTCCTACCTCTACTCCAAAGTAATGTTTGTATGCTTTCTTTATGACTGAAGAAATTTTCTTCCTATTTCTGGCAAAAGTGAACTTCCCACAGATGTAGCAGAAGTTGTACGGCTTATATCGACATCCACGACGACGTGGCATTTGTGCAAATTTAAAAATACCACTCTGGTAATACACCTGTATTAAATTAATAGTAGGGAACTAGAGGAACGCTGATGTGTAAAAACATGCAGTCGTTTTACCTTCAGCACCAGGCTCAATCATTTTACACACATGAACTAAAAGATTCAACAGTGCTCTGAAACATGACACACAGTTACTTGTCAGCCAAAAAAACCCACTCGTTAAGACTGACACAAATTGCGGCTAACACCACTGTTGTAAACTCGATGCACCTGCCCCTAGGAGGTGTAAAGCTTTACTGCCGAGGCAGCGACCGGCTGTCGCCGTTCGAGTTAATGAGAGGTTTCAGGTGGTCTTAATGACATAGGTGTGGCGGGGGATAACCTAATGATGTCTGATTCTTCCCACCTGCTGTTGCACAAGAAATTATCACGTTCTATCACTATTGGATACGGCAACATACCCGTATTTCTCTACAACGTCTCTGTGTATGCCTTAAATTGTGAATATAGATATATATACATATTACATAAAAAGTATCCCTGACAACGATATTTTGTTTACATATTTGAATTTCCCATGGTAAAATGGTCTAGAAGCACAAACTTTAATATCAGAAATAGAACCCCTGTCGAACAGTGTAATTTACGATTATTTATTATATGGAGGCGACTAACAGACCAGAAACACATGTCAAAAATTTTGACACCGTACGCACTGTACCTCTATCGGTACAAACAAAATCCTCTCGTAGTGAAATATAAATGAAACCTGTCGAAAGAAGCAAAGCAGTTTCGTAAAGATTTTAATACGTAAAGCGAAATCAGTAAATCTGTAAGTCCTAGCGAAGTAAATCAACTGTCAGTCTGCATACATAAAGACAGAGTTTCAGAGCTTAATTCTGACACTGATGCAAACTTCTGAAAGTACTTCTCTCACTGAGAGAAAAAAACTAAAAGCGCAGTCTGTTGGTTCGAAGTGTACTACGCCGTGGTGATAAAACATCATAACTATTAAGATATGAGGGGACGATACAGTATGACGTCCTGAGAAACATGGCTGCAGATCTCCAAAACATAGGAAGAATGGGAACTCTCTCCAAATTGGCACCATACTGCCGGTGATGGTCATCCACGGTAGTGCAGGAACGTGACACATCGCTGACCACAATGCTATGTCATTTATCATTAGGCCATGTTATCTCGCCATGGCCTCACTACAAATGCAGCCGTTTGTATTTTGGTCTCATTCGCAGCCTACTGTAGACTATGGTTGACCATTAAGAGTACCCTTGCGAAGAGAACACGATATGAACCTGTGCAGTGAACAGATCACTCTCCATAAGATCACGTGATGTGTTAACACAAAGCTGCACAATGGAAACTATTGAACACCTGGATTGAAACCGGGGGTAGTCCTATCAAATATGGCACATGGGTACCATAGCCCATATAGATATAATGAGAAACAGTTTTATCAAACTATGGAATGGAACTAAAGGTCGCAGTGAAGGCCTGTGTAATACTGAAATGCATTGACTCGTTTCCAGTCATTGGATAGGCAAATTTCTAAACAGATGTGATGACACCTCGCACGGGAGGATGGAATGGAAAATTGAATGATACAATCAGAAACAGCAATATCATTCCAAGTAAACCACCAGTGATTGCTGAATTAGTTAACATAGTAAAGGAAAGACCACGAAAATTTCACGGAAGCACCAGTTGTCTTGCCTAAACCATGTTGAATTCAACCAGCTGACAACGTGAATTATTTCAGAACAGCAAGACTAACATGAAATAAACAACTTACTTGTCATGGTATAGACAAATGCATCTCGTGCTTACCATTGCTCTAAAATGCAGCTGCAGCTGCAGAGTGTGGTTGCAGTGATAGCTGAGAGTTATAGGTTCCGCCCTGACCTCTGTCAACAGGCGTAGGACCAAGTCATCCCTCTCTGCAGTTGTAAGCCAAAGACATCTCTCCCTCTGACGATACAAAGCGAAGTATTTATCGGCTCTCCTAATCAAAATCTTGCTTGTTGTGCCAGCACCCAATTCTGGCAAGCCAATTACTGTAGCCCTTCTGAGTTCTGACCAATATAATCATTTTCTGGGGCCTTTGTCACACTTCAACTCGGGGTATGCCCTGTCACTATGGATTTTGCAATTTAGTGTCAGAGGGTGTCTGATGCCCTTCCTGTCGTCACCCCATACCCACGTCTCCTCCCCCAGGATGGAAGTAGTGTACCCCAGCTGTCTGCATCTGGTGCAAGCCAGAAAATGGTGTGAACGTTTGCAAATGTCTGAGTCGGGACATGGGGACCAGCCCCGTATTTACCTAGTGGGGTGTGAAAAACCGCCTAAAATCCACATCCAGGCTGGCCAGCACATTGGCTCTCATGGTTAATCTGCCAGGCGGATTCGATCCGTGGCCAGCTCGCCTACCCGAGTCCAGGAAGCAGCGTCCCTTCTAAGGAAATTTCTGTTATTAATCAGTAATACACATATCTCTCTCAAAACATGCCAGGAAGCAGTCATTCTCTCCTCATCTGAAGGTGGTTTCACATTTAGACAAATGATATGGGCTGCATGCACGCACTCGTGACTCTTCATCCCCGGTACAAAACAATCTTGATGATTCTATCCTGGGCTTCCTTACAAAATGTAAACATATATTTATGACGGCCTACTTCAGGTCCAATAATTTTACTCACTTTGAGCGCCCCGTGTTTCCCCATTCCCTTGCAAATCTATGTCCTTTTACAGAGCAATCTTTACACTGCTTCTCAAATCGAAGTTCACAGCCTGTCCGTTTAGTGTGTACCTCATCAGGATTATGCCTTCCACTGACGAGCACTTTCATGACTCGCTTGCGGCGGTGGCCCTGTGGTACTCACGCCCTCCACGGTCCGTAAGTCGACCATGCTTACAGTAAAACATTACACGTGTACTTCAAGGTATAGAAATGTAATAAAAAAGTGCTCACTAAATTCGCAATCATTATTTTTTGATACAGTTACATTCACACTTTCATCCATTGCAAGTAATTTGAATAGGTTTGGTAGTCTAGATTGAATAGTGTGTTATTCATTAGGTTACGGAGCAGTTCTGGAAAAAGTCTCCTACGTAAGTCATATGGCTGTGGGGTATCGCCTCAGTTGTGATTCGTGCTTTCTTGTCGAGAAGATCACAGTTCACAGTAACTGACACAGTCATCGCACGAAACCGAAATGATATCTGGCGTTCGCCAAGGAAGTGTTACAGACCCTCTACTGTTCCACTGTAAACGATTTAGCAGACAATCTGAGCAGTCATCTTAGGTAGTTTGCTGAAGACTCTGTCTTTTATCTCTAGGAAAGTCATCATGGGATCAAAACCAATTACGAAACGATATAGACAACATATCCGTGTGATTCTAAAAGTGTCATTGGATACTAAATAATTACTAGTGTGAGGCCATCCACATCAGTACGAAAAGGAATCCGTTAAATTTCGTTTACATGATAAATAACACAAATCTAATGGAGCGCAGTTGAACAAAATATCTAGGAATCGTAATTATGAAAAGCTTAATTTGTAACGATCATATGGCTAATGTTTTGGAAATGGCAAACCAAAGACTGCGTTCTATAGCAGAACAATTAGAAGCTGCAACAAGTCTACTAAAGGGACTTCCTACACTACGCTTCTCCGTACTTAGGTAGCGTTATGCTGTGCTGTATAGGATCCTTACCAGATTGGGTTGACGGAGCACATCGAGAGAGTTCAAGGAAGGGCAGCTCATTTTGTACTATCGCGAAAGAGGGTAAAGAGTGTCACGGATATGATACGCAAGTTGGGCTAGCAGTCATTAAATCTGAGGCGTTTTTCATTGTGGTAAGATCTTCTCACGTAATTTCAATTTCCTACGTCATCGTCCGAATGTGAAAAAGTTTCGTTGGCACTTATCTACATAGAGAGAAAGGATCATTTGACGGAAAGTCTTAAGTTTCATTTTGCCGTTCGCTCTTAGAGAGTGGAACCGAGGAGAACAGTATCAAAGTGGTTCATTTAATTCTCTCCGAGGCACTTAATTGTGAATTGCAGGGTTATCTCGTAGATGTAGATGTATAGACACTATGCATGAGACGCTAATACGCTAGGTCGACTGCTGTTAGTAGTCAGCCAATGGTGAGGGATGACAAATAATGTTGACAAATTCCATTACCTGGTCTCCGATGGCAGGTTCAGAATGCAAGGAGTTACAATGTGCTTGGGGTATAATACGGCGATCCATTGTTGTGGGGGTCAGATTTGTTCGACGGAAATCTTGGCGACGTGTGTGCCTGCCCCCTGCCCCATGTTCCCATGCAGTCAAATACGTGCTACCATCATACCTGAATGCTCCACCAATCTGGACATTGCACGATCAGAACAATTGGCCAAATGGAGACCCACTGTGAGATCTCCGCCAAACTCTGTCAGGCGTCGATGACGGTACCTCTCACGAGTGTGCGGCATGTGTGTGTCCTTCAGTCTTATACTCAACATTTATCGCCTTTCATACCCTATGCATACTATACCAAGCCTGCGGATAACATTAAAAACGAAAACAGTAACAAACTTTGTTGGCCTTTCTACCTGTCACAGAGATATGCAACTCTTAATACTCATACTTGTCACGTTGACATCCTACCATGTCTTCTGGGTGCCTCAGTTCTTTTTGCCAGGGAGCCTATACACTTACTTCTAGGCTATTAGAAAGTGCTTAGGAAAAGTATTTCAAAAGTGTGTACATACTTAAGTTTATGTGGAAACATGTAAACTGGCGAAAAACTTGTCATTACGGCGAATCCTGCTACGACATCCAAAATTGTCGGTATTTTCACAGCAACAGCCGATTAGCTTGCCTTTCCTTTCAGCTTGACCACATTTCTCGGATACTTTCGCAAAACGCTTCAACGACAAAATTTGCAAGCGGCATGTCACTGCACTTTTGTTTCTAACAGCTTTCGAATGACGTTAAAAAACAGAAATTCCACACTGTTGCCTTAAGAAGTAATCCTGTTTGAATAATTGGTAGTAGTATATATGCAGCAAAATTATATGCCTCTCTCCCTACAACAGTTTGCTGGATATCTCGCTTCGATATCTTAACCCTTTCCGAAGCAAAGTGGGTGTCAGTTTTAGGTGATTTACTCTCAACAGTAGCACATATCAAGATCATCATCGGCACACGAAATACTGATGGGAAACAGACACAGTTATTTTGGGATAACGAGGAAGAAAGGAATAGTAAAAACACACTGATTAGTTTTGTAATACGGAAGAGTCATGTGACATTCTTGACAAAGGAAGGTATAGTTGTGACCGCCGAAGTGGAAATGCTTTATTCAGACACGTACAACGGCTCATTTCATTTCATAGCGATATACAGGAGTTGCATCTTAAGTGAAATGTAGCTGATTCTAAATTATGTTGAAGCGGGAGGGAATACACACAGAGGCTCCTGTCCTGAAGTATAATTCTGGGAGCTGGCGCTACAAATTTACGATATACACTCCTGGAAATTGAAATAAGAACACCGTGAATTCATTGTCCCAGGAAGGGGAAACTTTATTGACACATTCTTGGGGTCAGATACATCACATGATCACACTGACAGAACCACAGGCACATAGACACAGGCAACAGAGCATGCACATTGTCGGCACTAGTACAGTGTATATCCACCTTTCGCAGCAATGCAGGCTGCTATTCTCCCATGGAGACGATCGTAGAGATGCTGGATGTAGTCCTGTGGAACGGCTTGCCATGCCATTTCCACCTGGCGCCTCAGTTGGACCAGCGTTCGTGCCGGACGTGCAGACCGCGTGAGACGACGCTTCATCCAGTCCCAAACATGCTCAATGGGGGACAGATCCGGAGATGTTGCTGGCCAGGGTAGTTGACTTACACCTTCTAGAGCACGTTGGGTGGCACGGGATACATGCGGACGTGCATTGTCCTGTTGGAACAGCAAGTTCCCTTGCCGGTCTAGGAATGGTAGAACGATGGGTTCGATGACGGTTTGGATGTACCGTGCACTATTCAGTGTCCCCTCGACGATCACCAGTGGTGTACGGCCAGTGTAGGAGATCGCTCCCCACACCATGATGCCGGGTGTTGGCCCTGTGTGCCTCGGTCGTATGCAGTCCTGATTGTGGCGCTCACCTGCACGGCGCCAAACACGCATACGACCATCATTGGCACCAAGGCAGAAGCGACTCTCATCGCTGAAGACGACACGTCTCCATTCGTCCCTCCATTCACGCCTGTCGCGACACCACTGGAGGCGGGCTGCACGATGTTGGGGCGTGAGCGGAAGACGGCCTAACGGTGTGCGGGACCGTAGCCCAGCTTCATGGAGACGGTTGCGAATGGTCCTCGCCGATACCCCAGGAGCAACAGTGTCCCTAATTTGCTGGGAAGTGGCGGTGCGGTCCCCTACGGCACTGCGTAGGATCCTACGGTCTTGGCGTGCATCCGTGCGTCGCTGCGGTGCGGTGCCAGGTCGACGGGCACGTGCACCTTCCGCCGACCACTGGCGACAACATCGATGTACTGTGGAGACCTCACGCCCCACGTGTTGAGCAATTCGGTGGTACGTCCACCCTGCCTCCCGCATGCCCACTATACGCCCTCGCTCAAAGTCCGTCAACTGCACATACGGTTCACGTCCACGCTGTCGCGGCATGCTACCAGTGTTAAAGACTGCGATGGAGCTCCGTATGCCACGGCAAACTGGCTGACACTGACGGCGGCGGTGCACAAATGCTGCGCAGCTAGCGCCATTCGACGGCCAACACCGCGGTTCCTGGTGTGTCCGCTGTGCCGTGCGTGTGATCATTGCTTGTACAGCCCTCTCGCAGTGTCCGGAGCAAGTATGGTGGGTCTGACACACCGGTGTCAATGTGTTCTTTTTTCCATTTCCAGGAGTGTACATTGATTTGAAGCCGGTGCCCCATGTTAGGAGCGCCTAAAAGTTAACGGACTGCTGTTTACAGTTACTTCTTTTTCTTAAATTCCGTCGTATCCACGTAACAGTTGTTTTGAAAAATAAATGTCACAGATCTTTCATGAATAACACAGTGTCAGAAAAGCATTTTCAGATGTTTTTCTGGACTTAATGACATACTTAGACCAGTAACACGAAGCATTCGGTCTCATGACTCAAACTGTTTTTTACACGTTTTGAGTCTCCAAAAAGCAAAGTATGACATGTGAAAGGGATGTTTTCGTAACCCAGCATTTTCCTAAATATGGTATGACTAAACTTATGTTCTGTCTATGTCCTCTTCCCGAAAACGCTGGTAACATATTTTTCTGTGGCTGGACGGTTTGCAATTTCTCCTTCTCTCAGCGTTTAACCTGCACGCTCTTTATACTAAATTTAACGTCAAATTGCAGAAATAAAACCACTACAGTGAAAGGAAGCAGCACAACTAAAAGTCATGCAAATAAAAGAAAATGTCGTTTTAACTAGTCCGCTTCGGAACAAAATGTGTTTCCTTTTCACTTTAGACTATAGCTTTATAACTAGTACATCTGTAAAAGATTCAAGCTGGAATTTTTATGTCAAATCACTTCCACCAGAAGGTAACGTTTGGGGTTAGTAACATTGCGATGTCATGACAACTTCCCATATTATTCCTCCATGGCTGCGGCACTTTGCTTAGAGCTCCTTCATATTGCAAGCCGTACTGTTAGATGCCAGATTCTATGTAGCCATTCTGCAGCTGAGTAGGAAGTTGGAGTGATTGTATTTGTATTTTTGTATTTGACGTGAATATGTCTGTTCGCTCATCGATCGAACTTCATCGTGTGACAAAATATCGTAAGATTTGAGCCGCTAATAAGTACTAGACTAATAATTCGTAAGCAGAGGTTGTGCTTCTAACGGATATATCAATTCTGTACTTGTTTGTAGCGCAGTATTGTTCCGCTTGCAACGTCATCATAGCAGTGTACATACATACGTGTGATTGTTACGGATTAGTTTTGTGTAAAGTTGAAACTAGAGTAGCATGGAAACGCCTTTAGCTAGCACACTGATTCGAGTGTCATTCTGAAGAGCTTCCGTAGCGCTATTACAATCCGAAATGAGACAATAAAAGTAGGAAATTTGTGGTAAGGCCTTATGGGATCAAACTGCTGAGGTCATTGGTCCCTAAGCTTGCATACTATTTAACCTAACTTATACTAACTTACGCTAAGGACAACACACACACACACACACCCATGCTCGAGGGAGGACTCGAACCTCCGACGGGGGGAGCCGCGACAATAAAAGTATTCCGTGGAATAGGTTAATGGAAAAGGTCGCAAGCCAAAAAAATAATTCTACGGTAATGAAATTTCGGGAAGACATTTGTCTAGGTAACATATTTCAATGATTAGCGCTGCAAGATCACAGGTTAATGTAATCGCTAGACAAACCGTTGCGAATGTGAAATACTGGTACATTAATAATCGGTGTAACCGCTACAATATTGAACGTAAGCATGCAACGGCACATGCATTCTGTTGTACAGGTGGCTGGCGCAGGGTTTCAGTTTGTGGGATGGAGCTCCATGCCTGTTGCACGTGGTCGATCAGTAAAGGATCGGTAAATGCTGATTGTGGATGAGGCTGGAGTTATCATCTTGTGATGTCCCATATGGGCTCGATTGGAGACATCTGTTGATCGAGCAGGCAAGACAACACGCTGGACAGCATGTTGGATTACAACACCGGCATGTGGGCGAGCGTTATCTTGTTGGAAAACACCCGGTGGAATGCATGGAATGGCAGTATAACAGATCAAATCACTAGACTGACGTACAAATTTGCGATCTGGATGCAAGGATAACCACGAGGGTGTTCCTGAGGTCATACGAAATCGCATCGCAGACCACAACTCCAGCTGTACATCCAATGTCTGTACCACGCAGGCAGGCTGGTTGCAGACTCTCAACTGGACCCCTCCTATTCAGCACATGGTCATCACTGGCAACGAGGCAGAACAGGCTTTCATCAGAAAACATAACGGACCTATACCAAGACCTCTAATGAGCTCGCGTTTGATATCACAGAGGTTGTAAACGGCCGTGGTTTAGCATCAGTGAAATGCATACTACGGAGCATGTGGCTCTGAGCTGTCCTCGAACTAATCGATTTGCAACAGTTCGTTGTGTCACTTTGGTGCCAACTGCTGCTCATATTGCTGCTGCAGAGGCAGTGCGATGCGCCGGAGCCATACGCCGAGTATGATGGTCTTTCCTCTCCGCAGGGTCACGTGGCCGTACAGAGATCGGACTTATTCCGACTGCACATTCTCGTGACCACCGCTACCGCCAGTCGTGTCCAGTGGATAGATTCCCACCTAGTCTTTCCGCAGTATCACAGAAGGAACATTCAGCTTCCGGGGTAGCCATACTACACGACCTCGTTCAAAATCAGTTTGACGTTGATAATGGCTTCTTTGTCACCTTAAAGGCATTCTTGACTAAAGTCAACTCACCACGTCTGATCTCGAAGGTAACTAACACTCACGACAGTTACAGTGTGTATTTGAAATAAACGGGAATTTGTGGTAAGGTCTTATGGGACCAAACTACTGAGGTTATCGGTCCCTAAGCATTTTTTTTCATCAGTCTACTGACTGATTTGATGCGGCCCGCCACGAATTCCTTTCCTGTGCTAACCTCTTCATCTCAGAGTAGCACTTGCAACCTACGTCCTCAATTATTTGCTTGACGTATTCCAATCTCTGTCTTCCTCTACAGTTTTTGCCCTCTACAGCTGCCTCTAGTACCATGGAAGTCATTCCCTCATGTCTTAGCAGATGTCCTATCATCCTGTCCCTTCTCCTTATCAGTGTTTTCCACATATTCCTTTCCTCTGCGATTCTGCGTAGAACCTCCTCATTCCTTACCTTATCAGTCCACCTAATTTTCAACATTCGTCTATAGCACCACATCTCAAATGCTTCGATTCTCTTCTGTTCCGGTTTTCCCACAGTCCATGTTCCACTACCATACAATGCTGTACTCCAGACGTACATCTTCAGAAATTTCTTCCTCAAATTAAGGCCGGTATTTGATATTAGTAGACTTCTCTTGGCCAGAAATGCCTTTTTTGCCATAGCGAGTCTGCTTTTGATGTCCTCCTTGTTCCGTCCGTCATTGGTTATTTTACTGCCTAGGTAACAGAATTCCTTAACTTCATTGACTTCTTGACCATCAATCCTGATGTTAAGTTTCTCGCTGTTCTCATTTCTACTACTTCTCATTACCTTCGTCTTTCTCCGATTTACTCTCAAACCATACTGTGTACTCATTATACTGTTCATTCCGTTCAGCAGATCATTTAATTCTTCTTCACTTTCACTCAGGATAGCAATGTCATCAGCGAATCGTATCATTGATATCCTTTCACCTTGTATTTTAATTCCACTCCTGAACCTTTCTTTTATTTCCATCATTGCTTCCTCGATGTACAGATTGAAGAGTAGGGGCGAAAGGCTACAGCCTTGTCTTACACCCTTCTTAATACGAGCACTTCGTTCTTGATCGTCCACTCTTATTATTCCCTCTTGGTTGTTGTACATAATGTATATGACCCGTCTCTCCCTATAGCTTATCCCTGCTTTTTTTCAGAATCTCGAACAGCTTGCACCATTTTATATTGTCGAACGCTTTTTCCAGGTCGACAAATCCTATGAAAGTGTCTTGATTTTTCTTTAGCCTTGCTTCCATTATTAGCCGTAACGTCAGAATTGCCTCTCTCGTCCCTTTACTTTTCCTAAAGCCAAACTGATCGTCACCTAGCGCATTCTCAATTTTCTTTTCCATTCTTCTGTATATTATTCTTGTAAGCAGCTTGATGCATGAGCTGTTAAGCTGATTGTGCGATAATTCTCGCACTTGTCAGCTCTTGCCGTCTTCGGAATTGTGGGGATGATGCTTTTCATAAGCATACACACTACTTAATTTAACTTAAACTAACTACTTACGGTAGGGACGACGCAGGCACCCATGGAAGGGAGGGGAGGGGGGGAGGCACTCGGACCGTGTAAGACACATCAGACCGCGCGGCATGTATTTGAACCAAACTTTATTTTTGTCCTCATAGCGGCATTACTAACGCAAATCTTATGCGACATCATCTTTCAGATGTAGAAACAGACCTACCAACATCGTTTATGTCGGACAGTTCCTTCTTGTTGATGTTATGTTTTTCCCGTCAGTGTGTGAAAATCTGTATGAACCTGAAAGGTATCGTCCGCTATGACTCGTAAATAGGCTCGTAACTATAAATAACGTAAATCAGTGCCGAGAGAACGTGAGAGCTACTCTCGCAAAGAAAATGAAACGAAAAAATGGCGCATAGTGATTACCTAACTGGCCTTTCGGGCATACTGCGACCTAACAGCTTGTGATTCATTTTGAGCCATACAACTATTGTTTCTCAAATCGTTGCAGTCGAGGGCTCATCTTGAAATCACGCACGCAGGCCGATGCGCATTGTAAGCAGTGTCCACAACCAGATAGAGTGCCGCCTCTTTGTGTTCAGGGCAGATGACGCGATAAGAAAAGTATACAGTGGGGTCACGAACAGTCTAAAAAGCTTGTATGGGTAATAGAAGCCATGATGTGCTGAGAAATAATTATTCAGAAAAAAAATCCATACGTTGGGCCGTTTAGTGTTAACTGGCATTGAAGTTAACCTACCAGGCCGTCGTATGCGCTGATCCAAGCAACCTGCTACATACTAAAAATGGTTCAAATGGCTCTGAGCACTATGGGACTCAACATCTTAGGTCATAAGTCCCCTAGAACTTAGAACTACTTAAACCTAACTAACCTAAGGACATCACACACACCCATGCCCGAGGCAGGATTCGAACCTGCGACCGTAGCAGTCCCGCGATTCCGGACTGCAGCGCCAGAACCGCTAGACCACCGCGGCCGGCTGCTACATACTGTCAGTGTCCGTTATTCTTATATCGTAATGTGCTAGCACCGGAGATTGGTCAGCCTTTGGCTCGGGTTTCATCGTTACTACCGCCAAGTGTCCAGTTTTTGTATCACTCTCGTGTTCGGATTTATGAAACCAAATGAAGAACACGTACGGTGAAGCAGTCTTTGGCGGGCCGCTTGAATTTACGAGACCGACGCCGTGATTGGTTAACTTCAATGCAAATTATCTCGGTAACGGCACAATGTACCAGATTGTTTTTTGAATTATTTCTCAGCATAATCCAACCTGCGACGCTCTTACTGTCAAAAAAAAATGGTTCAAATGGCTCTGAGCACTATGGGACTTAACATCGGAGGTCATCAGTCCCCTAGAACTTAGAACTACTTAAACCTAACTAACCTAAGGACATCACACAAATCAATGTCCGAGGCAGGATTCGAACCTGCGACCGTAGCGGTAGCGCGGTTCCAGACTGTAGCGCTTAGAAACGCTCGGCCACTCCGGCTGGCTCTCTCTTACTGTCTTTTCAAACTGTTCCAGACCACCACGTATAGGAGGAGCAGATACTAATGGGTAAACATTATAGAGACAATAAGAGGCCGGTCGTTGTGGCCGAGCGGTTCTAGGCGCTTCAGTCCAGAACCGCGCTACTGCGATGGTCGCAAAATCGAATCCTGCTTCGGGCATGATGTGTGTGATGTCCTTAGGTTAGTTAGGATTACGTAGTTCTGAGTCTAGTGGACTGATGACCTCATATGTTAAGTCCCATAGTGCTCAGATCCATTTGAACCATTTTTGACACTAAGCGCCGCCAATGACGAGATACACTGACGTGAGCGACTCTGACAAACATCGTGTTGTTATGGCCTGGCGTCCTGGAATGAGTGTCTCGGAAACAGCGAATCTACCCGGCTGTTCCTGCGATGCTGTCGTGAGCAGCAAAGGAAAGTCGTTGAAGGACGACAAGGTGTCCGACGTCCACGCGTCGGTGCATATTAACAATACTAATGATGCCATTTATGCGTTGAAGGTTTCGTTTGATAATCAACGTGAAATGAAATATTGAATTAGCTTTTCTGTTTGTATTGTTAAAAGTTACTTCATTACACGCTCACTTGAGGTGTGAACTGCTGCTTTGACAGAAAACCTATTGCATCCGTGGGGAATACAGTGGATAAGCGTATTTAGAGAACAGGAATATTGATCACATGGGTGCTAGTCTTACTACTGTATTACTGTCCTGAAATAAACGAATACTGTCCACTATTAGGTCATTCTTACGCAGTATATGTTTATAGTACGTCCAAATAACTTCACACAAATTGTTAATAACGTCTTGCTAGCCATCACACCTCTGCATAACTTACAGTCAAGCTCATAAATTAAGGATTATGCTGATACATGGTGAAACAACGCTCTGGGGGTGATTTTCGGGCTTAAATCACCTCGGGGTATGACCATGCGGTGCATTTGACCTGCGGTCGTTGCACGGTGGCGCTGGCAGCAGTCCACATACGCAGAGGTGTGTTGGTGCATGTCAGAGTACGATGCAGCGAGTAAGTGTGCAGACGTTTTCAGAAGTGCTAATGGTGACCGTGTGTTGAAAATGGCTCAAAGAACACATATTGATGACGTTATGAGGGGTAGAATACTAGGGCGACCGGAGGCTGGTTAAACACAGCAGGTCGTAGCACGGACCCTCCGTGTGCCACAAAGTCTGATCTCAAGATTATGGCAACAATTCCAGCAGACAGGAAACGTGTCCAGGCGCTACAGTACTGGACGTCCACAGTGTACAACACCACAAGAAGACCGATACCTCACCATCAGTGGCCGCAGACGTCCACGGAGTACTGCAGGTAGCCTTGCTCGGGACCTTACCGCAGCCACTGTAACAGTTGCTTCTAGACACACAGTCTACAGACGACTGAACAGACATGGTTTACTCACCCGGAGACCTGCAATTTGCATTCCACTGACCCCTGGTCACAGGAGAGCCCATAAAGCCTGGTATCAAAAAAACACAGTACGTCGTCATTGGAAGACTGGTCCAAGGTTATGTTCACAGAGGAGTCCAGGTGTAGTCTGAACAGTGCTTCTCGCCGGATTTTCATCTGGCGTGAACCAGGAACCAGATACCATCCCCTTAATGTCTTTGAAAGTGACCTGTATGGAGGTCGTGGTTTGATGGTGTGAGGTGGGATTATGATTGGTGCACGTACACCGCTGCATGTCTTTGACAGAGGAACTGTAAAAGGTCAGGTGTATCGGGACGTCATTTTGCACCTTTTCAGGGGTGCAGTAGGTCCCACCTTCTTCCTGATGGATGATAACGCACGACCCCACCGAGTTGCCATCGTGGAGGAGTACCTTGAAACAGAAGATATCAGGCGAATGGCCTTCCTGTTCTCCAGGCCTCAACCCCATCGAGCAGGTCTTGCACCGGCAGGCACTGGTGCAAGAATGGGAGGCTATACCACAGCAGCTGCTCGACCACCTGATCCAGAGTATGCCAACCCGTTGTGCGGCCTGTGTACGTGTGCATGGTGATCATATGCCATACTGATGTCGGGGTACATGCGCAGGAAACAGTGGTGTTTTGTAGCACATGTGTTTCGGGACGGTTTTCTCAACATATCACCAATACCGTGGACGTACAAATCTGCTTCGTGTGTTCCCTATGTGCCTTTGCTATTAGCGCCTGTATTATGTAGTGCCACGTTGTGTGGCACCACATTCTGCAATTATCCTTAATTTATCAGCATGAGTGTATTATCAATATTTAATAACAGTAGTGCTGTTTGAATATGAAAAACAGATAGAGTTAATCAGAAGAAAGAATGTTAATAAGCTGAGGAAATGGTGCTAGATCAGACAGCAGCTTCTCCGAGGTGTGTGTAGCGGCGTTAATAGCGTTTCTTGTACGAAGTGGTGCAAACAAACGGAGCTCTTTTGGGCCTGTTCGTAGCGCGAGCGAAAGCTCCTCTAAGAGCTCTTCGGGAAGTACTTCACCGCCTGTGCGCCGAAATCCCTTGTTACGGCGCTAAGCACATAACGGGAGACCGAATAGTTGAGGCGGTAATAGGTTTTCCTAGGGATGACCTAGCACCCTGTTCAGTAGCATAGTGAACTCGAGACTTGGCTTAACTCTGTTCCAGCAGATGCTTCCTTTCACTCACTAAACTATAAAGTTGACAACAATGCACTACATCTACTGTGCGGTCTACTACTGCAGGAACGACATGACTAACATGAAGTTCACAGGTAAGTGTTTGGCAAAGAGTTTATTGAACCAATTTCAGACTATTTCTCGTCCGTTTCACTCTCTAATAGCGAGTGTGAAACCTTAAAAGCTAGACCTCTTATTTTTCTTATTTTGTTACGACATTCACTCGTCCCTGCGTAGATGGGAATCAACAAAATATTTTCACATTAGAAGGAGAACGTTGGTGATTGAAATTTCTTAAAAAGATTTCGATGCAACGAAAATCACTTGTATTAATGATTGTCATCCCAACTCGGGCGTGATATTTGTGTCTCTCTCTATCCCCTATATCCAGGAATTATACAAAAGAGCTATGAGTCTTCGAAATTTTTCGATGTCCTCCATCGATCCTATCGTAGAATCCCGTACCACGCAGCATTACTCCACAGGCAAACTGTTTAGTACATTTGTTGCATCTTGCAAGAGATATGCCAATAAAAGGCAGTCTTTGATTCACCTTCAGCGGAATAATTTCCAAATGATAGTTCCAATTTTAGGTTTTCACAATTCAAATCCCTATATATTCCACTGATTCGATAATATTTACATGTGTGTGATTTTCCGTTTAACCGAAGTTTATCTGATTTTACTTAGTACTCGCGTACAGGACGTCACAGATTTTTATTGTTTAGGGCCAATTTTGTATTTCGAACAGTTGAGACATTTTATTTGAATAATTTTGCAGTTGGTTTTGATCTTCCAACGACTTTACCACATTGTAAAGGACATGATCATCTGTAAAGACTCTGAAGGCTGCTCACATCGTCTCTTAAATAGTTTGTAAAGTTTATGAATAGCAGAGTATTCCAAACATCACTTGTATTTATTTCGATGGCTTCTCATAAATTACTGTGATCTTTGACCTGACTGGATACCACGAACTCAATCTCACAACTGTGACTATATTCCACAGGCACGCTACCTGATTGGAGGCCAGTTGCTAGGAACAGTATCAAAAGAGTTTTTAAAATCTAGAAATGTGGAATCAGCTTGAGATGCCTGTCGGTAACGTTCATTACGCCGTGTGAATAAAGAGCCAGTTGTATATCACAAGGCGTATACTCCTGATGATGAATCGGTGGGTTGAGGAGGGTAATACGGAACGTTGTGCAGGATCACAACGGCCTCGTATCACTAGCAGTCAAGATGACAGGCATCTTATCCGCATGGCTGTAACGGATCGTGCAGCCACGTCTTGATCCCAGAGTCGTCAGATGGGAACGTTTGCAAGACAACAACCATGTGCACGAACAATTCGACGACGTTTGCAGCATCATGGGCTATCAGCTTGGAGACCATGGCTGTGGTTACCCTTGACGCTGCATCACAGATGGGAGCGCCTGCGATGGTGTACTCAACGACGAACCCGGGTGCACGAATGGCAAAACGTCATTTTTTCAGATTAATCCAGGTTCTGTTTGCAGCATCATGATAGTCGCATACGTGTTTGCCGTCATCGGGGTGAATGCACTTTGGAGGCGTGTATTCGTCATCACTATACTGGCGTATCACCCGGCGTGATGGTGTGGGGTGCCATTAGCTACACGTCTCGGTCACCTCTTGTTCGCATTGACGGCACTTTGAAAAGTGGACATTACTTTTCAGATGTGTTACGTCCCGTGGCTCTACCCTTCATTCGATCCCTGCGAAACCCTACATTTCAGCAGGATAATGCACGACCGCATGTTGCAGGTCCTGTACGGGCCTTTCTGGACACAGAAAATGTTCGACTGCTGCCCTGGCCAGCACATTCTCCAGATCTCTCACCAACTGAAAACGTCTGTTCAATGGTGGCCGAGCGACTGACTCGTCACAATACGCCAGTCACTACTCTTGATGAACTGTGTTATCGTGTTGGAGCTGCATGGGCAGCACGCCATCCAAGCTCTGTTTGACTCAATGCCCAGGCGTATCAAGGGCGTTATTACGGGCAGAGGTGGTTGATCTGGGTACTGATTTCTCAGGATCTATACAGCAAAATTGCTTGAAAATGTAATCATATGTCAGTTCAAGTATAATATATTTGTCCAATGAATACCCGTTTATCATCTGCATTTCTTCTTGGTGTAGCAATTTTAATGGCTAGTGTATAACAGCTGTAGCCTCCCTTTGTTTTCGGCCGTTTACAGTACCAGCATAACACCGAGCGAGGCGGCACAGTGATTAGCACACTGAACTCTCATTCAGGAGGACGACGGTTGAAATTGCCGTCCGGCCACAAAGATTTAGGTTTTCCGTTATTTCTCTAACTCGCTCCAGGAAAAAACCGAGAAAGTTCCAATGAAAAGGTTACGGCCAATTTCGTTTCCCATCTTTTGGTAATCAAAGCTGGTGCTCCGTCTCTAATGGCCTCGCTATGATGGGTCGTTAACCTCTAATCTACCTTCCTTTCTTCCTTTAGTACCAGCACAGGAAGACTGTATTGGCTACTGTTACAAGCTCATATCAGTTAATCATCCACACTGTTGCCTCACCACAGACGCCCTACGATTGTGGCTACACGGCACGGCAGTACGGCTATGTGTTTTGTTGAGGCACGCAAGCTATCCCATCTCGGCAAGGACCATTTTTTATGAGGGGAACTCAGTAATGATTCAAAATGTTTTATTGACGTTTTCGCCGAAGATTACAGTACTTATAACAGCCGGTAATTTTAGTGCAACACATATCGGTGATTTCCGCAATGGTTCAAATGGCTCTAGGTACTATGGGACTTAACATCTAAGGTCATCAGTCCCCTAGACTTAGAACTACTTAAACCTAATTAACCTAAGGACATCACGCACATCCATGCCCGAGGCAGGATTCGAACCTGCGACTGCAGCAGCAGCGCGGTTTCGGACAGAAGCGCCTAGAAACGCTCGGCCACAGCGGCCGGCCTTTCTGCAATGAATCTTTCCTCTCCAGTAGAGTGTACGCTATTTTGAAACGTCCTTGTTCATTAAATCTACGTATCGAACGGGTTACCGGAATCTGGAACCTTGCCTTTGGCAACCATTGTTCTTATCTTCTGAGCTATTTAAGCGAAAGTCACGACGCAGCCTCACACCTTCAATAGTAATGACTGGTGTGAGGTCTGGTTGTGAATCATGTGTGGATAGCTAAGCAGGTAAGAGCACTGGCCTCGAAAGCAAGGTTCCGGGTTCAAGTCTCCATCCGGCACACAGATTTCTTCTGCAAGGAGGTTTCAAAGCAGTACACCCTCTGTAATCTGCCCCATCTGTTGAAGCTGCACACTTACGTTCGTACAAAATTATAAATTCACTTTATGCCCTAACATATACCACCAATGGGTTAGTATGACGGCTTTGGTAACACAATATGAATTCTGAATAGCAACAGGAGAAGTTACTTGGAAGTTAGACTGTTGAATACTGAACATGTGCACGTACTGCAAACTACATATCCCGAAAGAATAATTAATCACACCATACTTAAGTCCTATTTGTGCAGGGACAAATATTTTTGTCTTCTATTACTACAGGTCTAATAACCAGAAAACTTGTGTGTTGGATTCGATGATTAGCAATTACGTCGCCTCAACTGTGGGTTACCTCGGAGTATCTGCTTCAAATTTATCAGGATTGATGAAGATGTATACCAAAAATAAATAAATAAATAAATAACCTAGTGAGGCAACCATTTGCATTGGAAATCCAAGAAAATGCAAGATTTCCCCTTGAAGCTACGCTTAAAGATTTAAAAATGAAGACAAGAACAAGTGTTGGAACTGAAGTTGCCGGAATTAGGCCTAGGTGTCGGAGTCGAAACGTATGAGGTTTGTTGGTTGGTTTGTTGGTGGCACGGTACCAAACAACTTGTTCACCGGTACCATCCGATTAGGGAAGAATGGGGAAGGAAGTCGGCTGTTCCCTTTCAAAGGAACCATCCCGGCATTTGCCTGAAGTGATTAGGGAAATAATGGAAAATCTAAATCAGGATGGACGGACGCGTGTTTGAAACGTCGTTCTCCCAAATGCGAGTCCAATGTACTAACCACTGCGTCACTAACATAATTTACGATCAGAATAGATAAACAGTTTATTCATGGTTTCTAGGAATAAACGTCGACTCAGAATATCTGACATCCCTTCCACACAACATATCTCAGAATTACAGAATGGCTTGAAAACATAGTCGCAACTGACAGAAGCTCTTTGTAAGTCACTTCAATTTACACATGCTTCGCACAGATACGGATTCCAACAACCACGTATTCTGAAACCAATCAGATTATAGCAAAGATCCAGTATTTTGCACGTGAAATCCACATGCAAAAGACAGCGTGCTAAAGGCACGATTTTAGCTAATTTGAATGTTATTATGGATCTTAATCATATGAATGCAACTGAAAAGGCTAGCTGCTTGCTGCAATATCATCATTACATAGAATTTCTGGTCGACTACTGCGTGCTGGCCACGCTGACAGGTGTTACATTCTCATTGGTGGGCTCTGGTAAAAGCTTCGGCCTCCCACTTATAAGATAAACCAGGTTTCCCTGTGTTGACAAAGACGTGCAATTTTCGTGCAAAGAGGAGAATCGTGACTGACTGTGGTCAACAAGTGGCTTACGCTCAGCGCGGTGCAGTTTTGCGACGTATGAAAGACCTTCGTTACGAAATAGCCATATTTGAACTCCGTTGTAGAAAAGAGAGATTCACTGTAGAAACAGACTCCTAGGCTGTAGCTAAGCCACTTGTCTCCAGTAACCTTTCTTCCCGGAGTTCCACTCTAGCAACGTATGCAGACAGCTTCTACGAAACCTGAGAATTTTATAGCAGTGAGATACTGTCAGAATGTCAGTCGCGAGTCGTGCCTGGGTGGCTCAGATGGTGAGAATATATCCCACAAACAGGCAAGGTTCAGAGTTCGATTACCAATGTTGCACGCAGTTTTAGCTTTTAAGGAAATTTCATGTTGCAAATCTTCATCGTAAAGAAATTCAAGAAGTTTTTTCATGCAATTTAGAACTAATTCCGAATATTACATGCATAAGTTATATTGAGAAGTTAAACACAAACAGTGACATTCTCACAAACGGTTTCAACTTTGAAAATAGCAGAAAAATAATTTGAAATTGCGTTAAACATAATTGGAGTTATATACACGGAAAAAAAATTCGATCAAAATAACTTCATTCACGATGGTCCAGTCACATTAATGTGACCACCATCTATGTTCGACGTCAACGTGAAATAACCATTCATAGACGTCAGGTGGTAGCTTATTATTTAGAGGTGGAGCCCATACACGCCCACACCGGCATGATGACGAACACAAAATGTCTACTGCCACCTCTCCATAAGAGTTAGCTCTCACTAAAGTGAGGTCTCGTAGGATGTAGGTTCTGCAGTGTTTGCGTACGTCTGGTTAAGGTTAACCATTAATACGCTGTCATCTCGAGAAAGATAGAGTCGAAAGCTTAACTAAGGGTAGCGGCAGAGGAAAAAAAATGTCAAGGCAAGAGCCAAGGGAAAAAAATCTCTGCGATAGTTGGGTCGAGTTGTAAGAACGATAGCGGTTTCGTTGCTGCTTGCGACAAGCCATGCAAGAGTAGGCTTTGTTAGTAATGGGTATCATGCAGGTCGCTAACTTTGACATCGTGCGGTAACGGTGTTGGCTTCTCGGTCAGTGTCATCATACCTGTTCATCATGTTGTGTCCGATAGGACATATATCGGATTCACAGTGTAGGGTAGCGTTGGCGGTTTGTTTGTTCGTTAGTGTGCGAGTTTGTCGGTTTTCCTGCTGTTGCCTGTTGGTCGGCTTTCATAGCAACGGACATATCCAGTCAATATTCCTGATTTTCAGGGGTTTTCTGATGTTGTCGCTTGTGGGTGTATGTTGGTTCGCCATAGGTTGTTACGCCTCTGGCCGCTTTTGCTTCACCTGTGGTTGTGACCATGTGACCATAGTTTCCTAGAGTAAGGATGGAAGGATTGTTAGAGTGTCTCGAGTTCCTTTATAGTCCTGTGGTGTGTTTTTTTAATACTTCCTTGAGGGTTTCAAGGCGGTATTCATTATTAAGATCCACTGTGCGAGTGTAACGTGAAGCGTTGCTAATAATGAGTAGCACTTTGTGTGTGTGACCTGCAGTCGGCGCAGGCGTGTAGGAGCTACGTATCCCCAGACAAGAGCTGCGTACGTCTTCAGAGGTCTAATCAGTGTCATGTATATGGACCTTGAAACTCTCCTATTCAGTATACTTTCCCTGTTGAGCGTTGGGTAGAATTGTTTGAATGTAGGGTGCAGTCTGTTGGCAACGTATTGGATGTGGTCTCCCCATGTAAGTTTCCGGTCCAGCCCGACACCAAAATGTCTGATTTTCTTTCGGAAACGTATTGGGCGTGTATGTAGTGTTACCTGTCGACAGTGTTGCTGTTTGGACAGTAGCTTCGGTCTCCGTGTGAAAAGAACTGCTTCGCACTTGTCGATGTTTACTTTTATACGCCATCGTCCCAAGAAAGTAATAAAAAAGAAAATTAAAAAAAAAAATGAAACAAAGTTCAAATGGCTCTGAGCACTATGCGCCTTAACATCTGAGGTCATCAGTCCCCTAGAACTTAGAACTACTTAAACCTAACTAACCTAAGGACATCACACACATCAATGCCCGAGGTAGGATTCGAACCTGTGACCGTAGCGGCCGCACGGTTCCAGATTGAAGCGTCTAGAAGCGCTCGGCCACACCATCCAGCTGCAACCAAGCCTCGGCAGTTCTGAGTGCCATGTGTATTCCTGAATTTATGTTCGACGATTTCCAGTCTTGTGCAAGGATGGCTGCGTCATCTGTGTAGATGGCTAACGTCGTGTTGTATTGCTGGAAAGTCATTAATGTAGAGCTTGAACAAGATTAGTCGCAGGATGGTTCCATGGGGTACTCCAGCTTGGATAGTGTGTTGTATCAGTTGTTTGCCCTGTACGGCAGCGTTAAAACATCTTTTCGTGAGACATGAGTGTATTAGACGTACGAGTCCGTCGGGGAAACCGGCATCGCTTAGATTGCGTTAAGGTCGTTGTGCCAGAGACGGTCGAAAGTTTTTCGATGTCAAGGAAGATGGCCCCTGCGGCTTTGTTCGTGTTGTAGCTCCGAATTATATGTTCGACTGCGCGGAGGAGATGTGTTGTTTAGTAGTGATTCCTAAAGCCGAAATGCTCCCGTCTTAGGCTGTCATTGGCGATGCCGTGCTTAGTGATGCGTTTTAGTATTACCTTCTCAACAATCATGCTGAGCGAGCACAACAGACTGATTGGTCGGTAATTTTGTGGGGGGAAGCGGTCTTCCCCTGGCTTCCTGAACATCAGAACCTTGGCCGCCTTCCAAAAGTCAGGGAAGTATTGGTGTCTTAAGGTGGAATTCGTTATGTGTGCAAGGTATTCTACGGCTCTATCCATGAACTCCTGGAGGACACAGTTTTGAATGCCATCAGTCGCAGTGGCGTTCCTAGCTCTGGTATGCTTGATAGCCCAAGTAATTTCGTTTGTACTAGTGTGTCTTATTTCGTCGCGCGTGGACTGCGCTACAAGCCGTGTAACCCCCTGGTCCGTTTCAAGTGTGAATACTGCAGCTGAAGGATCCAGAATCGGCACGAAATACGCTGCAAGTGTTGTCACCATATGCTCTGCCTTGTCCTTCGCGAAGTACGCTGGGCTGTGGTAACAGTAGCAATGTCGGCCGGGCAGTGGGGGGTGGGGGGGGGTGAGGGGCAAAACAGTTTGGTCTTTGTCACAATGTGGAAACGAAGCGATTTATTTGACGTCCGAAAGGGCATAGTCATTTATTTTTGGGCCAAGGGGGAAACATTTCCGAAACAGCTAAGTTTTGAACTGTTCGCGTGCCGCTGTGTGAAAGTATACTGTACATGGCAAAACTGCGCCATCCAAAACCGGTACCGAGGCAACTAAATAAGGTGCGTCACAGGCCATTAGATGACATGGGAGAACGACGGCTGTGGGCTGTGTACAGCCGAACAGACGTGCAACTGTTGAGCAACTGATGCATATGAACCAAGAGGCTACCAACAGTGTCTCCTCAACGACCGTTTATCGGCGGACCAGGAGCCTCGTTCATGCACCCATACTGAGTACTGTTCATCGACGACGAATCCTGGAATCTACACGCCAGTATCACAACTGGACGTCCATTGAGTGGTCTTTTCAGATGAAACACGTTTAATGGTCCATAAGACAGACAGCCGTCGGTGTGCACGACGTGCGACGTATGAAATCAAACACACGATGGAGCGTTCTGGTCTGGAGAATATTTTCTTGGCGTACATGGGTAACCTAGTCACTCCGGAAGGAACAGTGAATCAACACAAGTATGCAACTATGCTTGGGGACCATGTCCTCCAATACATGCAGTTTGATTTTCCTCAACACGATGGCATATACCAGCAGCACAATGCAACCTTTCACACAGTTCGCAGTGTATGTTTGGCTCGAAGAGCCTGGTCACCGAACTCCCCGGATTTAAGCCCATCGAGAATTTGTGGGACCACCTCGATCGGGGTGTTAGCGCCATCGTCCTCAGCCATGAAACCTAGTGCAGCTTACCACGGCACTGGAGTTGACAAGGTCGTACATCCCTGTCGGTACCTTCCAGAACCCCACTGACGCTGTAAATTTGATTTTATCCACAGTATCGTCTTGTAGAATTTTTTTAGCTTTTGAACGAATTTTCTGAGTTTGTGATCGCATATCTGGTCACACTGATACGCTGGTTATCCTTGTGATCCGTGATCGAAACGTAATCATTGTAGAAGTAAGGGCCGCAATTTAACTTCGAGTCAGTACTACTTCATATATCTAATGTGTGAAGCTAAGCACGATACTAAATTCTAATTAGCAATGAAAATTTTTGTACAAATATCCCATTTCATCTTTTTAAATTTTCTTTTTAAATAAGCGTATACCAATGTGTGTAAGCTTGCTACTCTCACGATCTCCAATCAAAGTCATGCTGCGTATTGCTAATTTCATGTTATCTTCTGTTCATTTTTGATCGTACGGAAGAGCTTAGAAATGGGTAAATGGATTCTCACCCGAGTAGGAAAACAAGCTGTTATATATCATGGAATTTAAAACTTATCCCATCTCATTAAAGGGAGTTTACGCAGGTTCCGTCTTACCCTCATTTGTCGTGTGTGCAGCGCCGACCGATGACGATTTGTAAGGAATCATGATCTCAAACAGAGCTACTGTATCGTGCCTGTGATGAGATCTGAATTCACGGTGACATGGATTGCTTCGCATACACAAGAAACTCCATTAATTGTCATAGTGAAGCTCTCCATTTATCCTTTGAGGGAAACAATGACAAGAAATGGGAACGTGTGAGATGAGGTGGAATATTTAAAAAAAGTTATTATCGTGGTTCACACCAGATATGTATTAAGTAATAGTGAATCAGAAGTGGAATTGCAGCTCCATTCCTGTAGAATGGTTATGTTTAGATAAAAGATTACAGCGGAAACCAGCGTATGGGATTCAAGGGTTAAAACAAGAAAAACTGGACACTATATAAAAGGAGGAAAACGGTAGATATTAAAATAAAACGAAGCGAGACTTAACAAGTGGAGCTGACAACTCTATCGCCATTGAAACTACACGAGTCAGCTAGAGAGGTCAGTACTACTTCATATATTTAATGTGTGAATTTATATACGACAGTAAATTCCTATAAAATTGATAAATCCCATAACCATCATTCTATTCAAGAAATATTGAAATTGGGGGTTTATCTGCGTCGACTACGTATTCCACACAATGGAATAACCTACGCTTGAAATGTCATTACTTTATTCTCTCACGGTGGTGAAACCGAACAGAGTCATGTCTCGAAAATGGAATAACAAACACAAAATTGCGCAGCCTGATTCACGTAAGTGCATGGCAAAATTACGAGCGATACTTGAAGGTAATTACTAGAATATAAATGTGCAATCTGAATACTACTTTCCATATGTGGTTCGTCTCAAGGAAATATATCTGGTCAGGGTGCAGGAAATGATTTAAATCAATATCGTTATTCTTGCTAATTTAAGAGGACACATCATTCCTAAGCAGAACACGGTTGGCATTGGATCAAAGAGAGACCAATGCTGAAGGCACATGGCTATTCTTGATAGGTACACAAGCAGAGTATCAGTTCAAGCATTACGCATGAGAATGAACTGAAAAACTCAACCAAATGAAACAATAAATTACTCCTGAAAATTCCATGAAATAAGTGAAATGACTTCTTCGTAAATGGCAAAAACTATTCACACTAATCGCAGTAAGAACCACAGCAAGTTGTGCTCCAAGGAACATTAATCATTACCAGGGTTGCGTAAGAATCCAGAGTGCCCCCTCGAAAAGGCCAGCAGAAGCGGTTGCCTCGAAAGTACGTTTATTTTATGTGGTGGGCGAGGGACATTAACGTTTGGCGAGAAAAAGTGGAAGCACTGATACGTAAAGAAGCAGCTTTGCTAGACTTCTCTGGGAAAAGCTACCGATATCGTTACTGCACAGCCCAGAGCACACAAAAAATCTCTGCTTCCCTCACGCACCCACAGAATCATATTTTGCTTTGATTATTCCGGGAAACGGAGGAGATATGGAGAGGACGTTAACTGCCAAAAAACACAAATATAGTCGTACCCTTCGTATTCTCTTACCAAGGGAGTAAAACACACAGAAAAATTGTCCGACAGTGAAAATGAAAGTTGTCATCTACAGTGACTCTTCAGGTGCAATGCGTTATTCAAACGAAACTTGTCTTCATAAGAATACTTGAACCAAGTGGGCTAATAATATGAAGTAAATGTGTATATCAGTCTTAAGTATTCCAGTATCAAATAGCACTTATTTACGTCGAACATGCTCAGCGATCAAGTAACTTCAACCAACTTCGTGTATAGTATTTATTGTGCTTCCATGTACTTTGTGTGTGCCATCATTATATGATGGAGATCCTGTTCACAGCTTCCCGAAAGAACAATATCCATTCATTGTAGATATGCAGATTAACATCTGTTTTCCAGCGCCAACTAATGATATATGTGCTGGAAATCTTGAACACTGAAAGGTGCTGAGTAACTTCCGCATGCTGACGTTCCTCTCCCCTCATTGAACTATACTGCGCGCTCTCTCAGCCACCTGGGCGATTGCACACCAGTAATGCATCACCCTATGCTCCGTAATGTCCTTCTGAACAGGTGTGTTAACGTCGCTGGCGGCTGCCTCCCGGGACTTCATTGCACATAAAAGTGAATTGTGATGCGTAACTGCTAAGACCCCGGCTGTTTTCGGCTAACTGTAGGAATGTTTCACTGGCGTGAGCTTTTAACAGGTATTGCGCTCGTATTTCACATTTAACGGGGACAGACGAGTACCGTAATGTGGAATTGTGCTGTAAAAGCCATTAAAATCCACCTGACATCACTTTGCTCTTAAGAATGTCATATAAATTACAGCGTGATTTTAACGACTCAACATGGCTTACACGTTGTATCTGCATCTATACTCTGCAAACCACTTAAGCGTGCGCGCAGGAAGATACTTTTTGTATGTGTGCCATTCCGCCTTTTCGTGTTCCAGTCGCGAATGGTCCTCGGGTGGAACGATTCTTTGTAAGCCCATCTGTAATGTTACCTCCATCGTCTTTTGCAAGATATATATAGGCTTACTGTGGTGTCACCGCTAGACACCACACTTGCTAGGTGGTAACTTAAATCGGCCGCGGTCCTGTAGTACATGTCGGACCCGCGTGTCGCCACTGTGTAATCGCAAACCTAGCGCCACCACATGGCAGGTCACAAGACACGGACTAGACCTCGCCCAGTTGTACGGACGACATAGCTTGCGACCAGACCTACCAAGTCTTCCTCTCATTTGCCGAGAGACAGATAGAATAGCCTTCAGCTTAGTCCCTAGCTACTACCTAGCAAGGCGCCATTTGTATCAGTGCTTATAGCTTACTTCTATTCAAGAGATGTATTCCAACAAGAGAATAAAAGTTAAGTAACATCTACGTACTTTTCTTCTTATTCATTAATAAGTCTCATGTTCCAGAACTTCAAGCCCGTCTGCGTTAGTTTAGCGTGCACCTAGCTACCTCATTGTGTCTATGCTGTATGAGCTAGACACAACACTTACTCTTGTACGGGCTTATACTCTAGCAAATTCGAGAGTAAACCAAATCTTCATGCAGAACACCTCTCTTCTAGTGTCTGCCACTGCAGTTGGTTGAGCATTTTCGCACAATTTTCTTGCTTACTAAATGAAACCGTAACGAAATGTGCTGCTGCTCTTTGGATTATCTCTACTTCCTCTGTCAGTCCTACCCGTTGCGTATCAGACTGACGAGCAATATTATTGTACTCACCAAACGAGAGTTTTAAACTATATGCTTTGTTAGTAATCTACAGTTCCTGACACTTCTTCCAACAAATTTCGGTCTGGAATCTGCCTTACTTGCTATTACTTTTTGTGTGACCGTTCTACTTAAAATCACTCTGTAGCGTACCCCTAGATATTTGATAGATGTGATGCTTCCAGTGATAGTCCTGGAAAAGCATAATCATACAACTGTAGGGTCTTAATGCCTATGTATACGCAGTACGTAACATGTGTTTATCTTGAGGATTAAGTGCCAATACTGTACCAGGATTCCAGACTAGCCTCCACCCCCTATTTGTATCTCTGTGAGATGTGTAATAGTGGGGTGGGGATAATAAAGAGGAAAAGATTGAATACTTAATGAAAGCGTAACATTCTACGAGTCGGCGCATCGAATTTCGAAAGCTCCAATAGCTATAAAATCTTAAAAAGGGAGATACAAAAGCTCCATCTGGATACAGCGGGGTGAAATTCAAAGGCTCAATCTGGATACAGCGGGGTCAGAGAAGTGAAATGGAAACAATATAAGGATTCCAGAAAGAATTTTTCACTCTGCAAATGGCTCTGAGCACTATGGGACTTAACTTCTAAGGTCATCAGTCCCCTAGAACTTAGAACTACTTAAACCTAACTAACCTAAGGACATCACAAACATCCATGCCCGAGGCAGGATTCGAACCTGCGACCGCAGCAGTCGCGCGGTTCCGGACTGAGCGCCTAGAACCGCTAGACCACCGCGGCCGGCTTTTCACTCTGCGGCGAGTGTGCGCTACATGTACGTTTCTGGCACATTAAAACAGTCTGTCGGATCGGTCTCGAACCCTGAAACACTGCCTACTGTGGGCAAGTGCTCTGCCAACTGAACTGCACAAGCACGGCTAACGAGCCGTCCTCACCGCATTGCTTTTACCAGTACGTCATCTCCTACCTTCCAAACTTCACAGTTGTTCTCCTGTGAATCTTGCAGAACTAGCCCTCCAGGCTGCGTCTGAGTCGGGTCTCTGCAATTTCCTTTTTTCCATGAGTGCTAGTCCGATAAATTTCGCAGGAGAACTTCTGGAAATTTGGATGACAGGAGTTGAGGTGCTGGCGGAGGTGAAGCTAGGAGTTGTGTTTGGGTAGCGCAGTCAGTAGAGCACATTGTAAAAAATTGTGAATTCGAGTCCCGGTTGTCACAATTTTAATCTAAGAAGAGGTTTAATACAAAAATTTATCATCAGAAGAACATGGGTAATATCAGTGGCAGCGGCAGCAGAAAATGGTATAACTGGAGTGCGATTCGTTATAAAAAACGAGGTAGGTCAATGAGTCAGTTACTGAGAGCAATTCAGTGAAAGAATTATCCTTTCCAGAGTCGAGAATAAACCTACCCTGACAATAATAATTCAGATATACATGCTGACGACAAACGGAGAAGATAAGCAGATAAAAGATACATGAGGGCACAGAATGAATAACGCATTGTGTAAAGGAGGTACAAATCTAATAATCAGATGTGAACACTGTAGCAGCGAAAGGATTATTAGACAGGGTTACGGAAAAATATGATTTAGATAGTAGAAACAGTAGAGGGGAAAGACTGAGTTCTGCAATAAATTACAGCTAGTAATAGTGAACACACTGTTCAAAACTCACCAGAGCAACAAGTATATTTGGAAAAAGATCGTAAACGCGGAAAGATTGTAGGAGGATTACATCATGGTTAAACAGAGATTCCGGAATCATAAGAGTTTGTAAAGCATACTCAGGAGCTGGTATAGGGTCAAATGAAAATTTATTAATGATGATCAGACTTAAGTTCAAGAGAATCGTCTGGAAAAATCAGTTTAGTATGAATGGGAGTACTGAGGTAGTGAGAAATAACGAACGATTGGTGTTCTTAGTGATGAATAATAGACGACGTTTGCTGTTCTCTGAGGATGTAGATAGTACGGTAATGAGTATAATAGTGTGAATGGGGAGGACAGGGAAGCCGCCGAGAAATGGCTAAAGGAAGACCTGTATTTTTCTGCAATTTTCTAGTGTTGCGACTTCTCTCTATACAACAGCATCGTTCTTAGACATGCCGTTGTAACTTTTGAAACTACTCACGCGGCCAATTATACATGCTCTACATACTCCCTTGTGGGACGCCCGAATTTCGTTTTACATGTGCCGATTTCTCACCGTTAAGAGCGACATACGGTGTTCTGTTTTTTAGGAACCCTGCCATATAATTAATACAGCTCACTCTATTTACTGCATCTCTTTTAATGCAGATGTGTTAACCCTTTACAGATAGAGGTTAGGCGAATAGTCTGCAAAGTTCTTCCTGTTACTAGAATGTCCAGGCTGAGCAACAGATAACACGTAATCCATCTGCACATCTACAGTGATGTACACCATTCTTCCATGACGTAATCCTCATTGCGAGACTGGAATTCGATACGCGATCTGCGGCGTTAAAATCTCTGTTCAGCAATGTAGATTTAGACTTCGCTTGGTTTCGCCAAATGATTTAATGAATGCTGGGATGTTTCCATCCATGAAGGCACTACAGATGTCCGTACTGACTTAAACCCAAAGCGAGTTCTTGCCCCTCCTCCGATCGGCTGACGTTGGCGGAACTTCGACATCTATGCTCATTTATTTCTGCGTCTATTTGTCATGACTACTGCGAATCAGGTAAAAGGTTTCCTTGTTAAAATGTTATAACCTGAATCGGATGCTTTGCGTTAGAAAAAAATTTTGTGTCATTCTGATTTGCCCTTGTATACCAATTGAACTGAGTTCACGGAAATGAAGTTAGTGGAGGCCACAAGAGATGAAATCGATGAAAGTGCAGCACATGGAATGATACCAGTGACAACCGTTCAGAAATTCTGAACCTACGGTATAATGTATACTCATAAGTGGCGACCATTTAAAATATGTTAAAGTCTGGGAAGAGAACAGAGGTTTTCAACAGTTGGCTAGTTCTGAAAATATTTTCAGAGTTTATTGTACTGCATTCGTGAGCTTGAACATTGTACAATCCAGAGAAAATCTAAAGGTTAATACTGACACAAAATAATGACAGTTATTATTGGACTCAACAAACAACCACCATTAATTATATCTGACACCTCGCAAAAAGAGATGGGATAATTTTAAGGAAAAACACATGGAAGGTAGGCTCATATACTTCGTCATTTCTCACTTCATGGAACACATTTTATTGCTTAACAATTAGTATGATTAAAAAATTATAAACCTTGTCAATAAATGAATAACAACGCTCACAATCATTTAAAGGAATTTAACAGATCAATTCATTCATAGAAAACTAACTACTTGTACCATTAAGAACAGGGCTTAAAACCAGTACTGTACATAAGTCGCCAAATACAAATAAGAAGTCACACCAACTAGGTGTGACTGCAAGCTGTTTCAAAAAACTGAGTTTCACCAATAAAATGAATTACAAATGACTGCCATTAAAATACTTACTATTCCCAAGCACAGATAAAACTTTAAACAAATAGACAACGAGTACCCAAAATACAAAAATTATAACAAATCTCGACACTGACGGTGGCTGTTGGAAAGCCCTTAAAATTTATAAACCTCCTTAAAATCCCTTAGCAATAAAGAACACAATACCCCAAAGTATAAGAACAGCTGGAAAGGGAATTTGAACGTGGCTCCCAGCTGGTACACACCAGCAGAAACATTGACAATGGTCCTTAAACAAATACGCAATATTCCAAAATAATATAAAAGCTGGGATAGCATACAATTAAAATTTCAATCCCAACTGGTACACACCAGCTGCAACATTAATAATGACCTTTAAATGAGCATACGCTCCCTCAAAATACAAGAAAGGTGACAAATTACAGCAACCATTTATTACATGAAGCTGGCAGGAACCAGACAAGTTTAAGAATGAATGAAGTTAAGTCATGACTGGATAAAAAAAGAAACAGTTCATACTGATAAGTAAAAACCATTAAAACTCAACACGCTCCAGAACTAGCAAAATAGAGCCTGCAAATTTAAACAAGTTGTTAAAACAGCAAATATACGGATAAGAAACTTTGACTTGCTGAAGACACCTTAATGCTTGTGTACTTGCTCAGGTTCTGGAATTAATTGGGCGACACACCCCCTGACACCTACAATAACAAATTTACTTGAGTTAACACTAGACAGCTAATAGAGGCGCCGGGCTGCGGTAAATCATGCTTCAGAAAGGAATCAGTACACTGCCCAAATAAGGCTACAAACGATAATATCTAAGATGTACGAAATATTAACTAACTGCGGAAGTCGCTACACATACGCTCCTTAATATTACATGAAAATAGACGACATGATCCACAACTACATGCAAATCCTAATACCAGGAGACATCCTCCTTTAACACTGCTTTGTCTTCGACGCAGATTATGTTGAAATCCCAATTACATCAACTAATTTACAACAGAGTATTCATACAGTTGCAATAAATATTATCTGAAGATACAGATGAAAATCAGTTATACTGATGAGCAACCATCCACACAGTCACTCGGTGGCGTAATGAACATGATGAGTCTAATTCAAGTTTAAGACAGACGTGGGTTTACGATAACAAGTACACTTAACTTCACTCAGCTGCGAAGGAGCCATGACTTCCAGAATTGCAAGCAGGGGTGTGATTGCCTCCAATCCGTGCAGGTCATCTACACGCTCCGTAATGTTTAAGCCTCCAGAGTTGGCCCTGTGCTTGCTGACCAGGTTGCAGGTGGCGTCTTCTGCACTTCCCGCAACTCGCAGCTATCAATACTTAATCCAGGCGGAAAACTTTTGCTGCGACCAACTTAACAACTCACGACTTCTCGAACTCGGCGCCCGGGCAGCAGGAGTGCCGCCTCGCCAGCCACAAGGGCTGTCACTAGCTGACCATACCACGGCCCGCGAACCGTAACAACACACTTCTCTACCAGAGTCCCCAGCCCTGGCGTATGGCCAGGATCGATGTATGCTGTCAAGTAGTTAGTGGCGCCAGTGGCGTTGCATGCGCGCCAAAATTATAACCGCCACGGCTCAATGTCATTTTTATAGTGATACTGAACCTTTTCTGTATAATAATAAAGCATCCTAAGTTGATCCAATGGTTCCAATGGCTCTGAGCACTATGGGACTTAACGTCTGAGGCCATCAGTCCCCTAGAACTTAGAACTACTTAAATCTAACTAACCTAAGGACATCACACACATCCATGCCCGAGGCACGATTCGAATCTGCGACCGTAGCGGTCGCGCGGCTCCAGACTGAAGCGCCTAGAACCGCTCGGCCACTCCAGCCGGCCACCTAAGTTTATCATTCTCTTCAGTCTCCGTTCTTACTACTGTAATCCATGGCCTTCATCTGACAGACATTTAGTAAACTGTAAATCATGAGATTTTTAGAGGAAGGCGTGAAATATCCACATACAAGCAGGAATTTAATTATTGTTCGCATGAGTGGTCTCACAGGTCAAATAACACAAACTGAATTGGGATACAGTCATTGAAACTCAGATGCCAAAGCTGGCCGAAGTTAACCATACAGACGTATAAAAGTAAATTAATTGCTTGTATTTTCACAGCTTGTCGTTGTCTTAGGTCCGATCCGATTTCTGACTGACACAACTTTTAAAGGCAGTAGCACTATGTACTAAAATTACTACGAGGTGTAAAATACATAAATATGAATTCAAATCAGTAGTGCTTAGGATGTAACCACTTGTTACAGTGTCATTTCGGCCATCATTTTTTCGTTTTTTTTTCATTTCAAAATTTATGTTATTTAAACACAAAATTTTATGAGATATATGGTTATTAACAGACATCTAGTTGTCATTTTTATGAAACAAGTACGGCTTCTTGTATATAATTACGTACCACAAACAAAAATCCAGTTTTCATTGGAAATATAAATTCTTGATTATTCATCTTTTATAAAAGATTGTTCAAATTTAAAAAAAATTCAATTATCTATTTCATCGTTATATATTTTATACTTCAGGGTATAGTTCAAGTGACATACACGTTTCTTTCAAGTGATACCATGGCTGGGTATCTAACCAACTCCGTATGCATTTGTTAGGCAACCATTCTACCACAGAGGCCCAACAGCCATCGACAAGATGACCATGATACAGGGTATGACGGACACTCAGAAAACTTCGTAGTTGCTTTTCTCGAGAATTTTTTAGAGCTGCATTGAACAGCTTTGGCCTATTTCTATTTCAGTTCTGACGTCCATGTGCCATAAATACAAAACGGCCACAAAAATCCGATTGACATGTAGTTTCGATAGGTATGTTGGAGACAATTCTCTCTGCAGCTCTGCCTCAAGAGCTGGGAAAAGTGTCATATCCAGCTTCCCTAAGCGACGTGTGTCCTGAGTTTTCTCCTCATAACTTAGCTTGTTGCCAGTGTAGGAATCTTGATGGCCACAAGACAGGTTTTCAGTCATGAGCAATCAGAAACCCTGCATGTCCGCGTGCATGTAAACCCGCTCCTTTTACCAAAAAATTTCTATGAATCAATCAGAAAATCCAACTAGAATATCAATATATATTCCAACAAAGTGCGACCAAGCTCAGTGGCTGCTCCCAGGCTAGGAAGTATCTAGTTTTCACCTGGTCTTCAGATTCTTTTCTAGCTAGAAAGGATTATTTTCTGCTTCTCGCACAATGCTGCTTTTCAGGCCAGCTTAAGTGCCTCTTCGATGCTCCTGCTGGGTGGACACAGCACAGTCCCACCCCCCGGTTCTGTACCCTTGTGGAAAAAGAATTTCAGTGCTAAACAACTTCATGACTCTTCTTTGAACCAGCCGAACGCACCTAAATGTTGCTGAAAGTTGTTGAGGAAAGAAGAAAAAGAAATTATTAGAGTGCAGTCTCTAGCAGTAATGAATGTTGTTTGCAGCAGAAATGATTTCAGTTTACTGACAATTGGGACTCGCATTTAATTTTAAGGGGAGCCGGAGGTACCTATGCTGCCCATGTTAAAATCACTAAGTTTGAGGAACATTTATGAATAAACCACCAAATAGAAAAATTTGAATTTTTTTTTACATATAGAGTTGTTTAGTATTGCAGGTTATGACGGATTTTGGAGTATCTTTTCTAGTTTCCTTCAAATTATTTTTTTTATTAATGACCCAAATTTTTTTACAAGTAATTCCTTTATAATTAAACTGAAATGAAACTACTGAACATATTGCCAAATGGCTGTGTTACAATGTAAGTGTGACCACTAGGAGTGCTGTATAAAAATTTCATCTCTCTACCTTGAGTGGATTTTGAGAAAATGTTCCTTATATTCGAAAAATTCTAATTCACGGGAAATGGCTATCAAAGTTTCTCAATACATTCCTGCACTATTGGATGGATTATCAGGGTGGTCTTCTTCAGCCTCCAAAAGCTTCCTCTTCTGTCTTCTTTTCTGGCCTGTTGTTCCATCATACTTCATATGCCTTTCTCTTCTTTCTGTTCCTCTTATCCTTTCTCTGTCAATACTTCTTAGTGCTCGTACAGTGTTCACCCTAGCTGTAAATCCTAATGCCTTCAGAACTTCACACTTCACACTGTTCCCTTGGTTGTAGGTTGCTATTCCATTATAAATGCCAAAGTGCAGTGTTTTTATGCTTACAAACACCCTTTCAGGAATCACTTTCCAAAACAAATTGTTTACGCTCGCATTAGGATTCAGCGTCTTTCCGTGTAGACATTTGTGTAACAATGCTGGCTGTCATGAAAAATTGGTTTTATTGTTCCCTCCTGATTCTTGTACATAATGTATATTACCCACTTTACACAAGAAGTATAATACTACCAACAACAGGCGCAACACTGAACTAATTCGAAACGGTAAACAGCAAAGAGACGATGTTCAGCGCTCTTATTCATTGTAGTATCGCAACTTGGTATTAGTGTTAATTTTTCTTTTCCCTACGTTCTTCCTCTTCTTATATACACGGTTACTAAAACGTGCCTTCGTAACCAGAACAAAAGTGAACGACAATATTAAATGGAGCAAGATGTTCGAAATTCTTAGGAAAATAGGAGTAAGCTGTAAGGAAATACGGGTAATATTTGTCACAGAAAACAATGTAGCCAACCCTTGCACACTCGCTGTATGCGTAACATAAGGCGCTGTATGCGCAACAGGCCGAGAAAATCCCAAGCAGTTCGCCAGGAAGTCACGAGAGGGTGTTAGATGCATTCAGCGGCCGCCCACTTCCTCTGCAGGCTTGGGGGAAAATGGTAATCACTTCTAGGGCGAGTAGAACAATAATTCGAAGTTTACATTAAAGACGAATGTTCCAATTTTCGGTATCAAAAAAAAATCGTAATTTTTAGGATTTGACGACCTCCGGTTCCCCTTAAAATTGGTTATGTGAAAGTTTGAGCATATACTGTCATGTAAAAGTACGTCCAAGTATCTAACTGGAACGTCTTTTCAAGTACGATGTACCCATTCCTTACTGTATGTGATGATGAGTGTCTTAATGTTGTTTCATGTATGTGTTGTATGATGATGAGAGATGAGAGAGAGGAGGAAACTCAGTGCCAGAACAGAGATATTTTTTAGGTGCTGACAAGCCAGCCACTAATTCATCTTCCGTACTCAAATTATTCGTCTCAGAGTGCCACTTGCACCCATGTTATTCGATTTATATTTGCCAATATCTGTCTTCCCCTACAGTTTATAACCTCTGCAGCTCCCAAGTATGATGGACGTTATTCCTCGATGTTTAACACATGTCCTATCGTGCTGTTAATATATTGCACGTGTTCCTCTCCTCGCCAATTTTGTGGAGCAACCCTTCATTTCTTATCTTGTCACTCCACTTCATTTTCTACATCCTTCTGCATCACCACATCTCAAGCGCTCATCTTTTCCCGTTCTCCCGCAGTCCACTAGTCACTTCCATATAGTGGTGTGTTCCCTTACAAGATACATCCTCAAATTAAGACACATGTTTGACACAAGAAGACTTCTTATGGCCAGGTATGACCTTTGTGCTGTGCTACACTGCTTTTTATAACCTTCGTGCTTCGTATGTCATGTGTTATTTAGCGTCCACGGCAGCAGAGGTCCTCCTCTTCATATACTTTGTGGTTCCCTATTTTGATGTTAAGTTAATTGCTTATCTCATTTATGCTACTTTCGTCTTTCTTCGATTTCTTTCAATTCGTGGTGCGTACAAATTAGTCTGTTCAGTCCATTAAAACAGTTCCTGCATTTTGCTCTTCCACTGAGGATAGCAATATCATTAGCGAACATTTCCACTAATGCGATTTAAACCATAATTTCAGTCTTGTACCGTCGTTTTATTTCCAACATTGCTTCTTCGATGTACTGATTGGAGAATACGGGTATGCCATCTAACCTCAGCGCAAGGTTTCTTACCCCTAATTCTTGTACATACTGTAGATTACCTGTGTTTGCCTATGAATTACACACGTTATCGTTAGAATTTAAAACATCTTGCACCATTTTTAAATTTTACATAGTCAAACGTTTTTGGTGGCCGACAAAGCCTACGCATGAGTGTTGCCCTTTCATTAAGTCTTGCTTTCATTGTGAACCCCAACGTCTGAACCACCTCTGAGGTACCTTTACCTTTCCAAAAGTAAAACTATTCGATGTCTAAAAGGTCCTTAATTTTCTTCTCAATTCTTCTGTGTATTATTCTTGTCAAAACCTTGGATGCACGAGCTGCTAATCTGATTGTGGAATGCTTACTTCACTTTCTGTCTTCTGTACTGTTTGCATGTTATTTTCATCAATGTTTCATCGTACATCACCACATTTACACATTCTACAAACCAGTATGAATAGTCATTTTGTTGATACTTCTTCTATTAACGTACAAATTCTACAGGAACGTTATTTATGCCACCCACCTTTCTTAATCAGGCGTCGTCCAAAGCTGTGTTAAATTCTACCTCTAATACTGGATCACCCGTGTCTTGGTCTTCTACCACGTCATCAGATAGTTCCTCTCCCTCGGAAAAAGGCCTTCAGTGTACTCATCCCACCTATCCGCTGTGTCTTCTGCGTTTTCCTCTTGCGCTCTTAATACTGACACCTTTCCTTTTAATTTCAGAGAATACTGTTTTCATTTTTATGTATTCTGAATCAGGTCATTACCTCTTAGTGTTTTTCCTGCTGGCATTTCTTATTGGTTTTCCTGAACTTGCCTGTTTGCTCGTATTTGATTCATAAGCAAGTTTATTGCTGTATTCCGTCCATCAACATTTTAGTGCTTCTTTCTTTGTTTATTGACTGAAGTATTTCTTCTGTTAGTGCAGGTTTCTTCGCAATTACCTTCGCTGTAACTACGTTTGCCTAACTTCCGTTATTTTGTAATCCCTGTGTGGTTTTTATGTAATACACCTGGACTGTCTCCGCGTCTCCAGGTCCTTTCTAAGTATACCTCTGCCTCCTGCTATATTTGATCGGTCTGTTCTGTATTACTAGCTGAAACTTGTTGAAGAACTCAGTTAGCTTTTCTCCTCTCTCGTTCCTACTACTGAGCTCATATTCTCCCAGAACCCTGCCTTCTGTTCACTCCTATACAACGACGTTCCTCTCACCTGACAGTACTAGATATTTTTCTCCTTTTACATACTCTGTTACCCATACAGCGTCCTCATACACCATCTCTGTGTCTTCATCTTTTGCTTGTGTCGACGGTATGCACATCTGAATTATTATTGTTGGCACTGATTCGCTCTCTGTTCTGAAAAGAATAAACCTTTCACTTAGCTGTTCACATTACCACACTCTCTGACCTATCTTCCACTTCGTAACGGTTCCTACTCCCGTTATACCATTTGTGATGTTGTTGATATTATCCCGTATCCTACTGACCAAAAATCCTTATATTTTTTCTGTTTCACTTCATCAACGCTACTATATCTAGAGTGAGTTTTTACGTCTCCATTTTCAAATTTTCTAGTTTTCGTATCATATTCAGACTACTGACATTCCACGTTCCGACCCGTAGCTACCGACATTCCACGTTCCAACCTGTAGTGTATTATCCTTTCTATGGTTAATCAATGTTTGTCTCATTATTATCTCCCTTTGGGAGTCTCCTTTCAAAAATCCAAATGGGCTACTCCACGAAGCGGTAAACATGGGCGATGAAGCCAAAATGACTCACAGAAATTACTAAATATGAAAAAATTAGCAACAGCATCTTGATATTATGTTACTTTCTTGGAGTTTTACAACAAGAACTGGCTAATATTTTCTTTTGCAGCACACAGGCTATTACCTAGTTTCCCACTAGGATAATGTTGTGATTTACTTTATTTGCAGTGGTAAATATTTCATATTATGAATCAATTTTTTTTAAAAAAAGGTGCTGTGTGGCTACATTTTATTCCACTGGACTTGTTTTGGGCTTTTCTCATCATCAGCGGTATCTGTGTTACACAAAAGACATACTTCTTATTATAAGTTTCTCATAGCGTATATTGTAATGTTTTATATTTGTGTAATTTTTAAATCCATTGCAATTTGACTTGCATTAAATTTGCTAACGCCCCAATCACAATGACGTATATTTCACAATGTTCACGTAACTACACAATTACACGTTTTGTATATACGTATATGTAATCATATTAAGGTATGTTGTACTAAATGTTCGCAGTTGTTGTTCGCAATTGCTGTAAATGCAAAGTTACTTTTGGTTATATTACAGAATATATATAGTAGTTCTTCTAGTTTCTATTATCTTTGTTAGCGGAACAAAGAAAGTGTTTTCAGTAATGCATATTGCCGTAATTTTCGACGAATTTTTTGTCGTTTAGACCGATCTTCTCATTGAAAATGTTGGAATTTTTCGCTATATATATGAAAATTTTAATTTCTTGCCAAATATTTGGTAAGCTACCTATTTTTGGCAATATGAAGACTGATTGGAATTGTATCATATCACCAGCCTTGTGTACTAAGTGCAGACATGTTCGTCCCAGATGTCCTAGAAATCATGTTTTGAAATTTCATCCACTGTTTCCTGTGGAAATATTGTCACAGCTACTGCATTTTAACTTATGAACACCTGAACGTGCAAATTCAGCGTGTTCTAAGTTACGACAAATTTTTGGCTGCATTGTATTCTTTTGTCGGAATGAAGCCACTTATATCACTTAATAAAAGCAAGTCTTCCGGTCCAGGTTGTATACCAATTAGGTTCCTTTCATTGTATGCTGATGCAATAGCTCCATACTTAACAATCGTTTACAATCGTTCGCTCGACGGAAGATCCGTACCCAAAGAGTAGAAAGTTGTACAGTCACACCAACATTCAAGAAAGGTAGTGGAGTAATCCACTAAACTACAGGCCTATATCATTAACGTCGATATGCAGTAGGATTTTGGAACATAAATAGTGTTCGAACATTATGAAATACCTCGAAGAAAACGGTCTATTGACACACAGTCAACACGGATTTAGAAAACGTCGTTCTTGCGACACACAACTAGATCTTTACTCGCATTCAAATTGATTCCATATTTCTGAATTTCCGGAAGGCTTTTGATACTCTACCAGACAAGCGGCTTGTAGTGAACTTGCGTGCTTATGAAATATCGTCTCAAATTTGTGACTGGATTCGTGATTTCCTGTCAGAGGGGTCACAGTTCGTAGTAACTGGCGGAAAGTCATCAAGTAAAACAGAAGTGATTTCTGGCGTTCCCCAAGGTAGTGTTATAGGCCCATTGCTGTCCGTTATCTACACTCCTGGAAATTGAAATAAGAACACCGTGAATTCATTGTCCCAGGAAGGGGAAACTTTATTGACACATTCCTGGGGTCAGATACATCACATGATCACACTAACAGAACCACAGGCACATAGACACAGGCAACAGAGCATGCACAATGTCGGCACTAGTACAGTGTATATCCACCTTTCGCAGCAATGCAGGCTGCTATTCTACCATGGAGACGATCGTAGAGATGCTGGCTGTAGTCCTGTGGAACGGCTTGCCATGCCATTTCCACCTGGCGCCTCAGTTGGACCAGCGTTCGTGCTGGACGTGCAGACCGCGTCAGACGACGCTTCATCCAGTCCCAAACATGCTCAATGGGGGACAGATCCGGAGATCTTGCTGGCCAGGGTAGTTGACTTACACCTTCTAGAGCACGTTGGGTGGCACGGGATACATGCGGACGTGCATTGTCCTGTTGGAACAGCAAGTTCCCTTGCCGGTCTAGGAATGGTAGAACGATGGGTTCGATGACGGTTTGGATGTACCGTGCACTATTCAGTGTCCCCTCGACGATCACCAGTGGTGTACGGCCTGTGTAGGAGATCGCTCCCCACACCATGATGCCAGGTGTTGGCCTGTGTGCCTCGGTCGTATGCAGTCCTGATTGTGGCGCTCACCTGCACGGCGCCAAACACGCATACGACCATCATTGGCACCAAGGCAGAAGCGACTCTCATCGCTGAAGACGACACGTCTCCATTCGTCCCTCCATTCACGCCTGTCGCGACACCACTGGAGGCGGGCTGCACGATGTTGGGGCGTGAGCGGAAGACGGCCTAACGGTGTGCGGGACCGTAGCCCACCTTCATGGAGACGGTTGCGAATGGTCCTCGCCGATACCCCAGGAGCAACAGTGTCCCTAATTTGCTGGGAAGTGGCGGTGCGGTCCCCTACGGCACTGCGTAGGATCCTACGGTCTTGGCGTGCATCCGTGCGTCGCTGCGGTCCGGTCCCAGGTCGACGGGCACGTGCACCTTCCGCCGACCACTGGCGACAACATCGATGTACTGTGGAGACCTCACGCCCCACGTGTTGAGCAATTCGGCGGTACGTCCACCCGGCCTCCCGCATGCCCACTATACGCCCTCGCTCAAAGTCCGTCAACTGCACATACGGTTCACGTCCACGCTGTCGCGGCATGCTACCAGTGTTAAAGACTGCGATGGAGCTCCGTATGCCACGGCAAACTGGCTGACACTGACGGCGGCGGTGCACAAATGCTGCGCAGCTAGCGCCATTCGACGGCCAACACCGCGGTTCCTGGTGTGTCCGCTGTGCCGTGCGTGTGATCATTGCTTGTACAGCCCTCTCGCAGTGTCCGGAGCAAGTATGGTGGGTCTGACACACCTGTGTCAATGTGTTCTTTTTTCCATTTCCAGGAGTGTATATAAACGATTTGGGAGACAATTTGAGCAGCCATCTTAGGAGTTTCCAGATGATGCTGTCGATTATCTATTAGCAGTAAAGTCATCAGAAGAAAAAAAAATTGCAATACGATTCAGAAGAGATATCTTCATGGTGCGAAAATTGGTAATTGACCCTAAGTAACGAAATGCGTGAGGTCATCCACATGAGTGCTAAAACGAATCCGTTGAACTACGGTTACACGATAAATCATTCAAATCTAAAGGCCTTAAATTCAACTAAATACCTTGGAATAACAATTACGAACAACTTAAACTGGAAGTAACACATAGAAAATGTTGTGGGGTAGGCTAACCAAAGACTGTGTTTTACTCGCAGAACACTTAGAAAATGTAACATATCTCCTAAGGAGACTCCCTGCACTACGCTTGTCCGTCCTCTTTTAGAATACTGCTGCGCAGTGTGGGATCCTTCCAGACAGGATTGACGGAGTACATCGAAAAAATTCAAAGAAGGGAAGCACGTTTTGTATTATCGCGAAATAGTGGAGAGGGTGTCACTGAAATGATACAGGATTTGGGATGGACATCATTAAAACATAGGCGTTTTTCGTTACGGAGCAATCTTCTTACGAAATTCCGATCACCAAATTTCTCCTCCGAATGCGAAAATATTTTTTGACGCCGACTTGCGTAGGGAGAAACGATCACCATGATAAAATAAGCGAAATCAGAGCTCGTAGGGAAAGATATAGGTGTTCTCTCTTTCCGCGCACTATACGAGATTGGAATAATAGAGAATTGTGAAGGTGGTTCCATGAACCCTCTGCCAGAAACTTAAATGTGATTTGCGAAGTGTCTATGTACATGTAGATGAAACTTATACATCCCACGGCGCTCTAAAGCTTCTACCGTATGAGCACTTCTCCAGGCCTGACACTCTGTCACTGATGTCCCGTACTACTACTTCAGAACACTACATCCAGATGTTGTTCCGGAACTATTGTGGAAACGGATTTGGTAGAGGACTATCGCAAATAACATTTAATCCAGACACAAAATAAAAATTGTATGACCAGCTTGTAGAATTCACGGTTGTCTGAGAAAGTGACATCGAAACTAGTCCAAAGTATTTTTTCAGACAGACTTGTTGCCATCTGAATATGGTTTCTGATGACTGATGTTCCGCTCTTGTCCTCGCCCTATATGTGCTGGCCGTTATCCCCTTCACCTTCACCACTCCTCTGGTATTGCCATCCGCACGACCAAGGCGGGAGATGGTAGCGGTGGTGGGGTTAGCGGCGCCCGGCTCCGAATTCCTTGTCTCCAGAACACCTGCTATCGCTGTCGGGTGAGGACATCACTGTAATGGAATTCTTTCCTTCTCTAGGCACAGTGCAGGGTTCTGCGCCTGACTCAATTGTTGGTCACTGTCTTTATACAGAAAAATCGGCAGGACCTGGGAGCGACATAAACGTGTATTTCTTCCACCCCCTAACACATCGACTGCTCTAGGCTCAGTAGATAAGGATGATGTAGGTCTTCGTAAACCAGAGTCTCCCAGATCCCTTGCCAGCTCAGCAAAGCATACATTGCGGGAACTGTAAGCACGGTAGAGGACAGGTGCAGTGAACGTAGACACTACGCTGAATCACGCCAGGCCAGCTAACCAACCGTGACCGACCATAGTACAAAAATTGGCCATGCTATTCACTACAACAACACTACTTAAACAATCTTCCTCCTCCTTAGGTTGCCTGGTAAAAGAGGCCATTCTAATCAGGGTCCAATACGGTCTAATTAACTAACATAGCGGTCTACAGCGGAATCAGGTGTGGAACCCTGCACTGAACCTTGAAAGGGGAGAACGTTCCTATACAGTAAGGTCCGCATCCGAGAACGATAGCGGGGACACAGGAGTCCAGCGTTTGGAGCCGTGCACCACTACCTCCACTACCCACCATGCACCGCGGAAGCTGCTTGGATAGTAATACGAGTGCAGTGGTGGAACGGGACGCCGACAGGATCTGAGCAGCAGGTCATCAGGGGCCATCTTAAGATGATAACAAGCCTGTCTGCCAAAATATCGTGGAGTAATTACGACGTGTCTCGGCTGGACACCTGCCAATTCTACAAGGTAGCAATACGCCGTGGAAACATCAGATCACATGTTGTATGAACCAAAGGAATTTACCTGACAAGGGTAAATTAACCAGTGCGATTGACTGTCGTGTAATTTTGTTCAATACGAAGGTATGAAGAGTGATACGTCCTGGTTTTAAATTGTGTAACGTGGGTGCGTATTCTAGAACTGAAAACAACTGTGTAAGTTGAAATGACAAGTTTAATGTCGCAAATTTTAGCACAAAAATTACACCCTTTACACAGTTTTCAACTCAACTGTATAAAAGCAGTGCAATGGATAACGCATCTCACCAACATCAAAAAGTGAAATAATCCCATACCCAACACTATTAAATATTAACTCTCTGAAAGATCATTAATCCTAAGCACAATAATATGAAAGTTTAACTGGAAGTTTCTTTACAAAATTGCTCCTACACATAAGTTATGATGTTGGTCAGTACTATGAAAATCGTCCGATTCCAGTTCAAAGTTCGGTGCTATTTAGGATGACAATCAAATCTACGGTGGATGGTTAGTTATGTGACAAATTTGAGCGTAAGATTACCCAAGGCCACTCGAGTTTACAGTGGACGCAAGCTGGTGAACCAACTAATCAAGCCTTTGCTTAAATTTCCAGCAGAAACTTCCCTATGTTATGTGAGAAAACATGTACTTAGCCCTAGTCTTAGTATGTGTCGATGTACACACGCATATTATAGTGCCCTCCCACAAGAACAGTTAACTAATTTGGCTGGTTCATTTCTCCACAGTTGGATCTAAACGTTGCTACAGCTAATCTCTAGCTGGATTGCATCTGCTGTCTACGAGGTGTCCACACAAATTTCTTCTCTGCATCGTTCTGCACTAGACGCCAATTCAGAGAAGAGTCGCGCGAAATTTTTCTCTAGTCCTACTCATGGTAGAACTTCCTCCCCCTCTTTGGGTCGTTCGTTCTTCACGTCATGGCCTTTTTCGAACAATAAGAGCGTTCCTCTTATTTTTTGGAAACTATGTGCACCAATCGCAAAGTTCCTTCTATCAAACTGCGTCGAAACTTCAGTATTTTTCTGCTTCCTAGGGCGTTTCCTCCACTTGGACGTTTCGTGCCCACTCTAGACGTCTAAACTACATTGACCTTCCCGTGTGTTGCACTCGCTGGACACATGATCAAAATGCGTTACCAGTTTTTGTTCGTATCCCGTTGGAATTCCGAAACGCAGCTTTATAATGCTTTTTCTCTGTCCCTTGTGCAGATGTGCCGCTACACGCAGTCCTCCTTCCTGAATCACCTGGTCGGGGTCGCTGACCTTCCTCCTGCCCCCCAGCTTCAAGTAGTTTCCATCGTAACCCCTGCAGCGCGCCTTCGCTACGCCGTTGCCTCCATGGCTTTCCAAACTAAAAACGACTCCCGTTGCCTGTTCCACCTTCCTCTCAAAGACATGTATTGTATGGGAAAGGTGTGTTAATTATCGTCGATTGACTGTCATCAGCTTTTGAATTACATACTGATCATACTGATAGGCAAATGTTCTCATAACCGCCGAATTACGTTAGGTGTCATATTCATCTTCTCGTTGCGATCTATGAAGCTGTCATGTAAGGTGCGAATGTGACCATTTATTCTACCGCCTTACAATAGTACCATAAATTTTTTATTCGGTAATCCATTTCCTTTGCTTAAGACCTGTTAAAAACCTATCACTGCCTGCCACTCTCTGTATGGAGTCATTTGGATGCGGTATGGAGGGGCAAGGTGCCAATAAACGGCCGTTATCAGATTTATTCATCTGGGATATGCTATATATTCACGTAGCGCTGAAGTTTACCTTACGTGGCTGAGTGCGTCCCATTACCCGTAAGTAAAGTGGCTTAATCAGGGGGTCTGTGTGAGAGACAGACATGTTGGGGGATACATCCAGGGTGAAACAGAAGACAACTGACAACAAACTTTCGAAGGTGTTAATATGAATCAAAATAAGGAAAAAAAATTATTTGCTACATATTGGCTCTAAAATGCATACCTTAAGGCTATGGGCACTTGCTCATCTTTTACTGCAAGCCGCTTTCTTTCCGAAATTCAGGGGGAGGTAGTACGGACCAAACAACGAAAAACAATGTACATGTAGCTGGAGCTCTGATTCACACTGTACGTATAGTTAACTATTTATTTTCAGATATTGCCCTGATGCTGATGTCTTTATCTTTTGGGACTAGCTTGGTTGTAGCGCATAAAGCGCTTCATGTTCGTCTCATACAAATGTATCTTTTATTAACGGTCTGAAAAAATTTCAGAACTCGAACGTTATGTGCTGCATTCCTGTAGACGAGAAGAGCCGCGGTCCTTCCTTATCGGCAATCAGACGCTCTGCGTCGCGCAGCACACTTCAGGGCTGTGAGAGGCATCAGCTGTCGAAGTTTACGTAACTAGAAGCTGCATCTCAAAGGAAAACAGACGGCGCAGAGGTGGTGCCTCCAATCACGCCATTCTTCGCCACTCGCTCTAGATTATCGGCTTTGTTTGCATACCGAATGGTTTCCTGGCAGCATTCTAGGGAATAAATTGACAAACGGCGTACGAGAAGCGAAATTACACGATAGGCGACAAATAAAAGGTTTAAAGAAAGCAAGTTTGAAATAAAATTTGTTTGTTACAAGTTACTACTGACGCAAATTTCCACTTTACCAACACAGAGAGGGGAGCCAAGATGTGTCAAGTCAGTATTTTGACTTGTAAAAATATTAATATTGTACATTAAGTAGGAATGTAGGCGAACGGTATTCATTGCACTGAAATAGTCTACTCAGACTATATAAGTCGTGAGCTTGATGTAGTTAACTTTCAGTTTGGGTTCGTTAATAAATGTAACCAGATTATTGTAGCCACTGCAATTCAAGATTGAACTGCAGCGCAGTAGAACCGTAATTTTTGCTCTGCCGTACAGGATGAAATCATCACAGACCATTCAAAACCATGCGACGAAATTTGAACGTTATCTGGAACAGCAAAGGGTCCCTATGCTTTTTAAGTGTTCCTGCTTCGTCCTTCTATGGCTTGGTGGTGGGAGATTGACACATGCGTGTAGAAAAATTCGGTGAAATTCGGTAAAACCGTCGGTGGCACACAAACGTACTGATGGAGTATTTTACAAATTTTCCTTAACTGAGAAAACCTACGAAATACTCCTAGGCGTCTGTAGGCAGGTAACTGGTCTCAGAAGTGTGTCAAGTGGTTGGCTGCCTGCGATCACCTCTGGCTACTTTGCACTTTTCTCTGCAAAAGGTGCAGTTTTAAATCTGAGCAGGTGTCACCGAGGGTTTCGCTGAACGTGGGGGAAAAGGGAGGGTGAGTAATGGGAAGCGTGGTGTGAGAACGGTGAGGCGGGGGGGGGGGGGGGGGGGAAATTAGAAGTACTCTTTGACATTTTTTACTTTATTCTCGCATTTATAAATGTCGAACACCGCCTTGATCACGCCACAAGAGGACGTGAAACAGAGGTATTGAAAACGTGTGAGGACTCTTTGCTGCTTTCGATCACGTTCAAATTTCGTCGTATGGTTAGGACGGTCCAGAGCAAAAATTGCGGTACCTCTGTCTGCACTTCAAAGTGGAGAGTTCACGTTCATTGGGATAGCGGCCCCTTTATGTTCATCTAGAAGAGTCAAATTGCTCAGGAGATGTAAACAGCGACAAAAGTTGTCAAGAACTTCGGCCTTTTGCTCGTCGCACTGGGAACTGTCGCTTTTGACCACGAAATATCTAGAATTAACGCCCCAAGGAAAGGAATGGTTTAATTGACGACCTTCATGCCACCCTTAGACCTTTTATTTATGGTTCTGAGCGACGGCGTTTAAAAAAGGTTTTCCTCGACCACTCATAAGAATACCGCGTGATTTCAACGCTGGACGTCCATTGTAGAGGTGTCAAAAGAAAAAGGTGTGAAATGTCGATAAGAGGCGGTGTGACGAGCTCTGTATCATGCGACATGTCCACGGTGGTGTCCGGCAGAATTGTGGGGAAATTTGGTCCCAATGTGACATCATTAACCTACTTCAAACGTCACGTGAATTTCTGACCTCTGGCCTTTTTCCCGCACACGTTAACACCCAGTTTGAAGCATCGCCCAGCCCTAAGATGACGTTGTAGGACGCCAAGCATTTGCGTCATCGTAGAAGAAGGTTGTAATCAACTTTGACTCGAAGTTCAAAAGTATGTGTCTGGATAGAAGACAATTAGAGATTTCGAAAGAGTGGTCTTTCAACTCCTTCAACTCCATTTCACATTGTATTTCAGGAAAGCTGGGATCTTTCTATTGACAAATTTACATTCTCTTTCTTTCTCAGATCGAATTTGCACGCCCTTATCTTTGCTGGAAGAATTAATGGTATGAAAAGATTGAAAGAGAAAGTGCAAATCATTTTCGTTTTCAAGAAGATTCGTCGTCCTTTAGGCTGTGCTTTCGACGTCAGTGCCACAATCATCATTTTAGTCTTGTTCAACAGAGAAAGTTTAAATCCCAGTTCTGCACAGCATATTGCAGTCCCTCTTGTTTTAGGCGTGATGTAGGCTGCGTGTCTATACAACAGAACATCCAAAAATTCGTTTATGACATTGAAGCAAATTGCCCTTGCGTAAAGAACTAGTTTTGGGCAACCAAGTAGTCTCTCTAAGTCCTTCCATTTGAACTCCATATTTCCTATTAAGACATTCAGTCTATCTTCGATACAAACAAGCACCATAAATCCAGAATTGCATATCCTTTATTTAACAAAAAACACTAACACACATGATGACTACGCATATGTTTCATGTTACCGTAATGTCATATTAACCTCCTTGGTATGAATCCAGCATTGTATGCACAAGAGCTGATGCTGAACTAGGGATTCTTATATCTGCATCAATGCACGTGGTCTGTAGTCTTTCTACAATACTTCACTAACGGTACATTTCAGTCCAGTTCCATTCAACTACCTATCAAGAGAAAACTGACTTTCTGTATGCCTCCATATGCATCCTCAACTCTCTGTTTTGCTCTGTCCCCTTACAAGGTATATAATGGTGGCATGATAAGAGTCAAACAGTATTCTTAGAACACAGATTCATTAAATTTACTCTACAGGAGCCCCACGTAAGTATCTCTACCTAATGTCCTGCCCATATTTCTAAGGAACTCGTTGTTCTACGTTATAAGGCTAGAGAAAAGTTCTAAAATGTTTTGTCTCATCAAACATTTACGTCATTAGCAAGTTGTACATCTTAAGAGAAATATTACTTTTATTTTTTCGTAAAAGTTACCTCGTCCTCTCTCATTCTGCGAAAACCATATGGTTAATGTAATAATTATACTCACAGCAACAACTGTACTCCAGCTTCGCCCTGAAGTGGTCACTGAAGCATACGCAACTATTTTCGTGTGAGAGGAATAGAGAAGTGGAAAAGCTGGTATCTCAAAAAGCCTGTTTCCATCAAACCAAGACCTATCGCTTAAAAAGTACTTTCAGTGAGGTGTTCGCTGGTTACCACCACACACATGTCATGTTTGGGCCATGCCTCCAATATCTTGACTTGCATTAAAGTGAGCGAAATGAACCACATAATATTTTTAGAAACAATTTTTGGAGTCTGCAGTAAGTACCAGCCAACAGAAAGCGTGTTTGCCACAGTATTCCGCCGTACCCGTGAACAAAGCAAAGTGGGCTCAACCTGAATGAACAACTGTTCCTCACAGTTGTTCCATAGCGATCGCTGGTCCCCTGAGAAAGCTAAATTCGAACGAAGCAGCCTTTTACTTTGCTCGGCATGACTATTCCTTTATTATGCCTAATTAACCTTGTGCTGAAAGAGTGAGCCGCTTCTCCAGATTTATTACCGCTTCCTGCTCAATCTCTGACACCGTGGAGGATACGAAACCAAGGCAGTTTAATTAAAAATATTGGTACAGTGCAAGACTGAGAATGGAGCGTTCCGAGAGACTGAATTATCCGCCTATCTTATATCCATAAACCTTCCGCAATCCTGACACTTTCAAATTATTTCCTAGTGGCGGTCCGCCCAGGCTTGGCACGAGCAGCACAAAGTATCGACGCCTTGACGACTTGTCTGGTATAACGGTAACAATTTACATTCACAAACCTCCCTCACGAATCAGTTTATCTAGTAATGAAAATCGTACCAAAATCCCTAAAACACTTCCTGATATTAGCTTCCACATACAGACTGAAAAGTGCGGCCGGGTAATGTAATTTATAGTATGTGTAGAAGATATGTACAAATGAAGAAATTGTAGACAATATTCGCTGCACTCTAGAGTTCAGGAGACTGTTGAGAGTACTGTTTTTCCTAACACATCACTCCTTCTCTGAAAGGGAGACTATCTCATATCTCATCGCTGTCATGAGAAATAACTTTTTGTCGTGGTAAGTTCCTATGGGACCAAACTGCTGAGGTCATCTGTCTCTAGGCTTACAACACACACACACACACACACACACACACACGTGCCCGAGGGAGGACTCGAACCTCCGACGGGCAAGGCGCCTAGGACCAACGCCAATTAAATGTTACATACATTACACACTCACCATTACAAAATTATAAAGTACTAGCCTAGCGCTCTCTGATTCGGTCTCTTTGACTTTGTGGACTGCACATATCATTTCTTTGTTTTCCCTTAAGCGAATTTTTATGTTGTTAACAAACTGTAATGCTTATAAGCTTTTCAAACTAATGAAGGCAATTGAAGCGTCGTTTTTTTCCGAATGAACTTCCTACCAGAACTGATTTTGGCGGCAAGAGTCGGAGGTCTTTGTTAATCCTGCCTTTTAAATTGTTGGGGTGATATTTCCATAGGAACTTTGATATTCTAACACATATTTCTTTAGAAGTGTAATACAGATTTCCGTAAATTCAGCATGAAAAATGTTTTAATACTAGAAACATTTTCATACATTTTTATCGTCAGTTTCATTCCATAGGAGTTCAGTTTGCAAATGAAACTTAAAAACCTTTTTATTCCAACAATGACGTCAAATACAAATTTTCAGAAATTTAGTTTGAAAAATCCTTTCGTTATTGAATACTTCCATAAAAATTATTATCACCTGTTTTTCCCTTCTTAGTGGTTGTATTTACAAAACCACTGGAACACCTATGTTTTTATATGTAAGTGAGATTTCATATACCAATTTTCATAGATATAGCTTTTAAAAGGCTTTATTAGTACTTTAACAATAAATTAATTTAAAAAAGTTTGCCACTCTTCTTTACGCTCTAAATGGCTGTATTTCCAAAAATGCTGACGCACGTATTTTTTAATCTTTGGCTGAGGAACGAATAAAATGAAGGCATAGTTCAACTACAAGAAACGACCGTATCCCTAGTCGGTTCGCCTGTGGTTTAATACACTAACATACAGAAAATGATAGACATTTGGATGCAAGAGTACGGAAGACCATTACAACTTGAAGTGTAACATATGAAGCATTCATTACAAGAGCCTTTGTCCAGTGTCAAAACTTCGTATTTATAGATGAATTGCTGAACTGAAGTTTCATTTTCCTCTCTTTCTGTAACTCTTTTGGTGTACTGCTCTGCAGAGAATTTGAGAGGAAAATATCCTCGCCTTAAGCACAGTGAGCACTGATCTCTAGAGCACAAGAATACTTACTGTGATTGGAAAAGATCACAAATCACTCCAATCTGCAAGAAAAGGAATCATGACTATTAAACTGACCACAGTCCCATACCAATCACGTTTATTTTTTACTGAATCCTAGAACACATACCTAGTTGCACCATTGTTATCTATATGTAGAAAATAATTTCCTCCGTGGACACCAACATGAGTTCCGAAGATATTAACCATGCGAAACTGACGGCGTGTTCTGTACAAACGATGACTTCAGTGTTATGGATAGTAGTTGATTCGGTGTTTCTAAACTTTCAATAAGCTTTACATTCAATACTACGTAAATAAATAAATACCTTAAAAACGAAATTTTTCAAAAATGTACTCATCCCCTATCTCATCCCTTTAGAGGTGGACTTTCGAACAATCCCTTACCAAACGATGTCTACGCTACAAGATCAACGCTGTCTCCAAATTTCAAGTTCCTGTCCCCAGCAGTTTCATAGTATTAAAACATTTTTGAAGCTAAATGTACGGAAACCTGTATTAGACTTCTAAAGATATATGTGTTACAATATGAAAGTGTCTCTGCAATTATCATCCGAAGAATTCAAAAGGCAATTACTTACTAAACGATGCCTTATCACAATACTCACAGCTGTTCCTGAGATTAACGTTTTCATACAGACAGGAAACGCGTTAAGGGGCTTTAATTTACAATCCGTATATATTTTCTGGAGAGAAAAATGCGTCTTCAGTATGTCTATTGTTTTGATACAGTTCTTCATGTTAATTTATCCTCCGAAAGACTCTTCCTTTCTGCGTGACTACTACAACCTTTTGACCCTGCTGACCCCAACAAGCACTGGTATTCCTTCTCAAGTCTTACAGCCCTCCCACACTTCCCACCATTACCAAATTAACTATTAAGACACAAAGGAATTACAGACATTGGCTGCAAGTGGGCCTTGATTGAATTCAATGCACGGACTATCCTACCACGTCTCCTGTCAGCATCTGATTCTCAGCTTATCCACACAATACTAATTTAGATGATTTAGTGTCCCTTGCCGATAAACCTCATTGCCGATTCCGTAAGATGTAGATCCTGGTGTGCATCTGCACAGAAGAGGTCATTGCCCGTCCTCGCCTTGATTACATGTATGTGGCGTCTGTTCTTCTGGTCTGACGGGAGGCGTCCTGGAGTAGTCCGTGCAGCTGCAGTGACCATTTTGTCCGGATGGCTCAGTGGTCAGAGCGTCTGTGTAGTAAGCGGTATGCCCCCGTTCAAATCACAATCCAGCACAAATGATCAACTTTTGCCATTGTTTTCAATCAATTCCCGCTTGCAGTCTGTGTCTTAATTCATAATGGCGGCTGGGGTCGGACATGTCCGAAAGAACAGACACCACCTATACATAAAATTAACCATTCCCTGGTGACTCAGGTTTTCTGTTACCTACATGTCAGATCCCACACATACCGTCCGACGGGATGACACGTTTCGTTTGATCCACACTACCATATACGTAATCAAGTTCTCACTCAAATTGTGCTTGACGATACCAGTTGGTCAGCATGGGAACACGTAGTGCACAGTCCGATGATCAACAATATACAAGCATCGTACTTCGAAACACTTGTGCCTACGCCAGTATTGTGTTCTATCGTCAGATATGGCACCAGCGTTATAGAGCGGGCAAGTTTCTGACTTCCACGTTCTGTAATGAGGGACGGATGTCAAACACCTTGTTATCTACACATTATTTCACAACTCTTTTCCGAACTTCCACAGATCTCATGACAGAAGCACACGAACGTCTGACCATCTTTACCATCTCCGAGATGCTCCTTCCCAATGACTGGCCAACAGTGGCGAAGTCACTTACATCAGTAGACGTACCTATTTGCGACCATGACCTCAGTATAATGATTCTCCATCCGTCTCTGTTTCGTTTATACGGAGTGATTCCGTGATTATGTTAAACACTTTCGCAAAAGATGGAGAAAGGTAAACGTAGCAGTTTGAGGTACGGGATGATGATCTGGAAACGACCGAGTTGAAAGCTGCACACATCTGACGGTGGAATCCTTCTCCTGCAAGCTCTTCTCTTTCTGCATTCAGGGAGGAGGTACTATGGACCAAATCAAGTAAACAATCTCTAGTAAACATGGACTGTAAAATGCATAACTAGGAAGATAAGAGGACTTGTTCAGTAGAAGAGAGGGCTCTCACGATAGTAATGATGAATAAGTGTTCATAGGCCTTCAATTATGCACTTTAGAACTCAAGTTTGATTGACCTTTTCTTCTTTCTTTCTTTTTTTTTTTTGGTACATACCGCCATTTGTCGAAATATGAAAAGCAAAGAACCTGCATTGGAAGATGTCCACTACGAGGCGACGAGAACGATTTTTTGCTTGTAACTTCGGACTTCGTAGCCTACAGGCCACGGTCCCTTACATCTAATTTTTACGTTTACTCTTCTACATCATCCCTGAAACCTTAAAACACAATCATGTTTTCACATTCCATACAAAGTAAACAAAATATAAGGAGTGGTCAACAAGTTTCCATTCGAAGACAGTACAATCCATAACAGGTATGCCAATAAGACAAAAACACCCTGAGCTTTGAGGCAATCATTCTACCAGCGCACCAGGTTGAGGATACTTGTTTTGTAAAACACTGTGCCCTGTGGCGTTAAGAAGTCCTTAACTGCATGTTGCACATTATCGTCCGACAGCAATTTTAGGCCCTTCATCGTCGTAATAAGGGGCCAAAGACGTGATTATCGGCTGGCGAGATATCGGGACCGTAGTGCAGGAGCCCGAGTGGCTCCGAGTTGTCCGTAACGGATGAAGCGGATCCCCGGATCGATCGGCGTCTTGGGTCGAATCGCGACCAGCATGGAACTTAGCACATCAGTACACAACAGGGATTTTCGACAGACATGCTGTCCCTGCACATTGTCCAGTCTCCAATGGTTGTTTACTGGCGATTGTCCTTTGGCAGCAAAGAAAAGAATAACAACATGCTGGTCCTCTTTGGACGCGTTTGGTAATAACGTCGTTATTCCGCATTTGCCACACGAAAGTCGGAAAGAAACGAATGCCCCACTAACTCCTTCCCTACTGTCGATGCTTGTATACCCGAACTCAAGCCGAACGACGTTTCAGATACACTGCAGTAACACCCTGAAACGGGGAAATTATCAAATGGTTCAAACGGCTCTGAGCACTATGCGACTTAACTTTTGAGGTCATCAGTCGCCTAGAACTTAGAACTACTTAAACCTAACTAACCTAAGGACATCACACACATCAATGCCCTAGGCACGATTCGAACCTGCGACCGTAGTGCCTAGTACCGCTCGGCCACACCCACCGGCCCGCAAAGTATTTCAAGCACCTTACTGTAGGCACCCACCTTCATATATGCACCTGGGGCAAATGCTGTAAATGAGGTTGTCTTTCCTATGGTGCTTTAAATATATTGAGCGCCGCTTTTATTTTACACACATTGTACTTTTCTTACTGCGTCTAATGCGGCATGCAGTCTCACGGTGCGCAAAGGTCATAATTCCCTTGCGAATCAGTACATGAAAGTAAATTCTGAAGATAGTGGTGGGCGCCGAGTCTAGAGGAAACTCACCGCGGAGTGTCTCCTAAGGCGTTCTTCAAGAAAGTCGGCCAAGTTGTGAGTCGCGGTCGGCGGCGCGCGTCACCTGCTGCAGACGCCGGCAGCGCCGCGCCTCACCGCAGACCCGCGGCTGCGGCTGCGGCTGCGGCGTCGTCTGCTGCTGACAGCTGCGGGAGCCGGCAGGCAGGCAGCCGTGACGACGGCGGCGTCGCCCGGCCGCCCCCTCCCTCACCCAGCTGCACAGCTGTGCCGAAGGCTGGCGTAGCGTCCCCCACCCCTGCGTGTCAAGGCGACGCGCTGCAGCAAATTCAACTTAGTTGTTACTGCCAGCGTCTCTGCTTATGAGTACGTACTTGAGCGTGGCTATATGTTGTCTTTCACGTCATCAGCTTCTCCACACTTACACGAAGTTGGCTAAATCATTGATGAATACAGCCCCGTTCCCAATCGTGGTAACTGTAATCGACAGACTGATTCCTTGGTAATGTTACCAATTGTCAGGGATGGTGGAGAACGGTAAATGTACACTAATAGTCATTAAAATTGTTACACCAAGAAGAAATGCAGATGATAAACGGGTATTCATTGCACAGATATGTTATACTAGAACTGACATGTGATTACATTTTCACGCAATTTGGGTGCATAGATCCTGAGAAATCAGTACCCAGAACAACTTTCTCTGGCCATAGTAACGGCCTTGATACGCCTGCTCATTGAGTCAGAGTTTGGATGGCGTGTACAGGTACAGCTGCCCATGCAGCTTCAACACGATACAACAGTTCATTGAGAGTAATGACCTGCGTATTGTGACGAGCCAGTTGCTCGGCCACCATTGACCAGACGTTTTCAAATGGTGAGAGATCTGGAGAATGTGCTGCAGCTCCCAGCCAAGTGTTTTTATTCTATCCTGAACCAGTTTTGCTTTGTGTGCAGGTGCATAGTCGTGTAAAAAAATTACTTTTCCATGTCTTCTGGCCCATTCTGGTCTTTTTCGAACAATGCATACTTTAAATTGATCATTTGTTGTCTGTAGCGATTAGCATTCACAGTTTCACCGGGTTTTAGAAGCTCATGATACACCACACCTTTCTGATCCCACCAAACACAGAGCATTGTCTTCTTGCCGAATCGATCTCGTTTTGCAGTCGATGTTGATGGTTGTCCCGGATTAACTCATAGTTTTTCCCGTTTAGGATTCTTAAAATAAATCCATTTTTCATCGCCAGTAACAATTGGATTCAAAATTGATTTTCTTTCAAGCAAAACTTGACAAATGGTTTTTCGTTTTTCCATCTGTCTTTCATTCAATTCATGTGGCACCCATTTTCCACACTTTTGGATCTTTCCCATAGCTTTCAAACGGTCAGAAATTGTTTGTTGTGCAACATTTAGCATCGCTGCCACTTGCTTCTGACTCAAAGCATAATCTTCATCCAATATTGCTTGCAATTCGGCGTCTTCGAACTTTTTTGGTGGTCTTTCACGTTCTTCATTTCTTACATCAAAATCATTATTTCGAACCGTTGAAACCATGTTTTGCATGTTGCTTCTGATGGAGCATGATCACCATGTGCCTCGACAAGCATTCGATGCGACTCTGCAGCACATTTTTCAAATGAAAACAAAATGCTTTCCGCAAATCATCACTTTCTGGTACAAAATTCGACATTCTTAACAGGATGAAAATATATGATGTTGTTTGTTCCATGACTTGATGTAACCTAAATATCTTTGACATATGTCCTACCAACCAAACAAAAAAAATTAAGGTTCGTTCACAACAAATGTTCCCTATCGACACATTTGTATCTTAACGCTCATTTCATACCGGTACACCTGGCCAAACATCCCACGGAGTAAGCGTCGAACAAAAAACTACAAACAACGAAACTCGTCCAGCTTGAAGGGGGAAACCAGATGGCGTTATGGTTGGCCTGCTAGATGGCGCTGCCATAGGTCAAACGGATATCAACTGCGGTTTTTTAAACAGGAACCCCCATTTTTTATTACATATTCCTGTAGTACATAAAAATATATGAATATTTTAGTTGGACCACTTTTTTCGCTTTGTGATAGATGGTACTGCAATAGTAACAAACATATGGCTCACAATTTCAGACGAACAGCTGGTAACAGGTAGGTTTTTAAATTAAAATACAGAACGTAGGTACGTTTGAACATTTTCTTTCGGTTGTTCCAATGTGATACATGAACCTTCATGAACTTATCATTTCTGAGAACGCATGCTGTTACAGCGTGATTGCTTGTAAATACCACATTAATGCAACAAATGGTCAAAATTATGTTCGTCAACCTCAATGCATTTGGCAATACGTGTAACGACATTCCTTTCAACAATGAGTAGTTCGCCTTCCGCATTGTTTGCACATGCATTGACAATGCGCTGAAGCACGTTGTCAGACGTTGTCGGTGGATCACGATAGCAAATATCCTTCAACTTTCCCCACATAAACAAATCCTGGGACATCAGTTACGGTGAACCTGTGGGCCATGGTTTAGTGCTTCGACGACCAATCCACCTGCCATGAAATATGCTATTCAATACCGCTTCAACCGTACGCGAGCTATGTGCCGGACATCCATCATGTTGGAAGTACATCGCCATTCTGTCATGCAGTGAAACATCTTGTAGCAACATCGGTAGAACTTTACGTAGGAAATCAGCATACATTGCACCATTTAGATTGCCATCGATAAAAGGGGGGCCAATTATCCTTCCTCCCACAATGCCGCACCATTAACCCGCCAAGGTCGCTGATGTTCCATTTTTCGCAGTCATCGTGGATTTTCCGTTGCCCAGTAGTGCATCTTCTGCGCGTTTACGTTACCGCTGTTGGTCAATGACGCTTCGTCGCTATATATAACGCGCGCAAAAAGTCTGTCATCGTCCCGTAATTTCTCTTGTGCCCAGTGTCAGAACTGTACACGACGTTCAAAGACGTCGCCATGCAATTCCTGGTGCACAGAAATATGGTACGAGCGCAATCGATGTTGACGTTTTTGAGATTCCCGATTCTTGCGCAATTTGTCTGCTACTGATATGCGGATTAGCAGCGACAGCAGCTAAAATACCTACTTGGGGATCATCATTTGTTTCATGTCGTGGTTGGCGTTTCACATGTGGCTGAACACTTCCAGTTTCCTTGAATAACGTGACTATCCGGTGAACGGTCCGGACACTTGGATGATCTCGTCCAGGATACCAAGCAGCATACATAGCAAACGCCCCTTAGGCATTTTGATCACAATAGCCATACATCAACACGATATCGACCTTACACGGGTAATGAATCACGAAGCAAACACCGTCCGAACTGGCGGAATGTTACGTGATAATACGTACTTATACGTTTTTGATTATTACAGCGCCATCCATCACACAACGAAAAAAGTTGTCCAACTAATTCATATTTCTTTACGTACTACACGAATATGAAATAAAAATGGGGGTTCCTATTTTTAAAAAAACGCAGTTGATATCCGTTTGATCTATGGTAGCGCCATCTAACGGGCCAACCATAGCGCCATCTGGTTTCCCCCTTCGAGCTAGACGACTTTCGTTCTCTGTAGTTTCTTCGTTTGATGCTTATTTCGTGAGATATTTGGCCCGGTAACTATCAATGGACCACCCTGTATATTTGACCATCAATTCATTTGTAAGTGACTTCCTTATTTTGCCTCTTCACCAACTGATGATTCAGAAAATCAGTTCATATCCTTTCCATACTGGATGACAAACACGATAAATTATGTATATGATGCTTTGTTTTTGTATAACGTTCAACCGCCACCTCAAACACTGCCTTCCCTCCTTCCTTTCAATCCTTGCCACCCTCTACAATGTCATCCTTGCCACTGGCTTCTATCCCGACCTGTGGAAAACCTCCCGTATCCTGATGTTCTCCAAACCCAACAAGCCTCCATCTGATGCCTCTTCCTATCGTCCTATCTGTCTCACATCGGTGTTCAGCAAGCTCTTGGAATCCATCCTTTCCCGGCGCATCCATCACCACCACCGCCAAAACCACCTCCTCCCCAACACCCAATGTGGCTTTCAACCTTCCTTCTCTGCTGATGACCAACTCCTCCGTCTCACTCATCTCCTCTCCCTCCAGCTTAACTCCCGTCGCTCCGCCATTTTTGTCTCCCTTGACCTCAAAAAGGCCTTCGACCGTGTCTGGCATCCCGGTCTCCTATTTAAACTCCAAACCTACGCCCTTCCCATCAACTACATCCGTCTGATGGCCTCCTTCCCCTCCCACCGCCCCTCCTATGTTACCACCCATAATGCCAATTCCCACATTTTCTACCCCTCTGCAGGTGTGCCCCAGGGCTCTGTCCTCTCCCCTCTCCTCTACCTCCTGTACACGGCAGATATGCCCGTCCCCCTCCAGTGCACCTTTTGCAATATGCTGATGACACCGCATTCCTCGCCCTCGCTCCTACCCTCCAACGGTCCCAACGCCTTCTCCAGAATCACCTTGAAGTTTTGCTGCATGATGTAACCAGTGGCTCCTGAAAATCAATCCTTCCAAGACCCAGGCAATCATCGTAGGTCGTACCACTCGCTCCTTCCGGCTCCTGGATTTCTCCCTTACTGTCTGCGCCCGTCCTGTCCGCCTCACCCCCACCCTCACCTACCTTGGCCTCACCATTGACCGTCACCTCACCTGGATCCCTCATGTCCGCTCCATCCAATCCAAAGCCCACAACCGCCTCCGACACCTCAAACTCCTTTCTGGCCGGACATGGGGGTTGACCCCTCTACCATCCTCCACCTACAAATCCTTAATCCGTCTGGTCCTCTGTTATGCCAGTCCTGCCTTATTCGTTCAAATTCTGTACGATTTTTTATAATTTCGAGTTCCACACTTTCAAAGTGAACGAAGTGGCATCGACTAGACGATGTTTGCGTTCTACACAGTTCGCAGGGGTACCCGATATTAGGACGTATATCCAATCCCCATACATACTCAGCAATTTCTAAATAGTGCTGGGTTCGCTGGAACAATATAAACAAATTAAAAAGTGTTTAAGTTTTTCACCATTAGGCTTTACTACGTAGAGAATTAAGACGTTAACGCCGCTGCTTTTCACGTGAAAGCAGCGACTCCATCTTCCCGAGAGCAATATTTGCCGACTGATGGCAGTTAAACGTTGTGATGATATTTTCACAGTATGAGGAACAGTAAACGTTTATAAATATTTAATTCAAATAAACTAATTACCGAGTACTAAAGCAATCTTTTAGAAACAATGTTGTTGTTGTGGTCTTCAGTCCTGAGACTGGTTTGATGCAGCTCTCCATGCTACTCTATCCTGTGCAAGCTTCTTCATCTCCCAGTACCTACTGCAACCTACATCCTTCTGAATCTGCTTAGTGTATTCATCTCTTGGTCTCCCTCTACGATTTTTACCCTCCACGCTGCCCTCCAATGCTAAATTTGTGATCCCTTGATGCCTCAAAACATGTCCTACCAACCGATCCCTTCTTCTAGTCAAGTTGTGCCACAAACTTCTCTTCTCCCCAATCCTATTCAATACCTCCTCATTAGTTACGTGATCTACCCACCTTATCTTCAGCATTCTTCTGTAGCACCACATTTCGAAAGCTTCTATTCTCTTCTTGTCCAAACTATTTATCGTCCATGTTTCACTTCCATAGATGGCTACACTCCATACAAATACTTTCAGAAACGACTTCCTGACACTTAAATCTATACTCGATGTTAACAAATTTCTCTTCTTCAGAAACGATTTCCTTGCCATTGCCAGTCTACATTTTATATCCTCTCTACTTCGACCATCATCAGTTATTTTACTCCCTAAATAGCAAAACTCCTTTACTACTTTAAGTGTCTCATTTCCTAATCTAATCCCCTCAGCATCATCCGATTTAATTTGACTACATGCCATTATCCTCGTTTTGCTTTTGTTGATGTTCATCTTATATCCTCCTTTCAAGACACTGTCCATTCCGTTCAACTGCTCTTCCAAGTACTTTGCTGTTTCTGACAGAATTACAATGTCATCGGCGAACCTCAAAGTTTTTACTTCTTCTCCATGGATTTTAATACCTACTCCGAATTTTTCTTTTGTTTCCTTTACTGCTTGCTCAATATACAGATTGAATAACATCGGGGAGAGGCTGCAACCCTGTCTCACTCCTTTCCCAACCACTGCTTCCCTTTCATGCCCCTCGACTATTATAACTGCGATCTGGTTTCTGTACAAATTGTAAATAGCCTTTCGCTCCTTGTATTTTACCCCTGCCACCTTCAGAATTTGAAAGAGAGTATTCCAGTTAACGTTGTCAAAAGCTTTCTGTAAGTCTACAAATGCTAGAAACGTAGGTTTGCCTTTTCTTAATCTTTCTTCTAAGATAAGTCGTAAGGTTAGTATTGCCTCACGTGTTCCAACATTTCTACGGAATCCAAGCTGATCTTCCCCATAAAATAAATAAACAAATAGCAGCAGACAATCCACACATCTAATCCTAGGTTGGGGAAACTGTTGCATCTAAATGATGGAGTAACTATAAACACATACATAAGTTAGTGTTTTGTGCAACATTTGTGATATTATGAGCGGTGTATAATGTATTGAAGCCATTAAAAGAATAGTTTTCTTCCTTAGTTACGGAGTGCTATACTGAGTAAAACCCTGTGTATTTTTAAAACAAGTTACATAACGTGTGGCATAGGGAGAAGGGGAGATGGATAGAGAGAAGGGGGCGGAGGAGATGATTAGGAAGAGGGGATGGAGAATATGGACTGAGAGAGGACGGTGTGTAGGTGTAGGATGCGGCTGAAGGATATACAGGACATTGGGCAGGTAGGAAAGGAAGACAGGGGAGTAGGGGATGGGCGGTGGATGGAAGGTGGATGGTGAGAGGTTCAAATGGCTCTGAGCACTATGGGACGTAACTGCTGAGGTCATCAGTCCCCTAGACTTAGAACTACTTAAACCCAACTAACCTAAGGACGTCACACACATCCATGCCCGAGGCAAGATTCGAACCTGCGACCGTAGCGGTCGCGCGGTTTCAGACTGTAGCGCCTAGAACCGCTCGGCCACCACGGCCGGCGATGGTGAGAGGGAGGAGGAGAAGATAGAGGGGCAGTAGGAGAAGAACATTGAGAGACGGAGAAAGTGATGGACAGAGAGAACGGGCAATATATGTGCCATTCGCATGTACTGGCGAAGCAGCAGGTAAAAGAGAAAGGAAGAGATGGTCAGAGAGTTGGAGGAGGAGTAGATGGACTAATAGAAGATTGGAATAAATAAACATCCGATCAATTCCTCTTAGTCAGCCGGTAGTCATAAAATATAAATCTCCCTCTAATTTTACATCAGAATTTATTACTTCGTACCATTCCCAGCGCTAATGACTCGTAATTTAGGACTCGCTTTTGCTCCATAGTCAATTACCATAGTTTTTCCGGTCATTCGAGCTCTGCCTCTTCTCACTGATAAGAGGGAAGAGTGATACCTGCTGTGTGGCAGGTCCTTTTAGGATAAAAATATCTCTCCATTTGTAGAATGCGCCTACCATGAAGTGTACCATCCTTTGGTGATAAGACAGAACCTCCGCCCACTCCCCCCTCAGCTTCTTACCCCCCCACCCTACCACGCCAGCAGCCAGCGAGAGATTCCAGTTCCATGCAAAATGCGATCTCGTTACCTTACAATTAGCAAAGACGGCCACCTAAAATCGTTAATATTAAACAAGTTTATAGGGCTTAACAAAATCTCTGTCAGATTCTATACACAACTGGCATCTGAGTTAGTTAACATGACTTCAACAAAATAGTTTACCCAATGACTGGGGACAAAACGCACGTCAAACGCATCTATAAGAAGGAAGCAGAAGTGGTCCGCAAAACTACCATGTAACCTTATTGCTGGTAATCTACTGCAGAATCCTAGAACATTTCATGAGCTAAAATATGACGAACTACCTGGAAGAGAAATACATCACCTATGTCAGCGTGGATATCGAAAGCATCGATCCTACGAAAATCAACTTGTGCTTTTCACACATGACATCCTGTGAGCTAAATATTGATCATTGAGAAGGTTCCCCTTATTTCTGTCTTACCAAAAAGCACAGACTCAATACTTCTTCTATGCTTATTAGCCAAAGTATAATTATATGGCATATCAAACAAAATTTGTGACAGGATTGATGAGCTATTGGTAGGATGGACGCATAATGTTATCTTGGACGAAGAGTCATCATCAGATATCAAAATGACTGGACGCGTGCTCTAGAGAAATGTGTTGGCATCTTTGTTGTTCACGATTTATACGAGACGCTTTCCATATTGATTTTTTTTCACTCGGTGATGGTGCGTTATTTCACTTATCATTACGGTTGAAACTATGTAGTAGTTTGGTCTAATCACAGGTGGGAGGACGATCAGTAGAAGTGTAATCCATGCACACTAAATCACAATTTCTCAGTTACTGTCGATACGTGGATGTGTGGTGCGGTCATCAAGGACAGCGCTGGACGACTTGTCTTCCAAGGAACGTGGGTGTAAACGATTCGTATATTCGCAGCGACTAGTAGCACTTTGCGTGGACTGGATTCTGTCATGAAAGTACTCCTGTAACAGGACTACACTGGTATCCATACGAAAACAACGTCTGCCATCGCTGACCTGGTGTTCGCAGTGCTTCCACGGCCCCCACTCTGATTACCACCTGCTCGTGGCTACGACGAAACCTCTGCGCGGACATCGTTTCACTGACTTACACGAAATGCGAGCAGCTACCCTTGGTGGGACAGACTCCAAAGAAGTGATTCGCAAAGAACCAACAGCATTTAACAGGACCAACTAAGCAGAATACGGTAGGTTTCGCACTGATTCGAACCCCATTTCAGCGATGGCAGTAGTAATTTTTCCCACTCGTATGGCGATGAGCGTTGTCATCCTGGAAGAGCACTTTTTTTCGAAACGCTGCACACTCTCCTCACACTGCCAATGCACGCAGTGTTCCCACCCTCCTTCCAAAGAAACGACGTCATACAGCGCTGTCTTTGATGGTCACACCCGTTGTCGTATGTGCAGGTAATGACAGCAGTTGGGGAAATGGGCTGTACTGTGCACGGATTACACTTCTACCGATTATCCTGCAACCTACAGTTAGAAAAAGAACTACTTACTTGCAGCTGCAATAATGAGTCGAACGGCAGAACATGACTAATGAGAAAATATAAACTATAAATCAGTATGGAACGCCATTCCTATTAGTGCGACCTGGCATGCAGTACAATCAACCGCAACGTCAGACTTTCCACATAACATGAAGTTATCTGTAACGAATTTGCACTAATATTCAGTAAGATCGCGATAACATTTCAGAGTGGTACAAAGATTGGCAAATTGTTTTAAATTTCAAAAATAGATAAATGTGCACTTCAGAAAACGCAAAGAGGTAGAATGTTATGACTGCGACCTTAATGAGCCACAGTTGGGACCAGTGAACAAGTGCCTGGGGACACATCTTAGAGAGATATTAAATGGAATAATTACATATCCTCAGTTCTGTGCAAGGTTTGTACTCGTGTTCTCAGTCAAAGGTAAAATTTTTTATGGACGACTATGCCCTATGTGACCAGGCCACAACTGTTCGCGAATGATTTGAAGAACATTCTAGACAATTCGAGGGACTGAACTGGCCGCTCAGATCGCTCGAAATGAATCCCAACGAACATTTACGGTCAGTTCGTGCACAAAATCCTACACGGCCAACACGTTCCCAATTGTGGACAGATATAGCTTGGCTCAGTATTTCTGCAGGTGCTTCCAACGAAATTTTGAGTGCGTACTACGTCGAGTTCTGCACTACACAGGGCAAAAGGGGGTCCGTCACGATATTAGGACGTATCGCATGCCTTTTGTCATCCCAGTGTACGTAGACCTAATGCTTCACTTAGGAGAAAGCGTTTTGCTAAAGCGACTTTTTGTAACAACAGCTTAAGTTGTCCCGTGCATGGACAGAAACTAGTAGCAAGGGTTTTTATAAACATGAAGCAAGTTGCTGCTGTGGAGTGTCACCCCGGAAAAAATTATATTTTGTCGTCAATATTCCGTACTACGACGTACGCTCACTTCGCGATGTCTGCAAGTCTGTGGTATCCTAAATTCCAGAAGCACTAAATCGTGCTTCGGCTATCCTCGTTTGCGTCTTTTCACGGCAGTAGCCAAGCACGCGCGCATCGCGCTCTGAGCTGCCTGCGCTTCTCCTCAGTTGGCAGCCGTGAGTCTGCGCCACTGTGCGCTCGGAGGAAGGCGCCCGCTCTGACGGAGCACCGTACAAAGAGGGGGTTAGGGGAGAGATATAAGGGAGAGGAGGCAACTCGTTACGGCGATGGTAGCCCGCCCGCTTCCGATATATTCCGACGCGGCCCGCACGCCGCCTGTTGCGCGGGAAGCCGCCTACTCGGGAGCCGCTGTATTGACTGCCGCCGGAACAGCGCGCAGCGTGCCGGCTGTTGAGTCTCTGGCGGTACAACAGGTAGACGATGGGTGACCGCAGCTGGCTCAGCCGAGACTGCTAGCGGTAAACTTTCCCTGCAGCTGCGATGGCTCTACGCCGCTAACCTGAAATCCATACATCAAGAAAATCCAGACGGTTTCCCTAAACTATTTTACCGTGAGAGGTGCTTCAAAGGCAGATGGTAGCCAAGACTGCAAGTTGCGTTGTTGCGTTCGACCACGAACGATACCTATGCAGTTCTCTCAAGTGTCTGACGCAATCGACCTGGCGGCTGAGGTCTGCAGCTCAGCCCTGCACAAGTACGTGGTTGGCATCATGGTGGACATCAGTGGCAACCTGTAGTGGCCTCGCTCTTGACCCTCTTGCATGAGAAGAAGTGTCCAGGGCACCTCTACGACTGTCTGAGAAGCTGTTGCATGGACAGGGAGGTTTGGTTATCATCACCTAGCGAGAAAATAAGCAAAACCATCACGAAGGGGTGTCCGCAGGGCTCCATTCTAGGGCCACTGTTTTGGGATATTAATATAGAACCGCTACTGGAGAAGGGACGTCGAACAGATGTGCAGAACTATAGACCTATATCTCTATCAGTTGTAGAATTTTGGAACACGTACTATGTTCGAGTATAATGACTTTTCTGGAGACTAGAAATCTACTCGTTGCTATTCACAATATACATTAATGGCCTTGTGGATGACATCGGAAGTTCACTGAGGCTTTTTGCGGATGATGCTGTAGTATATCGAGAGGTTGTAACAATGGAAATTTGTACTGAAGTGCAGGAGGATCTGTAGCGAATCGACGCATGGTGCAGGGAATGGCAATTGAATCTCAATGTAGACAAGTGTAATGTGCTGCGAATACATAGAAAGAAAGATCCCTTATCATTTAGCTACAATATAGCAGGTCAGCAACTGGAAGAAGTTAATTCCATAAATTATCTGGGAGTACGCATTAGGAGTGATTTAAAATGAAATGATCATATAAAGTTGATCGTCGGTAAAGCAGATGCCAGACTGAGATTCATTGGAAGAATTCTAAGGAAATGCAATCCGAAAACAAAGGAAGTAGGTTACAGTACGCTTGTTCGTCCACTGCTTGGATACTGCTCAGCAGTGTGGGATCCGTACCAGATGGGGTTGATAGAAGAGATAGAGAAGATCCAACGGAGGGCAGCGCGCTTCGTTAAAGGCTCATTTAGTAATCGCGAAAGCGTTACGGAGATGATAGATAAACTCCAGTGGAAGACTCTGCGGGAGAGACGCTCAGTAGCTCGGTATGGGCTTTTGTTAAAGTTTCGAGAACATACCTTCACCGAAGAGTCAAGCAGTATATTGCTCCCTCCTACGTATATCTCGCGAAGAGACTATGAGGATAAAATCAGAGATATTAGAACCCACACAGAGGCATACCGACAATCCTTTTTTCCACGAACAATACGAGACTGGAATAGAAGGGAGAACCGATAGAGGTTCTCAAGGTACCCTCCGCCACACACGGTCAGGTGGCTTACGGAGTATGGATGTAGATGTAGAAACTAGAACTCAGTGAGGAAGTGCTGGACGTGAGTTAACTTTACTCACTGACTGGTACCAAGAAGCCAAGGTGAAGGTTGCACCGCAGAAATCTACACATATTTTACTGAAAGGCAGTCTGATCAGGAATCGCACTGGTAGAGTGAAAGGAACACCAGTTCTTCGACGCCGCGAGGCACGATATCTAGGAGTCGTTATTTGCGAAAAGTGGAACTACACATCCCACATAGAAATCAAAACACAACGAGCCCTAGAAGTCTTAAATAATCTAGTCAACATAGGACACAAGAGATTTCATCTGCCACCATCATTAATCAAGCTTTATCATTACAGCATCTTGTCGTCAGTAGTAGGACTTGCGTGCGGGGTCTGGGCACACAGGCTCACGGGGGTGATGCCTGCGATGACTATGAGAAGGGTGCGGTGAAACATGATATTACGATCAGTTGGGGCATACAGAACAACTCCTGGGGGGCTCTATTCGTGCTAATAGGGTTATGTCCACTAGACATAAAGATACGAGAGAAGGCAGCATGGTATTGGGTTTCCAAAGGAAACATAGACAGGAGTAGAGACATCTTGGGGGTGCAGGTAGGTGACATGATTGCTGCTGAAAGAAGGGTGGAGGAGTTGTGGTAACAATCCTGGGAATATGAAGATAAAGGCAGAAGGGTCTTCCAACTGTTGCCCAAGATTAAGGTAAGACTTGGGATGACTTATTTCGAGCCAAGTAGAGGATTACTGCACTTTCTCACAGGACATGGGCCATCGATTTGGGAAACGAGTTACACCAGCGTGTGACTGTGGCGCTCAAGACGGTACACCTGAACACATCATCTACGACTGCTTGTTATATGATGATGTGGCGCATGATTTAAGAATTCAATTGCCGTACAAAGACTACGCCCTAATACGACGAGCCGACACCTTCAATGTCCTCAACATTCTGGCAAACGAGGTACGGTATCACAGAAGATCTTGAGGGATTTCATTAATAACCAAAATGGTTAACAGCAAAACCGAAATAGACTGAGGTGTACCCGCCCATACCGCCGGGTGAGGAACTGGCGAGTCGCTCCTACGACTGGAATCCGCCGCGCTACTGTATTAGGCCAGCGGAAGCATAACCTCACAGACAAAAAACAATTTGCACTGTTACTTCAACTACTAGTAGTAGTATTAGGTAGAATTAGAACACTAACCAAGTAGGGACTGCAGCGACAAAACCAAGTTGGCCAGCCCAGTGCCAGGGACATGCTCACTGGGATTAGCTCGATGAGCAGGCCACAACAGTAGGTTTACACGTGAACTGACACAACTGTAATCGCTGCAGAGTAGATTAGATTAGAATTAGAATAGAATAATAAAACAGATTAACTTTGCTCATAGATATGCCAGTATTTGAAAGTTTATTGTGACAATGCTGCTGCTTCACGTTGTATCGTATATAGACCCACTAATTAGTTAAGGTGGTGGGTTTTGTTGTTTAATTATATTGTATTGTATTGTGTTAGTAAATTTTTTTTAAGTGTCAGTAGCAGTCAGACCACTGTTGTGTGTAGTTGTGACTGCATTATGTCGGAGCTAAGTGAATCCGAACGTGGACAAATTGTGGTTGGCCTATGGTGGGTGCCGTCGGAACCAATGGCGGTGAAGCGTTTGGAGTTTCAAGAGACACCGTATCGGAGATAAGTCATGTCGCGGATAATATTTTGTGTTGAGCGATCGTAACAGATGGCTATTGGTGTGGATTGTAACGAAAAATAATAGAACAACAGGTGCAAAAGTAAATGCGGAATGGAATGTCGCATTCGACCTGTCAAAAAGAAAAGAGCTCTCCATAAGCATGAACCAGGATATTGCAGGGTGAGCTGAAATTCCAAAACCATTTATGAGTCTTTCGCAACAGGAAAACATGGTGCTGAAGCTATGGAAGCACCACGTTATAGAAGAAAGGAAAAAAAATTAAATGAGCGTATGGCATCGCTAGCCGGGGAAGTTCGGCCGCCCAGTGCAAGGCTTATTTCAGTCGACGCCACATTGCCCGACTTGCACGCCGGTGACGAGGATGAAATGATGATGAGGACAACACAGCACTTAGTCCACGAGCGGAGAAAATCTCCAATCCTGGCGGGAATCGAACCAGGGTCCGCTGCACGGGAGGCAAGCACGTTACCACTCAGCTTTTCTTATCTCATTTTGGTCTATATTGTTCGTTGAATGTGCTCGCGGCGGATGTCCAATGACAACCGTTCAGGTTCTTCGTTGATCCGTTCACTCAGTTTTTTTTTTATTACAGATTGTAGCTAACCCTCTGACCGAACACGATGAGCTACCGAGCCGGCTAGCTATCCAGGCTGACACAGAAGAAAGAAATTTTCTCGGATGAGTCTCATTTCACCCTGTTTCCAACTTCTGGCCGAGGTTACGTCCCACGAATTTATAACCCTACCTCTACTATTGTAATTTAGTATGCTTTTACCTAAATAACCGAAAAACCTGTCTCTAGTTGTCATGTATAATATACTCCAACAGCACAAATAGTTCTGTTACGGTAAAAGCCACGTATAACCCACTTACTAAAATTTAGTTTATTTTTCAAATAAAGTACACTATGGGAGGATACTCCTGTTAATAGGAAATGCTAATCAGTGGAGTTACCTCTTTTACAGGAGCTGACCGTGTGTTGTGTCTAATAGATAAGTAAATCAGACTGTTCAGTTCTTTTCCTAAGATTTTACCCAGCGGTTAAATAGTTCATTTAGTGGTTTAAAACAGGTACTAATGGTCGCCAGCCTATCCAGGAATGAATCTGTGAAGTTCTGGAAAAGCAGAAGTATGAGGTTCTGCCTACTTTATTCCTACTGTTTAATTTGGTTCTTCAAATTAATATTACTCCGCGTAAACAATTTTGGTGCAGACACTGGAATTTCTTTTTGAATACTACTCCACTATACATTACGTTTTAATAAAGAGAAAAAGGCCAGTATATAACTTCAGGGAAGCTAAAAAAATTGGCCATGGAGGACACATAGAAAATCATTTTTCATAATAAACAAACTTAAATACTAAAATACTTACATACCGGTTTAAAGTCTCGATCCGGCACACTCTTTTAATCTGCCAGGAAGTTTCGCATCAACGCACACTCCGCTGAAGAGTGAAAATATCATTCTGGATATCATCTAGGCTGTGGCTAAGCCATGTCTGCGCAATATCATTTCTTCCAGGAGTGTTGGTTCTGCAAGGTTCGCAGAAGAGCTTGTGTGAAGTTTGGAAGGTAGGAGACGAGGTACTGGCAGAACTGAAGCTGTGAGGATCCCATTGGATAGCTCAGATGGTAGAGCACTTACCCGCGAAAGACAAAAGTCCAGAGTTCGAGTATGGGTCAGGCACACAGTTTTAATCAGCCAGGGAGTTTCATATCAGCGCACACTCCGCTGCAGAGTGAAAATCTCATTCTGGATACATGACGCTATTTTTCAACATAGTTCTTGTTCATGTATCCATTCGAGAATCGCTGTGTGAACGTCCATAACGTTGGAAAGTCTCCCCCCTCCCTCACCGTTCCTCAGAGGCTCTTTCAGCTTGCCAAAAAGAAGGAAACTGCTTGGTGCAGGATCTGACACATTAACGTCCGTGTGGCCATGGTCAAATTCATTGCGACTAGGCGTGACATTTCATTTCTTTCAAATGCCACTAGAATGTCACGAAGAATCTCTGTGCAGTTTAGATGTCTCGCCCACAAGAATCGTAGTGTCCTGCTGACTTCAACTTTGGAGTGCGTTTCCAGTTGCCTCTACATTTATATCTCATAGTGTGATGCATCTGTTACGTTTACCACAGTAGAACAGCGTCTGCATAAAACCCGGAATATACACACTCTTCTGACAATGTGCCACTCTTCTTGCACAATGCTCTTAATGTGAAGCATGTGTAACTTACGAGGTCTATTCGGAAAGTAATGTTCGTTCTACCGTGAAATGGAAAACACTGTGAAAATCAAAAATGTTTTATTTGCAACAGTTAGCTACACCTTCCAGCTACTTTCGTATGTAGTCGAAACTCCAACTTAGACATTTGTCGTCGCTTTGTACCAACTTCACAATACGGTCATCATAGAAGGCAACCGTCTTTACGTGCTCGCTATGTGCAAAGCTTAATCGGATTTTCTCTGTGGTCTACAGTTCGCTCCCGATTGGACCTACTTTCCGAATTGCCCTCGTATATCCTGAAGTCTCCACATGACTTTACTCACGACTCTTAATTAGGGGAACCCGGAATAGAACGGGGTACAAAGTTGAGAACATTGATTAAAAGTACAAAAGTGTTAAATAAAAAAGTTAGCAATTTTTATATGAACACGTTAAGATGTATTAATCACAAAAATACAAGAACATTGCCATAAAATAAAAGATTTTTTTCAATCAAAAACAGGTATGTTATTTGCCCCATTCTGCCCCGCGCACGGGACAGATTGGGGTGGTAAGTACAAAGGATTATAAAAACGTATAAAATTATCGGAAATGCAGAAAATATTGGCTTGCTCGGTATTTATTTAGTTTAAAGTGAATGTTAATGTCAAACTACAGTTTTCATGTATTGTATCATTTTCTTAAGGTTATTTACACACGAGGAGAGACTCACCATCTTCGCTATCTATTCCAGAACAAGAATCGTGTGCCCATTTTTTCCACATGGAACAAGCGGCTCAACCTTCAACTGACTTTGAATAAAACTCACCACATTATAAACATTCACAGTTAGAACTTGCCGGCCGCGATGGTCTCGCGGTTCTAGGCGCGCAGTCCGGAACCGTGCGACTGCTACGGTCGCAGGTTCGAATCCTGCCTCGGGCATGGATGTGTGTGATGTCCTTATGTTAGTTAGCTTTAAGTAGTTCTAAGTTCTAGGGGACTGATGACCACAGTAGTTGAGTCCCATAGTGCTCAGAGCCATTTGAACCATTTGAACCAGTTAGAACTTTCCTCATAATCACTCTCGTTAGTATTGGATGCTCTCTCCTTCTTTTTCCATTTCAGGCCCTTTCCTTTCTTTTTTCTATTCTTAATTTTATTCTCTTTCGCCAATAGTTTTTTCTTTGCTCTTTCTTCTTTGGCAAGGTTCCTTTTCTCTTTTTCTTTAATAATGGCTTCTAACTCTTTTTTGTACGGCGAATCAGTTAAAACAACTCTCTTCCCCCTCCTCCGTTTCGCCCTTTTCGAGCTTTCGTTAACTTTTCGCAAGGGCATCACAATTTCAGGTGAAATGTGAAATGAGGAGGCCGTGTTGTCAGTTGTCATCCAAGAGCACCCAGGACTAGAACAATTAGCCTCAGTAACTTTGTCATTCTTAGGCTGCAGTTCATTGTTACAATTCGCTGAAACCTCACCAGCTTGATCATCCGACCCGTTGGCGTCGTCTTATTTAGCTGGTGTGCTAGGTGAAGGCAATTCCATCTGTTCAGCTCCAGATACAATAACCTCTTTATCTGACGGCCTATCAAGTCCGATGTCAGTTGTGTCTGCCGGGAGGAAATCTGCATAGGTGAATATGGATGGGTTCGTGGGCCATATTCCAGTAGCTTTTGATGAAAGCTGAACCAAAAAGCGTTGAAATTTGGAGGAGAGTTATGACATTCCTTGGGTTGCTTCGTAGCCATTTTCGAAGCTCATCACTATAATGAAGGCCTAAAGGCTTCATAAAAGAAACATCAAGCGGCTGAAGTCTGTGAGAGCAATGTAGTGATAAACATAACAACGAAACGCCACTCTCTCTCGTGTAGTCTATAACGTCAATGTTCTTGGTATGTGTTGAGTGACCATCTAATATAAGAAGAACCGGGAAGTCTTTTGATGCCTTAGAAAATACCACAAATTTTCTAAACCTTACAAAGAATGTCTCTGTGGTCATCCATCCGGTGCTGTGGACCTCAGCCCAACCTCCTGGTGGCAGTCCTAACTCAAATTTTTTCTGCTTGTTCTTTTGTGAAAAAATAAGCATTGGAGGCATGTAAGCTCCGCTTGCTGACATACAAATAAGGTACATTATAGTTTCCACCCTTTCTGCAGATGTTAACGATCCTATCTGGCGTTTCCCCTTGCAAGCAATGATCTTTGACTGGTTTTTAGGGTTAACCGAAACGCCTGTTTCATCACAATTAAATACTTGAGAAGACATTAGTTTGTGTTTGTCAATTATATTTGTCAGCAACGAAAAAAACCTATCGACAGCTACTTTATTAAAGCTCATGGCTGTTCCACCAGATGTTGCTTCGGGTTTGCGAACAGATAGAGTAGAATGTCTTTTAAGGAATCCGTTGGCCCAGTCTTCGCCTGCAATTTCATTTTTAAATCTATGAACAATGCCATTTTTTACAGCCACCTGATAAGCTAAGATAAGCAAGTCTTTGATTGTTAAGACGACTAACCTAGCCTCCATACTTTTTAAGACTTAACGAGCTCAAGTTCCTCTTCTTCTGTAAATACGTTTTTAAACTTTCCAGCCATTTTATCAATTTTGTCGTCAGGGTTTTCCCTTCTTTTTTTATGTATCTTTCCAGAGTTGTCTGGGGAACGTCAAATTGGTTTGAAGCCTTCAAATACCCACGATGGCCAGAAATAACTGCCCCCACAGCATTGTTCATGGCCTCAGTAGACCATGACTGCCTATTTGTTTTTCTCATATATACTCGAACCATCTGAAATCGAAAGCAAAATAGATTAGGAGCCTCATAAAAGCTACCTCTCTGTTAAAAATGTAGCGGGGCAGAATGGGGTACATGGTATAGGTTGTGGGGGTAAGGCGACTAAACGAAGATACGAAAACAAACATTTAACCGCATGAAACTAAAGATTATTAAACATATTTTAAGCATCTACTAACAATAGTGGTAAATAAATAGGTATAATTTTCTTGCTTCCAATTCGCCAGAATTTACAAGGTAGGAGCAAACATTAGCACAGCGAGAACTTCACGATCCAACGCTTACGAAAACCAAACAAAGATGCCTTCGGAGGTTGAAAAGTGACTGTTCGAACTAGTTCCACTTACTGCCGATCTTTGGCAGCACCTCCTTGACCCGAAAATACGTACATCTTCATTCTGCCCCGGTACCCCGTTCTACTCCGGGTTCCCCTACACGCAGTTTGCCGTGTCTCTTAATGAGAATGCTCACCAAATTGTGTTCAAGTCCAGGTTCGTTGGTTCTGTAACAGTCACAGTACAACTGATTGCTATACTGACGTCATGACACATGAACACGGGAAGTGCACTTATCATAGTGATTTATAGATACTTTCATTGAAGAACACTGATGCAACTAAACTACTATAGAGAAGGTTTTATCCGTTTTAGGCAACACAACAATTAGTGTTCCGTAAACCACCAGTCCGGCAATACATCTCACGCAAAAGTCTCTACCAAACATTCTCTCCTCTCCCGAAAAAGACAACTATGGTGTCTGAGGCGGGCAGCAATATAACAATCTGCGTACAAGTTCCTGATCACCAGACTTGGCGTCAATGTCCTGCATAAAATTCCGCCCACCTCCACATTGCTTCTTGGAGTGAGAGCTGGCGGACAGTATTTCCAACAAAAAACCCAACTTTGCTCCAAAACATGCTATTTTCATTACCGAAAAATTACGAATATCTTTACCGCAAACCACTAGAAATCATACCACAAATATAAAATGTATACCAGCTTACTTTTGAAACTGGAAGCGTAGCACACTGCTTATCCTAGTGAAACCGTTGTCCTAGAGTGGTATAGGTTGGAATCGATGTGCAATCCACCTTATGCACTCAGCTAATTATAATTAACAAAGTTGATATTTTTCCCACTATTCAGCAACAAAACGATGATTTTCAAGGTAACATCTATTTATTTTCCTCTTTATTCTGCTCAGTCTGAATGTGACCATCTGTTAAATTCCTGGATAACCGCGTTTTGCAGGTCAGACCGTTTGGGTGCAGGAAGAAAGTCAGTGAAGTTCTGGAAGCTACAAGCAAGGATGTGGATGCATACTAACTGCAGTACTGTGGGCGGCTGCGCGAGGTTTCTTGGTTGAGGATTCACTGCGCGAAAGCCCGATCGAGATGGCCCCGCTCAGTCCTGACTGGGTTTAAATCTGGGAGTCTGGTGCCCAGGGGAGTACGGTAAACTCACACCGGTGCACTTAGAACCACTACGTAAGTTGGGAGCTGTGTGACAGGTTGCATTGTCCTGCTGGTAGATGTCACCGTACGGAGGAAAAACAAACTGCATGTAGGGGTGGACATGTTCCCCAAGGATAGTTACACGCTTGCTTTGATCCATTGTGCGTTCCAGAATGGCGAGATCACTCGGGGATTGCAGTGAAAACACGACCTCCATAACTCTGCTTCCTCCGGCCTGGATACTAGAGGTTTCAGGTCGTACATACCAACGGCGGTTTGTCCGTTGGAGCATAAAACGTAATTCATCTGAAAATGCCACCTGTCGCTCCTCAGTGGATGTCGAGCCGCGTTATTGGTGTGCAAATTCAAGCCTTCGTCGCCGAAGAACAGCAGTCCACATGCGTGTATGAAGCAGGATCCTGCTGTGGAGACCTATACACAACAACGTTCACTGAACGGTAGTCGAGGAGAAACTGTTGGTAGCCCATTGGTTCATCTGAGCTGTACCACGTCTATTTGCCTGTACACATCCCCGCAGCTGTCGTTCACCTGTGTCATTTATTGCCCTGTTGCGAAGTTGTTGTCTCAGAGCAGATTTTACCTAGCGCCGTTTCGCCATACACTGTATACAGTGCCTTAGTCACGGCGACACGCGAACTGTATAAAAACTTAGTCATTTCGGAAGTGATTCTACCCTTGACCCGAAAGACATTGATCATTCCCTTTTGGACGTCAGATATATCACTTCGTTTCCGCATTACGCACTATTTTCCGCGTCCCCCCGACACATTTCATTTACCCTCCTCTGTTAGCCACGTGCCATCTATGAGTGGTTATCACACGTTAACGTTGAACACAGGCGGTGACCACATTAACGCGACTGACCCGTGCATGATGCAGTGTGTTAAGGGCCAAAGTTCAAGTTTTCAGTTGCTTTAGAGAGGGCAGGGATTGATAAAAAAGATACTTTACATGAAATGTCGAGGAAACGACTCTGCATCATTCGTAGTTATGATTTCATCTGTTCGTGCTGACCGTGATGGCCGAGCGGTTCTAGGCGCTACATTCTGGAACCGCGCGACCGCTACGTTCGCAGGTTCGAATGCTGCATCGGGCATGGATGTGTGTGATGTCCTTAGGATAGTTAGCTTTAAGTAGTTCTAAGTTCTAGGGGACTGATGACCTCAGAAGTTAAGTCCCATAGTGCTCAGAGCCATATTTTTTTCATCTGTTCGTATACTGGCCCGCAAATTAAGGGAGAAATTTGCTATCAGTACTCTCATAGTTTTCAAGCATGTAGTGTAGAAAAAATTTAAGTGACTGAGATTCGAAGTAATACAAATATCAAAGCAAACATACACTCCTGGAAATTGAAATAAGAACACCGTGAATTCATTGTCTCAGGAAGGGGAAACTTTATCGACACATTCCTGGGGTCAGATACATCACATGATCACACTGACAGAACCACAGGCACATAGACACAGGCAACAGAGCATGCACAATGTCGGCACTAGTACAGTGTATATCCACCTTTCGCAGCAATGCAGGCTGCTATTCTCCCATGGAGACGATCGTAGAGATGCTGGATGTAGTCCTGTGGAACGGCTTGCCATGCCATTTCCACCTGGCGCCTCAGTTGGACCAGCGTTCGTGCTGGACGTGCAGACCGCGTGAGACGACGGTTCATCCAGTCCCAAACATGCTCAATGGGGGACAGATCCGCAGATCTTGCTGGCCAGGGTAGTTGACTTACACCTTCTAGAGCACGTTGGGTGGCACGGGATACATGCGGACGTGCATTGTCCTGTTGGAACAGCAAGTTCCCTTGCCGGTCTAGTAATGGTAGAACGATGGGTTCGATGACGGTTTGGGTGTACCGTGCACTATTCAGTGTCCCCTCGACGATCACCAGTGGTGTACGGCCAGTGTAGGAGATCGCTCCCCACACCATGATCCGGGTGTTGGCCCTGTGTGCCTCGGTCGTATGCAGTCCTGATTGTGGCGCTCACCTGCACGGCGCCAAACACGCATACGACCATCATTGGCACCAAGGCAGAAGCGACTCTCATCGCTGAAGACGACACGTCTCCATTCGTCCCTCCATTCACGCCTGTCGCGACACCACTGGAGGCGGGCTGCACGACGTTGGGGCGTGAGCGGAAGACGGCCTAACGGTGTGCGGGACCGTAGCCCAGCTTCATGGAGACGGTTGCGAATGGTCCTCGCCGATACCCCAGGAGCAACAGTGTCCCTAATTTGCTGGGAAGTGGCGGTGCGGTCCCCTACGGCACTGCGTAGGATCCTACGGTCTTGGCGTGCATCCGTGCGTCGCTGCGGTCCGGTCCCCGGTCGACGGGCACGTGCACCTTCCGCCGACCACTGGCGACAACATCGATGTACTGTGGAGACCTCACGCCCCACGTGTTGAGCAATTCGGCGGTACGTCCACCCGGCCTCCCGCATGCCCACTATACGCCCTCGCTCAAAGTCCGTCAACTGCACATACGGTTCACGTCCACGTTGTCGCGGCATGCTACCAGTGTTAAAGACTGCGCTGGAGCTCCGTATGCCACGGCAAACTGGCTGACACTGACGGCGGCGGTGCACAAATGCTGTGCAGCTAGCGCCATTCGACGGCCAACACCGCGGTTCCTGGTGTGTCCGCTGTGCCGTGCGTGTGATCATTGCTTGTACAGCCCTCTCGCAGTGTCCGGAGCAAGTATGGTGGGTCTGACACACCGGTGTCAATGTGTTCTTTTTTCCATTACCAGGAGTGTATATTTCAGAAATGTTCAGACTTCTGATTGAAGATTAGTGTGTTCAGAACGGAGCCCAATATCGACCATCTTATGATACCATGTGTGACCTAGGTGAAAACGGCAGCCTTTAAAGTTAATCTGTATCATATTTCGGGCTTAAAATTTTTAGTGCATTAAAGTACCGTTCCTCATGTATTCTTCCACTAATACTGTTATTGATAACATTACACAGAAAGCAACTCAACATACCCCAAGGTAGTGGATGTATGTAACGTGTAAAGCGGATGAAAATGTTTTGGTGAAAGATAAAATGTCCCACCCGCTAATACGGTATAAATATTATTACAATGAAACTACAGATTTTTTTCACAATTGAAAACTTCTATGATATTTTCCGTGTCCACGAAACAAAACCATTGGTATAGATTTGTTAATGTAAACTGTTCAACTGCTGTAATGCCTCCTTTTGCAGTGCGAGGATGAGTTGGTATCTGTTTTCATCTGGCTCTGTAGAATGATAAACGAAAATTAGTTGTCTCTTTCTCTTCTATTTCATATCTAGTGGACCTAGATGATTCTGCTGTGTTCTTTTACTATGTTGTCAAGTAACTTCTTAACACTCCTTTCTTTTCCAGTTATTCTGCATAACATGTCATTCAACGACCGTAGTGCATTTGTTTTCGTGATAATGGGGTGTCTCTTAAATACACTATTTAACTCATTTTCACATTGGTCTGTAAAGATGCGATCAATTGTTCTCCGTGTACCTCCACTAAATGTCACATGTTCTCATTTTATGCTGATTTCTCTACTTAAAATTTTCCTTAATAAAGCAATGCAGTCAACTATTTGTGAGAATTTTTATGACGTCCATTATTTAAATTCTTAAACCGACAGCAAAAAGATAAATGTACTTCGATACCACTGTCGCCACTTTGTTCCCACTACGTAAAGCTGGAACTTACGCCTTTGTACATGGAGGTATCCAAAACAACACCGAACATAACAACAGCCCTCTGCCTCGTGTCGCTCCATCCACGTAACTTTCGCCTGTGGCCTTAGAGTCAACACAAGTGGTTCAAATGGTTCTGAGCACAATGGGACTTAACATCTGTCATCAGTCCCCTAGAACTTAGAACTACTTAAACCTAACTAACCTAAGGGCATCGCCGGCCGAAGTGGCCGTGCGGTTAAAGGCGCTGCAGTCTGGAACCGCAAGACCGCTACGGTCGCAGGTTCGAATTCTGCCTCGGGCATGGATGTTTGTGATGTCCTTAGGTTAGTTAGGTTTAACTAGTTCTAAGTTCTAGGGGACTAATGACCTCAGCAGTTGAGTCCCATAGTGCTCAGAGCCATTTGAACCATTTGAACCTAAGGGCATCACACACATCCATGCGCGAGGCAGGATTCGAACCTGCGACCGTAGCGGTCGCTCGGTTCCAGACTGAAGCGTCTAGAGCCGCTCGGCCACAACGGCCGGCAGTCACCACAGAATCTCCAATTTAGCCCCACATGCAACTAGCAATAGTTATGTGTGCTGAATGGGATAAAATAAACGTGGAATTGCAAATCTTACCTAGTATGTAATTAGAAATTTAAGTTAGCGATACTGAAAAGTTATCTTTTGCACTAGTGAAAATGTAATTTGGCGATAATGATAATTAATTTTTGAGGAATTCCTTTTACGTATTTGCGCATTTCTTATCCACCCCTGAGTGCTTGAGCCACTGTTGATTTTGTTACTTTAAGTTTGGCAGCCCCCTTGGTGCTATTCGAAAGGAGTACCTGCATCAAGTATTACCCTCTCCGTTCCAATCATCTATACAAACACAAATAAAACGCTAAATACACCGTAGAAGCACTCATCACAGTCATTCAAACGACTCAGACAAACATCTTTCTTATTTAAATAGAGGTTGAGCCCCTCCACACCCACACCGTCGTGATGGCTAACTCAGAAGGCCTACTGCCTTCTCTGCATAAGAGGTAGTTTTCATTAAAGTGAGGTCTCACCTAATGTGGGTACTGCGATGTTTGCGTACGTCTGGTTAAGGTTAATCATTAATACTCGCTCATCTGGAGATAGATTGGGACGAAAGTCAAATGAAGGGTAGCGGTTTGAAGGGCAGAAGGAAAAAAGTTCCAAGGCAAGAGCTAAGGGAAAAAAACCTCTGCGATAGTTAGGTCGGGAAGTAAGAGCTGTAGCGGATGTCTTGCTGCCTGCGACAGGTAGTGCTAGGGTAGGCCTTGTTATTAACGGGTATCATGCACGTTGATAGCTTTGACGTTGTGCGGTGCTGTTGCTCGGCGGCTGCCGCTGGATGCCGGTGTTGATCTCTCCGTCATCGTCAGCATACCTGTAACAGTTCGGTTCATCATTGTTTTGTGTCCGATAGGTCATATATCAAATGCACAGTGTAAGGTGATGGCGATTCGTTTGTGCGTCAGTGTGCGAGCTCGTTGGTTTCCCTGCTGTAGCCCGCCGATCGGCTTTAATAGCAGCTGGCATATCCAGTCAACGTTGCTGATATACAGGGGCTTGCCGTCGTTTGTCGCTTGTTGGTGTATGTTTGCTTGCCAGAGGTAGTAATGCCCTAGCTAGTAATGTCTTTAGACACTTATGCTTCTACCTATGGTTGTGATGATAGTTTCCCAGAGTAAGGATGAAAGGATTGTTCGAGTGTCTCGAGTTCAGACGAACATGTGTCACTTCATAACAACTTGGTGGAGGCAACGGAATACGATCTCCAGTCTACGGGATGGTAGTGTGGAAGCCCGCATAGGCGTTCACGAAGCTCAATTCGTGGATGTGGTGCGGACGTTTTGGGAAGTATCTTTTATAACATTCGGGCTTATCGACACGTTCTATAATGCTCGAACGTCTCCAGTCGCGTTGTTCTTAATGCAGTAAAAATATAATTTCTTCTAATAAACTGAGTGGCACAAAACGTTGGGAGGAGTTGCCCATTTGAAGATGTGCCGTGCTTGATGCCAGAACTTTCAGGGTAGACGCCGTCAGTGTGAGAGAGTAGACACGATAACCGAGCAGCCTGTTGCACACACGTGAGTACTGAACTTGCCAGCGTGTCGCGAGTTAGCTGACAGCGAACGTAGGATGATAACTGATACAAGAAGCATGACTAATCCAGTTTCTCACGTCTCTACATAATTCCGCTTCCTATTCTTACAAGTGCTACAGTCGCGAAGATATTTTGTTAATTTTTATGTATACATTGTTACAGGAGTGGAACGGGAACTGGTCTCGTAAGTGTAGAGTTGCCTTTTAAAATATTTATTAACTACACAAGAAATTAAATAAAAATTCGAAACTGAAATTTAAGCTTTGCATTAAACCATCAGTCAAATCCTTACCATCATATTAGTGTTTATGTACACAATTCATAACCTGAGTTTACCTTATAGTCTTCTCAAATGAGCTAGACACAGCGCCACAGCACAATCAACTCATGCGAACGCCTTAATTGTATACAATGTAGCAGCCGGGACCAGGGCGGCACAAGTAATACAAATGATATTACAGTAGTCTCACCAGGCGTATCTAGGGGGAAACTATATTAAAATCCTAGCACAAAGACTGTCAATATCAACTTTCTTTGTTCGTAGTGCCGCTGCTTTAGCCTTTAACACCTATATCGTAAAACCATGAAAATAAAGAGTCCCCAGTTAATGATTACTCTATAACAGGTTAGAGCTGAATACTGACCAGAAGTCCGTTACTAAAGAATTAACCAATAATCTAAGCTACACTGTTACAACATAGATCAAATAACACAATCTCAGGAGAAGCGGCAGCGCTGGATTTCAGCTTCTAGTCACCGTTTTCAGTATCCAATTGCAGCACGGTGGGACACAGTTTGACAAAAGAATCAATAAAAGATCAGGTGAACTCACTCAGCTTTATTACAAATAATGATAAGGCTTGGCGCAGCTTATCTACACCCAAGTGCTTGCGTGCGCACGTATGGCTATCCGGCAATACGGGACCAGGGGCACAACAATAGCACACGCTAGCACCATCGGACTAAGGGATAATAAAATAACGTAAAGATATTAAGCCCTCTGTCTGAAAGCACTTATTAACAACAACTTGGCGCTCAACAGAAATTATGTGCGTCAGCTCTGCATTGATCAAAAAACACACATCGTCGACAAACAGCAATAATGATCACCAACAACAGCACATGTACCGTTTCCACTGTGTGGTCAGCTCCTTACGATACCTTTTTAACAGCTATACATCATGTCGTAACGAGTGGTTGTAATTTAAATCGTTCAAATGGCTCTGCGCACTATGGGACTTAACATCTGAGGTCATCAGTCCCCTAGAACTTAGAACTACTTAAACCTAACTGACCTAAAGGCATCACATGCATCCATGCCCAAGGCAGGATTCGAACCTGCGACCGTAGCGGTCGCACGTGGTTGTAATTAAGGCGCAGCTACTCAGGGAGGTCCAATGTGACTCTATCAAATAACAGCAAAACTTGATATTTATTGTAATGTCTTAACGCGGGACCAGTATACGATGGAAAAAATTAGTCCCAGTTTTGGCTACCAAATGGAAATTTGGCGCTTACTGCATCTCGTCGACGTCTCCGGTGCTCATATTGAACAACCTGTTTCAGCAGCAGTTAATACACTACTGGCCATTAAAATTGCTACACCACGAAGAAATGCAGAAGATAAACGAGTATTCTTTGGACAAATATTTTATACTAGAACTGACATGTGATTACATTTTCACGCAATTTGCGTGCATAGATCCTGAGAAATCAGTAACCAAAAACAACCACCTCTAACCGTAATAAGGACCTTGATACGCCTGGGAATTGATTCAGAGCTTGGATGGCGTGTACAGGTATAGCTACCCATGCAGCTTTAACACTAAACCACAGTGGGGTATTGTGACGAGCCAGTTGCTAGGCCACCATTGACCAGACGTTTTCAATTGGTGATAGATCTGGTGAATGTCCTGGCCAGGGCAGCAGTCGAACATTTTCTGTATCTAGAAAGGCCCGTACAGGACCTGCAACATGCGGTCGTTCATCATCCTGCTGAAATGTAGGGTTTCGCAGGGATCGAATGAAGGGTAGAGCCACGGGTCGTAACACATCTGAAATGTAACGGTCCACTTTTCAAAGTGGCGTCAATGCGAACAAGAGGTGACCGAGACTTGTAACCAATGGCACCCCATACCATCGCGCCGGGTGACACGCCAGTATGGCGATGACGAATACACGCGTCCAATGTGCGTTCACCACGATATCGCCAAACGCGGATGCGACCATCATGATTCTGTAAACAGAACCTGGATTCATCCGAAAAAATTACGTTTTGCCATTCGTGCACCCAGGTTCGTCGTTGAGTACACCATCGCAGGCGCTCCTGTCTGTGATGCAGCGTCAAGGGTAACCGCAGCCATGGTCTCCGAACTGATAGTCCATGCTGCTGCAAATATCGTCGAACTGTTCGTGCAGATTGTTGTTGTCTTGCAAGCGTCCCCATCTCTTGACTCAGGGATCGAGACGTGGCTGCACGATCCGTTACAACCATGCGGATAAGATACATGTCATCTCGACTGCTAGTGATACGAGGCCGTTGGGATCCAGCGCGGCGTTCCGTATTACCCTCCTGAACCCACCGATTCCATATTCTGCTAACAGTCATTGGATCTGGACCAACGCGAGCAGCAATGTCGCGATACGATACACCGCTATCGCGATAGGTAACAATCCGACCTTTATCAAAGTCGGAAACGTGATGGTACGCACTTCTCCTCCTTACACGAGGCATAGAACAACGTTTCACCAGGCAACGCCGGTCAACTGCTGTTTGTGTATGAGAAATCGGTTGGAAACTTTCCTCATGTCAGCACATTGTAGGTGTCGCCACCGGCGTCAACCTTGTGTGAATGCTCTGAAAAGCTAATCATTTGCATATCACAGCATCTTCTTCCTGTCGGTTAAATTTCGCGTCTGTAACACGTAATCTTCGTGGTGTAGCAATTTTAATGGCTAGTGGTGTAATAAAAAGATTATGCGTTTCTCACTTGTTTGACGTTTTCTGCCCACATCCCTTTCCTAATCTGTTACAATGGAAACGTTTCTATATGTCTTCCCCGCATTCACAGCAACTGAGGGCTAAAATTGGAACAACTTTTTCCAGCGTAAATCGGTTTCCATACTGGACATCTGTGAGTAGCTGCACGGTTATAACAAACCGGTACCAATCACGGCTGCTGGTCGTATATGTGTTTGTCACCGCTCGCTCCAACTCATCCCGTGCCCGTTCTTCTCTCCTACAGTCAGAGCCCGTTCATGAAGGTCGTATCGGGCCATTCTGCACACCTTGAAGATGTGTCAGTCTTCCGACACAAGCATGGATGAGCCAACTAAATGCACAACGTTTAACGGCGTACTCACTTTTTGCTCCCGGAACAGAATTCTCATTCTCCGCTTCTACTGTGTTCACCGACTGCTCAGAAATACGTACCACGAATCTTCCACAAGTGTATTGGTCATGGCTCGCCAATTCCATGGCCTGCTAGGTCCGTTGGACATTCTTTTTTTTTGAGGGGGGGGGGGTTGCGAGGTTTTAGAAAATTTGTGGTAGACCAACGCTGACGACAGTCTCGATGAATTGGGGGAGCGCATTGGGTTAGTTGTCAGTGCAATCAGAATAGGCCTGGGATCTCTGAAGGGGAATGGGCATCGATAAAGAGACATGATGGAGCCTGTCTTCACATAAACAGTGGTCATATGGAACACTTGCTGTAATGTGTTTGGCCGGCCGCGATGGTCTCGCGGTTCTAGGCGCGCAGTCCGGAACCGTGCGACTGCTACGATCGCAGGTTCGAATCCTGCCTCGGGCATGGATGTGTGTGATGTCCTTAGGTTAGTTAGGTTTAAGTAGTTCTAAGTTCTAGGGGACTTATGACCACAGCAGTTGAGTCCCATAGTGCTCAGAGCCATTTGAACCATTTTTTGTAATGTGTTTGCCTCAAGGGCATTCTGCATTTTGGATCGTCGGGGCTCTGTTATAAGTTCATGTATTCAGTAGGAATATATCTTTACGGGGTTACCACTGGTTTCCGAACTTACGCATTTTTAGTTTATTTCCTTGTTACTTTATCCCCGGTCCATTCCTTTTGTTCGCTTCTGAGTCATCAGTCTTCTAATTAATTTCATGCGTCCCGCCATGAATACCTCCCCTGTGGCAACATTTTCATCTCAGAGTAGCACTTTTAACCGACTTCCTCAATTATTCGCGGGATGCATTCCAATTTCTGTCTTCCTATACAGGTTTTACCCTCTACAGCTTCCTTTCGTGCTACGGAAGTATTCCCTGATGTCTTAACAGATGTCCTATCACCCTGTTAGTCCTTCATGTCAAGATTTTCCATTTATTCCTTTCTTGTCGATTCTGCGGAGAACCTCCTTACTGCTTTCCCTAACGGTAAACCTAATTCTCAATACTCTTCCGTAGCACCACATCTAAAATGGTTCGAATCCCTTCTGCACCGGTTTTCCACAGTGCACGTTTGCCCGACATACAATTCTTTGCTCCAAACGTTCATTGTCAGCAATTTCTTCTTCAAATTACGACCTATATTTGATAGTAGTAGACTTCTCTTGGCTAGAAATGCTAGTCTCCTTTTTGTGTCCTCCGTGCTCCGTCCGTTATGGTTTTTTTTTTTCGCCTAGGTAGCAGAATCCCTTAGCTTCATTTACTTCGTAATCACCAATTCTCATGCTAAGTCTCTCGCTGTTATCATTTCTGCTACTTCTCTTTCGTCTTTCTTCGATTTACTTTCACTCCATATTCTATACTCATTAACTGTTCTTTACATTCAACAGATGCTGTAATTCTTCCTCACCTTTACTGGGGATAGCAGTGTCATCAGGGGATGATATCATTAATATACTTCCACTTCCATGTCATTAATATACTTCCACTATCTCCTTCATTGCCTCTTTGGTGTATAGACTGAACAGTAGGGGCCAAAGTCTACATCCCTATCTTACACCCTTTTCAGTCCGAGCACTTCGTTCTTGGTCTCCAGTCCTATTGTTTCTTCTTGGTCCTTGTACATATTGTATATTGCCCGTCTTTCCCTATAGATTACTCTTATTTTTCTCAGAATTTGTAGCATCTTGCACCATTTTCCGTTGAGGAGTGCTTTGTCCAGGTCGACATATCCTATGAACGTGTTTTGAATTTTCTTCAGTTTTGCTTCCATTAGCAACCGCACCGTGAGAACTGCCTCCCTGATCCCTTTAAATTTGCTAAAGCCGATCTGATAGTTATCTAACAGATCCTCAGTTTTAATTTCCATTCTTCTGAATAATTGTGTTACAGTTCTCGCACCTGTCGGTTCTTGCTATCTTGTTATCTTCGGAATTATGTGGATGATGTTTTATGATATTATATCTGCAGTATCTATATTCTACACATCAATGGAATAGTCGTTTAGTCAGCACTTCCTGCAATGACTTTAGAAATTCCCATGGAATATTATCGATTCCTTCTGCCTTGTTTGGAAGGATATATAATACGGAAACGCCCTGTATATATTCGAGAAATGAAAGTGAGCTCTACCGATGTAAGGCACAGTCCAAAAACAACGAGACAGATTGAAGACAGTGAATGAAGTGTTTATTATTTCAAATGAATCCCCTTAACTGTTAACACATTTGTCCCACTGAGACAAGACGGTCTGTGCCTTTACGGAAAACTGTTTGTGTTTGCCTGCGGAACCATAATTGTAGCTACGCGTGCAGCTCTTCGTCCGAAGCAAATCGACTGCCACGAATCTCTTTCTCCAGAGTTCCAAAAACGTGGAAATCACGGGGGACGGATCGGAACTGTATGAAGGATGTGCAAGGGATTCCCAGCGAAACCACTGCAGCATAGTGCGCCCGGTCACTTGTTGCCATGTTTGTTTCGAGTTCACTGTGAGATGTCTCGGACTTCGATGTGCGGCTGAGGTGTCGTTAAGTCTCGGTGCAGGTTCAGTTTTCTTACACACAAGGTAGAGGAAAGCTGAAGCCATGCTGCAGGAGAGTGCGTCGGAGCAGCAAAAAGGTTTCGTGACCCGTTTTTTGTAAAATACTCATCTCTCTCTCTCTCTCTCCCTGTTTGTCTGTCTGTCTCCACCAAAACCATCGTCTTTCAACTAGTCAACGGAATTAAGGTCGCGTCAAAATCTCCAGCTGAAACATTTCTGTTGTCGGGATAGCCGTCGGTCGCGCAGTGTAACCGGGGGCAGCACAGTAACGCTAAGATCAAAATGACCGCAGTTCAATTAAAACAGCAAAGAAAAAGCCAAGGAAACATGTGTGGCACTTAATTTACACTCTGAACAGTGGAAAAAATAAATCAGATGTACAGGCGCACAGTATACCACTATAAAAACATTTAAAGAGTCTGGCCATTGGTCCGTTGTGCCCCAGGCCTGGGGCAGAACAGAACCACATTAAAAACTTTAATACAGTGGAAGCGTTGTTACTAATTTAAACTTCTTTAAAAGTTTAAAATCTAATCATTTTTCCTAAAATTTACAAAAACACAATATGCATATGAGATAACACGTGGCAGAATGGTAGATCCTTCGAAAGAAACTATGTTGCAAATACGCTTTCCGGGTTTGCCGCTGGTTCATATTGTGTAACTCGCACACCGATGCAACTGCTCGACATTATCAGGAGGTTGTAGCTGCTGTTGTCACTCCTGCAAGGCGCGACTGATGATAATTGCGCGGCGGCGTCGAAATTTATCATGCGCGGGAAGACGCTCGTAGTTGGAGGAAAGCGGCGCTCCTGGTGCCCCCTGCTGGGAGCCCCAGAAAGGCCATCCGCGTGTGCGTTATGGGCAACGACTGTGCTGCCGGACGCTCCTGTTGTTAAAGGCTGAATTAAATCTCAGTAGTGCGTTGCGTCGCGTGATGAATCGGAAGTTCTTGTTTTCCCTGTTTTGATTTAATGGCAGCCAGTGCTGGGTACCAGGTGGCGCTTAGTTGAAAACCTGCATCCCTGTTGATAATATTGTCCACCGTACGGATATGTATGGGCTCCATAACAACACAGTCCCAAAAACATGACGGTGGGGATAAAATTTCTGACTTTTCGTAAAGCATACGATGTCCCGCGTCCAGGAAATGCTCCGCTACCGCTGATTTATCAGGTTGCCCGAGGCGAGTATGACGATGGTATTCGACGCAAGTCGGCCATTGTGGTCGAGCGGTTCTAGGCGCTTCAGTCTGGAACCGCGCTGCTGCTACGGTCGCAGGTTCTAATCCTGCCTCAGGCATGGATGTGTGTGCTGTCCTTAGGTTAGTTGGGTTTAAGTAGTTCTAAGTCCAAGGGGCTGATGACCTCAGATGTTAAGTCCCATAGTGCTCAGAGCCATTTGAACCATTTGTTCGACATAACGTTCTATCACGGTTCGGCATGTCTGCCCAATATAAGGTTTTCCAGATTGGCATGGGATTTTATACACGCCACGTTTCCTAAGGCCAAGGTCGTCTTTGACCGAGCACAATAAATTCCTCAGTTTTTCTGTTGGCCGAAAACACACCTGATGTCATGCTTTTTGAGGATTCTTTCTATTCTTGAAGGCATGCCCCCAAAACAGGGCAAGAACACTGTTGCAGTGGGTGCCTCCGCGTCTTCATTCACATCTCTGCTTCGAATTTTCTTAGAACGGAATGCGTGGTGTATCTGCCAATCGGAATAGCCATTCTGTTGGAATACAGTTCTCAGCACCTAGGCACAACATTTAGGCCGTCATATACGGCACGTCTTCGATTAGGACAACTCGTCTCCCAATTTTTACTGACTTAGTTTATGATATCTATGGACATCACGTTCTCTACACTACTACACTACTTGTACTTTCCAACCAAACCTAGCTTTTATAATAATCCACTCCCTAACATTCACGTGAACTTTCATATGCAAGCCGAGATTTTTGGCACGTTACTGACTCGGTGATATGGGGAAAGTCCAGCGCCTAGACGAATTCAGAGATAAACAGACCTAAGATCTGGAAATTTATAATTGTGCTCATACTCATGTCCTGCCAGATCTTCATCAACATGTATAGTGTGGTTATAATGTAACTGACTTTTCTCCCAGTACTGCAGTTCAAGCTGTATGCACTCATAAGCCAAAACACTGTGACCACTACCCACCGCTAGGTTGTATGCGGCCTGGGAACCTTGCTGGCACGTGACGAGCCGTGAAAAGCATGTAAGCACACCAGAGGCGGATGGGGAATCAGGCAGGCGAAGATATGAGCTGCAAATGGGGAAACCCTCTGAGATAAACGAATTAGTCAAAGGACATATAACCATTAAGCAAACCCTGTGAACTAGTATCTTGAAAAGGGCGAAGTTGGTCGAAAGTTCACGTGCTACAGTCGTGAGCACCTACTGAAAGGGATAGGGCAGTAAAACTGCCACTAGGTACTAAATGATTGATCGTCCACGACTCTTAACAAATGTGTGGTTTAGAGGTTTATGTGCTCTGTAAATTAGGATAGACGGTGATCGGTGGCATCTCTGCCGAAAGAGCCCAATGCTTGTGCACGCACAATTGGTTAGGGGCACACTGTTCATCATACATTGTCGAACATGGTGCTCCGCAGCAGACCACACTGGGTGTTCATATGTTGACCCAAGGACATCAGCAATTACGGCTTCAGTGGGCACGGAACCATCGGGAGTCGACCGTCGATCAATGGACACGTGTCAGCTCTTCGGGTGAATCACATTTTTGCTGCTTTAGACTTATGACCTCAGCTGTTGAGTCCCCTAGTGCTCAGAGCCATTTTCTGCTGCTTTAGGTTGATGGTCGTCTCGACGGACGCCGTCATCGAGGTGAACGGCGATTCGGTGCATAGCGCAAAGGACGAGAGCTGGTGGGAACTATTATGATATGGGAGAGATCATCCTGTGCTTGGATGGAACCTGTGGTATTAATCGAAGGCACGCTGACAGCTGCGAACCACCTGCATCCCTTCATTCTTGATGTCTTCCCCGAAGGCAACGTCTTCTTTCAGAAGTATAAATATCTGTATCTACAGTGAGTTAAGGAGCACCTTATTGAACTAGCGTTGATGCCTCGGCAATTAAATTCGCTTGATGTAAATCCTATAGAACACATCTGGGTCGCTTTCGGCTACCATCATCGTGTACTCAAATCAGCGACCCATTATTTACGTGAATCACGTAACCTGTGCGTAGTTTTCTGTGCCATATACTTCCATACACCTACCAACAAACTGTCGTATCGTCATACGCAGGATCAGTAATGTATTTCGTTTCAAAGACGGAGAAACAAGCTGTTAAGCAGGTGACTATAATGTTTTCGCTCATCAGTGTACATCACAGGATGCTGGAAAATGTTCATCGTTCGGTGCCCTCGTGGAATATGGTGAAAAATAATAATTTTACTTTCTGCCACCAGGTGAAAATATGGCGTCAAAACATTCAGAATGGCGTGGGTGGGGAGGAGCGCTGAAGCACACGATAACGGTGGCTATGGAAGTTTATTAGGTTATAATCCCAAGCTTCAGCCGATGGTCTACATTATCTCCCAACTCAGCAATGTGCTGCACCCGTACCACGGTGTGATCGACAGCTGCTCTTAGCGTATCCGACGTAATCAGAGCGATATACCGTTGCATGCTATCCTTCAGATAGTAAATTGTCCGGATACATTCCTGATCGACACGACCTTCCATATAATGAAACTTCCTGGCAGATTAAAACTGTGTGCTCGACCGAGACTCGAACTCGGGACCTTTGCCTTTCGCGGGCAAGTGCTCTACCAACTGAGTTACCGATGCACGACTCACGGCCGGCACTCACAGCCCGCGAAAGGCAAAGGTCCCGAGTTCGAGTCTCGGTCGGGCACACAGTTTTAATCTGCCAGGAAGTTTCATATCAGCGCCACAACCAGAAGTCACGTGGACTTATGTCCGAGGATCTACAAGGCCACACATCTTGAAATTGCCTAGAGATGATGCGGTTGTTACTGAAGGTTTCTCGAAGTAAAACTTTCACATGAAAAGTGTAGTGTTGCCCCATCTTACATGAATATAGTAGTGTGGACACAGTTGCGTTGTTGCAAAGATGGAATCATGCTTTGCACAAGGAGATCCTTATACCATGCAGACGTCATTGCACATCTAACAGACCAACGAGGCGTTATCTCCTCGAAGAAAAACGGACCGAAAACGAAGGACCTTGTTAAACCACATTACACATTCACATGAGGTGTGCGCAGTGGATTTTCCTGCACAACATGTGGTGAAGTAAAACCCCATATGGGACATTTCTTTCTACTCACGGCAGCATGCAGAGTCAAATGTGCGTCGTCCGTCCAAATAATATCCCCATCCACTTGTCACCCATTTCCAAGGGTGCCGCAACACAAAGGGAAAGTCACGGCGTTGTAGCCTATCTTGGGGCTTCATTTGGTGTACATTTTGAATCTTTTTTTGACTGTTAAGTAGGTGAGAGAGAGTTCCTGTGATGCGGCTCAAGCACTGGCTGCAGAATTTGATGCATGTGCTGCAAGATCGACTATAGCTGCAGCAACTTCATCAGCAACTGCGATTGGAATGGGCCGCCTACCTGTACCTGCTGCACGACCTAATTAAACTGTTTCTTCAGATTTCTTGATCATATTCTTTTACCCATTTATTGACATGAGACGTCTTGGCAACTGTTTCTGACGGTGATATTCCCGCAATGCAGCAGTGCTATTACTGCCGCTCTGACTAAACAACTTTACCAGCAGCGTACGGTCTTTCTCCTAAATAGCCATCGTGTTTCGTACGAAAACTTCTTCAGTCTTAACCCTTTCCAGCAACAATTATTTTACAATGGAAATCAACAAGCACCGCCAAGCGACAAGTAGCATACTGAGTCTACACAGCAATTATTTCACTTTCCGACTGTTTACAGCGCCATATTATCACCTGGGGTGGCAGAAAAAGAAACTTTTTTTTTCATTTATTTACTGCTTTATTTTTCCAGCATACTATGTGACTGCACCGATCAATGAATGTACCTGTGACGTTTCAGCATCCTGTGATGTACACTCTGGCACAGCAGCACTCACAACGCCGTCAGTTTAATTATATACACCTAGCACAAACAAATTACGCCAATCACTCTGCATTGAATCCCATTGTTCAACACATTAGCCCACTCTCAGTTCCGTTTCTGTTTGGAGTATGAGAGGAATGACTGATTAACTGCCCCTGTGCACTTTTTAATTAGTCCTCGGTGTAGCAAAGCAGCTTAAATCGCTCAATATAGGCAAGGCCTCCGGTCCAGATTGTATACCAGTCAGGTTCCTTTGAGAGTAAGCTGATACAATAGCTCCAGATTTAGCAATTATAAACAAACGGTCGCTCACAGAAAGATCCGTACCGAAAGACTGGAAAATTGCTCGAGTCACACCAATACCCATAAAGGGAAGTAGGAGTAATCCGCTGAACAGATCCATAAGTGTGTGTGTGTGTGTGTGTGTGTGTGTGTGTGTGTGTGTGAGTGTGTGTGTGTGTGTGAATTTATAAGGGAACAAACTGCTGAGGTCATCGGTCACTAGACTTCACACTACTTAAACTAACTTATGCTAAGAACAACCCCCACAGCCATGCCGATGGGAGACTCGAACCTCCGACGGAAGTGGCCGCGCAGTCAGTGACATGGCGCCTCTAACCGCGCAGCCATTCCGCGCGGCACAGACCCATATCACTAACGTCGATTTGCAGCAGGGTTTTGGAACATATACCGTGTCCGAAAATTATGAATTATCTCAAAGAAGACGATTTATTGACTCATAGTCAGCACGGATTCAGAAAATATCGTTCTTGTGAAACACAACTAGCTCTTTTCACTCATGAAGTAATAAGTACTATCGACAGGGGATGTCAAATTGATTCCATATTTTTAGATTTCCAGAAGCCTTTCGACACCGTTCCTCACAAGCGTCCTCTAACCAAACTGCGTGCCTACAGAGTATCGCCTCAGTTGTGCGACTGGATTGGTGATTTTCTGTCAGAAAGGTCACAGTTCGTAGTAATAGACGGAAAGTCATCGAGTAAAACAGAAGTAATATCCGGCGTTCCCCATGAAAGTGTTATAGGCTCTCTATTGTTCCTGATCTTTATTAACGACACAGGAGACAATCTGAGTAGCCGTCTTAGATTGTTTGCAGACGATGCTGTCATTTACCGTCTTGTAAAGTCATCAGGTGACCGAAACGAGTTGCAAAATGATTTACATAAGATATCTGTATCGTGCGAAAAGTGCCAATAGACCCAGAATAAAGAGAAGTGTGAAGTTATTCACATGAGTGCTAAAAGAAATCCGCTATATTTCGATTGCGCGATAAGTCACTCAAATCTGAATGCTGTAACTTCAACTGAATACTTAGCGATTACAACTGCAATTAACCCACTTGCAACGATCACATAGATAATTTTGTGGATATAGCAAACCGAAGACTATGTTTCAGTGGCAGAACACTTAGAAGATGCAACAGGTTTACCAAAGAGGCTGCTTACACCACGATTTTGAGCCCTATTCTGGAGCATCGCTGTGCGGTGTGGTACTGACGGACGACATCGAAAAAGTTCAAAGAACGGCAGATCCTTTTGTATCATCGCGAAATAGGGGAGATAGCACCACAGACATGATACGTGAATTAGAGTGGCAATCATTAAAACAAAGGCGTTTTTCGTTGCTACGGGATCTCCTCATGAAATATCAATCAGCGCTTTTCTCCTCCGATTGTGAAAACATTCGGTTGAAACCCACCTACATAGGGATAAATGATCATAATGATAAAATAAGAGAAGACTCGCAGAGAAAAATTTAAGTGCTCTATTTTCCCACACGCCGTTCGAAAGTGGAACGGTAGAGAGACGAATTGAAGGTGGTTCATTGAACCCTCTGCCAGGTACTATATTGTGAATGTCAGAGCAATCACGTAGATGTGGATGTAGATGTAGTCGTAGTCTCATATTGCCTTTGCTGTCCCTAATGGAGCGCCACATAGATGCGTGCAGTATACTATCTGTTCATTCTGGGTCTTGAAACTTTGTAAGTAGGTTTTCGTGGACACCTGGTGTCAATCTCCAAGGTTCAGCCAGTTAAATCTTTCGAAATTTCCGTGACGCAGTACCATGAGAATTGGCCATTCGTGCATCACTTCATTATATGCGTTCAATATAGCCTGTTCGTCGTATTTATCGTGAATTAAATACACTTGTGCAATATTTTAGCTTGTGTCGCACGAGTTTTCTATAAGCAATCATCGACCAGTTTTTCACCCTCTTTCCATTAAAACGATACTTTCCACCTACTTCACACGTGACTGAACTTACGTTACTGCTCTATGCCATATAGCCACTAATTACTATACAAATTAGTAATACTGTAGCTTTCTCAAAGAAATGTGTGCTTATAGATAACTGCATCATTTGCAAAAAGGGTAAGATTATTGTTACTATTGTCTACAGGCCATTAACATACGATATGGACAAAAAGAAAAGTAACACACTTGCATAGGGCAGTCCTCAAGTTATTTATACATCTGCTGACTATTCTCCTACGAATAAATTCTGAATCCACTACCATATTTCGTTTGATATTTCATCTGAGCGTAATTCCTTTAAAACTCTTTGCTGTTGTACTTAGCGTAGATACACTCTTGAGCCGAAATGTTATGACCATCTGCTTGATGGCGCATTTGTCGTCTAAGCGCGGGTCACAGAATTTCCATACATTACGGGATGGTGGTTTATGGGCGTGCAGATGAGCCTTGTAGCGTGTCAGCTGTTTTCGATGGAGTTCAGATCAGGTAAATTTGATTTCCAAGAGATCAGCCTAAGTTCACTGTAATGCCAGTCAAATCGTTACAGCACAATTCTGCTCTATTGAGAACGATATTTATCGTGCTGGAATATATAATTACTGTTGGAAAATACATCAAGTGTGGTAGATTGCAGGTAGTCCGCAATGATGAACAGCTGCCACTGTCCCTCACATTACTGCCACAGTTCCCTGAAAAGCTAGGTGAATGTCCCCTACAGCATAATATGGACCTAACTGTCGGGGAACGTGGTGCAGGACAGCTTTTCGTTAAATGATGGCGTATACGATCACCGCTATCAACCTGGTGTAGCAAGAAACATTCATCCGACCAAGACTCACGTTTCTACTGGCCCACGGTTCAGTCTCGATGACCCCGTGCCCACTGCAACCATAACTGATATTGTCGTTGGGCCAACATCGGAAGGGTCGTCTTTAACCCTTTCTCTCTCTCTCTCTCTCTTATTTAATGGCTGAGGCGTTTTAAATAAATGTTTTCTACTATAATCATTTGTATCTGTGGATTTCCCCATCAGCGGTCGATATCCCCCATACATGCTTTCCTTACCATCCCACGTGCCCGCAACGCATCATTAAATCTCGTAGTGAAGGGTGGTCATAACGATTTCGTCATCCGTGTATTTCATGTCAAGGGAGAACAAGAAGAAAACGTTTCAAATGTAAAAACATGTCTGTAGGGAAAACATCTTTCGTTATTTGACTAGAATAGGACAGCAAATCAGCTACCAGCGAAAACATAGCAAGATGCATCAACAAACAGCCTCTGTGTTCGGCTTGTTTGCCCACTTTTATGACGGGTCTATCGCAGACGGTCAGAGGAAAAATAAAATGTGTAGGTGCGGTGGTGAGAGTGAACGTGTTGCGGCGCCTAAACACTTCAGAATACGTGTGTGTGTGTGTGTGTGTGTGTGTGTGTGTGTGTGTGTACGTGCGTGCGCGCCTTGCAGGGCGCAATCCGGCTTATCTGGCGCGCGTGTAGTGCTGGCCAAACAGAGAGGGCCAAATGGAACCAGATGCCAGCCCACTGCCGCGTCGCCACCTCGCTGCGAGGCCTCCACAAACAGGAGGCGAGCGGGGGCGGTGGGGGCGGTGACACTGACGGAACCCGAGACCAGAGGGCGGGCGCGACCCCAAACCAACCGGCGGCGCTGTCCGCCCCCCCCCCCCCCCCTCTGCCACTCCAGTCTACTTAGGGTTCCACCACGGCCTCCTGTTACTGACCCTCACTTCTTCACTGCTGCACTGCTGGCCATTAAAAGTGCCCCTCCAGGAAAGGTAACAAATAACGAAACTTTACTTACTGCGCGTGTGCAGCACAGTAGGAAGGGTACAGCATTAAGTCTGCAGGTGTACTAAATGCATAGTGAGCAAGATTCAGTACACAGAGCTTTCACGCCGACTATAATGTGACTAGGCGAAAAAATGACAGATACGAGTACATCATTCCATGCCAGCTCTATACTGAGGTGAGAAAAGGGGTGGGATAGCGATAGACACATATACAGATAGCTTTAGTATCGCTGACGCGAGATATAAAAGGGCAGTGCATTGTCGGAACTGTCTCATGTATTCAGATGATTCATGCGAAAAGATATCCGACGTGATTATGGCCGCACGGCGGGAATTTGGACGCGGAATGGTAGTTGCTTCTAGACGAATGGGATATTCCCTTTCGCAAATCGTTAGGGAATTCAATTTTCTGAGATCCACAGTGTCAAGAGCGTGCCGAGAATTCCAACGTTCGAACATTACCTCTCATCACGGACAGTGGCTGACGGCCTTCATTTACCGATCGAGAGCAGTGGCGATTGAGTACTTATCAGTGCTACCAGACATACAACACTGAGCGAAATAACCACAGAAATCAATGAGGGACGTACGACGAAGTTATCCGTTAAGACAGTGGCAATGGCAGTAGGCGACGGATTCGAGTGCCTTCATTAACGGTTCCACATCGCCTGCAGCACCTCTCCTGGGCTGGTGACCATATCGGTTGAACTCTAGACGACTGGAAAATCGTGGAGTATTCAGATGAGTCCCGATTTCAGTTGGTAAGAGCTGATGGTAGCATTCGAGTGTGACGCAGACTCTAGAAAGCGATTCATCTAAGTTGTCAAGAAAGCACTGTACAAACTGGTGGTAGCTCCATAGGCGTGTGGGCTGGATTTACATCGAATGGTGTTTGTCCTCCGGTCAAATGAACCGATCTTGACGGTAAATTGCTACCTTCGGCTATTTGGAGACAATTTGCAGCCATTCACTGTCTTCATGCTCCCAAACAACGAGAAATTTTTGATGGATGACATTGCGCCATATCATTGGGCCACAATTCTTCGCAATTTGTTAGAAGAACATTCTGGATAATTCGAGTGAATGATGTGGCCACTACGATCACCATATACGGATACCATCGAACGTTTACGGAACGTAAATGAGAGATCAGTTCGTGCTTAAAATCCTGCACCGGCGACATTTTCACAATTATGGACGGCTAGAGGGACAGTATGTCTCACTATTTGTGCAAGGTACTTCCGACGACTTTTGTGTCCATGGGATGCCGAGTTGCTGCACTACGCTGCGTAAAAAGAAGTCCTACTAGATATTAGGGGCTATTCCATGAATTTTCTCACCTCATTGTACGCCAGATGACTCGCAGCGCTTGACCTGTAGTGACGTTCCAGTTTCACATCACTCTACTACCTTATGTGTCCAGAGAATAAGAGATCTGGAGAAGGTGCAAGTTGTTGTTGTTGTTGTTGTTGTGGTCCTCAGTCCTGAGACTGGTTTGATGCAGCTCTCCATGCTACTCTATCCTGTGCAAGCTTCTTCATCTCCCAGTACCTACTGGAGCCTACATCCTCCTGAATCTGCTTTGTGTATTCATCTCTTGGTCTCCCTCTACGATTTTTACCCTCCACGCTGCCCTCCAATGCTAAATTTGTGATCCCTTGATGCCTCAAAACATGCCCTACCAACCGATCCCTTCTTCTAGTCAAGTTGTGCCACAAACTTCTCTTCTCCCCAATCCTATTCAATACCTCCTCATTAGTTACGTGATCTACCCACCTTATCTTCAGCATTCTTCTGTAGCACCACATTTCGAAAGCTTCTATTCTCTTCTTGTCCACACTAGTTATCGTCCATGTTTCACTTCCATACATGGCTACACTCCATACAAATACTTTCAAAAATGACTTCCTGACACTTAAATCTATACTCGATGTTAACAAATTTCTCTTATTCAGAGACAATTTCCTTGCCATTGTCAGTCTGCATTTTATATCCTCTCTACTTCGACCATCAGTTATTTTACTCCCTAAATAGCAAAACTCCTTTACTACTTTAAGTGTCTCATTTCCTAATCTAATTCCCTCAGCATCACCCGATTTAATTTGACCACATTCCATTATCCTCGTTTTGCTTTTGTTGATGTTCATCTTATATAAGTAAGAACAATAAACCGAGCCTTTTCTACAGAAGTAGGACAGAAAATAAAGGCGCGGTTTTGCATTATACTGTTAAAAGATGACGTCGCGAAGACCCTGAAGATAAGGCATAGCCAACTGCCTTAACCGGTTCAAATGGTTCAAATGGCTCTGAGCACTATGGGACTCAACTGCTGAGGTCATTAGTCCCCTAGAACTTAGAACTAGTTAAACCTAACTAACCTAAGGACATCACAAACATCCATGCCCGAGGCAGGATTCGAACCTGCGACCATAGCGGTCTCGCGGTTCCAGACTGCAGCGCCTTTAACCGCACGGCCACTTCGGCCGGCGCCTTAACCGGTGAGAAGTCAAACACATACTACGCAAAATACAGGCTATGCGAAGGCGATCGTGTTGTGTACTCGTGGCACTCTGTACTATCGTTCTATATGCTGGAAAGTATGACGGTGACTAACGCAATCTGGTAACGTCGGGTCTCTTTGGAGTTTCTAGGCACAAATACGACCATCATCTGTAAACCTCTAAATCTACATCTACATCTACATAATACTCCGCAAGGCACCGTACCCTGTGTGCTGGAGAGTAGGTTGTCGCACTACTGGTCATTTACCTTCATCTTACATTCTCATATAGAGCGAAGGGAAACAACTGTCTATATGCTTCATACGAGCCCCAAGTTATGTTCGTGGCCCTTATTCTAAATGTGCGTTGGCGGCAGTAATATTATTCTACAGAGATTCCAGTTTGGTTTCTACTACACACAGGAAACGACAACAGTGGTAACGAGAGCTTTGTGGGGGACTCGGCGGTCTTTTAGGTTAGATGATCTCGGGAAACTGCAGAAAGTGAGTCAGTCCGAAAGGGTGCAGGAGAAACACAGAAAGGTAGACCTGGCAACAGATAGTATAGCTGTAAACTGTCGTAGCTGAAACGGAAAGGAGCCAGAGCTCCAAGTGCTGCTAGAAAGCGGTCAAGCTCAAATCGTATACGTACGGAAAGCTAAGTCCGCAGATAAGAAAGGCCGAAATTTTTACGAAGGACCTAACAGTGTTCAGAGCAAATAGATTAAATACGACTAGTGGTGAAATGTCTATTGCTGTCAAAAGTAGTTTACGCTGTAGTGAAATTGAGGTACACAGTTCATGTGAGTTAGTATGGGTAGAAGTTATACTTGCCTACAGGAAAAATTAATAACTGGTTTCTATTACCAACGTCCGGACTAAGGTGATACAGTTGCCGAACAGTTCAAAGAAAATTTGTGTGTCATTTCCAAATAGATACTCCACTCATACAATTACAGTTGGTGGCGACTACAATCTGAAATCGATATGTTGACGAAAATATAAGTTTAAAGTCGGCGGCAAGCATAAAACTTCATCGGAAATTTTACTGAATGCGGTCTCAGGAAATTATTTTGAACTGTAAACGGTTGCTTAAGATACTTGACTCTTAGCAACAAATAATACTGCACAAATAGGGAGCATCATAGCGGATACAGGGATTAGTGACCACGAGGCTGTTGAAGCGAGACTGAGAACCGCAACTCCCAAACCTACCAAAAACAAACACAAAATTCAGAGAAATAGTATCAACGGCAATATTGAGAGTCATATACCAAATAAAGTAGTGAGAGATGATGCTGATCCTCCGGGGTACACAATACAGCTCAGAACGCTGCAGAAGCAAGGGAAATAGCATTCCAAATTTAAAAGAACGTAAAACCCACAAGACTGGCAAAGTTTTGCAGAAGCTTGAAATTTAGCGCTAAGTTCAGTGGGAGATGGTTTTAATAGTATCCACAAGGAAAGTCTGTCTCGAAATCTGGCAGGAAACCCAAAGAGATTCTGGTCGTGTGTGAAGTACACCAATGACAAGGTACAATCAATACCTCCACTGCGCGAAAACAATTGTGATGTTACTGATGAAGTGTCACTAAAGCAGAGTTACTAAACCCAATTTCCCGAAGTAATTATTCGATAATTCGCAGCAATAACAGTCGCGAGTAACTTAGAAGTAATCCTCGGTGTAGTAAAGTAGCCTATATCACCTTATAAAAGCAAGGCCTCCGGTCCAGGCTCTATACCAGTCAGGTTCCTTACAGAGTATGATGATGCGATCGCTCCGCACTTAGCAGTCACATACAATCGCTCGCAAATCAAAAAATACTTACTTAAGGACTGTAAAGTTGCACAAGTCGCATCAATGCCCAAGGAACGAAACGGGAGTAATTCGCTGAATTATGCATCCATATCGCCAAATACTTAGGGATTTCAACTACGAATTACTTCAATTGGAACGACCCGATAGATAATGTGGGGAAAGATAACCAAAGACTCCGAATTATGGTCGGAACACCTAGAAAATGCAACAGGTCCGCTAAAGAGAATGCTTACACTACGCTTTACCTGCCTTCTTCTGGAGTATTGCTGTGCGATGTCAGATCCGCAGCAGTTAGGATTAACGGTGGAAATCGAAGAAGCCCAAAGAATCGCAGCTCGTTTTGTATTATTGCGAAATAGGGGAGAGTGTACCACGGTTATGATTCACAAACTGGGGTGGAACTCAGTAAAACAAAAGCGCTCTTCATTGTGGTAGGATCTTCCAAAGCAATTTCAATGAGGAACCTTCTCCTCAGAGTGTGAAAATATTTTTTGGTACCCATCTACACAGGCAGAAATGATCAGCGTAATAAGATAAGAAGAGGCATAGTTCGCACGGAAAGATTTAAGCGCTAGTTTTTGCCGCTCGCTCTTCGAGATTGGAACGGTAGAGATATAGCTTGAGGATGGTTAGTTAAACCCTCTCCCATGTACTTAATTGTTAATTGCAGAGTAATCATGTAGATGTAGATACAGATGCAGGAAGCATCTCCGTAAAGCTTGCATGTTGATCGTAGCTACCGGTATCAAATCTGACATACCGCCTCTGAATTGTTTCGACGTCTTCCTTCAATCTAAACTGGTGGGGATTCCAAATACTCGAGGAGTTCACAAGAATGAGTTCGACTGGTGCAATATATGTGGTCTCTTTTACAGGTGAATCACACTTTCCTAAAAGTCTAATACGCACCTGATTCGACCATTCGCCTGTCCTCACTAAAATCCCTACATGCTCGTTCCATTTGATGTCGCTTTGCAATGTTACTTATAGATATTTAATCGACTTGTCTGTATCAGATAGTACACTACTAATGCTGTATTCTGACGATAAGGGATTATTGTTCCGACTCATTTAGGGAAATTAACGTTCTGGACAACTCCGCGTCAGAAATGACGTGCTTGTTAGGAGTGCTGAAAACAGCAGATGTCCCGAACACGTGCAGCACTTCTGCGTTTGAAAACAAAAGCGCAAGTGTTCGTGCACAAGCACTTACGTGGTTTCTCGTTGCTCATTTGTCATAGCGGGAACTGCGACGTCAGACGGACGCCGGTCCCGTCAACTTCGCGGGCGCCCTCTGCAATTTACTAATGGACGTCAGCTGTCTGCCCAGAAATTAAACGCGCATCGCCTAGTATCAAGTGGACGCTAAAGCTGAATAGCACTTCACTGTTGAGTTATTTGTCAACTTGAAAAGTAGATGAGGTGACGTATTACATGTTTTTGTCGTCGATAAAGCAGTTACAAATACATTTGCCACTCGAGCTGGGGCACAGAGGTTCTTCGTTAATACCATATGATTCAGCTTCAAGTTCTGATACGACAGATCCCGAAAACACATTCAAGTGAATACTACGATGCTCCCTTGAACATGAAAACAGGCAATTCCTTCCGCCTTCCTTTTCTATGTGCACCGTTCTTACAAACCTGCACTTCAAAGTAACCGCTAATTCTTACCTACTACCCTTCTTCATTTTCAGATTTTCTCCAAGCAGTCCTAATAGTATGCTGTAGTTTTGCCTTAGCATCAGCCTCCTGACTCGCTCTGTAGACACTGCACGTGCCCAATTACCCGCAGGCTTTCATCCACTTATCGCACAAGAATTAGTCATGTCACCTTTTTCTTGTTACAGCAGTCTGAGGGTAGTTTTCGACCGATATATTGTAGATTTCCGCTGGTGCGTTCTCCCATTGCTATGCATACTTGGTTAGCATTTCTGTCCATGTGATGTCACCATGTTCTTTCTCGTTGTGTGGTAGATTTTCCATACTATTTAATTGTGTTGCGTTTCAGCTAATCAACTATCTGCACCTCGTTTTCCGAACAGGAGGACTATCAAATGTAAAGTAACGGAGGGCATAATATCAATAATAAATTTCCTTTTGTTCTTGCAGGATGAAAGGATTTTGGACGTAAATGGAAACTGCAGTTAAGAATAATTCAATGTTGATTCGTCGTTTCGTCTGATAGTGTTATTCGAAACAAAAGAAAATAAATTATAACTATAATGTTGATAAACATTAGTAGTTGCTGACGATAGAAAGGTGAGAGGGACAACTACGCTCTGCTCACAAATGATTACATTCAGGAGGTATTGGTACTACCTTCAGTAAACAAATATCTACTAAACACTACTTTTAATATTATATCTGTTCTAAGAAGAACGAGGTAATGCGCACGAAACTGTTCATCCACTGTGTAAATTGTGAAGTGTTGCTTTACATTTACATTATCAGCGATGACTTCAAGTAGCGTGGATCTCTTCCAAACATTATCTGGTCCCGTGAGGTTTGTCGCTTAACGTAAGATTACCAGTATTGTTCCTTTAGAACTAAGCTGCACATCAGTGCAGAACGTCGTAAGTAACAATACTTGCTGCTTCAGATTAAAAGTAGTAATCACACTCTGATTAAACCACATAGGTGCAATGTAGGTGTTAAGTTCCAGGTAAATTCAGCAATAAAATTGCCATTAAATAAAATGTATCTTTCATGGCTGTGTTGAAATGTGTCATGTTTGGGCTAAATCTGCAAAGAAAGAAATGTACTTAAGAGGAGGTACGCTCACATCATGAACTGCCACATATTCTAGGAAAATAAGCGTTGAAAACCTGAAGTTCACATCTTCTGCAAGTAGTATGTGGCAACTTTAGTTCGTGTACTACTGTATATTCTTCAGATTAGTACAATTAACTATCCTTTGTAACAATATTCTGTTATGTGACCAAAGGGATTTTCATTAAAATATAGAAACTGTTCACTGGAACCCACAAAAAACATTATGTAATGTATCCTATGAAATAAATAACAATGCTAACACACAAAAATGTCATTTTTCGATTTTATAGGCAAAAGGAAATCCACAAGGCTTCTTACAGTTGACAGGACATTATAAGCATCTTTGCTCAGATTACATTTTTTGTTCCACTACAATCTGTTACGATAAATTGAAGCTGTATTTTGATGAACATTGAAAGCTAACATAATTTGTCATATTATAAATGACATTCTGCACAGACAATCGCTTAAATGTGTAAGTTTTCACAAAAGAATTACATGAAAGTCATTATAAATATTACATCGCCATTAATTAATTAGTAGTTATGTGTACAGCTAAATTAGCGAATGAAGGAGACTATTAAAATCTATGTACCGAAGCGGACACAGTTTGTAGCACTTATAGCGCGAGACACTCTGCACATAGATCAAATACTGCTTAAAAACGGTGGTTTAAAAAATTTTAGGCTACAGTCACTAATTATTCAATCGAGACATCTCATTCGACATGCGCACTTCAACTTGTTAAGTAGTTTCACATGAAAAAGGCTTAGTCACATGCCTCGCGCTGTGCTCTGTTACCACATTGTGGGGGGATTATTTTCTCCAGTTGCTTTACACTCTGCTGTACTTGTTGTTAGGGAGATTAAAATTATTGTGATTTCGTTACACATAGTTCAGTCCATAAGTCACCTTCGGATTTCAGGTTAGGGAAAATATGCCACTTTAATCTTGCTGTTCTGTTCACTTTTACTGTACAAACGTTCTGTTCGGGTCAATATGATCCGATGTAATAAAATTTTGAAGAAAAACTTCTCCAACGTATGTTTGATACAGTTGTAAGCCATCGACATTGTTATTACATTGCAGTATGTTGTTAATGATCATAGCGATAATAATAATAACAATACGCAGAACTTCACGAAAGAAAGTTTATTATTTTAATATTCATGCAGGCTATATTAGTAACAACAGACCTATCCACCAAAAAGTCGTTCGGAACAACCATTTGTCCGTCTGCCCATATCACATTCTTTCCTTCTTACTCGTTGCAGTTTGAACACAAGTAGATGACGTATGTTTTGCATACTCGTTTATTACGCTTTCCGCACAGCATGTTTGTTTTATTGTCATTGCCCGATGGATAGAACTTACGGCGTGCACTCTTAGTAGAGTTTCTTAATATTCCTGATTTAGCCGCAACTGCCACTCTTTCAGGGTTTTGGATTCTCCTGACCATTCTCAAAGAATCTTCTGTTCTTGGAAAATGCTTCCTTGATGCATAATGCTCTGCAACCAGTGACTTTCCAAGTTCCTCCAAAAATATTCTCCTTCTAGTCAATTTTCATGCACTCCAGTTAGGGTCATTCGAAGTCCACAAGACATATGCATCATAAGCAGCAACATCAAGAATATTGTAGAAAACCATCATGGGCCATCTATAAAATTTTTTTTTGCATGTATATGTGCCTGTGAGATGAAAGGGTGTGTCTACAGCCCCTTTGGTTTAATTGTAATCTAAAATCGTTTTTGGCTTCTTATCAGCCCTTTCACTTTTTACCCCACCACGGTGAAGAGTGCTCATTAGTAGAACATTCTTATTTCCCTTATGAATACAACTGACCTCTGCAGTGTCATTTACGAAGTAAAGTGAAGAGCTATGAACCTCCTTGTGGGTCATATTTTGTGAAAGTTCTGCCTTATTTTTACATATGAGTCCTAAGATTATCAGTTTCCTTTCCAGGAGCAGCTGTCCCAAAATGTGTGACTTAAAAAAATTCTCACACGTTACATTCTGACATCGCAGTTCAGAGGTAAGGTCAGCAACAACTCTCATTCCCTGATTTTTACTGGTGCCGCTCCAGTCTCCCTCCCAGTGTAAATTTGGGCATTCAGTGCACATGAAGATTGGCTGTTACACAGAGTCTGTATCTCTATCCCATATTTTGCCAGTTTGCTTTGGATGTACTGCTTTAATGGGCAGCTGTCTCTAAATGCTACCAGCTGCTTGCCGACGGTCACATTTTCCCCTAGATTATACAGTTTAGGTAGACCTTCTAACCACTTCTCCCAGATACTGCTAACTGCAGCGAGTTTATCAGCACGTTGTCTTTCCTCTCTTGTTGGTTTCTTATGAAACCGCAAGACGCGCGATATTTCACAAAATGTTTCTATGTACGTGGCTGCCCGAAATATGTTCCGCCCAATATCGTTATCCCACAAACATTTTGTAAATTCCCCATGTGAGCGACATATATCCGCAAGGAATAGGAGTCCTAAGCATGCGTGAAAAAGAGGATCATTAATGTTTGTCCGTTGTTTACCATAAACTCGATGCCCCTCAGTATTTGACGTCTCTATTATTTCATTGTGGAACACTGTAGAAAATATTACATCATATGAACCTTTTTGGTCACTTATTCTGCTGCTTGCATACCTGGTACCTCCTGATGTACTCCTGAAGGCGTTCTAAGCAGATAGGCGGTCGTGTTGTCCTGGCGGTTACAACTACCATTATATGTTCCCGTTTTTAGAAATAGAAGTCTGTACACTACTTTGAGCAAGCTGTGGACTGTCGTCAATGTGATTATAACACTCGCTTTCAGATGCATTACGACATGATCTTCGAACCCGAAAAGTGATCCATCTGTTGTGCTATTTAGTAATTCTTCCGATTCAGAGTAATTCAGTGATGTAATTACCATGATGTCACAATTCAGACTGATCACAAACGATATAGAACACAAAGTGAGCGGAAACAATGGATAATTTGAAGTGTTGACAAGTCGTAATGAGAAGTCCATTGTTGTAAACGCGGCGCCTTCGTTGACTTGTTGAATTCTGAGAATAAGTATGAACAATGAAAGTCATTACTACTATAAAATATGAGATGACGAGAAAGTATTCGCCTTAGAGTAATAACATTAATACTGAGTCACATTGACTCGAACATTACGTATTTATGACCAGATGACTTTTTTAACCACAAGCTGACCTTGCGTTTTCAGACAAAGTCCCCAAAGTTATTTTGATATTTAAATAATAAGAAACAAAATATATGACCATTTCGTTTCATATAGACTCGAACAGAACAGCAGGGTTAAGTAAAGTGAGCTGACTTCGTCCAATCTCTTGAACGCCATCTGGTTGCCGTAAAGTACAACGTTTTTCGAGATGTCACAAGATACTGTTCAATTGCTGCAGGGTACGTAAGAGTAATTCATTTCGCATCATCGTCGTAGGTGGTAAGTGTAGAGTTTCTCAGTATCTGATTTACGGCCTCCTGGTAATTCAGTGATTCCAAATGCGAAATGCAACTGTTTGTTGCGCAAAATGGTTCGAATGGCTCTGAGCTCTGTGGGATTTAACATCTGAGGTCATCAGTCCCCTAGACTTAGAACTACTTAAACCTAACCTAAAGACATCACATACATCTATGCTCGAGGCAGGATTCGAACCTGCGAGCGTAGCAGCAGCGCGGTTCCGGACTGAAGCGCCTAGAACCGCACGGCCACAACGGCCGGCATTTCTTGCCCATATTGTGAGTCTGATATCGCTACATGTCGACATCTTCGACAAATTCGTGTGAATAGGTGCCTTGGTTAACTGAAACATGTGCTGCAGTGAGTAAGACAATGAACTTGCGGTCAAGAAAAGGACAGTTCAGATTCCTTAGTGGCAATCCAGATTGAAGTTTTGCGTGATTTCCCACGCAGTTTACAAAAGAGTTCCTTCCAGCACTGCTGCAACTAATTTTGTTCCTCTTCCATTTCAATATGAAGATTTCTTTCATTCTGCGTGCTGCGCGTGGCTTTGTATCTCTGCTGTTTACCTTATTTTTGAACGTGATTGCTCAAAACACGTGACTTTATATCTACACAGTTTTCTTCATTTTTGAACGTGATTGCTGAACACTGTTCTCACTTCAGCGAATGGAAATGTCGAATGGCTAGTACCAATGACAATAACTCATTCAGTTTTTTTCATTGGCCTCTGGGTACAGCAGTCAAGTCAGTTGAAACTTATAACGCTAACATTTCACAAGTTGCTAAATAATTGAAAACACAAATTTCGTTAATAATAGCATTAGTACTTTAATAAGTATATTGGCCAAAAGTCTCTGAATCCTAGGATTCTAAATGTGCTACACACACACACACACACACATTTCTCGACTATATTTTAATTTAACTATTTAAGAAGAATGGCATGACCAATTTCAAATTTCAGAGAAATTTTTAGATTTCAATTCTTATGAGTAGGGGGAGTGTGTGAGTAGTTTGTAGGCCAGTGATAATGTGGAATTATTAAAGAAACGAGATACTGAATAGGAGCTGCGTCCCCTTTTTACAGGTGTGAAACTTTAGACGTTATTTTAGAATTTCAAAACGTTTTTATAAATTTCTCTAATGGGTGAAGTTGTAAAATTTGCTTAAATGGTTACTCTTTTCTCAAATGTAGACGTATATGAATATACAGAGAGAGGATTATACTGCGTTAATAAATATTGACTTCTACCGTTTGCCACCGACACACTAATGAGCTAAAATCTGCTCGGTAACGTCAACATTGTTTTGGAAATTCTGCTCTTCAAACTTTAAAATTATCGTCATTATCCCGTTCATATGAAGCTAGTTCCAGTTTTAAATGGTAAAGATTTTTGTTCTAAAAGAATTAAGAAGTGACCATCTACAACTGAGGTACTACGTTCAAGCGCGAATTAGTGACTCGAGTCAATGCACTATTCCAGAAATAGATGATACAAAGTTAAGCAGTTAGTCATTCACTGTGGTTTCCTTATGTCTTACGTCTCAACATTATTATTTGTTTAAAGTTAAGAACTTTTCGGAAGTACGCGCCAAACCAACAGGAGTTCCTAAGATTACTGATGTAAAACAAAGTCTATGCCTTATCTGAGCCAATGCTTTTATTATTGTGGACGACATGTTTCTAGGGCTCGTCTTCTGCTTCTGAGACGTATATACTGCACTACGTTCGTATTTTTTCCAGTGGTTAGTTTCTGTATTAACTACTAAATTACATGTATCCGACGCGATTTTCTTTCTGAATGTCAATGATAATCTCAGGAACTCCCGTAGATCTTGGATGTTTTCTCTAAATCATGGAATGATTGGCTGGATTATGATGAGTTACAGTTCCTCCCCAGCTTTTTCTGTCTCTATCTGAAGGCTAATATCAGAAAGTACTGTAATATTGATCCGGTTTCACTACTAGATACACTGATGCACAAGGACGGCTTATGTGAATAACGTATTACCGTTAAACCAGACAAATAGTACGGCCGTAGATACTTAGTACTACTCGTGTGAAGCTGAGACGTGTGGCTCGTTACATTTTACTTTTTAGTTGCTTCAGCAAGATGCATATTACAGAGCATTACCATACGCACATTTGTACCAGTCACTGCGGACAAACATGCAATTTGTATGCAGGCAGTGGTATAATGTATGTGTATGGTAATGCCTTGCAGTATACATTGTTCTGGAAGAATTTCAAAATAAAAGGCAAAGCAGACGACTGGCTGCATCCAGAAAAAAAAAAATACTTTATCCACCTGAGCACTAGGATGCAAACCATCGAAATACGTGGTGGATATTACAAAGACAACCTTTCTAATTTTCAAAAATGTTTTATTGACCGATGATGTTATTGTTGTTTTAAGAATTTTCATTAGTTTTCATTAAAACAAGTGCTGTTAAAGGATTGGTAGAGTAATTTGTTTATAATGAGTATTTAAAGAAATGGTGTTGTGAAAGATAGATTGACAAGAAGACCCTCAGCTCTTAGACATCGCCGGCGGCGTGGTCGAGCGGTTCTAGGCGCTTCAGCCTGGAACCGCGCGACCGTTACGGTCGCAGGTTCGAATCCTGCCTCGGGCATGGATGTGTGTGTTGTCCTTACGTTAGTTATGTTTAAGTAGTTCTAAGTTCTAGGGGACTGATGACCTCAGATGTTAAGTCCCATAGTGCTCAGAGCCATTTGCACCATTTTTTCTTAGACGTCACGGAATGGCATGTTCTCAGTTCTCAGCACACCACTTTACCCTCCGTTGTCAGTTTTCGTGAGCGCTGCCGCTAGTTCTCAGTCACGTATTTCCTCAATTGGCCTCACAACAGCTGAATGCACCTCGCTTGCCAACAGTACTCGGCTGACCTAGACTGCGACCCACCCAAGTTATAGCCAAGCCCGACAGCACTTAACTTCGGTGATCTCAAGGGGAAGCGGTGTTTCCACTGCGGCAAGCTCCTGTGCTTATACATCACACGAAGGTCATTTATAAGGGACGACTTCCAAACTGTGAAAAAATCTGTTCCCGATAGATTACATATAGTTAGGTCTAACTTCAAAAATAGACATGCATCTTATTCATGATGTAACTAAATGTTCAAAGAATTCGACGAGAAATTGCCCAGTACCTAAACAACATCGTAACAGTAGACGGAACTTGGATATGAAACAGGAACTTTTCATCTACAAACTGTCTGGCTGTTCCAAGAGGAACTTAAATCGAGAAAAGTGCTTGGAACGAGAAGAACTTCCACGAAAATTATCTCCTGCTGCTATCGTAACGTCTTCCACGTGGCAATCATTAACAGGACCGATGAACAGTTAATGCTGAATGGTATACAAATATTTGGCACAAGTCATCCATAAAATCGGCAAAAACGTCCCTAAACCTCGCAACATTCTTCATCGTCACAATTAAGTTCTGTCTCGCTGCTGGCAAACAGTTGATCATATAACAGAGAAAAATATCAGATTAATGTATCATTGCATCCGGTCACTTGATCCGTCTTTCACGGCACCAACCACCATCCATCAGTTGTCAGCCCTAATACTGAACGAGTGAAACGCCCAACCATGAGCTGGCCGCTGATAACAGCGCAGTTGAGTGCCCCACAAACCAAACATCATCATCACTCCCTGCCATAAGTGACCAGCATAGGAGCAGTTCTTTCTATGTGTAGTGCGAGTTTCATCGATCCATGTCACTTGGCAGTGAGACATCATACGAAAGTAACTCTCGTCCTTAAATTTTGCAGACCTTTGTAGCTGGAGAAAGTCTTCAAAAAATCGCACCAAATTATCAAATAAATTGTTTTATTTAAGACATAAGAGGACTCTTTCATCATTTATTATATCTGACAACAGCAAATGTGTCCCTGCCGGAATCACCGAAGAATGCTCTCCCCCCCCCCCCCCCCACAACACAGTTAGCACATGGCCGAACCCATGTTAGATGTATTTCGGATGGTATTCTTTTCTTTACGGTACTATTTCGACGAAACGACACGCTACAAATCTCTTTGCTACAAAAGCGTACGTCGTAGACCGAGAGGAGGTTCCTTCTCGTAGACACAACACAGGAACACGAAGCGCAAGAGACTTCACGTACGCCTCTCGGTTAATTCTTAAACCGTCTTTCTTGCTTGATGTTCTTTCCGGATTCTCTTTTTCGAGCACTTCTGTGCCTGTACCATTCGTGGGGGGGGGGGGGGGGCTATCTCCCTAACCGCTCGCCGTAATGGGAAAGGCCTTTGTTTTAATTATGTCCACCTCAAATCTTGTATCATGTTGTGACTCTGTATTTCTCGATATAACAAATCGTGCTGCTCTTCTTTGAACTTTCGGAGCGTACTCCGTTAATCCTATGAGGCAAAAATCCCATAGAAGTACTCCAAAAGAGGACGGATAAGCGTAGTGTACCCCGCCTCTGTAGTAGATATGTTACATCTTCTAAATGTTCTGCCAGTAAAACGTAGTGTTTGTTTCGCCTTCCTCTAAACATTTTCTACGTGTTCTTTCCAACTTAAGTTGATCGTAATTTTATTTTCTAGATATTTGGTTGAATTTACGTCCATAAGATCTGATTAATTTATCGTGTAACCGAAATTTAGCGGATTCCTTTTAGCATTCATGTGAACGACCTCACACTTTTCATTGTTTATCGTCAATTTCCAACTTTCGCACTATACAAGTATCATTTACAAATTGTTTTGCAACTTTCTTTGCTCTTCTGATGACTTTCTTCGACGGTAAACGACGGAATCATCCGCAGACTACTTAAGACGGCTGCTCAGTTTGTCTCCCAAATCGTTTCAATATGTAACGAAGAGCAGGGGACCTATAACACTACCATGAGGAACGCCAGAATTCACTTCTAATTTACTGGATGACTTTCCGTCAGTTACTACGAACTCTGACCTCTCGGACAGAAAATCACGAATCCTCTTACATAAGTTAGACGATATTCCATAAGCACACAATTTGATTATAAGCCCCGTCTGTGGTACAGCGTCAAAAGCCTTCTGGAAACCTAGGAATACGGAAGCAATTTTGAAGTTCCTTGTCAAAAGCACTTGACACTACGTGTGATTGAAGAACTAGCTGTGTTTCACAAGAGCGATGTTTTCTAAATCCGTGTTGACTGTACTTCAATAGATCGTTCTCTTCGAGGTAATTCATAATGTTCGAATACAATGTATATTCCAAAATCGCTCTGCATGTCGACGTTAATAATATCAGCATGTAATTTAGCGGGTTACACCAATTGCCTTTGTTGAGTACTGGTGTGACCTGTACAACTTTCCAGTCTCTGGGTACCCATCATTCGTCGAGCGAGCGGAAGTATGCTATTGTTGAGTATGGAGCTATTGCGTCACTATACTCTGAAAGGAATCTAATTGGTATACAGTCTGGACCGGAAGACTTGCTTTTATTAAGAGATTTAAGTTGTTTCACTACCCCGAGGAAATCTTCTTCTAAGTAACTCATGTTAGCAGCTGTTCTTGATTCAAATTCTGGAATATTTGTTTCACCTTCTCTGGCGAAGAAATTTCGGAAGGCTGTGTTTAGTAACTCTGCTTCAGCGACACTTTTATCGATAGTATTTCAATTGCTGTCGCGCGGAGTAGGCGTTGATCGCGTCTTGCCGGTAGCGTACTCTTACAGCTTCTGATACAAAGTTTCGTTGTGGAAACTACACTCCTGGAAATTGAAATAAGAACACCGTGAATTCATTGTCCTAGGAAGGGGAAACTTTATTGACACATTCCTGGGGTCAGATACATCACATGATCACACTGACAGAACCACAGGCACATAGACACAGGAAACAGAGCATGCACAATGTCGGCACTAGTACAGTGTATATCCACCTTTCGCAGCAATGCAGGCTGCTATTCTCCCATGGAGACGATCGTAGAGATGCTGGATGTAGTCCTGTGGAACGGCTTGCCATGCCATTTCCACCTGGCGCCTCAGTTGGACCAGCGGTCGTGCTGGACGTGCAGACCGCGTGAGACGACGCTTCATCCAGTCCCAAACATGCTCAATGGGGGACAGATCCGGAGATCTTGCTGGCCAGGGTAGTTGACTTACACCTTCTAGAGCACGTTGGGTGGGACGGGATACATGCGGACGTGCATTGTCCTGTTGGAACAGCAAGTTCCCTTGTCGGTCTAGGAATGGTAGAACGATGGGTTCGATGACGGTTTGGATGTACCGTGCACTATTCAGTGTCCCCTCGACGATCACCAGTGGTGTACGGCCAGTGTAGGAGATCGCTCCCCACACCATGATGCCGGGTGTTGGCCCTGTGTGCCTCGGTCGTATGCAGTCCTGATTGTGGCGCTCACCTGCACGGCGCCAAACACGCATACGACCATCATTGGCACCAAGGCAGAAGCGACTCTCATCGCTGAAGACGACACGTCTCCATTCGTCCCTCCATTCACGCCTGTCGCGACACCACTGGAGGCGGGCTGCACGATGTTGGGGCGTGAGCGGAAGACGGCCTAACGGTGTGCGGGACCGTAGCCCAGCTTCATGGAGACGGTTGCGAATGGTCCTCGCCGATAGCCCAGGAGCAACAGTGTCCCTAATTTGCTGGGAAGTGGCGGTGCGGTCCCCTACGGCACTGCGTAGGATCCTACGGTCTTGGCGTTATTCCGTGCGTCACTGCGGTCCGGTCCCAGGTCGACGGGCACATGCACCTTCCGCCGACCACTGGCGACAACATCGATGTACTGTGGAGACCTCACGCCCCACGTGTTGAGCAATTCGGCGGTACGTCCACCCGGCCTCCCGCATGCCCACTATACGCCCTCGCTCAAAGTCCGTCAACTGCACATACGGTTCACGTCCACGCTGTCGCGGCATGCTACCAGTGTTAAAGACTGCGATGGAGCTCCGTATGCCACGGCAAACTGGCTGACACTGACGGCGGCGGTGCACAAATGCTGCGCAGCTAGCGCCATTCGACGGCCAACACCGCGGTTCCTGGTGTGTCCGCTGTGCCGTGCGTGTGATCATTGCTTGTACAGCCCTCTCGCAGTGTCCGGAGCAAGTATGGTGGGTCTGACACACCGGTGTCAATGTGTTCTTTTTTCCATTTCCAGGAGTGTATAATGAGCATCTCGCATTGAAGTCCGGCTTAAATTTCGAGCTTCTGTAGGAGATCGCCAATCTTAAAGATTTTGGGTTCGCTTAAATTTGGCATACTCTCTTCATTGTTTCTGGAATAGTGTTTTGTGTCCCAAGGGGAATCAGCTCCGTTGTTTGTTGATTTATTTGGCTAAAATCGCTCAACTGCTGTCGGTACTAATTCTTTGAATTCTAGCCATATCTGGGCTACACTTGCATTTTTAAGTTGGAAGGAGTGGAGATTGCGTCTCAGGGAGGCGTCAAGTCAGTTTTTATCTGGTGTCTTCAATAGGTATATTTTTCGTTTATCATTTGAGGACTTGTGGGTTACGATATTCACTCTCGCTGTGACAACCCTGTGTTCACTAACGCCTGTGTCCGATTTGATGGTCGTTAATAGTTGCCCGCATCTCGTGGTCGTGCGGTAGCGTTCTCGCTTCCCACGCCAGGGTTCCCGGGTTCGATTCTCGGCGGGGTCAGGGAGTTTCTCTGCCTCGTGATGGCTGGGTGTTGTGTGCTGTCCTTAGGTTATTTAGGTTTAAGTAGTTCTAAGTTCTAGGGGACTGATGACGATAGATGTTAAGTCCCATAGTGCTCAGAGCCATTTGAACCATTTTTTCGTTAATCAGGATTATCTGTTGCTAAGATGTAAAGTATGTTTTCACAACTATTTACTATTCGAGGGGGCTCATGAACTAAGTACTCGAATTAATTTTCAGAGAATGCGTTTAGTTCAGTTTAGGATGACGTTTTATGCGTACCTGTTGATTTAAACATGTATTTTCGCCAACTTATCTAGCGTAAATTGATGTCACTACTAACTATAATTGTGTGGGTCAGATACGTGTTTGAAATTAGACTCAAGTTGGCTTTGAACCTTTCAGCAACTGTATCATCTGAATTGGAAGGATCCAATTATTATTTCTTTCCGGTTACCAAGAATGACCTCTACACATACTAATTTACAAAAACAATTTACATCGATTTCGCAACAGAACAAACAACGTCTAACAATAACAAACACGCCGCCGTCAACTGTATGTAGTCTATCCTTTCTGAACACCGTTAGAACCTTCGCAAAAATTTAAGCTGAACTTATCTCCGGCTGTAGGCGGATTTGAGTGCCTGTTACAATTTGAGCACCAGTGCTTTCAGTTAGCGCTTGGAGCTCTGATACTTTCCCAACACATCCACGGCTTTTACAACTGCTATTCCGATGATCCCTAGATCTACGTTCTTCCTGTATTCAACCTGCAGCCTTTGAGGTTGAAGCCTTTTGTGTGTTCCCCGAGACCCTCTAACTTAAGAATCCGTCCAGTCCACGCCATACAGCCCCTGTTACACGTGTAGCCGCCCCTGTGTTTAATAGACTTCTGACCTCTTTAGCAGAACCCGAAATCCCACCATTCAGTGGCACGGTCGACGAATCTGAAGCCTATACGCTTGCAGAATTGTCTGAGTCTCTGATTCAGATACTCCACTCGGCTCTGCACCAGAGGTCCGCAATCGGTCCTGTAGACTGTGCTGAAAATGGTAAACTATGCTTTCATCTCGCAAACAAGACTGTCAGCCTTTACCACTCCCGATAGTCGCTCGAAACCAGAGAGAATCTCACCCTATCAAACGACACACATCATTGGTACCGACGTGAGCAACCACCTGCAGCTGGCTGCACCCTCTGCTCTTCATGACATTTCTAAGGACCCGTTCCACGTCTGGAATGACTCCACTCGGTATGCATACGTAATGCACACTGGCTTTCTTCCCCTCCTTCGCAGCCATGTCCCTAAGGACCTCAAAACGAGCCTAATATTGGAGCTTCCAACTACCAATAATCCCACGATCTGTGACTTGTCAGATCATGTGGAGTCACAAGTTTCCTCTGAAACAGGTCTCACGACTGCGTCTGTCTGAGAGACCGTGTCCTCCACAGACAGCACCCGGGACCTGTTTGTCAGACTAACTGGGGAGCTCCTACATTCGGCCTCTCAGGAAGTCTTTCGCAGCCTGCCACACCCACGGGCGACCACCCACTCGACTAGGGGTGAGGGGTTAACCTCATTGCGAGCAATTGCTGGGTTGGCCACAGCTGTGGACCGAGCGGCGGACCCGTGGGTCGAGCTGGACGTCTGTTGGATCCCCTTTCCATTCTTACTCTGAAACTGCTACTAATATTTGACCAATGTTCTGCGCTATTAATGTCTACAAGTATATATCAGTCAAAAAATCCATAGGTTGCGAGATATAGACGAAATGAACATTTATCATTCAATGTTTTGGTCACTGTATTTCGCAAACAAACAATGCGCCAGTAACACCTTTCTTTATTTTTTTTAGTCCATACGATGTGGTACGTAATGACGAATGAACTTGATAACAGAGCAGCATGCGTACTTTATTTGATGTATGAATTTCTTCAAATATATCTCGCTTATAAAAATCGTAATAGTAATCTTTTGTCGTTATAAGACGTCAGAACCTAATATTCTATCTTTCTATTTACTTTCATTCAGATTTCAAATGTAATTACACAGTGTAGTTTACTCTATATACCGAAGATTAATTTAATACGAAGGTAATTCATATAGTATAGTGAGCAATCGACGTTCGTTGTGTAATAGGAAATTAACTGAAATTTCTCTCAATTTTCATTTCTGCGTGGGTGATTTATCAAGATAATGACATTTTTATAGTTATGTCTGTTTCTACAGATGTACTATAGCAAGCATGATAAAGTGGAGTATATTATATTGAGCTCGCTTATCGATTCAAACATACGGCTTTTAAATGCGACTACATATTTTACATATCTTGAATGCACAACTGTATAAGTAACACTCTCATTTACTTTACCTACAGCTAAATGTGCATGAAATTTCTGCTCCATATCCCATACATTGTTACTCAGAGTTTCTACCAACCTGTTACCAACATCACTTGTGACTCAGAAACATGGTACTTATACGCTGGTATGGTTCTTATGAATCGCTCTTCATTAAGACCTATGTGTGAGACATTTCACCCGGTTTACACACCGTCCATATTGAAATGAATGGAACTAAAATAGTTTTTTATACCTACTTGTGTTAGTTTCGTATATGTGAGCTAGATTTGTGGTGACATTGTCTTTTTTTTTCATAGGTATAATATGAATTTCAACCAGTGTCATTAAATCTTTCTATTTGAGAATCACGATTTTCAGAACAGCTATATGTCAGTTTATTATAAGCAACCAGTCTGAGTCAGGCAAGTGACATCCTCTTGTATGTATATAGAAGGAAAAACATAATTAAGCACAATGATCACAAACAAAAAGAATCAATATATTCTATACAACATTATTCACCCAATCTATGCTTACAAAACAATTATGGAATATCTGTCAGAGATGGTAACTAACTGTATTTACAATAATGCTGAAGATCAGCTTCATTAAAACTACAGAATGCAGCTGAAATTTATCATTGATATGTATAGAAGTTATCAAGATCTGACACACGTTGTAATCACACAACATGTATGAATCTTGTAAGTATAGATTACACCATCCGACCAAAAATTCCCGATACTGAAGTTATTCCTGGCGTATACCATGGTCCTTTGTTTGACTGAAATTAGTTGTTTCTAATTATGCTATTGCGGAAATAACGAATGTGCAAAATTATAAGAAGATCTAAACCATAGCTTCCTTAAACTTAGGTCTTTTTTGGTGTGTGTATGTTTTCTTGTTTTTAAACCCAGGAATGTAAAGGTGGAAGTGATGCTCTTGCTATTGCAGGAATTACTGTATATTTTTAGAAATTTAAGAACCCGTTCTTTGTTTCAGAAGGCGGCTTCTAAAGATGGCGTGGGAGTCCTCCTTCGACGCAGCTGCATCACGTGCTTCACCTGTTCACCGGCTGGAGTGAAGTGTCCACAACGACGCTTAAAGAAGACAATTACGAGGACCTGCGCAGTCTCTCCAATCGCCGACACCAGTGCGGGTGGAGAATTACACTTTTATTGGCACGCGGTTTGTTTTAGCGCTGCAGCCTTCCAGCTTCTTGGTCCGTTCCCGCAACACTGTAGTGTGCCATTTGCCGCCTCGAGTAGCCATTTCGAGGAGACTTGATGGCAAATTGTTCGGCTGCTCCACGCTTGAGCGCGGACCTTTTGATTGTTTCTGCTTTATGGGTGCTACAAAGGTTGTAAAATTTAGTGCTCACTGGAACGCAGCACTTGCAGCTTTACCACGGTAATTTCGAATACTTTTGCGGAAGCGTCATCAGGCGTTTACTGAGGTGCGAAACGCAACCGAGTGCGAAACTCTGCTGGTTACGGCCCGCTGCGCTCGTCAAATATTCGCTCGATTACAGAGGGCGCAGAAGGGGCCACAGCTCCTTTATTCTCGTCTACATTTCGCTCTTTGGCCCGTCACGGATTCTCACTTTTGGTAGACTCCGAACCATTGGCAGCAGTGGACTTCAAAGACATTCCTCGCCACATACCTGCTCAGTCACAGGGAGTCGAGCACGTTTTCTACTGTGCAGAATTCCTTACGAATTGAACAGTAAATTTTGCTTCCAGCCCACTTAGCTACATTTTCTCATTGTACATGTTTGTCTGTCGCGAAACTACTGACAAGGCGTAATGGTGTTTCTTGATGTCTTAGGTGTATCCCAATTTTCTCTGCAGTGATTTCCTATGATTCACTTCCGAGTGTGTAAAGTGGTACCACGTGTGAGGCCCCACCTCACTGTCATGAAGTGTCATCTGCTCGACGTCATTGTTCTCCGGGCAGCCACGCACCGGCCGGAACAGAGCCCTCAGACATTTTTCCGACTCGTCTGCTTTCGGCTGCCCGTAACGTACTTTTTTTTCCTATCTCGATGTGAATGTAACCAGTGTTCCAAAATATTTGTATTGACCAACTTACTCTGCCAAAGCCTGTAATATTGCGTTGCTATAAATGGAAAACTCGATGTAACTATTTTAATGTAATCTATTTTAATAAATCTGTAAAACAAATCTCTTCATAACATCCATCTATAGACGTCACAAAAGCAGCTGTTTCCCATCAAATACCAAACGTTTATGGTAGAATACTATCTTATTTATTTATTTATTTACGTAACCTGATCTGATTAAGGCCATCAGGCCTTCTCTTACATCTGGTTAGGTTATCGCACATCCAATACTCATTTCACATCATGGTTACCTAAGGAATAACAAGTCTGATATGACAAATAGTATTCAAATGGTTTGAGTGTTTATAGTGGCAATGTAAGTAAATAATATTGACTATAAATTGCTAAAGTTAATACTGACAATTTTTGAACTACTGCTACTGCTACCACTAATTGTGACACATAAATAACAATAAATAATAGTAATAAAGGCGATAACAATAATGGTTGTGATAGACATGATAATTTATAGGTGTACAAAAAAAGATGTCATCTGAGATAGTAAGTTCTAAGGAAAGGATATTTGAAGAGGCTGCACCAGCTAAGAATACTGAAAAATGAGGGACTGGTTGGAAAGAGGGAGGTATAAGGGTAACGAGCGCGTAAAGTGTCACTGGTAACCATTATTGTTGGTTTAGTAGATATGTCATTAACTCTCTTGTGAAGACGGAAATGTTATTCATTTCTCTACTATAACGCTGGAAGTTATTTCAGAGTTGAGTTACTGCTAGTGAGAAAGACTTCGAGGAAATGGTCGAACGATGGACCGAGACAGAAAGATGTCTCATGCGAACGGATATTTCTGCCATGTTGTTCAGGAAAGAGTGTTAACGTCGATTAGAAATATGGGGGACAGTGCCTGTTTATAAGACATAGGGTATAGCAATCTCCTCTCTTGTCTCCACACATCTGGGATAGCTGTGCACATCATGGTGAAATATGATAAAGGTGTCGAACATTACAGATGTAACGAACACCGTCAGCTCCAGGTGCCGTGGCCTTTGCTGAGAAAGGCCTGCAGGATAACATCGCTGTAATCAGTAGTTGGAAGTATAAGTGTTTGTACATGCTTCTTTTCCAGGTCAAGAGGAAACATTTATGTAGGGAATGGAGAGATGATGATGCTGCCTTCTTCACCAATGCAGTTACGTACAGAGTCCAGTTTAGATATTCGTCTGTTATTACCCCTAGACACTCTGCTGAAGAAATGAAGATATTTGTCCTATTTATGGTTTACAAAGGGTAGTTCGTGGTAATGAGCCTACAATTACCAACTATCTTCTCTAGACCATTCGAGCACATGTAAATATACTGATGTAAATGGAACATGTTATACCATGAACTCCTCTACCCGACCCTTTCAAATTCATACTCCAGTATTTCCATGTCTACTAGATACGTTGATAAAAATTTCATCCTCATACGAGAATGTTTTCAGTACTGAAAATTGCTGCTCCTACAGATAGGGAGTGGTGTTAGTGTAGTGCCTTACCACCCACAGCTTATGTCTCGGTTCCAATGAAAGCATGTATACTTTTATACTAGCGTCCCAGCAGCAGTCTTCATGACTCAACACAGCATGTGTTTCATAATTGGCACACAGAATGGCGTGCAGAAGCTGCTTCTATGCCACAACGAGTATTTCAGTTGGGGTCACAGCTCAGACTGATTTTGATTCTGTTCCTGAGCGGGATAAAAGTTTAATCATTTAATACCCATTATGTGATGAATATCTCCACAGAGCTTGGTGAATATCAGACTGCTGCCTCATGGCGCAACACTTTTATTTCCTTCTTCGTGCGAAACAACAGAAATTATACACAAACACAACAGATAGGGAGTGGTTTTAGTGTAGTGCCTTACCACCCACAGCTTATGTCTCGGTTCCAATGAAAGCATGTATACTTGTATACTAGCCTCCCAGCAGCAGTCTTCATGACTCAACACAGCATGTGTTTCATAATTGGCACCATATCAACCGAATTATGACCAGAAATAAAGTGGAACGCCAATCATGTTTCACATTTTATGGGTCTACGAGATCTGCAAACGTAAGTAAGAAATTTATATTTATTTTTTAATTTCAGTGATGTTAATTGACATGGTCACACTTCATTACTAGAACTGTTCAGAGGCGTAGCAGTGCCTCAAACAACGATGCCAAATAATAAGTGTATTAACAATGTAGTTCTGACGGTCTTTTCCAAAGTACACAAGCAAACGACATATTACATTAATCCTCCATAGCTACAAATGAAAATAAACATGGCGAATGTGGCAAGAGAATACCAATCAAGTGTAAATACATTTTGCAGCTGTTGGTAATCATAATGTACTTTCTTGGTTGACTACGTGGGGAGAATGATTTCTATATGTGGCATTTTTCAATTAGCCTCTCGATAACATAGCTACCGAAATTGAATTAGTCGTTGCAATTTAGCGTACACACAACAGAAGAGCAGCTAATTTTTCACGAATAAGTTTAATGAAAGATCAGTCACATAAGGAGAAGAGGAGACGCTTCTGATATCAACCCATTTACTATTTCAAAACCAACGGCATACAACGACATCGTTATAACTGATAAACTATTTTAGGATCAGACAATGTGTAGTATCTCATGACATGCTTGTCACTTGGCAAGAAAGGCAATGTCCAGCCTTGACAACGTTTTGAGAAGAAGAGGCGTAACTTAACAACAAACGTCTGTATAATAAGGGCAACAGTCTCTCCAATAATTTTTTACGGATGTCGTTGAAGAGCTAGACTAGACGCCTTTGAATTATATTTGAGTTCAGAGTACGTTCTAAGATTCTAAAATAAATGGATGTCAAAGTTACTGCAGTTTTGTTGATTTTTGCTGCCCTTCTTCTATAGAGGTGTTCCCTGTCATTTCATACAACCACAGGCCACGATACATTGTAGTTACTTGTCTCACTTCTAATCTTAACAATTTTCGCCATTTGGTTCATACTCCCAATGAACTTTGTGATATTTACAATAAGCTGGGGAAAACAACGTTTTTACTCCATTTTCCAGCACAGCAAGTAACCCGTATAGTTTCAGCTTGCAGACATCACCGTGTCCTCGATGACGCCATTTTCACTACAGGTAGGTGGTGCGTGTCGGACACCTATGGTGGCTTTAGAAACTGTGGGGCCAGGTAGAGTGAGAGTCCAATCCAAAGAGATGTGACTTGTTTTGATTTACCTTTGTGCGCAATAGTTTATTTCACTACTTTCTCGTGTGCTTACGTGCCTCGTGGACACAGTTTCATGTGTTAATAATTACCCGGTGTACGTTTCCGCCATTTTTAGTATGGTTAGGGGCTGTGATTTCTGTGATTAAATGCAGGCTGGCTTTGTGACCTTTCACTCATAGCTCCAGATGATGCTGGCTTCTGTCACACAGCTTGAAGCCATTTCCAATGGGCATCGTTGACGGAGGCAGGAGATCCAAGGGATGTCCAGAAAATTCGATTTCTCCCCTCATCGACCTGATTGACCTGCGTACTGCCCGCACTAAAGTTGACCCCTCACTCAATAATCAAACGGGAGGTAGCTCCAAGGTGTGACAAGCAGCGAAAGGCTTTTGGCTGGTTTGTTAATGTGTGTGATATCTCATGGGACTTAACTGCTAAGGTTATCAGTCCCTAAGCTTACACACTACTCAGCCTAAATCATCCTAAGGACAAACACACACACCGATGCCCGAACCTCCGCCGAGACCAGCCGCGCAGTCCATGACTGCAGCGCCATAGACCTCTCGGCCAATCCCGCGCGACTTTTGGCTGGTCTGATAGCAAGCACTCCCCAATTCTTCTGACAGGCAGGCGACAGTGCTCTACCACTTGCCCGCGAAAGGAAAAGGTCCCGAGTTCGAGTCTTGGTCCGGCACACAGTTTTAATCTGCCAGGAAGTTTCATATCAGCGCACACTCCGCTGCAGAGTGAAAATCTCATTCCAGCAGATTTCTTGTCTTGGACCATAGGGTGTTGGGGCATTGGATCCCATTCAATGGGACAGGGACCCATTACACACAGGAGGCGGCTAAACAGGTAGTGGGGGCTGCGTGAAGTGGACCGGGCGTTTTTTTTCTGTTAGATGGCCTCTGGAAAGAACGAAAATGGCTTCCGCCTTAAAGGAAGCAGGCCAGACACAGGACAAGGGCAGACCTAAGAACCTTAGATATTACAGTGGATAACTGTCGTAGCTGTATTGGAGAAGAACCAGAGCTCCAAGCTCATAACGTTACAGGTATTGAAAGATGGCTACAGCTGGTGGTAAGCTCGGCCGAAATTAATGCAAGGCAACTAACGATGTTTCGGAAGGATGTATTACGAGAGTAAATACCATGACACAGAAATCTACCAAAAATATACGCAAAATAAATCTATTCGAAAAAGCATATAAAATTTTACTTGACGCCGTCCTAAGAGACAGCCTTCATGCCTTTCAAACTAACTGTGGAACTGCAGACAAGAGGTGGCTTCAACACAGAGGAATAGTGTCGATAACAATGGAGATATTTACAGCAAATAAATTAAAAATAGACGGAACTGCCTCCACCCCCAAAGGTCAAAGAAACGTATCAGAACACTGCTGTAGAAGGAACGAGAAAAGCATGCCAAATTTAAAAGACCACAAAATCCTAAGATTCGCGAGCTTTTACACAAGCTCGAAATTTAGCGCGGACTTCAATACGAGATGCTTTCAGTAGTTACTAAAACACTACTCTGTCTCGAAAGTTGGCAAAAATTCCGAAGAGATTCTTATCATAAGTGAAGTACACTAGTGGCAAGAAACAATAAATACCTTCACCGGACGATAGCAATGCTAATCTTACCAATGATAATGCTATTAAAGCAGAGTTACTAAATGCGGTATCCTATATTTCTTTACGAAAGGAGATGAATAAGTACTGCAGAATTCGAAACAAGAACTGCTACTAACATAACTTAGAAGTAGCTATCCACGGTGTTGCAAAGTGGTTTATGTAATTAAAAAAAGTAAGTCATCTGGTCGAGATTGCGTACCAATTAGATTCAAAAATGGCTCTGAGCACTATGGGAACATCGGAGGTCATGAGTACACTAGAACTTAGAACTACTTAAACGTAACTAACCTAAGGACATCACACACATCCATGCCCGACGCAGGATTCGAACCTGCGACCGTAGATGTTGCGCTGCCAATTAGATTCCTTTCAGAGTATGATGATATAATAGCTCCATACCTAGTAGTAATATACAACCTATGGCTAGACAGATCCGTATCTGAAGACGCTCTGCTGTTCCTGACCTATAGTAACCAAATGTGACACAATCTGAGCAGTGCTCTTAGATTGCTTGCAGATGATGCTGTCATTTACCATCTAGTAAAGTCATCACACGACCATAACCAATTGCAAAATGATTTATACAAAATATTTGTATGGTGCTAAAAGTGGAAATCAACTCCAAACAATGAAAAATGTAACGCCATCTACATGAGTACTAAAACGAATCAATTAAATTACGGTTACACGATAAATTGTAAAAATCTGAAGATTGTCATACAACTAAATACTTAAGGTTTTCAACTACGAACAACTTGAAATCAAACAGTCACATAGATAATGTTGTGGGGATCGCAAACCAAATACTCGTTTTATTTTGATAGAGTGCTAAGAAAATGCAACAAATCCACGGAAGATATCGAAAAAGTTCAAAGAAGGCAGCAGCTCGTTTTGCACTTTCGCGAAATACTCGTAGTAGACACTGTCCCGGATATGAAACGCGATCTGGGGTGACATTCATTAAAACAAAGGCGTATTTCGGAGAAACGATAATCGTAATAAAATAAGATAAATCAGAGCTTTCATGGAGAGATTTAGGTGTTCGTTTATCCCGGGCGCTGTTCGTAAATGGAACGGTTGACAAACTGTTTGGAGATGGTTCGATTAATTCTCTTCCAAGCACTTAATTGGGAATTGCAGGTTAGTCATGTAGATATAATTGCCTACATATCTTAGTGCCATTGTACACCTACATACAAACCGTCGCTGGTTCGGTGTATTTCATGTAAGTCTGTAAATTTGATTAAGACACAAAGGACATACAGATTTTGGCTGCGAATGGGCATTGATTGAAGTCAGTGCGGAAAGTTGAAAATTTGTGCCAGACCAGTATTCGAACCAAGGTCTTCTGCTTACATGGCAGATGCTCTGACCAGTAAGCAATCTGGACAAAGTGGTCATTGCAACTTCATGGACTACCCTAGCACGCCTCCAGACACACACAAACTCTCAACTTACCGACAAACTGATAATGTAGTGCCCCTTGCCCATTATACTCATTACTCTCGGCTTTTCGCCGATTGGTCAACAATGGAACGTCTATAAGGAACATAAAGCCATGAGGGGTCTGTGCCGAGTTTAGGTCAAATGAAAGAAACCCTGCGTGAAACATTTTTGCCTATGTGAGTACCATCTGACACTCATCTACGCTAATGACTGGTCTTGCATGATCTGCACCATCTGGTGCATTTCAGGTCTTTAGTTGAAGTATTACATTTCTTTCTGTACTACGTCTCAAGGGTAAACTGACTTATTGAGGAAATGATTGCTGTGACGACTACCAGCAAAGAAGAAACATGATCTACAAAAATGAACTTAAAAATGAAAATCAATTCACTACCATAGGATCACACAATGACACGAATGTTTAACAACTCTTTGAAATGGCGTGGAGTTAAAAAAGTATTTGAACATATTCACATTTTATCACGATAATACTGCAGTGAACTTATTCTTAAACTCAACTCAGTAACCTAGCAATACGAGGAGTTCAGCCAGTACGAACGAATAAAAATTACGTTTATTTTAACTAACATGAAGAGTTACCGTTTTCTTTATAGGTAAATTGCGATTCTATGAAGTATCTGCTCAGTTACGAAAGAGGTAAGTATCAGTTCTTCAGAGTCATCAAAACTTGCATGAAAAAAAAATGTAGCGCAAAAACAGCAGGTAATCTCCATCCTTACGAAGAGGGCATGCTTCAGATACGAAGAGGACTAACGTAAATGGAAGGATCGTAAGTTATTCATTTTACTGGGTAATTTGCCACTTTATCGCTTGTTTTTCGTAAGAGTTTCTGTCATGCACGAGGGAACTGGAAGTTTTTAATAAAGACAACATTGAAATAGTTCCACTGTACAATGTAGCAGGATTTGATCTATGAATTATTGTAGGAGAGTCCCATCATTCTCCCGAAATTAATTAGTGCAACTATCATTTAGAACAGCTAAATCGTTATTAATGGACAACAGTTGCTTGCTCCAGTGTGTGAACTATTGGTGTATACAGGGAATCTAATATAGTTCAGATCAATGTAGAATACAATTCTTCAGTTGTTTTCATGAGATCATAAGGTGTTTAGTGCCATCGCTCAGGATTGAAAGCAGCTAATATCGGCTCAGCCGTAATGGTGACTCTACCATTGCACGGCGGGTAGGAGACACAAAAGTCGGTACAGAGCACTAAGACTTCTGGTAAAATAAATAGGTAGTGACAGATTCAAATTTCTAAATAATTAAGGAAACTATGTGAAATATATTATGTCCGTTCAAAATCACGCCAGAAGGTATTTCTACAACTTGCACATTCATTTACACGATTGGAAAAGACAAACTCTTTTTCACAAAACCGATACAGATATACAACCTGTTAAAAATATTGATGTTAAACGGCCTAGTGAAGTCAGCATGTACTGCAACGGCTACTGGAATGTTTCCTTTTTTTTACAATTTAAGTGTCATTGTTTCTTGTCATGCACTGTCGTACACTCTTTCTAACAATGAACTGCTACGGGTTTATTTGAAACCGAGCTTCGGTGGTGGTGGTCTAATGTTAAACGATCTTTCTTTCTATTGAAAATTTCAGTTTTGCATATCGTGCAAATTATTTCCTCTGTTTCTTTCTCTATTTAGCAGGAACTGACAGGATTATTTTTTGTCTATAATTCTAAGAGACATAGGTGAAACTTCTACCCACCATGTTGTAGATGGAAGATTAAGGTGGAGGTAATTATAAACGCAGTACATCCTCCAAATGGACAAGAAACCTTCCTCATTCTAAACAGTAAGCTGAGTATGTTAACTTGAACTCTCACTCCAGTAACTTAAGATTCATATTAATTGCACTATTAAATCATATGTTAAAATAGAAAGTCTAATGACTGATTTTCTTTGTTTGCTTAATAGATGCCTCATATAAAGGATAGAATTGTAATAAACTCTAAAACACAGACAATAACAGCTGAAAATGAACGAAGAGTGCAGACTGCGTAAATGAGGTTTTAAAGAAGAGTAGCTGGCTATATAGTAGTTGATGTGATAAGGTATACAACACTGACATAAAAACCGCTACTTAAAAGCAAATATGAACAGATGAATGACTCTAAAATAAATGAAGAGCTCATACCACAAGACTGAATGAAAATAAAAAGCGCAAAGTAATAATGATTTATCGTCCAGCAGGGAAAATATCAGTAAATACATTGCGAAAGATGTGGGGAGATCAAGCAGAAACTCAGAGCGCGCAAGAAAACGTTTACTGAAATGTGAAAATAGCTACTGTTGGGTAACCTAAATAATTTAGAAGTGTAAGAGAGAAACAGGGCTGTGCGTACAGAGGTCCACCCTCATTGTCCAAACACATGAGCCGCGCGGGGTTGACGCTCGGTCAGGGGCGTCTTGTCACGGTCCGCGTGGCTCCCCCCATCGGAGGTTCGAGTCCTCCCTCTGGTATGTGTGTGTGTGTGTGTGTGTGTGTGTGTGTGTGTGTTGTCCATAGCTTAAGTTAGTTTGTTGTTGTTGTTGTGGTCTTCAGTCCTGAGACTGGTTTGATGCAGCTCTCCATGCTACTCTATCCTGTGCAAGCTTCATCTCCTCCCAGTATCTACTGCAACCTACATCCTAAGTTAGTTTAAGTTATGTTAAGTAGTGGTTAAGCTTACGGACCGATGACCTCGGCAGTTTGGTCCCATGAGACCTTACCACAAATTTCGATATTTTTTTCCGACACATGAACGTAAAAAGAGAAAGGGAGAGAGTAAAACACAGTTTTACAGCACCTAGTGTTACAGCATTTGTTACTGACTACACATCTGATATGAGTCTAACGGAAGTAGACCAGTGTCTTAAGATAACTACGTACTGGTTGGCAGTCTGAATATTTACAATCATCCAATCGAAGTTATGTGATGCGAGAAAAACGCACTGGAACGAGCCTTCCTTGTAGGAAGCAGATGGCCAAAACTAACTCTGCAGTCAGGCGTTATCCCTTGCAGATCTATTCATTCAAGCACCACCTCAAGACGTTTCTTGATTTCAGCTTCTTGATCAACGGGCACATTTTCTGGCAGACTTCACTTGGGCGTTTTTCTAGATGACCTAACTCAGATGCACAGAAAAGATATTGGTACAGAGTCAGTAACTGATTTTGCAGCTACTTCAGGAGCCACCTGCAGATTAATATGGTCACATCCAGCCGCAACTACCAAAGCGAACTATAGGGAATGTCTAGTGATTTTTACTAAGTGTTAGTAATTTTAATTGTTCTTCTGAAGACTTTTTTGCAGTTAAAGATTCAATATGCTTTCAACTGAGCCCGCAGATAGGTTCAGAAGCATGCTCTTCTGTAACACCTTCTGTCTTTCTACACTAACCCTACGGCAATCACAATATGACTTACGTGAATATAATTCTTTACTCAGATTCACCTTTTAACCGGATCACACACCATATCTCTTGTCCAGGATTGCCAAGGCATTAACTTATCGTTGTTAATGAATGTGAAACCAAAGATTAGCAAACACTTTGTCACTCGCAACCACCTACAGCTGGAAGAGAGACAAAGAAGAAGAAAAAATAAATCGAATGAAGAACTGTAGTAGCCATATATTAACAAAAAATATATTGACAGAAGTATAGCAACCGACTAGATGGTCAGAGACCACTCCTCCAGGATGTTTTGAGCGCATCGTCATGAGGAGGAGAGGTGCGTTTACTCTACAGAATGAGATTTTCACTCTGCAGAGGAGTGTGCGCTGATGTGAAACTTCCTGGCAGATTAAAACTGTGCCGGACAGAGACTCGTAGAGCACTTGCCCGCGAAAGGCAGAGGTCCCGAGTTCGAGTCTCGGTCTTGCGTTCACTGTAGTCGTACCGGATTTCGACTTTGACACGTGTGAGTTTATACTTGTGGAAACTTAAGTACAAAATAACGATATTTATTTTTCTTCTACAGTATTTCTTGGAACGTATGTTGTGGTTTCAGGCTGATCTCTAGCATATTCCTTGGTGTGTATTCAGCTGGGATCTGACAGTTTAGTTGTGAGCTGGCAACATCGTCAAATAAGATGTCTTGACGATGACTAGAATCAATTTCATGGAGTATTTTTTTTTAAAGTATACTGTATTTCGTTAATCGTTTAACGTTCGAAATTTTGATAATGTGAGGGGTCTAATCAGGCGGGTTGTATCGGTCGGTTCACTATTTGTAGGAGCAGTGACTTCACGTGGTTGCTGGAGGCAGCAGACAGTGCGCGCCAGATGCCACACACCCTGCACGTCTGACTGCTGCTGGCTTTACGCGGCTGAGTCCTTGGCGCCGAGCACCTGAGGCCAGCGGAAGCAGCAGTAAAACGGCCACTGGCCAGGCTGCGAAATGGCAGCCCATCTCGGACGGTAACCCAGGAGCCACGCGGCACGCAACCCGTCATCCAGCGGCCAAGCACCTAAGAGGATTCCCACCACCGTCTGAATGCGCTACAGCACACGAGAGTTTTACGGTAACAGCTGGCACCGAGGCCACGGTGCTATTGACCCTGGCTGACTAACACTAAATGCAGGGGCAGTGAAGAGCTTGTAACACTATATTTTTCGGATCTAAGGTACAAAATGAAGCAATCGTCATGCTTTTCATGTGTTTGCTTTTGCTTATAGCTCATACCGAGGCCGCCGCGTTTTATTGTTCTTAACACCTTCCCCAGTGTGGAATAATGACCGCAGCCAAAATGGAACCCAACGCTGCCTTAGAATTATCGAAATGCAAGTACATGCAGTAAGAGTACTGTACTTCAGTTCGTGTCGTTTTGAATAGAAACCGTTTAAATCATAAAACACAAGTAACCAAGGTTGGTCGAGGTGCAGTCAAAGATTTTCAATGAGTTCTATAAACACGGTGCATTTTCATAATAAATTGCACAACAAACGACAGAGTAGTGGTACAGAACTACGTGCATGACTGTGTCTGGCTTCAGACACTGTCACATTACATACGTGAAACGGAAAAAGGTGACTCCTGAAAACAAATTGGTTTTCTACATAATTTACTTACGAACACAAGCAACTCTACCTGACAATCTTATTTACTCTATTGTAAAATTCATATGAAATACACTGTCGTGTCCTGACATAGGTGGGAGAGGGAGAAAGGGGTTGCTGGTCAGTCTGCGCTCCGAAGCGGTACAGAGCCGAAGGCAGAAGGACAATTCACAGTGAAGGCGTTTAATTGTTTTCTTCTATCTGATCCAACACTAGTACAAGCATTTACCAGAAATGCAGGTGGTGACACTCGGTAGGGAACTCGTTGCGGAGACTCTAGGACAAACAGGGTTTTCAAATAGTTGTTTATTCCAGGCGGGTCTAACTAATACACTGGAGGCTAGTTCTAGGGTTAGAAAAAGCATGAATAACACCGTTACAGCAGAAACCAGTACAAAAGTCCCAGGAGTGGATGCTAGCCACAGTAGCAAACACTAGCAGCATCTTAAGGCAACAACTTAGTTGCAAAACAAAACATACTGAATGTGACACAGTTCACTGAGGCACTCCAAGTGAGAGAGCAGACTTACGCGGAGTTGGACCGAGGCTGGAGCCGACGGACGCGGATTCGGCGCCCAGATCGTCTGACTGAGAACTCTGCCAAAATGCGGAATCTAGGGGTTTCAAACAGTCGCGTGGGGGCACTGTTTTTCCCACTTAAAGCCATCCAGCCAATCCCGTAGGCCTCTTGCAGGTGCCTGCCAATCACGGTTTAGTTAGGTCCCCTCTACTGCTCCTAAGGCGGGGATGTTAATGCAGTTGCACTAAGTCCGTATATGGTATCAACGTTGTTCAGCTAAAAGTTAAACGTAACTGCTCTGCCAAATAAGGCTTGCAACATTATTGTTATACATCATTTAGCCCCGCCCCTCGGGCTACCCGGAGTAGGGGCTGCAGGGTCAATAGTTTTTGGCGTTTTCGTTCTCTTTCTAACCCTTGTGAGTCTACTGACTGCTGTTCTCAGGGCTGGTATCAAGCTGGTTTTATACACTAGTACGTGCCTGTTGGTTACAAAGTTCTACGGTGACAACCTACTACAGCGTCTAAATGACATATGAAGTTACATGTTAATTCCTTGAAGAGTAACTAACACCCTGGGACCGCGTCTGGGGGCGTCTGCATTTTCGCAAGGCTCTCCCCTTTCTGTTTACTTCATGTAACAATATTTCTCCTAGTTTCGTCTGCCCTCAGCATCGTCTCTGCTTCCGCGCCTTGCAATGCCTGTCCTCCATTCTCACAGCTTAAAGATAACACTACAATGGCAAGGAAGAATCAATATATTACAACACTCATAATTTTCAGTGATGAAATTTTTGATAAGTAGATCTCTTAATTATTGTTACGTGAGCTGATATCACTTAAAAGCTATGATCACTTTTACCCACCTTTGCTAGAGAAGAATTTCTTTTGGCAAAGTAACCTTATGTGTATGTCAGCAACGAGGTGGTTCACTATGGTTCACGTTGCGGCAGTACAGAGTGTAACAGGCATGAGTGCAGGTTTATCTATTGATGGCTGATGAAAGTGTACTGAATAACATTGTATCAGCATTTCCATCATTTTCTACATAATTATTATAGCTATTACAAGTCGTATGTTTCTAGGTTTGTTAGTATCTCTATTACATGTGTCAACATCAAGCCATTAACACTGGTTTTCTCCTGCGCAGCAGGTCCAGTGTGGACACGTGGGACAGGTGTGGTCTATGAAGCTCTCTGCCAGATTAAAACTGTGTGCCGGACCGAGACTTTCGCCTTTCGCGGGCAAGTGCTCTACCAAGTGAGCTACCTAAGAACGACTCACGACCCGTCCTCACAACTTTAATCCCTCCAGTAACTAGTCTGCTACCTTCCAAACTTCACAGAAGCTCTCCTGCGAAACTTGCGGAACTAGCAGTCCTGGAAGAAAGGATATTGCGGAGATATAGCTTGTCACAAGCTGGGAGATGTTCCCAGAATAAAATTTTCAATCTTCAGCGGAGTGTGCGCTGATATGACTCCCCCTGGCAGATTAAAACTGTGTACCCGACCGAGTCTCGAACTCGAGACCTTTTTCTCTGTCTGACACACAGTTTTAATTTACCAGGAAGTTTCATATCAGCGCACACTCCGCTGCAGAGTGAAAATTTCAGTCTAGAGGTGTAGTCTACATAATGATGCGGTTATGGCCACGCGGAAAAAATCAGATCGTAAATTTTGTGATGTGTTTGTGGTAACAATAATCGTCACAGGAAAAAAAAACAACCAACACAATGATGTATTTACCTATTAAAATAACACGTATATAAGTATTTGTTCTTATACCCGTTACACGCTGTGTAATTCATACATTCATATGCATTGCAAATAACAACTTTTTCTGAGAAATTACACTTGAAACAAAGGAGGAAATAACCGCTTAAAAATGTCAATTTGAAAGACCAGAACTATTTAATAATTAACTCATTTGCAGACAATCTTGAGAGAGAGAGAGAGAGGGGGGCGGGGGGAGAGAGAGAGAGCTAACTTCGCAAAATATTACTTTCCTGGAGTGGAGTTCAGTGCATTATCGACGACAACAACGATGCTTATGCTCACACAGGTAACTCTCACGCAATATAATCACTGACCTTTTAGGCATTGTTGAGTCACGTAATGAAGCCGCCTATCATGCCAACAAAGAGAAAGACATTACACAGGTATACCACCAATCACCCCTACACTACCTTAGGTTGTACCACAGAAAGTTTCTGGCCACCGCCTTCATTATAACTGTGAATGATTCCGTCTGCTTCTCTGACGATTTCTACTGCCTGACTCACCACAGTGTCATTGAGGCACGCTGGAGGACTTCGACCATATGAGTTTCGCCACCTTATTCGATGACACGCTGATTTCCATCAATCTTTAGTGCTTGTGAGCAGCAACTTCTCAAGAGAATGAAGACACTACTCACAACACGTGTGTCAATGTATAAACAAATACCGGTGTTCAAAATTTAAGGACGAAAGTAACTTCCGCAAGATGTGTAACTGCCAACTAATACAGTTCGGTGAACCTTGGATAAGACGTGAAAGGAACTGCTATAGAATAGTACAGTAGGTAACTGAAAGACGCAATGAGACGATCGGAGAGACTGCGATTCATTATGGTTTCCTGGACATAAAAAAAAGGCAGAACCTGATTGGAAATTTATCTATAGCAGACATAGTAGAATTTTTTCGAGCAAGGACTCTCAGTAATAATGGACAGTAGTAACGTCAATTTGCTTCTTCCACTAATTTTAAAAATTGTAACCTTTTATAGACAGAAATGTATTCACAAGTTTACACGGAATGCACGAGAAGCAAGGTCTGCAATTGATGATATACTAATTAATGATAAAATGAAGAATCGTATGAAAGATATACGTGCGTATATAGGAAGCGACATAAGAAGCGACCATTTCTTTTAAGCAGTAAGGTAGCGTTTGCACCAAAATAGAAGAAGCCACTTCGTAAGTTGCTCAAAGTACATCTCCTGTATCTGGACAATATCAAAAAACGTTATCATCAGAGATACCAAGAAAGGATTGCTTCACGGTCACCATCAGCTGTAATAATGGTACTATGGTGCATGGGTTTCAATTACTCTCTTATTCTCTCACGATTAATTTTTTATTTGTGCCTATACAACTATCGCTTATTCACACCACTACCCTCTCCACTTTGCTGGGCAAATGTCGACCTCTTACTGTATCTTATGGTTCTTGGTACGTGGGTTTCATTTATTAAAATTCGGCCCTACTTTATCTATGTATTTAATGGTTCTTCAATTAATTAGGGAAGCAACGGATAAAACTTGCTTTACCTCGAGACCTACATGTTTAGTAGAGGAGGGTGGGGGGCTACCTTTTGCTTATTCACGCCCCTACCTAAACTTTTATTGATTTTATTCCATTAATGCTTTAACTCCGTCTTCAGCAAGTTCTTAGCTGATTTTTAGATTATTCTTTACAGTGGTTATTTCGATAGCAAATCGTGATTCGTTACGACTGCCTATTTGTATTATTTTCGAAATAACTTTCAAATGGGATTTTATAATTTAGATTCCTGGTACGGCAAACACAGTTAGCGTTATGGCTCCAAATAATTAGTTAAGATTCCCTTTCTGTCTTCCGACGTACAAAATAATTTTGCTTACACTATAGGATAGGAGCGTGAGTTACTTTCAGTATCGTGCAGTATATCAGCGTGCAACACGACATTCACAAAAGAGCACACAAGTATAAGGGGAAGAAGGGGGGAGGGGGCGTGGTAAATTGCAGCAGCTTACATTGTGAGAAAACGAAGCAAAACAGATATTCCTGAGAGGACTTACGCAACTGAACAATGACTGGCACTCGAAATATATTTTTTCACTATTAGGATGGGCCATCCTATCTGATGTCGTTCCTATAAAGTCTTACGTGAAGTTCGAGGTCTGAAGTATGTTAATGGATTTAGTTTTGATTGGTCATTATTTCATGACAAGTGATTGAAACAGACAATTTGAATAAGCAGGGGGAAAGGTAAAACACACAGGGCGGGAACACATGGAGGCCATTGGTGCTCACAAAGACAAATAACAGAGAAATACCAATTTGTTACGTAACATGTGGCTGAAACCTTTCAAAATCATTATATGGGACTGTAAGAAGTAAAGTGACATTCGAGTTACTGTCGATTCAGATACTAGATGAACTATTGTTACACTACACAGTCAGGTCTTACTTACAAAGCAACACGTAAAATTTAACGAAAATTGTCGCAAAAGAAGTCTCAAATTTCTCCGAGTGACTTTCAGAAACAATGCACAACATTATGGGGACTTAGAATAGATTTCAGCCTGACAAACACATGGTACACCCGGTGGCTTCAGTACAAAGAAACCACCCCAAAATTTTCAACATGACTGAATAAAAATTCTTTCTCCACATTTATATTCCCTTTACAAAATAATTAACATGGCTAAAAGCACAAAAACTTTCAACTACTATTCTTTAAACTCTAGTCCCACGAACTGGGGCGAACATGTGAACACCCCCTCGTTACAAAGAGCCTGCTAAACATCTTTATCCCACAAAAACTATGGTTAAACAGCAACATCATCACACATTCTTTCAAATGAGTGAATTTTACTCGTAAATATTCACCAAATAGATTGCAGAACTGATGAACAACATTCAGTTTCAACGGCCACAACCACAATTACTCCTATCATTTAAATCATCACAATTATCACATGAACGGTCTCCTAACACTTCCGTGACATTGTTTTAAAGACATCGGTCGCCTAACTGGTTTGATGCGGCGCGCTGTGAATTCCTCTACTGTGCCAACCCACATCTCAGATTAGCACTCGCAACCAACGTCGTCAATTATTTTCTCGATATATTCTAATCTCTGTTGTTCACTAGAGTTTGTACCCTCTACACCTCACTCTCGTGCCATGGAAGTTATTCCGTGATGTCTTAACAAATATCCTACAATCCTGTTCCTTCTTCTTGTCAGTGTTTCCATATATTCTCTGAAGAACTCCCTCATTCCTTACCTTATCACTCCACCTAATTTCAACCTTCTTCTGTAGCACCACACCTTAAATGCTTCAATTCTCTTCTTCCCTACAGTCCATACTGTGCTGCGCTGCAAACGTACATTCTCTCAAATTTCTTCCTCAAATTGAGGCCTACGCTTTATATTAGTAGACTTTTCTTCGCCAGGAATGCTGTTTTTGCCACTAGCCTGCTTTTTATATCCACTTTGCTTCATTCGTCTTGGGTTACTTTGCTGCTTAGGTTGCAGAATTCCCTAACTTCATTTACCTCGTAATCACTAATCCTGATGTTAAGTTCCTCGCTTTTCTCATTTCTGGTGCTTCTCATTATTTTCGTATTTCTTCGATTTATTGTCAATCCATATTCTGTGCACATTAGACGGTTCATTCCATTCAGCACGTCCTCTAATTCTTCTTCACTTTCACCCAAGATATCAATGTCATCAACGAATCTTATCATTAACATCTTTTCATCTTGAATTGTAATCCCACTCTTGACCCTTTCTTTTATTTTCATCATTGCTTCTTCGATGCATAGATTTAGTGGGGGTGAAAGACTACGTTCATGTCTTACAGCCTTTTTAATCCGAGCTCCTCATCTTGGTTCTCCACTCTTATTGCTCCCTCTTAGCTCTTGTTCATATTGTTTATTACCCGTCTTTAACATAGCTTACCTCTATTTTTCTCAGTTTTGAACTTTTTGCACCATTTCACACTGTCGAATGCTTCTTCCAAATCGACTAATCTGATGAACGTGTCTTTATTTTTCATTAGCCTTGCTTGCATTATCAACCGCAACGTCAGAATTGTCTCCAAGTTGCCTTTCACTTTCCTAAAGCCAAAATGATCCCCATCTAGAACATTTTCAATTTTCTTTTCCATTCTTCTGTATATTATTCTTCTCAGAAACTTGGATTCATGAAGTGCTAAGCTTATTGTGCGATAATTCTCGCACTTGTCGTGTCTTTCAGGCTCTGGAATAATGTTTTTCCAGAAGTCAAATGGTATACCGCCAGATTCATAAACTCTACACAACAATGTAAATTGGCGCTTTGTTACCATTTGCCTCCATAATTTTAGAAATTCTTATGGACTATTATCTATCCTTTCTGCATTATTCCATCTTAAGTCTTCCAAAGCTCTTTCAAATTCTAATTCTAATATTGGATCCCCTATCTCTTCAATACCCATTCCTACTTCTTCTTCTGCCATGTCCTCAGACAAGTCTTCACCCTCATATAGACCTTAAGTGCACTCTTAACTCTCCTCTGTATTTAAAAGTGAAATTCCCATTGCTCTTCTATTAAGGATAATATCTTTGCTTTTAATTTCACCGAAGCTTATTTTGACTCTTCTGTCTGCTGAGTCACTCCTTCGATAGTCATTTTTCGATTTCTTCACATTTCTTCCCTTTAGTTTCCCTGCATTTCCTATATATTTTTCTCCTAAACAGGCTGTATCTCTGTATTTCTGAATTTGCCTCAACACGTTTGTACTTCATTTTTCCATCAATCAACTGAAGTATTTCTGCTGTTACTCATGGTTTCTTCGCAATTACCTTCTTTGTACCTATGTTTCTCTTTCCAACTTCTGTGATTGCCCTTCTTAGAGATGTCCATTCCTCTTCAGCTGAGCTGCCTACTGAGTTTTTTATTGTCACAGCGTCTATAGCCTCAGGAAACTTCAAGCGTCTCTCTTCATTCCTTAGTACCTTCGTATCCCACATCTTTGCCCATTGATTCTTCCGACTCTTCAGCGCTACTGAATTCTGAACTGAGTCTATATCAGCTCCTAAGTACGCCTTACAATCTAATTCATGATTTCGGAATTTCTGCCTGTCCATGACACAATGCAACTGAAATCTTCCCGTATCTCCGGGTCATTTCCGCGTACACCTCCTAGCCTTGTGATTGTTGGACAAAATATTTGCCAGCCGGTGTGGACAAGCGGTCCTATGGCTTCAGTCTGGAACCGCGTGACCGCTACGGTCGCAGGTTCGAATCCTGACTCGGGCATGGATGTGTGTGATGTCCTTAGGTTAGTTAGGTTTAAGTAGGGGACTGATGACCACAGATGTTAAGTCCCATAGTGCTCAGAGCCATTTGAACCATTTTTGAACAAAATATTTCCTGCTATTACTAGCTGATTTTAGTGTACACTCAAATACTCTTTAGCCTCTCTCATTCCTGCTACCAAGCGCATATCCTCCCGTAACTCTTTCTTTTATTCCTTTCCCTACAATCGCACTCCAGTCCCCCATGACTATCGGATTTTTATCTTCCTTTACGTACTGAATTACCGGTTCAGCATCCTCGTACACTTTCTCTAGCTCACATCTTCGGCTTGCGATGTCGGTTTGTATACCTGAACTACAGTTGTCGGTGTTGGTTTGCTGTCGATTCTTATGATAGTAATCCTATCACTGAACTGTTCGCAGCAACTCATGAATCCATAGCCAGCTGTGGATATTACCCAATAGTCATATGATCAGAAATCCTTGTCTTATTTCAGTTACATTTCACTGAGCCACACTGTGCTGAGAATCAGCCTTCCCGAACTACACTGACTCTAAACGACCCACTGCGAACGCGATCGACTATGGTATAACCAATTTTGACGTATTTTTCTCACAATATCAGCAAAAGCTAGACAAGAGCGCCCACATCTCAGTCCAGCCAGTCTAAGATGATCGAAAACATGGCGGATTTCAGGAAGACCACGTCTTCTTGTTCAAACTCCATGGACGGCAATGTCTCCTATTGGCTTTGGCCACCTGACACCCTCTAACTCTGGATTATATCGATGTTTCATGAAGCCCTCAGACAATCTCTTTGATTAGCTTTGACCACATGTTTTACTTTTGCAAAACGACTAGTTTCTACGGTAAATTTGGTTATCCCTGACCTTCCTTCTCTATGTGATCGAAAGTGAACACCCCCTAAAACATACGTTTTTCATATTGTGTGCATTGTGGTGTGACCTACTGCCAGGTACTCCATATGAGTGATCTCATTTGACATCGTGAGACAGCAGAATGGAGCACTCCGCGGAGCTCACTAACTTCGAAAGTGGTCAAGTGGGGGTCACCCGTGTCATAATCTGTACGCGAGATTTCCACACTCCTGAACATCCCTAGGACCACTGTTTCCGATCTGATAGTGAAGTGGAACCGTGTAGGAACACGTACAACACAAAATCGTGCAGGCCGACCTCGACTGCTGACTGACAGAGACCGCCGACAGAGGGTCGTCAGACATCTATCTAGACCTTCACACAGGAATTCCAAACTGTATCACACTGCAAGTACCATGACAGTTAGGCGGGAGGTGAGAAAACGTGCAGTTCATGGACGAGCGGCGCTCATAAGTCACACATAAAGCCGGTAAGTGCCAAACGACGCCTCGCTTGCTGTAAGGAGCGTAAACATTGGACGACTAGTGGGAAAACGTTCTGTGGAGTGACGAATCACGGTACACAGTATGGAAAACCGATGGCAGGGTGTGGGTACAGCGAATGGCCGGTGAACGTCATCTGACAGCTTGAGTAGTGCCAACAGTACAATTCAGAGGTGGTGTTGTTATAGAGCGGTGGTGTCTTTCATGGAGGGGGCTTGCCACCCTTGTTGTTTTGCGTGCACTATCACAGCACAGACCTACATTGATGTTTTAAGCACCTTCCTGCTTGCCACTGTTGAAGAGCAATACGGGGATAGCGATTGCGTCTTTCAACATTATCGAGCACCTCTTCATAATGCACTGCTGGCGGCGGAGTGGTTACACGACAATAACACCCCTGTAATGGACTGGCCTGCACAGATTCCTGACCCGAATCCTATAGATCACTTTTGGGATGTATTGGAACGCCAACTTCGTGCCAGGCCTCACCGACCGACATCGATACCCTTCCTCGTGCAGCATTCCGTGAAGAATGGGCTGCCAATCTCCAAGTAACCTTCCAGCACCTGATTGAACGTATGCCTACGAGAGTGGAAGCTGTCATGAAGGCTAAGGGTGGGCCAACACCATATTGAATTCCAACATTACCGATGGAGGGCGCCAGGAACTTGTAAGTCATTTTCAACCAGGTGTCGGGATACTTATGATCACATATAGTATATTCCACATACTCAAACTTCAGGATGTCACACACTAATGGATGAATATATAAAGGATACGGAAAGCGGGACACATTTAAAAAAATACAGATTGGTCCATTATCATATCAAAGGGGCGCATTTCATGAGTATTAAGTGGATAAAATTCTCCCTGTACTAATGAATACCACCGTACTCAATCTAGTGACACTCAAATAATATAATACCGCTTCATCACTACTAGTCGATAAGGTCATCGATATACAATGGAATAATACTAATTGCAGCATCATCGAAGCAACCTCAGACCCTCCTGACGAAACGAAGGAAACGGGAAAAGACGTCTCAGAATTTGGAACATAGAAATTAAAGAAGCCATTAAAGAAAAACAGGTGACTCGTTTGAAGTTCCTACAGACAAAGACGTCAAAGAGCTGGGAAAAATACATAATAAAAAAGAACGCTGCAAAACAAATACTGTGCAATGAACACCTTATATCATGTGATATGTTGATAAGTGTCTGAGAACACGATGTATATGGTAGACAGCAATGGACATCCACAATCATGGAAGCCTTGAACAAGGGAAAAAAGACGTTTCCTCACTGAACATCATACCCAGTTAACAATGGATAATTCATTATATGGAGTTACGCTATTCACAGACGAATGAAGATCGTACTGGAGAAAGTATGTACAACAAAACAGTAAATGTGATTACTATAGAGGAACTAAAAAAGGCTCTGAAAGGTATGAAGAACATGAAAGCTACCGGAATGAACGGAATAAATGCCAAATAATTAAATACACAGCATTGTTACTAGATAAAACGCTTTTTCTATTAATAAACAAATGTTTAAGTAAGTGCAAGGTCCACTGGTACACAGCAGCAGTAATTTCTCTCCTCAGTGTTCTAAGTACCGGATAAAATTATTCATAAATATGTTCAATAATCACATGAAGAATATCACAGAAGCTGTTTCTTCAAATGAACAGATGAGATTTAGGTAATGGCTGGGTTCAAATGGCTCTGAGCACTATGGGACTTAAAATCTATGGTCATCAGTCCCGTAGAACTTAGAACCACTTAAACCTAACCAACCTAAGGACATCACACACATCCATGCCCGAGGCAGGATTCGAACCTACGACCGCAGCGGTCACGCGGTTCCAGACTGAAGCGCCTAGAAACACACGGCCACACCGGCTGGCCGATTTAGGTAAACTCATTGGTGCATAAATAATGTGTTTTTAATTAAGAACTTAATCTAGAAACCCATATGGCCTTCATAACCCATAAGAAGGCCTTCAACTGTATGAGCAGCGATAGACTATGGACAGATGTTGTGAAAAGTCTTTAGTAAAATATACCCATTATAATAAACACAGGTACCAATCGGGTAGAAGAGAGAGTTTCTAATCAACGTTCAACAAGGGAGTGGACAATTGTCAACTCTTTTTAATTTTTACATTGACTTTATTCTTCATAAATGAAAATGTAGAGAAGCAAAGGATTGAAGATTGCGAGTGATCAATGCCTGGATGTGTCTTTGTTTGCAGCTGACATCGTTGTTATTCAAAAGAATGAGGATAACCTGCAAAGAGCAGTACACTTTCTGAACAAACATTTATCTAGTAATAAAACGAAAATAATGGAAGTCTAGGAAAATACTTAGGTGAAAAATTGTTTTAGATAATTCAGTTTTATAAAAAGGTCCTAGAATCTTTACTTAGGGTTTAATATACGTTTTGAGTTAACCATGTAATGAAAATAAAGTACTCAAATTCCAAGCTGACTCTGGCACCACCATCAGAACATTTGTCCAAAAAGAAGAAAAGGAATACCATGAAATATCATGGAAATTCCAATCGTCCTATGGAAGTCACTTCAAACAGTAGACAAAATGTTCCTGAGGAGAACAGACGGCTGCAAAAGAAGAAATGATTACAAATTAAGACCATTTAAATGTTTTTAACATGAGTGAAAAATTTCAAAAGTATCGTGAAAATTGAAGACAACACCTCTTCAGAACCCATGACCATAGAATTTCACAGAAGATTCTGAAATACAAACCTAATGGGAAAATAGATACTGTGAGACCATGGAAGAGGTGGAATGATTTTGTTTTTGAGTTCTGATAGGCAATTGCCCAGTCGTTGAAAAAAATTGGTGATGATGAATTACGTTTACGAGCTGCCTGACCGGTCTGATCTTTATTTTCCATTCAAACTCTAATAGTAGTGAGCCAGAGAACAGAATTAATCTCGTCTGTAGCATTGTTAATATGCCAGAGGTCATTCGATTAGTGTTTATCAGATTGACTATTGTACCTCAGTGACGGGTGCTTCTTAAATTGAGATCTGGTTGCAAGGGTAAATGAAAAGAAGAAAAATGGAACAGTTTTCTTACGTCGTATCAACGACGAGGTTATTAGGAATGGAGCACAGACATTGATTAAACGACAGTGGGAAAGAGGATCAGCTTGAGCTTTCTAAGTAACGCTTCCAGCAGTAATATACTTAATCGACCTCGGAAAGCTAAATGTCGATAGCCAGACCAAGATTTGAACAGTATTCCTCCCTAACTCCAGCTCAGTATTTTACGCACTATACTACTTCGCTCGCTGGATGGGTCACTGTTCAAGTAGGAGGTATTCATGAAACAAAAAGTATTTTTCATATTAATGGCCTCATTCTTAATAGGCTATGAGCGTTGGTACAAGAACCTCTCAGGTTACGGAAAATCTGGACAGGTGAGTCGTCTACAAAGTCCTGCTGCCGGCTGCCAGAATCTTGCAGTTGCAGCATGGTGCAAGGCCACGGTCTGCCACAGTAGTGGGTTGAATTCGCACGTGCCGTGGCACAACGACGCGCTGCCACAGTTACCTAAATGACTGGATTTGCGACCCTGCCACAGCATACGTGGGCAGAGTGACTATAAATGCTCTCCACTTAGCCCTTAACAACACCTCGCCATCGGACTTCAGCCGACAACGTGTCACTCTCCACATCAGCAGCCGATAGCATGTGGGTCAAGAAGCTTCAACTATGACATCATCCAGCTGTTGGCCTAAAGGCTGGTGATAGACTTGAAGGTACTGGGGCTCGAGCCGGTGCCACATGGAGAAAGCTTGCTCTATGGTAATTATGGACGCCGGTGAGGACACAAATCACATGCAAGACTATGTAGCGAACTAAATACACAACCAATAAGGGGTTACACCTGTTCTTAGGACTGCTGCCGACTTCTCAATGGTGTTATTAACTTCATTATGACGTTTTCATTAATTTATGTAATTCTCTTTAATATGTTTGCGTTTTGGTTCTATGTCTGGACTGAAGGCGCTATTGTCAGTCTCATATTTTTGTTCTGTTTTGTAAGCTTACAAATGGCACTATATGGCACTGTATTGAAATGTATTCTTCAGTCTATCGTAGGATACAATCCGTGTTGAAGCAGTTCCAGCACATTATTTTGTTTTTGTGCTTATGTGCTTATATGGTTGTTTTGATAAAGAAAGAAAAAAAAGGCGTGTTCGGTCACAGGGTTAGCCGCTCTCTGTCATAAAAAATACGTGTTAATGGATCGACGATGAACTTGAACAAGCGTCATGGGACGTCCGTCCCGAACAAATAGAATAAACAATAACGAACAAAATGAGATTTTTTTTTTTTTAAGAAAAGAAGGAGTTAGCTTTCCAGCTTCGAGAGACGAACGTGTTCAAGACGATGGCTCGATTGCCGCTAAGACCTTTACTTTTATAGTACAAGTGTAAATACTACGATATTCAAAAAATTTCCACATACACTATTTGTTCTTGCTAGATTATCAAACGTCTCACAGCGGCGCAGATTAACTTCCAAATGGGTCCTGCCTGTGTGGCTGCAGCTCGAAGCATGGAGGTGCAAAGTAGTTCCAAGTACCTCAACATATTGCATGTGTAAGGGATTTCGCAAATCGCGAGGTGTATAAATTTTCAGGAAAACTATCGTTTCTTCATTTACTTATAGGTAGTTATAAATATACTTGTTCTAATAACTAAGTTTAATTAAAAATAGTAAGTATACAAATAACTTGAAATTCATTCAAACTTAATGCAATGCACGCAGTTTTCTAAATTATATTACCTCTCAAGTATCCTATAAATTAAATGACTAGTGATGAAAACAAATATAGGTTAAAAAGTTTAAGCGGCAGTCGAACCGTCGCTTCATATGCGTTCGTCTTACGACACTCGAACGTTAACCACTTGACGACCAAGAACTCTCGAACGCTAACCATATGACCACCAAGAACTCTAACATTGGGCACCTATGCAGTTACGTAACAGACGCGTAAAACTTCTCCTGCGATTTTCTCGGAATTTCCAGTGAAGAGCATCTTGCTACTTGCACATTATGTTGTTTTAATGGCTCACTAAAGGTGTACAAAGTTTGAAGTAAATCCGTGGTCCCAAAGTCGTGACCTTCACTTGTCAGATACACTTGGAGATTATCGACATGCAGGGGCTATTTACAGTACGACAAGATATAACGTAAGTCTTTAACACAGCTCGTAGCTCAAACAGCAAGAGATGTCAGTGGAGATATGACTTGCAAGAATACTTCTTCAACATACAACCCTGTCCGCTATTCATCCATCACAAAACCCACAACGGACTACAACTGCTAAAAATACTAAGTGAGTAAAAGTGGCGATTGCACCTCTCCACTAATTATCACACTTATAAAACCTTGATCAGAGCTATTCTCTCCTATGTGATGTTCCACAGTCAACATCTCTACCAATAATTCTTTCCAAATTCTTGAAAATATGGACTCCATCTCGCTTAACGCTTCCTTTTTACCTTCCCCGACATGGATCCTGTACCACATCTTCAAATTCCTACCTCTTCTCAATCACAATCCACAAGCTCGACCAATAATTCTATTATCTCCTCTCCAATTCCCAATCCTAGTACGATGCTGCGCCTCTAACGACACATTCCACCAAACATGCACTGCATACACTCTATATTCTCTGCTAACGAAATTTTAAATGACTTCTCTTTCACACAACCAACTTCATCTAGACATTCATTCATTCTATCCCAATCGATATAACGGCTCCAGTGCCACTCCCAATTCGCTCTCCATCTTTTCCTCTCCCTACTCCTCTTCAAACTACGGTTCTGCCTCCGCATCACATTCCTCTGTTTCTGTCTTCCCCCATGCACCCCTGCGACTATCTTCATTCTATAGGGAGTATTATTTGGTATTGGCCCCTTCTTAGCTTACATTAATCCTGAGTCTCTCTCCCAGCGCAAAATCCAAAGGACTGAAGAAAAGACCAAGTTATACAGAACAATTCTATAATGTTGGAACACATTACGAGTTTTAGTGGTGTGCTACTTGACACAGAAACGTAAAATAAATATCAAGACGTGACGTTGTAAATCGACATGAAATGGAACGAGAAAGTAAGGTTTGCATTAAGAAAGGCGAATGGATCGATTTGGGCTTATTGGGAGAATTCTACGAAAGTATAGCTCATCTATGAAGGTCGTCGCAAATAGAATACTAGTGTAGCCCACTCTTGAGTACTGATCAGGTGTTCGGGATCTTCAGACACCGAAGAATTTCAAATTTTCGCGGCTGGATTTGTTACCGGTAGGTCCGTTCTCCACAGAAGTATTACGGAGATGCTTTGCGAACTCGAATGGGAATCAATGGAGGGGAATACCGCGGTCTAGACTACTGAGCAAATTTATGGAACCGATATTTGTGGCTGACTGCAGAAAAATTGTACTCCTGCCGACGTACATTCCACGTAAGAACGGCGATTACAGTGTAGGGGAAACTAAAAATCATACGGATACAAGCAGACAGTTGTTTTTCCCTCATTCCGTTTGTGAGTGGAACAGGAAAGGCAATGACTAGTAACGGCACAAGATACCTTCTGCCACGCACCGTGTGGTGCATGGCTGAGTATGTATCTAGATGAAGGTGTAGATAGGTGCTACACAGCAGCCTCCATGCTTATACCAATGCGTTTCAACGCTTTCCACTCCGTAACAACCTTTCTCATCAGTGCAAATCCTTTCTAAGGACGCCATCGCTGTGAGTAATTTGGTCTAACTAAATATTTTTATTGCTTTTTTAGCTTACCTTTTATACTTTAATAAAGAAATAAATTCAAAGCTTAAAATTTTAGTAAGTATCACAAAAAATTCATTTGTTTGCGTTTGAGTAACATTTGTAAATGTTTCACTTTTTAAAAGTATTTTATGGAAATTACGTACATTTTAAAACTATTGGCTGACGAATGGGAATTTTTGTACCACTGACAGTACAATTTCCGCCCATACAGGGTAGGAGGGACGAAACTATGTAACGAAAGAAAGAAAAACTTAACGTTTCCTCCTTGTTAATTAAATATTCCGGATTACCTCGAGAGACATTTTCATCACGAAATAAATAGTCCAGTAAATAAGTAAGACAACCACAGTCGATAGAAAGTCGAAGCGCAAGTCCACTACTCCAACACACAAGTGCTATCACAGAATTATATCTGCCGGCCGGAGTGGCCGTGCGGTTCTAGGCGCAACAGTCTGGAACCGCGTGACCACTACGGTCGCAATTCGAATCCTGCCTCGGGCATGGATATGTGTGATGTCCTTAGGTTAGTTAGGTTTAAGTAGTTCTAGGTTCTAGGGGACTGATGACCACAGCAGTTAAATCCCATAGTGCTCAGAGCCATTTTAGAATTGTATCTCATAAGGTGCTGCATCCAACGCGGTACGAGTTTCAAAGCGAACTGAAACTTGTGCGGTATTGGACGTTGCCGAGCTGTGCTCTCTGCAAACCTCCAAGCCACAGCGCCGCAGTAATTTCTGTAATATTTTGCGAGTCGGATTGCCCGAGGGTGCCGATCGATGTTCATCACACGTCCAGACGTGGCTGCACGCGTGTGTGGTTCGCGCCTATTGTGACCACGGATTGTTCGCGAAAATGTCTGCCCGTCGGGGCGTGAAAGCCCGGACAGCTCATCAAAGCCTCAGTAATGCTACCCTGCCACGAGAACACTGCACTACGATACTACGTGTAGCATCCCTACTTTGACACCTTAGGCTCTAGATAAGCTTCTGTCACACAAAGTAACTGTAATGCAATTGTACTGTATCAAATTAGATTAATACAATACACGTGGTCGCCAGAGCTGCAGGGTGTTTGCTAATGCAAAAAACTCGTTTATCAGCGCGTAAATTTTTCTTCACTTGCAAGACGATCGTGATTAAAGCTTATTGTCTGCTGATTGTAAACGATACTAATTTCTCACGTACCATTCATTACTACACTATACTTCAAATGACAAAGCTGAAACCGATTCAAAAAATCTTCTTACATCCACTAGTTAAAACAGAGCAATTAATAATTAAAGTCTCTAATTTTGTGACTATTTATGTGTTTACTCACATAAATATATCCTTTCAAATAAATGGTTCCCACCCTGGAGGTAATTAATCACTGAGGAGTGAATTAAAGTTTTCTGAGGGCTAGAAACAAAATACAGGAAGTGAAGGCTGTTTACACTTTGTACAGAAACCAGATGACAGTTATAGTATTCGAGGGGCATCAAAGGGAATCAGTGGTTGAGAAGGGAGTCAGACATAGTTGTACTCCATCCTCAATGTTATTGTATCTGTATACTGAGAAAGCAGTAAAGGAAACAAAAGAAAAATTTGGAGTAGGAATTAAACTCCAGGAAGAAGAAACAAAAACTTTGAGGTTTGTCGATGACATTGTAATTGTGATGTCACCGCCAGACACCACACTTGCTAGGTGGTAGCCTTCAAATTGGCCGCGGTCCATTAGTATACGTCGGACCCGCGTGTCGCCACTATCAGTGATTGCAGACCGAGCGCCGCCACACGGCAGGTCTAGAGAGACTTCCTAGCACTCGGCCCAGTTGTACAACCGACTTTGCTAGCGATGGTTCACTCAAAAAATACGCTCTCATTTGCCGAGGCGATAGTTTAGCATAGCCTTCAGCTACGTCATTTGCTACGACCTTGCAAGGCATCATTATCAGTTACTATTGATATTGATTCATGTACCGTCAAGACCGACGTTCTTCATTAACGGATTAAAGTTATGTATTCCACCAGCTACGTCCGATTTTCTAAATTCTAATTTCCTTGTCCTGTTCCAGGCCTCACGCCAGCCTGCGTGAGCTAAAACGCGTGCCTTTCGGCCTCCTCATGTAACACGGTGTTGGCTCTCCTGCCAACCAAAACATTGGCGACGAGGCAAAACCGCGTTCTTGTCAATATTGCCCTGATTTGCTTGTGTAATGGCTTCGCCACAATCTCCAGATGTGCTGTCCGAATTTTATCACTAACAGAATCAGCAGACGCAGGCCTTGGACAGCTCGTCCAGGGTCAACGGGCAATGCAAAACGATGCGGCAGCCGCCGCTCCACCGCTAACGCAGCCACAACACGCTGTTGCACCAACTTTTCGACCTTTGAAACTTCGCCACCAGTGTGTCAGGTTAATCGGCCCGCCGGGCGAGCTGCACGGAGCAGTAAACAGCCCTCGCGCCTGGCTGCGCCGCTGCCGCCAGGCTCTCAGCCACGTGTGTCGCGTAGGCAAGCAAATGCAGTGCCAAAATCATGCCCGCGGTGTGCTACTAGACATTCGCGTGAGAATTGCCCGTCACGCCCGGCTATTTGCTTTTTCTGTAATAAAAAAGGACGTGTTCAGAGTGTTTGCCAGAAAAAGCTCAGATCGGAAACTCACAACCATTCCAGGCCCTTTGCTTTGCCCCGATTTCGAACCAAGGATACTCAGGCTCGTGAAACTTCACCCATGGACATTCATGTAGTTCATTCCACTCCGTTCAGTGCCACTCTCTCTAACAGTGACTGTGTTCGTCCCACAAATAGTGTGTGTCGACATTGCCGGAAATCCCGCCAAGTCGCAAGTGATTATGTACCAGTGTCACTTCACGTTGCACGATACAGTCACTCTCGTCGTCAGCAGGACAATAAACTTTTTGTAGACTTGGACATTAATGGCAAAGTGATACCATTCCAGCTCGATACCGGGGCTGCAGTTTCACTGATCAATCAAGACACTTACAAACTGCTGGGCACACCTCCGTTGCATGCCGCAAAGGTTAAGTTAACTAGCTATTCAGGTCAAAAGATTACTGTGTTAGGACAGGGCAGCCTTCTTGCAACATACAAAGGACGAACAAAACTTGTGTCATTTTACGTCCTTCATTCTTCTTCTAGAGTGTTTGGTTTCGATTTATTTCAGTTTCGTCCAATCAGTGAACCAGACTGTGCCTTCAGTGTTTCTCGTCTATGTGCAGAATTTGCAGACATTTTTGCACCGGGCCTTGGTTGCGCTAAGGACTATAAAGCACATTTGGAACTGCAAGTAAACGCGCTCCCGAAATTTTTCAGAGCGCGCAATGTTCCCCATGAAATGCGTGAAGAGGTCGCAAAAACATTACACGATTTGGAATCACAAGGTGTAATTGAACGTGTGCAGGCTTCTCTCTGGGCATCACCCTTAGTAATTTTGCCAAAACCTTCCGGAAAATTGAGACTTTGTGTGGACTTCAAGGCAACAGTGAATCCACAATAGTGATTGCAACTTTTCCTTTACCCCACCCGGAAGATCTTTTTGACAAACTGTGCCCGGGTAAATATTTTTCGAAGTTGGTCCTAGCCGATGCGTACTTGCAAATACCGGTGGACGAAGAATCCCAGCGCGTTTTCGTGGTTAAAACGCATCTTGGTTTGTATCGATTCAAACGACTGCCATTCGGGTGTGCATCCACCTCTGCATTGTTTCAGCAATGTTTGTGCGTCGGTCCCTCCTGCAGCAAATTATCTGGACGATATTGTGATCTTCGGAAAGACGGAAGAAGAACATTTAGCCAATCTCAGAACATTATTTCAGGTCTTGCGACAAAATGGTCTTCACTTGCGGAAGGACAAATGTGTGTTTTTTGCTCGTGACTTGCCATACCTGGGACATGTACTCAATGCCCAAGGCATACATCCCAGTCCAGAGCACCTCCGTGTCATACAAGACTTGCCTTCGCCGCAGAATTTGAAGCAGCTACAGAGTGTGCTGGGAAAAATCAACTATTATCATAAATATGTGCCGCATGCCTCTTCCATTTCAGCTCCGCTTTATCGCTTACGCCGTAAAGGTGTTCCGTTCGTCTGGACGACAGAATGCGAACGCCCCTTTCGCCAGTTGAAATCGGCGTTGCTTTCCAATACTTGCATTACGCCATTCGATCCCCAGAAGCCCCTTTTGTTGATGGTGGATGCATCGGATTTCGGGATCGGTGCTGTGCTTGCGCACAAACATGGATCACACGATCGCCCTATTGCCTTTGCGTCCAAATTGCTCTCCTCTGCGCAAAGAAATTATTCACAGATCGAGAAAGAAGCATTGGCTCTCGTATTTGGTGTTACAAAGTTTCATGATTTCTTGTATGGTCGTCACTTTACCATAATCACAGAGCACAAACCTTTGACATCGCTTTTTCATCCGAACAAGCCTGTACCTCCACGTACAGCGCAGAAATTCATTCGCTGGTCTATTTTCCTCTCGCAGTACCGCTACGATATCTTGTATCGGTCCACTGCTAAGCACGGAAACGCCGTTGCGTTGTCCCGTTTGCCTGTTGCTGAGGATAGAGCATTCGATTCCTCCGAACTTGCTTGCATGTTCACTGATGCGGAAACCGATGACGAGGTCGAATCGTTTCCGATTGATTTTCGTCGTGTAGCTACAGCCACAGCTGCTGAACCCTGTCCTTGCAACCGTTCTGCGTTTTGTTGCTACGCAATGGCCATTGTCAAAGTCACGGATCGGGGATCCGTTGGTTCGCCGATTTTTTGCTCACCAGGAGAGACTTTTTGTACGACATGGTGTTTTTCTGTTGCGTTCTGATAATGATCAGTCCAGGGTCATGGTCCCACATTCGTTACAGCTTCTCCATCAAGGACATTGGGGTATAGTGAGAACGAAACATTGTGCTCGTCAGCACTGTACTTGGTTCGGAATCGATGCCGTGATTACGAATATGTGCTCTTCTTGCATGGTGTGTGCCGAACAACAATCAGCACCACTGCGGAAATTCTTTGCGTGGCCAAAAGCCACTTCCCCTAGGCAACGCTTACATATTGATTTTGCTGGTCCATTCTGAAATGCTCGATGGTTGGTTGTGGTAGATTCATTCAGTAATTTTCCTTTTGTTGTCTGGATGCCTTCCACGACGTCATCTGCCACCATCCAAGCGTTATATGCTATCTTCCACAGACTATTGTTTCCGACAATGGCCCACAATTCATGTCCGCAGAATTTCAGTCATTCTGCAAGGCCAATGGTATTCAACATCTGACGTCCGCGCCGTTTTCGCCACAGTCAAACGGTGCCGCTGAACGATTGGTCAGGACTTTCAAGTCACAGATGTTGAAGTTAAAAGAGTCGCCATCTCGGGAGGATGCGTTATTGCTCTTTTTGTCCTCGTATCGCTCTCAGCCCCGAGATGGTCGCTCGCCGGTTAAGTTGCTCCACGGTCGTCATCATCGAACCTTGATGTCTTTGCTACATCCGCCGCATCAGGTTCCTGTGCAGCGGCAGACACCTGCTTTTGCTCCAGGCGACGTTTTCTGCTATCGTCACTACCGAGGTTCACGGCGTTGGCTCGACGGGCGCATTCTTCGCTGCCTCGGACGCGCTATGTATCTGGTTTTGGGGGCCTCTGATGTGGTGCGCCGGCATCTCAACCAGCTGTGCCTCTGTCGTGGCACGGAATCTGCCGCTCGCCGTCTGCTTTCAGCGACGGTGCGGTCCGGTCAGCGCCCTGGGGACCCATCTACTGGCTCACCTCAGTCCCAGGTGTTACCGACGCTGCCTTCCATTTTGCCCCATGGCGACGCGCCGCCGCCGCCGCCTGTTCTCCCGCCGGCGACGCCCGCAGTGTTCGCGTCGCTGTATACGCCGGGCGCCTCCCTGGGTCACGCGCTGCCGATCGCTTCCCGTGACTGGATGTCCTCCGACATGGAACTCTTGCCTGCTCCGGACCATATGTCGTCTTCGCCAGTCGGGTGCCCCGACCCGATAGAGGTCGACCCTCCGGCCCCTCCGGTCTCTCTGCGGGCGCATATACCGCATTTTGGCGTGCACCCTGGAGCAGGTTTTCAGGCGTTTCCTAGCTCCCTGCGGTCCGAATGGCAGGGTGCGGGTGGCATAGCCTCGCCTGTTGTTAGGCTCCCCACCTCGTCGCATACGTCAACATGGGGTCCTCCCCACGGCGGGCGGAAGCCTTATGCCACAACCGTACGCCGATTTGCGGGGGAGGAATGTGGCCCAGATGTACAACCGACTTTACTAGCGATGGTTCACTCACAAAATACGCTCTCATTTGCCGAGACGATAGTTTAGCAAAGCCTTCAGCTACGTCATTTGCTACGACCTAGCAAGGCGCCATTATCAGTTACTATTGATATTAAACTTCCTGGCAGATTAAAACTGTGTGCCCGACCGAGACTCGAACTCGGGTCCCGAGTTCGAGTCTCGGTCGGGCACACAGGTTTAATCTGCCAGGAAATTTCATATCAGCGCACACTCCGCTGCAGAGTGAAAATTTCATTCAGGACTATTGATATTGATTCATGTACCGTCAAGACCGACGTTCTTCATTAACGGTTTAAAGTTAAGTATTCCACCAGCTACGTCCGTTTTTCTAAATTCTAAGTTCCTTGTCCTGTTCCAGGCCTCACGCCAGCCTGCGTGAGCTAAAACGCGTGCCTTTCGGCCTCCGCTTGTAACACGGTGTTGGCTCTCCTGCCAACCAAAACAGTAATTCCGTCAGGGACAGCAAACGAATTGGAAGGGCAGTTGAACGGAATGGACTGTGACTTGAAAGGAGGACAAAAGACGAATATCAACAGAAGCTAAAAACGTAATCGAATTAGATGATGCTGAGGTAATTGGATTAGGAAATGAGACAGCAAAATAACTGACGATGGTCAGAGTAGAGAGGATACAAAATGTAGAATGGCAATGGCAATAGAGGCATTCCTGAAGAAGAGAAATTTGTTAATACCAAGCATAGATTTGAGTTAGGAAGACTTTTCTGAAAGTTTTTGTGTGGAGTGTAGCCATGTATAGAAGTGAAACATGCACAGCTACCACTTTAGACAATAAGATAATAGTACCTTTTGAAACGTGGTGCAACAGAAGAATGCTGAAGATTTGGTGGATAGATCACGTAAATAATGAGATGGTATTGAATAGACTTGGGGAAAAACGATTTGCGCACAACATGACTAGAAGAAAGGATCGGGGCATCAAGAGATAACCAATTTGATACTGGATGGAAGCGTTTGGCGTGGGGTGGGGGGGGGGGAGGGGGGGATAAAATTCGTCAAGGAAGACCAAGAGAAGAATACAGTAAGCAGATTCAGAAGAATGTAAGCTGCAGTAGTTACTCCGAGATGAAGAGGCTCTCACAGGTAAAGAGTGGCATCGAGAGCTGCATCAAACCAATCTTCCGACTGAAGACCGCAACAACAACAACAACAAAATTGTTCAGTTGCGTTTCGGTCACAAAAGAGATTTTTTTAATAGATCATTATTATTATCACTGTTTAGTTAGACTATAATACACTACTGGCCATTAAATTGCTACACCACGAAGATTACGGGCTACAGACGCCAAATTTAACCGACAGGAAGAAGATGTGGTGATATGCAAATGATTAGAATTTCTGAGCATTCACACAAGGTTGGCGCTGGTGGCGACACCTACAATGTGCTGACATGAGGAAAGTTTACAACAGCTGACCGGCATTGCCTGGTGAAACGTTGTTGCGATGCGTCGTTAAAGGAGGAGAAATGCGTACCATCACGTTTCCGACTTTCATAAAGGTCGGATTGTAGCCTACCGCGATTGCGGTTTGTCGAATCGCGACATTGCTGCTCGCGTTGGTCGAGATCCAATGAGTGTTAGCAGAATATGGAATCGGTGGGTTCACTAGCAGTCGAGATGAAATGTATCTTATCCGCATGGTTGTAACGGATCGTGCAGCCACGTCTCGATCCCTGAGTCAAGAGATGGGGACGCTTGCAAGACAACAACAATTTGCACGAACAGTTCGACGATATTTGCAGCAGCATGGACTATCAGCTCGGAGACCATCGTTGCGGTTACCCTTGACGCTGCATCACAGACAGGAGCGCCTGTGATGGTGTACTCAACGACGACCCTGTGTGCACGAATGGCAAAACGTCATTTTTTCGGATGAATCCAGGTTCTATTTACAGCATCATGATGATCGCATCCGTGTTTGGCGACATCGCGGTGAACGCACATTGGAAGCGTGTATCATTGGTTACACGTCTCGGTCACCTCTTGTTCGCATTGACGGCAGTTTGAACAGTGGACGTTACATTTCAGATGTGTTACGAGCCGTGGCCCTACCCTTCATTCGATCCCTGCGAAACCATACATTTCAGCAGGATAATGCACGACCGCATGTTGCAGGTACTGTACGGGCCTTTCTGGATACAGAAATGTTCGACTGCTGCCCTGGCCAGCACATTCTCCAGATCTCTCACAAATTGAAAACGTCTGGTCAATGGTGGTCGAGCAACTGGCTCGTCACAATACGCCAGTCACTACTCTTGATGAACTGTGGCATCGTGTCGAAGCTGCATGGGCAACTGTACCTGTACACGCCATCCAAGCTCTGTTTGACTAAATTCCCAGGCGTATCAAGGCCGTTATTACTGGAAGAGGTGGTTGTTCTGGGTACTGATTTCTCAGGATCTATGCACCCAAATTGCGTGAAAATGTAATCACATGTCAGTTCTAGTATAATATATTTGTCCAATGAATACCCGTTTATCAACTGCATTTCTTCTTGGTGTAGCAATTTTAATGGCCAGTGGTGTATTTCACAATTTTCTGCGAACTTCCCAGGAATGCTCTCTCTGTTCAACGACAGTTTGAAATTTAACGGATTAAGGCGAAGTTAATTTCTCTTATGCGTTACCACCTTGAAGGCATAATATTATGCGAAAGATTTCACGATTGTGTACTAGGAGAACCCCCGTCCGTGCATCATGTTATCCGAGAGAAGCAGCGTTGCCGGCGAAAGCTGGTCAACGCCCTCGACATGCCAGATGGTCGGCGACTGACGTCCCAGAATGATATCGTATACTCTTTTGTGGATCACTACATACAGTTCTATGCAGCAGAAGACTAGAACATGGCAGTAATGCAGCAGAGGACTAGAACATGACTGTAACGACTAATGTCCTCCTCGAGATGGCGGCCTCGACCTTGTCAATGTCCAAGTGAGGGCAGCTGCCCTTTATGTAAATACTATGGTTAAGTCATGGACCCGCCGCCGAACCGGATTATCGCGAAGCCTGATTGCTGATTGATGAAGTGCCCCCGTCCCTCCCCCCTCCCCCCTCCCCCCTCCCCCCTCCCCACCGACTAGCACCCGTTGCAGTAGCCCATATTTCTTCCTATCTCTCACACGTCAAGACCTTTTTCATTGAATACAGTTACGTCCATGCTGACTTGCCTAGAGCCAGGAACCCTACGACACGTGGTGTTTACCTGCTAATGATGAGAAATCATACTCGGAATATTGTGGAAATCCGATATCCTACGGTCACATGGCTTGTGGTTTGACATCCTGTGTACCATATCCTCCTCATCACGAGCACTCGTGTGACTTGGTACCTGGTCGTTAATGGAAAATATATGACACAATTTCGTCTACATGCCATAAAAATGACAGATTCGTCGCTGTGCCCTCGTTGCTGCACGCTTGATACCGACGAAAATCGATTTCTGCAGAGGTGTGGCAGCTGATTCAGAAGAAGCTTGCCTTTCTTCTACGTACGGTTCCCCATGCCATTACACAGAAATCACTTCTTATTTCCCACATACGAAGACCTACGCTGTGATCTGGATAAAAGGACTCTCGATCTCTTATTTGTTCCATGAAGGCTATAAGAGTGTTCTTGATTTTTAGACATTCCTGCAAAATCGCTTTACATTTCTCGTGCACCAGCCGTGATACCGTCAGTATTATGCCAAGTTTTTGGGTAGTGCCCTCTTCGATCTCCCCAGCAGCTGTGGTGTCACAGGTATGAGAAGGTGGTTTCAGTACATCTACATCTACATGACTACTCTGCAATTCACATTTAAGTGCTTGGCAGAGGGTTCGTCGAACCACAATCATACTATCTCTCTACCATTCCACTCCCTAATAGCGCGCGGGAAAAACGAACACCTAAACCTTTCTGTTCGAGCTCTGATTTCTCTTATTTTATTTTGATGATCATTCCTACCTATGTAGGTTGGGCTCAACAAAATATTTTCACATTCGGAAGAGAAAGTTGGTGACTGAAATTTCGTAAATAGATCTCGCCGCGACGAAAAACGTCTTTGCTTTAATGACTTCCATCCCAATTCGCGTATCATATCTGCCACACTCTCTACCCTACTACGTGATAATACAAAACGAGCTGCCCTTTTTTGCACCCTTTCGATGTCCTCCGTCAGTCCCACCTGGTAAGGATCCCACACCGCGCAGCAATATTCTAACAGAGGACGAACGAGTGTAGGGTAAGCTGTCTCTTTAGTGGACTTGTTGCATCTCCTAAGTGTCCTGCCAATGAAACGCAACCTTTGGCTCGCCTTCCCCAAAATATTATCTATGTGGTCTTTCCAACTGAAGTTGTTCGTAATTTTAACACCCAGGTACTTAGTTGAATTGACAGCCTTGAGAATTGTGCTATTTATCGAGTAATCGAATTCCAACGGATTTCTTTTGGAGCTCATGTGGATCACCTCACACTTTTCGTTATTTAGCGTCAACTGCCACCTGCCAAACCATACAGCAATATTTTCTAAATCACTTCGCAACTGATACTGGTCTTCGGATGACCTTACTAGACGGTAAATTACAGCATCATCTGCGAACAACCTAAGAGAACCGCTCAGGTTGTCACCCAGGTCATTTATATAGATCAGGAACAGCAGAGGTCCCAGGACGTTTCCCTGGGGAACACCTGATATCACTTCAGTTTTACTCGATGATTTGCCGTCTATTACTACGAACTGCGACCTTCCTGACAGGAAATCACGAATCCAGTCGCACAACTGAGACGATACCCCATAGGCCCGCAGCTTGATTAGAAGTCGCTTGTGAGGAACTGTGTCAAAAGCTTTCCGGAAATCTAGAAATACGGAATCAACTTGAGATCCCCTGTCGATAGCGGCCATTACTTCGTGCGAATAAAGAGCTAGCTGCGTTGCACAAGAAAGATGTTTTCTGAAACCATGCTGATTACGTATCAATAGATCGTTCCCTTCGAGGTGATTCATAATGTTTGAACACAGTATATGCTCCAAAACCCTACTGCAAACCGACGTCAATGATATAGGTCTGTAGTTAGATGGATTACTCCTACTAGCCTTCTTAAACACTGGTGCGACCTGCGCAATTTTCCAGTCTGTAGGTACAGATCTATCGGTAAGCGAGCGGTTGTATATGAATGCTAAGTAGGGAGCTATTGTATCAGCGTAATCTGAAAGGAACCTGATCGGTATACAATCTGAACCTGAAGACTTGCGCGTATCAAGCGATTCGAGTTGCTTCGCAACCCCTAAGGTATCTACTTCTAAGAAACTCATGCTAGCAGCTGTTCGTGTTTCAAATTCTGGAATATTCCATTCATCTTCCCTGGTGAAGGAATTTCGGAAAACTGCGTTCAATAACTCCGCTTTAGCGGCACAGTCGACGGTAACAGTACCATCGGCACTGCACAGCGAAGGTATTGACTGCGTCTTGCCGCTTGTGTACTTTACATACGACCAGAATTTCTTCGGATTTTCTACCAAATTTCGAGACAGTGTTTCGTTGTGGAACCTATTAAAGGCATCTCGCATTGAAGTCCGTGCCAAATTTCGCGCGTCTGTAAATTTTAGCCAATCTTCGGGATTTCGCGTTCTTCTGAACATCGCATGCTTTTTCCGTTGCCTCTGCAACAGAATTCGGACCTGTTTTGTGTACTGTGGGGGATCAGTTCCATCTCTTACCAATTTATGAGGTATATCTCTCAATTGCTGTTGCTACTATATCTGTGAATATGAGCCACATCTCGTCTACATTTGCATAGTCAGTTCGGAAGGAATGGAGATTGTCTCTTAGGAAGGCTTCTAGTGACACTTTATCCGCTTTTTTAAATAAAATTATTTTGCGTTTGTTTCTGGTGGATTTGGAAGAAACGGTATTGAGCCTAGCTACAACGACCTTGTGATCACTAATCCCTGTATCAGTCATGATGCTCTCTATCAGCTCTGGATCGTTTGTGGCTAAGAGGTCAAGTGTGTTTTCGCAACCATTTACAATTCGCGTGGGTTCGTGGACTAACTACTCGAAATAATTTTCGGACAAAGCATTTAGGACAATCTCGGAAGATGTTTTCTGCCTACCACCGGTTTTGAACAAGTATTTTTGTCAACATATCGAGGGAAGGTTGAAGTCCCCACCAACTATAACCGTATGAGTGGGGTATTTATTTGTTACGAGACTCAAATTTTCTCTGAACTGTTCAGCAACTATATCATCGGAGTCTGGGGGTCGGTAGAAGGAGCCAATTATTAACTTAGTTCGGCTGTTAAGTATAACCTCCACCCATACCAATTCGCACGGAGTATCCGACTTCACTACAAAATAAACAACTACTGACAGACACAAACACTCCACCACCAATTCTGCCTAATCTATCTTTCCTGAAACCGTCTGAGACTTCGTAAAAATTTCTGCAGAATTTATTTCAGGCTTTAGCCCGCTTTCTGTACCTATAACGATTTAAGCTTCTGTGCTTTCTATTAGCGCTTGAAGCTCAGGGACTTTCCCAGCACAACTACAACAATTTAGAACTACAATTCCGACTGTTCCTTGATCCAAGCACGTCCTGTATTTGCCATGCACCCTTTGAGATTGCAGCCCATCCCGTGCTTTCCCGAGGCCTTCTAACATAAAAAAACGCCCAGTCCACGCCACACAGCCTCCGCTACCCGTGTAGCCGCCAGCTGAGTGTAGTGAACTACTGACCTATTCAGCGGAACCCGAAACCCCACCACCCTATGGCGCAAGTCAAGGAATCTGCAGCCAACACGGTCGCAAAACCGTCTGAGCATCTGATTCAGACCCTCCACCCGGCTCTGCACCAAAGGTCCGCAGTCGGTTCTGTCAACGATGCTGCAGATGGTGAGCTCTGCCTTCATCTCTTAAGCAAGACCGGCAGCCTTCACCAAATCAGATAGCCGCTGGAATCCAGAGAGAATTTCCTCAGATCCAAAACGACACACGTCATTAGTGCCGACATGTGCCACCACCTGCAGCTGGCTGCACTCTGTGCTCTTCATGGCATCCGGAAGGACCCTTTCCACATCATGAAAGTATGATTGTATAATACTAGGACTCGGTCCAATGTACCGGCAAAATGCAATGTTCTTCAGGAATACGTGCCTGGAACATGCCAGACTGTCTTGGGATTCATTGTGTGGCTACCCACAAGTCGGCGGGACGCGAATGCCATTTTGTTTCTTCTGCCAGGAAGCCGTTTTCTTTTAACTCCTTTTATGTATGTTTGTTATTTATGCTAATAACACATCATTATTTTTCTCCTGGAGGGCGTCCTATATGATCTAAAAACAAGAAAAATATTTTTAAAAAGTTCATCAGAGCATTTGTTCGCGACAGGTTCATAAAAAGAAGTCTCGGTCCCGCACACAGTTTTAATCTGCCAGGAAGTTTCATAACAGCGCACACTCCACTGCAGAGTGAAGATTTCATTCTGTTAACCACAGAGTTTGTCACTTTGCCTGTTTACTGGTCCCAAATCGGTATCACTGCTATTAACCGAGAAAAGTGGTCCATTATTGATGGAATATACACTCCTGGAAATTGAAATAAGAACACCGTGAATTCATTGTCCCAGGAAGGGGAAACTTTATTGACACATTCCTGGGGTCAGATACATCACATGATCACACTGACAGAACCACAGGCACATAGACACAGGCAACAGAGCATGCACAATGTCGGCACTAGTACAGTGTATATCCACCTTTCGCAGCAATGCAGGCTGCTATTCTCCCATGGAGACGATCGTAGAGATGCTGGATGTAGTCCTGTGGAACGGCTTGCCATGCCATTTCCACCTGGCGCCTCAGTTGGACCAGCGTTCGTGCTGGACGTGCAGACCGCGTGAGACGACGCTTCATCCAGTCCCAAACATGCTCAATGGGGGACAGATCCGGAGATCTTGCTGGCCAGGGTAGTTGACTTACACCTTCTAGAGCACGTTGGGTGGCACGGGATACATGCGGACGTGCATTGTCCTGTTGGAACAGCAAGTTCCCTTGCCGGTCTAGGAATGGTAGAACGATGGGTTCGATGACGGTTTGGATGTACCGTGCACTATTCAGTGTCCCCTCGACGATCACCAGTGGTGTACGGCCAGTGTAGGAGATCGCTCCCCACACCATGATGCCGGGTGTTGGCCCTGTGTGCCTCGGTCGTATGCAGTCCTGATTGTGGCGCTCACCTGCACGGCGCCAAACACGCATACGACCATCATTGGCACCAAGGCAGAAGCGACTCTCATCGCTGAAGACGACACGTCTCCATTCGTCCCTCCATTCACGCCTGTCGCGACACCACTGGACGCGGGCTGCACGATGTTGGGGCGTGAGCGGAAGACGGCCTAACGGTGTGCGGGACCGTAGCCCAGCTTCATGGAGACGGTTGCGAATGGTCCTCGCCGATACCCCAGGAGCAACAGTGTCCCTAATTTGCTGGGAAGTGGCGGTGCGGTCCCCTACGGCACTGCGTAGGATCCTACGGTCTTGGCGTGCATCCGTGCGTCGCTGCGGTCCGGTCCCAGGTCGACGGGCACGTGCACCTTCCGCCGACCACTGGCGACAACATCGATGTACTGTGGAGATCTCACGCCCCACGTGTTGAGCAATTCGGCGGTACGTCCACCCGGCCTCCCGCATGCCCACTATACGCCCTCACTCAAAGTCCGTCAACTGCACATACGGTTCACGTCCACGCTGTCGCGGCATGCTACCAGTGTTAAAGACTGCGATGGAGCTCCGTATGCCACGGCAAACTGGCTGACACTGACGGCGGCGGTGCACAAATGCTGCGCAGCTAGCGCCATTCGACGGCCAACACCGCGGTTCCTGGTGTGTCCGCTGTGCCGTGCGTGTGATCATTGCTTGTACAGCCCTCTCGGAGTGTCCGGAGCAAGTATGGTGGGTCTGACACACCGGTGTCAATGTGTTCTTTTTTCCATTTCCAGGAGTGTATTTATTTCCACCTGCTGTCCTATCAAATGGTCCAAGGATATCTTTATTGAGACTTTCTAAAGTTTTCAACTCTTCTGGCAGTCCGTGCTGGTGACTAATATTTATTCTTTGTGCAAATGGCTGTCTTTCACACATCATTCAACGTCCTTGTTTCTGGCTCTCCACCAAAACTGCTCAGCTACATCTCTGTCTGTTGTTCTGCGTCCACCACGACTTGAAAACAAGTGATTATGAGCCTGCCGTAATACTGTGTTTCTAAACAATGTGGAAACCAAAAGATGCTGTCCGCATTTTGAAATTCTGTATAGCAAACTCTTATGCATCTCAGATTATGGCTGAGACCTAAATGCCTGATAGTTTACTTCTGCTACTTGTACCTTCTGTCATTCTATGAAACTTTGGCTAGTGCTTTCAAAGCTCCAGTCTTCCTGCTTTCGATATCGGTGTTTGTGTGCTTTTACCAGGTCTATGTACCATAATAAACTCGCTAACCTTAAATTCCCATCATGCAACCTACAGACTTTTAATTCCAACAGCCACTTAAAGAAAGCACGATTCGTAGCTCCCTTAAACGTTTGTCTGCATGAATAAACCAAACGTAGGTAATAACACAATAACAGCTAGCATTTCGACCTCTGTTGTGGAATAGATACATTCCGGCTTGTTCTACTGCATCGATGCAAAAGCCACTGGATGTTCCCTGTTATCCACTCTTTGATTCAAAACATAGCAAATTGCCATATTGCCTGAATCACATGATAGGATGAACTCTTGCTCAAAGTTAGGAAATACCAACAGAGGTCTCGATTTCAAGAATGCCGTAATTTCTTAAACGCAGCTTGAGACTCGACGGACCATTGGAATTTAACGCTTTTTCTGAATAAACGATTCAAAGGTTTAATGATTTGTGCAACATTCCTCACAAATTTTCTGTAATAGTGGCATAGGCTTAAGATGATTGTACCTGTTTCATAGTGTGTGGTAGAACAAAGTCACAAGGCTCTGATATTAGCCATGGTTCAGTTTTTACTCCTTTCTGACTTATTATGTGCCTGAGACAGTGCATCAATTCAAGCCAATTGGCTCTCATTGTCACTCAACATTATGTGTATCAAACTTCTTCCAATCTTCACTTGTTCTTCCACATCCTTGCAAATACATTATGCGATCAAAAGTATCTGGAAACCTGTCTGACCATGACTTACATCGGTCATCGGGCGTCGGTAATGCTAGAATTCAGTATGGTGTTGGCCCACCCTTAGCCTTGATGACAGCTTCCACTCTCGCAGGAACACGTTCAATCAAATTCTGGAAAGTTTCTTGGGGAACGGCAGCTCCTTCTTCACGGAGTGCTGTGACGAGGAGAAGTATCGGTGTCGGTCGGTTACGCGTGGCACGAAGTCGACGTTCCAAAACATCCCAAAGGTGTTCTATAGGATTCAGGTCAGGACTCTGTACAGACCAGTCCATTACAGGGATGTTACTGTCGTGTAACCACTCAACCACAGACCGTGCATTATGAACAGGTACTCGATCTTATTGGAAGATGCAACCACCATCCTCGAATTGCTCTTCAATAGTGGGAAGCAAGAAGGTGCTTACAACATCAATGTAGGTCTGTGCTATGATAGTGTCACGCAAAACAAGCCCCCTCGATGTAAAACACGACCACACCATAACACCACCGCCTCCGAATTTTACTGTTGGCATTACACACGCATGCAGATGATGGTTCAAATGGCTCTGAGTACTATGGGACTTAACTTCTGAGGTCATGAGTCCCCTAGAACTTAGAACTACTTAAACCTAACTAACCTAAGGACATCACACACAACCATGCCCGAGGCAGGATTCGAACCTGCGACCGTACCGGTCGCGAGGTTCCAGACTGTAGCGCCTAGAACCAGTCGACCACTCCGGCCGGCCATGCAGATGAAGTTCACTGGGCATTCGCCATGCCCACAACATGCCATCGGATCACCACAGTGTGTACCGTGATTCGTTACTCCACGCAACGTTTCTTCCACTGTTCAGTCATCCAATGTTTACGCTCGTTACACCAAGCCACGCGTCGTTCGGCATTTACCGGCGTGATGTGTGGCTTTTGAGCAGCCCCTCGACCATGAATCAACGTTTTCTCACCTCCCGCTTAACTGTCATAGTACTTCCAGTGGGTCCTCTGCAGTTTGGAATACGTGTCTGATGGTCTTGATAGATGATTGCCTATTACACATTATGACATTCTTCAACTGTTGGCGTTCTCTGTCAGTCAACAGACGAGGTCGGCTTGTACGTTTTTGTGCTTTGCGTGTCCCTTCACGTTTCCACTCCAGTATCACATCGGAAACAGTGCACCTAGGGATGTTTAGGAAGCTGGAAATCTCGCGTACTAACGTATGACACAAGTGACACCCAGTCACCCGACCACGTCCGAAGTCTGCGTGTTCCGTGCCATTTTGCTCTTTCGCGATGTCTAATGAGTACTGAGGTTACTGATGTGGAGTACCTGGCAGTAGGTGTGACAGTGCACCAGATATGAAAATCGTATGTTTTGGAGAGTTTCCAGATATTTTTGATCACATAGTGTATGTTTACGTCATCAAGCAAGATCATATATTTTTTCTTCCAATCGTTTCACGTGTTCATCAACATCATCTGAAAATGCAATTATGTCCTCAAGTATCACTGTACATTTTTTATCTTTCAGTCCCCAAGCCATTCCATCCTCAAGTCTGTGCCCGTGAGCAGTGCATCCTTCAGCCCAGATTTTGATAATGCCCCTATTATCTGGTAAAAGTTGTCTTCGGATGGTCTTCTGGAACTACTTCAAGCTGGTGGTAATCACACTTCAAATCTGTGGTCAGAAGAACCTACTGTGATGAGAGTTCTCGAGTGTTTTAGTGATAGTTCTTTCGTTGAGGCAGCAATAATTGGTATCATGTGATGGTGCTTTAGGCACAACTACAATGCTCACACCCAAGTGACAATCAGTTTTGTCAAGGAATCTTTCAGCTAACTGCAGGTCTGTGAATTCCTCCATCAATGGCTGTAGATACTTTGGTACCCTGAATGGTATCCTGTACAGCAGAGCATTGCTTTCCATAGGTATCCTGTGTTGTGTTATTGGCATCGCTAGTAATCGACCATTCAGAAGGAACAAATGTATGAATCTCAGCAATAAAGCCTATGTGTATTCCTTATCTTTTCCCTGCAAGTGTTTAACTTTCTCACGTAGTGGAGAATTGGTGATTACACGCTTGCCCCTGTGGTCATTAGTCGATATATCATATTCTAAGACATTCAAACTAGTAACCATTAGTCCCTTTGGTAGATTTACCTCGCCCATGGCAAAATTGTCTCATAAATCTTTTATCTGCATTCATATCCCATACTATGCTCCTACATACCAAAAAAAGTGAGTACCTCTTACTCCTCGTTGTAAACCAATGGTACTACATACACAACAATTCCCTTGGTATGTCTGTATCTACAATAACTAAGATCAATTTTTCTGTACCTCCTGCTATGTCATCTTGTGGATCAACCTTTAGCGTACTTCTACGCAGCTTAGCAGGCAATACCTTTATGACAGACGCACTTTGCGACAATGTTTCAATAGCAGCTCTCTTCCCCAACGGAAACAAAGTCCCACCAAGCTCGATCATACACCGCGAAAGGTCAACTATTGCGCGATATATGTGCAGAAAATCAAGCCTGTGAATTGCACGGTACCCATCATGTACGTGTGGCAACACTTCCATACGTTCCTTAAGACCCTTAGTCCCAATGTAAGGTAAGCAGTGTTGTTTCCAACGATTTCATTTCATTGTTACTCATGCAGCGTAACCTAAACCATAGAGACTGAAGTATGTTCGTACCCAAGAGATCTACGTTAACAGCAGACCCATTTGCACACATCTGCAAAAATTTATATTTCTTATGATTTACTACGCCTATCAACCAACCATCCGTCTCTGCATATGTCCTTACAGTGTACCATTTTATTGGAAATGGTCTACAACGGTAATGGCACTCCAGTTCGCGTTTGACGAATGCTTCCTTTGATTCCATTTTTTCTGCTTCCTACTCTTGCAGTCACGTACCCTATGCCCTACCTCAGCGCTATCAAAATACTGTGGCTGGTGACATTGCTTCCTTACGTGGCCCACTTGCTCACGTCTGTAACATGACGTAAAAAGAGAAGACACCATGCAGACTTCGTTTCTGAGACGTAATATCGATCTCTTCCAGCTGCGTGTCAATGCAATATGAGGACATATCCCTAGGATTTTTTATCCTCATCCACTGCGACCTATCAGCCGAAATATCCTTCGCGAATACGTCCACGACACTACTCTCTGCTTCTCGCAAAGGGACTCTATCTGTCTCTGTATAGTGACAGTTCATAATTCTGCTACCTCACTTTAAGAATTCCGTCAGAGATTGCCTACAGCGATTCATTGTGCTTCTGAGGTAAACTAATGAGTTTTTCCCTGAAAAACCTGGCACTACTCTGCTTACGATATCGCTGGACGAGCCCTTCAGCCAGTTGGTCAAATGTTTGTGCCTCAGTGAGGATTCCATGGTATATGACATACGTCTTAGCGTCACCCACCAAATGTAACTTAGCCGTTCATAGGAACTTTTCCCCAGATTATCTCCTTAAATTAACTGCTACCATCATATCATCAACAAAGTATCAATGGACGGGACAGGATACTCACTATGGTCTTGGTGTTCCCTCTATGTGATTGCGTCTGCGCAGTCGCGATTTGTAACGCTGCCAGTTATTTCTGCAAGTCCTCATTAACTCCTTTTTGTTCTACAGTATCCTGGAGTAACGCGGCTACATGACTTGAAGAATTTTATTGGCTTCACTTAAAGTAGCTACACTTCTTTCTGAACGTCTTGTAATATGCGTTCTGAATTATGATATACAGAAAATGAAAACCCAGTACACCGGTACAATATCAGTAAGCAAATCATTGTTCACTTGGGCTCACTACAATGCGTAGCCAAACCTCCTAAAAATATCAGAAGTTTCGGCACTGCTGTGGTAGCACCAGGTAATTCTTGACCTTACAAATTACAATACTAGTACCTAGACGGTCGCAAACATTACTCCCTACAGTTACGACAGAACTGCAATACACCTACAGATTTCATTGCTCTAAACAATGTCACTCTTCAATTCATGTAAATATCCCTTCGAAACAACATGGCCCAAAATGAAAAGAAAATAGGCGAACCGCATTGCTCAGCGCCAGACTTTGATGATGACTGTTGTGCTGACGTGATTCCTTTATGACGGCGGCAGCCGGCGTAAGCATTTCTGACCGCAATGTTCAGGGTCTCACTGGATGTGACCCCTACGAACGTTCAGGACGATCGAGGTAGTGCGGACCTGTGTTATGTCCAAAGCCTGAATGAGACAGCATTAAATTGACTTCCACTAATTGCTGTGAGTTTTATAGCGATTCAGTCATCTCTACGTCACAGCTTGGTAACAGCTGCCAAACCAAAAGGCAAGAGATCTTTCTGCCTTCCGATATACGTCGCTGTCAGTTCTTCCATATGATTTGGTCAACATGACCTGTTTCAAGTTGTGTATGACAGACAATGTTTTAGAAAATCAATTATTTTCCTTTGTAATAAACAGAAAGATTTTCATTCTAAGCTATCCAAGCACAAAATCTTCGCAATCTTAGTTCAAATTTAATATTCGCTTCTATAATGTAGGAAAGTATTTCACAGTTGCAAAACTCGTATCCGATTCATTGACCTTACACTTAGTCGCTGACCATAAACTCTAGCTCAGAGTGACACCAGTTTAGGTTTTCAACCAATGATTCCCACAGCTACAGGAACACTACTTGTGATACCTCTTAGACAAAATACTTACCCAGTGTTATCAGACGAAAAGATCAACCTGAAACAAACTGTGGGAAGTTTGTTTTACAACCTTCGTACCCGGATAATGAGCTTTTTCCTATTTGCGATATCTGTGAACGTTGCTGCTTAAGACGATTTAAGAAGAAACTAAATTCCTTCAGCAACGACAATGTTTGGAGAAATCGTCTTTACGGCACTAAATCAAGGTTTGTGAATCGTTTACCGGCCGTATTCTGCCGCTTTTCGCTGGTTGGAAGGCAAAAAGCTTACTGACAAATTTCACAGAAGGAAAAGGGGGACGAAATGTCTCCCACTGGAAGGTCACGTTGTTTTATTTAAATGATTACAAAATCAGGTAAAACGAACAGTCAGGTTGCCAGTATAAGCACATTACTGTTGTCAGTGTGTTGATGCACTGCCCAGGGCCTGTAATGATAAAGGGCCCGTTTAGGTCAGACGTATACAGAAGTGGAAGAGAGAGCACCACTAAATTCTACAATCCATATGCATTGCATACACTCAGAAATTACTGTTACAGTGTACTTATGGAGCCAAATGAGGGAATTGCGTGTTTTCGGGTGAGAAAGACCGCTTCCAAATAGTCTTCGCTACATTAGGTTACTTAAACTGGTGTCACTCTGAGCTAGAACTTATGGTCAGCGACTAAGTATAAGGTCAATGAGTCGGATACGAGTTTTGCAACTGTGAAATACTTTCCTACATTATAGAAGCGAATATTAAATTTGAACTAATATTGCGAAAATTTTGTGCTTGGATAGGTTAGAATGAAAATCTTTCTGTTTATTTCAAAGGAAAACAATTGATTTTCTAAAACATTGTCTATCATACACAACTTAATACAGGTCATGTTGACCAAATCATATGGAAGAACTGACAGCGACGTATATCGGAAGGCAGTAAGATCCCTTGCCTTTTGGTTTGGCAGTATTCGACAGCCATTTCCATGCGCAAGTAAATGATGAAAGGCAGGGCGTTTTTCTTATCAAGTAGCGTCTTCTTCAATTACTTTAGTTTAAATGTAATCTACGAGTAACTGCTGATGTTTGATATTAACATGAAAAGGAATCCGTAGACGGGGAAAGAACCTGTTCTTGGGAAACTACTTCTATTGTGACCAAAAGGCATCTTCAAGCATCTTCAAGCACGTGTGTTCCAACAGCGGTATGAATAAAATGATAGTAGTAATGACGTTTATAATCCAATTATCCGGTAACTTCACACTTCACAGTGGATTTTCTCGAACTCAGAAATTTGCTCAATTTGTGAAAATTCAAAATGGCTTTACTTCGAGCCTATGATGCCTAGAAGAGTCTTTACATCCTGCTGACATGAGAATAGCATAATCTCCGCGTCAGAAACTTACTTCTACTTAACCAATTAATACACTCGCATTTTTTCCACCGTGACTAATTTTGTAAGCTAAGCACATCATCCGTTTCAGCACACTCTTGAGGCTGGGAAATGTGGCCACAATGGTCTGGTGGAACGTATTATCACAGGTGCACTGCGTGGGTTCAGTAATTTACTTTTAAGAGGTAGGTACAATTTATTTTACCTCTGTTAACCTCAATAGAAAGACGTTATAATCCATAATCCGCATTAAACATCACGTTCCTTCATTATCAACTGGGCAGAGCCGGTTTACGTTGGGAAATGACATAGCGGAAGTCATGGCAAACAGAAATGCAGTCGCCAGTAAACTCACTCACATTAGAAAATTTTATTTTATTAGATGAACCGATAGCCATTTAAAGGAACAGGTCTCTTATTTTACTTGTACTTGATTGAACTAGAGACGTTGAAAAATTTGGTGCTGGACTGTGATTCGAATTCGTATCTCCTCTTTCGAGGATCAGAATCTCTCAGAACAGTATAGTTCAATCATTTAGTTCCTTTTCCCAAGACTGCAATCTTCTCTAGGTCTCCTACAAAGGATCCAGCACAAAAATATTCATAATTTCATTTCAAGCCCTATCAAGTGCACACCCACCTGCTAGTGAAAATTAACGAGCATTTTTAATGTCTGTTCATGTGTTGCCAACAATCGCAAAAGGTGTCGTTATTTCTGGTCAAACACGCACACATCTTTCTGTTGGTGAGTAAGCAACTGATACTTAAGCTATATTCGTGGATGCACGGTAGGTGTGCAGTTCGATTGTCGCTTGGGCACAAAACTTTGTATCCTTATTTTAGATTCAAACACCTAGCAGCTCGTAAGAGGAACCGATACGTAACATTTGATTTTTCTTAGTTAACAATCCGATTACGTGTTGGGTTCGTATCTACGTCACAGAACTTCGCATCTTGCACTTCATCTTTATACGCATGCACACTTTGTTACTTCAGAATGGAGGTATATCAGACATCTTTCGTGGTTAGTTAACAGGGACGAAAGGGTCTTGATAGGGGTCCCGGTTTATTACAAAAATTGTCGTCTTTTATTTTCAAGTTTAGATTTGGTTACTGGTATTGGCAAAAATTTCGGTAATTCATGACTCTTCATGGCTAGTCATCAATATGATGTGATTAGATTAGATTAATTCTTGTTCCATAGATCATTAAAACGACATTTTGTAATGATGTGGAACGTTTCATTTTAAATGAAAGATTTCTTTACATACCATGATTCAATTTCTTTACAACAATTTTTTACACACACACACACTCTCTCTCTCTCTCGCTCTCTCATTCTATTTTATTTCTCTCTCTCTCTCCGGCTCTCCCCCCCCCCTCTCTCTCTCTCTCTCTCTGTCACACACACACACACACACACACACACACATTACTTTTTTATTTTTATTTGTTTGTTGTGCTCGACTGTCGGCGAGGCACGAAAACGCCTGTGAATGAGTTTGTTAGTTTTGTGTACACTTGCGAAAGCAGTATAAAAACAACTATGAGAGTTACTGATTTATGATGCTTAGTTTGCAGTCAATTCTGAGTATTTTTAGTAACTACGCTCCAGTCCCTAAACCTAGTTGCAGAAATGCGAATCAGTCGCATTACGTAGTCCAGGCCGTAGCAGCTGCGACTTGGAGACACCAGCTATGGTCATTTCCCAGCCCGCTGTAGAATCACATCGGTTCGTCTTCTTCCTGCTGGTACTGTAACTGAAATTTGGCAACAAGGCAACGTATGTTTGGCAACTCTGTGATCGACGAGTTACTTCCTTGCTTGCACGGAATTAAGCCTCAAAGTTCACTTGATTTTACCTGTCATTTCCATTGAATAATCTCAGTTATTATCGCTTGAGGTGTAACAGAAGATTGTAAACTTACGGTTTTCAGCCCAGGAAAGTCGTTGCAGGTGGAAATCGCAACTAATCTCGTCCTTTAAATAGCGGTTTATGAGTTCTAGCCACTATTGGCCTCGTAAGAGGAAACTCACACACATATCTGTTAGCCACCTCTGTGGTAACGTCTGACCTGTGAAAAAGCGTCTGTTGTGGTTCGCAGTTCCAGTCTCACTGACTGTAACGTTTTTACCCCTTCTGTGAAAGAGCTACAAGCAGTCAGATCAAACATCGATAAGGAAATCGCAAGAAAATACTTTTGGCTCATAGTGCAATGGTGAAAAACTTACAATGCCTCTTTCCGCTGCTGACAAGCAAATTTTGGGTTTCTAGAAATACATAACTATATTTATGCAATGCCACATTTGCATACCTCTTGAGTATGACACAGCTTACCAATTAAACACAGACCCAATCAAAATCGAAGTGAGTAGTATTTTACTAATTCGTGTCGATAGAGGCATGCTTTTGTACAGATACTCAGTTTTATTCAAAAATGGTTCAAATGGCTCTGAGCACTATGGGACTCAACATCTTATGTCATAAGTCCCCTAGAACAGAACTACTTAAACCTAACGAACCAAAGGACATCACACACGCCCATGCCCGAGGCAGGATTCGAACCTGCGACCGTAGCAGCCTCGCGGTTCCGGACTGCAGCGCCAGAACCGCACGTCCACCGCGGCCGGCTCAGTTTTATTAAAACAGACTTTCGTCGTAAGGTTATCGTGGGTAGTTCATTTCATTTCTTATAATATAATGCACAGTTTTCGTAAGGATTCCTTTAATGTTGTTGAAACAATAGTAAACATGAGAGCGAAATTAATCATCAACGATATATGCGAATTCTCTGATGTTGTCTATAACAGTCTGACGATGCACATGCAGTTTATTGATTACATGCATGTAGAAAACTTGTTCTGAGTTAAAGGTGTCAAACAAAGTTTGAAGAAGAATAAAATGCCACTACCACACGACAGCTAATGTAGAAAATACTTTTCTGACGTATTTGGGCACGATGCGCTCTCCCCATACATAATACAAAAGCTTCGAGATGCATCTGCTGCCTGGCTGTCTATTAAACCTGAAAAGAACAAAATGTCACAGAAGTTAGCCCTTTTCCACATGCGACTAGTTTGTATTGAGAAGTGAAGGGAATTATGTTCAAAGTTCCGTTAGATTGGTAACTTCAGCAGACAGCAGAATTGCGTTTAAAAAAAATAGTAGTAAATGTAATCGAACTCGCGACATCTTATAAATGGTGCACGACGCTTACCATTACGCTACTGACATAGCTACAACATCTCCAGAGCCGAACGACAATTCCACCAGAACTTCTGCACACCACAGCGCTGCGAGATAATGCCGGGTCTAGACTTCTGAGACAGACAGTTACAGCTTTTCTTTTGCGCTGCACAACGTTTTTTTACAAACAGATAGAGCAATAGAATAGCTCAAGTGGAAAGGAACACTTCCTATTTAAATTTCTGCATCCTACATTGTTGGCAGTTCTGTGTAGGTGGCAATTACGTGATTTTATTTCGGTGATTACAAAATAGAGTCGAATGTATGCACTGGGTAGCCGAGGCAGCTAGTTCATGGTGAGTCGGTCAACCAAGTAAATGAATTTTCTAAACAGGGAGCTTGTGTGTCAGAATTCTCATCCAGTGTGGCGCAACGGCGTTATGATAGAAAAATGAGTCACAGAAAAGAGGGTTTGGTGGTCTGTTGGACTGATGATATGTTCTTATACCTATGGTCTGGGTTCGATTCCCACTGCTGTCAATGATTTTAGATAGGGAGAGAAAGATTCCATTATCTTCTGACTACACCAAGTGAAGAAGATATAATGGCAGTGTGGTCTGAAATTCACATTAAAGATGTGCCAAGTCGACGTTAGGTTGAACCACAATAAAGTCTGGAGTGGCGACATGTAGAAACTCTATCACCAGTAACCTTTCTTATACTAGTTATTTATTTCTAGTGACGAAACAAACGCTATGTAGGGCCACAGGACACTTATACCATCTGAGCTTCTGTATGTCGATAAAATTGGTTCTGAACTGAGAATGCAACTTACGCCGCCCTTAACGCGGAATTTGATCCCTTCGCGGCAATACAGCTCGGCTACAATTTATTGTTTGTTCAAAACTGCAGATTCCTCAACATCTCCACATATTACGTGTGAATGGGTTCGAATCCTGGCCCGGCACTAAAGATTTCATTACGTATTATCAAGCTCTAGGATGAGAACACCTATCTGCTGGTGGATAATAATTTTGATTTTTAATGTTTTTTCATTCGTTGTCAACACGAACGATATCTGACGTTTTTCAAATGGTTCAAATGGCTCTGAGCACTATGGGACTCAACTGCTGAGGTCATTAGTCCCCTACAACTTAGAACTAGTTAAACCTAACTAACCTAAGGACATCACAAACATCCATGCCCGAGGCAGGATTCGAACCTGCGACCGTAGCGGTCTTGCGGTTCCAGACTGCAGCGCCTTTAACCGCAAGGCCACTTCGGCCGGCTCTGACGTTTTTGACTCCCACTGGGACACAGAACTATTTGCGATATCACTGTAAGTTCAAGATGTTATTCCGAGCGGCTGGTGGAGAAAAATTCGGTAGCTGACGTCTCTTTGTGTGTAGTCAACAACGATATGTGTGGGGCTCTATTCCCAGTGAGCACTGAACTCTTCGTCATATTATTTCTAGTTCAAACATGCTCACATGTCGCAGCTGGTGCAACAAACCCATATTTAACGTTCGTTTTCTCTAGAATATAACAGCGATAGGTGCCGGGTTGGAGTCCTGGGAAGGAAAAAATTAATGTTTCGTCTCGTCATTTCAATTAAAACATCTAACTACTGCCGAGAAAATCCGATATGTCACAGTTGGTTGTGCTTCAATATCAATCCGATTAGGTTCTGGGTTCGAATCCCTGTCCAACACAAAGCTTTACCTCACGGCATTTCAAGTAAGTTACTTGTGAAAAAGCAATATTTAACGTCTCTCATAGTTCGTTAACAGGGACAAGAGATGCTGGGGAGGAATTCGCGTCCGTTAAAAATGTTTGCGTTATGTAATTTAAAGTTGATATTTGCTAACTGATACTGTCTAAAATCGAGGTATATCACTCGCTGTATGCCTAATCAGGAATGACTGTTAGTTTGCGTCAGTCACGAAATCTTTGCTTAGTCTGCCTGACCTGGGTTTGGATCCTAATGCAGAACGAGACGGTTCGTCGTGTCATTTGAAGATCATACATATTCTCAAGTAACTGCTAGTGAATAACTTAAATTTTTATGTCATTTTGTGTTAAATAATAATTACTGTATGCTACTTTGAAGAGGAAATCACGAATACGACGAACTTACTACGTGTATTACCTATCTGACGTAATAATGAGAGCGATAACATTTCAGGTATGTCATTTATTGTAATAAATGTGAGCTTACAAGCCTTAAGGACAGTCTTATCTGTGATAAGGTGTTCCCTGATATTTGTAGCATCGTGGTATCACTTTACATCTTGAGTTACTACGATACAGAGCAGTGTTTTCTAGTGGTGACTTGTTGGAACCATTTTCAATAGTCAAACGACTGAACCAAGGAGCGAGTAGAGGACCTGCTAGACAGCTGCGTTATGTCGGTTGCATGCGAATCAGGCGAAATGCAATTCAGGTCATTCGGATACTTTTTAGTATGACTGTACATATATATACGTATGTATGTTCCACATCTCCACCTAAATCACTTGGCCGGCCGCGGTGGCCGTGCGGTTCTGGGCGCTACAGTCCGGACCCGCGGGACTGCTACGGTCGCAGGTTCGAATCCTGCCTCGGGCATGGATGTGTGTGATGTCCTTAGGTTAGTTAGGTTTAAGTAGTTCTAAGTTCTAAGGGACTGATGACCTAAGATGTTAAGTCCCATAGTGCTCAGAGCCATTTGAACCTAAATCACTTGACCGGTTTCAACAAAACTTACTTGGAAAGAATCACTGTCAGGTAAGAACAACCTACCTACCAAAGAGGTGGGGTGGAGGTGAAAATGCGTTATAGCTGACGACGCACGAGAAACCATACTTCATACCACCAGTTTACTTAATGATTTACAACATACATTAAACATAATTTCAAACATTTAAGAAACATTTTATCGTTGAAACCCCCAGAAAATAATGGAGAGAAAGATTTATTCCTGACAGTATTCGTGACACATTTTGCATTCGCTATTCACATATACCACTGAATGTACCAGCAAAATTATATCAATGTAGAACACATAGTTCAAAATACATGCAGTCATAACTGAGATGCGTGAAAAACTATCACATCAAGTACAACGATAATAATAATGGCGTGTGACGAGGGCCTCCCGTCGGGTACACCGCACGCCTGGTGCAAGTCTTTCGATTTGACGCCGCTTCGGCGACTTGCGCGTCGATGGGGATGAAATGATGATGCTTATTAGGACACCACAACACCCAGTCCCTGAGAAGAGAAAATCTCCGACCCAGACGGGAATCAAACCCGGGCCCTTATGATTGACAGTGTGTCGCGCTGACCACTCAGCTAGCGGGGGCGGACAGTATAACGATACTAGCAGCACATTTCGCACACAGTATTCTCATATTGCGCAGAATGTACCTACAAAAATATGGCACTGTAAAACATTCAGTCCAGGAATATTACCTCGGATACTGAGATGCGTGAAAACTGCCATGTCATGCATGACATTTTAATTTAAACCTTCTTTGATACTAACTCTATTCACAACACAAGTAGCAGACAGTAGTCACATACACCAGTTGATTATATCATTGTATGACACAAAGTTCAGGAGATACGATGTCATGTACCTTCATCAGCGTGAAAATGAAGCTGCAGGGCCTAATTCGCTAGAGATACAGGTGTAATATGCGTACAGGCACGTCTGAAATATGTTGAATGTCTGTGAAAGATTTTTTACATGTGCGTAAGCAGGCAAAGCCATGAGTAGAAGGCTCATCCCAAACACATGGAATTAATTTAACCAAATTTGGTACATATATAAGTTACAATCTGTAAAGACATACCGGCGGGGTAGTAACCACAGGTTCCCTACTGATATGGGGAGCATAACGTGCAGAGACAAAAGACGATGAGATGAGCAGACAGTGAGAAAGGGGAAGAGGGGGGGGGGGGGGCGAGATGGATAGGGAGGTGACTGGGAAAAGCACATGTGAAAGCAAGAGGTAGATTTGAATAGAAAGAAAGGAGAAGGAAGGGACAGAGAATGAAAGTGACAGAGAGAGGAGGAGACAAACAGAGAAAGGAAAGACTAGATGGGCAGAGAGAGGGGACAGGAGGAGGCGTATAGCGTGAGGGGTGAGGAGGAATTGGACAGGTTGAGCTAGAGGAGGAGATGAACAAAAAGAGGAGCAGGAGGAGATGAAATTAGAGAGAGGGGAGAGCAAATGGACAGATTGGTAGGAGCAGACAGAGGGTGCAGGAGCAGATGGACAGTGAGAGGAGGCAGGAGCACGTGGATAGAAGAGAAGGTTGAGATGGAAAATGAGAGGGGAAGGAGGAGATAGAGAGAGGACCCAAAAGAGATGGAGGAGAGTGTGTGGAAGAGATGGACAGAGGGATGGAGTAGATGAGCATAGAGAGGGGGAAGGAGGACATGGGCTAATAGAAGATTGGAATAAATACATACCCAGGCAGCTCTGGTTGCTCACCTAGTCAATAAAATTTATTGAGACGGATGTTCATAATAGTATGTATGTACGTTCCATACCTCCTCCTAATGCACTGGACCTACTTCAACCAGAGTTGGTACACTTATCATTTCCTATCTGCAAGGAATCACTGTAGGGTTAAGGACGACCTACCTATCAAAGAGGTGGAACGGGGCTGAAAAACGATGAGTAGGACATGGCGTGAGAAAATCCATACCTTAATTCTCCATTATTTGAGAACGAAAGCACTTAGAGACTTGTAACAAATTTCACACACGATTTAAAACCCTTGCGAAACGTTTTCTTGCTGACAATCCCCAAAAAATGATAAAAATAAGAAAATCCATCGCCTTATAACATGTTCGCTGTTCACACAGCCACTTGAAGCATGATTTATTACTACTACTACTACTACTACTACTACTAATTGTATTCGTGACACATTTTGCAAACAGTATTAAATAGCCACTGAAAGTACCCACAAAAGTATGCCATTGTACGACACATAGTTAGGAGGTAAGTTGTCAAGTCCCGAGCTGCATGAAAAAAATGCCACACGATGCATGATGTTATAATTTATTAATTCACTACTAACTCCATTCGCAACACATTTCGCAGACAGCATTCACAAATGCCATTGAATCTACCTCGAAAAATATGTAATTCGGACAGAAAAAGGGAAGAAGAACAGAGATTGGGGAAGAGGAGATGAGCAGAGGGAGGAGAAGGAGGAGATGGACAGAGGTGGCTGAGGAAATGGACTGAGACAAGGAGGATGGATAGTGAGAGGAGGAAGCTTGTTGGAAAGAGGGGTAATGAGTAGAGAGAGGGGCAGGAGGTGTGGACTGATAGAGGGGGGCAAGAGTGGATGGACAAAGAGAGGAGCAAGAGCAGGCGGGCCGAGAGAGGGGGAGGAGGAGTTGGACTAATAGAAGATTTCAATAAGTAAACAACCGGACATCGCTGGTTTTTTCGGCTAGTATTATTATAAGGCACGGTTAAATGTAAATGAGACTGCTGTAAAGAATTAAGTAACCCGATTTATTATTTCAAATGTAACAGCCAAAACAATAACACATTTATCCCACCGTGAGACAAGATTGTCAATGCCTTCATGGAAAGATGTTTGCTATTGTCTGTGGAACCATAACTATACCCAGACGCGCACATCTTCATGTTAAGCAAATCACCTGTGGAACCATAATAGTAGCCAGATGTATACTACTTTGTCTGAAGCTAAGCAACGGTCACGAAAATTATGGGAGTCGCATGAGGAGGGATCAGGTTTCTATGGAGGATGTGTGACGACTTCGGAGCGAAACTTTGGCAGCGTAGTCCAAATACCGTTGGCAGCATGTGGTCTGGGAAGACGCTTCACATCCTCCACACAGCCCCGATCTGTCCCCAAGCGATTTCAATATACACTCCTAGAAATTGAAATAAGAACACCGTGAATTCATTGTCCCAGGAAGGGGAAACTTTATTGACACATTCCTGGGGTCAGATACATCACATGATCACACTGACAGAACCACAGGCACGTAGACACAGGCAACAGAGCATGCACAATGTCGGCACTAGTACAGTGTATATCCACCTTTCGCAGCAATGCAGGCTGCTATTCTCCCATGGAGACGATCGTAGAGATGCTGGATGTAGTCCTGTGGAACGGCTTGCCATGCCATTTCCACCTGGCGCCTCAGTTGGACCAGCGTTCGTGCTGGACGTGCAGACCGCGTGAGACGACGCTTCATCCAGTCCCAAACATGCTCAATGGGGGACGGATCCGGAGATCTTGCTGGCCAGGGTAGTTGACTTACACCTTCTAGAGCACGTTGGGTGGCACGGGATACATGCGGACGTGCATTGTCCTGTTGGAACAGCAAGTTCCCTTGCCGGTCTAGGAATGATAGAACGATGGGTTCGATGACGGTTTGGATGTACCGTGCACTATTCAGTGTCCCCTCGACGATCACCAGTGGTGTACGGCCAGTGTAGGAGATCGCTCCCCACACCATGATGCCGGGTGTTGGCCCTGTGTGCCTCGGTCGTATGCAGTCCTGATTGTGGCGCTCACCTGCACGGCGCCAAACACGCATACGACCATCATTGGCACCAAGGCAGAAGCAACTCTCATCGCTGAAGACGACACGTCTCCATTCGTCCCTCCATTCACGCCTGTCGCGACACCACTGGAGGCGGGCTGCACGATGTTGGGGCGTGAGCGGAAGACGGCCTAACGGTGTGCGGGACCGTAGCCCAGCTTCATGGAGACGGTTGCGAATGGTCCTCGCCGATACCCCAGGAGCAACAGTGTCCCTAATTTGCTGGGAAGTGGCGGTGCGGTCCCCTACGGCACTGCGTAGGATCCTATGGTCTTGGCGTGCATCCGTGCGTCGCTGCGGTCCGGTCCCAGGTCGACGGGCACGTGCACCTTCCGCCGACCACTGGCGACAACATCGATGTACTGTGGAGACCTCACGCCCCACGTGTTGAGCAATTCGGCGGTACGTCCACCCGGCCTCCCGCATGCCCACTATACGCCCTCGCTCAAAGTCCGTCAACTGCACATACGGTTCACGGCCAGTGTTAAAGACTGCGATGGAGCTCCGTATGCCACGGCAAACTGGCTGACACTGACAGCGGCGGTGCACAAATGCTGCGCAGCTAGCGCCATTCGACGGCCAACACCGCGGTTCCTGGTGTGTCCGCTGTGCCGTGCGTGTGATCATTGCTTGTACAGCCCTCTCGCAGTGTCCGTAGCAAGTATGGTGGGTCTGACACACCGGTGTCAATGTGTTCTTTTTTCCATTTCCAGTATTGTATTTGGAGTCCCGAAGAAAGACATTCATGGACTTCGATTTGCTTCGGACGAATAACTGCTGCCGGGGTAAAATCATGACTCTAGGCAACCACAAACATTTTTCCACGAAGACATAGCATATGATGTATGAGTTTCGATCTACTACTTTTAATGGTTGAAATGGCTCTGAGCACTATGGGACTTAATATCTGAGGTCATCAGTCCCCTAGAACGTAGAACCACTTAAGCCTAACTAACCTATGGACATCACACAGATCCATGCCCGAGGCAGGATTCGAACCTGCTACCGTAGCAGTCGCGCGGTTCCGGACTGAAGTACTACTTTTAATAAAACAGTACATGTAAGAACAATGAACATAATATGCCAATGAATATTGCACCAGTAGCTTACTTAATGTTATAGATCATCAACATATAGGATTCTAAATGGTCATACCATAACAGCTGTGCCTATACTATGACATGGTTGCTTTCTATTTGTGTCGGCTAATGGACGTAACCATGTTCACTATTGCACAGAAATACGATACGCTGCTGTCCATATGTACCAATGGTGTATAGCAAGGAGAATTGAAGCTTGAAGCTTAAGATATATAAGTAACTTGGTTTTTAAAGTATATGTATCTGCGAGACCTTGTAAAGAGTTGACATAGAAACCAATGTCACCATTCTTTAACATATTACATCAACATGAATATGGCTCAAGGTTTTAATTAGCCAACTGAACAGGTAATAAAAAGAATACGGCCTATATATTTCCTTCTCGTTAATGCTGTGGACCACACCCCCTCCCCACACCAAACACAAAGAAAAAAAAAATGAAATAGTTTTGAAGTTGACCGGTGCACAGGTGTGCAGTGTTTCTCGACACATAATATGTTACCACCTCTCGCGGTTTGAGGATACATGCTCCGGGTTACATTACGCCTCTCGCCAGAAGTGTCGAACATATCGTTTTGGTGGCCCTGTTTTATAAGGTGGAGAATCTAACAACCCTACCACAACAAAGGTCAAAAATTAATTATGATTTGTAGTGTTGCTCACGCTGCTAAGTATTGCATTTTTGGGCAACAACAATCTTATATTATGTGGCAGGTGTCATTAGAGCACAATTAATAAAGTCATTTCACGAAAAAATGGATAAACTAGGCACTCATCTTTTCGTGTTTCCCACGTTGGTCTCGTTGTGAACTCATGGCTCAATCGTCGAAAATCTAGGTAGTGATGATTCCAAGCTCGGATGCAAAGAGGCCTAGGTGTTATTCTGCGATACTCAAAAGTTTTATAGATGTGTTCCATAAACCAATCTTGAAGATTAAACTTTTCCAAGTTAGGACAATGGTGATGTAAAATAGTAATCTGCACTCCGAATTTAAGTTACCCTTCTTCTTTATTACTTTTGTTGCAGTATCACGTAACTCACAAAACATCACTTCACGATATAAACCGTACTTGAAAATATCTTCCTCACTTTTAAAGTTCACATTTCATAAACTGACTACAATTTGCGTCTTTTAACATGACGACCAAGACTTGTCTCTCTATTCTATAATAACCGCTTGCGCGCCCGAAAATCAGAGTTACAAGTACGACAAAGATCATAGTGACAAAAGAAAGAATACACATAAGAATAATATCGTTGCAACATAAACATATCGATTTATCAAATTACCTCTACATTAATGAAATCAAATCTGAATGTTGTCTCAGAAATATGTTAACTACTTTACAGAAACACAGTAGAATATTGCAGGTATCAAGAGGTTGAGGTGAGGTGTCGTAATGGTTACGTAATTCAAGTACCATTACAAGAGGGTCCCGTCAGGTATGCATCTGGCTCCGACTTTATTTTTGTGAATGACAACGAGAGACAGCATCGAACAGCCCAGGTCGAGCAGCTCTTGAAACGACAGGATATTCGGCAAATGGACTGGCCTGCCCATTGCCACCTTTCCACCCCATCCCCACCCGCCCAGACTTAAGCCCCATCGAGCACATATGTGATGCGTTGGCGAGATGTACTACAACACACCACAAACAACCACACAGCAGTTGTCAGCCTGACTGGCGGAGGAATAGAAGGCTCTATCGAAAAGGACTCCTCACCAACGTTGCTACCGGTATGGGAGCACGCTGCACAGCTTTCACTGTCGTCCTTGGTCATCGCACACAATATTAATAACCTTGTCCCGTCTAGTGTAATGTCATGGAGACCATCATAAATTGCGGGGTTTTCAGTGTAATTATCGTCTATTCATTTCATACCATGCTTTTTTCATTTACCTTCTGTGCTGTATTCTATCAGTTCTTTATATGTATGGTCTAAGTTTGATCGAGCTGTATTACTTGGCCGTACCCCATCCTGCAGAACTAGCATTCGTCTACGTTTACGATTCCACAACTCGCAGTCACTTACCCCTGCAAACGTTGGCTACATCTCACAGCTAAAATCGAATATGACGTCACTTGAAAAATTTGTGGAAGTCGTGCATCCAGATTACAAATCTTTACTGGTGGTTTTACTGCTGATTAATAGCAAGTTGTGCGGAAAGGCAGTTTTATTGTATCTGATAATATAATAATTATTATTTAGCGTATGGCTAATACAGACATATGAAATTATATATAGGCACCCAAGAAACTTAAGTTTGTCTTTACAATTGAATATCCAGTCCTTCAATCCAGCGCACAGCATCTGGTGTTGCTAGCAGGAAGTCCTCTTTGGCGCCGTGATAGGCTCGAATCGTGACAATGTGGTGAACAGACTAAAGGCCGAAATACTAAATGTCTTTTTCCAAAGCTGTTTCAGAGAGGAAGACTGCACTGTAGTTCTCTAGATTGTCGCACAGATGACAAAAAGGTAGATATCGAAATAGACGACAGAGGGATAGAGAAACAATTAAAATCGCTCAAAAGGGGAAAAGCCGCTAGACCTGATGGGATACCAGTTCGATTTTACACAGAATACGCGAGGAAACTTGCCCCCCTTTTTGCAGAGGTGTACCATGGGTCTCTAGAAGAGCGTAGCGTTCCAAAGGATTGGAAAAGGGCACAGGTCATCCCCTTTTTCAAGAAGGGACGTCGAACAGATGTGCAGAACTATAGACCTCTATCTCTAACGTCTATCAGTTGTAGAATTTTGGAACACGTATTATGTTCGAGTATAATGACTTTTCTGGAGACTATAAATCTACTCTGTAGGAATCAGCATGGGTTTCGAAAAAGACGGTCGTGTGAAACCCAGCTCGCGCTATTCGTCCACGAGACTCAGAGGGCCATAGACACGGGTTCACATGTAGATGCCGTGTTTCTTGACTTCCGCAAGGCGTTCGGTACAGTTCCCCACAGTCGTTTAATGAACAAAGTAAGAGCATATGGACTATCAGACCAATTGTGTGATTGGATTGAAGAGTTCCTAGATAACAGAACGCAGCATGTCATCCTCAATGGAGAGAAGTCTTCCGAAGTAAGAGTGATTTCAGGTGTGCCGCAGGAGAGTGTCATAGGACCGTTGCTATTCATAATATACATAAATGACCTTGTGGATGACATCGGAAGTTCACTGAGGCTTTTTGCAGATGATGCTGTGGTGTATCGAGAGGTTGTAACAATGGAAAATTGTACTGAAATGCAGGAGAATCTGCAGCGAATTGACGCATGGTGCAGGGAATGGCAATTTAATCTCAATGTAGTTTAGTGTAATGTGCTGCGAATACATAGAAAGATAGATCCCTTATCATTTAGCTACAAAATAGCAGGTCAGCAACTGGAAGCAGTTAATTCCATAAATTATCTGGTAGTACGCATTAGGAGTGATTTAAAATGGAATGATCATATAAAGTTGATCGTCAGTAAAGCAGATGCCAGACTGAGATTCATTGGAAGAATCCTAAGGAAATGCAATCCGAAAACAAAGGAAGTAGGTTACAGTACGCTTGTTCGCCTGTTTGTTAAATACTGCTCAGCAGTGTGGGATCCGTACCAGATAGGGTTGATAGAAGAGATAGAGAAGATCCAACGGAGAGCAGCGCGCTTCGTTACAGGACCATTTAGTAATCGCGAAAGCGTTACGGAGATGATAGATAAACTCCAGTGGAAGACTCTGCAGGAGAGACGCTCAGTAGCTCGGTACGGGCTTTTGTTGAAGTTCGAGAACATACCTTCACTGAGGAGTCAAGCAGTATATTGCTCCCTCCTACGTATATCTCGCGAAGAGACCATGAGGATAAAATCAGAGAGATTAGAGCCCACACAGAAGCATACCGACAATCCTTCTTTCCACGAACAATACGAGGGTACCCTCCGCCACACACCGTCAGGTGGCTTGCGGAGTATGGATGTAGATGTAGATGTAGATGTATGGAGCCCCGCAGTTACAGGCTGGATCAGGCAGTTTCTACACTTAAAGAGAGCATCCCTGCATCGGCCATGGCCGGTACGGATTCTGTTGAGAGTAGTCCAGGTCTTGCGGGTAGGTCGAACACTTGGAAGTTTAGCACCTGAGAAGATGTTATGCAGGCGCACATCTGTCACTGCTTCCCACCGACCTTTCCATTCTTCAAGAGGTTTGAAATCCTTATCAAACATGTCAGCAGCATCGCACAGAGTTGGATGGCGTGATTTCAGTCTCTCACGATTTAAAAGTGTCAGGTCGTTATGCACGGGTAGGTTAGAATTCCTGGAGATCTTGTGGAATTCTCCCATAAGGGCTAATTGAGCAACAGTGACTACAGGTAGCCAGACTATCCATAGGATCTCCGGGCAATGACATATCAACTAAATATACTTATGACTTTAAGAAATAAACAGTTACTTAAAAATTAAACTGAGGAAATGGGTGAATTTAACTGAATATTATTTGATTAGAAAGTGAAAAAAAGAAGGAATATTAGTACAATTTGTCCAGGTCCACTCCAGGAGCGAGATGCAGGGGCCTCAATAATACATAGTCTTTCGCTTCTCTATGATATACTGATTTATAATTCTAGCGAATGACTAAGATTAGGGAAGTATCTTCGAACTAACGTGATATCGATACCATAACCACATCCACTATTCCACTGTAGTATAATTACTGTTCTATTCTGTTCTAACGTAATCTTAGCATTTGCGATGTGTGTGATGTAACCTCCCCGCAAGATTAAACCTGATAAATTTTATAAGGGCAGCAGCGCTGACCTTCGGCCCTGTGAAATAATTAAACCTGATAAATTCTTACCTCAGTAAAACTGCATCTATATCTGCTCTTATTTTTCGGCACAGCTCCGTGCAATATTGGCCTACATTTAATTTTAATTCTTGGAGGGAATGCATAGGAAATATTCTTTAAATTGAAATGAATCTTTTTCATCAAAGGAGTGGAAAAATTCTTTAAATTGAAATGATTACGTTTCTTTAAAAGATTTACTTTATAAAAATTATTATTGGGTAATTTTTTGAACAAATTAATTACAATTACCATACATTATTAGCTGAGCGCAATGCTGCTTCACTACCTTCTACAATAGTACACATCGTCCACCACAATCCTGACCAGATTCGGAAGAACAGCACGCCGTCGACGCATGCCGACGCCCGCTCAGTACAACCGTCCACTCGCTACAACTACTGCCGACATACTACTACTGCAGACAGAGTGCGACTCGCAACTGAACACTCGCGCGGTCAAGCGCAGACTAGCAACGATAAATAACTCTCTGGTCAGAGATTCTGTCATGCCTCGCCATCGCTGGTAATGAATACATATGAAACGTACGCGTTTCAGTGATTAATGTTTTTCATTTATAGTCGACTTCGTTACCTAGTCGTGTTACATAAACAGGTTTAACGTTTCTCCTATTCGACGTACAGCCTGGCTCGATTATTGCTAGTTGCAGTATATTAATTATGTTATTTCTTGGGATCTCCCGGTTGTAGGTGGACACATATCATAGCCAAGCACGGGAGGGACCCTAGAAAGCCTCACGTGTTTTCACGTTGTTTTATGCGGTTACTGTATCACTTGTGTGAACATAGTGGAGATCTTGACCTTTCCACAATTGATAGGAAATACCGAAAATTTCATTTTGAACAGAACGGAGCACTACCGCACTGGCATCTACGAGTAAGAACTGTCCTTACAGGGCCGAATGATCTGCATCGGGCAGTGAAACTCCCCCGTTATCAATATGATGTTGCATGATTCTTTTTCTTTTCCATTGCATTTCTTAATAATTATGAATTGGCATTGTCAGACCCTGTGTTTGCGTTCTGCTCTGTGTCAGTAAACTTACCGAGGCTCAGGTTTATCTAGGAGGACCTTGTTTCTATATATTCTTATAGCATACGTGTTGTGGTGCCATTTGCCTTGGGGTCATAGTATCGTAGATATCATCATGTGTGAAACTTGCTTGTCAGGTCCTCATATGTAGCGTGGAACGTAGAAATTTTGCTATTCTGCCACGTCATGAACAAGACTTGCGAACACATATGGATGGTTGCAAAATCACTTGCAGCCACCTCCATGCTAGATGGTCAAAAATAATTTCCTTGCTATCTTTTTTTAAGTTTATAATGCAGATGGGTGGTAAACCTATTGTCTGCTTCCAAAACGAATCTTTTACTCGCCGACTAATTGTACTCTGATTCGGAACTTACTTGTAGATTAAACTGTGTGCCATTCCGGAGTTGGAACCCGGACCCTTCGCCCAGTACCGGGCACGTGCTAACGTGCTGTCCGACTGAGCTATCGAAGCACGACTCCCGACTGGCTCTCACGGCTTCTGTTCCAACAGTGCCTGTCTGCTGCCGTCAATGTAGCCCACCCTCTGCCGAGGCAGGGGCCCGCGTACTGTGAGAGCAGCCTTTTACCACAGTGTTTTCCGCGCGGAGCAGTGTTTGGTGTGTAAACACGACACCGCACAAATTTCATCCGCTCCACATTTGCTCCGCTGCTCTCATGTAGAACGCAGCCGCGAGCCCATTCTGAATTCCTTGTGTTCTCGGAACGAGAACAGAGAAAAATTGTTATCGTCAGTAGCTGCACAGCTACGGACTCCACTGGCTGTCACTGAAAAGCGTCAGAACTTTGGCCGTTTTCGTATGCCGCTTGTTGTTCTTTCAAAAGACAACAGCTACGATTTTAATGTCGTTTAGGGACGCACTTTGCTGCCTCAGCAACAACTAATTTTTGGATATCGTTTTTCACTACATTGAAGCGCCAAAGAAACATATATGCATGCATATGGAAATAAATGGTTCAAATGACTCTGAGCACTATGGAACTGCTGAGGTCATTAGTTCCCTAGAACTTAGAACTAGTTAAACCTAACTAACATAAGGACATCACAAACATCCATGCCCGAGGCAGGATTCGAACCTGCGACCGTAGCGGTCTTGCGGTTCCAGACTGCAGCGCCTTTAACCGCACGTACACTTCGGCCGGCCATATCGAAATACAGACATATTATGTAAACAGGCAGAATACGGCACAGCGGTCAACAACGCCAACATAGGACACGAAACGTCTAGCGCAGTTGTCATATCGGTTACTGCTGCTACAATGGCAGTTTATCAAGAATTAATTGTGTTATACTCAGCGCCCTAGCGATGGGACGCAGCATCTCCAAGGAAGTGATGAAGTGAGCATTTTCCTGTACAACCATTTCACGAATGTTCTGTGAATAACGGGAATCCGGTAAAACATCAAATCTGAAATTGTTCAAATGTGTGTTAATTCCTAAGGGACCAAACTGATGAGGTCATCGGTCCCTAGACTTATACCCTACTTAAACTAACTTAACTCTATGGACAACACTCACACCCATGCCCGAGGGAGTAATCGAACCTCCAGCGGGAGGGGCCGCACGGTTCGAGACGTGGAGCCACTATCCGCACGGCCACTCCTCGGGGCCCATCAAATCTCCGACATCGCTGCGGCCGTAACAAGATCCTGCAAGAACGGGGCCAACTACGTCTGAAGAGAATCGTTCAACGTGACAGAACTGCAAACTATCTGCAAATTTTGGCAGATTTCACTCCTGGGCCATCGACAAGTGTCACCGTGCGAACCTTTCAAGAAACATCATCGGAATGGACTTTAGGAGCCGAAGGCCGACTCGTGCACCCTTGATGACTGCACTACCCAAAACGTTACCCCTCGCCTGGGCTCATCAGCACCGACATTAAACTGTTGATGACTGGAAACATGTTGCCTGTTCGGACGTGTCTCGTTTGGTATTGTACGGAGCGGATGCACGTATACGGGTATCGAGACTACCTCATGAATTCGGAACCCTACATGTCAGCAGGGAAATGTTTAAGCTGGTGGAGGCTCTGTAATGGTGTGTGGCGTGTGCGGTTGGAGTGATATGGGAAAGCTGATACGTCTAGATACCACTGTGACAGATGACACGTACGTAAGCATACTGCCTGATCATCTGCATCCATTAATGTCCATTGTGCGTTCCGACGGAATTGAACAATTCCCTCAGGACAATGCGACACCCCATACGTCCGGAATTGCCACAGACTGACTCATCTGAATTTAAACACTTCCGTTGGCCACCAAACTCCCCAGACATGAACATCATTGGGCATATCTGGGATACCTTGCAACGTGCTGTTTAGAAGAGCTCTCCAGCCCTTCGTAGTCTTACGGATTTATGGACAACCCTGCAGGATTGATTGTGTCACTTCCCTCCAGCACTACTTCAGACATCAGTCGAGTCCATGCCACGTCGTGCTGTGGCACTTCCGCGAACTCGCGAGGGCGCTATACGAAATTAGGCAGGTGCATCATTTATTTGGATATTCAGTGTACAAAGGGCTATCGAAACGTTTCCGTTCGAAAGCCATACAGTCCAGAATCTGTATACCAATCAGCCAAACGTTTCGTGAGCGTTGAAGCAATCACTCCACTGACGCACCAGATTTGGTAAAACACCGTAAGTTCTTGTTGCACATCCTCGTCTGACAGAAATCATCCACCATTCAAGGGGCTGAATGTGTGATAATCGAATGGGGATGCATCAGCACTAGAGTGACTCAAGTGTCACACTTGAATAGGTGTAACTTCTAAGTTACAATATTTGCTACGTGAAGCAGTACCGTTTCGTGGCTGAAAAAGTAAATGAGCTACCAGGAAGGAAAAATTCTTTACACAATCTTATCTGAGTAACTGAGCTTCCTCTTGTACACCATATCAGTCCTTCGGATCTTTAAGGCTGCAATCTTGTCAGGTATGTCTTCATAGAGAGTGTTTTTATTTACTGCTCTAGACGCTATACCCGAACTGAGATATTCGAAGCTATTCCTGGCGCGCGGTTTGAGGGCCTGTCACGGAATGCGCGGCCCGTCCCTCCGGAGGCCCGAGTCCTCTTGTTGTTCTTCGTATAAGTTAGCTTAAGTTAGTTTAAGCAGTGTGTGTGTCTAGGGACCGATGACCAACGTAGTTTGCCGGCCGGGGTGGCCGAGCGGTCCTGGAACCGCGCGACCGCTACGGTCGCAGGTTCGAATCCTGCCTCGGGCGTCGATGTGTGTGATATCCTTAGGTTAGTTAGGTTTAAGTAGTTCTAAGTTCTAGGGGACGACCTCAGAAAAGACTCATAGTGCTCAGAGCCATTTTTGAACCAACGTAGTTTGGTCCCTTAGGAATTCAAACATTTTTGAAGCTATTCCTGAATTGAGATATTCGCTAAAGAAGAAAGCTTCTCTTCTGAAACTGGATTCCTCAGGTATCTCTGTATACACTCCAGGCAAGAAAAGATTAGTTCTACAGAGGTTGTAGTAGAAGATATAGACAGAATAAGGAACAGTTGACAAGCATCCGTAAAAATGTCCTTATCCTCATTAAATATTTCTAACACCTTTCCAGTGGAAACCTTTCTGTACCTCTTATGGTCATACAGAATAGAGGGTTCCTTTCTTTTGTATCTTGGGAAATACAGGCCCAAAACAATCTGGCAAGTTTACAAGTCACTAGAAGGAAAACGGCAAGGCAAACAAAATGAATTTTCACAATCGGAAAACCTCTCATACATTTTCATTATTATGTGACAAAAGATTTCGCAATAGAATGCTCGATACAACACGAAAAGGGTATTTGTAACAAAATATACACTATAGCATAAGCAGGATTCATATTTAGGACTCACAGAAGTACGCAACCCACTACAGATGGAACTGCAATCCAAGGAAGCAACGACCACTGTTTTATAGTAATGAAAAGGAAGTTGCAGGGAATAAAATTTTCATCTACCTCACCGCTCACCCTTCCACAGACAAACTCAGGCAGCCACATATCACAGTCGAGTACGAGAAAAACCCTCGGAAGCCCCATGTGTCTTACACAATTTCAGTTTAAAAGATTTACAGCCCGTTCTTTAATCTGGTTACTGGAATCACTTGTCTCGATATATTGGAGACCTGGACCTATCCACAAATGATAGAAAATGCCGAAAAATTCATTGCTGAATAGGACAGAGCACTACCGCACTGGCATTTGTGTATCAGAACGTTTCTCACGAGGGCCGAATGACCTGCAGCTTCGGCCGTAAAGTGCTGCGGATCTCGCGTTATCGTGTCATGAAAAAGGATAGAAGTAAGACAGATGGTTTGAGATGAGTCTGCAATTTCCCAGCGGTGAGGAGGAAATGAAGGCAGATTAATGACTTGGATCAGTGCCAAATACTGTTACAAGGCACTTGTGAGAGGCGTGGATTCTGGGAATCGTCAGGACGCTTACAGCAGGGGACTCAACGAATTCAAGGGGCTAATTAACTCTATTTATTTGCAATCAGAGTAACTACTACAACGAAGGCTAATTCTTAACACTAGCAAACGGAAACATTAGTAAAAGCAAAATTGTTACACAACAGAAGTGTCTGAAGCCACGTGTGTGACTGGTAACAGAAGTAGCAAAACGTTAAGTAAAATCTTTAGAACAGCACCCCAAGTCAGAAAGACATGTCGGAGCTTGCCGAGGCTGACCACCAACTACAAAGAGTCGGTGCCCCAGCTATCTGACTGAGAACTTCCTCTAAAGATATGGGTTTTTAAACAATGGTGGCGATGCACTATTTCTCTCTTCCTGTAGTCCATCCACCAATCCACCGACACTCAACAAGCTTCTGTCAATCTGGCGGATCACTCTGCACCTCCAAGGCGTCTCTGGCAAACAGCTTTTAGATTTGAAACTTCTACATCTATATCTACATCTATACTCCGCGAGCCACCTTACGGTGTGTGGCGGAGGGTACTTATTGTACCACTATCTGATCCCCCCTTCCCTGTACCATTCACGAATTGTGCGTGCGAAGAACGACTGCTTGTAAGTCTCCGTATTTGCTCTAATTTCTCGGATCTTTTCGTTGTGATCATTACGCGAGATATATGTGGGCGGTAGTAATATGTTGCCCATCTCTTCCCGGAATGTGCTCTCTCGTAATTTCGATAATAAACCTCTCCGTATTGCGTAACGCCTTTCTTGAAGTGTCCGCCACTGGAGCTTGTTCAGCATCTCCGTAACGCTCTCGCGCTCACTAAATGTCCCCATGACGAATCGCGCTGCTTTTCGCTGGATCATGTCTATCTCTTCTATTAATCCAGCAGATTAAAACTGTGTGCTGGACCGAGACTCTAACTCTGGACCTTTGCCTTTCGCGGGCAACTGCTCTACCGACTGAACTACCCAAGCACGACTCACGCCTCATAGCTTTAATTTGGAAGGTAGGAGACGAGGTACTGGCGGAATTAAAGCTGTGAGGACGGGGCGTGAGTCGTGCTTGGGTAGCTAAATCTACATCTACATCTACATTTATACTCCGCAAGCCACCCAACGGTGTGTGGCGGAGGGCACTTTACGTGCCACTGTCAATACCTCCCTTTCCTGTTCCAGTCGCGTATGGTTCGCGGGAAGAACGACTGTCTGAAAGCCTCCGTGCGCGCTCTAATCTCTCTAATTTTACATTCGTGATCTTCTCGGGAGGTATAAGTAGGGGGAAGCAATATATTCGATACCTCATCCAGAAACGCCCCCTCTCGAAACCTGGCGAGCAAGCTACACCGCGATGCAGAGCGCCTCTCTTGCAGAGTCTGCCACTTGAGTGTATTAAACATCTCCGTAACGCTATCACGGTTACCAAATAACCCTGTGACGAAACGCGCCGCTCTTCTTTGGATATTCTCTATCTCCTCCGTCAACCCGATCTGGTACGGATCCCACACTGATGAGCAATACTCAAGTATAGGTCGAACGAGTGTTTTGTAAGCCACCTGCTTTGTTGATGGACTACATTTTCTAAGCACTCTCCCAATGAATCTCAACCTGGTACCCGCCTTACCAACAATTAATTTTATATGATCATTCCACTTCAAATCGTTCCGCACGCATACTCCCAGATATTTTACAGAAGTAACTGCTACCAGTGTTTGTTCCGCTATCATATAATCATACAATAAAGGATCCTTCTTTCTATGTATTCGCAACACATTACATTTGTCTATGTTAAGGGACAGTTGCCACTCCCTGCACCAAGTGCCTATCCGCTGCAGATCTTCCTGCATTTCCCTACAATTTTCTAACGCTGCAACTTCTCTATATACTACAGCATCATCCGCGAAAAGCCGCATGGAACTTCCGACACTATCTACTAGGTCATTTATATATATTGTGAAAAGCAATGGTGGCACGCCAGAGGTTACTTTAACGTTTGTAGGCGTCTCTCCATTGATAACAACATGCTGTGTTCTGTTTGCCAAAAACTCTTCAATCCAGCCACACAGCTGGTCTGATATTCCGTAGGCTCTTACTTTGTTTATCAGGCGACAATGCGGAACTGTATCGAACGCCTTCCGGAAGTCAAGAAAAATAGCATCTACCTGGGAGCCAGTATCTAATATTTTCTGGGTCTCGTGAACAAATAAAGCGAGTTGGGTCTCACACGATCGCTGTTTCCGGAATCCATGTTGATTCCTACAGAGTAGATTCTGGGTTTCCAAAAACGACATGATACTCGAGCAAAAAACATGTTCTAAAATTCTACAACAGATCGACGTCAGAGATATAGGTGTATAGTTTTGCGCATCTGCTCGACGACCCTTCTTGAAGACTGGGACTTCCTGCGCTCTTTTCCAATCATTTGGAACCCTCCGTTCCTCTAGAGACTTGCGGTACACGGCTGTTAGAAGGGGGGCAAGTTCTTTCGCGTACTCTGTGTAGAGTTGAATTGGTATCCCGTCAGGTCCAGTGGACTTTCCTCTGTTGAGTGATTCCAGTTGCTTTTCTATTCCTTGGACACTTATTTCGATGTCAGCCATTTTTTCGTTTGTGCTAGGATTTAGAGAAGGAACTGCAGTGCGGTCTTCCTCCGTGAAACAGCTTTGGAAAAAGCTCAGTCGGTAGAGCAGTTGCCCGCGAAAGGCAAAGATCCCGAGTTCGAGTCTCGGTCCGGCACACAGTTTTAATCTGCCAGGAAGTTTCATATCAGCGAACACTCCGCTGTAGAGTGAAAATTTCATTCTAGCATTTAGATTTTTCCCCTACTCCTGCTCCGTAGGTAGGGATGTTTCTGGAATTTACATCTAACAGACTCCAAGTTTCGGTAGCAACCGCATTTAGCTGAAAGACAAACGTCACTGCCACTATTATTATGACGAGCAACATTTTTTATGTCTCTTGGCCCCGCCCTCCATCCTTTTGTGAGGGGGGCAGCTGTGGTAACACTGTAGCACAGTAACCTGTATAAACCCACTGACGTTGCAGTTCTCAGGGGCAACTATGAAGTTTGCTGCCTGTTCGTCGCCATCTTCTACTGTGACGCCTTACAGCAGCGTCTAGGCCGTGGATGAAGTTACCCGTTAATTATCTGAGGTGAAAGTTCTCCCCTGCAATTTGCAGGATTCTAGTGTTACAGTATAGATCCGGTAACCTAAACGTTAACTACTTTTGCCTGCTCTCTGCATTGGGCCTCTGATTTCTTATCTTTGAGTGCCTTTAGTGGCTCGAACAGCCTTAAGCGTAATAAAGCACAAGCCACTGAGTCGTCAATATATGACAACGTTGCACCACTGGCCTACAAGGTCGTCTCATCTCACTATACTTATTTTTTAAACAAAAGTTACAAACCTACTGTTTGCTTTTATTTTATTCAATTTTTAAATTTTATTTTTTCACTACTAGTGTCGGTATCGTAATACACAATTACCGAGCTAAAATCTGGCATCGTCATTGATCATTCGGGCCGATGATGATCCCGGATTTATATTGATCAGCTTGGCTGTATACATGAATGAGCGCTTGAGAATGGGCTAACAATACCTGAAGTAGTAGTGAAGAAATAAAAAACAAATAAACCAAACCGTAAACAAAAATTGGTTCCACTACCGACGCGAGAGGTCAGATAGGCATCCACAGTCAGATCTACTCAGGTCTATAAAGGCTCCATATGATTACCACACTGCTTAATCGCCGCACCACGAAGCCTCGATTAATGGATTCTCTATTCTGTGGCTGACTCTTCCACCTGCGTACTAGTCACGGATAAAATTCGAATTGTTGATGAATCACAGGCAGAGTTGTTGTCTATGGTCTGATTCCATGGAGATAACTAAATTTACTACATGTAATAGTTAACACAGTCTCCTTATATCTAGGTTCAGGATTATTGGATTCGTAACTGCTTTAGCATTATATCACTGTTATTTTTAACAGATATTGCAATACCGAGAATTAAACTGTTTACATCTCTCCCCTTCATAGTACTGATTTATAAGCAAATACGAAACCCAAACACAGGCTACGTCTTAACATTCTTAATATTTAGAGAGACGATATAATACCAAGCTCTTAAACAAGTGACAAGTGGTCAAACGAAACTTAGTTAACAACGCAAGTACGTAGTAAATGGTTCTGAGCACTATGGGACTCAACTGCTGAGATCATAAGTCCCCTAGAACTTAGAACTACTTAAACCTAACTAACCTAAGGACAACACACACATCCATGCCCGAGGCAGGATTCGAACCTGCGACCAAAGTACGTAGTAAATATGATGCGTAATCAACCCACAGATATCGGAAGAAATTGTAATCGAGGTTGTGACGCTAATGATTTTGGTCATTCCCATAGACAATTTAAATAAACATAGAAACGTATGGCACCTGAACTGACTTTCACAAAAACAAAATTTCTCTCGTAGGCAAACTTGTGGATGTCTGATGTGATGTGATAAACAGCATTAGATTACACTAAAGTATGACAATTTCAGCGGCAAGCGTTTTATAACGGTTATAAGAGTAAACATGTTATGAAATTTTCGCGAAAGAAGGAAAAATTTGCTAAATAGTTGATTAATGTTCCTCATTTTGTACATCTGTACATAGCCACACTCATGCATGTGATTGTCTATTTTTTTATTGTGGATGTACAGTATATTCCCAGATGTACTTGAAATGACGTAATGTTCTTTCCAGGCTACATATTATTTCTCTTTTTAGCACCAATAATAATTAATGAAAGGAAATTTAGGGACATAGTGGATCTAGGCAATCTATACCATGGGCAAACAGGAAGCCCTAAGAATGAAATTTTCACTCTGCAGCGGAGTGTACGCTGATATGAAACTTCCTGGCAGATAAAAACCGTGTGCCGGACCGAGACTCGAACTAGAGACCTTTGCCTTTCGCGGGCAAGTGCTCTGCCAACTGAGCTACCCAAGCAAGACTCATGATCCGTCCTCACTGGCGGAAGTAAAATTGTGAGGACGGGTCGTGAGTCGTGCTTGGGTATCTCAGTTAGTAGAGCACTTGCCCGCGAAAGGCAAAGGTCCCGAGTTCGAGTCTCGGTCCGTCACACAGTTATAATCTGCCAAGAAGTTTCAGGAAGCCCTAAGGATGGAGAAAGATGAAATGGATTCGAGAGATGGATTGGAGTGCTTTAGAAATTTAACATTTGATCGATCGTATGGATTTAGAATTTATCTGAGATGTGATGTTAGTAGTTTTGAAGAAGTAAAAAAAAATCTGTGTAGGTTGATGGTATGTCATTAGATTTTCTACCTGTTTGCGGTCACGGCTACGAGGTAATCAAGGTGGATAAAATACATAGCAGTAGATGAATGAAGGATGTTGACACAAGAAATACGAAAATGAAGTAAAGATGTTGTTTTATAGTGGTCGAATGTGAACGAAACTAGATGTGGTGAAAAGAAAACTGAAGATAAAGATAATAAAGATTGAGTAAAGACATGACAACTAATAGGAAATATTTAGAAAACGTTTGTTACTTCATTTGTGTCTGCGATTTATTTTACTCCTAACTTTACCTTACTCCTTTTTCATCTGTGTTGTGAGCCTATTTAAGCAGAAAATGATGAAGGTAAGGCAATAAAATAGATCATTTATAATATTTAATCAGCCAAGTAAGTTCACGTTCAACTACTACTTAAATTTATCTTTTCGTCATTTTATTTGCTAATGTAGGATATTACATTAAAATTTCATTCTATGACTGATTGGTGACTAATGACTTTCTAGGAGGATATGTCTTGCAGTTAATTCTCTGAATGCGTTCAACAACTTTCACTTTAGTTAGCCCTACCAAGGTAATTCCCTGATCTCATCTGTATTTGTAGTCTATTCATTTCCAGTACTCACATATGCTTGTAGTTACTGCCCATAGGTGTGTTCATAGTGCGGTAGCAGTGGTTTGTGTTGTTTCTGCATTTGGAGAAAATAGTGAAATACCATAGTTGTATGCTTTGATGTTTACTGCTATCGATATTTTCTTTGGTTAATTGTTTTATAATTTGCAATGTTTTACCTTTACAGTTATTAGGAATATCATGTTCGCTTATTTCTATTCGCATGACCACACTTCATTTGCAGTTTTACATTAGTACCTAATGAATGATTACTATGACAAATTTTCCTATGTATACTTACAAACAAGGAAACTCGTCTAGCTTGAAGGGGGAAACCAGATGGCGCTATGGTTGGTCCGCTATATGGCGCTGCCATAGGTCAAACGGATATCAACTGCGTTTCTTTTAAGTAGGAACCCCCATTTTTATTACATATTCGTGTAGTGCGTACAGAAATATGAATGTTTTAGTTGGACCACTTTTTTCGCTTTGTGATAGATGGCGCTGTAATAGTCACAAACGTATAAGTACGTGGTATCACGTAACATTCCGCCAGTGCGGACGGTATTTGCTTCGTGATACATTACCCGTGTTAAAATGGACCGTTTACCAATTGCGGAAAACGTCGATATCGTGTTGATGTATGGCTATTGTGATCAAAATGCACTACGGGCGTGTGCTGTGTATGCTGCTCGGTATCCTGGACGACATCATCCAAGTGTCCGGACCGTTCGTCGGATAGTTACGTTATTTAGGGAAATAGGAAGTGTTCAGCCACATGTGAAACGTCAACCACTACCTCCAACAAATGATGATGCCCAAGTAGCTGTTTTAGCTGCTGTCGCAGCTACTCCCTACATCAGTAGCAGACAAATGGCGCTAGAATCGGGAATCTCAAAAACGTCGGTGTTGAGAATGCTACATCACCATCGATTGCACCCGTACCATATTTCTATGCACCAGAAATTGCATGGCGACGACTTTGAACGTCGTGTACAGTTCTGACACTGGGCACAAGAGAAATTACGGGCGATGACAGATTTTTTGCGCGCGTCCTATTTAGCGACGAAGCGTCACTCACCAACAGCGGTAACGTAAACCGGCGTAATATGCACTATTGGGCAACGGAAAATCCACGATGGCTACAAGTGGAACATCAGCGATCTTGGCGGGTTAACGTATGGTGCGGCATTATGGGAGAAAGGATAATTGGCCCACATTTTATCGATGGCAATCTAAATGGTGCAATGTATGCTGATTTCCTACGTAATGTTCTACCGATGTTACTACAAGATGTTTCCCTGCATGACGGAATGGCGACGTACTTCCAGCATGATGGATGTGCGGCACATAGTTCGCGTGCGGTTGAAGCGGTAATGAATAGCATATTTCATGACAGGTGGATTGGTCGTCGAAGCACCATACCATGGCCCGCAAGTTCACCGGATCTGACGTCCCCGGATTTCTTTCTGTGGGGAAAGTTGAAAGATATTTGCTACCGTGATCCACCGACAACGCCTGACAACATGCGTCAGCGCACTGTCAATGCATGTTCGAACATTACGGAAGGCGAACTACTCACTGTTGAGGGGAATGTCGTTACACGTATTGCCAAGTGCATTGAGACTGACGGACATCATTTTGAGCATTTATTGAATTAATGTGTTATTTACAGGTAATCACGCTGTAGTAGCATGCGTTCTCAGAAATAATAAGTTCACAAAGGTACGTGTATCACATTGGAACAACCGAAATAAAATGTTCAAACGTACCTACGTTCTGCATTTTAATTTAAAAAAACCTACCTGTTACCAACTGTTCGTCTAAAATTGTTCAAATGGTTCAAATGGCTCTGAGCACTATGGGACTTAACATCTATGGTCATCAGTCCCCTAGAACTTAGAACTACTTAAACCTAACTAACCTAAGGACAGCACACAACACCCAGCCATCACGAGGCAGAGAAAATCCCTGACCCCGCCGGGAATCGAACCCGGGAACCCGGGCGTGGGAAGCGAGAACGCTACCGCACGACCACGAGATGCGGGCTCTAAAATTGTGAGCCATATGTTTGTGACTATTACAGCGCTCTCTATCACAAAGCGAAAAAAGTACTACACGAATATTTTAAAAAAAAATTGTTACTATTTAAACGCAGTTGATATCCGTTTGACGTATGGCAGCAATATCTAGCGGGTCGACCATAGTGCCATCTGGTTTCCCCCTTCAAGCTAGACAAGTTTGTAGTTTTTTCGTTTGACGCTTATTTCTTGAGACATTAGGCCCGGTCATGATCAGTGGACCACCCTGTATATTTATTTATATACATATGTTATCATTCATGTCACTTTCCATATTCCAAGCATTTTCCTGTCGCTTAGACGATTTAGTCAACCATATGTTGTGGCGTCTCTTCTATTATGTTTCATGTTAGCTTTGCTGACTTGCCGGGGAGATTATCATTACTGCTACAGCTCACACACACCTGTGGTGAAGGAGATGAACAAATGTTAATTCTATTCTGTTCCGACTACTACAAATGACCAGACAATGTGTTATTCAATATAGAAATGTGATGACCTGTGCGGTCACCAAGAAGGAACTAAACATCATGGCATTATAAACTGCAGTATTGTTGGTGGTACAAATTAGCCATTATCAGACGCATCACTAAAAGTAACGGATTTGAGAGTGTCACTTACCACCACATTCCATCTGTCTGGCTGAGTCTGCACCTAATGGAACTATGTGTTGTTTCAACCAACAATGCTACATGTGGTGTGCCAGTGATTGTTGTTTCAAGGAAGATGCTAGGTGGGATATCATTTAAGGGCATACCACATAACTGCTTTCCTGACTCCTATTCCCCACATGTGTACTGTTTCAACATTTTCTACCGATTTCATTTTTATCGTAAAATTTGAAGAATGTTGATGTGTAGCGGTATGATGCATTTGTGACAGCTGTAGGATGCACATTTACTTTCCCCCATGAGCAGAACAGTGTCCTTCATTTCCTTTGTTTATGGATTTAATATATCCAATGTCTTTTGATTTACTCACACATTTATTGAGCAGATCATATCTTATGTACATATAACCTTTTCCATCAAAAGTCTCATTTAATTATTTCTGTGTTACAATTTTGAAAATATGATTTGGTAAAGATTAATTTGAGACATGTGAAGATTTTCAAGCAGTGTTGTTGCAGCATTGCTTGCCTGTGCATGATTTATGAGGTATTCAGAAAATGATAAGTTTTAGTAGAATTTTTCTTTTTTGTTTAACGTTCGATGGTTCTTATTATCCAGACAAGAATAAGGACAATTATTTGTTCACATGGTTTGTAGTCAGAAGTTATACATTTACCATTCCTACAGGCCCTACTATTACAGTAACTAATTTCAAGGCAGGGTAACATTTGATATATACGAAGGCGATTTTTGGAAAGATGATTGAAATTTTTGGGGTGTCAGATTTACCATATAGTCTTTTAATGCTAGTCTCTTTTCAGCAATTTACTAGATCTGACATATTCCACCATATCCTCACGAAAATTTAGTTTTGTAAGAATCTGTATCGCCGCATGGCACTTCATGTAACACAGTGGTTAAAACAGAAGCATGATGTGCTTGGAACACCAGAACGTCCTTGTATTGCACTATACAAGACTTTATTTCCTTTTAGCTAGTTCGCTGCAGTGCAGCATTTTTTATGTACATCATTTTGAGAGACACCAAGTTTTCATTGCTGTAGGTCAGGCATGATAATTTGTTAGAGCCAGTTGCTTTATAGTCAAAACAAAAAATCATTCATAGTTAGGTGTCGCATTCAAACTTAATTAGGTTCAGTTTAGGTAAATTTGAGTGTAAATTACATTTCTCTTCAGGCAGTCTCATTCTTACAGAGCAGTGCTACATTCGCATGTGTATCACTTAATATTTGTAATTTTATTTAGTGAGTCGAATTTTTAAACTATTTTTGGTTATTTATTCTTTCAATATTTGTTTTGTAATGTAATGAAGGATTATTATTCCGTTAGTTAGGTGTGTTGAAACTACAAGTCTTGTTAGTGTGATGTCACACGTTTTGGTACTGTTCATTGCACTGCACAATACAGAATTTCACGGGCTAGATTTTTAGCATTCAGTTTTAGCTTCTCTGATTATCTTGGTAAACGTTAATTCAAATGCACTTTGAGATAGTTTTGAAGACTCGTTCCTATCACATAGGGGTTTCCATAATAACATTAATTGCATTGTTCAGCTTTGCGACACCAACAAAGTGAAAGATAGGAAACTAGTTCATTGCACCACATTTATAACTCACAATATATTAATTTATAAAACGCTTTAGCCTGGACAACATGTAAATAAGCGTAAACCGCTAATTAATTATGTTCCTGCATTACGCTGATGGCTCAGTACGATCTGTGATGGATGGTGCTTTAATTATAAGCGTAACAAACATTTATATAAACAATGGAAAATCCAGCATGGAATGTAACAATATTATATAAAGGATAGTTGCTACTCACCTTGTCGCAAAGATGCTGAGTCGTAGATGGGCACAACAAAAACTTTTCTAATACAGAAACATTTGCTTCTGTTATGTGAAAACATGCAGACTTTCTCTGTATAGCAGTTATGTGAAAGGCAATATTCATCTGACATTGATACAAATACTGTACTTCTGGATATGAATAACACTTTAATTCCGTCGGCCAGAATGCCATCTCTCAGCACAGTTAGTAGCATTAGGTGAACAGTACAGTGACAAAAAAGCCACATTCTACACACACTGCATAGAGCATGTCTGTAGCTGTCAAAGGGTTAAAATCCAGAGGATTGGTGTCAGCTACCAGCCAGGTTTCACTTATTGGGCTATCCCTCCCTCTGTGCCAAAGGCAAAATTCATGATAATAATATTTTGTAGCCTTGGCAAAGAATTTTTCCACAGTATAATAACAAGACCTTGTCGACTTCGTCAGTTGTCTCCGTACTGGAGATGAATTCGTCCACACAGTTATACTACGAGGTCTTGTCGGCAGTTCCTTTCGAAGGAGAAAACCTCATTCACAGCCAAAGCAGAAGACCAGAACCTTACTGCAAACGCTTCTGTGAAAAACAGTGCTCATTAAACGTTCTTCTTTTCACTGAGGCCTTTGTGGCAGATCTTCTGTGGTCAAGCCAGAACCGCTAGGCAGTCCCTTGGTTTGGTCGTCTCACACCGAGACATACAGAATTCCTTCTCCAGAACTAGTTTAGTGCTTTACTCAAACATATCCAAAATTTAGCAATATAATGAGTGAACATCACATAGCGGTATGCGACTGTAATGTCGCATCACCCCACCGCTTCTCCTTGTAATCGTGGTCATGAAACCACTTGAAACGTCCCCTTAGAAAAATTAATGAATTACTGTGCTGAAAAACCTCTTACATTATTTGATTTTCAAACAGCTGAGCAGAACTGAACGTACTAAGACATTTCACTCTTTACCTATTCTGATCAACACTAAACTGACACACAATATTTTTAGTGCAACGCAATCTGACTTTCAATAATCCCTACAAAAGAATGGCCCTGACTAACATTAACCTATACCTTTCACAAATCACTTACCTCACAAAAATCTTCGTTACTCGAACTACTGCAATACAGCGAGCGCCACTACTGCCAGCTAAATAAAAGATTCAAACTACTGAAGGCACTAACTACTGATAGGCATTGTTAGCAAATGAAAGACTTTGATAGAGACCAAACAATATATTTACCTTAATAGTGTTCAAAAGTCATAATATATATAGCAGTTCATGGCATCCAGTCTTACAAAATTTACTGTTTCTGATGGGCACACGTCCAGATCATCCGCTCTCAAAACTCCGCCATTTCTGTCCCCATATCCACCACTGCTGGCGGCTCACCTCCCACTGCGCAACGCTATGCGCTGTTAACATCCAACCGCCCAACACTACAATAGCGACTATTCCAACAATGCCACCCAGCCACTGACTGCACACAGCACAGCCAGTGATTTTCATACAGAGCGCTACGTGGAGTTACCAATATAAAACCTAGACAGCCTACTTACACACTGTATGATGATTCCTGCCTTGTGACATGAACAGTTATCCTGGTGAATGGGGAAAAGCGTGAAAGGCGTAAGGTGGTATGCAGTAACGTTAATGTAGTCCACAGACGTTGTGGCTGCCTTCGATTACTTCCATAGGTCCTGTGGAACTCGAACGTCCTTCATAGCATAATACTGCCTGCGACCGTGGCTTGGTGCTTGTTTCGAGCAGTCGTTTGCAAGAAATGTTGTTAATCCGAAGAGACGACATGTTTTTACTGATCAAGGGTCCACTCTTGATTATGCTGTGCCTACTGCAACCGTAAATGATGTCGTTTGGTCAGTGCTGCGGAGCTCCAGCTTGAACAATCTGCGTATAACGGTTTGCTCCGAAATACCTGTTCTTAAACCGGATGTTCGGGAGTGACGCACGCAAGGCCGACATCATGTTGCATATTTGTGCTTTCAGCGTCCTTCCACCACTTTCCTTATGCGCCTATGACAGTAGCACGCGAACAACCGACCAGCTTCCCCCTATCTAGAATGCTCGCTCTCCGACACTGGGCCATAAGAATCTGACTTTGAAAAGATTCATTTCAGGGCATTTTCTCATTTGCTGCCCATATCATCGATATTGGTCTCTGCTCTGCTCCTGTCATTCCTTAACGTCACAAGTGGCATTCAGTCTCGAGAATGGGAGTACTGGGAATACTCAGAGTTTTGGGTAATTACGGTACGATAATCAGCATTAATGTGGATGTTAACATTAACATTTATTTATTTCACATTACCAATGAACTGGATTGAGCTGGACTTTTATAGTGAATCCTGAAGCTATAGTACTGCGATTCTTATCTTCCTTGTAAATTGCTTTCAGTGTCAGAGGGTGGTTTGTGTGTTTTAGGGAAACTGAGGGCTATGTCAGCGTAAGTGTAGCTACCAGTAGGCCCATCCAACTGGGAAAAGCTTCGACAGAGGGATCAGACTAACCATGTCCCATTTCATAGGGCGCAGAGGCCTCTAAAGGTACACAGAAGCCAATTTTAGTAGGGGAATAAACCCTAAAAACTCCAGGTGCTCCAGAATTTTGGTTGGGTGTGGCGCCAATAACTCTATACTGTAAACAAAATAATTATACATATATTACGGAACCACAACAAGACCCTGAGATAATGGCTATGAAATAGAACACGACTTCGACAGAGGAAGAGGACTAAAGATTTGGCTATAGTAATTTGGAATATACGACCAATGCTGAAGGAATAAATGATATAGCTGAAAAGGTAATGAACTTCAAGTACAATGCTGCGGCAGTACAACAAGAGGGACAACAAATGCTAGGACAGGTAGGTAGGCCCAAGTACTTTTTGCTATATAGTGAAAGAAGAACAGGTGTTTCTGGAACAGGATTTATAAGAATGACAAGACAAGGAGAAGTCTATTGTAATTTCAGCCTAAAAAGAAAGACTCAACACACTGACAACAAAAGGGAAATTCAGGAGAAAAGCGATAATAATAGCATACGCAACAACAGAAGTAGCAGATGAAGGAATAAAAGAACAGTTTTATGAGAACATCGAAAACATGTGCATTAAAATACAAAAAAAGACCTATCGCTAGTTTTGGAAGACGTTAATGCTATAGGTTAGATACACACTGATGAGAATGAAGCTATGCTATGTCATTTCACTGTTAGAAACAGCTAAGAAATTAAGAGTACCTGTTTTACATTTAAAAGAATATATATTGGCTAATGGAAATCGAGTTTTAATTGAGTAGTGAATCAAACAGGTCATACGTTAGTAAAAGCACATCATGCCTCGCCATTCAGAGATGCATGGAGCTGTAGGAGTATGAACTCTGATTCAGACCACTATTATGTAAAAGCAGTAGGAAGAGAGAGGTTAAGTGTAATAAATAAAATTTAAATCGGAAAGAGAACAAGCTGAATAAAACTAAATTCTTCTAAAATTTTAAAAACGTACCTATTAAGCATTGTAGATGCTCTTCCAGTGGACGAGGAAATTATATTTGACCAAGACAAGTGGATCAGGATTCAGAAAGCGGTGAGAGAGGCAGTAGAAGAAAGAATCGGGATGAGGAGAAATGAAAGAAATGAGTAGTTTGATGATGAATGTAGACTAGCAGTAGAGGATAGAAATATGCTACAGAGAGATAAGAAGAAATCTGGAAGGGAATAAACCATTAAGGTATGTAAGGAAGAGAAAAAGGAATGCTGAATAGAAAACTTCAACACATAGGAGACCTAAAGGAATAAAATTTATCAGGCGTCAATATGCTTGTAAGAACAGAAATGATATATTAGAGACAAGCAATGTTATTGTAGAGGTGAACAGAATATTTGGAAGGTAAATTTAACACCAGTTTAAACCAAGTATCTAGAGATTAATAGGCATAGGATGAAAACAAAGGAAAGAGAACAGGAAAGCAAATACACTGTCAGTGCAAGAAATGGAGTCCGTGGTACAAAAAACGAAAGTATCTAGAGATTAATAAGCATAGGATGAAAACAAAGGAAAGAGAACAGGAAAGCAAATACACTGTCAGTGCAAGAAATGGAGTCCGTGGTACAAAAAACGAAAGACAGCCATGCGCGCTTGACTAAGACGTAATAGTGTCAGAATTTATAAAATTTGACAGTTAACAGCGAACACATTAAATGCATGTGCTTATAAATAACGCATGGGAAAATGAAAGAATGACAGGGGACTGGAAGACTGGAACAATATGTCATTAATTTAAGAAAGAAGCGTGAGGAAATTACAGAGGCATAATTTTTTCAAACATTTCTCACAAGATGGATCGGCAGAAATGGTCACGTTCCTGTAACAAAATGATCCCCGAACCTTATCTCTTTAAACTTTTGGCTATGGGGATGCTCGAAAGGCGAACTCTACGGTGTAATGTGATTACAGGAATCGAATTAATTGCTCGGAGTATGAGGCTACCCAGCAAACGGATAAAAAAGTGCGTGAAAATACCTTCGGAGAATATCAATGTGGTTTCCGGCCCATGCAAACACTTACGACCAATTGTTGGTTATGAAACAAATTATGCTAAAACTTTATGAATACGAGACATTGATGTCTAAATTTTGCTTGTTAATTGTAACCAAGTTTCAGTTTTGTTAACCAGTCACGTTGCATAATGCAGTAAAAGAATTAGAGACTTGTGACAAGATATGGTGGTTAATTGCACGAATCACAAATAACATGAAGGCGAAAATTAATGTTCGGAACGAAATGACCAAGAGGTTTAACTTAACAAATGGTTGATATAAAATTATGGTCACTATAGGGCCGTGTTTAACTTAGCACTGCATATTATGATACAAAAAATAGCAAGAGAAGTACAATAATACTAAAATTCAACCAGGTAAGTGCATACTCAGTTGTGGCAATTGGTATAAATATTGTTAATAAATACACGAAATAACGGAAGCAGAACGAGCAAACACTGGACTGATTGTAATGTAAAACAAAATATATCGTAATATCTATTCCTAAATTTAGAAAGATACCACATGACCTGAAGGCCTCTAACAAATGTTTTTAATGAATTTGCTGCATCTAGTATCTAGGATCCTTTTAATCAGTGATAATAATAAAAAAGAGAAAGGGTACATGCGGGAAACAATTTTTGTAAACTGAGAGTTGTTTGAGAAGTGTGTAATTACGAAAACCACCAAGTTAATATTGTATGAACAAGTGTTGGATACGGGATGCAAATGTGAACAGCGACAGGAGCAGATATAAACAATCTGACGAGGTTTGAAATACGAGTATATGGGCCTGTGGTAGAGGCTAGTGTTGGAGCATACAATACTCGTACAAAAACGAAATACAATAGCTTATAGAAAATAAGAAAATGCATAGTATCTCAGAGAATGCATATGGAGAGGACAGCAGATGGCAAATGGCCAAAGGAATAATTAAAAGAGATTTTATTCCACCAGAAGTACTGTAAGACACTATTGACAACAGTGTGTTGGTTTCCCTAACATTTCTCAGAAGGAGGATGGGCAGAAACGGTCACTGCTTTTAAATACTGAAAGGTCTTGATCGCACAATTCTATATTATCGTTCCGCATTCAAAATTTCATCATCAGACAGAAGCTGTGGAACGAAATGTACAAAGGAATTAACGATGACAAATATACAGGGTGGTTGTAAATTCCCGTTAAAGACTTCTAGGACTTGTAGAGGGGAGTAAGTACATGGTATTTTGAATAGGAACCTATGTCCGGAGACTACAGAGCGTCAGAGTTATAGCCGTGGGTGTCTGTAAATGTACGTATACATGGGGTGATTCCGTGATGATGTTACAGACTTACTTCAAATTAATACATTTATCTTTCTCCATCATCCTAGAAAGTCTGTAACATCATCACGGAATCACCCCGTGTATACGTACATTTACAGACGCCCACGCCTATAACTCTGACGCTCTGTAGTCTCGTTGGATGACGCTTCCGGACATGGGTTCCTATTCAAAATACGATGTACTCACTCCCCTCCACAAGTCATAGAAGTCTGTAACGGGAATTTGCGACTACACTGTACATTGAATTTTCAATTGATACCATACTTGCATTTAAACCAAACTTAAGTAAAGGGCTCACGAAAATGAGGACATAGACTGAATCTAATGCAGATCTCATTTCATATTCGTACATTTTATAGCGCCGTTGTCTACTGGTAGAGATCAGTGCTAAACAGACTAGTGATTAAGCTACCTAAGAAGTAAACATGATGTCAGGTCACAAAATAATATGAAATATAAATTATGAAGGAATACTTTCACAATCATCACAAACTAAAATGTTTTACGAGTATGACCAAATGTATTCATATTACAACAGTGGATCGTATAATAATTGACATACGACAGAGCCAATTAAGTAAGTGACAACAACTTGAAATAAAATATAAGCTAATATTACAATTAGATTTATTTAAAAGGAGGGTTGGTATAATGTTGGACCACAATAACAGTCTAGCTGTAACAAGTCCACAACCATTACACGCTTAAATGTTACATTAGAATGATAAACTGTATTCATATTATAGAAATCATACATAATTGATATATAATAGAACCACTTAGGCCAGCCTAAATGACTGGAACAAAAACTTGAAGTAGAAGGTATTACTACAGTTAAAAAGACCTAAACATTTTTTATTTTATTAAAACATGCAATGGTACAATATTGGACGGTATAACAGTCAAGCTGAGAACAGATGTGCGAGGACATCAAAACATATGAGCGCTTGTCGTAGTTGAGGATGTAGAGTTAAGATCATACGTTGTCATAATTTGATGCCTATTGGTCATCCTGTTCCGGAAGTAATGGATACGGTTTGTACAGCTTACATGAACCTTAATACGAACGTATGTAACAGAATGTAAATGCAGTATCAGATGTAGCAAGAATAAGTTCTTGGAAATGGCAGTGGGCACCAAAAATTCATAAGGTTAACCACAATTAATGTACATGTAACGAAACTATATTCAAGGCAAGAGGATACATTTATAGTTACCATAAAGTGAAACACAGAGTCTGTACATACTCGTGTTGCGATGAAACCATAAAGGAAGTCAAATGAGTAGTGTGAAGTACTCATGTTAGTGAAATGCGAAGTACAGATGCGATACGCAACGCCAGTAATTAATGAAGCAGCACAAGGAGGCAGGTACATTGCGGTGGCGGCCTGCGAGAACAGTTCCCCCATCCCTTGGGGCGGAGTGAGCGTACAGAGGATGCCTGGCGAGACAGCCGCATCAGAACAGCCCATGAAAATGAGGCATGATGTAACAGGGCGGAAAATAACTAACGAACATTTAGCTGCAATGGTTGCAACGTTTATAGCTCAGGAAGACTACAAGATTACATCTAATCTAGGCATTGGTAAGACAATTGAGTCGAGTGCGACTACCTATTTCGTATAGCGATTTCAAATAAGTCTAAGAACCAGTTCCTATTGAAGTACTCCTGCTCATTAAGTAACCGATGCGATTGACAAACGCTATGTACATATATTTTGACTTCTTATAAAATGTCTAATGGGCGACGTGCAAAACCTCAAGCCCGTCAGCTATAGGCAACAAGCTACACTTCTTCGCTTTTAAATTGCTGTCCCAGTTCAGCAGTGTTACTGGGATATGAATGTTCTCTATATCTAGTAATGAAATATCTCCTCATCAATATACGAAATAAACACTGTCACTAACTTCATCTTACATACACTTGGTTTAGTAAAATACTTCCTGTTTGTGCCCTACGTTATGCCTTGATTGCATGTTTAAGCTACTTTTGGTTGTAAACAAAAGCTTGACACTAGACTTTCCCATAGCGGGGACCATTGTAGGTTAGACTAACAAGTGACCTCTGTTATCTTCTTTTTCTGCTATTTTAGATTTCTTCTTCTGCATAAAGTAAAACAAATTACGAGTACTTTTAGCTTTATACCCATTTGCTACACCTAATTGAACAATCGTCAACAACTTCTTATACCTTGCCTCCTGACATATCTAATCTCAAATTCTATGCATCGTGAGTCGAAATTACACCCATTTCTAGGTGCTCGGATGACACGAATCTTCATTAATTATTAACATTAGTGCAAATAGATTTATGAAATACTCCGAAAAGAAGACTACTTTCTTTCCTAGTAATCGAGAGATCTAAATAATTTAATGAATCGTTCACTTTCACTTTAAAAGTCAATTTAATGTTAGGATGCATGGAGCTGACGTGGGCACATGAACTCGAAATTCCCTCATCACATACTTCGTACAATAATACGTCATCTACGTAACGATAATATGATTCAATTTTTGGCACTAACTCAGAATATACACTCCACGTGACTGACAACTATCGCTCCCTGGATGCCTGCAAGTGAATTATCCTTAGCTAAGCCATTTGGCTGTGAGTAGAATTCGCCATTAAATGTAAAGGCATTGAAAGCCAAAGACAATTCTGATAATTAACTCCACAACCTCACCATAAGAAAGCATATTATGGGCTAATAAAATCTCTCTAATTATATCAAGAGTTTCCTTAATTGGTATATATGAGTACAAGTTGACAGAACCCACTGAAGCTGAACGTGTGCCATATGAGACATGACGAACACTGCAATTCATAGGAATTTTTTTACACAAACGTTTCTCGAAAAGTATAAGCTTCTTTTAATTTTTTGTTTAAAAAATATTAAGTTAATAATTCGGGATGAAACAATTCTTAGCAATCGGCCTTACAGTCAAAGCTTCCAAGGATTTTCTAATTTTGGGTTTCTTTGCAAAATCAGTTTGAAACAAGAGGTTAAGTTTTTGATAAATGCCTTTAGGACATAGTGAAAGATTCACTAGGTTGCGTTTGATCTCAGCTACTCCTGTTCAATATGGCTCTGGGCACTATGGGACTTAACAGCGGAGGTCATCAGTGCCCTAGAACTTAGAACTACTTAAACCTAACTAACCTAAGGACATCAGACACATCCATGCCCGAGGCAGTATTCGAACCTGCGACCGTAGCGGTCGCGGGGTTCCAGACTGAAGCGCCTAGAACTGCTCGGCCACTGCAGCCGGCACTACTCCTGTGTTTTTGAACAAACTTTCAGTTCTTGTTACGTAATCGGTGCCAGAAAGAGAAACCACAGAGTTACCGCTATTTCGTGACAAAAATATGCTCGTCATGGAGGTTTGTATTAAACTGTTTGAAAATACGATTGCAGCCTATAGTATTCTCGAGGAAAGTGTTGAGAGCTCTGAGTGCGCCATCTGTCACTATCGCAACTTGGCCTTATTGGCACTTCGAAAGCTTAGCATACTGATGTACTGTTTCAACGGCCGCAATTTAGTTTTTTACAAGCTGTTTATTCAGATCAGGAGCAAGGTTATGCTTTACACCTTTGTTCAGGATATCTAATTCAAACGGAGAAAATATAACGTTAGAAAGTTTAACCACACGCTCTGCAAATTTATCAACGTTCGTACGTTGGCAAAAATTAAATGTGTAAATCACACAATCTGGAGAGTTTACGTCCCTGTCTACGAAAACTCTTATCATTTTGTTATTCAATAGCATCAGAAAAAATTACTAACCTTAGAGCAATCTTACTCAGAAATCACCTGCTCTAAAGAACAATGAAGATCGAACGTCTTCCGAATCGTGATGGCTTGTATCTTGTAAACACCACGAAGCTCACTTACCACAAGAGCCGTTTCAGGCCTACATGAAAATTTGCTGAACGACTTTTACAATTAATTTTTGCATTGTATGGTGTAACACTGCAAGATGAACGTTTCCTATCAAAACACATTTTTACATGAGAAGTTAATCACAATTTTATGAAGCCCTCATAACCTTCGGATTAGAACGATACCACCACTTAATTTATTGCCCGACGAGGCACAATTCCGTTAACTGATAGAGAAATACACCCATGGTAGAGACACGTGAACATTCAGTTTTGCCACAACTATGAAATATGGAAAGGTCTTCATCGCACAATTCCTTATTAGGCGTCACGCGTTTCAAAATTTCATCATCAGACAGAAGCTGGTTGCAAATATGTCTTCTGTTTAGATTATTTCTCTGTTACATCGTCCACGATGTTAACTTGTGACTCACATTTCATGCTAAGAAAAAACTTTATCCGTGTCAATATGAGTTTCGTGTCCATATAAGTAGCTCAAATGTATCCTCATCAAGTTTTTCGCGATGTTCATACACGTAGTTGGTCGCAATGTATGGTTTCTTTGTAAAGTTGCTCCGATTTTCCTCCTGTGGTCAATGCTAGCGCCACATACCGGTCATTATTTACTTCTTAGAGTGCTTAATGGCCACAGTCAGTTTGGCACTGGTTCTCCTCGAAAAGACAACGGCACTGTCAAATATGCCTACATGAAATGAGATCGGTATTATGTTCAGTCTATGTGTTCACTTCCGTGAGCCTTTTACCAAAGTTTGATTTATATGTACGTGTGATATTAAAGGAAAATTCAGTGTATAGATCACTAATATACCGACATTTATCAGTATGTATATATTTGCTATGGGTAATTCCTCTGTGCACTTTATCCCACAGCTTCCGTCTGATGATGAAATTCTGAAAGGCGTAATGCTTAATAAAGAATAGTACGAACAAGACTTTTTTATATATACTTCAGAGTTGTGCCAAATCGAAATGGTCGCCTGCCTCTACCATGGGTGTACACTGAGGTGTCAGAAGTCATGCGATAGCGATACACACATATACAGATGGCGCTAGTACCGCGTATACCAGGTATAAAAGGGCAGTGCACTGGTGGAGATGTCATTTTTACTTAGTTATATCATATGGAAACGTTTCCGATGTGATTATGGCTGTATGATGGTAATTAATACACTTTTAACGCGGGATGATAGTTGAAGCTAGACGCATGGGGCATTCCACTTCGGAAATCGTTGGGGAATTCAATATTCGGAGATCTTGAATTTGAAGTGTGTGCCGAGAATACCAAATTTTCAGACATTACCTACCACCACTGACAACGAAGTGGTCCGCGGCCTTTTCTTAACGACCGAGATCAGAGGCATTGGCGTAAAGTTGTCAGTGCTAACAGACAAGCAACAACAAATGAAATAACCGTAAAAATCAGTGTGGCACATACGACGAACGTATCCGTTAGCATAGTGTTGGGAAATTTGGCAATAATGGGCTGTAGCAGCAGACGAAATATTCGAGTGCCTTTGCTAACAGCACGACACCGACAGAAACGCCTCTCCTGGACATGTGACCATGCCGGTTGCCCCCTAGGAGACTGTAAATCCGTGCCCTGATGATTCCATTTTGTAAGAGCTGATGATGTGTTTAGATTGTGACTCAGACGTTACGAAGCTATGGGTCCTTGTTGTCGATAAGGCACTGCACAGGATGGTTGTGGCTCCACAATGGTATGTGCTGTGTTTACATGGAATGCGTTGGGCCCACTGGTCAAACTGTACGTATTCGTGACTATAAACGGCTATGTTCGGCTACTTGGAGACCTTTTGCAGCCATCCATGGCCTTCATGTTCCCAAACAAGGACGGAATTTTAAGGGATGACAATGCACAATGTCACTGGACCGCAATTGTTCACGATTGTTTTGATGAACATTCTGAACAATTCGAGCGAATGGTTTGGCCACCCAGATCGGCCTACATGAATCCTATCGAACGTTATGGGATATAATCGAGAGGTCAGTTCTTGCACAAAATCCTGCACCGTCAATTATGAGCGGCTATAGAGGCAGCAGAGCTCAATATTTCTGCAGGGTACTTCCAACGAATTTTTGAGTCTATACCACGTCGAGTTGCTGCTCTACGCCGGGAAAAGAAAGGTCCAACACAATATTAGGAAGTACCCCAAGGGTCTTGTCACCCCACTGTATTTCTCCATCAAGAAATAGAAATGGTCACATTTCTCGGCCACCGAGGTTCCCAGAGCTCACCATTTTCCATTTTTGGCTGTGGAAATGGTTCATAGGCGCACGAATAGTTGAAAAGCGAAGTCCACAAATAAAATGTGAACACACCGATCGAACTACTGATCCTTCGGAGTACGAATCTTCCTGTCTTCATAAAAGAACCTCAAGACAATCTCAGAAGAGCTACACCTGGTGTTCTCACGAGAATTCGAAGGTTGAGGTGAAAAGTTTGAAAATCAATTTTAATTTCAATCACAAGCTTTTGCGTAGCAACTTCTATGAGTCCACAGCACGTGGTCTAGTGGCTAGCGTTGCTACCTCTGGATCATGGGGTCGAAGGTCTGATTCCTGGGGAATGGGTGTTTGTACTGTTCTCGTCATTTCATCATCATCCTCATCATTCGTGAGTGTCGTTAGGTTGGACTGTGAAAAAAATTGGATTGTGAAAAAATTGGGACTTTATACGTGTGCTGATGACCTCGCATTTGAACTCCCACAGTCCAAACAAACATCATCATCATCAACTTCTGTGAGTATTCGTGTGATTTACTGTCTAATACCCATTTCTATAACCAATTGAAAATTTTCGCATGTTGCGTGGTATGTTCTTTTCGAATCAGTACCAGCAGCGTGAAGTGTTCATTACACGTCTGTCACAGTTGTAGTGCTCCTGAGACTGCCTTAAGTGTCCGATCTTAATGACAAGCATCCAAATTTGGCAATAGGTGCATCACACAGGGATGGTACATAAATCTCACAACATACATATATGCTCACTCTCCAAGTCAGAATCAGCTTCAGTATGACTCTCCGTGAAACAAAAGCGTTGCTCTCCTACATCGACAAAATGTTGGAACTGCGTACTACTTGTAGCTCCTAAAACATCCTGTTTGTGGATAGTGACAGGTAGCGAGCGTACGTTGTGAAATCTCAATAACATTTCACCATTCACTGTGAAACTAAAGTGAGTTGCTTCCCCTCCTCTCCCTTCCCCCTCCCCCCCAAACACCGCCCCCCTCCTCACCCACCGGGTGCGCTTCTTAAATGGACGCACTTTAAGTCGTTCTTAATGGAATATTATCCCTTTGAGATGCATTTCCACTGCTCATTTCCTTACTATCCTGCCTATAAATATAAAATTTCAGAGAAATATCACCGAGCGAGGTGGCGCAGTGGTTAGACACTGGACTCGCATTCGGGAGGACGACGGTTCAATCCCGCGTCCGGCCATCCTGATTTAGGTTTTCCGTGATTTCCCTAAATCGCTCCAGGCAAATGCCGGGATGGTTCCTTTCAAAGGGCACGGCCGACTTCCTTCCCCATCCTTCCCTAATCCGATGAGACCGATGACCTCGCTGTCTGGTCTCCTTCCCCAAACCATCCATCCATCAGAGAAATATCATCATAATTTTGAGACTTGTCATCTCTCATATCGACCCCAACATGTTTTGGTATTTAGGAAAATAATGTCAGATTTAAACGAGAACAATCACCATAAATATGGATATAGTTATGAAAATTACGAAATTTCAGGATACCATAGTTTGTCGTTTCCACCAAGCTTCCTAGTAAAATACTTCCAAGTGATACAGCTAAACATAAATGGAACATAAGTTCAAATACAAAAGTGGCTCTGAAAGGCAATTATCTGCTTCGTTACCCTGTGGGTTCTTTTCATAATGAATTTTTTGCTACATTGCACAGTGTGCGATGATTTTAAACCTCCTGGCAGGTTGAACTGTGCGCCAGAGAGTAACTGGAAACAGGAACCGTTGCTTCACTGGGGAAATGCTCCGCCGACTGAATCATAAAAGCACGATAATCTACGCTCATAGCCTGCGTTTCTACCAGTCGTGCCAGTCCCCAAAGTAGTGCAGCACAGCGTCTGTGAAGTTAGGAACGTCTGAGAGAGGTACTGGCGAAAGTAAAGTTGCGAGGGTGGGTCATAAGTCCATTTTATATGCTCATATAGTAAACAATTTTCCCGCGAAAGGTAAAGGTTCCGGGTTCGGGTCCCGGCCCAACGCACAGTTTTAATCTGCCAGGAAGTTTGACAACATAAATCATCTCCTCCAAGACGAAAATCGATCACTGATAGCCGCGCGGGGTATCAGCGCTGTCTTGGGCGTCTTGTCACGGTCCGCGTTGCTCCCCCCGTCGCAGGTTGGAGTCCTCCCTCGGGCGTGGGTGTATGTGTCGTCCTCAGAATAAGTTACTTTAAAGGTCCCGAGTTCGAGTCTCGGTCCGGCACACAGTTTTAATCTGCCAGGAAGTTTCACATCAGCGCACACTCCGCTGCAGAGTGAAATTCTCATTCCAGTAACTTTAAGTTTGATGAAGTAGTGTGTAAGCTTTGAGACTGATGACCCCAGCAGTTTGGTCCCATAAGACCTTTACTACAAATTTCCAAATTTCCGATCACTGATAAAGGATTTGTAAAGACGTAAAAGGCTGAAAACACAGAAAGTTGTGTTCTGTGCCATGCAAAGAGTGACACCTGTGTTCGCTACTTCAGAAATTTCTCAGAGCACAGCAAATAATATAATAGTTTTAAAGACCTGGCAAAATTTTTGCACCTAATAGTAATGAGTTTTGCATCGGGACTGCTCGAAAGTAACAAATAAAACTCATGATTGATACCACCAAACTTTTTATGTTAAAAATGATTATTTTTGTATTTCGGCAGATGATTGCACGACGTGAGGCTTTCGCTATATTGTTGTCCGCTATTCGTCTACCACACAGACTTAGATTTTTATTTCTTTTGTTAATTCTGTCGGAGCTGATATTGCGTAGGTGTTTCATGGAAATCGCGACCGGATTTCTGTCCCAGCCCTGTTCATCTCGGCTTGTGCTCTGCTTCCAATTACGTCGACTCAAAAGGGACGTTAAATCGTAACAGTAATTTCCTGAAATCCTGTAGTTCAATGCGCCATAAAACAAGTCGTTTCTGCGGATGTGATCACGCAGACTGAGGCACTGCGAGAAATATAGTCGTTCGATGCGCAACGAAGATAGGAACAATCTGTCCTGTGCTCGATCGTTGGCAGCGGACGTGCCGATGAATCGCGCTGATGAACTGTGTGTGTGTGTGTGTGTGTGTGTGTGTGTGTGTGTGTGTGTGCGTGCGTGCGTGCGTGGTGGGAAGGGGGGCGGGAGGGGGAAACGAGTTACGCCTGGCGAAAGCTCTTCGAGATTAAACCGGCCACACATGCAGAAAGGAAGATTCATTATGCAATCAGACCTGTAGGTCACTCATCGATTGCATTAGATTGCGAAATCATCTTAAAGCATTAAAGTAGTAAAGGTAAGAATTTATAAGAAGACATGCAGAAAACTAATGAGTTCCAATTTCTATGTGAAAATTCTGGAAGCTTTTAACATAGAATGGACTTCATAATAATTCTACATCTCTATTCTTTATGCCTACATATTTATTTTCTAACAGTCATTCTGACGACAAAGACGATTTTTTGTATTTCCCTCCTTTTGGCAGGAGGTCTGTGAGGAAACGGCAGTTTACTATTGTGAGACAATAAAACGGCTGTAGCCGTCCTTATGAAATGAAATGAAATGATCGTATGGCATTGTTGGCCGGGAGGCCCCATTCGGGGAAGTTCGGCCTCCGTATTGCAAGTTCTTTTTAGGTGACGCCACATCGGCGACTTGCGAGTCAGTGATGATGAAATGATGATGAAGGACACACAACACCCAGTCCCCTGCCGGGAATCGAACCCGGGACCCCTGCGTGGTAGGCGGTAACGCTACCGCTACGCTACGGAGGCGGACGCCGTCCTTATGATTTTATTTATTTTGTTGCAACCAGTATCGGCGCTTCAATACACCATCTTCAGGCTGTAGTTGATGGGGAAGGGGTTGATACGATCTCTCTATATATTTTTTTTTTTTTCATCAGTCTACTGACTGGTTTGATGCGGCCCGCCACGAATTCCTTTCCTGTGCTAACCTCTTCATCTCAGAGTAGCACTTGGAACCTACGTCCTCAATTATTTGCTTGACGTATTCCAATCTCTGTCTTCCTCTACAGTTTTTGCCCTCTACAGCTCCCTCTAGTACCATGGAAGTCATTCCTTCATGTCTTAGCAGATGTCCTATCATCCTGTCCCTTCTCCTTATCAGTGTTTTCCACATATTCCTTTCCTCTCCGATTCTGCGTAGAACCTCCTCATTCCTTACCTTATCAGTCCACCTAATTTTCAACATTCGTCTATACCACCACATCTCAAATGCTTCGATTCTCTTCTCTTCCGGTTTTCCCACAGTCCAAGTTTCACTACCATACAATGCTGTACTCCAGACGTACATCCTCAGAAATTTCTTCCTCAAATTAAGGCCGGTATTTGGTATTAGTAGACTTCTCTTGGCCAGAAATGCCCTTTTATGCCATAGCGAGTCTGCTTTTCATGTCCTCCTTGCTCCGTCCGTCATTGGTTATTTTACTGCCTAGGTAGCAGAATTCCTTAACTTCATTGACATCGTGACCATCAATCCTGATGTTAAGTTTCTCGCTGTTCTCATTTCTACTGCTTCTCATTACCTTCGTCTTTCTCCGATTTACTCTCAAACCATACTGTGTACTCATTAGACTGTTCATTCCATTCAGCAGATCATTTAATTCTTCTTCACTTTCACTCAGGATAGCAATGTCATCAGCGAATCGTATCATTGATATCCTTTCACCTTGTATTTTAATTCCACTCCTGAACCTTTCTTTTATTTCCATCATTGCTTCCTCGATGTACAGATTGAAGAGTAGGGGCGAAAGGCTACAGCCTTGTCTTACACCCTTCTTAATACGAGCACTTCGATCTTGATCGTCCACTCTTATTATTCCCTCTTGGTTGTTGTACATATTGTATGACCCGTCTCTCCCTATAGCTTACCCCTACTTTTTTCAGAATCTCGAACAGCTTGCACCATTTTATATTGTCGAACGCTTTTTCCAGGTCGACAAATCCTATGAAAGTGTCTTGATTTTTCTTTAGCCTTCCTTCCATTATTAGCCGTAACGTCAGAATTGCCTCTCTCGTCCCTTTACTTTTCCTAAAGCCAAACTGATCGTCACCTAGGGCATTCTCAATTTTCTTTTCCATTCTTCTGTATATTATTCTTGTAAGCAGCTTCGATGCATGAGCTGTTAAGCTGATTGTGCGATAATTCTCGCACTTGTCAGCTCTTGCCGTCTTCGGAATTGTGTGGATGATGCTATTCCGAAAGTCAGATGGTATGTCGCCAGACTCATATATTCTACACACCAACGTGAATAGTCGTTTTGTTGCCACTTCCCCCAATGATTTTAGAAATTCTGATGGAATGTTATCTATCCCTTCTGCCTTATTTGACCGTAAGTCCTCCAAAGCTCTTTTAAATTCCGATTCTAATACCGGATCGCCTATCTCTTCTAAATCGACTCCTGTTTCTTCTTCTATCACATCAGACAAATCTTCACCCTCATAGAGGCTTTCAATGTAATCTTTCCACCTATCTGCTCTCTCCTCTTCTCCTCTGCATTTAACAGTGGAATTCCCGTTGCACTCTTAATGTTACCACCGTTTCTTTCAATGTCACCAAAGGTTGTTTTGACTTTCCTGTATGCTGAGTCTGTCCTTCCGACAATCATATCTTTTTCGATGTCTTCACATTTTTGCTGCAGCCATTTCGTCTTAGCTTCCCTGCACTTCCTGTTTATTTCATTCCTCAGCGACTTTGTATTTCTGTATTCCTGATTTCCCCCGAACATTTTTGTACTTCCTCCTTTCATCAATCAACTGAAGTATTTCTTCTGTTACCCATGGTTTCTTCGCAGCTACCTTCTTTGTACCTATGTTTTCCTTCCCAACTTCTGTGATGGCCCTTTTTAGAGATGTCCATTCCTCTTCAACTGTACTCCCTACTGCGCTATTCCTTATTGCTGTATCTATAGCGTTAGAGAACTTCAAACGTATCTCGTCATTCCTTAGTACTTCCGTATCCCACTTCTTTGCGTATTGATTCTTCCTGACTAATGTCTTGAACTTCAGCCTACTCTTCATCACTACTATATTGTGATCTGAGTCTATATCTGCTCCTGGGTACGCCTTACAATCCAGTATCTGATTTCGGAATCTCTGTCTGACCATGATGCAATCTAATTGAAATCTTCCCGTATCTCCCGGCCTTTTCCAAGTATACCTCCTCCTCTTGTGATTCTTGAACAGGGTATTCGCTATTACTAGCTGAAACTTGTTACAGAACTCAATTAGTCTTTCTCCTCTTTCATTCCTTGTCCCAAGCCCATATTCTCCTGTAACCGTTTCTTCTACTCCTTCCCCTACAACTGCATTCCCGTCGCCCATGACTATTAGATTTTCGTCCCCCTTTACATACTGCATTAACCCTTCAATATCCTGATATACTTTCTCTATCTGTTCATCTTCAGCTTGCGACGTCGGCATGTATACCTGAACTATCGTTGTCGGTGTTGGTCTGCTGTCGATCCTGATTAGAACAACCCGGTACTGAACTGTTCACAGTAACACACCCTCTGCCCTACCTTCCTATTCATAACGAATCCTACACCTGTTATACCATTTTCTGCTGCTGTTGATATTACCCGATACTCATCTGACCAGAAATCCTTGTCTTCCTTCCACTTCACTTCACTGACCCCTACTATATCTAGATTGAGCCTTTGCATTTCCCTTTTCAGATTTTCTAGTTTCCCTACCACGTTCAAGCTTCTGACATTCCACGCCCCGACTCGTAGAACGTTATCCTTTCGTTGATTATTAAATCTTTTTCTCATGGTAACCTCCCCCTTGGCAGTCCCCTCCCGGAAATTAGAATGGGGGACTATTCCGGAATCTTTTGTCAATGGAGAGATCATCATGATACTTCTTCAATTACAGGCCACATGTCCTGTGGACATACGTTACGTGTCTTTAATGCAGTGGTTTCCATTGCCTTCTGCATTCTCATGTCGTTGATCATTGCTGATTCTTCCGCCTTTAGGGGCAATTTCCCACCCCTAGGACAAGAGAGTGCCCTGAACCTCTATCCGCTCCTCCGCCCTCTTTGACAAGGCCGTTGGCAGAATGAGGCTGACTTCTTATGCCGGAAGTCTTCGGCCGCCAATGCTGATTATTTATCACAATTTAGGCAGTGTCGGGGATCTAACCCGGGACCGAAGACGTTTGATTCAGGTAATCTGAAAACTTAGGTGTCAGCACTCTAACCATCAACTGCCAACTGACTGTCAGCTGCAACGCCTATTTAAGATAGTAAGTGTCTGTCGCAGTTGTTAGATTGGTTACTGCTGCTACAACGGCAGGTTATCAAGATTTAAGTGAGTTTGAACTTGGTGTTATAATCGACGCACGAGCGATGAGACACAGCATCTCGGAGGTAGCGATGAAGTGTAGATTTTCACATACGATCATTTCACGAGTATACCGTGAATATCAGGAATCTGGTAAAACATCAAATCTCTGACATCGCTGCGGCCGGAAAATGATCCTGCAAGAACGGGACAAAGGATGCCTGAAGAGAATCGTTCAAAATGACGGAAGTGCAACCCTTCCGCAGATTGCTTCAGATTTCAATGCTAGGCGACTCTGGCAGGTAACACGTACGTAAGCATCCCGTCTGATCACCTGTATCCATTCATGTCGACTGTGCATTCCGACGGACTTGGACATTTCCAGCAGGACAATGCGACACACCACATGTCCATAATTGCTACAGAGTGGCTTCAGGAACACTCTTCTGAGTTTAAACACTTCTGCTGGCCTCCAAAGTCCACAGACACGAACATTACTGAGCATATCTAGGATGCCTTGAGATGTGCTCTTGAGATCTCCACCACCTCGTACTCTTACGGATTTATGGGCAACCCTGTAGGATTCATGGTGTCAATCCCCTCCAGCACTACTTCAGATATTAGTCGAGTCCTTGCCACGTCCTGTTGCGGTACCTGTACGTGCTCACAGAGGCCCTACAAGATATTCGGCAGTTTTACCAGTTTCTTTGGATCTTCAGTTTATGTTGATGAACATAAATGGAATGACGGTTCCAATCACACTGTAAGCATATGTATGGTTTAATGTTAAAGACATAAACGCGTGGCCACACATAACAAAAAATCTAAGCCTCGTGAACCCTTACAGTGGTAATTATCATAAAGTATTGAAAACACATCGAGAATTCTAGAACTAAATTTTCACTCTGCAGCGGAGTGGGCGCTGATATGAAAGTTCCTGGCAGATTAAAACTGTGTGCCGGATCTAGACTCAAACTCCCAAGTTCGAGTCTCGGTCCGGCAAACAGTTTTAACCTGCCAGAAAGTTTCACATCGAGAATTGGTGCAAGAAAATATAAGGAACGAGTAGAGGATATATGAAAGTCCATTTGTACCGGAACACGTATAGAAATACCAAATTGTCGTAATACACGGCAAGCTTCACAGAAACCAATTAAGCTAAATTCAGCGACTATAATACGGCCAGCAACGGATAAGACAAGTAATAGCCTGAAAAGCATATTGTGAAATACACGAGTAGTGGAGGTTTTTTACCCACAGTTCGCAGCTCACCTCATGCGCTGGTAAATCGTCCCCTCTCGTGGTCACCAAGTAAATACCTACTCACAGCAAAAGTATACCTAATTCTATATACCACCAGAGGAAACCGTGGTATCGTTGTATGGTTAGATAGTTATATTTACTGCTCAATCTCGTACGTGTTCTTGTTCCCTAAGACTTACCTGCTTCGGGAATATCGATACTTAGACGACAACTTTGCTTCAGTAGGTACTTCGTCTTCTGAATGCTGACGAAGTACTAAAACCATGATGAAAGTTAGTGTGCTGCACGTGTGCTACCGTACATACATGCACCACAGCTAGGTTTCAATAAACTCTTAAATAAAACATTTCAAACAGGAAAACAGTGATGTTGGTACAGTGTCGCTCTTGACTGTATGACGATGAATGAGATAATTGTTTTCTCTGAACAATAGGTCAAAAACTTTAAACAACAAACGTAGTAATGTAATAAAAGAAAAGATCCATCTGATGCATAACACTGTTTCTTAACAAGAATAAAGCTAGTAGCATATGATAGATTTTGACTTATTCATTAGTCTACGAAGTTTTTATTTTCAAAGAAATCATTCAACTTTAGAAGAGTATAAATATCACGCGTTTGCAGATACAATCCTGAGGTACTTTTCACGGCTCTTTTTAGGAGAAACATTGTCATTTATCTTTCAGAGCTGCTAAATCGGATGCACTACAACGTACAGAAGATAGCCACGCTTGTCCCATTCTGTCGCGAGCTTATATGGAATTACTTGATTCACTGCCGTTGGTATGCGGCGTCACTATTTACCCAAAGTTGTTGGAAGAGGAATGTAGTCTCTCACTAACCCTCACATTAACATTACTTGCCGTGTGATCAGGCGACTTTGGTACCCAGTAACATAATGTATCTCTTAACCTAGATCTGATACAGCGTCGTACTCTCGCTGTATTTCCATCCGGCGCACGTTGGATACTGAAGAAAGGAAGAAGAGAGTATGGTTGTCAACAGGCAACTTACAATTGGCGCCGTGGTAACTTTTTGGTTTCGACGCGTTTTCACTACAAGTTCCAATCTTCAAACAAGTGAAGATAGTGTCTTTTGAAATTGGATAAAGGGCGTATTCTTATGGGCCGACGCCAGGGAACGAGTTTCTCGGAAACGGAAAAACTGGTCAGCTTTTCGCGTGCTACGGTCTTGAGTATCTATGGAAAACACGAGTAGGACGTCCAAGTTCCATCAGGAGATTGGATGCTTGCTTGTAAATTAGGGTGGACGGCGATATGTGACAGATCTAACGACAGAGTGCACAGCGCAGATCTGCCTGCTGGTTCAGGCACTTTCGGAGCATACCGTGCAGTGCAAATTGTTGAACTTGGTGCTCCGCAACAGACGACCCTGAGTCAATAACATTGCCTGTTATGAACGCAGTGGACATGGGATCATTGAGATTTGACCGCGAATAAAGGAAAAACTGCAAATTACGTTTCTTCTTACACTACGTTAATGGTTGAATTCAGATACTAAGTATTACGTATGTAGATTGTGGACATTTGGGAATGTGGGTCTCACGGGAGGCGTGCGAGGGTCCTGCAGTCGCGCTATTCCTCTGTGTCCTCAGTGGCTCAGAAGGATAGAACGTCTGCCATGTAAGCAGGAGATCCCGGGTTCGAGTCCCGGTCGGGGCAGACATTTTCAGTTGTCCCCATAGAGGTATATCAACAACATCTGTCGGCAGCTGAGGGTTTCAGCTAATTATCATGTATCCAGACACGCCATCATTCAAGTGAACGACTGGACGAACCCTTGCACCTAGCTGTGGTCGCATACCGATATTAGCATTGTTATTTTATATGGGACATTCACCTGGCCTTCCATGCGACCTATCATAATAAAGGAAAGCTCCATAATAGCTGTAACTATTTAAAAATTAAATTCTTCATTTTGAAACTTCTGAGACTTTTCTTGGTTATACTACTGAGTAAACTACCGACTAGCCAAAACTACTGGTCTCTTTACTTATTTTTATCATTTAAAACACTGACCTACAGAATTTTCCCTCACAAAGACAACCTATTCATTTATTACCCACAACATAAAAAAGCTCCGTCTTTAGGCCACAAGTGGCCCTTCCGGGACCGTCCGGCCGCCGTGTCATCTTCCGAGGAGGATGCGGATAAGGAGGGGCGTGTGGTCAGCACACCGCACTCCCGACCGTTAGGACGGTATTCTTTGACCGAAGCCGCTACTAATCGCACAACATAAAAGCACGACGAAAACTGACTGCTATACAGTGACAACATGGCTTCAAATAATTAACACAAAAGAATGGCCCTGAATTGCAATAAATCCTAACAATATTCCATACTCACCTCATAGAAAATCTTCACAACAAGAGCTACAGAAATTACAGCAAGTAGCAACTACAGCAACCTAAATAAAATATTCTAACTACTATAGATTCTAACTACTAGGAGGCATATTATTAACAAAAGAAAGATTTTGTTGAATAGCAAACAATGTATTTAGAAAGTTTTACTTATTCATGTGACATCCAGTTCCAAAAATTATATACTAGGGTTGACTGAAAAGTAATGCCTCCACCTTTGTAACTCTTCAACAGTAGGCAGCGTTGGTATGCGTCAGGTACTGGTTTGTTCCGTAGCCTCTTCTCTACAGCTCCAGTTGGCGGGTAGCCTTAGCATTGAAAGGTTGTGTTGTTACAGTGTAAACTATAGAACCCTGAGCAGACGGTCGGTCTGTACTATTTAAGCAACGCGTAGTCACTGAATTCTTGTCAGGAGGTGTCACCCCAAAGGAGATTCATCAGAGAACGAAAGCAGTTTATGGTGGTTGTGTTTATGTGAGTACTGTGCGTCGTTGGGCCAGTAAGTTGAAAGATGATTAGGCGGGAACATCTGACCTCCGTAACAAACAAAGATTTGGTCATTCTGTGACAGCAACCACTGAGTTTCACAAGCAAAATATTGAGAGACTGATTCAGAACGATCGCCGTATCACAGAGAGAAACTGCAAAGCACAATCGGCATTTCACAAGAACGTGAGTGTCACATTATTGCTTTGCTTGGCTATCGAAGGATCTGGGCACGATGCATACCCCGGATGCTGACTCCTGTAATGAAAGCGCATAGACTTGAAATTTGCCAGGAACTCCTCTCGCATTAAGAGAAATAACACGCACAGTACTCACATAAACACAATCACCATAAACTGCTTTCATTCTCTGATGAATTTCCTCTGGGGTGAGACTTCCTGCTGTCAAGAATTCAGTGACTGCACGTTGCTTAAATAGCATTGACCGACCGTCTGCATACGGTTCCATACTTTACACTGTAACAACAGAACCATTCATTGCTAAGGTTTCCCGCCTACTGGAGCTGTAGAGAAGATGCTACGGAACAAGCCAATACCTGCCATGTACCAATGCTGCCTCCTGTTGAAGAGTTACGAAGGTGGAGGCATTACTTTTCAGTCAACCCTCGTAGTTGTCAATAATTCCACTGCCCAAACATCACCAACTACATTCATCTTCATTTTACAATGCGTGTCCTACCAGCACCGAGTCTCCATTAAGAAAATCGTGTCCAAACCCCTCTCTATCCGCTAGATAACTGTTAGTCCATCCAACCACAGAATCTCTTGCAGAGAGAGCAGAGCAATTACATCCATCCTCATTTTACAATGCATGTCCTACCAGCTCTGAGTCCGCTAAGAAACTCATGTCCAAACGCTTCTCTATCCGCTAGATAACTGCTAGTCCGCCCAACCACAGAATCTCTTGCTGAGGTCGCAGAGAGCTCTCAGCGATATTAACACAGTCTATAGCGCTGCCAACATACAAACAGGCTACTTACAATTTGTGTGGCCATATTGTCCACGGTTGACTTACAGCTCTTGAGGGTATTTTCGTTCTGTCGTTGCAATTGCAAAAATGCGTGTTTTTTCGATCGTAAAGCAAATGAAAATGTAAATAACTTAATTACAGACCACTGTAAACGTCCCGCCGGAAACCTGCCAATTATTTGACGAGTCCATGCCAAGCAGAATCATTACTGTACAGCGTTCTGAAGGTTGGATAAGATGTCATTAATCAGGCGGTCGTAATGGTGTGCGTCACTAGTGTATTTACCATACAAAATACTTTACTCTTGCCTGAAAGAAATGTTCCGTGATTACTATGCGTCTTGCTTTGAATAGAGTACTTTCACCATTTAGGCAGCTCTTTGCCACAGGTTATCCATAGTGCTGCCAAAGCTGACAGAGGACGTTGTTTTTCCTGCAAGTACAATGGGCGTCCAAATTTAACTGAGTCCCTTCCTCTCAGAGCGTGGAAACCAGTAACGAATTCTCCTGCCGAGTATATTCAACGTATACCTTTTGAGAGACATGTGATGCATCCGTATGAAAGCCAATACTTTGGATTTTACAGTCCAGTCTGACTGTGCACGTCTACTATGGTCGTACGATGATGCAAGCCACCAGCGGTCCTACATCTTTCCGTCAGACGATAATATCACTGGAAGTCATGGAGTGTGAGGTCACCTGCTCCTCACGATATATGGTCGCCAGTTTTTTGTGATACACATTCGCATACTAGAAGGCAGGAACTGACTTTTCCACAGTTGTAGAGGAAAATACATGAGAGTTTCTTCTCGCGCGACTTTCCTTTTTTCTATTCTCACTGGCGAGAAATCCGTTGTGAAATGATTACTCAGATAATCGTCATAGGAACTTTTGACCTTCTTCTGGTAGGTTTAACGTAACTATTATAATTTTGACTGAAATCGACGTGATTAAGGGTAAGACTGTTACTTTGTTAATGATACATACCTGTACGGAATGACTCAGAAGATTACTCACAACTCTAAGTAGCTGACATAGAAGGTTAAATACAGCAAATGTAGAACAGGGTGTTATGGTTTTAAAAGTAATCCTGTGCCAGTGGAAGCTTTGAAACGTCAGCAGCAACAAGAACCATCAATACTCAAGCTCCTTAAGTTCAACAAATGTACTGTTTTTTCAACAATTTTGTACATTTTATACGGCATTCAAAATTGAAATTATCAAATTCAATAGAATTGTAGAATATTCAGGCTCTCTCTACCAAATGTACTATGCATCGCATGAACCTCATCAGGCGCCGTAAGTTTCCTGACGAAAGATGTTTCCTTCGTTGGAAAATGAGGAGAGTTAAAATCAAGTGAGCAAGGTGGCCACGCAATTGGAGCTCCTCTTCGTTCCAATGCCAACGGCCTTGCATCAGTGGTTACATCGATCCTGTCAGATCACCGAAATTAAGCGTTGTGGGGCTTGTGTTGCGCCCGGATGAGTGATCGTCCAGGTCTGCCTAGTGCTGTTGGCGATTGGAATGTCAGGTCCCTTAATCGGGCAGGTAGGTTAGAAAATTTGAAACGGGAAATGGATAGGTTAAAGTTAGATATAGTGGGAATTAGTGAAGTTCGGTGGCAGGAGGAACAAGACTTCTGGTCAGGTGACTACAGGGTTATAAACACAAAGTCAAATAGGGGTAATGCAGGAGTAGGTTTAATAATGAATAGGAAAATAGGAACGCGGGTAAGCTACTACAAACAGCTTAGTGAACGCATTATTGTGGCCAAGATAGATACGAAGCCCACACCTACTACAGTGGTACAAGTTTATATGCCAACTAGCTCTGCAGATGACGAAGAAATTGAAGAAATGTATGATGAAATAAAAGAAATTATTCAGATTGTGAAGGGAGACGAAAATTTAATAGTTATGGGTGACTGGAATTCGAGTGTAGGAAAAGGGAGAGAAGGAAACGTAGTAGGTGAATATGGATTGGGGCTAAGAAATGAAAGAGGAAGCCGCCTGGTAGAATTTTGCACAGAGCACAGTTTAATCATAGCTAACACTTGGTTTAAGAATCATGATAGAAGGTTGTATACATGGAAGAACCCTGGAGATACTAAAAGGTATCAGATTGATTATATAATGGTAAGACAGAGATTTAGGAACCAGGTTTTGAATTGTAAGACATTTCCAGGGGCAGATGTGGACTCTGACCACAATCTATTGGTTATGACCTGTAGATTAAAACTGAAGAAACTGCAAAAAGGTGGGAATTTAAGGAGATGGGACCTGGATAAACTGAAAGAACCAGAGGTTGTACAGAGTTTCAGGGAGAGCATAAGGGAACAATTGACAGGAATGGGGGAAAGAAATACAGTAGAAGAAGAATGGGTAGCTTTGAGGGATGAAGTAGTGAAGGCAGCAGAGGATCAAGTAGGTAAAAAGACGAGGGCTAGTAGAAATCCTTGGGTAACAGAAGAAATATTGAATTTAATTGATGAAAGGAGAAAATATAAAAATGCAGTAAATGAAGCAGGCAAAAAGGAATACAAACGTCTCAAAAATGAGATCGACAGGAAATGCAAAATGGCTAAGCAGGGATGGCTAGAGGACAAATGTAAGGATGTAGAGGCTTATCTTACTAGGGGTAAGATAGATACTGCCTACAGGAAAATTAAAGAGACCTTTGGAGATAAGAGAACCACTTGTATGAACATCAAGAGCTCAGATGGAAACCCAGTTCTAAGCAAAGAAGGGAAAGCAGAAAGGTGGAAGGAGTATATACAGGGTCTATACAAGGGCGATGTACTTGAGGACAATATTATGGAAATGGAAGAGGATGTAGATGAAGATGAAATGGGAGATACGATACTGCGTGAAGAGTTTGACAGAGCACTGAAAGACCTGAGTCGAAACAAGGCCCCCGGAGTAGACAACATTCCATTGGAACTACTGACGGCCTTGGGAGAGCCAGTCCTGACAAAACTCTACCATCTGGTGAGCAAGATGTATGAAACAGGCGAAATACCCTCAGACTTCAAGAAGAATATAATAATTCCAATCCCAAAGAAAGCAGGTGTTGACAGATGTGAGAATTACCGAACAATCAGTTTAATAAGCCACAGCTGCAAAATACTAACGCGAATTATTTACAGACGAATGGAAAAACTAGTAGAAGCCGACCTCGGGGAAGATCAGTTTGGATTCCGTAAAAATACTGGGACACGTGAGGCAATACTGACCTTACGACTTATCTTAGAAGAAAGATTAAGGAAAGGCAAACCTACGTTTCTAGCATTTGTAGACTTAGAGAAAGCTTTTGACAATGTTGACTGGAATACTCTCTTTCAAATTCTAAAGGTGGCAGGGGTAAAATACAGGGAGCGAAAGGCTATTTACAATTTGTACAGAAACCAGATGGCAGTTATAAGAGTCGAGGGACATGAAAGGGAAGCAGTGGTTGGGAAGGGAGTAAGACAGGGTTGTAGCCTCTCCCCGATGTTATTCAATCTGTATATTGAGCAAGCAGTAAAGGAAACAAAAGAAAAATTCGGAGTAGGTATTAAAATCCATGGAGAAGAAATAAAAACTTTGAGGTTCGCCGATGACATTGTAATTCTGTCAGAGACAGCAAAGGACTTGGAAGAGCAGTTGAATGGAATGGATGGTGTCTTGAAGGGAGGATATAAGATGAACATCAACAAAAGCAAAACGAGGATAATGGAATGTAGTCGAATTAAGTCGGGTGATGTTGAGGGTATTAGATTAGGAAATGAGACTCTTAAAGTAGTAAAGGAGTTTTGCTATTTGGGGAGCAAAATAACTGATGATGGTCGAAGTAGAGAGGATATAAAATGTAGACTGGCAATGGCAAGGAAAGCGTTTCTGAAGAAGAGAAATTTGTTAACATCGAGTATAGATTTAAGTGTCAGGAAGTCTTTTCTGAAAGTGTTTGTATGGAGTGTGGCCATGTATGGAAGTGAAACATGGACGATAAATAGTTTGGACAAGAAGAGAATAGAAGCTTTCGAAATGTGGTGCTACAGAAGAATGCTGAAGATTAGATGGGTAGATCACATAACTAATGAGGAGGTACTGAACAGGATTGGGGAGAAGAGGAGTTTGTGGCACAACTTGACCAGAAGAAGGGATCGGTTGGTAGGACATGTTCTGAGGCATCAAGGGATCACCAATTTAGTATTGGAGGGCAGCGTGGAGGGTAAAAATCGTAGGGGGAGACCAAGAGATGCATACACTAAGCAGATTCAGAAGGATGTAGGTTGCAGTAGGTACTGGGAGATGAAGAAGCTTGCACAGGATAGAGTAGCATGGAGAGCTGCATCAAACCAGTCTCAGGACTGAAGACCACAACAACAACAACATGTGAGGCCAGCTGAGGAGTTACTTGATTGAGAAGGGTCGGCTCTGGTCATGAAAGCTGATGATACACAGGTGAGTGGTGTGCTAGTCATATGACCCTCCATATCTGCATCCAGTGACACTTGTCGCTTAGGACGACACGGCGGTCGGTCCGTATCGTTGGACCTTCGGAGGCCTTTCCCAGAAGAGTTAAGTTTTCCGTTCCAACGCCCTGGATATGGGGCAGTCAGTACACCACGTACTTTCACAGAAGAATTTACAGGTGTACCTTCTCCTTGCGCCCATATCTGATGACACATAGTAAGTAATATATAGTCTAACAGTTACTATATTTTCTGTACGTGTGGGGTGATTGTCTTTGTTCGTCCTAACATGCCAAGGTTTTCACTGGCTCAGGATTTCTTTGAAGACCAAAAATTTCGGTTCCAAAGTTGCTGTATTTCGACACCTCTGTCACCTCTTTCAAAACGTATGTAATATTTTCAATCATTTGGTCTTGGAATGGAAGTAATTCTTTTATAATCTATCGTGTTGGTTCCAGCCTCGGGCTCTATATTTCTGGCCAACGCTGGACCGAGAATCAGTGAGCGTATCAACAATTTATCTGCAATTGTTGTCAGATTGTCGGTCCCAAATAAATAAAAATGGACTAAAGAGAGAATGAAAAATGCTGTCAATGGTGTATCAGCTGGTAGGGAAGCTGATGGGCACTTTTCTTTCCGTAAAAGTTCAATACGAGAACGTGTTGCTGCCCTTGAAATAGGAGAAACTACTACAATAGCGCCTTCTTGGAACAGGTTGAGAAACACTTGCACCTTGTTTGTCCCTAAGAAATATGATTTATAAAATTAGTTTATGATGTTGCCGAATATCAATTCAACAGGAAGAAGAAACTGCAGACAATAGTGTTTCTCGGGATTTCATGAAGGGACATTCCAAATTTTCTTACAGTCTGCGCAATCTATCAGCCTTCAATGAGTGCAACTTTCCAGCAGACAATTAATTGTTATTTTGAAGGGCTATAATAATAATAATTTTGCGTAAACATTTGAAACTTTCAGTTTCTCTTACAATGCGTCTAGCGTTGGGAAAAGTTAGTTTAAATATAACTTTTTTATTTTTTAATATTAATTTTGTACATTTTCACCCTGAGACAATTTTATTGTAATTCACTCTCACAGTTCCCGTAAAGGTGCGAAAAACGAATAGTAGTTGCGGTATCTTTTTAAGTAAACTTTTTGTTGTTTTTACAATAGTCAGTACGTCTCGCCTTCAATGATGTATAGTAGCTTGCCCCATCACCATAGTAGCATTTCGTTATTTTATACTTCCAGGTAACTGCTTCAAACCTTTTCAGTTATTGAAAGAACTGTGATGTGTGACACAACACTTCCAAACTATGAAGAACCGAAATAATATTTATGACTGCATTTCGCTTGAAACGGCGATATTGAGCGTTATTTTTTATTCGTTTATTATCTTAACCACAAGTTTCTTTGTGTGTTAAATTTATGATTAGTCACATTTATAGAATAGCATGAATTACTTGATTCAATTATATGTAGAAGGAAACGGATTATCTGTGTGGAAAAACTATCGCTGTTTGTATTTCAGACAATCGTCGAATATACAAATGGAAGCACAATGATTGGTTTGCATACTTGTTAAGAAATTTGGAATGTGAATTCGACTCATCAATCTGTACACTGCTCTCATAAACTGCATGTGACGGACATGACGGTCTGGCTGGCACAATGGCTAGGTAATAATTCACACAAGGCGTAACGTAAGAAGACAATGCACATCGAGAAAGAAAATGATGTATACGAAGGATGTCGAAAGCAAATTACGTGGAAAATTAAAAAGTGGCAAGGAAATCCAGTGATTAGATTTCACAATATCGACAATATTATGGCAAAAAATTGTTAGAACCATAAAAGTCAAGAGTTTCATTGGAAACATAAAATTCCAATGTACTTCTTACACATATTTTAATTTTCTCATTTTTGTGGAATGGAATGAGTAATTATGCTGATAAAGTTGCTAGAGTGAAAGGATTAAGTCGATTAAAAATTATTTTCAATATTTACATGTTTTAAAGGACACTGAAGATTACCAACTCCCATATACGCACCTTTTAATAATTTATGATATTCACTGTATTATTCACAAGTTCGTACTCCATATTTTTTTAGTTAAAAGCACTACAGATGTATGAGTTAAACGATTTAATATGTTAACAAAGTGATACACTATTTATGAGGCGACTACTTCTGGTAACTGGATGTTTTCTAGATATATGATATAGCTTCGATGACACGTTATGATTTATATCATGTAAACTGTGGTCCACTACGATAAAGCAAATACCGATAGTAGTAAAGGAGACAGTAATGGACACATTTACTATATTTAACATTATGTGAAATACCTCTTTTTAAGTACAATCGGTTAGTCACTAGACTGTGATTTTGCCCCTGCATGAGCTAGAGAACAAAGGTATTGATTTAGGAAAAAACCGAAACGGGAAATGTTCAGAGTTTACTGTCATAAATGGCAATAATCCCTTCCTCAACCATCTAAATATAGTGGACGTAGGTGGGTTCCACAAGCAAAACGTATTTCCCAGGTAGGCATAAATCGATATCACTTTTAATATTTTCTTTCTGCATGGATCCAAAGCCTCTAAATACAATTTTACAAATTAAAACATGATCTCTTGTAGACTGTATATTTAATTTGTGCAATTTTGGTAAATTTTTGCAAATAAAAAATGTATTTGTTTTAACAAATATAAATATCTTGCTTAACATAAAATCCACAGTCTGAATCCGCTTGCCTGAGTAAAGAACAATGATATCGTCTGAAAGTATAGGAATTGTCTCTTCAGTTTATGGCTAACTGACGAATCTATAAGTTACATATCGAGTGCAGGCCACGATCAATGTTGAGTAAAATTACAATATATTCAAAGTACAGATGTAGCACAAGTAAACTGCTGTTCATTAATCACAAGCTAAAAGCACATTAAACTGGAGGAGGCCATAGACGTCAGGTCCCAGAGGCGGATCGTCGTTGTTGACAGACGGCTGCTCATTGTTGAGGCGAAGCCATATAATCCCGGTAGAGGCAGTGACTTCAGCTAGCTTGCTCTGGTTGCACAACGGCCTAAATATTGCTATGTCAGTGGACACAGCATATGATGCAACGGAAACAAGTAGTGCTGTGTTCACCGCATCTTCTACAGGTTATAGGGGTGCTCTCTGTAGGGAAACGCAGTAGGCATGGTCCACTACTTATCGTGGTAGTGGCTGTCGGAGGAGCCCATGAAAACTGGTGTTGTCGTCGTCGGGGAATGGTTAGTGGCCCCTGAAGATACGTCCGGACAGGCATGCGCTTCGGCAACCCAAGGAACTAACTTGCTATGTTGAGGTACTGCATGTCCCAATAGAGCATTCCTCCCCCTCAATGGGAAGAGATGGTTGACAACAGCAACGCTCGGAGTCGATGTAAGGCGACGACGTCCGTTGAAGGTAGCGACTCTCGACCCTCACTGCCCATGTCTAGCAGGATGGGAGCTGCTGTTGCAGCAGTCACCTTGTGCTGGTGTCATACTGGCCGGCAAGCTCCAACTGCTGAATCTGGAGCTGTTTCGGTAGTGAATGGACTCACTCAAAAAGGAAGTTGGATCTCTGGAACCAGAAAACTCGTCTAGTCGCTGGAAGAGGCATCCGAGACCTTGTGTGGCAGGTCTGGAAGCTGGACTGCTACCGTGACTTGACCCAGGACGTAAGTGACTCACGCTAGGCTACACCTAGACATACGCAATGTCACAAACGACATCCTCACTTTGTCTGAACAGTGATGTCATTGTTGCAACACCCTGATGGAGTGTCTTTATGGGCCACTGGCCTGGCTATGAAGAGCTTGGCTACAAAAGTGGTTTGGACAGGGAGCATGTGACTGAACATGATGTTGCACGGGAAAATACACTTCCAGATTGCTATCAGAGACCGCAAACTGTCCAGTCGGTAGTCGAGAAAGTGCATCCGCTTTAGAAAGCAGTATTATGGAGTGATCCAGACCAGCTAATACTGCACATATCCAAAACCAAGGTCCAATCCCAAAATATTCGTGGCCTGTTTTATACCAACAACTAATAGGTTAACCATGAAGGGCGATCCTTGTACTATTATATTGTCGAGATAAACCATTCTAATACAGCAATGTCATTGTTACTCTATCTCGTCAACTGTTTGGCAAATGGCTGAAGTGCCAGCGGCCTGGTTGCTTGTAGTTAGGCACATTGATGGTCATTGTGGAAGATCCTGTGTCGATCTGGAACGTGATGAGAATGGTATTAACTAGCACTTTCAGTGTCCAATTACAGGTCGATGGGGGTATTGCTGCCACAGCTTGGAGCACCAGCCAACTCACTGTCAGAGTATGTAGCTCAAAAGAGAGTGATATTAAGCTGATCTGGTGTGCAGGGGTACACAAAAGGTGCAGGGTTACACAAGACGTGCAGATGTATTCCGACGTTTCGCAAAACGGTGAGGCTGGGGAGGGATGGGGGTAGTTGTGTCCTGAGAAGCTATGGTTCCTGAACATACCTGAACATCGAAGGCAGGGTTAAAAATATCTGATAGGGTCTGAAGGGCTGCTGAGGATCATATTGTTGTTCTAATACTCAAATGAACGGAAGAAAAGGCGATTACGAGCGTTCATTGAGTTCCAGTAAGTCGAGTCATTCCAAAGTCCCTCGTCTGGTGAATGTGTCAGGACCACATCGCTAACATGTCAATAGCACAGCATTGTTTACACTTCGAAAGGGTGCACCGGAAAAGACAGACCCAAGAGAGACCTTGTATTTGCACTATCAATTCTTTTTACGTTCTGCCATTCCTTTTGTAACTGCTACATTTCTAGCAGGCAACAGCCACATGTATTGTGGTGTCACTGCCAGACACCACACTTGCTAGGTGGTAGCTTAAATCGGCCGCGGTCCATTAGTACATGTCGGACCCGCGTGTCGCCACTGTGTGATCGCAGACCGAGCGCCACCACACGGCAGGTCTCGAGAGACGTACGAGAACTCGGCCCAGTTGTACGACGACGTTGCTAGCGACTATATGGACGAAGCCTTTGCTCTCATTTGCCGAGAGACAGAATAGCCTTCAGCTAAGTTAATGGCTACGACTTAGCAAGGCGCCAATTGTCACAGTGCATGTATCTAAAGAGTCTCACTTGTATCGCCACAATCTCCAGATGTCTCATCAAGAACGATGTATACAAGGATAAATAAAAGTTAAGTATTCGAGGAGCTGCATACTTTTCTTATTAGAATTCACTAATTATCCTGTTCCAGAATTCACGCCCGTCTGCGTTAGATAGCGTGCATTTCGGCCTCCTCTATCTACAAGGTGTTGGCACATTCGCCAACACATCATGTATCACCACTATTCTGATCATACCATAAATGGTGGAGTTCGACCTCCGGGTTTAACTCTTGAATGCGTCTATTGATTTCGAAATCTGAAAAACAGGCTAATATCAAGGCCTGTTATGGGTATCACTTGAGGCTCCATGTGCTAAGAAATTCTATTTAAGGCAAGCAATGTTATTGGCCCATGGTTCCATCTACTTATCATAAGTGGGGATGATCGGTGACACTGCCTGAAACCCTTTCACCTGCGAGTAGTTTGGCGAAAGTCGGTTTTCTCCAGTACTGAGTATGTGCTGCATGTTTTTCTGTAACGAAAGGAATTCGGTAGTTACATCAAAGGAAAAAGGGTGTTATGACACTAGTTACGTGATAAGAAAACTTGTGGAAAAGTGTCCTTAAATCACATTCTATATGGGAGACAGCACAGTATGTAAAACTGTTTTACTGAACACTTCATCACTAATGGAACAACGGCCTTGACGCGGTGGATACACCGGTTCCCGTCAGATCACCGAAGTTAAGCGCTGTTGGCGTGGCTGGCACTGGGATGGGCGACCGTCCGGGCCGTCATGCGCTGTTGCCATCTTTCGGGGTGCACTCAGCCTCGTGATGCCAATTGAGGAGCTACTCGACCGAATAGTAGCGGCTCCGGTCACAGAAATCCATCATAACGACTGGGAGAATGGTATGCTTACCTCACGCACCTCCTATCTGCATCCTTAGCTGAGGATGATACTGCGGTCGGATGGTCCCGATGGGCCACTTGTAGCCTGAAGACGAAGTGCTTCTTATCATCACTAATGGCCATAGTGATCTTACACGTGCTCAACAAACAAAATAAACATAAATGTCTTCTTCCACATAAAATCCGCTGATGTTTCCAATTCTCTGAACAATGAACACAGAACTCTTCTGAAAGTACATCGTTTCTTGAGTTTATGGAAAACTTACAAATCTAGATGTTAAATATGAAGTGCAGACCACTACCACTTTCGAATGAAATTAGAAGATACAGGAGGACCACGAGGGAACGTCTGTCTGTTAATCACAAGCGTTAAACTCAATAAACCATGGATACAAAGTCCTAGCACCCGAGTCCACATAGGCCAAGTCATATAAGGAAGAGGCTCGTTGTTGACTGATAGCTGCACGTTTTCGTGGTGAAAGCCTATGGCACTGGTTGAGGTGGCGGCTGGAACTGGTTTCCATGGCCGTATGCCGGCCTAAACAGTGGTGGATGGATACAGCACAGTTTACTTACTGGCACGTGATGCAGCAGAAGCAAATTGTCCTGTGTTCGCCGCACCTGCCAGCAGTGACAGGGGTGCTACCTGTTCGCCCATTTGTGACGGTGGCTCTTGGAGTGGCCCATGAAGACAGCTTGGGTTTGTTGTGATCCTCTGAGAAGGTCTCTTTCCGGCTCCAGAAGACACACTGTGAGCAGTTGAGCAAGTTATGTTGGTGGACCACGTGTCCTGATTCAGTACTAACGCTAAAATTTTAATTAATTAATAATTCATATTAGTTGTGCAGATCACGCTATAACTGCGTTGGTTTCGTGTACATGGCCAAGGACGAATTACTTAACCAGAACCACAGCGTTATTGGAGAGTTAATCTCAGAATTTAACAGATAAGGAGACTATGCATCCCGCCGCAATTGTAGAATGCTACACCAAGAAAACTTCATTCAAATCCTGAAGTAATTGTGCTGAGCCTGCATGATAGTTTTTCGTTCCCAAACCTTACCCTCACTCGTTACTATGTTGGAGACATGCCGTTCGGTGGAACCGTACGTCTCTGTGGTCATCCAGCGTAAAATTGGATGGCGTTTCCATCATCGCACAACCAGTGCAGAACCCATACCCGTTGTAGTCAACATGTAACGCATTCATGTACAGCAACAGTTCTAACTTGCTTAAACTTCCCTGTCAACATTGTGCAAGTGCCTACACCGCGTCGGGAAGGGTAACTGATAACTGACGACACAGATACTCAGCTGCCTGCGACTACTTCCCAGTCCCCAAAATCGCATTGACCTTCAGCTGCTACTTAAAATGCTCTCACCATAACCACCAGTCACTATACAAGGCTATTCCCCGTAACCGCCTTCACAGCCAGTGCCATGGCAGTTGGTTTTTCTACGGTTTTCCTACCTCAGGGTCCCGGGCATCTCAGTATGGCATTCAGTCAATCGACAGGTTTGATGCCGTCTCTGGCATGAGAGTTTCATTGAAATGGCGCGCTTCCAGACCAACCTGGCGATGGGACTTTTCAGACGTTAGTCAAGAAGATTCTTTCTCTATTTCCCAAAGCCACTTTACCACACTGCCCATATCATCTTCAGTACCGTGCGAAGACACAGTCTCTTGGAATTTTACGTTATAACCAATGCAAAAATTATTAACGATCATCCTGACGTTTGGCAGCTATGAAGAGATTTAGGATCCTCCAATGAAATGCGCGATATCACCCAGATATGTCCAGATCCATTATTAAATGACCAGAAAATTGTCCGAGAGCACAAAAAGCGTTCTTTTCAGCGTGTCAACTGATATTCGGTAGGAGAAGAACATTCCAGGTGCCTACACTGAAACCTGGGAAGACGTCGTACCACTCTACTTCCCTGTCGTTATGTATGTAAGACCTTTGAACGTCTACTCAAGTTCCGCTTAGAATGGTGCTTAGAAAGTCAAGACTTAATCCCTCGGACGTAACACGACTTTCAGAGAGACAGAAGTACTGTTCACAATGTAACACGTCTTGAACGTTGAAAACATCTTGCTGACTGTTGGGTACCTGATGCCTTTGTATCTTGACTTCAAATGGTACAAATGGCTCTGAGAACTTTGGGATTTAACATCTAAGGTCATCAGTCCCCTAAAACATAGAACTACTTAAACCTAACTAACCTAAGGACATCACACACATCCATGGCCGAGACAGTATTCGAACCTGCGACCGTAGCGTCGTGCGGTTCCGGGCTGAAGCGGCTAGAACCGCTCGCTCACAGCGGCCGGCTATGTTGACTTGTTGAGGGCTTATGACGATGTTATGATGCCTGTACTCGTCAACAAATTAAATCTGCTACACCTCTTCGTAACGATTTTGCGAATTATCTATTGTTTGCTCGCTATCGTACTCTCTAAGTTCGCCCCCAGAGCAGTGTTTTTATACTGGGCTCGCCTAGTGTCGTGTAGCCTTCCAGTGGGTGCGGTACTGAGGCCCTTACTGCACACCCTTTATGTCGCCGACCTTGAGAATCTATTTAGTTCTTCAGTACGCGGACGACATACCTAGATATTCCCATTCGTCGTACTTTTGGGAGACAAGATTATAGTTAGACGACGCTTGTGACAAACTGGCCACATGGTAGCTTGGAAATGGTCTATCTCGTCGCCCGAAAAATGGGCAGTGGTGTTATTCATAAGAAAACGATGCCGCTTTTCTAGGCTGAATTTCAGCTTATCCCTTATAACCTTCCTGTTCAGTCACATGCTGAGCTACTTAAGTCCGATTTCTAACTGACATGGCCACGTCATGTTGATTAGCTCATAGGCACGGTGGAACACGCTGCGAATATTCTTCGGATGCTTGCTAATGTTTAGTGAGGAGCGAAAGTGACACTTCTCTGACTTTGCAAGGTCTTCATCCGCTTTGTCTTTGAGTACGGCAGCAACGCCTATAGCAACGCTGTGAATTCGATTTTGCGTAGACTCGATATTTCCCATTAAAAGGTACTTCGTCTTATTCTTAGAGCCATGAAATAAACGCCCACCACCGCACTGTAAGCGATGCCTCTCACCAAAATTTAGTAGATGTTGTTCAAATAACTTCCTCATTAGTCGGTCTTCCACATTTGGTTATGGTTCCACCAAGGAGATGGTTAATTCGGAGGTTTCACACTGGTCCCTCATATATGAGGGACGAGTCATACTTCGTTGCTAATTCGCACTGTGAAAAATGGGAACACCATTAACCACGTGTCCTACGAGACTGTAAATTCCCTTTCTTTCGCTTCAGTTTGGTACCTTCTTCACTGCAGCCACCGTGTTGTACGTGCCACGAGATTTCAGAACGGGGACGAACATTAATCACCACGTGCAGCACTTCCTTGACCTGCAATGGCCACACTAAGCTTCCACCTACATGGATGGCTCTAAAACTAAGACAGGCCTGGGATACGCCTTCCTGAGCCCCTCTAGTGACACATTAGCAAATGTTTGCACTGCCGCCTGAATCGTCTGTCTACGGGCTGGAGTGACTGTCTTGCTATTTCCTATTTTAAGCAGACGTTCGTAGTGGTCCTCACAGACTGCCAAGGTGTGTTGCAGAAACTACAATATCCGGTGTTTGATAAACAGTCAGATATGTCTAGGACGTCTCGGAGGCCAGAATAGACAAGCGAACACTGGACACTGACGTCCACCTACTTCTGATAAAAGGGAACCATTGCACACTCCACAAAGAAACCGTAGACAGCCTAGCTAAGAGGAGCGTTGTATAAGGACGGTTCCGCGCAACACCGACCGCTTCTACGGATTTCGACTCGACGGTCAAGAGACCTGCTTATCACGACTATAATTGTGAATGGCATATTTTCCAGCAATACAAGATCGGTCACCTGATGGTTAACAAGAGCACCTCGCTTTTCAGCCACCCTTCGCCTCGGTGAATCTTACTGGACGTCATGTGACCTCTCTGATCCGTATGACGCTGGGACACGGGTGTTACCCGACCAACCTGTTGGAGATAATCGCTTCTGGACACTGTGATCAGGACTCAACAGCAATGGTGGATCTGAACCATGTCACACTAGCTTGTACAAGTACATGGCACATAGGCGGTCTTCCACAAGAAATTGATTGCAAGGGGCTAATTGTCCCTAAACGTGTAACAGCTTTATTTCATCGGACCGATATATACTAGTGTTATTTGCTCATGAACTATTTAAGAAACGCCAGCATCCAGATCTGAGCTGAGTTTGTGGATCTTATCCTCTGGTGTAACCAGCCCGGTTCAAAAACAGTGATATCTGTTTGTGTTTCCCCTTGGCATTATGAAGTTATCTTCGCAGACAATACCGTTACCAGCCTTCAATTACTAGTTCCTGTGATATGATTCTCCTATGTAACCGACCCGTTTCGACACCTGCATCCTAATTTTGTGTGTTTTATATCACGGTCTTATCTTTACGTTTCACACTACTATCATTGCTCTATTGCGATAATTGTGCGAATATTAATTTGGCACTACTGTAACTACAGCTGGCTGTAGGGTGTTCGTCTTTTAGTGCTTTTATTTGACATTAACAACTTACGTCTGTACGTCGAACTCTTTTTATTGTTCTACTGTGGAAACTGTAGTTGTATTAACATGGCACATTCGTAATTACTGCTACCTGTATGGTGGTTGCTGCTCAAAGCCAAAAATAAACAAACAGGTAAAATAATGGTATCTGAACTACATGTAAACTAAAAATATACCAACTTCTGAAACAAGTGTATTTAACAATAAAAGACTTACTAAGGTTCAAAAGCCCAGTGTTAAATGTCATTTAATAGCAACGTTTGAGAGAAATATGAACCAACATACTGTAAGCTTGCTACCAATAAGAATACTGACCTGTAACAGTGCATCTAGCGTCCCTATACTTATCATTTGTTGTTACAAAGTGCAGTAAAGTAAACTAAACAAAACCGTTTTAAATCACTGACGAATTACTCTTTCTGCACTTGCAACAACAACAGAAGACAAAACAAAGCTCAAATATTGCTCTCTGACCATTGCATAAGGTGCGTTATACAACTATGGTTGTAAGTAGGCTGTTTAGGTTTTTATACTGGTAACGTCACGCAGCGCTCTGTATGAAAATCACTGGCTGTGCTGTGTGCAGTCTGTGGCTGGTTGGCATTGTTGGAACATTCGCTACTGTAGTGTTTGGCAGTTGGATGTGAATAGCGCGTAGCGTTGCGCAGTTGGAGGTGAGCCGCCAGCAGTGGTGGATGTGGGGAGAGAAATGGCGGAGTTTTGAGAGCGGATGATCTGGACGTGTGCCCATCAGAAACAGTAAATTTTGTAAGACTGGATGCCATGAACTGCTATATATATTATGACTTTTGAACATTATTAAGTTAAATATATTGTTTGTTCTCTATCAAAGTCTTTCATTTGCTAACAGTGCCTATCAGTAGTTAGTGCCTTCAGTAGTTTGAATCTTTTATTTAGCTGGCAGTATTGGCGCTCTCTGTATTGCAGTAGTTCGAGTAACGAAGATTTTTTGGAGGTAAGTGATTCATGAAAGTTATAGGTCATTGTTAGTCGGGGCCATTCTTTTGTGGGGATTGTTGAAAGTCAGATTGCGTTGCGCTAAAAATATTGTGTGCCAGTTTAGTGTTGATCAGAATAATTAAAGAGAGAAATGTCTGAGTACGTTCAGTTCTGCTCAGCTGTTCGAAAATCAAATAATGTAAGAGGTTTATCAGCACAGTCATTCATAAATTTTTCTAAGGGGACGTTTCAAAGTATTATTATAATTGTATTAATTCCAATTCAGTAAAATTATTTGTGTATTTACTTCTTTTCCATTTTAATCTTAATTAATTTTAAAGTCAAAAGCAGTCGAGTAATAATTTGACTTTCATACAAAACTTTATAACTGTACAGCGAAATTTCACTAACATTTTAATACGAACTTTCCGTGTTTCTAAATTCATAATAATTCTCGGACTTTAAAATAGGTCGGTAACACTGTGAAAGTCAGTAGTTAAAAATAGTGATTTACTGCTAATGTATAGTTAGACAAGATTATATTGTGAAATTAAATCAGATTAAAAAATTATTAGAGTGGCAAACAACATTGTGTAAAGTCTACCTACGTTCTTGTATTCAGGGAAATGATGCCAGCGGTGATGACGATGTGGTGAGGATGTCATCGCGTAATAAAGTGGCTTCTCTGAAAATTACGACAGCATTGCAACTGCGCGGTTCTTTTACACCGACAACCATGCCCTATCCTACTACAGAGTGGCATATGACAGCTGGAACATCCCATATTTGATATGAACACCTCGCGTGCAGTGGCTAGCGTGAAGGCGGAAGTGACTGTCACCAGAGATGAGTCTCCATTTGAGCAGACGGCCTGTGTCCACAGAAAGTTCTCCAGAGCAATTGGTTTGATGTTATCACATTCCTAAGAGTGACAACTTCTACAACACAGCAGGTTTTCATCGTGTGGGCAGCGACGTTTTTCCAGATCAATGAACATGTTTACAGAGACAAAAAAAAATAATAATAATAATTTTTCTGTGCTATTACAAATTTTATTCCCAAATAACTCGGACTGTTATCTCTACACTGCAAATGATTACATAGAAATATATGACTATTCGTAGAAACTGTTTAACTATGATGACGGAGAACTAATTTTCGTGAAGACTGGTATTCGTTTTTGGTGGTTTTTGAGCCGTTAATTAGAGAAAACAATGTGATAACATGTTGTTTTGTTTACTGTTAGAGGGATCACCATCGTAAACCGTCACCGTTGTGTTAACTCAGGCAGCGTCGGGTCCACGTTGAATACTAAAATGTGCTGGATGGGAGTTTTTAACAGGGCTATAGAGAAAAATTAATTAACTGTTTGATAGACGATAGGCTTCATCATTATTAATCAAACAAAAAGTCTCCTCTTCACTGGATATTAGGAAAATAAAAAAATGCAGGACGCACTGACAAGGGGAATCCGCCATTGATATTCCGTCTTACTAATTCTTGTGATAACGTAATTTTAGATGAAATTGTCTTACTGTTTTATGTATAAACATATGAGTATGATAAATGTATAATTGCGAGTGTATTATCAGGTGTGTCAACTGGTATAAATGTTTTTGCATGTAAATAACGATTGGCCTTTTTCCTACGTATGTTTAAGCAAAGTTTCTCCATATTTATCATGTGACAAGACATATGCTGCGAGAGTCAAGAAGAGGACGAATTAGAACAATGTTGTTGTGGTATAAACACTGTGTTGAAGTAGCATTAGGGTAGCTTGCTGGATTAACTAGTAGTGGATTGAAGTAGAATTTTGAGTAATACATGTTTATGGGTAGTTAGTTCATAGTATAGACAACAGGTGTGCATGTGTGTGTGTGTAAATAACATGTGAACCCTATGCTGTCCTGACCAATAGTTCCACAAGGCATAATCCTATTCATTTTAGTGAATTAATAAGTAGCATTTGATTTCTTAAAACGCAAGTGAACCACATTAGTGATGTGGATTTAGATACTATATTGCCAGTTCATTTAATCTTTATTTTTATACTGTCAAGTCATTTCACTTTTATTTTTTTATATTCTCAAGTCATTTAACTTTTATTTTTATATTGTCGATTCATTTAACTTATTTATTTAAAAAACATTGAGTCTCACTTTTGTTCTTAAAAATTGTGAAAGACAATACTAAGTGGTATTTTGTATGACATTTTGTAATCACATAACCATTATGAACAACTTCTGTAAATGCAGTTGAGAACGTGAAAGCGAACCGGCTAAACTCTTACGAGACAGCGGGAACAGCGAGGAGGAGGACTAGTTGTAAACAGACGGGTTTCCCAGCAGGACACACTGTCAACGGGGCCACTTCGGGAGCGCGGTCGACAACAAAAGAAGGGTACTGGACAAACACTTTCCCTTGCACCCAGAGCTAATGGCCGGCCACACCAGTGCGACCCTTCGTGGAGGCAATGACCTGAGATGGCTGAGCGGTCCACCGTGCGGAAATCCATCTGCTGGCAACGCACCACACGCACGCGACCGTGACGAGACGGCCGCGGTGTAATGACAGAAGACAGGGGATAAAGGGGCGTGGAGCCTTTGGACAGGTACTGTCCAGAGAAACTTGCAGGCGTCAATAACGACTAGCAACATTTCCTGGCGGAAGCCCACTGTCAAGCGACAGTAAATCATAGTTCGATGTTCTCTGGTAGCTAAGGGTAGCACAAAGAAGAGCAATTAAGTGTCATCCTTGCCCAGGAATATCAAACCGGCGAGCCAATTGAGGATAACTCAAGAGTGTAACAACACAAAGGGCGTGGAGCCTTTTGACACATACTGTCCAGAGAAACTGGCAGACTTCAACGACGCCTATCAACATTTCCTGGCGGATGCCCACTGTCAAGCGACGGTAAATCATAGTTCGATGTTCTCTAGTAGCTAAGGGTGGCACAAAAAAGAGACATTAAGTGTCATCCTTGCACAGGAATATCAACCTGGCATGTCAAACGAGGATACCGCACGAATTTGACAACACAAACATGGAACCAAATCGAGATGTATGTGACACGGGCCACCAAGAGAAACTTTATGAGAGGGCAGAGACGGCGGGATTGCACGCAACAGATGGACAAAAATCCATACTGGCAGCTGTGGCGCAACCCCCCCCCCCACCTATATTGTGCCTCGGAACAGTGGAAGTACTGTGTGTGTCAGTGAACAGTGATTATACGGTTTTTAGTCCAATGCATATACGTGTGTTTGTCAGAGAAACTTTGACTCGTGTGTTTTGCAGGGGTTCGATTTATGGGTGTTTATTAGACTGACTCTTGTATTTTGCAGGTATTCTATGTATTGTTTTTTAATTAGACTGACTCTTATATTTTGCTGGTGTTTTATTTATTGGTGTTTATTTTTTTTAGATGTTGACTACTCTACTTTCAGAGCTGTATTATTTCTTAATGTTTGTTTTTGTGTGATGTATTAGATTTGTGATATTTTGTTTCGTAAATTCATTCCTGTGGCATTGCTTCGTTTATCCGTCAGATAGCTATTCATTCTCATTGGACTGTGATCGATTAGCCTCTGCATGGGGCATATTTATAGTGAGGAACCTGTTAAGGGTAAGAATCACATAATGAATTGTAGTTTCAGTAAAATGTCACAGTGATCATTGTTTGCTAACTAACTGAAATATAGTAGAGTGATTAAATTAGTGTCACAAAGTTATTTTAATTCTACAAATTATTAGTTTTATAAGACATAGAATTTTATTGAGATAACCACATTGTAAAACATGTTTCTTTTCTCTTATCATTTTTTTTTTTGCTTTTGCGGATTGTGCATTGTAATGTTCTGCTTTATAATACTGATGTTATTTTCATATTTCTTTAATTGCTGTGGCACCTTTGCTATTTTCATAAATTTTACTTGTTAATAAACAGTCATAAATTTTCCTGTGATCAGTTGGCTCTTGCAATGAGTAAATACTGGTGAACTCCATAAGAGTAACATCGAGAAATTGTTTTCATATTAATGACACAGGGACCATTGTTTTTACTTGCTGACCGAATTATGTCTACACTGTCTTTTAAATAGGTGTCACAGATTGTTTTTTTTTATCTTTGAAATTGGTAGATTCTAAAGATGTGTTGAAATTATTGTGTTGTAGCAAGTAGCTGGTGAGGTTTTGCCTTTTCTTTACATTTTTGGTTTACGTTGGGTGTGAGAATCCTGCTTGGGAATTTCCTAGCATGGCCAGAAAATTCCCTTTCACAGTCTTTTCCCGGAGCGTTGGGGTTATGAAAGGTCTCTGTTGGATTCCTTTCATGTTAATTTCTTAAATCTGTTGTCATTTAGGGCATAAATTCCTCTTCTAAATTTACTGTGGTGTTGCTGACTATCTGGGAGGAGACTGAGCAGTGAAACGTGTTACTTTTACACATAAACAAGAACGATCTGTCACACTACTACACTTTAAAACACAGTTTATATGTAATTCATGTCACACAGTCTCATACGGAACCTACATCCACTTTCTTTTATATACTGTACATGATAAGATACTGTCATCCCCCTTCCCTTCTGTGTGAGAGGGTGAATGAGCAAATGTATTTCTAGTTGCATGCTTGAAGGTAGCAGACAAGCCTGTCTGCTAGAGAACAGTAGGACCAACGTCGGAACAGGTAGCTACGCTTTCTAAAAGCAGAGAGGTTTCTATTCTTAGTATGGTCTTGTCCGTCCCTTGTCATGTTCGTATAAGAAGCTGCCTCTCTGGTCACTTCCGTTTGTATCTGTTAAGCACGCTCGGTAGGAGCCCAGGTCAGTCTGTCTGCGGCGAGGGTCTGAAGTGGTAAGATCTCCGGATAAGTGCATGTCTGCTAAGTCCGTAGGACAATGGATTTCTTAAGTTCAGCCTAACTGAAAATTTAATCACCTTTATTTCAGGTTTAGCTCTAAAATATCTAATGTTATCTTAAATTGCAATGCAGTGTATTTTGAGTGTGAAGTTCAGAATATCTTCCAGTAGTTGCTTTGTCACTACTTTGTGAGTAAAGTGGAACCACGTGTTGATGAGTAACTCTAAGATCACCAATCTTAAACGCTAATGTGCGTGAGATTATAACGTCTCATCTTGACAATATTTTTCAATATAGCAACTTTTCTTTACATTCAACGCACGTGGGGTGTACTTTGTGAGACCAGTACCACAGGCTGATACAATTGTTTGACCCATCAGGTTAACAGTAAGATGATAGTAACCAATTTGAAGTTTTTCTTTTGTAAATTGCTTTTCGATCTAATTTATTTTAATTATCAAAATTATTGTGGAGTTACATTCTTTGTGTATATCGAAGTTGACCACGTGAAGCATGTGGTGTAATCATCAAAGTAGCCCTCAGCTATTCTTTTCGGGAAGATTTCACAGAGAGTTAGTATGAATTTAGTATACCAGTGTGTGGTAATTACATGACGGACAGGATTGCGCTACGAACGTAACTTCTTTGGGTGAAAATTGAATCGGTTGGTTGTGGTTAATTTCCTCTTGCACATGTTTCAATCTTCTTCGTGTGTTATTTTATGAATGCAGTGTTGTATGTAGTCTCCCAATCTTGGCTCCCTATTTGATGTGTTCCGTAAGATTACAAACTCACATTTTCATAATCCTAAATAAGGCACCAGTTTAGTTATGAATCAAGTTTGACATGCTGAAATTTTAACGGAACAATGATCAATGTTAAAATAAATGTCCAAATATAAACTGATTGATTTCTTTTTATTTAAATTGTCTTTATATATATATCACCAGTTATCGTAAGATGAATACTAAAAGATTATAATTAATGTTAGTCTGGTTGGGAATTTGGTAAGCTAGACTGGATAACTGGTGAAACAGTAGCCCAGTAATCCAAGGTCAACTTCCTCACGTAGCTCACAGCTTTTAACCCACTTTTATGGTCTTGAATATCAGAACCAATGACTGCAACAACATCACACATGGCGACCCTGTTCTGTGATTCCGCTAGACTCTGGAATCTCTGAAACGTTAGATTGCGAGCATTGTATAATCTTAATTTTTTCCCTGCAGTGCTCAAACAACTTCTGCGTTGTTTCTGACCAGACTTTCAAAAGATTCACGGCGTTGTTGAGCGGCGTTGTGTTGTTTGTCTTGTTTTGTTTTCTATATTTGTGTGTTTTATATGTATGTGTTTTTTTTTTCTCGCTTGTAAATTGCACTGACTTCGATCAAAGATATAAATTTGTTTTGCGTGTGAAAAAGTGCGTACTAGGTTGGGTACCTTTCATGTGACTGTCGTAATTTTGGGGGATACTTTTATTCTGGTTAGTGTGTTGCGTACCGGGTATAAATTGAACTAATGCAGACACGTAACCATGCTAAAAGTAGGCCGTCCAACAACATAAGCATCATGGACCAAGGGGATAATTTGATTTCGAATATTAACGCGTCAGACGGTTCCGAAAATGCATTGGGGAATACTTCAGACGAAATGCAAAACAGGACAAATGGGCTCACATCAGAGCCAGAAATTAATTTGCCTCCAACTAACCAAATTGATTTGGCAGAACTCATGAAAGCCTTATTGCAACAAAATAAATAGAACTCAGAGAAATCTGAAAAATCGATCCGAGAGCTAGGCGATCAAATGACGCAAAAATCTGAACAATCGATCCGAAAGCTAGGCGAACAAATGACGCAGAAATCTGAAAAATCGATCCGAGAGCTAAGCAAAAAAGTGACGCAGAATCTGAAAAATCGATCCGAGAGCTAGGTGATCAAATGATGCAGAAATCTGAAAAATCGATCCGCGAGCTAGGCGTACAAATAGACGAAAAACTAATCCAGCAGACAAATAAAGTCGAGAAGTCGATGCAGAGAGTGTCCGATGATATCTCACAAAGAATAAACCATCTGGCAAGTGAAATAAAAAGTGATATTATGAAAGAGTTAGGCCATACGTTTGAACAAATCAATGATTGTCTGCAAATCTTAGAACAGGGCAAGCAGAGTCACAATGGGGAATCGAAAGAGAGCGACGAACAGCTACTTAGGAATTTCCAAGCTCTGAGAGAAGAATGCCAAAGGGATGACCAGCAGGTACTCTCCAGGGTCCAGGAGTAGGAAACGCATTGTCCCGCATCCATTAGCAACACAGTAGCAGACAACAGTCAAGCGATTCACGCACTCGAACAGCAAGTAGAACAATTGAAGCAGACTGGGGAGGAGGACAACAGACAAATACATGATAAGATTGCGTCATTAGCGGACATCGTAGGCACAATGAAGGTGACAGAGAGCGATAACAATACTACACCGGTAGCTGTCATAGAGACCGAAGAAGTGCGTTCGCTTCTTAGATTTCAGAAGGGACAGTTCGAAGTGAACAGGCGGCACAATGCTGTAACAAACGAAACACAAGAACGCGTGGCGCTTCTGGAAAGCCGCATGGGGTGTGATTCCGAACTCGCCAATAGAACTAAAAATAGATGTACAAACAGTGCAGAGAGGGACTCCGGAGGGAGATTTTGACGACAGGGAAGAATGTATTTTGAGGGGCAGACATGAGAAAAACAGAAACATTCAAGGGCTTCACTGGGAGGAAATGCGGGGATTTGATTTCAAGCATTTCCTTACAGTGAGAAAGTTTGAGATATTTCGAAATTCGCAAAAAGGAATACATCCACGAGCATGGCTCGAGAAATTTGAGTTCTGTCTTCCCTCCGACTGGGCAAGTTCACATAAGATAGAATATATTGTAAGAGGTCCGAGCAGATGTAATTTCAATGTATTGCTTACATGCTGCCTGCGATATGCAAGGTATAAGAGAATCTCAGACCAGAGAGCAGTGTTGACTGCAGTAGGAACTGTGTAGCTGTAGCAGTAAGTTGTTGCTAGCGAGCAGTCTGGTATGGTGTATCACGTTGGCTGGGCCGGTCGTGGTGCAGCGATGCCGGAGACTGAGCATTATTGTATAAGGTAAAAAGCAGCCTCGTGCATATGTAGTATTGCTATCTCAAGTCCCATGTAAATGTTCTAAAAATCTCCTAATAATAATCTTTCTCATAAAAAGTAACTTTTAACAACCATTCATTTCAATTTAAATAATTTACTAATTTCTCCAATCCATGATCATCCAGATTATTGCAAAAGAAAAATCAGTTGTTTCCTTTCATAAATGACAAATCTGTCGGCCAGCATTGCACAGGGCTGTGCCAGAAAAATTTATTGTAAGAGCAGATATATATGCGTTATCCGGCGACTTCATTGAGGTAAGAATTTTTCTTTTTTTTTATTCAGAATGATCTTTCAAGGCCATGTCGCAGCACTGCTGACGTCCAAAATTTACCAGGTTAAATTCACAGTCAATTATTGAAAAATTATAAGTGAGCGACAAGTTAATTGAGAGGTTAGTTACACTGTATTATCACCAGGTGACTGAATTTATTTTTTGTTGGGACGTTACACTGAATGTGAACGACATAATTATAATTTTTGCTGTTGAGAAGTTTAGGAATTTTTCTGTTTTGACGTTACACTAAAATGTGAATGAATTTTCTGGGGAGGTTACAATATGTGTGGCTATTTGGAAGGCGAACCGACGAGGTCGGCAGCGCGTCACTGCAACTCCACTCGGGAATTACGACAAGCCTTTCTGTCCGCCTATTGGTAGGAAGCGGCACAAGATAGGGTCAAGCATGGCATAATTATGCTGCCAAATTTGAACCAGTCTGGTTTCGACAGCCCAGCACTCTTATTCGACCACATGCTGCAGGCAAATCAATTTCTATCCGACCCATACGGGCCTGCGGAACTAATTAGGATATGCATCACCAAATTGCCGATGCACTTGCGCCACGTAATTCTTGCGGGACGATGCAAAGAGGACGTGGAAACGTTTAAGACACTTTTCCAAGAGTTGGAATATAATACAGAAGAATGCCCGCCTAATTAGGCACAAAGTTATTACGGGGCACAGCAGCGCGATCGCAGTCGTAGCCGTAGTACTAATCAACGGCGTGACTGGTCGTCGCGACGCGAACGCAACAATAATCAGGACCGGCCTTATAGAAACTGGGGTAACAGTCGCGAACACAGGTGGAACAACGGAAATGATCGAGGACACGACAAGATCGTAAACGCAACAGGTACGGCAACCAGAATCGATACTACGATGAACACGGTGGGAATAGGATTGTAGGCGGAGCACCACATGATATTGGAATTCGGCCGGCTAACCCAAGACATGATCCAGCAAATGGAAATGAACAAAATCGGCAATGACAAATGATAAGCGCAGTAGGCGCCCAATCGGAACAAATGAGCGACAATGCAAATGAGAACATAGGATATATAGAGAGGGAAGATATTAGAGAGGACGGTGAGGAGAAAGAATTGATTAGTTTACATTTGTGACATATGCATTTTGAATAATATGTTGGTAAAAATAATAATAAAGATGTTTCTATGTGATTGATTGAAGTGATGTTTTTTTTTTTTTCTTTCCTTGTGCAATTAGGATTTAGGTTGGTTCAAATGTTTCTTTGTGAACGAGTGAAATGCATTTTATGGTTTTTTTTGTGTAAATTGAAAAGAGTCGCTCTGGAGATAAGCCAGATCTGTGTCGAATTAATGCAAAACTCAGGGGAATATCCGATCTGTGGGTATTATGGGTCTGGCAAACCCAGGTCCGCAGCTGTTAGTAGCCTTGTTTCCGATTTCCTGCTTTTAGTGCTACTATCTATCTATTACTATTCTATATCTGTCAGGATAAATGAGGATCTCTTACTATAGTATGCGTGCTGTATGAATATTTTAATAGAGGGGAACTCTGAGAAAGGAATGAGTAAGTTTGGAGTCTTGAAAACAGGATGCAGTAATACGATTGTTTAACCAATAGCTTCTCAATATACGCTAAGATGTTAATATTGATGATATAGGTCTTTTTTGTTCTTTATACAATATATAAAATAAAACAAGACAAACAACACAACGCCGCTCAACAACGCCGTGAATCTTTTGAAAGTCTGCTCAGAAACAACACAGAAGTTGTTTAAGCGCTGCAGGGAAAGAAAATTATACAACGCTCGCAATCTAACGTTTCAGAGATTCCAGAGTCTAGCGGAATCACAGAACAGGGTCGCCATGTGTAATGTTGTTGCATTCATTGGTTCTGATATTCAAGACCATAAAAGTGGGTTAAAAGCTGTGAGCTACGTGAGGAAGTTGACCTTGGATTACTGGGCTACTGTTTCACCAGTTATCCAGTCTGTTGTTGTTGTTGTGGTGGTCTTCAGTCCTGAGACTGGTTTGATGCAGCTGTCCATGCTACTCTATCCTGTGCAAGCTTCTTCATCTCCCAGTACCTACTGCAACCTACATCCTTCTGAATCTGCTTAGTGTATTCATCTCTTGTCTCCCTCTACGATTTTTACCCTCCACGCTGCCCTCCAATACTAAATTGGTGATCCCTTGATGCTTCAAAACATGTCCTACCAACCGATCCCTTCTTCTAGTCAAGTTGTGCCACAAACGTCTCTTCTCCCCAATCCTATTCAGTACCCTCTCATTAGTTACGTGATCTACCCACCTTATCTTCAGCATTCTTCTGTAGCACCATATTTCGAAAGCTTCTATTCTCTTCTTGTCCAAACTAGTTATCGTCCATGTTTCACTTCCATACATGGCTACACTCCATACAAATACTTTCAGAAACGACTTCACGACACTTAAATCTATACTCGATGTTAACAAATTTCTCTTCTTCAGAAACGATTTGCTTGCCATTGCCAGTCTACATTTTATATCCTCTCTACTTCGACCATCATCAGTTATTTTACTCCCTAAATAGCAAAACTCCTTTACTACTTTAAGTGTCTCATTTCCTAATCTAATTCCCTCAGCATCACCAGATTTAATTTGACTACATTCCATTATCCTCGTTTTGCTTTTGTTGATGTTCATCTTATATTCTCCTTTCAAGACACTGTCCATTCCGTTCAACTGCTCTTCCAAGTCCATTGCTGTCTCTGATAGAATTACGATGTCATCGGCAAACCTCAAAGTTTTTACTTCTTCTCCATGAATTTTAATACCTACTCCGAATTTTTCTTTTGTTTCCTTTACTGCTTGCTCAATATACAGATTGAATAACATCGGGGAGAGGCTACAACCCTGTCTCACTCCTTTCCCAACCACTGCTTCCCTTTCATGCCCCTCAACTCTTATAACTGCCATCTGGTTTCTGTACAAATTGTAAATAGCCTTCCGCTCCCTTCACTAATTCCCACTATATCTAACTTTAACCTATCCATTTCCCTTTTTAGATTTTCTAATCTACCTGCCCGATTAAGGGATCTGACATTCCACGCTCCGATCCGTAGAACGCCAGTTTTGTTTCTCCTGATAACGACGTCCTCTTGAGTAGTCCCCGCCCGGAGATCCGAATGGGGGACTATTTTACCTCCGGAATATTTTACCCAAGAGGATGCCATCATCATTTAATCATACAGTAAAGCTGCATCCAGTCTAGCTTACCAAATCCCCAACCAGACTAACATTAACTATAATCTTTTAGTATTCATCTTACGATAACCGGTGATTTATATATATATATATATATATATATATATATATATATATATATATATATATAAGACAATTTAAATAAAAAGAAATCAATCAGTTTATATTTGGACATTTACCTTAGCATTTACAATTGTTCTGTTATAATTTCAGCATGTCAAACTTGATTCATAACTAAACTGGTGCCTTATTTAGGATTATGAAAATGTGAGTTTGTAATCTTACGGAACACATCAAATAGGGAGCCAAGATTGGGAGACTACATACAACACTGCATTCATAAAATAGCACACGAAGAACATTGAAACATATGCAAGAGGAAATTAACCACAACAAACCGATTCAATTTTCACCCAAAGAAGTTACGTTCGTAGCGCAATCCTGTCCGTCATGTAATTACCACACACTGGTATACTAAATTCATACCAACTCTCTGTGAAATCTTCCCAAAAAGAATAGCTGAGGGCTACTTTGATGATTACACCACATGCTTCACGTGGTCAACTTGGTTTACACAAAGAGTGTAACTCCACAATAATTTTGATAATTAAAATAAATTAGATCGAAAAGCAATTTACAAAAGAAAAAACTCGAACTGGTTACTTTCGTCTTACTATTAACCTGATGGGTCAAACAATTGTATCAGCACGTGGTACTGGTCTCACCCCACGTGGGTTGAACATAAAGAAAAGTTGCTATATTGAAAAATATTGTCAAGATGAGACGTTATAATCTCACGCACATTAGCATTTAAGATTGGTGATCTTAGTTAGAGTTACTCATCAACACGTGGTTCCACTTTACTCACAAAGTAGTGACAAAGCAACTATTGGAAGATATTCTGAACTTCACACTCGAAATACACTGCGTTGCAATTTAAGATAACATTAGATATTTTAGAGGTAAACCTGAAATAAAGGTGATTAAATTTTCAGTTAGGCTGAACTTAAGAAATCCATTGTCCTACGGACTTAGCAGACACGCGCTTAGCCGGAGATCTTACCACTTCAGACGCTCGCCGCAGACAGACTGACCTGGGCTCCTACCGAGCATGCTTAACAGATACAAACGGATGTACTAGAGAGGCAGCTTTTTATACCAACATGACAAGGGATGGACAAGACCATACTAAGAATAGAAACCTCTCTGCTTTTAGAAAGCGTAGCTACCTGTTCCGACGTTGGTCCTACTGTTCTCTAGCAGACAGGCTTGTCTGCTACCTTCAAGCATGCAACTAGAAGGGAAGGGGGATGACAGTATCTTATCATGTACAGTATATAAAAGAAAGCGGATGTAGGTTCTGTATGAGACTGTGTGACATGAATTACATATAAACTGTGTTTTAAAGTGTAGTAGTGTGACAGATCGTTCTTGTTTATGTGTAAAAGTAACACGTTTCACTGCTCAGTCTCCTCCCAGATAGTCAGAAACACCACAGTAAATTTAGAAGAGGAATTTATGCCGTAAATGACAACAGATTTAAGAAATTAACATGAAAGGAATCCAACAGAGACCTTTCAAACTATTAACACTTTTTGTGACGTTGTGAAATATAACTACTGACGAATGAAATAAGCATTGCAGATCTTATTAAAAACAGGTTAATTACAATAATTAAAAATTAAAAATATATAAATTCTAGACTTTCAACTTCCTTATACAAAGGACTGTTTGTCGATGAAATCGCAATACTGACATTTTCATTGAAGCTAATTCTACAAAAGTGTACAATGTTGTCTCAACTCTGCAATCATTTTTATATCGACAGGTGAAGAATTACATTTTCGCCAATTACAAAAAATGGCTCTGAGTACTACGGGACTGAACTGCTGAGGTCATGTCCCCTAGAACTTAGAACTACTTAAACCTAACTAACCTAAGGACGTCACACACATCCATGCCCGAGGCAGGATTCGAAGCTGCGACCGTGGCGGTCGCGCGGTTCCAGACTGAAGCACCTAGAACCGCTCGGTTACAATGCCCGGCTCGCCAATTGCAGAAGTTACCTTTTCGCATTGCACAGCAAATGGATGCAGCAGATGGGAGCGATTCATTTAAAATATGGCAACAACCTTGCCGCAGTGGAAACATTAATTCCCATCAGATCACCAAAGTTAAGCGCTGTCGGGCGTGGCCGGCACTTTGATGGGTGACAATCCGGGCCGCCATGCGCTGTTGCCATTTTTTGGTGTGCACTCAGCCTCGTGATGCCAATTTAGGAGCTACTCGACCGAACAGTAGTGGCTCCAGCCAAAGAAAACCATCGGAAAGACCGGGTGAGTGGCGTGCTGACCACATGCCCCCCTATCTGCATCCTTAGTGAGGATGACACGGCGGTCGGATGGTCCCGGTGGGCCACTTGTGGCCTGAGGACGGAGTGCTTTTCATTTAAAATAAACACCGTGATCCCTCATCAGTTCCAGATTCCAGATTTCAGGAAAACGCCTCTATATGTGGGCTTGCTGCATTGTTAAAGAGATTGCTTACCCTAATGATAGCAGCACTAAAAAATGTAACTGCGGCATATATGTTCGTACTATTAATGTTTTTGTGATAGATGCCGCCAGGGGGAATGAACTGGTTCTGTCGAAGAAAAAATGAAATCAAAAACTGAAATACTATATTTAACATGATGTTCAGTGGTTGATAATTATATAAGATATGCCATGATAAAACCTATTTAAATTTTTTTGGCAATAATTAAATTGTAGTACAATGTTAATGTCATGTGCTTCTGCCACAGTAAAGTATAAAGAAAATGAAATACAAGATGATATTAGAACATGGTAAATAAAAATACTAATCGATGGTCCAACCCACTATGCTACCGACTCCATTATATTTGTGCTGTGTGAGTGGACTGATAACCGGCCTCTACATATGGCTGCCTTTTTTTTCTCTCTCTTTTTTTTTTTTTTTTGAACTACTGGGTGCTATCACCTAAGCCAAAATACGTGTCTCATTATTTTCACCCTTCTTTCAACTGTGAAATTTCTACGTATGGTGAGTACCTCCTATGAGAGATAACATAGTAATATGAAAACAAATTAATAAATCAACAACAACAAAAATATATGAAACCTCGTTAAAGAAAGGGTATCAGGGTGCACGGTAATCACGGCAAGAGTGAGTTCCCCGAGAAGCTGACTTGTCATTTAGATATCGCCTAAGTCTTCAATCGCTAGTCAGCAGTGCAGAGTTGGCTGTTGGAGGCAGCAGCAGTGACGCAAGACTTAAGTTATTGTCTTAGCCTTCGTCTCTGCTAGTGAGTAGTACGTGGTGGATGACTGACAGCTGATGGCGGTTAATGGTCTGTTTCCTTTGTGCAGGCGGAGAGAATTAGCGCCACGGTTCACCGTATGGACTACACGTCAGGAACATACGCTATTCAGGTAATAATGATATAAAGTTTAGGAGGCGACACCCAATGTATCCGCTTGTATCGGTCGATGATGGTCACCAAAACGACTCATTGGCAAAAGAGTCAAAATGCCGATCAGTGTTGGAATCAGACTGCAAAATGAGCATCATGTGCGAGACTAAAGATTGTCCACAGTAAAGAAAACAAAATCGAAGAAGTGCGAGAATGAGCATCAGACTTGAATGAAATCCATCAAAAACTGAAATTGGAATTACAACATGGAGTAGACCGAAATCACGAGACCAGATCACCACCTAGGGCAGGAATAGATCACGTCGTGCTTAGCAGGTCTTGAGATGAAGCCCAATCAAGAAGTCTCACAGAAGAGTCAACAGGAAGTCTCAGTTATCAATGTGCGTCTTCACCGAAGAAGTTCAACGAATCTCACCACCAATCACATCACTCTACTGAAAGTCTCTTCACTCTCCTCGCTAGTTTCAGATCCAGACCTTCCCACTCTTGCGATTCCAGAACACTTATTTTGTCCTTACTTCAACATCTACATCGATACCCGGCAAGCCACGTCACGGTGTATGGCGGAATTCGTGGGAAGAATAATTGTCGGTAACCCTCTGTATTGGCCCTAATTTAAGGAATTTTCTCGTTGTGATTATTCCGTGCGACGAAGAAATGAGTTGCCCGACTCTTCCCGTAACGTATTCTTTTGGAATCTTCTAAATCGCTCCGTCATGCGAATCGCTTCTTTTGTATTGTCTGCCTATGGAATTTGTTGAACACCTCCGTAACGCTCTCTCGCCGACTAAACGACCCTGTGACGAAACGCACGAAGTGACGAGCGATGCTCAGAAATTGGTAGAACAAATGTTCTTTAAGCCTCTTCTTTAGTGGATGAGTTATATTTCCTAAAGATTCTTCCTATGAGTTTCAGTCTAGCATGTCCTTTTCTTACCATTTTTTTCATGTGTTCATCCCATTTAAGTTGGCTCTAGATGGTTACTGGAAGATCACAATATATTGCGTTCGGGGTCAACTGCCAATCGATGCACCGTTCATCAATCCTCTGCAGGCCATTCTGAAAATCGAGATCGCCTTCTGGCGTTTCTGCCTTCTTATACTCAACTGTATTATCTGCTAACAGGCTTAAACAGCTTCCGACGCTTTCTACTAGATCGTTTACATATAGTGTAAACAATGACAGTCTTAATCAAAATATCCACGGGTGTGCTGCCGGTATATAGTGTCCAACGGGAACAATATTTCGGCGATCATACATGTCGCCATCATCAGGTGAACTGATGGACTGAGCTCCTGTGAACGTGCCGGCACGGAGATCCGTACGCTATGGCTGCTCAGAGGGAACTGGGTTCGGTCGTGGCGGCGGCCGATTTAAATACCCTCCGCCCGCGGCGCGCTCCCTCCGCCGTCCGCACCCCGCGCCACGGTCGCGCGGTGGAACAGATTGCGACGGCGTCTGAGATGACGTCGGTGTGATGGCTCTGTCCGCCGTGGTCGCCACAACTATACGTTTGCTCGATTTACTCTTGATTAGCCCAATCACTGATTCCCAAGCCTTGCTAAGATTATAGCCACAGTCACGGTTTATGAGGTCGTCATTGGTGCGAATTTCGATGGCCTCTCTAACAACGCTGTCCCACTATCTCGACGTCTGTACCAGAATCCTCCTACGGTCATACTCCATAGCGTGATTTTCCGACAAACAATGTTCACCGACCGCCTACTTGCTCGGATACATCAGTCGAGTGTGCCTCTGGTGTTCACGGCATCGATCCTCGACGGTACGCATCGTCTGACCAATATACGACTTGCCACATTGACACGGAATCTGGTACACGCCGGCCTTCCTCAAACCGAGGTCATCTTTGGCGCTCCCCACCAGTGCACGAGTTTTATTCGGAGGACAAAACACAGTTCCGACCCGGTGATTCTTCAGAATGCGGGCGATTTTCCCAGAGAGTGCACCTGTGTATGGAATAAATGCAGTGCCTACCTCCTCCCTCGTGACTTCATCCATCTCAACAGGTTGTGCTGCAGTGGTTGGGCGGAGAGCACGTTGAATCTGCCACTCTGAGTACCCATTTTTTCGAAATACAATTCTCAGATGTTCCAATTCCTGGGGTAGACTCTCTGCGTCAGAGATAGTGCGCGCCCTATGTACTAGAGTTTTAAGTACCCCATTCCTCTGTGAAGGGTGGTGGCAGCTGTCTGCGTGCAAATACAGATCAGTGTGCGTTGTCTTCCGATACACCCCATGACTTAGGGTGCCGTCAGCCCTTCTCTAGGGTACCCCTGCGAGAGTCACTAGAACTGATTAGTCAGAAGTTTGACGAGAAGACCACTGAACTTTTTAGGCATGTCTTCCACGTATTTTCTTTTTAATGGAGAATACTACGAACAAACGGAGGGAGTCGCCATGGGTAGCCCACTCTCACCGGTGGTAGCGAATTTGTACATGGAGAACTTCGAGGAGGAAGCTCTGTCGTCATCCGTATGGAAACCTACTTGCTTTTACCGTTACGTGGACGACACGTTCGTCAGCTGGCCACATGGTATGGATAAACTCCTTGACTTCCTTACACATCTAAACTCCATACACCCCAACATCAAATTCACTATGGAGACTGAAATGGAGGGTAAATTACCTTTTCTTGACGTCTTGGTCAAGAGAAGGGCTGACGGCACCCTAGGTTCCCATAATGCTCAGAGCCATTTGTACCATTTTGTTCCTCCTTGGCTGTTCTCCTCCTCTTGACTCCTTGTTTCAGGTAGCAAAGTTTCTGAAGAGATTCCCCAAAACTCCTTGAAATACCTCATCTCAGGCCGTTTACAAACTGAAGAATATCTGTGTAGTCAACATCAAATATTTAGTGCTGATGACGGAGCTGTGGAAAAAATGTAAAAGATGAAAAATGTTTTTCAGTATCTTCGGAGCAATGTATTGACGGGGAACACCCACCGTCGTTTAATAGAAATGTTAGAAAACTGATACGTAGGCAAAGAGAGCTTCATCGCATATTCAAGAGAAGTCAAAACTTATCAAACAAACAAAAGATGAATAAAGCGCAAATGAGTGAAAGCAGAGAAATTAGGGAAGCTCGTTGGACTTTCTAACAGATTTACGAGACAGTCTTTAATGTTGCTGGCTATATACTGCGTTGCACACCGGTCATTTTGTACAGTTCCGAATATCAAACAGGATATCAGTGATTATAAATGGCTACTCAAGTAAAGAAAGGAAGGGGCTAGCAGAAATAACTTACTCCTACTCAGGTAAAATTTAGGAAATAAAATTAATTCATGACGTGGAACAATATAGTGGTTAACACTAATTGACATTTCATGGGATCTTGTATCGATAGTTTCCTAAAGGTTGCTTCACACGATCTCAAAAACACATTAATCAGCCATAAAACTATTACCACCTAATAGCCATTAAGTACACCTTTGGTACGGATAACAACGACGACACGTCATACCATGGACGTAATGAGGCCTTCGGTCGCTAGCGGGAGTTGGCACAACATCTGCACACCGAAGTCACCTAATTACCATAAATTCTGGGAAGGCAGGCGATGAGCTCTGACGCCACGCTGAATCGCATCCCACATGTGTTGGATGGAGTTCAGATCTGTCGAGCTGGGGACTGAACACGTCAATTGGAAGTCGCACTGTATTCCTCGAATCACTCCATCACACTCCTCGCCATATGACATAGCTCATTAGGCTCATTGTAAAATGTCACTGCCGTCGGGAAACCTGGCGGTCATGAAGAACTGTACGTGGTCTGTGACCAGTGTACGATACCCTTTGACCGACACAGTGCCTTACAAGAGTTACACTGGACGCATGGATGCCCATGCGGTTGTTCTCCAGTGCATAATGGAGCCACTGCCAGCTATTCTCCGTCATGCAGTACAGTTGTCTAGGAGCTGTTCCCACCGACAACGGATTCGCGCCCTCCCATCATCAAGATGAAGAAGGTACAGGGATTCATCAGACCACCCAACGCTCTGCCATTGCACCTACGACCAGTGCCGACGGCCACGTGCCAATTTCAATCGTAGTTGCCGATGTCGTTCACATTGGCATGTGCGTGGGTCGTCAGCTACAGAGACTCATCATTAGGAGTGTTCGGTGCATCGTGTGTTCAGATACACTTGTACTTTGCCCAGCATTAAAGTCTAATGGTTGTCACCGAGCAAGATGACGCAGCACCCTGGCCTCGCATTCTGGAGGATTACGATTCAAATCCGCATCCAGCCATCCTGATTTAGATTTTGTGTGATTTCGGTAAACCGCTGCAGGCAAATGCCAGGATGGTTCCTTTAAAATGGCACGCAGACTTCCTTCCCCATCCTTCCCTAATTCGATGCGACCGATGGCCTGACTGTCTGGTCCCCTCCCACAAATCAACCAACCAACCTAACTTTATTTCCGTCACTGTTCGCATCGCGCACTGTTTTACCAGTCTGCCCAGCCTACGATTACCGACGCCTGTAATGAGGAGTGGCCGCCAAACCCCACGACGTCTGGACGTGGTTTCACTTTGAAATGATAATTAAATCCACACTTTAAGCTGTCGACAGGCGTCGATGTACATCGACGGGGACAGTTGAAAATGTGTGCCCCGACCGAGACTCGAACCCGAGATCTCCTGCTTACATGGCAAATGCTCTATCCATCTGAGCCACCGAGGCCACAGAGGATAGTGCGACTGCAGTGATTTGTCCCTTGCACGCTCCCCGTGAGACCGACATTCCCAACTTAATGTCCACACACTACGTTCGTAGTGACCCTGCCCATTACACTTATTACATGCGGCAGACGATCTTTCCGAGTCCCGTAAGAGTTCGGGCAATGAGTATGGATCCAGCACAGAAGAGGAAGGTCGATGGCCCGTTAGCTTTAACTATATGAAAGAACAAATATCATCTTCATATGGTTTCACTACATGTTGAAGGCACCACAGCACTCCTGTAATACCCGACATGTCGTGCAGTTTCAGAAATGCTCGTTCCGAGCCTCCGGGCCATCGCAATGTGCCCTCGGTCAATCGTCCCCTTTTCATACACGGACAGCACGCATCCTGATACTGCATGAACCGTGCACGCGTCTGACTAGCAGTGAATCCTCAACAGGTAACGGTGCTACCGCCTGGACGGTTTTATATAGATAGTAGCTCTGTGGTTACAACGTTCTGGCTGGTCAGCGTAAATGGAGGTCCATTTGCATCCTAAGCAAAATGGTGAAAGACCTCAGTCTCAGGTTAATTAGAAGTCCATTAACTGCTCTGCTATTCAGAGACAGAGTATGAAAGTTACAAGTGACGATCAAAAAGTTTTCGTTTCAGAGTGTTTCTGCAACGTAAATGCAACGTAGCGCGACTCCCATGTGGGTATATAAGAACCAGCATGTAGGCAAGGGAGCAGTGTGACATTCGTGTCTTTACGAAATGCGTGAGGCCAATGCTGAAACGCGAACTGTTACCAAATGCGTCTAAATACTACCAACTTGTTGTTATTCTTTTCTTGGCAGCTGAAGGACAGACATCGGTAGACACTCAACGAAGACTGAAGAATTTGTATGAGGCAACATGTCTATCGAAAACGAGAACTGTGGAAAGATGCTACAAGGCGTAAATCTCCTTCGTGATGACGTACATCTCAATATCGCAAACGTCGTATCGTAGAGGTTGCGCCAACGTAAGTAGGAGGTAGTCGGGGGCTCCTGTCGGACGAGGATGTGTAGCACGCACTTACAGACGTCTCCATGCCGCAGGACAGGGTGTTTTACCAAAGACGATCTTCAACTGGTACATAGGTGAAATGATTGCCTCAATTCCTCTTTAACATACAAGTTCTGAACTGTACGACCTCCGAACCGAATCTTTTTGATCGTCTCCTACAATGATGTAAACCTATTACTCAAAATTATTCCCATTCCCGTAGACTTCACTCAGAAAAATTTCAACCACATAGATCTTCTTTTTTCTGTCTCAGCTCCATATGACGCTCATACATAGTAGTTTACTTAAAGAACTCTACGGTTTGTTGCCGTAAAGTAATTAATTTGTCGTTTATTTACAGTGTAATCTCTATTGTAATCTACGATAACGTTGGAAGCTGAAGAAGTGAATTAAAATTTGTGCGTTGGCTGGGACTCGAACCAGGGTCTTCTTGTTTACTATGGCGGTTATGCTGACCATTACATCACCACAGCATTATGGCCAATATATTTGCACGAACTAGCCAAGTTGAGTACCCTCCCTAACACAAACTCCGATTCACATCTCCCCTTATATTGTCACTTAAATGTCTCAGGGAAAATTTAATTTAAGATCTATACGATCACATGTAGTACAGCACTTCCCCATCACACCCAATGCTCATGTCGGAGAGTCCTGGTAATAGTGACAATATAGTGGGATAGGGGGACATGTGAATTGGAGTTTGTGTTGTTGTGTTGGGGAGGCTATTTGACTTCAGTAGTTCGCGCAGCTGTAGTGACCCTATATATATAATAAAAAAGAAAAACAACTGTGGTGGTATAATGGTAATCATATCTGCCTAGTAAGCAAAAATACCTGGGTTCGAATCCGGCCGCAAAACAAGTTTTAATTCACTTCTTCACCTTCCAACGTTACCACAGATAAATTAAAGACTTAAATGTCTCAGGGAAAATTTAAGACCTAAGCATTCATATGACAAATTAGAACTTTCACTTCTTCACCTTCCAACGTTACCACAGATAAATTAAAGACTTAAATGTCTCAGGGAAAATTTAAGACCTAAGCATTCATATGACAAATTAGAAAGTCTCTTGTGTCCTTATGCATATCATAGACAGCAATTTTCCTGCGTTTTTGTCAGTGCTTCGCTGTAAAATCCAGTACTTTCGCAACTTCCACTCCTTATGCGGAGATTTATAAAAGAAAACTATACTAATTAGCACTCCTACAACAGATCTTATATACGAAACTATATGTGAATCTCTCCACCTATCACGTGATGTTTCCAGAATTTTTGCGGGACAAATAGTTCACACATTACGTATTATCTGTATCGACAATAACAAAAAAATGCGTATGTTCGAAACTAATAATTTAAAGTAATCACACGTATGTTTTTTGGATAGGGTCCGCCTTTAGCAAAACACAATTTTGTACGAATTCATAATTTATGTGTTTTTTTTTCAAATATCTGCAACTACGATTTATAAACTAATAGTTACATGTATACAAACAGTAAAGAACATTCATTATCTTTAACATATGAGAAATAAAAGCCCACTGAAGATGCCGGCCGAGGTGGTCGTGCGGTTAAAGGCGCTGCAGTCTGGAACCGCAAGACCGCTACGGTCGCAGGTTCGAATCCTGCCTCGGGCATGGATGTTTGTGATGTCCTTAGGTTAGTTAGGTTTAACTAGTTCTAAGTTCTAGGGGACTAATGACCTCAGCAGTTGAGTCCCATAGTGCTGAGAACCATTTGAACCAACCCACTGAAGATGCAACTGCAGTGAAACATGTTTGGGTTAAATAACAAAATTATGTTTTGCTAAAGGCGGACCCAACCCAAAAAAACATACGCATTGTTAAAGCAAACACGGAAAAAAAGCTGCAGCCCCGAGATGATTAATCATGTTAAATAATCTACTGTCAGATGCGAAAATCCTTTACTGTCTACTACCGTCGACTTCTACCGTTCGCTAGGCTCAGAGTTCGCTTGGTTCAGAGCTCTTCTCACCAACTTTTCCATCCCAAAACTTTCTGAAAACGCTGTTCCTACAATGACTCTCTTCACCTGCTGTGCAGCTGCCTTCGGCACATATGCTACATTTTTATAAAACTGCCGTTTATTGATAAATTTTTAAGAAAGCAACAAGATTTTTTTTGATACCTTAATTCAACAACCGCCCGTTTTGAAAAATTTAGCAACATTTTCTTATTAAAAAGCTATGTTTGTAAATTTTACTGACCGCTCTCTGCTGAAAAGAGTCGATGAAACGCTGCCAGTCTGCCTTCCTACGAACAGGCAAAGAACTGAAATAACGATACATAAAAAGGTGACAATCAAAAGTCCTTCAAAACATTGTAGGGCCTAAAACAAGAATTACGGAAGTTATCTTCCACGTGAAGCCGCTAAAATCAGAATATCAATAGAGCTTACACTCGAGTTGGCGAATAATTTATTGCTTATCTTGTCAAGTAAATAACAATAAAGAGAATTATTAACACGACATAACATCTTTGTTGCGTTGACAATGTCAGCATTAAAGCACGATGCCTCCAGGTTAGAAATGACGCTCTAAGCTTTTCTCCACCACGCGAAGAACATTCCAACGAAAATCAATCAGCTGGTAGTATAGGAACCAATGAAAGTACTTGTACAAACAAACAAAACAAGCCATCAGCAATTTTGTTCTCCGCAGTAAATGGATTAGTGGAGGAAACTTTCTTGGCAAGCAGTCAGCGGTATACATGAGAACGGTGGGGATCTGGAAGGGGGACACAGCTGCGACGCAAAAAAGTTATGAAGATATAAATTTCCCAACTCAGAGTACCAGTGACCATAAAATGAAGCCATAGTTCTACTGCAAGAAACGACCGTATCCTTAGTCTGTCCGCCTGTGGCTTAACACACTTAAATACAGAAAACGACAGCCATGTGGATGGAAGACTACGGAAGACCATTACAACTCTGACTGTAACGTATAAAGCATTAATTACAGTAGTCTCTGTCCTTTGTCAGAACTTCATATTTATAGATCAACTGCTGAATTCCAGTTTTCTTTTCCTTAGATCCCCTGTGTTAACTCCTGTGGTGTACTGCTCTGCAGAGAATTTGAGAGGCAAACATTCCCCTCTTAAACAAAATTACCACTGATCTCTAGAGCAGAGGAATACTTATTGTGGTTGGAAAAGATCACAAATCACTCCGATCGACAAGAAAAGGAATCTCGACTATTCCACTGACCACAGTCCCATACCAATCACATTTATTTGTAACTGAATCCTAGAACACATACTAAGTTAAAGCATTGTTATCAATATGTACAAAATAATTTCCTCCGTGGACACCAGCTTGAGTGCCGAAGACATCGACCAGGTGAAACTCAAATCGTGTTCTGTACAAACGACATCTTCAGTGTTATAGGTAGAGGAGTCCAAGTTGATTCGGTGGTTCTAAACTTTCGCTAAGCTTTAGATTCAATACTACGTCGACAGTTTCAAAGTAATATAGTGTCAATAGGATATCTGGCAGAATTGCGAATAAACAGAAAAACTCCCCAAATTCAGAACGCAACACAACGTAGATAGCCCTCACAGACAATGATGTAATACCTGGCGTGTCCCAAAGGATTGTAATGAGACTCTAAAATGGAGCAAGAGAAAAACTAACGGCACATACGCTTATCTGATTTCTTTTAGTTTGTGTTCCCGGTCCTTAGTCGAAATGTGCGTTGGTGACAGCAGTCCGCAGCAAACACTAGTTTCCTATATTTTCTAAATTCTGTTATGAGAAAAAAAAGCGTTTCCACTCCAGGGATTCCCTTTTGAGTTGACAGAGCATTTCCGTAATACTCGTATGTAGATTGAGTCTATTGGCAACAAATCTAGCAGCACGTCCAAGAATTGGTTCAAAGTCTTCCTCCAGCACAACCTGTTGGAAATTTCAACCACTCTAACAGAGTAGTGGGAGTCTGCCAGTATGAGCACCGAATTCAGTGTCACGGTATAATCTGATACCCTACCCACGCTTCCGACAGTTGCTTGTGGTACGTTCAAGGTCAGGGGGGATCCCCTCCCATCCACCTTCTGCTGCCCACGTTTGTCTGGAACTCGCGTGTCGCACATTGAAAGCCAGTGTTTCCCAATCCTATCCCCCTTCCCCCACCTGCATTTGTCTGGAAACAGCGTATGGTGCATTCAATGTCAGGAAATAGCTTGATACCTGTCTCAGGGTCAATTACTGCTGATTCTGGGACAGATAGTGAAATAAGAGATTTCATCCTGCCACCTTTATCTTCTTCAGTAGGATGGTTTAAAACAGGTAGGAAGCTCCTCCCACACCCCTTTTGTCTCTAGACCAATAGAACCACATTAAAACAACAAGTTACCACCTCTTCCTTTTATTATTATTTCAGTCAAGCAAGTTTTTTCATTCAGGGTCTGTACGCTGTAGCGAAAGGACCATGAAGGGCAGGGATCAACGACCACCACCAACTATAATAAAACGAAGAGGAAGGATGACTCATCTGAAAGTAAATCTTCGACCTTGCATCTTTCTCTTATTTTTAATTAATTAAAATACAGGATGTTCGGAAATTCCGGCTGCAGACTTCCAGGACTTGTGGCGGGCAGATAGTGTACAATATTTTGAATAGGAACCCATGTCTGAAAACGCGCCGTTTCCTTTCTACAACGGTTTCAGTTTAGATGTTTATCTCATCCACTTCTGCTTGAGTAATTGAATTAGGCGTGATGCAGTACAATTATTAAGTAATAAATCGAAGGGAATCATAACGATTCACCCGTTTATTACTGAAGCAAATTTGTCTGCATTAACACTTAAACATTACTTGTTTGCCTTGTTCCAAACCGAGGACACTGTACATACAGAACAGCACTGATGCAATATAACAGAGGGTCTATGTGGTGACCACCGAAGCTTCTATAGACATTGTACACGCCATCCTGTCTACCCTATTGCATAGGACAAGCAGTTCTGAGATTATTCTCTTGCTCTCCATAGACTTGGACGCGTCATACATCTGAACTGAAGCGGACGTAGAACGGAAAAGTTACGTTTCCCTAATTCAAAATATTGTGTACTCAAACCCCTCTACACGGCCTAGAAGTTTGTAATGGGAATTTCCGAACACCCGGTATTCGTTTATACTTATGATTTGTTATTTTTCCAACAGTGCAATGCGCCCCTCATGTAATGTTAAGCGAAATGCTGGACCAGGAAACACCTTTTCCTGAATTTCTATTGTCTGCCCCATCACAGCGACAGCCCATGATAGTCGTTCCAGATTAAAGAATTTTCTCTGTGAGTATCATGCTCTCCCACAACTACAGCGGCAGCAGCAGCAGCTGTTGGAATTATCTCAACCTACCGAGTTTCAGTTGAGTGGGTCCAGAATACTGCTCTCTGCCAATGCTTATATCATGGCAGCCAGCAGATCAAAACATGAAATTAGGCCTAGCATCAGATAGCGACTTTGATGTAATAATACGTACTCCTCAATTTTTTGTAGGACGATGTCTAGCCATTTCTATGAGTCTTGAGGATTAAATCGCATCCACATTTAGTTTTATATCGTTCAGTTCAAACATTTCACAATACTCACTTTCATGTGGTAATACGCTGAGTAGTGGTTTATTCGGTATCGCTCCGTTACCGTCTTCAAATACCTTATGGAAAACTCGCTCGCATAGTCGGTTTGAAAGTTCTCAGGGCAACGAGTTGTCTTCACCCGTACAGCTTCCTTCCCAGTTTCTGCTTCTACTGGTAGGATCCAGGGAAACCAGAAATATGTATCTATAGCCAGTGAAAAATTTTTTGCGTCACAGTTTGTCGAATTCTTGGACCACGGTCTCCTTAATTATTAATCAGTAATGAATCTTATTCAAATTTCTGAAATAATTTATATCATTTCATTTATGAGAACCATATTTCCTGCGGCACTTGATGCTACGAGCTGTAGTATAAATTGTATTAGCTCCTTGGGGTCATCATAGTACTCTATAGGTGTGTTGTTCACTTATTGCTACTGAACATCAACTTCAGTTGAGCTGTGTACACCTAATGACACATATCCAATAATATTCCAATGTTTATTTCTGTTTGAGCCTTTTGTTGACCAACTGGGTTGTTGTTTTGCCTTCGTGAGTTAATAGTACGTAAAACCTCAACTTACCCTTATATATTCCTTTTGGCTAATATTTGTCAAGGCTCGGAGTTTTTAGGAATATTGGTTCTCTTAAATCACGTGTATGTAGAAATTCCTTATCCCCAACCTGTACTACATGCCTGGTTATATGGCGTATGTGGTCGATCGTGGCTCATCCCATATATCACATCTGTTTAGCTAACACTCTGATGGTTACTGAAATCAGTAATAGTATATTCTCCTCCTTCTATGCCTCCATCTGTTGTTTGTGGGAACTGTTAAATACTTTTTGCTACCGATTTAACCGTTCCTGACAGAGAATGGTCCCACTCCTGCTGTCGTAATTTTAGCAGTCGCAGTTATCGCTGAATTGCCACTCCTCAATGACTCTCCATTTTGTCGTCATGGAAATGCATACTAAACCGACTTTGAAATAGTATTTTTACTCTCTCTCCCAAAATTTACACAAGTTCTTCTCTTCATATGTTTAAAACTCTTTCAGTCTTGTCAAACTTCGTATTTACTACATTCATAAACCTCAGATGGGTTATACTGCCTTCTTCCAAATGGTTTCTTTCGTTAATATTTACAAGAAGAGTTTTATTGTCTTCTAACGCTTTTCCAATTTTATTTATTTTTACAGTTCCCATTTCCAGAGCATCTCCCAACTTTTGCATTTTAGTAGTAGAACGTTTAGAAGTTTTGTTGATACTTTCAGCTTTCGTAGGACGACTCCAGAGCATTCTTTCCAGTTCTAAGAGTTTTCTGTCAACGCTTAAATAAATATTTGGCTTATGCCTTATCTGCATAAAATTAGTGCGTGACGTGTGCGTATCTGTCCATATTCTAGAACATACTAATACATTTATGAATTGGTACTTAAACAGAAACTCCTGGAAGTTGCATCTGTACCGCCCATCATTCAGTTTTCTCAGTCTATCAATAACCAGAAAGCTATACTGTTTGTTATTCCAGCAAGACCCACAGATGACAACAAATTCATTAAATGTCACGTTGGTTTCTATAAGAATTTGATTAATATCTTTTAAATTCGTATCGTCACGTTTGAAAGCAGTATCGAGGTTTGCATTCAACTGCTTCAGCACCCTGGAATATGATTGGCTCCAATAAAAGACCCAAGAACCAATACGGTGACAGAAACAAAAACATTTTCCTATTCCACTCTAGTTTCCCACTGTAACATGAATACACTGTTAGACTTCCCTTTCTTGGGTGGTATGATGCCACTGCTTCCGTGAATGTCTTGTTAGTTACACGTCGATGCTGTGCAAAACCTCCTGTTTTTGGGCTAAAATGGTGTTAATTGACTGGACCAACAACTGAAGCATGTATATTATTAGGAAAAAGGGATGAATTCTTCTTCTTCATCTTACAGTATCATTGCACGATCGGTTGGTTACTACGAAAATCTTGTGGTGGGACTGTTGTGGTGATGACTATGTGCTTACATTAGCGTGCACGGGATTATGTAGAGAAATAGAAAACACGCACATGTACCTCTTATATTTTTTTGTACTTTCAGGCTATTACATATGGATAGGAGATATTTTTGTGCCTACGCCTGGCACAACAGCGTCACATATATATGCATGTAGAGTTGTGCAGCATGAATTAAAAAGCTGAGCGATGGTTTCCCCTGATGAATGGAGGATTTGTCATGGCAACCCCAACACATTGCTACATACACTATATGATCAAAAGTAACTGGGCAGTAAGTGGCAGCACAATGCATCTAATATGAAAAACGTATGTTTTTGGGTGTGTCCGGATAGCTTTCATCACATAGTATATATCATCGGAGTGGTGTCCATAGATTACTCTGAGTGCTGCATACACCTACATCTCTGTATGGGAATGGAGGCATTCTCGTAAAGACGCACATAGCTAGAGGAGTATGAGGCGAGTCGTACCCATCGTCATGTTTCTCTGAAAATACTGCAACACTCTACATAAATAGAATCCTACTCCATCAGATAAAACTGAGCTCTAACAGCAATATGCTGAATACTTTCAGTTTCAGTTATTATGTCAAAGTCGCTGTCACGCGACAGGCCTACAAGTGCTTCGATCAGCTCACTGTGTAATTTAGTATAGATGGTGGAAGAACGAGTGTGTAGCCTACATAGGCGACAAGTAAAGATCAATAAAGACGGCTCAAGTGTGTCTATGGTGCCATGAAATCTTTCCTAGTTCAAATGCTGATATTATTATAGCCCAGTTACTTTTGATCATACAGTGTATGTAGCAATGTGTTGGGGTTGCCATGACAAATCCTCCATTCATCAGGGGAAACCATCGCTCAGCTTTTTAATTCATGCTGCACAACTCTACATGCATATATATGTGACGCTGTTGTGCCAGGCGTAGGCACAAAAATATCTCCTATCCATATGTAATAGCCTGAAAGTACAAAAAAATATAAGAGGTACATGTGCGTGTTTTCTATTTCTCTACATAATCCCGTGCACGCTAATGTAAGCACATAGTCATCACCACAACAGTCCCACCACAAGATTCTCGTAGTAACCAACCGATCGTGCAATCTTGGTGACGCCTGACCGTGTAACAGTCTGCCATTAGTGAAGAAACGTCAGCACAAAAATAGCAATGATAATCGGACTTTGTTAAAAAATGTAGACTGCAAGCTCGAACATCTACGTAGTAATTGGAACACAATGATTTGCTAATGGAGCGCCATCGTTGCTTCATCGAATCGAACACTTCCAACCAATTTAATAAGCCGTGAAATACATTAAAGAAATTATATTATCGTATTAGTATTTTACATGTACCGGTACCAATTAAAACACAGTGCATGCTAACCATCTCTTAGCTATTTCGATATACGACTAAGTTGACAAAATACACAGGACCTTCTGATGTGAAAGTACGAAGAAGAGTGTCATTACAAGAGATAAAACAATTGGGTTGTACATCGTTCTAACTTTTTGGTGATAGCTGAACAGGCATCAGAGGCAAACTTCTGACTGCACAACTAAATGTTTAACAATGAGTCTTAATTACGTGTTAAATGGCTCCCCTGAATGGCGGAGAAAAGATATACAACAGTAATTGGATTCGACATTCAGCTTAAGTTTCGAAATGGGTTGAATATTCCACAAATCACGAAATCAAAAGAATATTAGATTACTGACAAATGGAACCCAAAATGAAATGTAGTTTGAACACAAAGTCTGTTAGTCCTCGTTTCCAAAGGGTTATAATTATCACATAACACATATTTAGTAAAAGTAGTACCAGCAAATTTCAAATGTCTTTGCTTGTGCAACTAGCGTTCATCTTTAAAGGTTTTCCATTCATGAGATTTACACAGGCGCAATGTTCTAAAATATTAGTTCATTTGTTAATTAACTTTCGTAGTAGCGTTAGCTAACAATAAAAATTTGTTGTTTGTCATATTTCACAATGCTAGATGCCAGAAATTAACAGGTGCTGGATTTTGACGATGGGTTTTGTGGTTTTGTTGACAATGGCAAGACAAGATGGACCCAAAGACACGAGGCGAACTGTGTTTCCAGTTGTTTTAAGACTCATAACAGCGATTAGCTTTCGAACAGAGAGGCTAGTGATCGCAACGGTAGGAGTGGCGTTAGGGGATGGTTGGGTTGAATTTCAGGGCCGGGGAATAGTCAGCCATTATCAGGTTACATGTAACAACTTTTATAACGAAATTACTAATAATTGCCGGCAACTGTGGCCGAGCGTTTCTAGGTGCTTCAGTCAGGAACCGCGCTGCTGCTACGGCCGCAGGTTCGAATCCTGCCTTCGGCATGGATGCGTGTGATGTCCTTAGGTTGGTCAGGTTTAAGTAGTTCTAAGTCTAGGACACTGATGACCTCAGATGTTAAGTCCCATAGTGCTTAGAGCCATTTTTACTACTAATTTATGCACTATATATAAGAGGCAAAAAGAAAAGCTTCCGTCTGAGGTCAGTGCTGCTGCGTGTGTGAGGCGTAGTGCGATTCCGAAGCGGATGCATCAGCACCGACATATAGGCAAGGGATTAATGAGGGGTTCGTCTCTTTCCGACGTGCGTACGGCTAACGCAGAAACGTGAAGTTAGTTATCAGTGTCTGGAAAGAATCGCTGAGCGTGTAAGAACAACCTACCTGTCAAAGGCGTGGAGGAGAAAAAGTAGTGTAACCCACGACACTCAAGTACCCGTAATTAGTCATCCAGTATTTGAGAACGAGTGCTGATAGTGTCTTGCAACAAACTCTACACATAATCTCAGACCGTCTATCGCTGACAGACCCCAAAAAATGATGGAAGTATGTTAGTTTATCACTTACTGTTTGTTCGGTGCATAAATTAGTAGTAAAAATTGCTCTAAGCACTATGGGACATAACATCTGAGGTCATCAGTGTCCTAGACTTAGAACTACTTAAACCTGACTAACCTAAGGACATTACACGCATCCATGCCCCAGGCAGGATTCGAACCTGCGACCGTCTTATAATTTAATATTGACCGAAACTGTATTCTCGAGACTTTTGCGGAAAGTATTCACATACGCTGCTGAATATACCAGTGAGATTATATCCTTTTACGACGCATAGTTCTGGAGATATGACATCATAAACCCCTAGATGCATGAGTAACTGCCGGATCGTACATGACGTTTTACGTTATCATTTCTTTTCTACTAACTCTATACGCAACACATTTTGTAGACAGTTTCCAGGTGTACCATTGGATGTACCTGCAAAATTGTATCATTGTACAGCTCATACCTGCAACTATTTCGACTGCATTTGGTGCATACCAGTTACAATCTGGAAAGAAACGAGCAGAGAGTGATAACATGGAGAAGGATGAAAAGCAGACGGACAGAGAGAGAGGATGAGAGGAGATGGATAGAGACGGAGGTGGACAAAGAAAGGAAAGAGAAGGTTGAAATGGAAGCGGAAGAGGTGATGGAGGGGGAAGAAGCTGATGGACAGAGGCTGAGAAGCAAATGGACAGAGAAAGGAAGAAGGAGGAGATGAACTAACAGTGGATTGGAATAAATACATCCCCAAGTGACACCAGATACTTAGTAATAGCATAAATATCTAGGAACCTAGTAGCTGCTGATGCAGTCCTCAGGTTAGTGAAATAAAATTGTATTTTACGTTATGTTCACATTTTATATGGAAGTAAAGTAATACATTTAAAAATGTTGGTCCATATTGTGAAATACGGACCCTGCTGTTGATCGGCGCTATGGCGCAAAGTGACCTTACAGTGGCTCCAACAACGTTATGGTCAGTACGTTCAAAACAGAGTGAAATTTAAAATACGAGAAAGAAAGCAAACGCGATCATAGATGTTGATGAAGTTACCGAAAAATTTCCAAACTTCCCTTGCACGGCAGTTCTAGGATGAGCTAAATTCGGTAGATTGTGTCTTAAATGTGGACGTACCCCAGGACTTTCTAAGACTATTGCTGGGTGCTCTAAATTATCTTTATTTTTTCGATTGCAATCCTGTATGGGCTGGCAAACAGCTAGCGCGAATCTCGGGTATTATCGTTTCACGGAACGAGAATTCACATTTAGAACTAATCACGTGGTGACAGTGTAAGAGGGAGTCAGCCATGTGTTCGTATTGTACTATCGGAATTTGGGATTTCCGATTAATGAGAACGGTCAGTGTTACGTATAGAATTGCATTTCGGTGAAGATTTAGCTTCCGCTGACGTTGTTTCAGTAATGAATTGTGAATTACTACGGACTATCGTCGAAAGAGATTGTATTGGTATCAGAAGCGATTCGTTGATGTTATTGTACTCAATGGTAATGAACTTGATGATTGTGCATGGTTTGAACTCTTATTATACAACTTGGCGACAGCGATAAATTTACGTAGGACATTGAACATCATGTCATTTACTTCGGACAGCTAATTCCATGTCTTGCCTAAAGAAGCAATTAGTGCGAAAGATAGACTTGATGTTTGCAAATTGAGCATGTTTAGGTTCGATTCTTTAGGAACATTATAGGGAGAATAAAATCAAAGTAGTGAAATTTATCTCATAAATCTCCCTGTTATACAGCACAGTATTTTGCTCTGGGATTTTGGAAGTGATGCTATTTGCATGGCATGCAGGACACTGTTAGGTACCAATACCATTACTGGGCCGTCAGGCTCTAGTCCAATACGTAGCCCAATGCCTAAATTTCATACACTCAACTATTGATGGAGAGCAGCTCACTAGTTGTTTGATCTGGTTAAACAGCTGCTGAAAAACATCTTTGACAGATATGATATAAATTCCTTGTTTCTCGAAATGCGAACCGTTAATGAATACGTATTTCGATTTTCTTGGGTATAAAACAAGAGAAAATTACATTTGGTTCTAGCACATATATTAATAAATTCAGTTTCTTTTATCACAATGCGTTATATTAAACAAAACCGACATTAATTGTGCAAGAGCGTATACGTAAATTGGATCTGCCGATGATATCCCCGTATAGGAATAACGACCTAATGCTATACAAATAAAAAGAAACATAGATACTTGTTTATCCACACATTTGAAGAAAACTTTGTAGAATACAACGAAAGCCACGTAGCGTACGTTTGAAATGGGTATTAAACTGAATTCAAACCGATTTACCGAACAGATGGGTTCCTATCTGCGTCCGACCATCCAGATGTAGATTTTCCGTGATTTCACTACAGCGGTCTAGGCAAATGCCGAGGTGGTTCCTTAGAAATGGCACAGTCAGTTTCCTTCCCCATCCCTGAAACAAACCGAGCTTGTGGTTTGTCTCTTACGCCTATGTTGCCTATCCGTTAAATTCTGTTCTTCCTTCCTTCCTTCAAACAGATTACAAAATAAATGTACTGAACTATATAAATCTGAAACCTCATCTTAAGCACCTGATATCTGTTTCAGGCGTTATCGAAAAGTTCTTGTATTAGTATGAGAACAGATACAACGGAAGAAAGTATTCCGGTGTTGTTAATACCCTAAATAAAATGCACGACCAAATCATATTTCAAAGTGACACGTACCCATTGCCTCACAGTCATGGCTTGTCTTAGTGGTTAATATAGGACTCGCTGCTCTAATTAACGGCGTGATATGCACTAGAACATTGAATTAATTTGACCGCGGGTATGTGTGGTATGTAGACCGCACGTCACCATTACTACACAACGTTATTTATGCCTCAAAGAACAGACTAGTGTAAATTCAGTTGAAATCAACAAACGTTCGTTTTATAATTTATACGATAATATTTTATTCATGGTCTTCCAATGTGCATATTTGCGCTTCATTATTACGAACAATAAATAATACGTTATTGGTTACAAATGTTTGACTAATTTCTGTAAAAAAATTGTCATCAGAACGATGAGTATCACACAAATCTCATATAGGTCTTTTTTTACTTTAGATACGACTGTATTATTAAATCTGAAAAAGTCGAATGATTAATTATTGTGTGTCTGTTTACTTTCGTTCCATGTAGATCGGTGACCTTCGCGTTCTTTCAGAAAAATCACAAAGTTTATATCGGAAGCGATTATTTCCGATATTCTTCCTGCACTCACTCTATCGAAGGCGCCGTGAATTTTTTATCTCGACACATAAAACTTGCGTGCGGCGAGTGTTCGTTGGTCCCTAAAGAAATCGGCTGCCTCAGTTTCTGAAATTGGCGCTGTGGTACAAGTTTTAAACATGTCATCTCAAGAGACGAAGCATTTTTAGGTGCAGAGTAACTTCAGGTACGGTATAAGCCGAGTAAGCCTGAAAGGCAGTTGTTTGGAGATTGCATACTAATGTTCAAACCAGCAGCGGAGATGCTCCATTGTACGGTACCTTTGTGTGATATGGGTCAAACCACCACCGAGATAGAAAGGGACAATGGGTGAAGGTTTTCGAGTGTAATGAAGCTCATCACGTTCCCATCGATGTGTATAGCCAGACACTAAAACTAAGCTCCTCCCGAACAGGCCATGAGGGCTAGACGGCACCGACCGGCCGCCGTGTCATCCTCAACCCACAGTCGTCACACAACACCACAGTCAAGTAGCTGCTCAGTTTGCCTCACAAGGGCTGAGTGCACCGCGCTGCCAACAGCGCTCGGCAGACCGGACGGTCACCCATCCAATTGCGAGCCCAGCATTACAGCGCTTAACTTCCGTGATCTGATGGCAACCGGTGTCACCACAGCGGGAAAGCCGTTGGCTATAGCTAGATACTGCCCGATGGTTTTACTTGAAGTCGTAGAGCTCTCCGGCTGGACAGTACTCTCGACACAGAACGTAAGTCGAAGGACGTAAATGTCGCACTATAATATCCACTGACTATACCTGCACGTGTCTAAATAACTTTCAAAACTACATTCGAGGCTTTCATGGATCTTTGAGGTCCACAAAAACACATTGTGTGACGGTAACACCGTCTTCCCTAGTTTTGTAAACGACTTAATACACTATTTATGTTATTACGGTGTTTTTAGTATGTCTGTTGGCAAGTAGTAGCTCAACATTATTTAGTTTACATAATATCACACTCTAAGTCATAAAAAAGACGCACCACGAAGGAATTATGCGAACGGGACGACAGCCGATAAATGTACAGAGAAACAAATCATTATAGTTCCAGAAAAATTGGATGATCTATACAGGAAAAAGAGCTTCACAAATTGAGCTAGTCAATAATGTTTTGGTCCACCTATGGCACTTACACAAGCAATTATTCGGCTTGACAAAGACTGATAGAGGTGGTGAATGTCCTGAAGTGTACAGGGTGATTCAAAAAGAATACCACAACTTTAAAAATGTGTATTTAATGAAAGAAACATAATATAACCTTCTGTTATACATCATTACAAAGAGTATTTAAAAAGGTTTTTTTTCACTCAAAAACAAGTTCAGAGATGTTCAATATGGCCCCCTCCAGACACACGAGCAATATCAATCCGATACTCCAACTCGTTCAACACTCTCTGTAGCATATCAGGCGTAACAGTTTGGATAGCTGCTGTTATTTCTCGTTTCAAATCATCAATGGTGGCTGGGAGAGGTGGCCGAAACACCATATCCTTAACATACCCCCATAAGAAAAAATCGCAGGGGGTAAGATCAGGGCTTCTTGGAGGCCAGTGATGAAGTGCCCTGTCACGGGCTGCAGACAGTGCTTGAACCAATTTCAGACGATAAGGTTTCATAACTAACCTTTTTCGTAGGACTCTCCATACAGTTGATTGTGAAATTTGCAGCTCTCTGCTAGCTCTGCGAGTCGATTTTCCTGGGCTGCGAACAAATGCTTGCTGGATGCGTGCTACACTTTCGTCACTCGTTCTGGGCCGTCCAGAACTTTTCCCTTTGCACAAACACCCATTCTCTGTAAACTGTTTATACCAACGTTTAATACACCACCTATGAGGAGGTTTAACACCATACTTCGTTCGAAATGCACGCTGAACAACTGTCGTCGATTCACTTCTGCCGTACTCAATAACACAGAAAGCTTTCTGTTGAGCGGTCGCCATCTTAGCATCAACTGACGCTGACGCCTAGTCAACAGCGCATGAAGCGAACAAATGTACAACTAAATGAAACTTTATAGCTGCCTTAATTCGCTGACAGATAGTGCTTAGCTCTGCCTTTTGTCGTTGCAGAGTTTTAAATTCCTAAAGTTGTGGTATTCTTTTTGAATCACCCTGTATTACGCCAAATTCTGTCCAACTGATGGTTGAAGCGCTCTGCCTCTAATGCTCCAAACGGTATCAGATGGGGAGAGATCCGGCGACCTTGCTAGCCAACGTATGGTTTTGCAAGCACGAAGACAAGCGGTATATACTCTCGCCACGAACGGAATTACCTTGTTGTAATGTAACTCCAGGATGGCGGTGTAAGGATGCCACTGATGACAGCCAAACGTGTGCTGCTATGAAATGAAATGCCACTCCAGACCATCACCCTTGGTTGTCGGGCCGTATGGCGGACAGTAGTCCGGTTGCTGTCGCACCGCTCTCCTTGGCGTCTCCAGACACCTCTTCGCTGGTCATCAGATCTGAGTTCGAAGTGGGATTCATCACTGAAGACAATTCTACCGCAGTAAATGAGATTCCAGGTCAAAGAAATGTCTGTAGACTCCTCGAACGGAGGTGGAATACCAACCCGATTATCGCCAGTCATACTGTCCGACAACCAGGAGTCCTGGAAGCGGTGCCACTTCTTTTCATAGCAAGACCGCTGTGGTTGCCATCAGCGGCACTCTTACAGCGTAGCGGTACGTCGACGATATTCTACGGTTCCTTTTTTTGCCCTTTATGCAAGCCGTCCTGGGCTTACATTTAAGCACGTTGTAAGAGGTGTATTGCTCCTGCAACATGCAAGGTATAAGAAAATCTCTGACCAGAGAGCAGTGTTGACTGCAGTAGGAACTGTGTAGCTGTAGCAGTAAGTTGTTGCTAGTCTGGAGTCTGCTCTGGTCTGGTATGGTGTATCGTGTTGGCTGATCCGGTCACGGTGCAGCGATGTCGGATCGGAGCCTGAGTATTAATGTAAGTCCCACGTAAATGTTTTAAAAATCTCGTAATAATAATCATCCTCATAAAAAAACTTTTAAAAACCATTCATTTCAATTTAAAGAATTTACTAATTTCTCCCATCCATGATCATCCCGATTATTGCAATAGAAAAATCAGTTGCTTCCTTTCATAAATGACAGATAGGTCGGCCAGCATTGCACAGAGCTGTGCCGGAAAAATTTATTGTAAGAGCAGATATATCCGGCGACTTCATGGAGGTAAGAATTTTTTCTGGAGTGTAGCCATGTATGGAAGTGAAACATGGAAGATAAATAGTTTGGACAAGAAGAGAATCGAAGCTTTCGAAATGTGGTGCTACAGAAGAATGCTGAAGATTAGATTGTTAAATCACATAACTAATGAGAAGGTATTGAATATAACTGGGGAGAAGAGGAGTTTGTGGCACAACTTGACTAGACGGTTGGTAGGACATGTTTTGAGGCATCAAGGGATCACCAATTTAGTATTGGAGGGCAGCGTGGAGGGTGGATATCGTAGAGGGAGACCAATAGATGAATACACAAAGATTCAGAAGGATGTAAGCTGCAGTAGGTACTGGGAGATGAAGAAGCTTGAACAGGGTAGAGTAGCATGGAGAGCTGCATCAAGCCAGTCTCAGGACTGAAGACCACAACAACAATGCGCTTGTTGGACAGAATTTGGCACACGATCCCTCAGGACGACCTCCAACAATTCCGTCAATCAGAGCGATGCTGTGTAATTGCTTTCGCGAAAGCGAGAGGTTGGTCACCGCGTTATGGACTTTCTCGATTCCTGAAGCCTTTTCTCTCACTAAATCATCCCATTCGGATAATTCCTTCGTGTTGCATCTTTTTCATTTTTATTTTCATTTTTTTATTTTTTGTTTGGATTAGAGAGTATTTTATTATTTAAGTAATTCACACAAATTTTTTAATTTGTTGCTTTTATAAGATTTGAACATTTATTTGTTACGTTTGTAGTTGATGATCCCTATTGCTACATTCTTCTTCATTTCACTAACTCCGTTGTACGTTGTTGTTCGATACTATTTAGTTACCACTGTCTAATGGCCTTGGGATCCGGAACCGATTGTGCTTTTTAAAACAAAAAGGAAAGTGGAACTGGTACTGGCATTTTATTTAAAATTAGCAATACAGTTTCGGAACTTGCGTCAAGATGTTGCATATGCCATGCAAGAAATAATAGATACGTTGCTACGGTCTTGTGTCTGACAATTGGTTCTATGTGGCTTCTGTACTGGTCCATCGTCCGCAAAACCTCTTTTACCTCTGTTTAATTTAAGCAAGCTCGACCTAGTTTAATTTGCTTACTGTAAGCAAGTCTTGGACCTCTACATAATTTTTACCCTAATCCTGCTAAATAAACCACGAAATACGGAACTCCAATCGATCTCACATTTCCCTCATAAATTGTACACTTGTTTTCACATAATTTATTTCAACAATGGCAAGAACACTGAATAGTGCCTGAGGTCTCCAGGGGAAGATATTATCTAAAATAGATCCCGACTTCGTGATGTACACGTACCCAGCTGGCTGATATCCACTGCCTACTGCATGAGATTCAACTACGGAAGTTTTCCTATCTGTCTTCGTCGGAATGAAATGATTTCAACCACATTTTGTGACTCCACGGATACTACAGGAGACATCGATCACATCCTCTTTGCTGTGCAAAACGGCAGAGGCACAGACGGTCTTTTCGTAACAATTACATCCCCTGAAAGTAAAGTTTCCTACGCGTTCCACCATTTTTTACTTTCTTTAACTAATCCTGCACATAACAAAGTGGTTTTTAAATTACTGCCCGCATCTCGTGGTCGTGCGGTAGCGTTCTCGCTTCCCGCGCCCGGGTTCCCGGGTTCGATTCCCGGCGGGGTCATGGATTTTCTCTGCCTCGTGATGGCTGGGTGTTGTGTGCTTTCCTTAGGTTAGTTAGGTTTAAGTAGTTCTAAGTTCTAGGGGACTTATGACCACAGCAGTTGTCCCATAGTGCTCAGAGCCATTTGAACCATTTTTAAATTACTGTCAGCTGCCAAGATATCTTTATAGTGATAAAAATAGCACTGGGAACAAATTTGTCCGTCTTTTACATTAATATTTATATTATATGTGGAGTTACTTCAGCTTGGGTAATGAATATTTTGAACATTTGCATCTCTATTGTTTTTATTCATTTCATGTAATTCATCCAAATTTTGATGCAAGCGCAATTAACTGTACTAAACTATGCAGGCTTTCAAAACAAAATGTTGCCCTCAACTACGTACCCTCAGACACAGAGATGAAACATTAAAAGTTTTGACTGGTTTCATTGTGTACGGGGTGGGATATGTAGTTGCCGCATTACATGCCAAATACACTCCTGGAAATGGAAAAAAGAACACATTGACACCGGTGTGTCAGACCCACCATACTTGCTCTGGACACTGCGAGAGGGCTGTACAAGCAATGATCACACGCACGGCACAGCGGACACACCAGGAACCGCGGTGTTGGCCGTCGAATGGCGCTAGCTGCGCAGCATTTGTGCACCGCCGCCGTCAGTGTCAGCCAGTTTGCCGTGGCATACGGAGCTCCATTGCAGTCTTTAACACTGGTAGCATGCCGCGACAGCGTGGACGTGAACCGTATGTGCAGTTGACGGACTTTGAGCGAGGGCGTATAGTGGGCATGCGGGAGGCCGGGTGGACGTACCGCCGAATTGCTCAACACGTGGGGCGTGAGGTCTCCACAGTACATCGATGTTGTCGCCAGTGGTCGGCGGAAGGTGCACGTGCCCGTCGACCTGGGACCGGACCGCAGCGACGCACGGATGCACGCCAAGACCGTAGGATCCTACGCAGTGCCGTAGGGGACCGCACCGCCACTTCCCAGCAAATTAGGGACACTGTTGCTCCTGGGGTATCGGCGAGGACCATTCGCAACCGTCTCCATGAAGCTGGGCTACGGTCCCGCACACCGTTAGGCCGTCTTCCGCTCACGCCCCAACATCGTGCAGCCCGCCTCCAGTGGTGTCGCGACAGGCGTGAATGGAGGGACGAATGGAGACGTGTCGTCTTCAGCGATGAGAGTCGCTTCTGCCTTGGTGCCAATGATGGTCGTATGCGTGTTTGGCGTCGTGCAGGTGAGCGCCACAATCAGGACTGCATACGACCGAGGCACACAGGGCCAACACCCGGCATCATGGTGTGGGGAGCGATCTCCTACACTGGCCGTACACCACTGGTGATCGTCGAGGGGACACTGAATAGTGCACGGTACATCCAAACCGTCATCGAACCCATCGTTCTACCATTCCTAGACCGGCAAGGGAACTTGCTGTTCCAACAGGACAATGCACGTCCGCATGTATCCCGTGCCACCCAACGTGCTCTAGAAGGTGTACGTCAACTACCCTGGCCAGCAAGATCTCCGGATCTGTCCCCCATTGAGCATGTTTGGGACTGGATGAAGCGTCGTCTCACGCTGTCTGCACGTCCAGCACGAACGCTGGTCCAACTGAGGCGCCAGGTGGAAATGGCATGGCAAGCCGTTCCACAGGACTACATCCAACATCTCTACGATCGTCTCCATGGGAGAATAGCAGCCTGCATTGCTGCGAAAGGTGGATATACACTGTACTAGTGCCGACATTGTGCATGCTCTGTTGCCTGTGTCTATGTGCCTGTGGTTCTGTCAGTGTGATCATGTGATGTATCTGACCCCAGGAATGTGTCAATAAAGTTTCCCCTTCCTGGGACAATGAATTCACGGTGTTCTTATTTCAATTTCCAGGAGTGTACTACAGTATACAATATGGATACACACATGAATCGAATGGTCGAAGGTTCCTATCACTGGGCAATTGCGAATTTTGAATGTAACATAGAAATTTATGAGTGAAAGATTTCAATTAAATAAAATATGCAGGTTCTATTTTAACGATTTTAAATTATGAGTACAATAGCAGAAGTACTTTTAATAATGCCATTTATTCCTGCAAAACATTTGATTCTTGCTTCACGTAATTAGTCATGAACAACAACGTAGCTCGTGAGATATTCATTTCCAAACGCATACTAAGTCTGCACTGCTGAAGCCACGGAAATCTCACAAGTGCACAAGTCGGAACCACGAAATATTTCTATCTCCCGAGACCACGCGCAAACTTCTCAACACATCAAGTATTTCATGTGACCCTCCGCCGCGCCTTCCCGCCCAGAACTCTCTCGTGTCCTGTGCGATCCGATGCTGCTCCCCCACTTCCCTACAGTCTCTCCATTGACTTCGGTAGTCGCCTACCGTAGTAACGAGCGCTGTGATTGGTTAGAGCGCTCCCGCGATGTCTCCAAGCCAACGCACACTCACAAACATATTGAAACACATACGAAATACTGGATTTATATTTAAATAACTTGAAATTTAATAAATATTCCTACAGCTGGACCATAAACACGCTCTAACACAATTAAATACATAAACAAATTTAATAAACAAATATGAAAGGAATAGAAGCAAAAGTAGGTCAGTAGCCTAATGTCTCTCTGCTTTCTAAAACAAAGTAAATATTTGACCAATTTCTTCATGAATAGTATACATCTGATATAAACAGAGACATAGACGAATAACTGTATATTTATAAACATGCTGCTACCGTTTTTTGTGTAACTGTGGAGTACTTATAGCAATTAGCCACTTTGACCTCCAGTAACTCATGTACTATTCAAGTTACATGCCTCTCATTCATACCAATTTAGTTTCACACTAATAGGTTTCCAAAGACATGTCGATCGACAAAATCGGGTGAACCGCTTAGATTTTGGAAATTCGTTGCTGGGTGTTACTTGTATAATTTACAGTCAGATACTAAACTTTAAGCTAATAAAAATATTAAAAATATGTTTACACCATCAGAATCGTCGTGCAAATGATGGTAATGTACATGTTTCTTTTTAAGGTATCATGATTCCTCTGGTTATTATTAATTTCTACTTGAACAGGGAAATTTCTCCCATTATGGTTTCAAAAAGTCCGCCATCTTTGACACTCCCGCCATACAGATCTCCTTCATCGACACGAAGCACAGTCCTCAACACAGTGGCAACATGGAATTCTCAGCCACGCGGTCGGCCTGGACTACGCGCTGGGGCTACCCCTCTTGCTCCAGCTAATGTTCGGCACAACGCGGTTGCTGACGTGCCCCGGCTTGCCGAGCGCCCCGTGTGGCCACGCCAACTCCGAACTTAGAATATTTTCAGGGCGCCACAACCCACCCGTTCCCTCACAACTACTTTGTAAAATATTACACAGCATGGAATACAATACCGTTATATGTGTATTTTAATGTATGTTCATATTCGTACCACTACACCACCGTTAAACGTTAATTTTGTTTTATGCTTCTCCCACATTTTCCTTCGGTGTACCAACATCTGTTGTCAATAATTCCCATCCATGTCAATCAATAGCAGGTTTTAATAGCCTTTTTAAAATTTGTATGTGTATGCTATCACATTTAGTCCTTGTTTCCTACTCTGTGTCAGTTAATGTGCTTTCAGCCGGCAATATGCCCGTTAGATACTGGAGCCCAACAGATCATATGTAAGTTAATGAACAAGTAATTGCTGTTCCTACAGTTCCCCCCACAACCAGACTGACAAACGCTTGATGACGCAGCAAGTATCTTATCAAACTACCACTATTATTGATCAAGTTGTGTCATTAAGGTCTAGTTTCCGTACCTCAATCAATTCTTCTGTAAAATCGCGCTTCAAATGATTCTAGTCTCTACTTGTCTGTACTGTTTATCGTCCATGTTCCACTTCCACAAAAAACTAGACAAATACTTTCAGTAAAAGTTCCTAAATATCTAAATTTCTACTATATTCCCTCACAAACATCTTATTTAATGTTGTTTACAAAAGACGCACAATTTTGTAACTTACGTGAACATAATGAACTAGACGCCATATACATACGAAAAAACATAAACAACTAAAGTATATTGTAGTAAGACTGTGCAGATTGAAGGGTGGTGTAAAACCCGATGTATGCACAACAATGCTACCAACAATCATAATACTGTATTTTACTAATAAAAAGGTATAGGTTAAAGTATTAAGAGGGACTACTTCTATAAAAATTATGTTGGAATAATATAAGTTTCCTTAAAGCTTCAAGTAGGTATCCTTGACTGCAAATTCCATTAGATTTTTCGAGGACATTAGGGTACTTCGTCCTTTTATTTCAGAGACAAACGAAATATTCCCTTTTTTCGACTTGTGTCACATTTCCTGCGATATGATATTCAGGATCTGTATGCCTTTCGGACTGCTGGACCCGTCTCTATCCAGCAGCGGACAACTCCTAAAGATAGCTGTTACAGACCAATACTCATCGGGAAGGTGAATGCTCTAGAATGGCATAAGATCTCCATCTCCTCAAGGTGGAACCTGAATCTGCCACTCTCAGCACGGTGCAGCTACATCACCTGCGAATCAACAGTTGCTACGTGATATCCACTCTCAGAAACTTTCAGTCTTGTATTAAACTTCGATCACTTTGGTTCCACTGGCTGAATCTTATATAATGATTGCTATATGCATTTATGTTTACGAATTGTGTTCTACATGAGCGTGAACGTCATGTCAATGCGAGCACACCATGTGTTTTGTGGTATGTTGTCTTTTACACATATCTTATATGGCTATGCGACACTGCTTGGAAGCACTGTTACTTCACTGATTTTTTATTCTTCGAACTGTTTTTGGCGCTGATGATGACTACCCTATAGGTGAAATAATTCTTCAATAAAATTTACGTTGTTCGTGACTGATCACTATTGTCCCTTCTTGAAAATCCAAAGGTTGTTCGATAGTGGGATCTAATGGATTCCAATACATTGCCGTTGTAAGAAAAATTTTCTAGATTTTTAGGCTGCGTGATATCTCTCTTCATATTTCTTCTTCTGAATAAGAAGAAATAATAAAGTAACATGGTTCAGCTTAACAAGCTACAATGTTTTACTTTCGTTTGTAGAAAAACTTAGACAAAATTTCCAGTTGTTGTGATAAATGGTAGCTCTATTTATACGTGAATAAATGACAAGTAGTGCCTGTAACAAAGAAGAAAGAACGAAATGGTATCTTACTACAACATTAGTAGGGAATACACCGAGCATATCCCACCGTATACTTATTTTGATGTCAAACTAAGAAATTATACAAAATGGGAAGCGCAAAGACTTTTGGAAAAGACAAGGAATCTATAAAAAACATAATAAAAAAGAGCTGATTGTGAGCAGCTCAAGGTATTGTTAGAATGCTTACAAGGTGCAACAAATCCACTAAAGAGACTGTCTACAATACGCTTGTATGTCCTCTCCGAGAGTACTGCTGCGCAGTACGGCATCCTTAGCAGATAGGACATACTTAGGACATCAGAAAGTTCAAAGAAGGGCTGCTACGTGATAACGGCAGAGTGTCAGCGATAGGATACTGGGGTTGAGATGACAGTCATTGAAACAAAGAGATTTCCTCACGAAATTTCAGACTTTCTGGTCCAACTGCGAAAATATTTCTGACTCCTCCCAACAAAGGGAAAAAATAATACCGTCGTAAAATAGGAGTAAAATTAAGATGAACGTTGTTCCCAAGTGCTACTCGAGAATGGAATGCTCGAGAGGTAGTCTGAAAGTGGTTCTATGAACAAAATACCAGGCAGTTCCATGTGTCTTGCAGAGTAGTCACGTGGATGTAGATTTAGATTGTTCCAGTCTTGGGAAGTCTGTTTGTAGATGTAGGTTAAAAGTAGTACAAATCGGCGACGCTGTCATGTGACCGAAGGGATGCTACTGATTCAGTGGACGAAGTAGCAGAGATAGTCAAATCTAGTGACAAACTCAGAGAACCGAGGACTCAAATCGAGTAGCTAACTGTGGATGCCAACTTTAGTTAACACTGGCTGCAACCGTTAGGCGGAATGAGGAAGTGTCTAAGGTCAACAGACAGTCAAGCTCCCATAGAGAACATATGGCCTCAACATATCATTCACTACTGTACACTGTCGGAAAAAGTAGTGCACCTTTTTAGAGGTTTATGATTCATCGAAGATTTACTGCTGTAACAGGACATATGAAGTGCATGAAACGATTACATTTATATATCAGCAGCACAGGCGATTCTGAGGTACTAGGTATCGATCCATACTGAAACCCCTACATTACTACGTGGCTTAGCCTCCAATGAAGGCGTTGGCTCTGGCATCCAGTTGATCGTACAGATGGTGGTTACTGTCCTGTGTTACGTTATGCCACCCCTGCCAGACGTGTTCATGTAGCTGTGTAAGAATTATTGACTGACAGGAAGGGCAAGTAACTTCTCATCCATCATATCTGACACTTGTTCGATTGGAGGCAAATCCGAAGATCGTGCTGGCAGGGAATCTGTCTCACGTTTTATAGAGTTTCTCGGGCAGTGTGTGGGCGAACATTAACCTGTTGGAACGACCGTTCACCTTCCTGATGCAATAACGACAAAAGAACGGGTTTTATTACATTCTGCATGTACCAAGCGCTAGTTGGAGTCACCTCCAGAAACACTGAAGGTGAACTAGCGCTGTAGTCTGTCGCACCCAGATCATAAGGTCTGTGGTGGCGCCAGTGAGTCTTGGACGAATACACTCTATGAGACGCTCACCAGGTCTACATCGTACACACAAACAACCATCACTTGCGTGCAGGAAGAATCTGTTTTCATCGCTGAAGACTACATTGCGCCACTTCTTCTTCCAAGTGATCCTCTGACAGCACCAGTGAAGCCATGTACGGAGAAGCTGTGGCGTAAACGGGCTAGAGGTATTCGTGCCCGTATTCCCATTGCTAATAACAGTTTAGTGTTGACAAGTGTGGGCACTCAAGCTCTCTTATCTGTCCTGTGGTGGCTGATCGATCTGCCACTGCTGCCCTTACAATATGACAGTACCACCGGATTTTGTACTGTGTGGACGTCCAAAACCTCGTCTACGGCTGTGAGAGTGTTCATGTGACCATCGATATCAGCATCGTTCCATAAGTGATCCAATGTGTTCAACTTACGAGACAGTACTCCGAAAGGATCATCCCACAATAATTTCAAACCTTTCAAACTCGCTTTCCCATCTGTAGGAAACACGAGTGCGTCTCCATGGCAGGGTTGCCTGATCGCTTGACACGTTTGCCACACACTGAGGCTTCTGGCTGTGGGAGTTCCCTATTAAAGGGTAGACACAGATGGCGCTCTGGTAGCTGAGCGACTATGCTATCTGTTGGCGGACAACGTTCAAAACACTATCAGTGCATCTACTATCCCCCTGGTGACATATACTATCATCAGAGCAAAATCGTCATTGTCTTTCCTCGTGGTTTCTTACTTTTTTTTCTGGCAGTGAATTTAGGAAAAAAATTCAGTATATGGTATTGAATAGATTTATTTTGCATATCGGCGTCGGGATCCATACTGTTTCGAAACCGGTATGTAAAATTAACTTATTTACTAGCCGCATGGTGAATTTATTTTCCTTTTCAATTTAGATCGTAGCTGCATGCAGGACCCATTCTAACGCAACGTGGAAAAGCGTAAGGGTCTGCACTCTGATGAAATTTGGGCGTTCTACTTAAAGTAGTAAAGGAGTTTTACTATTTGGGGAGCAAAATAACTGATGATGGTCGAAGTAGAGAGGATATAAAATGTAGACTGGCAATGGCAAGGAAAGCGTTCCTGAAGAAGAAAAATTTGTTAACATCGAGTATAGATTTAAATGTCAGGAAGTCGTTTCTGAAAGTATTTGTATGGAGTGTAGCCATGTATTGAAGTGAAACGTGGACGATAAATAGTTTAGACAAGAGGAGAATAGAAGCTTTCGAAATGTGGTGCTACAGAAAAATTCTGAAGATTAGATGGGTAGATCACATAACTAATGAGGAGGTATTGGATAGAATTGGGGAGAAGTGGAGCTTGTGGCACAATTTGACTAGAAGAACGGATCGGCTGGTAGGACGTGTTCTGAGACATCGAGGGATCACCAGTTTAGTATTGGATGGCAGCGTGGAGGGTAAAAATCGTAGTGGGAGACCAAGAGACGAATACACTAAGCAGATTCAGAAGAATGTAGGCTGCAGTAGGTACTGGAAGATGAAGAAGACTGTACAGGATAGAGTAGTATGGAGAGCTGCATCAAACCAGTCTCAGGACTGAAGACCACAACAACAAAAGCAGTGGGAGTTGTGTTCATTGACCGACGAGATGCTTAGAGAGGAAGTTCTGAGATTTGGACCGTATTGGCTATGTGTTCTAACTGCTAATAAAAAAATATATTTAGTTTTTACAGCTACCATTCACACCGTTTACTTATGCACTTAATAGATTGCTACTCAGTTCGAGTAGCACAGTCGCTTTTATTGCATGTATATGAAAACAAAAGTTACTTAAATAAACTACCAAGAGTTTCAAAATGCACCTGCGCACCTATAACAATAATCATTTTATTTATGTAGAACGTTATCGGTGGTCTATAATTAAAATATTTAAAATTTTGGTTGCTTCCTTGACACAAAACAATTCGTTACAAAAAATAATGAGATGTGGTTTTAGTTTCAGAATTTTATGTCTGATTTCCGCTTACATCAGTAAGTCTCATCCACTTGCAAGTCTCTGAGGTATACCTTCGTTTGTCGCTGACGTTTCCACCTAGTTTCATGTTAGTTTGCAGGAAGTTTGACGGGTAAAACAACACAATACAGCATCATTACTGTTTGTTTGCATATTCCAAGGTAATCGTGTCTCTGTGTCCTTCTGTGTGTGCTGCGTCGTTAGCTTGACCACTAGTTATGGTTGACACTTGATTTAATAATGTTCTCTTCATTTGTGGTTTTCAAATCGATGTTATGTTAATTCAATTATGTTAAGATGTATAATATTTGACGTGTAAGTGAAATGAATCATTAGTGTGGAAGTAGGTAGGTAGGGGGAAGTATATTATGTCATTTCAGTTACGTTAAGATGTATTTCTTTAACCTTTAATATGTAAGTGAAATGAAGGATGAGGGTGGAAGTAGGTGGATAGATGGGATAGGACACACAACAAAGGTGAGTGAAATCTGTAAACAGTGAATGAAAAGTAGGAGAATGGAGAGTGAGTTGGTTAAGGGATGGAGAAGAGGTGGAAGAGGTACAGGTGAAATTGAATGAAGGGTGGATGGTGGAGACAGACAAAGAGAAACAGAATTTTTTCTTCTTTTTTTCATTCGGTATGTTAAATATTTTGTGTAGAGTGTGGTTTTCAATATTTGTGTGATCAGTATGTTGTTTTATGTTAATGCCTCTTGCATTTGGTTGTAATCTTGAAAAGCGTGAAGATGTGTGTTTTCACTGATTTTTATGGTGTCTATATTTTTCCTACTGTGCTTGACCTATGATATGCCTGTTTCAGATGCTCAGCTGAACATTTGGAGACCACCTTCAGCAGGAAGATCAAATGTTATTCTCTCCTACTATTTTTATTTTGAAATCCAGCTCGTGAAGATTTATTCTTCGACTCATTGCCTGAAAATGTTGTGTGCATACCAAATATACCGATGACTAAATTAAAAACCCACATTGGATGTTAATGTTATTTTGCTGCATTTTTGTCGAAGAACCTGAGGTGATTTCCTTAAACATCATGCGGAAATGATTTCGGATACTTACTAGAAGCTCATTAGCGTAGTTTCTGGAACACGTTATTTCTATAAGATGCAGACAAGTTTCATTGTAAAAAATGAGTAGATACTGACCGAATTTTGTAATATGCACGGACATTCTATCCCATCTTCACACTTCTCGTAATAATGTCACTGGAAACGCAGACCTGCTATTTTATTTTTATTCTCACCGAGAATCTACGTGAGTTGAAATCACTGTATTGTTCATAAACAGGAACAAGTGTAGCGTTCAAAAAAGACAAAAATTTTTAATACATTTCTCGTTCCAATTCAGTTTGCCTCCCTTACGTCGTCCTGCCTTCTAAATTTCTTTTTTTCCAAAGCCACTCTGTAGAATTTGCTAACGGAGAAGTTTCTTTCAACAGTTCTGCACGGCTGCAGACCAGTTCGAAGTTACAGCAACCCCGCCAAAACAAAACTTTACTATTTCGACACTGAGTTAACAGACTAGTGGCTGTCAGTACATTTGCATTTCAACCAGCGGAAATAATGAATGCCATGAATAACGACAAGTTCTTTCACAACCCACAGCTTTGTCAGCTCTGCGTCCATTTCGGGTGCCAGAGTAATTACATTGGTAGCCTCTGCAGCCCTGCTAAAAGAATCTCCCGTGCAGTTAGCGCGCGCACTCACACACACACACACACACACAAGTGATCTCAGTACTGGAACAGTTTCAGAATGGTGCAGTATGTTTCGTACATACACTGTATGACAAAAAAATACTGAAGCTTCCGTAAGGAGAGGAGGACACGATCTGAAAACACGATCTGAAACTCACTATTTGACATGTTTTCTGATATTATTTCAGTGACTACAGCATACTGTCAGATTTACAGAGAACTTTGCACTACTAACCTACTTATAAGTATGACGTTGCCTAGAAGCACGCACTGATTCCATTAGGAAGTGTGTCATAACGCCGTTGTTTCACCTCCTGAGACAAGCTCACTACTATTGCAATTTGTCTTTGATATATTGGTTACTGTCACTGGGATGAAGATGACGTCAGAGCTGGTTCCATACTTGTTCTATCAGGGACAGATCTGTGAATGGTGATGTCCACTGGAGTACCTGATCATCACGCAGATAGTTCATACAGACTCAAGGAGGTGGAGGTTAGTGGTTAACCTCCAGTCGACAACGAGATCGTTAGAGATGGAACACATGCTCGGATTAGCGTAGGACAGAGAAGCAAATCGGCCGTGCCGTTTCAAAGGAACAATCCCGGCATTTACCTTAAGCGATACAGGAAAATCACAGAAAACCTAAATCAAGGTGGCCAGACGAGGGTTTGAACCGTCGTCCTCTCGAATGCAAGTCCAGTGTGCTAACTATTCTGTCACCGCGCTCGTTATAGAAACTCGTGACTTTGTGGACAGGCATTGTCCAGTTGAAAAATGGCACCACTATAATGACGCATGTCTGGAATGTACCATTGTCCTTCAGAGTTCCCTCAGACATTACCTGCTGTGACCTGACGTCATACCACGGCTCCGCACACCGCTGCGCTAGGAGTAACCAAGTGATGCCGCTTCAAAACACTGGAGAATAGGAACTCTCCTCAAATCGTCGCTGTACTCGCCCATCGTGCTCATTCGAGGTAGTGCAGAACAGTGATTCACAGCTGAACATAATGGGACGCGATTAATTAGCAACCCATGTTTCTCAGCCATGGCACCACTCCAAACCCAGCCTTTTGCATGGCACGGTAGTACATTAGTCTGGCTGCTACTAGTCTGCGACCAATGCTGCAGGATGACACAGAACGTTACACGATTCCTCTATTTAGTCTCGGATGGATGACGCGGAAGCACAATACGGCGACGCTCCCTTTGGTGGTCATACGTGGTCGACCAGAATCTTGAAAGCGAGTACGCCTGCCTCCACGTTCCAGAACATTCCAACATCGGCCCTGTGTCACATCCGAATGCCCCACAAATCTGGATACTGCTCGATTCGACCAGCTGGCCAAATCGAGACCCATAATGATGCCTTTTCCAGTTCTGTAAGATGATGATAACGCTGTCTCACACGAGTACACGCATCTCCGAGTGCTTCGCAGTGATCATTCAACATCTGACACTGTTCACTCCCTTTATATACCCTACCAGATCTGGTGACTACGCTAAACAAGAACCTCACTAATACACTCCGGTGGCCATTCTACCATTCACAAAGAAAAGCACCGGTGGTGTATACTAGTATGAAGTTACATTAGCATCACGCACGTGGTTTTTTTCTGGCTGTGTATATCAAACCACCCTTGCAGATACCACATTTAAGTGGCACCACACCACATCACATGTAAAAGACAAGCCAAGAAGCAGATAATATGTCCGTATGTTCGCATATTTCCGAAATTTTTTTGTACTGTACAATGTTGTGGTCTGGAAAGAGATTCGAGAACACCAATCGGTTCCCATGTAACTGACTCGAAGATATTTTGAGTAAGAAGTATGGTATCGTGGATGGTGACGAGTGCGCCAGGGAAACATCATAGGAGAGCTCGTGTTCTCTACGAACGTCTGATGACGTTGTTTAGCTGACCGATTGGTCGTCTGCTTGATGGCATGATTGTGGCGCTTAATAGTATAGTGAGATCTTCAGTAGCCTTACTAAATTAGTTGGAAACGAATGAGGCTAAAATGTTGTAAATTATATATCAGGCCTCATAATATGAGGTACGAAATATAAATTGTGTAAATCAAAACGTCGTTTTGAGTTACTGTAGTAGAATTCAGGACGGCATGGCACAATTTCCATTCTGACGAAAACGGAAAGTGCTACACCGTGATCGCCGTTACCGAACGCTGCTAAACATACTCCACCATTTCCATGCTTGTGCGATATGCCCGTTAAAATTTCATCCCTACGCTGGCTTATTTTCTTACATAAAATGGCCACTCCTGCAAATGAAGAATGCTATGAATAAATGATCGCTATCAGGTTTGTTTTACTTGACTGGAGATTTAAAGATCGCAACACAGCATGCGCAAAGGACAAGAACGTGCAGCTTACCGCCACCCTTAGAATCACTAGCTTCAGAAACGTGGGAGCAACATACACCAAAGTGTCTGAAGACGACCCTGTGAAAGGGTGAAAGGACAGCAGGTGCGACGGTTATCGACAACCGTAGCTCTCCATCTCCTGAAATCATGATGTGGCGAGCTATCGCACACAACAACAGGACTGATTTGTTGCTACAGGGAGGAGGCTGACTGTTTTCCAGTTTTTGGCTAGACTGGTAAACCTTGATGTCATACCCTTCATGACCAGACGACAACATGAAACTTTCCAAAAGGATAACACAAGACCTTACACTGCAGTTCAGACCACAAGGAATGTACCGTTGCGGTGTATGACTCAGGCACGCTGTTGCAATTAGTCAAGCGGTATGCTGGCCTTTCGCCGACGTAATTGCGCAGCCAGGCGCTAAAAATGCCGCCGTAGCCTTCTGCCATACGGCATTCTACTGTTACCTACGGACGAGACTGCTACGTTCTGTGGATCCTGGCGGCTTTTCCGCAGCTGCCTAGATTGTGGATACCTAGCTCCTGTCGTTAGCAAGCGTGGCTGGAACAATTATTCACGGTCCACTCACACCAATGTGACCACCGCCAGTGTTCGATGTGAAAGTGGAATAACCGCTCACAGACTACAAGTGGCGGCACTAGCAGTAGAGGTTGTATAAATCGTGTCATGGGGACGTGGAAAATTGTGCAGCTGTGGTCATAATGAGGAAACGGAGCGATTTATCTGACGCCCAAAAGGGCACGATCATTGGCTTTAGGACCAAGAGTGGAAGCATTTACTAAACGACTAAGTTTGTAAACTGTTTGCGTGCCGCAGTGAATAATGTATACCGTGCATGTCAAAATGGCGCTGTCCAAAACTGGCGACTAGGAAACTGTGGTGCAGGATGGTCCATACGTTGTAGAAGTGAACAACGGCTGTGGAGACGTGTATTGGCGAATAGAAGAGCAATTGTTCCGCAACTGACCACCCAGATGAAGCAAGAGGGCCACCAGCAGTGCCTCCTCAACGACCGTTCAGTGAACCTCACTGTGAATGGTTCTCCACCGCAAGTGGCTGGTTCATGAACCCACGCTGCTCTTCATCTGCGAATAAGGCTGTAATTTCCAGGCCAATATCGCAAATGGATGTCCACTGTGTGGTAGCAGCTGGCCTTTTCAGAAGAATTTCGTTTTGTGATCCATCGGACAGATGGTCATATGCGCCTGCACTGTGCGACATCTGAAAGCAAACACCCTTCAAAATCTCCGGTTGCAAAAGAGCAGTTGTCTGGGTAATGTTTTCGTAGTATTCCCTGGGTATCTCCATTCTGGAAGGCACAATGGATCAATATAAGTATGCATTTGCTGTTGGGGACCATGTCCACTACAACATCTAATTTGTTTTTCCTCAGGACAATGGCACTTACCAGCAAGACAATGAAATGTGTAACACCTCACAGCGTACATGCATGGTTTGAAGATCGCCAGAGTGAGTTTACCATATTTCCCTGGTCACTAGTATTTAAAACGAAACCACAATCTGTGGGACCACCTGGATTGACTGTTCGTGCCATCGATCCTCAACAGCTGGTCACGACATTGCAATCGACATGGCTCCACATCCCTGTCGATATCTTCTAGAATCTCACTGACTCTCTTCCTGAAGTCTGTAGTGGTCGCTTTCGATAGGTGGTCACGTTAATTTGAATGAACAGTGTACACTTTCAGGTCAACCACTGTAGAACACCATCAGGACTGTGCATTTGACAAGCACAGTCTCTGTGTCAGTCATTGGTCGAATATATGGTCAAGCTGCTATAGTCTCATCGAGCAGTGTCACAAACTACGTGAAGCCGCTAGCGCTGAACTATCAGTTAGGTCTAATGGTTCAGGACTTCGAATGGGACCATCAAGGCGAGGCTGTCCAGTGGATACCGTTGCCTGACATTCCAGCCAGTCTCTGAGAGTTCTGCGTTCAACTCAGGGCACCTGCCCAATCTGGATAGGTGCCTTTGGTCATCTGAAGTGTACGTTAGCCCTGCCACAAAACCATGTGGCGGAGCGACTTGAGTCAGCAAGGATACAATCGATGCGACTGCTGTTGTGCTGCCACCTCACTCCCATTCCTCACCAGACGTCATCAGCTGCTACCAGCCATTACAGTCAACGTAAGTAATTCTGGAGCCATAGTTGGCTATCCTGTGGCAATGGTGTCAGCCAGCGGCAACAGTAGGAATCTACAAATAGCCTGCCTCTCAAGGAGTGTCTTTGACGTGACAGGATGACATATTCTCTTACAAAATTGCAACCAGATAAAGCATATGTTTGAGACACGGCAAGCAGTATCTTAGTAAGACATTCGAGAGCTAATTTCTTCAAGGCCACAACGAATACAACACAGCTTTCGCTCCAATGGGTCTCAAACCTCTTACTAATGCTCATCAGTTCCTAATGGGACGAAAGTTTAATCATCCGGTACCAGTTATGTGGCGAACATTTCCAAGAAGTTCCATACATGACGGATCGATGCTTTATGGTTTAATTCCTTCCATTTCCGCCCTGTATTTGGTGCAGTAATGGCAACTTGCGTGCCGTGCGCTTAAACGTAAGTTCATGCAGATACTGAGGACAGACAAAAATAAGGGCACACCAAACACACAACACATTCCCGTGCCTAATAGGTTGCAGGAAAACCACTGACATAAACGGCTTCCATTCCTCGTGGAACGTATACACAGTGTTCTTGTAAGGTCACTGGTCTTGTAAGGTCATTTTAATGTTACACCATTCTTTCTGCAAAATAGTGGCACGTGCAGGTAGCGATCACGGAGGTGGATAGCGATCATCCACACTCCTCTTCAAAGTAGACTACAAAGTCTCAATAATATTGAGATCTGATGCACATAACTAACAAATCCTAACACGCAACTCAATTTAACAGACGACAAGTGGTCTGTTGCATGCGCCATCTATCGCCCCTGGCCTAGCACAAATTCTAATTAAATGATACAATTGAGTTGCGGGTTAGGATTTGTTAGTTATGTGCATAAATACTGAGGAAGTATTTGGTTTTTATATGTGCAGGTAATTCAAACACCGAGCCAGCAACCGGCGCGGACTTTCGTTGACGCGGCAAGTAGCGGGCGGGCCGCCATGGAGCAAACACAGTGAGGCTGATGACGTCGCTCCATGGAGGTCCAGAGTCGCGGCGGCGGGTAACTCCGAGGCGGTTGTTGGACTTCGAAGGAAGAAAAAAAGAAGAAGAATGTATAATGAGGAACTTTGTGTATAACAGCGAAAGTAGGAAGAAGCAATTTAACGGCCGGCAACGCAGTAGGCGGTACCTCGAGAGCCGACTGTACATAGGTATCAGAAATAAATAGCTGTAACTATTGTAAAAAAGGAGTTCTGAATAAGAGTTATTACGAGAAGCAGTCAGACAGCGTCAATTACTGGTGAATGATCGCCATAGGCGACATTTTCTTCATCAGCTGCGCCGTCCCCTCTTTCACTCGACGAATTTAGTCAACGTTAAGACAGAGCCGAACTACGCAAATAATAAAAATCTTCAGTGGGGCGGGGACGGCGCAAGTGACGGCTAGGAAATATGCATCAGTGGAGGTAGTTAACCCGAAACTCCACGAACATCTACAGTGGCACTATGCTATTGTGCAGTGCAGCCTGTATGTTCTGTTTGGTACAAAACAACACATGTCAAACAGCTGTATATACCTCTTAATAACACCTGCAAAATCTTAACAGGCTGCTTAAAATCCACCCCCGTGGAATGGGCTTACACCTCGCAGAAATTGCACCATCTCGTGTTCGAAGAGAAATAGCAGTGAATGAGAAGAGTAAGTTGAGCAGGACAGAACACATCGACTGTATGGAGAAGAGCGTCACCTGCAACGACTGAAATCAATGAGGAGTTTCCTTAGAAGATCCATGGTAGATATAATCACTGCTGAGAAACCTAGGTTGCAACTATGGTGGGCTACGACCTAACTTCCTCCAGACTGGAATAGAGTTTCACAAACTTTACTTCCTGACTATGACGAGAAATGGACGACTTGGAAGTCCTTGAACAGACTGAGCTCTAGAGTCGACAGAAGATGCAAAAAATGCACTGGAAGTGGCCAAGATTTTTGGCAAAAGTAATATAGGCATAACTGTGTGTATATAATATAAACAGGGAAATTTTAAAAGAAAATGAGAATTCGAGTTCTAATCAGATGCGGAAAGTAAAACATTTTGTTCCATCGCTATTGGACAAGATCCTTTCGATGTATATCTTTAAAAATATCATAGTCTTTGAAGTTAAATGAGTGGCACAAAAGAGCGACTTCAAATAGCTACCTATTTCCAGAACCCTTTTGGTAATGTTATTGAATATTATGTACCTCTCTTTTGTGTTTTTCATATTTTTCGATCAACCGCTGAAACAAACTGGATTGGAAAGTGGAAAGATGAGAATGGCCAAACAAACCAGTCATGAATAGAGTCGAGAACACAGGAATAGTTTAATAAGTTTTGAATACAATAATTTATGAGTCGAAGTACATCGCAACACGGAACGTAAGGCTATCATTGTTTGTACGCATATCGTTGTGTGTTGCAGTTTTATGTCACTCGGGTAGATGGTTCATGACATATGTCATATTTCAGATTTAGTCTTCAAATTACATTAAATAATTGCATTGTAGATGAGATTAGCGACAGCTAGACTTTGTGTGTCGCTTGTCCAGCTGTAAAAGTCAGAAGACCTGTAGAGGCGACGGGGGCGGGGTAATCGATTGCATTTCCGTGCCCTTTTATAGAGCTCCGCTGGCCTGAACATCATTATAAGGAGCACCAACCTTACACTTATTAAGATAAAAGATGTGGAGTTTACCCAAATTTTGAAGTTGGAGGCTGACCAGGGTGCAGTGGTTTAGAATCTGACACGGTCCGACAAAACGTGGTAGCAGCTTGGCAGGACTTCTGTCTGCTCCCTTGCTCCCAATAATTCTTCCGAAAACAAGTCACAGATACTGAGATACGTGATCTATGTTCGTTTTATCTACGGGCCTCTCACCTGTGTGCAAGACGAACGTTGTCGCCTAACTCCAGTTTCTTTTAAAAACATCATGTTTTGTTGCACTGTGGGTGGGAAGAAAGCTCAATGGACAATTTGTTTTTGGATTATTTACTGCCACTTCCGCGTATTAAGGGTGGCAAAAAGTATATTTGCTCTTTGGTAGATGTTTTTGTCCAGTTTTTGAGGCTTATACTGGGTATGGTTATGACTGCGCGGTTGGGAATGGCCTAGGCGTACTGACAATCCTGACATTCAGACATTTGAATTAAGGGTCACCAAGTAAGGTGCTCTTTCATATTTATAACAGTCTTAAAGGTACCCAAATGTCCCGCACGCAAGGAATGATTGAAGTATTTAAGTATCGCCAGGATTGACTGTTTGGGCATACAAACCTTTTCAGGATTCGCCTGTAGTAACACATGTCAAATGCTCTCTTGTGTTCCGGTCTTCCCACAGTTCATGTTTCACTATTATAAAATGCTGTATTCCAGACGTACATTCTTAGACATTTCTTTCTCAAATGAGGCCTATGTTTGATACTAGTAGACTTTTCTTGGCCAGGACTGCCCTTTTTGCCAGTGCCAGTCTGCTCTTGATGCCCTCCTTTCTCCGTCCGTCATTGATTATTTTTTTGCCTAGGTAGTAGAACTTAACTTCATGTACTTCATCAATTATGATGTTAAGTTTCTCGTTGTTCTCATTTCCGCTGCTTCTCATTACTCTCGACTCCCTTCGCTTTACTGTCAATCCATCTTCTGTACTCATCAGACTGTTCATTCTATTCAGCAGATAATGTAATTCTTTAATTTAAAAAAATGTTCAAATGTGTGTGAAATCTTACGGGACTTAACTGCAAAGGTCATCAGTCCCTAAGCTTACACACTACTTAACCTAAATTATCCTAAGGACAAACACTAACACCCATGCCCGAGGGAGGACTCAAACCTCCACCGGGACCAGCCGCACAGTCCATGACTGCAGCGCCCAAGACCGTTCGGCTAATCCCGCGCGGCCTTTAATTTTATTCAGGATAGCAATGCCATCAGCGAATCGTATCATTAATATCCTTTCATCTTGAATTTTAATTCCACTCCTGAACCTTTCTTTTATTTCCATCATTGCTTCGTCGACGTACAGATTGAACAGGATGGGCAAAAGATTACACCTCTGTCTTACACCCTTTTCAAAGCGCGCACTTCGTTCTTGGTCGCGCACTTTTATTATTCCCTCTTAACCCTTGTACATTTTGTATATTACCCGTCTCCCTCTATAGCTTAACCTTATTTTTCTCAGAATTTCGAACATCTTGCACCATTTTAGGTTGCCGATTGATTTCGCCAGGTCGACAAATTCTTATAAACGTGTCTTGATTTTTCTTTAGTCTTGCTTCCATTATTAAAGGCAACTCAGAATTGCCTCGCTGGTGCCTTTCCAATTCTGATCCCAAACTGATAGTCATCTAACCCATCATCAATTTTCTTTTCCATTCTTCTGTATATTATTCTTGTCAGCAACTTGGATGCATGAGCTGTTAAGCTTACAGTCTTCCGAACTGTGTGGGTGATATTTTCCGAAAGTCAGATGGTATATCGCCAGACTCATACATTCTGCACACCAACGTAAATATCCATTTTGTTTCCACTGATTCTAATGATTTAAATAATTCTGATGGAATGTTATCCATCCCATCTGCCTCATTTGACCTTAAGTCTTCCAAAGCTCTCTTAAATTCTAATCTAATACTGGATCCCCTATCTCTTCTAAATCGGCTCCTGTTCCTTCTTCTATCACATCAGACAAATCTTCCACCTCATAGAGGCCTTCAGTGTACTCTGTCCATCTATCCGCTCTCTCCTCTACAGTTAACGGTGGAATTTCCATTAGACACTTTTGTTAGCACCCTTGCTTTTAATTTCACAGTTAATTGGACTTTCCTGTACCCTGAGTCAGTCCTTCCGACAGTCATTTATTTTTCAGTTTCTTATCATTTTTCATGCAGCCATTCCGTCTTAGCTTCCCTGCACTTCCTGTTTCTTTTATTCGTCAGCGACTTGTATTTCTGTATTCCTTAATTTCCCTGAACATTTTTGTACTTTTTTCTTTCATCGATCAACTGAAGTATTTCTTCTGTTACTCATAATTTTTTCCCAGTTACGTTCTTTCTACCCATTTTTCTTTCCACCATCTATGATTTCCCTTTTTAGAGATGTCCTTTCATCGTCAAGTGTTCTGCCTACTGAGATATTCCTTATTACTGTATCTATAGCCTTAGAGAACTTCAAGCATATCTCGTCATTCCTAATACTTCCGTATACCACTTTTTTGTGTGTTGATTCTTACTGACCTCTTAAACGTCAGCCTACTCTTCATTATTACTACATTGTAATCGGAGTGTATCTCTGCTCCTGAGTACGCCTTACAATCCAGTATCTGATTTCGGAATCTCTGTTTGATCATGACGTAATCTAATTGACATATTCCCGGCCTTTTCCTCGCATACTGCAGCCTTTTGTGATTCTTGAACATTCACTATTACGAGCGGAAATTTATTACAGAACTCAAGGGACCGATGACCTCTGCAGTTTGGTCCCTTTCATCTCTAAATCAACCAACCAACAGAACTCAATTAGTCTTTCTCCTCTCTCGTTCCTTGTCTCAATTCCATATTTTCCTGTTACCTTTCCTTCTATTCCTTCTCCTACAACTGCATTCTAGTCTCTCATGACTATTAGAGTTTCATCTCCGTACTGTATTATCCTTTCAGAGTCCTCATATACTTTCCCCTTCGCATTATCTTCAGCTTGCGACGTCGGCATGTATACCTGAACTATCGTTGTCGGTGTTGGCTTGCTGTCGATTCTGCTAAGAGCAACCTTATCACTGAACTGGTTCACAGTAACTCTCTTTCTGCCCTACCTTCCTATTCACAACGAATCGTACTCCCGTTATACCATTTTTTGCTGCTATACTCATCTGACCTCAAATCCCTGCATTCTGTCTATTTCACTTCTCTGACCCATCCTGTATCTAGACTGAGTCTTTGCATTTCCCTTTTTAGATTTTCTAGCTTGCCTACCACGTTCAAGATTATGACATTACATGCCCCGACTCGTCGAACGTTATCCTTCGATCTTTTATCCCCCTTGGCAGTCCCCTCCCGGAGACCCGAATGAGGGCTATTCCGGATACTTTTGCCAATGGAGAGATCGTCATGACACTTTTTCAAACACTGGCCACATTTTCTGTGCATACACGTTATGTGCCATTAATGCAGTGGTTTCCATTGCCTTCTGCATACTCATGCCGTTGATCATTGCTGATTCTTCCACCTTTACGGGCAGTTTCCCACCCCAAGAACTAGAGAATGCCCTGAACCTCTTTCCGCTCCTTCGGCCTCTTTCACGAGGCCGTTGGCAGAATTAGGGTGGCTTCTTACACAGGAAGTCTTCGGCCGCTAGTGCTGATTAGTAATCAAAATTTAATCGGTGCGGGTTTATATTACTATTCGGATTGTTACACCAAAAATAATTTAAACCCAAAATAATATCCACTATCGCGTCCCCGTTATCTACCTGCGTATTACTGAGGGGAGCGTCTTATTCTTTAACTTAGCGACTCTCCTTTTCTGAATAGTAAAATGAGTGGTCACTGTGTCTATACATCTTGATCCATATCAAGGAAACTATTGTGGATATTAGCAAAAACCACACGTGAGTTGTCTCCCAGCTGTATCACGTTAATGATATTACCGACACCCTGAGTTCAGCTTACTTTAACCATGGTGCCAATTGAGCCTGTCAGATATTCTCAGATTTACTCATGAATGTTCCTTGTTGACCCTGCACCAGAAAATAACACTTGTTATTTAATTCATTTGTTACCCATTCTGACAAACATTTGTCATGAGTCCTACCACACAAACCACTCAAAATACTCCCGTCTCGAATAACCTGATCAAAAATACTAGCCAACTGCCCATTAGTTAATCATTAAAAGTCATAAACTACAAGATCACGAATTTTAAGGGTGTTAGCCTGCTCTTTTAATCTAACCGACAAATACAGAAATTCTACGATTCGGTCGCTAGACTCCATTTTAGTAGTCCCTTGAATAGTAGTCGTAATAGTGTTTCCTAAACTATTAAAATGTTTCGCCATCTCATACTTCATACCAACACTACTCCAAAAATATGCTTGTGATAAACCTTTACTCTTATCTGATCGTCAGAATTTTCTTTCCACTGCAATAAATTAGCGTGCTGTTGTAGTTTTCTAATTCTGTCTTGCAGCTCTTAAGTTTTTGCGCTCTACTTTACATCAATATTAACCTTACACAAACCTCGTAACCGATTATAAAGTTCTCAAGACGAACTTGCGTCCAGAACACTGACAGTGAGAGGGACAACTATCTAGAAGCAGGTCGATATTATGTTGCACACTTCACCGATGAAGCAATAACACCACAAGTTGTTATATAGAGCAGGTAACCTATCAACTGCTAGTTAGTAAACTGAATTTTTGATTCACACAGAGATATATCTTTTTTTACTTTACTCTCTACCACATCCCACAACTTTACCTGTACATAATTCGAGCCTGGTCAAAGAAATACTGAAAGTGATATTTAGAAAGAAATTAATTTTCGTATGTAGGATTTTGTATGTGTTTCTTCCATTTATTGTGTAGAGAGGCTCACCAGAATATTTATTATGTACTAATTCCTCGTCAGGTGTATTCAGTGCATGTAAAGAATAAATTTGTCTCATACTGATAAGGAAATTTTTTTTGGTCAAAACTAGAAAAAGTCTGTAAGCACATGTTTCAAACCAAATGCTTGTTTAGATGAGAGCTGTTTTACTTGTGCCATGAGCCTGCGGTGTAAGCTGCTTCGCTGATCAAGCAAAATACTCATTTCTAGCTGGTTGCGTTTCTTTCTCTACTTATTCCAATGATTTTGTTGATGTGGTAATAACAACAGTTACGTCACCTATTTCGTACGTACCGTACTCATGTTGTGCAAAGAGTACAACAAGTTGAATAATTTCGTGTAGTGTGAATAAACGTATCTCTAAAGTCAAATCCTGTTTTCTATATTTATGCGAGAAGGGCTCACATAAACACAGTTCTTCCACCTAGAAAAGAGGAAGACGCGTAAGTTTTACTAAGTAAAGATATGGTTCAAATGGCTCTGAGCACTATGGGACTTAACATCTGAGGTCATCAGTCCCCTAGAACTTAGAACTACTTAAACCTAACCAACCTAAGGACATCACACACATCCATGCCCGAGGCAGGATTCGAACCTGCGACCGTAGCGCTCGCGCGATTCCACACTGAAGCGCTTAGAACCGCTCGGCCTCACCGGCCGGCAAGTAAAGATACTTTGAGCACTGGGAACAAAAACAGTAACAACGCTTGGAAGAAACACAGTGACAGCATGTAGAATAGAAACCAAGGCAAGATGAAAGAAAATGAAGTTCAGTGGGACTGTCAGAAAGAAAAGAGGGTATATAAAGGGAAATTTAGGTAAAAATAAGTGACGATCATCCAGAAGAGTCACCTGAAATCACTGATTGTTGTCGATCAGTCCCAGAATATCACGCCACTGAAAGTGTTAGAGACCAACTCAGACACAAAGACATGAAGATAGCGAAGGCAGTGATGGCCTTGGCAATACCAATTAACGTACCATGCTTGAAGGAACTTCTGTGATTAATGCGGAGAATAGAGAACACTGACATAATTGATAACAGCTCTCGTTTGGTGAGAAAGAGGAATATGAAGACGACGATATTCCACTGTCTTCACATGTTCTTCCAGATTTCAAGCTTATACTCGAACCTCATAAAATGATATACCTCTTTCAGCTTTCAAAAATATTTTTAAAAAAAAGGAAGCTGAAACTGATGAGAAAGAAATTTTCAGACCACAGAAAAATAGTGAAAAGGAAATATCCAAAGGCGAAAACGCAAAAATTTTCTGTGTCACAAACGACACATAAGATAGGGTGGGAAGAGAAAAAACATTCAAATGACCCGAGGCACCACAACAGGCCTGTCATAGCACGACGTGACAATAGTTTGCAAGCTGATATTTTACTCTCATATGTTTGTTTTGTGGTAGAGGTAATTCAATGATACTTTCTGAGAAAGCGGATGAGGTAGTTACTTTATAGCCTCATATGACAGACAGTTACATTACTGCCACGGTGGTATTACAGAAGAATTTGCCGCAACGACTGGAGTAAAAGAACACGTAGGCGAGCGTTTAGCAAGTGTGACGCCATGCCTAGGAATCAGGATGATTCCCGGTGGTGTCAGGGATTTTTTGTTGGTGAAAGTACTGGAAAGAGGAGCATTCAGCCTCTTAATGCCAACTGAGGAGGTATGAGGAGGTATTCCGGTTAGACACAGCCGCTCCAAGGTCTGGAAAGCTGATAAGGGGTGGACACGGGTATGCTGACACTGTTGTCGCTTCATACTGCATCCAGTGATGGCTTTCGCTGACGATGACAAAGGAGCCAATCAGCATCGCGTCTCCCTCAGGACCTGATCAGCGAGTTTCTTTCCATTCTTTGCTCTGAGAGACAGTTTCCATTATCTTCGCTCTCTTCTGTACAGTCATCTTTTCTATTCGCTGCTACTGTGGCTTCTTTTTTACGCACAATGTTCCTAGAATATGGGGAAACACCTGTGCCCAAAATTAGCAGCAAAAGAGTCGTGCACGTGAGGTTCTGCATGTAGCAACTTTGCTGCGAGTAATTAGGCGCCGCGAGGGACCTGCAGAAGTTTTAATTAAACCGCAAATGAATGGCTGTGGCCACAGCAGGGGCGGCCGCGCAGCTACCTGTTCCCTCATGCGTCACCCCGCTGGCACGCGCGCTCTTTACGCACTATGCAACGCCCAGGTGTCATTTGTCTCGGCGGCTCGTGCTTCATAGCGGGAAAACGTTGTGCTCTTTTATGTAAGTCTGCGGGCGTCCGTGGTCGTAAGTACCACACCATCAGCAGTTTAAATACTCAGGGAAATTTTTCCGACGACGGCCGCATTAGGGAATTAAAATTAATCAACAATAGGAGTTGAAAATTTGTGCTGGACCGTGCCTCGGAACTCACATGCTCTGCTTCTCTACAATGGTTGCCTTAGCCGCCTCTACCATCAGGACACCAACTCGGCCGACCCAGATTACCAACTCGTCATATTCCAATGCGACGTCCATGTCCAGGAATCCCACGCTGGCTTCGCAATCGGTATTTCCGCAAGAGGAAACGAAACCTGCTGTGCATCCGTACTGAAGGAATTATGTTTGGCTGTCAAGTCTCTAGACGTTCATACTAATAAATATCCATACTAATAGTATAAATGCGGAATTAACTCTGTTACGGTTTCACAAATACGCGCTGAACCGATTTCGATGACATATGGTATGCAGATAGCTCGAATGCTCAGGAACAAGGTAGGGTGCTTCAGAAAGGATAACAACACGAAGTAACATAGCTAAACCAAGATCAGGAACCGTCGTGCATTAAGGTTCAAATGGCTCTGTCATCAGTCCCCTACAACTTAGAACCACTTAAACCTAACCAACCTAAGGACATAACACACATCCATGCCCGAGGCAGGATTCGAACCTACGACCGTAGCGGTCGCGCGGTTCCAGACTGTAGCGCCTAGAACCGCTCGGCCACTCCGGCCGGCTGGGGATTTTCCCGTACGAACATTTCACGAGTGTACCGTGAATAACAGGACTCTAGTGAAACATCAAATCTCGGACATCGCTGCGGCCGGAAAAACATCTTGCAAGAACGGGACCAACGACAACTGAACAGAATTGTTCACGTCTCAGAACTGCAACTCTTCCGCAAACTGCTGCAGATTTCAGTGCTGGGCCATAACAAGTCTGAGTCTGCGAACCATTCAACGAAATATCATTTATGTGGGCTTTCGTAGCAGAAGGTCCACTCGTGTATCCTTGATGACTGCACGACACAAAGCTTTTCACCTGTCCTGGGCCGGTCAACACCGACATTGGACTGGTCAGACGAGGTGTCAAATTGTATCTAGCGGCCGGCCGTGCACGGATATGGAAACAACCTCATGAATCCATGGACCATGCATGTCAGCAGGGAACTATTCAAGCTAATGAAGGTTGTGTATCGGTGTGGGGTGTGTGCATATTGAGTGATATAAAACCCTTGATACGTCTAGATACGACTGATAGGTGACACGTACGTAGGCATCCTGTCTGGTCACCTGCATCCATTCATGTCCATTGAGTATTCAGACGGGCAATTCCAGCAGGACAATCTAACCCCACACGTCCAGAACTGCTACAGAGTGGCTCCAAGGACACACTTTTGACTTTAAACACTTGCTGGCCACCAAACTCCCCAGACCTGAACATTATTGAGCACATATAGAATGCATTGCAACGTGCTGTTCAGAAGAGATCGACATCCCCTCATACATTTACATATTTATGGACAACACTGAAGGATTCATGGTGTCAGTCCCCTCCATCACTACTTCATACATTAGTCGAGTCCATGCCAAGTCGTGCTGCGGAAATTCTGTGTGCTCGCGGAGACCCTACACGGTATTAACCAGGAGTACCATTTCTTTGGCTCATGTACTATTTGTTCGACGTACTCGTCTTTCAAGTGGATATACTTTGTTCACAATTCTCACAGTAAGCAGATTCCTTTTACAACTGGAACAGTGCTGAACATCGAGAAATGGATGGGACATAATAAAGAAAGTTATTTCCCGCATAGCAGCACTCCATCGAAACAATTATTACCGCTGTTTTATGTCATGGTTCTATCACAAACTAAGAGCAATATAATCGGGCAATAGTTTCACAAGCTACGACATAAGCCGCGAGTTGAACAGTGATCCCAATACAGAATAAATTTACTTTACTTCACGTCTACGATCACAAATTTTTTATCATCAGACTACCTGTTTTGGCCTATAATGACCATCTTCAGATCTGTCTTATAAAAACGTGTCTTAATACACTGGAGCCATACTAAAATACACTCCTGGAAATGGAAAAAAGAACACATTGACACCGGTGTGTCAGACCCACCATACTTGCTCCGGACACTGCGAGAGGGCTGTACAAGCAATGATCACACGCACGGCACAGCGGACACACCAGGAACCGCGGTGTTGGCCGTCGAATGGCGCTAGCTGCGCAGCATTTGTGCACCGCCGCCGTCAGTGTCAGCCAGTTTGCCGTGGCATACGGAGCTCCATCGCAGTCTTTAACACTGGTAGCATGCCGCGACAGCGTGGACGTGAACCGTATGTGCAGTTGACGGACTTTGAGCGAGGGCGTATAGTGGGCATGCGGGAGGCCGGGTGGACGTACCGCCGAATTGCTCAACACGTGGGGCGTGAGGTCTCCACAGTACATCGATGTTGTCGCCAGTGGTCGGCGGAAGGTGCACGTGCCCGTCGACCTGGGACCGGACCGCAGCGACGCACGGATGCACGCCAAGACCGTAGGATCCTACGCAGTGCCGTAGGGGACTGCACCGCCACTTCCTAGCAAATTAGGGACACTGTTGCTCCTGGGGTATCGGCGAGGACCATTCGCAACCGTCTCCATGAAGCTGGGCTACGGTCCCGCACACCGTTAGGCCGTCTTCCGCTCACGCCCCAACATCGTGCAGCCCGCCTCCAGTGGTGTCGCGACAGGCGTGAATGGAGGGACGAATGGAGACGTGTCGTCTTCAGCGATGAGAGTCGCTTCTGCCTTGGTGCCAATGATGGTCGTATGCGTGTTTGGCGCCGTGCAGGTGAGCGCCACAATCAGGACTGCATACGACCGAGGCACACAGGGCCAACACCCGGCATCATGGTGTGGGGAGCGATCTCCTACACTGGCCGTACACCACTGGTGATCGTCGAGGGGACGCTGAATAGTGCACGGTACATCCAAACCGTCATCGAACCCATCGTTCTACCATTCCTAGACCGGCAAGGGAACTTGCTGTTCCAACAGGACAATGCACGTCCGCATGTATCCCGTGCCACCCAACGTGCTCTAGAAGGTGTAAGTCAACTCCCCTGGCCAGCAAGATCTCCGGATCTGTCCCCCATTGAGTATGTTTGGGACTGGATGAAGCGTCGTCTCACGCGGTCTGCACGTCCAGCACGAACGCTGGTCCAACTGAGGCGCCAGGTGGAAATGGCATGGCAAGCCGTTCCACAGGACTACATCCAGCATCTCTACGATCGTCTCCATGGGAGAATAGCAGCCTGCATTGCTGCGAAAGGTGGATATACACTGTACTAGTGCCGACATTGTGCATGCTCTGTTGCCTGTGTCTATGTGCCTGTGGTTCTGTCAGTGTGATCATGTGATTTATCTGACCCCAGGAATGTGTCAATAAAGTTTCCCCTTCCTGGGACAATGAATTCACGGTGTTCTTATTTCAGTTTCCAGGAGTGTATTGTATTATAATTTCTTATTCCGTACAGACTGTCTTAATACTGAACCTTTCAAGAAGCTAATACAGCAGCAGGAGAGCGACCGTTTCCAGTACTGCTGCGTGTTCCAGTAGCAAGTGCTGGAGTCACCGACCTGCAGCTAGGAGGGCGGCGCTGGATCGCACGCAACCGCCTTAGAAGCCGTCACTGGGGCGGGCAGCTGGGCTAAAGGCCGGCGAGTAATTGGTGCCCCAAGTGGAGCTGGCGTGATACGGAAGGGAAAGGGGGTGGGGAAGTGGGGGCGGAGACAGAGAAATAAAGGCACGCAGGTGGGTGGAAGCAACAGAGACGCTGAGCGAGTGTCCCAGCCATCGCTGGTTTTGAGTTTGCTGCGTTGCACCTAAAAGTCGTTGTTCCCAATTATCAGGTCCGCCAGCCACACATGCCGATGAACTGATTATCGGAATAAAGTATTAGCCATCCTCTTAAAAGAGCGCGTTGATTAGATTGCAGCTGATCGTGTAGCAGACGGTAATATGGTCGTCCATCACTGACGTAATATACGGCAGCGGTGCGGTATAGAGGAGACAATCGGTGGTACGGTATCAGTTCATAGAGGTGAAAGAAATTATTTGCTTTAGCCTCCAGTCGTAATTTCCTATTTTGACAACTGGCTGATATTTACTTGAGATTTGAAAACAGCGTCTCATATGATGTCTAAAATGGTGTTTTCTGAACAAAGAAAAGAAGTTAAGAAGTTCTTCTAGATCATGCTCAATTCGAGAAGACATGCTAGCGTTGTACCGTAACACGATTCCTGCGTATAAGAGTCTAGTTTACTTACTAAATTTGAATCAGATGAAGTAACTATTAATCACCACTACGTGGTCATATTGCGGCAATTCAGATACTCTTGTACAGATTGGAAGACAGGACGATCGTGTGAGGCAGCTACGCTCGAGCCCCCCCCCCCGCAACCCCCCCCCCACCCCACCGTGGTGCGCGTTGAGAGAGAGGTGACGCCCAAGTCCGTTTGTAGGAACACTGATCGTGTTTCAGAGCTAATCTGAGTGACCAATCCATTTAGACGACGTCTCTTTTTTATTTTGCCTTACATAGTTGAGTCACACAGCTACAGTGGCTGACCACAGTCCAAATGAAACTGTACACATGATTTCGTTTTTGGAGAGTGACACTGTGTTCACGTCCAAGCGGCTGCACTTCACGCTACACGTCCTCCCAATAAACAACACTAAAATGAAGTCACTATTCGCGATCTCACTGATAAAGCTCGGGATGGACGGTTACATCGCGCACATCGTCGTCGTGAATATGGGGAAAATGATAATCAGGTCGTAGCCGTTTTTGCAATCGTCCTGCAACATCCTCATGTTAGTTCACGGAAAATTCAAACTGATTATCAAAGTCAACAGTTCTCAGAATTCCAAAGCCGCAGAGATTTCATGCTGACAGTATCACGCTGGCCCAACAACTAACTTTTCGGAAATTCGAAGAATGTCTTGCATTTTGCCACTGGGCTGTACACGAGCAAGAGGTGTTCATATCAGCAATGTTCCCAGAGGAAGCCACATTTACAAATACTGTTGAACTAAAAGGCACAACTGTCATTGCTGGTTGGTTGTCCGTCCACAACGTATAGAGCTGTTCGTAACCAGCATAGTTGGAGCCTCAACCCTCGGTGTCGGATTGTCAATGATTATCTGATTGGTCCTTACTTTTTTAATGGTAATGCGAATCAAAATAATTTGGAGAGATGTTGAGAGACCATTTACCTACCTTACTTTCTCAGAAGTGTTACATCGGATTCACGTCAGGTGAATCTGTCAGACAAGATTTCAACATGGGTTCATATTCATGCTCCCCAAACCACTTTAGCTCGGTTTTGGCTTCCTGCTGAAAGACGACATTGCCGCTAGGGAAGACATCAAAGATGAAGAGATACAGGTGGTCCACAGCTGTCAGCGTGTCTTCGATCACCGTCATATGTCCCACGCGAAGCAGGAGAACGACTCTCATAACCTAATCCCGCCAGCCTGCTTCCATGGAGCGATGCTCGTTTGGAACCGCCGTTCGCCTCGATGACTGCGTTTGGGAAAATGATCATCTACCTGGTAAAGCAAGGAACGTGATTTATCCGAAGAGCCTACACTTTTCCATTGATCCAGAGGCCAATCCCGATGGTCTTGTAGCCACTGAAATCGTAATTGACGATGTCGTTGGATCAGAATGTCTGCTAGGGAAACCCCTGTTTAACAGTGTACGACGAACGGTGCGCTCCGAAAAAATTATGCGTGCACCAGCATTGTGCTCCTTCGGCGGAGATGCCACAGATCACCATCTATCCCACTTTACAGAGCACGCAAGCCTCCAAACCGCACGTTCTGTGAAGAGTCATGGACGTCCAACCATTTAGCGGCTAGTGGTAGTTTCACTATACTTCTACCTATTTCCGTGAATGCTCATGAGAGTAGCAGGTGAACATTCAACTTGTATCTCAGTTTTCAAGATACCCGTTCACAGGCTCTGCGTAATAACATGCTCCTTGGTAAAGTCGCTTATTGCACTGGATTTCTCCATTTGCATCGTACATCTTTGACAGAATGATCACCCATCCGTCTCTGCTGCACTTACATATTTTTTTCTACTGCGTCACGGTGCTCGCAACACCAGCAGGTGGCATCCAACTAAACGTCGCGGTGGGCAGTGGTCATAACGTTTTGATTCATTATATATATATATATATATATATATATATATATATATATATATATTGCTAAATAAGTTGACAAAAAAAAGATTTGGTACACATATCACTTACTGTGTGGACAGAACCGCTGTGGTGTTAAGAACACCTACCTCCAGAAGCTGTGGGGTCGGTGTCGGTAGGGAAAGAGTGGCGTTGCTCATGACGCTGATATAGCCAGAACGTATTCCTCCATTATTTGAGAACGAGAGCACTTACTGACTTGGCAACCAGCTTTATATATGATTTCAAATCCCTACGAGGCTTTTTCTCGCTGGCATCACCCACCCAAAAAAAATAAAAAAATATCGCTTGCCATAGTTTTGTCGTTCATGCAATGTAACTGGCCGCATCACGCGTAACTTTTTAATTTATTATTTCTTTATTACTGATTGTATTTGTAACATATTTTGCAGACGGTATTTACATACGCAGGTGTCTGTACTTACAAAAATATACACTACTGGCCATTAAAATTGCTACAGCAAGAAGAAATGCAGATGATAAACGGGTATTCATTTGACATACTAGAACTGACATGTGATTACATTTTCTCGAAATTTGGGTGCATAGATCCTGAGAAATCAGTACCCAGAAGAACCACCTCTGGCCATAATAAAGGCCTTGATACGCCTGGACATTGAGTCAAACAGAGCTTGGATGGCGTGTACAAGTGCAGCTGCCTATGAAACTTTAACAAGATACCACAGTTCATCAAGAGTAGTGACTGACGTGTTGTGACGAGTCAGTTGCTCGGCTACCATTGACCAGACGTTTTCAGTTGGTGAGAGATCTGGAGAATGTGCTAGCCAGGGCAGCAGTCGAACATTGTCTGTATCCAGAAAGGCCCGTACAGGACCTGCAATATGCGGTCGTGCATTATCCTGCTGAAATGTAGGGTTTCGCAGGGATCGAATAAAGGGTAGAGCCACAGGTCGTAAGACATCTGAAATGTAACGTCCACTGTTCAAAGTGCCGTCAATGTGAACAAGAGGTGACCGAGACGTGTAACCAATAGCACCACATGCCATCTCGCATGGTGATACGCCAATATGGCGATGATGAATACACGCTTTCAATGTACGTTCACCGCTATGTCGCCAAACACGGATGCGACCATCATGATGCTGTAAACAGAATCTGGATTCATCCGAAAAAATGTTTTGCCATTCTTGCAGCCAGGTTCGTCGATGAGTACACCATCGCAGGCGCTCCTGTCTGTGATGCAGCGTCAAGGGTAACCGCAGCCATGGTCTCCGAGCTGATAGCCCATGCTGCTGCAAACGTCGTCGAACTGTTCGTGCAGATGGTTGTTGTCTTGCAAACGTCCCCATATGTTGACTAAGGGATCGAGACGTGGCTGCACTATAGGCCATTGGGATCCAGCACGGCGTTCCGTATTACCCTCCTGAACCCACCGATTCCATATTCTGCTAACAGTCATTGGATCTGGACCAAAGCGAGCTGCAGTGTCGCGATACGATAAACCGCAATCGCGATAGGCTACAATCCGACCTTCATCAGAGTCGGAAACGTGATCGTACGCATGTTTCCTCCTCACACTAGGCATCACAACAACTTTTCACCAGGCAACGCCGGTCAACTGCTGTTTGTGTATGAGAAATCGGTTGAAAACTTTCCTCATGTCAGCACGTTGTGGGTGTTGCTACCGGCGCCAGCCTTGTGTGAATATTCTGAAAAGCTAATCATTTGCATATGACAGCATCCTGTCGGTTAAATTTCGCGTCTATAGCACGTCATCTTCGTGGTGTAGCGATTTTAATGGCCAGTAGTGTATCATTGCACTACAGATAGTTCAGGTGATACAACGTCATAAACAGTGAGATGCGTGAAAACTACCGCTTGACGCACGACTAAATTTATTACTTCTTTGCTACTAATTTAATTCGTACTGCATGTAACTGCAAAATTATATTATTTAACCACTCACAGTTCAGGAGGTGTGACATCTTGAACATTTAGCTGTGTGAAAACGAAACAGTAAGGCGAAATTCGCCACAGACACATTTGAGATACCGATATCCGTTCAAATATGTGTGAAATATGTTAACCATACATGAAATACAAGGTGATCATAATTAAAGTTAAACTTTCAAAACGCTGTAGAAATAATATCACTGGTGAGAATTACGTCAAACTGCAACGGAATATTATCGGAGAAGGTGTAAAACTTATGGCAGAAGGAAAAAAAAGTAATGTGAAAGTTGATCAATAGATTCCACTGTGTCAGAATACGTAAATGAAAACACCTGTCATGCGCACGATCCATTGAAGTTGGTATAAACACGCCGGGTACACGGCTTTTCCTCCTTTCGCGTCTGCGACGTTCGCCGTGTCTGTCTAAATGCAGGATCGCGCTCTGCTTGTAAAGCTGTATTACAAGAAAGATGACTGTGCACACGTCGCTCTGCAGAAATTCTGGACACTTAAGGGTTTGGAAACAGGCGTTGGTCAGGTGACTGCCGTGGGTCTGGAGAAAATGATTCGGAAATTCGAAAAGACGGGTCTTTTGGTGTGCAACCTTGTAGAGGAAGGAAAAGAAATGATTCGACGTCAATGGAAGCAGTGGCCACAGCAATGCAGGAGGAGACGACTGGTGGAGTGCAAACGTGTAGTGCACAAAGAATTGTCTGAACATTGGACATACCCGTGTGTAAAATCCTACAAAACATCCTTCTTTGCTATGCATTCAAAATTACCCATGTGCACGAGTTGCTTTCTGTTGGCCTGCCAGCAAGAGAGACCCTTCGTTTAGAATTTCTTGCTCTCATGTAAGTGGACAATGATTGGCCTGGAAGAAGCCCACTTACATCTGACTGGATATGTCAACACGCAGAATTGTAGAATATGGGCATCGGAAAATCCACACGCAAATCAGTCAGTTCCGCTTTATCCTGAAAAGGTCACTGAGTGGTGCGGGCTTACGGCATTATTTATCATAGGGCCACATTTTTTCGAAGACACAGGTGCTTCTGGTCCTGTTACCTGTACTGTCACTGGTAATCGCTATGAGTGTCTTTTGCGCAACCACGTCGTTCCAGCTTTCCAACAGCGTGGATGTATGAATGGGATCATTTTTATGCAAGATGGCGCACCTCCGCGCATTGCAAATCCAGTTAAGCAGCTGCTGAAGCGCCATTTCGGTATTGCTAGAATTATCAGCTGCCACTTCCCTACAGCCTGGCCGTCCCGTTCACCTGATCTTAATCCGTCTGACTTCTGGCCGTGGGGCTGTCTGAAAGATCTTATGTGATCCCGGAAACTCTTCGATCAGTTGTGGAACATGCTGTTTTTCGGTTTCTCCTTGTTGCAGAAAACTGTGGACAGCATTCTGAACATGTTTTACGATAGTCACATGGAAATTCCTAATCCAATTTGAATTTCACTGATTATTTTTATGCGGTTTTTGACCTCAGGAGAGTTAAAAACCGATGTGACTGATGATTTTTACGCTGTTTTTGCCCTCAGGACAATTAAAAACTGATTTCTCCCCATCCGATTTGATATGATCTTGCTGTGGTGGATGGGCTTACGTAACTGACAGAATCACACCAGTGCACCCATTCACACTGAGTAGTACAGTTTGTTTGACGTCAGACGTACAGTTTAGGCATTGTTGTATGAATCATTTGTCATTTGTAGTCGACCACTATTAAATTATGATCTTACAGCGCCATTTACTGCTGCATTTTGTTACTATTCGTTTTTCATCTGCCATACGTTTTCCCCCTTGTGCGATTGTATTCCATTGCAATTTGACGTCATTATGGCCAGTGGTGTTATTTCTACAGCAGTCATTATGACCAGTGGTGTTATTTCTACAGCAGTTTGAAAGTTTAACTTTAATTATAATCACCCTGTATTTTGATGCAGACAGTATATTATATATCGATAATGGTGAAAATAGTGTGGAAGAAGGTTGTATGCCAGGTGAATGAACTGATTAATCAAAAAACAACTGGATTACTGACTGGACTGGCCCTAAAAGCTATTATTTTGAGAAAAATGATAAAAATACAGAGATGAAAATCAGTTCACTTTAAAGCATAAGAATATTGAAAAGCTCACTGGTGAATCTACGATAAGATTAACTGAGCATAAAATGGAAGAAAAGATATAACTGGCTTGCAACAAAATTATTAGAGATGTAAATACTAACAATTTAATGAACAAGCAAGCTATGAACTAATTCTCATTTCAGTGTGATAAAAGAATAGGCCTAGAAAATTATGATACAGTACCACACAGATTTTAAATTTTATTAATGAATTTTTGTTCTATATAATTCAAAGCCTTACTGAAGAATCTCAACAATGCTAGCAATAATAATTTCTTTAAAAAATTAGTGAGCTACAAGTAATTTTTTTATATAATGTTACTAGTTGTGAACATCTAAGAGCTAGGTATGGAGGTCAAATATATTTTGAATTAAATAATGAATTTAAAATTACTTTGCTAGACACCTATTTGAAATTAATTAGTTGTTACGATATCCAGTTTTTTGAAGGAGGGAATATTGAACTGAAATGTAATGGAATAAAGAAACTTAAAAATAATGATGGTGAATTTCACAACGTGAATTCCTTGAATTTTTGGTCTGATTTTTTCACAGTTATCTCATGAGGAACAGCCTACGCCCACTGAGTCAGATACACCAAAAATTAATTGACATTAATTCTAGTGCACTCAAAATGCCCATTATTTTCAACTAAATTTTATTTCATTCTATATAGATTTTAATTAGGTATGAAAAACTTTTCTATTTTTTAAGTAATTTTAGTGCACTCAAAAGCCCACTATTTTCAATGCAATATATAGTTGTAAATGCATACGTTGAGAGCACTAAACATGTTTTAATGAACAACTTTTCTTACTAGTTTTTATAAAACTAGTCCTTACCGAAAATATTTATAAAATTAGCAAAAAATGATCTTGGATTAAAAACATCTCTAGTGCGCTCAACATACTTAACTACTGCTAGAGGTCAAAAACAAAGCTGCAGAAATATGTATGACTGGAGGAAATACAGATACAGGCAACAGAGAAATTAAAACAGCCGTATGAATATCAGGAGACCAGACGGAAACCAGCATAGAAAAAGAAAAGAAATCTGAAAGGTGGAAGGGAGATATCGACGGTCTATGCACGGAAAACCAACTCGAAGACATAATATACAGAGAAGAGACAACAGAACACCACTTTGTCAGAACACCACTCAGAATCATTGAGACCGCTGGCAGAGTGAGTCTTGTCAAAAGTATTCCGTCTGGCAAGTAAGATGTATGAGGTCTTATGACTTCGAGAGGAATGTAATATTTTCAGTTTTTTAGAAGGTAGGTACTAACACGTTTGAATACTATCGAAACATCAGTTTAGTAAGTCATTGTCGGAAAATATTGACAAAAATTGTTATAGAGGAATGAAAAAACTTTTACAAGCAGACTTTAGGGAAGAACAGTTTCTGTTATCGGAGAACTGTATAAAAATGTGAGTCAATTTTGACCCTGCATCTTCTATTAGTAGATATGCTGAAGAAAGGAAAAGCTATGATTGCAACATTGTTGATTTAGAGGAGGATATTGAAAATGCTGACTGAACTACACTGTTCTGAATTCCTAAAGTAGCAGAATGAAGTACAGGAGGCGATAGGTTATTCACAACTTGTAGAGAAACCAGACTGCTGTTATGAGGGTCGAAGGAGAAGAAAGAGAAGTACCAATTGAAAAGGGAATGAGACCGGGTTGTAGTCCATTCATCACGTTACTCAATATGTACAGCGAGAAATCAGGAAAGGAAACTAAATAGAATTCGGAATGGGATTAAAATTCAAGGAGAAGAAAAAAAGGGTTGAAATTTGACGATGACGTCGTATTTTTGTTACAGACGTAAAGAATTTGTAAGAGCAGCTGGACGGTATAGATAGTGCCTTGAGAAGAGATTATATACTTGAGACCAACAGAATTAGTACCAGGATAATGGCATGTAGTCTAATTAAGTCAGGTGACGCTGAAGGATTTAGATTAGAAAATGCACCACCCCTTTCCTTTGCTAGCTAAACAAAGCTGATCTCTTTAGGCTGCAGTAACACTCCCAAGAGTGATAACTGCAAATAATTAGGTGGCCAGTCCAACTAAAAAATGCTGACCAAATATGGTTCATCAAGCACTTCTAACTGTTCACTTTTGTTCAAATGACCGGCGAACATGTAAAAATATCAATGCACAAAAATAAATCTAATTAAATTAATAAATCTTCCCCCGTGTGGAGTTGATAGTCTCCCATCGGGCGCCTCCCCAGGTGGCGGATAGGGGAATGTTCTCCAGATATGGAGGGTACCGGGGAAATAAAATACCCGGGGTGGACCAAAACTATCAACCGAATTCCACTAACGTCTGCCTGGTATCTAGCGGTTAGGGGTCAGCGTCTGTTCGCCTAGATGGTGCGGCTGCAGCAACCTTCTTTATCTCAACAATCAAGTCGTATTCCTCGTGATCTTTCCTCGGAAGGGCCACCACCAAGTTAGTTTTCAACTTGAAAACCAAACATGATGATAACATAAGGAATGAATCCACTACCCCGGGCACCAGTCGCAAGGCTGGCTTTACCTGGTCATCGGATTCCGGGGGACCAGGAGCATCATGTTACGCGTAAGGTTGAGAACCAGACGACGTCCAAATGATTACACACAAAACAAAGACACTTCATCGGTACACTTAATACTAATACTCTTTTCAAACTGGGCAAGATCAAACAACTTACAGACGTTCTGCAAAAATTCCAGCTCAAAATCCTTGCAATCCAGGAAACACGATTTACGGACGAAAACCATTTTGATACAGACAGCAGTTAAAACTAATGAGAAAGGACTCAAACAGTTTGGCACAGCATTTGCAGTCCACAAATGTATCAGCGACTCTGTCATTGACTTCCAGTCTGCCTCAGAACGTATATCAACGCTCTCCGTCAAATCGGTCAACAAAGCATATACCTTGATCAACGCACACGCACCCACAAATACCTATAACAAGAAGAACCGCCAGAAAGTGGATGACTTCTGGAATGACCTTGAAGCGACGACAAACAAAATTGCCAAACACCATGTAATAATCTTGTTAGGCGACTTTAACGCACAATTAGGTAAAGGGAAGAACTACAGGAAAATCACAAGAATCCATACAGCTCACAAGAGAACTAACAAGAATGGGGAAAGATTGATAAGCTTTTGCGAAAATTTCGGCCTCGTAATTATGTCAACACAATTCAAAAAACCCAACAAGAAACTGTATACTTGGAAGTCACCCAACACAATGTTGGGTGAATTCCAGATAGACCATATGGCCATCTCCAAGAGAGCAGAAATTCTGAATGTGAAAACGAGAAGAGGATTTTTTGACTCAGACCACCATCTTCTACACATAAAGACCAGATTACAACCCAATAGAAAAAAGCCAAAACTAAACAAAGTGCTGAGACCAGACCCCGAATACATACAACTCAACAAGGAAAACATCTTACAGGAAATTAGACAAACACCACAAACTGGCAGAACTTGTGGACGTCCTCAAATCCACGATGAAATTGGGTCAACCCCCGAGAAGGAGAAAACTCTGGTGGTGGAATATAATATGTGACCAAGCAATAGAAGAAAGGACCAATGCCTGGAAAAACTTCAATAGTCACAAAACATCAGAAAAATGGCAACAATTTCTAGTAATCCGAAAACAAACATCGAAAACTATTCGGAGGGAAAAAAGAAATTATGACAAACGGCGACTAGATGAGATAGAACAAGATTTTAAGAAGAACAACAACAACAATTTTTATAAGACGTTTAAAGAACATATTGCAGGATACCAGCCACCCAATCTTTGTTTCAAGAAACCGGATGGTTCACTAGAAACTAACACGGAGAATAACTGCCAAATCCTCGCAGACTATTTCAACAAACTTCTCAACTGCGAAAGACCTACAGAGGATATTCACAACGAGACGTCTACACCAAATCCCGACGCTAAACCGCCAACCATCAACGAAATAGTAGAAATTATCAAGACACTGAAAAACAATAGAGCCCCAGGAGAAGATGGAATTATTGCAGAACTATGGAAACTAAATGATGAAAGATTAACAGGAAAAATTCACAAAATCATATTAAACATTTTGGAAACAGAACAGATCCCTTCTGAATGGAAATGCGCACTCATCCATCCACTCCACAAAAAAGGGGACAAATCTGAACCAAATAATTACAGGGGTATCTCACTCGTACCGGTCATATATAAAATCCTATCAAAAGTTCTCATGAATAGATTAGAAGAACAAGCTGACCCACAAATAGGAAAATACCAGGCTGGTTTTCGCAAGGGACGATCATGCATAGAGCAGATCTGGAATCTGAAAATGATTCTCCAGATGAGAAACACCCGAAACACAGTGGTTACTTTTGTAGATTTTAAATAGGCCTACGACTCAATAGACAGAGTAGCGCTCTGCAAGACACTGGAAGAATTCAGCATTGACAGAAAGACAAGAGCAATCATTCGGGAAACATTAACTGACACAGTCTCCAAGGTTAAATTTATGGGCGATATCTTGGAACCATTTGAAATCCAAACTGGAGTGCGACAGGGTGACGGACTTTCACCATTACTCTTTAATATCATTCTTGAAAAAATCATCAGGACATGGGAAAAAGAAGTCAAAGGAATCCAAATTGGCATTAGAAAAGGTAAGATTCAATGTGAAGTGTTTAGCTTTTGCGGATGACCTTGAAATCCTCACAAATAATAGAAAAGAAGCCACTAACGCCATAGAGAAGTTACACGAAATTGCACAAAGAACTGGCCTGCAAATCTCATATGAGAAAACCCAGTACATAGAAAGAGTACCACAAGACAAATTGCCTATTGTGACAACCAATGGGAAAATAGTACAAGTACCACATTTTAAGTACCTGGGAGAAATCATCCAGCCATCAGGGATCAACCCAAAGGCCAATGAGGAAAGAATAAAAAAACTACAGAAAGCATATAAACTCACGTGGAACTATTATAACAAAAAGTCCATATCCATTAACGCAAAATTGAGGCACTACAACACTGACGTACTTCCGCAGGCACTGTATGCATCTGAAACAACACAAATAGGTGGGCAAACTAAAACCAAAGAAATAGAGAAACAAGAAAGGAAAATTCTCAGGAAAATTTCTGGCCCGATACAAGAGCAAGGAATCTGCAAGAAGAGACCAACATCAGAATTATATAAATACACAGACAAAATTACGGATATAATAAGGAAAAGAAGAATGCAGTTCTACGGACATATCCACAGGATGAATGAAAACAGAATTTCAAAGCGAATTCTTAAAGTCATCAACTCAGGCAGGGGAAAAACAAAATGGATAAAAGAAGTTGAAGAGGACCTCAGACAAGCACACATAATAGTAAACGATGCAGAAAATAGAACTGAATTCAGGAACATCAACAAAAACATAAATCTGACACCACAACACAGAAGAGACCAGGATGCAAATGGACAGCGGAGCGAAAGAAACAACACAGTGAACACACGAAGAAAATTTGGGCTCAGAAAAAACATAAACCATCATCATAAAGGAATTCAAGTTCAAACGCTCTCTTCAATGGGAATAATCGAAAATAATAATAATAATAAATCTTCCGTTGACTTACAGCTGCCTCACATGTATATTAAAGAATACATTAGAAAGCAATGACATAAAATTACTGAAAAACTCTAAAGAAGTGAAAGGCTGACCACTAATAAAGACACGTCAATATAAATTAATTTTTTTTAAATTCAATTTTAGCTCAAAGTTAGACAATTAGATTACTGTCGAGCAATTACTGGCTTCATATCTTAACTTAAGCAGTAGCTAAGACTTGTTAAGTCTCAGTAAATCTTTAGAAATTCATAGGTTTGCCAGGAACTTGAGACAGTAACAGAAAACTATGATACAACGAAAACCCAGTGTAAAGTTGCAAATTTTGCTTTTTCATACACTCGATGATTAGTTTTGGGCCGAGATTCATTTACAAGTCATCGTAAAATGGTATTTCCAAAGATGTGAAGTCCATGTAAAAAGTGTGCAACGAACAGTAACAGTTATATGTATGCGCTGTGACATGGATTTCACGTCTTCGGAAATACCATTTTTATCTATGTTACGATGATTTGAAGACTGGTCTCAGTCACAGTCAATGAGTGAATTTGCGTCTTTGGACGATTTCCTTTGCACTGATTAACAGAAGTTGCTGACCTACAGCTGCTTCAGCATGCTGGAAGTTCAGAAAAGTATGGATCATCCAGACATTCACTGAATAGAGACCCTTCAACGCTAGCCTGACTCCCTTCCTTTTCCGCTCCTGTAACCAGGTACACGTTCTTGGTCTCGCCACTCTTTCGATTATTTGTCTCAAAAACGTCCACACAGATGTGCTCACGTTCGCCACTAGGCTCCTTTATACGCCAAAGCTTTGCTGGCTCCTCTCTGGTGAATTTCTCGGTATAACTGTAGTTTGTAAATCACAAATATTCCTTTTAACCGAAAAGTAACTCTCTGCAGCTGCCAGGTCAGAGTCGTTTGGTGTGTGCAAATAATCCTGGTGTTCTCAGAGATGCTGTGATTTAATAACAATTCGAGGTGTCGCATAGGCTTCATAGCAAACATTTGTTAACCTGGTTGCTATGTTCGGCGTTCCTCAATCACTTGTACCATTATTCAGGGAGGTATTCTCCTTCCAACCAAGGTAACAAATTGATCACATTCTCTTTCAACCAAAAAAGATTAGTACGGAGTTTTCTGATATCTCCTCGTTAAAGCCTTATTAAATGAACCACAGCAAACGAGATTGACTTGAAAGTAGTAGATCAGGGCTGTGCCAAACAGCATGCGGGACAGAAGTGCGGGCCGCATGAGGGGCCCATCTCATAAGTGCTCGGCACAGCTGGAAGTTTCATTTTGTATTGTGGTGTAACATTTTTCGGTTTGTACGACGCTTTTCAGTTTGGCAGAATCGTGGTGCCAGTTCTGTTTATCCTTCGCCACTTTTTTGTGTTATGAAGCATGCTCATAGTTCCAGTGGCTGTTCGCATGCATTATTCCATTGTCAGTTGCAACAGTTTTCGACGAAACTGAACGAAGAATACGGAGACTTTATACATTACTGGAAAGTACATTGATTAAGTCAAAGGGAATGCCTGAAAAGAATTTTTTTAAACCTGCTACTGCTGAATTAATGAAGAAAAAAGGAGTGTAGGAATGTAAATTAGAACATTCAGAATGGTTTGCAGACACTGAATTTTAGATAGTCCTGACTGGATACTATCCACAGTAAGACACTGAAACACGAGAAATCACTTATTTCTAATTTGATGGGAATGCATTCAAAAAGAAAATACCATGGTAAAATAAGAAACTCCCGACAAATGCACACTCCAGTTCCTAACCTCACTGGTATTAATGAAAACTAGTGGTTTGAGGAATCAGTTGTGGCCTTGAAAAAATTACAGGGATAGTTTTCTAACGCTATGAAGGCACCACCAATCTTATATCTTGAAATTTGTTCCGGAAATTCTACTTAACTATACTAAGTACAGATGAACTACATAAAGCGATACAAGGAGATATCTGCAGGAACCCGGATTTGCTGTTTATAATGAGTGGCTGCCTTACCACTTAGGTTATCTGATCACGCTACTGGAGCAAGCCCAGACTTCCATACCACACTCACCTATTTATTTCTTCTTGCAGATTAGTAATTCATCCATCCACACTCGCACATTTTGGGATCAAGATTGTGACAAGTCATAGACTATCATTGACATTTTCGGTACAAATCCGTCCTCGCCTTGTATATATTTATACACTCCTGAAAATTGAAATAAGAACACCGTGAATTCATTGTCCCAGGAAGGGGAAACTTTATTGACACATTCCTGGGGTCAGATACATCACATGATCACACTGACAGAACCACAGGCACATAGACACAGGCAACAGAGCATGCACAATGTCGGCACTAGTACAGTGTATATCCACCTTTCGCAGCAATGCAGGCTGCTATTCTCCCATGGAGACGATCGTAGAGATGCTGGATGTAGTCCTGTGGAACGGCTTGCCATGCCATTTCCACCTGGCGCCTCAGTTGGACCAGCGTTCGTGCTGGACGTGCAGACCGCGTGAGACGACGCTTCATCCAGTCCCAAACATGCTCAATGGGGGACAGATCCGGAGATCTTGCTGGCCAGGGTAGTTGACTTACACCTTCTAGAGCACGTTGGGTGGCACGGGATACATACGGACGTGCATTGTCCTGTTGGAACAGCAAGTTCCCTTGCCGGTCTAGGAATGGTAGAACGATGGGTTCGATGACGGTTTGGATGTACCGTGCACTATTCAGTGTCCCCTCGACGATCACCAGTGGTGTACGGCCAGTGTAGGAGATCGCTCCCCACACCATGATGCCGGGTGTTGGCCCTGTGTGCCTCGGTCGTATGCAGTCCTGCTTGTGGCGCTCACCTGCGCGGCGCCACACACGCATACGACCATCATTGGCACCAAGGCAGAAGCGACTCTCATCGCTGAAGACGACACGTCTCCATTCGTCCCTCCATTCACGCCTGTCGCGACACCACTGGAGTCGGGCTGCACGATGTTGGGGCGTGAGCGGAAGACGGCCTAACGGTGTGCGGGACCGTAGCCCAGCTTCATGGAGACGGTTGCGAATGGTCCTCGCCGATACCCCAGGAGCAACAGTGTCCCTAATTTGCTGGGAAGTGGCGGTGCGGTCCCCTACGGCACTGCGTAGGATCCTACGGTCTTGGCGTGCATCCGTGCGTCGCTGCGGTCCGGTCCCAGGTCGACGGGCACGTGCACCTTCCGCCGACCACTGGCGACAACATCGATGTACTGTGGAGACCTCACGCCCCACGTGTTGAGCAATTCGGCGGTACGTCCACCCGGCCTCCCGCATGCCCACTATACGCCCTCGCTCAAAGTCCGTCAACTGCACATACGGTTCACGTCCACGCTGTCGCGGCATGCTACCAGTGTTAAAGACTGCGATGGAGCTCCGTATGCCACGGCAAACTGGCTGACACCGACGGCGGCGGTGCACAAATGCTGCGCAGCTAGCGCCATTCGACGGCCAACATCGCGGTTCCTGGTGTGTCCGCTGTGCCGTGCGTGTGATCATTGCTTGTACAGCCCTCTCGCAGTGTCCGGAGCAAGTATGGTGGGTCTGACACACCGGTGTCAATGTGTTCTTTTTCCATTTCCAGGAGTGTATTTGACGACGGACTACAGTTTCAAATGTTAAAATTTATTCCTGAAATTTAACTTAATCAATGGGAAATCCGGGTCCGAGTTTCGGTCCAGAACAGACTGTCATATATCGCTTTCGGCAGTGCGTCTTTACCTATTAGAGTCTAGATGATTCTGAAGACTAAATTTGAATATTTGTAGCTGTAGTTCGTTATCAAAACTGAATATGTATGAGGAGATGACGGGCCTGAGATGGACATGAAAACGATGATCTATAACTTTCCATTGTCTTGATTCTATAGTCTGCTCGGGGATCACAAGATGAGCGAGTTTGGTTAAGTGAATGAGCAACGTAGCTACGAGAAGAAATAAACAGGTGCGTGACTTACGGAAGTTTGGGACGGAGCCGAGAGCGTGCTCTTATAGCCTTACTTGGAAGGTAACTGCTCACTATAATCGGTAAATCTGGATTCGAGTCCTGGTCCGGCACAAATTTTTGTGTATAGGTTTAGGTAGTTCATCTATATCTATTATTGTTAACATGAATTCCAGGAATAAATTTAATTGGAAACTGAATTTCGTCATCAAATATAAATCTTACATCTGTTTTCGAGACCGTTTTACATTTCATTTGAAAGCGCCACTGTGAATGAGCAGATGGAACTGACTGATTTGCAGTGTAATTCCTAATTTAAAGACAAATCCGTTTACTTGAAAACTGTGCAGGACGCCTGCTTTGATTTCCTCACGTAGAGTTCCCACATCTCCATAATGTGGTTGTAAAAGTGCTACAATATTTCGAGCAACATGTGTGAAAGACCACTTTTCGATTACGAAACTAAGTAAATCACGATTACATGCAATTCAAGTGAGAAAAACAGTGAAACTGTCCGTGTCTCTCCATATGAATCAGTTTTTACCAGAAAAAAATAAACTATGTCTTCAGCGGGCCAAAAATAATTAACTGATAATGAAAATTTGTTTACAACATGAAATAGGAAATCTAGTTCTGTGCAGTGCGAATGCATTGTCTTCTAAATGTGATCCTTTTGCAACAGCCTAGTCCTCCTCAAGATCAGCGTGGCATGGTGGTGGGAACAATGTACATCCAGGCTGAGCACTGTTCCACGCGAAATTGGCATGGCTCAAATTCTTGGCCGTCCCTGTAGCAGATGATATTTGTATTCGGGCATGAAAATAACTGATAATATCCGAGGCGGACAGAATATTAAAGGCAGATTGGTAACGGCAAGAAAAGCATTTCTGGGAATGAGAAATTTGTTAACATCTAATATGAATATAAGTTTTAGGATTTCTTTTCTAAAAATATTCATCTGGACTGTAGCCTTGTACAGAAGTAAAGTATGAATGATAAGCGGTCCAGACAAGATGAGAATAGACACTTTTGAAATGTAGTTCTACAGAATAAATCCGGATCCTAGGTGGATAGACTGTATACCTAGTGAGAAAACACCGAATCTAATTGGGTAGAAAAGAATTTATGATATAACTTGACCAGAGGAAGGGAACGGTTGACAGATCACATCCTGGTGTAGTAAGGAATAGTCAGAAAGGGGGGGGGGGTGTTGGCGGGGGGGGGGGGGGGTGAGGGATAAAATTTGTAGAAGCCAATATAGGTATAAATACAATAAGCAGATTCAAAGGGATGTAGGCTGCAGTGTTATTCACAGATGAAGTGGCTTGCAAAGATTAGATTAGTGTGTAGACCTAAATCTAACCAGTGTTCTTACTGAAGACCACGAAACACAATCAAAAACTTATCTTGAAACAGTATTATGTGCAAACTGTGCGAACAGTGTACGAAGAGGGATCAGAATCCCTCCTGCTATTGGCCAGCACATCTTACGATATGCCAGCCAATGTTGAAGTGTTTTCCAATCGTGAGTAAAGTCACTTCCCTGGGCGCCACTGGACTGAACACCGACATGAATGTGTTCTTCAGTACACTTGCATCCATGTTAGAAAGAGCCCTAGCACCACTGATTAATAACATTTCTTTTTCAGGCATAATCATGTAAATTACAGTCCCATTGTGTTTTAACCTGGATTCACCGGCGGGGATTTTGGAATGGTTTATATTTGTACTACTGCTAGCCTCCATAGTTGACTGGTCAGTCTAAATTACAGCTTAGTGGAAGACCCGGTTTCAATCCACTACGGGTTTTCTCTTGGTGGTATGAACGGAGTGGGATGTACTCAGCCTTGTGATGCCAGCTGAGAACCTACTTGAGAGTGAATTAGGTCGTGGAAACCGACGACGGCCGGGAGAGCGGTGTGGTGGCTTCGTGCTCCTCCACACCGCATCCAAATGATGCTACTGGCTGAGCATGTCATGGCGGCTTGTCGAATGCAATTGGTCTCTCTGTAGGGCAGCGAAGGTTCTTGCTTATACCGTTGACGTATTGCATTTCATCCTGAGAACCGATATTTCACTTGATGAAGTAGCATGTCAGAATCGAGTGTTTGCCTACAACCAGGAAGTAGCAAAAAATTTGAGTCGTTGTTTGATTTGGGGGGGGGGGGGGGCGTCAAATGGCTCTGAGCACTATGGGACTTAACTTCTAAGGTCATCAGTCCCCTAGAACTTAGAACTACTTAAACCTAACTAACCTAAGGACATCACACACATCCATGCCCGAGGCAGGATTCGAACCTGCGACAGTAGCGGTCGCGCGGTTCCAGACTGTAGCGCCTTTAACCGCTTGGCCACCCCGGCCTGCCGGGGGGGAATCAAACAGCAAGATCATCGGTCCCACAGGGGAAAGAAGTCGGCCATGCCATTTAATAGGAACCATCCCGGCATTTGCCTAAAGCTATTTAGGGAAATCACGGAAAGTCTGAGTCAGGATGGCCGGACGCGGATTTGCACCATCGTCCTTCCGAATGCGAGTCCAGTGTGCTAACCACTACGTCATACGTGCAAAAAATTTGAATGGTTGTTATCATGTACTCTTTCCTCACTTAAAAGCATGAGTTACCAAGATTTAACTAATTAACCGACTATTTGACATAGAGTTGTAATTAAATCTAATACAAAACCAATCGTTTAAAGAAAGTTATTAAAACGCCAAAAAACCAATAAATCCCAAGTATATTTCTGTACGAAAATTCAATCAACATACAAAATTTTACATAGCCTTACATAAAATGAAAAGAGCCACCATATTTATTGAAGGCAACTACATACTGTCATAAGAATTTATGTTTCAGTATTATGTTTTAAGTATTCTTGCAACATAAGAAACAGAGCTGAATATCATTTACACACCCAGAAAAAATGTAACCTGATGTAAAATCGTGATGTGTCTAAAGTACAATCTAGTCATTTTTTGAAAGCATGCAGAAATGTACATTTCTACACTAAACTCCCAGTCTTTTCTCTCCAAAATTATTTCTTAATTTTGACCAAACAAGCCCATAGGTAGAGAAGGTCCTCTCAATGGATGCAGTGCTGGCAGGGCAAAGACTTAGGCGCCAATAAAGTCTTTGTAAGACTGCGTTAGTGTTTTGAATAAATTAATCATTGGAATTTAAATTGAACTATTTAATCGTTATTACAAAAGAAAACAATAAAACCCATAAAACCCAATGTTGTCAGTTGGGTTGCTTTTTTGAAAAATATCCGAGTTTTTCCCAAACCTGGTTCCATACTGTTAGCAGCAGCCAGGTTCAGTTTCATTTAATAGCTCCACTCTTCTGTCAAAGTAACAACAGTCTATAGGATAAATGTCTGAGCTCTCGAAAAATGTCTTGACACTTGCACAGCAACGCAGCATCGTTCTCAGGTCTGGTCGAGTCCATTCATTCCTTCTGAAGGGGCGGCCACCTCGATTTGCTCTCAGCTGCTGAGCTTTCTGTTTTCTCCTTTGGAGCAGCCGTCTCAAATTATTATGTGCTGATTTTCTGATTCGGTGAACTAGTCACAGATTGATCTGTACTGGCACAACTTGCTGATACGATCGTTTGCGGACTCGTTCACTGTAACTTAAAAGTTCTTCTTGTGAGTGAGATTCAGCTGGTTAAACGAACCTCCCGTACCGCGTGGTGGCTGCATACAACGGAACAGCCACCACTACCATTCCCCCCTCCCCCCTCCCCGCCATGCCATCTGCAGAGGTATGCGCCCAGTTATTTTGTGCATACTCTCTCTTAGACTTCTAAGGGGAAATGAGATTATACCAACAAAACTACTTTCGTTAAGTATCGTCTTTTACTGTAGACTACACAAGGTTCGTCCTTATTCTACCATTCCTATTAACTGAAATGGTGAAGTCGGCACTACTGTCAGTATATGAAATTTTATTTCCATGTCGATCGCAAAGCACTTGTATTAACACATGTCTGGCAATTCCTGATGCCGCGCGGGGTAGCCGTGCGGTCTAGGACGTCTCATCACCGTTCGTGCGGCTGCCCCCGTCGGAGGTACGAGTCTTCCCTCGGGCATGGGTGTGTGTGTTGTCCTTAGCATGTGTTAGTTTGTCAGATTAAGTAGTGCGTAAGCTTAGGGACCGATGACCTCAGTAGCTTGGTCCCCTAGTCCTTACTACAAATTTCCATTCCTGATGCACAATCATCAGATGTAAAATGCTTGGTTACGAATAGGACGTCAATAAGAAATGCTGTATGAAAGCTAAGCGGTTTATATCTTATGATGGTCCATAACGCATTGGAACACCTCCTCCCCCCTCACCTTCAAACCCTTCACAGCTATAAGGAATGCAGGGGTTAAGACAAGACAGATGAGAGTGCAGATATATTTGAGACTTCATCAGCTGCAGACACTCAAAACAAGCACGCCTTTCCCTACGAAGGAATTCCATTAAGATTCCTGTCCCAGTATGCAGAGGAAATTGCCTTGCAGTCACCGGAAATTTTATCGAGTCTCAATCGATCACCGAAGGGAAAACAGAGAGCATAAGACTGCATGTGACAGAGTTAGTTGAGAAAATAAGACACCATCTATCCCCCCTACCACCACAAATACTTAAAAACTGCCAGAGTTGTTATTATGACTATCTTTAAAGTCATTGCTGACACACCGTAGGTATGGTGTTTCCGTTTAAAAGCATTCTTCATAATCATCTGACCAAACTTGTACAATCGTATAACGAATGACAGTGACAATTGACATTAAATCATTTAAACTACTTCGTGTTGGTGAATATGTTAAAATTCGGTTTTAATCTCTTGTGATCATTCATAAATGAAGTAAGTCATTCGCTAACGAGAATAAAGGAACGATGAAAAATGTAGGCGCTGTAGTCACGACACACGACATGCCTACGTGTTCCACAACTCTCGACGTTTATAAATTACAGGAATTACGAAATAAAGTTGGTGTTTCGCAGAAGTTAGGCAAACTAATTTCAAAGTGAGATGCGCCTGGGGATTGGTTACTCATAAGAGTGAATTCAAACTCCACTGATAAAATTTCGAACTTCGTTTAATGATATAATCTGAATATAAGTGACTTGTGGTCTCCAGTTTCTCTTTACACAGAAATTAGATTTCGTTTGGTTCCTTACCCACATCTATGTTTGTGTCTTTATTACACCGAAAAATATCTGCACAACAATGCAAATGTCGACGGTATGACTTGTTTGAATACAAACTTCTCCCTCGAAGCATCATTCGGTACTACTCAGTTCTGCAACGTTCCATTTTTTTTCTTTTTTCTTCTTTTCGTTGAATTTGTAGATACAGAGATACTGTGACGTGGTTCCCGTCGCTGCGGGAACACATTAGAATAGCATTCTCGCTCTTCAAATACTCTCAGTGAACCCGTACACGAGGTACATGTTTGCCAATTCTTCGCCAGTAAACCTACTAGTGTTTCATTATTATTACGCAGATGTGCTGAAAAGTAATGTCTCTGATTTTCTGTTGTTGTCAACATCGGTCGAGGTGTTACATGTTACACGCATTACTCGGTCAACCCTAGACCTTCGCTGACACATGTAGTCCCTGTCGATAGAGGGCTCCGAACTGTAGCAAGTAAGATGATGGACTGTAGGGTAACCACGTTAGTGCGTGAAAAACACAGTGCTATAATCGAGTTTCTAACCGCAGAGGAAATTGGACTGCTGTCTACAATTTTTTTTCTTCTGAGGATGAGGGTGATTGATTCAAAAACAACATTGTGACAGGTGATGAAAGCTGGATCCACTATTTTGACCCCTCAAACGAGAGAGCATCAATGGAGTTCCACCATAAAGGATTACACTCACCAAAAAAGTTGAAGAGAATACTATCAGCAGACAAAGTCATGCTCAGAGTATTCCGGGACGTTCAAGGTGCGGTGCACTTGGAAGTCATGCCTAATCGCACTATCATAAGCTCTGCAATGTACTGCGAAACCCTCAGAAAACGGAAATCACGAATTCGGAAAGTTCGTCCATGCATGGAGTATCCCCTTCTTCAGCACGGCAATGCCAGACAACACACGAGCGCTGCGACATCTCCAGTAATCCGACGGGTTGGATTTACTGTTACTGATCATCCTCCATACAGTTGCAAGTTGGCGCCATCCGAGTTTCGTCTGTTCCCAGAACTTAACGCAGAACTTCACTTTCATTACATGAAGCGATGCAAGGAGAAGTGAGGTTGCTGTTCCGCCAACAAAGTCAGACATTCTACAATTATGGTGTCAAAAACTTTTAACTGTTTGCGAGAAACCTGTTCGTCACCACGATGACTATGTTTAGAAATAAATACGTAGGAATCAAGAATAAAAGCGTATAATGTCAATGAAGTTTGTGTTTTTTAAAATATTCGGTGGAATTACTTTTCAGTAAGCCCCCGTGTTACTGTTATTATACACGGTGTTACCGTAAGAGCGTGCAAAAATTTAACGGGACATACAGGATGCTCCAGTGGCCAATTTGAGGTAGGGAAAATGGGGTCGGAGAAGCCAGCTTAAGATGATAAGAATAAAATCAGATTTCTCTCTACTGTTTTATTTACATTAGTTACAGTTCACTGCAAATACCACCATTGACTTAAGGAACGTACCATTTGCACTGTATCTTACAAAATGTGCTGAAACTGACAGCCAACAATGTCAATGCAACCACGACATCGGAGAACAAGGTTCTCACGCACCATGACAAATATCCCTGGTGTGTTTCGAATCAACAGGCAGCTACAATTCTGGCAACTAATTCCATCTGCATAGCCATTGGAGTGACTTTAGGTATCTCCGTAGCAATTAATCAAGGTGATTCAGATCAGGTGACCTCGCTCGCCACTGAATAGGATCTCCCCTTCCAATCTACCGACCAGAAAATACCGCATTGAAATGGTTGCGGGCATCCACTCTCAAGTGCGGCGGTGCCCCGTCACGTTGTATCCACATCCTCTCACAAACAGCCAGGGGTACTTTCTCCAAGAACTCAGGCAGAGCTCTTTGCACGAACCTCAGTTCAGGCGGTCATCCAGACTTCCTAATTAAGCAGGCTCGTCCTCATTGTTTCCCTGTAGCAAATGAGGAATGTACATGTAAATAAAGAGCACAGTTCGTCTAAAATTGTAAGTGTGTTAGTTGTAAATGAGTTGGAAAACAGTTATGCTAGACAAAGCGGTAGAGAAGGTATGTTCCGTATCTCCCTAAGCTGGCTTCATCGATCCCAGGTACCCAACCTCGAATTGTTCAGTGGAGCACCCTCTATGTCCTGTTGCATTTTTACACACTCTTACGGAAGCACGATGTATCTACTGCACTGCATGACAAAAAAATTAAAACACCCTAGAAAGGGACCACGAAACGAAATGATACTTCCTGCGTTAACAGCGTATGTGATGTTTCAATAATTACAAAATCGAGTTAAAATTACAGAGAACTTGGCGGTATAAGCCCACATATAAATAAGGCCAATAGCAACTCCTGCTGCCTGGGAGCAAGCAGTGATACAGTTGGGAAAGGGCGTCATAAATCCGTTACAACCCGTCCTGATTCTGGCAGCTGCTAGGCTTCGAGCGAACTTCAGGATGACACAACGTTGCGGTGGTCTCGCGTGTTCGACCAATATCTTGACGAATATGCCTATACTCACGTTCCCTTGTAGTGTAACATGGGCGACTTACTCATTCCACTCCCCCACAAATATTGATATAGTACTATTCGATAGTCGGCCAAATGGAGGCCCAAAATGAGCCCACGTTCAAACTTCCTCTTGTGGTACAATGCCGTATCACAGGGGTATGTAACATTTAAAAAATACAGTATCTTGTCCTTCACAGTGATCATTCAACATCTGTCGCTGTTCACGCCTCTTATATACCCTTCTAGGCCTGCATTCTGGTAGCCATTCTGCCTGTCACAGGGAAATACAACTCTAAACCATTTACATACCGTGTACGTGTACGAAATTCCGACCATGTTTTCTAGATGATCTATTTTTTTTTGTCAGGAAATGTACAAGATACTTAAAAGTAATAGAATAAACATATTTTATACCTTATTACAATGCGCTGCTTATACCTGAGAGTAATATCAGTATCACATATTACTGTATTAAAATACGTCTGAATAGGTTCTGAGACCATACTATTCAGCAAATGAAATAAGTTGAGCAGTACACCATAATCAGCAGATATAATGCCGTGTAGCGACTAGGTCACATAATGAAAGAAACCAACTGTTACTATTGAGACAATTGTAGAAACCAGCTTTGCAGAAATGGAAGTCCCACATAAAGATATACGCCACAGAAAAGAGAACAGACAGATAGTGCACATTGCAAGCTGTGTTCATAGTAATAAACAAATGGAATTCAGCTAGTAGTATACAAGTAAGAACTCATTTCATTCAGTGGCTGAAAAAAGGTTATCTGTGTAGTAGCTAAACATCACATTTTAGATAGAAAAACCTCAATAAACAATGCCAAATTACTATAGCAAAGGAACTGTCATAAACAGTGTTTGTGTTACTGCTCTTAAAACTCAGGTGAGAACTATGAAGCGAGTGACTATCTGCAGATGTCATACCAATATTAAATTTAAGTTCATGTTCAGAACAAAACAACATAATAATTTTACTTCAAGAAAGTTTCAGCCTCGTGGATAATCAAACAGCTACAGTTTTGCTTTCATTACTATTACTATCATTTAAGTTTGAGGATAAAGAAATGTTTCTTTGCAAAGTCGTAGGTCCAGCACCTGGCTCTGAGGCTCTGAGCACTATGCGACTTAACTTCTGAGGTCATCAGTCGCCTAGAACTTAGAACTAATTAAACCTAACTAACCTAAGGACATAACACACATCCATGCCCGAGGCAGGATTCGAACCTGCGATCGTAGCGGTCGCTCGGCTCCAGACTGTAGCGCCCAGAACCGCACGGCCACACCGGCCGGCTCCAGTACCTGGGGCATATCATTAGTTCACCTGGGTTGAAGACGGATCCCTCTTTAACAGAAGCATTTGAGAATTTCTCAGTAACCACTAACGCCAAAAAATATACCAAAATTTCCTCATAAATTATTACTGTAGATTCTTGGCGGACAATGTCATTGACTAAGTTGTTAAGGTACAGTTTTTAAGCGGATAGAAGATTGTAACTATGAGGCATGTCAGAGATATTTTGACAAGTTCTCCACTATTAAATAACCAGATTTTTCAAAGCCTTTTATCTTCTGTAAGGATTCCTCAGACTTCATTGTCAGAGCTGTTCTCAGTTAATAACGTAATGGTAAGAAAAGTTTTATTGGCTATGCTTCCCATCAACTAAGCAGGCAGGGATGAATTACAGCACGAAACAGAGAGAGTTACTGTCTCATTTGTTCAGAGTGAACTGTTTCAAATGTTATTTGTATGCTAGACAACTCATTACTTTCACTGACCTTTTTAAGTTTGAAGGACCCCAGTATTCGCCTAACCCACTGAGCCTTAAAATTACATGAGTATGATTACGAAGGACACCACAAACCTGGTATACTACACCAGATTTCATGCGAATTAAATCGGAAAATCAGATTAGTGCAGACAGATGATGAGTTTATTGAAGAGTTGCGAGAGGCGCAGATGAGTGTGTGTAGAATGTCACCAGTATGCTTGCCTTACACATTTTTGCTAGGGAGGATGGCATTTTGTATCACAAGACTCCCCCTGGGAACAGGGTAGCGGTTCCTAAATAACTGCATGCACGTGTAACAGTTCAGTACAATGACAACTGACAAGCACGCTGTAGGGGATGAAAGGTCGAAAATGCTAGAATAGCTATAATATTTTGGTGGAAAAGCGGACAGACTGATGTAGAGAAACACGAGGAGGGTTCAATAACTAAGTCAGAACTTTTTTTCTGAAAGCAGGTTGGTTTTACACAATTTCCAATACATCATACCATTTTTCACTCTTTTGGCTACAAAATCTAACTTTTTTAACACAATTTCAGTTCTGTGTGACAGCCTTATTCCACATTACTGCGTATGTGGCCTGTATGCCTGCATGGAACCACTGTACTGGTCGACGTCGAAGCCAACGTCTTACTGCATCAATAACGTTTCCACCTTCCACGTACTGCTTACCGCTGTGTGCACCCATCATTGGACTAAATAAAAGTCGGAAGGTGTGAGATTCGGGCTGTAGCGTGGATGAGAAAGAACAGTGCGATGACGTTTTGCGAGCTCCTCTCGAGTGAGCAGACTTGTGTGAGGCTTTACGTTATCATTGACAAGGAGAAGATATTTTGCATTTTTGTGGTGATTGAGATCTCAGTGGACGCCTCAGGATACGACAACTTAACGGGCGGGGGAAGTTGCAGGTCAGGTTTACACAACGCCGTTTGTTGCTTCACAATATTTAGAACCCTTTCAGTATCGAGATAGACGTAAAACATCTAAACTAAACTAAACTCCTCCCGAACCGACCGGCCGCCGTGTCATCCTCAACCCACAGGCGTCACTGGATGCGGATATTTTCCGAGACCGGAGCAGCTACTTCTCAGTCAAGTAGCTCCTCAGTTTGCCTCACAAGAGCTGAGTGCACCCCGCTTGCCAACAGCGCTCGGCAGACCGGATGGTCACCCATCCAAGTGCTAGACCGGACCGACAGCGCTTAACGTCGGTGATCTGACGGGAACCGGTGTTACCACTGCGGCAAGGCCATTGGCCGTAAAACATCAATACCACGTAAATTTGGAGTAGCTGTTTGAGAATTATTGCAGAGCAACAAACCAAAAAGACCATAATTATAATAAACATTTCTTATCTCTTTCAGGACAAGTAATGCCTCTTTAAAATAACAAGTTCGACATTTATAGAAATACAACTCGAAAGTCCTTCAGGCACTCGTAAAATTTCAACCAGGCAAATGTTACTTCTCCACAATTACAGAAAAAGAATTACTATAACACTCTGAGAAAAACACAGTTAACTTCAAACAAGGAAGGTGGCCCTTATTTAGAAAAAATTTACAAGTTCAGTATTACTATTAAAATCACTTGAGGGCGGTTTTGGCGCCAGCAGATTAGAAACATTACCGGTTCACTCTTTCATGAAACTGGTGGAGCTCTTTGACATTAGCAGCTTTTCAAACAGGAAGGTAACGATTTTCAAAATTTTACAAGTTCAGCATTTGACAATATTTTAAAATTTACAGTTCCAGGATTACGACAAAAGATTTGGAGCGCCATTTGGGCACTAATCATTTTGGAACAGAAAGATGCAACGATTTTAAAATTTACAGCAATCCACAATTAAGGGTTGAGAGATCTTCAAATGAAGCTAACGTTAAGACAGCAATAACAAGACAAGGCCGTACTGGCAGATGCAAGGCTTTGCTACGATGACCTGGGGTAGCGGGCACTTTGATTTCAACATAAGTGCGAGTGCCTTAAAGACTAAGAACTTTACTCATAGAGAGATGCCGTAGCGAGTGAGAAGTTCGTGCCACCTCAGTGGCTACCGCAAACAGGAGGCGAGACACCCTGCCGCACTCAGGTAGACAGCCGCCGTGGACAAACCGCAGCCCGCATTTTTTTTTTTTCGGTGTAGTTCTTTGCGTTTGGTCTGTGCGGACATCACAAGACATCCGTTCAACTTGATCGTTGATTCCTTGTCTCAATTTTTTTATTACAGAGAGCACGCAGCCCTCTAACCGGCGTGAATCGGGGGGTAGTGGATAATGCGCTACGAACAACTCGGGAAGCTGAGGACAAACTAACAGACATATAATTCATATAAGACTGAGTATCAAATAAAGTAAATTCTCAAGGCCCGACACAGTAACACAAAATGTAAACCCCGCCCCAGACACAGACAAAAATCTACGAGCTAAAATGTCTACATAATTAAAACAAAGGTGATTAACTAGTTAATCGTTTAACAGTAGTGACAAAACATAATTAATTTGATTTAACAGCCAACTGTTAACAAGACACCCTCCCCCCGCCACCTCCCCCCCCCCCGGGCAAAAAAAAAAAAAAAACAAATTCACTTAAGTAAAATTTATAAAGTAAGAAATGCTTGAGTGCTAATTCCTAAGCACGAGATCTTAGTACTAATAAAATATGCAACAATAAACACTAAATTCCTTCATTTAAGAGAAGTGATAGATCTCAACACGGCCTTCAAATGGTTCAAATGGTTCCGAGCACTATGCGACTTAACTTCTGAGGTCATCAGTCGCCTAGAACTTAGAACTAATTAAACCTAACTAACCTAAGGACATCACACACATCCATGCCCGAGGCAGGATTCGAACCTGCGACCGGAGCGGTCGCTCGGCTGCAGACTGTAGCGCCTAGAACCGCACGGCCACTCGGCCCGGCACACGGCCTTCCAAGGCGAGTACAGAAAACTAGAGAACATTGATCGGGCAGCTAGCGTTTGCCTACCTCGACCATGCCCGATGTTACAGTTCATACGTAAGTTGTGCCAGCAAGAACTTGCCACATTAAAACTCAGGTTGGATATTCGACCTGATTGGTTCCAAACATATTTGATGCCCTCGAACGTAACACATCAAAACAGGTTATAAGTCACCTCGGTTCAGACAGTTCCGGAAACTGTCCAGAAGATTGGAATAGAGCTCAACATAAACATCATTTCCGCCCTTTTTATTGCTCGTGAAAACAATACAGTACGCTTTTCACCACCATACCGCGAGACCTTCAGAGGTGGTGGTCCAGATTGCTGTATACACTGGTACCTCTCTTACCCAGTAACACGTCCTCCTACATTGATGCATGCCTGTATTCGCCGTGGCATACTATCCACAAGTCCAGATTGTCCCACCCCTCAACGACAATTCTGCGTAGATAGAGTGGTTGGTAGGTAACGTCATCCATAAACATCTCTATCCCAGGCATGAACGATAGGGTTCATGTCTGGAGAACATGCTGGACGCTCTAGTCGAGCGATGTCCTTAGCCTGGACGAAGTCATTTACAACATGTGCACGATGAGGGTGCGAATTGTCGTCCATGAAAACGAATGCTTCGCCAATATGCGGCCGATATGGTTGCAGTATCGATCGGAGGATGGCTTTCACGTATCGTACAGCCGTTACCGCACATTCCATGACCACCAGCGACCTAAGTCGGCTACACACAATGCCATCCCGAAACAGCAGGGAATCTTCACCTTGCTGCACTCGCTGGACGGTGTGTCTAAGGCGTTCTGCCTGAACGGGTTTCCTCCAAACACGTCTTCGACGAATGTCTGGTTGAAGGCATATGCGACACTCATCGATGAAGAGAACGTGATGCCAAACCTGAGCGATTTATTCGGCATGTTGTTGGGCCCATCTGCAATGCGCTGCATGGTGTCGTGGTTGCAAAGATGGACCTCGCCACGAACTTCGAGAGTGAAGTTGCGCATCACGCGGTCTATTGCACACAGTTTGAGTCCTGTGGCTGCACGAAAATCATTATTCAATATGGTGGCGTTTTGTCTGTACACAAGGCCTGAAGATGGCGTAATAAAACGCTGAAACTAGTTGCCAAACAAAATAAGGTTGAAAATTGATGTCTGGCATCCCCTATTTCTAACCAGATAACTGCTCACTGCATTTGATATTAATCTACTATCAAGTGGCTCTGGGCACTATGGGACTTAACTGCTGTGGTCATCAGTCCCCTAGAACTTAGAACTACTTAAACCTAACTAACCTAAGGACATGACACACATCCATGCCCGAGGCAGGATTCGAACCGGCGACCGTAGTGGTCACGCGGTTCCAGACTGTAGCGCCTAGAACCGCTCGGCTACTCCGGCCGGCAATCTACTATCCAAACCGTGGTTACATAAGAGGAGATTTTCTTGTAACTGTTGAGTTTTACCTATCAATGGTTCGGAAGTGAAACCTAAGTGCACAGCTACTACTAAATAAGTACACTTTACCACGTTTTGGCCTATCCATTACCAGAACATCATACCACTAGCGAATCAAGTAATTACTTTCCTGAAATCTGAAGTATGCTTCACACCAGTAACCCTTCTTGCTATGTGAATTGTGTTCATTTATTCCAGTCATAGCCGGCCGGGGTGGCCGAGCGGTTCTAGGCGCTTCAGTCTGAAACCGCGCGCGACCGCTATGGTCGCAGGTTCGAATCCTGCCTCGGGCATGGATGTGTGTGATGTCCTTAGGTATGCTGGGTTTAAGTAGTTCTATGTTCTAGGGAACTGATGACCTCAGATGTTAAGTCCCATAGTGTTCAGAGCCATTTGAACCATCCCAGTCATATTTTCCTCCTCAGAACACGCCCGTCGGCTACCAGCAGTAAAAATAGGTGTTTCCTTCTCCTCAGCTCTCTAATGTGTGAGACAGAGAAAAAAGTTGGAGTATTTCCAGTAAAACTTAGTTGAACCTCTTTTGTCGATAGTTCTCGCTGCAGAAATCATATAAATATTTTGGTGCAGCATCGATAAGTGGTTTTCAACCACACTCCTGCTAATGTGAAAGTGTTGCCAACTTTATCAGGTGAAAGAGAATTTCAGACAGCTTAATAAATGGACGACGTTTTCTATTGGATTGTGGTCGGTCCCGCCGCCCTTCTAATAGGCATGCTTGATCGACGGACATGTCAGTAACAAAATCTGGTCGGTATGTACTTTGTGCACAGCCTATTTGCATTTGGGGAGGAACCAACTCAGGGATCCTATTCGGAAATATCTATATTAGTTCACTATTATTTTGAAAAAAATAATTCGCGTTGCTTGTTGAAACCGAAGGGATAGCAGAACCGCGTCACAAGCAAGAAGGTGGTTGAAGGGCAGCAGACAAGGCAGTACTGATTCATTACTAAATCACAAATTACAGTTTTTGTTACAATAAAATTTATGGTTCGATACTCCTCTCATAGATGATTTGGTTTCTGGAAACTTTTTGATTCCTTTATATTCTTTAATTAAGCTTCAGAGTGACCGCTATTAGACCTGTTCTTGTGTTTCAATATTGTATTCCTTATCGAGTATGAAATCCTCATTCTTGAAAAGTGAGTTGTACCTTACCACAGACACCAGTCTGAGAGCATGCCGCAGCTGGGCCAATGTTTAGATCATGCATTCGTTTTCCGATCATGCCTACCTTGTGCCTCGCCATGAACATAGCTGTGCTGTGCATCTTACAACACGTAATACAATCGTTGGAACATTGTCTATCAGACTCACAAAATCTGTTTGCTAATACAACTCACATTTGCCATTAAGTAAATACGTTACCCTACTACTTTGATACCGGTGTATTGTTTATCGTATGACATGCATCATCCTCTGGAGTGTCAATACGGTCCATTACATGCTCTAGCGTACTTTCATTTGTCAGGGGTAACTGCACGCTCCCATCTACAACAAAAGAAATTCTTCACCACTAGACAACAACTAAAACACGCACCACAACAACAACATGGAAGAAATCATCACATACATTCACGGAAAAAACTGCAACACCAAGAAGTAATTAATTTAGAGTAACGAAATTTTGGGAGTACATTTGTTTAGGTGACATTCCTAAGTAATTAATGTCGTAAGTCCACAGGTTACACATAAACACGATAGAAGGATTGCAAATGTAAAATGCTGGTACATTAATAAAAGGTGTAACCGCCAGAATGTAGGTTGCAAGCATGCAAAAGAGCATGCATTGTGTTGTACTCACGCTGGTTGTGGATGACGCTGCAACTGTCAGCCACTGATGTCCCATACATCCTCGATTGGTGACAGCTCCGTTAATCGAGAAGGCCAAGGCAGCATGTTAACACTTCGTAGAGGATGTTGGGCTACAACAGTGGTATGTAGGCGAGCGGTATCCTGTTGGAAAATTATCCCAAAATGCTGTTCCAAGGTCGAGATATCAAAGTAACGTACAAGTTAGCGGTTAGGGTGCATGGAATACCCACTACAATGCTCCTTCTCTCATTTGAAACTGCACCCCAGACCATAACTCCAGGAGCAGGACCACTGTGCCTAGCGTGCAGACAAGTTGGTTGGAGACCCTCAACTGGCCTTCTTCTAACCAACACTCCTGCCATCATTGGCACCGCGGCAGAACCAGCTCTCATCAGAAGACACAACTGTGCCTCCAAATGAGCTCTCGCTTGACATCACTGAAGTCGCAAGTGGCGGTGGTTTAGGATAAGTGGGATGCAAGTAACAACAGGGCGTCTGGCTCAGAGTTGTCCTTCAAGTAACCTACTTGTAAAAGTTCGTTGGGTCACTGTGATACCAACTGCATGGGGGCTTAATTAAAAATATGAATGCAAATACTTTTTATTTTTTAGTCGCTGTCTGTCCGATTACAAAGTCTCGTAAACGGTTCGCCCTGACTAGTATTACTCCGCGATCTGACTGCATAGAACAACAACAAAGAATGAAATGAAATTTCCGAATTAATTAAGTCCCCAGCAACTATAAAACCTACGAAACCAAAGCACAAGTATAACTGTTCTGTGTGTGGAAGTATGACTCAACGTACACATCTGGCACGGTTGTTCTTCAATAACACAAGAAATTTTAAATATCATTTATATTGAAGTAATTAAAGAAAATAGAAATACCATAATTACGCAAGAAAACCAGAATTACACTCTAATCCAAGAACACAAGCCAGATGCTTTGTTGACTGAACCTGTAATGACACATTATTCAAGACATTGAAATAATGAGAAAAAAAGCGAGTTTTGTTACCTTCATATATATTGACGAAAAACACTCTAATCATTACAATATCTCCATTGGAACAACATCTGCTGTATAGCCCATCAAACAACTGCATAAAACATGGAACAAGCACTCACTACTACAACATCTCCACAAGCACTCCCTACTACGACCTCTCGAAAAGAACTCTCTACTACGACATCTCAGCAAGCACTGACTACTGCCACATCTCGACAAGAACTCCCACCGCTACCTCTCAATAATCACTGCCAGTGGAGGCGGCGGAACAATACTCTCTAGCGCGATCTCTGGCGCTGTGGCTCAGTGTAGCCACCATTCACAACTGCTACTCGAAATGCTGCTACAGACGCAGCCATGCGCCAAACACTACGGTCTTCCCTCTCGGTAGTGTCACGTGGCTGTTCGCAGCCCGGTCATCTTGCGACCGTACATTATGGTGACAACCGCCGTCAGCAGTCATGTACAACTGCTACATTCTTCCCAAGTCTTTCTGCAATATCGTAGAAGAAAGACGCAGTTTCTTGCAACCCTATTACCACTACCTCGTTCAGACTTGGCGAACTGCTGATAATGGCGTCTTCGTCGCCCTCGAGGCATTCTTGACTAACATCAACTCACTGTTTCCAATCTCAAAGGTAACTAATGCACACGACCGTTAGAACGCGTATTTAAAGCAAACCTATTTTGCATCCTCGTTGTGAAGCTACTATCCATTATTCTGCGACTGGCGTGAAATCTGGAAACACGCCATTTTTCAGATGTAGAAAAACGCCTAACAACTTTAGTTTACGTCACGTAACTCCCTCTTGGTATTGGGATTCTTTTTTCCATGACTGCATCTCCAGAATCAGTCCAATCTGGGACGATTGTTGACGGCTCATCACTTCCAACACAGAGCTTCTTTCCTCGCACACGCAGAACGCTATCGAGATACAATACGCAATACATACATAAAATAAAATAGCAGTTCGTACTGAGAAGTCCCAGAGAGTACTCTCGTTAGTCTGCTCAGTAGCCGCAAATGGCATGATGGCGTGGCTCCTACTGAGAGCCGTGGTCAGTCTGCCACGTTCATCATACCGAGCCTACCAAGGCAGGTTAGGATAGGGTAGGGTAGGATGGGATAGGATAGGATAGGATAGGATAGGATAGGATAGGATAGCTTCAGAGGAGCACCAGAGAATTGCTCAGACCAGTCAGCTTGGTAGACACGATAAGAATCGACTTATGTCAGCGCTCAGAGCTGAATGAGCTTTCACAGCGAAATGGCCCTTGTTTGTAGGTGAAAGACACACTTCATTGTTTATTTCACTTAATAAGAATCGAGTTCGCTTACCTTCGTGTAGTCACGTTGGTACGTAACACAAGCAAGTCGGCACTTTGTAACGGTTCAAGTATTACCATCGATAAAATTTCTCAGAATCCATTTTCGCTTCGTGTTTTGGAAACGCACATCAGAAGCGTGGACCGTCTCTCATAATGCGGGCGCCAGTATAGCTATTAGTTGTGTGTAAGCCTACTACACGTACTACATCTAGCGTCAGTAGTGTGAATTCGTGAAGTGCATCATGGTGGGCTAATATTGTAATATGTGTTGTTACCTAGAGATAAGGATTGGAATGAATCAAACGTGTTGGTAATGATTAAAATGTGTAATATTTAAATTCTATCATGTGTCAGACAAACGTATAATAATATTGTCTAAATGTTTAATTGATTCACAAGACAGTAGTCGCTCTCAACAAATATCTACTACGTCAGTTAGAGGATGTATCTGTAGACAAAGAACGCGATTAAATCCCATCTTTTCATTAGTCGCTCTTTAGGAGTTTTTTTGTGTAGGGCTGCTTATCTGTTCATTTGGGAGTAGATATACCGTGTGGTTATAATTTAACTTTCCCTATTTAACACGATATAACACGGAAACTAATTACCATATAAGTACCAAACTTAATAGCACCGATACAAGTACGCGGGAAGATATAATACAGAATCAGTTCAGCTGAAACACTTTTAAACTGCTGGTATGGTACATCATAACATTACATACCGATACCATTGCTGCTACAAAAGGGGATCAATATGGCGCGCGTCAGCGTTCAGAAGAGTCTCAAAGCGTAGGATTGCATTTTGCACAGCAAAACGAAGCATGTCCGAAGGTATGCTGGCTACCTCTCTTGATATGCTGCGCTTCATACCAGCATATGTGTGCATGTTCCCCTGGTAAATCCTGTCCTTCAGCTAGCCCCACAACCAGAAATCACACGGAATGAGAGCAGATGATCATGCAGGCCAAGCATTTGCAAACGACTGGCTGATAATTGGATCGTTTCCAAACGTATTTCAGAGAAGAGGGGAACTAAGAGAGGTGCACAGTGGGCGCCATCTTGCATGAAAACTGTTGAGTTCAATGGGTCTCCCTTCAGTAGGGCGGGTCTGAGACGTTGGAGAAACATATCGCAGTAACACTGGCTGGTCATTGCACATCTTTAGTCCCTGAGCGCCAACCTGTTCAAAAGAGAATGGGCCAATGATGAACACAGCTGTGAAGCCACACCATAGGGTGACACTTTCACCATACGCAGGAAGTTCATGCACAGTGGAGGTGAAGATCCCCACGCTCGGTAATTCTGTGTGTTCACCTTACCCGTCACAGAAAAATGAGCTTCATGTGTCCATAGGATGGTCCAGAGCCAGTCCTCGTCAACTTCAATCCTTGTGAGCAAGTGGAGTGTGCAGTCAACACGTCTTTGTACGTCCAGTGGTGAAACCTGCTTTACGAAATGGATCTTGTACGGATACCATTGAGAATGGTTTGAAGCACTTTCGACACAGTGGAACACGATGCCTGACGATCGGGAGTTGCACGCAGCGTTGTCTACCGCAGCAACAGCGCTTTCATCAACCACCTATGGTGCAACCAGTCGTCTGCTTCTTCCCGGAGATCATTCTTGATTCAAACTTTTTCATCATGCTTCACACAGTAGGTGGAGAAAGAGGACCCATTCGCAATCCTTTCAGCCAGCGATATTCTTGATGCGCAGCTGCGGCATTACTGCTGTTTTGATAATAGAGCTTCACCAATAATGCTGAGCCGTGCGTGGCTCGTGTTCGTGCCATCTCTTATTTAACATCATGTTTTTGCTGTACTGCAATCTCGTCATGTTAGTTTCAATTACTTGTGTCACTGAGTTGCTGCTTTGCCTGCCCGTGAGCGGCAGCAGCAGCTCTTATCGACATAGACCCTGCCGTATTATCTTTGCTGGACTGCTGTTACTTCCCAATTGTCTTGTGTTGGGAGTTAGTTCGGACCGGGCAAGGAAGTCAGTTGGAACGTGCCAGCAGTGAATGCGGACCTGGCAGTGTTGCAGCTGGCAAGCGGCACAACTTCAGTCGGAGCACAGCAGCAGTGAGGTCCGGACGCCATGACTCACCCGATGGTTCCTAACACACATGAGTGGAGTGAAGACAACTTTGGTTGGTCGTCGGTCGGTCGTCTTGCCGGAAGACGTGTATTTGGCCAGCGATCGCTTATGGGTTGGCTGTGTGTGCCAATGCGTGATTCGTCACTGTTATTGTACAGTCACTACCGTTAGCATTGTCTAGTTCTTCATGCAAGTGTTCGTGAAACTGTGCGTAGTCTGTGTGATTTTGACTGACTGATTTTGCCGGTGTACTGGCTCTGAGCAGACGGTCGGTTGGTGTGGATCAACCAGGAAATCTCCACACGGCGCAGTGGGCCAGGCCCACTGGCGGTCTCTATGTAGTGTGTGGGAGCTGTTCCGATTGCTACGAGGTTCGTGGCTATCCGACCAAGGACATCAAAATTGAGTGTTAAGTTAATTAGCGAAGCCAGTCTGTTCACATTGGGCCGTTGGTTTGCATGGTAGGCTGTTGGGGATATTACCGTGAGCAACAGCGAGTATTTGAGTTTTTGAAAGTTTGGCCACAATCCGGTGGAATTTAACTGTATTTTGGTTATTTGAAGTCCAAGTGCACCAGTGGAATTTTCTGCCTTGTGGCCGTTTGCGTTCCGGTTACCTGCCCTAGTCGCTGGCATAAAATTCAAGCGGTGTCCTTTCCTCACCATGTTGTCGCTGTCCAACAAGTGTGTGTAGTTTTTACAGGTTATGCATACTTGGTCGTGGGCGGCTACGCCTTTTACGTTTTGGCTTTGTTGTTCCTTGTGTACTGGTTGGGTGGAAAGCAAGTCGTCTTGTCGGTGGGTCCGTCTCTTGGTTGGGTTGCCGGCGGATAGTATATAGTTGGGCCGACTACCTGTCTCCCCTAAGCGAACGTTAATATTTCAAGTGCAGACCGACCCCCTGGAAACTTCTGAGCGCCGCTGGATGTACTGCCTTTTCTTATTGCTGTCTATTTTAATGGCTCATAGCCGACGGTTTGAATTTGTATGCTTTTAGTTGGGTTTTAAATAATGGGCCTTCAGCCGTTTTAAAATTGAAAGTTCCTTTCTTGTCAAGTCTTACATTGTTTGAACCTTCAGCCTCATTTAAAATATTTTTTGGGATGAGGCTTAGGGCCTTCTGCCTTTTGAAAATGTATTATAGTTGTGTTTTCAATCATGGGCCTTCAGACCTCTTAAAATTCCTTACTTTCTCTTAGATCGTTTGGGCCTTTAGCATCATTTACAATATGTTTTTCTCGATAAAGATTTGGGCCTTCTCCCTTTTGAAAATTTATTGTAGTTGTGTTTTTCAATCGTGGGCCTTTAGCCGTCTTTAAATTAAAATTCCATAGTTGTTAAATCTTAGATTGCTTGGGCCTTCAGCCTCATTAAAAAAATTATTATTTAAGGATAAAGCCTTGGGCTTCCTGCCTTGTAAAAATTTGTTGTAGTTGTGTTTTTAAATCATGGGCCTTCAGCCATGTTAAAATTAAAATCCCTTACTTGTCAAGTCTTAGATTGTTTGGGCCTTCAGCCTCATTTGAAATATTATCTAAGGATAAAACCTTGCGCTTTCTGCGTTTTGAATATTTATTGTAGTTGTGTTTTAAATTCTGGGCCTTCAGCCGTTTAAAAATTAATGAGGTTGTGACCTTGAGCCATAAGATTGTGTGACATATTCAGTCGATAGTTAAGGTCGGAAATTTGCTCTGTAATGTTTGGGCAACTAAATAAAGCTATATGTGTTCGAGTGCCGCTAATTTTTGGCCTCTTTCCACAATTCCAACTACCTCTTCTGTTCTGCGGACTTAACAATGCCGTTTCAAATGACCTGCTTCTTTTGTCCATGCTCAGGTTGACACATCAACAAGCCCACTACGACATTATGATGACTGATCACGGCACATGATGGCCAGAGTTGGAACTGGAGGTGGCACGGTGACGCAAGGAAATCATGCAGCCCATACTCTGGATATTAATGCTACCGTGTTTCGTACTCGTACCGTAATTAGTTTTCATGTTATAACGTGTTAAATAGAGAAAGTTTAATTAAAACCACCTGTACAAAACCTCGATAAACTGTGAAAAATACTACTTTTTGAATCAACGGTTATATATCATATTTATACCACTGTGATGTAATATGTTGGTTCTATATCTGCAACTATTTAAAAGTCAATAACAAATCATTTTCCTAAAGTAAATATATCCTGTGGGTTGGAGTACCACAAATTCCAAATCGGAAGATTCTGTCACCTCGGCTACTCTCAAGGTGAAATCGACGTTTTTGGAAGCGCTCCCCATCGCCGTCTGCTGCTGCCATCTACAGCTGCCGTCCATACCCCGCCTGCTGCTGGCGTCCGCCGCCACCGCCTGGTGCTCGCCGCCGCCCCCCGTATTTGTTCTCTTTCTTCACTTTGGTGACACCTGTCGCCAGTGGACAGTACATTCCACCCTGGACCCCCCCCCCCCACTACCACCAACATTTACACCTCCCCTTCCTCTGCATCCACTGCTACCTCCTGGAGTGCTTCCTCTGGGCTTCCCCCATCTACTCTACCTCCCCTTCTATCTCGTCCCCATCCCTCTATCCCCGCCTACATGTTGCTCCTGCACTTGCTCATGCTCCTGCTCCTGCCGGCCCTCCTGCCACTACCGCCTGTCAGCAAGACTTTCCACTACTCCTGACTCGCCCTGCTACACCTGCTTTTACTTCCCCCAGTAGAATCACCATCTGCTGCACCACAGTCGCCACCACAGAGCGCCCAACCTCTATTCAAAGTGCCTCCGCCTCACATGGGCCTGCTTCCCACCACCACCCAATCCTCCCAGGCAAAATACCTCCTAAGTGCCAATGTGAGACCTCACCTCCACCCTCTTCTCAAAAACACTAGCACCCATCCCTCTTCCTTCTGATCACCCCATAGACACCACCCTTCCTCCCACATCCCCAGTCCCCACCCTGTATACCTTTATCCTTGCCAACCCTAAATTGCTAGATGCTCACACCCTCACCCTAAAAATATGTAAGTACATCCCCTGTGACCCAGTTGCCCAACTTATCCCCACTAAAGACTCTGTCTTCATCAAATCTCTCTCTCCCCCTTTCCACACTGATCCCCTCCAGAATCTTACCCACATCACCTTTGGCCCAGATGTGCCCCTCACCCCTTTCTTTACTGCTCCTCTCCACATCAGCTCAAATCCGCTCATTGTCCACCAAACCTCACCGCCATGAACACAAAACTCAGCCATGTGGTCATGGAGGTGGAGATGCTTGCGGAACTGAATTCCAGCCCCACCTTGGAGATCTGCTCAACCCACTGCATCTACAATAACTCTGTCCCTACCTTCCTCATACATGTATTTACAGAGTCCATCTCCTCCATGTATCTCCTACTGGGGCCCTGATTTTCAACTGTCGCCACCCTCTTGACCCATCCTGTTCCCACCCTCAATCATACTGCTGCCAACACTGTCTCCTCTACAATGACCACCTCACCCAAAACTGCAAAAACCCGCATCTGCCATCCACTCAAGCCTCCCACTTCCTCAAACAGTGTCCTAACCTCACCTCTTTCCTGAAAACCTGCAATGAGTCTCACCCCATCTACTCCTCCAATTGCAAAGCCAAACGCCCTCCCCCCAACCTCACTGCCCAATCCACCCTGAACAATTCCCTTTGCTTTCCCCCTATGGCTGAAAACATCATCCAGTTCTTGACCATCATCCTGCAGAATATCCACCCCTCCAGCCAATCTCCATTGCCACCATCTCTATTTGAATACCTAGGCCCCTACTCTCACAACCAGGCCCACTTTACCTTCACCACCCTCAGTTAAGACTTTCTCATCTCCTCCCTCTGCTCTTTCCTCCCTCCTGCCTCTTAGCATGGCAACGGTATCGTCTCCTATACCTGAACACTCACTCCCTCCTGGCCAACAAGTACCTCTTCATACATACCCTATCCCAGCACCAAGTCAACTCCTTCATCGTTAATGAAACCTTCCTCCAACCTCACCAAGTTCACTGCACCTCCCTACCTCCTTCACCACACTGACAACCCCATTCCCCTTGCACGAGGTGGGGTTGCTATTGGCCACCTCAAGCATATCCCTGTCCAGCAATAACCCCTGCTCAATGACCCAACTGAACACTTTCTCCTTGGCATCTATTTTCCCTCCCTCACCATCACCTGTGCCACTGTCTACGTCCATCCAGCAGCTCCTCTCCCATACAGCTTCATTTCCCTAGTTGACAGTACCTTCTCCACCTATGTGATTGCCACCAACTGGCGCCAGACATGTACACACCTCAACTCCACCCTCCCTGTCAAGTCCTGTAAGTACTGGTCTGTCTTCCACCACAGTGTTGGCCATCCTAAACCAGATTGCCCTCTTCTCCATGACAACCACCCCTTCCCTGACGCCCTTATTAAGACTGACCATCTTGCTACCCATCTCTCTGGGGTCTTCTCGATTCCTGAAGAACCCCATTTTCATTACTCCCTCTTCCCACCACCTTGACACTGGACTCGCATTCGGGAGGACGATGGATCAATCCCGCGTCCGCCCATCCTGATTTAGGTTTTCCATGATTTCCCTAAATCACTCCAGGCAAATGCCATGATGGTTCCCTTCCCCATCCTTCCAAAATTTTATGAGACCGATGACCTCGCTGTCTGGTTTCCTTCCCCAAAACAACCCAACCAACCCAGCCCATGAACACACTGATACCTCTGTCAGAGCACTCGTTTCCAGTACTTGGATCAATTACCTTCCTCAGACATAAACACTTCCATCACTGCACACGACATAAAACTAGTCCTCCACTGCAAACACAACAGCTGCTCTGGCTGCGACGGTTTCAGCTACTGCTTCCTCAAGGAATCCCCCCTCTCCTTCTGGACTGCCCTTACTACCTTGTATAAAGTCCTCCTCTCCACCGGTTTTCACCCTGACCTGTGGAAGACTTCCCATGTCCTGCAGTCCCTTAACCCAACAAACCCACCTCTGACACCTCTTCCTATTGTCCCATCTGCCTCCCTTCCATGTTCAGTAAGGTCTTCAAGTCCATTCTCTTCTGCCATATCCATCATCACCTTAACCAACACCAACACCCCTTACTCAGTGTCGCTTCCAGCTCTCCTTCTCAGCTCTTTAACCTTACCAATCTTCTTTCATTCCAACTTAACTCCCATTGCTCCGCTGTCGTGGTTTCCCTCAAACTCCAGAAGGCCTATGACCGTGTCTGACATTCAGGGATGCTCTTTAAACTACAGACCTATGGTCTACCCATCAATTTCGTTCGTTTTGTTGCTTCTTTCCTGTCCCATCGTCCCTCCTACATCGCTATCCACAGTACCAACTGCCATACTTTCTATCCTGCCACCAGTGTGCCCTGAGAACCCCTCCTTTCCCCTCTCCTCTACATTCTGTATACTGCAAATATGCCCAAACCTCCACCACCTGTTCACCTCCTCCAATCTGTTGACGAACCGCCTTCCTGGCCCTTTATCCTACCCTTGTACGAACCCAATGTACCTGTAAAACACACCTCAACCAGTTCACTGCTTGGTGCACCCAATGGCTCATGCGCATCAACCCTTCCAAGACCCAGGAAATTACCATAGGTTATGCCACCCACTCCTTCTGGCTACACGATTTTTACCTCACCATTTATGGCCATCCTATCCACCTCACTCCTACCCTGATATACCTTGGTCTCACCCTTGACCATCATCTCACCTGTACTCATCTTCCAATCCAAGCCCACAATAGATTCAGCCTCCTGAAACTCCTGTCAGGCTAGGCACAGGGACTGCATCTTTCCACCATCCTTCACACCTGCAAATCCTTGATCTACCTCATCCTCTGTTACACCAGCATAGCTTGGATTTCCGCCACTTCCAGATTTTATAAAACCCTCCAACACCTAGAACGCCATTCCCTCTGCCTCATGTTCCGTATCTGCCTTCCATGCCTCGTATGAATCCTTTACGACATCATCCCCTTCCGACGTCTTCTTCTTCTCCTCAAACACATCTGCATCCTATACATTGTTCGCCAACTAGATCCCCCCAACCTCTTGTGTCTTCTGCCTCTACCCCCAACCCATTACTGTGCCTTTACCATTGTGTCCCACACTCTCTCCATCTCCACACCTCCCTCATCTTTCCCAACACAACTTCCAGCACCTACCCTCCCAGATGATGAGCTTCGCCCTGATCTCTACCCCTCCTCCCAACTCTAACCTCACCTTCCCCCCTACTTCTACTCACGGCTCCCTCTCCCCTCCTCTTCCCTTTCCCTGAGTGGATTTCCTCCCTCCTACACCCGCTCCCTTTACTGTACTGCCTTCTGTGTCTTCTGTGCTTCCTCCTGATTTTCCTTCCCTCTCCATCTCCTGCCCCACCAGTCTCCTGCATTTTGGTGCGCCCTCTGATTTCCGTTTCTTCTTTTCCTGCCACTCCTTCCAGCGCCCCTCCCCCACTGTACCTTCCTCTCCCATCTTTTTTCTCCTCTCAGGCCTCCCCTCCCGGCGGTTTTTATGATATTTATTCTTCATGTGTGCTCCATTGCTTACATTGATTTTTAAGTGTCTCTCCTTCTGGAGTATTTTTCTACTTTGGTCAATTTTTAATTTGTGTGTGTCTCTAGTGTATTTCATGTGCTCCAAAAACCTCCGACTGTGTTCTTTTAACTTTATGTCGACTTTTTTTAACTTTCCACAATGAATGTCCCTGTGTCAGTGTATATTTTAACCGCCATTGTCTCCACTTATTATGTTTTTATGTCCTCCTTTTTTCCTTTTATTGTGTATAGTTCCCTGTTTTTATTTAACTGTAATGTCACTCGGATGAAGAGTGGTGGATTGTGCCGCTGTCAGCCCTCCCCTGCCCATATTGGGCAGGGTAATGAAATCAAAATAAAGAAAAAAAGTAGCAAATATAGCAACTAGCTGTGGAAAATACCACGAAGTTACCTTCACAAGGTATGGTGACAAATTCGTTATTAAACAGTATATAGGAGCCGTGGCGAATAAAGTTCAGTTAAAACATTACTTTTATTGCAAAATACGAAATTAAGGTGTGTTCCTATCATTACAGTTTTTGCATCACATTCAGTTAAATGTTGTCTTTCAAACATTTACTATGTAGCACACTTCTGTCCACTTATATTTATAAGAAATAAATGGTTCCTATATTTGTAATAAAAAGACCATGCACCACACTGCAAAACAGGTTAATCGTATAGTTAATGACTGAATATTAGTTGTTTAAATGTCGTTCATGCTGAAGTGTTTGGTATGTTAAGATCGCCTGTGGGTGCAAATGCAGACTCAAGTATTTCTGCTCGTGTGTTACATTTGCTGCGTACTGTTCCACCATCAGCCCCTTAAAAGTTATGAAGCAGTTATCAGTTCATTTAGCGTCTTCTCCTCTATTCATATTAAAGGTTTAATTAATTGTTTCATATGTGGTACGTTGTTTGCAATATTTTTCTATGAAGTACATCGTATAATACTAATTATAGAAGAGCTGGTGCATGCGAGAATCACAGATTCGTAGTCTGATGCCTCACTGTCAAACAAAGGTTACTTCCTAATTAGGAAGGACTAATTAAGTGAAGCGAGACAGTAGCTTCGCAACCTGTCGGCGGTGAAGTTGTCACAGCGGTGTCCTATTTCAGTGTGCCCCCGTGCGCGCTGGTCGGTCACAAAGGCAGTGGCGGAATGCGGCATATATGTCGATCAAAGAAAAATATATTTTTCCGAACTCTTGAGGTTTCCCGTTAACAGCGACGCCATTATATCGTTGTTTCTATATTTCAGTACAGGTGTACCCTACTGGCCGCTATTACGTTGGCTGTAGTAGAATGTGGCACATACAGTATCGCTTAAACGTATTTTGTAGAGACTGTAAATTCCGAAAACAAATTCCTTAGGATAAAACTGAAATGAAAGAATTTATTTACCTGTGTGCTTTATCTTCTTGAGCATATTATACACTTATCATCTTGGCATCAATAACAAAATACGAATGAACAAGTTAAATAGTCCCAAATATATTCTGTTAAAACAAAACAGAAGAAAAAGAGCAATGAGATTTTGACCCATGATGTTCTTGGGTTAATACTTGGTTACATAACCCTTTGCGTGTATGGCTGGCACAGAATGAACTACATTGCTCACACAATTCTTCGTAGAAAGCCGCCTTGCTGGTGCAGGTTTAGTCGGCGAACACATCTTCCCAGCTCGCGTCAGAAATATTCTATGGCATTTAAGTCTCGACTTCGGATTGGACATTCGAATACCTTTACTTTGTGCTGCTTCGGTACTGTCTTCACATGGCCATAACGGTGATTTGGATATCTGCCATTCTGCAGTTTGTCAATTGCGTGGCATATTTTGTCTTCCATGAGGTATCATACGGTCTGTTAATTTTCACCAAACTTCAGACCATGTTTTACCCTATGAATTTCGACGAGAGGATCTACACCACTTCGTGCGAAACAGTACCACGCTATGGTACCTTCTCCCCCGTGCTTCATGGTGGATACATTGTACTTTCTCTCATTCATCTTGTTTTTCACGTCGAACGTACTCCATCCCGTCTGCGGAGAAGAAATTAGGCCGTGCAGTTTTAGGCGCCATGTAACGGATTACGCGGCCCTCCCGCCGGAGGTTCGCGTTCTCCTTCGGGAATGGGTGTGAGTGTTGTTCTTAGCATAAGTTAGTTTAGGTAGTGTGTAAGTCTAGGGACCGACGACCTCAGCAGTTTGGTCCCTTAGGAATTCACACACATTTAAATTTTTTTTAAAGAAATTAAACTTGTTTCCATCATTCCACTAGTCTTCAGTGGGCCATGACGCATACTTCTTAGCAAACTGCTGTCTGGACTTCCTACACTGAAGCGCCAAAGAAACTGGTATAGGCATGCGTATTCGAATGCAGAGATATGTAAACAGGCAGAATACCGCGCTGCGGTCGGAGGAGGAGGAGATTAGTGTTTAACGACCCATCGACAACGAGATCATTAGAGACAGAGCACAAGCTCGGATAAGGGAAGGACAGGGAGGGAAATCGGCCATGCCCTTTCAAAGGAACCATCCCGGCATTTACCTGAAGTGATTTAAGGAAATCACACTGCAGTCGGGACGCCTATATTAGACAACAAGTGTCTGGCGCAGTTGGTAGATCGGTTACTGCTGCTACAATGGCGGGTGTGAACGTTGTGTTACAGTCGGCGCACGAGACACGGCATATCCGAGGTAGTTATGAAGTGGAGACTTTTCCGTACGACCATTTTATGAAGAATTGTTCAACATGACAGAAGTTCAACAATTCCACAAATTGCTGCAAATGTCAGTGCTGAGCCATCAACAAAAGTCAGCTTGTGAACCATTCAACGAAACGTCACCGATATGGGCTTTCGGAGCCGAAGGCTCACTCGTGTACCCTTGATGTCTGCACGACACAAAGCTTTACCCCTCACCTTGGCCCATCAACACCAACATTGTAGTATTGATAACTGGAAACATGTTGCCTGGTCTGACGAGTCTTGTTTGAAAGTGTATAGAGTGGATGGACGTGTACGGGTATGGAGACAACCTCATGAATCCATGGACTCTGCACGTAAGTGGGGCGTGTGCAGTTGGAGTGATGTGGGACCCGTGATACGTGAGATTAGGCAGGTGTACCAGATTTTTTTGGCTCTTCAGTGTATTTTAGGCGCTTATCATAGATTTTCGAGAAGTTCACCTGCCATTCAGATCTATAGATACCAAGCGACTTTTAAGTATCGAAACATGAACCTTCATCCTATGTTTCACCTGTAGATCATCAGATATTGCCCGGGTTGATTTTTAGGTATCCGCCATCGAGTGTCTTCGGATGATTTTTTGGGGCCGACTACGTTGTGCGTGTTCTCCATCATCCCCCATTTTTCTGAACCGAGGCCTGACGCTCACAAACTATTGTGAGTTGTCAAACACATTCGCTATGAAGGACTGATGAAACGCCCTGCTAAACCCGCACTATAGGACAGGTAGTTTAAATTGTGGAAAGGGGCCAAAACGAGCGGCTCTCAGATACACTCGAACATACCACTTTATTTGTACGAACAAACATTACAAGAGCCAAGAAAATTTAAAAAAAAACCACAGCATTAATTTTTGGAACTTAATAACCAGCTGAATACGCCATACAATCTCATGCCTTAAGGGCAACACCAAATTCATTTAAAATCGGCTGAAGGCCAATAACTTAAAACTCAAACCAAAATCAGAAATTTAAAAAGGCAGAAAGCCTAATCTTAAATCAGTTCTTTCAATTAGGCTGAAAGCCAAAACAATCCGTGGGAGCGGACGAGTTCTCCTTGTTATTCTTTCACATAATTAGAACCGAACGTCGTTCAGTAGTAGTCTATTGTGTATTTTATATAATTACAGAACATAAATTGCAATTTTATATCATCATCATCATTTAAGACTGATTATGCCTTTCAATGTTCAGTCTGGAGCGTAGTCCACCTTATAAAATTCCTCCATGATCCCCTATTCAGTGCTGACATTGGTGCCTCTTCTAATGTTAAGCCTATTACTTCAAAATCATTCTTAACCTTCTCCTTGGTCTACCCCGACTCCTCCTACCCTCTACTGATGAACCCATGAGTCTCTTGGGTAACCTTGCTTCTCCCATGCGTGTAGCATGACCCCACCATCTAAGCCTGTTCACCCTGACTGCTACATCTATAGAGTTCATTCCCAGTTTACTTTGATTTCGTCATTGTGGACACCCTCCTGCCATTGTTCCCATCTACTAGTACCTGCAATCATCCTAGCTACTTCCGTAACCTCAACCTTGTTGATAAGGTAACCTGAATCCACCCAGCTTTCGCTCCCATACAACAAAGTTGGTCGAAAGATTGAACGGTTCACAGATAACTTAGTTTTGGAACTGACTTCCTTCTTGCAGAAGAGAGTAGATCGTCGCTGAGCGCTCACTGCATTAGCTTTGCTGCACCTCGCTTCCAGTTCTTTCACTATGTTGCCATCCTGTGAGAATATGCTTCCTAAGTACTTGAAACCGTCCACCTGTTCTAACTTTGTTCCTCCTATTTGGCACTCAATCCGTTTATGTCTCTTTCCCACTGACATTACTTTCGTTTTGGAGATGCTAATCTTCATACCATAGTTCTTACATTTCTGATCTAGCTCTGAAATATTACTTTGCAAACTTTCAGTCGAATCTGCCATCACAACTAAGTCATCCGCATATGCGAGACTGCTTATTTTGTGTTCACATATCTTAGTCTCACCCAGCCAGTCTATTGTTTTCAACATATAATCCACAAATAATATGAACAACAGTGGAGACAGGTTGCAGCCTTGTCTTACCCCTGAAAACTACCCAGAACCATGAACTCAATTTACCGTCAAATTTACCGTCAACTCTAACTGCAATTTTATAAAAAATGAAAATTACTTGATCGCGTAACTTCTCCGCCTTCATGTAACCAAACCAATTACTTTTGATGCAATTACAATTACATTCCCAAACATATATATATATATATATATATATATATATATATATATATAATTATTTGTAATTTTACATGCTGTCCCGGCGATCTGTTCACACCTTGGATATTCGTGAATGCAGCCGGATGTTCGCGTCGTTCCGGAACGATATTTCAACAGCGTGCCTCTCTGTCTTCTTCAGGTGCTACCTGAGACTGGTCCTTGGCAGTATTTATGCCTGGAAAGATTTGGGCGTTCCCTAATCGGTCCGCTCCGACTCGAGTGTTCCATCTGTAGTCCGCGCCCGCCAGACTCTGGTCGCCGGTGTTCCGACCGCCGTCCGCGCCCGGCCTGGCCGTCTTCTGAAGTCGAGTTCAGGACCTGGGGTGTGTCAAGTCTGGTCTAATGTCCGACACATTGTCCCACGGCTGTTCTATCGGTCTCAACTTCTAGTTCTTGTAGAATCCCAGATTATTGTTGTTCTTTTGTACTCAATATAACATTCTTCATAATGATTAAAGGCAAATGTTCCCTGTTGTTACTGATAAATGTGAAAGTTGTTTATGAATAACAGAAACATGTTCTATATACTTCCGACAAAGTATTGAAACGGTGTTTGATCCTTTTCTGTTTTGTGCGTTTTTTTCTTTATTTTACCTAACTGTTGTGGAAATTTCGTTTTAGAGCGCTCTATAATAAATTTATATCGACATTTCTTTGTTTTTGCTACAATATCCCAGTCCTACAAGTTACAAATCAACACTTTTCGAATGAAAGCTGAATCAAACATTGACATTTTTAATTTTGCTATAAATACTGCCTACTTTTAAGGAAAAGACGATAGGATAGCTATGTAGAACAAAAAAATGTTCCGTAAGTTACCTGCCCCTTTATATAGCCTCACTCACAACACTTTTGGTCAGGTGATTACAGCGTTATAAATACAAAATCAAATAGGGGTAATGCAGGAGTAGGTTTAATAATGAATAAAAAAATAGGAGTGCGGGTTAGCTACTACAAACAGCATAGTGAACGCATTATTGTGGCCAAGATAGACACAAAGCCCATGCCTACTACAGTAGTACAAGTTTATATGCCAACTAGCTCTGCAGATGATGAAGAAATTGATGAAATGTATGACGAGATAAAAGAAATTATTCAGGTAGTGAAGGGAGACGAAAATTTAATAGTCATGGGTGACTGGAATTCGTCAGTAGGAAAAGGGAGAGAAGGAAACATAGTAGGTGAATATGGATTGGGGGGAAGAAATGAAAGAGGAAGCCGCCTTGTAGAATTTTGCACAGAGCATAACTTAATCATAGCTAACACTTGGTTCAAGAATCATAAAAGAAGGTTGTATACCTGGAAGAATCCTGGAGATACTAAAAGGTATCAGATAGATTATATAATGGTAAGACAGAGATTTAGGAACCAGGTTTTAAATTGTAAGACATTTCCAGGGGCAGATGTGGATTCTGACCACAATCTATTGGTTATGAACTGCAGATTGAAACTGAAGAAACTGCAAAAAGGTGGGAATTTAAGGAGATGGGAACCAGAAGATGTAGAGAGTTTCAGGGAGAGCATAAGGGAACAATTGACAGGAATGGGGGAAAGAAATACAGTAGAAGAAGAATGGGTAGCTGTGAGGGATGAAGTAGTGAAGGCAGCAGAGGATCAAGTAGGTAAAAAGACGAGGGCTAATAGAAATCCTTGGGTAACAGAAGAAATATTGAATTTAATTGATGAAAGGAGAAAATATAAAAATGCAGTAAATGAAGCAGGCAAAAAGGAATACAAACGTCTCAAAAATGAGATCGACAGGAAGCGCAAAATGGCTAAGCAGGGATGGCTAGAGGACAAATGTAAGGATGTAGAGGATTGTCTCACTAGGGGTAAGATAGATACTGCCTACAGGAAAATTAAAGAGACCTTTGGAGAGAAGAGAACCACTTGTATGAATATCAAGAGCTCAGATGGCAACCCAGTTCTAAGCAAAGAAGGGAAGGCAGAAAGGTGGAAGGAGTATATAGAGGGTTTATACAAGGGCGATGTACTTGAGGACAATATTATGGAAATGGAAAAGGATGTAGATGATGAAATGGGAGATAAGATACTGCATGAAGAGTTTGACAGAGCACTGAAAGACCTGAGTCGAAACAAGGCCCCGGGAGTAGACAACATTCCATTAGAACTACTGATGGCCCTGGGAGAGCCAGTCACGACAAAACTCTACCATCTGTTGAGCAAGATGTATGAGACAGGCGAAATACCCACAGACTTCAAGAAGAATATAATAATTCCAATCCCAAAGAAAGCAGGTGTTGACAGATGTGAAAATTACCGAACTATCAGCTTAATAAGTCACAGCTGCAAAATACTAACGTGAATTCTTTACAGACGAATGGAAAAACTGGTAGAAGCGGACCTCGGGAAAGATCAGTTTGGATTCCGTAGAAATGTTGGAACATGTGAGGCAATACTAACCTTACGACTTATCTTAGAAGAAAGATTAAGAAAAGGCAAACCTACGTTTCTAGCATTTGTAGACTTAGAGAAAGCTTTTGACAACGTTAACTGGAATACTCTCTTTCAAATTCTGAAGGTGGCAGGGGTAAAATACAAGGAGCGAAAGGCTATTTACAATTTGTACAGAAACCAGACGGCAGTTATAAGAGTCGAGGGGCATGGAAGGGAAGCAGTGGTTGGAAAAGGAGTGAGACAGGATTGTAGCCTCTCCCCTATGTTATTCAATCTGTATATTGAGCAAGCAGTAAAGGAAACAAAAGAGAAATTCGGAGTAGGTATTAAAATTCATGGAGAAGAAGTAAAAATTTTGAGGTTCGCCGATGACATTGTAATTCTGTCAGAGACAGCAAAGGACTTGGAAGAGCAGTTGAACGGAATGGACAGTGTCTTGAAAGGAGGATATAAGATGAACATCAACAAAAGCAAAACGAGGATAATGGAATGTAGTCAAATTAAATTGGGTGATGCTGAGGGGATTAGATTAGGAAATGAGACACTTAAAGTAGTAAAGGAGTTTTGCTATTTAGGGAGTAAAATAACTGATGATGGTCGAAGTAGAGAGGATATAAAATGTAGACTGGGAATGGCAAGGAAATCGTTTCTGAAGAAGAGAAATTTGTTAACATCGAGTATAGATTTAAGTGTCAGGAAGTCGTTTCTGAAAGTATTTGTATGGAGTGTAGCCATGTATGGAAGTGAAACATGGACGATAAATAGTTTGGACAAGAAGAGAATAGAAGCTTTCGAAATGTGGTGCTACAGAAGAATGCTGAAGATAAGGTGGGTAGATCACGTAACTAATCAGGAGGTATTGAATAGGATTGGGGAGAAGAGAAGTTTGTGGCACAACTTGACAAGAAGAAGGGACCGGTTGGTAGGACATGTTCTGAGTCAGATTCAGAAGGATGTAGGCTGCAGTAGGTACTGGGAGATGAAGAAGCTTGCACAGGATAGAGTAGCATGGAGAGCTGCATCAAACCAGTCTCAGGACTGAAGACCACAACAACAACAACAACAACAACTCAGTTTCTAGACCACCGGATCTGTCGCTTAGGATAATCTAGTAAGACGTTGACCGCATACAGAATGAAAGCGATCTTTATGAGATAACGCCCGATTAGTAGCGGTTACAACCTTATCTGACCAAAGCTACTAAAAGAACTACAGTAGTCTACGGTTGCTTACGATAGTCTACGTCAGTCTACGCTAGCCGTGACTTGTTAGTCGCAGCAATGATGAAGAAAATTCGCTTTCCAGATGAGGTGTATAACTCAGTTTGCGTATTAAATGATTGTCCTTTTACTATGTACAGAGAATCTTCCATGGGCCCTTGCGTAGAGGAGACTATTTAAAGGTGGAACTTTCAGAAATGTATTTAAGGGGATTCCAGAATTTTAACGCCAGTCTTTAGCGAACTACACAGGCACCATCTAATGAATAATTACCTGAAAAGAACTGTAAAAGTTGTAGGAGAATCTGAATAAATAAAATACGTAGTTTTAGAGTTTGTAGCACCAATGCAGTGGTTTTACGTTGTCTAAAGAAAAAAAGAAAACCAAAAACAGATTGCGGTCGATATGACACACTTACATCGTGAAGACCGCGAATAACGTTTCTTGTAGTATAATTGACGAAAATAAGGAAGAATTTGTTTGTGAAGTGGTAATAACGCTTAATTTCTGGAATTATTCCCGGTGATTAGGGCCGTATAATTAAAGTTAATAAAAACTCTATTCTGATGAGATTTAGTAATCTGTTGAGACTCTACCGCGATGATATAAGCGCCCCTTCCAAAGGAGATTGGTTAATTCTTGCTGCCTTAAGATGCAAGACAGTTCTACTGCAGTAGAGGTAAAGTACAAGGAACGTCAAGACAATCAACGCTACGTATCTGTCATAACAAATTGCATACCTGATACAGAGCACATAAAAATATGTGTTTCTTTCCCACTATGCTATGCTGTTGGCAATAAGCAGGTATTTATCCGTCTGTGTCGAACTGTTCTATAATTTTTATTTGACACTTGCATAACACTTGAAACGTCCCCTTTTTGAACAATTATACAGGACTGTGCTTAAACTGACACACAGTATTTTTTAGCGCAACGCAATCTGACTTTCAAAAAACATCCCTAAAAAAATGGCCCTGACTAACATTAAACTATACCTTTCACAAATCACTTACCTCACAAAAATCTTCGCTACTCAAGCTACTGCAATACAGCGAGCGCCACTACTGCCAGCTAAATAAAAGATTCAAAGTACTGAAGGCACGAACTACTGATAGGCATAGTTAGCAAATGAAAGATTTTGATAGAGAACAACCAATGTATTTACCTGAATAGTCATAATATATATAGCAGTTCATGACAAATTTCAAAACTCCGCCATCTCTCTCTCCACATCCACCACTGCTGGCGGCTCACCTCCAACTGCGCAACACTACGCGCTGTTCACAGCCAGCTGCCTAACACTACAATGGCGAGTATTACAACAATGCAAAGCAGCCACAGACTGCACACAGCACAGCCAGTGATTTTCATACAGAGGTGGCGTTGCCAATAAAAAAACCTAAACAGCCTACTTACATAGCCCCCATGCTACCCACAAAAAATGTTGCAAATTTTTTTGGGCACTGGCCAATACATATTTGTTAAAATTTTTTTCACAATTACAATAACAAAGAAATCAAATGCACACACTTATTGATACAATGTTGGTCAAAAGCTAAAATTTTCTCACAGTCCATAAAGACAGTCCTGATCGTTGATCACACTAAAATTGCCGTGTTTTTCTCAAAGTCTGAGCAGTAAAAGAAAATGCACACGGAAGTAGTGGATTTCCATGCAGTCTTGAAGAAGTAGCGTTGTCCTTCCAACGGAAAGACAGTGCTGACTCTCGACATGCCGACAGGTCATAGGCCACAACAGAGCAAACCCACAGCGGAGTCAGTCGAAGTTTTGAAGAGTATTGGTGGGTAGGTCATCACAGAGCAGACCGACTGTAGTCGATGTAGAGACGGCCAGCAGCCATCTGTTGCGACTGTGCAGGTGCACAATCACCATCGAAGAGTCTTGCGGAGAATATACCAAGTCCATAAACCACCACTTGTCCACTCACGAAATTTTTGGAATTGTCCTTAGAACCAGCAATGCTGTTATCCAGTCCCTTGCTGAATTATTAACACACGTGTAAACACTAACAGTCCCTACTTCTCACATATTGTGCATATACTATGACCAACAGAAACGTGTGCAGTGAAATGTAACTTACAAGTTAATAATATGATGAGCTGGTGTCAATTACAATTTTATAACATAAGAATACAATTACAAAGGTACAAAATACATCATTAAAGAACATAACAATACAGATAACATTTGTAGTAACAAACTTTACAAAAGAATAGAAATAACATATACATCAGTGTTACAGGAATTATGACATAAGTGAATATATAAAATAATGAGAATAGTTTTCGAAACATTAATTTCACACATGAGCATTAAAACAGAGCAGAATAAATAATGTCTAAACATCTTTACAAAGAAAATAACATAGTATTCGAAAAATCCTACAACATAAATCTTATTAGCTAAACACATAAAGACAGGAAAAACACAAATACACAAGGGAACACAAACACATAGTGGGATAACACAAGGAAAGGACAGGGTTTCTTTTACTGCAGTATTTTGCAAACAAAACTTTCTTTACTTCTTGGAGATCTCCCTTCATTCATCATTATTCCCAAAAAGTCCTATCTATACCTGCTTTCTGTATTCTATTCATATTTCTTTCAAAATAATTATTTCTCAGTGCACAATACTCATTTTTGCCAAATCTGTTTCATATAACCTCTCAATGCATTCTTTCCCTATTCTGCATAGTCAGTTTCTTATATAGTCTACCCCCTCTTAAGCTAACTTAAATCTACTGAGCTCAGATGCTAAACTAAGGGACGAGGCAATGCAGCAGCACAAAACAATTAATACAAACAGCAATGACAAAATATTCAAATTCGCAAAGCAAGCAGCAATATTACAACTAATATAAGGCAATGAGCAGCAAACAAGAAAAATAAATCAGTAATAAAATGGCTTAACAGAGTAATACAAAGTCAAATTCAGTAACACTATGCCTGGCAAACAGCAGCAGCAATGCAAAAACATATCTAAACATGACATAGCTCAAGCAGAAAAAATATTACACTAACAAATGGCCATGTCTAATACCTATGTCACATCTTAACACTACAGTGATGCATCACGATAACGTACTCTACCAAAAAAAAATTACCAAGTAGTTGAAAAGAAAATTATGTATGCAGTTACTGTTATTAATCCCTTCTTATTATTCTTTCCTTTCCAAGTGCTCCTTTTTCGAAGAACGTGGATCATAAAATTATTATTTTATAGATCTGTTGACAGAAAGTATTCACATTAGCAAATGCATTTAATTTTATTTTATAAAACCAATGCTGCAACATAGCTGGAAAACAGATATCAAATGAAATAAGCAACTATGTACAAAGCATAAAAATATCATTCAATAGTCATGTGGCATTTCATAAGTTAGTAGAAATTCTCTCAATTCTCGTAGAAATACGCTTGTCATAATCAGGTGTGCAGATGTAAGTATCTTTCCAAGTAATGAGCGTGTCGTACTTGCGATGCTTTCTACAAAGGAATGCCAACAGCGAGGATAATGGCCTCCTTTTTTTTTCAGCTAATGGCTTTTTCTCCAGGTGGCTGGCACACCTGGACGCCCACGACGCATTACGTGCAGGTGGTCACTTTCTTACCGAAATATTTATGACACCAGTTTCCGCTACAGTGACAGTCTCATATAAAAAATTTCACAGGTCAAGAATTTGCGTTACAAATGTGTAGAAACAAAATCCTGTAAATATAACAGCATCCAAAAAATTTTCGCCAGCATTGTGATACATTCACGCATATACACACATTTCATAACCCTTAAAGTACGATTCTTGGTTTCCAACAACCTTTTTCACAAACCAGAGTCCCTTAACCACTACTCATTATTCCTTACCTTATTCGTCGACACTTCTTGAATATTTCATCATAAGAGACGTAGCATAATCAAATAACTCATATAGCATCAGCTTATTGATCATAAACATACCTCAGCAGCATAATACACATTGTCGTCGTAAAAATAACATCATAACACCTCAGTCAAATCTCAAAAACATCGTAGCTTTCTGCAATAATGTCAAAACCTAAAAAAATTCTCTGCTCATTTCAATAGTGTCATCTACCTCAAACGTACTTTAAAAATCATGATCCCACACCAAATACATCATTCAAAGCTCTCATAGCATCACAATGGTTCCGAAAAATTATAAACAGTTCACAAAGTACAGACAAAATACAATTTCATAAGTGTGAAGTTATCCAACTGTGTAATTGCGTAAGCATGAGTCTCTGATGTAGTAAAAAAAATGTTTGTCTCTCTCAGTTAAATGATCAGATAGCTGTGTAATTTATGTGTTAGAGAAATATGGAACCGAAGTGTAAAGTTGTATAAGCAAATACCATATTAGCTAGGGCTCCTTGTGCTTGCCAAACACATGGTACACAAAGTAGGCGTGTACCCCCCTGAGGATTAATGTAATTATACCCTCAGGTGTTACATATTACAGCAATGGAATGAAATGTATCACGGAAAACCTTCTTTGCAATTCAAAAATCTTGAAAAATAAATCGCTTAAGTACAAAATTAATCTCTCAAATGCGTGTCCTGTAGCGTTAAATGTGCGTCTTGCTGTAAGATAATTCTTGGAAGTGTCGTAGTTATTGTCCTCTGTAAGCAAAGTTCTGCTGAAGTCAATGTACTTACCTCATCATAAACGAAAGTGAAATGCTTTGCGTATAGATATCTTAGTTATTACGCTTATTGTTCTGATGAAGAAAGTACTGTACTGTAACGTATTGTTGTGCTACGGAAAAGGCTGTCTCATTGTAGCTATACCACAAAAGTTGCTACTAAAACATGTTTTACTTTCCAGAATAATGCAGAAAAACTGTGCAGATATAAAACAGAAACACTGCAAAAGCTACATTGTAAATTGTCACTCATTAGTAGTGTCGTGATAAAATCGTGTAGCTGTCACATAAACTAACCACTGTGTCGTCTGTTCACAATAAGAATGCATTCGTAATTTCTGGTTAAATAAGTTCTCTTGGTTCTTGACTGGATATTTAACTTCAAACATTGTTGCATGTTAACAGTTTCTTAAGTCTGACAAAGCATACTAGAAATGTGAAGTGAAATGTTTTATGGCAAAGACAAAGTTAAAAAGCAGATTATCTTTCAATAAACGGTTTTACATGTGAAATGTGGTGTAAACCTTTACTCTTCCTAGTGCACAGAGTTTCAACTTCAAAGCAATTATCATGTTGTATACATCGGTAAAGAATGCTAAAATTTTTCTCAAGGCTAGCGTCTTATGTTATTTTTCTCGGAGCCAGCCGGCGCACGTGGCTGCCTGCTTGTGCGAGTCATTGTCTGTCTCTTTGTTGGCGCGCGCCGTTATTGGGATTAGGAGACCTAACTTCTACAAATTCGCCTTGCCGAGAGGGCCCAGCTCTGTTAGAATCCCGCCCGTTCTGATGAAATTCAGGTCTGTCGTTATGATTATCTCGTCTGTTGTCATGTCGGTAGATTTCATAATTTCTTTCTAGTCGGTCATGTGGTGGAGAATAATTTCTTCCTGAATCGTACCTGCTCGCTGAACTGTTGCGTCTGAAGTTATTCTGTCTCCCTTGATAATAATTGTTTTGGTTCCCATATTGTCTGTTTCTAAGGTAATCTCTGTCACATTCATTACTACGGAAATGCGATCTTTCTCTGTAACTATTATTACTCTGCCAGTGGTTGTCATATGCGTGGTGTCTGTTTTGGTCACGATTTGCGTTGTAAGAATAGCCTTGTCGTGTCCAGTTATTGTTTCTGTCGTCACAGAATTGTGACGTATGTGACCTGTAGTGATTGTTTTCCTGTTTTCGCATCCGGAGACAGTCTGTGTCAATTTCTAATTCTTGTAAGAGTCCTTGAAAAGCTTCAATGTTGTCTTTGCAACGTCCTACTAAAATAATATGTCGTAAATGTTCAGGTAATTTGATTAAGCAAATGCGGATGAGTTCTGAGGGGCTGTATGGGTTTGAAAGATACTGATTCTTATGCAACATGTCTTCAAAATATTTGACAAGACTGGAAAATTCAGATTGTTCAAAGTGTTTCATCATCATGATGCTTTGTTTTACTCGGTCTTGTGTAGCTTGAGACCAATATGCTGAGAGGAAGGCATGGTAAAATTCTCCTTCACTGTGACAATCGTGAATGACCGATCGCATTCTTACAGCTGGTTCATTCTCTAAGTAGCCACACATAAATTCTAATCTGTGTTCTAACGACCAGTTGGGAGGAAAACAATGAGAGAATTGATGGAGCCATGCTTGTGGATGAATGTCGTTGCCAGAATTCTTAAATGTTTTGAATTTACGTGTAGTAATGAAAAGCTTATAGTCAAAATCATCATGTCGGCGAGTCGCATATCGGTCATTGTTAGGTCGTGTCGGCCGTTCCATCTCAAAATTCGGTGCACATTGCCAATTTCTTTCATAACTTTCGAAATGCCCTGTGTTATTATTTTGCGGCTTTTCCGTATTTCTATGTCCCTCTTCCCGTATTGGGGCGCGAGTGTCCTCTGAAATACGTAATTCTTGTACTACTTGTGCCAACTGATCTTGCACTTCCCGGATTTCTCTTTTGTACTGTGTATTGATTTGATTTTGATTTTGTTTGAATTTTCTAATTTCTTCATACTCTTCAGTGTCAGTGAAGGCTACAGGTGGTGTGTCATTCAGATCATCATCTACCTTTGTATATAAGTTAGTGAACTGATCTGAAAGTTCGGCTACTTTATCCGATAGTGTACTTATTTCCTCAGTGTGTTTTTCTGAACAAAGTTTCAGAGTATCTACTGTGTCCTTTAAGTTTTCCTGAGTTTTTGCAAGTTGCGTAACCGAATCGGTAGATGCAACTGAGTCAATTTTAGCTTGCAAGGTCTCATGATTTTCATGAACAATAGTTTGAAGGTCTTTTATGGCTGCTTCGTGATTCTGTAATGCATTTTCATGCCGCGAAAAAATAGGTTGAAAGTGCTCACAAATTTGAGTTTTTACGTCATTACAGACCTTTTGACATTTCGATTCAATTTTATGTAACTCAGTAGTTAAATCTTCACGTGTTTGTTCAAGAGTTTGTTCCAATGAGTCTAACTTTTGAAGCTGTTGCTGTGTTTGTCTCTGATTTTGTTCCATCGTGTCTAACTGTTGCTGTGTTTGTCTCTGATTTTGTTCCATTGTGTCTAACATTTGAAGATTTTGTTCCATTGTGTCTAACTTTTGAAGATTTTGTCCCATTTGTTTCTGATTTTGTTCAAGCGTTGTGTCTAACTTTTGTAGCCTTTGTCCCATTTGTTGCATTAATTGTAATAACAATTCACTGGTGTCTGAAACATGTTCCTCAGTGCTTTTAGGCAGTGAAGTTGCACCGGCAACATTCACATTTGGACAAGCAGAAAATGTGTCTTGACTCATTTTAGAAAACGGTGAGAACCCAAAACCTGAGTCTACAGTATTTGCAATATTGTGCTGTGTCATTCCCGATTCCTGAGGCGAGCTGTTGCCGACCGATCGATCGATAATGCTTCCCTGTTCACTACCTGTTTCACTGTCTACACCATTATTTGACGCCCGCTCCATTTCCCTATGCATAATTACCAAATTACTACTTTGAACATCAGTTAATTCATTACTCGGTGGCGCTAACACACTGCTTTCGTTTTCACTGTCATTTCTCAGTTTACTTTGGAGCCTAGTATTACGTTTTTCACACGCCATTATTGTCACAATATTTCACACGACAACACAGAAAAGCACAATTTGTAGAGCAAAAATAAGAGAACACATTAACATAACACTGAAAATAATATCTAGTTAATTGCAGCTACGAAATACTTGGTGCAAATCTACATGCATGCCACAACTGTTTTACTGTACAACAATGAAAAGCTACAACTATGATTACGCGCTAGCAATAAACAATAGCTACACTAATTACACAAACTACAAGGAAAAAATCAGAAGATTCCAGTGAGGTATCCTAGGCTAAGGGTCGACATATGAAACGTCCCCTTTTTTAACAATTATACAGGACTGTGCTTAAACTGACACACAGTATTTTTTAGCGCAACGCAATCTGACTTTCAAAAAAAATCCCTGCAAAAAAATGGCCCTGACTAACATTAAACTATACCTTTCACAAATCACTTACCTCACAAAAATCTTCGCTACTCAAGCTACTGCAATACAGCGAGCGCCACTACTGCCAGCTAAATAAAAGATTCAAAGTACTGAAGGCACTAACTACTGATAGGCATAGTTAGCAAATGAAACATTTTGATAGAGAGCAACCAATGTATTTACCTGAATAGTCATAATATATATAGCAGTTCATGACAAATTTCAAAACTCCGCCATCTCTCTCTCCACATCCACCACTGCTGGCGGCTCACCTCCAACTGCGCAACGCTACGCGCTGTTCATAGCCAGCTGCCTAACACTACAATGGTTGAGTATTACAACAATGCAAAGCAGCCACAGACTGCACACAGCACAGCCAGTGATTTTTTTATACAGAGGTGGCGTTACCAATAAAAAAACCTAAACAGCCTACATACAAGCTGTCTGTCTGCATGAATAGCCACCGACAAACTGAGGCCAACAAACAAGTGGACCATCCTGTTGCTGAACACGATACCAAAAATTATGTTCATTTCAATGACTGCTTCATAGCCTGTGGCATTTGGATCCTTCCCACCAACACCAGCTTTTCTGAATTGCGCAGGTGGGAACTTTTCCTGGAATACATGCTATATTCCCGTAATCCTCCTGACCTCAACCTTCATTAGGCACTGTCCTCACCCATCCACCTCCTTCCCTGTTTCCAATCCACCACTACACAGCTGTCATTCCACCTTCACTACCCATTCTTTTTATTTCTCTCCTTGCCCTGTGCGTGGTGTGCTATGGAAAAAAAACACCAGGTTAAGGGATTTGCTCATCAGCTTAAGGCCATTATCAAGTTGGATCAATAGGTTAGGTTAGTGTTGTTTTAACGTCTCGTCGACAACGAGGTCATTAGAGACGGAGCGCAAGCTCGGGTTAGGGAAGGATGGGGAAGGAAATCGGCCGTGCCCTTTCAAAGGAACCATCCCGGCATTTGCCTGAAACGATTTAGGGAAATCACGGAAAACCTAAATCAGGATGGCTGGAGACGGGATTGAACCGTCGTCCTCCCGAATGCGAGTCCAGTGTGCTAACCACTGCGCCACCTCGCTCAGTTTGGATTAATAGATGTAGTATATAATTATCACGCAAGCTACTTCGAAACAAAACTATGCTGTACTTCTTCCATGGAAGCTTATTTTATTGTGGAGATGGGAAGGCAGTCAGGATTTACATAGACATATGTCTGAGCAGCTGTCAGACTGAAACTATCGCTAGTTCCGTGCGCAAGTCGCAGATTTCTTTGTGTTTTTTACATGGTGGTACTAAGTCTAGATCAATGTATGCTTGTAAGATGCTCACGTGATCACAGAATTACTTCCGGTTATGATTCCCAACTCTTTAGACTGCATACATATTCTACAAGTCACCGTACAGTGCAATGTGGAGGTACCTTGTCCCACTTGAAAATGGAGCGCGGGGAAAGAGCCTATTCATATATATGCCTATGAATAAATATTAATTTTTTTCTCTTATCGTCATGCTCCTTAGGTAAAATTTCCATTGGCGGTAGTAGAGGTATTCTGTTGTTAGTGACAAATGCATATCGTCTAAAATTTTTGAGTGGTGTATGCATGAAATGAACGTCGCCTTCTCCCCGGGAATTCTGGTTTGAGTTCACGTGTAGGTCGCACCGACTGGTAGCAAATCGAACATTACGTAATTGATTTAGAAGAAGCTACCTGAAAATTATCTACCAGTGCCTAATGAGTGTGTTATAAGATCTTTGTAGGCACAAAAGATCTACTAGTAGCAAATAGTTTCCAAAGAGCAGGCTACAAAGTGATGTCACCAATCTTACAAACTGCAAAGTAGCATCAAGTTTAGTCAGTGAGCAATGATGAAGTAAACACATAGGAAGTAATGTATATCAATGTCAAAGCGTTGCTGTCCTCCAAGACAAAACCATTTATATGGATGTACGAGAATCAGGGAGACGTGTGATACCGAATATTACGGTGTGTTTAATACACCTTGCGTCTGCTGGAGTATGGTCTCGCCTTTGCCGTCTTATCGTGTTCTCTGCTTCCACCGGCGAATGATTATTGAACGGGTAGTTGTTAATGGAGTCTCCCAAACAGTTTTCTGCACGCCCAGTCAGCGAACAGCATCTGGAAGGGGAAGACATCTCTGAGTAATCGTTCGGTCGTTTCCTGCCAGTTACCGACAGCCAATGCCCACAAGTTGAATCCCATCCGTTGCACATACCAGAGTGGGAGGCCAGTAGTTCCCGAAATTAGAGCACATTCACGTGGAACGCCGCTGTGGGCTAGGGTGGCATTCCCAGGACTGGTTGTAGGCTCGCTTGTGAGCGGCAGTGGTGTCGGAATTAGGTGGTGGCGGCATCGGAATCTAGCGGAGGCGGCGTAGGTGGCGTCATCGATAACTACTGGAGAGACGTGGGAAAGTCAGGCCTTGTGCGTAACCGTGCGGTTCTGCATTTTACGGATGCGTCTTTGGAATGCTGAGGGAGAAGGACCAAGCTTCATTTGTCTACCCTTACTGACAGACGGTGTGTGAATGCCGCATCTACCGTTCAGCGGTAAGCTCAGCAGAAAAGTCCGTGTCTCACAGAGTCGATAACTTTATGTACAAATTGATTATTTTTCCTACACTCTCACCATTGCATAGCCTCGTTTGGGTTGCGAGAACTTGGATATACTTTGGATTTTTTCCGTGGTTATTTGCAAGTCTAGATAAGACATTATACTCTGCTACATTGAGGTGACTAGGGTCATGGGAAAGCGATATGCACGTACACAGATGGCGGTAGTATCACGTTCACAAGGTATATAAGGGCAGTACATTGGCGGAGTTGTTATTTTTCTTCAGATGGTTCCTGTGAAATGGTTCCCCACGTGGTTATGGCCTCAAGACTGGAGCTGACAGACTGAACATGGGACAAAAAATGTTCAAATGTGTGTGAAATCTTATGTGACTTAACTGCTAAGGTCATCAGTCTCTAAGTTTACACCCTACTTAACCTAAATTATCCTAAGGACAAACACACACACCTATGCTCGAGGGAGGACTCAAACCTCCGCCGGGACCAGCCGTACAGTCCATGACTGCAGCGCCTTAGACCGCTCGGCTACCCCGCGCGGCGAACATGGGACATTCCATTTCGGAAATCGCTTGAAAATTCTGTATTCCAATATCCACAGTGTCAAGAGTGTGCCTCGAATACGTAATTTCGGGCATAACCTTTCATTACGGACAACACAGTGGCCGACGGCCTCGACTTAACAGCTTGCCGCTGTGACCGAGCGATTCTAGGCGCTTCAGTCAGGAACCGCGCTGCTGCTACGGTCGCAGGTTCGAATAAAGCCTCGGCCATGGATGTGTCTGATGTCCTCAGGTTAGTTAGGTTTAAGTAGTTCTAAGTCTAGGGGACTGATGACCTCAGATGTTAAGTCCCATAGTGCTTAGAGCCATTTCAAACATTTGAACCTCGACTTAACGAACGCAGCAGCGTTTGAGTAGAGTTGTCAGTGCTAACAGAAAAGCAACACCGCGTGAAATAACCGCAGAAATCGATGTGGGACGTGCGACGAACTGAGCCGTTAGGACAGTGCGGCGAAATTTGGCGTTAGGGGGCTATGGCAACACACGACCGATCCTAGTGCCTTAGGTAACAGCGCGACATCACCTGCAGCGCGTTAATTAAAGTCGAGACAAGTGCTAAATTCCCTATTTAGAGAAATCGGAAGCTTTGTTTTGGAACCTCATTGAGTTTACAGAAAATCAGCCCCAAGTAATTTTTAACTCTTCTGTTCATTTCTTTCCCCGCCCAACGTAACATCACCATCACTTATCATGCAACGTTCTTTATAAATATTGAAATATTGAAATCAATGCTTGAACTGTGAATGCACAGAAGACTGGAGTTATTGTGTAGCGTGTTGTAACTGCAAATGGTGTGCTTACTCTGTCTTATTGCTAGCTAAACTTTATACGAACTGATTGGGCAATGAAACTCCCAATACCACTAAAAAATTCAGTCACTGCAAAATACACTCCTGGAAATTGAAATAAGAACACCGTGAAGTCATTGTCCCAGGAAGGGGAAACTTTATTGACACATTCCTGGGGTCAGATACATCACATGATCACACTGACAGAACCACAGGCACATAGACACAGGCAACAGAGCATGCACAATGTCGGCACTAGTACAGTGTATATCCACCTTTCGCAGCAATGCAGGCTGCTATTCTCCCATGGAGACGATCGTAGAGATGCTGGATGTAGTCCTGTGGAACGGCTTGCCATGCCATTTCCACCTGGCGCCTCAGTTGGACCAGCGTTCGTGCTGGACGTGCAGACCGCGTGAGACGACGCTTCATCCAGTCCCAAACATGCTCAATGGGGGACAGATCCGGAGATCTTGCTGGCCAGGGTAGTTGACTTACACCTTCTAGAGCACGTTAGGTGGCACGGGATACATGCGGACGTGCATTGTCCTGTTGGAACAGCAAGTTCCCTTGCCGGTCTAGGAATGGTAGAACGATGGGTTCGATGACGGTTTGGATGTACCGTGCACTATTCAGTGTCCCCTCGACGATCACCAGTGGTGTACGGCCAGTGTAGGAGATCGCTCCCCACACCATGATGCCGGGTGTTGGCCCTGTGTGCCTCGGTCGTATGCAGTCCTGATTGTGGCGCTCACCTGCACGGCGCCAAACACGCATACGACCATCATTGGCAGCAGGGCAGAAGCGACTCTCATCGCTGAAGACGACACGTCTCCATTCGTCCCTCCATTCACGCCTGTCGCGACACCACTGGAGGCGGGCTGCACGATGTTGGGGCGTGAGCGGAAGACGGCCTAACGGTGTGCGGGACCGTAGCCCAGCTTCATGGAGACGGTTGCGAATGGTCCTCGCCGATACCCCAGGAGCAACAGTGTCCCTAATTTGCTGGGAAGTGGCGGTGCGGTCCCCTACGGCACTGCGTAGGATCCTACGGTCTTGGCGTGCATCCGTGCGTCGCTGCGGTCCGGTCCCAGGTCGACGGGCACGTGCACCTTCCGCCGACCACTGGCGACAACATCGATGTACTGCGGAGACCTCACGCCCCACGTGTTGAGCAATTCGGCGGTACGTCCACCCGGCCTCCCGCATGCCCACTATACGCCCTCGCTCAAAGTCCGTCAACTGCACATACGGTTCACGTCCACGCTGTCGCGGTATGCTACCAGTGTTAAAGACTGCGATGGAGCTCCGTATGCCACGGTAAACTGGCTGACACTGACGGCGGCGGTGCACAAATGCTGCGCAGCTAGCGCCATTCGACGGCCAACACCGCGGTTCCTGGTGTGTCCGCTGTGCCGTGCGTGTGATCATTGCTTGTACAGCCCTCTCGCAGTGTCCGGAGCAAGTATGGTGGGTCTGACACACCGGTGTCAATGTGTTCTTTTTTCCATTTCCAGGAGTGTACATTCAGCCCCTTAGGTACTACATCCTCAGCCCCTGTTCTAAACTGATAAATTTGGTCCCTGTGCACGTTACATATAAATAAAATTGTCTTACCTGTAAGTGGAATGCGTTACATTCTGCTCTCTCATGAAAAAGAATAAAATATACTAGCTACAGGGTCAGCGGTGTGCAATGTTGACAGCAATACTCAGAAATATACATGAAATTCTTTTGGATGATGAATGAAAACATTGAAGAAAAAATCAATGTCTTTCAAAAAACATTTGACCTGACAGGAAGACGGTAGTGAGTAGGATGAATTACTAACACTAACTTTTTGAATAGTGAAGTTTGACATCTAAATGAAAACCTTTCTTCGCTGATGTAGTCACAAACAATGAGATTTATACATCAAGTATTGCCTAACATCACTAAAGAGCATACAGAGAAATCTTCAAATTACGTATACCTGTGTTAACAAATCTTAGAAAACTTGCAAAAGGGAATATCTACCTAGCCTATATATCAGATTTGATTACACACATTCTGGGGTCATTCACTGTTACCAATTACCAGCCATCTCATTTACTCTAACGCGCTGGCAAAAGGAAACTAATAAAAAATTGACTTCTTTACCTTAACTGCGAGAAGGCTTCTGCTTTCACATCTACATTTGCAATAACAATGTACTCGTGTAGCTTCTTTGTAATATCAATCCAGTAATCCTTTCTTGTCGCAATTAAATTTACATTTCAACATTTCATTTTACGTTCCATTATAAATTCACTCATCTTTTTAACTACCTACACTATGTGATCAAAAGTATCTGTAAACCCCCACAAACATATGTTTTTCATATTAGGTGCATTTTGCTGCCACCTAATGCTAGGTACTCCGTATCAGCGACGGCAGTAGTCATTAGACATCGTGAGACAGCAGAATGGGGCGCTCCGCGGAACTCACGGGCTTCGAACGTGGTCAGGTGACTGGGTGTCACTTGTGCCATACGCGAGATTTGCAAACTCCTAAACAACCCTAGGTCCACTGTTTCCGATATGATAGTCAAGCGGAAACGTGAAGGGACACGTACAGCAGGAAAGCGTACGGTCCGACCTCGTCTGTTGACTGACAGAGACCGCCGCCGCTTGGAGGGTTGTAATGTGTAATAGGCAGACATCACACAGGAATTCCAAACAGTATCACACTGCAAGTACTATGACAGTTAGGCGGGAAGTGAGAAAACTTGGATTTAATAGTCGAGTGGCTGCTCATAAGCCACACATCACGCCGGGAAATGCGAAACGACCTCTCGCTTGGTGTAACGAAAGTAAACATTGGACGAATGAACAGTGGAAAAACGTTGTGTGGAGTGACGAGTCCTGGTACACAATGTGGCGAACCGATGGCGAGTGTGGGTATAGCGAATGCCCGGTGAACGTCATCTGCCTGCGTGTGTAGCGCCAACAGCAAAATTCGGAGGCGGTGATGTTACGGTGTAGTCGTGTTTTTCATGGAAGCGGCTTGCACCCCTTATTGTTTTGCGTGGCACTAACAGAGCACTGGCCCACATTGATGTCTTAAGCACCTTCTTGTTTCCCACTGTTGAAGAGCAATTCGGTGCTGGCGAATGCATCTTTCAACACGATCGAGCACCTGTTCAATAATGCACGGCCGGTGATGGAGTGGTTACATTACAATAACATCCCTGTAATGGACTGGCCTGCACCTAGTCCTAAAATGAATCGTATAGAACACCTTGGCGATGTTTTGGAACACCAGGCCTCACCGACCGACATCGATACCTCTCCACAGTGCAGCACTCCGTGAAGAATGCTCTGCCATTCCCCAAGAAAACTTCCAGCACCTGATTGAACGTATGCCTGCGAGAGTGAAAGCTGTCATAAAGGCTAAGGGTGGGCCAACACCATACTGAATTCCAGCATTACCGATGGAGGTTGCCACGAACTTGTAAGTCATTTTCAGCCAGATGTCCGGATACTTTTGATCACATAGTGTATTTTACGAGCAGTGTAACACAAAATATTGGTATGAGAAAATTCCTACATTATAATCTAACACTTGGTGATTTTACAGAGCACACTACAAAAACTGCCTACTGCATCCTCTTTCGCTCAGACTGATACACACTCACTGCTGTGCGCCAAGCGCTATCTTACTTCAACACTACAGTCTCAGACCAGAAGCAGCATCTTTGGCTCTGCGGTCGTGCGAAGTCAGCGATCCGCTTTTTTGAACCAAAAGGAGGTCTAACATGAAATTATTAAGTATCCCATTAATTTTGTGACTTCACTGTAGAGCAGGAGTGTATCATCAGTTTATTTGCTTAAATAGCGTATTATGGTGCATTAATTGGAATTACATGTACAGTTTTGCTGTCTGGGAGTGCTGACTGACATAAAATTACGTCGTCTAGCCATAAATTGTTATATTTAAAGTGGCATGGAAATAACTTGATTCTGACTGGTGTACGGGTCAAGCGCTGCTATTGGTGCAGAGAAAAAAGGGGGAAGGGTGAGAAATCTCGCGTGTGGTAGGGACCTGACAGAGTGTTTCATTTTGTGGTAGTCGCTCTTAAGCTATCCAAAATATCACTTAACAGAAATGAAGGGATATGATCATTCATAAGAAACAAACGGTCAATGTACCAGTGCATTTTTTGTTACTCTTTTCCGATGTGCCTATTGCCAATATAGTATAATCCACGTGTAGGAGAATACACAGTAGTAGTTTCGTCTCTACAATTGCATTCCCGCCTCCTACCCATGTTTCAAAGAAACTGTTAGGTGTTCCCTCCAATCTAATCTTACCCAGCTGATGGACGCACACTACACACCTAGAGGACTAAATAGACTAACAATTTCCGCTATTTTTGCATAAAATACCCAATAACTCGCAAGAATCATATTCTGAAACAATGTGATTCTTCCTAATGAATATGACTGAATCTAACTCCTCACTGAACTAAATTTTTCGCCATTTGGCATAAGATCCATAAAATACATAATATTAATTTAGCCACACACAATATTGTCTTTGTATCTTATGTCAATAATTGTGTTCAAATCTACAGATAGAAGAAGAAACAGGAGTTTATTTAGAAGAAATAGGAGATCCAGTATTCGAATTTAAAAGAGCTTTGGAGGACGTAAGATCAAATAAGGCAGAACGGATAGATAACATTCCATCAGAATTTCTAAAATCATTGAGGGAAGTGGCAACAAAACGACTATTTACGCTGGTGTGTATAATGTACGAGTCTGGCGACATACCATCTGACTTTCGGAAAAGTATCATCCACCCAATTCCGAAGATGGCAAGAGCTGACAAGTGCGAGAATTATCGCACAATCAGCTTAATAGCTCATGCATCCAAGTTGCTTACAAGAATAATATACAGAAGAATGGAAAAGAAAATTGATGATGCTCTAGATGACGATCAGTTTGGCTTTAGGAAAAGCAAAGGCACGAGAGAGGCATTCTGACGTTGCAGTTAATAATGGAAGCAAGACTAAAGAAAAATCAAGATACATTCATAGGATTTGTCGACCTGAAAAAAGCGTTCAATAGTGAAAGATGTTCGAAATTCTGAAAGAAGTAGGGGTAAGCTGTAGGGAGAGACGGGTCGTATACAATATGTACAAGAGCCAAAAAGGAATAATTAGAGTGGACGACCAAGATCGATGTGTTCGTATTAAAAAGGGTGTAAGACAAGAATGTAGCCTTTCGCCCGTACTGTTCAATCTGTACATCGAGGAAGCAATGATGAAAATAAACGAAAGGTTCAGGAATAGAATTCATATTAAAGGTGGAAGGATATCAAGAATACGATTCGCTGATGATATTGCTATCCTGAGTGAAAATAACAAGAATTACATTATCTGTAGGACGAAATGAACAGTGTAATATGTACAGAATAGGAACTGAGAATAAAGCGAAGAACGATGAAAGTAATGAGAAGTAGCAGAAATGAGAACAGAGGGAAACTTACAGCAGGATTGATGGTTATGAAGTAGAGCACTGGCAAAATGGACATTCCTGCCCAAGAGGAGAGTACTGGTATCAAACGCAGTCCTTAATTTGAGGAAGAAATTTCTGAGAATGTACATCTGGAGCAAAGCATTGTATGGTAGTGAAAGATGGACTGTGGGAAAACAGGAACAGAAGATAATCCAAACATTTGTGATGTGATGCTACAGACGAATGTTGAAAATTAGGTGGACTGATAAGGCAAGGAATGAGGACGTTCTGCGCAGAATCGGAGAGGAAATGAATATGTGGAAAACACTGGTAAGGAGAAGAGACAGGCTGGTAGGACATCTGTTAAGACAACAGGGAATTACTTGAATGGTATTAGAGACAGCTGTTGAGGCCGAAAACTGCAGGCTTAGACAGAGGCTGGAATACATCCTGCAAATAATTCACGATGTAGGGTGCAAATGCTACTCTGAGATGAAGAGGTTGCCACGGTAGGGGAATTTGTTGCGGGTTGCATCAAACCAGTCACATGACTGAGGACTCAAAAAACACTTTATAACGTCAAAGTGTCGTACCTCATAATATTTACCATCATTTTGCTGAGAAGATCGTGACATTAACGTGTCGCTGAGAACAGTCGTACGAAAGTCACGTAGTTGGAAATGTAGTTTATTATTTATAATAAGTACGCACACCCCAGTTTTCTCACTGTTGTTGTGGTCTTCAGTCCTGAGACTGGTTTGATGCAGCTCTCGATGCTACTCTATCCTGTGCAAGCTTCTTCATCTCCCAGTACCTACTGCAGCCTACATCCTTATGAATCTGCTTAGTGTATTCATCTCTTGGCCTCCCTCTACGATTTTTACCCTCCACGCTGCCATCCAATACTAAATTGGTGATCCCTTGATGTCTCAGAACATGTCCTACCAACCGATCCCTTCTTCTAGTCAAGTTGTGCCAAAAGCTCCTCTTGTCCCCAATTCTATTCAATACCTCCTCATTAGTTATATGATCTACCCATCTAATCTTCAGCATTCTTCTGTAGCACCACATTTCGAAAGCTTCTATTCTCTTCTTGTCTAAACTATTGATCGTCCACGTTTCACTTCCATACATGGCTACACTCCATACAAATACTTTCAGAAACGACTTCCTGACACTTAAATCTTTACTCGATGTTAACAAATTTTTCTTCATCAGTAACGCTTTCCTTGCCATTGGCAGTCTACATTTTATATCCTCTCTACTTCGACCATCATCAGTTATTTTACTCCCCAAATAGCAAAACTCCTTTACTACTTTAAGTGTCTCATTTCCTAATCTAATTTCCTCAACATCACCCGACTTAATTAGACTACATTCCATTATCCTAGTTTTGCTTTTGTTGATGTTCATCTTATACCCTCCTTTCAAGACACTGTCCATTCCGTTCAAATGCCAAAAGTAGTGTAATTTGAATAATAACATAAGTAATTTGTTACTTATCACAAATACTCACACCTTGACCCTCCCACTATGGAGCCCAGACTCAGGTAACCGTCATATTAACAAAAATAATTTATTATAATAACTTCTAACAAGCACTCATACCTAGAATCCTATGGAGAACAGAACAAGAAGGCAGGGGCCTACACAACTGCTCCAATTAGAAAGGATGGGGAGGGGTACTGGAATCTTATTGTTGTATTTTCAACATTGCAGCCCAGTCAGCAATCGTGATAATCTTATATATAAGAAACTATCAACCTCGATTGCGGTAATGAAACCAACCTTTACTTAGGTTTCAGCAAAAATAATTGAGCCTTTTTCAGAAGATATACCTGAATCTATAATTTGCCTGAGAGGACATGGTCTAGAAATAAAACTAAAACAGCCTGAATAGGTGTAGTCACATTTTAAAAATGTACTTATGCACCGCATTCTTAAAATGTGACTATGCCTATTCAAGCTGTTTCAATTTTATTTCTAGACCATGCCTAGACAAATTATAGATTCAGGTATATCTTCTGAAGAAGGCTCAATTATTTGGGCTGAAATCTAGGTAAAGGTTGGTTTCATTATCGCAATCGAGACTGACACTTTCTTATATATTGGAATCTTATTGGTTGAGGAAGAGAGAGTGGGAGAAAGGTGTACATGGTTTATCCAGGGACAGAGAATGGGAGGTGTATGTGGGCAAAATGCTGTTTTTCTGGAGTAAGAGTGAAGTGTGTGTGTTTGTGGGAGAGGGGGGGGGGACATTTAACATAAGAAGTACAATTGCCTCTGTAGTATAGGTTGGATAGTGCTTCTCCTGGGCGTGGGGGTGTGCGACCTCAGCCAACACCCAGTTGAGTCTAGTGTAGCCTGGCGCCATAACATGTCAACATCATTTTAATTTGTTTTCAAAGATTAATAGCAGTTTTCATTAAATTCTTGTGGTTGCCGAATAACGGCTATCTTTTGTCTCAGCTACGTAAATTCAAAGCAGTTAATTTACTCTGAAATGATCAGTAGTAAATATTCCACACAACAATATTTCTCTACGCGAACCGATGACATTAAAGCAATATTAATTTAAATGAAATTGCTATGCAAAAAGAACCTGAGATGCCCGCATCTCGTGGTCGTGCGGTAGCGTTCTCGCTTCCCACACCCGGGTTCCCGGGTTCGATTCCCGGCGGGGTCAGGGATTTTCTCTGCCTCGTGATGGCTGGGTGTTGTGTGCTGTCCTTAGGCTAGTTAGGTTTAAGTAGTTCTAAGTTCTAGGGGACTGATGACCATAGATGTTAAGTCCCATAGTGCTCAGAGCCATTTGAACCTGAGATATTTCGTTAACATACGAGCTAGTAAACCTTCAAACAATATTTTCATAAAATAGACTGTGTAATTTGCCTGTGATAAATTCTGTTAGTTGTCACTTTAGTGTGTGGTGCCATTTGATGTGCAAATATGCATCTACGTGCCCACAAATCACACAGTTTATGAATTGTAAATGTATACACAATTCAAGCATACCACTTGACGTACAGAGCAGAACACAACAACATACGTATTAAAAGCAACAGACTGGCGCCTGACGCGTGGCCAGATATATTTGTGCGGTTAGGTTATATAATATTTGTACTTTATTGTAATAAATATTATATTTTCTTTCGTATAACACGTCGACTACAACCACGAGATAGAAACTGATTTGCAAGGATTCTACAAGAGAGAGGAGGCATTGCTAATCCAGATCCTGAAAAAATTTACAATATGACAGGACATTCTAGGTAAGGAGACGGATGTATGCCCACCAAGCTTCAAGGATACCTGCAGCTAGTGCCTAGGGGCATGTAATAAGTGATTTGTGTCTGTACATTTTTTCCAAAAGTATTTTTTGCTGTTGCACATACTGCAATTCTGTAGGGGATAGTGTAATTCAAAGATTTGTTTCACTAGATTATCTGAGAGTACGTATAGTAAGGGGGAAAGACATTTTATTCAGTTTATTGACACGTTTTCAGTGTCATATTATTTTTTGTGTTTTTTTATTTGTGTATATGTAGTATTTACTTTGTACTTAGTCATCGAAGATGGGTAGACCGAAGAGAATGGATAGAGCGGAAGGTGACAGTATTAAGGACTTAGACGAGACTGAGAATGTCTGGGAATTACCATGCAATGATACAGATGATATTATCCCGGAATTCCAAGCTTTGGAAACCGAAAACTCGCAGTTATGGAACATAATGTTTGGTTCTAATGTAGAGAAATTAGAACTACACACAGACGCCAGGTCAGCTGCCGACAAGGTCTATACCGAACACGCAGTAGTGCATGTAATGTGATACGGCCATAAGAAATGACTCTCTCCATACGTCATCCATTTCGTAAATGAAATTATAGTCGATAAGGAGCTAGAACGTGAGGAGACAAAGAAAGCAAAAGAAATGGAAAGAGGAGAGAGTGAAAGGAATAAGGAGATGGAATGTGAGGAGACGGAACAAGCTAAGGAGAAGAAAAGTGAAGAAAAAGAAAGTCTAAGAGAAACCGAAAGAGACAAGAGCTTAGCAGAACAGCTCAATAAGGTCCACGATGTGCGAGATAAGCGAATCTTTGGCCATGTTAAAGATGAAATACACTACTGGCCATTAAAATTGCTACATCACGAAGATGACGTGTTACAGAGGCGAAATTTAACCAACAGGAATAAGACGCTGTGATATGCAAATGATTAGCTTTTCAGAACATTCACACAAGGTTGGCGCCGATGGTGACACCTACAACGTGCTGACATGAGGAAAGTTTCCAAACGATTTCTCATACACAAACAGCAGTTGACCGGCGTTGCCTGGTGAAATGTCTCGTGTAAGGAGGAGAAATGCGTACCATCACGTTTCCGACTTTGATAAACTTCGGATTGTAGTCTATCGTGATTGCGGTTTATCGTATCGCGACAATGCTGCTCGCGTTGGTCGAGATCCAATGACTGATAGCAGAATATGGAATCGGTGGGTTCAGGAGGGTAATACGGAACGCCGTGCTTGATCCCAATGACCTCGTATCACTAGCAGTCGAGATGACAGGCATCTTATCCGCATGGCTGTAACGGATAGTGCAGCCACGTCTCGATCCCTGAGTCAACAGATGGGGACGTTTGCAAGACAACAACCATCTGCACGAACTGTTCGACGACGTTTGCAGCAGCATGGACTGACAGCTCGGAGACCATGGCTACGGTTACCCTTGACGCTGCATCACAGACAGGAGCGCCTGCGATGGTGTACTTAACGACGAACTTGGGTGCACGAATGGCAAAACGTTATTTTTTCGGATGAATCCAAGTTCTGTTTACAGCATCATGATGGTCGCAACGGTGTTTGGCGACATCGCGGTGAACGCACATTGGCAGCGTGTATTCGTCATCGCCATACTGGAGTATCATCCGGCGTGACGGTAAGAGGTGCTATTGGTTACATGTCTCGGTCACCTCTTGTTCGCACTGACGGCACTTTGAACAGTGGACGTTACATTTCAGATGTGTTACGACCCGTGGCTCTACCCTTCATTCGATCCCTGCAAAACCCTACATTTCAGCAGGATAATGCGCGACCGCAAGTTGCAGGTCCTGTACGAGCCTTTCTGGATACAGAAAATGTTCGACTGCTGCCTTGACCAGCACATTGCCCAGATCTCTCACCAACTGAAAACGTCTGGTCAATGGTGGCCGAGCAACTGGCTCGTCACAATACGCCAGTCAGTACTCTTGATGAACTGTGGTATCGTGTTGAAGCTGCATGTCAGCTGGTACCTGTACACGCCATCCAAGCTCTGTTTGACTTAATGCCCAGGCGTATCAAGGCCGTTATTACGGCCAGAGGTGGTTGTTCTGGGTACTGTTTTCTCTGGATCTATGCACCCAAATTCCGTGAAAATGTAATCACATGTCAGTTCTAGTATAATATATTTGTCCAATGACTACCCGTTTATCATCTGCATTTCTTCTTGGTGTAGCAATTTTAATGGCCAGTAGTGTAGATAAAATGCACACCCAAGTGAAAGAACGTATTACGCAAAACAAAGAGCTGTCTAACACAGTGAGCTAGCTAAATTCACGAGGCACTACCTTAAGGGAAGGCATCAAGTGCTTCAAGAACAGCCTAAAAAGATTACGACGAGTGTAGACGATTTAGCCGGCCGAAGTGGCCGCGCGGTTCTGGCGCTGCAGTTTGGAACCGCGAGACCGCTACGGTCGCAGGTTCGAATCCTGCCTCGGGCATGGATGTGTGTGATGTCCTTAGGTTAGTTAGGTTTAACTAGTTCTAAGTTCTAGGGGACTAATGACCTCAGCAGTTGAGTCCCATAGTGCTCAGAGCCATTTGAACCATTTTTTGTTGACGATTTCTTTATCAAGTTAGATAGAAAGATTCAAACCGCGACTCTGCAGCGTATGAATATTGCAGCGAGTTGCGCGGAAAACGAACAAAATGTTCAAATGTGTGTGAATTCCTAAGGGACCAAACTGCTGAGGTCATCGGTCCCTAGACTTATACACTACTTAAACTAACTTAAACTATGTTAAGAACAACACACACACCCATGCCCGAGGGAGGACTCAAACCTCCGGCGGGATGAGGAAACGAACGTATTACTCGACTGCCACAGGATGGCCATGAAGTACAGTAGCTTATGTCTGGGACAGAGCATGCGAATAATGACAGTAGGTATCGACATATTGCTGAGACTCCATATACTAGTTATCAGTATGGACACAGGCCAGTCAGTGCTGCACGTTGCGAGAATTTGAATCGCAATGCTGCTGTTAGGTACAGCCCGTACAGCGAAGAACGCATTGTTGGCGCGGCAAGCGTAGGAACCGCGGCGCCAATATTGGCACCTATAAAACGTGAGAAATCTTTAATAAAACACCGTCAGTTCCAAAGATTCTCGGAATGGAAGATAGTTGTGCACGCCGTGATATTTATTAAGAGTTTCCGGAATATAGGCCTGCATCATGGACTGAAAGGCAAAAGATTCAGTTCGCGAACTCATGTATAACTGGCGAAGCAGCTCTGTGTGCGATGGAGATCGCTGGCGGCTGACGAACATTTATCGAATTTGAGAAGCCATTCTTGAGTCAATTCTGATCGAAGTTTGCACAAAAAACGCTTAAGGAAACAAGTTTACAACCCTAAACCGTACAACTCAAAACAGGGAAGCGTGCGCAAATACTTTGAAAGTACTTGAACAAAACGAGGTACTGCGATGAACTCATGTCTTCGCGCTACGTTTTAAGTATTTTGAAAGGTAGGATACCGATCGCTATACACGGGAAACTATTCCTCGTCGCCGACAAGGCCCTGGAATTGTTTATGGGCAGAGTTTACCAGTTAGATATTATCCAAGAGGATGCGAAGCGGCGAACGGAGGTCAAAAAAATGGTTCAAATGGCTCTTAGCACTATGGGACTTAACATCTGAGCTCATCAGTCCCCTAGACATAGAACTACTGACACCTAATTAACCTAAGGACATCAAACACAGCCATGCCCGAGGGAGGATTCGAACGTGCGACCGTAGCAGCAGCGCGGATCTGGACTGAAGCGCATAGAAGCGCTTGGCCACAGCGGCCGGTGAACGGAAGTTCAAACAACTATAATACAAAAACCAGAGTGGCAACTGTCCACATAAGAACGGTCAAAAGAGAGGTACGATTACTGTACATGGAATAACAGTAATCAAGCAAACTGATGTGTAAATCAACCTAACTATAACAACAATCATAGCAGTCGTTCCAATGGAAATCAGTTTCGTAATGGAAACGGTAATATTAGCAGAAAAAAAGCGGACTGAAGATGGTTGTAATGTCCAATGATAACCTAAAAACATGCTAGAAATGAATGACCCGGACAGAGAAATAGGACTGTTGAGGTTGCTGACGAACCCCAGCCCAGCACGTCACAGGTGTCAAATTCAACATGATTGATGTAAGCTCTCCACATGTGGTCGCTGATAACTGCTTTACACAGGATGGAAAGATAAGGAAATATGAGAGGGCAACCCATTGTAGTAATGTCAATTGTCATTTGATTACATTTACTCAAATAACAACAAATAATATTCAGTACAGTAACGATCAGATTCCCTCCTAACAACCAACAAAAAAAAAGGGCAAGTATGTCAAAAATGTATAACAGAGATACACACATAATCAAGAACAGTAGTAATTCACATTAAGGTAAAAATTAGGCCGTCGGGCCTGTTCCCACTTCCAGCCTGCACCCGACCGAGCAATGTTGTTAATCGCAGAAACTGCTACAATTATAGTACAATCAGTAATTTCATAAAACGCAATAAGTTATTTCATGGTAACATTAACAGTTCCTTACACCAAGAAAAGAAGCGAATATACTGTTAAAGCAGACTATTCCCCCACCCCCCCACCCCCCTTTCTTTGAAAATAAAAAGGACTTCTTAAATAAATAACACATAAGTGGCTCTAGAGGATAAAAGGTGAAAGTAGTACTTTGGGAGCTCAGGCTAATTAAAAGAAACACCTTAAACTGTGAATCGCTAATGGTTGAGAGAAAGCTGATACAGTACAGTTACTTAAATCTAAAACTCTAATAAGCAAGATGCTGTGAGGGAATGGGTACGGTTTCGAATAAGAATACATAGCGTAAAATATGCAAGAGATCTTAAGTTGCTATTTCCAACAGCTGGCCTGAATTACTGTGCTTAAGCTTAACACCGCATCACGATACGAGCTAACAAACAACAAGCCGACGCGTAACATCAGCAGGTCCCCGCGCCCGTGATGCGTAGAAAAGTCGGCCACCAGCTGAGGCAACTTAGTGCTGTTAACAAAAGGCAATAAGTGAGGGCCAAAGAGGCGGTTTAACAATTATAAATGAAGCCCTTACGAGATTATACAATAGAGTAGCAACTCCTATTTGACCCTCATTACAAAGATCTCTGTTCAAGAAGAGAGAACATGAGGATTAAAGGCAGCCTCAAGCTTTAATCGATTGGCTCGTCACAATTATAATGAGAAGCTCAGTGACAAAGTCTGCCGATAACTGTCAGCCTCCAATCCGTTTGTTGGTGTATATTACAATAAGGCAAGAAGGAACGAACTTACCTGTACAGAACTGGAACCAAACAGATTCCCGTAGGCCGCGGTCGCCGCGCGGTTCTAGGTGCTTCAGTCCGGAACTGCGTGACTCCTACGGTCGCAGGTTCGAATCCTGCCTCGGGTATGGATGTGTGTGACGTCCTTAGGTTAGTTAGGTTTAAGTAGTTCTAAGTTCCAGAGGACTGATGACCTCAGATGTTAAGTCCCATAGTGCTCAGAGCCATTTGAAACATTTTTGAAACAGATTCTCACGCCCATTAGCTACATTTACATTACACATTTAAATAAAACAAGGAAACCCTCAAAGTAATCACCAATATAATAGAATAACACTAGTAAAATAACTGCCTTCGGTCGGTGTAATTAGACTTAACTGACCAAATTACACAAGCAGTAAAAAACGCAGAAGACCACACCTAGAGAGGAACTGAAAAGTACAAATACACAGTTAATAAAAAATACCAATAAACAAAAATGGGGCTCAGTCAGTAATCACAACAAATTCAGCCCTTCAGGAAACCACCAAGATCAGGCAAACCCAGAAGCTCTCGTAATACGACCAATCTGCATGAAAGGATGAAACGTGAAAAAGGCGAAGGCAAGTTGAAAACTGTCAGGGCAGCACTATATATCCAGTCGCACGCAGCATAGAATCGCGCCGGCCAGGGTGGCCGAGCGGCTCTAGGCGCTTCAGTCTGGAACCGTGCGACCGCTACGGTCACAGGTTCGAATCCTGCCTCGGGCATGGACGTGTGTGATGTCCTTAGGTTAGTTAGGTTTAAGTAGTTCTACGTTCTAGGGGACTGATGACCTCAGATGTTAAGTCCCATAGTGCTCAGAACCATTTGAACCATAGAATCGCGGGAATCACAAAGCAAGTGGCGTCAAATGGCTCTGAGCACTAGGGGACTTAACTGCTGTGGTCATCAGTCCCCTAGAACTACTTAAACCTAACCAACCTAAGGGCATCACACAAATCCATGCCCGAGGGAGGATTCGGACCCTCGACCACAGCGGTAAGGGACGTCATGATGAATGAAATTCTTACAACAGGAAGCTGTCTCCCCAAAATTTGCAACAGACGAGAAACGCTAAGACCATGACCCAAACAAACACCCGAGAAATATAGCTGCCGTTGGGAGCCCGGGTCGCTGGTCTTCGTTGTCCGCAGGGACCCAGCTGTTCGCTTGCCCTCGTCTTATTGGCTCCGTCCGCGTTCCGCTGCCTCGCCGACGCGCCGCCAGAACCGATACACAGAGGTAAATGTGGGGCCACAGACACATACGACTTCAGAAGACAGGGAAGAATCGACAAGGAGCCGTCTACATCTACATCTACGTGATTACTCTGCTGTTCACAATAAAGTGCCTGGCAGAGGGTTCAATGAACCACCTACATGCTGTCTCTCTATCGTTCCACTCTCTAACGGCCCCCGGGAAAAACGAGCACTTAAATTTTTTCCGTGCGAGCCCTTATTTCTCTTATTTTATTGTTTTGATCATTTCTCCTTATGTCACCACGGTTCAGTCGTACAAAGGGAGGGCACCACAGCAATATACATATTAAAAACAACACAGTACGTTAACATTATATTTTCTTGTCATTGGTGTCTTCTCTGATCACACACTAGATATTGTGCAGTATTTGTAAGTAATGGCACTATTGCACTATTCAGCAGCTGACAATTGTTCTTTCTGGCAATAATTCAGATCACCTCACGGTATAAATATATTCTGTTGTATAACATTTGATATTTTCTGTACACTGTTTATGTGTTTAAAAGAGCCTGATCTCTTCTAAGAAAATTTGTTACTTTCTAGAGATGCCTTGTGGGCTGAAGTTAGATGGAAACTGGTCACCATTAATATAAGGCATCTATTTTTTAGTGAACGATATAGATTATTTGATTATTATTATTTTACTAATTGAAATCTACATAATTTGTGCAAGTCGGAAGAAAATCAGATTGAAAACACGCTCCCTTCCAGATATCTGCAAACAAGTGCTCCTTATGGGTGAGATACTGCCATTTTACTTATCTGGTATCAATGGAAAGCTCACTAAATCTGTGTCTAATACCAATCACCAGCTATTTTCTTCTTATAAAAAGGAAATACCCCAATATTCATTAAAGACATGTGTTACAAAACACATAAAATATTTGATAAAATAAATATTTCTCTAGAAATCATGAAACCTCTGATGTAAGAAAATATTATTAGATATTTGTTATTAAAATAGGATGTTTGATTGCAATTTGGTGTTGTAATGCCAAAAATGGTTCAAATAGCTCTGAGCACTATGGGACTTAACATCTGTGGTCATCAGTCCCCTAGAACTTAGAACTACTTAAACCTAACCAACCTAAGGACATCACACACATCCATGCCCGAGGCAGGATTCGAACCTGCGACCGTAGCAGCCGCGCGGTTCCGGACTGTGCACCTAGAACCGCTAGACCACCGCGGCCGGCTGTTGTAATGCAGATTCTTTAAAAGTCAGATGTGGGTGGCTCACGACATACGCTCTTGCACACACAAAAATTGTTAAGCATCAGATTGGGAAGGGGAAGCAACATATACTACCGTGGCTCCCTTTCCCGTTTAGAAAGCGCCGCGGACCATTGTGGTGTAGCGAGACTTTGTGCGAGCGATTTGAGAAGTGAAGTTTGCTAACAAATTCCCGGACGTCACCTAAGGGCCAGTTTAAAACTGACTGAGGAATATTACAAGGGGGGACTATAAGTAGTATGTTAACGTCGGACTCGACTTGTCTGTCCACACAATGACACGTCGGACACGGTTGGCTCTGTAAAAAAACAACTTGGCACACAGAAAGTAAATGATTAAGGTTGTCCACCTACCAAAGCAAACACAAATTTAGAGTAACTGACACTAATTACGAGCTTGGATTTAAAACACATATAACACGTCAACACTTACGTCAAACAATGACAGAGCCTGAGTGGTTTGTTATGTCCATAAAAGTTTATAAGTCACGTGGAAATGTCCATTAATTAACCACTCTGTGTTTCTCACACCTATTAGTCTCAAATGCAACAAAATAACAATATTTTGCAATAAACAAATTACAAATCTTATAATGACGCCTATGTAATTGTGCGTCCGTATTATACAGAAGATAAAAAGAGAGTGATGTCGTTCGGCAGTTTTTTTTTTGTTTTTTTTTTTTTTTGTAATATTCAAATGTCTTCAGAGTCTGTCTTTAATATCGATGTTTTTACATGCGCGCTGAATTAGTCTATAGTTTCTTTGGCGCGTCAGTAGCGCTGGATTCATTTCTCCTTGTATGTTGGGAAAATACATCATTACAATGCGTAGTTAAATATTGTACATAGGCAAATAAATGGCTCTTGGCCTCTTTCATTACTCAAATCAGTGTTTTATGTGACGAGATGTGGCAGTGTGAAACTACAACATCTCAAACTTCTGATAGGGATTTCTTAGACGCCTTCTCAAAATCGAAAAAGAATCAAAGACCTTAGCTCTGCGACTACTTTTTATAAGCGGAGAGTCACTGGTTAGGACATTAGTGAAGTAGTCTTGAAATTTCTGTAGCACCATAAAAATCAACTGCACGCTGACGCTGGCTGATTCCTCCTACAAGGTTAATTTCTGCCCCAGTTCTCATTCACAAGACTTAGGGTCCCATCTAGTACGTTCTACGACTATTTGACGTTAAGCGCCTACATCCTTCTTATTGGTGCAAGTTCTCTTATTCACTACAGATGGCTGGTTACTAACTGTTCATTACTAGTGCGATCATTTCTGTGTTGGTTATACTACTTTTCTTCCTTAGTAGCTGTTAATCTATTAGGCAATCCTTATTTATTGATGCATTTTGTTGGATGAAACATGCTCAAAACTAAAAACAGGCATCTAGTTCGAATTGTCAGTGCTCTTCGGTATTATTTTTTAAATAAGTCTTTAGGTATTTATGCATGGTATCTAATGTTTGAAAACGAATTCATTCCAGTTATATTTTGTGCCAGTGAGGATGAAATTTGTTAGTCTCATAACTTTTTAACGTACACAACCGAGGCTGTAGTACTTTGTCACTATTAATTGCTGGAAATTATGTGAAATGAAGTCCTAAATATTTGCTTATTCATTGTTTATGATTCTAATTGCTGGTTCTTTAAGCTCTAGTATACAGTGGAGGAAAACTATTTACTGAAAGCGACAGCAGTAGGAAGCTTCCTTAACGAATGCATAAAGTGATTAGCAAAGTTGATGGCAGCGCTAATAATTCCTCAAAGAGTGAGTATAAGTAATTACAAGCAAAGGTGAGAAAACCGGAGTTGGACAACTGCATGTTAAGACGCCTGTGGTATGACAGATACGACATTACCGTCTGGCATCTCTTGAATGTTCTCTGATCGAACTCAGAAACCGTTTCTAATATCAATATTGAGAACGCATCACACCCATAAACACGGATAATTTCTGATCGGTCTATCGCTTGTATGAATTGGAAAGAAAATTCTGGATGATAGTTCTATGGCGAGTGCAAGTTCGGAATGGTGAAGGATGGGACTTTGAGATCCTGTGTGGGGTTATTTTTAGTCCTCCAACCCATCCGTTTCTAATTCCACAGTCGTGGTATCACCACTAACGCGAGCAGCAACATCGCAGAACGACGAACAACAGCCTCCACAGGCCATCATCCTTCCACTGCCGATTTCCGACACGTGTAGCTTGACGTTTCTCCATTTTCACGAACCATAACACAAATTTCTCACAAACTGATAAATTAGGATTTGAATTCTGAAGGAGAAAGCAGCTGTGTAATTTTTTTCCTTGCATACACAATGTAGGTGGCAGTAAGGCTACTTACGTACTCCGATTGTGCTGAAATGCTAACCTTTTGCATATTTAGACATGTACTACTCTTAATGCTAAGTTGTATGGTAAAGTAAACAGATGGAAACAATATGCAAAAAACTACAATCCCGACATGTTCTCGGATGGCCAAAGTTGGCATTGTGCCCGGCTTGGAAGGGGGCAGTTCATTGTGATACGTATGCCAGCCTGTTAAACTCACTATGTAGTACCCTTACTCTTGGCTGAGAGCTGATAGAGGAAGGTACTCTGTGCGACTGGTCGATTGCAGCCAAGGATGATTAAAATTTCTGTGGAAGGATGAGTACCCTAGGATTAGACGTGTAGAAAAACCGTTGCTATTTATTTACCTGCTTTATTAATTCCTAGCGGACTCAGTAAAGTTTCGCAATTGTTAAATACGAGTGGGAACTGGGTATATGCCCTAATCTCCTTCTTCCACCTCCCTCTGCCATTTCTTCCTCCCCCTGAATTTCTCCATCTCCTCTCTCAACATCCTCACAACCTACCTCTTTATATATGAATTACATATATATTCATATATTATATACATTAAAAATATATAGGCTATGTCCATCACTATTCTCACTACAGAATGGTGTAAAAATTGGAAATAAATCGGTCGAGAACTACAGATTTGTTGTAACAATATTTTCCCTTTACATATATTTATGTACTTTATGCATTAATAAATACACTCCTGGAAATGGAAAAAAGAACACATTGACACGGGTGTGTCAGACCCACCATACTTGCTCCGGACACTGCGAGAGGGCTGTACAAGCAATGATCACACGCACGGCACAGCGGACACACCAGGAACCGCGGTGTTGGCCGTCGAATGGCGCTAGCTGCGCAGCATTTGTGCACCGCCGCCGTCAGTGTCAGCCAGTTTGCCGTGGCATACGGAGCTCCATCGCAGTCTTTAACACTGGTAGCATGCCGCGACAGCGTGGACGTGAACCGTATGTGCAGTTGACGGACTTTGAGCGAGGGCGTATAGTGGGCATGCGGGAGGCCGGGTGGACGTACCGCCGAATTGCTCAACACGTGGGGCGTGAGGTCTCCACAGTACATCGATGTTGTCGCCAGTGGTCGGCGGAAGGTGCACGTGCCCGTCGACCTGGGACCGGACCGCAGCGACGCACGGATGCACGCCAAGACCGTAGGATCCTACGCAGTGCCGTAGGGGACCGCACCGCCACTTCCCAGCAAATTAGGGACACTGTTGCTCCTGGGGTATCGGCGAGGACCATTCGCAACCGTCTCCATGAAGCTGGGCTACGGTCCCGCACACCGTTAGGCCGTCTTCCGCTCACGCCCCAACATCGTGCAGCCCGCCTCCAGTGGTGTCGCGACAGGCGTGAATAGAGGGACGAATGGAGACGTGTCGTCTTCAGCGATGAGAGTCGCTTCTGCCTTGGTGCCAATGATGGTCGTATGCGTGTTTGGCGCCGTGCAGGTGAGCGCCACAATCAGGACTGCATACGACCGAGGCACACAGGGCCAACACCCGGCATCATGGTGTGGGGAGCGATCTGCTACACTGGCCGTACACCACTGGTGATCGTCGAGGGGACACTGAATAGTGCACGGTACATCCAAACCGTCATCGAACCCATCGTTCTACCATTCCTAGACCGGCAAGGGAACTTGCTGTTCCAACAGGACAATGCACGTCCGCATGTATCCCGTGCCACCCAACGTGCTCTAGAAGGTGTAAGCCAACTACCCTGGCCAGCAAGATCTCCGGATCTGTCTCCCATTGAGCATGTTTGGGACTGGATGAAGCGTCGTCTCACGCGGTCTGCACGTCCAGCACGAACGCTGGTCCAACTGAGGCACCAGGTGGAAATGGCATGGCAAGCCGTTCCACAGGACTACATCCAGCATCTCTACGATCGTCTCCATGGGAGAATAGCAGCCTGCATTGCTGCGAAAGGTGGATATACACTGTACTAGTGCCGACATTGTGCATGCTCTGTTGCCTGTGTCTATGTGCCTGTGGTTCTGTCAGTGTGATCATGTGATGTATCTGACCCCAGGAATGTGTCAATAAAGTTTCCCCTTCCTGGGACAATGAATTCACTGTGTTCTTATTTCAATTTCCAGGAGTGTAGCTGAAGTTCATCTGAATGTTCATTTGGGTATTGTGTAGAAATTTGTAGTAAATGATTCAAGTATTTTTCGAGATTTTTGGTATTAACGTTTCACCCTTGTCTATTAAACACATGTGTACATATTATATGTATTAAAAATACGTAGCCTGTGTCCGTCTGTATATTCTCTAGAGTATCGTGTAAGTATTGGAAGTAAATCGGTCACGAACTTTTCGAAATCTTTGGTAATATCATTTCTCCTTTATAATTCATATAGGTCTGTATGTAGTACACATATTTAAAAATCAATAGCCCATGTCCCTATCCATCTGAAGCCTTATTAAACTATCAAGCAAATATATGCAGTAAATGGCTGAGGAATTTTTGAAGATTTATGGTAACAATGCTTTTCCCTAATATATTATATATACATTTATGTAATACACATAATAAGAAAGATATGCCCTATGGATGTCTGAATGTTTATTATAGTGTCAAGCAGACATCTGAAGTAAATGGTTGAACAGCTTTTTGAGATTTTGGTAACAATGACTCTCATTTTTATATTACATTTATATATAAAAAATTAATATGCTCTGTCTGTCTCAGTTATCTTTAGAGTATCGTGTAAAAAGTTGAAGTAAGTTGGTTAAGCACTTTTCGAGATTATTGGTAATAACGTTTCCGCTTTATATATTGCAGTATACACTATACATACTTAAGAGATATACAGCCTATGTCTGTTCGAATGTTCGTTTGAATCCTGTGTAAAAATTTGATGTAATGCGGTCGATGACTTTCCTAGCCTATGTCTGTTCGAATGTTCGTTTGAATCCTGTGTAAAAATTTGATGTAATGCGGTCGATGACTTTCCTAGATTTTTGGTAACAACATTTCACATTTATATATTGCATATATATTTGTACATCATACGAATATTAAAAATATATAGCTTATGCCCGTCCAAATGATCGTTAGATCATCATGTGAAAATCTCAAGCAAATCGCTCAAGTACCTTTTGAAAGTTTTGGTAACAAAATTAAACATCGAGTAGTTTCTATATAATAGTATATATAAGATGTTTTTGTCAGTACATGGTAATAAATTTACTTAAATTAAATCTTGACGAATCTTTACTGTGCCACATGGTACAAAAGTGTCATCATTACTTGTAAGTTCGTCAGTTGATAATATATGGACAGGAAAATTATTTCGTTACTCTTATGTAGAACCGATAAACAACAGAATTAAGTGCTCTGGTTTTCTGTGGACTAAAGCCAAGTGCCGACCATGTTATATAATTTTAACAATACCTGCCAAAAAAAACTGAAGTATGCAAAAGACATGGAAGGATGACAATGTATCTTCCTAGACGTCCACGTCATCGGTGAGAATGTAAATGATTAGAGATCTAAATGCCTGTAACATGTAGAACGACTATCAGGCTGCATTAGTGTTGCTCGTGTTTAATGTTGTTACCAAACCTATTAGGCTATGTAAAGGCGAGAGCAGCGTTGCTTCACTGCGATGGATACGGCGATACGGCATTCTCGAGTGTTCTAGTATATGGCAAAGTTTGAAAGGAGCCTCACTGTGGACCTCCATTTGGCCGGCATGAGGAACCATCCAATAAAAACGTGACGCCAGGCGTACTAATCGTCTGACCACCACAATGGAAGATCGCCATTTTGTACACCAAGAACATCGTAACTCCTTCAGATCTCCTGCTGCCACACGAGAACAAATAATGGACCCTGCACAACATTCTATGTCTTCCCACGTCACTGGTCGGACACTAGTAGCAGCAGGGCCATAGAATTACCGCCGGATGCGTATGCTGCCGTCAGTACTGGAACACAGACGGTTGCGTTTCGACTGGTGCCGTGACGGGGAACGATGGGCTGCTAATGAATGGTGTCGCATTGCATTCCGTGATGAATTGCGGTTCTGCACTACCACGCATGGCTGCAGTCGGTGACTGTGGCAATGGCCTCAGGAGAGATGCCTTTCTTCCAATGTTTCAGAGAGGCATGGGGGTATTCTTCCTGGTTACATCGTGTGGAGAGCCACAAGGTGTGACCACGGGCTTCGGATAGTAGTGACTGGCGGTACAGTGGTACGTGATGGACATCCTTCGTCCTTACGTGTTATCTCTCATGCGCCAGTGTCGTGGTGCTATTTTTTTACAAGACAATTTTCGTCCGCATATGGCACCCGTCTCTATGTTAAGGAACTCCCTTCGTCACCAAAGTCCCCATATCTATCCTTGAAGAAACGTATGTGAGACAGATTCGGATGCCAGCTGTTCGCAGTGACAGTATTCAGAATCTCAAGGACCAGATACAACAGCTGTGGGCCAGCTTGCCTTCATAGAGGGTACAACGGATTTATGACACCCTTCGCAACCGAATCGGTGCATCCAAGCCAGAGGAAGTGCCACTTGATACCGATTAGGGGCTCTTACTACCAACTTCTTTGTAAATCTGACTCGATTTTTTAATCACTGATATAACATTACACACCCTCTCAACCCGTAAGCTTAGTTCCGCTTCGTCTTTCCTATCTGGATGCTTCATACCTTTTGTAAGACAACCTAGTTTACTTCTGTCCTATTCCAGAGTTAACAGTTGAGTGGCAAGAGGGCCTTAGTTAAATTGTTAAGTAACAAACCGTGCGGCAGTGCAGAAATGAAATGAAGGTGCTAAGGTAATAAAGGACCTGGCACTGTTAAAGCCAATACATAACCACAACTCCAAAATTTCACATAACGGCACACTATGTTTCATGTCGTCTCGAAGGTGCTGCAATTTTAATGTACCGCACTGTAGAAAGATCGAGTAACATTCTGGGCAAGCGATTTTGTGATAACAGCCCAATCGTACCGAATGATACGGCGATACTGTAGTCGGTACCATGGACGACGGTCGCACATTTACTTACAGCCGAAAACACAGCTCAAAATTAATATTGTCGGGACTGAAATGATAGCAATAGCAACTGCTGTTCTACTGCATATCTGCATGTTTCGCAAGATGGTGTTCGCAACAAAATTTTTATGGAAAATCACTGCAACATATTGGATGAGACGAAAATTTCACTGCCGGGTAAGAACAATAGGACAGTTTCCGTAATGACAGTGCAAACGTGCTCACCGGCTTTTGCCTTTATTCTGCTATCGGTGGACGGACGTGTTACACGGCTACAGAGCACGGGCTGAACTCATTGTGGCCAGCTCCTATTTAATGGCAACTGCCGTCCGTGCCACAAGAAAGTGGAGAGCTGGTGCGGTGGCCTGAGGCTATTGTTAACACTTGCGAAGTTCACCAAGTTCCTACAGGCACGGGGAACAAAGGGCAACGCTCATGGTTCGGTGCTTTGTCTGGAGAACGTAAGGCCTGTTACCTGCTCTATAGTCCATTACTCGTAAAGTATAGCACACTACAGAAATGATATGTGTGTGTCTTTCAGCTAATGTTGCCAGTTGTTTCGATTTTCGCAGGATGTCCCAATTTTTAGCGATGTCACGATCCGTTCCGTGTGAGCGTTACGACTTTACGGCATTGTAAATAATTCGTAGTTCGTATAATGCAGTTCTGTTTATTTTGACACAACCACATTTCATGACACAGTCCCGGAATTCCTATTATTATATCGTACAAATGTTATTACGCACAAAAATAAGGAACGAGGTACTCATGAAACCAACCAGTCATTTAACATGTGAGAAGCTTCTGTCCCGTGATATTCTTGAACATATTTGGCAACAGTCTTTTTAAATCAATTGAAATGGAAATGCCATGGGCTAGGGCCTCCCGTCTGGTAGACCTTTCGCCTGGTGCAAGTTTTTCGGGTTGACGCCACTTCGGCGACTTGCGTGTCGATGGGGATGAAATGATGGTGATAAGGACAACACGACACCCAGTCCCTGAGCAGAAAAATTCTCCGGCCCAGCCGGGAATCGAACCCGGATCGTTAGGTATGACTTTCCGTCACGCTGACCACTCAGCTACCAGGGGCGGAAAATCTAGCAATAATCTGCCATCATTTGCATATCCCATCTTCTTTGGTAGAGTTCTTCCGTAGTTTTAAAATCCTGGTGAAACCTTCCACTTCGCCCTCACTGGTATCTCCTAACTTCCTTATGTTACACCGAAAGTATGTGAAACTGTTAGCCATCTCGTTTACCATTTGTACATAGTTTCCAGCTTGAAGTTGATCCTGACAATTTCCTAAACCTCTAACAAATACGCCGAGCGGTTCTAGGCGCTTCAGTCCGGAGCCGCGCGACTGCTACGGTCGCAGGTTTGAATCCTGCCTCGGACATGGATGTGTGTGATGTCCTTAGGTTAGGTTTAAGTAGTTCTAGGGGACTGATGACCTCAGATGTTAAGCCCCATAGTGCTCAGAGCCAGCCGCTAACAAATACAGTCATTCACCAAATTTAAAATGGGAGCATGCTGCTTAACTTTTTCCGTACTCAGCTGATGCATTTGTTCTTATTAAGAGCCTTTACAAACAGGCTCTAAGGACCGACCTGATGTGCAGCGCGGGAAATATGATTTTGTCTCATTCATCTAAAAGATCGTCAATAACATTCTTTTCCCCAACGTCTATGTCATCTCTCTTAGACCACTCGTTTCCATCCCAATTGTGTGTTTTGAATCCGCTACCCCCAAGCACAAAAATAAAAGATATTTCCTGTGGCCATTAGCTGCCCAGGGGGAATGTTAATCTTTTAAAAATGTTATACAGGGTGTAACCCGTATAAGGATCCAAAATTATACAGATGTCACATCCCGAAATGCTTGACAAAAAAGTCTAGTAACATGTTTGCGTTTTTCCTACGGTTGTCCCAGAAAAAAACAGTTCGTCTCAGGATAATGGTTTTGGAAAAGTACACTCCTGGAAATTGAAATAAGAACACCGTGAATTCATTGTCCCAGGAAGGGGAAACTTTATTGACACATTCCTGGGGTCAGATACATCACATGATCACACTGACAGAACCACAGGCACATAGACACAGGCAACAGAGCATGCACAATGTCGGCACTAGTACAGTGTATATCCACCTTTCGCAGCAATGCAGGCTGCTATTCTCCCATGGAGACGATCGTAGAGATGCTGGATGTAGTCCTGTGGAACGGCTTGCCATGCCATTTCCACCTGGCGCCTCAGTTGGACCAGCGTTCGTGCTGGACGTGCAGACCGCGTGAGACGACGCTTCATCCAGTCCCAAACATGCTCAATGGGGGACAAATCCGGAGATCTTGCTGGCCAGGGTAGTTGACTTACACCTTCTAGAGCACGTTGGGTGGCACGGGATACATGCGGACGTGCATTGTCCTGTTGGAACAGCAAGTTCCCTTGCCGGTCTAGGAATGGTAGAACGATGGGTTCGATGACGGTCTGGATGTACCGTGCACTATTCAGTGTCCCCTCGACGATCACCAGTGGTGTACGGCCAGTGTAGCAGATCGCTCCCCACACCATGATGCCGGGTGTTGGCCCTGTGTGCCTCGGTCGTATGCAGTCCTGATTGTGGCGCTCACCTGCACGGCGCCAAACACGCATACGACCATCATTGGCACCAAGGCAGAAGCGACTCTCATCGCTGAAGACGACACGTCTCCATTCGTCCCTCCATTCACGCCTGTCGCGACACCACTGGAGGCGGGCTGCACGATGTTGGGGCGTGAGCGGAAGACGGCCTAACGGTGTGCGGGACCGTAGCCCAGCTTCATGGAGACGGTTGCGAATGATCCTCGCCGATACCCCAGGAGCAACAGTGTCCCTAATTTGCTGGGAAGTGGCGGTGCGGTCCCCTACGGCACTGCGTAGGATCCTACGGTCTTGGCGTGCATCCGTGCGTCGCTGCGGTCCGGTCCCAGGTCGACGGGCACGTGCACCTTCAGCCGACCACTGGCGACAACATCGATGTACTGTGGAGATCTCACGCCCCACGTGTTGAGCAATTCGGCGGTACGTCCACCCGGCCTCCCGCATGCCCACTATACGCCCTCGCTCAAAGTCCGTCAACTGCACATACGGTTCACGTCCACGCTGTCGCGGCATGCTACCAGTGTTAAAGACTGCGATGGAGCTCCGTATGCCACGGCAAACTGGCTGACACTGACGGCGGCGGTGCACAAATGCTGCGCAGCTAGCGCCATTCGACGGCCAACACCGCGGTTCCTGGTGTGTCCGCTGTGCCGTGCGTGTGATCATTGCTTGTACAGCCCTCTCGCAGTGTCCGGAGCAAGTATGGTGGGTCTGATACAGCGGTGTCAATGTGTTCTTTTTTCCATTTCCAGGAGTGTAGATACTTGGCCGTGCACGTACGTAAGCAATCGGTTCCTGTTATTGCCCGCTGCATGTATTGACATCGCGAGTGTAAATTGTAAACACATAGGCAACTGCGGCCTGAGTGGCTGCGTCATTCTAATACACCGAGCGATGACAGTAGGCGAGTAACCTGTGCAGATGTTATTGCAACTCTATTAACTATTAGGATGGAAAGGAGATTTACTATAGCCGAACTATGCGATATGCATTTAATTTATGGCGAGGCAAAAGGTGTTGCGAGGGCAGCTGTAGGAATTTATCGAAAACGCTTCCCACAACGACGACTTCCTGCACGAAAGACATTTGCTGCTGTGCTCCAAAGGTTTGTGTCATTGTAATTCTCTACTTGTATGCGATTATTATCATCATCATCATCATCTTAATAAAGTACAGTAGTTATCTGCACCTTTGTAAATTTTCGTCCGTATGCGAAACGTATCTTCTGTTCTGATATGCTTTCCGTTTTTGTTACATGATGACAGAATACAACTGACGAGTACGTATTTAATTTTCTTAGATTGAGAGATACTGGCTCTTTACTGCCCCGCGCAGAAGGCAGAGGCCCACAACGCGCCGATCGTACGTTGGAAGCTGAGGAAAGAATTCTGGACCGCATCCAGGAGGATCCTTCTCAGAGTACTAGAAGCATCGCCAGCCACGTGGGTATATCGCACACTGTCATTCATCGCACATTCAACGCGTACAAGCATTGAAAGAACAAGATTTCCCTCCACGACGTGAATTCTCAGAGTGGTTTTTGTTACACAGTGCGCAGCATGATTTTGTCAACAAAATACTTGTCACAGATGAAGCTAGTTTTACTCGCGACGGAACAACTAATTTCCATAACATGCACACGTGGAGTGTACACAATCCTCGCCACGTAGTGGCAACACATTTTCAGCGACTATTTTCCGTAAATGTGTGGGCGGGTATGCTCGATAATTACATTATTCGGCCCTATGTTTTACCTGCACATTTGACTGATAACTATTGCCGAACGTTTCAAGAGGAAACATTGTTACCAACGTTGTTAGAAGACATTCCGTTAGGCATACGTCATAACATGTGGTTCCTCCACGATGGTGCTCCACCCCACATTGGACACAGAGTACGCAGATTTTTGGTTAGTCGATTTCCAGGACGATGGATCGGGCGTTCGGGTCCACGTTGATGGCCAACACGCAGCCCTGATCTAAATCCACTGCATTTTTACTTTTGGGGCCATATGAAGGAACTTGTTTATGCTGAGCCAGTAAATAATGTGGACGAATTGACGCAAAAGATTTTAGATGCTGCCAATACCATTAAGGCCAATGTGCATGTGTGAGAACGAGTGTGACGAAACTGGGTTCGCCGTAATGAAGCACGTGTAGAAGCGAATGGTGGTCATTTCGAACATTTATTGTAGTATTGGTGTAAGAGGAAACGAAGTAATGGGTTTTCTTTTCGTTACGATGTTGTTGTACAGAAGGAAAATAATGTGAATTTAGTATTCGTTGTGGCATTGCTGTAAAAATGTGAAATAGTTGATTGTAATTAATGCACAACTATCTACTTAGTGATTCGTTGAATTTGTACTAATCGAAATACATTGTGTTTGATATTAGCTTGTCATTACTACTACGACCTTCGTTATCGACTTGTTGAGAAACAGACTGGTTGCATTCAATTCACGTAAAGCGAATTACACATTCGTGACAACCCAAAAACCGTTTACATTCCTTTTTTCGGTACCACCTGATTATCACACGACGTCGTTGTACACGTCTAATGATTTCAATCCTGTGGTCGGCTCGTTGCCTTTCTCTGGCCGCCCCGTCATTGTAGGCAATAAGCCCCGTACGCCGTGTGCTGTCGGTTGACTACGTAAACAGAAATGCGTATGCTATCTATCCTAATGACATTAGGTTTTAATAATACAAAAATAAAGTACATGATACAAGAAAATGTCATTAGACTTTTTTGTCAAGCACACCGAGATGTACCATCTGTATGATTTTGGCGCCTTTTACCGTTTACACCCTGTATATCGTTTATTTTTCAGTCTGAGTTGCATTATTTTTGTATAGTTCCAACAGTTTCGATCCCCTGGATCTTCTTTAGACCTTTGTAATTACGTAATAAAACCATTGTGCCTGTATCGGAACTTCAAATCAGTATTCCCATGTATAACTTTCTAAGTCTCATATTCTAAAGTAACTAAAATTCGAGAACAACGCTGGGCACTTATAGATGTATAATTCCAGTAGCAGATGTAGTCATTTTCTTTTGTTCTTCAGCAGATTCTGGAACAGACTGCTGAAATTCCCATGCAGATGACGCAGGTCATAGACTTCCCAAACGTTGTTCATGCAAAAATAAGTTTGAAAAAAAAGATCAATCGTTTTGTGACATTATTTGCCTAAAACAAAATTATTAATGCTTTCGTGGCAACTTGTTGACAGACTGCCTATTGGCTTTTGTCTCAGGTTCTTCGGCCGCTGTTCATCTGATGTTTTTACTGACGTTTCACCAGCACGAGTGTCTGGCATTGTCAAAGCTCACCCTCCATGGCCTTCTATGTAGGCTATATTAGGCTAACAGGTGTAAGTTAAACAAAAGATTTGTTTACTGCCAGTAAAATATTTGTATTTTACCATGGTAGTTTGTGTAAGTATGAAAGTGGAAAGCCATTTTGCATACCTTCTTTCATTTGATATGAGAATAACACACTAATTGAGGATAATGAAGGAGCAGAGTATAATAATACTGTTTTATAAAAGTGAACTGCATTACAGTGGCTGTACAGTCTGGAACCGCGCGGCCGCTACGGTCGCAGGTTCGAATCCTGCTTCGGGCATGGATGTGTGTGATGTCCTTACGTTAGTTAGGTTTACGTAGTTCTAAGTTCTAGGGGACTGATGACCTCAGAAGTTAAGTCCCATAGTGCTCAGAGCCATTTGAACCATTTTGAACAGTGGCTGTATGCACTGACTTCTATCTAACTTCATATCAAACACATTTAACGTGGTACAGTTGCTTGGTTTTCTGAATGCCTTCTGTGGTGTGTGAGAATGAGAAGCACGCTGCACAGGCAAGCCAGTGATCGAAATGACGAAAAAGCAGCCCTCTTTCATCGGGATAGGAGGGGAGCCTCTGGTGTTGACTGCATGAAAGTCGCCACGCTGGAACAAACACTGGAGATGTCAGCTATTGTGCATTTACAACATAGTCCTGCATGTGGCCGAGCTGAGGCTAGGGAAGACAGTGGGAGACCAACTGTTTCTTGTGTTCTCAACAGTTCCTTCTGGAGATAATGATCTTACGTTTTCTTAAATAAATATCGCTTGCAGAAAGATAAGACACTAGCGTCGGGTGCAGTTTTTGACTTTCAGAGGACCTCTGATGCGAAGCTGGTTGCTGAGCTTGAAGACATTTGGTAAAAACGTTTCTCACGTCTAGGAGACGGAGCAGAAGCAGCAGATTTTGGGGGATTCCCTTGTTGGAATTTCTGTGCATAAAAGAACCTCATCCTTGGCCTGCTGAGTGTTCATATTCTGCAATTGGTGAGCATGTCCTGTTTTGGCGTGAAGGAATAGCAGGTTGTAAGGTTCGGTTAAAAGTCTTGAAATTTGCTGGGTATGGGAAGGTGCGGAGACTTTGCGCACATCAGTAGCGTTCTTTCAGAGATGGAGAGCCATGTGCACTTGGTGCGCATCTTAGCAGACGAGCGGGGTCCAGTGTTCGTGTCGAAGGATGCTCGACACTCGTCCTTCACCACAGAGGCACACACACACTTTCTACACCTATCATATTGATCAACTATAGTGAACATAATTAGCAGCCCCGCCATCATAGGACAAATCTTGGTCTGTATTTGATCAAGTCATTGCGAAGATCAGTCCCACTCTAGCATTGCTTCACTAGATGCATAAGATTCTCAATCGGGCCAACAGTCACTGTATCCATTTACATAAAAATTGTCGAGTAATTTTCAGAACGTTTGCTGCATCCAAGGGCATGTATTCTTGTTCATTCACATAACGCTGAAACTCAATAAATTTACTGAGTATAATTCACATAGGGGCCATTTGTAAAGTGATCTGATATTCTCTCACAGTCATATCCGTTTAATTCGTGTTTAAAGTGAATAAATTAATGTGTTAATGCAAAGTTTGTTTTTGTTAACATCTACCATTCATATCAAATTTATTTGTTTGCAATTCTCCACTTTAGGATCCGTAGGTGGGGTCATAAATTCTTCGGATTATCCGCCAGCCTCTGTGGCCGAGCGGTTCTAGGCGCTTCAGTCCGGAACCGCGCTGCTGCTACGGTCGCAGGTTCGAATCCTGCCTCGGGCATGGATGTGTGTGTTGTCCTTAGATTAGTTAGGTTTAAGTAGTTCTCAGTCTAGGGGACCGATGACCTCAGATGTTAAGTCTCATAGTTCTTATAGCCATTTTTTCGGGTTACCCGTTCCACCCTACATAATAATTATAGCTTTGGTCTTAGAGGCTTGTCCGGTTTGTCAGGGCAAACATTTTTACATGGAAGGAGCTCTCCAGCAAAGCCTGTTTTATTTGCAGTCGACAAAACATATTTTCATGATTTGATAGTGTGTTTTGTTCACTCATTATAGTGTTCTGTGGTATGCATAAAAATGCCCCCGTACGTGTAATCCCGTCGCATACCCAGGGCATGTTTGCACACTCTAGCTGAAACGATATCAAATTATTTTGCACTGTCAAATACAACGTTGAGTGACAAGTATATACAGTTATTCTCTAATAACCACGCTGTAAGTCTAAACAATTTTGAACAATATAAATCTAACCCATTTGTATTTATAATTCCGAAAAGAAGTCTGCTTAAATGTGCTCTGGTCTCCCCTAAATGAAAAATGTACAATTTCGCTATCATACGGTACGGACAACACTTGAAGGTGGAGCGCGCAATATTTTTGCCTTGAATGGTTCGCCCGCAGGCTGGTCCGGATGCAAAACTTATTGGAGTTGATAAACTCGCCAATGCATAGGTGGACCCTTCCCCCACTTCGGCGTCCCCTTGTCCACTCGTTCGGGCCCTGCGGCCACCACTGGCCAATCTCATTTCCGTTTGCCACTTCAGGAGTCCCTATTTGCCAAATCTCGACTCCCATTCGGCGGCCAACGAAATATTCCGCTGCCCGATATTGCCAGGGGAGCGCAGCGCCCGCTTATACGGCGCACCGTGACTCGAAGTTGGGAAGAAAACTCCGGCGACATTCTGCGATGTGGTGACGCTGTCACATACCTCAGACGGTATTACATACGTAAACAGAAAATGGAGCTGTATGAGAAACTGCGTAGTGATGTAAAATGAAACACCTAGCAGTGTGGTTTCTGTTGCATGTTGCCTGCAGCGGTCACCCTGAGAAAGTTTGCCTGCAACAGCACACAATAGCTTACACGTCTCAGTTTACATCACGACGCGATCTCTCCTAGAGACCTTTTTTTTCGTTATGCCTCCGGCAGCGAAAGAACTTGTTTGGCCACTTGGCACTGTCATCATAATCATATTTACATTTTAGTAAATGTCAAGGTATCGATAAGTCCATTTATGACCTTCAAGAGTCTTCCCTTCTGCTGTTCAAGAGACCGCATTTTACTTGTGCTAGGTTGCTGTAATTAAAATGCAGCTACTCACAGAGGTCTAATGTGAATTATGGTATTACAGCGACACTCGATAGTTTGTATAATGAATTAGTGCAGAAACTATTTACGCTCTAAAACAAAATTGCTCCACATTTGGCCACCAAGTACAAATCAGGCAGCCGCGCGGAATGGCCGCGCGGTTTGGGACGCCAAGTCACGGCCCCTCCCGCCGGAGTTTCGAGTCCTCCCTCGGGCATGGGTGTGTGTGTGTTGTTCTTAGCGTAAGGGGAGACGGAAAGCAATTTTTAACCCTATTCTGCCAATGCTATTTTACCCTTTCAATAGGTACACTACTCAAAAGAACTATAAGTGATAAAACAATGAAATCTTCACTGCATATATATAACATATGTGACTCAAATTACAAGTAAAATGAACATTATACCTCTTACGGTTTTGAAGAAAAAATATTTATTCTTTCACTAGTAAAATCACTTTTTTTGTACATTAATTATTATTAAACAGTTTCTGATTGTTTTGTGTTTCTTAATTTACTTGTAATAACTTACCACCATCTGCAGTACAAATTGACCAAATTTCATGTTCCTAACCCCTTTAGTTTATCAAATAATGGTACCTGAAAGTAAAAAAAAAATGTAGTTTTGAGAAAAATCCTTTTAAAGTTTAATACTGCAGTTCTAGTATAGTTATTGATGAGAATTACTTAGCACTAATATTTTCCTGCACCATACTGAGCATCATCTGAATCATACTGATCTTCTTTTCTTCTCTTGGTCCCTCTTCTTTTCTGTCTGGCTTCTTTTGTGCATTTTAAATTAGCAATATCTGCTTTGCGGATTCTCTCTTTATCTATTTGCACCAAGGATTTTGCAGTACTTACACTATATTTTCTGACCAATAATTCCAAAACATCCAGTTTTCTAATTAAACCATCACTGAAGCATAAAATAGCATCATAAACGCCAAATTTGAGCGTTGTAAGCTGAGCAAATAAAGTTTTCGGTAACTGGTTCCAAATGACAGAATTCACTCACTCATTTAAATTTTGGGTTTTCCCGTGAAGATTTTTCTTCAACAAGGTATCTTTACAAAGGTCTCTAAATATGGATCTAATTTCATTCATTACTGATGCAGGTGAAGAATGTGGTCTTATCTGGCACTTCTCCTGTACTTACACCAAGTGTCAGGATCATTAGGGCAAATACCGTGCATTGGATTTTCATTTGTCGAAAGCTTATGGAAAACGACAGCCCATACAGCTTCTTTCATGTTTTCTAAATTCCCTACATTTCTTCTTATGGCCAAGCCATAATAATTCTGTAATCTATTTCAACATTTGTCAGGCGACCTTTGCTACCTATCTTCTTACCATCTTCCAATACTATTTTTTTTTTACTTTTCTTTCAATAATCTTCTCAACCTGGACCTCATTCTCTTCTGGACATGCCAAATGCACTCTAATTTACAAATTGTGACATTAGGACCATAGGGTTGTTCTGCACATACCCGGTCATAAGCCTTGCTGTCACCGTCCCCAGATTGCACAGAGCGTCGGGAAAACCATCATGTCACGAAAAAAATGTATTTATATAAAACAAAAACTGTATCACGCAGGAAAGACCAGGCCTTTCAAATATACTAAAATCTAATAATCGAATTTTTGAAGACCACTTGCCTTCCATCTCCCCATAAGTTAAATTAAGTAGTGTGTAAGTCTAGGGACCGATGACCTCAGTAGTTTTGTCCCTTAGGAATTCACACTCATTTGGACATTTGAACGAATCTGGCGCTATGAATGCAAGACAGACGTATAAGAAAAGTGGTTCAAATGGCTCTGAGCACTATGGGACTTAACTTCTGAGGTCATGAGTCCCCTAGAATTTAGAACTACTTAAACCTAACTAACCTAAGGACAGCACACACATCCATGCCCGAGGCAGGATTCGAACCTGCGACCGTAGCGGTTGCGCGGTTCCAGACTGTAGCGCCTAGAACCGCTTGGCCACCCCAGCCGGCCAGACGTATAAGACTATTACCTTATATAATGGACTGTGACTGGAACGTGGCCAAAAAAGATCAAACAAGTGAGAAAGGCATATCATTGTTTCTATTATTAACCATCACTTGCACAATTTGTTCAATATGAACACCGGAGACGTCGACGAGATCCTGTAGAGCGCCAGATTTGCACGTGGTAGCCAAAAATGAAATTAATTTTCTCCAGCAGAAATCGGTTTCACATTAAAGCTTTAACATATCTACCAAGTTGTGCTGCCATATGATAATTAAAGCCTACGCTGGACGTCCATGAGTAGCTGCACTTTAATTACAACCACCCGGTATGAGTGTGATTCCATCAGCCCAACTCAGTTTCGAAATGGGTCCTCAATCCTGGTGTGCACACCTTCGTAGCTGAGTTGGTTGATGCACGCACTTACGGTGGCAGTCTTCTCCGAAGACAGTTGATGGTGAATGACGCTTTCATTGTCAGTATTTGGCTGGAAAGGACAGGAGAGGTGGTTGTGTAAATATTCCATCTACAGTCTTTCCGCCAACAATGTCCCCCGTTAAACTCCCGAATTTTGAAATTAATTCGCTGACTGCAAATTTTTGACACGAATCCTGCTAAGTATAGTACTACAGTACTATTCAATAGCAGCGTACGAAAATTTGTACCGGAATGAGATTCGAAACCGGATTTCCCGCTTATCATAAGCAGCCGCCTTAATCACTTTGCTTATCAGTGCATCATGTTCCCTGCAATGATCTAATCCTCCGTATGCCACACTGTCTACAATCTTATATTGCACTCCACTAAATTCGTCAACTAATGCTCGCAACATTACTTAATTGTATGACAGCCGTTGGCGGGCAAGCGACGATAATAACATTGGTCTGAACAACTCACTCTCCCTGTTGTGGGAATCCAAGTAATGTTGCAAGCATTAGGTGCTCATTTTAGTGGACTACAAATAAGAATTTAGAATGTTTGATATATGGAGGTTTGGGTCGGTCCAGGGAGCGTGCTGAGATAGCCGTAGTGTTTAAGGCAACTGCTGGCGATAAGTGAGAAATCTAGGTTTGATTCCTCGTTCGACAGAAAGTTTCATCTGGCGCTAATCGATGGTAGATTTATACCTACTACATCTGAGTTCAAAAAATTTATAATCACCTAATAACTATGAAATATCTCGTTCAGCTGTAGATCGTCAACTGTCTGGTCTTCTAGACATGCACGTAACGAAATTCCAAAACTCTCTGTAGTGTGTGGTGCAGCGGAATAATGCGACATACTTGATGGTGGTCCGTCCATCGGATGAGGAAGCTAAACTTTACAGTCCCCTTGGTGCTATTCGAGAGGCCTATGTACACTATGTCATTAAAAGTATCTGGACACCTGGCTGAAAATGACTTTCAAGTTTGTGGCGCCCTCCATCGGTAATACCGGAATTCAGTTTGGTGTTGGTCCACCCTGAGCATGGATGACAGATTACACTCTCGCAGGCATATGTTCAATCACGTGCGGGAAGGTTTCCTAGGGATGGCAGACCATTCTTCACGGACTGCTGCACTGCGGAGAGATATCGATGTTGGTCGGTGAGGCCTGGCTCGAAGTCGGTGTTCCAAAACATGCCAAAGGTGTTCTATAAGTTTCAGTCCAGTACAGGGATGTTATTGTGTGTAACCACTCCGCCACAGACCGTACATTATGAACAGATGCTCGATCTTGTTGAAAGATGCAATCGCCATCCCCAAATTGCTCTTCAACAGAGGGAAGCAAGAAGGTGCTTAAAACATCAATGTTGGCCCGTGCTGTGATAGTGCCACACAAAACAACAAGGGGTGCAAACCCCCTCCATGAAAAACACGACCACACTATAACACCCCCGCCTCCGAATTTTGCTGTTGGCACTACACACGCTGGCAGACGAACTTCACAGGGAATTCACCATACCCACACCCTGCCGTCGGATCGCCACATTGTGTACCGTGATTTATCACTGCACACAACGTTTTTCCACTGTTCAATCGTCCACTGTTTACGCTCCTTACACCCAGTGAGGCGTTATTTTGCCATCTAAGTCCGTGATGTGTGGCTTATGAGCAGCCGCTCGACCAATGAGAACCAAGTTTTCTCACCTCCCGCCTAACTTTCATAGTACTTGAAGTGGATCCTGATGCATATTGGAGCTCCTGCGTGATGGTCTGGATAGATGTCTGCCAATTAACGCATTACGGCCCTCTTCATCTGTCGGCGGTCTCTGTCGCTCAACAGACGAGGTCGGCCTGTACGCTTTTGTGCTGTACGTGTCCCTTCACGTATCCACTTCACTGTCACATCTGCAACAGTGGAACTAGGGATGTTTATGAGTGTGTAAATCTCGCCTATAGACGTATGACGCAAGTGACACCCAGTCACCTGACCACGTTCGAAGTCCGTGAGTTCCGCGGAGCGTCCATTCTGTTCTGTCATGATGTCTAATGACTACTGAGGTCGCTGACATGAGTTCCTGGCAGTAGATGGTAGCACAGTGCACCTAATATGAAAAACGTATGATTTTGCGGGTGTCCAGATACTTTTGATCACATAGTGTATATACACATCATCAAGTATCACAAATTTAAAACTAGTCTCTAGTCGCATCCACTACGCTCATCACACTCTTCAACTATACATATGACACAGCTGTCACATTTCCGCAAGGAAAGGGGAAAATGAGTATGGAGGAAGAAAAGCCTTTCCGATAGGCAATGGAACCCACCCCGTGGCATATCCCAGACGGCAAAGCCATAGGACGTTTACAATAAGTCCAATTGTAATTTTCCCATATTTTTATTTAAAAAATCGTAAGTTGAGGGAACCAATTTGTTTTGAACCATGAAATTATTATTTTGAATATTTCAGTTACTGTACTGAAGTTCAGTTTACAGGGTATTAGGGTATCAGTGCAGATAATTTTATTTGTTACTGAGGACAGTATACTGAACTGCATTACGTCAGTACTTAATTCATTTGCAGGCTAATAATTATAGCGAATTGGGTAGTATGTTTTCAGTTTGGTTAGTACCTCCAAGTACATATTGCAAGAGGTACCCATTAGTGCTTATTTTCTACTGTGCAGCATGTCAGGTGTTGAACTGCTGACACATAGACGCAAAACAGCTACTCTATACTGACAGGCGTAGTCAACTTAATGGGTCATTACAACCGTGCAGAAAACATCAATAAATTATGTGATGTGTTTCTGGGAAGCCTGTTACACGCAGAGAAAAACACAACTAATACGTTCAAGTGGGTATATATTAAGGTGCCAATGATCACAATAACAGCACTAATACCTCTAACACAGTGTATATTTACAAGTTTGAAACTCATGACATCAAAGCCTTTAAATACAAAACTGTAGACGTCCCTTCTAAAACAAAATATAACAAATAATCGAAAATTAGCTTGATAAAACGTAATATGTGAATTTTTGATCAAATTTTTTGCCAGTTTCGATAGCACGTCTTGTAAGTAAGTTCTTGGAGAGAACTCATGGTGAGAATTTGTTCTGTACCAGCACTCAAGTAGAACGATGTGATGAGGAGACGTGTGACTCTAATATATATCTAATGTTAGTTTTAGCAAATAAAAGCGAGTTTATTCTGGCGAGTGTGTTTGAAGAAAATTATTTCTTAAACATTTTTTGAGCATTAAGTTATACCTTTTACTCTGTTGTTCATCGTACAATGTGTTGTTGAAATCTTATTTCATCGGTATCCATTAAAAGTGGTCCCTCCGTCACTAACATCAATAAGACAAAATTGTGAAGGCTCTCGTGGCCACTTGTTGACAAATTGCCTATTGGCTTCTGTATCGGGTTTTTCGTCCGACGTTTGTTTGTTGATTTTTTTATACGTTTCGCCAGCACGAGTGGCTGGCATTGACAAACCTTCATCCTCCATGGCAGAGTGAGTGGTAAAGCTTTAACAATGCCAGCCCCTCGTGCTGGCGAAACGTCGGTAAAATAAACAAACAAACGTCGGCCGAAGAGCCACTTACAGAAGCCAGAAAGCAGTTTGCCATGAATAGGGCCATCACAGATCCACAAAATGCACACTTTCAATGAAATGAAATTGTTCGTTGACGTCAAACATTATTGCTACTGCGTTCAACGTGCACAAGAATCACCCAATAACTAAAACGAAATTTTTGCAAAAATATTTGAAACGCCCGCTAAACCCACTGGGCGGAACAGGTAATAGGATTGTGGAAAGGGCAAAGGGTTGAAGTCAGTTTCTGCTTCTAACTGTCATTTATTGTAATTTAGTAACTCTTTCACGACTGAAGGCCTCCAACAAGAAATTTTAACAAGATAAAAAAATCCAGTTAAGATAGCAATAAAATACACTCCTGGAAATGGAAAAAAGAACACATTGACACCGGTGTGTCAGACCCACCATACTTGCTCCGGACACTGCGAGAGGGCTGTACAAGCAATGATCACACGCACGGCACAGCGGACACACCAGGAACCGCGGTGTTGGCCGTCGAATGGCGCTAGCTGCGCAGCATTTGTGCACCGCCGCCGTCAGTGTCAGCCAGTTTGCCGTGGCATACGGAGCTCCATCGCAGTCTTTAACACTGGTAGCATGCCGCGACAGCGTGGACGTGAACCGTATGTGCAGTTGACGGACTTTGAGCGAGGGCGTATAGTGGGCATGCGGGAGGCCGGGTGGACGTACCGCCGAATTGCTCAACACGTGGGGCGTGAGGTCTCCTCAGTACATCGATGTTGTCGCCAGTGGTCGGCGGAAGGTGCACGTGCCCGTCGACCTGGGACCGGACCGCAGCGACGCACGGATGCACGCCAAGACCGTAGGATCCTACGCAGTGCCGTAGGGGACCGCACCGCCACTTCCCAGCAAATTAGGGACACTGTTGCTCCTGGGGTATCGGCGAGGACCATTCGCAACCGTCTCCATGAAGCTGGGCTACGGTCCCGCACACCGTTAGGCCGTCTTCCGCTCATGCCCCAACATCGTGCAGCCCGCCTCCAGTGGTGTCGCGACAGGCGAGAATGGAGGGACGAATGGAGACGTTTCGTCTTCAGCGATGAGAGTCGCTTCTGCCTTGGTGCCAATGACGGTCGTATGCGTGTTTGGCGCCGTGCAGGTGAGCGCCACAATCAGGACTGCATACGACCGAGGCACACAGGGCCAACACCCGGCATCATGGTGTGGGGAGCGATCTCCTACACTGGCCGTACACCACTGGTGATCGTCGAGGGGACACTGAATAGTGCACGGTACATCCAAACCGTCATCGAACCCATCGTTCTACCATTCCTAGACCGGCAAGGGAACTTGCTGTTCCAACAGGACAATGCACGTCCGCATGTATCCCGTGCCACCCAACGTGCTCTAGAAGGTGCAAGTCAACTACCCTGGCCAGCAAGATCTCCGGATCTGTCCCCCATTGAGCATGTTTGGGACTGGATGAAGCGTCGTCTCACGCGGTCTGCACGTCCAGCACGAACGCTGGTCCAACTGAGGCGCCAGGTGGAAATGGCATGGCAAGCCGTACCACAGGACTACATCCAGCATCTCTACGATCGTCTCCATGAGAGAATAGCAGCCTGCATTGCTGCGAAAGGTGGATATACACTGTACTAGTGCCGACATTGTGCATGCTCTGTTGCCTGTGTATATGTGCCTGTGGTTCTGTCAGTGTGATCATGTGATGTATCTGACGCCAGGAATGTGTCAATAAAGTTTCCCCTTCCTGGGACAATGAATTCACGGTGTTCTTATTTCAATTTCCAGGAGTGTAATTTAAATAGCCGCGCGGTATTAGCCGAGCGGTCTAAGGCGCTGCAGTCATGGACTGTGTGGCTGGTCCCGGCGGAGGTTCGAGTCCTCCCTCGGGCATGGGTGTGTGTAATAAATTTCCTATAATTTACGTCTATGGTCACAATCTTTTTTGTTTAACAGATTACCGGTTTCGGTCTTTAATGACCATCATCAGCTTGTTTCAAACAGTAGTTTACTGACAACACTCGTGCATGTGATGTGATTCATATGTATCTGACGATGCTGGTGCTGATTCCACATTTAACATTTGACGATGCCACTATGGCTGCAGTACATTAGGACTTTGTTTTTATGAAACAGATCTGATGATGGTCATTAAAGACCGAAACCGGTAATCGGTTAAACAAAAAAAGATTGTGACCATAGACGTAAATTAAAGGAAACTTATTACATATACGGGTCACTGTGTTTTCTCGCGACGATGTCGCAGCTTGTGAAAATGGGTGTGTGTGTTTGTCCTTAGGATAATTTAGGTTAAGTAGTGTATAAGCTTAGGGACTGATGACCTTAGCAGTTAAGTCCAATAAGATTTCACTCACATTTTTTTTTTTTAATTTAAGGAAACAACATATGCAAGGTGCAATACCAATGGCTGAGGGCCACAATCAAACTTCAAAATTTCAAAATATATTACCATAATCTTTAAAGGCAGAAAGACGCAGTGTTTAAGCTTGAAAGATAAATTTAAAAAATTAATTTGCAAAATTATAAGAAACAAACAATAACCATAAGCCTAAAATTTAAAATAGCTGACAACAGATAATTGAACAGCGGTGGCACTCAGAAGGCTACCAGGAAGGTCGGTCTGATCTCGTTCTCTTAGGTGAGACAGGTGGTGAGCCAAACTATGCTTGATCCGTAGGAACCCAACCAAGGGGCAGCTACGGTCCGACCGACACAACTTGCTTCCCGTCATTCAGTACATGAGAACCCCAACCGGCGATGTTACAAACGTGATACTGCATAATGGAGTACGTATTAGCTGTCAAAATTACACGCCATGCTGAACAGCGACAACAAGTGAGGAAAGGACCCTTCCTGAAACTACGCCAATGGCCAGGGCAGGTAACCGGAACACTAACGGCCACACTTGAAACACGGTAATACACTCCTGGAAATGGAAAAAAGAACACATTGACACCGGTGTGTCAGACCCACCATACTTGCTCCGGACACTGCGAGAGGGCTGTACAAGCAATGATCACACGCACGACACAGCGGACACACCAGGAACCGCGGTGTTGGCCGTCGAATGGGGCTAGCTGCGCAGCATTTGTGCACCGCCGCCGTCAGTGTCAGCCAGTTTGCCGTGGCATACGGAGCTCCATCGCAGTCTTTAACACTGGTAGCATGCCGCGACAGCGTGGACGTGAACCGTATGTGCAGTTGACGGACTTTGAGCGAGGGCGTATAGTGGGCATGCGGGAGGCCGGGTGGACGTACCGCCGAATTGCTCAACACGTGGGGCGTGAGGTCTCCACAGTACATCGATGTTGTCGCCAGTGGTCGGCGGAAGGTGCACGTGCCCGTCGACCTGGGACCGGACCGCAGCGACGCACGGATGCACGCCAAGACCGTAGGATCCTACGCAGTGCCATAGGGGACCGCACCGCCACTTCCCAGCAAATTAGGGACACTGTTGCTCCTGGGGTATCGGCGAGGACCATTCGCAACCGTCTCCATGAAGCTTGGCTACGGTCCCGCACACCGTTAGGCCGTCTTCCGCTCACGCCCCAACATCGTGCAGCCCGCCTCCAGTGGTGTCGCGACAGGCGTGAATGGAGGGACGAATGGAGACGTGTCGTCTTCAGCGATGAGAGTCGCTTCTGCCTTGGTGCCAATGATAGTCGTATGCGTGTTTGGCGCCGTGCAGGTGAGCGCCACAATCAGGACTGCATACGACCGAGGCACACAGGGCCAACACCCGGCATCATGGTGTGGGGAGCGATCTCCTGCACTGGCCGTACACCACTGGTGATCGTCGAGGGGACACTGAATAGTGCACAGTACATCCAAACCGTCATCGAACCCATCGTTCTACCATTCCTAGACCGGCAAGGGAACTTGCTGTTCCAACAGGACAATGCACGTCCGCATGTATCCCGTGCCACCCAACGTGCTCTAGAAGGTGTAAGTCAACTACCCTGGCCAGCAAGATCTCCGGATCTGTCCCCCATTGAGCATGTTTGGGACTGGATGAAGCGTCGTCTCACGCGGTCTGCACGTCCAGCACGAACGCTGGTCCAACTGAGGCGCCAGGTGGAAATGGCATGGCAAGCCGTTCCACAGGACTACATCCAGCATCTCTACGATCGTCTCCATGGGAGAATAGCAGCCTGCATTGCTGCGAAAGGTGGATATACACTGTACTAGTGCCGACATTGTGCATGCTCTGTTGCCTGTGTCTATGTGCCTGTGGTTCTGTCAGTGTGATCATGTGATGTATCTGACCCCAGGAATGTGTCAATAAAGTTTCCCCTTCCTGGGACAATGAATTCACGGTGTTCTTATTTCAATTTCCAGGAGTGTAGTTAACTCGCTCAAAATAAAACTGCCCGAAATTACGTTAGTGGCCAGGGAAGGTTACCAGGACACTAACGACCATAAGGCAGAAAATTCCACTGGTGCACTCAAATTGTAGTCAACCAATAACTTCCCTCGTCAGCAGCAACCGACCCACTGCCTGCAGAGTGCCGACAACATCTAAAATAGTCGTCAGTTCGTATAACGCCAACCACACACACAACCTGACAAACACTTGCACGAAGACCTGAACCATACCCAGCAGTAACTAAGCACGCACGTAGACAAATCGGCAGTCGATGCGCGCACACACACACACACAGCCACCTCATGAACGATCGGCGAGCCAAAACACGTCGTCCGGTAGGACGACTGACCGAAGATCCACCAAGATCTCGACCCGGCTCAAGTGATGGGTGGCGGCAATGCTCGGGCGAGCCACGTCAACGTAGACGTCACTGCTCCAACACGAGTGCAATAGTGCCGCATTACAACTCCCCGACTGGTAGGTCTGGACTGCGCTCCAGACGCGTTCCAACCGACTGGCCGACGCGAACTCTCAAGCCGAACTCTCGATGCGAACTAACTTACGACAGACAACGTCCGGAAAGTAATAGCAGTTGAGCAAAGATACTACGAGAGGGGATCTAGTAGCGCGGCTCCCGATCAAGCAAAGCAGCATCTCAGTGACAGTAGTAATTTAAATTAACGTAGTGAGGTGGAAGTACGTCAAAAACAGGGTGTAAAATACATGATGGCGGGCACATGAGCCACGCACAGCTCAATATTCTCTTAATTTATAATCCGGTCATCAGTAACAACACTGATATAAATGTCTGACAAACGTGTAAGTATTGATGAACAGCCATGGGTTCCAAGACAAGTGGAATTATTGTAATTCCATGGAATGCTGAAACGTTCTTCACACCTACATGTCCATATACAGGATGATCAGAAACAGTCTCAAACCCTGGTAATGGTGTTGCAGGGTAGGTTGTGTCGAGAAACAACCGTTAAAAATGTTCGATATGTTGCCCCTTTCCGATTTGCGTGGAAACTAACTGACTGGTGTAGAATTGTCTTCACTGATGTGTGCTGCTTCGAACTGAGTCGCAACTACCAACTAAGACGTGTGTGGAGACCTTCAGACAGCGGTGGGAAATCAGCCTGATTCCCGCCCGCCGTACCGTCCGAGAGACCGAAGTCATGGTATGTGGTGCCATCTCTTTTTCATATCAGGACGCCTTTGGTTGTCATCCGTTGCACCTTTAGAGCACCCTTCACGGTAAGCCATGTTGGACTTACAGTTCAGCTAGATAATGGCTGCCGGACAGGGCAAGAGTTTCTACTGCTTCGTGCTTGCCAAACCCTACCTGGGCCAGCAACGTCGCCGGATCTCTCCCCAATTGAGAACGTTTCAAGCATTATGAGTAGGGCCCTCCAACCTGCTCGGGATTTTGACACTAACGCACCAGATTAACAGAATTTGGCACGACATCCCTCAGGAGTACACCCCATAAGTCTGTCATCAATTTAAAGTCCAATAACTACTTTCTCAAGGTCAGAGGAGACTTGCTCAATTTGTGAAGCCCTTTCTCTTGAATAACCGATCAAAATTTTCTTAAATTTTAATCATTTGTTTGACTGTACAGTTTAGATCACATCTACCACTTCCGTCCCATTCTGTTAATTCCTTCGTGTTGAGTCTATTTTTAAAGTTGACGAGAAGGATAATTTGTTTAAGAACCAATCGTAAAATATGAGGTATAATATCTGCATTTATTAATATAGTTCGTATCTAAACCCGACGATTGGTTTGAGTGTTACATGGTTTTTAATCGAGCTGCGCAATAAAATTCACGGCGCTGGGGAGCAGCCATATTTAGTCATTGTCACTTAAGGTGAAGAGGCTCGGCCGTGGGAGTCTCACTACTGCTACAAGTGGACAGAAATCGTACATTCTGAGAGAAGTGCACAGCAGGTCCGTCCAAACTTAAATGTAAGAGACGGTTTCAGGGGGAAAACAACCCTTGGCAAAAGCAGAATGGACCCTACCCTGTCACTGCAGGGTCGGAGAAAAATAGTCCATAACTAACAATATGTCTGTGCTCGTAGCTCGTGGTCTAGTGGTTAGAGTCGCTGCCGTTGGATCAGGTGTCCCGGAATCCATTCCCTGCCGGGTTGGGGATTTTATTCGCCCGGGGACTGGGCGTTTGTGTTGTCCTCTTCATTTCATCATCATTCGCGAAAAATGGCGAGACTGGACTGTAAAAAAGATTGGGAATTTTTGTGGGTGATGACATCGTGATTGACCGCCGTACAAATCATCATAATCAATACTTTTGGATGAGAAAGATACATACTAATATTATCTCAAGAGTTCCTCGGAGCAGTTATTAATAGGAGTCACGTTGGTGCGGATAATCATAAGGTAATTGCGGGTGTTACGAAAAGTAATGTATCTGTCATCACTAGGGACGTCCGCCCCCGGTAGCTGAGTGGTCAGCGCGACAGACTGTCAATCCTAAGGGCCCGGGTTCGATTCCCGGCTGCGTCGGAGATTTTTCTCCGCTCAGGGACTGGGTGTTGTGTTGTCCTAATCATCATCATGTCATCCCCATCGACGCGCAAGTCGATAGCCGGCACGGTAGCTAAGCGTGTTCGGTCGGAGGGTTTAGCTACCCTCTGTAATAAAAATCTAAGTGAGCGGATCAACGAACAACCTGAACGAGTGTCATCGGACGTCCGCCCCGAACAGATGCAACGAACAAAATATAACTAAACGAGTAAAAAAATAAAAATAAAGGTGGCGTCAAATCGAAAGACTTGCACCAGGCGAGCGGTCTACCCGACGGGAGGCCCTCGTCACACGCCATTATTATTATTATTATTATTATTATTATCACTAGGGACGAAAAATTTACAAATAGGAGTAGGTCATATTTTGTGTGTAGATATTGATGGGGTCTGGCTGAACGCAGCCCATGTAGCCCACGGTATCACTTCCCTCAGAGTTTATAGTTACTTCATCTATTGTTGCAAAATTAAACTATGTATAATGGCTCAGTAAGTGATTTTAATATGTATACAAAAGTTTTACGTTGAAAGGAGGCAATATCTTCCTATTTATGTAATATGAGGTAAGCAAATAAAAAAGCTCTGGGCACTATGGGACTTAACATCTGAGGTCATCAGTCTCCTAGAACTTAGAACTACTCCAATCTATCTAACCTAAGGACATCACACACATCCATGCCGGAGGCAGGATTCGAACCTGCGACAGTAGCGGTCGTGCGGTTCCAGACTGAAGCGCCTAGAAACGCTCGGCCACACCGGCCGGCTGGTAATCAAAGATTAAGTCGTACTAACGCGTCGTGTCTCACTGGTAAATAGGGCTGTAGTCAATATCTTACCCTGTGTACTCTTACTATTCTGCTAGATAATCGCAGATGTGTCATCGACGTGACTAAAGGGTAAATAAAATGGAGAATCTTATTGTGAATGATGCTTTGCAATATCTTAAATAGCTTGGCACTCTGCGTGCTAAGTCCCGTGTGGCAACATATACTGGTATACAGACCTTAACGACGAATGTAACTCTGGCATGATGTGTGTCTGCTAAGAAGTATAGTTCGATGAAACTTGGACCATACAAAGAAAGGATCGACACTGTGTAGTACAGAAGGTACCAGAAAGAAACACGCAATGAGACAAATAGAAATAAAGTTTTTGTTCAGAGACAACAATTGCACTGAGGTCATCGCGGTTCCTGGTGGTCCCTGGCATTACTGACGGCAGGACATGGTTCTTAGTAGAATGTGTGGTCACTATCAATAGCAATGCATCCTCTGCTGCATGCTCCCATACTGGTCACGGGGTTGGTAACTACGTTGTTGTTCTTGTGGTACAGCCTTCCATTCCTCCAACAGCGCGGTTGAAAACAGCTGGATGGTCGTTGCTGGACGTGGACGTTTTCCAATACGTTTCCCCAATGCATCTCACATATATACGTAAATGTCAGAGAAATGTGCAGGTGAGTCCATTCATTTTAAGAGCTTCTCCAACCACGTTGTTCGATGCAGTCGTACTTTGTTATTCATAAACATTAAGTCAGTGAATGCATCGCTCAAAAGACAAACATAGCGAAGGAGTACAGTATCACAGTAACGTAAACCGTCAGCGAGAGCGCACCGCTAGTTCCTGCTACTAATAAGGCGAGTACACCGTTAGCTTGTTATATATTTTTACGAGCTTCAAACAGTATCGACTTATTTTCAGTTATCTGTGTACTCACGAGTTTATTTTTGTACTTTCTTGCGTGTGCGAGTGTTTACTAGGCACAACCTTTTATTTCAATAAGTGTTGTGTACAGTTCTGTCGCTGCTATCGACCATCGTATCGTACAGGCTTTTGTTTATTTGGTTAGAACAGTGTCGGTTAGACCATAGGTGAGAAAGCACTTCGATTTCCCGCTGCTAATAAGGCGAGTACACCGTTCATTTGTTGCATATTCTTATGAGCTTCAAACAGGAGCGACTGCAGTAATGGATAGGAACTGTGATCGTTGTGTACAGATGTGAGCTGAGTTGGCGACCCTCCGCTCACAGCTCCAGGCTGCGTTGGCTTCCATCACACAGCCTGAGGCTGCTGCCAAGGGGCGTCACTGTGGGTGATCGAACACTGGGATGCGAGAGACGTCGAGCATGTCCCACGTGTCCTCCGATCAGTCCACTGCTGTGACCGCCCTGGGTACTGCCGGCACTGGGGTTGACCCCTCACCCGTGGTCGAGTGGGAGGGAGATCATTCCAAAATCTGACAGGCAGCGAAAAAATTCCCGAGGGGCTGTCATAGGGCCTCTCCCGTTCGTTGGACGAACAGGTTTTGGGCGTTATCTGTGGCTGACGATGTCTCTGAGCCAGATGCAGTCATCCACCCTGTTCCAGAGGAACCTTCTCGGCCCTCAAGGTCTGGGCATTCACAGAGCGTGGGTTTGCTGGTAGTTGGGAGCTCCAGCGTTAGGCGTGTGATGGGACACCTTAGGAACATGGCTGCAAAGGACGGGAAGGAATCCAATGTGCATTCCTTGTGCATTCCGGGGGGAGTCATTCTGGATGTGGAAAGGGTGATTCCGGATGCCATGAAGAGTACAGGGTGCAGCCAACTGCAGGTGGTGGCTCATGTTTGTACCAATGCCGTGTGTCGCTTCAGATCAAAGCAGATTCTGTCTCGTTTTGGGCGGCTAGTGGAAATGGTATAGACTGCCAATCTTGCTTCCAAGATTAATGCGGAGTTCACCATCTGCAGCATCGTCGATAGAACCGACTGTGGTGGTCCTTTGGTGCAGAGCCGAGTGGAGGGTCTGAATCAGAGGCTCAGGCGGTTCTGTGACCGTGTAGGCTGCAGATTCCTGGACTTCGCCACCGGGTGGTGGGTTTCTGGGTTCCACTTAAAGGGTCAGGATTCCAATACACACAGGAGGCGGCTACACCGGTAGTGGGAGCTGCGTGGAAGGAACTGGGCGGTTTTTTTAAGTTAGAGGGTCTCAGGGAACAACAGAAGGGACGTCCGTCTAAAAATGGGAGGGTAAAAGACAGTAATGCAGTTGTAGAAATAATTGGTATTGTATTTGTAAATTGTCATAGCTCTGTTGGGAAAGAACCAGAGCTCCAAGCCTTAACAGAAAGCACTGAAGTTCAAATAGTTGTAGGTACAGAGAGCTGGCTAAAGCCGGAAATAAGTTCAGCCGAAATTTTTGCAAACGATCTAACAGTGTTCAGGGTAGTCAGAGGTAGTTTGCCTTGTAGTGAAATTGAAGTAGATAGTTCGTGTAAAATAGTATGGGTAGAGGTATACCTGACAATCGGACTAAACTATAAATTGAATGGTTTTACCGACCTCCGGACTCAGAATATATAGTTGCTGAACAGTTCAAAGAAAACTTGAGTCTTATTTCAAATAAGTATTCCGCTCATACAATTACAGTCGGTGATGACTTCAATCTACCCACGATATGCTGGAAAAACTATACGTTTAAAGCCGGCGGCAGGCATAAAACGTCATCCGAAATTGTACTGAATGCTTTCTCAGAAAATTATTTTGAACAATTAGTTCATGAGCCAACTCGAAGCGTAAATGTTTGCGAAACATACTTGACTTTTAGCAACAAATAGTCCTTGACAAATAGTGAGTATTGTGACGAATACAGGGATTAGCGACCACAAGGCAATTGCTGCTAGGCTGAATACCGTAACACCAACAACCATCAAAAACAAACGCAAAGTATATCTATTTAAAAAAAGCTGATAAAAATGCTCTTAATGAGTTTTTAAGGGACCGTCTTCACTCCTTCCGATCTTATCATGTAAGTGTAGAAAAGATGTGGAATGTTTTCAAAGAGATAGTATCGAGAGCTGACTGCTATTGCATTGGACTTTGTTGAGAGTTTAGGAGGGAAAAGCAGTCGACCAATTATTTAGTCTCTTGTGTTAGGTACAACCTCTCCAGGTTCTAACAGGTATAATAATTCTGTTTATTGTTCTTGTGTCAAGTACTACACTAATATTGCCCCAAGCTTTCCCAGCTTTAGGTACAACCAAGAAACGGCTTCAGTATTAACTTGAAGGCGATTGAGTTACTTCCCAGTTGACCATTTATTTATTTAACTCCTGTGAAACGGTTACCTGTTATGACCAGGGAATGGGATAAGAAAGTAAACAGAATGGTTCATGTGGTTTGACATTCAAATGACAGCAGTAACCTTTGATGACACCAAGTTTATCTCAAAAAACGTTAATATGTCGCAACAGAATGCCTACCAAATCTACTCGGTGATTTTCAGTTAACTATTTAATTTTAATCTGCTGCTCCACACTCGAGTCATTGAAATGTTCCTGAATTAGACTTGTATTCTCCTTGTATATAAATTCAACTTTTATTCCCTGGCATTATTTCCTATGTTCCTGGTCTGTCTTTAAGAGATCAGTTACCGCCTTGCATCCATTTACGAAGAGCGTTCATTTCCCCGTGGGGAGGCGTATTCTTGCGTTCTCATTTAAGCCAAGGTAGCCCTGAGGGCCAGCAACCCATATTACACCATAGAGGACGAGGTTGTCTATGTCCAAGACGTACCAAAAGCACCATGGTAAACACCCGGCTATTTACATACTAGATAATGGAAACAGACATTCCGAGCACTACTTCCTGAAGCCGGAGCTCGAGCCACGGCCTGCAGGAAGTATCATTACGCCAAAACCTGACTGGCTAGAGACAGTTAATTAGGGGCTAGAACTAGCCCCGAAGTTCAGTTCACGCCAGTTGCCGACCTCGTGTACTGCGACCATTGAAGATTACGTCTTCGTCTCTGAATTGGATTAGAAGTTAACTTTTGTTTGCCTAAATCAGGAGACTTTTACTGGCATCGTTATTGCTACTTTTCGTTTGTTGTTCAGTCATAAACCTTGTGAACTTACATCAATAAAAGTTGTGTTTGTGAAAAATTACGAATTGTCAGTCACAACAAAACAAATGACAGTTATGCAGTCCTCAGTTATTGTGTTGACTCCAATGTTTGCCATTGCTACTTCTCCTGTGGTCAGTGGAAGAGCCTCCATTTTATATTTCGATATCGAGTGCCAAAATCCCTCACGATCCTACGATATGTAATGCTTTAGATGAGCACAACATTCCAAACAAACCAACTGATATTACAATTGCTGCAGCAGCCATTTCTAAAGTTAATAGTGTAGGAATGTCTCCTACTAAGCACATACAGCTAACTGCAACAAAATTTGAGGCTGATTCTGACAATTTATAGTATCAGCACACAGTTACTCGTGAATGTAGCTACCATTGTCATACCTTATCAAACTAACGCCCTCTTAATTGCCCCCACCCATTCTATGACGAACCATTCATGCCTAGATGGGGTCGAATTTAGTTTTCCTAGTTCATAATAGGTGGTTCGTTATTCTGTGCCATTCTGTTTTTACCCAAATTAATACGCCGCCAGTTACTATTTGTAAGATACTAAGTTGGGTAATGTTGCCATTGTGGATCTCTATCTCTGTTTAAATAGCCGGTATTGTATCGATGACACTGCCTTCTTTGCTTTCCTCTGTTAATTCGTTATGATAATGATTTAGATTCCTATTATTACCGTGCGACTGCTACGGTCGCAGGTTCGAATCCTGCCTCGGGCATGGATGTGTGTGATGTCCTTAGGTTAGTTAGGTTTAAGTAGTTCTAAGTTCTAGGGGACTGATAACCACAGCAGTTGAGTCCCATAGTGCTCAGAGCCATTTGAACCATTATTATTACCGTCACCGTACTCTCCATTGACATTTGGTTTACTATTATTGTTTTCTTCTTCATTTTGGTTCGCTTTGTTATATCAATGGGGAATATTATTATTCTGTTTACCATTTCGATAATATGCTTTCGCATCTTCATTGATCAAGTCAATCAAATACAATTTTGACATAGATTCGGATAGATTAATCGGTATTTCTCTAACTCAGATTGGTAGTTTAGCCTTCAATATTCTGATAATGTCTTGCTGCGGTGTGGAACTACCACAATATCAAGTTTTATTTGAGTGTTTTTCAAAGCACTTGGAAAGCCTCAAGGTTAAAGGCGTCCTTACATAACTCTCCCTCGACAGCTGCTGACTAATATTTGGCTAAAAATGTGCACTCAAAGTCTCCAGAGTCTCTGAAATATTCGGCACCTTGCATGAAGCCTGTCACAATAGCGAATTTTTGAATGTCTGACCACATGAATGACATTATTCCTCCAAAGGCCTTTAAAAACACAAACAGCTGCACACTTCCCAAGTGTCGGACAAAATTCTGGAACTGATGAGGACTAATTAAATTTTCTTCCAGCATTATATTCCTGAAATATGACACCATCCTCGTGCCAAATTTTGTGACGTGGCTGCTAACGAGTCAAGTTTCACTCTCCATAATTTTCTCCATGTTCGTTCAGCCTCAAAATTTCCTTCTGAACCAGCCGTGAACATGTCAGTTTGTCTTACTTCTGCCAGTTCCTTTTCCATTTCACCTAAATGTTCATTGACAAGACGTCGCCAAGTGAAAACTCATGGTTTAGCTTTTCGTCAGTCATCAGTACATTATATCTCACCAGAGTGTGTGATCTAATTTTCATTTCAGAAACTTAGGCAGAAATATGTTTTTCTACAGGTACATTTTTCTGTGTTTCTTGAGTTCTGCCGTGAGACGCATCGCTGTGTGGCCGTGTGCTTGTGTACCGATAACGTCATATTTCACGTTGATCTATATTTAAATGTAGCTAGATCTGTCCTCTTAACTTGCAGGTCCTCTCTGGGAATTTTTAGTATTCGCATTTAGATATCGCGGAATTTGCAAGGTGACGTAACGTATCAGTCCTTCATTACTTTTGCTCTCTCATCTGTATATCCTTAAGAAGGGATGACCTTTGTTACTCGACGCCACAGAGAATTTTCAGATGCAGGAATCCATTAATTGCCGGCCGGAGTGGCCGTGCGGTTTTTGGCACTACAATCCGGAACCGCGCGACCGCTACGGTTGCTGGTTCGAATCCTGCCTCGGGCATGGATGTGTGTGATGTTCTTAGGTTAATTAGGTTTAAGTAGTTCTAAGTTCTAGGGGACTGATGACCTCAGAAGTTGAGTCCCATAGTGCTCAGAGCCATTTGAACCATTTTTTTGAATCTATTAATTAAATTATATTTTTTGTGCTCAAGTATATAAGTTGTTGTTGACATCACTCAAGACGTTTCTTTCGCATTGCAAATCAGCTTCATGTTTTTGATAAACTTCATATCATTTTCGGCAGTAAATCTAATACATTATTAATGCACGTAGTTCCGCAATGTAATGTTTATTACCTGAGTATTTCGTAGTGTGAGAAATACTGTAATTTCAATTTTAACATATATTATTGGAATGAAGACATTATTATTTTCTTTCTTTCCTCTAATAAATCTTTTATTAGTATCTTCTGCACTGTGACAAATCAGTTGTCTTACGTCATGGTAAAAAGTATTTTAGACTCCCTTCCAGTACGAGATACGGTATTGAACTGTTTATCACAAAAGTTAGATTGGGACAAGTTTACATCCCTCACTTTTACAATTACAATGTGTTGATAATTATCACAATGACTGTCTGCAGAACGGTGACATCGTTTCGAGATCATTGGCAGTCAGCTAAATGTATCGTCCTTACCGCCGAAGCGACGTTCCAGTCCCAAAGAGTTGTACGAAGCCGTGTAGCTCAAACCGATGCCAGCTCGTTCAACACGAAACACAAAAATAATACTTTTTTATTTACCAAATTATAATGAGTAAAAGCTCTTTAAACATGCATTATAAATCAATTTTAACGTCTATATTCGCACTTAAGCACATGAGATGCCTTCATAGTTGAAACCAACAAGAAAACCGTGTACGAAATTACGTTTCGCTGGAAGTTATCTCTGTGACGATCATCCCTGATATTCGTCCTTTCATGTCGTTAACGGGCGTTAAATTATGCTGCCGCATTGTGCCAGATTTTGTGTACATTGTCGAAGTCCCAGTCGCCAGAGTAACGCCATTGTTATAGGAGCTGTTATCGGCATAATAGCGACGACATAACATGGCCCAATGTTCCACTCTCAGAATTACGGCGCTCGGGAGAGCGATCACCAGTTCCCAGCACCGTCATCTAATATCATAAAAAGTTACGCGTTGTAGGGGCGACAGAAGTACCCGGGAATCACGACAGAAGCAGCAATAAAAACGAATGGCTGGTCTAAACAAGAAACAGAAAGGTGGTGTCTTTATGCAGCCTTACAGAGACAATGCTGAATTACGTCTTGGGACAACTTCGAAATATGAGAACACAACTACAATGCGAGTGCCGGATTGACCAGTGTGGTGTCCATAAGAAGAACCGAGAGACATTGGGCTTGACCTCTCATCCGGGAGAAGCAGTCCGATTTGGATTCCTCGATCTCCCTCAGTTGCTTGCGTAAAAACGGAGATGGATCTACCTACTTCTACACACATATGGGGACTTGACAGGATACTGTTTAAACGAGTCTGTGTGTGATGTAATTAGCTTTTATCTTGTCCTCAAGATCTTTACGCGGAGGATTCTTCACTGGGTGAAGATTATCTCTAGATTCTTAACTTTATGCTGTTTCTGGAAACTTGGTACGTATATTTGGTTGCTGTCTTCAAGAGTCTCTCGAGTGAGGTTTTTCAATATTTTCGTGGCGCTGTCCCTTGAGTGAAACACACCAGCAACCATCCCTGTCGTCCTTCATTGTATACGTTCAGTGTCCTTCTTTAGTTGGTAAGTGTCCCACGTAGTTAATAAATATCCTGGGACGGGACTCGCAACTGATTTGCGAGGTTATGACCGAATTATAAACGGCTGCCAGAATAAAAAAATAATAAGAAATCGTCAAAGTACGAATATTAGCTGTAATTCTTGTTACTTAGGTTAGAGGCTCAAAGTGCAAGCTTATTCCTTCAGTCCAAACCTCTGATTTCATGCAGAATGATTCCGAATTGGAGCTAAACGGTGACGCAGTCACGCAACGGAGGTTCTAGAAATTGGTCAAGGGGGGGAGGCCCTATGGCGGAGGGGGGAGGGGGGGGCGAGGGAAGGAGTTTGGGGCAATGGAACATCGCTTAACGAAAGGAGAATTGGGGTCCTCCACCGACAAACTGGTAAAATTTGATGTTGCTTAAAGTAGTTTTTAGTAACTGTTTTGGAGTTCAGGATAAAAACGTGTCTACAGAGTGTGTGTGCCTGGGGAAATAATACGATTTGACCCACATGTCCGCCGACTTCGCAGTTTTTGTCTGGGGTCAGCAATTTCAGTGTTGGTAGGGATACCCGGCATATTTAGCTTTCTTGATTATTGTAAGTCGTATTCGTACATTAATATACATCCAATGTGTATTAATAAATACTAAGACACCCATTTTAAGTTAATTGATATTTATTTGTTTAGATAGTAAGCTATTTACTGCTCTTATTCTTCTGTTAAAATGCGTTAGAAATACATCGCAAACCTACATTGCTACATAAATACATAAAAAAATGATTGAATCTGTTGAAGTAATATATTCGCTGATTTCTGAAGTCATTTTATCCATACCCCATTGGGGGGAGGGAGATGCTATAGCCACCATATCCCCCCCCCCTCCTTGCTACCGCTCCTGCTGTCACGTATCATCTACAAGCAAACATCGTCGAACGCCATGTACATGGTGATTCTTATTAACATTTATAATCCGCCGAAGTGACGTAGATGACGCTGAGACAAATAATTTCACATAAGACACTCAAGGTTGTGAATGCCGGGAAATACATCAAAAGTAGATGACAAATGTCGAACATGTGACGTCATCAGATGATGCCCCTCACTACACGAGCAGCGGTTGGGCTTGTCGATCCTACGCTAGCTGATACGCGGCATTGACGCACATCGCTCTGCCGGGCTACTCTGTTCTCGTAAATGTAAACAGCTTCATCGTAGGCTTGTATTAACACTACCGCAAGCACTACCATATCGCATCTGATAATTCAAGACCAAATACGATTACCCTTGCGGAGCTGTGTGTAGCACTGTTCCTACCGGCGTGGATAGGATCGACAACCGTTGCTCGTGCGGTGAGGTACGTCATCTTATGACGTCACATTTTCAACATTCGTCATCCACATTCGGGGTATTCCCAGACATCTACTACCGCATGTGTCTTATATCATGTTACTAGTATCTGCGTCATCTACGTCGGGGGATTTTAAATGTTAAAAAGAATCACCTGTACGGAGGATCTGAGAAACCCAGCAAGACCGAGTTAGGAAGTACCAGCAAACGAGAGCGGCCTTGGATAGAGGAGCTTACAGCAATTACGTACCATGAAAGTGAGTAATCATACTTAATTAACTTAGTGCAGTAAGTAGGAGTTGCAAAGCTTGACTTGCAAGGCTTATCTGCACGCACCTCTGGATTAGGGTTATTGGTGTCTGTGAGTGACGCATTGTGACGAGTACTTGAACCTAAGGGATCGATTAAAACAACAGGATCTGGTGCCTTCATGATTCGTGGTCTGTATTACCTTGCATTACTGTGTATGCCAGATTCTTAACTGAGGCCACGGTGGCCATTTGGTCCACTAATAGTTTGGAGAATCTAGCAAGCTTCATACATGTTGTTATAAAATCAGTGCCTGTGGTCTTCTGCATGTCCACTTCAGACAATCAACCGGTAACTCCATCCACTGCCTAGACGCTGTTATAATCCGTCGCAATAGAAGAAGGCCACGAAAGAGCGCGTCTTACAGAGGCAGCAAGTTGGATACTTGCTCCTAAGAATTGCAACGTTAGTGGGTTTACACGGGTTACAGTGCTACTACAGCAGTCACCAATCACTACAGGGCTGAGGACAAGGCCATTTGACGTAAAACACCGTTGTTGCTGGCATAATAGAAATAGCAGTGACGTCTGGCTTTCATCTGGACGGTGTTGCTACGAAACTTGGAGTTTGTTAATATAAAGTCCCGCAGCATCCATACTTAAAGAGCAGGTGAAAGCGAGTAATCTAAGTGTGGTCGGCCAGAGGCGCCCTTGAGTTGCAGAGCGACTCATCAAATTGGCCAAAGCTTGATAACCAACGGTAGACTGGTGGGACGACTATAGGAAAGGAGAAATGCTGCGCCACCATGATATTTTAAAAACCCATGTTTTTGTATTCAGACATGGTTCTCGGTGAGAACGTTGGTGCGCCGGCTCTGAGTTGTCTGTTTTTCTCACTTCGGGTGCTGTTCTCAAGTTTGTACTTAACACGCTGCTACTGTGCGCTACTTCTGTTAGCGCTCACTCCCATGGATTCAGACACTTTTGTTGTACAATAAATTGCCTCCTTCCCTTTTTTTAACGTTTAGAATTATGCTTCAGTGTAGTAATTTGTCCAACAAATTATGTTAATCAGATCCCTGAATTCCACGAGTCTCCTGCTGCAAGTAGACTGACATCAGATCCCCTGTCTTTTCTCCGTCCTAAGAAAGAGAGGAAGCTCGAACACACAAATGATACCTTCTCTCCCCAAACAGCTGATGTCCCTGTCATCGATAGATCACAAAGCAATGCGAGCTTTCCGTGTCTGAAATGAATCTGCGTGATGTCGCCATACACTGTGCTGCTGTGAGCGCTAGTGCTGGCTCACGCAGGCCATGCTGTCTGTAATGTCTGTGGCCGCCGGGTGAGACTTCTTTCAGACGCGATCCCGAAAAATTTATCTGAGTCCCGATAACTGCTAAATCCGGCGACTTGGCATAAGGCTGAAGTCCCACTCTGCTTATCAAATTCAGGGTGGTTCTGAGAGTAACACGGCGAAAAGTCTCCATGAGCCTCTTTACATAAAAACTTCTTCCCTTCTGGCCTCGGTGTTCCACTCGGAGCACTTTTTTCGGCCAAGCACGGAAAAGGCCTGACCGTCCCTCCAATGAGGAGGCTGGAATCGAACTCGCTGACTCCCACAACAATTTAGATGTCAGAACGCAAATCAGAAGCATGCTTTCGAACTCAGGAAAGGCCCGAAACAACGTTCTCATGGCAAGGAAAGTATTCTGGGATTTCTAGTAAATTTAGTTATTTTTGGGACAATCCTTAGCAAAGAAAGTGAAAATTTTCGTCAGGCGCAGATGTGGCAATATATCAGAATTAAGAGTGCTGACCAGCAACAGCAGGATGGAATGGTAGTTTCTACAAGGGGTCGCTCAGAGCTACAGGAACAGATTATGAACTCAAGAGGCTTCCGCCTCTACATATTCCTAAGCCTTCCGCCCCGCATTGTCTGAACTGGACGCTCAGTCCACCTGCGCAAAGCAGTACTTTTGTCCTGCCGGAGCCCTGGAATGGGCTGGCAGGGCCGTTTAGTGTTTACTCCTGCCAATGTGGTGAACACTTTTCTGGGATGCCGTTTGCGTGCCTGGCCCATGGGAAAGGTTGTTTCTTCCTTCAAAATTTGGAGGTTTTCGTAAAACGAAGACGTCTACATACTGAAGGTCTTGTAAACTTAAGTAATTACAAGATTCTCCATTACCAAAACTTAGTTCTAATAAAAGTGCAATGCTACTCCTTCCCATTTATGCATTTAAGTCCGAAAACAATTTGAAAAAGGAAAGCAGGTGTCGTCTCAACCGAAAGACGTAATTATGGTGATAGCGAGACACATAAAAACATTGTTTAAATAGGAACAAAAATGTGACAGGACTAGCTGGCACATACCGGCATCTAACAACAATAGAGAAATAGGAACCTCCCTAGTATTACTTGCAGCAGAAATGACAGTACATGCAAAAATTTATTAATGAAACCATGTGGTCTTCTAAACTGAAGGAAAATTTGATTCAAAAAATATATCAGAAGAGGAGTAAACCTTGATACGTTGCTAATGAAACGGGTATAACGTCTTTAACATGTAATGTTGGAATAACTAAAAACAAAATTTGAACTGTTACCAGAATTTTTACTGAATATTACATTGACTCGGACTGAAACAATGATATTTACCAAACAGCTAAGAAAGGTCTCACAACGGCTCTCCAATACCAAAGAATCACGAGTCATGAGACGTAAACAAACGTCGTCCAACATGACTCTATTGAATTTGAAGTTCTGGCGTGATCCAAATTCTTCGCCAGTGAAAACCCACCCTAATCTTTGTTCATTGGACTATTGGCCGTAGTCAACTGGCCAGATTCTCTACGATTCACGTATTTTACTAGTACGTGGTCGATATACCATCTAAGTCGAGACGCAGTTTCGGCAAACATGCTACGAAAGAGGTAACACTCACAAACACTGCAAATACGCATTTGTATGCAATAAAAGAGACAACTCAGAATAAAATATTTTTACTATTACACATGAATGAAAAGCACACGTAAATGCTACAGGAATGAAGGTAATGTCAAAAGAGAAAGTATACGCAAAGATAAAATATTTTGCTGTAAAAAGCATGTAATAAAAGAAGTTAATTTCAGTTTGACCTTTCTAAATGACTGAAAGTATGATTTGAACTGCCTAGCAGGTAATATAAGTGAGATAGGTAACAACGATGAGAAGTCGTATAAAGAGTAATTTCAACAAAAATTTTATGTTTATTAGTTAAATTATCATGAAACAAATTTATGAGAAGAGATCTTGGTAACAGTTATATTGTCAGATGTGTCGTCATCCCACGTGTGCGGAACCTCTACCATATAAGTGCAATCCCTTTTCAGAACTGCCGCTTAAATCGACCTCCTGAAACAGCCCCTTATTTATAGATGCAGGAAAAAGTGCGTTACTTAAAGCTCCTCGTAAAAAAAAAGCTTCCGTATTGAGTGACGATGTTCAAAAGTGCTTCCCCCAGAAAAAAATTATGTTTACTAACGTCACTGTGTTTATTGTACATTTATCACAGGTGTTCGAACACTGTAGTTTTTATATTTCTGTCACAGGTATTAGTTCGTTTGCGTATCACCGTCCACACTGCGTATCGAAAATAGTTCAGTTGGTAAACAAACCACTGTCCAAACATAGTACCTTTCAAATTATTATTTTCTGAAATACTAGACCATGACCAAAATCGTATTTGTATGTCAACGTCACAGTCGGCGCTACGCTTTAAAAACAGTTCACCTGATAAACCAGTCTCCCCACAGTGCCAACATTGTAGCTTTCGCGGTATGTTCTGATATAATTTTTTATAACGAGAATCACTTTGATTTACGCGTCCATTAACTTCACAGTACGCGCTATATACCGAAAACAATCCCATAAGCAAACACGTTACTCCACTCTCGACGCATCGTAATTTCCCATTTCACTTTGTCAGATGACAGTCCACGACAGTTAACACTTTAATAGATTTATATTTTAATTTCACAGCCAGTGATATGCACGGGAAGCAGTCTAAAGCTAATTCTATAAACACGACATTCCCCGGCTCACGCACGACAATAACCAGTCTCGGCACGTCTCCAAAGACCCTTGTTGCTGTTAAACGTAGTGACCTATCGATACTTTTAAAGCTGGTCTCCCACAGAATATTATATACAAATAATTGTTCTAAGCTTTTAAGTGAAATTAATATTTGATGCAGATAGAGATATTTTAAGTACGCAACAGCAGAAAAAAATAGCAATTACATAACATATACAGAAATAGACACAAAATCTGCACTACTGCAGTTCTCTTTGTTGTGAAAAAGAAAGAAAGTGAAATGAAAACAAGTATAACTGAACTACACTTTTATCTTCACTTATACTGGAATGACTGGAATGATACGTTTGAGCCGCGAGGAGTGGCCGTGCGGTTTGAGGCGCCATGTCACAGATTGCGCGGGCCCTGCCGCCGGAGTTTCGAGTCCCTCGGGCGTTGGAGTGTGTCTTGTTCTTAGTATAAGTTAGTTTAAGCAGTGTGTAAATCTAGAGACCGATGACCTCAGCAGTTTGGTCCCTTAACAATTCATACACATTTGAACATTCTGATACGTTTGACTTCACTAGGCAGGTCCTATCATTATTTTCTTTGTTTCTTTCTTATTTTTCGTCGGGGTGCATCACATTCTCAAAAAATGGTGGGATGTACACAGCCAATCCAAAAGTGCCATCCTAGTGTACCAGCTGATAAAAGTAGAAAAATAAAATGCACGTCTCTAAACATAACACTTACGTATTCAGAGATGAAGATAAAATGATCAATCGTGGATTTTTATTATATGACGCCATTGATTTGGATCTCCGTGTATGCTGTTCTACTGCTGTAAATATTTCATGATACCTGATTATGGTTTGTGATCTGAAACGGGATTTACCACAAAGAAACTTTTTTCAGCAGCTCTTGGCGGTGAATGATGACTTTTTTTTACAAACAATCAGACATGAAGTGGTATAGTAATAGACAACGACACTGTATATTATAGTACAATGTTTTAGTATTGTCGATATATCGACAACATCCGTGCATTTTCACGATATTCCAGGCTTTCAAATTTTCTCTGCAAAGTTTTTTTACACAAGGTTTTCCACAGTAGAGTCAAATAAAGAACATATGGCAAACTACATCTAGAAAAAAGGACGCGATGATAGTTCTATCATGAGGGAATAACATACATGAAGCAGTAGATGACAAAAATTATAGAGAAATACATAAATTAAAATATACACGATGTCACAGGGGAAATGGTCAATATTCAGGAACGATAACTTGAAGTAAATCGTCATATAAGCTATTCCGAATGATATACAAAACAGAACACATTTAATGTACGTCCTCATTTATTTTCTGCATCATTCAATAATAACCAATGACGGACAGAGGACGGAGGACATCAAAAGCACTGGAAAAAGGGCATTCCTGGCCAAGGAAGTCGACTAATATCAAAAAGCAGCCTTAATTTGGGGAAGAAATTTCTGAGAATGTACGTCAGGAGTACAGCATTGTATGGCAGTGAAACATGGACTGTCGGAAAAGGTTTACTGTACAACAGTTAGTAAACGTTATAACATGCATTTTACGAAGTATGCACTGAAAAACATTTATTTTTAACAAATTCGCCTCTAAGCGGCATCGTACGCGTCAGATTTGAGCTGTATTACACTTCACAACAAATGTTCGAATATCCCACTGTCAACTTCACTGCATTCGCGCACTCTGGGGAGAACATGTTGTGCTGCTTTGCCGAGTTGCTCTGCGACCAAGCTGTTCATCTCGATCGTTTCTACACCTCATACGTCATACACGATATGTCGAACAGCCAAAAGGGAATAATAAGAGTGGACGACCAACAACGAAGTGCTCGTATTAAAAAGGGATGTAGCTTTTCGCCCGTACTGTTCAATCTGTACATCGAGGAAGCAATGATGGAAATAAAAGAAAGTTTCATGAGTGGAATTAAAATTGAAAGTGAAAGGATATCAAAGATACGATTCGCTGATGACATTGCTATCCTGAGTGAAAGTAAAAACAATTACATTATCTGCTGGATGAAATGCACAGTCTAATGAGTACAGCGTATGGATTGAGAGTAAATCGAAAAAAGACGAAAGTAATGAGAAGTACCAGAAATGTGAATAGCGAGAAAATATCAGGATTGATAGTCAGGAAGTAGATGAAGTTAAGGAATTCTGCTACCTAGGCAGTAAAATAACCAATGACGGACAGAGGACGGAGGACATCAAAAGCACTGGAAAAAAGGGCATTCCTGGCCAAGGAAGTCGACTAATATCAAATACCGGCCTTAATTTGGGGAAGAAATTTCTGAGAATGTACGTCAGGAGTACAGCATTGTATGGCAGTGAAACGTGGACTGTGGGAAAAGCGGAACAGAATCGAAGCATTTGTGATGTGGTGCTACAAACGAATGTTGAAAATTAGGTGGACTGAAAAGGTAAGGAATGAGGAGGTTCTGCGCAGAAGTGGAGAGGAAAGGGATATGTGGAAAACACTGATAAGGGGAAGGGACAGGATGATCGGACATCTGTTAAGACATGTGGGAATGACTTCCATCGGGACTGAAGACCTGAGATGTTAAGTCCCATAGTGCTCAGTGTCATTTGAACCATTTGACTTCCTTCGTCCTAGAGGGAGATGTAGAGGGCAAAAACTGTAGAGGAAGACAGTGATTTCTTAAACAAAACTTTAATTATGAAAGACCTGCTGTTATTAGCTGTAGTACCTCGAGAGATACAGTGATTACCGTAATGGCGGTTGAGATGTTCCCTCACACGTCTAGTAAAATGTCGCGGGACTCCGACATTCTAGGAGTACACCGCAGTGTGCGGAAAAAGGGCCATCCTCAAGTTCTTCAACAAACGACATTTCCAAGAAATGCAAGTAGTTCTGTTCTAAAATGACTGGACCTATCACGTTACCATTCAGTTAAATGTGTTCTATCTCGGTAACCATTAGGAATAGGGCATATGTTCATGTGAAGTTTTTTGCATCAAATGAGCAATCCAGTTATATACCTGTACTTTCACAAATTCCGGGACATTGTGTACATAACGAATAATTCTCTACGTCTGTGGCAACATCTTGCTGAAATACTTCCCCACTATCCACGTACCGCTTATGGCGGTGTGCAACCCTCATTGACCCAAACAGATGGAAGCCGGGAGGTTTGAGTACCGCAACTGGTGGACGAGTAAAAAGCTTATCCATCAAACGTTGTTTAGCTAACACTGGGACACTAAACAGTATGATTGTCCTCCAAGTACTTTTTTCCTTACGAAGATATAAACAGCAGCATGTATCTTTCAAATATTTTTTCATCCAGAAATCAACTGCCTCTCCTTAAAACCTGTTCAAAAACGTATATCAATGTATCGTTCACGTAAGTTGTTCCACAGATCATCTGAACGATTTTTCCATTGAAATGATGAACGAGTCAGTTTACAGGATATACACTATGTGATCAAAAGTATCCGGACACCCCCAAAATCATGCGTTTTTCATATTAGCTGCATTGTGCTGCCACCGTCTGCCAGGTACACCATATCACTGATCTAAGTAGTCATTAGACATCGTAAGAGAGCAGAATGGGTCTCTCTGAGGAACTCAGCGACTTCGAACGTGGTCAGGTGACTGGGTGTCGCCCCTTCGTAAGTCTGTACGCGAGATTTCCACTCGCCTAAACATCCCTAGGTCCACTGTTTCCGAAGTGATAGTGAAGTAGAAACGTGACGGGACACGTACAGCAGAAAAACGTATAGGCCGACCTCGTCTGTTGACAGAGACCTCCGTCAGTTGAAGAGGGTTATAAAGTGTAATAGGCAGACATTACACTGGAATTCCAAACTGTATGACACTGCAGTTACTATGACAGTTAGGCGGGAGGTGAGAAAACTTGCATTTCATAGTCGAGCAGCTGCTCATAAGCCACACATCACGCTGGTAAATGACAAATGACGCCTCGCTTGGTGTAAAGATTGAACAGTGGGAAAGCGTTGTGTGGAGTGACGAATCACCGTACACAATGTGGCGATTCGATGGTAGGGTGTGGGTAAGGCGCATGCCCGTTCAACGTCATCTGCCAGCGTGTGCAGTGCCAACAATAAAATTCGGAGGCGGTGGTGTGGTCATGTTTTTCATGGAGGAGGCTTCCCTACCTTGTTGTTTTGCGTGGCACTATAACAGCACAGGCCTGCACTGATGTTTTAAGCACTACCTTGCTTCCCACTGTTGAATTGCATTTAGGGGAAGGCAACTGCATCTTTCAACACGATAGAGCACCTGTTCATAATGCACGGCCTGTGGCGGAGTGTTTACACGACAATAACATCCTTGTAATGGGCTGACTTGCACAGAGTCCTGACCCGAATCCTACATAACACCTTTGGGATGTTTTGGAACGCCGACTTCGTGCCAGGCCAAACCTGTGTGCTGTTGCACTTAGGTAGCATGTAAGACTGTGAGATAATGGGCGAGTTGTGGCGCCCTGGAAATATTTCCAGTTCGGAGTTGGCGTGGCTGGCCGACCGCGGCTAGTCAGCGGCCACATGGTGCCGAACGGTATCCTTGGTCCATCAGCCGCATGACTGGGAATTCCATGGTGACGCTGTGTCGATGTAGGAAACATGCAGGGAGTGCCAAACATGACGGACTTTGTGAAACCTTAATGGCAGGCATTTCACAGTTCATATAGAAATTAAAAGTAGACAGATGCATAATGATACCTCAAAAAGAAACATGTACATTAACATTAGTTGCATGACGATTCTGATGGTGTAATCAGATTTTCAATATCTTTATTAGTTTAAAGCTTATCCGACGATAAATTATACAAGTAACACCCAGCAACGAATTTCCAAAATCTAAACGATTCATCCGATTTTGTCGATCGACATGTCCTTAGAAAGCTATTCGTTTAAACCTAAATTGTTATAAATTACAGGCATGTAACTTTAATAGTACATGAATTATTGGAGGTCATAGTGGCCGATTACTATCGATCGCGTCAGGCCATAAGTACTCCACAGTTACACAACAAAACATGCTTATAAATATATTTATTCATCTCTGTTTACATCCGATATATATTATTCATGAAGAAATTGATTAAATATTTACTATGTTTTAGAAAGCACGGAGACATTAGGCTACTGGCCTACCTTCTGTTCTATGCCCTTGATATATGTTTATTTAATTTGTTTATGTATTTAATAATGTGTGTTAGAGCGAGTTTATGGTCCAGCCGTCGGAATATGTATTTAATTTCAAGTTATTTAAACGTACATCCAGTATTTCGAATGTGTTTCAAAATGTTTGTGAGTGTGCGTTGGCTTGGAGACATGAGGGAAGCTCTATCGCCAATCACAGAACTTGTTACTAAGGGAGCCGACTACCGAAGTGAATGGAGGGGGAGTTCTGAAGAGTGCGGTGCAAGGGACAGTACGGGAGACGACACGGGAGAGGAGTGTTGGACGCGAAGACGTGATGGGGATGCACAGTCGAGGGAGAGACTTGGAGAGTGTGGAGCGGTTTGCACGTGGTCTCGGGAGATAGAAATATTTCGGAGTGCCGACTCGTGCTCTTGTGAGATTTCCGTGGCTTCTGCAGGGAAGACGTAGTATGCATTTAGAAGTGAATATCTCGCGAGCTATGCTGTTGTTCAAAACTAACTACATGAAGTACGAATCTATTGTTTCCCTAATATTCAACTTAAACTTTATTTAACTGCTGGACCATCGAAACCAATAAGTGTTTTGCAGAAATATACCACTTTCTCAAAAGTACTTCTACTATCGTACTCATCATTTAATGTTGTTATGATAATACCTGCAGATTTTATTTAATTTCTATCTTTCATTTATAAATTTCTACTTTACATCCGTAAGTGCTGAGCGATAGGAACCTTCGACCATTCGATTCGTGTGTATATTCACATTGTATACTGTAGACTCACCAGTATTTGGCTTGTAATGCGGCAACTATGTATCCCAGCCCCTAGACAATGAAACCAGCCAAAACTTTTAATATTTCGACTCTCAGTCTGAAGACACGTAGTTGAGGGACACCACCATCATTTAATTTTATGTTTGAAAGACAACAAGACTTTAAGCTATTGCCTCGCTTTGAGAATTTAGCTATTGGCCTATAGACATAATACAGTTTTGTAAGGTAATCAAATTTTTTATATTTCGTTTTAAGTATGCAGCAATGCATTGTGGCTTTTGCTAATTTTACAGTACTGATCGTTGAATGAAGGAACCAAGTATTTGCTGATTTTACAGTACTGGCCGTTGAATGTAGGAACCAAGTATTTGCCATCAGATTTAATGTATAGCTTGATTAGGTATACCCGATTTCTAAAATTTTGTGTGTTTCGTAATCCTGATACAGGCAAGTTAAATTTTGGTATCTGTTTTGACAGACGATGTCAGACCATTTGTCATGTAACACTCCTAGTACTGTTAACTACGTCAGTAAGTGATAACTATAGAACAATTGAGAAGTTCACTGATTTTGAAGTTATTGTAAAATGTTTCATACTATATTTTGTGAAGGAGAAACTTAATTTTTAATAAAATTTTTGTACTAAAGAATTCAGTGTTAGCATTTCCCGTTATCAGTACCCTATCCTCTCCTACATCGTATTTATTTAAATCCAATGACTACTTTTTTAAAAGAAATGATTTTTGAATCAGAGTAAAAAGAATTATCGCCATACCCAGAAAAGTATTAATGTCTGTAACAGCTTTAATGCGTGCAGCATTGCACAGCGCTCTGCCAATATCCAAAATTATCACTGAACATTTTCAAGGTTATTTATGTATCAACTAATTTACTGACATTATTTGTATGAAGCCATTTTATGGCTGGCATTGCACTTTGCTGAGCCAAGATTGAATATTTTGTATGCCAACTGTGGAGAGAATAGGAAACCAAGATTACATCTGTTGCGACTCAAGAACTAAAAAAAATATATATTTCATTGTTTATTTACATAGGGAATTTTATCAGTTTGTTGCACAGGGCCATAGAGCTCGGTGCTCACGAGACTGAGTAAATTTCAAAGGGATTTATTTCATTAGAGATATCATATACTGGTTTTCCAGATTACGTTGTTTAATTTTTCTTTGGATTACAGTAAAACTGATTAAGCACACCATTTTCTCAGCAACACAACACACAGTAAATTTGGATAACTAGAAGATAATTATTAAAGAACGTTACAAGACAATCAAATGATGGTCGTATAAGAGCTGATAAACTCTACATCTATACTCCGAAAATCACCTTAAGGTATGTGGCGGAGGGTACGTTGGGACCAGTCTCAATTTCTTCTTTTCCTATTGCAGTCGCGTATGGTTCGCGGGAAGAACAGTTGCTGGTAAGCCTTCGTGGAAGCTCAAATCTCTCTGACAAATTTGTTGAGCTGAAAATTACTAAATAGTATGTACTCCACAATGTGGGAGCTCAAATCTCTCTGACAAATTTGTTAAACTGATAATTACTAAAGCGTATGTACTGCACAATGTAGGGCATAGGAACAAGAAATCATTACGTATTTGAAAACATTACTTACATATTACAATGTATGTAACATGTTTGAGTAACGTGTCATCTTCGAAAACTGATGTTTCTAGTCTTACAACCAGGAAACGTGCACCGTGAGTAGTCAGTACAGCGTATATAAGAACCAGTACAATGTTACGAACTGACGGCGACACCGTCTTACAGACCGATGTTGTTTGTTCAGTGCAGCCTAAGTGCGGATTCCGAATTATACAAAAGTTTTTTGCTAAAAGACAACCTATTAATTATGAGTCGCCTAGGACTAATAATGCAAGATCTTCTCTGAAGTGAGGGGTAGTAAGTCTTTTGTGACTGAGATTGCCTACGTCTTAGATGGGTTAAGTCACTGATAAGTCAGTCGAAATTAACATTTTTGTTGGACATGCACTTGGATACAACAGAATTTCACCATCGTATAAGTGATGTTTCAGTGGGTAAGAGTAGCCAACACATCATAAACATACATTATTTGATCAAAAGTATCCGGACACCCCTACGCCATACGGAATTCATCATTAGATATCACGAGATGCAGGCCCACCAATATAGAGGGGGTCGGCGGGCGCTGTGTTGTCAGCAGAGAAGCAGCAGCAGCAGGACGGGTCGGTCAGGAGAACTGTTTCTTGGATATACCAGGGTACCAAATGTATGGGGGCACTGTAACCCTTCCAAAACCGCTCAAGTCGACTGTTGGTAATGTGAGAGTGCATCAGAAAAGCTACGGAGAAACCACAGACAAACCGAGACTTCTTTTACTGACGCACAGGGAGCGTCGAGCATTGTGGTGGGTTGCTGTAAGAAATATCACGAAATCACTGCATGAAATCATTTATGACAATGGTGGTCAACCTTTTTTCACTTATTTCCTACGTCTGTATGTCTGTTGCTAGTAAATTTTTCTTACTGCCTATCAACTCCACAGCAATCGTGATTTATATGGTAGGGGAGTAACTTTATAAAAATTGTAAGGCAGGGATACAGCGAGTTAAAGCGTAGAACATCAATTACCAAATACGGTGAAAATATTTTAAAGCCCCTATCGCTTTGTCCACCACGAAAGCTGGAACGCCCACTGGTTGACATTAGCGGCCGGGTTGTCTACCCCTGACTTATGAGTGCTATCAGTAGTCCAGCTAGCATAATGTCTGTGCGTAGCGAGTTAAAAACAATTAGGTTCAATAACCTAGCAGCTTGTAATAAGCTATATATTTATATAGTGCAAATCGAAGCCTGAGGTCGTGCACAGTGCGACGCCAGTCCAGAGTGAATGACTGCAAACAAGTGATTTCAAATCAATTTACAACATATGGAACCCAATGGACGGGTTTGGATTTGGTGAATTTTAGTACGTGATCTGTGATCATGTGTAGTACCGACAATGAGGTATGAAGGAAATGGTGTTACGGTTTCCAGACATTTTTGGTTCTCTTTCTCGAACTTAACAAAACGCTAAATTCGGAAGGATGTGAACATATTTTATAGATTTGTGTACAGCGTGTAGTAGAAGAGCAGTTTGGAAAGGATGACTGTTGTATGAGCATGGCATTGAACCCCCGCAGTATTTGTAAAGCAATGGTTTATGGTCAATAGCATTTCTGAAATGGACTGGCTTCCCCAGAGTCCCGACCTGAAATCAATAGAACACCTTCGGAACGACGACTTCGCCCCAGGCCCCAACATCCAACATCACTACCTTCTCCGGATTCGGCTTTTGGTAAATAACGGGCTGCCACTCTTGTACATACATTCAAGCACTTCACTGAATGTGTCTCCAGCAGAGTTCAAGCCGTCATAGAGGCGAAGTGTGGAAAGACTCCATATTAATATCCACTAATAGGTGTTCTGATACCTGTGATCAGCTAATGCATAATGAGAAAAGTAATGGACCCAATGTTAATGCTTATGCGACGCCTTATACTACATCGCTTCACTGTAAAGTTTTTGCTCTCATCATTCACGGTATTGATAAGTTGTGAGTTTAGCAAATAGAATATCACAGTTGACAGTGCTGAAAGCTGTGCTGATATCCAAAAAGCACAAAACAGTCGCTTCTTGTTTGTCCATAGTTTATTTCTATTCAACATTTACTTTTACAACAGCAAGTTTCGTGGTGCGATTTGTACTCTTCTAAAGAGACTACTTGTTAAGTAATTAGTAATCTGAACTAAAGCCTTACGTAATACTGAGACAGTATAAATGGAACTGTAATCGAAATGTTCTCTAACAGCCTTGCTTGCGTAATAGTTTCATAAATACCTGCCTACAGGTAGTTGGGAAGATGCTGGACCTAAGAGGATCATTAAAAATGTCTATTATTTGGGCTGTTGTGGAATGACGAGCGACTTGATCATCTGCGTTGTAATATCTTCGTGCCCTACAGTTGTCGATGGAACTAGTGCAATCGACTTACTGAACATATTAGAGGTTACGGACTGAGGAAAGTATATCAGCTGTCCACCAACAACGTATTCTTTAAGGTAATCCGTGGTTTGCTCCTTTGCGAGTTAGCCAAGTACAGATTCCCTCGCCATAGTGAAATATTGAGTAGTTAACACACAATAAATTTTCCAATCGCTTCAAGGGGCTCTGTGAAAATCTTGGCAGTACTTATGTTTCTTTGTTTCAAGGAATACACAAATCAATATTACATCAATTTATATTTGTTCTTCCAAATACACGTGGTTTCCTACGAGCGGCTTTTACTCTCAGGTAATTCTTCAGCACGCTATAAACTTTTTTTTATTGGATTACCTTCAACAAACACTTTCACAGCAATCACTAAAACAGCGGAAAAGACAACAGACAACATTATATAACGTGATCCCAACTTGGAATCAACAAAGAAAGATAACCACTACACAGATAGCAAACAACGTGGGATCAGTAAACATGACTACTAAATATGCATGCGCCAAACATGGGTCCAAGAAAAACAATCACCGTAATCAAGATTAATTAAAGCAATCGCTTTGACTTTGAGATACAAACGCGACAGTGGATGGAAGAGTTCTGACACGGTCAAAGGGCACTGCCACAGTTAAGTGCATACCTGTAGCAGTGAAGAATAGTAAAGTATGGTGAAATAGAGTGAAGAGGTAGTGAAGTACACACGGTGTTCCATCTAACTCTGCGACGGAATATACTTCCGAAACGAAACGGTATATTAAAAATGCAATTCGCCAAGAGCACACCTACGTCAGTGGCTCACATAACGGGCAGCAATGCACAGTCCTTAAACGTAAACAAACATCACTTTCAAAACAAAACGTTGTTTTAAATGGTACATGTATGTTTTTTCTGTGGAAATGAAAAGTAGAGGCACAGTTAGTGACGGTAGACTTGGTTTCACTATTATGAACCTCATACCTTCGGAAATACGCAGACTTTAAAGGATGGCAACGGCGCCACAATTCCTGCCGTGATTCGAAGAGCAAGGGTTGCCTACAACAGGCTTCAGGACAGTGCAGGCAACCCGCATTACAGAATTACGGAAGAAACTTTGGCATTGTTTCCATTACGTAAAGTCTAAGTATTCCAGAAGATATAAGGTTTAGAGTAGCAAAACCAAATCTGCCACCACTAACTGTACGTCTAGTTTGTACATATGCCATTTAAAAAACGTAACATTTTGTTGAAAATGATGTTGGCTTCCCTGTAGGGATTGTGCATGCCTACCCACTGTGTGAGCCCCTGACATACGTGCCACCCTGGCAAACTGCATTTTTCACAAACTGTTTCATTTCGAAAGCATATGAGGTGGCAAAGTGAGATGGGGGTCCTTGTATATCAGCATTCCACTGGTGTTCTAAATTAGCTGGATCAAGACGTTTTTACGTAACATACAAACGTGGAAGATTTGCAATGCTACACCTAGTTACCGATTCAAAACAACTTAGTTCTCTTTGGGCCAGTCTGTGACGATACTTTGCATGCGACGATTCACTGCAAAACGGACTGCTTGCCTTTAGCAATCAGTAGAATCTTCATACATTGTTAACTGCTATCGATCTCGAAACCAGCATCAATTAATGTGAATGTAATAGTCTGTGTTTTTTGTATCATCTTTCAAGGAAAGATGTAGATATTATTGTTCTCGCTGCAGACAGAGCTGCAGTCCTTAATTCGACACGAAGAGTGGGTATCTGAGGTGACTGTGAGCTATTATAACAGACTGGGTCGGCGTGCCCAGACCACTGTACGTGGCTGTAAGCCGCTTTCATTTAGATATTTTTCTTACATGATGAGGTGCTTGTTGCGATTATTCTAATTCATATAATCCCAGTTTACTTTAGCCGCTATAAATCGTTTCACAAAAAACGAAGTGTTCTCCTCCTAGATAATATTCTATAAACTCTTTGCAATCAGATAGCGTTTCTAGTTAGATTCATGGGTCTAAATATCGAATGTGAGAGGGCATACTTTTTAATTCAACGCACATCTGGACTTACTTTCACCAGCAATCCGTTTGCATAGTGTAACAGAGACCTTACACATTAAAAATTACCTCGTCAGAATACTTTTGTGTAAAATACTACGGATATTTTTAATACATGAGATACACGTATGATTATCACATGAATGTCAAATACAGAAAGGGTGGTTTTGACATTGCAGCCATCAGTCCAGATTACTGTCACACCGTTAGTCTGTATCCACGACGATAGACAGTTTTAAGAATAATAATTTGCCCGATACATATTTTATGGCGTCTTCTCTGAAAATGTAAGAACTTTGTTATTTCATTTGGAGATCCACATTGTGAAACAGGTATCTGAAGAAAGAGCAAATATTTCTTTTCTTAATTAAGCTTATTTGTGTTTTAAGACTGGCATTTGTAACGTATCAGCTCCAAGCCTAAAGGGGAAGGCTTTCGCATTGGAAATTAATCGATCTAGACTCCAGTCATAAGAAGAATTCCCCGTACATTGCGAGAGCCATAGCTTGGGTGGAATTATCGCATCATTAAAAGGAACATGGGTATTCGCTACAATGACTCTCACCTGACACATTTAGGGTCTCCAGAAAGTACGTTACACTAGTCATCCCATACTATGATCATTGTGTGGCACGTTGTGAGAACACTTGTCGTTTGAAGATGTTTTCCGCTATTGGAAAAGAAACATCAGGAAATAGTCTCCCAGCCCTGTCGAGCTGCGATGTAATATTGTTCTTAATTTTGATAGTTGTATTTTAAATTTGACTTTCATTTTTATGCACTGTTTGGTCCTCTTTAAATCACAAAGTGGTTTCTACAGCACTTTGCAAATTTATTCTGTAATCAGCATCGACTAGTTTTAAACTCTGTTTCTTGCGTTGCTGTAGTGTTTTTTCGCCTTTGGAGAGCCGCTCGGTTTTTATCCACCCGGGTGCGTCTACAGTCGACTGGGCCATGTAGCCGTGAGGATATGAAATGCGCACTATGTTCTGGAGTCGAAGCAAGGCAGTTTGGAGGCGTCAGCTCCAATGCTGAAGATCTTGGTCGGACCACTTCCGTTAATACAGATAATATACAGACTTTTGCGAATGTAATAAGTGTTATTTAACAATAAGAGTTAAGCTTTATTTCAAAGCGCCCTTAGTGCACACTGTAACCATCCGGTTTTCTTACAAATCTGATTGATAAGACTGTATACAGTTCTCGTATTTTATATCAGTGCTATTAAACAGTATGAAATTACAATTATTACACACGATTTTTTGCTTTCTGTTTCATTGTAAATGTTCTTCCACCTGATAGTGTTCTATTTTTTGAACATTATTCTTCGCTGACACCGGGTATATTTTTGCGTTCTTGGTTTTCATGCTAAGCAGATGCACTTACACCCTGTGTACCTACTTTCTTTTCTTTTATTTTTAAGTAGTTTTTTTTTAAGTGAAACGTCAACTATTCCTCTGATGGTATGTTGTCTTTTCCAACTTGTGTGTGTGTGTGTGTGTGTGTGTGCGCGCGCGCGCGTGTGTGTATGTATGTGCGTGTGCGCCCGCGCGTCCGCGCGTTCGTATGTGTGTGTGTATGCGCATTTATACATGGTGAATCACCTAAAACTTGCACCGTAAATACTGTGGAAATAGAAAGTGCTATTGATGTGCGCTACAGTAGATTGGTATTCAGGGCTCGTACTGTTAGCCAATGAACTGATTCTAGTAATACTTAGGAAGTATATTTTTGTGCAAACATACAGTTTTTAAATAATGCCTACTGACATTAACAAACTAAGTTTAGGGTAAATTAGAATGTGAGTGGTGTTTGTTGGAAGACTCTTGTGCGAGTTTTTTACGAAATCTCGTATTTTGAAAAGTTCCCACACTGACACTTGTACAATACCTGTGGTATCACACACTAAAGACCAACACCAGTGCATGCACACCAATTACGTGGGTTATGACCACTAACGAGGCCACTGACCATCACAGGTTTTGTTCAAAGTGACCACCGGCAGCGGCAATACGCGCTACCAATCTCATAGGGAACGATTGCTGCTCGCGTGTTAGCGTTTCAAAGCAGATGTCCCAGCAGGCCGCAGTTACAAGTCCTTGCATGTCATCATGTAGATGGTATGTCATTGTGGGCAGCGTCTATCAGCTTTCCCCACACAAAAAAGTCTACAGGCGTCGACTCCGGGGAAAGTGAAGGTCCTATGTGTTTAGACCAACGATTTGTAAACAGTTCGTGAAGACTTGCTGCATTACTCCATGCACTATGTGCTGGACAGCCATCATGCTGGTACCACAGGTTCCTCTTAGAATACAGAGGAACGTCTCCTAGCATCCGTGGAAGATGGTCTGTTAAGACGCTGCGATTGTTGTGCGCGTTCAGTGTTCTGTCTACGAAAAACTGATGATTCGCTGTCCCATACCATACGTTTACACTCCATGGACGCTGACATTCCACCTGACGAAGAAAATGGGTATTGTCAACACACCAGTATTGCATGTTTCGGTGGTTTACCTGGCCATGACTGGTAAATATGGCTGTATCACTAAGAAAGATACATGATACACCTGGAGTATCCTGTCTTAATGCCCATGTACAGAAGTCAACACAATCTCTCAATGGAGAGAGATGTGATAGGAATGGAACCCATGTCGATGGAGAATATGTAGAACACTTGCCTGACCCTTGTCACTTCCTTGTGAAATGGGACGGGACTAACGTGAGGATCACTTACTCTCTTGTGTTACGTTGTCTAGGTGTTACATTACCACTTTCACGTAACTGGTTGAAGTAGTTGATTAATAATTGCCGACATAGTTGGCATGTATTGGTATATCTTGCCGCACAAACTGCGCAAGAACGAACTGCATTCTTCCTACACTCCCCGTACACCATGAGCAAGTCGGATTTTTCTGCATTGGTAAATTACACTGTCCTCCACCCACGACCTTCTGCTTGGACTGTCACACACTAATTGCCTAGAAAATTGCAGTGCACTCAAGTAACACACAGACACGCTGTAACCAAACATAGCAAAATCGTACACAGCAACTACGTACGTTGAAAGGCATAAGCAAGTGTCAGTGTAGAAACTGTTCAAAATATGATATCTCGTAAACGACTGACACTAGAATCCTAGAACGAACACTACTGACATTCTAATTTAGCCTAATTTTAGTATGTTAATGACAATAGGCATTGTTCCATTTAAAGACGTGTATGGTAGCATGAAAATACACTTTCTGAGTATTATTTGAATTTGTTGATTGGCTGACAATGCGGGCCCCTGATAACCAATACATTCTGTTAAAACCGCACTTTAATAGCACTTTCCACTTCGGCAATATTTGCGGTGCAAGTTTTAGGTGATTCACCCTATATATACCGATTTTCTTAGTACGAGGTTGAGTCAAATGAAAACTTTAAATAGCTTTTTAAATATTATTTATTGTGCAGAAGTGTTACAAAGCTGTATCTCTTTTCAATATAATCTCCCCCACGCTCAATGCAAGTCCTACAGTGCTTACAACGTGCATAAATTCCTTTAGAAAAAAATGTTTTGATAGTCCGCGCAACCACTCATGCACCGCGTGGCGTACCTCTTCATCAGAACAGAACTTCTTTTCTCCCATTGCGTCTTTGAGTGGTCCAAACATATGGAAATCACTTGGTGATGAGGAATGGCGCCATTCCTTGCTCGCTCTCTTCGTTTCCGGTTGGTGGAAGTGAATCCATATTTCGTCCCCAGTAACGATTCTTGCAAGGAAGCCATCACCTTCTCGTTCAAAGCGCCGAAGAAGTTGTTCACAACCATCAACACAGCGTTCTCTCAACTCGGGAGTCAGCTGCCATGGCACCCATCTTGCAGACACATTGTGAAACTGGAGCACATCATGCACAATGTGGTATGCTGACCCATGACTAATCTTTAAACATGCTGCAATGTCATTCAGTGTCACTCGGCGGTTTTCCTTCACTATGGTTTCAACTACTACAATGTTCTCTGGAGTCACAACTCGTTGTGCCTGACCTGAACGAGGAGCATCTTCCACTGAAGTCACACCATTTGCGAACTTCCTACTCCAATCTTAGACGTGCTTCTGTAACAAACATGCATCACCGTGCGGAACCTTCACTCGTCGATGAATTTGAAAAGGTTTCACACCTTCACTACGCAAAAACCCAATAACAGAACGCTTTTCTTCCCTGGTGCAAGTCGCAAGTGGTACAGCCATCTTTATACTGATACTGATACTGCAGCATCTGCACCATGCTGCCACCTACAGGCCATTCTGCACGCTGTTTGTAGCACGCTTACCAACTTACAGGATAACGGCATGAAATTTCGATTTGTTATTACAAATTTAAGGTTTTCATTTGACTCACCCTCGTAAATGGTGATGGTGTGTCCTTGTTTGTGTGTGTGTGTGTGTGTGTGTGTGTGTGTTTGGTTCTGGGTGCAGGAGAAATATGTGCCCTAATTTCGGTGTGCACAAATTAATATTTTGTTAAAGATACTTTGTTATGGTACTGTGGCGGATTATCGTGATTTGGTATATTGTATGTTTTATGTGATTCTTTTGAATTGTTGCTAATGGGATTGTTATTTGTCTACTACATGATTTATTAGTTTAAATAACGTTCGGCTGTTAATTGTTCAGTAGTTTAGTAAGTGTTTCTTTTCTGTGATTGTCTTTTCAATTTGTAAGTTTTCTTATAGTGTTACAAGATTTTTTTGTTAGCAAATTTGATTATTTTCATATCTGTTTCTATTGGGGTTGGGTGGTGCTTTTCTTCTCAGAGGTTTTCTGCAAATGTTGAAAGTCTCTTTTACGCTCCTTGTATCTTGTTTCAAATATTTTGCTGGTTTGTCCTAAGTATCAAACAACACAACAGTACCCTTACATTGGAAAATGCTAGATGTTTTTTACACATGTCAGTATCATCCTCCTTCGTTAAGCCTCTCTGTATTGAATTATTACTTTGGCAAACTTTTTTTATTCCTTGTTTCTTGAAGATATTACCGACTCTGTGTGCCAATTTCTTTCCACAAATTACTGTGTGCCAGCTTGGCTGTCGAGGTCTAGTGTTGCATACTTGTCGTATACTAGGGGTATTGTTTAGTCTGTGGGTCCCTCTATTTGTGTGGTTTTTTGTTTTACTTGTTTATCTCGTTCTGTTTTTATACCTTTCTAGATATGGTAATTTTGTAACTAGAGATTCATTGCATCTGTGGTTTTTGTTATCTGATTTATCATGTCTGTCCCTTATCCTAGCTATGCTTGTCTACGTGCACTGCATTTAGTCTCTCATGCATGTCTGGTATCTGAAAGGCTGTTGCTTGTGGGATTGCGTGTGGTTTGATGATTGGTGTAGTATTTTGTACGTTTTGGTGTTTTTCCTATAAATACTATGTTGTCCTGTAAATACCATGTTGATTATTTTATTTTGTGATAGATATATCTGGGAAGATTATTTGCATTGTTTGTTCTTTCCCTAAAATGAATGTTATGTTTTTGTGTAGCGTGTTTATTTCTGAAACTATTCTGTCTTAGCTTCTGGTTCATCCAACAAGTGCCTCCACCAGTATATTAGATTATAATTTCGTGATATTGTTTTGTAAAATATGCTTTTCTCTGTTTTGTTCACGAAAATATTTGCTAACTCTCCTTCCTCTTGTTGGTAGAATTCTTTGTTAAGTTCAAATAAGTTTCGGTCTGTAATAAGGTGTAGGAGTGTGCTTATCTCTCAGATGAATTCTTGTGGTAACTAACCGTAAGTATATAGGTCTTTTCTATCAACTTGTTTCCTTGACTAGGATTTTCTACACTAAAAGAGGTCAACATAGCTGTGTTCAGAATACATATTTTTGGATGGCTTACTTGTTCTTGTAAGTTCTTCTGTGTTTTTCACTGTTCTGTCAGTTTGTGTTTTGTACAGTTATATGAGAGTGTTCACCATATGTCTGGTGAGGGTGTATGTGGGTGCATATCCATAACTTATGACTGGTCTCGTGGTTGTATTTACTTTATGCATTTTTGGTTGGCTTAGGAGCTTTGGAGCATTAGATTTTGCACATAACGTAGAGCTTTTCATCTGAAGAGTGTCTTCTACAGTCTTCAGATCATTTTCTTTTTTGTGTTGAACCGGTTTCTTGGGTCTGACTTTAGTTATGTGATTTTATCCAGTATAATGAATTCTTGTGATCTGTTACTGTACTCTTGTTTGTCCATGAGAACTTTTCTCTGTGAATTTGCTCTCTAAGGATTTACAGAGAGAAATATTCCTTATCGTTTCCAAACTTGCATATTTAGTTCTGTCAGGATTAATCATTAAGCTTTCCATTAAATATGAGATAACTGCGTCTCCTAATCTTGAATTATAAAGTTATTGTGGTCACCTAATGGCATATGGTTGTGTGTCAGTGGGCATCTTACCTATAAGTGTCTTTCTACTAATTAATTCTTCTGTTCTGTTATCTCATTTTGTCGCACCTCTGTCTGGTGTCACCCGCAAATTCTGTGCTGATAAATACATCGCCCATAACAAAAGCTAAACAATGACGTCTTGTCACCATACGAGTAGTGTTAATGAAGACACAAATTTTATAAGTGCGTACACACTTTGTATGGTGTAACTTCTAAGCTAATTGTTCCACGTAAAGACACTGTTTTCAATACGTCTATTGTTTTACTCTTCTTATGCTGGTGTATTTGACAAATATTTATTTGATCCGCCACCTGTAGTTATGTACTCCGATAACACAAATTTTCTCCATAATCCACTATAATCTCCGGAGTTCAAAACGGCAGCCATTTTCTGTATCCAGAATAATTTTCTTCGGAAGTTTTTCCTTGATATTATGTGTGAATGACACTTGTCTTCCGCCTGCAGCCGCACGCCATCCGACTGGGCGTTTCCGCTAGTTTCCAACGTACACAATTTCACCATCATTATACCGAAGCAGCTCAAACCAAAATAGGCCAGTGTTAACAGTTTCTTCCCGAAATGTCATAGGAACTTCTGTGGTCTCAGTTTGCAAATTAGATTATGTGTGTTTCTTTTTGACAGCAGCACTGAAAAACGAGCAGTATTTAGCAGTAGAATGAGTGGGTGAAAAGTATCATAATTATTGTACACGTTCAACACATCATTTAGACGAAACTGGGAAGACTGAATTGCCTCTCTTAGTATCTTTGTTTCTATGGGACAAAGAGCAGGTTGCTTTAGTTTATTAGTTTTGAAGGCGAAATCTTTCGATGTATGGATGTGAGGAAAGTTACCCTATGTCGCGGAACACTAGCGGGTAGTCTGATTTACGGTTACATTCACGGATGTGGAATGTTATAAGGAATTACGAATTCCATGGACGAGGGCTTTTAATTTAGTGTAGGTGTATATGATTTTACTAAAAAAAAAAAGAAAAACAAGTCCTCCAAGATGGGGGTTGGGCGTGAGGCTAATAACCTCACCCCGGAAAAAAGAGCTTGTTACGGACCCAAACGACAAAGGAAGCCGGATGGATGTAACGAGTAAACGGTCTTGGCAACGATAACGGCACACAAATTGGATTTAGCGACATGGAATGAGAGAACACTGAACAAGCTTGGACGACTACATAACCTGAAAAAGGAATTGAAGAAATATAATGTGACGATAGCGGCAGTACAAGAAGTGAAATGGAAAGGAAGTGGAATATTATCATCTGGGACACACACACTGTTTTACAGGTATGGAAGCAGAGGATATGGAGGCACAGGTTCTCTGGTTGATAATTTTCAAAAGGCTGCCACATTGAACTTTAAACCTGTTAGCGAAAGAATCTGCGTATTACGAATGAAAGACCATTTATTCGATATATACTTCATATGTACATATGCACCAACAGAAGATGCAGAGTCGATGGAAAAAGATGTATTCTATGAGCAACGGGAGGAGGAAATAGCAAGGGTGGTAAAGCATGATGTTAAGTTGGTTATGGCGGTCTTCAATGCTCAAGCAGGAAAAGAAATCGCATACAGGAAAACTGCTGGTAAGGAGAGTCTGCGTGAAGTTTCTAGTGATAAAGGAATCAGACTAACTGATTTAGCCATGAGCAATAACATGACTATTAAAAGCATATGGATGCAAAGGAAGGATATAAGGAAAGTTACATGGAGCTCCCCAGATAGGATTACAAAAATCAGATTGATCACATACTCATAGATAGACGACTTGCTTCAGATATATTAGAGGTGGATAGCTGTCGTGGTGCAGATGAACGTGTGATCATTATTTCTTAAGAATCAAATACCGGCAGAGCATAGCCAAGAAAGCTATCACGTGAAGGTTTGACATAGCAAGTTAAAAAATGATGAAAATACAGTACAACAGTACAAAGCTATCTTGACAAATTGACTTAATGAAGCCGAAGAGCGGGCAGGAGAGGATATTGAAGAAAGATGGGAAACGGTTAAAGGAATAATACATGAGACAGCTGAAACTGGACTGAGCAGAAAGAAGCAATCGAGAACCCATAGCTGGTTTGATGAAGACTGTAGAAGGAAGTTAAAAGAAAGAAATGAGGCAAGAAAAAGAATGCAGCAGAGGTGAACTAGAGGTACTGTAGAAGAATACCAGGAGAAGAGAAGCAGATAAGGAATGTAGGGAAAAAAGAGATAATTTAAAAAACAGTGGATTGATTATTTAGAAGAGAGAAATACTGCTCAAGAAACAAGGAAATTCTATATGAGGGTTAAAGGTACCAGGAAAGGATTCAAACCCAGAGCAGTCTTCTGTAAAGATAAGGAGAGAAATCTGATTGGAGGAAAAGAGCAAATTTTAGACAGATGGGTGGAGTACTTCAGTGAACTACTGAATGCAGAGCAGGAAAATAAAGGTGGGGTAGATGCCGGTATGCCAGAAGAGGTAGAGCAGGAAGTAAACAGAGATGAAGAGCACCAGAGATCAGTAGCAGAACACACACTGGAAGAAGTTAAAGTATCAAGACTCTTAAAAACAATAAAGCTCCAGGAGAAGACAATATTACAGCAGAAATGATAAAAAAAAGGCACAGAAAAACTAGTAAGGGTTTTGTATGAGATTATAGTGGAAATATGGCGGAAAGAAAATATGCCAAAACAGTGGAGTACAGCAATACTCTGCCCTATACATAAGAAACATGACAAAGCTGACTACGGGAATTATAGATGAATTCCACTACTCTGTATAGTATATAAACTATTAGGAAAAATCATTGCTGGGATGTTAAGAACATACGTAGAAGACTATCTAGGAGACTACGAGTGTGGATTCAGAACTAATAGATCCACTACAGACGAGATGTTCACTATCAGACAGAGCCCTGAAAAATTTTATGAGTACAACATCGATGTCCACCAGCTGTTCATTGACTTCAAACAAACTTATGATAGTATCAAAAGGGATCAACTTTGGAAGGCAATGCAAGAGCCAGGAATCCCTAACAAACTGATAAGATTGGCTCAAATGACTTTGAGAAGAACAGTACGCAAAGTAAAGATCGAGGGCACTTTATCAAAGGCATTTGAAGTTAACCAAGGACTGCAGCAGGGTGATGTGCTCTCCACTGTTCTGTTTAATGTCGCTTTTGAGAGCGTAATGCGAAAGATACAAAACAACAACCCTGGGGGGACACTGTTTAATAGACTCAGGAGCTTGCATATGCGGATAATATTGATTTGTTATCCAGGAGGAAACAGGACCTGGAAGAAAAGCTTGAAAAAGTAGAAACATATTGTGCGGAGATGGGGCTGACCATTAACCAATCAAAGACCAAGTACATGTTAACATCTAGGAAAATATATAGTGAAGGAGAAAGAAGCATGACTTTGAATGGTAAAGAATATGAACGCTGTGAGAGCTTTAAATATCTTGGGTCAATGGTAACATAGAATAATGATGTGAGAGAAGAAATACATGCAAGGATTGCAGCTGGTAACAGGAGCTACTTTGTACTGGTTAAAGTGTTTAAAGCATGTAGCCTTTGTAGGAATCTGAAGCTGACGGTGTACCGTACAGTACTTAGACCTGTGGTGATGTATGGTTCGGAGACCTGGACTAAGACACAATACGACGAGGAGTTGTTGCTGAGGTGGGAAAGTAATATACTTAGGAAAATCTATGGGCCAGTGAATGACAGGAATTTTTGGAGAATCAGAAATAATACGGAGGTCAGAGAGTTGTACAACAAACCAGATATCGTGACTGAAATAAAGAGTAAGTTGGGACATGTAGAAAGAATGGTGGAAAACAGAACAGTCAAGAAAGTTTTCAAAGGAAAAGCCGGTGGACGTCGTATAAGAGGCAGACCAAGGACCAGATGGCTAGACAACGTGGAAGAGGACTTGAGAAGGATAGGAGCGAGACGATGGAGAGCCAAGGCAGCCACCGAAGAAGAGTGGGTGGAGGTTGTCCGGGACGCCAAGGTCCTACAAGGGCTGTAGCGTCAAAGAGTAGTAGTAGCATGTGGTTTTCGGACAGCACCTTCCTTTAGTGATAAATCTTTGTGTAGCTTTGACTTCTGGTGGAAGCGTTGAACTAATGGGTTCGGAATGCGTTTATTAAGAACTGATTTTATGAGCTGCATTAGAGTGGAAATTAATAGTAGACAATGTATTGGTTGGTTTTCGTGGTACCTTTTCGACTATCATTTCTAGCTCTGATACTGCGGAACTCTTCCTCTGGGATGGCATTGTTAGGATACAGCACGAAGGCAACTAAATATTTAGTGGTATGAAAGTTTCCAGCCAAGCTATCGGATGGTGGAACTTCCCTCAGTACAATCGGATTTAACAGGGATGTGATAACTAGTGTCAAAGATATGACACTCTGTACACTGATAAACCAAATCATTATGACCACTTCCCAACGCGACGATGGATGCCGCCTGGTGGCGTTGAGGCATGTGACGCGGTAACAAAAGTATGTAAGCGGAGCAGACACGGACGGGGTTACTCTCGCGAAGATATGGGCTGCAAGTAGGGAACTCCACTGAAGTAAGCGAGCTTGAAAAAGGGCAGATTATTATTACGCAGAGCCTTTGAACGAGTATCTAGAAACAGCGAAGCTGGTCGAATGTTCACGTGCTACTGTCGTAAGCATCTATGGAATAAGGACAGTGACACTACCACTGGGCACTAAATCGTTGGATGTCCAAGACTTTTCACTGAACGTGGGATTCGCAAGCTTTTCTGCTCTCAAAAATAGGGTAGATGGTGATCTGTGGCATCGGGGCACAAGGTTCATCCTACATTGTTACTCACTGACCTCAGCAGTATACCACCGCTATGTGTTCACATGTTGACGCAACGACATCGACAATTACGATTGCAGTGGGCACGGGACTATCCGATCAATGGAAACGTGTCGGTTCTTCGGGTGAATCACATTTTTGCTACACTAGGTCGATGTTCGCCTCAACAAACGCCGTCATCGAAGTGAATGGCGACTCGAATTGTACAGTACGCCAAGGGCTCAGGCGGTTGGGAGCAGTATTATGCTATGAGAGACATCCTCCCGATCTTACATAGGATCTACGGTAGTAATCGAAGACACGCTGACATCTGCGAACCACCCGCATCCCTTCACGCTTGATGTCTACCCCGACAGCGTTGTCATAATTCAGAAGTATAATTGTCCGTGTGTCGGAAATAGAACCGTTGCTCTGTGGTTTCGGGAGCATTATAGTGAAATTACGATGATGGCGAGCAGTTTCGCCATATGTCAATCCTGTAGAGCCCATCTGGGTAGCTATCGGGCGCCGTCAACACATACGCTAATCAGTGGCCCGTTATTTACGCAAATTACATGACCTGTGGATAAACATCTAATGCCTATACATCCAAAAACCTACCAACAAACTGATATCTGCTTGATACTCAGAATAACTGATATACTTCGTTCCAGAGATGGACAAACAAGCTATTAAGCAAGTGATAATAATATTTTGGCTCATCAGTGTATGCATCCAATTCCAGTATGACGGACGCAGAGGGATTATGGGCAACGTTTAAACCGATTGTATATCGCGCTCTGGAGTTTTATATCTCAAGTAAGTGAATTAAGAATGGAAAGGACTTTACGTAGTGTAATAATCAAATTCGAGAAATGCTGAGGAAACAGAGCTTGTCGCACTTTCGGTTCAAAAAGAGTGCACAAATGTTGACAGGCAGAAGTTAGTAAAAATTCGTGCGTCTGTAAGAACATCAGTGCGTGAAGACAGCAACTTCCATCGTCGTGCCTTAACAAAAGATCTTACCAAGAACACCAGAAAATTCTGGTCATATGTAAAATGACTAGGTGGGTCGAAATTCCTCTGTCCAGTCACTCGTCGACCAGTCTGCGGTGGCAACAGAAGATCGCAAAAAGGAAAGCTGAGGTTTTAAATTTCACGTTTAAGAAATCATTTACGGAAGAGGATCGAACTAACAAACCAGTGCTTGACTGTCGTACAGACTCCCATACAGACGATATAGAAATTGGCATCTTTGACTACAGAATCAACTGTTAGAGTTGAAAACAAATAAGTCACTAGGTCCAGATTGTTTTACAGAGAATACTCAGAGGCCTTGACTTTGTACTTATTCTGCATTTATCGCAAATCTCTCTCCCAGCGAAAAGTCCCGTGAATGGTAAAAAAGCTCAAGTGACTCCTGTGTATAAGAACTGACGCACATAATTACAGATAAATATCGTTAACATCAGTTTACTGCAGAACTGTTCAACTCATTCTGAGTTCGAATATAATGATTCTCTTGATACAGAAAAGCTTCTACCCACAAATCAGTATGGATTGAGAAAGCATCGCTCGTTCCAAGCTCAGCTTCCCCTTTCCTCACACGATATGCTGCAAATTGTGGATGGAAGGAAACAGTCAGATTCCATTGTCCTAGGTTTCCGGAAAGCATTTCACACGGTGCCCCACTGCAGATTGTTTGACGAAGAAGCGAGCGTACGGTTTAGGTTACGAGATATGTGTCTCGAAGACTTTTTAACTAATAGAACCCAGTACGTGGCTCTAGAAGGCGAGTGGTGATCGGAGACAAGGGTTTTGTAGGGAGCGCCTCAGGGAAATGTGATGGACCTGAACTTATTCTATATACACACGTAAGAAGTCAACGACAGGACGAGCAGCTATTTACGGCTGTTTGATAATGACGCTGTGGTGTACAGGAAGAAGTCACCGTTGAGTAACTCTAAGAATATACGACATAACTGAGACAAAATTTCTAATAGCTGTGATAAATGGCAGCTTCTTCTATATATACACTCATGCTCATAAATTAAAGATAATTGCAGAATTTGGTGCCACAAACGTGGCACTACACACAACTGGCGCTAATAGCGTAGACACACAGGAAACACACACGACACAGATCTGTAAGTCCACGGCAGTGGTGATAAGTTAGAAAACCATCCCGAAACACATGTACTACAAAACGCCACTGTTTCCTGCGCTTGTACCCTGACATCAATATGAGATATTATCACCATGCACACGTACACAGCCACACAACGGATTGGCATACCCTGGATCAGGTGGTCGAGCAGTTGCTGGGGTATAGCCTCCCATTCTTGCACCAGTGCCTGTCGGAGGGCCTGAAGTGTCGTAGGAGTTTGAAGACGTGCAGTGATACGTCGACCGAGAGCGTCCCAGACGTCCTCGATGCGTTTTAGGTCTGGAGAACAGGCAGGCCACTCCATTCGCCTGATATCTTCTGTTTCAAGTTACTCCTCCACGATGGCAGCTCGTTGGGGCCGTGCGTTATCATCCGTCAGGAGGAAGATGGGACCCACTGCATCCCTGAAAAGGCGGACATACTGGTGCAAAATGACGTCCCGATACACCTGACCTGTTACAGTTCCTCCGTCAAAGATATGCAGGGGTGTACGTACACCAATCACAATCCTACCCCACACCATCAAACCACGACCTCCATACAGGTTCCTTTCAAGGACATTAAGGGGTTGGTATCGGGTCCTGGTTCACGCCAGATGAAAACCCGGCGAGAATCACTGTTCAGACTATACCTGGACTCATCCGTGAACATAACCTGGGACCACTGCTCCAATGACCATGTACTGTGTTCTTGACACCAGGCTTTACGGGCTCTCCTGTGACCGGGAGTCAGTGGAATGCACCTTGCAGGTCTCCGGGCGAATGAACCATGTCTGTTCCGTCGTCTGTAGACTGTGTGTCTGGAAGCAACTGTTACAGTGGCTGCGGTAAGGTCCCGAAGAAGGGTACCTTCAGGACCCCGTGGCCGTCTGCGGGCACTGATGGTGAGATATCGGTCTTCTTGTGGTATTGTACAATGTGGACGTCCCCTAATGTAGCGCCTGGACAAGTTTCCTGTCTGCTGGAATCTGCTACGGTCGCAGGTTCGAATCCTGCCTCGGGCATGGATGTGTGTGATGTCCTTAGGTTAGTTAGGTTTAACTAGTTCTAAGTTCTAGGGGACTAATGACCTCAGCAGTTGAGTCCCATAGTGCTCAGAGCCATTTGAACCATTTTTTTCTGCTGGAATCGTTGCCATAATCTTGAGATCACACTTCGTGGCACACGGAGGAACCGTGCCACGACCTGCTGTGTTTGACCAGCCTCCAGTCGTCCTAGTATTCTACCCCTCACTATGTCATCAATATGTGTTCTTTGAGCCATTTTCAACACGCAGTCACCATTAGCACGTCAGAAAACGTCTGCACACTTACTCGATGCACCGAACTCCGATATGCACCAACACACCTCCGCGCGTGTGGACTGCTGTCAGCACCACCGTGCGACGACCGCAGGTCAAATGCACCGCGTGGTCATACCCTGAGGTGATTTAAGCCCGCAAACCGCCCAGCTGAGCCTTGTTTCACCATGTATCAGCATTACCCTTAATTTATGGCCATGAGTGTATAAACACGTAAGTTAGGGCGAATGAGTAGGGATGTTCGAATACAGCATTAGTACAGCTGCACACAGTCACTTGTTATCCGGCGTAACGTGGCAGAGTGATGTGAAATGGAATGAGCACGTCAGTTTCCTAGTAGCGTAAGCTAATACTAGACTTGGTTTTACTAAATTTTAGGAAAGTTTCACTCCTCCATAAAGGAATCGGAGCGTACTGTAGGACACTAGTGTGACCAATTCTGGAGTACTTTCCGAGTGTTTGGGATCACCACGAGGTCAGATTAAAGGAAGACGTCGAATTAATTCAGACAAGGGCTGCTAGATTTGTTACCAGTTGTTTCGGTCGGCACGTATTACGGGCATGCTTCGTGGACTCATTTGGGAATGCCTGAAGTGACCACAATGCTTTTTCCGCAAGGCACTATTGCGCAAATTTTGAGAACGGGTATTTGAGGCCGACTGCAGAACGACTGTTGCCGCCAACGTACATTTGGCGCAAAGGCCGTGAAGATAAGCTGTGAGAAATTAAGACTGAGGCTTTCTGACAGTCGTTTCCCCTTCGCTCTATCTGCGAGTGAAATAAGAGACGAAATGACTAGTAGTTGTATAAGGTACCGTCCGCCATGCACTGTATGCTGGTTTGCGGGTTATGTATGTAGATTTAGATGTAGGAAATTCGCCCAGTTTCTATTCTGGTGGTAGTAATATTAGTCTCTCTAGACTATTTTCATGTAACTTCAGCATCAGTACATTACATCTACATTTACATCTACATCGATACTCTGCAAATCACATTTAAGTGCCTGGCAGAGGGTTCATCGAACCACCTTCACAATAATTCTCTATCATTCCAATCTCGTACAGCATGCGAAAAAACAAACACCAATACCTTTCCGCATGAGCTACGATTTCCCTTGTTTTATTATTACTATCATTTCTCCCAGGACGGCGTCAACATAACTTTTTCGCATTCGGAGGAAAAAATTGATGATTGAAATTTCATGACAAGATTCTGCCTTAACGGAAAAGGCCTTTGTTTTAATGTTTTAATGATGTCCGCCCAAATTACGAGTATGTACCATTCCAGTGACACTTTCTCCCCTCTTTCGTGTTAATGCAAAACGCGCTGCCCTTCTTTGAACTTTATCGATGTGCTGCGTTTATCCCGACTGGTAAGTGCTGAGTCCTTGTCACCAAATGTGGGGTCTTGTCCGCTCATCTCGTATTGGATGCTTAAAGGAGGCTGCGTTTTCGGAATGCTACACAACAAGTCAAGCAAATAACATTAGTAGTTTTATTTCAATAAAGCAGATAGACAATACTTAACTTCTATTTACACAAAGTGGTGCAAGCGTTGGGCGACATGCAAACAATAATGTTCTTCTCTACAGACAATGTCCAACCAAGCAGTCGATATGAATCGTTAATAACAGCTATCGTAGCGTGCTCTGTTAGGCCGTGCTAATACTCTGGGAATACTCCACTAATGTCCAGCCGAGGCTGGCAGGAAAGGCGTTTATATTCACTTCGGCTGGATGCCGCTCCTATCGTGGTGACGTCGTGGTCAGCGCGCTATTGGCCGACGTCGTTTCACTGCCTCCTCTGGTCTTGTGTTCTTCATTTTCGTTCCGGTGCTTGTGGTTATGTCAGAACAGTAAGGATCCCACACCGCTCAGCAGTATTCTAAAAGAGGACGGACAAGCGTAGTGTAGACAGTCTCCGTAGTAGATATGTTACATTTTCTAAGTGTGCTGCCTTCCCCACAACATTTTCTATGTGTTCCTTCCAATTTAAGTTGTTCATAATTTTAATTCCTAGGTATTTATTTGAATTTACAGCTTTTCGATTTGACTGATTTATCGTGTAACCGAAGTTTGACGAATTTCTTTTAGCACTCATTTTGATGATCTCACACTTTTCATTGTTTAGGATCAGTTGCCAATTTTTGCACCAAACAGATATCTTTTCTAAATCGTTTTACATTTTGTTTTGATTTTCTAATGACTTTACTAGTCGATAAGCGACAGCATCATTGGCAAAAATCCTAAGATGGCTGCTCAAATTGTTTCCTAAATCGTTTATATAGATAAAGAACGGCAAAGAGCCTACAACACTACCTTGGAGAACTCCAGAAATCAGGTCTGTTGTACTGGATGACTTTCCGTCAGTTACTACGAACTGTGACCTCTCTGACAGGAAATCACGAATCCAGTCACATTACTGAGACGATATTCCATAATCACGCAATTTCGGTACAAGCTGCTTGTGTGGTTTTGCAGTACGGTGTCAAAAGCCTTCTGAAAATCAATAAATACGGAATCAATTTGAAATTCCTTGTCAATAGTACTCAATACGTCATGTGAGTAAAGAGCTGGTTGTGTTTCACAAGAACAGCGTACATTGTCTCATCAAAAGTATCGGGACACCGCTTTGGAAGGCGGAACTCAACTCTAGATGTCACAGGAGACGGCCGCAAGAGTATGCAAAGAGGTAGGGAGTGATGTACCGTTAGCAGGAAAGAACAGTACAGAATGGGTCCGTCAGAAGAGATCATGGACTTCGAACATGGACTAGTCATTGAATGTCACCTCGGTGACAAATCCATCGGGGACATTTCCACCCTTGCTAAAGCTGCGCTAGTCGGCTGTTGGTGCAATGATTGTGAAGCAGAAACACGAAGAAACACTCACAACTAATCCAATACCAAGCTGACCTCATGTGCTGTCGGTCGGAAACTGTGGAGCATTGCGGATCGTGCTTGTAAAAAGTCGCACGAAATCGGTGGACAAGTTCACTCGTGAGTTCCAAGGCTACCGGTAGTCTACTTAGCACAATGACTGCTCAGTGGGAGTTAGAAAGCACGGGACTACAATCGCTGACCAGCTCCTCATGAGCCACAGATTTCTGCGGTCAATGCAAAACACGCGGTGTAAAGAGTAACGCTACGGGACATTTGGCTGTCTGGAAGCGAGTGAATTGGATTGACGAATTGCTGTATAACCTGGAGTAATCCGATGGAAGCGTTTGGGTTAGGCGAACGCCTGGTGATCTTCACCCGCCATCGTGTGTGGTGCCAACAGTGAGGTACGGAGGAGGTGGTGTAACGTTATGGGAATAGTTTTCGTGGTTAGGATGTGATCTCCTTTCGTGCTCAAGAAAACGCTGAATACGTAAGGATATGAACACATGAACACATTTTATAGCATTATATACTGCGCACAGTACAGGAACCGTTCGGAGATTTCTGTCCAGAAAGCCTATGTGAAATCTCAACAGTCACCACCAGTTTGATGGTAGACATTCAGAAAAATTCTGGATATGTAATTGGGCAGTGATTACTAACTAGCCCTGGCGAGTCAGTTTCACACAGACAAGTCGCCAACAAGAACTCACTTCCCAAGGAATAGCTAGATCAGTCTCAATCGTATCAGATCCACACGTGCAAGATGCAAACCATCCCCTTGTAAATGAAAATCGCACACAGCCCCGAATGTGACTGTTGCACAACGGAGTAAACAGTCGATCACACTATTCGTGAGGGTCCTATGCACATAGATCAAATGGTTAAATGGCTCTCAGCACTATGCGTCTTAACATCTGAGGTCATCAGTCGCCTAGAACTTAGAACTAGTTAAACCTAACTAACCGAAGGACATCCATGCCTGAGGCTGCACATAGAATTATGGTGGAACTATGAAATTAAAAACGTCTATAAATGTTCACGTGTAATAGTTTTATACTAGTTCGTCAATATTTTTGTGTGATAGTTGTATTTCTCATATTTCTTCTTCGCGTGTGTTACACTTTTCTGTAGTTTTGCCACACGCCAAATAAAATAAAATCTCAAAACTTAATTTTTTGTTATGCGATATCTCGTTGCATTCATTAATTGATTCGACCACTAAATTCTGGCGTTCCTTGACTTTCCTTCGCTGCGATAGAATAACAGAAAGAGTAATTCTAACAAATAATAAATACCGAAAGTGTTGAATGTAATTCTACGGTTATTCACGTAATATTTCTCACTTAATAGTCTACATGCTGCACAGATGGTCCTGAATATTCTTCAAACGAATCGCGAACAATTGTAGTCCAGTGACATGAAATCGTTGTTTACGAACATGAATCCCGTGAATGGCTACAAGTCGTCTCCAGGCAGCCGAACATAAGTACCGCGAAAATAAATAAAATAAAAAATAAAAACGCCTACAGCCGCCCTTATGTTTGTAATTTATTTTGTCGCTACCAGTTTCAACGCTTCATTGCGTCATCTTCAGGCTGTCTTTGATGCGGTACAGGGTGACAGCCTGAAGACGACGCAATGAAGCGTTGAAGCTGATAGCGACAAAATAAATTGCAGTCATAAGGGCGGCTGTAGGTGTTTTTATTTTTTGTCACGATAGTAAACGGCCGTCGTCCCAGAGACCTCCTGCTAAAAGGATGAACATACAGAAGCTTGAACATAACCATTTCCAGTCAGTGATCGATTCAGATGGACCAGACGACCTTGTCCATTCCATGTAAACAAAGCCCACGCCATTATTGAACCACCGCCAGCTTGCACAGTGCCTTGCTAACGGATCCATGGCTTCGTAGGATCTGCCCCACACCCGAACTCTCCGGTCACCTCTTACCAACTGAAATCAGGGCCCATTTGACCAGTCCACGGTTTTCCAGTCATCTAGAGTCCAACCGATAAGGTGTAGGCTATTTGTGCTGTTTGCAAAGGCACTCGCGCCGGTCGTCTGCCACCACAGTCCATTAACGCCAATTTTCGGCGCACTGTCCTAACGAGTACGTTAACCGTACGTTGCGCATTGACTTCTCTGGTTATTCCACACAGTGTTGCTTGTCTGTCAACACTGACAACTATACGGAAACGGAACTCCTCTCGGTCGTTAAGTGAAGGACGTCGGCCACTGCGTTACCCGTGGTGAGAGGTAATGCCTGAAATTTTGTATTCTTGGCACACTCTTCACATATGGATATCGGCATACTGAATTGCCTAGCTATTTCCCAAATGGAATGGCCCATGCTTCTAACTCCAACTACTATTCCACGTTCATAGTCTGTTAATTCCCACCGTGTGCCCATAATAACGTCGAGAAGCTTTTCACATGAACCACCTGAGCACAAGTGACAGCTCAGCCAATGAAGTGCCCTTTCACGCTTTGTGCACCCGATACTGCCACCGTCTGTACATGCACACGCCGTTGACTTCTGTCACCACAGTTATTTGCCATCTAAAGCCGTGCACAGACGGTGCTGGAGTTGTTTTATTTCGTATTGGACACTGCTATTTTAATTTTTGTTTAACTGAAATGAATAACCTTATTCTAATTCTGTATGTTCGAATTATAGACGTTCGGATTTTATTACCTCCGGATATTCAGTGGCGCGTTTTGTTTTCCATATATTTGTTCCGTAGCAAATCCGAGTGTCCGTGGACTGACAGCTATTCCCAGCAAACAAAATACTCTTACAAATTGGTGATTACCAGTGGCTTTATACTCGATGCATCAACTTCCATTCAAGTGTAAATTGTAGTGTTACGGTTAATGAAAATTACATTGAATTTGTGAATACGTCACATATATTGCTGAAAGCACTTTTAATTACATGTTATTCCGTTTAATAACTCCCCCTGCAGGTAAATTAATATTTTAATTACTCCGTCCTAAGAGGGACCGCCGCCTTTTTTGCAACACAGCAAATATGCCAAATCTATACTGAAGTATTTTTAAATGGTATGTTTATATTTTGAACTTTACTTACAATTAGTTATAATGAAATCGGCAATTTTTCTATCACTCAACTTTCCTCATAGAAACAGTTAGATCAATAGTGTCATAAATTCTCCTCACAAAGACGTTAAAACGATAACGTCACGGAGAAATAAATATTCATTCAAATTTATCTATCTTTCACTATCATTGTTTCATGATATGGAATTTTCATTTCTTTAGAGAGATAATGTTCATAAAAACAATTTTTTTTTAATTTTCAGTTAGCAGGTAAGGAAATTTACTTTCATATGCGATCATGTTAGTAAGACGAATTCTGTTGTTCTTTATTTCACTGGGTAGCAATGTGGGTATCATGCTTATGACGCAAATTGCCTGGCTATTTTTACTAAGTTCCTCATGGTAAAGTATTTATGTTATGTTCTATAATCAAAAATGGCTCTGAGCACTACGGGACTCAGTCCCCTAGAACTTAGAACTACTTAAACCTAACTAACCTAAGGACATCACACACATCCATGCCCGAGGCAGGATTCGAACCTGCGACCGTAGCAGTCGCGCGGCTCCGGACTGAGCGCCTAGAACCGCTAGACAATCGGGGCCGGCTGTTCTATAATCACTCAGTTGTAAACCCAGTAAGACAAGTCATTATCCTCTCATGAAACTTTATTGTTTTTCTATTAACTCAATGTAAACAATTGATTGATGGATTCCAGATCAGAGGAGACGAAATCAGTTCCTCTTAATTATTCATTCGTCTATATGTCTCTTGTAGAGAAATTTATTGGTCCCATTATGCTATTGAAAGTTTGTTAGTTTCATCACTATAACAAGTGACCGTGTTAAAAGCAATAGTCATTGAGAAAACCCATGTCTTCCTTCTCTACAAATTGCGATATTGTTTCCTTGGCTACTTCTCCATTGTACGTAAAATTTCATTGATGACAGGTATACGAAATTTTAGAGGGTCCTATATTCTCACACATCACAGAAATTTCATAGCTTGTGGCACTTTTCCTAAGTTTTTTCTCTTGCCTGGGTGCGTATCTACGTGTGAAGGGTCAATAGCCATGAAGAAACAGATGGTTAAGATCTATGCGGCGCTTATTTTTTTATTATTTCTCGTTCAGCTACAGGCAAAGCGTGATACACTTACAAACATCAACATAAAAATTTAAATTAACATTAACAATGATTTACAATAAAATTTTCAGGGTTTTCAGCCACAAAAGTGCTTGGTCACTTATCACATGTATGTCCATCAGATTTCCTCCCTTAAGTCCGTGTACGTCGCACTCAACTATATGCTGCATGGTTTGACTCTCTCCGCACTCACAATTGGGGTCCTGGGAGAAACCCCACTTTTTCAACAAATATCCGCACCGACCAACACCTGTCCGCAGACGATTTAGAGCTACCCACACTCTACGTTGGAGTTGGAAGCCTGGAACTCGTTGAGATGGGTCCTCAATAAGGAAACTGTTATTCACTTTGCTTTCCTGCCATTGCTGTTTCCACAGGTTATCGATATCAATCTGTTGTTTGAGTTCTTTCCAGAAGGGATTTCTTGACATCAATCTGTCAGGGGGAGGAGGTAGGTCCCTGAACTTTTCTTTGTACCTCTGGATTGCTCTTTCACGTCTAATCGAGGGTGGTTCGATATTGGCAAGGACGGGCAGCCAAGGTTTCGGGGTGGGTCCTACTGTTCCTGTTATGAGCCTCATTGTCTCGTTAAGTTGCACATCAATATATCTGACATGCCTACTGCGGGCCCAGACGGGTGCGCAGTATTCCGCTACACTATACAGAAGTGCCAGTGCTGATGTGCGTAGAGTTTCAGTGGAATATCCCCAGGTTGTTCCTGCCAGTTTCATTATGATGTTGTTTCTTGTTTTCATTTTTTGGGCGACTTCGTACAGGTGGCTCTTATATGTGAGAGTGCGATCTAGCTTAACACCCAGATATTTTGGCGTTCTATCGTTTTTCAACAATTTACCTTTTATTTGCACTTTTAGCTCACGATTTGCATCTTTGTTACACAAGTGCATTATTGATGCCACGGATTTAGTCGGATTTACTTTGAGGTGCCAGTTGTCATAATATTGTTGTAGTCGTTCCAGATCCCTGTTTAAAATTTCTTCCAGTTCTTCGAAAGTGTTGGCGTGAGCCGCGATAGCGATGTCATCTGCATACATAAAAGAACGAGATTCCATGTTTGGGATGTCCGCTATGTATAAATTGAAAAGGCATGGAGCCAGCACAGACCCTTGGGGGAGACCATTTTGTAGTGTCCTGTAGCTGCTTGTTTTCCCATTCAGAGATACCTTGAATCTCCTGTTTATCAACATATTTCTGACTAGATCTATGATCTTCTTGCATTTCACGACTTTTGACAGTTTATACAGTATCCCTTTTGTCCATACGGTGTCGTATGCTGAGGTGAGATCTAATAATACCATGCCCGTTTTCTTTTTGTTTTGGTAACCTCTTTCAATGAAAGTGGTTAGGGCGAGAACTTGGTCGCAACAATCTCTTCCTTTTCGAAAACCGCCTTGCTCTGGGGGAAGAGCAGCTTCTATTTTACTTTCTATTCTGCCTAGGATGACTCGTTCAAACAGCTTGTAAGTGGTGCACAATAAAGATATCGGTCTATAATCTTTAGCATTCTCTCCTGTTTTCCTTGGTTTCTGGATGGCTATGACTTGTGCGTTTTTCCATTGCTTTGGTAACCGGCTGGTATCTATGATATTAGAGAAAAGAGAAGACAGCCATGCTCTTCCCTTTGGCCCGAAGTTCTTCAAGAATTCTGGAAGAAGGCCGTCACAGCCAGCTGCTTTACCAGATGACATTTTCTTTAGTGCTATATTTATCTCTTCTTGTGTTACCCAGTTCGCTAAACCTGCTTCCTCCTCGCTTGCATCTAGCTCTTCATTCATCAGTTGGTGCAGTTCTTTTTTCTTCGAGGCGGAGGCATGGATTCTGGATGTTTGTAGTATAGAAGAGCATATCTTGTTAGGGGTCATTTTATTATTGATGTTCCGTCCCTTGAATTGTGCTCCGCCAAGTTTCCTCAGTAGACTCCAGCTCTTCTGTGAGGAGTGCGTAAAGTCCATTTGTTCCATCCGCTTTTGCCATCTCTGTTTGCGTTCCTCGTCCATAGCTCTTATGAGCTGTTCTCCTAGTTCTGGATTCTCTGTTTTGTTATATTCATCGAGTAGTTGTTCGCACTCCTTTGTCCAGCATGGGATGTATTCTTTCCGCGCTCCTCTTGGTATTGAGTTATGTGCCGCTTTAATAATTAACTTCGTAAATCTGTCGTAATTTTCTGGAATTGGGGGAATTCTGTTTACATTATTTTCAATGGTATCTTTAAACTTAACCCAGTTAGCCTTCCTGAGGTTCCAGCGGGCTATAGGGGGGCTCTTTATTACTGGTATTTGGATCCCAAGGTCTAGAATAACTGGTCTGTGTTGGCTCCGAAGAATACGGCTCAGTACAGTTCTCTTAGACGGAAGTGCCATTCCAGTTTCTCCAGATGAGACAAAACAAAGATCGGGCGTTGATGTTGTGCCCCACGCTCCTGAACAGAAGGTGGGGGTATCTTTTGCATCGTATATTAATGTATAATTATTTATATCTGCCCAGTCTGCCAGCATGAGTCCTTCTTTGTCGCAAGACTGATAGCCCCATCTGGGGTGGTGGGAGTTAAAATCACCAATTATGACTGCAGGGTGTTGTGGGTTAGGTAAAACAGGTTGTTCCCATTTTTCTGAAGGTGGCTTGTACACGTTATACACAGTCATATCGTTTAGTTTGATTCCCACGGCAAATTCGTGGTGCATAGTTTCCTCAATATTATCAACCAGTTCTTTCTTGATCAGTGTTGCAATACCGTGTTTATTATGGGCTTTATAGCCCACAATTTCATAGCCTGGTATTAGAAGTCTCGAGGTATTTTCTTCTGATAGATGTGTTTCCTGCAAGGTCAGCACATCAATTTTTTCTTCTGTTAGTAGCTTTGTGAGGATGTCTCCTTTTGTCCTCGTGTATCCTTCTATGTTAACTTGGCATATACGTATTCGTCCACGCACTTGGCTCCGGGGGGGAATCTGAGGCATTTGTCTCGCTCTCTTGCGTAACTTCGCCTGTAAGGGCCGGGAGGTATTACTACGTCCGGCCGCCGTTTGGTGGTGACATTTGCTTCTCGTGTCGCAGCTCGTTCTGAGCATTTCGATTTTCTTCTCGCAATGCGATCGTTGTGCGGCACGATACTGGGGGGGTAGGCCACGTCGAGGCTGTCACCATCTACCCCTATGCGGCGCTAAAAAAAAAAAATGATCTATGCCTCCTGACACAGTTTTATGGATTATCGTTGTTGTTCATGTTGTGTGCGAGCAAAAAAGGATATCTGCATTAGCAACTGCCGACCGGTAGCGCCCGTGAATTTCAGACGTGTTGACTTCTTTTCATGGCACATCACGAAAGTCATTACGATCTGATAGGATGTAGTAGATTAATCATTCATGCCATGTCTTTCACTGATTTAAAATTTCTGTGTGAAAGGATTTGGGAAGCGTCGTAGCATACAGGCATTATTCAGACATTTACGGTTGTCGGTCATTGTGTAACAAAGGAAGCAATGGATAATAAATTTGTTACCCGTAATTAATTGGTTGAGAATGTAATGTGACAGGTTTGCAGCCTACGCCTGATGTCATTCAATCTGTGTATTACGGAGACAGTAACGAAATACAAAGGAAAGTTTGGAGAAGGAATTAAACTTCAGGGAAAAGAAATAAAAATCTGAGGTTTGACGAGCACATTGTAATACCATCGCAGATTGTAAAGGACTTGAAAGAACAGTTGAATGGAAAGGACGCATTCTTGGAAGGAGGGGGGTAATCATGGGTAATGAAATGTAGTAGAATTAAATAAGGCGGTGCTGAGGGAATTAGGCTAGGAAACGAGAAAACAAAGTAGTAGATAAGATTTGTATTTAGACAATAAAATAACTGATGGTAGACGAAGTAGAGAGGGTACAAAATGCAATGGCAAGAAAAGTGTTTCTGAAGAAGAGGAACTTGTTAACATAGAATATACATTTAACTGCCAAGAAGTCATTTCTGATGGCATTTGCCTGAAGTGCAGCCTTGCACGGAAGTGAACCCTGGATGATAGACATATTGACAAAAAGGAAATAGAAACTCAGAATGAGATTTTGACTCTGCAGCGGAGTGTGCGCTGATATGAAACTTCCTGGCAGATTAAAACTGTGTGCCGGACCGACACTCGAACTCGGGACATTTGCCTTTCGCGGGAAATTGCTCTACCAACTGAGCTACCCAAGCACGACTCACGCCCCGTCCTCACAGCTTTACTTCCGCGAGTACCTCGCCTCCTACTTTCCCAACTTTACATAAGCTCTCCTGCGACCTTGCAGAAGCCATGTCTCCGCTATATCCTTTCTTTCAGGAGTGCTAGTTCTGCCCGCGAAAGGCAAAGGGCCCGAGTTCGAGTCTCGGTCCGGCACACAGTTTTGATCTGCCAGGAAGTTTCAGGAAATAGAAACTTTTTATATGTGGTGCTATAGAAGAATACTGCAGATTAGATCATGTAACCAACGAGGAGGTACTGATTAGAGCTTGGAAGAAAAGCAATTTGTGGCATAACTTAACTTAAAAAGAATCAGTTGATAGGACACGTTCTGAAATATCTAGGGATCACCAATTTAGAATTGCGGGAAATATGGGGAGGGGAGGAGGGGTAAGCATTGTGAAGGGAGACAAAGTGATGAATACAGTAAGTACGTAGGTTGGGGTAGTTATTCGGAGATGAAGAGGCTTGCACAGGCTAGATTTGCATGCAGAGCTGCAGCAAACCAGTCTTCGGATTGAAGACCACAGCAACAACAACAATAATAACAACAACAACAGCAATAATAATTAACTGTTACAACATTAAACCTTCATATACTTCACTATCAACAGTAACAATAATTAACTGTTACATTAAACCTTCATATGCTTCACTGTCACCCTAACCTGAATAAATTCTTGCGGTTTTCTTAAAAGTTGATGCAGCTTGTTACACAGCAAATAAATACTTGCAACCTGTAGTTTAGGAACAGGAAAATCTGATTTAGCACTGCAGATGAGAAGAGGAATAATATGAGAAGGCCTCTCTGGTAACAGTGATACAATCTTGTAGACAAACTTTATGTCATTATGTAAGTCTGCAGGCTTTCGTGGCAGTTGTCACTGAAGTTAAAATATTCTGGGTTATTAGGCCGCGTTATGTTTCTTCTAAAATGATCGGCGTTTCGACCCCTCTGCTGGGATCTTCCTCAGGATCTTTGGTGTCCACTACTGTTCTAGCAGTAGTGGACACCAAAGATCCTGAGGAAGATCCCAGCAGAGGGGTCGAAACGTCGATAATTTTAGAAGAAACATGACGCGGCCTAATAACCCAGAAAATTTTAACTTCATTATGCCATTAGTGTGAAGGCAGTGTAAAGGCACCAGCTCTGTGGTTAGGCTTACTATAGCCTCTTCAGTAAGGTTGTGAACCAGCCTTCTTTCTAATTTATTATTCGCCTGGTTGGTATCATTCTCTATTTGTACTACTCGATTCATTTTTGCATCTACTACAAGCTGCATACTTGGCAATATGATTTACATACTGTTCTCTTTGCATCTACAAGTGTTTACCTCTTCTGAAATTACACTACTGGTGTGTGTCTACCCTGGATCTGTTTCCTTCTCTAATCTTTTTACATATATTTATTTTTTGCCTATTTATTTGTAGCATCCTACTACAACATCAAATTTAAAATTCCTTGAGTTTTATCTTCGATGTTTACAGCGTGCAAGTTTCACATCCATACAATTCCGTTCATAGATCTTGCAGTGCTGTTTGAAGCAATTTTGGTTCCATGGCAGTTAATCAACATCCCTGTCACACTGCACTATGTTATGTGATCTACATGACTATTATTAACAATAATGTCAATAATTCATCTGTTTCTATAGCCCAGATTCCGATCGTTTCCCGCAACTGGGAGTGTCAAAACTCCCTCCCGATCGCTGTCTGAGCGCAGGATTCTCAGCCAACTATTTCTTCACTCATAGGGAAAAAGACCTGACGGATGAGACAAAAATGGATGTCATCTACGACTAACCGGATGAAGGGGATTTCTCATTTGGAATTCATGTGAAGCACCCTTCACAAACTTTGATACTGATGTCTTCCGAGTGTATAGGGCCAGAATGGCTACGGTTCTATAAGCGCAATACTACAGACGTCGACTGCAAGCAGTGGTGAGTGACGGTCGGTGAGAAACAGAGTTACTGCGAGCAAAACTGGAACGTAATTTATTCATAGTAACTGATAATCCTACGATACACGAGAAATAAAAACTCTCTAAGTTCAGATTCTCAGTAATGGTAACTTTGTCACGATGCGAACACGTTAACAGTCGTAAGCCATGGCAGCCAGTTGTAGTAATGCGTGCAGTGTTCATACCAGGAAAACGTTTTCGTGGCACGATTTGTACGCATCCGAGGACGATGTAGATAAGTAGAATTCAAATAATGATCCTGAGTATGTTCCTGAAACTAAACGCACTTCCAAAAGTGTTCCTTATCAGATAAGTGTCAACAACAATTTAAGCAAGTAAACAGTAGTGTGTCCATTATCGTAATTTACTTGACACTGATGGTGAAAATGTTAAGGACCATCCTTAAAATTGTTTACGTGCTGTATAAGGCGAGTATAAAATTAGTTTTATTTTGTGCAGAATTGTAATAATTTTCGAGGGTGTTATACCTTATTACTAAAACAATTCGAATGTTTTAAATTTCTGTTTTTGAGAGGTTTCACATTAAATAAACAGTGGTAAGTCAACTCAGTTAGCAAGTAAACCTTCATCGACAATACACAACAGACACACACACACACACACACATACAGACTCATGCAAACGCAACTCACACACATGACAGCAGTCTCAGGCAGCTGAAAACACACTGCGAGCAGTGTATCTTGTGAGTGGCGACTGGGTGGGGGTAAGGAGGAAGCTGGGGCTGTGAGGGGGAGGGATAGTATGGTGGGGATGGTGGACAGTAAAGTGTTTCACGTTAGATGGATGGCAGTGTGAGAGGTGGAGAGGGGGTGGGAGTAGCAGAAATGGAGAGAAATAAAAAGACTCGATGTGAAAGTGGAATTACGGCTGTGTTGCTGGAATGGGAACAGGATGGGCGAGGACAGTGACTAACGAGGGTTATGGGAATGTAGGATGCAAAGTTCCCACCTCCGCAGTTCAGAAAAGCTGGTGTTGGTGGGAAGGATCCAAATGCCACAGGCTATGAAGCAATCATCGAAATGTACGATATCATTTTGGGCAGCGTGTTCAGAAACAGGGTGGTCCACATGTTTCTTGGGTACAGTTTGTCGGTGGCCATTCATGCGGACAGACAGCTTGTTGGTTTTCATACCTACATAGAATGCAGCTCAGTGGTTGCAGCTTAGCTTGACTGGTCTCAGCTTATCTAAAAGCTAAGCTGCAACCATTGTGCTGCATTCTACGTAGATATGAGAACCAACAAGCTTGAAACGTCCCCTTAGAACAATTATACAGGACTGTGCTTAAACTGACACACAATATTTTGTTAGCGCAACGCAATCTGACTTTCAATAATCCCTACAAAAGAATGGGCCCTGACTAACATTAAACTATACCTTTCACAAATCACTTACCTCACAAAAATCTTCGCTACTCAAGCTACTGCAATACAGCGAGCGCCACTACTGCCAGCTAAATAAAAGATTCAAACTATGGAAGGCACTAACTACTGATAGGGATAGTTAGCAACTGAAAGATATTAATAGAGAACAAACAATGTATTTACCTTGATAGTCATAATATATACAGCAGTTCATGACAAATTTCAAAACTCCGCCATCTCTCTCCCCACATCCACCACTGCTGGCGGCTCACCTCCAACTGCGCAACGCTACGCGCTGTTCACAGCCAGCTGCCTAACACTACAATGGTTGAGTATTACAACAATGCAAAGCAGCCACAGACTGCACACAGCACAGCCAGTGATTTTTTTATACAGAGGTGGCGTTACCAATAAAAAAACCTAAACGGCCTACTTACATAGCCCCCATGCTCCCCACAAAAAAATTTACAAATTTTTTTGGGCACTGGCCAATACATATTTTTTAAAATTTTTCATAATCGTAATTACAATAACAAAGAAATCAAATGCACACACTTATTAATACAATGTTGGTCAAAAGGTAAAATTTTCTCACAGTCCATAAAGACAGTCCTGATCATTCATCACATTGCAGTGTTTTTCTCAAAGTCTTAGCAGTAAAAGAAAATGCACACGGAAGTAGTGGATTTCCATGCAGTCTTGAAGAAGTAGCGTTGTCCTTCCAATGGAAAGACAGTGCTGACTCTTGACATGCTGACAGGTAATGGGCCACAACAGAGCAAACCCACAGCGGAGTCAGTCGAAGTTTTGAAGAGTATTGGTGGGTAGGTCATCACAGAGCAGACCCACTGTAGTCCTGGTAGAGATTACAGTATTGGTGGGCCACCAGAGGTGCAGACCCACTGCAGTCCTTGTAGAAATAATGGTATTGATGGATCATCAAAGATGTAGACCCACTGTAGTCCTTGTAGAGATAATGGTACTGGTGGGTCATCAAAGATGCAGACCCACTGTAGTCCTTGTAGAGGTGGCCAGCAGCCATCTGTTGTGACTGTGCAGGTGCACAATCACCATTGAAGAGTCTTGCGGATAGTAGAGCAAGTCCATAACCACCACTTGTGCACTCACAAAGTTTTTGGAATTGTCCTTAGAACCAGCAATGCTGTTATCCAGTCCCTTGCTGAATTATTAACACACGTGCAAACACTAACAGTCCCTACTTCTCACATATTGTCCATATACTATGACCAACAGAAACGTTTGCAGTGAAATGTAACTTACAAGTTAATAATATGATGAACCAGTGACAAGTACAATTTTATAACATGAGAATACAACAACAAAGGTACAAAATACATCATTAAAAACATAATAATACAGATAACATTTGTAGTACAAGCTTTACAAAAGAATAGAAATAACATATACATCAGTGTTACAGGAATTATGAGACAAGTAGATAAATAAAATAATGAGAGTAGTTTTCGAAACATTAATTTCACGCATGAGAATTGAAACAGAACAGAATTAATAATGTGTAAACATCTTTACAAAGAAAATTACGTACTATAAATGCAAATTATATTTGAGAATAACAGTATTCCTCGTCATTAGTGAATGTAGCTTAGTACCAGAAAAATTCTACAACATAAATCATATCAGATACACATATAAATACAGGAAGAACATAAATACACAAGGGTACACAAACACATAGGGGGATAACACAATGGAAAGGACAGGGTATTCGTTTTCAGTGTAACTTTTGGTACTGCAGTATTTTGCGAACAAAACCTTTTTTGTTCTTGGAGATCTCCCTTCGTTCATCATTATTCCCAAAAAGTCCTATCTGTACCTCTTTTTCTGTATTCTAACCATATTTCTTTCAAAATAAATATGGCTCATTGTACAATACTCATTTAGGCCCAAATCGTTTTCATATAACTTTCAAAGCATTCTTTCCCTATTTTCCATAGTTGGGTTCTTATTTAGTCTACCCCCTCTTAAGCTAACTTAAATCTACTGAGCTCAGATGCTAAACTAAGGGACGAGGCAATGCAGCAGCACATAAAACGATTAATACAAACAGCAATGAAAAAAAAATGGAAATTGTCAAAGCAAGTTGCAGTAAATCTAAATTACCAAGCGAAGCAACATTACAACTGATATGATCCAATGTGCAGCAACAAGAAAAATAAATCAGTAGCATAACTAGATTAACAGAGTAATACAAAGTGAAATTTAGTAGCACTATGCATGGCAAACAGCAGCAGCATCTAAACATGACAAAGCGCAAGCAGAAAAAATAGTACACTAAAGACAACAATGCAGATAAGGGAAATGTCTGTTCACATCTTAATGTCTATGTAATTAAAGCGGTGCACCACAAGAAGTTATTCTACCAAAAAAAAATTACCAAGTTCTTGAAAAGAAAATTATGAATGCAGTTCCTGTGAAGGTAAATGTCTTTTTGTGCTTCCTCATTTTTTTTTGAAAAAATTATTATTTACTCGATCTGTAGACAGAAAATATTTATATTAGTACATCTATAAAATTTTATTTTAACCAATGCTGCAGTGCAGCTAGAAACTAGATATTAAACAAAATGAGTAAACAAATACATAAAGCAAGCCATATGGCATTTCTCTCAATTAGCAAGACAATAGCCATGAAATGTTTCTCATCGTTTCATTAGGCATTTTAGTAAATATCATAAATTAAGAGCTCCACAGTGTAATCATATGTTTTCAAGGTCGACCGTGTCGTTTTTGCGATGCTTTCTACAAAGGAACGTCAATAGCGAGGATAATGGCCTCCCTTTTTTTTACCACCTAATGGCTTTTTCTCAAGGCGGCTGGCACACCTAGCCGCTCAGCTGGGTGCCCACGACGCATTACGTGCAGGTGGTCACTGAACTTTCTTACCGAAATATTTATGACACCAGTTTCCGCTACAGTGACAGTCTCATATAAATATATTTCACAGGTCAAGAATTTGGGTTACAAATCTGTAGAAACAAAATCCTATAAATATAACAGCATTCAAAAAAATTTTCGTCGGCATTGTGATACATTCACGCATTTACACACATTTCATAACTCTTAAAGTACGATTCTTGGTTTCCAACATCCTTTTCCACACTCATTATTCCTTACCTTATACTATACCTTTCACAAATCACTTACCTCACAAAAATCTTCGCTACTCAAGCTACTGCAATACAGCGAGCACCACTACTGCCAGCTAAATAAAAGATTCAAACTATGGAAGGCACTAACTACTGATAGGGATAGTTAGCAAATGAAAGATATTAATAGAGAACAAACAATGTATTTACCTTGATAGTCATAATATATACAGCAGTTCATGACAAATTTCAAAACTCCGCCGTCTCTCTCCCCACATCCACCACTGCTGGCGGCTCACCTCCAACTGCGCAACGCTACGCGCTGTTCACAGCTAGCTGCCTAACACTACAATGGTTGAGTATTACAACAATGCAAAGCAGCCACAGACTGCACACAGCACAGCCAGTGATTTTTTTATACAGAGGTGGCGTTACCAATAAAAAAAACCTAAACAGCCTACTTACAAGCTGTCTGTCTGCATGAATAGCCACCGACAAACTGAGGCCAAGAAACAAGTGGACCATCCTGTTGCTGAACACGATACCAAAAATGATGTTCATTTCGATGACTGCTTCATAGCCTGTGGCATTTGGATCCTTCCCACCAACACCAGCTTTTCTGAATTGCGCAGGTGGGAACTTTTCCTGGAATACATGCTATATTCCCGTAATCCTCCTGACCTCAACCTTCATTAGGCACTGTCCTCACCCATCCACCTCCTTCCCTGTTTCCAATTCACCACTACACAGCTGTCATTCCACCTTCACTACCCATTCTTTTTATTTCTCTCCTTTCCCACTGCTCCTCCCCCCCCCTCCCCACCTCTCCCCTGCCCATCATCTAACCTGCAGCACTTCACTTTCCGCCACCCCCACAGTACTATGCCCCCCCTCCCGACCCCAGCATCCTCCTTACTCCCACCCAGTCGCCACTCCCATAATGCACTGGCAGTGCTGCTCACAGTGTGGTTTCAGTTGCCTGAGACTGCAGTCATATGTGAGTTGCATTTGCCTGTGTGTGTGTGTGTGTGTGTGTGTGTGTGTGTGTGTGTGTGTGTGTGACTATGTGTATCTGTTGTCTATTGTTGATGAAGGCCTTCATGGCCGAAAGGTTTAATTGTTAATCTTTTTGTTGTGCCTATCTGTGACTCAGCATCTCCACTATACGGTGAGTAGCAACTTTCCTTTTCATAATATTGCTAAATGTTCTCTTTTGCATATCGCAAGCATTTACAAGAGATGCATGCTAACTTAGTCAGTTTACCTATGCCTAGGGGCACTTTAAGGGTACTCTCTCAGTAACACCCACCCAAAATGGCTGAATAACAACGATAAGGCATATAACTTCTGAAAAACCCACTCAAGCAGGCAATATGCAACAAAATAAATCCTCTTTGTCGTAACAGTTATTGAATTATTCTTCCGTTTAACATGTAAAACCACAAGCTCACCACATCTTCAAGAAATATAACGCAAAATATTGTTACTCAGGCTGCAGGAGACACCTAAACATTCTATCAAACAACTCTGAGAGCTGTATCCCCTTCAGGACAGTATGGTAAAATGGGTACACGTAATTCTGAGCCATCTAGTCTAGTACGTGAAGATGCATCAAATAAGGTGATCTCCTTTAACTTGCTTCCGTGAATAAATTGATCACAATACATATTAGTCATTTTACCAAAAGGATTTTTAGTCAGGTTGGTCACGTATGACCATACAAATAATACGACATGAACCACTTCCTGTTCTGCGCAACTAGTATTTATAAGAAAGTCAGAAATTAATTTATCTGAGTAATTGTTCTAACTAGATTTACTCAATAGCTTTTTCTTTCTGTTGCTTTTTTAAACACAGGCAGGGGCGCATCCAATAGTCTACAGCATCAAAAGGTTTGAAACAGCATGAAGTTAATGCTACACCAGCTGGCTGTGGGAGGCTTAAAAGCAAAGAAAAAAAAATGGTTCAAATGGCTCTGAGCACTATGGGACTTAACATCTGAGGTCATCAGTCTCCTAGAACTTAGAACTACTTAAACCTAACTAACCTAACGACATCACACACATCCATGCCCGAGGCAGGATTCGAACCTGCGACCGTAGCGGTCGCGCGGTTCCAGACTGAAGCGCCAAGAACCGCTCGGCCACTCCGGCCGGCACTATCATTTAAGTTTGAGGATAAAGAAATGTTTCTTTGCAAAGGTAACACACAGAGATCCCTTGATTGTGGTTGCAATACGCTGCTGCATCCTGAAAAAGTTTGGCGCGCGTATTGTAAATTTTTAAGATTTAATTCCAGCAGTGGCTAGTACAGGCCATGTACTAATAAAGTAAGCAAATAGCCAGTATTGTTGATATTACGTCGAAACGCCCCAGACTATACTAATACAAATTAAATTCAACTTACTACAGAAACATCACGACGGCAGTCTATCTTAATAAAGCATTAAGTGTCTGTAAGATGACTGAGCCTATTTTAACACGTATTAGTAGGCTATCACCGACTTTTCATTTCGAAAATCTCTGTATTTACTACATTTCCTGTACCATACTCAAGTACCTGTATTATCAAAATGTGACAGTTCATAGATAAAATTATGTATTCTCAACAACAACAAATATGTCGGTAGAAAACAAAAGTAGCATTATGAATTTTGCAGTGCCATAAGGTTTTCGCTCTGACACTAAGGTCTACTGAAAGTAGCAAGACGAATTTTGCATGAGCGTTGTCTACGATTCCCTTATCGAGTTTATATCTGGCTGCTTGTAGCTCTCCTACAAAAGAATTAAAAATCTGGCTTTCAGCGAGTTACGAAAGGCGAACGAAAGCAGCTTGCACCTCATGAGCAAGCACATTACCTTTTTTTTACCTTGGTGTTAGCGAAGAGGTGTGTCACATGTGTCCTGCTTATTGGCCCAGTTGCCCCCACGACAGATAAATCACAACTTAAGAGACGAGAGTAGTTGTATTTTCTATGTGGAACGACTTTCGTGCGCCCAATAGCATTAACTGATATCCTTAATCACATCTCAAAAGAAAATCACTCACATTATTCAATTGAAATGACACGACAATATCTAGTGAAATTAGCTGGATATTTCTGTGCCATCAAGGACGAAACTCGTTAGTCACAGAGTTGCCAAACATTCTGCGTTGTTGCCAAGTTTGTTATACTACCAGGTAGGATACCAGCTGATGTGTTCTGTGAGTACCCTCGGAAGTGACTGTAGCTTCGTCTCAGAGTTGTGGATGGTAGGGGCCGGAATATCGTCATTGTATGTCAATGAGTCATATTCGCATGTCTGTAACTAGATTTAGACGCTAGAATATAATTTTTTGTAATACATCCATGAACTGAGTGCAAACGAAACGTAATAAATTAACTGCGAAAATTGTGTTTCACTGTGTTAATCGGAGCGAAACCTTGAAAGGGTATTCACCGGATGTGACTCACAATTTTGTAGCTTCTCCAGTGGTTGAGTTAGCAACGTATCTTTGCTATAGAATATTGCCATCTAGATCACTGCCATTGGCACATCCGCCAGAAGACATGCATGACCTGGCTTCTTATTGTCAGCTTTTCTGACGGATTTTCTGCCGTTGCAGTAGCACATCTAGTGAGGTATCAAGAATGTGAGCATTCACTCGTAGTATAGGCTGAGGCAGAAAGAAGCAGGTTTCCCTCAGAGTATACGATGAGGGACACGGTAATTAACGAATAAAGTAACCATCTCGTAAACTTACACCAGACATGTTGAATGCAAATGCCGCATGTTGGTTGAACGGTAATCCATCACTTATACCAGTAGTCGAAACTTCCTTAATGTGAAAAATCATTCGTACCAGAACGATCTTTGTTGACACAAGAATATCTTTTCCTGGCATATTTTCCCAAAAGCACTCGCTCCAGACACATTTGAAATCTTTCGAGCTGCCTCCTCTGCATTCATCCCTCTATATTACCAAAGGTACATGTAAATATTTTGTTGTAGATGTAACACCGTTTTCCACTTGCGACACAATTTTACAACGCTTCAGGTAAGCAAAATCCAATACTTAACTCTAAGATGATAACTAGAACCTAGAATTCAAAAATGACAGTTGATACATACACTGACAGCGTTGCCCCGCGTTCAGCTGGGCGTCGCCCGATTTTAGGCGGCGGGTGGCGTCTGGCCGGTGGCCAGTATCCGCTGCTGCGCCCGGAAACGCTCGAGCGTAAACTGTTCCGATCGCGACGCAGCCACGAGCTGTCCTGCGGAATTTTTTCTGGAAGTATTTGATATTACTGGTGGTTACAATGTGAATTGAAATATCTTCGCTGTCCAATCAGACTCGTAACTTTATACGAAGGCCTAAATGTGGTAAAAAAGAAACAAAGGAGATACGGTTTGACGGGAAGACGCGAGTATAAGTTTAGAATACACGATGGTTACCACTACACCACGGGCTCCCATAACACAGGAACGTCTCGGAAGTAGACAACACTTTCTCCTGACACTTCCGCATGTTACAGTGTTTCCAGATTGTGCGGATGGCGGCAGTCAGTTTTTATTTCTTTCTAAGTCTGTACGTACAACCGCGAACGCCGCAACGCACTGTGACCAAGACTGACGAAATACTTGTAACTCAGAACACTAGCGTGCTGTCAAGAATCTCGCACACTGCAAATTTGACCGGGCCTAGCAACCTGCGCTGAGGGCTGAGCAAGGTAGGAAATGTTGACATGAGAAGTACATGGCAAAACTACTCATTTCCCGCCCTGCTCCCCCTCCCTCCCCTTCCCTCCTTACAAGGGAACCTCCCCATCGCACCCCCCCTCAGATTTAGTTATAAGTTGGCATAGTGGATAGGCCTTGAAAAACTGAACACAGATCGATCGAGAAAACAGGAAGAAGTTGTGTGGAACTATGAAAAAAATAAGCAAAATATACAAACTGAGTAGTCCGTGCGCAAGATAGGCAACATCTAGGATACTGTGAGCTCAGGAGCGCTGTGGTCCCGTGGTTAGCGTGAACAGCTCTCAACCGAAAAATTTAACTTTTTATTTTCAGTTTATGTGACAAACTCTTATGTTTTCATCACTTTTTTGGAGTGATTATTACATCCACAAGAAAACCTAAATCGGGCAAGGTAGAAGAATCTTTTTACCCATTCGTCAAGTGTACTAGTTAGGTGGGTCGACAACATATTCTTGTCATGTGACGCACATGCTGTCACCAGTGTCGTATAGAATATATCAGACGTGTTTTCCTGTGGAGGAATCGGTTGACTTATGACCTTGCGATCAAATGTTTACGGTTCCCATTGGAAAGGCACGTCCTTTCGTCAACTAATCGCACGGTTTTGCGGTGCGGTCGCAAAACACAGACACTAAACTTATTACAGTGAACAGAGACGTCAATGAACGAACGGACAGATCATAACTTTGCGAAAATAAAGAAAGCAAATTTTCACTCAAGGGCAGATTTGAAGACCTCTCGCTCCACAGCTGTTCACGCTAACCACGTGACCACGGCGCTCCTCACTTCACATTCCCCTTAATATTGCCTATCTTACGCATGGACGACCCAGTTTGTATATTTTGCTTATTATTTCATAGTTCCACACAACTTCTTCCCGTTTTCTCGATTGATCTGTGTTCAGTTTTTCAAGGCCTATCCACTGTGCCAACTTATAACTAAATCTGAGGGGGGTGCGATGGGGATGTTCCCTTGTTAGTAGGACTGCTTCAGATGCGTCGCTACAATAGTATAAATAGCCGAGCTAGAAGCTCTAAGGATTCATTCGTGCAGCCATTCTATCTGTGTCTTGAACTAAACAGAATGATAGGTGAGCCGTGTTGCGGCTTGCGTTGGTGCCGTTGGTAGGTTGGCATCGTGTAAAAGGGATAGTGGCGTCTCGTTTTCTTCTGGTGTTTACTGGCGCCACTGTGTTTGCTCACGTTGTCTATCCATGAGTGGCAGCAACAGCGGTTGTCGATACCTAGTACCGTGGTACTATCTTTGGAAACACATCAATGTCTTTTCCAGGTTGGAGTGTGTCGGGCAGTTCAGTTGGGGCTGAGTATCAGTGAGGTCTGACAGTGCGCGAACATACCGGAACTGCTGGCGACACACAGGCACTGACAGATCGAGGAGCTGTAGTTGAGATGGCGACAACCTCGTTCTCCAGTGGACCCAGGACGTCTGAGTTGAGTGAACATCAACCCAGTAGTGAAACCTCCACGATTTTGAGATCACACAGTTGGTTGGCACGTTGCTGCTTACAGGGTCGCTGAGACGAGGAGCAATGATTGGAATGTTTGGAGTTGGCGAAATTAATTAGCCGTCCTCCACCTTTTATTATTAATCATTCCTTGCGTTTATTGATGAAGTTCAACCAGCGGTATTTTTCTGCCAAGTGGCCGCTAACGCCCTAGTTACCTGCCCTGGAGGTTAGCGTATTTTCGCGGCAGTGTACCCTCCCTCGCCTTGCCACTGCTGTCCGGGAAGGTGTGTTGTTCCACAGTCTCATTGATTGTGGTGCGGCTATTTGTTTCTTTTGGACCACTTTGGTCGTAGTGGGTCCTTCTGCTTCTTGATGCTCTGAAACCGGATTCAGAAGACGCAGTGTTGTCCGCTGGTTCCGCCTTGCCTGGGTTATTCCATCAATGTGTTGGTTATCAAACGTTAGGTAGATGTTGCAAGAGTGCTGGCCAGCGTTTACTCTGTCACTAGTTTGAGTTTCCACCCGGTTAAGTGAAAACAATTCTTGGCTGGCTGTCTCATCGTTTACAAAATTGAGCGACTTTCCGGGGTCGATCCTTGGAGCACTGTCTGAGGCCCACTTCTCTCTTAATATCATCAGATTGTGATGATTGTCAATAAGGCCTTCAGCTGTGAATGCAATTTCTCTTAAGAATTTTTAATTTGATGTTGTCTCTTTTGTGTTTTTTCATAATATTTTAGCAAGAATTTTCTATCTAGGCCTTCAGGTGTGAAATTGTTTTGAGTAATTACTATTGGGGTCTTCAGCTGACAAATAATTTGAATGCCTTGTCGATAAGGCCTTCAGCTGTGAATGCAATTTGTCTTAAGAATTTTTAATTAGATATAGTCTCTTAATATGATTGTCCTTCCTATAATATTTTAGTAAGAATTTGCTATCTAGGCCTTCAGCCATCAAATGGTTTTTGAATTTTTACTATTTGGAGCTTCAGCCGACAAATAATTTGAATTTCTGGTCAATAAGGCCCTCAGCCGTGAATTCATTTGTCTAAAGAATTTTTAATTAGATATTAACAGTCAAATTTGATAATTGTTCCTTATTGTCAACCTTAGATACAATTGGTTCCAAATAAAGTGTACGTGGTTTGAAAAAAAATAAAAACTGAGCAACCAACGCTGAGTAAGGCTCAGTCCACAAGGAAATTTGCCTTTCCCCTAAGTAAGCACATCTCAATAGGTTTCTGAGTTTCAGAGAAACCACGCCTATCACTCGGTGGTGAAGTTTGGCTGCCCACATGTCCCCTGATTAATTCATAGAGTTCTGGTACAAGGCGTGCCATACCTGTGGCCGTGGCGAGTGCGGGACGTGGGGTAATTTCGTAGATGCAGGGAGCTGTTGTCCAGTTAGCCTCGCCTTCTGAAGGACTTCGGCCGACGGACTGCAGTCTGTCAACGATCTGCCCTGCAGAGGCGCTCCCTCGCTGCCTCCACCTAGATGTCATCGGCCACGCTCTACCCCGGGGGGGGGGGGGGGGGGGGGCTACAGGGTATTCTTGCTCGGCGACACATCTAGTGTCCGCTATCGCACCCAAGTGCATAACTTGGAGGCATGGAGGCAGTGAGTATGTGCAGGTGTCCGTAGCCGATGCAACCCTGGATGGCCAGGGAGGGTTGCATTCGTCTGTTAGCGAACCACTCGGCGCTGTGACAGGTGCCGCCACGATCCAGGACAACAAAGGTCACTGGTGTGATCGGGACGTAAGCGCATGCCACAGTCGGATGCTTTCGCACACACACAGTGTGGCCAAGGGCGGGACAGAGTGCTGCATAAGACTGATTGAATAAACACCTGTCCATATTACTACTATCTAACTGCACGTCCCATCGTGAATCTACCATCTCACTCACCATTTATCTCTTCCATCCTGACGAGTAGCGGCCCAGAATTGACTGTATTGTTGCAGTTGGCGTCAGTAAGTGGTCGTTACACTTCCCTATGTGACTTACTGTGTCGAGTAGTATTCATCTGATACAGATTGGTGAGAGAAGTGGTTGTAAGGTAACTCTCGATACCAAAGCGTGGTTTAGTGTCTAGTAATAAGACTGGGCACATTGCTAGTTACGTACAAGCAATATTGTTTGGCATATTGCCAGTTCAGCAGTATCGTTTCAGCACTGCGGGGTGCAGCGGGTCTCACTTTGTTTGATGTTCAATTCTGTATCTGTAATCAAATTTCATTTTTGAGTACTGCATGCATTATGTTCAAGGCTACGTTTGTAAAGCCACATGAACCCATGGACTTTTCGTTCTTTGAGAGTAATGTTGGACCCGTAGGTCTAGCATCAGTAACGTGTCAGTTTTGTATTCTTGCAGATCTGACGCTTTGGAAGCCGTTCAGTTTCAATCACAGTCTGAGTCAGGGGAAAATAAGGGAGAGTTGGGGACAGTTTCTTCTTATTTTGATCTGGCTGAGGGCACACTTATCAATTCCTTTTCAGGTAAAACAACGGCAGATGTGTAGATATTCATTAATGAACTCGCAGCTACTGAGCTGTTGGTCAGACAAAGTAACCGTTCATGTGGCTACAGAAGACCCTCAATAAAGCACAGTCGGTGGGCTACGCCAGCATTACGAAAAACAAAATGTCACAAGGTTTTTTTCTCGAAAAGCTCAGTACTCTATCTTTGAATTGTAACGAATCAGTGGAAGTATTTTAGGATGGAGTTAGCAAAGTCAATGCGCAGACGTATGTGCCTACCCAGAATGCAGGGCCAATTAGCTGTCACTACAGGAAGCAGAAAACAGAGCGTTAGACGTTTACTTTCGTGGAATACCGGCAGAAATGTCACAAAGATATCAAACTGAGAATCCTAGTGATTTAAAGGCAGCTCTTACAAATGCAGCGCAATTGGAGTGGAGCTATTTCACCTTTTTATGTCAAATGTTACAAATATGGCCGTAAGTTTCATATGCAGAAGGAGTATATGCAACCAGACTGTTTCCCCTTGTAGAGAAGTGGGCCACTGAACATCGTATTTCCGGAATAGCAAAATGGCAAGCACCGTCGGGAGAAGCGGCCATTAAACTCAAACGGGAATGCTTCAACCATAAGAAAGCAGTTCCAATACATCCTAATAACTGCTACGTTAGGGCACAGACAGAATGCTGCTTAATGAGTTTAGTAGGTGGTGTGGAACAGAGGTTTCTTGTAAAGATTGGGCCACATGTGTCCCATATAGACTGGATTTGGTGAGTAGGGGGAGACTTGGGCCACTACGATATAAGTTACTTGGGGTTGGCGACAATATTATGGAGTTGTTGTGTACGACGGTACTTGAATTTACTACTAGGGAAGTATGTTGATGGAGCGTGTAGAATTTTCGGCATCTGTGGGTGAAGGATGTTCAGTGATTCTCGGGCTAGACTTACTCGCTAAACATCATGCTAGGATGTGTCATTGGCAACTCACGGTTGAGCTCAGTGGAACTTTGTTTCAGCAGGGTGATACAAATGCAAATGGATGCATGTCGCAGGAATCACATGTCATGAAGGTGATGTCGACTAAACTGCAGATGAGTTCGCTCAAGATTGATCAACAGGATGAAATACCGACAAGTACAGGAAAAGTAGTATGGGTTTCAGTGGGTACCATTCACATTGTCGTGTTTTGTACGTGGCGGAGTCGCTCTCAAACAATGAGGAGCTGGATGGTTGACACTGTTTTGTGTGCAGAAGCATACTGCGCTTGAGTGATTTTTATGGGGAATATATGGTTCTAGTTAGCATAGATAACATTGGCAGAGGTGTAGTCAGTCAGTCGAAGGGTATAGTTATAGCCCCTCTAAGAATATTAGAGAAAGAAGACTTGGATAGGTCGAGCATGGATATAAACCATAAGCAAACCTTCGATACAGCAACGTTACGCGGAAAGGTGGGTCACTTGAAATGCAGTGAGCACTCAGCTGTGGAAGAACTGTTGAAGTTCAGCGACTTGTTTTATACAGATGGGTGGTTATCAGCGACTCTGATAATTCAGTACCACACACCAACAAGGGATAGTACACCGCTTTACAGTCAGTTCCACAAGGAAGTGTACGCCATAATTTTAAATATAACGTCCTCAGCGACATCTCTGGTAGTGGTCTCGAATCTGTACTCAATGCTCTTTTGCACAGTGTATAGATAAACAGTGAGAGAATTAAATGTTTTGTTTTGTCGGTAGAAGTTTTGGCTATTTGCATTCGTTTACAGCCAATTTTAACGCTGAAAAATGTGCAGTATTTATCAAAAATGCCTTCTGAGGTCAGCTAAGAACCTATTTGCTTCGAACCGTCAAACTGGCTGCTTCAAAATGATAGTGGACCAATACATCGCAGCCGTCTCTGTACACGGTGGAAACAAGTCAATGTGGTGTCCACGATGGATTGGCCAGAAATGTCTCCGTATGACAGTCCGATCGGAAATAAGCCCTTTTCAATCTATCCAAGGCATGTTCGCTTGGGTTCATATCTGGAGAACATGCTGGCCACTCTTATCCTGAAGGAAGTCAATCGGCATGTTGTTGGGCCCATATGTACCGCTCTGCATGGTGTCGTGGTTGCAAAGATGGACCTCGCCATGGAAGTTGGGAGTAAAGTTGCGCATCATGCAGCCTATTGCGCACAGTTTCAGTCGTAACACGATATCCTGTGGCTGCACGAAAATCATTATTCAACATAGTGGCGTTGCTGTCAGGATTCCTCCGAGCCATAATCCATAGGTAACGGTCATCCACTGCAGTAGTAGCCCTTGGGCGGTCTGAGCGAGGCATGTCATCGAAAGTTCATGCCTCTCTGTATCTCCTCCATGTCCGAACAACATCGCTTTCGTTCACTCCGAGACGCTTGGCCACTCCCCTTGTTGAAAACCCTTCCTGGCACAAAGTAACAATGTGGACGCGATCGAACCGCGGTATTGACCGTCTAGGCATCGTTAAACTACAGACAACACGAGCCGTGTACCTTTTTCCTGGCCCGCATCTCGTGGTCGTTCGGTAGCGTTCTCGCTTCCCACGCCCGGGTTCCCGGGTTCGATTCCCGGCGGGGTCAGGGATTTTCTCTGCCTCGTGATGGCTGGGTGTTGTGTGATGTCCTTAGGTTAGTTAGGTTTAAGTAGTTCTAAGTTCTAGGAGACTGATGACCATAGATGTTAAGTCCCATAGTGCTCAGAGCCATTTGAACCGACCATTTTTGAGCGAATACTTGTTTATAAAGAATGATTACTGTATAATAAGGCGTCGCATAGCGATGGTGGAATTTCCTAAATGACGTAAATCGTCATCATTGGGCGGCTACATAAACAGAAGAATACGGATAGATATGCTATCCTTCACTATTTTGTTCGCTGGAGAACAAATGAAGCCTTGAGCGCTAAAGACTTGTACTGTTTTTCTTAAATAAGACGGACGCAGATTTGTGGCGGTCTGATCTAACTTTTTACTAAATGTATAAAAACGTGTTCCGTCTAAGTTTGAATGAAGTGTAAAAAAAGAACTGCTCATGCATGGTTGTTTACATTTTTGTGCGGGTTTAGTGACTTGTCTGAACAGTCAAAGGGACTGTGTCTGTGATACAATATCCACAGTCAACGTCTATCTTCAGGAGTTCTGGGAACCGGGGTGATGCAAAACTTTTTGTGATGTGTGTCATAGTGTCTTTTATTTCGTACACTTAACGGCTTACAGTTCCTTGTGGATCTGACTGTATAGGAAACGCTATCACGTAGTGAGACATTTACTGCCAGACCAAAGGCAGGTGGACCGACAGTTTTTGATTGCTGCCGTCCGGAAGACACACGAAGCAGAGCACTACGTTGCCACTTGGGCAACAGGACATGGTGGGAGATGTGAAACCTGCGCTCCACTGAACACTGAAATGTTTCTCTCGTGCTCGACATCGGGTCAAAAAAAGGAGGGACACTACACCCATATCATTTCTTCAGTTCCACTGACCAATTTAAGTCATTTGGTGGTTTTTCCGTCATCTATCAGCGACGAACGGTCGGTATTTTGGTCCTCCGACTGAAGCTCGGTCCTGCACGTTGCTCTCGGCGGAGATTTACTTTCTAGCGTGCGCTCTGTCATCATTAAACTGTATGCCATTTTGTTAAGCCCGCTAATCAGTGTGATAGTGATTTTTTTAACTTAACTTTTTATTTTATTATAATGTCAGTTGGAGCCATTTGCTTGGCTGGGCACAGTGGTAATGTTAACCATTGTTTAATTAACTTGCTTTACTTCATACGAATTAATCGTGCCCCTCTGTTGTAGAGGCCTCTAGTATTTGTGAAGCATTTAATAAATTTTGGCACGGGGTGTGACACACTGGCGGAAGACACAAGTGGCTATCGAAAGCTGTACTTCGGCCAGATGTGACAGAGCAGACGCCAGTTTACTGAACACCTTCCCCCAAATAGTTATTTGATGCTAAACGAGACAGCAAAGGACTGTATTTACGAATATTGTTGTTATCCTGTATATTGTGCTTTTTAATAAATACTGTTTAATTCCAGAGCTTTAAGTCAAAACCTAATTCGTTAACTGGAAAAACTTGCTCCAATAGTAGAAAGTAAGCTTCGGTGTCTTCCGTATCTCACTGCTCTGAATTTCTACTGAGCAGAGTGTTGATTTAAAAATTGGGGTTCAGTTTACAGGTACTGAATCCTGCTTGTATTGTTTAAGTTATTGAACCTTGTTTAATGTGGCTAAGAGCTTTCTGTTTTCGTGTTTGATGTGTTGAGCTCCCGCGATACAATTTGATATTTGTTTAAATTCTTAACTGCTAAGGGCTAACGCCCGGTGGACCTTCTTAATATTCGCTTTTAAAAGGTTGTGCAAAACTATTAAATTATTAACGGGTTGAGGCCTATAAACCCAATCCCCCTGTGGAGCCGCGAGGGATTAGCCGAGCGGTCTTAGGCGCTGTAGTCATGGGCCTGAGCGGCTGGTCCCGGCGGAGGTTCGAGTCCTCCCTCGGGCATGGGTGTGTGTGTTTGTCCTTAGGATAATTTAGGTTAAATAGTGTGTAAGCTTAGGGACTGATGACCTTAGCAGTTAAGTCCCATAAGATTTCACGCACATATGAACATTTGAACACCGTTGGAGGATTTGTTTTGAACATCCAGTGGAATTGTTCAAGTATCAATGTACGCAAAGGGAAACTTTAATATTTTGTGTTTGCCAAAATAAATGTTTGATAGAAAGGTGACTTTCTGCTGAAGTATCTCTCCTACTGTGAACTTAAGATACCCCATTTACAATTATAATCCATTCTCTTCCTTACGCACAGTGAGAACTGAATGAAAGCTGCATGTTCACACGTACAGATAACTAAGAAGATAAAGAGATAACGGGAGGCTGCACCTCACTTCGTTTCGTTTCTGTTTGATGAGAGGCAGTATCTCACCAGCAGCAAGCTCGTTAGGGACTAATTACTCTAATCTGATTCCTGGAGACACCATCATGTCTCCACAAGCCTCCACAGCGCTTCGGGCTATTGAAAATGTAAATTACGTTGGCGCTGCCTATTCACCGAATTGTGAGGCGAATTAACATGCAAATCACATTACGGTAGTATGTGAACAGAATGGGCGCGGCAGACGATGCGAAAGTCGGAAGTTCACCAGCATACTACTAACCAACTCAGAAAATATCACCCTCATTCTGTAACTGACTGCACACATACATATAAATTGTGATAACTTCATACTGTTCTTGATATTACTTCTTTTGACAAGATAACTGTAAAGAATATTCGAATCCCATAATACGAGCTTACCGATACATTTAAATAAGTTATTTAGGTCTCTCTGTAATTAACAAATGATTCTCTAGTTTCACTCTCCAGAGGACTTCAAGATTGCATTAAACACGATTTCGGATGTGTTGTAAAGCTTCAAAATAAAGTAAAAAAAAAAAAAAAACAGTGACTGAACTCTTGGACTCTTACATTTGTATATGAAGTAGGTTTCCTCTCAAAAGCAGGAATACTGAGCCCTGCTAGACAGAGTTACAGTAAAGGATTAAATGCAGCAATATGAAAGAAATGCAAAAGATATTTGGACGAAGATCCACTAAAGAATCCTTTGCGGTTATTCAGTTCAGTGAGAAAAGGAATATGTAGTGCAGAATAGAAGAATAGAGAAAATAAGACAGAAAGTTGTCATGAAACCTAAGGTTGAATTTAACTCCATACTGTTTTATTAAAGTTGTGTTTATTAATGATGGTGTGTCTTTCACCCCTACAAATGTTGAAGTGTCTGACAGATGACTATTGAGAGACCTGCAGATTAACGTGCACCTAAGAAAGAATTGATACCCCGACAGCAGAAAATGTGATTGCTTCGTATCAAAACCTTACGAATAAATCTTTTTCAGTTCAGTACAACTGTGTCTTACAAAAACCTACACTTTTCTCAGCCAAATGACAAATATGTTATAGGTTTTCCAAACAAAACAAAAAATCGTTACGAAAAGTTCTAAAAATTATTGCATTTCCTTTTAGAAATTGATGTCTCATTATGGTGCAACTTGTGAACTGTGGACAGCCCTCTCTTAATCATGTGAATTGCCGACAGAGGATTAGTCAGCCAGTTAGCGTTACCCGGAAGACATCACGAGGAGATTGGCTCACTGTCTCCCATATCCATCAACAAACACATCACTGACAAACTTCAAATCGTCAAAAATAAGTCGTCTGGTTTCTTCTTCCTCAGTTCTTTGGAGCAAAAACTTGAAGCTAACTCTCCTAACAAAACCATTGTTCCTACTCCTGATTTTCACATGTCTCTGCTTACACCTCAAACAGAATCTCAGTAGAACAATCGACAGAAGTATGCACAGAGTAAAACGAACTGTTGAGTTAAAAATGGAATGCTTCACAACTGTTTGTGGTACTGTTGCAGGTCGGCTAATGTTCGGCCCAGACAGTTGGAACAAACAAGGCTTTAGGGGATATATACGTGGCTAAAACATAGCAGGTAAATTTTAATATTGCACGGATCTGTTTCCACACGTGCTACCCGTCTTCCCACACCCAGTCGCCATAGATGACTGCCATGAAATCATCAGTGAAACACTCCGTCACCTCGTTTGGGCTGGAATCAAGAAAGGCAGAACGAAGAAATTTTTCAATTGGTAAGTGTCGGAGTTGCCTTATACGTTTTCAACAGGCCTAGTTACAAATATTCGATGCGCTCTTTTGCTGTATTTAGTTTCTTACATGACTCTGTGAATAGAAAAAAAACGTGAAACACCTACGTAAGTAGTTTAATTATAAGATATCAAAACATATTTTCATAATTTAAACTGTTGTAAGTTATTTAGATATTATTAGTTAGATGCAGGTATCAGTGTTAATGTTAGTACTTGTATTTTCACTTACCTGCTACCCACTCGTTAACGGCGCCCCACATAAACTATCTGTTATATGAAGATAGTAACCGTTCTCGAAAGAACTGATACCATTGATGACTGTGCAGCTTCTCTAGAATAAACGATAATTAATTGAAACCCTCAGCTGCCAACAGGTGTTGTTGATATACCTCGATGGGGACAGCTGAAAATGTGTGCCCCGACAGGGACTCGAACCCGGGATCTCCCGCTTACATGGCAGACGCTCTATCCATCTGAGCCACCGAGATCAAAAATGAAAAGCGCGACTGCAGGGACTTATCCCTTGTACGCCTCCCGTGAGACCCACATTCCCAACTGTGCAAAGTCTACATACGTAATGTACCTAATAGGTATTTGCCCATCCACTCATTACTCGCGCACGCTAAGGTGACGATTCCCTTAAGAGTTCGGGCAACCTGTGCGCATTCGCACAGACGAAGGTCAATGACTGGGTAGCCTTTAACTATATATGTGAAGATACCATTGATGACCGTGCAGCTTCTCTAGAATAAATGATAATTAACTGAAATACAGCCATTGACCTTCGTCTGTGCGAATGCCCACAGGTTGCCCGAATTCTTACGTGAATCGTCACCTTAGTGTGCGCGAGTAATGAGTAGATGGGCAAATATCTATTAGGTACATTACGTATGTAGATTGTGGACAGTTGGGAAAGTGGATCTCACGGGAAGCGTTCAAGGGATAAGTCCCTGCAGTCACGCTGCTCATCTGTGTCCTCGGTTTCTCAGATGGACAGAGCGTCTGCCATGTAAGCAGGAGATCCAGGGTTCGAGTCCCGGTCAGAGAACACATTTTCAGCTGTCCCCATCGAGGTATATCGACAATACGTGTCGGATCTGAGAGTTTCAATTAATTATCATTTAACAGTCTGTTAGCTGGCGATCGGCGGCCCGTTATACAGTTCGTCTGCGAACCCGTGGTGATGCTTGTCGCAGAGCCGTGCTACTTCCGCGTCCAGCAATTGGGCAGCGCTAGCCGCTGTTTCCTCCTCTAGCGGCCGCTGCTGAACTCGTCATTGTGAACTTCCGTGGCTTAATCGATAGCCTCCTTTGTCATATCGATGGGAGTTGGTAGCACGTATGGAATATGATGAAGCGAGTATGAGAAACACCTACATGAGTAGAGAGTAATTGAAAGCGAGTAAACTGACATAATGACGTGAGTCTCGAACGTGAGTAAATGACTGTCCACAGTCCACAAGTTTCGACATCAAGAGTCGAGGAGCGATTATCGATAAGCCGATAAGCCGACTCGTTCCGCAGTCCACATGCAACATGCTAAGGGGGATCTCGGTGTATGCAGTTCACATGCACTCGTACAAGAGATGGTGGTTCTGAGCACTATGGGACTTAACATCTTAGGTCATCAGTCCCCTAGAACCTATAACTACTTAAACCTAACTAACCTAAGGACATCACACACGTCCATGCCCGAGGCAGGATTCGAACCTGCGACCGTAGCAGTCCCGCGGTTCCGGACTGCGCGCCTAGAACCGCTAGACCACCGCGGCCGGCCGTACAAGAGATACGGGAAAGGTTAAGGAGGGTTTGGCGTATTTACAACCACGAATTGCGGAACTTTGTTTACGTCATCCTAGAAGTAGGTCATACACAAGCATTACAGTTGTTCTACCTGAGAATACAGCAAGTTTTACACGTAATCACCTGATCGAATCAACTTTAAAGTTGTTGTCTTACCAGATGACAAAGGCAATGCTACGGTTGTTATTTCCAGTAAGAACTACATTGAGAAGATGAGAGCCTGCTAAATGACGAATCTTACAGGGAGATCAACGCTGATGCCACGAAGGAGGTGGAGAACAAAACTAGGGCTTTTCTCAAGGACGCGGATTTACCAGAGGGTGTCGCCAAGAAATTGATTTCTCAAGTACCTGTACCGTTAAGACTTTATGGACTCCCTAAAGTCCACAAAGAAGGGGTGTCTTTACGCCAAATTGTCAGAAACATTAGGACACCTACATGTTTGCTGGACAAATACCCGGCAAAATTACAAGTTAAATAATAATTTAGTATGATCCAGAAAGAAAGGCGATCATAGTCAACAAAATATCGTATAAGTACAATTAAAAGCAGTCGTTTATTTCCATTCATAGCAATAAAACATATGAATGGCTTTACAACGTTTCAAACAGTGCATACAAGTGGAGCACTCTGTTAACATAAGAAGTATTGCAGCTGTAGTAAAGTGTACAGTTAGTGGATGATCTCTGGTGCAGATTGGTGAGATAAAGCAAGCAGATGATAGTAGAAGCCTTCTATTTGCTTCCCAAGAGTTTGTATTAGTAGTTCTTACCCTCATTAGGCGGGCACTGACTGGTGTGCGTTGAACTTGCGGACTTCCAAATAGCTACAGAATGGGAGGTAATCGGATGAACGATGTACCTCAAATATTCGTTAAGTAGTAGAATATTGTCCTGGGTAGCGAGGATATCGTCAGGCCTGCCTCAGGAAGTGCTGATGAGGCTGTAGGCTACGGGAAAGTGTCGTCGGGGAGTGACTATACTATGGTACAGGATGACTTGGAGAGAATTTCTATTCTGTGTGATGAGTGATAGGTTGCTCTAAATGCAGAAAAACCAAGAGACATGGTGCAGTGGTTAGCACACTGGACTTGCATTTAGGAGGACGACAGTTCACATCCCCGTCCGCCCATCCACTCTTAGGTATTCCGTGATTTCATTGAGCCGCTCCAGGCCAATTCAGCGATGCGTCCTTTCGAAGTACACGACCAATTCCCCCCCCCCCCATCATTTCGTATTCCACCTCGTGTTCTGTCTCTAATGACCTCAGTGTCGACGGGACGTTAAACTTTATTCTCCCTTCCTTCTAAATGCAGAAAAACGTAAATAATTGCAGATGACTAAGAAAACCGACCCTCTAATTTACTGATGGTTCAAATGGTTCAAATGGCTCTGAGCACTATGGGACTCAACTGCTGAGGTCATTAGTCCCCTAGAACTTAGAACTAGTTAAACCGAACTAACCTAAGGACATCACAAACATCCATGCCCGAGGCAGGATTCGAACCTGCGACCGTAGCGGTCTTGCGGTTCCAGACTGCAGCGCCTTTAACCGCACGGCCACCTCGGCCGGCTTCTAATTTACTGACACGGAGTTAGTAGATTACTGATTGATGCAGTCTCGCCTATTAAATGATTAGGAGGAACGTTGCAAAGTAATATGAAAAGCAACGAGCACGTAAGGCATGTACTAGGGAAGGTGAATGGTTGACTACGGTTTACTGGGAGAATTATTAGAAACAGAGGCTGACCTATGACGGAGACCACATACGGAACACTTTTGCGACCCATTCTTGAATACTGATCGAGTGTTTGGGATCCTCAGTAGGTCGGATTAAAGGGCAATATGGATGCAATTCAGAAGCGTGCAGGTAGAATTGTTACAGGTTGGCTTAATCAATACGCTAGTATTACCGAAGTGCACCTTGAAAGCACACTGGAATCCCTGGAGCAAAGAAAACATCCTTTTCGCGAAACACTAGTGAGAAAATTTAAAGAACCGGCGTTTGCGGCTGACCGCAACGTACATTTCACGTAAAGACTATGAAGACAAGATACAAGAAATTATCGCTCGTAAGGAGGTATATAAACAGTCACTTTCCCCTCCCTCCATTTGCGAGTAGAACACGAAAGAAATTTCAAGGAGTGGTGCCAAGTACCCACTGCTATACACCGTATGGTGGCTTACGGGGAATATATGTGGATGTATGTAGACAGTTTCCTTTCGACCTCCCAGAAATATAGCTTTAAATAATTTCTTGCACAACCCACGACAAGAAATATCTACACTGATGGCGAATAAAGTTGCAGAACTTTGAAGGTAGCATACAACATACGTCAAACTGGCGTCAAGTGTACTACATCTCTGATATGCAAATGATTAGAAATTCAGAACAACCGCCCATATATATGCTGCTCAGTGTGTTCCGCTTTCAGGAGTTTCATTTGAGTATTCATGTGAAAGTAGCTGTTAACCTTGCGTAAGAATCAGAAAGATCTACCAGCACGTCGAATGAGACAGCAGCAGGGTGTTGATATATCGAGACCGTGGTTTGTCATTTCGCGATTATGTTGCTAGCGGTGAACGGTATGCAAAAACTGTCATGTGACCATACAATTGACGAGTTTCTGTTAATCCTTTGAGGACAATGACACAGCAGCCGAAGTACTTGAATAAGGACTATTAAAATCAACAGCTGTATTGTAATCCAACGTCGTTTATCAAAACATGCTACCAATTTCGACGCCAAAAGCATCAAAACTTCATTTTCAGGACTCACGTGTAATCTGCCATCAACGTACGAGCCACAACGCCAAAGACTAACGGAGTCTTCAAATGGAAACAGTACAAATTATTAAGCATGTTACGTCAGCAAATGCAGCCAACAAAGTCGAGTGCAGACAGACCAAAATCAACTGGATTCCGTAACTCCCAGTAACAAGCCCATTTTTCCCTGCGGCCTAAAGTTCCTATTTGCTTACTGCTCTTCCCGTAATGATTTCTTGATTCTTTCGTAATACTTAATAAATTTGTTTATGGTATCCATGGGAGCATCAGTTCTTTTATTACACCAATTCATAAGCAACGTCTTGGTTCAAAATGGCTCTGAGCACTATGGGACTTAACAGCTGAGGTCATCAGTCCCCTAGAACTTAGAACTACTTAAACCTAACAAACCTAAGGACTTCACACATATCAATGCCCGAGGCAGGATTCGAACCTGCGACCGTAGCTGTCGCGCGGTTCCAAAATGAAGCGCCTAGAACCGCTCGGCCACTCTGGCCGGTGCAACGTCTTGTCTAGTTTATTCAAGTTTCAACATATTCGCCAGATAACCCATTTCAATGCAAACCTCTTTACACTTTCCTTTCTGCGGTTAAACTTATCCCCCGCCTTGAAACTCTCTTGTAATTCCATTTGTTTCTGCTTACCTCAATATCCTTTGAAAAATTATTCCTTAAACTTTTCTAACGCATCACACCGCTCGGTAGCAGTAACACACCCCATGTTCTACCGTCAACCAAGAATTTTGGCCTAATAAAACCTGCCTTTTGTCTATCAGCCGACAAAGTAAGCACAACATTTCAAAGACATTCAAAAATTCTTTGGGATACATGTTTCCAGACAGTCCCACCGTATAAACTGTTTGTAATACAAGCCACTTCAGAAGACTCTGTCTCCAAACCACGACCCCCACTTCTACTGTTATGCCCTGCTTTAGACAGTCTACGGTCATGCTCATGCAGTTTAGTTTGTACCGTTTGAACTTGATTAGTAAGTTGCTCTGTATTAGATTCTATCACTTCCACAAGGTCAGACACATACTTTATAGATTTTGAATAATTTCCACTTTCAGTATTAGTTTTAATGTCTAAAGCTTTGTTCTCATTTTCGCAAACAATTTACCCCTTGCTTTGCTTCTTGATAACCTCTGTTAATTGATTTTTACCATTTTGAGAAGATTTCTTACAATCTTTCTCAACTTGAGAAATCCTTTCATCAACTGTAGTATCAAACAAATGCAAAACTTCTTCTCACTTTTTCTGTAACTCAGCAGCATGGTTTCCCAGTTTCACTTTAATTTAAGAATCAAACTTTTTAAGTTCACCATTCAAACTATTAATGTAGTAGATTGCTGTTAAGCTTGTTAGGCAAACTTTCGTATCTACCTGTCGTTTTATTTCCTTATCGGATTACCAGCCTGAAACTCCATAGTTTTATTTACTTCAGTAAAACTTTTGTTCATGTTTATCATTGATGTAGCAATCTTTCTGGTTTATTTCTCCCCCGCACAATTACCTGTTCTGCTTGCTTAACAGACACCATACCCAGCTGGAAGTCTTTTTCAACTTGCTCGTTTATATTAAATTGACCAACAGCAAATAAACTGTTATTACTAATATTGTAAGTAGGCTGTTTAGGTTTTTTTAATGGTAACGCCACGTAGCGCTCTGTATGAAAATCGCTGGCTGTGCTGTGTGCAGTCTGTGGCTGGGTGGCATTGTTGGAATTTGCCATTGTAGTGTTGGGCAGTTGGCTGTTAACTGCGCGTAGCGTTACGCAGTTGGAGGTGAGCCGCTAGCAGTGGTGGATGTGGGGAGTGAGATGGCGGAGTTTTGAGAGCGGATGATCTGGACAGAGACAGTAAATTTGTAATATTGGATATCATGGACTGATATAGATATTATGACTTTTGAACACTATTAAGGTAAATACATTGTTTGTTCTCTATCAAAATCTTTCATTTGCTAACTATGCCTATCAGTAGTTAGTGCCTTCAGTAGTTTGTATCTTCTATTTAGCTGGCAGTATTGGCGCTCGCTGTATTGCAGTAGTTCGAGTAACGAAGATTTTTGGTGAGGTAAGTGATTTGTGAAAGGTATAGGTTAATGTTAGTCAGGGCCATTCTTTTGTAGGGATTTTTGAAAGTCAGATTGCGCTGCGCTAAAAATAGTGTGTCAGTATCAGCACAGTAGTTCATAAACTTTTTTCTAAGGGGACGTTTCAAAGTTACATAATAAAGTAGTGAACTTGAGAGACTCAGTGTTATCATATACACTGCTGGCCACCGTAAATGCAACACCAAGAAAGACAAGAGGTAGCACAACAAAATTTATTTTGTAGATAACATGTTGACCAAGTATCAAATGATTACGTTTACAGACGTCTGTGACATGTGGTTCCTGCCAGAATCAGTAGCCAGAGTAGCCGCCATTGTTGGAGATCACCGCTGCCACACGTCTCGGCATTGAGTCAAAGAGACGTTGGATGTGTTCCTGGGGTACAGCAGCCCAAGCAGCTTCCACACGTTCCCAAAGATCGTCTGGTGTGGCAGCTGGGGATGTAATCTGGGTCACTCGTTGAGCAACCATGGATTACATGTTTTCTATCGGCGAACCGGAGAGCGATCCGGCCAGGGAAGCAATTCAATCTGGTTATTGACGAAGAACCTTTGGACAATGTGTGCCACGTGTGGTCGCGCATTACCCTGTTGAAATATGGCTGTGGCCGAGCCCTGAAGGTAAGGAAGGACAACTGGCTCCAGCACCTCGGATATGTAGCGCCGGCTATTTAAAGTACCGGCAATGCGTACTAGAGGCGTGCGAGAGTAATATCCAATACCGCCCCATACCATAATACCCGGTGCAAGACCAGTGTGGCGGTGCATAATGCAGCTGTCCAGCATCCTCTCTCCACGGTGTCTCCACACTCGAATCCGACCATCGTGGTGCTGCAGACAGAAGCGTGCCTCGTCAGTAAAGACAACGTCATTCCATTCTGCCGTCCACATCCGTCTGTCATCACACCATTGGCGACGGAGACGTCTGTGGTTCTGCGTCAATGGTAGACGAAGCAATGGACGTCTTCCGGACAGACCACTCTGCTGTAAACGGCGTCGAATGGTACGCGCAGACACTGGATGATGCGTTACAGACGCAATGTGCTGTGCTATGGTTCGGGATGTCACTGAGCGGTCCGTCACTGCCATGCGCACAATTTGCCTATCAGCACGTGCAGTGGTGCACCGAGGTGAATGCGATCGACCACGTCGGTCCGTCGTACCCTCCTGCATCCAACGGTCACATATCCGCATTACAGTTGTTTGGTTTCGTCCAACACGACTAGCGATTTCTCTGTATGATAATCCACAATCTCGGTAAGCCACTATCCTTCCTCTGTCGAACTCGGATACTTGATCAAACGATGTTCGCTGTTGTCTACGAGGTATAACTGATCGTCTTGTGAAACAATCACAAGGTAAACACACGTGCTGAACGTACACTCGTCGAAATCGCCAAGCCTTAAATGGCGCTATGAGGTGGCGCCACAGGCGCGCGTGATGTGCGTCTGCGTTGAAATTCTAATCAGTTGCATATCTCATCGATGCAAACCCATGGTGTAAATTTCACTTGATTCGGATGCTTCCTTCAGGGTGTTGCATTTACGGTGGCCAGCAGTGTACGAACATTAGGTCGGGCAATGTAACTCCCACGGCACCGTTAAAAAGTACCACGATCATTAGTACAATAAAAATATATACTATTACATTAGCTGTAAGTATATTACGGTCCAACAAAAAGGCCCTGATAACTTAACCCCAAAAATTTAACAAATAAATAAAGTGAACACACGGCCCTACTTGACACCAAGAAGTGTGGATCGTCGTCAATGCTACCTCACTCTACTGGATAAAAAAAAAATCTTGCAGCGTCGTGGTTTATGTTAACTCGTTCTACAGAAGTAATGTTCATTCACCTTGTGCTGGTCTCTTCTACCGCAGACCTGTCCACACTTCTTCCCTATCAGAAGAAAGCGTAATGCCAGGTGGCTAGAAAAAGTTGTAGAGGAAACTAGCTGCACTACACACCTCTACAGGTCGCATCACAATCTTTTACAGTATCAGGTTAGCTGATCGATTAATTGAAAGGTACACTTGAGCCCCAAAGGAACTGGTATAGGCATGCGTATTCAGATAAAGAGATAAATAAACAGGCGGAATACGGCGCAGCGGTCGGCAACGCATGTGTAGGATAACAAGAGTCTGGCGCAGTTGTTAAATCCGTTACTGCTGCTACAATGGCAGACTGTCAAGACTTAGGTGAGTTTCAACGTAGTCTCATAATCGACGTACGAGAGATGAGACACAGCATCTCCGAAGTGGCGATGAAGTGGAGATTTTCCCGTACGACCACTTCACGAGTGTACCGTGAATATCAGGAATCCGGTAAAACATCAAATCTCCGACATCGCTGCGGCCGGAAAAAGATCCTGCAACAACGGGACCCACGATGACTGAAGAGTATCGTTCAGTGGGACGGAAGTGCAACCCTTAAGCAAATTGCTGCACAATTCAGTGCTGGGCAATCAATAAGTGTCAGCGTGTAATCATTCAACTAAACATCATCTATATGGGCTTTCGGAGCCGAAGGCCCACTCGTCTACCGTTGATGACTGCAAGACACATAGCTTTACGCCTCGCATGAGCCCATCAATACCGACATTGGACTGTTGATGACTGGAAACAGTCGCCTGATCGGACGACTCTCGTTTCAAATCTTATCGAGCGGATGTATGTGTACGGGAATGGAGATAGTCTCATGAATCTATGGACCCTGCCTATCAGCAAGCGCTGTTCTAGCTGGTGGAGACCCTGTAAAGACCCTGTAATGGGACCCCTGATACGTCTAGATACGACTACGAGAGGTGACATGTACGGTAAGAATCCTGTCTGATCACCTGCATCCATTCATGTCCATTGTGCATTCCGAATGACTTGGGCAATTCCAGCAGGACAATGCGACAGCCCGCATGCCCAGAATTGCTACAGAGTGGCTCCAGGAATACTCTTCCGAGTTTAAACACTTCCACTGGCCACCGAACTCCCCAGACATGAAAATTATTGAGTATATCTGGAATGCCTTGCAACGTGCTGTCCAGAAGAGATCTCCAGCCCCTCGGACTCTTGCGGATTTAACGACAGCCCTGCAGGGTACCTGGTCCCAGTTCGCTCCAGCGTTACTTGAGACATTAGTAGAATCCATGCCACGTCGTGTTGTAGCACTTCTGTATGCTCTCGGGGGCCCTACACGATATGAGGCAGGTTTAGCGGTTTCTTTGGCTCTTCAGTGTAGTTTTGAGTAAAAACTTCAATATACTGTGACTTCTTTGATACAAAACACCGCCAGTCCTGTGTCAAGTTACAGTTTTGTCGCCGGCCGCGGTGGTCTAGCGGTTTTAGGCGCTCAGTCAGGAACCGCGCGACTGCTACGGTCGCAGGTTCGAATCCTGCCTCGGGCATGGATGTGTGTGATGTCGTTAGGTTAGTTAGGTTTAAGTAGTTCTAAGTTCTAGGGGACTTATGACCACAGATGTTGAGTCCCATAGTGCTCAGAGCCATTTGAACCATTTTTGAACAGTTTTGTCATTCACAGGCAATCACAGTCACTCGTAATGGCCAGCTTATGGTAATCAGCCAAACCTGTTACCAAAAGGATTAACAAACAGATCGTCCGTGACAGAATGATCGTTCAAACATTACACAATTTGACCACTTCGAATGTTCTTCATGTGGTCACGCCTTGTATAAGACACCGCACGGATTGAGGTTATTCAAATGTGACAGTTTACGTATTAAAATATGAATTTCAAGGGTTTGTCTTTTTCACGTGTTGGCGTCAACTTTGCGCCACTTCATTGCCACGTTTTAACCATTATTCCGTAAAATTTTCACGTGTATTCAGAGTACCTTATATCAATGTCCAAACATAATCATGGTTGAGATCTGAACTGAACTTAGGCTTCACAAATAAATTCTCTTAGCCCACAAAATATGCACGAACGCACTTTCCTATGATTGGTCGATGTACGTCGTAATCAATCCTATCAATTGGTAATCAATCAATTGGCATCAAACCGCGAAATCCCGCGTCTTTCACTATTGACCAATCGCATCTTAACAGCCTTTATATTCAATTTTAATAAAAGTAAAAATTCATAAAATCCACAGATATTAAAATAACACCGTCTTTAAATAAGAGAACTATCGCAGATTTTATCTGGTTTCCTCGGTCCCGTAAACTGCCTAGCCGCACTTTACAATTTCCCCGGAGTGTGATTCAGTCTACATCTACATCTACATTCATACTCCGCAAGCCACCCAACGGTGTGTGGCGGAGGGCACTTTACGTGCCACTGTCATTACCTCCCTTTCCTGTTCCAGTCGCGTATGGTTCGCGGTAAGAACGACTGTCGGAAAGCCTCCGTGCGCGCTCTAATCTCTCTAATTTTACATTCGTGATCTCCTCGGGGGGTATAAGTAGGGGGAAGCAATATACTCGATACCTCATCCAGAAACGCACCCTCTCGAAACCTGGCGAGCAAGCTACACCGCGATGCAGAGCGCCTCTCTTGCAGAGTCTGCCACTTGAGTTTATTAAACATCTCCGTAACGCTATCACGGTTACCAAATAACCCTGTGACGAAACGCGCCGCTCTTCTTTGGATCTTCTCTATCTCCTCCGTCAACCCGATCTGATACGGATCCCACACTGATGAGCAATACTCAAGTATAGGTCGAACGAGTGTTTTGTAAGCCACCTCCTTTGTTGATGGACTACATTTTCTAAGCACTCTCCCAATGAATCTCAACCTGGTACCCGCCTTACCAACAATTAATTTTATATGATCATTCCACTTCAAATCGTTCCGCACGCATACTCCCAGATATTTTACAGAAGTAACTGCTACCAGTGTTTGTTCCGCTATCATATAATCATACAATAAAGGATCCTTCTTTCTATGAATTCGCAATACATTACATTTGTCTATGTTAAGGGACAGTTGCCACTCCCTGCACCAAGTGCCTATCCGCTGCAGATCTTCCTGCATTTCGCTACAATTTTCTAATGCTGCAACTTCTCTGTATACTACAGCATCATCCGCGAAAAGCCGCATGGAACTTCCGACACTATCTACTAGGTCATTTATATATATTGTGAAAAGCAATGGTCCCATAACACTTCCCTGTGGCACGCCAGAGGTTACCTTAACGTCTGTAGACGTCTCTCCATTGATAACAACATGCTGTGTTCTGTTTGCTAAAAAATCTTCAATCCAGCCACACAGCTGGTCTGATATTCCGTAGGCTCTTACTTTGTTTATCAGGCGACAGTGCACAGTTCTCATGCTAACATATACTCATTTAATGGACATAACAATAGTCGTTTATTTAATACTTCGCATTCACACTGATAATGAAACAAATTAGCAATAAGTAATGAAAGTAGCGGTAATACAGTTTTGTTTCCGTAATATACAGTTTTAACTGCTTCATAATTTCATATTCCGTAAGATGCTAGCACATTTCGGCGACAGCAGAAACTACTTGCAGCTGGCTACTGGATCCGAGCGCATCTATCATGCGATACATGACCCGTGTATGTATCTGTCCGCTACTGTCTCTTACATACATAAATACATACGTACAGAGACGCGATCCAAAGTGCTAAGCCTCACAGCCACGTTACGTAGTGGTGAGGGGGGTGGAGAGGGCTACCTAGTCAGAACGGTGGTCTAATTTCGTCTAGAGACGCTAGAGTCCTTACCAAATCACTGTCTGGTATTGTTTAGTAAGGTTGTAACAACTGTTGTCGCGCGCCTGTTAAGCTGCTTGCTTATAAGAGTGAGTAAATTCTCTGTTCTATTATAACTTACCGGACCGTTTCCAACGATGGTAAGTCTGTCAGTTTTTTCTTCACAATCAACATTTAATCCAGCTATATCAGCATGTTCTTAACTATCTTTGACTACAATGCGGTTAGAAAAAAATAATTGTTTACGGCGGTTACTGACGAGGAAACCTCACCTATTAATCATCCAACAGAGAACTACTAATCGGTCGAACATGGGGACTACACCCCTCCACTGTCTTCCACACGTGCAAATCCCTGATCCGCCTCATCCTTTTCTAGCCAATGTTGCATGTATATCCATCCCTCCTAAGTTCTACAACTGCTCCACATCCTCTTACATCAAGCCCTCCACCTCACTTCCCTCTTCCTCCTAACTTCCCCCCACAAGGATCCTTTACCAGCTTGTAAAATTCCCATCTCTCCTCCCTCACACTAAACATCTCCGAATAACCTACACCATCCGTAAACTCGACTGCAATACTCCTATTCTGTCCCCTCTCCTTTCCAAGCCTAGTGTGCTCTCCCTACACATCCCACCTGCCCTTCATCTGCACACCCACACGTGCTGCCAACTCTGAATCTACCCTACTCTACCCACCGCCCCAAGGACTTCTCCTCCTCTCCCCATGTCACACCTACTCCTTTCCCCTCTCCTGTCGCCCCTCCCCTTTTTTCTCTCCAATCTATAGATCCCTGCTTGTCTCCTACAACCACACCTGTCAAGCTGCCACCTCCTCCAAGTCCTCTGTCCTCATTACCATCACTCTCCTCTCCCCCTACATAACGATCTTTCTTTTCATCTACTATGCACTCTCCCACGTCAGGTCCTTTTCCAGTTCTAGTGAAGGTCTACAGCGCTCTGTGTTTAATGTCAGTTGATCTTCTGTTGTGTTCTATGTTTTTCTAGTGTCTTTTTCCTTCAAGTATTTACTGTTCTTCCAGTGTTTCTCAAGTGTTTCTAACTGTGCTGTCCGTCCACATTTTTATCACTGTTTTCTTACACTTCATGCAGACAGTATTACATTGAAACTTCCTGGCAAATTAAAACTGTGTGCCGGACCGAGACTCGAACTCGGGAGATTTTCCTTTCGATGGAAAGTGCTCTAGCAACTGAGCTATCCAAGCACGACTCACGACCCGTCCTCACACCTTAAATTCTACCAGTACCTCGTCTCCTACCTTGTTGCTAGAGCACTTGCCCGAGAAAGGCAAAGGTCACGAGTTCGAGTCTCGGTCCGGCACACAAAATGGTTCAAATGGCTCTGAGCACTATGGGACTTAACATCTGTGGTCATCAGTCCCCTAGAACTTAGAACTACTTAAACCTAACTAACCTAAGGACATTACACACATCCATGCCCAAGGCAGGATTCGAACCTGCGACCGTAGCGGTAACGCGGTTCCAGACTGAAGCGCCTAGAATCGCACGGCCACACCGGCCGGCGGTCCGGCGCACAGTTTTACTCTGCCAGGAAGTTTCATATCAGCGCACACTTCGCTACAGAGAGAAAGTCTCATTCTGGAAGCATTACATTATTTTTATTTCTCCCATTCACGTCACCTTTTCAGATTATTTTAAATGTATAACGTATATGTCTCCCGGCTTTTTTGTTTTGGCATGTATGTGAGCGTTATGTTCTGCTGGATGAAGAGCGGATTATTTGTACTGCTCGCAGCCACCACCCTATCCACGAGGAACGACGTTGATGAAATTAAAATAAAGAAAAACCCGGGGATTATTGAATATTTTCTCAATAGAAACGCCTCCGTGGAGGTATGGTTTACTGATATAATCCGTGCTGCCCCAATCGCCTTTTATTCTTCATTTGACGAATTCTATGGCATGTTTTGTCTTCCTCCTTTGCAGATGGTACGGCATTATGTAGGGAAAAAGGAGATACGAAATCGCTCGATGAAAAACATGGAACAGGCTGTTTTATGATTAACTAATCAAATGATCACTCACGAAAAAGCATCGAAACAATTTGCCGTGCCTTTAACAATTTTAAAACTATACGTAGAAAAAGAAGAAGGACAATCCCCTTTTAACAATCGAAAAATCTGCGCAAAATATCAATGTGTTTCCATTAACGAGCAATAGTTAGAACTTCTGAAATGTCTTAAGGATCTGTAAAAAAGACATTTTGGTATGACTATGAAAGAACTGCGCAGATTAGGGTATCAGCTAGCAGAACAAAACGGATGCTCGAATCCATTCAATAACTATGCGCAAAAGGCTGGAGATGATGGGGTTCTTGGGTTTCTGAGTAGCCATCTTGCCTTAAGTTTCGGAAAAACAGAAGTAACATGGGACTCAATAAAGTTGTAGTATCACAGTTTTTTTATTTATTGACTAAAGGTACCGACCAAAAGACTGGAGAAACAATTTAGTACGGTGATGAGACCAGTTATAGCTGTAGTAGCGAAACCGCGCTCAAAAATTATTGCAAATAAATGACAGCGATAAGTTGGAGTGCTCACATCTACAGAACGTAGAGGTACAGTGACGGCTGTTGTTCAGCGGGAGGAAGAGTCATGTCTCCGATGTTGACCTATTCTAGGAAAAAGAAATAGCAAGAATTCGAATCCGGTTTGGCACAAGGAGGTTATCCCAAAGCTCATGAGTCTGGATGGATGACAAGCGAAGCATTCTTTGCTGGTTCCACAAATTGATCGACTTTTCTAATGCAAAGACAGATAAGCCTGTTCCGTTGATCCTTGATGGTCATGCCTCTCATACGAGGAACATGGAGGTGAGCGAACTACGTCGGGGCATCAGTGTTATTTTACCGTTATTGTCGCGACATTCCTCGCATAAAATTCAGCCCCTGGATGTAGCAGTTATGAAACCCTTGAGATTCTCTTATGAAAACGAAGACAGAAGGTCATTAATAGCGAACCCAGGGAATATTGTCACTTTGTGGCGAATCTCATCCTTGGTTGGGCAACTTTTGTGCGTGCTGCTAACATGAGAACTGCAATGAAAGGATTCTTGAAAACTGGTATTTGGCCAACGAATTTCAACGACTCCTCAGGCGATGACTTTCTACTAGATCGGATGACTGATATTCCGACTGGGGCAGAAGCCAAAACCACTGAAAATATTTCAGTCAATCGTTCAACAAATCTATCCACTAATGCTCCTACTGACTGCTTAAACCCACCTTCTGAAGTCGTACAAACTAATTTCATGGTCAGATTACAAGCGACTGATACTTCAAAAGCATCAATCAATAGCTCCACCGCGTCAATCTTCCCTACTTTTACCCCAGATAACATTACACTAGTGACAAGAAGAAAGGGTTCATGTGGTTCAAATGGCTCTAAGCACTATGGTACTCAACATCTGAGGTCTTCAGTCCCCTAGACTTACATTTAGACCTACTTAAACCGAACTAACCTAAGGACATCACACACATCCATACCCGAGGCAGAATTCGAACCTGCGACCGTAACAGCAGCGCGTTTCCGGGCTGACTAGAACCGCTCGGACACAACGGCCGGTTAAGAAAAAAGAGTAAAACAGTAATTCTCACATCATCTCTCTACAGGAATTAGCTAAAGGACACGACCAGAGAATCCTGGAAACTGATGAGAATACAGAAAAGATCGCCCTGCTACCTCAAAAAGAGACGAAGAAAGTGAAAGGAAAAGAAGAGGGAAACAAGAGAAAAATTGTTTGACTCTAAAGAAAATGGAACGAGGAAGACGCGGCATGTGTGCTCGTATGTTACAATGAATTGTACAACACGTCAAAAATGCTAGCAGTGTGCTCATATTCGTGTGCTGTCACAGATAGCGTGAACTACGAAGCCCAACTCATTTGTAAGATTTGTGAAGGAAGAAATTGAAAACGATGGATTCCACGAACGAAATACACTTCTGGAAATGGAAAAAAGAACACATTGACACCGGTGTGTCAGACCCACCATACTTGCTCCGGACACTGCGAGAGGGCTGTACAAGCAATGATCACACGCACGGCACAGCGGACACACCAGGAACAGCGGTGTTGGCCGTCGAATGGCCCTAGCTGCGCAGCATTTGTGCACCGCCGCCGTCAGTGTCAGCCAGTTTGCCGTGGCATACGGAGCTCCATCGCAGTCTTTAACACTGGTAGCATGCCGCGACAGCGTGGACGTGAACCGTATGTGCAGTTGACGGACTTTGAGCGAGGGCGTATAGTGGGCATGCGGGAGGCCGGGTGGACGTACCGCCGAATTGCTCAACACGTGGGGCGTGAGATCTCCACAGTACATCGATGTTGTCGCCAGTGGTCGGCGGAAGGTGCACGTGCCCGTCGACCTGGGACCGGACCGCAGCGACGCACGGATGCACGCCAAGACCGTAGGATCCTACGCAGTGCCGTAGGGGACCGCACCGCCACTTCCCAGCAAATTAGGGACGCTGTTGCTCCTGGGGTATCGGCGAGGACCATTCGCAACCGTCTCCATGAAGCTGGGCTACGGTCCCGCACACCGTTAGGCCGTCTTCCGCTCACGCCCGAACATCATGCAGCCCGCCTCCAGTGGTGTCGCGACAGGTGTGAATGGAGGGACGAATGGAGACGTGTCGTCTTCAGCGATGAGAGTCGCTTCTGCCTTGGTGCCAATGATGGTCGTATGCGTGTTTCGAACCCATCGTTCTACCATTCCTAGACCGGCAAGGGAACTTGCTGTTCCAACAGGACAATGCACGTCCGCATGTATCCCGTGCCACCCAACGTGCTCTAGAAGGTGTAAGTCAACTACCCTGGCCAGCAAGATCTCCGGATCTGTCCCCCATTGAGCATGTTTGGGACTGGATGAAGCGTCGTCTCACGCGGTCTGCACGTCCAGCACGAACGCTGGTCCAACTGAGGCGCCAGGTGGAAATGGCATGGCAAGCCGTTCCACAGGACTACATCCAGCATCTCTACGATCGTCTCCATGGGAGAATAGCAGCCTGCATTGCTGCGAAAGGTGGATATACACTGTACTAGTGCCGACATTGTGCATGCTCTGTTGCCTGTGTCTATGTGCCTGTGGTTCTGTCAGTGTGATCATGTGACGTATCTGACCCCAGGAATGTGTCAATAAAGTTTCCCCTTCCTGGGACAATGAATTCACGGTGCTCTTATTTCAATTTCCAGGAGTGTATACACTGTGTGATGTAACAAAATAAAAGTGATGTTGTTATTCAATGGAAAAGTTGGAATCTGAGATTTCGCTTACTGTTTTATCAATCACAACTGGCGTAAGAATCATGGATTGACCATTGTCATAAAATATTACATTATGAAATGTGAGTAGTCTTTACTTGCAGTTTCGCGTGGCTTGAAGCAGTCACAGCTAGCGTACTATTGACTAAGAAATTGCACTGTCGTCTTTCTAATTTTTTCATGATCGTAGATACGATCGAGGGACCAGATAGTTAGTTCTTAAGGGCGCAAAAACAACTGTAACATCACACAAAAGGGAAATTCAATATTAAAGCTTGATGCAAGAAGACGATAAAACAGTTTTCTTTGTGTTAATGTAACACGCACATTGGACTGCTGATCTTGGCGTCTGTAATTTTAACAAAATGCGTAATTAAAATGAAAATAATACTTAAGAGATGATAGGAATGAGCACTGCTAAATGATTCAGTATTTCCAGAACAAATATTTATTATAACTAAAACATATACCGTACCTTATGCTTAGTACTACAATGACGGTAGATTTTTATGTCCGCTTCATGTCCATTGAGCGCTCTTTTATATAGCCATTGTCCTTCTGAGTCGCCCGTGCGTCATCACGATAAGTTATAACAGTTCTTCTTCTTTTACACTTCATTCAAACTTAGACGGAACACGTTTTTATACATTTAGTAAAAAGTTAGATCAGACCGCCACAAATCTGCGTCCGTCTTATTTAAGAAAAACAGTACAAGTCTAGCGCTCAAGGCTTCATTTGTTCTCCAGCGAACAAAATAGTGAAGGATAGCATATCTATCCGTATTCTTCTGTTTATGTAGCTGTCCAAAGACGACGATTTACGTCATTTAGGAAATTCCACCATCGCTATGCGACGCCTTATTATACAGTAATCATTCTTTATAAACAAGTATTTGCTCAAAAATGGTCGGTTCAAATGGCTCTGAGCACTATGGGACCTAACATCTGAGGTCATCATTCCCGTAGAACTTAGAACTACTTAAACCTAACCAACCTAACGACGTCACACACATCCATGCCCGAAGCAGGATTCTAACCTGCGACCGTAGCGGTCGTGCAGTTCCGGACTGAAGTGCCTAGAACCGCTCGGCCAATCCGGCCGGGTCCAGTATTTGCGTTCTGGGTGAAATTATTAACTATTTGCTGTTTTAATGAAGCCAAAAATAGCGAATATCACAACTGCCGGGAAAAACTCGAGACACCAAGAAGAACTTGTTCGACATAAGTGAAGGTCGGTAGGTGTGTATCTACATCTGAAAGATGGTGTCTATTCAAATTTCGTACCGGTCGCATAAGGGTGGCGTAAGTCAGGTTTGGTTTAAATATATGCGCTAACGTCCATGAGCGTTCTTTACCTTTCAGATTGGACGTGATATTGTTCTTGTTGTTGTGGTCTTCAGTCCTGAGACTAGTTTGATGCAGCTCTCCATGCTACTCTATCCTGTGCAAGTTTCTTCATCTCCCAGTACCTACTGCAACCTACATCCTTTTGAATCTGCTTAGTGTATTCATCTCTTGGTCTCCCTCTACGATTTTTTTACCTCCATGCTGCCCTCCAGTACTAAATTGGTGATCCCTTGATGCCTCAGAAGATGTCCTACCAACCGATCCCTTCTTCTAGTCAAATTGTGCCACAAACTCCTCTTGTCCCCAATTCTATTCAATACCTCATCATTAGTTATGTGATCTACTAATCTAATCTTCAGCATTCTTCTGTAGCACCACATTTCGAAAGCTTCTATTCTCTTCTTGTCTAAACTATTTATCGCCCATGTTTCACTTCCATACATGGCTACACTCCATACAAATAGTTTCAGAAACGACTTCCTGACACTTAAATCAATACTCGATGTTAACAAATTTCTTTTCTTCAAAAGCGCTTTCGTTGCAATTGCCAGTCTACATTTTATATCCTCTCTACTTCGACCATCATCAGTTATTTTGCTCCCCAAATAGCAAAACTCCTTTGTTACTTTAAGTGTCTCATTTCCTAATCCAATTCCCTCAGCATCACCCGACTTAATTCGACTACATTCCATTATCCTCGTCTTGCTTTTGTTGATGTTCATCTTATACCCTCCTTCCAAGACGCTGTCCATTCCGTTCAACTGCTCTTGCAAGTCCTTTGCTGTCTCTGACAGAATTACAATGTCATCGGCGAACCACAAAATTTTTATTTCTCCTCCATGGATTTTAATACCTACTCAGAACTTTTCTTTTGTTGGCCAATATACACATTGAATAGCATCGGGGAGATGCTACAACCCTGTCTCACTCCCTTCCCAACCACTGCTTCCCTTTCATGTCCCTCGACTCTTATAACTGCCATCTGGTTTCTGTACAAATTGTAAATAGCCTTTCGTTTTCTGTATTTTACCCCTACCACCTTCAGAATTGAAAGAGAGTATTCCAGTCAACATTGTGAAAAGTCTACAAATGCTAGAAACGTAGGTTTGCCTTTCCTTAATCTTTCTTCTAAGATAAGTCGTAGGGTCAGTACTGCGTCACGTGTTCCAACATTTCTACGGAATCCAAACTGATCTTCCCCGAGGTCGGCTTCTACCATTTTTTTCCATTCGTCTGTAAAGAATTCGCGGTAGTATTTTGCAGCTGTGACTTATTAAACTGATAGTTCGGTAATTTTCACATCTGTCAACACCTGCTTTCTTTGGGATTGGAATTATTATATTCTTCTTGAAGTATGAGGGAATTTAGCCTGTCTCATACATCTTACTCACCAGACGGTAGAGTTTTGTCAGGACTGGCTCTCCCAAGGCTGTCAGTAGTTCTAATGGGATGTTGTTTACTCCCGGGGCCTTCTTTCGATTTAGGTGTTTCAGTGCTCTGTCAAACTCTTCACGCAGTATCATATCTCCTATTTCATCTTCATCTACATCCTCTTCCATTTCCATAATATTGTCCTCAAGAACATTGCTCCTGTATAGACCCTCTATATACTCCTTCCACCTTTCTGCTTTCCCTTCTTTGCTTAGAACTGGGTTTCCATCTGAGCTCTTGATATTCATGCAAGTGAGTTAACGTTAATCAATAATGCCTGTAAGGCGACAAAGACGCCATGGGTTTGAACGAGATCGCGTAATAGGGATGCAGGAAGATGGATGTTCCTTCTGAGATACTGCAAAAGACTTGCAGGAACGTGACCACTGTCGATGACTGCTGGCAGCGGTGGTCACGAGATGTACGGTCGCAAGAAGAAAATGCTCCGGACGTCCACGTGGCACTACCATGGTCTTCGGCGTATGACTCTGGCGCATCGCACTACACCTGCAGCAGCAATTTGAGCACCAGTTGGCACCACAGTGACGCAATGAACTTTCACTTTCAGAGACAGCTCCGAGCCAGACGCCCTGTAGTGTGCAATCCACTGACACCAAACCACTAGCGTTTGTGACTTCAGTGGTGTCAAGCGAGACCTCATTGGAAGGCAGGGTGGAGGTCCGTTGTGTCTTCTTATGAAGGTTGGTTCTACATCGGTGCCGGTGGTGACGGTGTGTTGCTTAGGTGGAGGCCAGTTGAGACCACGCAATTGAGAGCACGCAACAAACCTGTTTACGTGCTAGCCACACTGTGCCTACACCTGGAGTTATGGTCCGGGGCGCGAGTTCGTATGAAAGCAGGAGCACTTTCGTCGCTACCCCGCGCAACCCGACTGTAAAGATGTACGTGAATCCGGTGATTTGGCTTGTTGTGCTGCTATTCATAACAGCTTTGCAAGTGGTTTTTTCCAACTGATTAACGCTCGCCCATATATTCCTTGTTGCAATCCGACATGAGACATGTTGCCGTGGCGTGCTTGATCACCAGATCTGTCTCCATATGAAAATGGTATCTGTTCTTTCGAAACGGGGGACAGTTGAGTATGTGTGCCAGACCGGGACTCGAAGCCGAGATCTCCTGCTTATATGGCAGATGCTCTGTCCATCTGAGCCACCGAGGGCACAGAGGATAGAGCGACTACAGTGATTCATCGCTTGCCCGCTCTCGGTGAGACGTATATGTATATCAACGCCTGTCGACAGATCAGGGTCTTAGTTTAGTTATCATTTCATTCTAAGAGAGCTGCATGGTCACCGATGGTATCCGTTCTTTCGGACGAGTCCGAAAGAACAGCTACCATCTTCATATAGTTAAGGTTAACCGGCTATTGCCCTTGTTCTTCTGTGCTGGATGCACACGCATTGCCCGAACGCTTACGGGACTCGATAAGATTGTCTGTCGCGAGTAATGAGTGTAATGGGCAGGGACACTACGAATGTTGTGTGTGGACATTAAGTTGGGAATGTTGGTCTCATTGGGAGCGTGCAAGGGACAAATCCCTGCAGCCGCTCTATCCTCTGTGCTCTCGGTGGCTCAGATGGATAGAGCGTCTACCATGTGAGCTGGAGATCCCGGGTTCGAGTCCTGGTCGGGACACACGTTTTCAACTGTCCCTGTTGTGTATATCAACGCCTGTCGACAGCTTGTCTTGATTTAATTATCATATCTGTCTCCAATCGAGCTCAAAAACACAAATAGGACATCATTAGTCGACAACTCCACAGTCATCTACCACTCCCTGTATTGACCGAGCAAGTGCAACAGGCATCGAACTCCATCCCACAAACTGACATCCGCCGCCTGTTTAAGACAATGCATGCACTTTTCCATCCTTGTATTCAACTTTATGACTGTTCCACCAATTATTAATGTACCAGCATTTCAAATACGTAATGCCTTGTTTCGCGCTCACATTAGAATGAGACCTTGCGTGTTAATCGCTTAAATATGTTACCTACACAAATGTATCCCGAGAATTTCACTGCTGTACATTAATTGTTTTTTGGCATTTCGATTGTTTCTATCGGCGTATTACTTTATGTTATCTTCATTTGCAAATTGCATTACAAGAGTAATTGAATAAGCGGTTTTTAATTTTTCTAAAATAAATTTTTAGCATTATGACCCTAAAAATATGCTCCAAACGTAAGGCATGCCGTTCTGCACCGCTCTCCCCTACCTTGAATAACGAAATGGGCTTGTTAGCAGTAAGATAAGTATCCTCACGGACAGGGCAGCGACGTCTGGAGCAGCGTGATTATCAGCACGGCTTCGCTTGTCGCAGCGGCAGAGAAATACTCGCCGACACTGGTCTGCCTTACGACGATATTAAAGTGGCACCAGGTGGTCTGTTCACACGAGTGCCACTTCTATGATGGGTGGTCCCTGTCCGGAGGCTGCAGAGGGGACGAACGCTGCAAGATTGCTTTTCAGACAGCCTAGCACCAGACATGGTGTGCCACTGGGTACACAACCCAATCACATTTGGTTTACGTAGCCGGTAATTTTGACAGCAGCCCTTATATTTTTCTCGTATTAGGACCAGTGCTACATCCTATTGTCAACGTGCCCATGGCGCTAGCTTTCAACACAATAGCATAAGAGTGCATGTTGCCCATTTTGTCTTGAACTACGAGAGTTGCCCAGAAAGAACTTACTTCCTGGACATCCCTCCGACCTTCGATAGACAGATTTACGAACTTTACTTTCGCTAACACGCTATCCAGATCTCTAACCCACTGAAAACATTTGGCCGGGGGTGACCGAGAGACGGGTACGACAATACTCTATAATCACTTAGATTGCTGAAGTCTGCCGTAGAACTGAAGCAGAATGGAAGCAGTATCCTAGTTTAGTTCTTTTCCATTCCCAGATGGTTAGGGACACTGTCGCTTACAGAAGATGCAGCTCTGTTTAGTAAATTTCACGATCTGTACATCTCCAAATCACATACAGATTTATTCATATGTCCTTTATAGTACACTGAATTCTCTCAATGAGACAATTTCGTTATTTTCCATCTTTAAGGGGGCTACAGTTCTAATGGTTGACAACGTATGGTAGTTCCAGGGTTTTCAAGGTTTATATCATTCGTTCTCTACTGCGTGTGTCGTTCCTAAAGCGTAATATTGCACCTGTAATTCAGCCTGCGATCTGTTAGGCTGACAGTGAGAACAGTAAACCATCCACAGATATGCATTCAACACAGTGACAGGTATTCAGACAGACACTCATTTGTATTACCGCGAATCCGGTCCGGCTTTTCCGTTGTCATGAAATAGGCACAGTGCGAGGTACCGAATCATTCTGCGATTCAAATTTGCAGCACTCACAAACAGATAATGAATAGCATTAAAGTAAATAGAAAGAAATAATGAAATGTTAAATTGTTTCCGTGGCAGTGAATGTATTCCACCAGTGCTGATGCTATTGGGAAACGCTTCATACCAGAGCGGTGAGAATTGCTGTAATTGTGGCCGCTGTCACCCGCTGACTGACATATCGCGTTCCAAAAGAGAAACTCTACCGTAACAAAATATAAAACAAAATGTAGTGTGACAACGAGCAGTATAGATAACACACGTTGATTTAAACAGCTAGACGTTACCACAGCGACATTTGTCTTCGTTTCGCTTTTCTTTTGTTTCTATGCAGTTGTCGTTACCTGATTTTCTTCAACAACGCATTATTTTTTCCAGCAACATACCTCAATAACCAGCCGCGTGTAGATCGTTCTGCCGATGTGTGAGTGTGTGTGTGTGTGTGTGTGTGTGTGTGCAAAGGTAGGAATATAGTGTGTGACTTACAGTATTTGTTTATCGTTCACACATGGAGGTTTGCCACTCAAGATTAAATAATTATCTTATTAGATGGTAACTAAAACATAACAGAAAATTAATTAACTGCACTTTACTATCTGTTAGCAGTGATGCTGGAGAAACTGGTTTATCTTATTCTCATATGAGGAATCAAGTAATAAACGAACTATTTTCTGAAACACTACTGGTCTGAAAGGAAAATAAGTCCTCCCCAAAAGCTCCTTCGCAATTCTCGACTGAATCCTAAACTATTCAGCAATTAAGTATCCTTTCAAAGTAGAAAGTTTATGGAAGTTTTATGATCAACTAAAATTACTGCGGGAAAAGCTCAGTGCATATGCTAGCCTTGTGTAGTAACAATCTGTGCAATTTTTAGCTCACTCAAACAGCCGCAAGGTGACCTCTGACGGACACATCCTGAAATTTTCACTGTGAACAGCAGTTCATTTCCACCCCTCCCAATCTTCTGGGTCCGGCATTCGTAAACATGAGTTCTGAATGTATAGTGCAAGAGGAGTCAATGTCCTCATTTCACTTCCACTCAAATGACACACCACGACACATTATATTTGACATAAAAAAATTTTATTATATCTAAATGGTAACATACACACAGCGTTCGGTTCACTGCAGGTTTCGCCTGGCTGAAATGCACGTCCCGGAACTAACTGCCTGCCCTGAACAAAGGACCGGACGCTCAGTATGACACCCACTAGATTACAGAGTTCCCACCAGGGAGCACGTTACAACATTATGATAATTTATATCGTCCAGCTGCAAAGTGCTGCATTAGAAGCTCGCTGACAGAGCACCTGACATAGTTCTATGCACATTTTTATTGCTTTATTTGAAATCTTTTTCAGACATTAATAATGGATACTTAAGGGAATTTTAATTAATTTATTTAACTTATAATATTTATTTCAATTAACATATGATTTTCTGTCGCTAAGATAATATGAGATAGCACAAAACATTTTCCATGTGAACTACGTTACACAGTTTTTCATAAATCTAACGAAATATATTTACACTATTGTTATTATTATTATTATAATTGTTATTATTATTGCGATAAATTATTTTATAATTTGTGTATTTGTTACAATGCTCTTTGCTTGGTTTACTTTTGCTGTAATCAACAATACAGTTGTATTTCGTGATGATCTTTCAATCGTTTTTTGTTGCTGGTGCAAAGTCACTTCGATGACGTGGTGTTCCCAGATTTTTAAAACGGTGTCACCTTAGATTTAGAAATCTTTAACTTCTCTCTTGTCCGATTGGTTCCACGCCCAACTCAATGACCTTTACACACGGTTGCTGTACATAAAAAACTAAAACACAAGGAAGAAATATCACTGAAGACCACACCAAAGTAAATTACCAGCAGTAAAAGGACCTGTCAAGGAAAGGAACGACGTTTTATCACTCATCAGCTTGGTGCATGTAAAACAGACAATTTAATATTAACATACGTTACGAAATAGTCCTGCACTATGATGGAATGCATCTCCCAGCATTCATAGATGTTAAAAAACCTGATATACACAACAACAGTAACTTTCAAAGCAAGGGTCAATTGCTATGAATATCTGAAATATCAATATGTCAATATGTTCCAGTGAAGAGCATGTCATGGCTATTTACCAAAATGTGAGAAGCGTAGTATAAAAATGCAGGCAGTTTATTGTGATAAGGCAGTAAACAATACAGTTCCACTGAATGCTGTTAATGAAAATGTAAAAAAACTGTTTAATCGTGAACTGTTGTACCCCGACTGCCATCTTCTGCTTTGTGGTTTTGAGGAGCTGATTCGACACGTTTGTCCATCCGTTACGAGTTTCAAAAGATTTGGAAAAACCAGAATGTAGCTTGACGATAATGTTTACATAACTTACAGGAATGAATTGTCTCGTGATGTCCGCTTTTCCATTCTCTGATTTCTTGAACACTAACCGTCAATGAATCTACAGTGCGATGATTACAGAAAACTTTTGAAGTTAGCAGGTGGCATTACTTGAAGCAGAATATCATTTCGTGTAGTTTGTGATGTAAATGATACTTCTTGAGTGACCAAGGCAGCTTTAACCTTAAAAATATACATCTCTCAAATTAGTACGGTTTTTCACATGAGAAGAAGAACTCTTTAAAAACAGTGTGTATTTTTCTTGCTCGAATATGAACACGAGTGGGCTTACTTCATCAGAAGCTACACTCCTGGAAATTGAAATAAGAACACACCGGTGTCAATGTGTTCTTTTTTCCATTTCCAGGAGTGTATAAATGAAGGTAGTAACTGCTCTAGAAAGAACAGATACCATTGATGACCGTTTAGCTTCTCTAGAATAAATGATAATTAATTGAAACCCACAGCAGCTGACAGGTGGATAGAGCGTCTGCCATATAAGCAGGAGATACCGGGTTCGAGTCCCGGTCGGGGCAAACATTTTCAGCTGTCCCCATCGAGGTATATTAGCAACACCTGTCAGCAGTGGAGGGTTTCAATTAATTATCATTTATTCTAGAGAATATGCACGGCCATCAATGGTATCAGTTCTTTCTAGAGCAGTTACTATCTTCATATACAAAATTAATCGATGCGTATGCTATTTTCAGACTTCAGGGTGTTTGGTGGTAGCCTAGCAGTTATCCGATTCATCAAAAAATTTGAACGGACTTATTTTGTTGATGGCATGGTATGAGGGGACAGTAATAGCAAAACTTCACGTTGCAGAAAATTGTCTGTAGCGACGACCTATCCTTGTCTACACATTTCGAGCAAGCACCTTGCTTGACACAAAAGAACTGAGCCTGACCCCAAAGTAAATGTTTGCTTCCTTGGAGATGCTACAGCTCTTTTGTCCTCCTTAATAGGTTGCAATCAACACACAGTCGGTAGCCAGTATATTCTAGCAGTATTTTTTTCCGATACCCAGACGTTGAAAAATATTGGAGCCTTTTTTTAGCAGAAGATGTAGTCTTTCATCAAAATCCTCTCTCTTTCTTTTGTAGTTTCCTCGCTCGACGAGTGAGAAATAAGCGTCTAGGGAAGACTAACTATAAAGACTGGTTACAGAATATCACTTAGGAAAGGTGAATGGAACACTTAACTCCACGGAGTAAATTTAGAAAAACTGTTGTGCATGTATTAAGGAAATCTAACACAAGACTCTAGCTCACCAATTGTATATTACTCCTACACTGTTTTGAGTCAGTATGTGGGAAGCCTTTGGAGCAGTTCAGATGGCTCGGTAGAGATCGCAGATGGTCGGTAGACCGCACAAGACTATAAAAGAGATACCGAAGGAATATTAGTGCAAATCGTTTGAACAAATGCAAGAGTTTGCTGGATAAGTTATAAAATTGACATTTGAGGTAGGCCGTAAAAACTTCTGTCCACTCAAGGTTATGAGATGGTGTCGTTGGGTCAACATGGGAACACCATGTTTGATAATGTGCGCTGCACAGTACACTTCGAAACAGTAGCGCCTGCGGTAAGCATTATACTCTGTAGTCAGATCGGCAACAAATCTCCGCCTTACCTGTTTTACAGAGCGGCCAAATCTCCGATCGAAAGGTTTTGTGATGAAGCATGGACGTGCAACACCTTGTCACCTACTCGTGGTTCACCGTACTTCAGCCACTTTGCACAGGAACCCACGACAGCAGCACACGTCCGCCGACCAGTTTCGCCGGCTCCGATATGCTCGTTCCCAGTACCCAGATCATAACAATCTGCCCTTTGTCAAAGTCATTTAAGTCAGTGTATTTCCTCGTTTGTTGCCTATATCGGCGGTAAAATGATTCCCCAATCATACAATGTAAACTTTCACGGCCGGTATTGACTTCACTTAAAACTTCCGGGCTGATAGGCCGTGGTCGAAGTATAAAACTGTCTCCTAACGTTTCGTCTCCGACTGCGGGAGACATCATCGGAGGTAAAGCGGCGAACTGCTGCAGTTCGCCGCTTTACCTCCGATGATGTCTCCCGCAGTCGGAGACGAAACGTTAGGAGACAGTTTTATACTTCGACCACGGCCTATCAGCCCGGAAGTTTTAAGTGAAGATTCCCCAATCGTCTCTGCACCGATTAAACAGGGTGTTAGTGGTATAGGTACAGATGTTGTGGCCATTGGTAATTTAATATGTACCCACTTCAGTGAATTAGTTGCTTTTTTTTCTCAGGCTTCTCACAAACACATCGCATAATTTACTACCTGATGTTGTATGCACGTCGTACCTGTGCGACGAAGCTGACTAAGCCTGTCAGTATAGACTATCTGTTGTGCTTCCATGCATCTACACTACAACACCAGACCTGCTGTCACGAAGAAAGTAAACATTGATGATTTATTAATTGAAAACGTGGAGGGGGGGCTGCGAAAGGAAAGGAAAGGAAGATATCAGCTGCATGTGGCCTTTACGCGGAATTGCTGGAACGAGTGAAACTTGTGCAGGATCGGGATTGGAACCTGCGATATCCTGCTTACTGGGTAATTGTGTTAACCATTGCACCCCCCCCCCAAAAAAAAAAACACACGGTTTGTCACAAATGTGCAAAATATCTCGGCACGCTCCGTGGTTGACTCCCACTCCCACCTATCCACTGTCCCCGTCCATGTCCTTTATGCTCGTTAATTTTAGATTCCCGCTGGAAGTCGAACGTGGATGAGTATCTGCAGTGGATTCATTGCCCATTCGGACATGTCCAAAAGAACAGACACCAAGCATTCATAAAATTGATTCGCCTCGATGGGTAATGAATCCACCACCCTCTAGTAGGGATGCACAATATCGTTCGACTTCTGGCAGGAATTCAACGGGATGTCCGCACTTTCGAACATGGCCGAAAGAGCCAATAGGCGCAGAAAACACAGTGAAGCCCCCTACAAGAGGGAGGAACTGTCTACTGCAGTGATAGTAGAAGAAATTGAAGTCGATTTGCAAGAAGCAGGGAATACAGTACTATAGACTCAGATTGACAGTTTAACGTTCCATTGGAATTTCTAAAATCATTGGTGACGGTGCAAACCAAATGACTGTTCAAGTCTGCTACACTGGCGACATACCATCAGATTTTCGTAAAAATAATTATCATCCACATAATTCCAAAGTTAGTAACGACAGGTAATTGCGAGAATCATCACACAATCAGCTTAACTGCGTATGAATCTCGTTATTGACAAGATTAATATAAAGAATATTTGGAAAGATAATTGAAGTGAAGATCTCTTAGCTACCGATCAGTCTGGTTTTGTGAAAGGTAAAGACATCAGAGAGACAGTTCTGAGGTAGCACTTGGTAATGGAAGCAAGACCTAAGACAAATCAACACACTTAATCCAATTTGTCGACGTAGAAAAAGCGTTCAATAGTGTATAACGGTAAAATATATTCAGAATACCCAGAAATATAGGAGTAAACTATATGGAACACGGCGATATATAGTACGTATAAAACCCAGAACGAAACAGTAGAAAAGTAGACAAGGAACGAAGTGTACGGATGAAAACAGTGTGACACAGGGATCGTCTTTCTCGCCTGCAGTACAATCTCAACACCGAAAAAGATCTGTCGATGACAACAGAAGAATTATTGTACTTACTGAATAGAATGAATAGTCTCCTAAGCACAGAATGTAGGTAGCGGAGTAACCACAAAAGACGACAATTGTGAAGAATAGCAGAAATGAGAGTATTAAGAAACATAACACCGAAACTGGAGACCGCAAAATAGACGAAGAGAAGTAAATCTGCTACGATGAAAGTAAAGACGAACTACGGGAAGGATAACATAAAAAGCAGCGTGGCATAGGGAAAGAGGGAACTCATGTAAAAAAGAAGTCCACTAGTATTATATACATGGACATAATTTGAAGAAGATTTCTTTAAAAGTAACAAATAAAGTAGGTTATAGAAACATTTAGTGCGTCTCACTTGTACATGGTTTCGAGCATAATTCAAAGGCGCCTGAGATGTTTTTCTAATATATTTAATTTATTACTTTCAGACTAATCATTTCACAATATATGTGACTGCCTTTTTTTAAGTCTTCATTTAAAGTTTTTGTTGTTGACAGTTAAATGACAAACCAATACAACATTCTATGCGCAAAATAACCAGGCTATGAAAAGAAGAAGTATTTTACACAACATTTACGATGCTATGTATCTCATTTTTCCCTCACATCACTAATTAATAGTTTCTCAATTTCGCTGAGTACTTTTAAGCATTTAAATATCGTTTTGCAAAACTATATCTAACACTGATCAATTTGATACCGTATTTGTCCACTCTCCATTCTTCGATTGGCTATGAAAGTTTTCCTTCGAACTACTAATTAAGTTTTTTTTAGCTACCGCTATTTTTTGGAAATAATCAAACTTTTCTTCCAAAACTAGAACTACACTAGAAATGTGATACCCTGCTTGTCCTTCATTTCATTATGAAAAGTCGAACAAAAATCTTTTCTTAGATCTTTGTTTCAGTTTTCTTAATTTCTCTGATAACTTCAAGCAATTAAACCGATAGTTGTAACTGTGCCTTTCAATGGTCGATTTGAAACCCTATTTTTCCATTTCGAATGTTTTGTTTGTTATCAAAATTCGAGCAAAAATCTATTGCCCAGTTTCTAGTGAACCTTGTTTTCGCTTCACTCAAATGTTTTCTTGGAATGTTCTCCTGAACCACGGCACTGTAAGGAAGTAAATCATGGACTTTGGGGAAACCAGAAAAAAATTAAATCGAAAGTTTGAGATGTGGTTCTGTAGCAGGGTACTGAAATAAAACTGGAGTGATAAGAAGAGACGTATGTTCTGCAAAGATTCGGGGAGGAAATAAATTAAGGAAAAATTGAGGAGAAGAAGGAACAGGATGACACAACACGTATTAAGATATCAGGGATTAATTTCCATGGCAGGGAGCGGTATGAAATAAAAACTGTAGAAGAAGACAGAGACTGGAATATGTCCTACTTTCAATTTTGCAATTCAGGATTTTCGCTCTTCGCTGCCAACTCGTTCTGGGTCTTTCTGCGTCGCTTCTTCCTCTTGACTGGTAAAGCATGGCCAGACATGTTTGTCGACACTCATTTATCGTAGGTGATTTTCCATAATGCTTTGTTTCCTTCAATCTTTCCATTAATACATAGATGTTAGTTGATTCCTAGCTCCTTCATTTGTATGTGGCTTTCCGTGATAGCATGACTAAATTTGATGAAAAAGTCTTTTCTGCTTTTTTTCCACCCGTGTTTTGGAATGTTTTATTTGTCATTCTGCATATTGATTGGTATTTATTTTATTTTCTATACCTTCGTCCATATCATTGTTCGTATCATCCTAAAAAACTTAAGCTGGAGATCTGCACAAGTAGAGTATTATTATTATTATTTCTGTAGTTGTATATATAAGTTTGGATGTAGCTGTATTGCATTGATGTACTGGTGAATATTGTGTGGTATGACTCCTGTAGTTGATAGTATAATTGGTATAATGTCAACTTTCTCCTGATGCCACATGTCCTTGACTTCCTCAGCCAGTTGGATGTATTTTTCAATTTTTTCTCCGGTTTTCTTTTGTATATTTGTTGTATTGGGTATGGATATTTCGATTAGTTCTGTTAATTTCTTCTTTTTATTGGTAAGTATGATGTCAGGTTTGTTATGTGGTGTTGTTTTATCTGTTATAATGGTTCTGTTCCAGTATAATTTCTATTCATCATTCTCCAGTACATTTTGTGGTGCATACTTGTATGTGGGAACGTGTTGTTTTATAAGTTTATGTTGTAAGGCAAGCTGTTGATGTGTGATTTGAGACTTTCTCGGCGTATTCCATTCGTGAAATCTTCTCGGGTGATCAGCCGAGTAAAGGCGTCGTCTTCTCGCAACGTTTCGAAGGGTTTCGTACCCATCATCTTCAAGCGAAGTGTCGAGATGCTGCTGCTGCTGCTGCTGCTGCTCACATCTATTACTTTCCCCTCTTTGGGGAAGTGTGAGGGGGAGGAGTTTGTAGCCTTTCGGCTTTTACTCCCCTGTGAACGTGTGTGTGTGATTTTTCTATAGTTTTTTGGTGTCTGTGACTTGTGATGTTTGTTGTGAGTGAGTCTGGTACTTGCCTGAGGTAGGCGAAAAGATTGGTGTTATGTGGGAAGGAACTGGATTAGGGATTGGATATTGGGATTTTCTCTTCGACTTAATCGTCGAAGATCGTCATAGGGCGCTTATGCTTATCGCGGGACATGTCATACCGACCTAGGGAGTGGATAAGCGCGTTACCGGATCTGGAAGTACCCTCATAGAAGGCCCTTGCCAGATCCTGGAAACGCTCTCTGAGGAGTGGGATTTCGGCTGCGGCGTGCAAGTCGTCCGTGGGGAATCCGTAAGGTAGACGCAGCGCCCTTCTGAGGGCGCGGTTCTGCAGCCTCTGGAGTTTGTCCAGGTGCTGCTTTGCCGCGTATCCCCAGACAGGGCACGCATACTCCATTACCGGCCGGATCAGGGCCTGGTATACATTTACTGCTACTGGGCAAGGAAGGGAGCTGGTTGTGTTCAGGATAGGGTATAGGATGGACATTCTGGCGCAGACCTTCCTGTGGACCTCGTCTATGTGGGGTTTCCACGTAAGAGTCCAGGGTTACGCCAAGGTACTTGGCGGTTCTGCGCCAGGGGAGTTGGATTCCATTTAGGTGAAGGTGGAGGGGGGGACGTTGAGGAGGTTCGCGCCTTCCGAGCCTGCGGGTAATCAGCATTGCCTGCGTCTTCTCAGAGTTGATGGTGATGCGCCAGCGACGGGCCCATGTTTCCGTGTCATCTAAAACCTTTTGTAGCCTACGGATGACCAGGTCCTTGTTCGCGTTTCTCGTGTAGAAGGCTGTATCGTCGGCGTACTGCGCAGTGTGCACCAGGGGGGCCGTTGGTGTGTCCGCAGTGTACAAACTGTACAATACGGGCCCCAGGACCGATCCCTGTGGCACCCCAGCACGAATACGCCTTCTGGTGGAGGTGGCAGTTTCTACTTTGACGGAGAAAGTCCTATTCGTGAGATAGCTCTTGATCAGCTGAACTATGCTCCCGGGAAACCCTTGTGTGTACAACTTGTAGAGTAGCCCTCTATGCCATACTGAATCAAAGGCTTTGGCTACGTCTAGTAGCACTATCCCGCAGTAGCCTCTGTGGTTGAAGCCCTCTGTGGCCGCTTCAACCACTCTCATGATCTGTTGTGGGGCAGAGTGGTTCTGCCGGAACCCAAATTGGAAATCCGGCAGAATTTGCTCTCTGGTAATATGTTCTTGTATGGGTCTTAGTAGGAGGCGCTCATAGATCTTGCTGAGAGTTGGCAAGAGGCTAATCGGCCTGTAGTGCTGCGGGAATAGAGGGTCTTTCCCTGGTTTGTGTATCGCGACCACTTCCGCATGTTTCCAGCAAGCTGGGAAAACACGGGATCGAGTAATCTCGTTGAGGACGTTCGCGATGTGTGTGATTGCTGTAGGTGGGAGTTTTTTGACTAGCTGATTAGTGACACTGTCATGCCCTGGTGCCCTTTTTGTAGGGAGGGACCTGATTACTCTTGCCACGTCCTCGGGGGCAAAAAGTATGGGTTCGTCCTCTGGGTCCTCCTCGGCATTGAGGAAGACAGTCAGTTGACGACTGACTACCTCTTCATGCTCTTCATCCTGGGGTTCTGCCGCTTGGAACTGCTTCTCGAGGGAGTCGGCGAGGGCGTTGGCCTTTCCAGCATGGCTGTAGACCAGTCCCCGCTCGCCATGCAGTGGCGGCATCCTAGCGCGTCGTTTTGTAAACTGTTTGGTCGCTTGCCATAGTGTATGATCGTCTACTTTGAGAGCTGTGAGGCGGTTTTGCCATTGCTGGTTTCTGTGCTCATTGAGCGCAACCTTCAGTTCTCTCTGTAGGCGATTGAGCAGCCTCCTGGTGGCCTGATTTCTGGTGATCTTCCACTCTTTTGCCACTCTGTTCTTATGTCGAATTTGAGCTAGCAAGTATTCCGGGAGCTGTATTTGCGGCGGTGGGCCATCCCTTTGTGGAGGGGTGGCTTCTTCCGCTGCCTGCAAGATGGTGCCTGTTAGGTCTTGTAGCGCTTGCTCTACTGTTTCAGCAGTAGGTGGCGGAGCGCGAGCGATATCAGAGGCGACAGTTTCCTGGTATCGCTCCCAGTCTGTACGTTTGTACGACGTCTGGTACCGTGGGAGTGCTACCCATTCTCCCACATCGACCTCCAGAATCACTGGGTTGTGGTCGGAGGACATTCTGTTGACTGTCCTTGCGGCCACAAACCCTGCGATCCTTCTAGTGAGAGCTATGTCTAACACGTCGGGCCTGCCTCCATTTTTTGGAAAATGTGTGGGCTCGACTGGACCCCATGTTTCGAAGTGGTGGGTGCGCGCTAGTTGTTGCAGTTTGGCGCCTGCTCTGGAGGTTACTCTAGAATTCCAATCAGGATGTTTGGCATTGAAGTCTCCCCCTATTACGAGTTTGCCTTCAATTTGCCCTAGAGCAGCTATGTCTCCCTCATCTATCTGGTCATGTGGGGGTCGGTAGGCTGCAACAATTGTTAGGGGTCCAGTGGCAGTGGTTACTTCCACCGCCACTGCTTCGATTTTGTTGGTAGCTGGTAAGAATACCTGGTGGTGGGGGATCCCTCTTTTTACATATATGGCCACTCCTCCGCCTTGGGTTGGCCTGTCTTTGCGGTAGGTAACGTAGTTGGGAACTGTCGCTTTTATTCCCGGTTTTAGGTGGGTTTCCCCCATCATGCATATGTCGATGGAGAACTCCTTCATGAGTTCTCTGAACTCGACCGCTTGATTAACAATGCCGTCTGCGTTAAAGACGCACATTGTCAGGCCTTGAATATTCGGTCGTCTATTCATGATGGGGTTTTGGTGTTACTGAGGAAGTCGCAGAGGGGAGCGACTGCTGGACTGTTGCCTGAAGGGCAACGAGGATCTGTGTGTTCTGCTTCTGGGCTTCCCTGAATTCCTTCATCATTTCCATGACGAGGTTCATGGTCTGCACCATTACGCCTAACAACTGATCCATGGGGGGGGGGGGGATTGTGTGTGGGGTTCCCTAGAGCTTCCTCCGTCATGGTGGACCTGGTCTTCGTTGCTGTGTATTTCCCGGTGTTGTTCTAGTGATAGTGTCTGGTGTTGTGATGATTGGGCCACGCTTTCGTGGTTCCTCGGAGGAGAAACCACTTCCGCATATGTCGCCCTCGGTGTGTCCGGCCTTGGTTTAACCCAGGCCTTGTCCGTGTGTGTTGTCGTGTTTTGTTTTCTTGTGTGTCTGGGTGGGTTTGTGGTGTTTTGCTTATGTGTGTGGGGGGCGGCCTTTGCGCCCTTTACCTGTTGTGTGTGTCTTTTGTGGACCTCACAGCCTTGGTAACCCGCTGTGTGGTTTTTGCCACACAGCGCGCACCTTATTTGTGGGTCCGTGTGCTTGAGTGTGCATGTCCTGGTGTCGTGGGCCTCGGCGCACTTCCTGCACCTTACTGGCATGGTGCAGTAGGCGGCGATATGGTTCAGGCCCTGGCACCTGAAGGACTGCACCGTCTTGTTCTTACGGCGCAGTGGTTCAGTGGTGACAGGCACAGCCAGTACCATCTTTATCTCCTGGGGGATGTCCGGGAGTGTGGCCTGGTATAGTGGCCACTTGTTGTCGATGTTGCCCATCTGCTGGACCGCCTTGACGACGTACCCCTGGGCAGTCAAATCTGTTTTGATTGCCTGGGGGGACACTCGCCTTGGGAGGTCCCTTATTACAATGTTTCTGTTCCTTGTTTTAGTTGTGGGGAACGTGTAGTGTGGTATGTTTTTGTTTTTAAAAAGTGTTTTGACTGCGGTGTATTTTTCAAGTGTGTGTAGTGTGATTTTGATCTTGTCACCGCCAGCAGGTTTCGCCTGGAAGCTGCCTCCCCCGATTTCTGCTTTTAACAGCTCGAAGAGCTCTTCATAGCTTTGTGCGAACTCTGCTACTATCGGGGGGAGGTGGTGGGTGACTTGGTTCTGTGTTTGTGTTGTGGTTTCTGTTGTCTCTGGCTCATCAGCGACCGCCTGAAACCTGTTCGGGGTGGGTTCCACTCCCCGGGCTGGCGGAAGCCTCGGCTGGCGAAACGTTTTCTTCGCCAGCACGAAACCGTCCGAGTCCTGCCCGGTTACGCGGTTCCCTTCCAGTGCCAGAGTTTCCTGGACCCCTCCCAGTGCGACGACAGGTGCCGTCGGGGGCGCTGGCTCCTCAGAGGGTGTGGAATTGGTTGGGATGGGGGTGGTGGAGTGCTTTTTCCCCTTGGAGTGCTTCTCCTTCTTGTCCTTCCTTACACGCCGCTGTTTGGATGTGGTGGACTTGAGTGGGGGGGATTTGAGGAACTGGGATCGGGTAGGGGGTTGGGTGGCAGTTGCGGGTTTGGGAAGGATTTTCGTCGGTTGACTGGGCTTCTGCTTGCCATTTAGGTTGCGGATATGGTTAGCAAGGAGGCCACAGCTGTTGGCAAGCAGGAGAGGGCTGAGGAGAGGGGAGGGAGGGTCGGGATCGCAAATACTGACGATGTATTTGTTTGTTTGTGAGTTATGTGGTTTTGCCATGTCGGTAGCGGAAAGGGGGCTTGCTGCCAGGTTATTGTCAGTTGCAACTTTTGTTGGCACCGTTGGGTTTTCCGGTTGCAGAGCTGACCCTAATAACACGATGGCAGACGCGGAATTCTGGACGGGGGCGGCGGAAAACCTCTCTGTGGTTCCGCGGCCCGCTTCCAGCTCCTGGCCTACTTTTTCCCTATTCTTGGGGGGGGCAGAGACTGACTCTGCGGCAGCTGAAATGCTCGAGACGGCCGGCCGCGCGGCCCGCGGCAACAAGAAAGCGCGCCTCGTGTCGTCGGCGGAAAGAGACCGCCGCGACCCCAAGGCGCCACCCAAGCTCGGCATATCACAACGACGAGAGGACACGACAACTCTGCCAGGCGACGCCATGCAAAATTTTATCTCAGTGCCGTCCGTGCTAAGACCTCGACGCAAGTGCCCGTCAATGTTTTAATAAAAACAAAGCCGGTGATCACTCCTGTTTGTACTCCCGTGCAAGCGGGGGCCTATGGCTGACAGTACGCGAGTGAGAGGAGCGATGCTCAACCCTCGACTGCTACTCAGCGAGATGCTGTGTTGCGCGGTCCTATAAAGGCTGCTGGACCAGTGACTGATTCCGGGCGCCGACCAATCAGGTACCTGCGGAATCGGCCGCCGCGCCAGTGGTGGGGGGTTCGCGGCGCGGACCGGGCGTCGAGTCCCTGCCGGTTCCTAATACGTCTGTGGCCGCTACCGTCTTCGTGCCGGAGCGTTCTCTTCTAATTTTAGTTATTGCGGGATTCCACGCTGTACTAAGTTGGAAACCAGTGTCTCGATTGATCGGGTTGCTGTTCAACCGAATTTCTACAGCCTCTTTGAAAACTGAATCCCAAAATCCTTTAGCGTCACACAGCTTCTTCGTACCCTCAAAGAGGAAGGTGTGTCCTTCGTTAAGGCTATGTTCCGCTACCGCCGATTTTTCTGTCTGACCAAGGCGTACATTTCTAATGTGTTCCGAGCGCCTCTGCGTGATGCAGCGCTGCGTTTGTCCGATGTATTTCGCACCACATTCACATTCAATACTGTATACACCCGGAGTCTGCAGTCCTAGGTGGTCTTTGACTGAGCCAAGTATGTCCTTAATTTTACTTGGGGCATGAAAAATAGTCTTGATGTTGTGTTTCTCCAGAATGCGGGCAATCTTGGCGGTCCCGCGTGTGGTAGAAATGCCAGGCATCTGGTCTCATCTTCTTCTTCTGGTGTGTCTACCTTCCTGCTCTTGTGTAGGGCGCGCGAGATTTGCATCTCATTATAACCGTTGCTGCGGAAGGTCTTCCTTAGGTGTTGTAACTCTGCAGGTAGGCTGTCATCATCACAGATAGACTTGGCCCTGTGCACAAGTGTGTTAAGCACTGAGTTGCGTTGTGCTGGGTGGTGGCAACTCTGTGCATGAAGGTATAAATCCGTATGTGTCTTCTTCCTATACACAGCGTGACCCAAGGTGCCATCAGGGTGCCTCTTGATTAGAATGTCAAGGAAGGGCAAGCTTCCGTTTTCTTCCACCTCCATGGTGAATTGTATGTTGCTGTGTATGCTGTTGAGATGTCGCAGGAAGTCTTGCAGGTTCTCTCTGCCATGTGGCCACACGACAAAAGTGTCATCCACATATCTGTAAAAGGCTTTAGGTTTCAATGGGGCGGTGTCCAGGGCTATGTCTTCAAAGTGCTCCATGTAAAGATTAGCGATGCCTGGAGCTAAGGGGGACCCCATGGCTACACCATCCACTTGTTCATAAAATTTGCCTCCACACTTGAAGTAGGTGTTTGTTAACACATGCCGGAACAGCTTTATTGTGTCCTCACTAAAGCGTGTTTCGAGCAGCGCTAGGGAGTCTTCCAGCGGTACTCGTGTGAAGAGTGAGGTGACGTCAAAGCTGACAAGAAGATCTTCTTTATCCAGGCGAAAGCCTTGTAGTACCTTCACAAACTCCGCCGAGTTCTTGACATGGTGCTCACAGTGACCCACGATCGGTTTGAGCAGTTGTGCTAGGTACTTGGCTAAACCATATGTCGGTGAGTTGATGGTGCTCACTATGGGTCGCAATGGAACTCCGTCTTTGTGGATCTTAGGGAGCCCACATAGCCGTGGTGGTGCCGGTGCTCTGGGACGTCATCAGGAAGCTGTACCCCCGAAATGGAATGTCCAATGCGTCTAGCTCCAACTACCATCCCGCGTTTAGAGTCTATTGATTCTCGTCGTGCGGGCATAACCACCTCGGAAACCTTTTCACGTGAGTCAGCTGAGTACAACTGATAGCTGTGCCAATGCACTGCTCCATTATACTTTGTGTACATGGTACTACCGCTGTCTGCATATGTGAATTTCATATAACTTTGTCACCTCAGTGTATGAACTTTTGGAAGCTTTGAAGTACAATCATTTCGCCGGCCGCTGTGGCCGAGTGGTCCTAGGCGGTTAAGTCCGGAACCGTGCTGCTGCTGCGAGGTTCGAATCCTACCTCAGGCATGGATGTGTGGATGTCTTTAGGTTAGTTAGGTTTAAGTAGTTCTAAGTCTAGGGGACTGATGACCTCAGATGTTAAGTCCCATAGTGCTCAGAGCCATTTGAACCATTTAAAAGCACTCCGTCTTCAGGCCACGAGTGGCGTACCGTGACCATCCCACCGCCGTGTCATCCTCAGTGGAGGATGTGGATAGGAGGGGCGTGGGGTCAGCACACCACTCTCCCAGTCATTATGATGGTATCCTTGACCGAAGCCGCTACTATTCGGCCGAGTAGCTCCTCAATTGGCATCATGAGGCTGAGTGCACCCCGAAAAACCGCAACAACGCGTGGCGGCCTTGATGGTCACCCATCCAAGAGCCGACCACACCCGACAGCGCTTAGCTTCGGTAATCTCTCGGGAATCGGTGTAGCCACTGCGGCAAGGCCGTTGCCTATTTGAACCATTTGGACAATCACTTCGTTACACAATCAAACTACTCCCATTTTTAACGGGATACATATTCCTACATTTTGCTGATACCGTTTGAGATATCTCTACCTCGTATAACGACAACCTCATCAGCAAGGCGTTATACGCAGATCTCGCTTTGTTTCTGTTTCGGTCCAAGAGCACCGATTCCCAATGAATTTCCTGATAACAAGCAGCTTCGGCGAACAGCCGAGTCACATAAAGACCTAACTGAACCGTAGGGAGAGCGCCCGCATTTTCCATTAGGAGCGTTCCCGCTCGCCTTCTACACTGCAGATTTTATTCCCCCTCGACCCAGCACGCGCCCGCAATACGCGCGTGGCCCCTTCCGGATTGGCTGAGTCACGTGTTTTGGGTGAGGGCGGGATTTTGGAGGCGACGGCCGCCTCATCAGAATTTGGAGGGGGCCGCCGCGCTCGAGCTGCGGCCGCGCTCATCGATTCGGTTTACGGCGTCGCGGCGCTGCCCCCACGGCCGACCGCGCAGCCTGTTGACGTAGCGGCGGCGGTTGCGGCGGCGGCTGCGGCGGCGGCGACAGCATTCATCAGGCGCTAAGCCAGCGCCGGGTAACGACCTGCTGCCGCCGCCGCCGCCGCTGGCAAACTTTGGAGCAGGCGCTCGCGCCTTCTGCTCACATCGTCGCGGGCCATCAAGCTCTCGTCGTTCGGTAGCGTGCCGCGCTGTGTCAGCCTCCACGTACGTGGAAGCTAAGGACACTATTTGGTTTCTAGCTCACAAGGGAACCTCCCCATAGCCCCCCCCCCTCAGATTTAGTTATAAGTTGGCATAGTGGATTGGCCTTGAAAAACTGAACATAGATGAATCGAGAAAACAGGAAGAAGTTGTGTGGAACTACGAAAAAAATAAGCAAAACATACAAACTGAGTAGTCCATGCGCAAGATAGGCAACATCAAAGATAATATGAGGTCAGGAGTGGCGTGGTCCCGTTGTTAGCTGTGGAACGAGAGGTCCTTGGTTCAAGTCTTCCCGTGACTCGAAAGATTAATTTTTTTTATTTTCAGACAATTATTTTGCGAAGCTGCACAAGTACACAGAGCAGTATTGTTTACGTGATCGTGTGTCAATTATCAAAGTTCAATCACTCACAAATAATCAACTTCGCTCTCCAAAATTCCAGGACATGCTCAGATTTGCTTGGACATATGCAGGTTTGACAGTCTACACACGGAAAAATTTGAAAACGTTAAAAACATGTTTTGACAGAGCACAGGGAAAACTGTGCGACTGTGAAACTGTTGCATTCATTTGTTGCAGTTTACGTGACAAACTCTTATGTTTTCATCACTTTTTTGGTAGTGATTATCACATGTACAAGAAAACCTAAATCGGGCAAGGTAGAAGAATCTTTTTACCCATTCGCCAAGTGTACAAGTTAGGTGGGTCGACAATATGTTCCTGTCATGTGACGCACAAGCCGTCACCAGTGTCGTATAGAATATATCAGACGTGATTTCCTGTGGAGGAATCGGTTGACCTATGACCTTGCGATCAAATGTTTTCGGTTCCCATTGGAGAGGCACGTCCTTTCGTCTACTAATCGCACGGTTTTGCGGTGTGGTCGCAAAACACAGACACTAAACTTATTACAGTGAACAGAGACGTCAATGAAGGAACAGACAAATCATAACTTTGCGAAAATAAATAAAGTAAACCTTTCACTCGAGGGAAGACTTGAACCAAGAACCTCTCGTTACGCAGCTGCCCAAGCTAACCACGGGACCACGGCGTTCCTGAGCTCACATTATCCTTCGATGTTGCCTGTCTTGCGCATGGACTACTCAGTTTGTATATTTTGCTTATTTTTTTCATAGTTCCACACAACTTCTTCCTATTTTCTCGATTGATATGTGTTCAGTTTTTCAAGGCCTATCCACTATGCCAACTTATAACTAAATCTGAGGGGGGTGCGATGGGGAGGTTCCCTTGTCAGTAACTCTGGACTGGGGTTACAACAAAGGCTTATATAAAATCAGTGATGCGATTTGCTAATATCATTGGTGTTTCCAGTAAAAGAGAGGAAGAAATGCTGAACATATTGAATGGAACTAACAGTTTTATGAGCTCACACTATGGATTGAGGGGAAAAAAAGAAAAAAACCGAGCGAAAAAACCGAGCGCATTCGGGAGCACTGCTGTTCAAACCTGCGTCTTGTCATCCTGCCTTCCGTTTTCCGTGACTGTCCTAAATCGGTCTAGGCAAAAGCCGGTATGATTCCTATGAAATGTCACAGTCGTTTCTCCTTCTCACTCCTTATAGCACTTCGAGTATAGTGTCGTTCCGCCTCGCTATCGTATCGGCCGCAATTAAATATATGTCACGTAATATTATTAATTAAGCTTTGACCATCGGAATTCGTAAAAAAAGATAAAGGTTCTAATTTATGTCATGTAAAAGAATCAGATACTTGAATTTAATTATCAGTTACGAGAACGAAATAAAAATACAGCCTGGAATCTCACGGACTGGAGTACAGTTGCCTTCAGTGACGACATCCGCTTCGAATTGAGCCCCAATGACCAGCGAAGTACGTCTGGAGACTCCCCCGGACAGCATTAGGGTACCAGTCTGACCGTCACCCGCCATACGGCCCAAGAGCTGGAAATGATGGCCGGGATTCAGTTTCATTTCATAGGAGGACCTCTTTGGCCACGAATAACGACACTCTTTCATCACAACGGTACTTCAACCATATTCTGCGTCCCATTTTGTTTCCCTTTATGCCAAGCCATCCTGGGTTTATATTTCAGCAAGATAGAGGCCGTCCGCACATTTTGAAAGGCTCTATTGCTTGTCTTTCGAGCTTGGAAAACCCTCCCTTGGCCAGTAAGGTCGCCGGATCTCTCCCCAATTGAAAACGTTTGGAGCATTATGGACAGGGCTCTCCAACCAGCTTGCGATTCTGCCGATCTAACGCGCCAAATGGAGAGAATATGGCACGATATCCCTCAGGAGGACATTCAGCAACTCCGTCAATCAATGACAAGCCGAATAACTGCTTGCATAAGGCCCGGAGATGGGCCAAAGCGTTATTGGCTTGGTCAATTTTTGTGAAGCTATTTGGCTTGAATAAATCACCAAATTTTCCTGATATTGTAATTATTTATTTGTCTGTAATGTACGTCAGATCTACGAATTTCCGTCTAAAGACCCAGACATTGAGTGGAAGTTAAAAGCTAACCATTCACTTCTTAAACCGAAGAAACGCGAATGTAACGAAAAAATAAAGAAAGGAAAATTGGAGTTTAACATAACGCGGAACGTAACGAGGAAAAGCATAAATATGATTAGCAGCAGACTTAGGATCATGAATGGGAGCCACAGAGCAGACAAAGTGAACGAATTCTGCCACCTGAGAAGCAAAATGTCGAGTGAAGCAGGTAGGAAACGGAAGACAGATTAGCTCAGGTAAAAAAGACATTTCTAGCTAAGAGAAGTCTACTAGCATCATTGTCCTTAATTTAAGGAAGAAATTTCTGAGAGTATACAGGATTGCATGGAAGTGCACCATGAATTTTCAGGAAACCAGAAAAAAAGACCACTTACGTGTTTCAAATGCGGTGCTATAGAACCTGGGTAGAGTAATAAAATAAGAAACGAGGAAGTTCCTCATAGAACCTGCAAGAAAGGAACATATTGAAAATACTGACGAGAGGAAGGGACAGGATCATAGGGCATGTGTTAAGACGTTATGGGATAACTTCCATGGTATTAGAGGAAACTGTAGAACGAGAAAACTGTAGCCGAATACACATGCTAGAATACATCCAACAAATAATTAACAACGTATGGTGTAAGTGCTATTCTGAAATTAAGATGTTGGGACAAGAGAGAAAATAAAATTGCATTTAAGTCGCAGAAAGTAAATAATTCCTGACTCCTGAGAACAATTCGTATGCTCAACAGGGAAGCATTCATATAGTAATAACGTCCTCGGTGCATCATATGCCGTCGGTTATTTCACTGAAAACACATGTGATGGTTGACCGGTGAGCGTACACCTGTATAACGCAGAGAGCATCTACTTAGGTAGCCATAGGTCGACGGAAGGTAACAACAAAGCCCAAATCACCGTCCAGGACAGGGCCGTCCATGGCGTGCCAAACAGCATGCAGGCATGGTGTGCGGGCCGCGGAGAGGCCAGGACTAGACCTGTCTCAGATTTGTCTGTTCTCACGAAAAGAGGCACTCTAACAATCTGTCGTCTCGAACCTTTAAAAATGAATGTGAATGACAGAAGAGAGGATAATAATTCTCAATATATACTATGCAGCTTTATAATCGATGTGTACTGCAAATTTGCGCCGGCCGCTGGTGGCCGAGCGGTTCTCGCGCTACAGTCTGGAACCGCGCGACCGTTACGGTCGCAGGTTCGATTCCTGCCTCAGGCATGGATGTGTGTGTTGTCCTTAGGTTAGTTAGGTTTAAGTAGTTCTAAGTTCTAGGGGACTTATGACCTCAGCAGTTGAGTCCCATAGTATTCAGAGCCATTTGAACCATTTTTTTACAAATTTGCTATGAAATGGCATTACAATACCACACAGAAAAAATTAAAAGTGTCATTTGACAATAACAGAGCAAAAAATTACAACGATCGAGAAACGGGCTTCATTGTCCTATACGTCAAGAAGCACTTTGTGCTAAATTTGCAGGTATGGAGCACGCGAAGGAAATGAACTGAATTTCTGAAGTCGCACTAATTATTCCAGTGTCTATTGCAGCAGTTTACGATGGAACTGAAGGAATAGTATGGACATTTTGTTTATTACTGTGACGTTCGTTGGTTAACTTAAGGGCATGCTTGGAAAGATTTAAAGCCCGTTATTGTTGACTTTATTTAGAAAAAAGATTGCAGGAACGAAAATTTGAGCATCCAGAATGGACAAGAGACCACCCATTTTAAGCGGATTTGACTGAACACTGCCCATAGTAAGACACTGCTACGCGAGAAACAGCATATTTCCAATTTGATGCGTATGCATTTAAAAAGGAAATCGTTTGTAGAAGGGACAAATTCTGACAAATCACGGTCCAGTTCCCTAAGCTCACAGGCGTTACAGAATACGGCAGTTCGAAGAATTCATTGTGACCTTGAAAGAATTGCAAGGACGGTTTCCAAACGTTCTTGAGGACATTGACAATCTTACATCTGACATTGGAACTGTTTTCAAGACCGTTTGCCGTTTCAGCTGAAAGCACCTGGTTGACCTACAATGTAATTCCCGTTTTAAAAACAACTCCTTTTACGTTAAAACAGTCCAGGACCTCCTTATTGTTTTCCTTTGGAGAGAGTTTCCACTTCTCCGTAACGAGTTTGCAAACGTGATAAGATATTCGAGTCACGATATGTCTGTGCGAGGATTTTTTTTCGATTACGGAACTGAATACGTCTCGATTACGTTGGAACCTGTGTACGAAAATCTAACTGTGTCCGCCTGTCTGTATGCCGACAGTTGTACTACATGCGTGTTTATGTGAATTACTGAGGGACCAAATTGCTGAGGTCATCGTTACCTACTGTCACACACTGCTTAAACTAACTTATGCTAAGAACAACACACACACACATGCCCATGCTCGAGGGAGAACTCGAACATCCGGTGGGAGGGGCCGCGCAATCCGCGACATGGCGTCTGCAACCGCGCGGTCACTCCGCTCGGCACTGTACCACATAAAAATTATATTACACCTTGAGTGCGCCAGAAGTATTTAAATAGTACTGAAAATTTGATTCGTTTGTAATCTATGTTGCTACGAAATTCCAAAGCAAGTCGTATACGAGGTGCATTCAAGTTCTAAGGCCTCCGATTCTTTTCTAATTAACTACTAACCCGAAATCGATGAAACTGGCGTTACTTCTCGACTTAATAGCCCTGCAGACGTACACATTTTTCACAACACTGAAGCCATGATTCCATGGCAGCGGCGAAGGCTTCTTTAGGAGTCTGTTTTGACCACTGGAAAATCGCTGAGGCAATAGCAGCACGGCTGGTGAATGTGCGGCCACGGAGAGTGTCTTTCATTGTTGGAAAAAGCCAAAAGTCACTAGCAGCCAGGTCAGGTGAGTAGGGAGCTTGAGGAATCACTTCAAAGTTGTTATCACGAAGAAACTGTTGCGTAACGTTAGCTCGATGTGCGGGTGCATTGTCTCGGTGAAACAGCACACGCGCAGCACTTCCCGGACGTTTTTGTTGCAGTGCAGGAAGGAATTTTTTCTTCAAAATATTTTCGTAGGATGCACCTATTGCCGTAGTGCCCTTTGGAGCGCAATGGGTAAGGATTACGCCCTCGCTGTTCCAGAACATGGACACCATCATTTTTTCAGCACTGGCGGTTACCCGAAATTTTTTTGGTGGCGGTGAATCTGTGTGCTTCCATTGAGCTGACTGGCGCTTTGTTTCTGGATTGAAAAATGGCATCCACGTCTCATCCATTGTCCCAACCGACGAAAAGAGTTCCATTCATGCTGTCGTTGCGCGTCAACATTGCTTGGCAACATGCCACACGGGCAGCCATGTGGTCGTCCGTCAGCATTCGTGGCACCCACCTGGATGACACTTTTCGCATTTTCAGGTCGTCATGCAGGATTGTGTGCACAGAACCCACAGAAATGCCAACTCTGGAGGCGATCTGTTCAACAGTCATTCGGCGATCCCCCAAAACAATTCTCTCCACTTTCTCGATCATGTCGTCAGACCGGCTTGCGCGAGCCCGAGGTTGTTTCGGTTTGTTGTCACACGATGTTCTGCCTTCATTTAACTGTCGCACGCACGAACGCACTTTCGACACATCCATAACTCCACCACCACATGTCTCCTTCAACTGTCGATGAATTTCAATTGGTTTCACACCACGCAAATTCAGAAAACGAATGATTGCACGCTGTTCAAGTGAGGAAAACGTCGCCATTTTAAGTATTTAAAACAGTTCTCATTCTCGCCGCTGGCGGTAAAATTCCAACTGCCGTACGGTGCTGCCATCTCTGGGACGTATTGACAATGAACGCGGCCTCATTTTAAAACAATTCGCATGTTTCTATCTTTCCAGTCCGGAGAAAAAAAATCGGAGGCCTTAGAACTTGAATGCACCTCGTACAGTCCGACTGCATTGCCGTTCAATTACGACTCGCTCGCCGTTTACCGCTCTTCCTGCTGTTACCGCTCACCAGCCGTGGCGTGGTGGAAATGTGGATCTCACTGAGGGCTATCGCACACGGACCAGGGCACGGCTCCTAAGCCGAATTCTGGGTCACCCCTGGTCTAGGACAAACCCACGCAGCACAGGTTCGTTGTCAATAAGCACACCAGAGAACTTTTCTGTAAACATAGTGAGAGCGTGCATAGCGACTAACATAATTGCAACTTACAGGTGTTGGCGGAAACAGTAACCGGAACTACGGCGCGGCCATGAGACGCTGGCTGACCGTCCGAAGGCGTCGACAGTGAAGCCACGGAAGACAACAACAGTGTTGCACGAACAACAAGAAAACATGGCAGAACAACAAGTCCGGAGTGGAAATCAAATCAGAAGCCGTAGACGTCACAATATCGACCAAACAACGCTGCATATAATAAATAATACGAGAGCTCAGTAGGAATTTGACTCAGGTAGGTTGCGGTACATCGTCACCGGCCTATAGCGGTCTGTACTGTCTTGGCGTAGGGGTAAAATTTTTTTGTCTTACAGTGGCATCATTGGAGTGCACGTTGAATGTGTGGCGATGGGACTTGAAGTCCCGTATCACCCTACGGCGGTGGAAGATGTCTGGGCATCTGCGTTGCGAGCTTTGTAGCGCGGTCACGAGCGCCGATAGGCTGGAGCGTGGGGCGTGGCCCGCACCTGGCGCTGAGGCGGCGTCAGCAGCGCTCTCAAGCAACAGGAGCGCGCCCGGCGGCTGGCGTCTCGGCCAATGCGCTCTGGCGGGCTTTCGAATACGTCGGGCCGGGATACCAGAGCGGATTCCAAGCACAGCACGCTGTGCCTACACACATAACCAGAACTGGGAAACGTTCGGCATAAAAGGTTGGTGAGCAGTAATTGTTAGTCATTAGCATTGTCATTTAGTGATGGGCAGGTATCACAGTAACTGTCTACGTGTGCTGTAGGTTAGACCATTTCCACGGTTCTTTCAGATGGACGGTGTGCTACCGCACCGCGTTCTTGAAACGCTTGCGGAAGAGCAGCTTTCAAGCCTCTTCTTAAATTGATTTAGCAGGGTACCACGTAGGCACTTTCGGTGCACATTTTAAGGCATGTTTCTGTACTATCTGCAGCATCCATAGGTTCCATTTTGCTGTGTTATCCCATCCAACAGCAGCATATTTCAGTGTCGCCAACACAGCAGTTTTATGTGGGGAGAACCCTAAGCAACAAGGTACGAGATCTACAACGTGTAAAATTCGTTCAGTCTTCCGAATGCCTGTCCTCGGACCTGGAGAACATGTCGGCGCCACGTCCGTCTCGAGTCAGTGTCCAGTATGTACCAAAAGAACTTGGCTGTAGGGGGACACATTCGACGGTTTCGCCAACCACCACTACCACTGCCGTTGGGCAACACTCTGAGGGACTGGTACTAGGGCTATCAGGGTGTTATATGAGACTTGCCATTTCCTTCCCCACCCGACAAGACTGCCGGTTACCTGATACAGTCTCCGTTGCCTCATGTCGGCGTTTAACGTGAGACTGCCCTCTATAGCGTCAAAAAATTTATTGCTTGTTTCACGCCTTAGATTCTGAAATGGTCTAGCTGTATTCTAAATACTACAACGTCTAAGAAATATCCGAAATAGTCGTGGCAGCCTGATGGCTCTCAAAATGTCCTATCAGAGACTAGCATCTGATGCGCCACTGGCACACAAAATGTAAACGAGGTTTATACACTATCTTTTGATCCAAACGTCCAGAAAAAAAAAGAAAAGGTACTTTTAGTTCTTGTAGAAGCTATTTTTGATATGAGACGTCTGAAGACTGAAGATAGCAGGAGTCCCAGCACTTCTTTGTCACTCTCCCAGAAAAAAAAATCTACAGTTCAACGACGGATAAAGTAGTCCATAAGATGTTGCCTGGAGAAAGACAGATTCAATCAAGAGGCTACCCTGGTCTCAAAATTACAACAAGGAGAAGCATTGTAGGAGCAGGAAGGGACAACGTATGGTGCTGATCAACTTCAATGGGTTTGTTTGCTGTACTAGCATTCATTTGTTAATAAAATTTAAAAATCAATTTTGCTAAGTTAAGCACCGACTTTTATATCCTAAATATTAACCACTCTCAATGAAATCTTTGTAGGAAGTATTCTTGAGATATCTGAGCGCTTCTATGCATTAATATTATCGAAAATGATGTTTGTCTACTTTATTTACACAATTTACACATTTATTTACCGATAATTAAAGAAAACTTATGTCTGAAAGTTTAAAAAATACGGAAAGCAAATTAATAACATTCCTCATAAAAAGAATGCATAGAACTCTTGAACAATGTCTCGTGAATGTACCTACAAAATCTAGAAAGTGGAAATTGAGGTCTGAGTACCAACAGTTGATTTTCAAATGTTGTTATTGTTGTTGTTGTTGTTGTGATCTTCAGTCCATCCTTTGCAGGCTTCTTCATCTCCCAGTAAGTATTGCAACCTACATCCCTCTGAATCTGCTTAGTGTATTCATTTATTCAGAATCTCCTAGTTAGTTACGTGATCTACCCATCTAATCGTCCGCCCCGATGGCTGAGTGGTCAGCATGACGGATTGCGTCCTGCGGGCCTGGGCTCGATTCCCGGCTGGTTCAAAATGGTTCAAATGGCTCTGAGCACTATGGGACTTAACTTCTGAGGTCATCAGTCCCCTAGAACTTAGACCTATTTAAACATAACTAACCTAAGGACATCACACACATCCATGCCCGAGGCAGGATTCGAACCTGCGACCGTAGCGGTCGCGCGGCTCCAGACTGTAGCACCTAGAACCGCTCGGCCACTCCGGCCGGCTTCCCGGCTGGGTCATGGATTTTCTCCCATCAGGGACTGGGTGTTGTGCTGTCTTCATCATCATTTCATTCCCATCCGGCGCGCAGGTCACCCAATGTGGCGTCGAATGTAAAAAGACTTGCACCAAGGCGGCCGGACCTGCCCCGCAAGGGGCCTCCCGGCCAATGACGCCAAACGCCCATTTCCCATCTAATCTTCAACATTCTTCTGTAGCACCACATTTCTAAAGTTTCTATTCTCTTCTTGTGTTCACTATTTGTCGTCCATGTTTCGCTTCCATACACGGCTACACTCCATACAAATACTTCCAGAAAAGACTTTCTGACATTTAAATCTATACTCGATGTTAACAAATATCTCTTCATCATAAATGCTTTCCTCGCTATAGCCAGTCTACATTTATATCCTCTCTACTTCAACAATCATCAGTTAATTTGCTCCCAAATAGCAAAACTCATTTACTACTTTAAGTGTCTCATTTCCTAATCTAATTCCCTTATCATCAGCCGATTTAATTTGACTACACTCCATTACCCTCTTTTAACTTTTGTTGATATTCATCTCATCCTTTCATGGCACTGTCCATTCCGCTCAACTGCTTTACCAGGTCCTTTGCTTTCTCTGAAAGAATTACAACGTCGTCGCCAAACCTCGAAGCTAACCTACCTTCTAAGATAAGTCGTTGCGTCAGTATTGACTAGCGTGTTCCGACATTTCTACGGAATCAAAACTTTACCAGTTTTTCCATTCGTTTGTAAAGAATTCATGTCAGTATTTTGCAGCCATGCATTATTAAACTCATAGGTCTGTAATTTTCCCACCTGTCAACACCTACTTTCTTTGGGAGTGGAATTACTATATTCTTCTTGAAGTCTGTAGGTATTTCGCCTGTCGCATACATCTTGCTCACAACATGGAAGCGTTTTGTCATGGCTGGCTCTCCCAAGACTATCAGTAGGTGTAATGGAATGTTGTGTACTCCCGGGGTCTTGTTTAGACTTACGTCTTTCAGTGCTCTATCAAATTCTTCTCGGAGTATCATATTTCCCATTTCATATTCAGCTACGTCCTCTTCCATTTCCATAATAATGCCTTGATGTACATCATCCTTGTATAGACACACTATATACTCCTTCCACCTTTCCACTTTCCCTTCTTTGCTTAGCACTGGTTTTCCATCTGATATTCATACAGCTGCCTCTCTTTTCTCCACGGGTGTCTTGAATTTTCCTGTAGGCACCCCTAGTGATATATGCTTCTACATCCTTACATTTGTCCTCTAGCCATCCCTTCTTAGCCATTCTGCACTTCCCATCGATCTCATTTTTGAGACATTTGCATTCCTTTTCGCCTGCTTCATTTACTGAATTTTTATATTGTCTTCTTTCATCAATTACATTCAATATCTCTTCTGTTACCAACAGATTTCTACTAGCTCTCGTCTTTTTATCTACTGGATCCTCTGCTGCCTTCACTATTTCATCTCTCAAAGCTACCCATTGTTCTTCTACTGTATTTCTTTCCCCTGTTCTTGTCAACCGCTCCCTAATGCTCTCACTGAAACTCTCTACAACTTCCCCTTCTTTCAGTTTATCCAGGTCCCATCTCCTTAAATTTCTACATTTTTGCAGTTTGTTCAGTTTTAATCTATAGTTCATAACCAATGAATTGTGGCTAGAGTCCACAGCTGCCCCTGGAAATGTCTTACAATTGAGAACATAGTCCCTAAATCTCTTTTTTACCGCTAAAGAAACTATCTGAAACGTTCCAGTGTCTCCAGGCCTCCTCCACATATACTACCTTCTTTCATGATTCTAAACCAAGTGTTAGGTATGAATGAGTTATGCAATGCGCAAAATTCTACAGGCGGCCTCATCTTTCATTTCTTACTCCCTGTCGCAATGTACGTGCGTGATTCAAAGACCATCAGGATGAGTTTGGCGTACTCCACTGGCCACTAGACTCCTGGGATCTATACCCAATTGAGAGATATGGGGACCATCTCAGTCGGGCTATACGCACCTTGGATCCTCAACCGAGAAAGACAGCCCAGCTGTCCACAACACTATTGTTGATATCAATGGATTCACATACCTTTTGACACCTTCCAAAATATCAATGACTTCTTCTTGCAGTCTCACAGCAGTTCGCTGTGCAAAAGGTGGTTATTCAAGCTTTTGATCGGTGGCCACATTAATGTGAGTGAAGTGTGCTATTCGATCCAGACCAGCGGTCTATCTAATGCTTAAATTATAGCACGCAGAAAGCTACCTGGCAACGTAGCAACGCATCATCCCTCTATCTCTCTGCCCAGAAAGCTTCTGCCGCCCTCCTTTCAAAGCTCACATTACTCAAATAATTATTCGAAAGACTCCACGCCCACCATGTACTCTGCAGTCTTTCACAAAGTATGTACACAAATGTAAACGATGATTTGAAAGCAGATGAATGCGTAAAAAAAGCATGAATGTGGAGGCTATCTGTGATGAACAGTCCGTTCAGTTCGTACAGCATTAGCTGCATAGCTGAGCATCACATGCCTCTCACAGTGTTTGGATCTGGTAAGCATTTTCTTAATCTGTCACCCACAGGATATGCGGAAACGATCAGTAACAAAGTGATGCCATTTCAGATCCTTATATCTAGGAAAAGTACGGATCAGCTTTCCTCGAACTGCCTCTAGTTTCCTTTCTGACAATGACATATGTAGTCTTCATCAGTGTGAAAATCCGACTGAAATCATTTAAAAAGAATATTTTTAAAAAAATACTTGGATACGGTTGATTTCTTGCAACGTCGAAATAGCAGCTGACTGCACATATTTTATTTTCATAAATATTTTGATTAGCTGCCGCGCGCTGCCTGGTAGTAATTAAAATAGAATTTGGCCGTTGTGACAAAAACTCAAAATACTATCAGTCGCTTTGAGATGCACTATATGCTTGTGAATGCAGCCGTGATTAATATTGAAACAACAGAGCGCGCTAACAGAAAAATGATAAAAATTAATTAATCTCGATGATGAGATCTGTATGAAACACAATCAGTCCATCAATTATAGCGATAAATACATTCGACAAGTAGATAGTCCCATTGTATAAGGCAATAGTGTTTAAATACTGCTAAAGCAATTAATTTTTCTGGAACTTATAAAAGAATTGACTAATGAAACACAGGGTGAGTCAGGAGGAAAGTTACATGTTTTTAGGGGCGATAGTGTTAATGGTTCTGAACAAAAAAGTCATACGAAAGTATTTCCTGTTCTTAACAGTTTTCGAGGAAACTAATGAAAACATTGGGGAACAGGGCAAATGCAGCTAACGGTAAACGGAAAATTGTGGTCTAATCCTTGTTTAATTATGTACATTACCTCACAAAAGATATTTCAAAAGTCTCAACTACAATGCTTTTTGCAGCTCGAGTAGACTATTGCTGTTCTGCTGAACTGAACGCATTGCCAATGATTTAATGGTTCAAATGTCTCTGAGCACTATGGGACTTAACTTCTAAGGTCATCAGTCCGCTAGAACTTAGAATTAAACCTAACTAACCTAAGGATATGACACACATCCATGCCCGAGACAGGATTCGAACCTGCGACCGTAGCGATCGCGCGGTTCCAGAATGTAGCGCCCAGAACCGCTCGGCCATCCCGTCCGGCGCCAATGATCTATTCACAGAATTTCTTTCGTTTGACATCATGTCCTATATGTTGCATATTCTGCCGCTAAGACGGATGCAGATCCTCCTCATGTGCTGTCCGCACCAGTCTGTTTTTGGAATACCAATCTGTGCAACAATTCTTCTAGAACTGACAGTTGGGCTGAGTTCTACCATTTCGAGGATGCTGTCAATTTCACTGAGATCTTGTTCGACGGAACGTTCAGATACAACATGTAAGGTGGGAAGTGTACCAAGCTCACCTTGCTAAATACCCTGCTATCCGGAGCTCTGCGATAAGGAAATCGTTTTTTGTATTCTCAAACATTGGCTCCTAAATTCCTACTGCAAAACCAGTAGACAAGGATCATGTCATCACACTCCTCATGGGTGCAGAATTGTGGCATTTTCACTACAACGACCCGCATTGTTTTGACTTCGGACGTAACAACACTGTAGTCCTGAGATATGATATGAACAACGTATATACTTGAAGGACTCGTCGCCCCACCAAGCACAAGTGAAGTGCGCATTTAAATCGTCAGTAAAGACAGCACTTCGTAGCCTAATCTGCCTTGCCACGGTTCGCGCGGCTGCCCCCGTCGGAGGTTCGAGTCCTCCCTCGGGCACAGGGGTGTGTGTTGTTCTTAGCGTAAATTAGTTTAAGTTAGTATAATTAGTGTATAAGTCTAGGGACTGATGACCTCAGCAGTTTGGTCCCTTAGTAATTCACACACTTCTGAACAGCTGAATAACAAGTGAACCATTTGAACTTTCCGTTTCTATTATTTTAACGAAACGCTATTTCATGGACATGTGACTAGATTTAGTCATCTTTCGTTCTGTCATGGTAGGTGCAGTTAGCGAGAAGTTTGAAAAAGCCAAGCAGTAGCTGCAATATTTATACATTATCATGTGATGCAATTATTTTACAGATAAACATTCTATTTTATCAGTAGGAAGGTAAGGGATATCAGGTTACACGTCTGGTGTCAGTTTACACACTTCGGCGACTTATATTCAAGGTTATCCCATACCTCTCTCCCACCTGAGGAAATTACTGGGAAGTCAAAGTCACCCAGGGGAACCCCCAACTCCCTCCCCTCCCTTCCTCCAGGGACCAATAAGGATCAAGCACCCTTCATATCTTCATTTTTTATAACTGGACGCTTTAGCGGGTGGAGCTGATGTGGCGCTGGGTACCATAATAATGAGGTGCCATAATCCAAGGAGTGTAGGGAACGATGCGGGAGACCCGCACCGCCGACTAGGCAAGGTCCTAGCGGAGGTGGTTTGCCATTGCCTTCCTTCGAGCGTAATTGGGATGAATGATGATGATGAAGACAACACAACACCCAGTCATCTCGAGGCAGGGAAAATCCCTGTCCCCGCTGGGAATCGAACCCGGGACCCTATGCGCGGCAAGCGAGAACGCTACTGCAAGACCACGAGCTGCAGACTGCGTACCATAGGGAGAGGTTATAGGATGTGTCTGATTTTTAATAAGCAATTAATGTTACTACATTAAGTCGTACCAGTTAAGTTCTAGGCTATGATTATTCGTTAATAACAATTTAATATTACGTGATTCTCGTCATTCGAGGTACTAACAGGAGCCGTACCCAGGCAGATATTTAAGTATTGTCATTATTCCATATTTTCCATAATTTCCGTATTTTTTAGGTTTTTGCATTTTTACAAAATTTTATCTACTAACATGAATTCTATTCCACTGCTCCCAACATCACATTGCGTCATACTGGACGTGATGTGTTGTGTCACAATGTGTTGCATCTCGCTGACGTTATGATGCTCCCAGGCAATCACAATTCAGAATAGGTGTGAATTACTTGTCACAGCTAAGGCACCAATATATTACAAGTGCGTTTGTGATATCATATTGTATGTGTCAGAAAAGACCAACTTGATCCAAACAATGACGACACATCATACTAATGATGACACAAAAAATGCTATAACCACCGAATTATCGATTTCCACCCAAATTATGCTATATATATTAGAAATAGCGCACTGTGATAGATAAAGCCCCTACGTAGCCACCACCGCATTACTAGGCTGTGTGACATAATAGCAAAATATTGAGGGCTACTAATTTCCAGCCGAAGACACTATGGGTATATAAGAAATACGTAGCACAGCATTATAAAACACGCACCTAGAGATAGAGCTGGTCAGTATCTGCAACCTCCCAAACGAATAGTATGTCGGCTGTTGGAGTCGATCCACCCCCTTCCCTCTAACAGTTATGTGCGGTATACTCCTGCGAATACTGCTTCAACCCAGCAATGACCGAGAGAGTTGCATTATTATAGGTGTAATTCCCTCTGATCTGGTTGTTAGCACAAAAGGCTATGCCGCTATATCGTTTCCGACCCAGGGACCTACCGCTGCGGTAGTAACGATAAATAGATCCCAGCACATCAGTGGAAATATCTAAGACTGCTAAAAATGTCAAAAATACACATCTAGATTACAAGGAACTCCAGTCTCCCCCGTCATTTGCTTGATACATTAAAACGATGATATTCAGTTACCTAACAATGTTCTACGTTTTTCAGTCATAACTCTATGAACAGCCCCGTGAATAAAATCTCCGCTGTGGCAGAGAAATCATCCGGCAGCAGATACTTTGTTCTCCCATGTTAAAATGGGATGGGATGTTAGTCAGCTATTAGATAGTTGGGTCTAAAGTTTCCTCAGAGCATCATGAGAGTGATATGGATCTCTAGGATGAAACAGATCCTGGGTCATGTTCGAAGAGTCACACTCCAATACCTGTTTTGTTACGTGACAACTACAACACAGTTTGTAATATTTAGCTTCCTATTTGTACCAGAAAAGGGTCAGTTCATAAATTAAATTTTTTCTACACTATTAAACTATAGAAAATTCTTAATATGAAACTTAACTACCTTTCATACATTATAGTATGAATATAAGGCTAACCTGGTCGTAGGTTGTGTTCCCAAAATGAACAGCATAGAGACAGACGTGATGGCACTTTCTGCAGGGCCTGACCATCGTTTTGCAGAACAATGCAAACTGTGCAAGCTGTTACTGATTTGTTTGACTGATGGGGCTGCTAAGTGCTATACCCCCTACTGCACTCCCCTGACTTAAGACGTCGCGAGTTCAACTCGATTTCTAAACTAAAGGAAACACTTCACGGCATTCGCTTCAGAACTGCTACAAATTCGCCCGACAATAGACCGCGTCGCTCGAACTGCCACCGCAACTGGCACTGCTAAGAGTACGCTATGACTTCCACATCGCTGGCAACGGGTTATACACAATACTGGTGACTACTTTGAAGGTCAGTAAAACTTTGAAACACGTATCTGTTTTGTACGAGCTGTAAATAAATACTTGCCTCTATTAAAGTTCTAATTCTTGTATGTAACATGCACCATATTATTAGAGTCAGAAAGCCAACAGATTAGCTAGCCAGCAATAACAGGAGAAACATTGTCATCAGTTCGCCAAAATTTGTTAGAGCGACTTTGGTGAGTGTCGTCATTGAAGAAAGACGTGTGGAATGTCTTGTCGCTGTATCATCACATGATAGCATAAAAATTAGTCTCCGCTTTCGCCATTAGTACGGGAACTTGTCGCTCGCGCTGCGCATTGCGGAGTTCGAAGTGAAGGCAAGTCATTCGATCCTCTTTCCCAGTAGCAGATATTTGTGTAGCAGCATAGAGAAATCATTTACAAAATTACGAATATCGCAGTAAATTACCTAGGTAAATAGGGCAATGATCTCAGTGCAGGCATCGTACTGTTATATAGCATGAAACAGGAGGGAAGGTACATGGTTGGAGATTCTGATCAAAAAGCTTCGTATGAACCGTATGCAGCATGCAGCTGTTTGCAAATCATGGATGTCAGTCGCGTATCCGCATATCATTCCTCACCGGTAATCCATGAAATGGCGCCTCTAACCGCGCGGCCACTCTGTTTGGCAGGTGCACTTGTTTAATATAAGACTGTGTATGTATTAGTAAGTATTATCTTAATAGAAGACTACGACGGCAGCTGCATCTGGAGTTTACAGATATTTCTGGCTTGAAGGAGAATGTAACTGCAGTCTTGAAATAAGTTAGCGCACAGAAGTAATTCATTCCACTGTGTAAAGCTTTAAGGGACCTGCAGAAAATGTCTTGGTGGTGAACAGTAGTACTTTGCTGACTGTATGTGAAGCCCTGCCACCTTAATATAGGTTTAGGGTGCAGTGTAGGCCAATGCTTAAATTTTTGCCTTGAGGCAATGATGAAAACAGAAAGTACTAGTCCTTCAGGCCAGCTTAAATGTGGGAGAGGTATTATATGAATAACATGTCCCTAGAAAGAAAATGTAGATAGACCGTTCTGAAAGTATTATGCATATGTATATATTTGTTTTCTGTTTGTAATCAAACGTAATATAATTAAAATTTTCATAGAAGAATGTTTCAGCTATGTCTAATCACAACTGAATTTTTGTAGCATAAGCAAGATAGGTGAACGGGTACTACAACTACAAGAAACCAACCACTGTAGGGATCTGAAGAACAATGATAGTAATAATAAATTTCTTTTATTCCAGGAAGTGTTTATGAAGCTACCTCCCTCCTTTCAGTATTGATTTTTTAAATTCATGTATGAAGGCCAAATGCTGACGAAGGAAGGTCGCATTATGATGCTGATAAGACGAGACACAAAATATGTAATTAAAATTTGAAAGGAAGTTGTGAATTTCTTTTCTCTTTTCTTGTTACATTTGAAGTTCTGCAAAGTACCATTTCTTTCAACCAAACAAAGGGTAACCACAGGCACAGATGTGGTCACTGAAAAGCAGTGAGCTCAGTGACACAAGACCGTGTTATTGTTAATTCCAATACAAAGCAGTACTTTCCATAATAATGATAATTATGATAATCTCACTTCGTTAAAAACGTGGATTGCAGATTCGACTTGCATAAATGACAGCCCGTTAATGGCGAGTGATCACTGCGTCATCAGAACGACCGATTCCGGCTACTTTAAGTGGCTGAAAAATATATAAAATTCTTCATTAGTAGTAGATAACAAAAATAAACAGAATACCAATACATAAGGACATGAATAAATTAATACCAACTATTATTTTACCACATCATTTACAATACACTCATGTACAGAAAAAAAGCAGAACACCTTGAACGAGCAGAGACAGGACTTCATAGTCACAAGGCGTTATGTTAGTATGTTCTGCACAAATGATAAGCATTTCACTCACCTTAGTTCAGCTCTAAATGCCTCTGAGCACTATGGGACTTAACAGCTGTGGTCATCAGTCCCCTAGAACTTAGAACTACTTAAACCTAACTAACCTAAGGACACGACACACATCCATGCCCGAGGCAGGATTCGAACCTGCGACCGTAGCAGTCGCGCGGTTCCGGACTGAGCGCCTAGAACCGCTAGACCACCGCGGCCGGCCCTTAGTTCAGAATGTGTCTTTTTGCTTAGTAGGCACAGGGTCATCAAGGGTCCTGATAACTTGTCCCATGCGTGATGGCACCGACACATATAAGGCGCGAATGGAATCCTGTGGTATAGTCATCCATGTTGCAGCCACCCGGTTCCAAAGTTAGTGATAGTTGGCTGGGGTCATAGTGCTGTACCCATCGTTTCAACATGTCCTTCACATTTTTGACTGGCGACAAGTCTGGTGATCTGGCGGGCTAGGACAAAAGGCTGACACTCTGTGACACCAAAAAGGAACGTGTTAATGCAGCAACATGTGCTCGTTCACTGTCTTGCTGAGAAATGGCGCCTGACGTGTTGTGCGGGAACTCTATGCCTACAGGTCGCAGAATATCATTCACGTACGTCACGCTGGCCACAATGGTCTGGGCACATACCCCACACCATAAGACCTGGAGCTGGCGCTATACGTCTGTTGTGAACTCAGTCGCTCTGATGCCGCTCTCCGTGTCTGAGGCGAACCAAAATGAGGCCATCAATTCCAAACAAACAGAATCTGATTTATTTCCAAAAACACTGTCTTATGATATTCCTATCCCTTGTGACGTCGTTCCATACACCACTGCCGTCCAGCATGTTTCTACACATTCGTCAAAGGTAGGCAGAGAAGTGGACGACGCGCACGTAATCCATGCCGTACTAAACGGCGACGGACTGTCACCCCTGATACTGCACGACGTGTTACACTGGTCCACTGTTGCGCTAGAGCCGAGGAGGATGCAGATCTGTCCTGCTATGCCATTCGGATGAGTTGTCGATCTTCTCAGGTGATGGATTGAGTCGGGCAACCTGACCTCTCTTGTCGTGTTCTACGGCCTTCCATGAACCATTCTGCACACACCCGTTACACTGCTGAAACACTTCCTCCCACACAAGCAGCAACTTCTAGGATGGATGCATCGCATTCTCTCATGCCAATACTGCGTTCTCTTCCAATGTCACTGATTTAACGTAAGTTCGCGCATACGTCTGCGAGGTATCGTGCACGTCTTCGCATGTCATACTGATCCGTTACCTTCTGTCTGTAGCGACAACGAAAGCCGCAGGCACATTTTACCAGTAGGTGTTATTGTGCCGCGATATCGCTGTTGACCTGGCACCCGCGGACCGACATGGTTCAAATCCTATTCACTTTTGTTGAATACACTAATGTACATGTCCTATGAATATGAACACCCTATCTCTAGTCGTTCAGGGTGTTCTCTTTTCTCTGAACATGAATGTACAAATACAGTAGCAAGTCTCGAGCAAGTTATTCCTCTTTTTTAACATAATAACATCGATATTAAAACAAATAATAATTATCACAATGAAAGGAAGTTTGTCGTCTTAGATATAGCTTTATCACTGATATAACTGGAACACAAAGTTTTGCTGCACCATCTCCTTGAGTGGTGGAGACAATGTCTATTATAGTAGATGGATGTGCCATTCAACGTTACTTAACTCAGGAGTGACATAGAGAATTATTGTAATAATAACGTAGTTGTAGTTAATGACATATGAAATAGTCTGTTAAAATAATTGTTTTAGCGTAGATTAATAATGTTTTCCTGTACCCATTTCAGTTAATTAATATGATAAGGACTGACCGACTTGTCATGACATCTAAGTAAATGACTTGATGTCAAGAGATTTATTACAGTTTTGCGTTAAAATACTAGGTGTCATGTCTTGGTGTTGAAGTCTGGAATTATCTCTACTCTCACGACTATTTAAGTGAACTTTTGTCCCTCCCATTTGGGTGTAGTTACCAGAAAACCTGAGAAAACAGTGATGGTATCTTCAGACTTAAACACTCTACAGAATTAAAGACTTTATGAATTACTGTAAAATGAATTTTGTACAAAACGTAGCACTAACACTAAGTCTGTTAAGCATGGCTCCTGGCAAGTTTACTTTCTAGAAAATACCGCTTAGTAAAAGCGTTATCCAACATATTGTTTTAAAATACTCAGTAACGCACAGTTTACAATCATTTAGATATTTCGTTTTATGGATTCAATGTAGATGGGTATGTCTTTATAAAGCGTTCTTATTTTTCTGTTATTTTGTTAACTGATGCAGGTAGTGTGTACAATAGAAATCATTCCAGTCCGTAGTTTGTAACAGTTGGTTGCCAAAAGTTAGGAGCTGCTGGATTATGGTGATGGCTGGATGCTTCAACTGGGGTGCAGCGATGTTGTCAGCTGTTTGGGACCCATCTTGATGGCCACGATCCATGTTGAGAGGCTAATGGCTCGAACGGCAGGTAGGATGCCAAAGTGTAGTTTTGGCTGCCTCTCAAAAAGTGATGAGGTAGTATGCTGTTGTCAGGTTACGTGTAGGTACATGATAAAAGACCCCCAGGATTTCGTAAAGTTAATATTTATTTTTAAAAAAAATTAATCACCGATCGACCAGTAGGGTTGGCAAAGACGTTAATTATGAATGCATGGTAAGGCCCCGACAGACTAAAAAACATTCATTCAATTATTTGTACAGATTTTTGTTTTTACACACTCTCTCGTAAGTAGAAGAACGATGAAGATGTGTGATTTTAAATATGAAGTATTACGAGTTCTATGTATCATATATGTGCATGAATAATAGTATATTGAACTATAGTATCAAGTATTTTTTATTTATTGAAGTGAAGTGAAACCATATAAGGAGGATTTTCTTGATTATGTCCGCTGCCTGCAAGTACTTGAAATGCAAGCGAAGTCTAGTATCCAAGAAAAATTCGGTATAAGCACAGAACATTTCTAATAATGCAATCGTATTATGTCCTGCAAAAATTTGTCTTCATATGCATATTCAATAATTTTTGGTAATAATAATTATTAGTTCATTTATTCTTTATTAATACAACACAGTTACTTCTAAAGGCTGTACATAGGATTCAGAGCTACATGATGTGTGACTTATATAAATGGTCCTGAAAGAAAAATTTCATTAACATGCACAGAATCTTTCACACAAGCAAAACAACAGAGAACAAGTTAAATACATTAAATGGATCCATGCTTAGCTTGGGGAGCCTTGTATCTTTCCTTTTTTTTAAGCATTGTTCAGTTTCTATTACACTGCTACTTACATCTTCAACCTTCGTTTTGAATTAGTAGATTTGGTCAATAGCAGTCATGTAGTTAATGTTCACAACACACAGAAAAGAGGATCTCTGTCAGACAGTCTTTCATTTATGTTTACTGTACACTTTAAAACAATATTTAGAGCATGCACATCGCTGGAGGCACGAGGGATTGTTGGCCTTGCCATACCAGAACCAAGTGTTCGTCATGCATCCATCACAGTCATTAGTAAGCATGAATGCATATAAACTGTCTAATCTCATTCAAAGAAAACCTCCACCTTTTGTACAGTACCACAACCGGACAGAAGTTCGCTGAGTTCAACTCAAGTAAGAGCAAAATACTTACAGTGTGTTCATTGATGTACTAGTTCTCACTTTCCATTTCAGCACATGCTAGCACAATATTTGTTCATTAGTGTCGTTTAGTTCCACTGACATTTTGAAATAAGTTCACTGGATCGTAGTCTCTATGCACTAATTGTTTACAAAGACATGCATTAACGTCATTGCCATGGATCACAACAATTAGGGAAATATCATTCAACAAGATATTTACAGCATAAATACCTGTACATAAGTATATCAGTGCGAATCATACCCACAATTCATTACAAAATAGATTTTGATGCAATGATATATTTTTCTACAACTCTGGCATGAGCTTGTAAACTGTAAATTCTTTAATGTTTCATCAATCATGTAGGCCAGGACAACATCAAAAACAAGCTCAGAATCAGAGCAGAGCATTTACTGAGTGCCAAATCAGTTGCATTCATTCAGAGCCCGCCTATACATGGTAATGGTTCAATTTGCAAGGTTTTGGACTTTATTAATATAGGTACAGATATTTTCTTTACATTACGACAGCAAATTATACCATATATTTACAAATAAGAAGTAGTGAAGCCATTTCTTTCATATGCCAGTCTCTGATATAATTTGGTAGAGCAGTGCTAGGAATAAAAAATATTTCTTACAACTAGATACTTGGTACTGTGAAAATAGGTTTAATAGATTATTTACCTACTGGAAAGTCTAGCTTTATATAAATAAATATCTCTTGTTCTTTTTTAGAACGGAAGTGTAGTCATCTCAAACAGGATAGTATCACAATATTTCTACCAAACTACTGGTGATAGTGGAACATCTTATTCAAATTATAATTCAGTACATAGACATTGTGAAGTATCACAAAATGTAGCTTTCATTGCCACAGTTCACTGTTCAAACTGGATAAACACTACTTCTAACATATTTCTTTGTTTTGCGTCTGTAATAGCTGCTATTTACATATACACATTTCAGATAGCTGTTGTGAGGCACAGCCAGTGCAGTGCCTAGAATTCAGTGTACCTGCTAAGTGGAAATTGTGTGGCAACGGTTGCCTGATCCAGCCACCAGTTATCTAAATTATTCATCTGTAATAAGTGCAAAAGTACAAAAGCACTGGTGATATAGGCTTCTCTCAGCCCATGTGGCTTCCAAATGTATATACAATTTCAGGACTGTCTTCTAATTTTACAATTTGGTTACTAATACATAACAAATTATTTCTGTATTTACAAACATTGTTAAAAGACAAACACAATTAATCATTGGTGTTGATATTTCTTAATATGATGATACTGTCTGACTAACATTCTATGCATCTAGTACAGGTAGACATCATCACTGGGTTTTGAAACAGCTGGTAATGGGCTACAATGAGATGACAGTGAGGTTTCTGTGGCTTTTCACTCTAACATTTCTCGTATATCCTTGGTAAACACCTCTCATTTGGCCTATAGGATGGAGTATGTGTTTTGGCAGTATGTTGTCAGGTGTACTTCCATATGAAATTGGTAAGTATATGAAAAAACCTGTTTTTTTTTTCAAAATCATGCATATGCTTTAATAGATAACTTTTAAATTTGGACTGTTATTGGAAGTTAATAGTTGAACATTCCTCAGCCTTGTCACCAATGTGATTTTCGTTATTCCTTACTGAGCTGCAGTGTGTAAGTTGACTACTGATGTATGCAGCTTTTGTCTTAATGAACCTTGTTTGGCCTTTGTTTTCTGCTAAACAATATTCTCACCATCGATGTTCAGACGAGAACTCGATTTTCACATCCTGCATCCCTCTCTCTCACAAATTCCATGGCAAAAATGAATTCTCTGATTAAACCACTAATAATTAGTAACTGGCAAACTATGGCCCCATTTCCTATAACTATCTCAAATTGTATCTGCACTTCCATATGTCTCGACTTGACACTGACTGCTCCAGTGATCTTGCAGTTATATGTGGCGAAGTTCGGTACCATCGTCACTTTACTAATCTTACCAAACAAAGTCACTGAAATTATACTTACAGTAGCACTTGTGTCAACAACAATTGTAATTGGATCTTCCTCAGAATAACACTTAAAGTAGTCTAAACTAATTCTTTGCTCAGATCATGGAACTTGTAGTGGTCATTATCTAACTCATCTCTAATGTCTGCATCTTCATTATAATGCAACACGTTCACTGAATTATGTTCCCTGCCCCCATTCTATTCCATGGCCATTATCTGAGAGCATAATGTATCTGGACCTAGTTTGTTGTATTAGCAGTGTTGGACGTAATTGTTCCAGCGCCTCAATATTATTTGCAGCTGTGTTTTCATTTGGTAACCAGAGTCAAAAGCATTGTTTTGTACTGGACGTTTTGCTGATGAATGCTATCCATATTTAACTTATAGTGACTTCCCACAGGAAATTTGACTTATTATTATTATTGTTATTATTATATTGTCACTGACCTACCCCATTACTATAACATCTGGAGTGCTATGTATTATTTAATTACAATTTGGTGGATCTCAGTTAGCAGCCTGTGAGCCTGTACCTTACAGAGTGGAGATGCCACCAGCTATGTCACAAAGTTAACATGACAGTCATATGTTCTGCCATGATTGTAGAACTGTGTGCGTGGCAGCACTGTTGTTGTGATTCACCTTAGAGTAATCTTCAAGCAATTTACTGATCGAGTCTAGCTTGGACACAATGTATTCTATGTCTGTCTTTATAATGTGAACTAATTTTTCTTTTACATTGAAAGATATGTTTGCTTTTAATATTTGCAATATGTCTATGTACAAACAAGGTTCATCCCAATACCTAGTCTTAGTTAAATACTTTCCAGAATATTTTCTAAGACTTCCTTGTCTGCTATGAAATGGCTCTTGACTGAACATCTCTTTGTAGAGTCTTTCCTGTATACGCTTTGACCAATATTTTGACAAGAGTCCCTTCTCATATTTTTCATAAGTTTGGCAGGCTTGAGCCATTTCAGTTGCCCAACGGTGGCTTCTTCCTGAGTAAAACCTGTAGTGAAATTAATTTTTTGTTAATCTGGTCAAGGTGTAGGCCAAACTTACTTAGAATATTTTTATGAACATGATGGATGAATATTTCTTATGTCAAGTACGAAAATCTGAAACTGTCTATGTTCCAATAAGCTATCATGTAGCAACACAGATAATAAAGAAGCGACTGCCCCAACCACTTAGGATATATGGTTACGTGACAGCTCAGCATGATATATGTTATCTATACACACTTCATCATGAGGTACAGTACTATTATAGTCATTTATTGTCTTAGTAATAGATGGCATCACGACATATACTATCTGTTTAACAGTGGATAACTTCTGGGGTATGTTACTAATCTGAGCTGTGACACTAACACGCCCTTAAGGCAAACATTTGATGAAAGCTGTTTTGATATCGTTTTATTCTGTTTCAGCAGATTCTTCTCCAGTGCCTCTTTGTGATAATGATTCGTTATTAAACTGTTGTACAGCAACAAGTAATATTGGATCTAATCTTCCACTTATCTGTGTGTCCATATGCGAAATCCACTTTCAAATATTCTTCAAAAAGACTTTACCTCTGTGCATCGAACTGTTCCCTGCTCTTATCTTCTTCAACAGTAAAATTATCTACCTTTTCATTTAGCTCCCATACAGAATCTTCTATGTGAGTCTGTTAAATGCTTAATATTCGTACAGCATGAAGAGTGCCCTGATCTGTAGTTACAGTTTTGAAATTTCGGTTGCTAAGCCATCCTGCTTCGATGAAAAATTTATCAGTTTAGACGACATTTCATTTTGCTATACAACATTTCAATTTGCTTAGATGACACTTCATTGTTTTAGACGACATTTCGTTTAGCTTAGTTGACATTTCATTTTGTTTTTATGACATTTCGTTTTTCTGTAATGACAAATATTCAAAATCCGTTTATAAAATTACTTCTAAACTTCTATACAACACAGAAAATGGAACGTGGGTGGAGCTAGTTGGTGGAATAATTTCTTCCTCACAGCTTGCAATTCCATTTCGTGTGCTGAAACGTCAATATTTTCACTGGTTGCATTAGTGAATTCAGAAGCTTCGATTCTACTTCATTTTTTGTTTCAGATTCTACATTTATGGACTTCCCTATCTTTACGATTTTGCAGGCAGGCACCCTACACAAAGTCAGCGATCTTGTGCAACATAACTCTGAGATTGTTTAAAGCGATTTTTGTTCTTCAATTGAACTAATTTTACATCAGCAGTTTGACATTTTCACTATATATGAAACACTTCACGTTGAACACAGCACAGCAAGAACACTGCAATGTACACAAAAGAAACAATAAAGAATTAAAACAGCCATTAAAACACCCACTAACAAAAATAACCAGAAAGAAAATACAATAAAGTACAACACATCCACTACCAAAAATTCCACTCAAAACTAATAAACCTCAAAGATACAGAATTACAGAAGGGAACACAATTATTAGAAAAAGTTCTCGAACACACCATCAGTACAGAGATAGACAACCACTTCGTATACAACCTGACTGTGTAAACAGAAACTGTCCTGATAAAGGAAGAGGAACAGGAAAACAGCACTGTAAATATTGGCCTAACACAAAAACTCTTAAGGAAAGAAATACCAAAATACTTATAATGTCAAAGAAGGAGCAAAACAGCGAATTTCAAACAGAAAACAATTCGACTAAGAAAGTAAAAGAAAAACTACACTTTAATAACATCACACTATGGAGGGTTGATAAAGAGAACAGCACAGTATGGATCAGTACTGAACAACTCACGGGAAAAAAAAAGATTTCATCTCTTCTAACACTATAACAAAACTGAAATCTGATTCAACAGCACATTTCCAGGCATACATAAAGAAAACCAAATAGATCAAACATATGTACTCTCACAGATAAATAAAAACAACACATCACACAGAATAACCCAAAAGCACCAACACTCAGAACCAATCATATTTCTCTAACTACACATTTCTGTGGGGCCATCTATTACTTTCATGAAGCATCAGAGTACCATATGGTAAAGAGCATGAACATCATCATAGTGTAACACTATGAAGTGAAGATCAGCAGCACAGTGAGAACTGAAATGAAAAATAACACAAATAAAAATATTTATGCATTCCAAAAAAAATGGTTCAAATGGCTCTGAGCACTATGGGACTCAACTTCTGAGGTCATTAGTCCCCTAGAACTTAGAACTAGTTAAACCTAACTAACCTAAGGACATCACACACATCCATTCCCGAGGCAGGATTCGAACCTGCGACAGTAGCGGTCTGGCGGTTCCAAACTGCAGCGCTTAGAACCGCACGGCCACTTCGGCCGGCTATGCATTCCACAAACAGCATCACTCATCTCTTTCAATATAGAGAACATGTACACCTCGATACCCACTGTAGAAAGAGTAAACCAAATTGAAGAAAACCTACTGACATACAACAAACTAAGTGCAGCTAATATTAGAGGAGTGACCAAAATCCTTAAAGCAAACACACCAAAATTACTTCCAATTTGAAAAACGAATTTACTTACAGAAAGATATGCTTCCAATGATATCCTCAATGTTAGAAACGTTGGCAAACATTTCACCAGCATCACAGAAAACACAATCTTTGATACAACCATCACAAGGAAAGAATACAAAATTGTTTACTAGTATGGTTTATGGTAGATGGTTTATGGTAAATGAACCAACAGAAAAATAGATAAATTTCATACAGTCATAAACAGTACTCATGAAAATATCTAATTCACCATGGAAAAAGAAATGCGATACCAAATACATTTCTTGGATATAACAGTGAAGAGAGATAGCTGTATGTATTTCACACCTTCAGGAAGCCAACAGCCACAGACGCAATTACACATGCTACATCCAACCACTGACAAAATGAAAAATTAGTGGCCCTACAACAAATATTACACAGACTAGATAGTAGCCTGCTAAAGAAAAATGAAAACAAGTAGAGAACACAAACATCACAGAACTCCAAAAATTATACAGCACACAAAGAAACACGAAACAGTAACACCCATGACACGACTAGCAGAAAAAAGGGTACACTTTAACACACAGACACAAATCAGTGTACAGAATAGCACATATACTAAAGTATCAAGGATTACACATTTCTTACAGAACAAAAAGCACACTGCAGTCACATTTACAGACAACAACACGCAACTTGATAAATACTAAAGAACAAGTATGTACCAGTTCGAATGTCAAGAATGTGAACCAGTATATTTTAGGACGCGAGGCAGTAACTTCAAAAACAGGTATAAAGTACATATAAGAAGCTGTAAGCATGAACATACTCGTTTTACCTTTGCTGAAGACCTGATAAAACACGAGCGTGAACCATCCAACATGGAACATGGCATGAAAATTATTAGAGTGAACAATAATAACAAAAGCTCATCATACTACAGGAAACTTTTCATATATAAAGGGCTCTTACAATGAAAAAGAAAGTATTTAATGACCAAATCAACACACGTAAAACGTCACCGATCATGTCAGCTACTAAAACAATAACAAACAGAAAAGTGAAACAAAACCAGAATAAATAATTAATAAATATCTTTCTCTCTCTGGCACACACATGCGCACAAAACCAGTCAATGAACAAATATCAAACTAAACCCACAATACAAACAAAAGACGAAAGAGGAACACACAGTAACAGTTGATAACACTATGTACAACTTCAACACAGTGAAAAGTGCGAGCGAAATGTTGTAATAAATGTGGGTGGCAAAACGTCGGAAATCGGGGAAATTCGACATCTGGAGTATGGATACCAAGTATGCGCATCTCTAAGACCACACACGTAGAATAGAAAAAATTTCAAAACGAAAATAACACCGAACAATAATTTAACATCATTAAACGTGTGCTACAAAAGTTGTTTCTAGCCTAAGAAACAAGAGAAAAATGAGAATATCACATATGCATTTATTATACATGAATATACTCGTATATGAACAAACATGTATTAACGGCCACTGAAGATGCTCCATAAATAAAAAAAAAAAGCAAAATACATATGGCCACAGACAAACTGCCCTTCATGTAGCTGCAGAGACAGAACATACCTTCATGAAAATACGAGAAATTTGTAACAATATATAGTAATAAAATTTCATACACAGAATATTAATCAAATGATGCTGGAAAATGGTCGATAGGTTAATGGTGCCTCCCTCCTTCCAGTGCTGATTTTTAAAATGTAACTAAGAAGTTGTGATGCTGGCGAAGGAGGGTCGCATTAGTGGCTGTCAAGATGAGGGGGAGCACATTTAATTACAATTTGAAACGAATGTGTGAATTTCTTTTCTCTTTTCTTGTTACATAAAAATATCAGTAAAATACTCTTCTTTTATCCAAACAAATGGTAGCCGAAGGCGCAGATGTCGTCACTGAAAAGCAGTGAGCGTAGACACAAGACTGCGTTATTGCTAATTTCGATACAAAGCACTAGTTTTCATAATAATGATAAATATGGTGATTCCACTTCGTCGAAAATATGGACTCTAGGCCCGATTTGCAAACACTGAAATGTGAAACGGTAGTGCGCTTATGCCGTGTGATCACAGCATAACTAAATTTTCCACTTCCAACTAATGTAAATCACTGAAAAAGGTATAAAAATCTTCGTCATTAGTGAATAACAAGAATAAATATAGTACTGCCAAATAAATGTGAATAACTTAATGTCGTTGTTGATGCGGTCTTCAGTCTGAAGACTGGTTTGATGCAACTCTCCATGCTGCTCTACCCTGTCCAAGCGTCTTCATCTCTTACTACAACCTACATCCTTGTAAAGCTGCTGACTGTATGCATCGCTTGGTCTCCCTCTGCAATTTTACTCCCCCCCCCCCCCCCCACACACACACACACACTTCCCTCCAATACTAAATTGGTGATCCCTTGATGTCCCACAATGTGTCCTGTCAACTGATCCCTTCTTCTAGCTAAGTTGTGCCACAAATTTCTTTTCCTCCCAGGTCTGTTCATCGCCTCCTCATTAGTTGCATTGTCTACTCATCTAATCTTCAGCATTCTTCTGTAACACCACATTTCAAAAGCTTCTGCTCTCTTCTTATCTGAACTGTTTTATCATCCATGTTGCACTTCCATACAAGGCTGCACTCGACACAAATATTATTTATCTTGTTTCCAAATCCAATCCTCTCAGCATCGCCTGATTTAATTCGATTGCATTCCATTATCCTTGTTTTGCGTTTGTTGATGTTAATTTTATTTCCTATTTTCAAGACACTGTCAGTTCTGGTCAGATTCTTCTAAGTCCTTTGCTACCTATGACAGACCTGCAACATTATTGGCAAACTCAAAGTTTTTATTTCTCCTCCCTGATCTTTAATTACTACTCCAAATTTTGCATTGGTTTCCTTTACTGCTTGCCCAGTGTACAGGTCGAATGACATCGAGAAAAACTTAAACCCTGCCGCACTTCCGTCACAATCTCTGCTTCCGTTTCCTGCCCCTTGACTCATAACTGCCGCCTGGATTGTATATAAGTTGTGAATACCCTTCGCTCCCTGTATTTAATCCCAACTGCCTCAAGTATTTCAAAGATAGTACTTCAGTCATCATTGTCAAAAGCTTTCGCCAAGTCCACAAATGCTATAAATGAAGATTTGTCTTTTCTTAACCTACTGTCTAAAATAAGTCGTAGGGTCTGTACTTTCTCGCGTGTTCCTACATTTCTCCGAAATCCAATCTGCTCTTCCCTGAGGTTGGCAGTTTTTCCACTTTTCTGTAAACTTAATATCAATTATTATTTCACCATATCATTTCAAGTACAAGGAATTTGCAATATTCTGGTAGCAAGTCTTGAGAAAGAAGATGACTATACGCTATTTGCATTCTTTTTTACAGAACTACAACAAAAGTAACACAAATAATATTTATGACGTTGAAATAAAGTTCGTACTCTTATATCTAGCCTTATCATCGATATCATTCAAACACAAACGTTTGCTTCATGTTGCAATTCAATAATCAAGTGAAAGCGACAAATTTGGTAAATTTTAGAATTGCAATCACAAGTGCCACATAACTTCTGAAAGGTCTTACTGCAGCTTCTATGAGACTTACATGGAAGTATGAATCTGGTATCTATACAGATACTATAGGTGATCTTGTAGCTCTCTAAGAATGAATTTCATTACATGGAAGTATCCTCCACAAAATGACCACTATTGGTTTGTGAAATGGTGCGTGAATACCCTCAGTGAAGTGCATAGGACAGCGGTCCTGGAAATTAAGTAGAAGCATCTTAATATTTTCATGGAGAGTTGATGCAGTCATAGTAGATAATTTATGGGAATGCAAACATTGGAGAAACTATGGTTGTTGAATTATGAGTCTATAAGGCCATATAGCTACAAAATACCGTGACAAACAGTTAATGCTAGCTTACGCAACTCACAGACTCTGAGACTGCTTATATTAGGTAATAGGCCATTCAAAACCTGACAAATAAATATGTTAATATTGCTTAACGATTCTATAACTCCTTTAATTAGGTTTCAGGATGATACTGAAATTAAAAAAATGCATGACTGTCAATAATTGCATTTAGAGACGCACATAATATTATCCATTGCTTACCAGCAAGTTTTACATGCCTACATGTTGTATCTACAGTCTCTAGTTATTGTACACTGTACATGATAAGACGAGTAATTTAACTTTTAATACACATTGTCAGAAACACTGTGTGACTTAAACTTAACTTTTCTATAATGAAGTTGTGAGATAAATTACTTTTCATATGAGAAAATGAAAAGTTCTGATGCCATGTCCTAACTTTAACGAAAATTTGGTCGTAGCACACATGGAGTGTAGCCGTGTATGGAAGTGAAACATAGACGATAAATAGTTTAGACAAGAAGACAATAGCAGACTTCGAAATGTGGTGTTACAGAAGATTGCTGAAGATTAGATGGGGGGACTGCGTAACTAATGAGGAGGAACTGAAAAGAACTGAGAAGAAGAAGTATTTGTGGCACAACTTGACTAGAAAAAGGGATCGGTTGGTAGGACATGTTACGAGGCATCAACGGATCACGAATTTAGTATTGGAGGGAAGGGTGGAGGGTAAAAATCGTAGAGGGAGACCAAGAGATGAATACGCGAAGCAGTTTCATGGAGGATGTAGGTTAAAGTAGTTACTCAGAGATGATGAAGCTTGCACAGGATAGAGCAGCACGGAGAGTTGCATGATAGTATAATCAATTTTTGAAAACGTTCATATCATAAATAATAACTTGCAAATGACGCTTTTCGACTCGGAGTTGCCCTGAGGAGTGGCGTAATAGTAACAAAGTAAGCCAAGTATTCCAGATATATATTTTTATTTTTATGTCAGCTAACTCTGATATGATTTGTTTTGCAAATGTAGATCGGTTCTGTGGTGAGCTCCTGCCTTGTAAGTTTATTGGTCAGTTGTAATTTCGAGGATGTGAGTTTGCCAGTCTCCCTATTCATCACGTGCTCATATGTCGTGCATATGAAGGATACAAACCTCTTACAGTTTCTTAAGTACATGCAGTAAGTCATTTCAATGGGTAATGACTATTAACTGACAGAAACATTTAATTAACCCTCATGGAAATGTCATTAATTGTCTTTTTGAAAACTGTTTTAGATTTGGTATTTATCACAATACTTGTATTAACTCCAGTGAAACGAGATAACGTATTCATAAACTTCTTCTGTGTACGCAAGGGTAAGGTTGAATAGAGTTCATTGTTCAGGCCCTGAATGAAAGGGAAACGGAGCGCTGAGAACACAACTCGCTTGGCAGGACGTGCAGAGTCATGCATTGTGGGCTTTCTGTGTCAGCTTTGTGACGGCTGCCCTTGTGAGACGCTAGTGTCAGCTGAGCACGCCAGACTGGGGTGACACGACACCGGCTGGCCTTTGAGGGCGCCGCCTGTGCGACCACAGCACAAGCAGCGTGACAGCGGGACCCTGGCCCCGAGGTAGGGAGCAGGGTGGCGTGACGCAACACGCCCACGTCCGGAAGGCAGACAGCCGGCGTCCCTGCTGCGGGCCGCTGGCGGTCCACTTGAGCAAACGTTGATAACATACTGCAAGTTGCACATGCCGCTATTGTAGCAGCAGCAGCAGCAAGTAAAGTGAAGGAGTAGAGATTATCAGTGCAAATTACATCTACTCGTAGCAGTATACTTAAACAAGTAGTGGTTTTAAGACGTTTTGGTCTTATTTTAAATCAGCAGACGGTTCGATGCCATCAGTCCAGACACTCTGTGAACATAACGACGAGGAAACTGAGAATGACGCGGGGAAAGCCGAAATACTATACGTCATTTTCAGAGACTGTTTCATTGACAAGGGAATCTCCCCATTGTACGCCCCTCAGATTTTATGGTAAAATGGCCCATTGAATAGCCCGTCGCAAACTGAATACAGATCAAAATGAAAACCGGAAGAAGATACATTGAACTGTGGAAAAAAGAAGCAAAATTAACAGTGAACGGTCCAGATTTAGCATGTGCAGTATTCGAGGGACGCTAATGACGTATGTGTCTCACGGCGTGAGACTGTGAAGCGGGACATCAGGTTGCAAATCTCCCTTGTACCGCTCATTTTTTCGCAAGATTACTAACTGTCCGCCCGGATATTGACGTGTCTGTTCGCTATATTCAAATTTGTGTGACAGGTAAGATATGTTATGCTTCTTGCGTTCTTTTTGTAAGTTTTGACTCTTGAATTCCGACGTTGTAACATACTTCACACCAGTTTACTTGTTGTTTTCATTTCTGTGACATGTCTATGCGGCATCTCGCCTGCTCTCACTATTAATCACAGAATATGAATGATGAAGTAAGAATATATTACCGTCGCAAGTAAATACACTCCTGGAAATGGAAAAAAGAACACATTGACACCGGTGTGTCAGACCCACCATACTTGCTCCGGACACTGCGAGAGGGCTGTACAAGCAATGATCACACGCACGGCACAGCGGACACACCAGGAACCGCGGTGTTGGCCGTCGAATGGCGCTAGCTGCGCAGCATTTGTGCACCGCCGCCGTCAGTGTCAGCCAGTTTGCCGTGGCATACGGAGCTCCATCGCAGTCTTTAACACTGGTAGCATGCCGCGACAGCGTGGACGTGAACCGTATGTGCAGTTGACGGACTTTGAGCGAGGGCGTATAGTGGGCATGCGGGAGGCCGGGTGGACGTACCGCCGAATTGCTCAACACGTGGGGCGTGAGGTCTCCACAGTACATCGATGTTGTCGCCAGTGGTCGGCGGAAGGTGCACGTGCCCGTCGACCTGGGACCGGACCGCAGCGACGCACGGATGCACGCCAAGACCGTAGGATCCTACACAGTGCCGTAGGGGACCGCACCGCCACTTCCCAGCAAATTAGGGACACTGTTGCTCCTGGGGTATCGGCGAGGACCATTCGCAACCGTCTCCATGAAGCTGGGCTACGGTCCCGCACACCGTTAGGCCGTCTTCCGCTCACGCCCCAACATCGTGCAGCCCGCCTCCAGTGGTGTCGCGACAGGCGTGAATGGAGGGACGAATGGAGCCGAGTCGTCTTCAGCGATGAGAGTCGCTTCTGCCTTGGTGCCAATGATGGCCGTATGCGTGTTTGGCGCCGTGCAGGTGAGCGCCACAATCAGGACTGCATACGACCGAGGCACACAGGGCCAACACCCGGCATCATGGTGTGGGGAGCGATCTCCTACACTGGCCGTACACCACTGGTGATCGTCGAGGGGACACTGAATAGTGCACGGTACATCCAAACCGTCATCGAACCCATCGTTCTACCATTCCTAGACCGGCAAGGGAACTTGCTGTTCCAACAGGACAATGCACGTCCGCATGTATCCCGTGCCACCCAACGTGCTCTAGAAGGTGTAAGTCAACTACCCTGGCCAGCAAGATCTCCGGATCTGTCTCCCATTGAGCATGTTTGGGACTGGATGAAGCGGCGTCTCACGCAGTCTGCACGTCCAGCACGAACGCTGGTCCAACTGAGGCGCCAGGTGGAAATGGCATGGCAAGCCGTTCCACACGACTACATCCAGCATCTCTACGATCGTCTCCATGGGAGAATAGCAGCCTGCATTGCTGCGAAAGGTGGATATACACTGTACTAGTGCCGACATTGTGCATTCTCTGTTGCCTGTGTCTATGTGCCTGTGGTTCCGTCAGTGTGATCATGTGATGTATCTGACCCCAGGAATGTGTCAATAAAGTTTCCCCTTCCTGGGACAATGAATTCACGGTGTTCTTATTTCAATTTCCAGGAGTGTATGATGAATAGTGAGAGCAGCAAGATGTCGCGTAGACCTATCACAGAAATGAAAACAACAAATAAACGGATGTGAACTATGTTACAACGAAGAAACCCAAGAGACAAAACTTCCAAAACGGAACGCTGGAGGCAAAACATGTGGTACCTGTGGTACGCATGTCTGAAGGTTCCTTCGTTAGACCTCGCTGTTGCAAGCGGACGTTACGCCACTACACATACATAAATTTCAATACAGCGAAACGTAACGTCAATGACCGGACGGACATTCCATAATTTTGTGAAAAAAATGGGGTACGAGGGATATTTGAAACAAGATCTCCCTTCTTACAGTCTAACACCGTGACCACACAACCACGACACGTACGTCATTAGTGTCGGTAGATATTGCACATATTTTAATTGGACCGTTTACTGTTTCGATTTTTGCTTCCTTTTTCCATGGATCAATAGATATGAGCACTTTTCTTGGCCAACAAGGTCCCCAGACCTTATCAAAAATGGTTCAAATGGCTCTGAGCACTGTGGGACTTAACATCTGAGGTCATCAGTCCCCTAGAACTTAGAACTACTTAAACCTAACTAACTTAAGGACATCACATACATCCATGCCCGAGGCAGTATTCGAACCTGCGACCGTAGCGATTGCGCGGTTCCGGATTGAAGCGCCTAGAACCGCTCGGCCATTCCGGCCGGCTCCACAGTTCAGTACACCTTCCTGTTTCCATGTTTGATGTCTGTTCGTGTCTGATGGGCCATCCAATGGGCCCACTTATCACAAAATCTGAAGAGGGTGGGATGGGGAATTTCCCTTATGAGGAAGATCGCGCTGTAGTGCGTGCTTTAAATAGTTAGACGAACATCAAAATGACAGGAATCAAAGTAAGTGTCTACGTGACAGAAATGCGAGTAAAACCGCTCAACAGAGGAAAGGCCACTGGACATGACAAGATACCAGTAGGATTCAATCTTAGAGAACGTGTAATAAATTTGCTCTTCTTCTACTACTAGTATACCGCAGATTGCTTCTTACGATTGGAAAAAAGGGCAGACATTTCCAGTTTCCATAAACGGCCGTCGAACAGCACACAAAACTATACGCCCGTATCTCCTACGTCAGTTTGTTGTAGGGGATTTTTTTGTGCTCATGTATTGCAACATTTCTAGAAAGCGAAAATCTTTCATTGAATCTCAGTTAATTGACATATGTAAATGACAGACTAAAAGAAAATGGGGCCCAGGAGTATTAGTTCAAATGGCTCTGAGGACTATGGGACTTAACATCTATGGTCATCAGTCGAATATTAATTAGTACACCTTACAGTGCAGTACTAAAGAGGTAGATAAGATTCAGTCAATCCCTTTTACCTCAAAGCCTACCTTTTTTATGCCTTTACATCAATCAGATCAAACTGTTAGACGGCGGAGGACCGATCAGATGTTACGAAAAATATCCAGTAAACTACTGAAGACTGATCGGAATGAAATGTCTTAGGGGCGCTTTGGTTTGAGTTAAAGAAATACGTAACGAGAGAATGTGCTACAAAATGTTACAGATATACGTTTTCACCATCAAGGTGGAAATTTTATGGGTAATACGGATTTCTTCCAAAAACGGTACCAATTGCAATTACTTTAATAGTATGAATTAACCATACCGCTCGACCCAACAACCAGTCCGTCTGAGATGAGTATCTTTGCACTGTACGTTTTCGTATGGTTTGAGTGTTCGCACTTTGTGCGCAGCCAAACATCACTCACATTAGTGTCCTATAACTTTTTGTTGCAAACATCTCCTAGTCTCTATAGCACTCCATTCTCCCATCAAGTCATTTGTAATTATCTTCACTTTGGAACAGACAGCATTTCCAAGTTCCCGAATGGTAAATTGTTTTCTTATAACACAGAATGAAATGAATTACATAGTGCTTACAGGATTGAACTTTATGCTCAGAGTTTTTGATCAGAATTTTTTGGTGTTCTTCTCAGTGACCTGATACTCAAAAGTGAAGTTGTTTCTTTATGTCCAGTGGCATTGTGAACAGCACACCTAGGTTACGACTGTTCCACATATGCAATCTTGCACTTTTGCACTCTCCCAGTAGGTACCTCCTTATCGTAGTACTGCCGTGAGGGCTTGAGAGTCTGCGCGCTCTGACGCTTACGCATCATTGCCTTCAAAGTTAGTCTCGGGAGGGGTGAAGGCTAAGAGAGAAAACACGGAAAGAGAATCTAGAATGGGGGCAAAAAGACGGCTGTAAGACGTATTACGTCCCCTCCCAGCAGCTCCCACAACCGATGTGATGTCAGATATACTCTTTTACCTTTGTTCTGCACACAGTCATTTAGGTCAAGAGGAAGACAGTGATGAGAAGGCGACTCACATATCTTTATATTTATCGTTTAGGCATGTAGCATCCCGAAGAGGACACTTGTTGATTTATCAGATTATGCTGATATTTTGTATCATTCAGGAGTATTATATTCTCATAAGAATCCAAATAAAAAAATCAAGTAAAGCTATTTAATTCAATAAATTGACAAAAAATTGTTGAGAATCATTTTCCAATATGAAACCAACCACTCTCAATCCAGACTTTTCAGATCTAAAAAAAGGTGAAGGTGTAATAAAAAAAACACAAACAGTTGAATACATTTCGATTAATGATGTTAGATATTTAATCAATAGATTGATACTATCCAATTTTGTAATATGAGGGCTTGGTTGGAGACTGTGGCTGTTATTTGAAGACAAACGTTGATGGTGTTAAGACAGCAACCAGCCACAAATTTATTTTCAGTTCCTTTATTCAAAAGATAAAGTGTCTATCAAAACATGTGGTGCATGTATAAAATCTATTCTGTGACAAATCTAAAGATACAATACATATTTTTGTATCCATCAAAACGTCGTGCATGTTATAAATCTATTCTGTGACAAATCTAAAGTGCTCAGTGAGAAAAATTTACGTGTGCAACGATAAGAATGCAGTGGGAATGTATTCACATCTGTTGGATGAGAACTATGAAAATAAACACACCAAACCGACATTTCAAACCAATTAACCTTTAAGAAACGCTCCACATGTTCAGATGATAGCATGAAAACCGTTTGAAGATGAATGGTAATGATACGAAACTGGTAATGGTACCTTTCGAAAAAGAATGATAGTAATTCATGGATAAGTACAGCCTACAAATGAAAATTATAATAGTGAAAAAGTTGGAATACACACAAGTTAACAAATAAATATTGTGATTTTGTTATGAATAATCGAAAATGAATTCCATATCTACTTAGATTTTTGAAAAAATTGCCACACACATTTTGGAAATCTGAAAATATGGAAAATTATTACCTAGTACTTTAATTAACAAACGACCATTCGAAATATATATCCATGGTTATACCTCATGTGCTCCAGGATCAAAATTAGAAGAAAGATTAGCTAGAGGAGATTGAAGAATAAATCCACAAGATGAAGCTTACAATAAGCATGGTAATGCTTATAAAGATAATAAAGATCTAGAAAAAACACATGAATCCGATAAAGAACTTCATCTAGCTGCAAAAGAAAAAATACATGCTTCTGACCAAATGTCAGTTATGTTTAAATTATGCTCTGTGCAAAATTCTACCAGGCAGGTTCCTCTTTCATTCCTTACCCAATTCCATATTCTCCTACTACTTTTCCTTCTCTTCCTTTTCCAACTACTGAATTCCAGTCCTCACTGACTATTAAATTTTTGTCTCCCCTCACTATCTGAATATTCTTTTATCTCATCAATCTCTTCGTCATCTGCAGAGCTATCTGGCATATTTACTTGTACTACTGTGGTTGGCATGGGCTTTGTGTCTATCATGGCTACAATAATGCATTCACTATGCTGTTCATTGTAGCATTCCTGTGCTCATATTTTTTTATTCATTATGAAACCTACTCCCGCATTACAACTATTTGATTTTTTATTTGTAAACTTATATCGACCTTAACAGAAGTCTTGTTCCTCCTACCAACGAACTTAACTAATTCCCACTATAACTTCAATCTATCCATTTCCCTTTTTAAAGTTTCTAATGTAACTGCCAGATTAAGGGATCCGATATTCAACTCTCTGATCTGCAGAACATCGGTTTTGTTTCTTCCATATAAAGACATCCTCCTGAGTCGTTTTAGCCTGGAGATCTGAATGGGGGACTATTTTACCTCTGGAATATTTTACCCAAGAGGACGTCATCATCATTTAATCATACAATAAAGCTCATGCCCTCAGAAAAAATTACAGCTGTAGTTTCCCATTGCCTTCAGCCATTTGCAGTACCTGTGCAGCAAGGCCGTTTTGGTTAATTTTACAAGGCCATATCAGTAAATCATCCAGACTGTTGCCTGCAACTACCGAAAAGGCTGCTGCCCCTCTTCAGGAACCACATATTGGTCTAGCTTCTCCCCAGATATTCTTCTGTTGTGGTTTCACTTATAGCACAGCTATGTGTATCGCTGAGGCATGCAAGCCTCACCACCTACAGCAAGATCCATGGTTCATGTTTAATATGGAGGAAATATTTCCAAATAACTGATTAAATATCTTGGCTCAAGTGAGCTGTTTTATAATCGGCAGAGAATACAAAATTTTAATGAAATCATGTGGTTAGTTGTGTACATTTCTGCTAAGGCTATGTCAGATAATTACACATTCAGTGGTATTTTGAATATAATAAATGGATGTTTTCGATAATATGACATGGCCTAAAGGCAATCGATAAAATTTTCGAGAGTTAGAAAAAATAAAATTAGCTTTTCAATCATTCTATACAAAAAAACAATCATTTCATTCAAAAATATTATTTAACAATTTCACAAAGAATGAAGTAAAATTATTTGAATGAACAAGAAGTATATTAGTTTTAAAGTAAGAAGAATAGTTAATATAAAAGATCCATTCAGTGGTTATGATGCTGTTACCAAACAGTATTTAGAAAATCAGTTAAAATATTTCATCATATAGGCTGAATAGCAATTCAATAATTATGTTACGAGAGATGAATTAGTTCCAAGATTTTAAACATAGCTGAAACAGCAACTGTTGAAATTCTTCATGGTAAATGATGACAGCCAAAACAGTTGCAGGATAAAGATTTATTAAAATTTCTTGACCACGGTTTTGGTATATCTAAATATAAAAAAATGGTTCAAATGGCTCTGAGCACTATGGGACTTAACATCTATGGTCATCAGTCCCCTAGAACTTAGAACTACTTAAACCTAACTAACCTAAGGACATCACACAACACCCAGCCATCATGAGGCAGAGAAAATCCCTGACCCCGCCGGGAATCGAACCCAGGAACCCGGGTGTGGGAAGCAAGAACGCTACCGCACGACCACGAGATGCGGGCTATCTAAATATACTTTCATCACAAGTACAATACACTAAAATCACATCCTGCAATGGAAATTTGTAAAACAATTGTGCCAAAGGCGTCGTCAGTAGTTAAAACATAGGCAAAGTACTGATGCTAAGCTGTGTTCGCATCGACCCTCTGTCCATGATCTTTCTGTCCATAATTATGTTGTGTAAATGGAGATGGTGTTTCAACTACTGACGATGCCTTTGGCACAATTGTTTTACGAATCTCCATTGCAGGATGTGATTTTAGTGTATTGTACTTCTGATGCAGCTATATTTAGATATACCAAAACCGTGGTCAACAATTTGGATAAATCCTTATCCTCCAACCGTTTTGGCTGTCATCATTCACCGTGAACATGAATTAGTGTCACCTAAGCAGACTTTACATCAACTATCGCTGTTCTCACTCTGTAACCAAATAATCTGTTTAGAAAAAATAGAGAAAGTATTAACAGATTTAATTTCATTTATTAAATCGATTAAGTGCCAAAAAAATAAATGATACACAAACAGTCGAATTTTCATTTCCTATAGGAAATAAATCAAAACATTATAATTTTGAGTATGATTCTTAACAAAATTTCTTTGTTCGTCAAAATATAAACACTTAAGTAAAGTGTTTCTGTTAAAGTTTTCCAAGTTACTATTGATATTATATCAGTCAAAATCGAACATGAATCTAGTTTTCTATCAGTGAATTTAAAAGATTCAGTTGAAACTGTACCAATAGATGCAAAAATAATTTCATATGGTGAATTGCTTTTTGGATTCAAATGAATACTGTAAAATTATTTAATTAATTAATTTTTAATCTATATAAAGGGACAATCATCTTTCATGCTTGAAATACAGAAAATTTACCAACATACATCACCCTCAAAGAGTCATCACTAAAAACAGGAGACTGAGGATTGGTCTCTGCACAGCATGCAAGAATAAACAGAGTAAATTTGTGAAAAAAATTTTGTGGATGGTCTAAATATTCGTGAAGTTAATTATTCATGAATGACAAAAAGCAATAATAAAAATCTTAAACAGAAGAAATCTCATTTCTTGCAGAAGAGATCATTTATGGCAAGTAGATCTAGTAAGAATGGATTCTGGAAAATTCAAACGAATTTCAAAATTAAGAAAAGAACATAAATATATATTATCTCTTACTAACATGTTTTCAGGAATTTCTTAGGCTATTTCAGTTATGGATAAAGAGGTAAATGTGTAATTGATCATTTTGAAAATTTTTTAGTGAGAGAAGGCCAAGAAATCTACAAACATGTAATGGAAAAGAATTTTATGAAAAAATTTTCAAACACTAAAGTAAAAGTATAACATTAATTACTACTCTACTTTACCAGAATTAAGAACATTTGTTGTAGAAAGATGTAATGAAACACTAAAAGGAAAAATATGGAAAGGAATTGCCTTTCAGTGTAAATATATAAGGATGGATATAGTTTCAAAAGTAGTCAATGAGTACAATAATGCACTGTTCACAAATTACAAATAAAACATTAGAAGTTAGTGACAAAGATGACAAATTTTTTTAAGATGATAAATTTATTGATAATTCTTGTAATGGTTGGACATCGAAAAACGATGTTATAATGTAAAAATATTATCGATTATTTCTAAAATTAATTTTCAGAGTCTTTATTTTTTTCTAACAAATTTTTATATAATAAAGGGAACAAATTTCAGACATACAAAAAAAACGATTCTGTGTTTTGTTGATTGTTGATAAAATAAAATATTAGGAAATATAGTGATAAATACAATAAAACTATTCATGAAAATATAAAGGGCACCTGTAAGATGTCCTTAAGAGGAAACGAAAAACCATCTATATTTATTAGTGAAGCAAGTTAATACTCTTGTATTCATTGTCTAAAAAAGGAAGACACTAAGAAATTAAACAAGTTCTTCTAAAATTCAGAAAATATAGAGATTATAAAATTAATAAAGAAATTGAAAATATAATAGAAAATCATGAATATGAAAAATCATTTCCAAAATTTAAATACAATTTTGAACATAAATGCTTATCATATAGAAAATATTATTAATTTTTTAACAGAGAATTTTATTTTCATGAAACAATATGTTCTTCACAACACTAAATCCTCAATTAAGAACCAAAATTTGTTCCTTTAAAAATATTTAGTAACAACTTAATTTATAATTATATATAAATATATACAATTGTAAGTATCATTTGAACATAAGCACAACATTTTCGAAAATAAATAAGTACTTACAAAAATATATAACCTATTTCCAAAACATTACTAAATTTAGATTATGATCCAAATTCTATTAATTTATGTCATAGTGTGAAAGATTGACTATCTATTAATATTTATTTTTCCAAAATTTATTTTAATCTTAGGAATAACTAATTCATTAATTGTGGTAATCAATTATATCAATAGTAGCCTAATACACTTTTTTCTAACTAAATGGAAGGATGATGCCAACCTGCATCGACTTTCAATCTAAGATCTGTAAGCATTGCAGGGTCAATAAGCAAAATAGTAATTTAATTTAAAAGAAACTTTTTAATGATGGCTACAGAACAATTTATATACACTACTGGCCATTAAAATTGCTACACCAAGAAGAAATGCAGATGATAAACCGGTATTCATTCGACAAATATATTATACTAGAAGTGACATGTGATTACATTTTCACGCAATTTGGGTGCATAGATTCTGAGAAATCAGTACCCAGAACAACCACCTCTGGCGGTAATAACAGCATTGATATGCCTGGGCATTGAGTCAAACAGAGCTTGGATGGCGTGTACAGCTACAGCTGCCCATGCAGCTTCAACACGATACCACAGTTCATCAAGAGTAGTGACTGGTGTATTGTGATGAGACAGTTGCTCGGCCACTATTGACCAGACGTTTTCAGTTAGTGAGAGATGTGGAGAATGTGCTGGCCAGGGCAGCAGTCGAACATTTTCTGTATCCAGAAAGACCCGTACAGGACCTGCAACATGCGGTGGTTCATTATCCTGCTGAAATGTAGGGTTTCGCAGGGATCAAATTAAGGGTAGAGCCACGAGTCGTAACACAACTGAAGTGTAATGTCTAGTGTTCAAAGTGCCGTCAGTGCGAATAAGAGGTGACCAAGACGTGTAACCAATGGCACCCTACACCATCATGCCGGGTGATACGCCAGTATGGCGATGACGAATACATGCTTCCAATGTGCATTCACAGTGATGTTGCCAAACACGGATGCGACCATCATGATGCTGTAAAGAGAACCTGGATTCATCCGAAAAAATGATGTTTTGCCATTCATGCACCCAGGTTCGTAGTTGAGTACAACATCGCAGAGACTCCTGTCTGTGATGCAGCGTGAAGGGTAACCCAGCCATGGTCTTCGAGCTGATAGTCCATCCTGGTGCAAACGTCGTCGAACTGTTCATGCAGATGGGTGTTGTCTTGCAAACATCCCCATCTGTTGACTCAGTGATCGAGACGTTGCTGCACAATCCATTACAGCCATGCAGATAAGATGCGTGTCATCTCGATTGCTAGTGATACGAGGCCGTTTGGATCCAGTACCGCATTCCTTATTACACTTCTGTACCCACCGATTCCATATTCTGCTAACAGTCATTGGATCTCGACCAACGCTAGCAGCAATATCCCCATACGATAAACGGTAATCGCGATACGCTACAATCCAACCTTTATCAAAGTCGGAAACATAATGGTACGCATTTTTCCTCCTTACACGAGGCATCACAACCATGTTTCACCAGGCAATGCCAGTCAACTGCTGTTTGTCTTTGAGAAATCGTTTGGAAACTTTCCTTAAGTCAGCATGTTGTAGGTGTCGCCTCCAACGCCAGCCTTGTGTGAATGCCCTGAAAAGATAATCATTTCCATGTCACAGCATCTTCTTCCTTTTGGTTAAATTTCGCGTCTGTCATCCTCGTGATGTAGCAATTTTAATAGCCAGTAGTGCAGTACAATGGCCAGTGATGTACTTTGTTTAAAATATATCATATAAAAACGTATAATAGAAATCAAATTCTTTGTGTTTGTGAAAAATATTTCTAAATAGTGTTAGAAAGAATATTTAAAACAAATTCCACTTGAAGAAGACAGAAAAGTATTATTATCTATGAAAATAATAAAATTATTATGAAATGTCTGCTTTGGCTGACACTAATTCACAAAATGAGCAAATTGTTTTTATAAGAATCCTACTTGTAATGATAATAATGCAAATAGATGAAAAATGTATTGTAGAATTAAACAGGCCGTCTCCAATGCAATTTATTTTTTAATGGAAAACATAAATATTTCCAATGTGAATTTTATATTTCATTATTTATTTTATAATATACATACAGTAATGTATCTGTATTATTACCAATATATGTTTCTTGTTGTGATGTGGACTTAGTGCTTTCTGACTTCAGCTGTATGAACTTCATGTTTTCCACTATGGAAAATGCTCATTGTTCCACATTTTTCATTATTGTTGAACAGACACTCCTCGTAATCCAGAAGGCATATTTTGTGTTTCATGATACATTTCTTAACTCCTTTTGACATTTTCTCTTCCTTATCATCATCTTTATATGGATATACCTTCACTATTAAACCACAAAATTCTTCCATTATGTTTTCCCTAAGAACATTGTAAATATTATTTTCTGGATAGTCACTTGTATCAAAATAGTCAATCATTGAATCCCTATCTTCACAAGAATCTTTAGTTTTTCTATTTTATATATAGCTATTAGTATATTGACAACGAAGTACAACATTTTTTCCATATTTAGTTTAATAACATCATAGTGAAACTATGAATTATGTCTTGTGATACATCGAGTCTCGCAATATAAATAGTTTATTAAAGAAATATTTTATTAAATGTTGTTGTATTTTTAAAATTTAGTTTATATATTGATTTATCACATTTATCTGTATCTAATTCAATATCAAATCTGTGTTGTATACTTTCCATTATTTTTCCAGATACCGAATTATACATCAATTTCTAGAAATATTTCACAGAATAATTTTTTTCCTTTTTTCTCATATCTGTATTTAAATGTGTATAACTGTTAAACAATCAGAATATTTAAATTCTAAAACTTGATGTATTTTTGTCATCTTCATTCCTAATGAGAAATATAAGTTAATATTTCTATAATGAACAACTTAATTATATTTATTATTTAAAGTGGTCAGTAATTTTTTCGTTACTTCCCAGATAAATTGTATTTTTGTAGGCTAATGGTAAATCTTTATGTAAATCATCGAAATTTTTTGGATATTCTAAATCTAGTTCATCAATGTAACCAATTCAACAAGTCTCTGAAATTTCACAAATTTTCCTTGAGAATCACAATTTTATCATTCATCACATTTGAAGCCACTTCATAGTAAAGATTGACTCATACCATTATCATATAAATTATGTCCATCTAAGTTCACTAAATATTTGGGTATCCTATTTTGATCAAGGATTTTCATATATTTATTATGTGTTAACATATGTTTCACAAGATTTGAATACACCAGCTCTTAATCTTTTTTAATCATTAAAACCATATCATAATTGTTTACTAATTCAAATCGATGATCAGCATTTTTTAATATAACATCAAAAGGTAAACCAAGTGTGTTACAATACCAAAATAGATCTAAATTATAAACTTCCATCCAAGTTTTTCTAAATGTGTTGGAAATATCAGTTAACAATAAAACATCAGTTTGTAAATATAAATCAAGCTGCAAATCATGGTCTTCTTATTAAATTTTTCCCAAATTAATTAAAAATGGTAAAGATCTCCATCGCTGTTCATAATTTTTCAGTGTATTGTAAAATTCCTGTTTTGAGGGAAGATTTGTTTCTTCAAACTTTTCTCAATTATGCTTTTAATTATAAGGATAAAATCCTTTTTTGTTTGTTACGAATTTTATTTGTTCATCTGGGGAAAATATGTCTAATATTTTTCATTTGGTTCTTTTCTAAATTTGAAGAAAGAATATCAAGGCTTTCAGGCATAATCTTAAATGTATCAAGAAATCTCATTTAATAATTTTTTGTTTTTTCTACCTAAACTAATATAACTATGTCAAATCTTAAATATTACATCAGTTTCTTTTTCATCATGACCGAGTTCTTTTGCAAAAGAATGTGAATCATATGCTGATTCATTATGAAAATAAATCAATAAAAAATTATGATGTTTTAATTGTCAATTGCATTTCTTCTATAATCGATTTATATACTTTTCCATTAACTAATAGTGATGACAAACGTTTATATTTTTTATGTATAATATTTTTACATACAGAACATTTTTTAGATTTATTATGCCTAGATTGTTCTTCAGTTGTTAGTGGTTTCATTTCTTCAATCTCATAATAAATTCGCAAATTTCTTCAAGTTTTTTTCATAGATTCTACAAATTTTTTTGACAGTTAGGCTATCTATATACAAGTGGATCTTTACAGTGTCCATTTGTATTTTTCATATAATAACAAAGACCACATGTTTGATGATTTTGTATTTTATAGTTTCTTGATTGTCCTCGCAATTATCTAGTTTTTAATGGCAGAATCTCGAAATCTGCATAAATATCAAAAGAAACCATTGGGTGTAATTTTTAAACTGTATGTGTTTATCTTTATTCGGTATTTCTATTTTACTGGTTTAGTAATAAAGCAATAATTTTTGTGATCATCAATTTTTTTCTTTTTTATTCAAATGTAATAAAGAAAAATCACAAATTAAGTTTCTGTGCTCATTTTTATTAAATTGACCAGAAACAAGTCGAGATAATATTTAATCCAACAGTAGTGGGAATTGTTTTCTTGTTTAAAATATAATAAATTAATATTTCTTTCTTTTTTTATATTGTTATTTTAAATAGATTTACATCATAGGATATTACACCTAAAGAATATTTTCTTTGAAGAAATAAACATTAATAGACACATTAATTTTAGTCTCAATTTTTGGAATATCATTGATTTCAGCAGTGAACGAAATATTACGTTTTTTTTCAAGTATTTAACAACATTTTTATAATTACTCTTTCAGTTGGGATTTTTACATCTCTGTTAACGGATTTAATGTGGTAACTAATGCCAATAGGAAGCTTTTTGATCATTATTTTTTTACTTTACCACTAGCTTTTTTATACTATTTTTTCTGGTAATTTAATGTAAGACAAACCACTTAATGGAGTGTATTTATTGCTAATTGTAATCCATTAATTTTGTTTAATGTCCATCCAATTATCATATTTGAAAATTAGAGATTTTTGTAAAATTATATTTTTCCCGAAATAAAAATTTTTAATTATATCGATTTCCTTAAGAATCCTATTATTTTGAGATTGACATCCATATTACATGATTTTATTACTTGTCTGCATATTGTACATTCAAAATAAATTAAAGTTTATTTTCAAGCCATTAACTAATTTTAATATTTTCTTTAACAAATTTCATCATTTTTGGTTTCATCATGTTTAAGAAATGATTAGGATTGTGTGACCCTGTATTATTATCAAAATAGTTTGTAATTTTTCTTTTTAATGCTACAGCAACTAACAACTGATTAACTGTTTTTCTGTTTCTTTCTTTCTCATACACATGAGTAGAAAATGGAAATATTTTTAAAATGTATCATCTTCATTATTTTTGGTTTCCCAAACACTTCGGTAAAAAGGAGTATATTTCTTTTAATGGTTTATCCTCTTGTTTCCCAAACACATAGGTAGAAGATGGAAATATTTATAAGGGATTATCTTTATTTTTTTTTGTTCCAAACAGATTATTAGAAAATGGGAACATATGTGTTAGTGGTTTAGCCTCTTGTTGCCCAAACACACTGGCAAAAAAAGGTATATTTGATTTAATTGTTTATCTTCATTATTTTTACTAATGTGGTTAATACTTTCTATTTTATAATAATGTAATCAGTTGCCATTCTTACTTGCCTTGATTTCATGTCTTATTAAATATTTGATTATTAATACAATCAAATCATCTTTGTTCAATTTATGACAGCCTTTTAAGTAATTTAACTACCAGGATTCTTGAAGGACAACTACAGAGAAGTTTCTTTTAAAATATTCTGGAAGTTCACTCAAGATTTTCCTTAATTACTTATCTATAATGAATAAATCATTACATTTTTACTTTTTAATGAAAAAGTTTTGGAGTAGAAAAAAACGACATTTGGAAGACCATATTTTTTATCATTTTATTCACAAATCTAATTCTTTTCATGCATGAGAAGTTTTTTAAATTTTATATTCAGTTAAAAATATATAACTAACCGATTATCATTAATTTTATTTCATTTAAAAGTAGAGAGTGAGGTTGAGTGATCAGGAATCAACAGTAGAAGATGGATATTGTTAATAGCCCCAGACGTGGATATCCATCTCTAGTCACTAATTTTCTTTATTATTACATTCTTTTGGAGATAGACATTCCTTCCTTCAGCTCATACTGTTAAAGTTCTCTGAAATAGTCATATGAAAATGAAACAGAAACTAAAGGGAGCAGACAAAAATAATGATGAAATATTATGTTGGAGCTCCAAGTTGGGCTCCAGCAAAACATTCATTTAATCATAGTTAATTGACATGTATGAAAGACAGCCATGTTAAAAATGTGGACCAGAAATTTAAATTAGTATGCCTTATAGAGCAGTGTGTAAGAGTTAGATAACATTCGGTTAATATTTGTAATCTCAAAGGTTCCATCTTCTTAGGTTTTTGCATCAGACTACTAAGTGCACTGGTTATGCACTTGATAGACAGCTGGTGACCAAACGATCTACCACAATTCTTATGAAAAATATCTTGTAAGCAATTGACGACTGATTGGAACAAAATACCTTATGGAAATTTTAGTTTTATTTAAAATTATGAGTAATGAGAGAAATAAAAATCTTCAGGCACAATGAGTATTATTTGTAGAAAGAAAATTCAGATATGTGATGGAACTGAAAGGACATGGCAGTACATCTGATATTACAATAATTATTCCAGTAACTTAGCTTATAAAGCGAAACTGACATGTTGCATACAAAACATCAGATGTGTGTGAGAGAGAGAAAGAGACAGAACCCTATACTAAATTATACTAACTCTCTATGAAATCTTCCCGAAAAGAATAGCTGAGGGCTACTTTGATGATTACACTACATGCTTCAAGTGGGCAACTTGGTTTACACAAAGAGTATAACTCCACAATAATTTTGATAATTAAAATAAATTACATCGAAAAGCAAATTACAAAAGAAAAACCTCGAACTAGTTACTATCGTCTTACTATTAACTTGGTGGGTCAAACAATTGTATAAGCACGTGGTACTGGTCTCACAAAGTACACCCCACGTGGGTTGAACATAAAGAAAAGTTGCTATATTGAAAAATATTGTCAAGACGACACGTTATAATCTCACGCAGATTCGCATTTAAGATTGATGATCTTAGTTACGGATCATCCACACGTGGTTCCACTTTACTCACAAAGTAGTGACAAAGCAACTACTGGAAGATATTTTGAACTTCACAGTCTAATTACACTGCGTTGCAATTTAAGATAACATTAGATATTTTAGATCTAAACCTGAAATAAAGGTGATTAAATTTTCAGTTAGGCTGAACTTAAGAAATCCATTGTCCTACGGACTTAGCAGAGACGTGCTTACCCAGAGATCTTACCACGTCAGTCGCTCGCCGTGGACAGATTGCCGTGGGCCCCTATGAAGGGTGCTTCCAGATACAAAACGGAAGTGACCAGAGAGGCAGCTTCCTATATCAGCATGACAAGGGACAGACAGGGCCATACTAAGAATAGAAACCTCTTTGCTTTTAGAAAGCTTAGTTACCTGTTCCGACGTTGGTCATACTGTTCTCTAGCAGACAGGCTTGTCTGCTACCATCAAGCATGCAACTAGAAATACATTTGCTCATTCATCCTTTCACACAGAAGGGAAGGGGGATGACAGTATCTTATCATATACAGTATATAAAAGAAAGCGGATGTAGGTTCCGCATGAGACTGTGTGACATGAATTACATATAAACTGTGTTTTAAAGTGTAGTAGTGTCACAGATCGTTCTTGATTATGTGTAAAAGTAACACGTTCCACTGCTCAGTCTCCTCCCAGATAGTCAGAAAGACCACAGTAAATTTAGAAGTGGAATGTATGCCGTAAATGACAACAGTTTTAAAAAAATTAACATGAAAGGAATCCGACAGCGACCTTTCAACAGTAAAAAAAAGAAACACTAGCTAATACAACACTATGCACACAGGCCTTGATAATCTCAGACACACGTGGATGGCTTGTGTTCAGAATCCTCACATACTTGAAATCAATTCAACAGTTAATTACTGCATCCTCACTTACTTTATCACAATACAAAATGATTGAGCCTGTTAGAAACATATTCTACTACATGGTTTGCGACACTGGACAACAAGATTCATGGAAGTATGACATTTATGGGAGTATATGTACATGACAACCAAAACACAATAAAAGCAGACTTTACCACACTTATGTTGTTATACGATTATGTGCAAGTGCAAATTTGTAACTTCTCAAGATATACAGTCACGGTTACATAGAAAATGTGTAAGTGGAAATAAAATATCAAGAATATTGAAAACAATAGACCAACTCTTATATACAAACATATGTTGCTTGTCAAACAGATTGAGGTGCATGTTGGTAAATAGGTGTCGTAATTATGACATCAAACACTGACAGTATCAAATAAATTACCAGCACAAATGCACCATACTTTATAATCAAATATCAGTAGATTACAAATATGCACAAATTGCGACACAACTGATGCTTTGAGTCAGCATTACTGTATAAGTAACATCTGTGAGTAACAATGTAACATCAAGCTACAAATGCAAACAAATCTTAGCCTGAGTAAGTATTGTCTTGTTGGTTGGGGATACAGACCAGTCTGTATTCTCCCTGACAGATAACAAATATGTGAAAGGACAAAAGAAACATAGATACGCTTCACTATTCTCAGGCAACACACTGTTCACTATATAAATTGTTCTTATGAAAAGTTCAGCACATGAAATGACATGTAAACAGAGGAGTTAAAGTTGATAGTGATAGTGAGATAATCACACTTCCCATTACTTCGATTTAAACGAACACTGCTTAATCATATGGTCACAGATAATAACCAGTCCAACTATCTCAAGTTCTGAGTTCATCACCCAGCTTTCAGATCTTTATCTCACACAAAAGGATTCTTTCCACTTTTCACACAATGCAGCTTTTGTGACACACAGGTCCTTTTCCTATGCGTCTGCTATGTAGAGATGGGACGCAGTGTCTGCCCTGTCCTATACCTGACTGGGGACTGCTTTCAGCATAGAACATGTTCATGACACTCTGGTTCTTTCGAGTTAGCTTTCCTGTCATAAGTCAGATGAAAAAAGCTCCCAAAGCTGCAGAAACTATCAGGTCCCCTTCCTCATAGTAAATAGAAACGAAAAGAACGAGCAGTTTGTGGCAGTAACGAATACTGTCTGCAGTTTTTGTACAGCATTAACGAATCGACTACACTGATCATTGGGACGTGCTTATTACATTAACACGTAGGTTGTATGACAGTGTGAGCATAAACAGCTACATAATGCCTGTTTTCTGTGTTTTAATATATAACTTTAGCTTTGTGTCCTATCATTTCTTGTCACCTAGTCTTCATATCATACCAAATATTATTATAAACATAATTAATTTATTAGTGACATTGTTTTCAGAAGCATAGCTAATATCCCCACCTGAACAGGTGATACCTGGTCTGTTTGTTGTTGGTCTGTTATTACACAAAAAAGTGCAACAACCAGAAGACGTGGTCGGATATTAATATAAGTCAATAAACGTACACAACATAAGCAGTTACGTAAATGATTAGATGGCCTCCAGAGTGCATTAGTGGTGTTCGTTTTTGTTTTTGTTTTCAATAAGTGTAGTAGGGTATATGAGGAGTGTAACAGTATCATAAGCTGAATAATCATTCTCAAAGAAGACACAGAGATGTAGCATACCTCTGTGATACAGCGTTATCAGCACCTGACAGAGTTACAGTGATGTCATTGGGGGCCTGGCTTTGGCCTGCTGGACGAATAGTTGATTATCCAGATTTGTGGGGCATTCAGATGTGACAGTGGCCCGACGTTGGACTGCACGGAAATGTAAGTGCCAGCACATTCATCATCATAAATGTTACTGTCAATCAAGTCTGACCAATAGAAAGGAGAGTCGCTGTATTCTGCTCCAAGACGGGACCCTCTCGCACCTATCCCAGACGACCATTGTGGGCTAGCATGGTAGCAAGATGAGGAGAGTCCCATTCCTCCATTGTTTTGGAGATGCACTGTGGTGATACTTTTCATGGTGTGGAGAGCTATTATGTATGACTTCAAATTATGGCTGATAGTGACTGAGGCAACTCTTATGGCAATTAACTACATCACAGACATCGTTCACCCCCAAGTGTTACATTTCAAGCAACACTTTTCAATATAACAATGTTCTTCCACACATGGCACTCTCTAAGAACTGTGTGTGTTGTTTTGACATACTCTCATGGCTAGCAAGATCCTAAAGTCTGATAAAACATGTGTAGGACAACATTGGTCATCAACTCGATCTCACTGTCAGGATCATGGATCAGTTGCAACAGTTGCTGGCCAGATTGCCGCAGGAGAGGATGCAATGGCTGTCTTACACCCTTGGCAACCTAATCACTGCATGCATCCAGACCAGAGGGGGTGCGACGTCTTGTTGGTGAATAGGCCCACACTGCCAAGTTCGTTGCATATTTGACTCGGTTTTCTAACGACTGAAGGAAACCACACAACCTCTCAACTCGTGAAGTTCAATTCTTTTCCTCCTCTCCTTCCCGGTGCTTCACCTTTTTGTCAGGCAGTGTATTTTGGTGAATACCTAAAATTTACAGTTAAAGTTTATTACTTTCGTTTTCTTCACACTGAAGATCGTCTTCTATATCTTGAGCAACTATCTGGTCATCTGGAGGCATGGAGCATTTTGTGTGTGTGTGTGTGTGTGTGTGTGTGTGTGTGTGTGTGTGTCAGTGTGTCAGTGTGTGTATGTTGTGTGTTCGCCCGTTGGTATCAAACTGATACATTTGTCAATTCCTATTTCTACTGTTTTACCGTGACATCCACACACATACTGGATGAAATAAGTAGAAGATTACCTTTGTCTAACTCCTCTTAATTGGCCATCGTTTCTCATTACCTATACTTATTACAGTTCCTGAGAGGTTTATTACTGGACTTAAATATCTGAGGTTCCCTTGTTTTACACTGATGATACACAGTCTTCTCACGTTCACCTTATCGAAAATCTTCCATAATGTATTAATCCGATGAGTGTCTCAAGGCTGCATTCGTGTCATCCTTCAAATAATTATGTATCGGCTTTGTTTTATTGTGTTCCTCCTTCTCGGTTAGTGAACTGTAAAATTTCGTAATATGTAGTACAGGAATACAAAAGTTAGTGTCATCTGTACAGCCGCTGTTAGAACGTACAACACATCGGAATCTGAGGAAAGTGACCTCCTTGTATTTAGACGTGAATCGCAGCGTTTACGGGCGACACAAGGGTGAACGAACTATTTTCAACGATGCATAAATATGTTGCCAACAGTAATTTATCAGATCGCTGACCGTAAGTGTTAGACCAACAAAAACGCTAACACTGTTCGAGAAAAAAAGCTTTTGCTCTATAATGCTTCTATTAAGAGCCGCCAGGAGTACACGCAAGCGATCATGTTATAGAATGGAGAGCCCGCATTTCATGCCAGATCACATGCTGAGTAAACATAAGTTAATTGAGGATTCCCGAATGTTTACAGTGACGTATTGGTTCTTGCATTAAATACAGAATTGTAATTACATTATCCAAACACAGAGAAAGCAAACACTGGGACGACAGTTGGTATCTGGATCTCATTGCTCTACACATTCACACAGTTTGCGGCGACCCATAGCGCATGTTGCGCTAGTTGGAAAGATTTCGCCAGCCGGATGGTAACAGACGCTTTTTTGCGCCATGAACGGAACAGCACACGAGCTGGACAACAGCTAGAGCTGCGTGCAGTCGGCAGTGCGTCTCCATGTCACATGTAAATGAGGTTGCAAACACACATATAGGACCTACAAAAATACTCGGAGAAACATCGGAGCGTATTTCCACTCACTGAAACAAGAAAAATTTCACCGATATAAAGGTCCGAAAATGTTTTGTTGCTGGGTTATTATCGTATGTAAAGGGCACTGTACGATTGCACGTAATCTCTTTGCAATTGTCGGCTCATACGAGGACGAGCTAAAAAATTTTATACTGGGCATAGTTCATGCAAAATAATTTTTTTTATTCTGATGATGGCGTATGTTATATAGTAACTTCAGTCAAGTCTCAGCTTCTGATACATATTTAAAATGATTACGATGTATACATTTACAAAGAATCCCTTGAGTGCGAGATACCAACACATGTTTACGGCATTCGATGCCGCACATATAGTCTACCTTGCAACTTCAATATTGGGTGATAAAGGCAGCAGAGGGCGGGACTGGAGGTATCCATTGGTGAGCACAGCTTCAGGCTACGGAGCGTAGTTGAACTTCTCAGTCGACGAGTAATTCACGAAAGTGCTACATTGCTAGTGGTGTTGATAAATAGCAGAGCAATGGAAGCGATAAACAAACAAACACTGCATTATATCTTCAGCAACATTTCCCGAAGTTGACATTTCGTCAGAAAGGAACCCAAGAAATTTGGCAGAGCTAGAAAGCAGTGACAGATGAAATATCGGAGTTTCTGCAAAATGAGTAAGTGGAATGTGTGGTGACGACTGTGCGGACAATGATGAAGATACGTGCTCATAAGTGCAAGTGATACTGAAACAGCTATTCACTTTTTGGATCTGCATCTCTTTCTTTCTTTTCGTGTTTGCAGTTAAATTATAGGTTCCGCCTTTATGCAAAAACACTGTTTCCTTCTTTTTACCCAAACATGTTTTGAAACTTCCTGGCAGATTAGAACTGTGTGCCCGACCGAGACTCGAACTCGGGACCTTTGCCTTTCGCGGGCAAGTGCTCTACCATCTTTTTTTTTTTCCTGAGGACGGCAGTACATCACGCTGACCATTTTTTTTTCTTTTTTTTTTTTTACTAAATGAAATGCATCCTCTGCAAAAACAAAAAATAAATAAAAAATCATTGTAAAACAAATCACAAATGTAAAGGAACAGGGATACAGGGATGTTATTTTTATGTATTTATTTATTTATTTTTCATAAGATCACTCTGTTAAAAGGAACATGTAGATCATTTCATGGTATAGTATGTGCATTACATATGGAGCGGTGAGAGAAACGTGAGGTTCATTATCAGCTGTCAAATGTGCACACCGACTGCACCCGGCACATCCCAATTGCGTGGGGGGTCGAGGAAGACTGCCTGAAGATAATTGGCAAAGGTTTTCCGATAGTGAGACCATCTATGAACCTCATTGTGGGCTTGCTGCAAGAAATACCAAAAGTCGAGTCGCGACTTGTCAGCATCCCCGTAGAGGTACGCGATCGTCCAACCTTTGACCCAGATGATCCAGTGTGATTTAGTCGCCGGAAAGTAGTCACTCTCCGGATGTAAGAAGGAAGCAGGTGTAATATGTTGTGGGGTCACACGGAGGTAGCAAGCCACCATCTGTCTTCCTAGGAGCCATACCTCCTCCACCGCGATATAAGTTAAGCGGTGATGGTCGTCATCCACTTGGCGACATTGCGGGCATAGTGGAGTGTCCACTAGTCCAATGGCATGGAGTCGTTGGTTGGTGTTGAACTTGCCACAGGTGACAGAGAACCACAGTGCCCGAACGAAGGTAGGAAGGAATTTTTGGTGCACATGTCTCCAAATCTTCGGCCAATGCAACTTGGGGTGTTTGAGTTCAATGACATTACGACTTATCCGTCGTAGCAGCCAAACATAAAAATCCTTCGCGCATGGTGGTCTCGTGCGCGGAAGCTCGTCTCTGATATAACTAAGTTCCACGATAAATGTTGATATATGCGCAAAATGTGTCGTAATGTTGCCCACCGCCACCGGAGGTGTGAGGGACGCTGGAACTAGGAGATCCAGTAGGCGGGATGTAAGGGAATCACGCCCGCTACGCCATTGCTTGTACATCGTGGCTAGAAGGAGCGCCGTCGCTCGGCAGTGAACATTTGTAAGTCCGAGTCCCCCCTTGTCCGTAGGGAGCGTGAGCGTGGCGTATCGCACCTTGAGGGGCGATCCAATCATCACAAAATAGCCTAGTGCTGATTGAAGTCGACGTCCGAGCGTGAGTGGTAGGGGCAGGATCTGCGAAATATGCACCATTCGAGAAACCACATAAGTGTTCAGATATTCGACTCGCTGCAAAGGATCAAGGCGCCGTAGGAGATGTTGTCTGACCATGGTACGTGTTGGCTGTAAAATACGTCGGTAGTTAACTGCCGCAGTATGTTTTACAGATGAGGTAAAATCTATGCCGAGATAGCGAAATCGTTGCACATAAGGAAACGGACTGATTTCTTCCGGCGTAAGGCCCCTTCCAACCGGCATTGCTGTCGATTTGTTCATGTTCACCGCACCACCCGCCGTCACACTGTGGTCCAACAACAGTTCAAGGACCGTCTTCACCTCTTCCTCAGAACGAACGAGCAGCAGGAGGTCGTCCGCATAGGCACGACATTTGAAGGTGTAGCCCCGCAGTTCCATCCCAGAAAGAGAATTTGTTAGCCTCCCAATTAATGGTTCCAACGCTATCGCGAACAGCAGCATCGAAAGAGGGCAGCCCTGGCGAATGGATCGTCGAATTTGAATGGGCCCTGCTATACGCCCATTAACCTGTACCAAGGAATGTGCGCCCCATAAATCCTTCTAATGAGACCAGTAAAACGGTCTGGAAATCCCATTTGTTCCAGTACCGCGTACAGATAGTTGTAGCGAACCTGATCAAAAGCACTGTCAAAATCAACCGCCACCATCGCCGCTTTAAGCCGGCACTCCTCCGCTAGCGCTATCACATCACGGCATTCGGCAGTAGCTGTTTGCACATTCACCGATCCACCCGGTGTCGTCTGTTCTGGAGAGAGAACGCTACGAATTAACATACGACATCGGGACGCTAGCAACCGTGCAAAGATCTTATAGTCGGCATTAAGCAGGGTGATGGGGTGATAATGTGTGACCGTAATTCCTGGCTTCGGTTTATGTACTGGCACCAAGAGGCCTTCCATAAAAGCCGGTGGAATAGGCGCATCGGAATTTAACATCTCGTTGTACATTTCTGTCCATCGCGGTGCCATTTCGTTGCGAAATTCTCGATAAAATTCAGCAGGAAGTCCATCAATGCCTGGGGACCGATTCAACGCACTCTTTGCGATCGCATCATGTACTTCCTCACAGCTAATGGCTTCCAGTAAGGTTCCCGCGGCTTCCACCGTCAGTGTACGGGAGACGTACGTGGCTATACGCTCGAGGTCATCGACAGGTGCTGCTTCTTCCCGATAAATGTGTTGGTAATGGTCGATGAATGCAGAGACAATGTCCTCTTGACGCGTCACTCTTCGGTCTTCGCGGGTAATTAATTCCCATACCAAAACGCGTCGTCGGTGTTTTCGTTCATTCACGACGTGGTGCATGGAAGGAAGCTCGTGCATTATCGTATCGTGACATCTGGCGCGCACCATGGTTCCCTGAAGATGTTTCCGAGCTAAAGCCACTAGTTTAGCTTTTATCCTTTTGCGTTCGATCCAGACGTCCTGTCCCGGCGGACCATCGTCCAGGTCGCGCAGTGCTGCAAAATAAAAGTCGGTGGTACGGCGGCGCCATTCTGCCATCTCCCTTCTATATGAGATGAACGTACGGTGAAGCGCCGGTTTAGCACAAGTCAGCCACCAATCAAGCTTCGTCGCATACCTTCCAACCCTTCGCTCGCACATCGTCCATGTCTCAAGGATCCGGTGACGGCATTCAGGATCATGTAGATGTTGAATGTTTAATTTCCACGGGGCCTTATTGTTCCACACCTCTCTACGGGGTAGAAGCACCGTATAGATGTAAGCGCTGTGATCTGAAAATGCCAATGGCCAGCGTTCCGCGTCCTGGACATCATTTGCATGAGCCCGCGAGATATAAATGCGATCTAACCTGCTCGCCGAATGACTTGTCACATAGGTGTATCCCGATGCATCTCCATGTCGTAATTCCCACGTGTCACTAAGTACAAGGTCGTTGACAACGATTCGCAACTCCTGGCTGATGTTTGCTTGCGGCCATTGGTCTTTCTGGCTGAGAACACAGTTGAAATCTCCACCAATTATTACACATTCATAACGTCCATGGAAAAGTGGGGCAATGTCTTCTGCATAAAATCGTGCCCTTTCCCGCCGCCGATTGTTTCCCGACGGTGCGTAAAGATTGATGATGCGTGTCCCAAACGTCGTGAAAGCCATTCCCCTGGCCGACGGAAGGTAACACACGTTTTCCACTGGGAAGCCGTCTCGCACATAAACTGCCACCCCACTCCCATTGTGATCTCCATGTGACGAATAGGACTGGTAGCCTGCGATGTATGGGAGTGCAGCTATGTGGACTTCCTGCAGCAAAGCAAAATCCACATCAGATGCCCAAATCGTTTCCTTCAGTAGGTGTATTTTGGCCGGTGAACGCACGTCATTTATATTTAATGTCGCAATACGGTTCGCATGGCTTTGAATCCCACTCTGTCGATGCGCAACAACATCTCCCTGCATCGGCGCTGGGGGCTGAGTTAGAAGACGTTCTCTCGCCCCTCTCCCTTCACCTTCAGCAATTATTAGGCTGTCTTCGTGAGTGCCGGCTGCCTCTGTATGACGCCCGGCGCCTCAATATCGTCATACCACATCTTTGCAGGCAGTGATATATTCGTGTCCATTGCCACATCATCTGCGTCTGGAGCGCCAACTGGTTGTGCTTCCTCTTCAGCATCACCACGTCCCGGTACCGTCAATGTGACAGACCGCTGCGGGTCTGATCGAACAGTTTCCATTGCCTCATCCTGTTTCGTAAAGGCTGTTGTGTCGTCTTGGTTCACAGGCACATCGTCGTCGGGGCAAGGGGAGTCATCCCTAGGAGATGTCGTTCGACGACGCCGTTTCCTCCTTTTCGGGGAACGTTGTTTGCGTGATCTTCCTTCCGTGTGCTCAGATTGTAAGGAATCACGGCTGCCCGACAGAAAAGCATCCGTAGGAACAGGAAGTGTTTCGAGTCCCATCGTTGTACTCGGCGGGAGTTCGGTCGAAACTGATGTTGTCGTCACAGAGTGCGTTCCAGACGGTACAGCATCCGTAGTGGCTGGAACTGCTTCGTGTACTATCAGTGTGCTTGGTGGGAATTCGGTCTCATCTGATGTTGTCGCCGTAGATTGTATGCTCGATGGAGCAGCATCCTCTGTCATCCCGACGTCTGCTACAACGTTTCGGAGAGTGCCGTCTTGATCTTCCACCGGGGCTGTGTCCTTTCGGTCATCAGCGGACGCAGTGAGGGCCTTGGCATAGGTGATCGGTAGGACTGTCATCGCTGGCGACGGCTCCCGCACATCTGAAGGCAGTTGCGTAATCCGCCGTTGCATACAGTTCGACCTGAGGTGTCCCGCCTGGCCACAGCCAGAACATGTACGTGGTTGACCATCGTAAATCACCACCGCCCGACAACCACCAATTGTCAGATAGGACGGTACATGTTTCTGAAGATCAATAGTGATCTGTCGCACTCCGTTAAGAACGGGGTACGTGGCGAATTGTGTCCAGCGTTCTGCTGTGTGACCATGTACCGTGCCGTATGGCTTAAAAGCCTCGATAACTTCGTCAGCCGGGAGCTCAAATGGCAGCTCAAACACACGTATTGTCCGTACACCCAGACCAGCATGTTCTACAGTTACCGTGCCGACATTCCCGTCACTATGGCAAAATCGGAGACCTGCTTTTGTCGCCTGTAGAATTCTCTCACACGCCGCGTCATTTACCATCTTAACATACACCGTGGGACTAACGATGGACAGGTGAATTCCGACAATATCGTTTGGCGGTATCTTGACGTCCTCTCGAATGAATCGTTCCACTGCTAAAGCCTTTGGTCGTTCGTAGTCTTTGCAGAAATTGAATCGTAATGTAGTTTTCCTGTACTTGCTCGCCATGATCGTTGTTACTAGCCCGCGCGCAGACTAAGTCCACAAGTAAACAAACAGTCGCACGCGCCGCACAGGCGGAAGTATCGGACCTCCGCTTCGCACGGCCGCTAGCGCCGAACTACCACCTGAGCTACCGAAGCACGACTCACGCACGCTCCTCACAGCTGTACTTCTGCCAGTCTCGGTCGGGCACACAGTTTTAATCTGCCAGGAAGTTTCATATCAGCGCACACTCCGCTGCAGAGTGAAAATCTCATTCCGGCAAACATGTTTTGTTACAGATTTGTAAACATGAGTAATAACAAATATATACACAGAAAGTTTCGCCACGCCAAAATCACGGTTTTTAAAAATGGAGGGCTGTGTTAACTCGCCGATGAAATTAACATTTACATCGTTTGGTTTGCAGATGACAAGCTATCAGTGCAGGACATCAGACAGATGGTCCTGCAAAACTATATAACGTGAAATCAGGGGGAGAAGGAAAACGAATAAAAATTTTCTTTAGGCCTAACTTTGTTAGATCAGTTACAACCTAACAAATGTTCACATTTTACAGTTTTCAGTAAACAAAACGTACTGATGGAGGAATAGAGGTGCCGAAACATGTTTGGGTAAAAAGAAAAAACAGTGTTTTTGCATAAAGGCTGAACCTATGTCTATAATTGAAATAAGGGTCGAGATATGTAGTTCATCATCCTTGTCGGACAGGAAGCCACAAGTTCTGTCTCCAGTGGAGCATAGTAAAGGATAATCGTTGTCGAAGGAGCTGGTACTAAACATAATTACGTACCTGGAAGGTCATCCACAGCGTAGTAAAAAAAAAAAAAAAAGTTATGAACAGATTTCGAATAAGTCCACTGCATTGTGACCATGAAGTCCATAAGAAAAACGGTATATGTTCAAACGAGGACAAGGTGCGTTTGTTAAAATGCTGATGTTTACTCGTTTCAAGAATACTCGCTGCAATTTACAGGACGTGCGTGACAGTAACCTACTACGATGTGCACATATCAAACTGCGTCCAACATAGATTACAGCGATTTCAAGAGAAGCAGTGGATGGTTGTATAGCTTCAAACAGTGTTATAGAGTTGGTAGAAATAAGATAACGAAATTTCAACAAAGCGTCAACTTGACGATGCACAGGAAACTGCGGAATCGACCCGAAAGTTCGCGGAAGAGACAAACAATGTTATTTCATCGTTCAGTAAGGAATTTGTTGTCAGTTCCGACCTCGGGCCAGCCTGGGTTTATACAGGAAATTCATGTGAAAGGAATACCGGAAATTAGAGGTACCAAGAGAGGTGTATCAAGATCAAATAAGATCAATGCCTTAACGCACTCGTATACAATTATGCCGACTGTTAATGTGGGAGGGGACTTATGACCACAGCAGTTGAGTCCCATAGTGCTCAGAGCCATTTGTTAATGTGGATGATAAATTGGCTGAAAAGTTATTTATTGTGGTGCGAGAAGTTGGAGGTGCACTGCCCCCTACGATTCTGTCTAGTGTGAGCGATCTTGCAAGCGCAGTAGGGAATATTTATGTTACAGCAAGCAAGAGTTAGAAAATTGGCGTAGGAGGACTACATCTTTAGTATGAGCACTGCTTTTGGCCAAGATCTGATCAAAATAACTCGCTTTTATTCGATTCCAGGTCTGCGTATGAATATCATACTACTTTAAAGCAGCCAGCCGGTGTGGCCGAGCGGTTCTAGGCGCGTCAGTCCGGAACCGCGCGACCGCTACGGTCGCAGGTTCGAATCCTGCCTCGGGCATGGATGTGTGTGATGTCGTTAGGTTAGTTAGGTTTAAGTAGTTCTAAGTCTGGGGCACTGATGACCTCAGATGTTAAGTCCCATAGTGCTTAGAGCCATTTGAACCATTTTTTTACTTTAGAGCAAACTATCCTTCTGAAACGTGTGTGACATTGCAATTCATACCACCCGACTAACTGGACAAATTCAGCCCCTCGACCTTTGTTTTCTCCCGAGCCAATAAAACATGTTATCGCACCATCTGCAGCTACGCCTTAAATGATAGCCAGTTTCACAGTAAGCTCCACGACAGACCGTTCCCCAACGGGCTGCGTCTCATCATATTCCATCCGTTCTTATCACTCCGTTACATCAACACGATTCTATATGCATTCTTTAAGAGTGGATACCTAGCTGAACTTGCTGCACGGTTTGTAGCTCACAAGGAGTTCGCCTTCTATCTTGATGGTGCGAACCTTTATGATCAGTGTGGCGCGCCATTTTCCATTCGTTGTTCATGGTGCAAGTCAACAGTTTGTGAATGTTGACGATTTCCATTTTGTGAAATGCAATACGTGCATCCCACAGAAGTTTGGTCTCTGTACCTCCCAGACACCCTTTTTCTACTGTTGACCTTGCTGTTTGGTCCCCTTCTGGAATCAACCAACCAACCAACACCGAGTTTCCGTCGCCCTCCTGATACACAAGGTGACTTATTAGCAGTTAGTATTCCTCCTGTCACAATTGTTAACACAACTTTCAAATGAGCCTTACTAAAGATTGGACTTGCGACCTCGTTCATGGATTTCCTTGTTAGTTGAAGTTAACAAACAGGAATGCTGGGTCGTTAAAAATTTCTTTGTTTTGAATGGTTGTCCAAAAATGAGGAGAATCTTTTCTTTCACTAAACGCTTCCCCAGGACAGTAACCGCGGAAGAAGACATCAATAAAGCGCACAATATAGTTTTAGATGATGTACTGTTAAAGATGTCGGAAATGGCTACTGCTACAATATTCCAGAAGAATCTCTGCGGCACCTTTCACATGATGAATCAACTCTGAATACGCATCGTCCTAGGTGGATGCTGTATATGCTGAACTCTTATAAAAAGCAAATGTGTGACCGAATTTCTCACAAGGGAACCTCCCAATCGCACCCCCCCCCCCCCTTGATTTAGTTATACGTTTGCACAGTGGATAGGCCTTGAAAAACTGAACACAGATCAATCGAGAAAACAAGAAGAAGTTGTCTGGAACTATGACAAAAATAAGCAAAATATACAAACTGAGTAGTCCATGCGCAAGATAAGCAACATCAAGGATAACGTGAGTTCAGGAGCGCCGTGGTCCCGCGGCTAGCGTGAGCAGCTGCGGAACGAGAGGTCCTTGGTTCAAGTTTTCCCTCGAGTCAAAAGATTAATCTTTTATTTTCAGACAGTTATTATCTGTCCGTCAGTCCGTCCGATGCGAGGTAACTGCGCCGTAGTATGGGGACGCTACACCTAAACAAACAACGAAACATCCACAAGAAAACCTAAATCGGGCAAGGTAGAAGAATCTTTTTACCCATTCGCCAAGTGTACAAGTTAGTTGGGTCGACAACATATTCCTGTCATGTGACGCACATGCCGTCACCAGTGCCGTACAGAATATATCAGACGTGATTTCCTGTGGAGGAATCGGTTGACCTATGAACTTGCGATCAAATGTTTTCTGTTCCCGTTGGAGAGGTACGTCCTTTCGTCTTCTAATCGCACGGTTTTGCGGTGCGGTCGCAAAACACAGACACTAAACTTATTACAGTGAACAGAGACGTCAATGAATGAACGGACAGACCATAACTTTGCGAAAATAAAGAAGGTAAACTTTTTAGTCGAGGGTAGACTTGAACCAAGGACCTCTCCTGGCGCAGCTGCTCGCGCTAACCACGGGACCACGGCGCTCCTGAGCGCACATTATCCTTGATGCTGCTTATCTTGCACAGTTTGTACATTTTGCTTATTTTTCTCATAGTTCCACACAAATTCTTCCTGTTTTCTCGATTGATCTATGTTCAGTTTTTCAAGGCTTATCCATTGTGCCAACTTATAACTAAATCTGAGGGGGGCGCGATGGGGAGGTTCCCTTGTCAGTAATTTTTGCTCTGTTTGAAAAATACAGCAACTGATTACAATGCGCTCATTTGTTACCATGAATAATATGTAATTTCAGCACTTCATGCCATAACGATTAATACAATGAATGAAGAGCGGTAGCCCCTGCAACGAAGATGTGTATTTCATCCTCCGAAAGGGTTGTGGTCAGTGCAGTAAGGTTTTCCTCTTGTACCTGTAGTTTACCTTGTAAACGGCTACGACAATAGCTGACGAATGTTACTCAGATTATCTGGGCAAGATCACAAAGGCATTTCATATACCCATTCATGAAACACTCACCCCACATTTGGGACGCTATGACTTTAACTTTTCACCGTTTCACATAAGAATTTTTCCCGTTGTCACTTTTTAACAGAATTTTGTAGAGGTGCATACAGTTTTCGATTTGTGACACGGATTAATTTTCGGTGATTTCCAATGGGAGTCGACAGTTTTGCATGAGTTGCAGAAGATGTTGAATAATCGCTTCATTTGTAATGTCCGTTTCACAAACACATTCTTTTACGTGTTCCAAATTACGAAAGTACAAGGATATTTATTCTACTTATCGACATGTTGTATTAGACGCCATTTAAATGTAGGCCCTTCTTGTAGAACCATTCTGATTCTTCGTGTTGGGAGGAGTATATTCTGCGGTCTTTAATCCCCAACAATGAATATGTTGATTTAGATGTCATTTAAATGTAGCTATGATGCGCTGTAGGCCCTTCTGGTATAACAAGTCTGTTACTTCTTACTGCGAAGAGTATATTCTGCGGTCTGTAATTCCCAACAGTGAATAGTTTGTTGTTTCAATAACAACTAAAAATTTACGGTTGCTTACATGATACTTTTCCCAATTACTGGATGAGGAAACTACTGCCAGTATACTTTAGTACTAGTGCTTCTGCACACCATATATGTCCCAATAACGAAGGTTTCCACAATTTAAAACAAAAAAATCAAGCGACTATTAGCTCAGAAGGGGGTTCGTCATCAGTATCAATGTCAGTAACTCGAGAGTGGCAGTGATCCAATTTGCGAAGTATCTGTACGGCGGCACCTTTCACATGAAGAATCAACTCTGACTAAGCATCATCCTAGGAGGATACTGTATCTGCTGAACTCTTATAAGAGAATGTCAATCTTAAGGGCCCGGGTTCGATTCCCGGCTGGGTCGGAGATTTTCTCCGCTCGGCGACTGGGTGTTGTGTTGTCCTAATCATCATCATTTCATCCCCACCGACGCGCAGGTCGCCGAAGTGGCGTCAACACGAAAGACCTGCACTCGGCAAACGGTCTACCCGACGGGAGACCCTCGTCACACGACATTCATATATTACTTGTATTTCAAAAGCTCCTGCTACAGTCATTACTATTATACAGCTTGAAAGCCTTCCACTGTAAAATGGCATACACTTTTATGTGAGGACGAGGTGTTATTAAACGTTGTTACCAAAAATCTCGAAAAGTAACTGACCGATTTACTTCTTTAAGGTCTTCCGATGACACTGCAAGTCTGTCAAAGACTGTAAAGAACACGGATGATCAGCTGAACGGAATGGATAGTGTCTTGAAACGAGGTTATAAGAAGAACATCAATAAAGGTAAGTTTAGGATAGTGGCATATAGTATAGTTAAGTGAGGTGGTACTGAGGAAATCACATTAGGAAATGAAATGTTAGAAGTACAAGGGTATGCTGAAAAGTAATGCCTCCGAATGTGTTACGTGAAAACTTTTACAGCTTGTTAAAGAAAACAAACTTTATTAACACTGTACGTCTTTATCCTTCACATTTCTCCCAACGGGAAACCACTTTGTTGAAACCGTTGCTGTGGAATGTTTGTTGACGAAGCAAGTCTCAATGCACGCAAGGAACACACAAGCACACTGCGCCGGTCGAATGGCACAAAGAAGTGTTGGTGTGGAAACTGCTCAGAATATGATATCTCGTAAACGATTCGCTTACAATCCTGCAACAAATACCGCTGATATTTTAATTTACCCCACTTCTGGTTTGTTAATGTCAATAGGCGTCGTTCCGTTAAAAAAATGTATTTTTGCACAAAAATAAATTCTCTAAGTCTTATTACAATCTATTTATTGCCTAATTGCACGATCCCCTGACTGCCAATCCATTTTGTGAAAACCGCAATGTTTGGGATGCAAGTTTCAGATGATTCACCCTATAAAACGCTTGTATGCCCTAAATGTGCTATAAGGTTTGTTAATTATCACAGAGGTTTGGGTATTATACACATAACCGTGATGTACCAGCACAATAATAGGTATTACCTGTGTTCTTCAGCCCAAGTTTTGTGTTTTAGCTTTGATGTATACTTTTGCTTAAATATTCATTTACTTATTTGTGGATTAATGAACCTCGGATTAGGGTCAACTGCCCGTCTCTTATGTAAAATCAGGTATTCTACATATTTGTTGTCGGATTAATTATGATAATAATGTTTTAAGTTTGCTCTAGTATACAACATTGTGTAACATTTAGTAATTACGACAACTTTCGAGGGGTTGTAGAGGGTGGCTTGAGGAACTAATTGAGGATCGGAACCCGTGTCGGCAAACGTAATCCTATGATGCTTCAGAGGGCCAAAGTTATAAGCGCCAGCTGGTGCCTCTAGACCACTCCTTCGGCAGTAAACGTGACCTTGTACACTAACAGGCCTTAGGCGGAATGTCTCGCAATGCTGTTTGTCAATCAGTGGTCGCAACTGATTCTCACGTCACCAGTGGAGAAAAGGGAGCCAGGTACCGCGCAGAATAGCCTTGTCTCCTATGAAGGCGATGCTCTATTGCCTCGAGAAAAGGGTACGATCCGTAGTTTATTTTTCTTCTGGAATCCTCCAAAATCTCAAATATTTCTGGTGTGCAGAGAAAAGAATAAACTTCAGATGGAAACCTGTGTTTCAAACCATCATCCACTGAGGCAACAAAGCATTGGATTCTTAGGAGACAAGGCCTGTCTACGGAGCAGCTAATCACATCTTCTCCAATAGTGATCGTGACTGAATAACAATCAACATTTCGAGACTTTCCAACTATGGTTCGCCAGCGTGCAAGGTCACCTTTGCTGCCAAAGGGGGTGCCCTGATGGCAGCCGCCACCGCCTACATCTTCGACACAATGTAGGATGCCTCCGGACACGGGTTCCTATCGCTCTATATCCCCTCGAAGTTCGCCACAACATTTATGGTACACCTTATACAGTGCAGAAAGAGAAAAAAATATATGTAAAGTTTACATTCGTCACAAGAGCAATAATAGGAACGAGTTACAGGAAGGTAGATTTAATCGATGGGGGCTAGCAGCAAAGTCATGAGAGGAGGGGTGGAAGAGGGGGAGAGAGACGAATGTGATAAAACACAATTGAGGACTGAGATATGAAAAGAACAAGATGCGTAATGGGGAGATGATGGCAGCATTAGCTTTACTGTTTAATAGAGGCAAAAACTAGGTGTGTAGCTGACACTTCAGAGAAAGTAGTAGAAGGAAGTGTTCCAGCTTCTCCAGAAAAGCAACAAGGTTGTGTAAAAAGAGCAGGGTAACTTATTCCAGTGACGGACGACAACAACACAGAAGGAGATTGAGGATGTGTACAGTTATGTTATTTCATAGTGAAAACTGGTATTTCGAGTCTTTCTCCATCTGGCGACAACATATAGTGTCCAGCTGAGACGTGCATCCTAAGTTACGTAGCAGTTCTTCATTGTTGTTGGTAAGGAACCGGAATATCGTCTACACGATTAGGAGGTATTTCGCAGAATCCAGAAGTTATTAATTTCTAATGGAATTTTATAATTAATTTGGAATTTGTCGCATTTATTTTATGTCTCGAATTCTCTACCTATCTTCCCAATGAAAACTGTTTGTCATTCACGTCGAGCCGGCCGGTGTGGCCGTGCGGTTCTAGGCGCTTCAGTCTGGAACCGCGTGACCGCTACGGTCGCAGGTTCGAATCCTGCCTCGGGCATGGATGTGTGTGATGTCCTTAGGTTAGTTAGGTTTAAGCAGTTCTAAGTTCTAGGGGACTGATAACCACAGATGTTAAGTCCCATAGTGCTCAGAGCCATTTGAACCATTGAACCATTCACGTGGACGATGGCGGTACTGATATCTTCAAATCTCGCACTTAGGTAAAGCTGGAGACCGCCAACAAGGAGATGATATTTGCAGCAGGGCAGAACCAAGTTCCACTGACATACAAGGAAAGCAGTAGTGGGTCCAAGAGTGATTCCTGTGGCACTCCCGAGTGATCATGATTCCAGGACGATTTTTCATTCCCGCAGACAACACAGTGCTGTTGACGATATGTGTATGAGGACTGAAGCGACGAATGAAAATTTCTACAGGGCCTGGATTCGAAGTAGGGTCTCCTGCTGAATAGGCAGATGCGCTAACCATTGTGCCACCCTGGCATAGTGGCTTTGCAGAACTTCGCAGTCTACCCTAGCAAGCCTCAGCGCACTTGGTATTCCTCTCAAACTGGAACACCATTGCAGAGGTTATCCAGTTGTATTTCAATAGCGCCTCAGCAGAGGACTCTGCCTGAAACCAAGATGCCATTTCAAGTCTCAAACTTCTATGACGTATAAACGCGGGCTGAAGTGGTGAATAAATAACAAGGGGGCTGAGGTGTGAACATAAATTTGGATTGAGGAGGGAGGCGTGCTAGGTTAGTCTGTGCGGCTGTGCAAAGCCACTGTGCCAGGGTGGCGTAATGGTTAGCGTATCTATCTAGTGAGCTTGATCCTGTAAGACTCCTTTCATCCCTTGGCTCTGGAAGAGCCGGAATGGGACATTGAGGCCAGGCCTCGAAAGACGACCCCTGCCCTCTTTGGCCCTGACCTTCCTCTCGGGTCTTCTAAAAAAAAAAACCGTGAGCAGAAGACCCGGGTTCGAATCCTGGCCTTGGTACAAATTTTCATTTGTCACTTCAGTCTCCGTATATACATCGTTGACGTCTGAGACTTGAAAAGGTCTTTGGAACCATATAGTTATATAGTTTCATTTTGATACTGCTGTCTGTTTTTCAAGTTGCCTTGAATCCACTTCACCACACCACCTGAAAATTTTACTGAGTAGTGTGTCAAACTTAACGGTGCCAAACGCTTTACTGAGGTCTAGTATTGGTAATTTTGTGGCCTCACGGTTTTCCGCCGCATATATCAGGTCATCAGTTACCTCAATTAACGCAGTGTTTGTTTTATACATAAATTCCGTACATATCTTACTTTTACAAAAATTATTTCTCTACAGTCATTGATTCTGAGGATTTTATGTGCACTCCACATTAAACTGTGTAGCCAAATGTGTGCCATGCTCACTAGGCAACAGAAGCTTTGTCAGTGTACACACAGCGATGTTGACTATTTTATATCTATGTACTAGGTATTATACTTTTATTAGTTACTTCATGCGTTAGTTATTGCCGTCAACACCATTAATACATCAAGCCATTCAATTCCACTAGAACTGATTTTAAATTCACAATCAATACATCAAGCCATTCAATTCCACTAGAAGTGAGTTTAAATTCACAATCTCGCACGGTATACTTACCAATCGTACGCATAGCGTTTCATTGTATGAACTTCAACTGAATTCGACGTCTGACTGGACAGCGTGCCATTTATCAATCCGCCCACAATGCGCCAGCAGATACTACTGACATGTTACAGTAATCTAGGCCCAATATATACGATGATTCTACCACTTTGGCGAAGTTTCTGTATACCTGAGTAAGGACTCGCATTTAGAAGGACTGAGGTTCAAATTTCCGTCAGGTCATTCAGATTCATTTTGTCTGTGTTTTCCCTAAATTTCACAATGCGGATTCCCTCTTGAAAGGCCAGAATCACTTTCCTTCGACCATGCTTGTCCAATAAAAGCTTTAGATCTGTCCCTATCGTCACTGAAATAACTATAGACCGTAATTTTCGGTGACAAAATGACATACTGTTTAAGAAGATCAGTGACGGACTTATTTCAAAGTTTGATAATGTTTCAAACGGTCATTTTTATGATACAATCATAACCAGTTTCGGCCAACAATGTCCACCTTCAGGTCCTATTGGTCGCATTTGGTGAATAAACGTTCACACATTGTGAAACTAATGTTCCTTCCTTTCTTTTTCACAAGGATTTTAATGCAGGCAGATTTAGGGAACTGCTATACATAAATTAGAAATCCAACATAAAAAATTAACTCACTGTCAGATGCTCTTGATAACAGTCTGTGCTACAAATAAAACGATATAATTATCAGACGAAAATAGTAATTTCATCGTTAAAATTATAAGAGTTGTTATTTTTTAACGGCGAACTGTTTATAATTTTATGTGTATAGCACTATTATCTAAAAAATAAAAACAAAAATATACCGTCCAGACTATGATGAAAAATTCGTCATTACGGATATTTGATTGAAAATTACAAACAAGATACAGCATACACCAGAATATCGACATATTTTTAAATTCCTTTCTACTTTCATCATATTACGAGCCTAATCTTCGTTTCCTAGCGTATGTCACAAATATTTTATCAAAAGTACATATGTGAAACGTATTATCAAAAGTACATATGTAAATTAAAGATAAAATTTCTATATTTCTCTGCTTTGGATTTGAATATAATGTAAATAAAAAAGGTCCTTAATAACATATAACCAATTATGTGTAATTATGTACATATGTTTTATGCTGTATACAAGACGATAATCTGTCATTCGCCACACTGCCACCTGCTGGACATATATGATGGTCGTTGTGTTTACAACACTTCCGTCCCTTTCCAGCTGTTGCTGAACACGAACACTTGTAATCGGCATAATATAGTTATGTTTATGTTTATATTTAATACTTTTCCATTTGACACGCCGATTTAAAGACATTTTCACGTTAGTGGGAAGTATATATGCAATGTGAAGCAACTTGAAACAGTGATGGACAAAATGTTGGAAAAAATTTTTTAAAGCACAAGCTACGTTATAATCCCATATGTTAGGTAACAAGAAAGTTTATCAAGCTGTAACATCATAATTCTAAAATCTTCCTGTCAACGTCTGTCCATCCTCTTGCAGATCCGATGATGGCCACGTATCTGTATCGAAATCTGTCATCCAATAAAACGCTTTTTTAGTAATCTTGCCTTGTGAAGTTTTCTTCGGTTATCATACAGTGCGGATCGCCCCAGACTGACTCCGCTAAGAATACGTAATCAGCACCTGGTAAACACTGTAGACACAATCGTTTAAAGTACCTGATCCTTCGTTGCAGTTCATCCCACAATCTTTATTTTCGTGTCGCTTTGCCCCGAGAATCCCGAGTGTATAAATTTGGATGTAAAAGTGCACCGCATTTTCTATGCCTGATAATTACCTCGATACGTACTTTCCCACAATAATTCGACATTAATTATCCCTAACAATATCCGTGGAACTAGTGCTCCATTCTGCTCCGAAAATTAATTCTCCCTACTCCAAGCCAACGGAAAGTTTATTTTATTACTCGGTTCCAAATTAGCGCTTTTTTATGAACAAAACAACAGTAACTGATATTAAAAGGATACCTTCCCCACAAAGAAACTTTGTTTTGCTCTTAGATGCTAGCAAGTAATTAACGTTTCCTTCAACGCATATTGCAGCATTCATTAAATCGTCCTCCTTCGGCGCTTTGGAAGACACTGAATTGGTTGTGAAGTAATTACCTCTTCATAGAATTTCTCTCCTTAATTTTTAATTAAATATCTGTAGAGCTGTCAGTTCCGTAATCTCTTTAGCTGTTATATTTACAGCGAACATAGGTTTAACCATTTCAACGTGGGGAAATCTTTGTCCGCAGTTGTAATTACATTTGTGTTAAGGAACATAAAGAACAGCTGCTCCCGCACTCCTGTACATGACTAACTCATTCAGAAATGTGTATGTAGCAATGCCACTGAATTGTTCATAACTGAAATATTTGGTCCAAGCCTAAGGTCGAGTTGGCATAGTGGTTAAGATGCAGGAATCGCATTTAGGTGCAGAGCGATTAAAATGCTGCTCCAGTCTTCCACATGTAGGTTTCCCGTTGTATCCTGCAATTACTTAAAGTAAATGCTAGAATGATTTCTTAGGACGCGGTAAATTTCTTTACCGTTCTTCCTCATTCCAAGTTTATGCTTCGTTTCCGATGACATTTTAGTCTACGGGACATAAACCCTCGTCTTCTTTCCTAGTTGTTTTTGTACGAAATTAAAATGCGGGTGAGTGTGTAAGCAAGTCAGCGGATGGGCTCTTCCTCCCAAACATCGCCGCTCTGGAACAACCTCAGGAAATAGTGACCCATGCGTCCACTCCGTGAGCCGATGTGTTGCTAAATTATAATGGAGAGACACAGAAGAACAAAGATCAGAAAACAGCAAAGATGAGACACCAGCCAAAAGTAGCACTGTGACACGTACAGGGAACTGGATAAATGACCCAACAGTGAGACAGCACATGGAAAGTGGATCGGGACGCGACGATTTAAGTAAAAACGAAGGGTGAAGATCTTCAGCTGTTGCAGAAAGGATTATTGTGAATTCTAGTGCAACATACTGTGATATGTTGTTGTTGCTGTGGTGATCTTCAGTCTGAAGACTAGTTTAATGCAGCTCTCCATGCTACTCTATCCTTTGCTAGCCTCTTCATTTCCGAGTAACTACTGCAACCTACACCCTACCTAATGTGCTTACTATGTTGACTTCTTGGTCTCCCTCTACGATTTTTATCCCCCACGCTTCCCTCCAGTACTCTCAGAATGTGTCCTACCAACCGATCCCTTCTTCTGGTCAAGTTGTGCCACAAATTTCTTTTCTCCCCAATTCTATTCAATACCTTCTCATTAGTTACTTGATCTGCCCATTTTTCTGTAGCACCATATTTCAAAAGATTCTATTCTCTCTTTGTCTATACCGTTTATCGCTCATATTCCATACATGTCTACACTCCATACAGATACTTCAGAAAAGACTTCCTGACACTTAAATCTGTACTCGATGTTAGCAAATTTCTCTTCTTCAGAAACTCTTTCCTTGCCATAACTAGTCTACATTTTATAGCCTCTACTTCGACCATCACCAGCTATTTTGCTTCCCAAATAGCAAAACTCATTTACTACTTTAAGTGTCTCATTTCCTAACCTAATTCCCTCAGCATCATCTGACTTACTTCGACTACATTCCATTATTCTCGTTTTGCTTTTGCCAATGTTCAACTTCTATCCTCTTTTCAAGACATTGTCCAGTCCAATCACCTGCTGTCTCTGATAGAATTACAATGTCAGAGTCAAACCTCAAAGTTTTCTATTTCTTCTCCCTGGACTTTACTTCCCACTCCAATTTTTTTCTTTTCTTTATTTACTGCTTGTTCAATGTACAGATTGAATAAAATCGGGGATAGGCTACAAACCTGTCTCACTCCCTACTCAATCATTGCTTCCCTCCATGCCCCTCGACCGTTATAACTGCCATCTGGTTACTGCACAAGCTGTGAATAGCATTTCGCTACCTATATTTTAACCCTGCTACAATAATAATTTCAAAGAGTAATCCAGTCAACATTGTCAAAAGCTTTCTCTAAGTCTACAAATGCCATTAACGTAGGTTTGCCTTTCCTTAACCTGTCTTCTATGAGAAGGCGTACATTCAGTATTGCCTCGTGTGTTCCTACATTTCTCCAGAATTTTTTTCCATTCTTCTGTAAAGAACTCGTGTTAGTATTTTGCAACTATGACTTATTAAACCGACAGTAATTTTCACATCTGTTGGCATCTGTTTCTTTCGGGGTTGGAATTACTGTATTCTTCTTGAAGTCTGGGGTTATTTCGCCTGTCTCATACATCTTGCTCACCAGATAGAAGAGTTTTGTCATGACTAGCTCTCACAAGGCTATCAGTAGTTCCACCGGTATGTTGTCTACTCCCAGGGCCTTGTTTCGACTTAGGTCTTTCATTGCTGACACATTTTTCACGCAATATCTTGTCTCCCATCTTATCTTCATCTACGTCCTCTTCCATTTCTTTAATATTGACCTCAAGTACTTCTCCTTGTACATATCCTCTATATACTCCTTCCATATTTAAGCTTTACCTCCTTTACTTAGCACTGGTTTTCATCTGGGCGCTTAATATTCATACTGCTGTTTCTCTCTTCTCCGAAGGCCTCTTTAACTTTCCTGTAGGCGGTATTTATCCTTTGTCTAGTGATACATGCTTCTAAAACCTAAAATCTGTCCTCTAGACATTCCTTCTTAGCCATTTTGCACTTCCTGTCAATCTAATTTTTTAGACGTTTGTATTTCCTTTCGCCTGCTTCATTTACTGCATTTTCATGTTTTCTCGCTTCATCAATTAATTTTATCATCTCTTGTGTTACTCACGGATTTCTACTAGCCTTCCTCTTTTTACCTATTTGATCCTCTGCTGCCTTTACTATTTCCTTCCTCAAAGCTACCCATTCTTCTTCTTCTGCGTTCCTTTTCCCTTTTCTTGTCAATCGTTCCCTAATGCTCCCTCTGAAACTCCTAACAACCTATAGTTCTTTCCGTTAATCCAGGTCCCATCTCCTTAAATTCCTACCTTTTTGCAGTTACGTCTGTTTAGTCCATATCTGACTCTGCAAATGTCTTACAATTTAATATCTGGTTCCGAAATCTCTGTCTCACCATTATATAATCAACTTGAAAACTTCCAGTGCCTCCAGGTCTCTTCCACGTGTACAAGCTTCTTTTGTCGTTTTTAAACCGAGTGTTAGCGGTGATTAAATTATGCTCTGTGCAAAGTTCTACCAGGAGGCTCATACCATTCCCCCAGTCAGAATTCACCCACTATTTCTCCTTCTCTTTCTTTCCCTACTACCGAATTCCAGTCTTCCTTGACTATTAAATTTTCCCCTCCTTAACTATCTGAATAATTTCTTTTATCTCATCGTATATATCTTTTGTCTCTTCCAGCATCTACGGAACTAACTGGCACGCAAACTTGGACTACTGTGGTCGGTGTGGGCTTCGTGTCTATCTTTTATACAGTAATGCTTTCACTATGCAGTTCATAGTAGCTTACCCATATTCATGTTTTCTTATCCATTATTAAACCTACTCCTGCAGTACTCCTATTTGATTTTGTATTCATAACTCTGTATTGTCCCTACCAGAAATCCTGTTCCTCCTGCCACCGAACATTATTAAGTCTTACTACATCTGACTTAAACCTATCCATTTCCCTTTTTAAATTTTCTAACCTACCTGCTCGATTAAGGGCACTGACATTCCACGCTCCGATTCGTAGAATTCCAGTTTTGTTCCTCCTGATAACGACGTCCTCCTGAGTACTGTGCAATATACTGTGATATTATACTGCTGTATACTGTAGTATAATAATGGTAATGAGAATGAGGTTTAGGACTCAGAGGAAGAGGTACAAGTTGAAAGTGATACAGTCTTGATGACAGTTTCTCAAATGAGGGAAACAAGCCCCATGTCGTTTTGGGCTCAACTGAACTGGTTCATTCAAAGTGCATGAATCCTGCAGTGCCTGACAGAAAAATATGAAACACTCGAAAGGGAATGAGGAAACAAAACGAAACTTTGTGCCTTGAGAGGGTATTTGATACTACGAGTATTTCAATAATGACAAAGTCGGGTAAAATTTAAAAATGAATAAGAAAATCGGGACATGGATAATGGCGGTGTGAGACCACTTCTCAATATAACGTTACGCACCCGCTGACATGGATACATCCACAGATTTTTTTTCAGAATGTTTTCATAAAGACATTTTATTCTCTCCTAAGGCGAGCTTACGCACGACTGTTGCAATTAATCCTTGACTTCCTTGACACTGGCTATCAGTAGGAGTTGACTTCTGAGCTAATGCCACAGATGTTCTATCGGCGAAAGGTTTCCGGATCTTAGAGATACGTGCCAATTGTACACTATCAGTATCGTGTTGACTAACGGCAACACGTAGCGTCGCATGAGAGGAAACCTATGAGGAGGCAGGAATTCCGTGATGTGCCTTTGAGACGTCAAAATTCTCTGTCACTACCAGCCGTGACATGAATTCATACCAAGGGACATCAGCAGTAACATCGCTGTATCTCTCCGAAGCATTGGAGGGACGGACCGTCTCCACAGCTTGCTGTGATACTTGCTGACGATGGCTATACAAGTTACTGCTGAACCGTGATTCATTGCTGAACATAGTGTAAGGCCATCTATCATCATTTCATGCTTCCAAGTCACAGAACCACTCTAAACGCAGGTGTTAGTCATGTGGTGTTGGCGGCGGTCTGTGCATTGGGGTAGTGGTTTCCTTCCCTGGCTGCTGCTAGTCTACAACCAATATTATGGAATGATACAGGATGCTGCAGGGAGTCCGTTACTTGTTCTAGGATGGCAGGCACAGATTATGATGGCTTGGTGCATAAACCATCGATCCTCTCTTATGCTGGTCAGATGCCGTTAGTCTGTACTTTGAGGACGGGTTTGCGTGCTCTCAGGTTCCTATGTAGTCCAACATCGGACCACTGTCACATCCTAATGTTACAAATTTCTGGACAGTGCAAGATTCGACCAGCTGTCAAAATGGAGACCTACAACGACACTCTTTGAACTCCATCAGGTGCTGATAAAGCATCTCACACGTGTACTCTTGTCTTTCACGATGATTACTCAACATCTTATGCTGCTCACACGCCTTACATACCCTATTAGGCCCTACAAAGACAGTAAACACAAACAGCATCATTGAATTTTTTCATAATGAGAGGAATGAAGGGAGATCTGTTTTAATTGTTAAAAAAACATTCAAAAGCCAAGATCGCACAAAATATTTTTTATTCAAGACAATCAGTTATAAGAGCCTTAGCTGTCATCTTCAGGTCTTAAACATTTTTGGCAGTAAAACAGGTTCAGGTTAAAATGAACATGTTTTAGTATCAAAAAATGTTTAAGACCTGAACATGATAGATAAGACTGTTGAAACAGGTTGTCTTGAATAAAAATATTTCGTGCAATCTTGGCTTTTAAGTGTTTTTTAACAAACTCGAACAACGCTAACTGTATCCGGTGGCCTGTCTACCTGTTACAATTTCAACTCTTATCATTTAACATGGTGGGGTAAATAAAAGTGACTCAGACACGTGGATACGATTGAACGTGAATTTGTGGCAGCGGAGGAGGAAAAGATCTACAGCTACTTCCAACAGGATGGAGCAACTGCACATACAGGCTGGCGAACCTTGGGGCACATTTACACAGTCTCCACCCCTGACAGAGTTCTTAGCAGAGGTGAGTCTGGTCGCGGCCTTAGCTAGCCATCCAGGTTACCTGATCTGCTAGTGTGCGATTACTTTTTGTGGGGAGCTGTCAAGTCTAAGGTACATCGCGACAACCCTCTTAGTCTTCAAGAACTCCAGCAGCACATTCCGGATGAGACTGCAGTAATGCCAGCAGTCCAGCTTCGATCGGCCTTTAGCAACTTGCTGATCAGAGCCCAAAAGTTCCAAGAGATGAATGGTGGTCACTTTCAATATCTGCTAGAGTCAGGGTAGTAGCGTAGTTCCTTTCCTCAGCTATGTTTCTTTGTACTCTGGAACTCTGTTCTCCACACCACTTTTGTTTGCCCCTCCCTGTATAACAGCCTATATTGTGCTCGTGTATGTAACTACATTAACATCCGACCATGCCTTCTGGCTGCATCACTTTTTTTGGCTTGGAATATATTTGCTAGAAATGGTCCATTACTAATAAAAACAATGGTAAATTTCTCAGAAGGAAAAGAGAAACTCTCGGAGAGAGCACCATTTCTTGAGTGCTCTTAGGATTTCTTTGGAAAAGGCAAACGACAAAAAGATGAAATGAATAATGAGTAAGAGACAGTAGACTAGAGAAAGTTACAAAGAATCTAAATTCTATTTATAAGGTTACGAAGACATAATACACAAGAGAAAAAGAAAGTACTACAAGGGTAGTGAAAGGGCAAGTAATCTTAATGTAACCGGGTAGAATAATGAACACAGAAGATAACAGTAAGTACTGTAGCAGGGAGGGGTGTCATAAAGTCGTTGTGCCCTCTACTGAGGTCAACTTACTCACATATGTATTAAGTGGCCCTAGATGCCCTTGACACTGTCTCTGAGATAGGGTTGCCGGCCGGAGTGGCCGAGCGGTTATAGGCGCTTCAGTTTGGAACCGCGCGAACGCTACGGTCGCAGGTTCGAATCCTGCCTCGGGCATGGATGTGTGTGATGTCCTTAGGTTAGTTAGGTTTACGTAGTTCTAAGTTCTAGGGGACTGATGACCTCAGCTGTTAAGTCCCATAGTGCTCAGAGCCATTTGAACCATTTTTTGAGATAGGGTTGACGCCTGAAAATGGTTCAAATGGCTCTGAGCACTATGGGACTTAACATCTATGGTCATCAGTCCCCTAGAACTTAGAACTACTTAAACCTAACTAACCTAAGGACGTCACACGACACCCAGTCATCACGAGGCAGAGAAAATCCCTGACCCCGCCGGGAATCGAACCCGGGAACCCGGGCGTGGGAAGCGAGAACGCTACCGCACGACCACGAGCTGCGGACTTGACGCCTGAACTGGTCTCTGTCTACGCAGACAGTTCGTAGATATACTTTCCAAGTTAAGATCAATATTGTCTCTTTCAAGGCACCGTGATCTGCCACATGAGAGACAATGCATGAGGACACAGGCTTCCATCGCCGGTATCTGTATCCTTGGCGACATGGGTTTCAGGTGCATTAGGGCGTGGTATAAGGCTCGTTTCGTCTTCTACTGCCGGAGATGTCATCTCCGGATACGAAGTCATATTAAGTCAATTTTCAGCCATAAACTGGCAAACTGTTTATTGGAAACTGCGAAAGAATCGAGTTGTGACGCCATCCAACTCTTTCCTAGGGGTGCTCCTGTATTGTTACTTTTCTGCCACCAACATGGCCCGGCAGTGATGAAACAAGCCCACTGAGCATTATCAGATCATTTACCCTGCAAAATCGTTGCTCGCCCCACTGCTCGTTTCGACCCTCACCAAGCTGCGTTGTGTTTCGCACTGCGACTACCGCCGCATGTGCTGAAACGTGAGCCACAATTGGCTACTTCATGGTCACTCCAGCAGTACCATATCTGACTCTGCTAGCACTCTCTATACTGTGCAGTCACATTGGTGTGTCACTCTGTCAAAAGCTCGACTAGTCATCTTTTGCAGCGAGGACTGCTGCTAGATGGGCAGGAACCAGGACGAGAGTAATGAGGTTCTAGAAGGTACGGACCAGAGTGCGAAGCCATGCCGATTCCAGCGCTGTGGCCAACAGCGCCACGTTTCTCGGTGAAGGATCCATGGTGAGAACAGCCCGGACGAAGTGGCCCCACAAATTCTCGTTTGGGTTCAGATCCGGCGATCTTGGTGGCCAGGCAGAAACTTCAAACGATGCACATACACTGTAAGCTTTGTAACACCTTACACAGTCCTACTGGCAGACGCCGAAGAAAAACAGACCGCATGTAGGGGTGAACGTGATGGCCAAGAATAGATGCATACTTGTGGTGACCCATTGTGCCTTTCAGAATAACGAGATCACCCAGCGAATTCCTTCAGACACTACTGATGATTGATGCTGGGTGTTTGCTTTCAGACGTTACACGCTGTAGACGCCAGTGGCCATGTATCCGGTCGGACGTAACACATGATTCATGTGGTAAGGGTACCTGTCTACATCCAATTCAGGTACTGGCTTGCCAATTCCAGCCATTCCAACTTTCGTTGCCGATGAACATCAGTTATGTCCCTGCTGCAGAGGCTCATACACAGCAACATTTGCTGAACTGTCATTGAGGTGACACTGATGGTAGCTCCCTTGGTTAATCTGGACAGTCAGCAGCTCAACCGTTGCACATCTGTTCGCCCATACACATCTCTTCAACCATCGATCACCTAACCATCTATTGCCCTTGGGGCACCAAAGTTGCCTCGGCACTGCTTTTTGACAGTGCCATTTGCCATCCACGGTATACTTGAACCAAGGTAGTATACAAACAGTTTACAAACTTAGTCGCTTCGGCCCGAAAGCCAACGATCATGCTCGTCTGCACGTCAGCTAAATCGCTCCGTCTCCACCTTACGACAACGACTGCACTTTTTTCCGCATCCCCCCGACACGCTTCACGTATCCTCCACTGCTAGTGCTACCACCTGCTGTCTTTGAGTGGTTATTGCACTTGGACGTCGAGCAAACGGGTGGCCACCTTAATGTGACTGGACTGTGTATACGAACATGTGCAGCGTCATTACTTCCAGAGAGCAGCGAGGCTCCTATGTAAACAGAGCTGTCGGTGAGCAGCTTGGTCCGATGTGCCAGCAGTGAGTAACGAGGTGCCAGCAGCGAGGCTGCAGCATAATCATACCCTTAAATCATGAAGTCGCGTCAAAGTGCGTTACAGAGCTTAACAGCAAAAGAGTTAGCACTGTTTGCTACACTACTGGCCATTAACATTGCTACACCAAGAAGAAATGCAGATGATAAACGGGTATTCATTGGACAAATATATCATACTATAACTGACATGTGATTACATTTTCACGCAATTTGGGTGCATGGATCCTGAGAAATCAGTACCCAGAACAACCACCTCTGGCCGTAATAACGGCCTTGATACGCCTGGGCATTGAGTCATACAGAGCTTAGATGGCGTGTACAGGTACAGTTGCCCATGCAGCTTCAACACGATACCACAGTTCATCAAGAGTAGTGATTGGCGTATTGTGACGACCCAGTTGCTCCGCCACCATTGACAAGACGTTTTCAGTTAGTGAGAGATTTGGAAAATGTGCTGGCCAGGGCAGCAGTCGAACATTTTCTGTATCCAGAAAGGTCCGTACAGGAACTGCAAGATGCGGTCGTGCATTATCCTGCTGAAATGTAGGGTTTCGCAGGTAACACATCTGAAATGTAACGTCCACTGTTCAAAGTGCCGTCAATGCGAACAAGAGGTGACCGAGAAGTGTAACCAATGGCACCCCATACCATCACGCCGGGTGATACGCATACGAATACACGCTTCCAATGTGCGTTCACCACAATGTCACCAAACACGTATGCGACCATCATGATGCTGTAAACAGAACCTGGATTCATCCGAAAAAATGGCGTGTTGCCATTCGTGCACCCAGGTTCGTCGTTGAGTACACCATCGCAGGCGCTCCTGTCTGTGATGCAGCGTCAAGGGTATCCGCAGCCATGGTCTCCGAGCTGTTAGTCCATGCTTCTGCAAACTTCATCGAACTGTTGGTGCAGATCGTTGTTGTCTTGCAAACGTCCCCATCTGTTGACTCAGGGGTCGAGACGTGGCTGCACGATCCGTTACAGCCATGTGGATAAGATGCCTGTCATCTCGACTGCTAGTGATACGTGGCTGTTGGGATCCAGCACGGCGTTCCGTATTACCCCCCTGAACCAACCGATTCCATATTCTGCTAACAGTCATTGGATCTCGACCAACGCGAGCAGCAATGTCGCGATACGATAAACCGCAATCGCGATAGGCTACAATCCGACCTTTATCAAAGTCGGAAACGTGATGGTACGCATATCTCCTCCTTACACGAGGTATCACAACAACGTTTCACAAGGCAACGCCGGTCAACTGCTGTTTGTGTATGAGAAATCTGTTGGAAACTTTCCTCATGTCAGCACGTTGTAGGTCTCGCCAACGGCGCCAACCTTGTGTGAATGCTCTGAAAAGCTAATCATTTGCATATCACAGCATCTTTTTCCTGTTGGTTAAATTTCGCGTCTGTGGCACGTCATCTTCGTGGTGTAACAATTTTAATGGTCAGTAGTGTATATAGCATTAAGGCCCACAACTGCTCGATTTCAGTCGTTCTTCTTTTCTGTAGTTATGTGTTAAATTATTGATCGTGTCCCAAATATCACGAAACAACCTATTGCTGAGAGAAATATGTAGCTCCATTAACTTCAAGCTGACAGCCGCCTCGTCACGTCACATATGACTGATGCACCGCTGCCGGTATCCGATCATATTTGTAGATCCGTTGCGACGACGCCAGAATGAAGTTTCTAGTCATCTCCAGAGGCTAAACGATAAAAATTCTTCCCACGATCCATTCGGGGGTGGAACTGGGAAAGGGGGGAGCAGATAGTTGTAACGGAAGTACCCTAGGCCACACATTTATGGGAGTGAGTAATTAGAGTGTTTATGGACTGTGATAGTCCTTTCCCATGCATACGCTTATTTTAGCGCTAAAATAACTTGTAAACAAAAGTTATTCTCACACAGTACTTGAGACAATGACGTCAGCTATCTTAGTTTGATAGCTATTTTTTTAAAAACAGTGTTGTTAACATAGTTCCTCAGTCAGTAAACTATTATTGTGATTCGGTTGTCTGTGAAGGTTTTCGGCTGTTGATATTTTGTGGTAAGTGGAGATCTCAGAGCGCAAACTACAGAAAACTAATCCTTTGTTAGTGAACATACCATGAGCGTTAAGAAACTGACGTGGCTAGAGGAGATATCCGATTTAGTATCTCCTGGATTCAAAAAAACCGTTTTTGCACAAGAGATGTAGCTAAATATATGTATAGATGTAAGCATATGAAATTATGAATTACTTCAGCTTTAGTCGTTCGAATGTGTTAGTTAAATCATTTAACTGCGATAGCACGTTCTTTGTTCAAATGGTTCAGATGGCTCTGAGCACTATGCGACTTAACTTCTGAGGTCATCAGTCGCCTAGAACTTAGAACTAATTAAACCTAACTAACCTAAGGACATCACACACATCCATGCCCGTGGCAGGATTCGAACCTGCGACCGTAGCGGTCGCTCGGTTCCAGACTGTAGCGGCTAGAACCGCTCGGCCACACCGGCCGGCAGCACGTTCTTGGATGCAGCGCTCTTTCTAGAATCGTTTTACATTTTTTCATTATGTCATGCAAACAGGTGAGTACTTAGAAAGTTTCTTCGTGTTTTACTCAGTTTCTAAAAGTTGTTGGAGATACAGTCAAGAGTCTTTCAGAATCTTGACGGGGTTCTCGGTATGGGGCTATTAAGTAAGTGTTTCACTTCTTTAAAAAGACTATCGATGCTACTGAGGAAGTGTCTCATTCCTTGGAAACCATAATAACCAGAGATGTGCTTCAAACACTGTTGCCTCCACCGTATAACTTTTTTGTTTTTTTGTGTCTACGCACTAATAGAAGAAATCAGTCATGCTTGAAAGTATTTAAAGTCTTGGAATGAACTTCGGAATGTGATTACGAAGATGGTAAGTCTAAAACTCCTGTTTAAAGAAAAGAGAAATTATCTTGTTCTCAAAGCACTTCAATTTGCGAAAGACTCATGTGACGAGATGGCCGCTCCTGTGGTAATAGTAGAGCTATCAGAAAGAAGAAAATTATGTCTAGAGAAAATGCTGTAAATCAGACGCTGACTTTACACCAGGAACTAAAAAAATCACAGAGTAAATCGACAGCTTTCTGCAAGAAATTGCGGCACGTTTCAAAACCATGGGACGTTTATCATATCGTTCTGCTGTTTTAAGAGCATAGCAGTCTGATTAAAAAATCATAAACAGAACTTCCCACGACTGCAGAAGGTTTGGTTGACAATCACGATGGATTTTCTGACGATGGTATCCCTGCACTCTTAATAAGATTTCTGCAAGCTGTCAAAGTTCTAGGCGTAGGTTCGAATCCTGCCTCCGGCAAGGATATGTGTAATGTCCTTAGGTTAGTTAGGTTTAAGTAGTTCTAAGTCTAGGAGACTGATGACCTCAGATGTTAAGTCCCATTGTGGTTAGAGCCATTTGAACCATTTTGTCAAAGTTCTAAAAGACGTGTCTCTTGGACAGACATCTTTAAGATTCTTGCAGTTCGTGAACAGATATAAATTTTCCAAATCTGTTCCCAATCTCATTTTAGCGTTGAGATTTTTCTTAACTTAGTGTGTATCGGTAGCGTCATCTGGAAGGAGTTCGTCACGACTCCAACCAATGAAGAATTACCTTATGTCCGTTATGAGACAGGCATGGCTCTCTGTCTTGGCAATATTATTGATCAAAAATACTTTAGCTAATGGTATCGTACTGATGATACAAGTTCAAAGTGTTCAGCAGAGCGGGTTCGAAGGAAGAGGTGCTAAGCTGTTTAAGCTGTTATAGCCCCCCACAACTAAGAAAATCTTTAACTGAACAAATATCGTTTTCGGCCTTGTTTCACAATTTTATTGATAATGTTATTGCACAACCTACGTTTCGGGTTATAAGCCCGTTTTCAAGTACATTACTGTTTCCCTAAGATGATAATGCACAGATAAACATGATGACAAGGCAAAGCTAATCATCTCAACTTCTTAAGGTATCGATCCATATCTACATCTACATCTACATTTATACTCCGCAAGCCACCCAGCGGTGTGTGGCGGAAGGCACTTTACGTGCCACTGTCATTACCTCCCTTTCCTGTTCCAGTCGCGTATGGTTCGCGGGAAGAACGACTGTCTGAAAGCCTCCGTGCGCGCTCTAATCTCTCTAATTTTACATTCGTGATCTCCTCGGGAGGTATAAGTAGGGGGAAGCAATATATTCGATACCTCATCCAGAAACGCACCCTCTCGAAACCTGGCGAGCAAGCTACACCGCGATGCAGAGCGCCTCTCTTGCAAAGTCTGCCACTTGAGTTTGCTAAACATCTCCGTAACGCTATCACGCTTACCAAATAACCCTGTGACGAAACGCGCCGCTCTTCTTTGGATCTTCTCTATCTCCTCCGTCAACCCGATCTGGTACGGATCCCACACTGATGAGCAATACTCAAGTATAGGTCGAACGAGTGTTTTGTAAGCCACCTCCTTTGTTGATGGACTACATTTTCTAAGCACTCTCCCAATGAATCTCAACCTGGTACCCACCTTACCAACAATTCATTTTATATGATCATTCCACTTCAAATCGTTCCGCACGCATACTCCCAGATATTTTACAGAAGTAACTGCTACCAGTGTTTGCTCCGCTATCATATAATCATACAATAAAGGATCCTTCTTTCTATGTATTCGCAATACATTACATTTGTCTATGTTAAGGGACAGTTGCCACTCCCTGCACCAAGTGCCTATCCGCTGCAGATCTTCATGCATTTCGCTACAATTTTCTAATGCTGCAACTTCTCTGTATACTGCAGCATCATCCGCGAAAAGCCGCATGGAACTTCCGACACTATCTACTAGGTCATTTATATATATTGTGAAAATCAATGGTCCCATAACACTCCCCTGTGGCACGCCAGAGGTTACTTTAACGTCTGTAGACGTCTCTCCATTGATAACAACATGCTGTGTTCTGTTTGCTAAAAACTCTTCAATCCAGCCACACAGCTGGTCTGATATTCCGTAGGCTCTTACTTTGTTTATCAGGCGACAGTGCGGAACTGTATCGAACGCCTTCCGGAAGTCAAGAAAAATAGCATCTACCTGGGAGCCTGTATCTAATATTTTCTGGGTCTCATGAACAAATAAAGCGAGTTGGGCCTCACACGATCGCTGTTTCCGGAATCCATGTTGATTCCTACATAGTAGATTCTGGGTTTCCAAAAACGACATGATACTCGAGCAAAAAACATGTTCTAAAATTCTACAACAAATCGACGTCAGAGATATAGGTCTATAGTTTTGCGCATCTGCTCGACGACCCTTCTTGAAGACTGGGACTACCTGTGCTCTTTTCCAATCATTTGGAACCCTCCGTTCCTCTAGAGACTTGCGGTACACGGCTGTTAGAAGGGGGGCAAGTTCTTTCGCGTACTCTGTGTAGAATCGAATTGGTATCCCGTCAGGTCCAGTGGACTTTCCTCTGTTGAGTGATTCCAGTTGCTTTTCTATTCCTTGGACACGTCAATGACGATTTTTAACAAATTACGTACGTTATTACACATTCATCGATTACACTACAATGACCGGACTAAACTCATGCATCACCAAGATCTTTTCAACTCCGATATACTGGGGCCCAAAGTTTTGCTTCTATCCTAGGATTGTGACCTCATCTAAAAGAGGTGAATAATTGAATTGGGTTTGTTCGTGTAATAATGGGTGTGGGTATGTTCACATCTGTATTTTAATTTCTAAAATTTCTAATTGGTTGAGTTTTGCCCCCTTTTCGTCTGTGTGTAGGACTTACACTCTATCGTGTATTTGGGTTTATTGTTCAGGCAATGTTCTGCAAAAGCTGAATCAGACTTCTTCAATTTCCAGCTTCTGTGGTGTTCTTTACGCCTGGTACAGATTGACCTTCCTGTATGTCCAATGTAGGAAGGCTGACACTCACGGCATGTGATTTTATAAACCCCACAATTTGTGATAGCTGGTTGTCTGTCTTTTGCATTGAACAAAAAACTACATATTGTCTGAGGGACATAGAAAAACCCAGAGAAACCCTTTGCCTTCAAGATGTTACTTATGCTATTTGATGCTTTCCCTATAAAAGGTAACCTGCACCATTTCTTTTCCAGTTTATCTGTGTTTTTCATAGGGGACAGTAGGGACCTGGCTTTTTTCTTCATCTTTTTACCTAAAATTTTATTAATGGTGTTGCGGCAAATTCATTATTTTTGGCTATTACTTTAATTGTGTTAAGTTCCTGGTGGAAGCCTTCTTGGGACATAGGGATTGAAAGGAGTCGCTGGATCATGTGAAGGAATGTCTATGTTTGTAGGTTGTAGGATATTGGAAGGAAGCCAGGATGAAAGTGTCAGTGAAGGAATCTTTCCGGTAAACTTTAAATTTATGGTTACTGTCATCTGTTTTTAAGCTAATGTCCAGAAAATTTATGCAGCCCCCCCAACTGACCATTATGTCTGTGTACCACTGGTTCATATTTTTCACAAACTTATGGAGTTGTCTACTGGAACCTTTCCACATACAAAGAATATTATCTACATACCTGTACCAATACACAACATGTTTTTCCAGTGGTTCTCTCTTAAGAAAATCAGTCTCCCAGTTGTCCATGAACATTTCAGCTAGTAAGGGGATAAAGGTGAGCCCGTTGCCAGATCATGTGCTTGCTGACAATAGCTCCTTGAAAGCAGAAATAATTTTTATTTAAACAACATTCCACTGTTCTAACAATGCTCAACTGCTTCTCAGGATTTATGTTGTGTAAATATAATGATTCTGACACAATATCTACACAGTTTTTCACTGGAATACACGTGAATAAGCTATGCACATCAAGAGAGACTAATTTTGCATTTGTTGGTACCTTAACGTCTGTTAACTTGTCAACTAAATCCAAACTGTTCTTAATGCTAAATTTCCCTTCGAAGTTCAGTTTGTTCTTCAAGATGGTGTTGACTCTCCTGGCAATCTTGTATACTGGAGCTCGTATTGCAGATACCACAGGACTGATTGGCACTTCTGCTTTGTGGAGATGATTATCTTTGCCTTTTCATCATGTTCATTTGTACATTATAATCTTTGAGAATCAGTAACGTACTTGAAAATGGCCTTATAACCGGAAACCTAAGTTGTGCAATAACATTAATAATAAAATTGTGAAGCAAGACCTAAAACAGTGTGTGTTTAGTTAATTTATAATGTTTCACTAAGAACATACAGTTTGTTGAATTAAAATAAAAAATCTTTGGTTGTTTATACTTATTCGTTAATAATCAGTTAACTATGTTACTCGTAAAAATGCGTTATACTTATTTGTTTGCTGGCCGGAGACTCCGTGAGGTTCTAGGCGCTACAGTCTGGAACCGCGTGGCCGCTACGGTCGCAGGTTCGAATCCTGCCTCGGGCATGGATGTGTGTGATGCCCTTAGGTTAGTTAGGTTTAAATTGTTCTAAGTGCTAGGGGACTGATGACCACAGCAGTTAAGTCCCATAGTGCTCAGAGCCATTTGAACCAACTTATTTGTTTCGAATCGTTACACCTCTTCATGTTTTATTCAATTCATTTGTTAAATTATGCCCATTTCGAATATTCAAGTCCTAAAAAAAACACTAATTGGTAAACGCTTTCCTTTGTTTTTCAGCATCCACATGAACTAATTACATCTTCTTCGTCATTCAGTTCTCCCAGCTTAAATTTGCCTTCCGTCGTGGACAGTGATAATGACGTACCGAAATACATGTTGAGGTGGCATTTAGCTAAAATCTTAACTACAAAATAAAACAACAATATGAATCCATTATGGTTAGCCGGAAAAATCCGGGAACACACGCAGTAACTTTCGCAACGCAAGCTTTTCGCACACGCATACTTTCCTCAGTATTCCGCACTGTCTAGACAGCAACTGTCTAACTTTCTTACACAAATATGGCAGTCTTATCGTGTAGACACAGTTCCTTCACAATGGAGTTTATATCGGCGTAAGCAGGGAATCTCGTCGCGATTTTACACAACAATGTCGACAAAACTTTTCTATGCATTACCTAAAGTTTGCAAATATTGCTTTCTTGTGCATCTCTTTCTCTCTACCACACTGAGTTTTCGCGTGTTATTGGATATTGGTCACTATCTTCACTGTAGCATTCCATTTTCTTGCCCGTAGCTTACGATAACCCGTTTTTGTTTGTACTGCCGCAACCAGCTAGCCTTTTTTAACTTTTTTATGTGGCATAATTTACATTCATCGCACGTAGTAACCAACAAGATTCTACAGAACAACTGGAGTGGCCAGTTCTTTCATTAATCAATTCAGATATCGCTGATTCACACAGGAAGCCCAATTACAATTTAATTACAACATGAGTTATCTTCAAATGAGCAGGATTCAGTAACAAGTCTCTCTTTCTTTGATTTTCAGTGTAGATCCTAATTAACTTTATATGCTAATCACCGGTTGGAACTCCGTATAAGTATCGACCCTACAGGAACCCGTGTAATTACAAAAAGGACACAAGGTAAGGAGTGACGTCTCCTCACCGCAAAGGAAAGGACTCATACCATATTTCCGCATTTCTCATCTGCAATGACGTGTGTTTTAGCAAACCCGTTCACGAAAGTGCTTTTAATGCCTTCATAAGTACTGAATCTGTTCGTTGCTGAGACCATCACCTGATTATTACATCTCATATAACTCTGTTGTTTTATAATCGTTTTAAGAGTTGGGTAATAAGGTCCCTGACATTTCATAATTTCTAACTGATAGTGGATCCCTTCATTAATGTAACTGATAAACTTGCTTTTATTGTTAATTGTTACGATTATGTTTCGTCCACATTGCCAGCTAGTATCTTTGGATTTTCAGCTAACAAGTTACTATATTCTCAACGCCTATTTCCTTTAGTGAGCTACATGACCCTCATATATTTTTTTCTGCGTTCCGAAAACCAGCCTTCCTGTGTGTTAAAGCAGGGCCGCACAATACGTTCATAAAATTTAAAATTCTCTACGTGATATTAATTTTTATTATTAACTGATAAAGCAATAATAAATATATTAAGTTTATACAATACAAACTACCATAAGAATTTACAAATAATAATATTTAATTAAATAGAATATGAAAAAAGTAATTAATGAAATAAAATCATACAATGTAAACTTTCGCGGCCGGTATTGTCTTTACTTAAAACTTCCGGGCTGATAGGCCGTGGTCGAAGTATAAAACTGTCTCCTAACGTTTCGTCTCCGACTGCAGTTCGCCGCTTTACCTCCGAAGATGTCTCCCGCAGTCGGAGACGAAACGTTAGGAGACAGTTTTATACTTCGACCACGGCCTATCAGCCCGGAAGTTTTAAGTAAAGGAATGAAATAAAAATTTGCTTATTTGCTTCTGATATGGATTTCTCTCGCTGCCCCACGGTTTGCTGTTAGCTCGGTATATCTACCAGTTTTGTCAACACTGAGTGAGAAAATACGTACACTGAGAGTCACCTCTGCATTTCCCGCAAATATTATTTCTACGTAGACTGTATTCTTTAGTATGCGTAGCCCTCCGTTTAGTTTTCTCTTTACTTGCATACACAGTCCTGCAATAACATTTACGGTGGGGACTGTTGTTATAAGTGTGTAAACACGATGCTGTCCTCAACTGAATGCACAACTGTTCCTTTTAAGAGTACACTGGCCTCGTTTCAATTGTGATTGTACGTTCTATATGCATAATAACACAGGAGTCTTCATCATTTATAAAAAAAAGAACTTAGCACTTCCTGTAAGACTGTCATGAATTTGGCATTAATTGTTACATCAATTGTTACGTTCTTAAATGATAAACCCTCCTGTTTTATCATGCATATGGAACATGTTAACATGGTTGACAAAAGAACAGTATCCTCTGAAAATTGACGATTTTACATTGACACACTTCATAGTGAGCTGACAGTTGAGAATGACGTAGCAGGCTGATAGACATCATGAATAAATACGTTTGGTCAAAGACCAGGAGGAAAATGGTGTCATTCTTCCCGTTAGAATGTGACTCGGTAGTCTCTAGCCAGCAAAGGTCTGTGTAGGTTTCACACGTACTGTTTTTGATTCTAATTACACCATCTCATCAAAAGTATACGGACACATATTCACGGACACTGACACGAGGTATGCCCCACCTTCGCCATTATGTCGGCTTAAACTCTGCTGAGTCACTTCAGTGCGGTGCTTGAACGTCAGCGGAGGAATGGCAGCCCTTTCTTCTTCAAGAGCCGAAACCAGAGACGGTAATACTGTTCGACGCTGGGGTCTGTAGAGAAGTCGACGTTTTGTCTTATATCAAAGGTAATCCATCTGGATCAGGTCGAGATTCTGGGCAAGCCAGGCCATCACAGGAATGCTATTGTCTACAAAACATCGCCTCACAGACGCTGCGATACGACAGGGTGCACTGTCGTGCTGATCTTCTCCGAACTGTTCCTCTACAATACGCAGTACACAGTGCTATAAAATATGTTCACATCCTTGAGTATTTGGCAGTAACGGGACCACAATTTAATCTCAAAAAACACCCCTTAATGAAAACATCATGTCGTCCGTATGTCACATTTGGCACTGCACATTATGGCGAGTAACGGTCTTCACGATTTCGCCAATCCCAAAGCCTTACTTTGCATTGTCGTACGGTACAGTGCGATTCATCAATCCTAATCACTCGTTTCCAATCATCCATTGCCTAGTGGCGTCACTTTTTACACCACCTCAAGGGTCCCTCAGCATTGACCACAGAAATACGCGACTTATGAGGAGCTACTCGGCGATTGTAACCTAACCCTTTCGCCTCTGTACTCACGATCATTGTGCTTCCTGGACTACTCGTAACGTTTTAGAGCTCTGGAATGATTCCTTCCGGTAATTTCATGACTTTTTTTTACAGCCGCCCTGCGGTACCCATCCGTCAGTAGACGCGGTCTGCCTGGTCTAGGTTTATCAGTGGTTATCCCTTCCAGCAGTCGACGTGGTCAGCTTTAGAAGAGTTAACGTGTCCATGATAAACTGCTACTCAGGTGACGTCCAATGTCTAGTTCACGTTCTAAGTCACTGATCTGTCCAGACCGACCCATTCTCCTGTTACTGCTTCTATATTGTTGCGTCGGCTTCTCGTGATATCTAGTGGACATTTCGCATTACATGTTTGACCTTATACTTTATCTAACACCAAAGATTTAATACTGTAGCTACAGAGCGAATTCGAGTTATCACGTTCTTTGTAAATTTGCTGTAATATTACTAAGTTATAAACATGTATTTAATCTTTGTGGTCATTACCACACTTATACCACATCATAACATGACACTCGTTCTTTCAACATCGGTGCTAATGATTTCTGTCCAGTCCCCCTCTCATTGGCATCTTCCCTCTCACTCTCCTCCTCCTCACCGTTGTTAACGTCTCCCAGACCTGTATTTCTAATATTTACTCGGAACTGGTTTAGCTCATTTCCAGATACATTGATGAGTCAAAACGTTATGACTACCTCCAGAATGAGATTTTCACTCTGCACCGGAGTGTGCGCTGATATGAAACTTCCTGGCAGATTACAACTGAGTGCCGGACTGAGATTGGAACTCGGGACCTTTGCCTTTCGCGGGCAAGGGCTCTACCATCTGAGCTACCCAAGCACTACTCACGACCCGTCCTCAAAGGATCAGTTCTGCCAGTTCCTCGTCTCCTACTTTCCAAACTTCACAGAAGCTCTTCTGCGGAATTGCAGAACTAGCACTCGTGGAAGAAACGATATTGCGGAGACATGGCTTACCCACAGCCCGGGATATATTTTCAGAATGAGATTTTCACACTGCAGCAGAGTGTGCGCTGATATGAAACTTCCTGGCAGATTAAAACTGTGTGCCGGACCGAGATTCGAAGTCGGGAACTTTGCCTTTCGCGGGCAAGTGTTCTTTCAAGGGTTTCATATCAGCGCACACGCCACTGTAGAGTGAAAATCTAATTCTGGAAACATCCCCCAGGCTGTGGCTAAGCCATGTCTCCGCAATATCCTTTCTTTCAGGAGTGTTAGTTCTGCAAGGACGCAGAAGAGCTTCTGTGAAGTTTGGAAGGTAGGAGACGAGGTACTTGCAGAATTGAAGCTGTGAGGACGGGTTGTGAGTCGTGCTTGGGTAGCTCGGATGGCAGAGCACTTGCCCGCGAAAGGCAAAGCTCCCGAGTTCGAATCTCGCTCCGGCACACAATTTTATTCTGCCAGAAAGTTTCATTATGACTACCTGCTTGATAGTTTGTTTTTCCGTCTTTGGAACGAAATACATCAGTGAATCTGCGTATCACGTATCCTACAGTTTGTTAGAAGGTTTTTGAAGTTACATGGCATTAGGTGTCTACTCACAGTTCATGTAATTCGAGTAAATAACGGACGGCTGATGGCACCCGACAGTGATCCAGATGGATTCCATAGCATTGAAAACATTCGACTTTGATCGCAGGGACTTCAACCTGTGTTTGCTATAACCTTCCTCAAACTACTGTAGCACAGTTCTGCATCCGAGACATGAACAATTTTATTGTTGAAAGATGGCATAGCCGTCAGGGAAGACATCAAGCATGAGGGAATGAAGGTGGTTCACAGCTGTCACAGTGTGTCTTCGATTACTACTACAGGTCCCATGTTACATTGCAAGCACAGCAGAATGTCTCCCATAGCATAATATTGCTCCCACCAGTTTGCGTCCTCCGCACGTTGCATGTTTTCAGCCGCCATTCACCTCGATGATGACATTTGTGGAGATGGCTAGCGACCTACTGTAGCAAAAATGTCATTCACCCGGAGAGCCGGCAAGTTTCCATTGATCGACGGTCGATGACCCGCTGATCCCGCGCCCACTACAATGGTATTTGACGATCTCGTTGGGTCAACATGTAGACACATAGGGATGGTTTGCTGCGGATCTCCGTATTCAACAATGTACAATGAACGATCAACAAAAGCAAAACGAGGATAATGGAATGTAGTCAAATTAAGTCGGGTGATGCTGAGGGAATTAGATTAGGAAATGAGACACTTAAAGTAGTAAAGGAGTTTTGCTATTTAGGGAGTAAAATAACCGATGATGGTCGAAGTAGAGAGGATATAAAATGTAGACTGGCAATGGCCAGGAAAGCGTTTCTCAAGAAGAGAAATTTGTTAACATCGAGTATAGATTTAAGTGTCAGGAAGTCGTTTCTGAAAGTATTTGTATGGAGTGTAGCCATGTATGGAAGTGAAACATGGACGATAACTAGTTTGGACAAGAAGAGAATAGAAGCTTTCGAAATGTGGTGCTACAGAAGAATGCTGAAGATAAGGTGGGTAGATCACGTAACTAATGAGGAGGTATTGAATAGGATTGGGGAGAAGAGAAGTTTGTGGCACAACTTGACTAGAAGAAGGGATCGGTTGGTAGGACATGTTTTCAGGCATCGAGGGATCACAAATTTAGCATTGGAGGGCACCGTGGAGGGTAAAAATCGTAGAGGGTGACCAAGAGATGAATACACTAAGCAGATTCAGAAGGATGTAGGTTGCAGTAGGTACTGGGAGATGAAGAAGCTTGCACAGGATAGAGTAGCATGGAGAGCTGCATCAAACCAGTCTCAGGACTGAAGACCACAACAACAACAACAATGAACGATGTGCTCCGAAAAACTTGCGTGTGCACCAGCATTGTGCTCTTGCGGCAGTGATGCCACAGATCGCCATCTATCCTACTTTACAGAGCAGACAAGACTCCGAGCCACACATTCTGTGAAGACTCGTGGACGTCCAGTCATTTAGCGCCTAGTGGTACGTAGTTCGACAGTCCTTCTACGTCTTTCCGTAGATGCTCACGGTAATAACACTTCAAAGTTCGACCAGCTTCACCGTTTTTGTTCACAGGTTGTGGGTGATAATAATCTGCCCTTTGTCGAAGTCGGTTACCTCAATGAATTTCCCAATTTGCAGCCCATATTTTCCCTAGGAATATGCCCCGTCCGTGTCTGCTCCACTTACATAATTTTGTTGCCGCCTCTCTTGCCTGCAACGCCACCAGGCGGCATCCAATGCCGCAGTGGGAAGTGTTCACAATGTTTTAGTTTATCAGTGCACGTCGTTTGCTACAAGTTCCAGTAACGTAAATGTATCAGTGATCTTAATTAACAGCTCCGTTTCGACCTAAGGGGCTTAATGTCTCCTTACTTCTACTGGGAGAGTGTAAGTAAACACCACATGCTCAGGTGGTCATAAACCACTACTGTCATAGAAGGCTGATGGTCTTCTTCCTACTCTATATACGTTCTACGGGAAGGGGCGAAGGCTGGGTACGTGATGTGTCCTGTCAGAAAATGGATTTTATCTCTATTGAGGATGACACGATCATTGGTAGCCGGTCTATAATGTTCGGAAGGAGCCCGCTTGCTCGGCGTAGAGTTCCTTCCATTCCTCAGTGGTCCATGTTCGAAATCTGAATTCTCATTTATTTTATAATCTACCTTTTTTTTTTTGTGCACTTCAGCTAACAGTGAGTTATCTTGTGGCAACCAGAATGTTGATGTGATGTCAGAGAGATGTAACGCCAAAATCACGAGAAGAGAGAAGATACTGCTGCTGTACACTTGAGACAACGAACAAAGAATACCCCTGGACACGACAATGGACCTGGCTAGAGCGAACAGAGAAAGTTCTATACCGTCCACAATAGGAAACAAACCGCACGGTATATCGGGTTTTCTAATGCAAAGCGCTGTGGCTTTACAATTTAGCGATCTGGACTGGTTCAAATGGGAACATTAGCTCAAAATGGTTCAAATGGCTCTGAGCACTATGCGACTCAACTTCTGAGGTCATCAGTCGCCTAGAACTTAGAACTAATTAAACCTAACTAACCTAAGGACATCACACACATCCATGCCCGAGGCAGGATTCGAACCTGCGACCGTAGCGGTCACGCGGTTCCAGACTGAAGCGCCTTTAACCGCACGGCCACACCGGCCGGCTGGAACATTATGGGACTTAACATCTGAGGTCATCAGTCCCATAGCACTTAGAACTACTTAAACCTAACTAACGTAAGGACATCACACACACCCATGACCGAGGCAGGATTCAAACCTGCGACCGTAGCAGTCGCGCAGTTCCGGAATGGAGCGCCTAGAAACGCTCGGTCACCACAGCCGGCGATCTGGATTGGACGTTCCGATTCCGGCATGTGGTAACCGAGGTTTTGTGTTAATTTTGGAACTGTGAGTTTAGCTTGCTAAATTCACGAAAGATTAGAGCAATAAGTACATGGTAACTCTAACAACAGCGACGTACTTTCCGAGCGTCTTCATGGAAATTTCCTGTGTAGTTCGGTGTAAGGTCTCATGCGTTTGCAACATGTACATTAATTAAGAAGTATGTAAAGTAGATAATTGTTAAGATTTGTCTCATTTCCAAAGGTTCATTACGAAGTGATAACGTAATACTTTTCATTCAGTTTGTTACTCCAGTTGCCTTTTTTATGTGAAAAATACTCCACGAGGTTGAAAATATCTGTACAATGCAAGCACGAAAAAGTACGGCACAAAAATCTGATTAATTCCACACCATAACGTACAGCACAAGAATCTGATTATGCCACAACCCCCAGACGACAGCTCGGCGTAGCGTTTTAGTGCCGTTGTGGCATTGTATGCATTGAACCCATCCACGAGATTTCCGTATATCACTGCTAACGTGCAGCTTATACTGCTAAGAGAAAAACAAACACAACACATATCCGAGGATCATTAAATGGAAGATTGAGGGCGAGCAATAAATGAGTATTACTGTTGTCAAAAGCAACAGGTATTACTGAAGTCAAAAGCAAACCCTGTTAGTGAATGAAACAATATTTTCATGGTTGTTCAGTTATTTTGAGTGCAGTACAGATGCAAAATAATTAGAACTGCAATAACTCTGTAACTAGCCACACGACACCGGTCCTTATATGAAACCACTCAAAAAATAAACCTTAAACAACATCCGAAATGTTGTCGGTGGACTTCGGGTTCACCTTGAATAACCGTTCGTTACTTTACTTCTGGGCTTCATTATTTATGACGACCGTCATGGACCATACCACCACCAGGATGAAAAATGCACCTGTCGCAGCACAAAAAAGACAAATACACTCCTGGAAATGGAAAAAAGAACACATTGACATCGGTGTGTCAGACCCACCATACTTGCTCCGGACACTGCGAGAGGGCTGTACAAGCAATGATCACACGCACGGCACAGCGGACACACCAGGAACCGCGGTGTTGGCCGTCGAATGGCGCTAGCTGCGCAGCATTTGTGCACCGCCGCCGTCAGTGTCAGCCAGTTTGCCGTGGCATACGGAGCTCCATCGCAGTCTTTAACACTGGTAGCATGCCGCGACAGCGTGGACGTGAACCGTATGTGCAGTTGACAGACTCTGAGCGAGGGCGTATAGTGGGCATGCGGGAGGCCGGGTGGACGTACCGCCGAATTGCTCAACACGTGGGGCGTGAGGTCTCCACAGTACATCGATGTTGTCGCCAGTGGTCGGCGGAAGGTGCACGTGCCCGTCGACCTGGGACCGGACCGCAGCGACGCACGGATGCACGCCAAGACCGTAGGATCCTACGCAGTGCCGTAGGGGACCGCACCGCCACTTCCCAGCAAATTAGGGACACTGTTGCTCCTGGGCTATCGGCGAGGACCATTCGCAACCGTCTCCATGAAGCTGGGCTACGGTCCCGCACACCGTTAGGCCGTCTTCCGCTCACGCCCCAACATCGTGCAGCCCGCCTCCAGTGGTGTCGCGACAGGCGTGAATGGAGGGACGAATGGAGACGTGTCGTCTTCAGCGATGAGAGTCGCTTCTGCCTTGGTGCCAATGATGGTCGTATGCGTGTTTGGCGCCGTGCAGGTGAGCGCCACAATCAGGACTGCATACGACCGAGGCACACAGGGCCAACACCCGGCATCATGGTGTGGGGAGCGATCTCCTACACTGGCCGTACACCACTGGTGATCGTCGAGGGGACACTGAATAGTGCACGGTGCATCCAAACCGTCATCGAACCCATCGTTCTACCATTCCTAGACCGGCAAGGGAACTTGCTGTTCCAACAGGATAATGCACGTCCGCGTGTATCCCGTGCCACCCAACGTGCTCTAGAAAGTGTAAGTCAACTACCCTGGCCAGCAAGATCTCCGGATCTGTCCCCCATTGAGCATGTTTGGGACTGGATGAAGCGTCGTCTCACGCGGTCTGCACGTCCAGCACGAACGCTGGTCCAACTGAGGCGCCAGGTGGAAAGGGCATGGCAAGCCGTTCCACAGGACTACATCCAGCATCTCTACGATCGTCTCCATGGGAGAATAGCAGCCTGCATTGCTGCGAAAGGTGGATATACACTGTACTAGTGCCGACATTGTGCATGCTCTGTTGCCTGTGTCTATGTGCCTGTGGTTCTGTCAGTGTGATCATGTGATGTATCTGACGCCAGGAATGTGTCAATAAAGTTTCCCCTTCCTGGGACAATGAATTCACGGTGTTCTTATTTCAATTTCCAGGAGTGTATGTCCTGGACAGAATCAAGGATATAAAAGAAGAGAACTAGCTTTTCGACTTATCTGGCAGCTTCAAAGATATTTAAATCAAACCACCTTGAGATATTCGGGATTTTTTACTTGTTGGTATTAGTACCCATGTCGCGTAATACAATGCATCGTGACAAGTAAAGTAACTCGGTACATTATGTCATGCCGAATAACATGACACATGTCGTCATGTCATCCAACATGGCATTTCTTATGTCGTACAATCCGTCACAACATGTCATTGAAGTTTAGGATGCGTGCATCCCTCTGAGGAATACTCCCTATTACAGGTGCACACCCACCCTCGAATACTTTCTGTTGGTGATGCATCCCGCTCTCTAGAAGTACATAAAACTATGTCTATTTATTCGTACAACTCTCACCATATCTGTAACTGTGTTTAGGTCTAAGGAAGCTCACTGCGCTAGAGAAATAGGGTTAACTTGTACAAAAGCGCCATTATGTCAAGATGTTTTGATTTAAATGTCTTTGAAGCTGACAGGTAGGTTCGAATAGACTAATTTCCTTCTTTTACATCCCTAACGCTGTCCAGGATATATTTGTCTTTTTTGTACTACATTCTGATTTCCAACTTTTACTCTAGCATAATTTTGACATTAGACCGCCATAGCTTAGCCGTAGAATTTAGCTGGCACGGGTGACGGATGATCTGGTAAAGGTTTTCTTGTCTTTGGTTCGAGTTGCTTTTATCATGGCAACTGAATTTTTGAAAGTGAGTTTTCAATTTTATCGAGAACGAATGTTTTATTTATTTCATTCATTTTAAACCGTTTGCCGGCTTTCAGTTCATGTTAAGACCGAATTTTATTTGCTACATTTAGCTCTACTTTATCTCGATAACGGATAAAGATTATTGGATAGGAAAATTGCGTTTTGAATTTATCTGTCTGCAAAGTTTAAGCCGATTCGTACAAGTTAAAAGCCAGAAAAATTTGCTTTTTGCACCTAAAATCCAAACCGTTGAAACGTATCTTACACCAATGTCCGATACACCGTAGGACCAAATTTGAGACATAAGCCTCACTCCATTCGGAGTTTTTGCACGTAAAATTCGAACTCTGCACATACAAACGGTGCCATTAGTATTGATCATTTATTTCAGCCCAATTTTGCAAAAAGTAAGCAATCAGTTCGCATAATTTTCGTGGGCGCCAGCCGCGGTTCGTTGTTCAAACGGTGCTTAACAGACTGTAAAGTAACCACAGCAGAGCAGATGTTCGAATGGCGATACAAATATCCGCTGGTCCAGATTCAACCAAAAAACTTTTCACCCCATGTTCCTAGCCCAAATAGAAATCAAGCACCAAGACCCCCCTCCCCCAAACCGTGATTCTACTCGCGGTCTTTTCAGACAGCTTTGTTAAGCGCTTTCGGCTTTAGCGTTACTGAGAGCCTGGTAGCACAGAATGCTACCTCAGGTTTCCTAACCATATTACTCCATCTCGTCTCGGAAGAGAGACTGCTCTGTGATACTCGCTGCCCAGCTGTCAGTAAGAGTATATCGTTTGCAGTCACTACAAATTTCTTGAAATCGCTTCTTCTGCACGACCAACCGCTGTCACGTCATTCAGCCTCCCGAAATACGTTCTTGTGTTCGAAAATCAAAGAAAAATCATGTTATAACAATGCGCAAATAGTTATACACTCATGAACCATTGATTATACACTGATAAGCCTAAACATTATAAACACTGCCCATTACGAGACGATGTGGTGTTTCAGGCACGTTGTATGAATACAGATATCTAACCCGTCCCGGACAGATCGAAGCTATCCCTACTCATCTATGATCTAGCGAGTTAGAGTCGCCAACGAGGAAGCTCAATTTTACTAGAAGGATGCTGCTTGGCATCCGCCGTTTGCTTTGATGCACAAGTGAGTCAGTCCCGCCCGAGTATTCTTAAACAAAGAACTGCAAGTATGCACACGGAGCGTGATCGAGAATTAAAGGCATTAATTTGCGGAACTGAAATTATGTAGTAAGTCAGGGCATGATTTGAAATTATGGACGACTGTAAGGAACTTACCAGGAATGGCAAACTCGATTCAAAAACGTTAAGTGTATGAATGTGCCTGCAGAGCGAATCTGTGTAGTCTCATAGGGATAATCTTGCTTATGGTTAAAGAACATTAAACCGAATATTTTCAAATCATTGTGAACTTCATTTAACCAGGTCATAATAATATTGTGGTGGGAGTTTTGATTATGGGAACTGTCGATAGGGCACGTGTCTGCAGGCACACGGTTAAGAACTTTCTCGAACAGAGGGCTGTAGGCCTACCTTGGAAGAAAGTTCGACATCCATGCTGTCATAAGCATCAATCTGATTGCCTATTAAAATTCAAATAGCCAAAATACGCGAGCTGGCAACAAAAGCAGGAGCGGATCACAACGCGACCGAGCGAGGTGGCGCTGTGGTTAGCACACTGGACTCGCATTCGGGAGGACGACGGTCCAATCCCGCGTCCGGCCATCCTGATTTAGGTTTTCTGTGATTTCCCTAAATCACTCCAGGCAAATGCCGGGATGGTTCCTTTCAAAGGGTACGGCCGACTTCCTTCCCCGTCCTTCCCTAATCCGATGAGACCGATGACCTCGCTGTTTGGTCTCCTCCCCCAAACAACCCAACCTCACAACGCGACGCGGTAAATGAAATACATAAGCTGAGCAAAGACGAATGGGGATCCCAGCGACGATAAGGATTTCATGGGGAAATTCTGCTGACATAAGCGTTTGTGATAAGAGGCAAACCGTTATGGTGCCTGGGAACAAACATCTCGGAAACGCTGGTTAATTGTTTGCGTGCTATTGTCTTTAAAACTTATGGAAAGGAATTGGAGGACAGTGAAACTACCAGAATGGAAAAAGATGCTGGACGTCTACGTCTAATCACAGAATATGGAGATATGAGGCTTGTCCGCTGGGTAAAGCACGATTAGGCTGCAATATGTAGAAAATCTGACGACAGAGCACAATGTTGGTGTAGGCACAAGATGACCACGTGATCGCATTTTGACCCAGCTGCATCGTCAGTTAGGATTGAAGTGGGTACGGTATAATCGAGACTGGACTGTGGATCAGTGGAAACATGGCTCCTGGTCGGATGGAACACTTTTCTTGTTATGTCGATGTTCGTGTGCAGGTACGCCATCACACAGGCGAGTGGCTGCTTGAAACTTTCACTGCACCAGGGATGCAACCCAGTCAGGGTAGTATTTTGCTATGGAGGAAATTCACTGAGCTTCTATGGGACCTGTGATAGTAGTCGAAGGCATCATGACAGATATGGACTACGTGAACATTACTGTGCACCACCTTCATCCATTCATTCTTGAATTCTTCCAGACTGTGAAGGCATCTTCCAACGTGATAACACACCGAGGTTTTACCGTGCTACAGTGTCTTTAGACGAGCGGTCTAAGGCGCTGCAGTCATGGACTGTGCAGCTGGTCCCTGCGGAGGTTCGAGTCCTCACTCGGACATGGGTGTGTGTGTTTGTCCTTAGGATAGCATAGGTTAAGTAGTGTGTAAGCTTAGGGACTGACCTTAACAGTTAAGTCCCATAAGATTTCACACACATTTGAACATTTGAACAGTATCTTTTCACCTTAGTACGGTAAATGCGGAAACGTAAAAAATGACTACGTCATTACGAAATGCGTCCAAACAGGGCCAACGTGCTGTAATTTCTTTCTTGGCTGCAGGAGAACAAACACAGGTACAGTACACACCCGTCGGCGAATGAAGAATATGCAGGGGGCAGCATGTCTGTCGAACACCGCTGTTGTGGAATGGTCCGCCAAGGAGTGCCGCTGTTTCATAGTACGCATGTCCTCATATCACAAGTAACGTAATGGAAAAGTTACGCCAAGTCAAGTGGGGGACACTCGAGCACCAGCCCTACAGTCCCTGTCTCTTCCCATGAATTTATCACGCCTGCAGTTCCCTATCAAAGGCCTTCAAGGGTCGAAGATTACTGTCGAACGAGGATGTGCAGGAGGCAGTTGCAGACTTTTTCACGCAGCAGGACAAATAATTTTACCAAACGGGTATCTTCAACCTGGTGCATCCGTGGGATAAGTGCGAGAATTCTCTTTGTAATTTTGCCTGATTGGCATACAGATTCTGAACTGTACAGTCTTCGAGCGGGAACTTTTTGATCACCCCTTATAATATCTAACAAGCGGATAATAAATCATTTCAAAACTAAGTTTCGAAGCATTTTCACTGCAGCATGTTTCTTGAACATCAGTGCGACATGCACTTAGTTAGCTGAATCTTGCACAAGAATCGGAAAATTATTTGGCTGCTAAAAGCAGTTTCTAGAAATGTTCTGTCTGTTAAAGGCAGCTCAGGTCAAATACATTTTAAATACACTGCTGGAAATGGAAAAAAGAACACATTGACACCGGTGTGTCAGACCCACAATACTTGCTCCGGACACTGCGAGAGGGCTGTACAAGCAATGATCACACGCACGGCACAGCGGACACACCAGGAACCGCGGTGTTGGCCGTCGAATGACGCTAGCTGCGCAGCATTTGTGCACCGCCGCCGTCAGTGTCAGCCAGTTTGCCGTGGCATACGGAGCTCCATCGCAGTCTTTAACACTGGTAGCATGCCGCGACAGCGTGGACGTGAACCGTATGTGCAGTTGACGGACTTTGAGCGAGGGCGTATAGTGGGCATGCGGGAGGCCGTGTGGACGTACCGACGAATTGCTCAACACGTGGGGCGTGAGGTCTCCACAGTACATCGATGTTGTCGCCAGTGGTCGGCGGAAGGTGCACGTGCCCGTCGACCCGGGACCGGACCGCAGCGACGCACGGATGCACGCCAAGACCGTAGGATCCTACGCAGTGCCGTAGGGGACCGCACCGCCACTTCCCAGCAAATTAAGGACACTGTTGCTCCTGGGGTACCGGCGAGGACCATTCGCAACCGTCTCCATGAAGCTGGGCTACGGTCCCGCACACCGTTAGGCCGTCTTCCGCTCACGCCCCAACATCGTGCTGCCTGCCTCCAGTGGTGTCGCGACAGGCGTGAATGGAGGGACGAATGGAGACGTGTCGTCTTCAGCGATGAGAGTCGCTTCTGCCTTGGTGCCAATGATGGTCGTATGCGTGTTTGGCGCCGTGCAGGTGAGCGCCACAATCAGGACTGCATACGACCGAGGCACACAGGGCCAATACCCGGCATCATGGTGTGGGGAGCGATCTCCTACACTGGCCGTACACCACTGGTGATCGTCGAGGGGACACTGAATAGTGCACGGTACATCCAATCCGTCATCGAACCCATCGTTGTACCATTCCTAGACCGGCAAGGGAACTTGCTGTTCCAACAGGACAATGCACGTCCGCATGTATCCCGTGCCACCCAACGTGCTCTAGAAGGTGTAAGTCAACTACCCTGGCCAGCACGATCTCCGTATCTGTCCCCCATTGAGCATGTTTGGGTCTGGATGAAGCGTCGTCTCACGCGGTCTGCACGTCCAGCACGAACGCTGGTCCAACTGAGGCGCCAGGTGGAAATGGCATGGCAAGCCATTCCACAGGACTACATCCAGCATCTCTACGATCGTCTCCATGGGAGAATAGCAGCCTGCATTGCTGCGAAAGGTGGATATACACTGTACTAGTGCCGACATTGTGCATGCTCTGTTGCCTGTGTCTATGTGCCTGTGGTTCTGTCAGTGTGATCATGTGATGTATCTGACCCCAGGAATGTGTCAATAAAGTTTCCCCTTCCTGGGACAATGAATTCACGGTGTTCTTATTTCAATTTCCAGGAGTGTAGATTACACCAGAATATACTGCATTCATGATCAAAGCCAAAATGATCAAATGTGCAAATATGCATCGAAGATCGAAGAAGCGCAAAATGATCCCGCGAGGAAACTAATTCAGGAGAAACTTGCCTTTGAAACTCAGTTATTATTCAGAAAATAAACGAAACACAAATAAGTCCATAGTGCTCAGAGCCATTTGAACCATTTGCTATTTAAGGACTAGGACAGTAGTGTGCAAAGTTAGCGATATGCTCGGATGACTAAATGTGACGTAGAAATTCATTCTCACTTCGAACATGCAAACCCACAGTTGCAAACTACATCTCATCAATCAACATGAAAAATCATGTAACGCAGAAATAAAATAATTAATTTACTCCGGTTGTCGAGTATAATCTCTACCCATACCAACTCACACCAACTATCTACTTCAAATTTCAGTACAAGGTAAATTACTTCCGGTAGTAATAAGAACTCCACCACCAATTGTATTTAATCTATCTTAGGTCCTTTGCAAAAATTTCGACTGAACTTATTTAGCTTTAGAGAGCTTCCCATAACTTTAACGACGTGAGCTTCAGTGTTTTCTGTTAGCATTTGGAGTTGTGAACCTTTCCCAACACAGTTACGATAATTTGCAACTACAACACCGATTGTTGTTAGGTTCCTGTGTTTGTTGTACACCTTTTTAGACTGGCACCCTTTCTGCAGTTTCCCGTAACGCTACAACCTAAAACAATATCCAGTCCCCTTCACAAACCCCACTTCCTGTTGTAGCGTTTGGAGTTCTGAACCTTTCCCAGCACAGTTACGATAATTTTCAATTACAACAGCGTTTGTTGTTAGGTTCCTGTGTTTGTTGTACACCTTTTTAGACTGGCGCCCTTTCTGTAGTTTCCCGTAACCCTACAACCTAAAAAAATATCCAGTCCCCTTCACAAAGCCCCACTTCCTGTTGTAGCCACTAAGCGGAACCCGAAAACCCACCACCCTACGGCGAAAATCTACTAATCTGCAGTCTACACCATCGCAGGACCGTCTGAGTTTCTGACTCAGATCCTCCACACGGCTCTGTACCAAAGGACCACAGTCTGTTCTGCCGACGATGATACAGATGTTGAGCTCCGCCTTCATATCGCAAGCAAGACTGGCAGTGTTTACCATTTCAGTTAACCTCCTGTAACCAGAGAGAATCTTTTCCGATCCAAAGCGACACACTTCGTTAGTTCCAGCATGAGCCACCACCTGCTGATGGCTGCACCCAGCGCTCTTCCTGGCATCCGGAAGCAGCCTTTCTACATCTGAAATGACTCCTCCCGGTATGCATACAGAGTGCAAGCTGCATTCCTTCCTCTCTTTGGGAGCCCTACATTAGGGACCCCATTACAAGCCTAACACTGAAGCTCCCAACTACCAGTGGACCCATCCTCTGTGAATGCCCAGACCCTGGGGGCCGAAAGACTTCCTTTGGAACAGGGTGAGCGACTGCATGTGGCTCAGGGACTTCGTCGCCCAAAGATAGCGCTCAAAATTTGTTGGTAAGGCGAACTGGGAAGACCCCTTTGATCGGCCCCCGAAAAGTCTTTCGCTGTCTGCCACTACTTGGAACGAACTCTCAGTCGACTTTGGGTGAGGAGGCTGACACGGCTAAAAGTGTACACTGATAATACATTGAGGATTGTCTATAAAAATCGAGAAAATTATATTTCAGCGATTTCTTTGTTCACTGTATACGAATTGCGGTTGTTATTTAAAGGCGTTATAAATTTGAATTAATCTGCTAAATAGTATCTTTAAATATTTCTCGATGTTCTGGTATTTTGATTGTAGTTTCGTATATGTGCACTGAATGAAGATGTTTGTATGCTCTCTGAATCTGGTGGAGAATGCACTACCTGTTTGCGCCACGTAGAAACATTTTCATACAGCACATCTGATTATTTAAATCCCTAATTATGTAAATGGCTTTGTTTTGTAGATGGTGTGTCTGAGTATTGTCCCTATTTTGTTTTTCATGCGGAATCCGATTCGTACATTAGTTTTACGAAAATTATTGGCTGTTCTGTCCTATATGATTCCATAATAAGATAAATCAATGTAATTAGTTTTCTCTTCAAAGAGCAAGCACGTTACATACTCAGTGCACAACCAGACCTCAGAAATACGAGGGTTGTCTAGTAAGTAAGTTCCGATCGGTCGCGAAAAATGGACACCACAGTGAAAATCCGACGAAGCTTTGCACAGATGTGTTGGGTAGCATGACTGTCGAGCAAATCTAGACGGTCTTTTAAGTTGTGTGCGCACTGTGAGCGAGTAAAGGTGCATAGAATAACGATGTCTCCCGCCAAGTAGAAGGACCCCCTGAGAGGCTTCGCCTCATTGAATGCAGCCCACCTAACATAACTGCTACGCACTTCCTTCCTCATCGCAATTCTCAGCCGAACTATGCAGGGGCAGTGAAGACGCTCCTGCAGCCTTTTCGATGGGAAGTGTTCGATCACCCACAACACAGCCATAATTATCTCGTCCTGAGTATCATCTCTGTTCACATGAAACGCTGGATGCGAAGACAACACTAGGGCGCAGGCTAAGCGCTATAGATCAGCATAGAGAATTATCGGAAAGCACGGGCGGCTGACTTCTATGAGGATGGTGTTGGAAATTTGGTATAACGCTCCGAAAAATGCCTAAGCCTGGGCGGTGACAATGTAGAGAAGTACCTGGGAAGTGTAGCTAACTCTTGCAAATAAAATGTTTCTGATTTTCACTGTGGTTTCCATTTAGCGACCGATCGGAACTTACTTTCTGGACAACCCCCGTATAAAATTTCTTTAGTGTTTCAGACATTAACTCGAATCTGTTAAAGTGCACACTTTTATTTGTGTCAGCCTGTCGTAATATAAACAATCCACTCAAAATTGCAGTACATAATATTGACGAGTAGCCGACGGCTGTGGCCGAGCGGTTCTAGGCGCTACAGTCTGGAACCGCACGACCGCTACGGTCGCAGGTTCGAATCCTGCCTCGGACATGGATGTGTGTGATGTCCTTAGGTTAGTTAGGTTTAAGTAGTTCTTAGTCTAGGGGACTGATGACCTCAGATGTTAAGTCCCTTAGTGCTTAGAGCCATTTCAGCAATTTTTATTGACTAGTATCGCTGACATATCGTTCTTTGATAAGTGTATTGCGCCATTATCTCTGCTTAACGTAAAACTATATTTCAAAATCTTGAAAGTATATGAATATCAACAAACTACATAATTGGTTGTACTTTTTACCCCGCTTTACATTGTTCTCATTACGTTATGTTACCTTTTGCAGATGATTGAAAACGACACAATGCCGAAACTGCAATCGTAAAACAGAAAGGTAACAACTGAAAACAAGGCGACATTATTTTTTAAAAAATCTGAACTTGACAATTCCGTGGCAGGCTCACAGAGTCAGGCAGAAATTGCTAGTAAAGAATGGAATGAGATTCAAAGTCTGACAGACCACACTGCTCAACCGAACTCAAAGCCCCATATTCAGAAAGTAATAATTCACCGGTTAGAGGCCGGCCGGGGTGGCCGAGCGGTTCTAGGCGCTACAATCTGGAACCGCGCGACCGCTACGGTCGCAGGTTCGAATCCTGCCTCGGGCATGGATGTGTGTGATGTCCTTAGGTTACTTAGGTTTAAGTAGTTCTAAGTTCTAGGGGACTAATGACCTTAGACGTTAAGTCCAATAGTGCTCAGAGCCATTTGAACCATTTGAACCGGTTAGAGTCCCCGTTCAAAAAATTGGCTAAAGACATGCCTTACAGCGCTCAACAGCAGGTAAGATTACACTAGCTGACGCAAACGTTGAACACAGGCTCTCTGATTGCTACGAAAGCTTTGCAAATCGCTTACTGATGTATAACATGAAAGTTGTTTATGAGAGATTTGCGAGGCGTGCTTGATAATATTTTAGATGAGCTTTACGATTTTGAAGTTGCATATATAGGCGTATCAAAACTGGGAGACCTTTGGCTGCTCAACAGCCTTCCCTGATCGTGTCTTCGGGATTAGCCTACCAGAAATGGTCGCCCTTTACCACGCTGATCTGTACGCGTTTATGTAGGCATTGGCGCAGATGAAACAAGTTCAAAGCTTTATGTTTGTCATACGGCCAGATTGCCTTGGTTCCCTACAGACCCGTATGCACCCAGAAGAAGAAGTTGCACAACATATACAATGTTACCCTCTCTTCCTGTAACAACGAGGAGAGATGCTGTGTTCTGCTGGGTACCTTGCAGCCTGTGAATGAAGGGAAATGAGGGAGCTGACATAGCAGCCAAGGGGTCCTGTGTGGATAACAGAGATGAACACTGCGCCATTACCCCTCAGGTTGTAGGGTTCGAAGTTTTAACAAAATTCGTTTCCACTAATTTTCGTAAGGGTGCAGATAGTCCGCCACTGAGCGTCCCCAAAGCACAAACACACACACTCGCTAATGTCAATCCGCTGTTTATACAGAAGGCCACGTCTAAACGGAAGGAAGAGTGGGCAGAGGTGAGGACCAACAGTCTGCGGGCTGTGATATCTGCTGTGAGTGCCTTCCTCCTCCCGGTCACAGAGACGCGACGAAATCCTGCTCACTTGGACATAGCGGATTTTTGTTCCGGCTGGAGGACAACCCCACTACAATGGTGAGCCGTGGAAAAAATTGCTGTTTTGAAGAGCGCGCCGTAGCGCATTCTGTGAAGCAGTCGCCCTCCGTTTCTGGCGGTGGCGCCGCTGTGGCAATCGCAGCTTTGATGTCTTTCCCTGGCGGAAAAGGGGACGTGCATTTAAGGGACGCTATAAGCTCCCCAGTGGTACCTTGGCCTCACCATTGACCGTCACCTCACCTGGATCCCTCATCTCCGCTCCATCCAATCCACAGCCCACAACCGCCTCCGACTCCTCAAACTCCTCTCTGGCCGGACATGGGGGTTGCACCCCTCTACCATCCTCCACACCTACAAATCCTTAATCCGTACCATCCTCTGTTAAGCCAGTCCTGCCTGGATATCTGCCCCCCCCCCCCACAAATTCTATAAGTCCCTCCTGATCATTGAGCGTCATGCACTCCACCTCGCCTTCCGTATACGCCTCCCATCCCCCACGTGGATCCTCTATGATCTCATTCCTTTCCCCCATCTGCTCCTATTCCTCGAACATATCCGCATCCTCTACACCTCCCGCCGCCTTGAACCCCCTAACCCCCTGGTTGCTCCTCTCCCATTCCCGCCCCCTGCCACGTTTTCACTGTTGTGTCCCCCCTACACTCCATCTCTACACCCTACATCTCCTTTCCCAAGGCGGCTTCCATCAACTCCCCATTCCGGATGATGCCCTCTCTCCCTCCATTTATCCCTCTTATCAACTCTGATCCTCACTCCCCCTCCTTTCTCTGTCCTTTTCCCGGGCTCCCTCTCCCCCCCTTCCCTCCTCTTTCTTCCCCACCTCCCCTCTCTTTGCCCCCTTCTCCCCCCCCCCGAGTCCTTTTACATTTCCTTCCTCTGCCTCCTCTCATTCCCTCTCGCATCTGCCCTTCTCCCCCTTTATTAGTCCTCTCCCTCCTTGGTCCCCCCCCTTTTTTGTTTCTTTCCTTCCTCCCTCCTTGTTCTTCCCCCTCCTCCAGGTCCCCCCCCCCATCTGCCTTTGGCTCGGGAGTGTCATCTTTGTGCCGCCACTTTCGTGCAGTGTTCTCCAGTGAGTGTTCTACAGTGCGTGTTTTACAGTGAGTGTTTCGTGTTGTGTTTTTTTGGGACGTGTTGCGAACGGCCATCATATTGTCGCTGGGTGTACCTTTTATCTCTTGCGTACAGAAACCAGATTGTCGCCGTGTTCTTTAATTGTGTGTGTTCTATGTTACTTGTCTGATTCCTGTGTCTTTTATTAACGTTGCCAACCCCCTTTGCTTTCTGTTTTAACTTTCCGCATTTTTCCGCCATTTTACACTTGACGTCACCGTTTTATCGCCTGTTTTTCTTGTTTCTTTTCTTCTTCCGTTCTTTAAAATAAAAGTCTGTAGGCTGTAGAGCAGCGTACTAAGCTGCTGCCAGCCCGCCCTCTTCGGGGGGAATTGAAAATCAATAAAGGAAAAAAAAAAAAACCTCGCCAGTGGCAGTTGGTCAGTCGGAGTGAGTCTGGGTCAGTCACTCGTCACCAGTTGCCGGTCTGTCTCTCGTTCGTATTTGTGCGGCAGTTCTTGTCTGTCCGTGGTTCGGACTGCTAGTATGTCTGTCGTTTGGGTCAAACTTTAAAGCCGGCGGAATGAGAGTCTTCCCACTCCGCCAATAACAGAACTCAGCTAGTGGTCGCCTGTTCGGGACTGAGTTCCTGCATCTGAGTCTGCGCGTTAAACCACCAGTCTGCTCGGGTTGCTCGGGCAACGGTCTTTGGCGGTAGGATCGATCGGTTGGTCGGTTGCGCACTGAGACACCAGATGACTTGTCCGCCTCAGCGTCGGCACATGTGAGGTCGCCACGTGAGACCAGTGGGCCGCGCCGGATAGACAGGGATAGTGGCTTCGCGGCCGACACGGGAGCAACAGGAGTCAACCCACGACATCGGTCTGGCCAGTGCGAGTTGCAACGCCGTGAGACGGGAGATCGGTGCACCTTCCTGCGTCCGTTGAAGCGGTTGGCAGCGGACGGTTCGGCAGAGCGTTCGGGGTGCTGCGCCAGGTCTTTTCCAGATATCGCAGTTTGTTAGAAGTTAAGTGACTGGAGATATGTTGTTTCATTTACTTGTTAAATTCTACTTGTTTTCTTGGTGAGGTCACCAGCCGCTTTGTTTTGGGGTCGTCCCACCATTCTTTTCCATTATTTACGAATTGGGTGGTCCGTTTTTCCCTTGTGGAGTAGGGGTGGGTTAGAGCAACCTGCTGTTCGGGTTGTTCAGTAATCTCCCTGTCAATCTGTCATACGTTAATAGCTGCCTCTGTCATGTTTGTCGGTTTCGGTGTTAACTAATTTATTTCTTGAAGTGTAACGGCCGAATTCCTGAAATATGTGTAATGTAGAGCATGTTTGACTAGCCTTGTATATTTTATGTAAGATTGCATTTCATGGGTTTTTATTTAAATTGTTATTTTAGTATATAAAGTTGCCATCCTTCCACCGAAAGAGTTTTTTTTAAAAAAAACTCAAGTTCCACCTTCGGTGGCAAGTTAATCTTTCCATCCTTCCTATGGGGTGCATAGTATATGTGCTTGTGTGAGTTGTTAAAACTTTTAGTTTAAAGTAATCTGGTGTGTTGCAGATTTGCACCAGTGTAGTCTTTCAGAGGTTGTTGTGCGCGGTCGTGACTACGGCCGTGTCAAAAGGGAGCGGCAAGGTTCTCAGCCCGAAAGCTCATACTGCCAAAAATTTGTTCTTTCTGCCTCTGAATAAATTGTAACTTGATATTTAGAGGGTACTTTCTAATTATAATTTTAAATCTGTTCCTAAAAAAAAAAAAAGGGTTTTTAGGAATAAAACTTCCATACCCCTTTCTGCCTCTGAATAAATTGTAACTTGATATTTAGAGGGTACTTTCTAATTATAATTTTAAATCTGTTTCTAAAAAAAAAGGGTTTTTAGGAATAAAACTTCCATTTGTTGAAAGAAATTTGATTTGTTTACATCAGTTACCCAGTGGCAACTACTTACACGCTCACATAGTGCGATTAAATGTGTGAATGTTCTTGATGAATCACTAGTAAATAAAGTAAATTCTTGAGAAAGGTTTTGAAAGTAAAATCAAGGTTCAAATGGCTATGGCGTTTACATTTCGGTGCGTCATATTTTAACGGACTGTTTTGTATTCGGACAAGACGATAGCAGCAAACTTCAGTGGTGATCTGCAGCCTGCTTTATAGCTGATGACAAAACGGGTGCGGTATGCGGTTTAAAGGGTGCTAGAAACCAAGATGTCGTGCATCCTCTTTATCACGCCTTATTCTGGTCTTACTTTTAAACGAACTGGTAATGAAAATAACATTGCAATCAATGATATTGTTTGGGGCTGCCACATGTCATCGTTCCATTACGGAAAGTGTCACGTGATGGGCTGGACACGTTTCTTGTTGCAACAGGTCGATGCTTGTCTCCGGATACATCGTTACCCTCCGAAATGATACTCGAAATATGCACAGATGCACAGTGCCAAAGACACAGCCGGGGGAGCGTCAGTATTAGTGCCAAGGGGGGCATGGTCTTTGGCTTGCATGGTACCTGTGGCAGTGATATAAGGCACCACGGTAGCTGTGCAACAGGTCGACGTCATTGCGAACCACATGCATACCGCCGTGCTCATGTCTTCCCCGACGGCGATGGCAACTTCCAACAGGGTAAGTGTCCTATGCATAAGCCCATACTCGTAGTTTGAAGAGATTGATGGTGTACACAAGTGAATACCTTAGCCATCAAATTTTCTTTCTCTAAGCCTGATGGAACACATCACGGACGCTGTCGGGTGTCAGTTCCAGGCCCATAAGCCAGCAGCCCCGCAATTCACAGAAATTGCGTGTTCTGTGTGTAGATATTTATCGTCACATACCTCCGGTATTCTATCATGCCAGGCAGAATCGTTTCTGTATTGCGTTGCACAGGTGGACCAACACGCTATTACACGAGTGGTCATAATGAATCGTCGTAAGTGGAGTGTGGCGTAAGCGCGCAAATATTTTCTTTTCTGTCTGGCATTTGTTTTGTAGTTGTTGTTCTACTTTTCACTCGAGTAATTACTCACGGAAGAATAAGTGCTCTTCAGCCACATAACAGGCCAGTTTACAGTGGGGCAGTGCCAATTGCGAATATTTGGGAGCATATTTCCAGTTCCCAGCTATTGCCTTCCTACCAAGGGAAACGTGACGAAAACATGGGTCAAAATCGAGGCATTGAAACTATTTTTAATTTAATTCTGACACGAAACGTCCCAGGAAAAAATAGCGAAAGCATTGTCCATCAGTCATAGTGGTGGTGGTGGTGGTGGTGGTAAGTTCCTATGGTACCAACCTGCTGAGGTCGGTCCCTAGCCTTACATACTACTTAATCTAACTTAAACTAACTTACGCTAAGAACAATACATAGACACATGCCCGACGGAGGACTCGCACCTCCAACAGGGGAGCCGCTCGAACAGTAGCAAGGCATCCTAGACTGCGCGGCTTTGTGTATTTGTGAGTATATTTGTTTAGAATATAAGGATAAAACGTACCCGGGCTCCTACAAGTGGACATGTAATACGATGGGAGAGGGGGGGGGGGGGGCAGGGCGTCCATGCGTCCTCCGCCTTTATGACGAGACATGCTCAATGAGGTGTTCGGAATGTCTGCGGAGGAACTGGAACCTATTCTTCCTCAATTACCGAAACCAGAGAAGTTAAATGGACGCTGTGGTCTGAAGCGAAGTCGGCGTTCTAGTTCATTCCAAAAGTGTTACATTAGGCTCATGTCTGTGTTCTGGACAGTCCAGTGCATTTCAGGAATGTTATTGCGCAAACCGTTACCTTACAGATGCTTCATCATGAAATGGTATATCGTCTGATACGAACAGTCATCCTCTCAGAATTATTCCTATACTGTAAGAAGTACACAATGCTGGAAAATGTGTTCATATTCTTTGGCATTTATTGTTGTCGTTTTCTTGAGCACAATCAGGGGAACGCACCCTAACCGCGAAAAACTCCTCCATGTCATAAAACCACCACCTCCGTATTTCAGTGTTGACACTACACGTAATGGCTGGTAATGTTCCTCCATCGAGCTGCCGCAGTGTATAGAGCGATTCACAATTCCATATCACTCGTATCCAGTCATCCACTTTCGAGTTGCGTCGCTCTTTACATCACCTTAAGCGTGGCTTAGCATTGGCTGCAGAAATGCGTGCCTTATGGCGAGCTGTTTTTAACTTTCCACTCACAGTCATTGTGCTACCTGGACCGCTCGTAGCACTTTAGAACTCGCGAGTGATCTCTTCTGCTAATTTCTTGTGGTTTTTTACAACCGTCCTTGCACTTGGTACGTCAGGTCTTCCTGGACTTGAATGAGGTCTGCTTATTCGTTCACCAACATTAGACCTTGGCAGCTTCAGAAGGAATGAAATACCCCAGATGGATTTGTTGTTCCAGTGGCGTCTAATAACTAGTCCACGTTGAAGTCACTGAACTCTTCTGACCGACCCACTCTATTGTCGCTGTTTCTCTAACGTAACACTCCTCGCCTCCTTTTATGTTGGCCTCTCGTGTGATCAATTCCGCACTACATTGTCCGGACACTTTTGAACACGTAGTTTTCTTCTATTCGGAGTATATGGCTTGCTCGACATATGTGAGCCGTGGCGACTGGCGCTAGTTATGCTCCACTTGCGTCGGTGGTATCGACACTCGTTTGGTCTTGTATCTCTGACTGTTCTGCCTTTGGTTTTCCGGCTTGGCGTGTGGCCGAGCTCTCTCTCCAGTCGGCGTTTAAGGAGGCAACGTGTTTTGAAGGCAGGCCCTCGTCTCTATCCGCTGTGCCTGGGCCTCGCCGTCGTCGCCGTTTTGCAGCGCGCCAGGTGTTCGGTGATGATAAGTCGACGTGTTTGCGTGCGAAACGGTGGCGGGTCCGTCATCTCAGGCTGGACATCTTCTCATCACGTAACATTAAGTTACGTATGATTCATATGTTGCTCTTATCTTGTGGTCTCTCATATGTTGCTGAGACCTTGTGGTCTCGAAACGAATCGGCACGCAGTGCCATGTTTCATGAGAACACAAGGTCAGCCGGCTGGAGTGGCCGAGCGGTTCTAGGCGCTACAGTCTGGAACCCCGCGACCGCTAAGGTCGCAGGTTCGAATGGTGCCTCGGGCATGGGTGTGTGTGATGTCCTTAGGTTAGTTAGGTTTAAGTAGTTCTAAGTTCTGATGACCTCAGCAGTTAAGTCCCATAGTGCTCAGAGCCATTTGAACCACAAGGTCAGTCGGGTCCAGGGTCCGTCCATGGTCCAAAGGTCAGCATGGCGGCGTCACTGTCCCGCTGAGATAGTTGTCCTTTTAGGACACTATCTGAGCAAGCACAGCCGGCCGAAGTGGCCGTGCGGCTAAAGGCGCTGCAGTCTGGAACCGCAAGACCGCTACGGTCGCAGGTTCGAATCCTGCCTCGGGCATGGATGTTTGTGATGTCCTTAGGTTAGTTAGGTTTAACTAGTTCTAAGTTCTAGGGGACTAATGACCTCAGCAGTTGAATCCCATAGTGCTCAGAGCCATTTGAACCATTTTTGAGCAAGCACAGCGGAAAATTGCACATAGTAAGTAAGCACATTGTTCGCCATGGAATTTGTGTATTGTTATTTTTTCGCCTGCTTGAAGAGCATCATTAATTATTTCGCTAATCATAGGTACATTGACACTCTCGTTAAAAATATTACTTTCTGGTAACCGATATGCGTCCAACATCAGTTTGTCATAACGAAAATTTAGCAAAATATCGTCTTCAATACTATGTGGTAAACCAAGATCTAATGCATCAATTGCATTATTAAGGTTTCCACAAATGACACTATGTACAAGTTTATACAAAGATTCCATTATCAAGAGGTGTACTCACTGTAATGTTTTCCTCTGTTAGCGATGATCCGGCAACTGCAGAAGCTGAGCTCATGATGCACGAAGCTACAATTTCTCTCCCTTATATACAGAAATATCGATCGTGTTGCTAAGGCGAGTTTTTTATTATTTCTGCTTGTGCTACCCTCGTGCCAACTTTTTGCGTGGGTGCTTGCCCAGATAGTGTCCTAAAAGGACAACTATCTCAGCGGGACAGTGACGCCGCCATGCTGAGCTTTGGACCCTGGACGGACCCTGGACCCGACTGACCTTGTGGTCTCATGAAACATGAAACATGGCACTGCGTGCCGACTCGTTTCGAGACCACAAGGCTGTTAACCTGTGAAGATTTGCAAAACTTATGGTGGTACGTTGTATCTGTCTGAGATCAGTTAAGGATGGTTCTGAATAAGATTATTTCGGCAAATGTGAATGGGAATAGAGTTTTCTGCTTGTTTTAAAGGTTTCTTGCAGTGCTAATTAGATGTAGTATGTTAATTAGTGTGCTCTTCGCCCAGTTTTGGTTTTAGACTTTCTTTTAATATGAAGGGCAGAGCTTTGTTAAGACAGTGTAATTTTAGTTCTTTTGTTCGGTAAATGTCTCAGTTTGGTTTTCAGTTATGTTACAGATAGTCACATAGTTAGTAAGCCTTGCATGGTCTTGAAAATGGTGAATCACGAGTTGAATTTCTCTGCCGCCTGAATTATTTGTTGCTGCAGAAGTAGTGTTATGTGGGGCAGATGGGAGATGTCACCTTGGCGGGCAGGCTGAGATCGTGTGTGTGTTCGACGTGTTTTCTGCCCTGGCTTGCAGCCTGATCATCTTCGAAATTGCTTGGCGGTTGCTTTCTACTCGTTTGTTCTGAGTACCACCGTGTATAAACCGTGCTCTCATCTTTTAGTTAAATATCCGGCCTGTCCGCCGGGACGGACGAGATCTTCTTATAAGTAGCTCAACGTGAATCATTGGTGTTGTGTAAATTTTGGTTATGTAAACAATGAACTTAACAGTGTGCTTATGGTGGTGACTGTCTGTGATCCTTTTGCAATCAGATGTAATTATTATCTTTAAAATACTAGCCAGCCGGTGTGGCCGAGCGCTTCTAGGCGCTTCAGTCTGGAACCGCGCGACCGCTACAGTCACAGGTTCGAATCTGCCTCGGGCATGATGTGTGTGATATCCTTAGGTTAGTTGGGTTTAAGTAGTTCTAAGTTCTAGGGGACTGATGACCTCAGATGTTAAGTCCCATACTACTCAGAGCCATTTTTAACATACTGCTTGTTATGTTAATTCATTATCCAATCACATAGTTTTCCTAAGTTTGGTGAAGGACAAGCGTCCGAAATTTATAGACTTGGTCTTTGGTAATTCCATTGGTATTTATAAAAAAAAGGGGGGGGGGGCAGACGATTAAAGAGCCGGCCGGAGTGGCCGTGCGGTTCTAGGCGCTATAGTCTGGAGCCGAGCGACCGCTACGGTTGCAGGTTCGAAACCTGCCTCGGGCATGGATGTGTGTGATGTCCTTAGGTTAGTTACGTTTAATTAGTTCTAAGTTCTAGGCGACTGATGACCTCAGAAGTTAAGTCGCATAGTGCTCAGATCCATTTGAACCATTTTTGACGATTAAAGTCAGTTGTATATTTTCTTAAGAGGACAAAGGTCCGAATTAAATTTTTATATTGTTATTCTGATTCTGTAGTAATGAAATTTGTTCTTTAGTTGAAATTGAAATTACGTACCAACCACAAGTTTGTCCATCAGCAAAGACCCCAAGCTTCCTATCTCCTTTGAGTAGCTGTGGTTAAATTCCAGTTTTGGTTTCTCTAGCACGTAACTTGAGCAGGCACACAGCTCAATATGCAGTCAGTGAATTTCGTCTTTTTCCAAACGCTGACAGTATTTTACAGCAAACTTTTTACTGACTTGCATTACATATAAGAACTTCTGCTGCAAGAAACCATGCTGGATCGCAATACGTACAAATAACGACGTAAATGCTGTTGAAGCGAGTGTTTTGTATTCACGTGACGCTCTTCAAACCCTAATGTAGATACGGTTACGTCATTACTGAGCAGACTAAAAGCGCTAATACGAGTGTAAAATTTAATTAATAAAGTGCGGTATTACTTTTAAATTAAAAAGCCTGGAGCGCAGCGGAAATTGTGTGGCAGAACGTTTTAGCTGTTGGAGCTGCTATTACCAGCAGACGCCTTAGTCTTTGTGAGCAATTTTCCATCAGATAAAAAACAGCGATGGCAGAACGATATTAAAAATTTAATAAAAGTGTCAATGATGGCACCACGAAAAGTGTTAAAGTAAACAGCTATAACCGTCAAATACAGAACCACTTGACCTCAAAACATGATTGAAATATGAAAGTGTCACAGCTGGGCTCAGCAATCCGACAGCACAGATAGATGATGACAACATTTTTCAAACAGTAATACCCTTCCTAGCTTATCGCGAAATCCGAAAATCACTGGTAAATTCGTTATTCTAAATATTTCGCTTCGTGCATGATCTTAGTCCGTTTCAAGTCTGACTGCTTTACGAAGTCAAGTACAGCCTCACTTGAAAGTAAACGAGTCGTCGCTTGCTGAAGTAAATGGCAATTTCAAGTTTCAGCAGAATGAGAGGAGTGATGTGCATGTGCGAGAAGTAGACTGTTTGCCTTCGTACGAACTTCCTCAAGAGCAGTACCACCGACTAACGTACACAGTGGTGAAGTGGCATAGTGGTTAATGTACTACCATCTCAATCGTGAACGGTGGACATGTAACCGTCTAGAGTTAATATTTCCGTGATTTCTCCAGATCGATTCAGACGAAAACGACACGGCTATCTCCGTTTCATTTCCGAGCTTCGATCCGTCTCTAATGACCTCGTTGTCGACTGGACATTAAGCCCCAGTCTTCCTTCTTCCTTCACCTCATGATAGTTAGAACTTCGTGAGCCTAAAATATTCATGTCTGTACCACTTAGAATACGTCGCATTAGGAAACGTTCGTAACGAGTAGTCCAAAGTGTCCACTGCACCAGAGTTCAACTAAATATCTTCTTCTTCGTGAATAAATTTCCTTCTCGTAGAGAGACGCTAGAAGTGTTTCGATTTAACTCTAGCAATACCAACGCATTTTTCTTAAATTGCATTACCGCAAGGGTGAGAGGGGGTTGGTTGGGGAGTGGGGATGGTGGATGGGAGGGAGGGAAAGTACTTGATACCCAGGCTAAAAAAAAAATTGAAAAAATTTCTTTAATTGTGGTCAACTTATGTTAATAACAAGCGTTTTAAAGATGTACTGGTGTGTAAATAGGGTCTAGAACCTGAAAATACGTTTTAGCATACTCTTAGCAAAACCAACGCACTGTCAGTAACACGAACTACCGGAGCGGGGAGGGGGGTGATTAATGACCACCGCAAGAAAAGAAAATTAAAAAAAAAAACAAATTTAGTTAATTATTGTTGACTTTTACTCGCAACATTCTTTTTGAAGAGCTATTGATGTGTAAGTAGAGTCCTAAACGTGAAAATATTGAATATGACATGTGTTGTGAAAAATCACATCTACCACTAAAACTAATTTTTGGAATAAGTTTAACTGAAATATTAATAACATTTATGAAATTTAACAGACTTCATTAAATAGAATAATTTTTTTTCAAAATTTTTAAATATAAATTCCCTGACTGAAAGATGGAAGTGAGGTTGGATAGCTATAACGCAGTCGAATAGTTATTCTCTCAAGCATAATGTGAGGTGTTGGTTGAGCAATTTCAAATGGCGGGCATAATATAGCCCCCACACCACACTTGGTATTGCGGTGGTTTATGCAATCCGTTGTCACTGAAGATTAATGAAACCTTTGGACATATGTGGGGGGGGGGGGGGGGGCAGATATTTTGATGGAGCTGGTGTGTGCAGGAGGTGGACATGCTGGATGGGTAAACGTTAATCTTAGATGGCTCTGAGCACTATGGGACTCAACTGCTGTGGTTATCAGTCCCCTAGAACTTAGAACTACTTAAACCTAACTAACCTAAGGACATCACACACATTCATGCCCGAGGCAGGATTCGAACCTGCGACCGTAGCAGTCGCACGGTTCCGGACTGCGCGCCTAGAACCGCGAGACCACCGCGGCCGGCCGTTAATCTTAGACAAGAGACTCTTAGAGAGGTGGACGAGTTAGGCTATTTAGGGAGTAAAATTGTATAACGGGAAAATGCAACAAAGTCATAGTGCTAAGGATTGTACAACGCAGAGGCATTATCTGTAAAAAGGAGCAGCGCTGCCTTCTCGGTACCAGAAAAATAATTATCAAATGCTGTTTTGTAGCAATACTCTGTAAGTATGCAAAACATGAACAGTGTGAAAGACGGAAATAAAACATACAGAAATTTTTGAAATGTGACCTATCAGAGGGCTGTTACAGAGCATAACGTAGTAAAATGGAAATCGATAATGGCGTGGCCCCACGTTTTGTGCCAAAAATTCAGCAAAATTGATATGGGGTATGGACCTAGGCTGTACACAAAAATATAATGAAATGTAGAATCGAACTGGCAATGTAATTGATATGAAAATAAAAATAAATTCAAATTAATAAACCAGTGAATAATTTATTGTTATTTTGATGATGCACAGTTCATCAATAGACAAACCAAGGGGACAATTTGACTGGGCATCGACCCAGCTTGGTAATTGGGCAGGGAAAGCGGAAAAGTGATGTTAAACACATTATCTCAACACGTGCCCGCTTCCTTTAGCTGAGTGGTCAGCGCGACAAAATCCTGAGGACCCGGGTTCGATTTCCGGCTGGGTGGGGCACTTTCTCCGCCCAGGAACTGGTTCTTGCTTTGCCCTAATAATCGTCATGTCATCCCCATCAACGCGCAAGTCACCGAAGTGGCGTCAAATCGAAAGACTTGCACCCGGCGAACGGTCTACCCGACGGGAGGCCCTAGTCACACGACATTTATTTATTTCTACACGTGGGTGCATCAGCTATACGAGAAAGCGCGGGAAGCTGCTGTGACGTCGGCACGATGTATCGACCTTCCGACAAGTCCCTCTTGGCGCCCGCGAGGCCTCTGATTTACTGCTGACAGCTTTTAGCTTCACGTTCTGCGGCCTTGGAGGCAACGCTCAGAGCAGATGAATTATTTCTTGTTCCTGCCAAAGTGCTCTCAGGGCGAAATCGCTGCAAGACACGTTTATTGTACTCATGCTTGTGGCCACTCATCGTACCTGCAATAACTAGACTGTAGAGGCGGCCTCTGAGGAAGTGGGTTTGGATAGCTGCAACACGGTCGAAGACTGATTAGCTGAATTACAAATGCCACCTGCTCACTCAATATTTCAGACATCATTTCCTTCCTCAGACAACTGGAAACAAGTCACCATTCAGGCAGAAGCGACCACAAAGCATGGAGTGAGAATATACCCACATATAAAACCCCGGTCTGCAGATAGTAGAAATCTTCACCTTCATGTCTGCCCGAAAATAGTCACCAAACACAAACCGCGCCATGAAGTGCAGCGTGTCTTCCGCCTGCCAGTGGGGTTAACTGAGCGGCACCATAATGCTTCGCGCTTCCTGAACTAACTTATGACAAAACGCCCTATTCTTCTATGGATCTTCTCTGTTTCAGCATCCGGGGCTATAAACAATCCTCTGTGGTCAGATTACACTACCCGACTCTTCGGACGCTTACTCTTAGATATTTAGTAGATCTGACTGCTTCCAGTGGTTTTCCGGTATATGTTTAAACGACAACATACCTTTATAGCTAGTTATGCAGAACACATTACATCTCCTTACATCAAGCGTCATCCTCTCGTGTATTTCTACTTTTCCCTGCAATTTTCTAGTGCTGCGAATTGTCTACTACACGTACTGCTGTGTCTTCCAGAAGAAAAAAAGATGCAGCCATACACTGAAACGATGCAAGGCCACCCTCCAGAGATGTGTAACGTACACTACTGGCCATTAAAACTGCCACACCACGAAGATGACGTGCTACAGACGCGAAATTTATCCGACAGGAGGAAGATGCTGTGATATGTAAATGATTAGCTTTTCAGAGCATTCACACAAGTTTGGCGCCGGTGGCGACACTTAAAACATGCTGACATGAGGAAAGTTTCCAACAGATTTCTCATACACAAACAGCAGTTGACAAGCGTTGCCTGGTGAAACGTTGCTGTGATGCCTCGTGTAAGGATGAGAAATGCGTACCATCACGTTTCCGACTTTGATAAAGGTCGGATTGTAGCCTATCGCGATTGTGGTTTATCGTATCGCGATATTGCTGCTCGCGTTGGTCGAGATCCAATGACTGTTAGCAGAACATGGAATCGGTGGGTTCAGGAGAGTAATACGGAACACCGTGCTGGATCCTAACGGCATCATATCACTAGTAGTCGAGATGACAGGCATCTTATCCGCATGGCTGTAACGGATCGTGCAGCCACGTCTCGATCCCTGAGTCAACAGATGGGGACGTTTGCAAGACAACCATCTGCACGAACAGTTCGACGACGTTTGCAGCAGCATGGACTATCAGCTCGGTGTCCATGGCTGCGGTTCCCCTTGACGCTGCATCACAGACAGGAGCGCCTGCGATGGTGTACTCAACGACGAACCTGGGTGCGCGAATGGCAAAACGTCATTTTTTCGGATGACTCCAGGTTCTGTTTACAGCATCATGATGGTCGCATCCCTGTTTGGCGACTTCGCGGTGAACGCACATGTTGTTGTTGTTGTGGTCTTCAGTCCTGAGACTGGTTTGATGCAGCTCTCCATGCTACTCTATCCTGTGCAAGCTTCTTCATCTCCCAATACCTACTGCAACCTACATCCTTCTGAATCTGCTTAGTGTATTGATCTCTTGGTCTCCCTCTACGATTTTTACCCTCCACGCTGCCCTCCAATGCTAAAGTTGTGATCCCTTGATGCCTCAAAACATGTCCTACCAACCGATCCCTTCTTCTAGTCAAGTTGTGCCACAAACTTCTCTTCTCCCCAATCCTATTCAATACCTCCTCATTAGTTACGTGATCTACCCACCTTATCTTCAGCATTCTTCTGTAGCACCACATTTCGAAAGCTTCTATTCTCTTCTTGTCCAAACTAGTTATCGTCCATGTCTCACTTCCATACATGGCTACACTCCATACAAATACTTTCAGAAACGACTTCCTGACACCTAAATCTATACTAGATGTTAACAAATTTCTCTTCTTGAGAAACGCTTTCCTTGCCATTGCCAGTCTACATTTTATATCCTCTCTACTTCGACCATCATCGGTTATTTTACTCCCTAAATAGCAAAACTCCTTTACTACTTTAAGTGTCTCATTTCCTAATCTAATTCCCTCAGCATCACCCGACTTAATTTGACTACATTCCATTATCCTCGTTTTGCTTTTGTTGATGTTCATCTTATATCCTCCTTTCAAGACACTGTCCATTCCGTTCAACTGCTCTTCCAAGTCCTTTGCTGTCTCTGACAGAATTACAATGTCATCGGCGAACCTCAAAGTTTTTACTTCTTCTCCATGAATTTTAATACCTACTCCGAATTTTTCTTTTGTTTCCTTTACTGCTTGCTCAATATAAAGATTGAATAACATTGGGGAGAGGCTACAACCCTGTCTCACTCCTTTCCCAACTACTGCTTCCCTTTCATGCCCCTCGACTCTTATAACTGCCATCTGGTTTCTGTACAAATTGTAAATAGCCTTTCGCTCCCTGTATTTTACCCCTGCCACCTTCAGAATTTGAAAGAGAGTATTCCAGTCAACATTGTCAAAAGCTTTCTCTAAGTCTACAAATGCTAGAAACGTAGGTTTGCCTTTTCTTAATCTTTCTTCCAAGATAAGTCGTAAGGTCAGTATTGCCTCACGTGTTCCAACACTTCTACGGAATCCAAACTGATCTTCCCCGAGGTCGGCTTCTACCAGTTTTTCCATTCGTCTGTAAAGAATTCGCGTTAGTATTTTGCAGCTGTGACTTATTAAACTGATAGTTCGGTAATTTTCACATCTGTCAACACCTGCTTTCTTTGGGATTGGAATTATTATATTCTTCTTGAAGTCTGAGGGTATTTCACCTGTCTCATACATCGTGCTCACTAGATGGTAGAGTTTTGTCATGACTGGCTCTCCCGAGGCCATCAGTAGTTCTAGTGGAATGTTGTCTACTCCCGGGGCCTTGTTTCGACTCAGGTCTTTCAGTGCTCTGTCAAACTCTTCACGCAGTATCTTATCTCCCATTTCGTCTTCATCTACATCCTCTTCCATTTCCATAATATTGTCCTCGAGTACATCTCCCTTGTATAAACCCTCTATATACTCCTTCCACCTTTCTGCCTTCCCTTCTTTGCTTAGAACTGGGTTGCCATCTGAGCTCTTGATATTCATACAAGTGGTTCTCTTCTCTCCAAAGGTCTCTTTAATTTTCCTGTAGGCAGTATCTATCTTACCCCTAGTGAGACAAGCCTCTACATCCTTACATTTGTCCTCCAGCCATCCCTGCTTAGCCATTTTGCACTTCCTGTCGATTTCATTTTTGAGACGTTTGTATTCCTTTTTGCCTGCTTCATTTACTGCATTTTTATATTTTCTCCTTTCATCAATTAAATTCAATATTTCTTCTGTTACCCAAGGATTTCTATTAGCCCTCGTCTTTTTACCTACTTGATCGTCTGCTGCCTTCACCACTTCATCCCTCAGAGCTACCCATTCTTCTTCTACTGTATTTCTTTCCCCCATTCCTGTCAATTGTCCCCTTATGCTCTCCCTGAAACTCTCTACAACCTCTGGTTCTTTCAGTTTATCCAGGTCCCATCTCCTTAAATTCCCACCTTTTTGCAGTTTCTTCAGTTTCAATCTGCAGTTCACAACCAATAGATTGTGGTCAGAATCCACATCTGCCCCAGGAAATGTCTTACAATTTAAAACCTGGTTCCTAAATCTCTGTCTTACCATTATATAATCTATCTGAAACCTGTCAGTATCTCCTGGCTTCTTCCATGTATACAGCCTCCTTTCATGATTCTTGAACCAAGTGTTAGCTATGATTAAGTTATGCTCTGTGCAAAATTCTACAAGGCGGCTTCCTCTTTCATTCCTTCCCCCCAATCCATATTCACCTACTATGTTTCCTTCTCTCCCTTTTCCTACTGACGAATTCCAGTCACCCATGACTATTAAATTTTCGTCTCCCTTTACTACCTGAATAATTTCTTTTATCTCGTCATACATTTCATCTATTTCTTCATCATCTGCAGAGCTAGTTGGCATATAAACTTGTACTACTGTAGTAGGCATGGGCTTTGTGTCTATCTTGGCCACAATAATGCGTTCACTATGCTGTTTGTAGTAGCTAACCCGCACTCCTATTTTTTTATTCATTATTAAACCTACTCCTGCATTACCCCTATTTGATTTTGTATTTATAACCCTGTAATCACCTGACCAAAAGTCTTGTTCCTCCTGCCACCGAACTTCACTAATTCCCACTATATCTAACTTTAACCTATCCATTTCCCTTTTCAAATTTTCTAACCTACCTGCCCGATTAAGTGATCTGACATTCCACGCTCCGATCCGTAGAACGCCAGTTTTCTTTCTCCTGATAACGACGTCCTCTTGAGTAGTCCCCGCCCGGAGATCCGAATGGGGGACTATTTTACCTCCGGAATATTTTACCCAAGAGGACGCCATCATCATTTAATCATACAGTAGAGCTGCATGTCCTCGGGAAGAATTACGGCTGTAGTTTCCCCTTGCTTTCAGCCGTTCGCAGTACCAGCACAGCAAGGCCGTTTTGGTTAATGTTACAAGGCCAGATCAGTCAATCATCCAGACTGTTGCCCCTGCAACTACTGAAAAGGCTGCTGCCCCTCTTCAGGAACCACATGTTTGTCTGGCCTCTCAACAGATACCCCTCCGTTGTGGTTGCACCTACGGTACGGCCATCTGTATCGCTGAGGCACGCAAGCCTCCCCACCAACGGCAAGGTCCATGGTTCATCATAGGAAGCGTGTATTCGTCATCACCATACTGGCGTATCACCCGGCGTGATGATACGGGGTGCCATTGGTTACACTTCTCGGTCACCTCTTGTTCGCATTGACGGCACTTTGAACAGTGGACGTTACATTTCAGATGTGTTACCTGCCAAACCCTACATTTCAGCAGGATAATGCACGACCGCATGTTGCAGTTCCTGTACGGGCCTTTCTGGATACAGAAAATGTTCGACTGCTGCCCTGGCCAGCACATTCTCCAGATCTCTCACCAATTGAAAACGTCTGGTCAATGGTGGCCGAGCAACTGGCTCGTCACAATACGCCAGTCACTACTCTTGATGAACTGTGGTATCGTCTTGAAGCTGCATGGGCAGCTGTACCTGTAAACGCCATCCAAGCTCTGTTTGACTCAATGCCCATGCGTATCAAGGCCGTTATTACGGCCAGAGGTGGTTGTTCTGGGTACTGATTTCTCAGGATCTATGCATCCAAATTGCGTGAAAATGTAATCACATGTCAGTTCTAATATAATATATTTGTCAATGATTACCCGTTTATTATCTGCATTTCTTCTTGGTGTAGCAATTTTAATGGCCAGTAGTGTAGTTTGGTCATAGAGGGTGGACACAACACGGACTATGTTATGCTTCCGCCATCCAAATAGTGAATATTCACCCGCGAAATTCAGATAGAAATGGAAGTGGGGCTCCACTGAGACACAGTTTGTCAACAGTAGGTTCCACAGTGTCAACACCGTTCCTCAAGACAGCATCCCAGGTTATATACAATCGCCACACAAAAGAGCCCAACTTTATACTCTGTATATTAGCCATTTTACAATGGAGTTAGGAACAGACAAAAATTCATAGACATAGTGCAAGTATAATTTGCACTACATTGCCACGTATCCTTTTCACACTCAAGCTACGTAATATATAACTTCATTTAATAAATTATTGTGAGTTTTTGCTGATCTCTCTATATAAATAAAAATAAAAATATAAATGTTTGTTTGTTCAAAATCTTAAATCTCTGAATCTTCTTCATCGATTGCTTTGGAATTTTAACACAAGGTTGCGTGCGAATACGGAAAATGCTGTTGCCTATAATTTCGTGAAGTCCTTGATCGGTTTATTTCACATTATTACAAGTTATTTTGATAATCATTTGAATGTACATGTGGGAGAAACATTCTGCCTAGTTCTTTGCACGTTCTGTCATTACAGTTAAAAAGTTATTGGAAAAAATACGAAAAAGTTCTTGACCAATTTACTTCAGATTTTTACACGATACATAATAAACATTCAGATCGACACGTATACGTTTTAATATATGTGCTATGCTGTGTCGTTTTCTTTCTCGTAGCCAGTTTAACTATGATGTCATGGCGTGTAAATAGTTAGCCAGATTGTTTCTCCTATATATATTTTTACCCTTCTACACATTTTTAATCGAAAATAAAAGTTGTAAACACGACAATGTGCTGTTCTATTTTCTTCCTCGCCATCGGTTTACCACAAAACAGGTGTGTTATGCTTATAACTGTAGGAAGCGCTCTTGACTGGAACACAGAGATCGGTATAAAATTTTAAAAATGAATAAAAACCGTCTCGTTCGCATTTGCAGGTTTTTTATTTGTTGGCAAACGTTTTCGACCCTTTCCTCGGACCGTGTGCAGGCTAACACCTCCATTACGGCTGCTGGTGACGGCAGACGGAGTGAGATCCGTAAAAGTACGGATCTCGCTCTATGCGAAAAAAAAACTGTCACTGAAGACATTGTCTTCACAAATCCAGCAGTTTGAGAGGTCTTTCTCGTAACCTCTATACTAACGGTACCAACAGATTTACTCGTTCATTTTAAACGAGTTCAGTACGTAATCAAGATTTCATATTCAACAACAATAGTGGACGATACATTTGTTAGATGGCCACACGGCGAAGAAGAACTTCATGCGTTCCACAATTTCTTAAATGGAATTCACCCCAAAATCAAATTCACCTTGGAGCTTGAGAGTGAGGTCGTTCTCCCGTTCCTAGATGTGTTGGTACACAGAAGATCTGATTACACTCTAGGCTACAGAGTGTACAGAAAGCCAACTAACACAAACAGTTCGCACCACCACCCAGCCCAGAAGCAAGCAGTACTCAACACACTGTCTTCACGTGTCTTCCGTATCAGCGATGACGACAACTTGCAATCGGAGTTGAATTTTTTGAAGAGGACATTGAAGGCAAATGGGTGTGATAGTTATTCAATCGACAGGGATTTTAGGCGGAATATTTATTCCGCTAATAAGAATGACGAGGAACCGCCTTCTCACTCCGTCAGGTTACCGTTCGTTTCTGTGGTCACTGACCGCATAAGCAGAATTTTAGAGAAAAATGGTGCTCATACATCTTTCTTTAGTCAAAACAAAATAAAAGACTTTTTCCGACGGAAAACGGATGCACCTGATTACCTCCATAATACAGGCGTCTATCATGTGTCATGTGGCTGCGGCAAAGTGTATATAGCTGAAACGGGAAGAACTGTTAAAGAACGCATTAAGGAACACGAACGGCACATGCGGCTAAAACAAAGTGCAAAATCGGCAGTAGCGGAACATCACGAGAATTGTGGCTCTGACGTCGATTTTAATAACGTACGTGTACTGGCTAGAGAAACAAACATGCATAGAAGAAAGGTCCGAGAAGCGGTTGAAATTTCTAAGAATGCATCTAATTTCAATAGAGAGGACGGCTATAGGCTTCCTGCATCGTGGCTCCCCGCCATCAAGGAGGTAAATAAGCGGCCGCGGTGTGTGAGCGGCATAAACTACGTGGTGCAAGTCACCTCGGCGGACAATAATATTTTCGGTAAACATTGCCCCCTCTTTTGCTCTGTCCGTTTCGAATCTAGCCACTGATGACGACCAACCAATAGCGGTAGCAGGCATTTAAACCAATAACCCTTCTCCAGCATAAATGTGGGATAGTACCTTTCTATCCAATGACGATGGACCTCCAATTTTATCCACAGGAGATGAGCTACCAACGCCCCTTTTTCTGCATCAGAGCGGGAATATTAGCCTATGACTATGGCCCACCAATGGTAGCCATTTGAATTTTAAACAATACTATCACTTCTCCAGCACGAACGCCCGAAAACTCCCCCTTTATAAATGGACGCGACACTCGTCTCTGACAGTTTTCTAGCAGTATTGGACACCAAAGGTTCCTGAGGAAGATCCCAGCAGAGGGGTCGAAACGTCGAACATTTTAGAAGAAACATGACGCGGCTTAATAACCCAGAAAATTTTAACTTCAGATTCAACAACAATAGTGTCTACGTAAGAGAGAAGGGAGAAGAGGAGATTGGTGGAGAGGTTGGGACGAAGGAAATGAAAACAGGGAAGGGGAAAGGAGTTTAGGTTGCATATCCAACTTCTAGGTGTATTTAGCAACTCTGAAGCATTCTCAGAATTTATGTCGCAGTGTTTGGCACTGTGACGAAGCTGTATAGATGCTGTTGTATCCACGGACCCAACCAACCAACCAACTCGCGCACGCGCGCCCTGACCGTGACATCGCGGGCCACAGTTCCTGTCGCGGCCGACGGCGTCTCAGGGCGTTACCGCCGACGGAAGAGGTCGCGCCATGCCTGAGCTCGGGTCCGCAGCGGCATCTGCCTTTTGCATATAAGGAGGCGCGCTGGCCCCGAGACAGACAGTCTGTTGTCGATTGTCTATTGCTAGCCTTTCGTGGAGTTTATAGTGGAGGCATTGCTGTGTGATATTTGCTATTGTATTCGACTAGGCTCAGTACACGGATTACTCTTGGATATTACTTGGACTTGTATTGCTGGTGCACGTTTCGTCAGAAATAAAGATAAGTTATCTCTTCATTCTAGCTGGCGCAATTATTGTCATTAATTATTTTTCGGCCAACAGACATAGCTACATCCTGGTCACTATCAACGCTTTATACAACTTGTGGTGGCTGCCTCAAAAGTACCGCCGAGGACCTTGGGTTTGGGAGCCGTCACAAAAGATGCTTCATACAATCAACCTACCTCAGTTACACCAACTACTTTCTCTACGTGTGACCTTGACGTTAAACACCAAATGTTTAGTGATCACAACACATACCGTGTCATGTTTTCATTTCATGACATTACATCCACGACCTCGAGAGCTACTCTCGTTTCTGGATTTTGCCATTGGTTGTTGGGGACCAGCGTACCAAACGGCGAATAGAGCGAGACTCAAGACACTTTACGCGCCGCAGCGAGAGTTTTTTCATCCACGGGGAACTGCCGTGGACTCTCTCTCTCTGCGGACACGAGGGACTCAAAACCGGCAAGAGTGTTTGCTGTCGGCAAATAAGTCGCATCAGGACATTATTTGACCACCGTGCTGCGGCTAGAGACTGTCGGGGATCCGCGCAATCTTTTGCGGAGCGGAGGTTCGGTCCGCGGGGAGAAGTGTCGCGGCTAAATCTGCAATTCGTATGGCGGCGGCGGCGCGGGCTGCCGACTCAGCGGTTGGCGAGTAGCGTAGCGCGGACGCGGCCGCTCGGTCGCCGAAAAACCTCGTGCCAGGAAAAATGAAAAAAGAAGAAGCTCCTAGGACAGAAGGAGATACACTAAAGTAGAGAAACAGAGACGGAGAGACAATTTAATATTGCAACTGGCGCGTAACTGACAAGTGACAAATGGTGGAGGTTGTCGCAGCAATTGCGAATTTCCCAGGAGAGCCGTATGCCGTCGGCAGCTAAGGTCGCGAAAGAGCAGGGAAACGAGGGATGAGTTTTCTCAAAACTCGAGGGCTCCAGGTTTTGTTTGCTTTGACAAAGAAACGCGTATTGCTACATACTTCCGGAATATTTTGGCTTTTGTGGCGATAGCGTCCAGCCATCGAATTGTCTTACACTGTAACCGGCAGAACATGCTTTGAAACACCGAAGGTAACAGAGGTAAAATACAGGGAGTGGAGTGTTGTCTGCGAGTTGTACGGGAACCAGACTGCTGTTATGCAGATTCTAAGGACATACCTGTGAGAAAACCAAGGAGGAATTTGGGAGTAGAAGACGGAATTAGAACACTGAAATTCTTCCAGAGATAGGAAAGGACTTGTTAAGTCAGCTGAAGAGAAGGCAAAATCTCTTGAAAAGACGTTATAAGGTGAATATCAATAAAAATGAAACGATCCTAATGGAATATAATCGAATTAAATCAGACGATGCTGTGAAAAATAAATTAGGAAATCAGACTTGCTGTTTGTTCAAAAATGGTTCAAATGGGTTTAAGCACTATGAGACTTAACATCTGAGGTCATCAGTCCCTTAGACTTAGAAACTACTTAAACCTAACTAACCTAAGGACATCACACTCAACCATGTCCGAGGCAGGATTCGGACCTGCGACCGTAGCAGCAGCGCGGTTCCGGACTGAAGCGCGGTTCCGGACTGAAGCCCCTAGAACCGCTCGGCCACAGCGGCGAGCTTGCTGTTGGTATAGCAAAATAAATGCCGCTAACAGAAATACAGTGGATATACAATGCAGACTGGCAATATCAAGACAAGTGTTTTTTCAAAAAAAAATAGAGCCTTTTCTGAAGGCATTTGTCTGAAATATAGCGTTTTACATATGTGAAGTGTGTACGATAAGCAGTTGAGGCAAGAAGAAGCTTTTGAAACGTAGTGGAGCAACCGGGTTAAGAAGTTTAGAGTGGCATATCAGATAAATAAAGAGGAGCTACCGTATCGCTTTCGGGAAATTTTGTGGTTTAAATTGACTAAAACAAGGTATCCATGGCTATAACATCCATCAAACAATCGTCACTTTGGCATTGTAGTGAACTGTCGGTTTTAATAATTGTAGTGGAAAATCAAGCTACGTGCACAGTAAGCAGGTTACAGTAGATGTAGGTTGCAATAGTTATGCAGAGACGAAGACGCTTGCTCCAGATGGACTAGTGCGGAAAGCTGAATCACACCATTCTTCGGGCTGCAGATCACAACAGGAATAAAACGATACATGCCACATCACCGTCGTGACCTCTCTGCAATACACAAACCCCACAAGGATAATCTGCCCTTCACTCGTTCACTAAATTACACTCCTGGAAATGGAAAAAAGAACACGTTGACACCGGTGTGTCAGACCCACCATACTTGCTCCGGACACTGCGAGAGGGCTGTACAAGCAATGATCACACGCACGGCACAGCGGACACACCAGGAACCGCGGTGTTGGCCGTCGAATGGCGCTAGCTGCGCAGCATTTGTGCACTGCCGCCGTCAGTGTCAGCCAGTTTGCCGTGGCATACGGAGCTCCATCGCAGTCTTTAACACTGGTAGCATGCCGCGACAGCATGGACGTGAACCGTATGTGCAGTTGACGGACTTTGAGCGAGGCCGTATAGTGGGCATGCGGGAGGCCGGGTGGACGTACCGCCGAATTGCTCAACACGTGGGGCGTGAGGTCTCCACAGTACATCGATGTTGTCGCCAGTGGTCGGCGGAAGGTGCACGTGCCCGTCGACCTGGGACCGGACCGCAGCGACGCACGGATGCACGCCAAGACCGTAGGATCCTACGCAGTGCCGTAGGGGACCGCACCGCCACTTCCCAGCAAATTAGGGACACTGTTGCTCCTGGGCTATCGGCGAGGACCATTCGCAACCGTCTCCATGAAGCTGGGCTACGGTCCCGCACACCGTTAGGCCGTCTTCCGCTCACGCCCCAACATCGTGCAGCCCGCCTCCAGTGGTGTCGCGACAGGCGTGAATGGAGGGACGAATGGAGACGTGTCGTCTTCAGCGATGAGAGTCGCTTCTGCCTTGGTGCCAATCATGGTCGTATGCGTGTTTGGCGCCGTGCAGGTGAGCGCCACAATCAGGACTGCATACGACCGAAGCACACAGGGCCAACACCCGGCATCATGGTGTGGGGAGCGATCTCCTACACTGGCCGTACACCACTGGTGATCGTCGAGGGGACACTGAATAGTGCACGGTACATCCAAACCGTCATCGAAACCATCGTTCTACCATTCCTAGACCGGCAAGGGAACGTGCTGTTCCAACAGGACAATGCACGTCCGCATGTATCCCGTGCCACCCAACGTGCTCTAGAAGGTGTAAGTCAACTACCCTGGCCAGCAAGGTCTCCGGATCTGTCCCCCATTGAGCATGTTTGGGACTGGATGAAGCGTCGTCTCACGCGGTCTGCACGTCCAGCACGAACGCTGGTCCAACTGAGGCGCCAGGTGGAAATGGCATGGCAAGCCGTTCCACAGGACTACATCCAGCATCTCTACGATCGTCTCCATGGGAGAATAGCAGCCTGCGTTGCTGCGAAAGGAGGATACACACTGTACTAGTGCCGACATTGTGCATGCTGTGTTGCCTGTGTCTATGTGCCTGTGGTTCTGTCAGTGTGATCATGTGATGTATCTGACCCCAGGAATGTGTCAATAAAGTTTCCCCTTCCTGGGACAATGAATTCACGGTGTTCTTATTTCAATTTCCAGGAGTGTATTTCTGGTGAATGTGACACGTTGTCTTCAGAAGACCAAGCTGGATTTGCTTTCATACTCTTATCCGAGCTATTATTTCCGTGGTTATATTTCATGAGTAGCGACGTGCTAATAGTGCGCTGTTGTAGAAACTTCAACGAACTTTTCTTTTTTGTATGTGACCCTCCCTGTAACAAAGTAAACTGTTTCCGGTACTGATTTCGATGCCTTTTATTTCTGATGCTGATAGACAATTTTTTTCCGTCGTTAGTCTCACAAATTTTCTGCGTTACATCTATTTTTATAGTTATGGTGATGTTCGAAAGTAAATGAGAAAATTTCGAAATTTCTGGTAAGGTCTTATGGGACCAAACTGTTTAGGTCATCGGTCTATAAGCCTACATACTACTCAATCTAACTTAAACTAACTTACGCTATGGACAACACACACACCCACGCCAGAGGGAGGACTCTAACCTCCGATGGGGGAAGCCGAATGGACCGTGACAAAGCACCTCTGACCGCGCAGCTACCCCGCACGTCGAAAGTAAATGACAACTGTTCTTTATTCGTCAAAATTTCGACAATAAAACGTACTAGCTGTGCACTTCGGTGAGCATTTGGGCGTGTGTTATAGCGAAAGAAACGTATTTAACACTTCGAAATCATTTTCGTACTCAGTAGGGAAGTCATTGCTGTAAAAAACAAGTAGGAACGCCAAGTCCGCCTAAAACCGTTCTTATTAAAATTAGATGTAATAATTAAATGTACAGAGGTGGAGTGTGCAGTGATGGGTTTTGTAAGAGTTAAGTCCTACAAGTTGTTGACGGACACAGGTATGCATGTGTAGGTTTCCAGCAGAGGCTTAGTGTGTTTAAGGCAATGGAACCCGCTACACTACAGGTTACACGAGGTTGGAGCTAATGACATGACTCCGTCGTCAGTGGACGTAGATTTTCGTACGAGTATATGGGCAGTTCAGTGTAGAGGTGGAACTTCATGTAAGAGAGGGCTACAGCATGAATGTTAGGTTCGACGAATTGTATCAATATTGTGCTAAAATTAATCGTTGGCAAAGTGCAGTAGAACTAGTGGAATGACATTCCAGCTGGGGGAATCTGCTACCACTGTAGAACTGTCACAAGGGTTGTCTATCATGTTGGACAAATGCAGTTGAACTGCAAGCAACAGCACTTAGGCTTCATTCATATGATAGTGTGGCAGGTGGTATAAGAAGTCACTCAGGGTAAGCAGAGAGAAAACGGATGGAATAACTGGTGTTCGAATCTAATAATTTGTTTTATTACACAGGGTCCATTCCCAGAAACACCTGTGACTCAACACAGAATACCAACAGGGATCAAAGCACCGGGGTATCAAAAACCATATCAGCTACCGTAGCTGATCATGCAACATATTGTTTGTAACTGATGGGTTAACAGAAGAGAGTAGTAGTCCATGGGGTGCATGATTCATGGTCGTATCAAAGAAATCTACGAATGTTTCTAGAAAGTACAGGTTCTGCTGTGATTACTGTCACTTAAACAATAAGACTGTAACAGATGGGTAATATATCCCTGGCATTACTGAGGCCATCAATAACTTCGGGCAATGTTAGCGCTTTCTGACTGGATTTAAGAAGTGGTTATGATCAGTCAGATGTTCCTCCCAAAGACCGGCGAGAGCGAGCATTTTCGGTACCATGGAGTATTATCAGTTGAAGAGAATGCTGTTTGTATTTAAAAATGCTCCTGCAGCGTTTCAGAGGTTATTAGATAGTATGTTGAGAGGTGTGAGATTGCATCACTGTCTAGTTTACCTACACAATATTACTATTTTCTCTAAAGACATGGAACAACATAGGCAACGTCTGAAGAAAGTGTTTAAGAGACTGTGTGTCTGACATTGATCACAGAGAAGTGCCATTTAGCATTAGAAGAGATACGGTACTCAGGCTATGCGATCAGGAAAGACGGAATAAGGGCAGACCAGGGGTTACTGCAAGCTGTATGAGAGTTTCCGGAACGAAATTTTCACTCTGCAGCGGAGTGCGCACTGATATGAAACTTCCTGGCAGATTAAAACTGTGTGCCAGACCGAAACTCGAACTTGGCACCTTTGTTTTGTATGAGAGTTCCCAGAGCCTAAGTGGATTAAGGAATAGCAATCTATTTTGGTGTTTGCAAATTACTACAGAATATTTTTGAAAAGCTGTGCTAAAATAGCACCATCACTCGGAGTTGCCAAGGAAAGATCTGAAATTCATGTGGATGGAAGAGCGTAAGGGTGTGTTTGAAGAACTAAGAAAAGATTTGACATCAAGCCCCGTTTTAGTATTTTCGTGCTTCCAGAAAGAGTTTATCCATTCCTGTGGTGCATCTAATTATTCTTTGGTATATGTCTTAAATGAAGAGATTAACGGTGAAGAGCATCCTTTAGCCTACACATTAAATCACTGAATGTGATGGAGAAGATCTGTTCAATGATAAAGATACTTTGGGCCTCATTTATGATGTCATGTATTTCAGATGTTACAATTACGGAAAGAATTTGAGTAACAACTGACCACACTGCTTTGAAATGGTTCTTGGGACTGAAGGACCCATCTAGCAGTTTGACAAGAAGGGCACTGAAGCTTAGGTAGTTTGGCTACACAGTCCAGGCGAGAAGCACAGAAATGTAGACACATTAAGCAGGAGCATGTCAGTGTTGAAAGTTATGGATTATGGCGTTGCGGAATGGCAAATGGCACAGAATGGTGACAGTTACTGTAACCACACATGACGCAATGACAATTTAGCACATGTAACAGACCGTTGTGCATTGAACAGAGGCTAGGGTCGTGTGTAGTAATACCAGCGAAGTTTAAGGAGGATATTCTATAAGATGCACACGATCGCAAGATCACGTGATACATGGTCATGGTGGGTGCAGGACAACAAACTGGAGAGTGGCCAAGAGATACTGGTGGAAGAGAAGGAAAACTTTTGTGGATCAATATGTGAGGAACTGCGAACAGTCTTCATAGTGAGCAGACTCGAATCGTAGGCGAGTGCAATTGTAGAGGCTACTGGAAGGATCAAAACCATTTGAAATGCTTCGAATCGATATACTGGGACTGTTCAGTCATACTCCAGCAGCAAATTGACTCGTATTAACAATAATAGATCACAATGTCACAAATTTCCAGTCAGCCTGCTGAAAATAGAATTTAAATTCTTTAACTAGTTTTCAACGCCAACTAGGGGCGCCTTCTTCAGAAGAAACTATTACCTTACCTACCAATATCACAGGAAGGTACATTAATAGCAGGTAGGCATTAGAACAAACAATTAATTTTTACAAATTAAATTATACAAAAATACTCACATGTGGTTAAAAGGAACTTTGAGCGACATCGCTCTAGTCAAGACATTAAAACCACAATTAAAACATTTTCCACCTGAATACATAACAGGTATAGTCAAAATTTTAACACAATATATAAATATGCCACTAAGGGCTCTACAGTGGTATAGGACACGAGTGAGAAACAGCGACTGCACGAGCGGGCTGTAGCAAATGACGACATGAACATGATACAGTTCACGTCATCTAGTAGCAGAATTTACAAAGGTTTATCAACATCTATACGAAATTAATATAATAGTAACTGACAAAATAACAGGATATAAATCATAAAAGCAAGGGAGAGGAAAACGGTGTTTAAGAGCCTAACAGGGAAGCGGATAACCAACATTAGCTATCAGACATCTTTAAGTAACGCCTTCAAGGCACTGAAAAAATTTTTATTACGTGATTGCAGTTGATCATTTAATATGACGCCATCATGCAGAGAAAGATGTTTGAAGATCTGTAACTGTTTCAAAATGTTTAGTCTAAAACCTTTTCTTTCACAGTGCAAAAGCATGAATTATTACTCTCAGCACTCCTTTTAATAATGAAGTTGACGAAAAGAAAGAATATTTTTCCATTCCGTATATAGGGCCAGTGTCTTACAAGATTCAGAAATTACTCAGGAACAAATATAACTGCAACATAGCCTTTCCTACTAACAACAGCTTGCATAGCAGCCTTATACATAATTTAAAATCGGAATGGTCTCCCCTCCAGAACTCAGGTATCTATAAAATCAGTTGTGACACATGTAAAGCCTATTACATAGGCCAAATAGGGCGTTCTTTCTCTGTTGGATACAAGGAGCATCTTTTAGGGAAAAATGGTTTTAACATTCATAACTGAACCTTTGCCGAGCACCTGTTGATCACAGGCCACAAACCTATGAAAATTCATGACATCGAAATTTTGAACTATACCATTGTGGTGCCCTTAGTAGCATATTTTTCTATTGTGTTAAAATATTGACTATACCTGTTATGTATTCAGGTGGAAAATGTTTTAATTGTGGTTTTAATGTTTCGACTAGAGCGATGTAGCTCAAATTTCCTTTTAAAAACATGTGAGTATTTTTATGAAATTTAATTTGTAAAAATTAATTGTTTGTTCTAATGTCTACCTGCTATTAATGTACCTTCCTGTGATATTGTTAGATAAGGTAACAGTTTCTTCTGAAGAAGGCGCCCCTAGTTGACACTGAAAACTAATTACAGAATTTTAAATTCTATTTGCAACCAGTTGGCTGGAAATTCGTGACATTATCACAGACATGTTATGGACCAGAATACGAATTTCATGTCGGAAGTATTGAAGGAGCTGTGTTGGTTGTACCATGTGAGGAAATTAAGAACTATGCTTCTTCATCCACTGACCAATGATAGAATGGAGTGTGTGAACAGAAACATTAGGAAAATCTTAATTTACTTTGTAAACGCTATAAGACGTTGTGGTCTCCTGACATTCATTGCTTACATATTCCGCCATCACAATCTTATAACGCACATCAAGACGCTTCATTCGAACCCAAACTCTATAAGATAAAGTCAATGTTGTATGAATTCATGTAAATGATATGCAAATAACAAGTAAATTGCAAGTGCGCAGTGAGATTGAAATACTCGAGGCTGGCATACACACACACATTCAAGACACGACGGTCACAGGGGCTTTTAGTTCGGGAGAGGAAAACCGCACGCTGGGGGGATGGTCCCTTCAGAAGACGACTTAACCTATTTACGTTGGCTGGTGATCGCCCATAGAGCAGACAGCGTTTGCCCGAGTGAAAGGGCGAACGACCCCGTGTTCAGCTTAAAAGCAAATTCCGCTACATTGTGTGGGAGCGCCCAGCCTATGCATTCCTTACAAACATAGCACGCAGTTTCAGAGGTTTCCGCAGGGAGACAGCAAACGCCAAATGCCGATGCTACAGGTTTCTGGATTGGTCGCCTTAAACTAAACGTTATTCTCCCGTTTTGGAAGAGCAATGCTGATTGGCAGACGATATTCCTGACGCCTTGAGCTGAAGGAGTAATGGAACATATACCCCTTCACGTCCAGCGTGGAGAGGGGCCGTTCCATCGTCGCTCTTGGAGCGAGAACACGTAACGAGAGCATGTGCGCTCGTACGTGTACTCAAAGAGCGAGGAACAAGTCTCTCCTCAGTACTTCACTGGGAGACCACATCTCTCGAGAGCGAATCGGAGTGTGACTCTATAATGAGTCCTTGCGATGAAGCGTTGTTCACTGTACTGGCTGTCACACTTATTGTGTGGTGTGAATGGACAGAGTTATAGTTAAAAGCCTGAGAGCAAATTTTTGAGTGGCATCGCGGTGGACTGGTTATCTCACCAGTGTACCACGCCAATAGTTAGACTAGGGGCGAATAGGAGTCCTTGGCTTCATCAAGGTGTAGGGAGAGTTTGATTGGCGAAGGTCAATCCAGATAGAACGAGAGTTTTCTTACTTGTCAGCAGCGAGCGGCGCAGACAGCAGTCATCGCAGCTTATGGTATTGTGTGCTACAGTTCTTTCGAGCGCCATATTTCCTCCACAACAGTACACTTCACTGCATTTCTCACGCGACAGCCTCGACCGTACCTACCAACATTCTAACGGATAATTATTCAAGTTGAGTAGGCGCGGCTCTCAGCCATTCTGCCAAGTCAATAACAAGTTTCATATCAGCGCACACTCCGCTGCAGAGTGAAAATCTCATTCTGGAAACAATCTTAAACTTTGTATAGAAATTTCATTAGTGAATCCTATCCTTAAGAGGTAACTTCACATTCCGAAAAGAACCCGGCAATAACGTGTTTTGTTCGTAACTAAAGGTGCCAATGTGATTTCTCAGAATTTTAGCAACATAAATAATAATTTTCGTTTGTTTCATGTTTTTTTACACTAACTAGCACTACTCCAGTACTCAAGTATACCACTAGTTACGTAAGAAATTTTGTGAATTTTTGTGTCATTTCCTTACAGCGGACGACTCCAGGAGATATTTATTGCTGAAAGTTTTTCAGGCACTTCTCTTTAGAACGTTAGGAGCGTCTGTCTCACTTCTGTAGTAGTGTGGGGGTGGAAATTGCATCTTGCAGGAGCCACAGGGTAAAGGGTACATCTCACATTAATCCGTTGCACAGAATGCGGAGTTGTTTGCGCCACGTAATGGTTCAATGACAAACGCAACTAGTCCTCAACAGAGACAGCATGGGTTATTGTAGTTATCAAACTTAGAAACGCCACAGCATATCCCAGTAAACGGCGTAACTGACCGAGTAGAAAACAATAGATCGAGTAGTTCAGCAAAAGATATTGTTACAGGACAGGACGCGATCATGAAGATGTTGCAAAAAATGAACGCTAGTATGACGAAACAGAAGCAGGATATTGATACACAGATAACGAAACAGAATCAGGCTATTAATACACAGATGACAAAACAGTATCAGGAATTGAAACAGTATAATCTCGAATTGAAACAGGATAATCAGGCTATTAAGACATAGATCCAACAGGTTAAAATCCAGATGGAAGAAGAGATCGCCAGAATTGATAGTCAGAACACTCAGATAAACAAAGACACGAAAGAATCTAGAGAAAGAATTCAGGTACTAACACAAGGTCAGCAGCAATCACGCACTGACGTGGACAAGGTCCAATTGGACATCGTAAACGTTGACAAAAAGGTGGAAAGTTTTACGAAAAAATCCACTCGAACAGCAATACAAATTTCAGAAGAATAAGCAATTTAAAGCAAGGTTCGCAAAGGTTGCACTGAAAAAATATGATCAGCGGATCAATAAAATAAAACTTAAAAATAAAGATCAGTTTGAAAAGCTTCGAACAGAGTTGATACAAACTATCGAAGAAAAGATCGAGACCGATTACACCTGTAGCTAAACAACTGACACGTCAAGTATTAATTCAGTACACGAACACGCGCCGTCTAAGAAAGTTCAAGTAGAACCAAGGCTACACGTAACACTCGCGCAGAAATCGAAACAGAAAACCCAGATAGTATTACATGACATGCCACAGAACCATGCACAGTATCTAGAAAAACGGAACACATACATTCAGCCGATACCAATCGCAAGACAGGCAACTGAACCAGTAAATCCTATGACACAATAGCAGCACAGGTACTATACCGCGAACGACGAGAGTAGAAACACACGAACAACACTTTTGTTCACCAATGATACGATATGACGCGGATATGAGTCAGGAAACTGAGAATAGGCAGACAGGCAGTAGATTACCAGAGAATAAACACGACGACACAAGCAGTGGCAGATTATTTGAGTCCATGAATCAGCCAAAAACCGGATTTATGAGTAGATATGATACAGACCACTGCCTTACAGTTAGAAAATTTTAAAATTTCAAGGAAGAAGGCGGTAGCTTGCATGCACCCACATTCATCGATCATTTTCAAGTAGGCTTACCAAACCACTGGAGCGTAGCTCACAAACTTGACTTCATTTGTGCACACATGTCAGGGACAGTAGCAGAGGTGACGCAAAAGATCGCGGCTACCTGTACGTCTTACCTACAATTCAGAACAGCATTTCCCGAAAGATATTAGTCTACGGAGGCGCAAAACAAAATTAAATACGAGTTACTTCAGATGACACCATACGAAAACTCAGGAGAGAAAAGCGTGGTAAAATTCTTTGATACAATGGACAAAAAGAATCAACGCCTAGACAAACCATACAGTAACGGAGAGCTGATACGTCTATGTAGAATGAAATTACCGGTAAAGTATCAACAGGCGACAGTAGGAAAAAATGAAAATACCGCAGAATTCAAAGAGGTTTTAAGGGAAGTTGAATTTATGTTTAAAGAAGACGAGGTGAAAGAAAAAAAGAAAGGAAAGGGAACAGGAAAAGGAGAGGACTAGGAACGAGTATTCCAATAATAATAATCGTAATACTAAGACCAATAATTTCAGGCAATTTAACAGACAAGGACAGTGGCACAATGGAGACAATTGGCATAGAAACGAGAACCAGAATAATTGGTACAGAAATAGGAACGGTAATGGACACTCATACAGTGGCGGATATCGGTTTAGGAATCAAAATGCCAACGGTCAAGGGTACTTTGAAAGAGGTCACGATGTTGGAAACAGCAACTGGTGAGACCAGGGCGCGAATAATTACCGAGGAAATTATGCTCCACAGAGACAAGAACAACACAGCAAAGAGAAACCAGATGCAGAAGTTAGGCCACTGAATACTGCAAAACGTAAAGATTGACGTGAAAAATGCAGAAGATGTTAGGGAAACTAACGTCCACCCTATCTTATACTAACCAGTAAATCAAAAAATACATTAATGAATCAACAAAACAACACATTAATTAAAAGAAAAAGAGACACAATACACACTAACGATCTCTTGTAGTATCAAGGACACTACAACATGCACACAAACAATAAATGGTACTCAACAATTAAAAGAATGAAGAATTGATAGGCTATAAAAATGATAGATATATTCTTTAATTAAACTATCATATGAGAAATGAATAATAATGTTCTTCATTTTTATAAACATTGCATTGTATAGAGTCAAAATCCCGTGTTGTTTATATAAAAAAAAATTGTTAAAAACTTCTCCACACGAAAAAAGGGACATCGCCACCAACACCAATCACCAGTTCCCTTAACACCAGATGCTTCGAGATAGCGACGGAGAGGGTACAGACATGTTGAGAAAGCACTTAGGGCAATAACAACAACATGAAGACAAACGCCACACTGGAAATGCAGGTTGCAACCAGGTTGGACTTCAGGAGGACAACGCGCAGCACGGACTTTTCATATGTCACGACACTGCTACAAAACGGAAGAGCGTGGGGAGAATCATAATACGACGAGACGACAATGAAGGTACAAAAAATTACTAATATCTACAAACTCATCAAGTAACATTTGGAAAGACAGTCAGATCCTACAAATCCTATATCACTCCTACACTAAAATTCACATATTCCTAGCCCAAGAAGAACAGAAGAATGCAAGAAAGAAGAGAAGAAGAGAAGAGGCAAGATGAAGAAGAGCAGAAGACAGCAAGATACCCTCCTCGCTATCCTACAAAGCAAATTGCTACAAACGTCTTTCCATGAACTTTGAGGCATGGCAACTATTACAACCACCTCTCCAAAAATAAACCTTGAATCGACAACCAAATACAAGCGAACGGAAAACGGAATATTAAGTAATACCTACATTATCTAGATATAGATTCAGCAAAATAAGCAGTATTCTCCCTACCACATCATCAAACTGCCATACCGAACCAGGTGTGAAGTACCAAGACGTCACAGCACAATATTGGGTGATGATCGTCAGCAGTCAACTACAATCATTGAACTGCCACACCGTCCCAGGTGTGACAGCAAAGGAGTACCAAGACATCACTGTTTATGCAGTAAACCACAGTCATCATCATCGGTTAAAAGTACCACTCCATGATGACAATGTCAACAAGTAAGACCCGGCATCGCATGCTAGAGTGCTTCTCTCATGATTTGTGGCACCCATACAAATGAGTCGACGGCTTCCAGTATTTCAGTGAGGATCGTCGAGCACAGAAACTGATGCAGCACAAAACGAAAAGACTGATAAAATACAAATGTAGAGTTAAGAAAATGATATATTTGTAAAAATATTTTTTTCCTTTTTTGTAAAAGTAATTATTTTATCATATATGTAAAGCCCATAATGTGATAGAGACCTTAAAATATTATGTAAAGAAAATTAATTAGTATAAGTAGATAATCTCAAAAAATCCCTGTAAAGCCAAGTTAGTTTTTTATAAAAAAAAGGGTTTTGGTTAATCATAGGTTGAAAGAGGATAGAATAAAGAAAAAAAACACTTCTTCACTCTTAAAACAGTGTCACAAAAAATGCCTAAATAAATAAAACAAAGTCACACAACACAGCTTTTGCGAACATTCACGCGAAGCTTAACTAAAGAAAAGATATAAGCACACTAAAACACGATACACCGTACACTAACGAGTTTAGAAAAATTAATATTGTAAAAACCATTTTTGGAAATGAAAAAGAAAAACAGAGACACGTACTGGCAACGACAAAGAATAACAACCTTTGTACAGTCTATATTTGCCTAACAACAAAACATAAATTGTAGAATTAATAGAAACAATAGCTATAAAGAAATCGTTAGAAAAAATTGTTAAGAATGACTGAGAAAACTTTATTGGAAAATCTAAAAGAACAATTTTTGCCTGACTTTGTCAATGTTTTCCTCGGCACTGACAAACCAAAGACAAAAATTTTGTCAGAAGGAGGGAGGTATGTAAGACGACGTGGTCTCCTGACCTTCATTGAATACATATTCCGCCCTCACAATCATATTACGCACATCAAAACGCTTCATTCGAAACCAAACTCGATAAGGTAAAGTCAATGTTGTATGAATTCATGTAAACGATATGCAAATAACAAGTAAATTGCAAGTGCGCACCGAGATTGAAATACTCGAGGCGGCGTACACACACACATTCAAGGCAAGACGGTCGTAGTGGCTTTTAGCTTGTGAGAGGAAAACCGCACGCCGGGAGGCAGGTCCCTTCCGAAGACAGGTCAACCTATCTACGTTCGCCGGTGACAGCCTGTAGAGTAGACAGCATTTCCCTGAGTGAAAGGCTACCAGCCTATGCATTCTTTACAAACATAGCACGCAGTTTCACAGGTTTTCACAGGGAGACAGCAAACGCCAAATGCCGATGCTACAGATTTCCGGATTAGTCGCCTTAAACTAAGCGTCATTCTCCCGTTTTAGAAGAGCAATGCTGATTGGCAGACGATATTCCTGACTCCTTGAGCTGAAGGAGTAATGAAAGATATACCCCTTCACGTCTCGCGTGGAGAGGGGCCGTTCCATTGTCGCTCTTGGAGCGAGAACACGTAATGAGAGCATGTGCGCTCGTACGTGTACTCAAAGAGCGATGAACAAGTCTCTCTTCAGTACTTCACTGGGAGAGCACCTGTGTCGTGAGCGAATCGGAGTGTGACTTTATATTGAGTCCTTGCGATTAAGCGTTGTTCACTGTGTTGGCCGTCACACTTATTGTGCGGTATGAACGGACAGAGTTATAGTTAAACGCCTGGTAGCGAATTTTTGAGTGGCATCGCAGTGGACTGGTTATCTGACCGGTGTACCACGCCAATAGTTAAAAAAATGGCTCTGAGCACTATGGGACTTAACATCTGTGGTCATCAGTCCCCTAGAACTTAGAACTACTTAAACCTAACTAACCTAAGGACATCACACACATCCATGCCTGAGGCAGGATTCGAACCTGCGACCGTAGCAGTCTCGCGGTTCCGGACTGAGCGCCTAGAACCACTAGACCACCGCGGCCGGCCTCGCCGATAGTTAGACTAGGGGCGAATAGGAGTCCTTGACTTCATCAAGGCGTAGGGAGAGTTTGATTGGCGAAGGTCAACCCAGATAGAACGAGAGTTATCTTACTTGTCAGCAGCGAGCGGCACAGACAGCAGTCATCGCAGCTTACGGTATTGTGTGCTACAGCTCTTGAGAGCGCCATATTTCCTCCACAACAGTACACTTCACTACATTCCTCACGCGACAGCGTCGACCGTACCTACCAACATTCTAACGGATAATTATTCAAGTTGAGTAGGCGCGGCGCTCAGCCGTTCTCCCAAGTCAATAACAATCTTAAACTTTGTATAGAAATTTCATTAGCGAATCCTATCCTTAAGAGGTAACTGCATATTCCGAAAAGAACCCGGAAATAACGTGTTTTGTTCACAACTAAAGGTGCCATTGTGATTTCTCAGAATTTTAGCAAAATAAATAATAATTTTCGTTTTTTTCATGTTTTTTACACTAACTAGTACTACTCCAGTACCCAAGTATACCACTAGTTACGTAAGAAATTTTGTGACTTTTTGTGTCATTTCCTTACAGCGGACGACTCCAGGAGATATTTATTGTTGAAAGTTTTTCAAGCATTTCTCTTTAGAACGTTAGGTGCGTCTGTCTCACTTCTGTAGTAGTGTGGGGGTGGAAATAACATCTTGCAGGAGCCACAGGGTAAAGGGTACATCTCAGATTAATCCGTTGCGCAGAATGACAGAATAGCACTCACACGCTCACAATGCATATCACAGTAATTGGGACACATATCGTAGCCATATCATGTCAGTGTATAATTTAAAATTACGCATGGATACTGGGTCGTCCCTGTACGATGTGCTGTATGCTCGGAAAAACCCATCACCTTTCGATTTCATAACGGCAGAGAACTATAAAGGTAAGGAGTGGAACGTCAGTTTGAAAAATCAGTATGGTAAGTATGGAAAGGCGTACAGGACGCGAATATGAAGGCGTTACTGAGGCAGGAGGAATCAATGCTATTGCAGTATGAAGTAGGGTACGCTGAAAAGGAAGATGAAGGTGTTGATCATAAAATATCAGGGACGCTATAAATTGGTGAAGACTACATTGCCAGTCATTCTGAAGCTTCAGTTCGGAGCTGTTAATAATTCCAGAGGTACATCTGGTTAATGCATCTGCAGTTGTGAGGCGTTCAGTTGCGTGATTCCCTTAACTGTGGCTAGTCGATGGAAGGTTGGCCATGTTACGTTACATGTAGTCCCGTTGATTGATAACCCATTTCCGTTGAGTTCACACCATCTGGTCTTCTTGAAACTCCATTTCTCGTAACAATTTAGCACCACTACCACCATGTCATCATAATTCGAGTAAACTAAGTAAACTATGCTAAAAAAATAAAAAAATCTGTCCGCGAGAAAGAAACTGAAATATTCTTACCTCGTGATGGTGTCGCCGGATAACGCTGTCTATATATCTGCTCGTAAATGGAACAGCTTAGTGCAATGCTGACCTATCTACTAATACTGGACAACATTTGCTGAGATCTGATAGAAATACTGACTTCGCTTACTGACACAGCTGCACAGCTGATGGTCTGATTACTAAAGAACACATGGCTATGACCTGAGAAAATTTCTGAAATATTTAAATTTAAATGACTGGATAGGCACTGGTAATGACTTAACGCAAAATTACTCCTTTCCTTTTTTTTGTTGACTGGCAAAAATTATATTCTGAAAATCTTTTACATTATTGATGTTGTTGTTGTGGTCTTCGGTCCTGAGACTGGTTTGATGCAGCTCTCCATGCTACTCTATCCTGTGCAAGATTCTTCATCTCCCAGTACCTACTGCAACCTACATCCTTCTGAATGTGATTGGTGTATTCATCTCTTGGTCTCCCTCTACGATTTTTACCCTCCACGCTGCCCTCCAATACTAAATTGGTGATCCCTTGATGCCTCAGAACATGTCCTACCAACCGATCCCTTCTTCTAGTCAAGTTGTGACACAAACTCCTCTTCTCCCCAATCCTATTCAACACCTCCTCATTAGTTATGTGATCTACCCATCTAATCTTCAGCATTCTTCTGTAGCACCACATTTCGAAAGCTTCTATTCTCTTCCTGTCTAAACTATTTATCGTCAATGTTTCACTTCCATACATGGCTACACTCCATACAAATACTTTCAGAAACTACTTCCTGACACTTAAATCTATACTCGATGTTAACAAATTTCTCTCCTTCAGAAACGCTTTCCCTGCCATTGCCAGTCTACATTTTATATCCTCTCTACTTCGACCATCATCAGTTATTTTGCTCCCCAAATAGCAAAACTCCTTTACTACTTTCTCATTTCCTAATCTAATTCCCTCAGCATCGCCGGCCGTGGTGGCCAAGCGGTTCTAGGCGCTTCAGTCCGGAACCGCGCGACTGCTACGGTCACAGCTTCGAATCCTGCCTTGGGCATGGATGTGTGTGATGTCCTTAGGTTAGCTAGGTTTAAGTAGTTCTAAGTTCTAGGGGACTGATGACCTCAGATGTTAAGTCCCATAGTGCTCAGAGCCATTTGAACATTTTTCCCTCAGCATCACCCGACTTAATTCGACTACATTCCATTATCCTCGTTTTGCTTTTGTTGATGTTCATCTTATATCCTCCTTTCAAGACAGTATCCATTCCGTTCAACTGTTCTTCCAAGTCCTTTGCTGTCTCTGACAGAATTACAATGTCATCGGCGAACCTCAAAGTTTTTATTTCTTCTCCATGGATTTTAATACCTACTCCGAATTTTTCTTTTGTTTCCTTCACTACTTGCTCAATATACAGATTCAATAACGTCGGGGAGAGGCTACATCCCTGTCTCACTCCCTGCCCAACCACTGCTTCCCTTTCATACCCCTCAAGTCTTATAACTGCTATTTGGTTTCTATACAAATTGTAAATAGCCTTTCGCTCCCTATATTTTACCCCTGCCACCTTCAGAATTTGAAAGAGAGTATTCCAGTCAACATTGTCAAAAGCTTTCTCTATGTCTACAAATGCTAGAAACGTAGGTTTGCCTTTCCTTAATCTAGCTTCTAAGATAAGTCATAGGGTCAGTATTGCCTCACGTGTTCCAACATTTCTACGGAATCCAAACTGATCTTCCCCTAAGTCGGCTTCTACTAGTTTTTCCATTCGTCTGTAAAGAATTCGCATTATTATTTTGCAGCCGTGACTTTTTAAACTGATAGTTCAGTAATTATCACATCTGTCAACACCTGCTTCCTTTGGGATTGGAATTATTATATTCTTCTTGAAGTCTGAAGGTATTTCGCCTGTCTCATACATCTTGCTCACTAGATGGTAGAGTTTCGTCAGGACTGGCTCTCCCAAGGCCGTCAGTAGTTCTGACGGAATGTTGTCTACTCCCGGGGCCTTGTTTCGACTCAGGTCTTCCAGTGCCCTGTCAAACTCTTCACGCTGTATCATATCTCCCATTTCATCTTCATCTACATCCTCTTCCCTTTCCATAATATTGTCCTCAAGTACATCGCCCTTGTATAGACCCTCTATATGCTCCTTCTTCCACATTTCTGCTTTCCCTTCTTTGCTTAGAACTGGGCTTCCATCTGAGCTCTTAATATTCATACAAGTGGTTCTCTTTTCTCCAAAGGTCTCTTTAATTTTCCTGTAGGCAGTATCTACCTTACCCCTAGTGAGATAAGCCTCTACATCCTTACATTTAACGTCTAGCCATCCCTGCTTAGCCATTTTGCGCTTCCTGCAGATCTCATTTTTGAGACGTTTGTATTCCTTTTTGCCTGCTTCATTTACTGCATTTTTATATTTTCTCCTTTCATCAATTAAATTCAATATTTCTTCTGTTACCCAAGTATTTCTACTAGACCTCGTCTTTTTACCTACTTGATCCTCTGCTGCCTTCCCTACTTCATCCCTCAAAGCTACCCATTCTTCTTCTACTGTATTTCTTTCCCCCATTCCTGTCAATTGTTCCCTTATGCTCTCCCTGCAACTCTGTACAACCTCTGGTTCTTTCAGTTTATCCAGGTCCCATCTCATTAAATTCCCACCTTTTTGCAGTTTCTTCAGTTTTAATCTACAGGTCATAACCAATAGATTGTGGTCAGAGTCCACATCTGCCCCTGGAAATGTCTTACAATTTAAAACCTGGTTCCTAAATCTCTGTCTTACCATTATGTAATCTATCTGATACCTTCTAGTATCTCCAGGCTTCTTCCATGTATACAACCTTCTTTCATGATTCTTGAACCAAGTGTTAGCTATGATTAAGTTGTGCTCTGTGAAAAATTCTACCAGGCGGCTTTCTCTTTCATTTCTTACCCCCAATCCATATTCACCTACTACGTTTCCTTCTCTCCCTTTTCCTGCTACCGAATTCCATTCACTCATGACTATTAAATTTTCGTCTCCCTTCACTATCTGAATAATTTCTTTTATTTCATCATACATTTGTTTTCAATTTCTACGTCATCTGCAGAGCTAGTTGGCATATAAACCTGTACTACTGTAGTAGGCGTGGGCTTCGTGTCTATCTTGGCCACAATAATGCGTTCACTATGCTGCTTGTAGTAGCTTACCCGCATTCCTATTTTTTATTCATTATTAAACCTACTCCTGCATTACCCCTATTTGACTTTGTATTTATTACCCTGTATTCGCCTGACCAAAAGTCTTGTTCCTCCTGCCACCGAACGTCACTAATTCCCACTATATCTAACTTTAACCTATCCATTTCCCTTTTTAAATTTTCTAACCTACCTGCCCAATTAAGGGATCTGACATTCCACGCTCCGATCCGTAGAACGCCAGTTTTCTTTCTCTTGATAACGACGTCCTCTTGAGTAGTCCCCGCCCGGAGATCCGAATGGGGGACTATTTTACCTCCTGAATATTTTACCCAAGAGGACGCCATTACGGCTGAATCATCCAGACTGTTGTCCCTGCAACTACTGGAAAGGCTGCTGCCCCTCTTCAGGAACCACGCGTTTGTCTGGCCTCTCAAGAGATACCCCTCCGTTGTGGTTGCACCTACGGTATGGCTATCTGAATCGCTGAGGCACGCAAGCCTCCCCACCAACGGCAAGGTCCATGGTTCATGGGGGGGGAGGACATTATTGATAATGATTCGCAATCCATTATACGAAAAATTGAATATTACAAATCTGGGTCAACTGGTGCTGACGAATCACAAAAAGATTGAAACAAATTGATATTAACATCTCAGACAGGTGACAACTTCGCGCATGCCAATAAAAGTAATAAAATTTACAATACATGGCTATGAACTGTGCTGTACCAGAGACAGACTACAACTGCACTGCAGCAACGAGCGACTGCAACTAATGCCGAGACTGCCCTGACCTGCGACTCTACTGCAGCAAAGATATTTTCTGTCGCAGGCGGCGGGTGTGCAATACATCGAAATTACATTTGCTCGAGCAGGGTAGTGAACCCCTTACAAGGATTTTAGCGTCAAACGGTGCAGGTCTAATGCACCACAAGTGTTGACATAGGAATCGTAAGTAGTATAGTAGCAAATCGCCGCAGGCGTTTTGGGACAGAACCACAGCTCTAGCCGCTAATAAAAAGCACTGGAGCACGAACCACAATAAGTTACTGAAAACTCGCTAAAACCGGAGGTAAGTATAGCTGAAATTTTTTACAGAGGATCTGACGGTGTTAGAAGCAGTTGATAGTGGCGTGTTAGTTACTGTTATAAGTTGTCTACCTTGTAGTGAAATTGAAGTAGGTAGTTACTGCGAGTTATTATGTGGAAAGGTTATACCTGACAACTGAGATAAATCAGTAACTCGTTCTTTATACCTACTTCCCGACACAGATGATGCAGCTGCAGAACAGTTCAAAGACGACTTGAGTTTCAGTTCGTACATTTGTACTTGACGTTGACTTCAATGTATCCTAGATATTTTGGTGTTAAGCACAAAATATCGTCCGAATTCCATACTAAATGCTTTCTCTCAAACTTACAATGAACAATTACTTCAGGGACCCATTCGAAGTCTAATTGGTGCGAAAACATACTCGACATCTTAGCAACAAATAACTTCGAGCAAATGTGGAGCATTATGTCAGATACAGGGATTAGTGACCACTAGACTGAATACGGCAACACTCAAACCCATGAAAAATAAACGCAAACTATATCTTTTTTCCTAAGAAACAGCTTCCATTCCTTCCGAGCTATATATGAAAGTCGCAGATGAAGTGCAGACACTGGCTGAGAGTGGGAATTGATTTAAGCCACTAATGAAAGTTGAAAATTTGTGCCCGTTCAGGATTCGAACCAGGGGCTCCTGTTTACCACGCAGATGTGCTGAGCACTACGCCATCCAGACACAGTGTTCAGCGCAGTTGCACGGGCTACCCCAGCATGCCTCCCGTCAGACCGGAAGAACGAACTCCATATATATACAATCAAGGCGAGGACGGCCGATGATATGTTCAGTTCAGATGCTCACCAGGCTCGAATCAGTGAAATGAAGCGTTTAATGAGGGTAATAGGCAAGGGAAACTAAAATAGTAATGTACAGATAAGTTGAGAAGGTGCTAGGGTAGTCCGTGCAGTTGCGATGACCTCTGTGTTCGGATGGAGCAGTGGACAGCGCATGTACCTAGTAAGCAGAAGACCCGGGTTTGAATCCTGGTGTGGCACAAATTTTCGTCTTTCCCCATTGATTTAAATCAATGACCTCTCGCAGCCAATGTCTGTAATTCATCTTGATACATACTGGCTGTTGGACCAAAATGGTGTCTGTTCTTTATGACATGCCCAAAGGAACAGACACCACATATACATAACTATTCGATTCAAAGAAATAGTATCGGCAGCAATGGAGAGCTTTATATCAAATAATTAATAATAGACGGAAATGACTTCCCCCCTCCCCGCAAACAAAAAGATCAGAACGCTGTTGCAGAAGTAACGAAAAAAAAGCCAAATTTAAAAGAATACGAAATTCCCAAGATTGGCGAAGTTTTACAGAAGCTCGAAATTTAGCCCGCACTTCAGTTCGAGATGCTTTTAATAGTTTCCAAAACGAAGCCCTGTCTCGAAATCTGGCAAAAATTCCGAAGAGATTCTGGTTTTAAGTGAAGTACACCTGCAGCAAGAGACGATCAATAGCTTCACTGTCCCCAAAGCGGAGCTACACAATAGAGTTTTCCGAAATTCCTTCATCGAAGAAGACAAAGTAAATACTCCAGAATTCGAACCAAGAAGAACCGCTAACATGAATAGTGTAGAAGTGGATGTCGGTTTAAATCACTTCATAAAGGCAAGTCTTCCGGTGCAGATTGTATACAAGTCAAATTCCTATCAGACTATGCTGATGTAACAGTTCTATACTTAACAATTATATACTACCGCTTGCTCGACGAAAGATCCGTACTTAAAGACTGGAAAGTAGCAAACATCACACCAATACTCAAGAAAGTAAGGAGATGTAATCCGATGAATTATAAGCAGTCGATTACAACGCCGATTTACAGCAGGATTCCGGAACATACGGCGTGTACTAACATTATGAATTACCTCGAGAAAAATGATATTTTGACACATAGTCAACATAGATTCAGAAAATATCGTTCTTGTGAAATATGACTGTCTGTTATTCTCACGAAGTAATAAGTGCTATCGACAGAGGACAGCAAATTAATTCCTTATTTCTAGATTTCCAAGAGGTTTTTGATACAGTTCCTCAGAAGCGATTTCTGATCAAACTGCTTGCCTACAGAACATCTTAGTTGTGCCGGTGGATTCGTGATTTCCTGTCGGAAGGTGACAGTTCGTAGTAACTGACATAAAGTCATCGAGTACAACAGAAGTGATATCTGACGTTCGCCAAGCAGTGGTACAGCCCGTTTGTTGTTCCTAACCTGTATAAACAAATTAGGTGACAGTCATGTTAAATTATTTGCAGATGATGCTGTCATCTACGATCTAGTAAAGTCATCGGAAGATCAAAACCGATTTGCAAGGTGATTTTGACAAGATATCTATATGCTGCGAAGATTGGCAACTGAATTTAAATAATGAAATGTTTGAGGTCACCCACATGGGTACAAAAAGGAACACATTAAATTTAGGTCACATGATAAGTGTCACAAGTCTAAAGGTTGTCAAGTCAATGAAATATCTAGGAATTACAATTGCGAACAACTTAAACTGTAACGACCTTATAGATAATGTTGTGAGGAACCAAAGAGCGCGTCTTATCGGCAGAACACTTAGAAGATGCAACAGGTCTACTAGAGAGACTGCCTACACTACACTTGTCCGTCCTCTGTAAGAGCACGGCTGTGCAATATGACATCCTTACCAAATTGGATTGGCGGAGGACATCGAAAAAGTTCAAAGTACGACAGCTCGTTTTGCATTATAGCGAAATAGGTGAGAGAGGGTAACGGATATGATACACGACTTGGGTGGCAACCACTAAAACAAAAGTAATTTTTCGCTGCAGCGAGATATTTTCACGAAATTTCAATCTCCAACGTTCTCCCCAGAATGTGAAAATATTTTGTTCACACCCACCCACAGAGGGAAAAATGAGCATTGTAAGAAATCAAAGCTCGCATGGAAAGATTCAAGGGTTCGTTTTTCCCGCTTGCGGTTAGAGAATGGAACGGTAGAAAAAAATAGTGAGGAATTGGTTCGATGAACCCTCGGCCAGGCAGTTAAGTTTGAATTACAGAGTAGTCGTGTACACGTAGAAGATGGAGATAAAATGCTTGATGATCGCCGATCTCACACAGGAATTTCCGGGACTGAATCTTCGTAGGAACAGGCGGACAAGGCTGAAGAGAATAAGAACAGTACGCACGAGGTGCAGCTGCATGAAGTGTAGCTATAACATATCAGTTTCTGAGGCGTGTGACTGCAGAACTTGAGCAGACATATTGTAAGATTAACTCCTCATAGTTGGGATTCACAGTCATATAATATTTCTTAAAAGACATCATAGTCGCCGTTGACTGTAAAAAATATTTATTGTTACTATTGCAATTTCGGCCTTATGGCCATTTTCAAGTAACACTGCAAAGTTACATTCTGTCAGAATATAAAACTATCTGACATGAGTACATGTTGTCGTCAAAAGGCTGCATTTTGACGACAACATGTACTCATGTCAGATAGTTTTATATTCTGACAGAATGTAACTTTGCAGTGTTACTTGAAAATGGCCATAGGGCCGAAATTGCAATAGTAACAATAAATATTTTTTACAGTCAACGGCGACTATGATGCCTTTTAAGAAATATTTTAAGAGTTCCCTGGACCTATGGAAGTTCAGATGGAAGCGACAATTCTGCCTTCATCTGGTTAACGTCACTGGACTCGGAAATATTGGGTTGATGCACAAGCTGATAGCGTTTTTCCATTAGTTTACTAAACACAACAGATACACATAAGAGTCTCTAGCCATCAATAATATATTCTCCTTGGCTATTTACAAAAGTCTGCCAACGCTGGGGTAACTTTTCGATTCCGCGACTGTAGAAATCACGTGGTTTTGAGGCGAAGAACTTGTCGAGCCATGTTCGGAGAGCATTTTCATCCGCAAAGGAAATTCCTTGATGGTTGTTCGATAGAGGGTAGAAAAGGTGAAAACTGGTGGGCGCACGCACTGGTAAATGAGGTTGGTGTGGAATGACATCCCAACCCAAATCCAGCACAGTGTTTGTTGTCAGTCTAGTAGAATGCGGGCGGGCATTATCGAGGAGTAGTATCACTTCACGCAGTCTTCCTGGTCGTTATTCTTTGACTGCGTCTGCAAGATGTCTCAGTTGTTGACAGTAAATGTCATCAGTGATGGTTTCACCTCGGGGAAGCAATTCGTTGTACACCACACCGTCGCAGTTCCAAAAGATGCAAAACATTTTCTTTTGTGGATAAGCGCAGGTACGGGGAGTTGTTGCACGGGGAGTTGTTGCAGGTACGGGGAGTTGTTGTGCTACGAAGAGGATTCATCGAAACACCTCCACAATAATTCTCTATTATTCCAGTCCCGAACAGCGTGCGGAAAAAACGGACACCTATATCTTTCCATACCAGCTCCGATTTCACTTATTTTATTATAATGGTCGTTTCTCCCTATGTAGATCGGCGTCAACAGAAGAAAGTTGGTGATTGAAACTTCCTGAGAAGATTCCGCCGCAATGAAAAACGCCTTTGTTTTGACGCTGTCCACCGCAAGTCCTATATCATGTCAATGACACTCTCTTCCTTATTTCTCGATAGTAGAAAACATGCTACTTTCTTTCAATTTTCTCGATGTACTCCGTTAATCCTATCTGGTAATCATCCCACACCACGCAGCAGTACTCAGAAAGAGGACGGACAAGCGTAGTATATGCAATCTCTTTAGAAGATCGGTTGCATCTTCGTTCTGCCAATAAAACTCAGTCTGCTGGCAGGAGTGGCCGAGTGGTTCTAGGCGCTTCAGTCTGGAACCGCGCGACCGCTACGGTGGCAGGTTCGAATCCTGCCTCGGGCATTGATGTGTGTGATGTCCCATAGTGCTCAGAGCCATTTGAACCAAAACGCAGTCTTTGGTTCGCCTTCTCCACAACATTTTAGGTATGTTCTTCCCAGTCTAAGTTCTTCGTAATTGTAATTCCTAGGTATCTAGTTACATTTACGGCCTTTAGATTTGATTGATTTATCGTGTACACGAAGTTTAACTGATTCCTTTCAGCACTCATGTGGATGACCTCACACTTCTTATGGTTTTAGTCAATCGCCAATTTTCTCAGCATTCAGATATCTTTTCTAAATCGTTTCACTTTTTGTTTTGACCTTCTAATGAGTTTACTAGACGATAAACGACGTCATCATCTACAAACAACCTAAGACGGGTGCTCCTAAATCGTTTATATAGATAAGGACCAGCAGAGCTGATACAATAGCTCCCTACTTAGGAATCATATGCAACCGCTCGCTCACCGATAGATCTGTACCTACAGATTGGAAAATTGCGCAGGTCGCACCAGTGTTTAACAAGGGTAGTAGGAGTAATCCATCGAACTACAGACCTATATCATTTACGTCGGTTTGCAGTAGGGTTTTGGTGCATATACTGTATTCAAACATTATGAATCACCTCGAAGGGAACGATCCATTGATCTGTAATCAGCATGATTTCAGAAAACATCGTTCTTGTGCAACGCAGCTAGCTCTTTATTCGCACGAAGTAATGGCCGCTATCGACAGGGGATCTCAAGCTGATTCCGTATTTCTATAATTCCGGAAAGCTTTTGACACCGTTCCTCACAAGCGACTTCTAATCAAGCTGCGGGCCTATGGGGTATCGTCTCAGTTGTGCGACTGGATTCGTGACTTTCTGTCAGGAAGGTCGCAGTTCGTAGTAATAGACGGCAAATCATCGAGTAAAACTGAAGTGATATCAGGTGTTCCCCAGGGAAGAGTCCTGGGACCTCTGCTGTTCCTGGTCTATATAAATGACCTGGGTGACAATCTGAGCAGTTCTCTTAGGTTGTTCGCAGATGATGCTGTAATTTACCGCCTAGTAAGGTCATCCGAAGACCAGTATCAGTTGCAAAGCGATTTAGAAAATATTGCTGTATGGTATGGCAGGTGGCAGTTGACGCTAAATAACGAAAAGTGTGAGGTGATCCACATGAGTTCCAAAAGAAATCCGTTGGAATTCGATTACTCGATAAATAGTACAATTCTCAAGGCTGTCAATTCAACTAAGTACCTGGGTGTTAAAATTACGAACAACTTCAGTTGAAAAGACCACATAGATAATATTGTGGGGAAGGCGAGCCAAAGCTTGCGTTTCATTGGCAGGACACTTAGAAGATTCAATAAGTCCACTAAAGAGACAGCTTACACTACACTCGTTCGTCCTCTGTTAGAATATTGCTGAGCGGTGTGGGATCCTTACCAGGTGGGATTGACGGAGGACATCGAAAGGGTGCAAAAAAGGGCAGCTCGTTTTGTATTATCACGTAGTAGGGGAGAGAGTGTGGCAGATATGATACGCGAGTTGGGATGGAAGTCATTAAAGCAAAGACGTTTTTCGTCGCGGCGAGATCTATTTACGAAATTTCAGTCACCAACTTTCTCTTCCGAATGCAAAAATATTTTGTTGAGCCCAACCTACATAGGTAGGAATGATCATCAAAATAAAATAAATCAGAGCTCGAACAGAAAGGTTTAGGTGTTCGGTTTTCCCGCGCGCTGTTCGGGAGTGGAATGGTAGAGAGACAGTATGATTGTGTTTTGATGAACCCTCTGCCAAGCACTTAAATGTGAATTGCAGAGTAGTCATGTAGATGTAGAGGGCCTGTAACACTACGTTGGGGAACGCCAGTAAACAATTCTGTTTTACTGGAAAATTACTACGGACTGTGGCCATTCAGACAGGAAATTACGAACCCAGTCACGTAACTGAGAAAATTTTCATAAACACGCAGTTTTACTCCAGGCCCCTCGTGAGATAGAGTTTCAAAAGCCTTCTGGAAATCTAGAAATACGGAATCAATTTGAAATCCCTTGTCAATAGCGCTGAACACTGTGTGGTTAAAGCCGTTCTAAAACCGTGTTGACTGTGTGTCAATAGAACATTCTCTACCAGGCAATACATAATTTTCGAAAGCAATATATATTCCAAAATCTTGCTTCATATCGACATTAATTACATGGGTATGTAATTTAGCTGATTACTCCTACTGCTTTTCATGAATATTTCTGTGCAACTTTCCAGTCCTTGGGTACGGATCCTTCGTCGAGCGAGCGGTTGTACATGATTGTTAAGTATGGAGCTATTGCATCAGACCTGAAAGCAACCGAACTGGTGTACAGTCTGGAGCGGAAGTCTTGCTTTTGTTAAGTGATTTAAGTTGTTTTATCACTCCGACGATATTTACTTCTAAGTTACTCATCTTTGCAGCTATTCTTAATTCCTATTCTGCGATATTTACTTTGTCTTCTTTGGTGAACGAAACGATACGGGGTAGGAATGGTATTTTACGAGCCAGCTGATGAACAACCAGATTGGCACGTATTGCCACCCGCAGATTTTTGGGATTTTGGTTTGGAACATGGTCAATTTCTGAACGTTCCCCATTGCATGTAAGTGTCACACGATGGTGTAACGATCAAAGTTCATCACGTTTGCCAGTTAAAGAGTACATTGACATGGTTCATTGTGGATTGTCCACCTGTTTAGCTGAGTGGAACGTGTTTGCTTACCATGCAGCGAGTCCGGGTTCGAATTCCGCCTGGGTTGAAGATATTTTCCGCCAGTGGACTTTGTGTTATGTTGTTCTCATCATCATTTCCTCATCATCGACACGCAAGCTGCCCAATATTGTAAATCGGCGGCCGGACTTCCTCGGATGGGGCCTCCTGGCAATCCATGCCACACAATCATTTCATTTCGTTGTGGATTAATGCGTTTAAACGATCTTCATGAAACCACGAATTTCTTCCTGAACATGGAGTATCACTAATGTCAAAAACAATTTTCCTTAAAATAAGAAAACATATTTCTTGTTGTGCTCTGTCCAATGTCATTATCCCCATGCATGGCGCAAATGTTTCTGGCTTCCTCTGCCGCTGTCACCCCCCTAATGAACTCAAACAGAAGAGCATGTTGGAAATGTTCCGATTTCTTCACTTTTCACTCCGTCTTCTAGTGATCACTGTTTCACTCATTATCTGCAGATGAGAGAGTGATAGTGTGTAAACTCAAATAGCAGCAATTGACTACGCATAAAAAATGACAGTCGATAAATAAACCCATAGCAACTGGAACACCAACGTGCAAAACAAAAGCGCTACGAACGTATGCACCAACATAATATAACGAAAAAATGCACAAATTCCAGGATTGTGTGTTAAATTTTTATGAATTTATGTTTGCATATTTCCAATTCTACATACAGCTAATGCATATTTCTGTACGATAAATAAAGATTTCAGAAATTTGGGCCTGCACGTCTTAAGATCATTAACGACGAGATCATTGCGGTAAGTTTATTCGCTTTGTACTCGTGGTTCGGCAAACGCAGAATTCATTGTGGTGCACCGAAAAGTGTGCAAATTTATTGCGGCGCTAAATATCGTGAGTGTGTCGGGGCGCATCCCACATCGGCACCTGGCGGCTGTGGGTGATTGATGGACCGCTAAACACGTCACCGGCGGCCGCAGATGTTGCTCGGGATTCATCAGCGGGTGATTGATAACAGGCCCAGAGGGAACTGGGGCGCAAATAACAGCTCTGTTTCCAAAAGCTCGGTAGAAAAACCCGGCAAGTTCAATTATCAAACAGTGCTGACAACTGTGGAATGCGTTCACTAACTTTGTGGGTCAGTAGTACTGCTTTTCACAGTAGTTTCGTGACGCGAGACGAAGTGTACGTGGATTGAGTAATGACTGGATTTATTGCGGCGTGAGTCTGGAGAGTGCGTTTGCGCGCGCCCACGTTCGTGTGTGTGTGTGTGTGTGTGTGTGTGTGTGTGTGTGTGTGTGTGTGTGTGTGTGTATGAAGGTAAGACGTAACTTCGATGCGTTTGGTCTGGAGTTCGTTTAGTAAACGCAACAGCGTTAACGAGATGCTTATTGAACTTCAAAAATGGTTCAAATGGCTCTAAGCGCTATAGGACATCTGAGGTCATCAGTGCCGTAAACGTAGAACTACTTAAACCTAACTAACCTAAGGACATCACACACAACCATGCCCGAGGCAGGATTCGAATCTGCGACCGGAGCAGCAGCGTAGTTCAGAACTGAAGCGCCTAGAACCGCTCGGCCATAGCTGCCGGCTATCAAACTTCAGTGGTACAAACTATAAGAGAAGTATTGTACACCACGAAGAAGTTTACAGTTGAAATTATTTCTTTCCGGAAAGAGTCAAGCAATGTACACTGCCTGACAAAAAAGTGAAGCACCCAGCAGATATGGTCAGACGTCAATGTAACAACTTAGAAGTGCACACCATCGGCGGATACGTAAATGATTAGAGTAGCAATTCTCTCTGACAGGCAGGACAGGCACCAGAGTGGATTAGTGTTTCTCGTGTTTAGTGTTATTACCACACTTGCTAAGTTACACACTTTCCAGTCACATTAATGTGACCATCTGTCAGAAAACTGAAGGACCGCCTTTTACAGCTCTACGAGGCGTGTAGGGAGCAGTCAGTAAGGTCCTGAAATACATCGACAGGGCGGTGGAGCCACGCTGACTCCAGTTCCGTGGACAGCTACGCTAGGTTTCGCGGCTGAGGATCCATGACACGAACAACCCGATCGATTGGCCCCACAGATTCTCGGCTGGGTTTAAACCGAGGCAGTTTGGTGGCCAGAGGAGTACGGTAAATTCATCCCGGTGCGCTTCAAACCACGCAGCTGAGTGACATGGACATTCTCCCACTGGTAGATGTTATCTTGTAGAGCAGAAACAAACTGCGTGTAGGGTGGACGTGGTCCCCAAGAATGGATGCGTACCTATGGTTATTCATTGTGCCTTCCAGAATGACGAAGTGAGCCGGGGAATGGCGTAAAAATGTACACAAATGTGCGAAATTTAGGAAGAAAATAAGTTTGGCATGAGGTATCACTGGCAAGTAACATTGCTCGATGGAACTTGGACCATACGCAGACAGAATTGCTACAGTATAGTACAGACAGAAACTGAATGAAATACCCGAGACGAACAGAAAGGACGCTTTTAGTCGAAGGCGCTAATTACAATTAAGTCATGATGGTCCCTAGGGCATTACAAAACTCGGAACGTGGTTCTTAATAGGGAGTTAATTCACAGCGGATGGTAGTGTACGGTCTGCAACCTCAAGGACGATGGAGTGTTCTTGTGCCAGGGCAGTCCAGTCCTCCAACAGAGCGGTTGACGACTGCTGAATGGTTGTTGGTGCATTGGTGCATGTGTACGTGCTGGAATGCGTATCTCCAGCGCATCCTACAAGTGTCCGATGCGATTTAAGACCGCAGAATACGCATGCCAGTCCATCCATCGGGTATCCTCTCGTACGATGAGCTCCTCCACCTGTGCTGTTCGATGCGGTCGCGCATTGCCATCCATTGAAATGCAACCAGGGCTGAATGCATCCTTGAAGAGACTCACACTGGAAAGAGGTACAGCGTCGCAATAACGTTGACCAGTGACCATGCCGCGTTCAAAGATGTGGATGTCAGTACAACAATGCAACTTTATTCCTTCCCACACCATAGCACTTGGACCATCGAACGATCATCTTCAACGATAACTGTGGGTGCATTACGTGTTCCCACTTCTCGCCATACTAGGCTACGTCGAAAATTGTCCAACATGAACGTTATGTTATGGAGTGAGGAGGCATAATGTTGCATGGGCGTACTGACCTATCTATAAACTAGGTAAACTCACCGGTCAGCGGCACGTGCTTCTTCCAATGGGTGCATTCTGGTGGGACTTCATTTTTATGGGTGATAATGTGCGACCGCATTAAACAGCGCGGGTGGAGGAACTCTTGGAACGAAAGGATATTCAACAAATGGACTGTCCTGCCGTTGCCCCAACTTAAATCCCACTGAAAACTTATGTGATTCGTTAGGTGGGGGGGGGGGGGCTAGTTATAGCAGGTCCACGTGCACCAACAACGATTTAGAAGTTTTCAACCTCCCTGGTAGAGAAATGGAAAGCCCTAGCACAAGATCGCCTAACAAAACTAGTTGAAGAGCATGCATTGCGATCCGCGGTAATGATACTTCCTGTTAAGAGCATTGTCTCGCGTTTTTTAATGTCCGGAAGACCATCACAAATGGCGGTGAGTTCAATATAATTATTGTCTTTGAATAAAACTGTCATTTCTGCTTGTCTCACTGCGTATTTATTTCAGCTATCTTCCGTACTATACTACAGCAGTTCTTTCTACGAATGTTCCAAAGTTTCATCGAGCTATGTTGCTTGGCAGCGACACGTCATGTGAAAGTTACTTTAGTCCTTAAGTTTCGCACTTCATGTATTACTGAAATGAAAAGACATTAACAAATTTTGTACGTCAATCACATATACATGTACTCTCACACACATTTAAATTTACACCTGTACTGCGCAAGCCACTGTGTGTGTGTGTGGGTGGGGGGGGGGGGGGGGGGAAGGTGTGGGGGGAAGCACTTCCGGTAGCATATATTTTTCCCATTTACGCTTCTAAGTTCGCGAATGATGCATGATCTGATATAATTTCTCAGACTTTCTCGTCGTGGTCACTTCGCGGGTTGTGTGTGCGACGAAAGACTACATTGCCTGACAAAGAAAGTGGAGCAACTAGAAGGGGAAGTCTTGAGTAGGTATGTGAATAGGAAGTGGAGTCAAATTTACAAAGAATTTGGCTGTATGAGCCCACCTATGAATAGGAGTTCGTCCTCCGTCTACCCTGGATGCGTGGTCTGATTCGGGTGTGAAGAGTGTCATACAGCCCCTGCACCTTCTCCTGGGCATGTTCTGGATAGTGGCACTGGCGTGGAAATGATGTCCGAACTGGTCACGTACATGTTTCGTCGTGGACAGATATGGGAATCTTGCTGGACACGACAAACGTATTAGCGTAAATGAGAAAGTTTGTGTTACGTGGTTCCAATGCTATAAAACTGGGAAGGATAAGTCTTTCGCAGAAAAATGCTGTCTCTCTCAACCTCATCCACAGTCAGCCGCACATTCACACCATCTCACGTCCATTAAGACAGCGTAGATGTGAACAGACGTTTTAAGAATCGCAATTAATAGGAAATTAGCATAACAGTAAAGCTAAAATACATTCCACAGGCAATGTGTGATCACTTACAAGAACGTAGGTCAGCTAGCCGACCAGTTAACACATTAGTAAATCTCTCTCTAACATTTTAGGCAACAATTTTGACATTTCATAAAACTTGAAAAGTAGTACAGCATTAGTTTGTTTGTCTGTGAAAACAGATGGAAAAGCCATCGATAAACGAGCTGCTACTCTCTTCTCTGAATAACAAACCCATTCTACTAAAATGTGACCTGTGCGTCACAAGCAGCACACATGGCTGGGTCCTTTCGCCGGAGCAAGAAACCATGCGTAAAGGGCTGTGGCCTATGCGAAGACGAATAAGCAGGACCTCACCGCACATGCGTGACTGGAAGGAGTACGGCACAGCCGCGTTTTTTAATGCAACAATTTTACGGAAATTGCGGCAACGTTTTCTTGCCGCTGACAGCTGGCTATATCATATGTTAAATGACGCAACGTTTTAAGCTGTAAATCGCGCAGGTTGGGAGCACGCCGACTACACGATGTATTGTTAACGTAGTATCCTTCGTAGCACGGTCCATTGTGCAGCGACTGGAGTGAAGTATGTGTCCCGAGAATTGAGATTTGTCAAATGTGTGTTTGGAATATTAGACAATAAGTGCAACATTTTTCACCATGTTCTTGGCGTTCATGCTGAGTCTGCGAATTCCATAATCAAGACATGTTGTTTGTTACACATCTTCGTCAGGAAACGTAATGGTTTCGAGTTTAAACACAAAGTATCGCGTTCTTTAGGAAGCGTATTAGCTCATGGAAAGAAGGAGAGTCAAAACGGAATCAATGTACGAGAAAATTTTGTGATATATTTCACTTCAAGCCGTGGGTCTGTTCCATTGCAAAATGATTGCAAATAGATACTGGAAGTGAATTACTTTCTTCATAAAATGAGGTGTAACTAACAATCTTAAAATTATTTACACTGTTATCATTATGCACATAATTACTTGTGAAACTTACTTCATAATAGTAACCTTTACTGTGCTCTTAGTGCTGTACTGTTTTAAGAACTGTAAATAAATAATACTACAAAGGCTTATCTATGTCATTTTCTTCTGCTTCCTTACTTCCTCATCGATATCCGATAATGGTTTGCGCCGGCCGTTGTGGCCGAGCGGTTTTAGGCACTTCAGTCCGGAACCGCACGACCACTACGGTCGCAGGTTCGAATCCTGCTTCGGGTATGGATGTGTGTGATGTCCTTAGGTTAGTTAGGTTTAAGTAGTTCTAAGTTCTAGGGTACTGATGACCTCAGATGTTAAGTTCCATAGAGCTCAGAGCCATTTGAATTTCGATAATTGTTTCACATACACTCGTCTACGCATCTTGTAGCTTGTAACGATTTTTATAATCATTGCCAATTTTCAACCTACATTATAAGGACTTCACTACAAAAAAAAAAAAAAAAAAAAAAAAATCTAGTGTGCGTACCGTGCTACCCAAGCGTCCTAAGACGAATGCAGAGCAACTCTCAACAATCGTGCCCACCGGTAGCTGCTGCGTTATTTAAGGCACGTGTAGCCCCTACCTCTTGAGTCTTTTGACGCAAGAAAATGACCCATTCGTCTACTATGAGAACGCGCTTTTCCTCTGACAGTATGCGTTAATTTCCGTACTGTGAGGCATGTCGTATACCACAACACAGGGTCCATATTTGATGCGTATTTATCGCTCATAAAGTTGTGTCAAAAACGGCGGTGTACCGTTAGCCTTACTAGGCTCAGCTTATTGTCCATCACTTCAAGACTCTTCTTCCCTTCTTCGCACGACACTATACTCAGCCGTGAGGTGACACCGCTACCCTGGCTGCCACATCAGCCATTTCGTTCCTCTCTGTATCACCTACCCTGCTACCCAGCAGAAAGACAACTCGTTCCCCACCCGTCGTAGGTGGAAAAAGACGTCCTGGATATCATCTGATGGCTGCACGTGTCGTAGAGAGTTAAGGGCACTCAGGGCATCCAACATCGAAGACAGTGAAGTCTTGAGGAAACAGAATCTTGAGGACACAATCAAGGAAAATAACAGAGCAGCCAACGCAATCCCCCTGTTTAGATCAGTCCGTGACTATAGCTATACAGATTGATTCTTATTAATGACTAAAACCCCCGCAGCGACGTAGATGACACCGAGACAAGTAATTTAAAGTTAGACGCATGGGATCGCAAATCTCGGTAAATACTCAGAAAATGGATGAGTAATGTTGAACATATGACGTCACCACATGATGTAGCACGTTGCACGTTCAGCTGTTGGGCATTCGAGCAAATTTTACAACTGTCGAACACATTTTGTAAATGTGATCTGTTATAAACGAAGAAGGTACAAAATTATTGTCCTCACCGTGACAAAATAAAAACTAGTCCTGTTTTGTGTATACTTATTTACTTCTGACGCTTTACAGTAGGTCTTCGTTGTACTGTACGTTGCAATAAACCAGCGGAGACAGTGAGACCAGCAAATAAAATGGTAATTCTTACCACAGTGTAAACACATCACTGCTCGACACAATGAAAAAAGTACTGCCTACCAGATACAATACATGAACTCTGAACACCGGGCACTAACGTCGCGCACTTGAGCCCAGAGGCACACAGGCGGATATATTTGACGTGGGGTTGAACGATCAGGTGCGACAGACCGATAGGTTCAACAACTGCAACTACTGCGAGATACGCCATGCGGTGACATAACGTAGTCAACATTTGTCATCCACTTCTGGGGTATTTCCCTACATTTGCTACCCCATGTGTCTTATATTAAATTGTCTCAGCATCATCTGCGTCGCTTCCGGGTTTTTAAACATTAATAAGAATCATTCTGTATAGTTGCTCATTTAAAATGTAGTAAAATATCGTTTTAAAATACATATGCAGGAGTGCAATCTCTCCTGTACTGTATTAAATCGAAAATTACTTTGGGCCTCTGCAGCAACCAGGATTCATTAGTACTGCTAACATTAGTAACCGTATAACTGTTATTCTTATTGTTTCTATACTAAAATCCAGGTTTGTAACCAATTACAACATGCCACAAGTTAAAAAAGTTAAAAGTGTGATCTGTTGTGTAAAAGATTTGATCTACAGGCAGCAATAAAAACGTTTTCGTGTAGACACCTGTCTTGGTGTAGACAAGTCCATTTCCTGGCTGAAGTTATTTAATATGACTGTGCGATCCTACATGGAATAACGAACAGTATTCACTCTCGGGTGCTAGTCACTTGTAGAACGTGAGGTTCTGCACGTCGCTGAGTATGACCCTCCTAAGTCCGTCGATTTCGTCTTCGCATGACAGTTGTGGGATACTGGTAACTGTGAGCAACAGTGTGGCGAAATTATAAAACTCATATCTGGACAGCCCACGATACTGTCACTGTGGAATACTCGCACATAATGAGAGATGTTTCTCTTTCGCACAAGAGGTATGACCCAATCCTGTCACAAACAACCCACATTCAAAGGCGTTTTCTGAACCAACAAACCGATGTGTAGAGACTGTGGATGGTTTTGGTACCGTTGCATTGGAATGCCAATCATTTGATAATCCATTTTAATGGTTAGCAGCCTATTTAGATGTGAAATAAAACTAATCAGATAAAAGAGCTCTCAAAAATTTTGTTATTCTTATTTGGCGGCAATGAGTCGCGTTATGGAAGAATATTTGAGACACCTGTGAGCGTCAGGAAAGTAGCAAAGGCGTCGGAAAGCGTGGACCACCGCCTTCAGAAGATCCACTGGCGAGATGTCCTGGAGCGAGCCAGTGCTGCCACCCTTCCCCGCTGACAAATCCCCTACGCGTGCCTGACACGCAGCCAAAGCCGGCGCTCGCCACAGATTCACTCGTATCGCAGGATCTCAGAGGATGGTGCAGGGAACGCCGGGACAGCGCAGACGCCGCCGTGTGACCCGAGAAAAGGAACGAAGACAGTCTGGTATTAAATGTGCTCACAAGAAAGGGGATGATAGAAATGGGGTATTTCAAATGACAAATTACTGCCAAGTCGTATTTTTCTGCACTAACAGTTCACAGTCATCTCCTAGATAATATAAAATGTAATCCTATTAGTAAATTTGCTGCTAATTGTTTTACATCCTGCCTAACTAAAAGATATAAAGCGTCGTGTTAGTAAAACCGAGGAGAAAAAACAGTGAAATAGCATCTTCAGAATGAGGAATAAGCACAACAGGTGTACTGCAGGTCTCAATACTGGCTGCACTCTTGTTTGAGTTATAGATGTTTATCCAACAAGTAGAAGCAGTTCTTTTTGCTGATGTAGAGTTATAATCAAGCCCAACAGATAAACTTCAACAGCTGAAAATGTTATTAAAATGTTCCTGAAAATTAATAGTAGATTCCCTGCAAATGAAATTTCTAGGAACTTAGATAAAACACAATAGATGCAGTTCTATACTGACCGAGAGCCTAGCATACCATTAGAAATGATCATAAAGGTAAATTAATAAATGAACCAGAATATTCGAAATTCTTAGGTGTTTATATTGACAGAAACTTGAAGCGGAAATCAAATGTTATAAATCTCTTTAAACCCCAAAGCTCAGCAATTTTCTATTTATGGATACTGTCAGACTTTGAAGATAAAACCGTCAACAAACTGCCTTACTATTCGTATTTTCATTCAGTTATATCTGATGCCATCAGGCTCTGGTACAAGTCGTCAATCAGATACAACGAAAAGCCCGCATCTCGTGGTCGTGCGGTAGCGTTCTCGCTTCCCACGCCCGGGTTCCCGGGTTCGATTCCCGGCGGGATCAGGGATTTTCTCTGTCTCGTGATGGCTGGGTGTTGTGTGATGTCCTTAGGTTAGTTAGGTTTAAGTAGTTCTAAGTTCTAGGGGACTGATGACCGTAGCTGTTAAGTCCCATAGTGCTCAGAGCAATTTTTTAGATACAACGAAGTGTTTAATGTGCAAAAGCGTGTAGCAAGGAACCATGAGTTCTCCACTCCAGAATCACGTTGAAAATTTGTGTGAACAACTGGCCATACAGACAACAGTCCCACAGATGACTCACAGTTCACTTATCCCTATGAGTCATCTGTTGTCAACAATTAAATGCAATTTCAGAACAACAGTAATATTCTCCAGTATAACACTAGAATATGAAATTACTTACATTATCCCCCACTCAACTTTAGTGTGGCGTTGAAGGGATTAAGGTAAAAAGGCATAAAATTGTTTGAAAAGTTAACCATTGATCTGTGCAATTTAATAAATAATAAAATTAACTTTTTGCCAATTCTGTGTAATCCTGTTTGTACGTCTTCCGTTTGCCTGCATGTGCATGAAATAGAGATAGAGAGAGAGACACAGACAGACAGACAAAGACAGAGAGAGAGACGGAACATAAATTTAAATCACCGAGAGAAAGTACTAGCTTAATTGTTAACATGTCGCCATATTTTTCCCTTAGTTTATGTACTGTAAAACTGATTCGTTTCACACTATAACGAGAACTTGCAAATTTGATCCAAGGAACATGCAAATAACGGAAATATGTATCTTAGTTGAAATAAGTGTAGAGACGGTAAGTAACAGTCTTAACATATTGAACTTTTGATTTATCGTGGCTTTTCCTCTCTGGTTTGAGAATATCGAAGATCAAACAAATAATAATAGGTAATGATAATAGTATGTGATCTGTTTATACAAACTTTGCGCGCTTGACAATGGCTTTTGGAGTAAGATCCGTTCATTGTAAGTTTGACCGTGAGTCATTTTTCTGAAAATATTTCTTTATCGGACTTCGCAAATTGAATAATTCCAAAGCTTTGGTTCGTACTCGACCTTTGATACAATTTGTAACACGGCACCTTTAGCCTTCTCAAGACGCCGTTTAATTGGAACAATAGCTTGCAACATAAATGAAACGCAAGAATAAATAGTATCACTGTATTCACAAACTAGTACACTAAATTAAATTACATAGACAGTTACATTAATTCTGTTGCTGTGTGTAACTATGAGCACCCCTAGTGGGACCGCGGCTCATAGAAAAATGGCGGTGTGCCAAATAATTATCTGCAGCGATGGCAGATATGCGTCCTATCAGGACGTCTTCCAGCACAAAAAGGTGCCGTCTTCTCGGCAAGACAACTGAACTGCGTAATTATAGTAATGTATCAGCGCTGCACGCCACAATCGGTAAAACCGCTCATACTAATTAATATCTTAAGTAATTCTTTATTTATATTCTGAACTTATATCTACTTTTTTGCTATATATCCACGCCCATCCTGCAAAAGTGCCTTTAGAAACTTTCACGGGACTCATCTCAAGGGTTTTGGGTAAACCACGGAAATGTTACATTTCGTTGGCTTCCCGTGTGCAATCGCAGTCTGATAACCACTGTGTCTGCGTGTTCTGTATAGTTGGAACTGAAAGCTGTTTTACGAGGAGTACCCGTTTTTCTTCTGTTTCAGCTTCTGTTATGCACTTTGAGTAAATGCGTGTCACGGCGATATCTTTGTGCTAAACGTTATTCCCAAATTAAGATCATTGGATAGTGAGATCTAGCTCAATTGCAGAAGAATGAAGTAATCATTTTGTTCAGTGAACACTTGATTCAGCATCATCAGAGGGCTTTTATTTTCTCTCTATTAAACAAAAAGAGTGCTCTTTACTACTTGTACACACATCAGTTTGAGTATTTATAAATCTGAAAAACAGACAAAGTTTTGTGTACGAGTATATACCTTGTTACCGCATGCTGTAGTTTTCCATGTTTTTTATGTTTTCCAATGCAGTTGTTTTCCTTCCACAGCCTGTCATCTGCAACCTTACAGAACAACATCTAGAAAAATTATTTTCCTCGAAATTTTACTGCTGGGAATGTTGTAGTCAGGTCTAACATTAATTAATTCTGTGTATGTGTGTGTGTGTGTGTGTGTGTGTGTGTATGTGTGTGTGTTTACAAGGTGTTTCATTTTTTTCTAGTTTCCCCATTATCGTCCTGTGAAAAACTGTACTGTTTAACTTTTGCTATCACTGTTTACAAACTACAAATGTAAGATGGAGGATAATTAAACATTTGCAAGTTTTCTGGACTGGAATTTTGAATATTTGTGTCACTGTCATTGCATGTTTGCCTGACTGTGTATGTGTGTGTGTGTGTGTGTGTGTGTGTGTGTGTGTGTGTGTGTGTGTGTGTGTGTGCATTGGGTGTGTCTGGTATGTTGCTGACTGGCTTCTGTTCTTGTGTGCAAGGTGTGACCTTTATTTTTGTTTTAATTTCGTGATTGAGTGCCTTTATAACATTTGTATCGTATCCATTCTCTCAACTATATGTTTAATCGTCTGTCGTTCATTTTTGTAGCTGTCTTTACTGGGCCAAGTGTTTGTCTGTGCACCATCTATTGAAATCTGGTTAGCTTGTGCACAATCGGATGATTCGAGAAAAGATGAATGTTGGTGGTGGTGACTATCCTGAATATGGAGAATTAGTTTTCGTTGTTGTTTCTTTGTACTATGAGTCAATGAAATTTACATCATGTCGTTTTCTGTTTCTGTGGTGTATTTTATTTTTGAGTAAACTGTGTTTATGGCATTGTGGAGTTTTTGGATGCGACTGGGTGTTTCATCTAGAAGCATCTGACGTCTTCTAGATAGCGACTCCAGTAACAATGAGCTCATCAACATACATCACAGACACACAGAACACAAACAAACGGAACAGAGACATACAGAACATACACACAAGCACACATAAACGAGAAACACCCACAACAACAAGCAAATAGTACACTCTCACTTACAATGATGAAGCAGCCAACAGTATAGACAACATAGTCAAGAAGCAAGGACTAAAAATAGCCTAGACAACAGATCATTCAATATACAGAAAACACGGGCAAATAAAACACATCTGGAACTAACCAACTGACATCCCAGGATCGCAAATCAATATATACAGGACAGACAAGCAGGAACTTTAATACTAAGCACACAGAAGAGCATTAAAAATAGCGGCAATCATTCTACATTTTTAACACCTTATGGACGTAAGACATAGCCCAACAGACATCAACACAGACTTGAAGAACCTCAAGTGCACAAACAGTCCCACAAAAAAAAATCCATTAATTGAAGAAAATACAAAAAGCCATACGCAAAGGAAAGCAAATAATAAATAAATATACAGTTCTCTGCAACGGAACTCTGTTTTTTTCGTTAAAGAACTGTCTAACAGCACCAGTTCATAAAACACACACACACACACACACACACACACACACATAGACACGTGGTGGATACAGCTCATAAAGATTCACACTTCCTGGCCAGTACACGTTCCACGCTTTAACAGTCCGCAATCTTGTTGGATACGACAGGATGTTTCAGCTGGAAGGCCTATGATTTACATAGCAATGCCAGTTTACAGCTCATCAACATATATCAGAGACACACACAACATAAACAAACAGAACACACCAAAGCTCGCAACGGGAATCGATAGTGCAGATGTTAGTGAGGGTTGGTTGGTTGGTTGGTTTGGGGAAGGAGACCAGACAGCGAGGTCATCGGTCTCATCGGATTACGGAAGGACGGGGAAGGAAGACGGCCGTGCCCTTTGAAAGGAACCATCCCGGCATTTGCCTGGAGCGATTTAGGGAAATCACGGAAAACCTAAATCAGGATGGCCGGACGCGGGATTGAACCGTCGTCCTCCCGAATGCGAGTGAGGGTTGGCTGCAACCCGCAGTGACACATGGGAGGCCCTGCTGAAGATGACGCCTCCCCCCTCAGCACAGCAGCGCCCTCATGCTGAGGTCAGTATAGTGCAGAGCTAGTAAGAGTTCCGCCCACTTGGATAACTGACAAGGGAACCTCCCCATCGCACCCCCCTCAGATTTAGTTATAAGTTGGCCCAGTGGATAGGCCTTGAAAAACTGTACACAGATCAATCGAGAAAACAGGAAGAAGTTGTGTGGAACTATAAAAAAATAAGCAAAATATACAAACTGAGTAGTCCACAAGCAAGATATGCAACATCAAGGACATTGTGACCTCACAAGCGCCGTGGTCCCGTGGTTAGCGTGAGGAGCTGGGGAACGAGAGGACCCGGGTTCGAGTCTTCCCTCGAGTAAAAAATTTACTTCTTTTATTTTCGCAAAGTTATGATCTGTCCGTTCGTTCATTGACGTCTCTGTTCACTGTAATAAGTTTAGTGTCTGTGTTTTGCGACCGCACCGCAAAACCGTGCGACTAGTAGACGAAAGGACGTGCCTCTCCAATGGGAACCGAAAACATCTGATCGCAAGGTCATAGGTCAACCGAATCCTCCACAGGAAAACACGTCTGATATATTCTATACGACACTGGTGATGGCATGTGCGTCACATGACAGGAATATGTTGTTGACCCATCTAACTTGTACACTTGGCGAATGGGTAAAACAATTCTTCTACCTTGCCCGATTTAGATTTTCTTGTGGATGTAATACTCACTCCCAAAAAAGTGATGAAAACATAAGAATTTGTCACAGAAACTGCAACAAATGAATGCAACAGTTTCACAGTCGCACAGTTTTCCCTGTGCTCTGTCAAAACATATGTTTTTCATACAACGTCCCCATACTACGACGCAGTTACCTCGCATCGGACGAACAGATAGTAATTGTCTGAAAATAAAAAATTAAACTTTTCACTCGAGGGGAGACTTGAACCTAGGACCTCTCGTTCAACAGCTCCTCACGCTAACCACGAGACCACGACGCTCTGGGTTTCGATTTCTCGTAGATGTTGCCTATGTTGGGTATGCACTACTCACTTTGTATATTTTGCTTATTTTTTTCATAGTTCCACGCAACTTCTTCCTGTTTTCTCGATTGATCTGTGTTCAGTTTTTCAAGGCCTATCCACTGTGCCAACTTATACCTAAATCTGAGGGGGGTGCGATGGGGAGGTTCCCTTGTGAGGTGCAGTAGTCCGCATCATAGATTACGACCAACGAGTAGTTAAAATTTTTGATGAAATGTTCTTCGTAAGTGTTGCATCTCACATTGCAAGAGAAACGTTTCTTTATTAGTGCATCAGATGATGCTTTGCTTGTTCATAACAGTTGTAAATTATCCAGTACTCCTGTGGCAGACAACTGTGTCAAAGTTAAGTAATTCTTTTATTCATTTATGTAGTAAAGTGAACTAATATTTCATCTGTTCTAGTGTGATGAGCTTTCTCCCAGAGGAGTCAAACAGCTACGGTTGTGGCTGGACAAAATTAGTTTCACCTGGTTACAACAAATGTGAAATAGTGCATTTTTCGCAGTGGAGATAATGGGGAAACCAGGAAAAGTAAGTGAAACACATTGCAAAAACAGACACAAACACTTCCACAGACACACAATCTTGGTTCAAATGGCTCTGAGAACTATGGGACTTAACTTCTTAGGTCATCAGTCCCCTAGAACGTAGAACTACTTAAACCTAACCAACCTAAGGACATCACACACATCCATGCCCGAGGCAGGATTCGAACCTGCGACCGTAGTGGTCGCGGGGTTCCAAACTGTAGCGCCTAGAACCGCTCGGCCACCCCGGCCGGCCACACAATCTTCTACATAGAATCAATTAATGTTAGGCCTAACAACTACAATTCCAGGAGTAAAATTTCGATATCAATAACCATTCTGTATTACGTTCTGTATAGTTGTAGGTGACAGACTGAGAAAGGAACACAACTCTAACGCAAAACATAAAGAGAAAGGAAAACCACAATACTTGACAACAAGGTATATATACAAAACTTTGTCTGTTTTCAAATTCGTAAATACTTCCTTAAAAACTCAACTTTATACATGAAAAACTAATGAAGAACAGTCTTCTAGTTTAATTTCCCACTGACGATGCTGCTGTGAAACAAGTCTGGGTAATAGATGAGATGAAAAACAAAATGGGTTTTGCTCAAAGTGGACCCCCTCTAAAAACAAATTTATTTGGAAACAAACACAGACAGATGATCTTCATCCTCAAGATAACAGATTATTTTATTAATATTCGATTTACATTGCTGTGCTTTCCAAATGTGCTGCTAAAATTTATCAGTAACAACTGCCGCGTTTTAAGAGTTCATCAATGATTTGTAAGTCATTTTCTCCAGCCATTTCTTTGTTATATCAGAATGTTGTGAAGGCTGCTCTCGGTAGTGTGTAATATCTTGTTTTTCAGTGGATGAAATTTTACATGGTAAACCTTTTCTTAAGGTGTTGTAGCCTCTGTCCTCCAACTCTATCTTTTAATTATCAATTTGGAATACCCTGCAAGTAGGGATGAATTTCGCTGCTTTACACGGTCAAGAATGAGACAGAAACTAGAGTCAGTATCCTTCTCGGATAGTGCACAAGGTGGAGGTTCTCAATTCCTTCACTCCAGCGAGATTATGATCTGGGCTTACCGGGCCATGAAGCAGAAATTACATTACTTAGCCACCTTACACACTGTCGGCGTATCTCTCTCTGCTACGACGTCAATGCGCTCCAGACATCTGTGTATCTGGACACTAGTCTTGCTGTAGACAAGCCCATTTCCTGACACAATGTGTGTGACAGTACTGTACGACCTTGCCTGACCAAGTAAACAATACGTCGGTCCTCTCGGGCGCTAGTCACCTGTTGCCATTTACAGTCTTCACGGCGTTGTGTATATCCCATATGAATCCATCGATTCGATATTTGTTGACAGTCATTGTATCACGACCAATGTGACAGCAGTACTTCAGAAGGATAAACCTTATTTACGACAGGCCAAGATCCTGCCTCTGTGGAATTCCAACACGTGTTGGCAGACGTATCTGTTTCTAGCAAGAGACATAACACGATGTTCTCACAAACAACTAACATTGAAAATCAATTTGTGAAGAAGAAACCTGCTCCACAATCTTTCTTAATTTACAGAATGCACAGAGCGTTCATAAAATTACAGTGTACTTACAGCATGGAAATGTGCACGGACTGTATAACTTTACCTACGTTGTGCTCCTCTATTGAAATGCTAATCGCTTGCATATCCAAGCACGTAGTGCCCATTATGCAATGTGTTGCATGCCGTTCTTAATGTTGTTTTAATTTTAATGACAAACAACGTACTACTGATCTCTAAATTATTAGCTCACTCCAACACGAAATTAAAGGTACATATTCGAGGAATCAACTGTCGCACTCTCGAATAGGAACCTCAACCGGAATGACGTGGAACACAACCTAAGTAGAGAATCTGAACAGGCCGAGTGCCTTTCCTTGTGCTATTAGTTACAAGATATTGAAGGATTGATGGGAGGAAAGATGGAGTGACCTGCCGTATGGAGTGAAGATAGATGACACTGTAGGCGTTGCGCCTCCCTTTGAGTCGGACGTTACGTTTGGCGGTCCTGTTGCTGTTTATCAAGGCGAGAACGTCTTCGTCCCAGTTTTCCAGTTATCCCTTTCTTCCATTCTATGTCAGCAAAAACACGGCGCTTCACAGCGTGCTTAACACACGTTCTATGTAGATATGTTTCTCTGCCTCGTGATGACTGGGGTGTTGTGTGATGTCCTTATGTTAGTTAGGTTTAAGTAGTTCTAAGTTCTAGGCGACTGATAACCACAGCAGTTAAGTCCCATAGTGCTCAGAGCCATATGTAGATATGCGATGTATGGTATACACGCCAGAGCAGTATATCAAGTCTTCACTACAGCGCAAGCAACAAAATAGCGTGCGTTATCTTTCGTACCTCCGACGCTCATTACTGTGTACATGACTGACCTCAACCGTTGCGCCTACAGAGAAATCTCTACGCTCAGCGCTACAACAGTAGCGAAAGATAATCAGTTATGTCTAGGAAACGCGATCACGTGAAAATAGAGGCTTAGACCTTGGTGTAATCCACCAGATGGAATCCACTGCTGGAAGTGGAACTATAACGGACTGTGTCAGCACATCCCGTTCGGACATCGATCCGTCGCTGTCAGGTTCATATGATTCATTGTGTGAATGACTGTGCGTTCGATGGAATTAATTTGACTGAATTGTAACCCGTCACGTTTCTGTTGTCTGATTATTTAATCAATTTTCACGCATCCATAACAAATGGCAGCAGTATGAAAGCCGGTTGCAAGCTCTGAATCCGCACTCTCACAAATTAGAGTTTATTTAGTCCAACGTGAACACCAACGCAGTACATCAATTTCCCATGAAAATATTTAACACAGACGGCTAGAAGCTAAGGTCCAAGTCCACTGAAACACGTTAGATAAAATTTTTCTCAGTCGTCAACAGACGATATTTCCTTAACTGAATCTTCATATATTAACATTTAAACATTAAACATTTATCACAGAAGTTCAAATACTCTATCAACATTGCTCGACAGATATTCGCTTTCACTAGGTTTCAGGTAGCAACAAGAAAAAACCGTTATTACATGCCATCTATATTTAAAAACATTTTTTCCTGTTTTTAATCTCGTTCTGCTGAATTCAACAACACACACAAACTTTCCGTTTCATACAGGACGTTTTAAACAATTCCGGGGGCGGTGGCTAGGGGGGGGGGGTGTCTGTGAGGGCTATATCCCCCACCCCCAATGGAGTATGTTCAAATGTCTGGGAAATCTTATGGGACTTAACTACTAAGGTCATCAGTCCCTTAACTTACACACTACTTAACCTAAATTATCCTAAGGACAAACACACACAAACCCATGCCCGAGGGAGGACTCGAACCTCCGCCGGGCCCAGCCGCACAGTCCAAGAATGCAGCGCCCCAGACCACTCGGCTAATCCCGCGCGGCCCCAATGGAGTATCATATTACACTAGATAAACTGACTTCAGAAATCAGCGAATATATTAGTTCAACAGATTCAATCTTTTCCTATATTTATGTAGAAATATAGGTTGCAATATATTTCAAACGCATTTTAACAAAAGGATAAGAGCGACAAATAGCTTACTATCTAAACCAATAAATATCATTTAACTTAAAATGGGCGTCTTATTATTTATTAATATACACTGGATGTATATTAATGTACGATTACCACTTATAATAATTAAGAAAGCTAAATATTCCGGGTATGCCTACCAACACTTAAATTGCTGACCCCAGACAAAAACTTAGAAATCGCCGGATATCTGGGTCAAATCGTATTATTTTCCCTTGTACACACATTCTGTAGACACGTTTTTACCCTGAACTCCAAAACAGTTACCAAAAACTACTTTAAGCAACAGCAAATTTTACCAATTTGTCGGTGGAGGACACCTACTCTCCTTTTGTTAAGCGATATAACATTCCCCCAAGCCCTCTACCCCCCCTCCCGCCATTACCCCCCCCTCCCCCCCGTTTCCCCTTGACCGACTTCTAGAACCGCCCCTGAACAATTACAACAACATTTTGCACATTGTACAGGAAGGCTAATGTATCAGAACAAAACTTCTTTACTCAAATGTATGCAAGGTATGGGCGTCAATTTTTGCAACATGCCGCTACTGTATCTTCGGACTGCGTTGAATGAGGTAGTTATGCAATTCATTAGCAACAAACGTCAGGTGTATATAATGATTGCAACTAATAACTTTCCAGTGCAAGTACATTATGTACAGTCCTAATGCGTTGATTGTACACCGACCAGCGCAGCGCCATGAAACTACATCAAGAAGGCGCTGATCCTCATGCCCAGTGAAAGAGTGGCAACGTCACACATCCAGAAGGCAGAGTTCAGCGCCATCTGTCAACGCTATTTTAACCAGCCGCCCATCCCTGGTCGGCCCAGTTCGGTCTCACACTTTGAGAGTATCAGTTCTGAGTAATAGGAAGACATTACTTATGAAACTTCCTGGCAGATTAAAACTTTGTGCCCGACGGAGACTCGAACTCGGGACCTTTGCCTTTCGCGGGCAAGTGCTCTACCATCTGAGCTACCGAAGCACGAGTCACGCCCGGTACTCACAGCTTTACTTCTGCCAGTATCTCGTCTCCTACCTTCCAAACTTTACAGAAGCTCTCCTGCGAACCTTGCAGAACTAGCACTCCTGAAAGAAAGGATGCTGCAGAGACATGGCTTAGCCACAGCCTGGGGGATGTTTCCAGATGAGATTTTCACTCTGCAGCGGAGTGTGCGCTGATATGAAACTTCCTGGCAGATTACAACTGTGTGCCCGACCGAGACTCGAACTCGGGACCTTTGCCTTTCGCGGGCAAGTGCTCTACCATCTGAGATATCGAAGCACGACTCACGCCCCGTCCTCACAGCTTTACTTCTGCCAGTATCTCGTCTCCTACCTTCCAAACTTTACAGAAGCTCTCCTGCTAAGCCATGTCTCCGCAGTATCCTTTCTTTCAGGAGTGCTAGTTCTGCAAGGTTCACAGGAGAGCTTCTGTAAAGTTTGGAAGGTAGGAGACGAGGTACTGGCAGAAGTAAAGCTGTGAGGACCGGGCGTGAGTCGTGCTTCGGTAGCTCAAATGGTAGAGCAACTTGCCCGCGAAAGGCAAAGGTCCCGAGTTCGAGTCTCGGTCGGGCATACAGTTTTAATCTGCCAGGAAGTTTCATATCAGCGCACACTCCACTGCAGAGTGAAAATCTCATTCTGGAAACATCCCCCAGGATGTGGCTAAGCCACGAAAAACATGAATAGATTTTTAATTTATAAATAAGAATAGAGTCGTATCAGAACCAAACACAGTACAATAAAAATAAAAATAAATTGAAACAACTGGTGTGAGTAGGAGAGCAAATTATTCTTTGCATCAAATCCACACCCCTAGCTTCTGAGGGTACCCGCCCCCCTCCCCGAAACACACGCACCTCTCATCTAAACCACTCTTTAATATTCCCGCCTATGGTGTTTCTTATACGGATTTAATGGGATTTACATCTTTTGAAAATATGGGTATGAATTTGAACTGGTTGAACATGAAACATCATAATTTAATATAATGCTTTATTGGACGCTCTACTTCTGCAGGATAAAACTGTTTTATCCTAGGCAGAGATCAGATGAGCAAAAACTACAAATAAACAAAACGAAACTCGCGTCACGGCAAAGAAACACATGCACCAAAATCGCTTGTAGCAAACAGATCTGACCTGAAGGTAAGCGCGGTAGGCTTGCCTAATTCGTGGTCTGACGTTTGCAGACACTGATAGAACATTTTGTTTCCCATTCAGTCACTGTACCTACCATGACAGCCGTTTAGTTCAAGGAAAAATTATTAAAACTTTCACTAAATAGACCATTATGAAAATATTGTACATGAGTAAAATAAAATGTCAGATAAAAATACTTCTGGTTTGACTTCAGTTTAATCTATTTCCTAAGAATGTTCTCTTACGTATTATTTATACACATTTATTTGCAAATCATATACAGGTACTGTATATGGTTTGCCTGTCAGTTCCATTGATTACATGAGCATTTAAACTGAATATCTCACTTCAATGGATCATGAATAACTACTCCGTACATCCTATGCACGTGTGTGTTGCTTCTAAATTCAATACAGTGTCCTTGTTTGCAATGTTCATGGAATGAATATGTCACACATTCTTATGGCAAAAGAGGTTGTCTCTGAATATTTTTGACAAAGTAATTATTTACAAGGGTAATGTCTTTGCTTTACACTTTAGCTTCACAGCAAACGACAGTTAATTAGTCGCTGCTACACTTCATTTTTATACTCCAAACATGACTTTACCCTCATGTGAGTCTATGTTTCTCAGTCCGAACTTACTCTACATTAAAATGATACACACAGCTATATACACAAGTAAAAATTTGCAAAACATTAACACAAGCTCAACTTAGGTTATTAGAAAATCATCCCTTCCACACAGAAATATTTCAGTTCTCACATTTGCCCTATAGTTCTAAGTGTCAAAGTGAAGCAGTCTTCCCACTATACTTTGTCTCATGCATCACAAAATAAATACTCTTCAGTAAAACACAGTAAATTGTTTAATACTTCTTGCATTATAAAACTTACTCCTAAATTGTCATAACTACTACTTTCAGATACAAATACCATTAGTCTTAGACATCATCTTGTGTTACGTATATTCTAAATGACCTTCTATGCTTATGTGCATAATTGCACAGTTCTAATAGTGAAAATTCTTTCTCATGCCCGTACATATGCATGACAATACATTAAAAACAAATACAATAACAATAAAACACGTAAAAACATAGTAATAAAACAACTTTTGCATCTTATACACGTATTGAATATATTTCTTGAGATCTTTCTGGTGCTACAGAAGCTCATGAGCTTAAGTTCTTGAGCTTTCCTCGGGATCAGCAACAATTTCTGAAGACGAGATGACATGTCCTAAAAATTTAATTCTGTCTCTGGCAAACTTAGACTTTTCTAAGTTTGATGGGACTTCATAATCAGAAAACTTGCCAAGCACTTTCTCCAACAAATAAATATGTTCCTTCCAGGCAGCAGTGGCAATTAACAAATCGTCCACGTACAGCGTCACTTCATCCAATAGCTCTGGCCGAGAACTATATCGAAAGCTGAAATAAAGACTTCGGCACTAATATTTAGACAAAAAGGTATGACTCTGAATTGGTATGACCTCCCAGTGAATATAAATGCTGTGTACTTTCGAAAGTCTTCGGACAGTGCCACCTGCCAGGGAGAGCAGCGAAGACCGATTGTGGACAGGAATCGAACACCATGGAATTTTTGCAACTGCCCTTCCAATAATTCCGGTCTGGTCATTACCGGAACAATGATCTTATTGATCGATCTCACATCGGGAACAAGGCGCATTCCTCCAACCGACTTCGCCACGGCCAATAACGGGCTGCTATAGGGCGAAAGCGAAGGCTCATTAAAGCGCCACTGAAACATCTTCAGGGGCTCCTCCTTGGCGGCCTCCCTTCTTATCCACTGGACGGAATAGGTTAAATGACAATACGTTTCTTGGGGAACTACTACCCTCTTATACACGTAACCTTCTATTACTCCAGGCTTTTGTTAGGAGACGTTGACATATTTTGCAAGTAATATACTTAACTCCTCTTTTTGTTCTTCTGACAAGGTTTTCGCTTCATCGGTTTTGTTTTGAATGATACAAGAATTAATCTCTGCATATTAGTTGTTACGCGGTTCAGGTTCAAGGCCTTCATAAGGCCAGTGACCGTGTGTGCACAGCACTCTATTCCTTATAGTCTTTAGCTGTATTCCTTGACAGAATCTTCCAAGTTTCGCCTTTGTTTTAAACTGGTTCAAATCTAATTCTTCCCCTCCTAACTTCAAACAGCATTTTCCACACGTAAGTTCGATTTTAAAATCCCTCTCAATCATGAATTCAATACGTGTGAGACAGGACACGATCAAATTATTCACTACGAGAGACTTGCATAAGTCTGCTCCGCTCTCAAACTCGATACGCACCCACATCTGCATCGTCACTGCCTGGTCTCAGCGTAGCAATAGAAACAGACACCATACAGTTTTGAATCTGTAGCTTTGGAAATTTGAAAGACACGGTAATCTTTCTGAACTACATTCACACTCACACCTGTATCCAACATAAGAGTGATGGCCTCCCGAAACTGCAAGCTGTACAAACACTATGAGACACTCTACATAGCTGTCTGCCTCGTTAAACAGTTCTTGTCAAATAATGTCGTCCTTATATCTGAGCATGCAGAGCTGTTCATTAAAAATATTGACCCCATACCGTCCCGCGACTAGGCTAGATGCAGCCGCGTCTAGTTTGACGCCCCAGAAGCCACCCGAGGGTGGCCCACCTCCACCAGCCGTACATCATTGTTTCTGGAACCGATACCATGTGCGTTATTTGTAGGACGTGACTGACCTCGCGTGTTCTGTGACCACTGTCTGTTGTGGCCCTATCAACACTGGTTCCTATCGCTCTACTGCCAGTGTCCGTTCGAAATCCCTTTTCGGTTACCTCGATATCCGGGATTATACCAATTATTGTTGCGAACCGGTGGCCAGTAAAATTGTTGTCCATTTTGTGGAATTCCACCACTGTTCTGAATTGTCTGTCCTGCTTGCGGCACGCCACTGTTACCCCATGACCCGCCGTTGCAGCTTGTATTGCTGCCGTTTCCGTTGTGGTTTATGGACGGCGGTGCAGCATATGCCGCATTACTTTTCGCATCTTCCTGTATCTTATTAGTTGTATCCAGTACCGACAGGAAGTACTCTAAACCATGGTCGAGTACGAAAATTACACTACTGGCCATTAAAATTGCTACACCAAGGAGAAATGCAGATGATAAACGGGTATTCATTGGACAAATATATTATACTAGAACTAACATGTGATTACATTTTCACACAATTTGGGTGCATAGGTCCTGAGAAATCACTACCCAGAACAACCACCTATGGCCGTAATAACGGCCTTGATACGCCTGGGCATTGAGTCAAACAGAGCTTGGATGGCGTGCACAGGTACAGCTGCCCATGCAGCTTCAACACGATACCACAGTTCATCAAGAGTAGTGACTGGCGTATTGTGACGAGCCAGTTGCTCGGCCACCATTGACCAGACGTTTTCAATTGGTGAGAGATCTGGAGAAAGTGCTGACCAGGGCAGCAGTCGAACATTTTCTGTATCCAGAAAAACTCGTACAGGACCTTCAACATGCGGTCGTGCAGTATCCTGCTGAAATGTAGGGTTTCGCAGGGACCGAATTAAGGGTAGAGCCACGGGTCGTAACACATGTGAAATGTAACGTCCACTGTTGAAAGTGCCGTCAATGGGAACAAGAGGTGACCGAGACGTGTAACCAATGGCATCCCATACCATCACGCAGAGGGATGCGCCAGTATGGCGATGACGAATACAGGCTTCCAATGTGCGTTCACCGCGATGTCGCCAAATACGGATGCGACCATCATGATGCTCTAAACAGAACCTGGATTCATCTGAAAAAATGACGTTTTGCCATTCATGCGCGTCTGTGATGCAGCGTCAAGGGTAACCGCAGCCATGGTCTCCGAGCTGATAGTCCATGCTGCTGCAAACGTCGTCGAACTGTTCGTGCAGATGGTTGTTGTCTAGCAAACGTCCCCATCTGTTGACTCAGGGATCGAGACGTGGCTGCACGATCCGTTACAGCCATGCGGATAAGATGCCTGTCATCTCGACTGCTAGTGATACGAGGCCGTTGGGATCCAGCACGGCGTTCCGTATTACCCTCCTGAACCCACCGATTCCATATTCTGCTAGCAGTCATTGGGTCTCGACCAACGCGAGCAGCAATGTCGCGATACGATAAACCACGATCGCGATAGGCTACAACCCGACCTTTATCAAAGTCGGAAACGTTGCCTGGTCAGACGTTGTTGTGATGCCTCGTGGCAAAGGTCCTGACTTCGAGTCTCGGTCCGGCTCACTGTTTTAACCTACCAGTAAGTTTCAAAAAGAAAGTGGTAGAGCAGTCAAGCAGCTGCTCATAATAAGCCACACAGATCTGTTGTTGTTGTGGTCTTCAGTCCTGAGACTGGTTTGATGCAGCTCTCCATGCTACTCTATCCTGTGCAGGCTTCTTCATCTCCAAGTACCTACTGCAACCTACATCCTTCTGAATCTGCTTAGTGTATTCATCTCTTGGTCTCCCTCTACCATTTTTACCCTCCACGCTGCCCTCCAATACTAAATTGGTGATTGATGCCTCATAATATGTCCTACCAACGGATTCCTTCTTCTAGTCAAGTTGTGCCACAAACTCCTCTTCTCCCCAATTCTATTCAATACCTCCTCATTAGTTACGTGATCTACCCATCTAATCTTCAACATTCTTCTGTAGCACCACATTTCTAAAGCTTCTGTTCTCTTCTTGTCCAAACTATTTATCGTCCATGTTTCACTTCCATACAAATACTTTCAGAAACGACTTCCTGGCAGTTAAATCTATACTCGATGTTAAGAAATTTCTCTTCTTCAGAAACGCTTTCCTTGCCATTGCCAGTCTACATTTTATATCCTCTCTACTTTGACCATCATCAGTTATTTTGTTCCCCAAATAGCAAAACTCCTTTACTACTTTAAGTGTATCATTTCCTAATTTAATTCCCTCAGCATCACCCGACTTAATATGACTACATTCCACAAATCTGTAGTAAATGTAAATCGACGCTTGAGGCGTTGTAAACAGCAACGCCACCGGACAGTGGATGACTGGACGCTAGTGACATGGAGTGGTGAGTCACGTTGCATCCCGTGGCATTTCGTTGAAAGGTCTGGGTACGGTGATGGCCTAAAGAATATTGACTGCCATCTTGTTTAACACTCAAGTACGGAGGAGCCGAAGTTACAGTGTGCGAGTTTCTTCCGTGGTTAGGTTTTGGTCCGCTACTCTCTTAAGGACGCTAAATGCAAAAGGATATGAACATACTGCGCATACTAGAGGAACAGCTCGGAGGCGATGATATTTGCGTAACCGTGACTATGCTCGCTGTGTTAAAGCTGTATTTGTGAGGTAATGGTCTGTAGACAATAAAATTCCTGAAATGGACTGGCTGGCCCGGAGTCCCGACATGAATCCAAAGAAGACACCTTTAGGGTGAGATACGAACGTCGACTTCGCTACACATCCCAGCGTCGGACGTCACTCCCTTACTGGTTTCGGCTCACTCCTCCACAGACATTCCGATATCACACTAAAAGTGGCCTCAGCAGAGTCCAAACCGTCATAAAGGCGGAGCGTGGACGCCCCTCGCTTTTTTAATGCCCACCAATGTGTATCTGTATAATTCTGATCAGTTACTTTATTTTACGATAGTTACTATTTCCAGTGAGTTATCGGCATAAACGTAACCGTACAGTAATGAATTTCATCACGTGTATATGCTCAAGCCGTTCCCTTTATTTACGTTCAGAGTGAAACTGCCAATCCCTGCACCAAAATAGTGTAGAAATGAATGCACACATGAGACATGTACGTAGGTATGTATGTTTCACATTCCCTCCTAAACTACAGGGCCGATTTCAACCAAACTTCGTACACTTACTGTCTGGAAAGAATCGCTGTGGGGATATCTATCAAAGAGGAGGAGGGTGGGGTTGAGAACGACGCGTGAATATCAAGACTTTATTCATTCAGTATTTGAGAAAGAGAGCACTTGCAATCAACGTTACACGTAATTTCAAACCTATAAGAAACTTTCTTCGCTGACGTTCCCGCAAAATGATGAAAGGAAAGAAGTTTGTTGCTTATTACATTTTTGTTGTTCGTTCCGAAAACTGTTTAATCCCGAATGACGTTTTAGCTTATTACTTCTTTGCTAATTACTGTATTCACGACACATTTTGCATAGTGTGTTCTTTATACCCCTGAATATACCTGTAAAATTAGATGATCATACATGACGTTCAGATTTATTATTTCTTTGCTATTAACTATATTTGCAACACATTTCACATATACTATCCACATACGCAGCTGCATATACCTAAAAATCATATCACTGTACGACACATACGCGTGAAAAACTGCCGTATAGCGTTGAAATTTATTACTCCTTTCCCAGTAATCTGTTTGCAAAACATTCTGCAGGCAGTACTCACATATGCCGCTGAATATGTACACAAAACTATATCTTTGTACGACTCGTAGTTTAGGACATATGATGTCACAGAATTGAGCTGCATGAAAATTAAACTGCAGAGCGATATTCGCTAGAGATATAGGTGAAATATGTGTCCAGACATGCGCAAAATATATTAAATATAGCCTATGTGACATGTGTGTATGCTGGGAAACCCGTGGGCAAAAACTCCTCCTAAATCATGGGTCGATTTCGACCAAACTTGGTTCACGTATTACTTACAACCTGGAAAGAAACTCTGTGTGGGTAAGAAACAGCAACATCCTTTTGGAGTGGAGGTGATAACGTGGAGAAAGAGAAGGGAGGAGCAAGAGATGGACAGACAGAGAAGGAGCACATAGACACAATTTGTTGGAAGAAGAAATGACATGGAGAGTGGGAGGGGGGAGGAGATGAAGGAAACAGAAGGAAGGAGAAGATAAAGGGGAGGAGGTGGACGGAGAGAAGCGGTCAGAGGTGGATGGAGAAAGGAAAGAGGAGTAGATGGACAGAGTGCAGAGTGGTTAACGGATGACCAGAGGATAGTAGGGGATGGACAGAGAGACAGAGAGGAGGAAACAAACTGGACAGACAGAGAGAAGGAGGAGGAGGTGATGATCAGAGAGAAGGGAAGGAAGTGACAGAGGGCTGGGGAGGACGATATACAGTAGGTGATGTGGACATAGAGGGATGGTGCAGTTAGAGATGGGGGTGAGAAGATGGAGAAGGAGCAGAGGGACAGAGTCAGTGGGGAGGGACAGGGGAAAGGGGGAGCAGCAGATGGACGAAGAGAGGGACAGAAGGAGATGGACAGAAAGTAGGGAACGGAGGAGATGATGGGCAGAGAGAGGGTTAGAAGGAGATGGACAACAGGTAGGAGGGCAGAGGAGATGAACAGAGAGAGGGAAGGAGACGGACTAATGGAATTGTAACTATTGTGACTATTACAGCGCCATCTATCACAAAGAGAAAAAAGTGGTCCAGCTAAAATATTCATATTTCTTTACGTACTACTAGAATATGTAATAACAAATGGGGGTTCCTATTTTTAAAAAACGCAGTTGATATCCGTTTGACCTATGGCAGAGCCATCTAGCGGCCATCCATAGCGCCATCTGGTTTCCCCCATTAAGCTAGACGATTTTCGTTCTTTGTAGTTTTTTCGTTTGACGCTTATTTCGTAAGATATTTGGCCCGGTCACGATCAATGGACCACCCGGTATACCTGGTCAACGCTGGTTACTCAGTTAATTATTAATGTAATGCAAAACATCGAAGTAATACTGAAAAAAGTAATTGAAAAATTACTGTCGCAATGACGAAGAAATCAAGACAAAACGTCTTTCTCAGTTCTTGTAGAGGAGCAGGTACAAGCGTGTGTCAAACTCTTGAGTTTTAAACAGCCAGTGCAACAAATTGCTGATCTTTTAAAAATTAAAGATATTGAGTACTGACAGCTCTGTATGAATAGACCTCATAGATATCGAAAACTGTCGTCTCTGTACGAATGCTTCTCTCCATGTGTAGCATAGAGATACGGCGAGGGGATGAAGTACATTTGCGCGTTGACAGCGGAGATTACAAACATTCGGGAGCTAGTCAGTGGCCGCAGGCGACCCGCTTCCACATATCGACGGGCCGTCCCACGCGGACTAATCTCGGATTGCGTGGCGAACATCCGAAGGGATGATCGGCCTAGCGTTACAGCTTAGCGCAGTGCTGACAACTTGACAAAGAGAGCTGGGCAGACTGCCGCTGTAGCCGCCGGGCCGGCTGTACTGGCAGCCTATGACGCTCTACTCATCCCGCCCAGGCAGGGCGTGGCAGCTCTTTTAAAGTCTGACTCCAGGCAATTTCATTTATTTGACAGCATCCCCGCTTAGAGTATGATTACACACACACACATCGGAAACTCTAATTTCTTTATGAAACTGTAATTCGATATAAATAAAATCCATTTGCGCACAACGTCGCTCCATTTTGAAACTGAAACTGCTATCACAACTGATTCTTCAACTGCTTTTGCTATGAGGTACAGTGAAGACAAATTAGATTAAAAAAGAAAATTCTTCTTGTTGTAAGTTTACCTTACGTGAGAGGTTTATAACCGTAAGTACTAAAATGGTTCAAATGGCTCTGAGCACTATGGGGCTTAACTTCTGAGGTCATCAGTCCCCTAGACCTACTTAAACCTAACTAACCTAAGGACATCACACACATCCATTCCCGAGGCAGGATTCGAACCTGCACTCGTATCGGTCGCGCGGTTCCAGACTGTAGCGCCTAGAACCGCTCGGCCACCCCGCCCGGCACCGTAAGTACTGATTGAAACGTTATTTTTATTTTTGCTCAGTTTCTTCTTGAAAATGAAGAGTCCCAAAACTTCTGTAAATGCGGTAGCGAAATGATACAAAGTTGTGAAATTTTTACTTAGTTTTGCTTTTTATTATCTTGTCGAGAAAACATATTATCTACTCGTCGTAGCTGACAATAATCAAGACTTTAGAGAATAGGCAAAACGTTGGTATTGCAGTAAAGAAAAGACGTACTCAACATTTGGAATTTCACTTTGGTTTAGTAAACTACGAATAATTTCAACAAGTTTTATATAACTAGCCTAACATGTACCCAACAGTTACTTCAGATTAAAAACTGCCACTAACTTGGCGGACACAGCCGCCTGGTGTGCACACAGACGTAATAACGGAAATTTACAGTTAACGTTTAGCATTTCACAAAAGTTGAAGAGCAATGTTAAGCTTTACGAAACGTCGGAAAACGTGTGAGATAAAACAAATTTGGTCTAGTAGATAAAGTTTTCTATACAAATTTTGGAAAATTAAGTTTGTAAACAATTAGTTCCAAATTATACTACTATAGATTACATAATTATTTTAATTGCCAACATTTATGGTATAATTTACCGATAGACAGATCTATGAAGCCTTTTAAAATTTCGTAAATGGCTGAAACACCAACTCTGGAAGGAAATCTTCCGATAAAAATAGTAAACAGTCAATCAGTTGCAAAATAGAAGGTATTTACTATGGTTTCAACGTTTATGAAAACATCTTCTTCAGAAGGAAATATTGACATCTGAATTATATGCTGTGGCAGAGGTACTTTAAAATACAGCGGAAAAGCAAACGTCAAATACAAGGAGGTGAAATTTCATATTCGACTGGCGCCTTTCGGTTGTATTTCAACGCACCTCTGCCGCAACATGTAATCCACATGTCAGTATTTCGTCCCGAAAAAGACGCTTTTATAAATGGCGTGACTATAGTAAGTGGTTTTTAACGAACCTTCCATTTCGCATCTGAATGGATGTTTACTATTTGTTCAAGAAGATTTATGTACTGTTCCTACATGTATTTGAAACTATGTAAGTTTTGGAAATGTGACTGAGTTCACGACAAACAAGTAGATTTTTTGCATAAATGGTAGTTGAACAGTCATGACATTGCATTTATTTACAAATAACGTAATAATGAGTAAATAACATTAGTAAATGAATACAGTCACGAGTCAGTATTTACGCACGTAATAAAACATAGCACTTATGGGTATCACATACTTCAATTTGTGTTCCTCGGTATATTACATTAGAGGCGTCAGCGACGTCGTACACAAGGTGTTACGACGCGGAAAAATATTTCAGAGTGGCCACAAGGTCCGAAGCCTACTGAGACCCATGAAAGATTCTGTAGATGCTCCCCACGCTGCAGGTATTTACGAACTGTGATGTCACTGCGGTGATATATAGGTTGTAGAAGCCGGGAGACCGATTCACAGTCCCGTGACGGAGCTACACTCGACAGGGGCAACACAGAAAATCAGCAACAGCCGAACACCAACTGCACTACGGCCCACCCACCAGTTTCCAAAAGTTCAAGTACTTGTATGGCAGCCATGAATGCAGCAGCAGAAGATGTGAGAACATATTCAGATAATTAAATGGCCTATCCGAATAGGGAAGAGGGCTGTAAGCAGCCTGTGGCTTTGCTGCCAATGTTTGTTGGCCAGCCAGCACCTCCTCATGGCCCCAGTTCACCAGCATAAAGAAGCGACCACAAGAGAACCGCAGTGTGGCATCGATGTCTTGCTATAGCAAAAACATGCTAGAGTAGAGCAAAAAAAAAAGAAAAAGGTTCAAATGGGTCTAGGCACTATGGGACTTAACATCTGAGGTCTTCAGTCCCCTAGACTTAGAACTACTTAAACCTAACTAACCTAAGGACATCACACTCATCCATGCCCAAGGCAGGATTCGAACCTGCGACCGTAGCACCAGCGCGGTTCCGGACTGAAGCTCCTAGAACCGCTCGGTCACAGCGGCCGGCAGAGTAGCGCAGGGAACAGACATCTACAGAAACAGTCTTACATAGGCGTCCTGCCTTAATATTGTCCGATGACGTTTAAAACAAAGCATTTGAGTGATTATGTCCGCCCGCGTAGCTGGGTGGTTACGTGCTTGCCTCCCATACAGCGGGCCCTGGTTCGATTCCCGGCCGAGCTGGGGATTTTCTCTGCTCGTGGACTGGGTGTTGTGTTGTCCTCATCATTTCATCCTCATCACAGGCGCACAAGTCGCCCAGTGTGGCGTCGACTGAAATAAAACTTGCACTTGGCGGACGAACTTCCCCGAATGGGGCCTCCCGGCCAACAATGCCATGTGCTCATTTCATTTCATTTCCTTTCAGTGATTATTTCTGAAATTTCTAAACACTCCCTTTGTCAGAAAAGTTCCAGGACACGTTTTCTTTTGTTTCTGAGCTTGCAGTGCTAACAAGGAACAAATGTTGGTTTTACGGTATCTGGTACGTGTGCGTCCTTGAAATGACCTCGGACATGTTTCCACGAAAACATATTTGGTGGCATGGTTGTGCTTACCAACACACAGTTTGGGTTCTTGGCGCATCAGTTGTAGTGACACAATGGTGGCTGATTGTGAGCAAAGAGTGAACTTCAAGTTCTGCGTTAAGCTAGAGAAAACCGCTAGAGAAACGTGGACATTGATTAAGCAAGCATATGCAGGAGAGGCACTTTCAAGAAGTCGCGTTTTCGAGTGGCACAAAATGTTTCGTGAAGGCAGAGATTCTGTGCAAGACATCCCAGAGCTGGTCTCCCGTTTACAGCACTTACCGATGCAAACGTGGAGCGTGTAAGTCGGTTATTGCAAGAAGACGTCATGCAACTGTCCATGCGACATCGGAAGAACTTACTTTGAATCGCGATGTGTGTCACAAGATTTTGCGCGAAAATTTAGGAAAATGGAAACTTTATGCAAAACTCATCTCTCACACATTAACAGACGAACAGAAAGGGGAAAGACGAAGAATTTCTGCTGGACTGCTGGATAGAACCAGTCGTGATCCCACATTTCTGTCAAATATTATTGCTGGAGGTGAAAGTTGTTTCTGTCAGTATGACACTCACACAAAGCGTCAAAGTGCTGAGTGGTGGAGTTCTGGATCACCAGCCTCGAAAAAAGTCAAATGACAATCTTCGATAACAAAGACAATGTCGGTCGCTTTCTTTGGTATTAAAGAATTTGTTCACTATGAGTATGTTACTCCAGGGCAAACAGTTTACGTTGAGGTCTTAAAACGTTTGCGATAAGCAATGCGATGCCGCCGCGCCGATTTGTGGCACTCTAAGGACTTGGTCTTACAGCATGGTAATGCAAGACACCCATACTGCCTTATCTATTACCGAGTATCTGGCCAGACATTCTGTTATTACCACCCCACGTCCGCCTTATTCACCCGATCTCTCACCTTGCGATTTTTTCTTGTTTCCGCGAGCGATAAGACAACTGGAAAGAAAGCTGCATCAAGATATCGCAGACATCCAACAGGCTGTGAAAAACGACCTTACAAGCAACGCAGTTGAAAACTTCCCTCCTCGCTTCCAAGACCTCCAGAAAGGTTGGCAGCTGTGTATAGATGGTCAACGGGACTAGTTCGATAGAAGCTAGGATCACTGCTTGGTAAGCCAATTTTCTATTTAAAAAAAAAGCTGTCCTGGAACTTTTCTGACAAAGGGAGTGCTTTTAAGTGATTATGTGAAAGTTTAACCTTAATTACATAATTTGTTCAAAAATGGCTCTGAGCACTATGGGACTTAACATCTATGGTCATCAGTCCCCTAGAACTTAGAACTACTTAAACCTAACTAACCTAAGGACATCACACAACACCCAGCCATCACGAGGCAGAGAAAATCCCTGACCCCGCCGGGAATCGAACCCGGCAACCCGGGCGTGGGAAGCGAGAACGCTACCGCACGACCACGAGATGCGGGCTACATAATTTGTACTTAATTTTATAAAAAATACTGTTATACACAACTTCAGCCGAAAAGATTATAGATTAACATACCCACACTCAACAATTTCAGGAATGTTGTAGACCCCAGAAACCACTACAAAGCAGATGGCGTTTTGCAACTTTCCGTTCATATCCTGAGTGTCGTTCATTTCAGTGTCTAGCATTTTGTTGACGAGCTCCACCAGCGCCATCTTTGTTCAACTGATAACACATCAAGCTCCTCAATTTTTATGCTATTAAATTGTCGCATCATGAATATTGGTTCACAATTTTATTTTTGCATATGCCCTGTTCATAAATTTGTGTGCTCCTTCTTATCTGATATCATACTGTTTACTACGTTCTTACAGCAACACGCTGACAAGTAGTAACACTACGACCACTAGCCACCGGTAAATGAATGCCACCTGGTGGCACTGTGCGCTACAGTCCTGCAGACGCGTAGCTTATCCGCGTGTCCCGCACGCGGCTGCGGTGTGCGAGTGAGATAGCGAACACGCTTCGCAACGGTTGGCGGAAATTGTCGAAGATCCCCGATGCTATTTCGCCTGACAACCCAGTGTGCCCATATGTTCTGATAAGAAAAACATGTAAATGGACCAGGGTCGAATGGGAATCACTCTAGCTACTATACGGACCGCAGCTGGGGACGTCCACTGACGTAAGCTGATTGTTACGATCTGTGAACGAGCATCTCTGACGCAGCGAAGCGTCGTCTATTCGAGTGCTAGTGTTGCGAGCATCTCTGGAAAGAGGTTGTACGTCGGTGAAACCACGAGTCGGTGACAAGAGGCTGGATATCCGCGCTTGGTCACATGATGTGAGGTCGTAGGCTTGCCCGCTCCGTAGAGCAATATATGGGACGGCGATTTGTGGCAGATCTGACGAGTGACAACGGAGTGTAGCGCTGGTGCAGACATAACTGTTTCAGAGCACGCCTTTCACATCGCTCAAGACGGGGCTCCATACAGCCGATCTCTAAGCGTTCTGCATTTAAATCTTGATCTACATACATACATACTAAATACACACATACATACATACAGACCCTGCAAACCAGCGTACTGCGTGGGCGGTGAGTACCGTGTACCACTGCTAGTCATTCCCTTTCCCGATCCACTCGTAAACAGAGTGAAGGAAAAATGACTATCCATACACCTTCGTATTAGACCTCATTTCTTATACCTTGCCTTAGTGATCCTTACACGAAATTTATATTGGTGGTAGTAGAATCTTTCTGTAGGGCATATCCTAAACACTTGAGCAGTACTCAATAACAGGTCATACCAGCGTCCTATATGCGGTCTCCTTTACAGATTTCCTAAAATTCTCCCACTAAACCGAAGTCGAGCATTCGCCTTCCGTATCATAAACCTTGCTCCATTTCATATCGCTTCGCAGGGTTATGCCGAGATATTTAATCGACAGGACGGTTGGTTGGTTGGTTGGTTGGTTTTGGGGAAGGAGACCAGACAGCGAGGTCATCGGTCTCATCGGATTAGGGAAGGACGGGGAAGGAAGTCGGCCGTGCCCTTTGAAAGGAACCATCCCGGCATTTTCCTGGAGCGATTTAGGGAAATCACGGAAAACCTAAATCAGGATGGCCGGACGCGGGATTGAACCGTCGTCCTCCCGAATGCGAGTCCAGTGTCTAACCACTGCGCCACCTCGCTCGGTAACAGGACGGTATGAAGCAGTGTACTGCTAATGATGTATCGGAACATCACGGGTTTGATTTTCCTACTCATCCGCATTAACTTACACTTTTCTACATTTAGACCAAGCTGCCATTCCTCACGCCAAGTAGAAATTTTGTCTGAGTCATCTTCTATCATCCTAAAATCGCTCATCTACGACAACTTCCCATACACCAACACGTCATCAGTAAACTACCGGAGATTCTGCCCTTCCTGTCCGACAGATGGAAATGAACGTTTGGCGTTGTTGGGCTGGAGGCCTCATCTGGGGAAGTTCGACCGCCGGGTGCAAGTCTAGTTTCAGTCGACGCCACTTGGGCGACTTGCGTGCTGGTGATGAGGATGAAATGATGAGGACAACACAACACCTAGTCTACGATCGGATAAAATCTCCAAACCGGCCTGGAATCGAACCAGGTCCCGCTGCATGGGAGGAAAGCACGTAACTACCCAGCTAAGCAGGCTGTCCGACAGATCATTTACTAATACAGACAACAACGGCGGTCCTATCAAACTTTACTGAACCACTATTGGCGATATCCTTGTCTCTGATGAACCCTCTCCCTTAAGGACGACATACTGGGTTTTAATACTTAAGAAATCCTACGAGCCACTTGTACGCTCGTATCTTCGTTAACAGTCTGCACTGGGATATCGTTTCAAATACCGTTCGGAAATCTGGAAATATGGACTCTGCCTGTTGCCTTTCATTCGTAGTTCGCAGGATATGATGTTTGCAATTCTTTGTCCTGCGTGTTTAGAAGAAATTAATCAGCCACAAAGATGTGAAACATGTTGGTATATTTACCGATAGGTAAAGATCCGACCGCGCTCGTGGCTGCGCTGACCCAGCGCCCCGCTAGGTTGCAGCCGAGCCGCATGCGTCGGGGTGAATGAACGCAAACGGCACGGCTGAGTGAGGAGTCTCTCACTGTGTATACATGGGGCTCCCAAAACCAGATTTCGTAAACCGATTTCCCAATACTGCTTCTCGTTGGCCATTTAAACACACCAAAATCGTTTCTGGAAATCCGGTTCTAGCTGCCGGTTTTCCACTTCAACAATCGATTTTCGCTCCCATGTAAGCACACAGCAGTTTGATAGGACCGCCATTGTTTTCTGTATTCGTAAATGATCTGCCGGACAGCCTGCTTAGCTTGGGTTGTCAGTTTACGTCATGATTGTCAAAATATTCAGCTAATATGCATAGAGTGGCTTACTGTGTGCAGTGAAGGATAAGTAGAAATATTAGACTTAGTGCGAAGCTGTCTACCTCTAATGTTCAAGTGAAGAAAAATAGCGATTGTGCTGGCAAAATCAGAAACCGGGACAGCTGCTTACCAGACGCCATATTTGACTGGGCTAGCAAATCCGCTACATGTTTTAACATGTAAACACTACAGTGCAAATCGCCTTTCGTCTTCTTGTCTCGCATGTAAACGTAGTGTCTGAGTGTCCTGTACACCAGTGGCGGATTGTGGATGATTCCCCACACATAGCTTATGGACTTCTGTAGCAAGAACAAACAATACTTCAGTGCACGAAATGGTGAGCGTTATGGTTGCATGTAAACTGTTTTCGCTTTGAGCGGGAACAAGTGGCTCACTTACTTGCTTGATGCTGCGATGCGTGACATTGCCTTCACATTTTGTATACCTAGGGGGAACAAGGCGCTCACATGCTTAGCTATTTTGTCTATGCTTTAAGAACTTGTTTCATTATTTGGTTTGATTATCTATAGTATTTCAAATTGTTCTTTTGCTGGCCCATTTATCCTAGTGGCGTCAATTTTGCTGTACCCACCACTTAAGCCGATGAGAATTAATTTGTCTCCTCCTGATTGTGTTTTGAAGTAAGTCTTAGTGAAAGATTCTTGATAGGCTACAATTCTGATTGGTTTGGATCGCCTGATTATTGTGGGCCACGAATAACAGTTAATAGGTTTTGAATTTCTTTAAACTTAGTTTTTCTCAGATCTGTTTCAAAGAAAGATTGTACACGATTTTCCTGTTTGAAGAATTTTAATTTTCTGTTAAAAGACATGGCACTTTTTCCCACAGTTCCTTTAGTAAAGATTATGTTGTTCACTGACTGACTGCTAAGTTTTTTGAATCGTAAGTATTTTTTTACTACGACAAGACTGTCCGAGTACGTTTTAATCCTTTCAAAGCACTTTTCTGTTTTGTGAAGTGCGGCATTGTCGATCGCATCATCTGTTAGTGCTGTACCCTGTAATGATTTCTACTGAGCCTTCTATTTGTCAGTGCATTTGTGAAGGCTGCTGTCAGGATGGTTCTTTTTTAGTGTGAACTGGCAATTTTAGAGTCCCCTCCCCCGTTCTTGGCTGTTGCTTCCACTTGTTGACTCGGAGCTACTTCTGCAGTAAGTTGCTTTGAAATTGCCGTCCGATAGCCGTTCTCATGCAGCTAGTTACAAAAAGTATGGTGAGGTCGTGGTCTGCATTTCGCAGCTTGTCGTAATATTTAATTTTTTTACGATTTTCAATCGTTATTGAGTCTTTCCGTCATTGAAACTTAACGTCCATTGATTAGCTAGGTAATTAAAATTCGATGCACATCGTACAGAATTGGTTTCTCGTTAGTTCGTACACGCCGTGGGGGTGATGCCTACATCACTCCCCCGTTTACTTAAATGTTTCCAGAATTATCTAATGCATCTAGAACTTTTCTTTTTTCGGTTTTTTCTTATGTTGTGCCTCTGTAGGCCAAATGTTCCACCCACGAGCAATTGTACTGTTTCGTGTATCAACGGTTACGGTTTTTTCTTATGTTGTGCCTCTGTAGGCCAAATGTTCCACCCACGAGCAATTGTACTGTTTCGTGTATCAACGGTTACGGTTTTTTCTTATGTTGTGCCTCTGTAGGCCAAATGTTCCACCCACGAGCAATTGTACTGTTTCGTGTATCAACGGTTACGGTTTTTTCTTATGTTGTGCCTCTGTAGGCCAAATGTTCCACCCACGAGGAATTGTACTGTTTCGTGTATCAACGGTTACGGTTTTTTCTTATGTTGTGCCTCTGTAGGCCAAATGTTCCACCCACGAGCAATTGTACTGTTTCGTGTATCAACGGTTACGGTTTGAATCGTAATAAGCACACAATAAACTAAAGCCTCTACGATTCACTTTCGTTCGCGTATCACTGATGAATTCGTATTTAAAGATACGACTCTTTACTTGAGTTTGTACACTTTTTCGATCGACACCTGCAACCTGTAGACTTTTCGTGGGCAAACACATCACGTGGTGAAGCCACCACGACTACCCTTTCCAGTGCCAGAAACAATGAGACAGAGTTATATAAAATTAATCCGTAAAATACGACTACAGATTGACATTGTTGGCAAGATGACAAGCTGACTGATACTGGCTACAGATCTATCAAACGAGTAATTAAAAAGTTCGTCAATTAAATCGTTCATTTAGTGTATCAAGGCTTATTTCCTCCGACCGACGAACCACACCGACGTCGTGTCTGCAAGGCTGACTGTCATAAAAACGTTATTCCAGTTCGCCATCCAAGCAATATATCAATATTAAAATCCCTCAAGATGCCGGGTTGTCTTAAAATTTGGAAGTCGTTCATTCAAAAATGACCAGAGGGCAAGCGGCCACATACTGGTTCCAATGTGTCGTGTGCTTAGGATCTGGCGCACTGGCAGGTCTGGAAACCTAACAAACTAAACTTCAAAAGATCTTGGAAGGAGAGACAGCATTGGTCGTATATTTTTGTTTATTATCGCAAAATCGATTTTCGGTCACTTCGTGACCATCTTCAGTGCTGTAATATATAATTTAAATTACAGCACTGAAGATGGTCACGAAGTGACCGAAAATCGATTTTGCGATAATAAACAAAAATATACGACCAATGCTGTCTCTCCTTCCAAGTATACCCATTATCTGGTCGTAGTGCACAGGACACTATGGAGTCGCCATTCAATTCAAAAGATCTGCATGTGCCTCCAATCTGGGACACAAGAACTGTTAGCATCTCCACCGGGAGTTTTATTTTGGCTATGTCGCCTTTTCGTCTATTGCGGAAGAGCGTTGTGGAGAGGTGACCGCGTTAACAAAAGTCCCGGGAGAGACCATCTCCCACTCCTATCGAACGAGGATGATTGAAGATGATAGACATTTCACACTTTCAGAAACTGTAACGCAAAAGTCGCAGCCATCTTACTTCAACACTGACTTTTCATCACCGTAGGAGCAATGCCGTGTAAAACAATATTGATATCAAGTATCAGGATATTCGAGCGAAAGCTGGCAGCATCTATGGTGGTTGCTCACATGCCACCCTTGGTTTTGCTTTCACACCTCAGTTCCTATTGTTTAATTTTACAATGTTCGAAGTAGAATTCTCGTAACCTCTCTCTCTCTCTCTCTCTCTCTGTGTGTGTGTGTGTGCGTGTGTGTGTGTGTGTGTGTGTGTGTGTGTGTGTGTGTGTGTGTGTGTGTCTCGGGATTAGATCTCGATTATTACTTCATTGAACTTCTTATGTGTTCTTCTTGTATATTATCTGGCCTGGTGCAGGGCGTCATCTCGCCGTTTATGTCGGTTTCTGTAAAAAGGCCATAGCAGCTTTTGTTAACAAATCCACCTGAGTTTGTCTTCTCCTTTGGTTACAATATATTTTCATATTAACGTCTCAATAAGCCTGTCACTGACTGTAGCTTTCCCATGTTCTCGTTTTTCTAATTCCATCGAAGTTTAGACAACTAACCTCCCTGTCATCAGCAAAAGAATCCAGCAGTCCACGTGGTCAAATGACAGAAGATCAGCAGGTGAGTTACTATCTCTTTGCCTGACAGGAAAAACTGGGAGGTCATATGTCAGTCTTTAATTTTAATCGCTGCACATGCATCGACTTCTCTGATCACAGTAACGCTCCGCTACGCCTAAGTGATTAATAATTCTCCAGTCGCTACTCTATGAACTCTCTTCCGTACTATGCCATCTGCGGGTATGTTAGTCAATGCAAACAGTAGGTACAGTAAATGTTTCTCAGAAATACAATCATCAGAAACATTTTATAATTCTTGGCATGCTATACAGCTTGAAAGGTGATTGACGGTCTAGAGAATCCGAGACTGCTTGTTGCTTATAAGATAATATCCTACGTGGTTATTGTAGGGCTTTATACATTTTTACTAATTTTATGTTCTGTTTGAAAACGTTATACTCACTGCAGGCAATTTACCTATGAAGTGGACCAGTTACATGTTTTCCGAATCAGATAATATAACTACCAGAAGTAACTTTGATGTTAAAAAATTCTCTCAGATATTCATTTATGCCCCTGATTCTTTCCGTTGCGTAAAGTTTGCACGAGCTACTCTTTAATATGCTTTTGTAACATGGTCAGGTTGCATTACAATGTGCAATGTGTCACATTAATGTGACCACCGCCTATGATCGGCGTCAACGTGTAATAACAGATATCAGGTGGGTGCATTAGCGGCGGAGGGTGTATAAAGTGTTTCGGGCTGGGGGAGGAGGTGGGGGTGTGGCGAAGCGAAATAGAGTGCAGCTGCAGGAATAAAGTCTTCTCGGTTTTCAGGCTGTGTCATTTCGAATAAAATTCTCGAGTGGCTTGAAAACAGAGGAGATTTTTGTAAATTATAGATTGCAGCAATCAGTCATCATTTTTAAATTTTATTATGCTGATCTAGATTTCGGCTAGAAGCTAGCCATTTTCAGTTCTAAGAATACAAGAAGTGCATAGTCAGATGATGTCATAAAAAGTCACAAGTAATGGCTTAACTCATATGGTTTGTATATTACATACCACTATTATTTTCGCTCAATGCATGTAAGTCCCTGTTGATCGGGTTTCACCCATAGTTCATTCAATACTACTGTTTGCGGACGGTGGGCTGTATGGAGAACACATCGGTTGGTTACATGGCACCATCTACATGAACTACGTATATAAAATTCAAGGGAAGTAAACCACTTCAAATTTGCATGAGAATTACATAAAATGAAACATAAGTAAAATTCTTTACATTGTAGTCCGACTTATTTCATATTTGCCGGCAAGTAATAAAATTTCCATGTTCACTGCTTGTGAGACCGTTATTATTATTAAAACATCTGACTGACATTTTGCGCCATCTGTGTATTTAGTAAATATGATAAACAATGTACTTCTTATGTTTTAATAAAGAGAGATATAATGTAAAAATAAAAAAATATGTAAGTCATATCATCTGATAGGTGTATACAGCACGTGTCTTCTTGTGTTTTATAAATTTTTTAAAAATTTTAAAAAGTTTTACCCATCTGACGTAAATTAAACTGCGTAATTATTTTAATGTTTCAGCGATTGCACGCTTTAATCGATACAACCGCTTATGCTAATTAATATATTAAGTAATTTTTTTATTTTTATTCTCAACTTACACCTACATTTTTTGCAATATATCAACGCCCATCCTGCAAATGTGCTTTTAAATTGCCCCCTGAATTGCGAGGTGAAAGGACGCACCTGCAGGCGAGATATTCACCCTAAAGCACATTCAGCACAATATTTACATACATATTCTAATACAATTCCTAGTATAAAATATTTGAATGAGGTGCGTGAATGTTGGTATTGCGACAGCCGGCCATGCGCATTCACGTGTTTTTCAGTGTGGCCGTTGCCGCTACTGTGCTGGTTGAACTCGCAACACGGTGGTCACAGCTTGTATACTGTTCTTATGTGCGTCTGCGCAAGACATCACTGTGACAGGACATTACACGAAGTTTTTACAATAAATATGCACTAACATCTAAAACAGGTGCAATAATCTAAAAACTAGTACATGTGTTAAAGCAAAATACATTTCATTATTGGTCGTTATCTGTCATGGACAGTATTGCATGTAAAGTTTCTTTCTCTTTCAGATTAGCTGTCTTTGCACAACGTGTGTCGTTCGCAGTTCATATTCATAATACATGCAATAATAACGCAAAGGTAAACGCTGTTTAGGTAGTTTCCATAACGTACATGTTATTGCATATCGACGTCACTATTCAGAGGTTTGACAACCGATATGTGGGCATGTTCACTCGTTGCACTGTTTATTTTCACTGGTAACACTGTTTCTCCTAGTTCATGCGTTGCGTGATTGAAGACCAGCGCATTCCCATTCCATAACGTAAGTTCCGTGAAGGTATGAATGCAAGATATCGGACGGCAAAATGGTGGTATCTATCCTCGATTCGTCCAGGTGAGAGTGGCCGTCGTATTCCGAGGACACTACGTTCCCTGAAGTCTCATCCAAAATTCCTCCACCCGTGGAGTTGTCTTCAATGGTTTTGTTACCATTTCCTTATTTTGCACAGTTGCATCAAGGTAAATGTCATTGAGCGATACACTACAAAAGTTATTGCCCTTCATATGCACAGTTCCATCGCGATTACAGTTTACCTGTCGATGTACAAAGATTATTTGTTTACAACCTTTTCCATAAATATTTCATCATAATCAGTCTCATAGCGATGTATGAAGAATAGTTATTAACAATTTTGCACACATACTTCATCGGGGTTACAGTCATTGCGATGTATGTAGAATGTCTTCAAAGCAGTCTCTTTCACATAAATCTCGTGATTTTACACATTTTGATACAAATTACAAATTCTGATCACATTTACATGTAAACATATTACATTTTGCTTTACATCAGCATAGACAATATTACATAAATATATTACATTTTGGGTTTACATGGATTCAAGTATTTACATAATATTACAAACATTACAGATTTTGAACCAGTTTTTGCATTCGCGAATGAAGTCATCTGAAATTAGAAAGGTTAGACACAACATCTGGATACATCAGCAAACAAACAACGCCAAGGGCACATGTTCTGATGGACAAACGTCTAAAGCAACACACTAAAATCAAACCTACAAAATTCTCGCGTTACGAGTGTGTGTATATGGCCGTGGATTCACATAAACATGTGTTATACAGTATGAGGTGCATCTAATCCGTTCCTAGGTGTTATTGTTTCGTTGTCGTGTGGTTTTGTGTACACGTTAATCACTCATGAATAATCCTTGATCGACGCTACTGTTAGTCAATCACATTGTCTCAAAAATATTTTCGTCACACTTGCGTAAATGTCATCATAACATCTGCGTTAAAATTTAGGCTGATGTAGTTTATGTACGTTCGGTGAAGTCGAAATCTCCTCTTTTTTTCTGCTGCTGGCTGTCTCAGCTGAAATAAAATTTGTTAAAGGCAAAGCCCAATGATTCTATTTGTTTTTTTGTGTTCTGCAACAGGTATGCACCAGGGTGAGGTATGTCGACAAATACATATAGACCATCGTACAGCAGACGCCACTTCGCGCTGCGCCGTTTTAGTGCAGAAAATTTGGGATGAGTACGCAATAGTACTTGCATGCCTACTTTGAATTCCTGCTTTCCTTTAATAGTGCTAGAGTAGTATCCGTTTCTTGCATTAGCATACTGCGTCAGCGTGGTTAGTTCTTCCCTCGCCCTTTCATCATGCGAGAGCTGCTGAGACGAAGACTTTGGCAACGGATCGCTCCACTCATTTGATTATTTGCGGTCGAACATAAGCTCGTTGGGTGGATAGGTTGTGTCATATATATTGAGGTTATTGTGAACGTCTTCAAATAGTGACTTACCCAATTAGACTGCTGTGTAGGTATATATGTCATCATGAATCTGTTCAGTTCTCTGAAAATTCGTCCAATGGGATTAGATTGTGGGCTTAACTTCGAGATAAAGATGCTCTTAATGCTATTGTCTTTTAAGAATTAATGCCATTTACACCCTGTGTAGTATGTGGCGTTATCATATGAAATTGCCTAGGGTCTTCCCACGCGAGGAATGTAGTCACGTGAGAATCGTCTGACGACTGCGTAAGCAGTTGCAGATTTTGTGGCTTGCAGCCTAATATGTTTAGAAAATATGTCATAAAATGATAATATATACTTCACGCCACCACTACTTGTTGAATGTGAACCACTTATGTCCGTACTTACTGTCTCCAAAGGTTTTCTGGGTAAAGGAATGTAGCTCTGTATTTAAAGATGGGTTCTGAGGTTAAGATTTCTGACAAGATATGCATGTTTTAAGTACATTGTGAATTCTTCGTCTCATATTAGTGAAATAACAATACGTGCTAAGTTTTGAAAGGCAGTTCGTCCCATAATGTCCCAAAACTAAGTGCGTGTGCCAGAATAAGTTGTGTTCAGACTCCTTGAGAATACATACACACCCGTTAGAGCCATCAGGATGACGACGATAGAATAACACATCATTATATATCAGATAACAGCTAAACAGTGGATGGTCAGGTTCATCTATGCCTAAAGCTCTTACATTGTTCCAGTGCGGGTCACATTTTTGTAAAGGTGTCATATTTTTACACAAATCAATGTAATATTTTTAATCCTGCATTAGGAGTATTCTGTAGGCGTTCACATTTTCAAGAGCAGAGTTACAATCATTCAAACCTTGTGGAAGACGAGACAGTGCGTCAGCAGTGTGTTGTCTTCTCCTTTAATGTATACAATCTCAAATGAGTAATTCTCCAGAGATAAAGCCCAGCGAGGTAATCTAGGATGAACTAACTTACATGTTAACAGAAATGTCAGAGCTTGCTGAGCTGTATAAATTTTCGTGTGTTCACCATCCAAATAATAGTTAAACCTTGTGAAAACCCAGACAATAGAAAGAGTTTCAAGTTCAGTGGTTGAATAAGTACGTTCACATTCAGTTAAAATATGGCTTGCAAATCCACTGATTTTACCTGTTCCTCTTTTCCGTTCTTAACTACTTGAAATAGGCAACAACCCAAGCCACTGGATGACGCGTCACACGTCATACAAAAATCTAAATTAAAGTCTGGATAGCCTAAAATGTTTACATTCACCAATGCATGCACAATGTTACTAAAATCTTGCTGACACTGCCCAGAACAGAGCCCTTCCAGATTCTTCATAAATAAATCTAGGAGATGCTTACTGTTCAATAGTTGTGACAGAAAACGACGAAAGAAAGAAAAGAGTCCTAGAAATGACTTCAGTTGTTTTTAGTGCAAGGACTGGGAAAATTCCAAATAGCGTCATACTTACCTAGATCAGGGCGTATACCTTGTGCATTAATTATGCGTCCAAGATACCTAATCTCATTACAAGCAAATTTAGACTTCTTCAGGTTAGCTGTTACACCAGATTTTTGCAAAGTTATCCAGAATCTTTTAAAGGGTGTCAAGATGTCCATTCTAAGTCTTGGTGGGTATCAAAAGATCTTCGACATAATATGTAACAGTCTCAACTAACTTGTCACCAAGCACAGTATCCAAAGCAGTAATACATACAACTGAAATGACGCTCAATCCGAAAGGAAGAACACGAATTGCTATGTTTGCCCCCCGAAAATGAAAGCAGTATATTTTCTGAACTCAGGAGTGATTAGCGACTTGCCGAAATGAATCTGTCAAGTCGATAGTGGAAAAGTACTTAGCATCTAAAAATTTCTGTAATTGTTGCCCCAAATTTTTTGGTTCAGTGCGTACAGGTAGTATAATTTCATTTATGGCACGAGCGTCCAACACCACTCTAATACTTCCACTAGGTTTCTTGACAACAAGTAATGGACTACAGTAGGGATATGTGGAAGGTTCTGTGATCTTCCACACTAACATCCGTTTAAGTTCTTGCCACCCCGCAGGTCAATGAGATAGTGGTACGTTATAGGACTTGCGATAGAAAATTTCGTGAGGCTTGACTTCAATTTTATATGTCTTAATGACACATGGTCGTTTAGTAAAGACCTTTATATACTTAGATAGTATTTTATAAAGCTCATTGCGTTCATCACCAGTAATAGCAGTCGTTTCACTAAACTTACGGCTAATCAATGTTTACAAATCATCATATTCTGCATCAGGCGCGAATGCCTGTGAGTTTGTTTCGTCGCTCTGTTGCAAAAATTGAATTTCGTACCCAGTACAATACTTGTCATGACTGAGAGTCCTGGTATCCAAGTCAATCGTTATTTCTCTACCCTTATGTCTAAGGAAGCATTTACGTTTCGAGAAGTCAATAATACTGTCCTTCTCACATAACATGTCGAAATCCATAATACAGTTAATAACTAGATTCTGGACCACGAGGAATGGCCATTGTACTGTTCCATTACCTTTCTTAATGATGACAAAAATCTGTTCCCTTTACCTTTCTTAATGATCACAAAAATATGTTTCGTAACTCTATTAGACTTATTGCCTACAGCAGTTAAAATCTTGCACTTTTGAACAGGAAACTCTGGTACAGGTACAAATTCAGTCATTTTCTTATAGAAATCATACGACAAAACGTTCACAGCCGCTCCTGTGACCAAAACAATACTGGTTGGAATTCATCCTACTATACCAATAGTTGTAGCTAAAACTATTTGATTGCTAGTTGAACGACAGTGTGTATTTTCCTTCAATAGTTCATTAGATAAATTCTCATCGTGATAGAAGCGTATAAATAACAGTGGTTGCTGCTTAAAACTATTTGCTACATAATCATTGTGTTGTTCATCAGTGGGCGTATCAAAAAGTGATATCATATTGAAGTCGCCCCGCAAACCTTCTTCAGCCACGACCGGGGATACAGTAGTGACTGTCTTTAGTTTGACGTCGTCGTAATTGGTGCAGGTGTTGATACAGGCTGAGGTGGAGTTTTACTTCACACTTCTATTGTGTATTGCGTATACCACTCTCCAATCTGCAGCGACTTTTGAGGTTGAGATCCTTGACTTACCTGCTGGTTGGTGGGTAAAGTCCAATTTTGATTTTGTACAGGCTGTGGCGCCATTTGTCACGAACCTGTGTTGATGTCGTATTGAGGTGGTGGACCAGTATTTTGGTACACGTTACCGCAGTTATTGTTCCAGTTTTGCAGTTGATTTCGTACAGGCTGATAATTGTTCTTGTTTTTGTTCCAATTCTTTTTGTTTCCGTCTCTGTTATTTCCATTATTGTTGTTGCGGCGCCTCTTGTGTGAGCTGCCGCCTGTTGTGTATGGTTATTGTTCATATTTGGGTGTGTCTACTGATTTTGGTACGTGTATTGGTTTGCGGAAAGAAGCTGTTGATTCTGCTGCGCTACGTAACCGACAGCGGCCGGCTCGCCAGGATTAAGTGGCTAGCCTGCGCGTTTTGCATGCTACTGACGTAAACATCGTGGTAGATGTTTTGCCCTGCGGAACGTTGATCCTAACATAACATATCAACAGAATTAAGTACAGTCAGAAAATATTCTACTTCATTGTCTGGAAAGTGCAGTTACTTCTCTCTAATTTGAAGAGGCAGTCTGGCTTTCAGTGCAGGGAATATATCGCGCGTAGCTACAGATTCACAAGAAAGTGTCCCATATTCAAATATTTCTGAAAATACCGGCGCAAATTGCCACATTTAACATTGAAAGGGTCTGGTTCCACAGTCTGTTTCCTAAGACGTTCTTGTACCGACTGCGACCAAAATTTGGCCAAGAAATCTCTTTCAAGTTGCTCGTATGTCACGCATTTGTCGGCTTCATTGTATTCTCAGACAGCTGCGTCACCCTGGATGTAATCTACAACGTAAGAAATTGTCTTTCGGTCACTCCATACTCTTGAGAACGCATTTCTGAACGCTTTCAGAAAAATTACAGGATTTACAGTATGTTTTTCTTGAACGAAAGGTTGAAATTTCCAATGTTTGATCAGACATTCTTCTTTTTTGGCCCTGTAATGTCGATTGCTTTCACTTTAATTATGTAGTGATCGGCTGGTGAATGAAAAGAAATGTACTGCCCATAAATGTCACGATTGTAACTAGGTGCCAAGTGTGCAGGTGCGTACTGTTGTTGTTGTGAGGTGTGTACTGTGTGTTGTGTGCGGAGGATACGTGTCAGCCATGTATCATTGTCTGGAAAGTGCAGTAACTTCTCTCTAATCATTGCCAATGTGAGCATTTTGATTATTAGCATTACTACACTTCGGTCGTATGTAATAGTTTAGTTGTTTCTGTTGTGCTGCGTTTCACTGAGCTGCCTCAGCTATGACATGTTTATTATTTTTTGAAAAACTCGCCTATGGTGTCGTGCACAACCGTCGGTAATTATCCCTCTACACATTGGTCAAAATATCTATTTTTCTGATCAACCCAGTCATGAAATTCTTTATTTCTTTTGGAAAAATGGTTGTCAGTGTGCAATTGCAGTTTGTCTGGAAGTTGTTTTGTCCATAGTGTTAACTTTGCCTTCAGTTCAGTAATGCGTGTTTCTATTGAGTGATGAACTGACAGATAAGATTTGTCTTGGGTGGCAACAGCTTCGTATGTAGCGTTTAAATGTTTAACTTCAGTTTGAATATATTTTACGTCTTTTGTGGTTTTTTCCTGTTGTAAGTTCAATTCGGAAAATTTTGAGTAAAGTTTGAAGACTAGCCAGCTCAGTCTTGTGTTAATCTCGTATACTCTTTCCCACAAAGTGTCGTTACAAGTTTTTAGTGCTGTTAATTCAGCCTTAATCTCGTCATGTCACGTTTATAAACTGTCATGTGTTCGTCAATGTCTTTTTTGTTTTCGCTCATGAGATTTTTACTTTCAGTCATCTGATTTTGTATTGATGTCATATGGTTTTTGTTTTCAGTGAGTTGCTTGAAACAGTGTCAAACATAATGGCAATATTTGTCAACTGAAACTGCTCTGCCCCCGGCCACGTCGTTTGACATGACGCCATGAACAATAATGACCTCTGAGCTGGATTTAGCTATTTGACTGGTCGTCCGCATATTTACGAAATTTCCGTCACTAGGCATGTTAACTGCTGATTGATCGTTACTACTGAAGTCAACTCTGGAGTCATTGACAATGTTTTGTTCAATTTCCAAGTCGGATTCGGTTGCGTCAGTTGTCTGTTCTGTTCCATTTTTGCTAATTGTTTACGTGTTATCACCATGCTACACGTAATGTATATTGCAATAAAAATCTTTAAACTCGTTTGAGAATGAGTTGATGAAATTAATTTCATGTTGTGTACATAGTTCCGCGTAGTCAGTGCGTACACAACTTTCCCACTAGAGCGCGCCCCGCTAAGCACAACAGCGCAGGCGCAGCACTCATCCGTCTCCGCACTACGAGATGGCGCTGCCATAGAGACGGACCAAATTCTGCTTCCACTGATCCGCTTATCAATATGTAACGCGGCCAATGAGATTGCTGCTAACGCAGAAGCTTTTCTCCTCGCGGCTCACACTCGCGCAGTGATACATGAATGTGCGAGGTACTATAACGAGTGCACAGACCTCTGATTAGTCAGTCTACATTTGTCTGCACCAGTCTGTACCAGTCTGCATTAGTCTGTACCAGTCTGTACGAGTTCTACATTTGTCCGTACCAGTCTATAGTCAAGTTTCAGTCTGCGTCTAATAAGATTACCATATTCCTGTACATAGCCATGAAGATAAATGTATAGACACTATTGTCAAGTATCAGAGATATATGTGAGAATAAGATTAACGTACCAATACCAAAGGAACTTCAGATTGTCAATTGTAAATAGCATCCAGAACCAAGTTAAGTAATTTTTACGCTTGTTATTATTTTAATAAATGTGTGTGAAAATTAACCAAGTTCTGTTTCAATTTGGTCACTGTCAATCTGCTACTCTAAGCGTGCAAGTGGCATTTCTATCGTCTGACCAAATGGCAGAAGATAAACACGCCACGAGAAGACCACGAGACCTATTGCTGACACTCGCCTACTTCGTTAGAGCGACAAGTCAAATAATCTGAAGGTGTGTGTACTGAAGGTCTTACAGTATGCCCATCATATTCGTATGGCAACAATGTTAGCTTAACTGAGCAAGAATTGCAATTAATGGTGAAATAATTAACATTAATGCCTGCTTGCCATTTTACGTGGCATATGATACAATTCGGCCATTTTGTAGAATGGTATGAGTGTATTGTTGTAATAAACTGTATGTTAAAAGTAAATTGGAATATGCGATCTTGCGGAAAAATGACTGCTGCGATTACGGAAAATTGTGACAAAGCTAGGAAGCGATCTAAAATGACTGAAAGCGCTTGGACTAGCGTGCTAATGTAAATATGCGATGTCTTACCTTAGATCCAAGTATGCAGTGTAGATACCAGGTTCTACCAACAATTCCAACAGTTCACCTTTTTGTTTATTCTTTACAAACATTCAATGACATGATCCCATTATCCACGCAACAAAGAAAAACAATGTAGCAAATACAATAAAAGATCCAAGCACGAAGTCGCCAGTTTAATTATCGGCTTTCCGGCCTGTTTTGAGTATATCAGACAACAGACAAATAATAATATGTACTGACAATAGTGTGTGATCAGAGTATAAATGTTTATTGGTGCTTAATATAAACTTTGGGCGCTTGGCTATGGCTTTTTGCGTAAGGTCCGTTCAGTAGGTTTGACCGTGAGTAACTCTTCCGAAAATATTTTTTTATCGCACTTCGTAGGTTGAATAATTGCAAAGCATTGGCACGTGCTGGACCATTCATAGGATTTGTAACACTGAACCCTTAGCCATGCCAAGACGCCATTTAAGTGGAACAATAGCTTGCAACATGTATGATACACAAGATTAAATAACATCACTGTATTCACAAAATATTATACTAAATTAAATTACATGGACACTTACATCAATTCTGTTGCTGTGTGTAGCTATGAGTGCGCCTAATGAGACTGCGTCTCAATGAAATAGTAATTATGGCGATGAGCCCAATTATTTTCTGCAGCGATGGCAGATATGCGTCCGATCTGGACCACTACAAGAAAAAAAGGTGCCGTCTTCTCGGCAAGACAACTGAACTGCGTAATTATTCTAATGTTTCAGTGGTTGCATGCTACAATCAATACTGCCGGTTTACTAATTAATATCTTAAGTAATTCTTTATTTATATTCTCTACTTATATCTACAGTTTTGCAATATAGCAACGCCCATCCTGCAAATGTGCCTTTAAAAGTATGCATCTTTCCATGTGTACCATGTCCACCACTATATGAGGTGTATTTTCTACGGCACGGTGGAACCCACCAGCAGAACAATACAACGTATCACACAGCTCTCAGTGTACGTGCCTCTTTCGAAGAGCAGGTTTACCGTAATCCCATGCCGCCAAAACTCCGCGGATTTAAACCCGATCGAGAATCTGTGGGACCACTTCGACTGATCTGTTCCCGTCATGCATTCCCATCAAAGAAACATAGCACAGCTGGCCATAACACTGAAATTGGCGTGACTCCACGCCCCTGTCGGTATCTTCCAGACCCTCATTGACTTTCTTCCTTTATGACCGCGCTTTTGTCAGGTGGTCACCATAAGGTGACTACACTGTGTAAATTATTTCTTGGGTAAAAAACTTCATGTAGAGAAGCGCAATATTCAGTACTTTTTTCCTGAAGATATATTTTCATGAACCGTACTCGCAACAGTGGGAGAATAAATTTGGGAAGGTGTCGTCGTTGAGTGACTGTAGGAGGATACAAGATGACTTGGACAGGATTTGTGATTAGTGTAAAGAATGGTAGATATAGATAAATGTAAATTAATGTAAATGAATAGGAAAAATAATCCTGTAATGTTTGAATACTCCATTAGTAGTGTAGCGCTTGACACAGCCACGTCGATTAAATATTTGAGCGTAACACTGCAGAGCGATATGAAGTGGGACAAGCATGTAATGGCAGTTGTGGGGGAGGCGGATAGTCGTCTTCGGTTCATTGGTAGAATTTTGGGAAGATGTGGTTCATCTGTAAAGGAGACCGCTTATAAAACACTAATACGACCTATTCTTGAGTACTGCTCGAGCGTTTGGGATCCCTATCAGGTCGGATTGAGGGAGGACATAGAAGCAATTCAGAGGCGGGCTGCTAGATTTGTTACTGGTAGGTTTGATCATCACGCGAGTGTTACGGAAATGCTTCAGGAACTCGGGTGAGAGTCTTTGGAGGAAAGGAGGCGTTCGTTTCGTGAATCGCTACTGAGGAAATTTAGAGAACCAGCATTTGAGGCTGACTGCACTACAATTTTACTGCCGCCAACTTACATTTCGCGGAAAGACCACAAAGATAAGATAAGAGAGATTAGGGCTCGTACAGAGCCATATAGACAGTCATTTTTCCCTCGTTCTGTTTGGGAGTTAAACTGGGAGAGAAGAGGCTAGTTGTGGTACGAGGTACCCTCCGCCACGCACCGTTTGGTGGATTGCGGAGTATGTATGTAGATGTAGATGTAAATTGGGTCGCTTACAGATATTGGTACAAGATCTCTACAAATCGAAAATAAAATTATTTGTATTTTTTTTCTTTTTTTTTTGCGACGATCGATTGATGGTAGTGTATATCTTCTGTTGCAATATAACATTATGGTAATGAAATCCTTTACGTTTATTTTACGATCTCCTTGTCCGTTCATGAAGGGCCAAGTGATTTTGTCTGGCCGCCGTATAATCCTCTATCATGCGGCATCGTGGGGATGCTACATGGAAGAGCGTGTGTTCAGCACAGCGCTCTCCCGTGCATGTTGCTGGCATACTGGACGTTGGAGCTGCTGCTTCCCATCCATCTGGATCCTCAGTTGGCATTATTAGGCTGAATTCACCCCGCACCAGTTCTCCCAACAAACTAAATACTTTACAGTAGCAGGAACAGAACCCAGGTCCTACGCGTTGTAATCATCTACGCTGACCTCTCACCTAAGTCCTTTGTGTTTCCCCTTGCGTAAATAAGGTATCCGATGATCTCGTTTCCAGAGTATAGAGAACTTGCAACGGAAATAAACATTCGGAAAGCGAAGCGCGCTGCTGCAGAAACCAAGTGGCTGTGCTGCACTTCGGCATTTCCAGGAGCAAAGCGCGCTGCGAGTTCAGTGGATTGGACGCGCTTTGCCGATGCGGCCGGCCGGACGAGTCCTATCTCCACTTGCCCTGCGGAAGAGCTCTCCCTTTCGCGAATTTGCGCCGTCCCAATTAATCATCGACCAGGCCAGGCTGCTCGTAGAAAGGAGCCATTAAATAAACTGAGTGCGGAGGCGCGCTTTAATCTTCGGGAAGAGGCGTAGGAGAGGACCTCCCCCGGCGACGAGCCGTGGGATGGCGCTGCCAACGCGCCGACGCACGGCCTTCGAGCCACTCTCACCTGCTGGCCGGCTCCAGCGCCTGCACGATGCCCGCTATGCCCTCACGGTGACCGCCAGCCAGCACACAAGACTAGAGGGCGACCCTCAACCCAAAACGGCGTGGCCTTTCGAGTGCTATTCCATCCTCGTCGCCATTATTTTGGTAAAAGAAGACGTATCGAGTTATATCTTTTATCAAAGATCTGTTAAGAGCTCTGTCGCATAAGGAACATTTTATCAAGCTGCAGTATGCTAAAACTCACTTTGAATTTGTAATGTAACACATCGTGTTACGGACACTCCCAAGAACGACACGTGCAGTGACGAGCGAGTAGGAGGCCGTACACGGTCAGAAATAAAGGCTGAGTTAAATAATTAATGAATATGAAATCAGGTGACACATTCAGGACCTTTTGACGAGGAACAACCCCTGCTTTATCCCTGATTTGCATATCAGCTTTATTTCAAAGTATCTAAAGATTCAACTGCGGATTAAAGTAGAAAAAAACTAAAACGGAAGAACCTTGAAATTATAATTCTCTACATACAGAGGAACCGAAACTTGTTCAAAATGCTGGCGGCTGTTAAAAATATTTGAGTTTAAACGGAGCGTCTTCTTCGTCGCACGAACACAAAACATCCCACCTTCCCAAATGCCGAGGGTGCGCCAGGTTAGGAAACTTCTGGGACAGCAGATGACAGCTACGCGCTTGACCGCCCAGCGACTTGCCTCCGAAACTACTTTTTTCAGCAGTTGTTGTTTTTGGAGGAAGAGACCAGACAGCGAGGTCATCGGTCTCATAGGATTAGGGAAGGATGTCGGTAGTGCACTTTCAAACGAACCATCCCGGCATTTGCCTGGAGCGATTCAGGGAAATCACAGAAAACCTAAATCAGGATGACCGGACGCGGGATTGAACCGTCGTCCTCCCGAATGTGAGACCAGTGTGCTAACCACTACGCCACCTCAATCGGTTTTTTTCAGCAGTGGACACACTAGAGTGAGGTGACGACCAGAAAACAAAAACACTGAGCATCGCCACTCCCGGCCATTCTCAAAGGTCCACTACCTGTCATCTCGTCCACGACTGCCTATTGCGGCGCTTCAGTCGGGAACCGCGCGACAGCTACGGTCGAGCCGTCCGATGTGGCCGTGCGGTTCTAGGCGCTTCAGTCCGGAACCGCGTGACTGCTACGGTCGCAGGTTCGAATCCTGCCTCGGGCATGGCTGTGTGTGATGTCCTTAGGTTAGTTAGGTTTAAGTAGTTCTAAGTTCTATGGGACTGATGACATGAGATGTTAAGTCTCATAGTGCTCAGAGCCGTTTCAACAAATTGAACTGCCTATTGTCCACACGAGCGCCCACTGTCCATACGTATGCACCGCATGCAACGGTCAAGCTTAAAGGTTCGTGACTTCGGACACAGTTTATTATCGTCGCTCGTATTCGATCGCCGTAACGGTCGTTTGGCGATCGCAAGTATTTCGCGATACTACGTGTGAGAAGCAGCGCCAGCCATGTGGTAAGGTTCACCGAATTGTGCCACCCCTCTCCTTTTTGTTGCCGAAATCTAGTTCTTGTGGTTCAGGATTCTCACTCCCAAGGTTTCTCAGTTACATTTGTATAGCTACAGGCGAATGCTATTTCTGTATATCATTCTGTGAATCTGTCTATGTCTGTGAAGGCTGTCCTCTGTTAAGGGTGCGTTGTTCTGCGCTAATTTCAGAACATATCTCTTTGTGCTAGTTTCTACAATAAATCTTTTATTTGCAATCCGGTTTCTACCCGCTCCACCCAGTATGCATCGAAATCAGTGGCCCGCTGCAAGTAAGGTCGTAGTCCATGCCATCCTCATTGTCTGACACAGGGTACAGCAATGAAATGAGACCCCGATGGCCTTTCACTGCTTAGCTCGCCAGCTAACCGGAGCAACCTCTTTTCATTCAGGCCGTTCGGGCACGAAAACTGTGGCAGTTGTAATGAGACACTGTGGTGTCACCGCCAGACACCACACTTGCTAGGTGGTAGCCTTTAAATCGGCCACGGTCCGTTAGTATACGTCGGACCCGCGTGTCGCCACTATCAGTTATTGCAGACCGAGCGCCGCCACACGGCAGGTCTAGTCTAGTGAGACTCCCTAGCACTCGCCCCAGTTGTACAGCCGACTTTGCTAGCGATGATTCACTGACTACATACGCTCTCATTTGCAGAGACGGCAGTTTAGCATAGCCTTCAGCTACGTCATTTGCTACGACCTAGCAAGGCGCCATATTCTTCAAGAATGTATTCTGAACTAATAATATTGTGAATCATGTACCGTCAAGAGCGACGTTCATCATTAATCGATTAATGTTAAGTATCAAACTAATTACGTCCGATTTCTGAATTCTAATTCCTTGTCATGTTCCAGACCTCACGTCAGTAGAGTCCTTCCCTCCTCACGCCAGCCTGCGTGAGCTAAAACGCGTGCATTTCGGCCTCCAATAGTAACACGGTGTTGGCTCTTCTGCCAACACAACAGACACCCTCCTCTGACATTACCTTTTTTTCAATAGAAATAACCTATACCATGTATACTATCAATTCTTGTATAGGTGAGTATTATATCAGCCGTTTAACTAAAAGAATATCATATGATTTTGTAGACATTGTATTATATTTCAGGCTAAAACGTATAAAAACAAATTAAGATGGTTAAAATCATTCTTATTTTTTAAATATTTGAAACGACGAAATTTATGGTATACTTAAAATTCATATTATTAATTGCACAATCCAACGCTGATTTATTTCTGGGTTCGCTTACAAAATAATGGTATATTCTATCGAAGATTCTTCTTTTGTCAAGAAAGTTTGTAAACTCTTTTGCTTTGTAAACTCTTTGGATTATTGTGAGTACCGCAGAATGTAAGGAGCAGTGGGTGTGGTATAGATAGCTACGATGCCACGGCGTAGGTTGACACTACGACACCGACGATAGCACCCTCTAGCAGGCGCTGTCCAGATCTACGAGCTCGGCTCCATATTCTGCCCATTTGATCAAGAGCAGACGGCCGGGACACTTCGCTTCAGCTTCTCACCTACGTAGTAAGTTATGTATGCCTCTATATATATTCATGCACCAGTAAACCACTTTTACTTGGTTGCAATACTGACGTGTTTTACGTCACCTGCTCCTACTCGCTTTCTTCATTCGGCCAACCTTTCAGTTTTCAGGAGCAGACCCACGTGCCGCCTTCCAAAAATGGTTCAAATGGCTCTGAGCACTATGGGACTCAACTGCTGAGGTCATTAGTCCCCTAGAACTTAGAACTAGTTAAACCTAACTAACCTAAGGACATCACAAACATCCATGCCCGAGGCAGGATTCGAACCGGCGACCGTAGCGGTCTTGCGGTTCCAGACTGCAGCGCCTTTAACCGCACGGCCACTTCGGCCGGCCATGTGCCGCCTTCCAGGCGGGATACAAAAGTAGGCATGCCTCTAATGGAGACAGATGTACTTATATGATCGACACAAACAACGCAGTTTGGAATATTAAGTGGAAATTGTAAAAACGGTGTGATATTGATTTGTTAACATGGAGTATAGACATGTGTCAGGAAGTCCTCCCTGAAAGTATTTGTATGGAGTGTAGCCATGTATGAAAAGTGAAACATGGGCGATAAATAGTTTAGCCAACAAAAGAATGGAAGCTTTTGAAATGTGGTGCTACAGAAGAAGGGTAGATCACGTAACTAATGAGGACGTACTGAATAGAATTGGCGAGAAAAAGAATTTGTGGCATAACCTGACTAAAGGAATAAAATTCAAGACTAGTACAGGTAAATCATCATCAGTTATTTAGTCATCAGGAAGCCACAACGTTAAATCAAAATTTCAGCTGTGAGAATGTACCCCTAGACGCAAAAACTGGAAACAACAAGTGAAAACGAAGGCAAGTAAAAAGTTTTTCTTTTTTATATCTTACGCCTCTCAAAGCTTTCAAAATTTCTGAAGAGACTAAGAGAAATTTAATGGTGATGTGTGGGAGGGTAAGATTACACAGCCAGTTAAGTATATATTCCAGGATTCTAATCAGCATCTGCCAACATGAGTAATCTAGAAGTACATATCCACGGATGGCTGTTTTGTTGTTCCTGTTGTGGTCAGAGACTGGTTTGGTGCAGCTCTTCATGCTACTCTATCCTGTGCAAGCTGCTCATCTCCGAGTACCTACTGCAATCTACATCCTTCTAAATCCTCTTACTGTATTCATCTCTTGGCCTCCCTCCACGCTTTCCTCAAATACTAAATTGATGACCCTTTGATGCGTCAGAACCAACCGATAACTCCTTTAGCCATATTTTGCCATAAATTCCTTTTCTAGACAATTCTATTCAGTACGTCCTCAGTAGTTACGTAATCTACCCATCTAATCTTCAGTATTCTTCTGTGGCTCCACATTTCAAACGTTTCTACTCTCTCCTTGTCTAAACTATTTATCGTCCATGTTTCACTACCGTACATGGCTACACTCCATACAAATACTTTCAGCAAAGACTGCCCTACACGTAAATCTATACTCGATGTTAACAAATTTCTCTTCTTCAGATACGCTTTCCTTGCCATAGCCAGTCTACATTTTATATCCTCTCTACTTCGACTATCATCAGTTATTTTGCTCCCCACATAGCAAAACTCATCTACTACTTTAAGTGTCTCGCTTCCTCATCTAATTGCCTCAGAATCACCTGATTTCATTCAAAACGTTCCATAGTCCTACTTTTGCTTTTGTTGGTATTCATCTTATATCCACCTTTCAAGACACTGTCCATTCCGTTCAACTGCTCTTCCAGGTCCTTTGCTCTCTCTGACAAAATTACAGTGATTTCGGCAAACCTCAAAGTTTTTATTTCTTCTCCATGGATTTTAGCTCCTACTCCAATTTTTTTTTTTTTTTTGTTTCCTTTAATGCTTGCTCAATATGAAGATGGAATAACATCAGAGATAGGCTACAACCATGTCTCACTCCCTTCTCAACCACTGCTTCCCTTTCATCCACCACGACTCTTGCAGCTGTTATCTGGTTTCTGTACAAATTGTAAATAGACTTTCACTCCCTGTATTTTACCCCTGCCACCTTCATAATTTGAAAGCGAGTATTCCAGTCAACATTGTCAAAAGCTCTATCTAAGTCTACAAATGCTAGATACGTAGTTTTGCCTTTCCTTAATCTTTCTTCTAAGATAAATCGTAGGGTCAGTATTGCCTCACGTGTTCCAATATTTCTACGGAATCCAAACTGACCTTTCCCGAGATCGGCTTCTACCAGTTTTTCCCTTCGTCTGTCAAGAATTCGTGTTAGTATTTTGCAGCCGTGACTTACTAAACTGATAGTTCCGTAATTTTCACCCCTGTCAACACTTGCTTTCTTTGGGATTAGAATTATTACATTCTACTTGAAGTCTGAAGGTAATTCGCCTGTCTCATACATCTTGCTCACCAGATGGAAGAGTCTTGTCATGGGTGCCTATCCCAAGGCTATCAGTAGTTCTAATGGAATGTTGTTTACTCCCGGGGCCTTTTTTTGAGTTAGGCCTTCCAGTGCTCTGTCAAATTCTTCATGCAGTATCATATCTCCACATTTTATCTTCATCTACGTCCTCTTCCATTTCCATAATATTGCCCTCAAGTATGTCGCCCTTGTATAGACCCTCCATATTCCCCTTCCATCTTTCTGCTTCGCGTTCTTTGATTAGAGTGGTTTCCATCTGAGCTCTTGATATTCTTACAGGATGTTCGATTTTCTCCAAAGGTCTCTTTACTATTCCGGTAGGCAGTATCATCTTACCCCTAATGATATATGCGTCTACATCCTTAGATTTGTCCTCTAGCCATCCTTGCTTAGCCATTTTGCACTTTCTGCCAGTCTCGTTTTTGAGACGTTTGTATTCCTTTTCGCCTGCTTCATTTACTGCATTTTTATATTTTCTCCTTTCATCAATTAAATTCAATATCTCTTTTGTTATCCTAGGATTTCTACTAGCCCTCGTCTTTTTATTTATTTGGTCCTCTGGTTCCTTCACTTTTTCGTCCCTCAAAGCTACCCACTCTTCTTCCACTCTATTTCTTTCCCCTGTATTTGTCAATCGCTCTCTGAAACTCTCTACAACCTCTAGCTCTTTGTTTATCCAGGTCCTATTTCCTTAAATTCCCACCTTTTTGCAGTTTCTTCAGTTTTAATCTACAGTTCATAAGCAATAAATTGTGGTCAGAGTCCACATCTGCCCCTGGAATTGTCTTACAATTTACAACATGGTTCCTAAATCTCTGTATTACCATTATATAATCTATCTGAAACCTTACAGTGTCTTCAGGCCTCTTCCACGTACACAACCTTCTTTCATGATTCTTAAACAAAGTGTAGGCTATGATTAAGTTATGCTCTGTGCAAAATTCTACGAGGCGACTTCCTCTTTCATTCCTTGCCTCCATTCCATATTCACCTACTACTTTTCCTTCTCTTCCTTTTCCTACTATCGAATTACAGTCGCTTATGAATATTAAATTTTATTGTCCCTTAACTATCTGAATAATTTCTTTTATCGCATCATGCAATCTCTTCATCATCTGCGGAGCTTCTTGGCATATAAACTTGCACTACGGTGGTAGGTATGGGCTTCGTGTCTATCTTGGCTACAATAATGCGTTCACTATGTTATTCGAAGTAGCTTATCCGCGCTCCTATTTTTTATTCATTTTTAGACCTACTCCTGCACTACCGTTATTTAATTATGTATTTATTACACTGTATTCACTTGACCAGAAGTCTTGTTCCTCCTGCCACTGAACTTAACTAATTCCCGCTATATATAACTTTAATCTATTCATTTCCCTTTTTAAATTTTCTAACCTACCTGCCCGATTAAGGGATCTGACATTCGACGCTCCGAGCCGTAGAACGCCAGTTTTCTTTTTCCTGATAACGACGTCCTCCTGAGTAGTCCCCGCCCGGGGTTGCGAATGGGGGACTATTTTACCCCCGAAATATTTTACCCAAGAGGACGCCATCATCATTTAACCATCCAGTAAAATTTCATGCCCTCGGTAAAAATTGCGGCTGTAGTTTCCCTTTGCTTTCAGCCACTGGAGCAGTTAAGCAACTTAAATCACTTAATAAAAACAAGTCTCTGGTCTATACTATATACCAGTTAGGTTCCTTTAACAGTATGGTGATGCAATAGCTCCATACTTAACAATCATATACAATCGCCTGCTCGACGAAAGAGACAGGAAAGTTGCACGTGTTGCACCAATAGTCCGCAGCTCGTGGTCGTGCGGTAGCGTTCTCGCTTCCCACGCCCGGGTTCCCGGGTTCGATTCCCGGCGGGTCAGGGATTTTCTCTGCCTCGTGATGACTGGGTGTTGTATGCTGTCCTTAGGTTAGTTAGGTTTAAGTAGTTCTAAGTTCTAGGGGACTGATGACCATAGATGTTAAGTCCCATAGTACTCAGAGCCATTTGAACCATTTTTTTGCACCAATATTCAAGAAAGGTAGCAGGAGTAATCCACTAAATTACGGGCCCCTATCATTAACGTCACTATGCATCAGTATTTTGGAATATATACTGTGTTCGTATATAATGAATTACATTGAAGAGAACGGTCAATTAACACACAGTCAACATGGATTTAGAAAACATGGCTCTTTACGCACCAGAAGTGTTGATGCTATTGACAAGGGATTACAAATTGACTGTGTTTCTAGATTTCCAAAAGGCTTTGACACTGTACCACACACGCGTCTTGTAGTGAAATCGCGTTCTTATGGAATATCCTTGCAGTTATGTGACTGTAAGAGAGGTCACAGTTCGTAGTAACTGGCCGAAAGTCACCGGTTTTTTGGCTCCCCTAAGTTAGTGTTACAGGCCCTCTGCTGGTCCTTATCTATATAAACGATTTGGGAGACGATCTGAGTAGCCGTCGTGGATTGTTTGCAGATATTACTTTCGTATATCGTCTAGTAAACTTATCTGCAGGCCAAAAAAATTGCAAAACGACTTAGAAAAGATGTCTGAATGGTGCAAAACTTGGCAATTGACCCTAAATAATGAAAAGTGTGAGGTCATCCACATGAGTGCTAAAAGGAATCCGTTAAACTTCAGTTACCGTCAAATCAGTCAAATATAAAGGCCATTAAGTCAGCTAAATACCTAGGAATTACAATTACGAACAATTTAAATTTGAAAGAAAACATGGAAAATGTTGTGGGGAAGGCAAACAAAAGACTGCGTTTTATTGGCAGAAGATGCATCAGATCTACTAAAGAGACCGCCTACACTACGCTCGTCCGTCCTCTTTTGGACTACTGTTGTGCGTTCTGGGATACTTACCAGATATAATTAAGGGAGTACATCGAGAAAGTTCAGAGAAGAGCAGCACGTTTTCTATTAACGCGAAATAGGGGAGAGAGTGTCACGGACACTATACTGGATTTGGTGTGGGCATCATTAAAAGAAAGGTGTTTTTCATTGCGGCGGAATCTTCTCACAAAATTTCAATCACCACCTGTCTCCTCCGGACGCGAAAATATTTTGTTGACGCCGACTCACATAGGGAGAAAAGATCATCATAATAAAATAAGGGAATTCAGAGCTCGCACGGAAAGATATAGGTGTTCGTTCCTTCCGTGCGCTGTTCGAGATTGAAATAAGACAGAATTTTTGTGACGGGTTCTCGAAGAACCCTTTGCCAGGCGCTTAACTGTGATTTGTGGAGTATCCATTTAGATGTAGATGTAGGCGGTGTGGTAGCGCGCTTTGAACGTTATGCTTTTGCCTTTCCTCACAGCAACAGTCATGTAGAATGCAAGCGGACCTCACTTTCCTCACTGCTTGCAGCCAATGATGAGCGAGGTTTCTTTGGTACACAGTCCGCAGCTGTTCCATTTTTGCCCACCTACTGTTTACTGTTGTTGTTTTTATGATTCGATCTATGGTGGAAGAAGAGAAATTTTTAGTGACTGGAGAGAAATCACCAGCAGAATTCCACGGGGTTCAGTTTTTGGCGCACTCCCATTCCTCATATTCTTTTATCGAAATGATATGGAACGAGTCAGGTTACATGATAGGTAGACATGATTAATGAATACCTTATTTTAGTCCTGCTCATGCAACTGCGCGCAAAGAACATGGTTTTTTTTTAACTGCCTGCCAGTGGAAAAGGCTTGCTTTGGTACCTGTCAGACATTTCATTTTGTTGGGCAAATGATCAAAAGTTTTTGTTGCTGCATATTGAACTCCTCTCTGAGCCAGTGGTAACTGTAATAATTGGAGATGACGGTCATTTTTCTCTGTAGTTTTAAGGCATGGAGATCAGTATTCTCCTCAAATTGTGATTGGTTATTTATGATGAATTTCATGCAGTTAAAATGTCTAGCTCCTTGAAGATGTACCGACTTGACGTCCGTGCTGCTCCCTTTAGTTCAATCAGCACTTTCCTTCTGACTGATGAGTTACCCCATAAAATTACTCCTTAACACACCATTGAGTGGGAATCTGTAAAATCTGTAAGGAGGTTTATTCGTTTCCAAGATTAGCAATTATAGGAAGACCAAAAGCAGCTGAACTTAATTTTTTGAGAAGCTCAGTGATATGCTTCTTCCAGTTGAAGTGATTAATAGTAAACTGCAAATTTAAATAATCCCTCAGATGAAATTAAGCACTAGACACTATTGAACGATACACGGCTCACGGAACGGATGAAATGTGTTCACAGTTGCGAATGTAATTAGACTTGCAATGCACCACTTATTAGTGACACATGAAAATCTGTGCCGGGCCTGATTTCCCATCTACATATACATCTACATGGATACTGCAAATCACACTTATATGCCTGGAATAGGGTTCGCCGGCCGGAGTGGCCGAGCGGTTCTAGGCGCTACAGTCGGGATCACGCGACCGCTACGGTCGCAGGTTCGAATCCTGCCTCGGGCATGGATGTGTGTGATGTCCTTAGGTTAGTTAGGTTTAAGTAGTTCTAAGTTCTAGGGGACTGATGACCTCAGAAGTTAGGTACCATAGTGCTCAGAGCCATTTGAACCATTTTTTTTTAATAGGGTTCATCGAACCATCTTCAGAATAATCCTCTATTATTCCAATCTCGATCAGCACACAGGAAAAACGAACACCTATATCTTTCCGTGCCAACTGTAATTTCCCTTATTTTATTATGACGATCGTTTCTCCCTATGTGAGTCGGCGTCAACACCGCGTTCGGAGGAGAAAGTTGCTAATTGAAATTTCGTGAGGAGATTCCACCGCAACGAGAAACGCCTTCGTTTTAGTGTCATCCACCCCAAATCCTGTACCATGTCAGTGACACTCTCTCCCCTATTTCGCGATAATACAAAAAGTGCTACTCTTCTTCGAACTTTCTCGATGTACTCCGTCAGTCCTATCTGGCAAAGATTCGAGACTGTGCAGAAGTATTCCAGAAGATGACGGCGAAGCGCAGTGCAGGCAGTCTCTTTAGTAGACCTGTTACATTGTCTAAGTGTTCTGCCAATAAAACGCATTCTTTGGTTTGCCTCCCCCATGACCCATCCTATGTGTTCTTTCCCATTTACATTTTTCGTTATTATAGTTTCTAGGTATTTAGTTGAACATACGGCAACTTTACACGAACGGTAATTTTCAACTTCGGCTATCCGACCACGCCTCCTAGAGTGCCCCAAACCCCCATACCCCTCCGTGTGTCCATGTTCTGCCCACGCATAGTTGCTGTGATTCCCCCCACAGGGAGAGACTTATTTGCAACAGTCGCAACCTGTCTAGGCAAGTAATACTATTTTGCAGTGTTTGTGTTTTATTGTGTACCATGCAGTGTCCTCCAGACATGCATGCATATCTGAAAGTACAGATACTGTTACGATCTACGGCTATGAGTAGACTTAAGCTACACAGTTTCCTGATGAAACATGAAAAACTACACTAGACCGGTACTCGAACACAGATTTCCCACTTTGCGCGAGTGATCGCTTTAACGACTTCGGCTATCCGTGCACACCTCCCAGACTGACCCAAGCCCCCATACTCTGCCGCGTGTCCACGTCCCGCCCTCGCACAACTGCTGCGATTGCCGCACAGAGAGACATAGAGACTTGTCAATTATCGTTGCGGGCTGTCTCGGCATGAAATACTAGTTTTCCAATATCTATGTTTTACGGCGTACTACGCAATGTCATTCAGACATTCATACATTTCTGAAGGAACAGATACCGCTTCGATCTACAGCTCTATGAAATAGGCGAAATGTTTTCGCAGTTGCAAATATGATTAGACTTAAGCTGCACAATTTATTACTGGGAAATCCGGGCTAGAGCCGCGATCTGGCACAGATTTTCATGTATCACCAATGAACTCCTGTGGCTGAAGCGTACGAGTGGCGTTTGAAAAGTCCGTCCAAAGTCCGAGAGATGGCACCACCGGCGCGTATCGAGGTCATGTTTAGTTAGTAGAATCTTTGGAAAAAAATGCACACCAAGTTTCAGCCATATTGGTCTATTTCTTTATGTTTGGCATTCGTGTAAATCAAGGAAGTCGAGTGATTGTCAAAAAATGGACGAAAAAGAATTTCGTGTCGCAATTAAAGACTTTATGAAAGTCAAGACGCCTCAGGAGACTAATGAGAAACTTGATAAACATTACGGTGACTCTGCACCTTCGATTAGAACAGATTATAAGTGGTTTCAAAATTTTCGAAGTGGCCATATGGGCACAAGTGATGCTGAAGATTCTAGAGGCCCTGTGGAGGTTACGACTCCAGAAATTATTGATAAAATCCGTGATATGGTGATGGGTGACAGAAGAGTTAAGGTGCGTGGGATTGCTAGTGCTGTGGGCATCTCGAATGAACGGTTACATAATATTTTGCATAAACATTTGGACATGAGAAAGCTACCCATAAGATTGGTTCCGCGATTGCTCACGCTTGACCAAAAACGGAATCGTGTTAAGTGTTGCTAGGATGGTTTGCAGCTGTTCAGGAAGAATCCGCAAGACTTTAAGCGTCGTGTCGTCACTGTGGATAAAACATGGATACAGTACTATACGCCTGAGACCAAAAAATAATCTACACAATGGGTTACCAAGGGAGAACCTGCACCAAAAAGGACCAAGACCATTCCTTCGTCCGGATAGGTTATGGCGACTTTCTTCTGGGATTCGCAAGGGATAATCCTCATCGGCTATCTGGAAAAGTGTAAAACTATTACAGGTGCATATTATTCATCGTTACTGGACCGTTTGAAAACCGAGCTGCAAGAAAAACGCCGGCGATTACACCGCTAAAAAGTCCTTTTCCATCACGACAATACAGTAGCACACACCTCAGCAGTTGTTGTCGCAAAATTAATGGAAATAGGATTCCAACTCATTTCACATCCCCCCTGTTCTCCAGACTTGGCTCCCTTGGACTACTATTTGTTCCCCAATTTGAAGAAATGGCTGGCGGGACAAAGATTTTATTCAAACGAGGAGGTGATTGCTGCAACTAATAGCTATTTTGCAGACCTGGCCAATTACTATTATTCGGAAGGGGTCAACAAATTAGAATAGCGTTGGACGAAGTGTATAAGTCTATAAGGAGATAAGGAGAGCATGTCGAAAAATAAAAAAGGTTTACCCCAAACACGTAAGTAGTTTTTATTTTTGCACCGACTTTTCAAATATCCCTCGTAATTGTATTCACAACTACGAGTACATTTCTTCATTCCAAGCAGTCGTAAGTCGTAGTAGTGTCTGTCCCTTCGCACGTGCATGCATGTCTGAAGTAAGTCACAGATAGTAATAGTCTATTTGGAACATTGGCTCGATACTGTCGTTGGTCTGCTTTCATGACTAGCAGCAAGACTCTCTGCAAAAGTAGTATTATCGTGTGATCCTTTGGACACCGTTTATAGAAGCATCAGTAAGTAACGCGACTTTAAATATATATACGATGCATTAAACAAAATACCAATAAAATGGTAAAAAAATTAATTTTTTCTGAATGATTGATTTAGTCAACACCAAAACGCTTATATTGTAATACATTATGATTTATTCAGTCATTTAAAGCACACAAAAACAGAAATTGTGGCCCTACAAATATTATTTAACCAAAGAAACAAAACTGAAAAAAATTACTAGATTCAGTAAAGTTTTCGTGATTTCGTGTTTGTTGAAAGTGTTCCCAGCAGATTTTCGTAAAGGCGAAGTGTGTGCAACTCCGTATTTACGTACACTTATAGATGCCCGGAAACTTTTAATCAGATAGCGTATCTTATACATCCCTTAAAAAGCTGTAAGGTTTATTTTATAATACGCAGTGGTTTTTAATCAAAATTGTAAAACGTGGTGCAAGATATCAACCCACTCCCGTACTGCTGGGTAACGGGATTAATAACCATATACATAAGATACCGATGGTATTGCAGCAGTATTGCGATCTGCCAGCTGAATGGAGAATTCATCGGCAATAGAGAAACCTACCCCACTCCACTATTCGTCAGCTGTTGCTTCTCTACTTACTATTTCGCTTCGCTCCCACGTACCAAAATACAAAAAAAAAAAAAAAATGGCTCTCCCATCTGCTGCGCACAGACACAGCTCGTAAACGACGACGCTCCGTTTAATTACCCCCAGTAGCGGCGGAAAATAAAAACGATCTCGTCGTTTGTAGCGGCGCGCCTCGCCGAGGCGGAATCATTTCGCTACAGTGCGGCTACTGGCGCGACTACGCCCGGAATAACAAACTGCTGTCCGCATTTGTTTAAGTACGAGATTGCGTATTTACGGGCGGCGCTAGCGATACTTTCATATCGCGGCGGGCCCCTCGGGTAATGGTTTACCCAACTGGAATTACCTAATCCGAAAAACGGAGCGTTCGGTTTCGGACTTCAGGGAACGCGAAAGCAAAATGAAGGGAGGATCTACGCTTCATTTTATTTCTGCCGTAGTTATTACCACATTTCCCTGTGTCCACTTTTACTGCTGCGAGCTCTTTACAGGCGCTAAGGGAAATAACGCGGTCGTTATCACCTCATCTCAATAACCGCGTGCTTTTCACTGGAGGCTGTTTCCACTCTACACGTGATGTATAAAATTATGGTCTCTGAGAACGTTCATTTGAGGAATGGTGAAAGAAACGGTGCTCTAGGGAACATCTCATAGGCCAGAAAGTTTTATTCTACCAGAAGTGATTGCTCCTCCTTCATCTGAATCAGAGTTGACAGTCAAAAACACTTGTAAGAACTCAGCACATTTTCGGAACATTGTTTTAATTCTACTGAAAAATTCGTAAGATACTTCATAAACGTCTATTGAGGTAGTTGTTAGTTTCTTTCTCACAAGTCTACATCAGCTAATTGTCAAGTTATTTGATGTTCATCTGTCCAACGTGTTTCTATGACACTGAGTGATGGATTTTTATGATAAATATTTCGCGTGTGGTTCCTTCAAGTCATAATACAACTTATTTAGAGAAACACTATGAAACCGCCCAAAAAAAGGATTCTGTGGAGTTTTGTACGTTCTCTTACGTTGCAAAACTGCACACCATCTCTTCCACCACTGATCAGAACTGTTTCTTTCTTGGATTACATGAAGGACTCCTATTTTACAACGACGTTTGAAGGGTAGTACAAATTGTGTTAGGAGTCAGGAATGACGAAAATTTGACCAGGAAAATGGTGGAACCTGCGTGCCACAAAACCAATAATTTCAATTACGCTAGCGCTAACCTAACCTAACCTAACCTAACGTAACCTAACCTAAGTCCTGTGTGTTGCTGACAACTAACGAAAGTAAATTCGCGCAGGCGTCTAACGAAGAATGCAATCTCCCGCATTGAGTGATGTTTCTCTGTGACTGGCTATAGAGAATCCTAATCTCTTGGGGCCTGAATTATACAGATTTTAGAGAACACTACTCTGAAAATTTAGAAATTAGAAAATAAAGATCGGAAATGAATATTTCGTTTTTTATTGGCATAAACAAGTAACACGTCACAGCTTCAGCTGTGTGCAGACCAAAGCTGGAAGATGTAGTTGGTTTAGGAACATTAATAGGTCGAGACACGGAAGGGTAGTGTCACTATTATTATATAAAATGGTGATGGATGGAAGTGTGGAAGACTCTAAAGAAGCTCATAAAAGAAGAAAGATGAAGTTACTGTTATTTTCCGATGATATTGTGGGATGGGGAACCAACATTAAGGAGCTACAAGAGCAAGTAGATATCCTAAATGGAAAAAAGTAGGGATTTTGGTGTCACCGTTATTATTTATAATCATAAATAATTATATATAATAAATATTTATATTTATAATTAATAATGTTGTTGTTTGTGCACGACAACAACATTATTATTTATAATAGTGATGGATAGAAGTGTTAATGAGACAAAAAAAGCTCATACAGGAAGAGAGATGAAGTTATTGCTATTTGTCGATGGTAATGTGGTGTGGGGAATCAACATTAAAAAGTTAGAAGAACAAAAAGATATATTAAATGAAAAAAAATAGTGATTTGGAATGATATGTGGAGAGGAGAAATGTAAGACCATGGTGGTAACCAGAGAAGACAATGGACGAATTAATATTAAAGAATAGGAAAATGGAATTGTGGATAACTTTAAATATCTAGGAACTGCGATAATGGAACATGCAAGAGTAAAGGCAGAAGTTAGCAAAAGGGTACAACAGAGCAATGCATTTTACCAGTGTGTGAGAGGCTTAGATTGTGGGAGACAATGAATTGTAAGGGAGTGCTATACAAGACGTACTTTACACCCATACTGACTTAAGCTTCGGAGACCTGGACAATGACGACAAGAGAGGAGTGTAGAACCCAAACCAGTGAAATGAAGTTCTTGAGAAGTATGCCAGAGAGAACGAGGAGAGACAGGGTGAGAAATGAAGATGTTAGAAACAAAATTACAGTACAAAAACTGAATTAGAGAATTGAGAACAACAAATTCAAATCGTTTGGACATGTAAAGAGCCTGGATTATTAATAAAATCAGTGATGGAGGCCAAGTGTGAGACCTAGAGCAAGATGGGCTGCCTCAATGAAGATCAGTTTAAAGTATAAGGATTCTGGACTGGAAAAAAATAGCTACGGAAAAGAACGGTGGATAGACAGACGAAAGTGGAGAAGTAGCACAAATCCCAATCCGGCCTGACGCTAAATAAAGGGGATACGAAGACGAGGACGACGACGACGATACAGCAACAACTTAAGGTCACAACACGCGTTGAGAATGACGACCGATAGTCTTAGCGCATTCATTACGACACACTTCACTCATAGGATGGATATGGGGAGTGAACATCATATCGCTTGTCACCTTGCTTCCACACGTTGTTTATGGTACTTACTGATCCAACAGCAACCTCCACACTGTAACCTTCATAGTGTGCATTTCATGGGGAAGGTGATGGATATCTACTGATGACGCTTCTCCCACACGATCCAAAGTCATCTCCTCAAAAAGTACTGTGTGGATAGTTCCTTGTCAAGATCCCTCGGCCAGCTTGATGTCGGCGGTTTTTATGCAGGGTGACGACTAACAACCTCCGCTTGGGTTATGTCAACTTTTCTAACTGAAACTGGAGCAGACAGAGTCACTCCGTTTAAATTATGAGGAAGAAGTACCTCCACCGGGGCCCTGTCTGTGGGAAATTAGTTATGACTTCCGGCCCAGCCTTGGCCGCGCAAGGTAATCGAATCCATCCCTATTTGCAAGGGGCTCTTATTTCATTAAATAAGAAACTGAGGAAGTGGACAGAGGTTACAAGAGGCGATGGAAAATTTTATCCTTAAAATATTTCTATACTAATACAAAGAACTTTCACACTGCCGAGAAACAGTCTTCACAGAAACAGATTTGCAACCAAGAACCGACTGCAGACCACCATAAGCAAAACATTGATATTGAAAAGAAAAGAAGCATTATTAATAAATTATTAAAGAAATGGCTGACAACATGTTGCTACTCTAACAGATAAATCAACTTTATACTGCATATATTGCTAGGGAAAAACTTTTGATACAAATCAGATGAAAACTGCATTCATGAGAACATGAGGGTTCGGTCCAAAAAAGTCCTGAAACTTTGTATGCAGGAAGAATACACCGAAAGAAACAGAATGTCAAAATATTTACTGCTATAATATAAGGCAAGCACTTTAAAAAATACTGAATTTTGCCAAATTCCTAGATCGCCAGGCACTTGGAGAAGTGTAGATCGCGGATGCAGCTGTAGCTGGCAGCGCATCACAATACGACGGGCAAACAAACTTGGTTGACTGCACATCGGTAAACAGATAACAAGGCACTATGTGATCCTAATTTACATACCGATTTCAGTTGCCGTTGGTAATTTCTCTGACATAATTGTTCACAGTTACTATTCGCTCGAATTTGCAACTTATTTAATATCCAAGATAATTAGCAGTTGCTTTTAGGATATATGTAAGTATTAACAATGGATATAAAACTGAATTATTTTTATTTGTGATTTCTTCGCATATGCTTGCTAACAGCACCTGTCTTTGCGCAGGTCCCAGACTTTCAAAGTAATGTGGAACCCAAGTAATGATTTCAACAAGCAAAGATAAAATATGAAGAAAGTGCTATACAATCAAAATCACCTACACATCCTGAATAAATATGTGTTGTTTATTACTTGATTTTTTGGACATTCATTCCAATGATATTGACATTTCGTTAGAAAATTTGGAAACATTAGAAGAAAAAAAATCTGACAACTCGGTGATTTGTGATTCAAACGACCATTATTGTGTTAATTAAAGCGCATAGCAAAAATAGAGTACCTTCGAAACCCAACGAAAACATGCACAGTAATAACTTCCAGTGACAAAGAGAAGGTTGCAAATGTCCTGGTTCAACGAAGGAGGAAAGAAATACTTGTACTTAAGCAATGTGCAAAGCTAGTTTCCTTTCGTAAAATCTGAAAATGAATTGCAAAAATTGCAGAAAGATTTACACGAAGTACTAAATGTGCGCCAAAAATGAAACTCACAAAAGTATAAGAGAAAAACTATTCGAAGGATTTAGAACTACTCGAGAGAGTCAATGCACCGTTCTACCGAGGGAGATCTACGAGACAGGCTTCTTCGACCTGATTAAATAGATTCAGAAAATTATACGGAAAAGGAAGTCACAAAATTACGAAGTTTACTCAAGTAAAAGTATAGAGGAGATATCCTGAACAGAATATATAGAGAAATTCGCAGCTGATGTGAAGACGAAACTTCTTGTTATTCCCGAAAAGTTGGGTACAAAGCCAATGAGTCAACTTTCGTGCAAACCGTATTTTATAATTTGGAGTGAAAAAGCACAGTCTACATATACATCTGCATTTATACTCCGCAAGCCACCCAACGGTGTGTGGAGTCAGTGAATGCTATGACAGATTTGTATGCAACAATGCCAATGATCAAGTGTCATTGCCGGCAGCGGTGGCCAAACGGTTCTAGGCGTTTCAGTCCGGAATCGCGCGACTGATACGGTCGCAGGTTCGCATCTTGCCTCGGGCATAGATGTGTGTGATTTACTTAGGTTAGTTAGGTTTAAGTAGTTCTACGTTCTAGGGGACTGATGACCTCAGATGTTAAGTCCCATAGTGCTCACAGCCATTTCAACCATTTTTTTCCAATCGACGTTGCAAAAGCTGGAAAAACGGGAGCGAGTAATTTTCAGTGTTACATCCGAAACGTTTTCTTAATATTTGCAGAACCGTTTGCAGAGAATAATTCACTGCTTTTGTTGGACTCTTGGCCTGGACATAACAACACATTTGTCTTAGGAGGACGACGAAAAGACTTAATATAATTTGGATTCTATCCAGAACTAATAGTATGATTCAGCCGGTCGCTGAGGCCGAGCTGTTGTAGGCGTTTCAGTCTGGAACCGCGCTGCTGCTACGGTCGCAGGTTCGAATCCTGCTTCGGGCATGGATGTGTGTGATGTCCTTAGGTTAGTTAGGTTTTAACAGTTCTAAGTCTAGGGGACTGATGACCTCAGATGTTAAGTCCCATAGTTCTTAGAGCCATGTGAACCATTTGAATATGATTCATCCTCTTGACAAAAAAATTAACAGCGTAAAACTTTTTTCAGATAATTGTCGGAGAATATGGTTTCCGTTATCTCTCACTTCATGTTTATCAGCGCAACAGTACTCTAAACGTCAGTCATTTCCGCGTAGTTAGTTTGCATCTCTACATTTCATGAATTTGATCAAATATACGCAGCACAATATGCAGAACAATGAACATGAATAGTTATTACTCCATTGCAGTTCTGCCTAAATAAAACTAGTAAATACTGTGTAGTGCCTGCACGCAGTTATTTTTGTTTTACCAGGTATGCCTGGGGCAATAAAAATGTTTGTTTTGGTCATCCAGTAGGTACTTAAAATTTTTTTGAGGACAACAGGGACTAAACAAGGAGCTGTTTCATTGTTAGTTAAACATACATTATTCAAAAATTATCACAAGAACTGCGCTACAGAAATTGTTATAAAATATTTAATGTCAAAGAATTAAATCCGGACTGATCAAAGTCGCCTCTAATGTAACATCATATACAGTGTTCTTCAGGCTACCTTCCATTAGGAACGTGGATGCACTCAACGACGGTGATATGACTTTCCAAATATTGGAGCACAGCAATCAGTCGTCTTTTTCCTTCAGATTTTATTAAGCAAATCTAGATTTCGTCTAGTGGCTAGCCATTATCAGTGCTAAAATATACAAGAAGTACATAGCCAGGTGATAGTATAAAAAGTTACAACTCGTGGCATAACCAACATCATTTACACATCAGATTACATACTACTATTTCATAGTATCAATGCATGTTCCAGTACGTCAGTCCCCTGCTGTTCGGGCTTCTTTCACAGTTCGTTCAAGACTAATGTATAATGAAGGTAGGCTTTTAGCAGAACAATTTGTCTTGGTTTTTTGTTTCCTCTGCCAGTTAGTTGTGTAAAAATTATATCTGCAACGATTTAGCTGTCGACATTAACTGCGAGTAATTCAAAAACTTAATGATGTAAGAAGTTTTTGGTATGGCTTAAGTGCCTAAAATTCACGTACGGGCACTGTGGACTTCGCGCTACACAGCCCTACGTCTTCTCGCCACGGCTACCTCTGTTATTCGACGATTCAATCGCTAGGCACGAAATATTTTACAGACGGCTGTTAGAAGCGGTTCTTCGAGTGGCAAAAATAACTTTAACATTTGTTTTAAAAACTTGCAACCACCTTAGCAGCTAAAAATTTGGCAGTGCATTTCTTTCGATGTATCCTACCTGTGCGAAATATTTCAGGGTAGGTTTCGACATGTAGGACTACACCACTGCCTTGTAAGTTAAAATAGTGGCGCTTTATCCAGAAAGTCATTACGTGTCTCTGTCCAAGATAATCGATAAAAAAACTATAAAGAGACTAGACGGCGAATGCTGGAGCCGAATGTGATAACCGTTGACAAGTGAGGTTGCGCAGTGGTTAGCATACTGGACTCGCATTCTATCGGAGGTTGACGGTTCAACTCCGCGTCCGACCACTTGGGTTTAGGTTTTCAGTGCTTTCCCCAAATGCTCCAGGTAAAAGTTGCGATGTTTCCTTTGAAAGGGCACCACAGATTTCCTTCCCCGTCTTTGAAAGAATCCGAGCTTGTGCCTCGTATCTAACGACCTCGATGTCGACGTGACGTCAAGCCATAATGTTCCTTCCATGCTTCTGATAGCCGTTGGCGTCTTCCTTACGTGTAACGGGTGTCGTCCAAACAATTAGAATGGAGGCTGAGACGGCCCAGAGTTTAAAGACGTAGGAGTGATCGGTACTCATTAAGATTCCGACCTCAAGAGGTAGACATCTCGTCAGTCTCCTACACTTAGCACTACTTAAACCTAACTGACCTAAGGACACCACACACATCCATGCCCGAGTCAGGATTCGAACCTGTGACCGTAACAGCAGCGCGGTTCCGGACTGAAGCGCCTAGAACCGCTCGGCCACTGAGGCCGGCTGTGTCAGGCCTCCCAGTAGACTTATTCTATCTGCAATGAACGAGTGACGGATGTACCACTGTGGCCGCGACACAAAGGAACAAACCAAGCAGTGGGAAGACGTGGATTCACCACAGGCCGAACTAGGCAAAGACCCAAACATCACCAGACAAGATGATGATGTGTGGTTTTTGGGACTGTCATGGCGTGATGGTAACAGATTGTGCTGATAAGGGGCAAATCATCCACCAAAATTACTGGATTTACGGGAGGCTATCAAGACGAAGCGTCGCCGGAAGCTGTCACAATGTTAATTGCTATTAATCACATGCTCCATTAATCATATGAACGATTCTTCTATCGAAATGACGTGCTACTGGCCAGATAACGGGATATGTGTACATAATTAGTACTAACATTAATGAACACATTATTATTCTAGTCCTAGTCATGCAACTACATTGTATATATACAAGATACACCACGAAGGAATTACCCGAACGGGACGGAGATCGGTAGATGTGATGCACATGTACAGGCAAATAAGTGATTACCATTTCAGAAAAAATTGATAATTTATTCAAGAGAAATTGCTTTACAGATTGAGCAAGTCAATAACGCGTTAGTTCACCTCTGTTCCCATGTCCGCCCCCGGTAGCTGAATGGTCAGCGTGACGAATTGTCAGTCCTCTGGGCTCGGATTCGATTCCCGACTGGGTCGGGGAATTTTCTCCGCCCAGGGACTGGCTGTTGTGCTTTCATCATCATCATGATCATCATCCTATCATCCTCATCGGCTGCAGGTAGCCGAAGTGGCGTCAAATTGAAAGACCGGCACCCGGCGAACGGTCTGCCCAACGGGAGGCCCTAGGCATACGATTAAATAAATAAACCTCTGGTTCCTATGTAGTCTGTTATTAAGCTTGGTATTGGCACTGGTTAGGAGTTGTTGGATGTCCTTCTGAGAGACATCGTGCCAAACTCTGTCCAATTGACGTATTAGGAGTATATCGCCAAAATCCAGAGCTGATTGGAGGGCCCTGACCTTAATGCTCCAAGCATTCTCAATTGAATGCTGTAAGGATGCCACAGTTGGCAAGGGTCCTGCTATGAAAAAAAAAGGTACTCCAGAACATGCATAACATGTTAGGAAGTTTATTCGTTTGTTTCTAAAATCAGCAATTATACGAAGCGCGAAAGTAGCTGAACTTAATTGTTTAAGAAGCTCAGTAATATTCCTCCTCCAGTTCAAATTTTTATATGTGCTCCCAAAAACTTGGAGCATTCTATCCCATTTATTGACATCATTTCTTATTATGACTGTTTGTTGTATAGAACTGAATATATTGTGTGTTCTTTTTCTTTTTCAAAATTTAAGGAGAGTTCATTTTCTGAGAATCACTTTGTAATTATTTGGAAAACGTCATTTACAATCTCCTTTGTTACTTTCTTTCTAATAGGATCTATTATAACACTAGTATCATCTACAAGAAGTACCAGTTCTACTTGTTGAATATTACGTGGAAGGTCACTCACATACAAGGAATGGTAGTGGACCCAACACTGAATCCTGTGGGACACTTTGTGATTTCTCCCCAGCCGCAGCAGTTTTCTACCCTTCCGATATTTTCTGAAGTATCAGCAGAACCTTTTGCACTTTGTTTGTTAAAACGGATTTAAACCAGATGCGCATAAAGCCATCAGTTCCATAAAACTTGAGTTTTTCTAAGAGAGTAACATGATTTACATACTCTAACGCCTTGGAAAGTTCACAGAAATTACCAAATGGCGATATTTTATTATTTGAACATTGCGCTATTTAATGAGTGAATATATAAATAGCGTTCTCGAACAACCCTTGCAGAATCGAAACTGCATATGCTAAGTAAATTGTTTCCACTTAAGTGTGAGATCACTGTTGAGTACATTACTTGTTCGAATATTTTCGAAAAAGATGTCAATAAGGAAATTCATTGATAATTGTTCAACTCTAACTTGTTTTGTTCCATAAGGACGCCACAGATCATTCTGCACAGGACGCAAACATTCATGCTGCTTCTTTTTTGTATCGAATTTTGCCTCTTGACATGGCACCTCGTCACTTCTTCCCTTTCTTCGGATGAAGACCACTGCGTGGCAGGCGTTTCCAGCATAACGACGAGGTGATTTTCGAGTTTATCACTTATATACAAGATCTTCGCTGAGTCACCAATCTTTGAGAAAAATGTGTCACGTTGAACGGTCAGAATGCAAAGAAGGATCAATTTGCTAGCAAGTTTTATGGCCAAAGCCTTATTTTTTCGAAGTGATAATTAATACTATGTGGTTCTTTGTCGTAAAACGAAGTATGAGCTATTATCAAGCGATTTAGCATTTACTATCATTTATTTATACCAGTCTTTGCCAAATCTGTTTTGTTACAAATTTGTTGGTACAATCCAAGAACAACATAAGAGAGTATCGCAGCTGCTCAATTCCGTATGAATCGCAACTGTCTCGAATGTGTCTATGATCTTCCACAGCAATTGGTACGATAAATCATTCCCCGGGATCATCTGATCACCTTAGCAGTCCAGACTGTCTTTTCTAACCTTCAAAATATCAAAGTTTGCTGTCCTCTCGACGTTGCAGTTCGTGGTACTTCTGTGCAGAACTATTACGGCAATAATCTTCGCTCCTTTCCTGTCAGTTGCTTTATGTTTGCCAGAGCTACTTCAGTTTCGTAACCTTTCTATAATTTATGAATGCCAGCGCACTAAATTCAGGAAGACTTTTGCTCTGATCGAATGAGAAATTAAGCCAGACCTTTTCCCTAATCAAATGTGCTACTGATCTGAACAACTTTGTCTGTGTAAGAACACACCAATAATTCCAAAACGTATGCTACAGTTTGAACAATGCCGAGCAGCATATTTGTCTTACCTGCGGCAAGAAAGTCATATTTGGCGGTATGTTGTACTGGTGCCGCGAGAAGTTGGCCGCACCTGCACGTCATTGCTGCGAGCATTCCTCGCACCGAGGTCGAGGAGTGACAGATGAGAGGAAGTCAGTGGGTGCACGGCCAGGAACAGGAAGCTTGCCCAGGGTGGCACTGTAAAGCCGTCGGCACACGGACCGTGTTGTCGAACGTTAACGTTGAGCGTGCCAAGTTCAACGTACTGCTGAACGCTCAGGAACGATGCGACTTGTGCATACGGTACGTGGGGGCCAACGTGGTATACGCGATCGCGACGCACTCCAGCGGCAGTTGAGGGATGTTTCTAGTTCTCAAATCACACTGTTTACTCAACGGGCACGCGTAAAATCCCTACACTAGCTCTATTAAAACGCGCGTTTCCTCCATCGTCCACGAAAAGGAAAGTACCATGTCCAATCAATAAGGACACAGGCTTATAAAAGTTCCATTACAAACAGTGCGTTACAATCGATTAAATTTCGGGCATGCAGCCGCGCAAATATTTCGGCCGCGTATCGTCCGGCCATCCTCAGAGTGAGTCACAAACTCACTCTGAGGATGGCCGGTCGATACGCGGCCGAAATATCAGTGGAGGAAATTTTATTTGCGTGGCTACATGCCCGAAATTTAATCGATTATTCGTTACGCCGCGAGAAGTTGAAAACGCACATTGCGTTACAAATTTGGAATACTTCTGCGCATAAGATAAACATTATTTCATCATTCCCACATTTTAGTAAAACCCCAAGGTCATTCTTACTTGATCATTGTTCCTACCCAGTAGCAGAATCTTTGCAACATGTGAATTACGATAGCGTAAAAGAAAAAGGAGCAAAATACAGGGTGTTTCAAAAATGACCGGTATATTTGAAACGGCAATAAAAACTAAACGAGCAGCGATAGAAATACACCGTTTGTTGCAATATGCTTGGGACAACAGTACATTTTCAGGCGGACAAACTTTCGAAATTACAGTAGTTACAATTTTCAACAACAGATGGCGCTGCAAGTGATGTGAAAGATATAGAAGACAACGCAGTCTGTGGGTGCGCCATTCTGTACGTCGTCTTTCTGCTGTAAGCGTGTGCTGATCACAACGTGCAAGTGTGCTGTAGACAACATGGTTTATTCCTTAGAACAGGATTTTTCTGGTGTTGGAATTCCACCGCCTAGAACACAGTGTTGTTGCAACAAGACGAAGTTTTCAACGGAGGTTTAATGTAACCAAAGGACCGAAAAGTGATACAATAAAGGATCTGTTTGAAAAATTTCAACGGACTGGGAACGTGACGGATGAACGTGCTGGAAAGGTAGGGCGACCGCGTACGGCAACCACAGAGGGCAACGCGCAGCTGGTGCAGCAGGTGATCCAACAGCGGCCTCGGATTTCCGTTCGCCGTGTTGCAGCTGCGGTCCAAATGACGCCAACGTCCACGTATCGTCTCATGCGCCAGAGTTTACACCTCTATACATACAAAATTCAAACGCGGCAACCCCTCAGCGCCGCTACCATTGCTGCACGAGAGACATTCGTTAACGATATAGTGCACAGGATTGATGACGGCGATATGCATGTGGGCAGCATTTGGTTTACTGACGAAGCTTATTTTTACCTGGACGGCTTCGTCAATAAATAGAACTGGCGCATATGGGGAACCGAAAAGCCCCATGTTGCAGTCCCATCGTACCTGCATCCTCAAAAAGTACTGGTCTGGGCCGCCATTTCTTCCAAAGGAATCATTGGCCCATTTTTCAGATCCGAAACGATTACTGCATCACGCTATCTGGACATTCTTCGTGACTTTGTGGCGGTACAAACTGCCTTAGACGACACTGCGAACACCTCGTGGTTTATGCAAGATGGTGCCCTGCCACATCGCACGGCCGACGTCTTTAATTTCCTGAATGAATATTTCGATGATCGTGTGATTGCTTTGGGCTATCCGAAACATACAGGAGGCGGCGTGGATTGGTCTCCTTATTCGCCAGACATGAACCCCTGTGACTTCTTTCTGTGAGGACACTTGAAAGACCAGGTGTACCGCCAGAATCCAGAAACAATTGAACAGCTGAAGCAGTACATCTCATCTGCATGTGAAGCCATTCCGCCAGACACGTTGTCAAAGGTTTCGGGTAATTTCATTCAGAGACTACGCCATATTATTGCTACGCATGGTGGACATGTGGAAAATATCGTACTATAGAGTTTCCCAGACCGCAGCGCCATCTGTTGTTGAAAATTGTAACTACTGTAATTTCTAAAGTTTGTCTGCCTGAAAATGTACTGTTGTCCCAAGCATATTGCAACAAACGGTGTATTTCTATCGCTGCTCGTTTAGTTTTTATTGCCGTTTCAAATATACCGGTCATTTTTGAAACACCCTGTATCCTTACATAAGTAGCGCAAGCTGTCCTGTAGATTAAGCCAATCGAACAAAGTCACCCCTCAAAAAAAGGTGAACTTATATTTACATAACATCAGATGTTATAGTATATACTTATATTAAATTAATAATAAACTATCAGAACCTAATAAAAACGCTAATGTTACGAAAAAATATTTGGGAGTGTCAAGACACGAACCACCGCCCCATCAAACAACTCTTTACAGAATAATGACGCTACACTAAACCAACAGCAGACCTATGGCACGTAATCATATTATGTTACGCGTTGCTGAAACCGTTAATCATAGATATGTTACTAATTGAAATTTAATTATAACAAATTGTACCAAGAACAATGCGTTTTGTTTGGATCTTCAGTGTGTCGCTGCCTTCAAATAGCCTACTCTCATAATACGCAAGCTACAATAATTCTTATGCCACGAATGTGATGTGTCTTATTATTTTATTGGAATGAATCACACTGTTAACAACGGTTTTTCCAGTGATTCTCAATTTGCTAGTGCTCAGAAACGGCATATCTATATATAGGCTTGAAATGAATGCCAATATGGCGCCTCACAACTCTGTACCGAAGGGAGACAGCGTGCTTGTGACGTAGGTCGCGTTGTGACATCTCATTGGTCAACGGTCAGACGCACGCTCAGAATATCTGACATGCCAGACATTGCTCTGCACGTTCGGAAAGACTCCCGAACGCGCTATTCCACGCTATGACGCCAGAAACTCGGCACGCTCAACGCTCAACGTTCGGATGCACGGTCCGGGACGCAGCTAACGGCCAGCGTGGGCTTGGCACTGTGCACACACAAGTAACCCTGTGGAAAGTTTGATGTCATTTTCCGGGCCAGAGGACGACAGTGTCAGGAGAGGCAGAGAAGGGGGCATCTGCTTATTAAGAGAGATAGTACCTGTGTGCTTTACTAGCCGAGGGGTGTATCTTCGTGGTAAAGTGTTCCAATATACTCTGAGGTAACAAAAGTCATGGTGTAGCGAAATCCACATACCCATACCGAGAACACAAGGTATAACAATGGCAATACATTGGTGGAGCTGTCATTTGTAGTCAGGTGATTCATGTGAAAGAGTTCGCGACGTTATAACTGCTGCATGACAGGAAGTAACAGACTTTGAACGCGGAATGGTAGTTGGAGCTAGTCGCACGGGACATTCCATTTTGGAAATCGTTAGAGAATTCAATATTCCGCGATCCACAGCGCCAAGAATGTACTAAGAATTCAACATTTCAGGCATTACTTCTCACCATGGAAAACGCAACGATCGACGGCCTTCACTTACCGACTGAGAGCAGCGGTGTTTGCATAGAGTCGTCGGTGTTAACAGACAAGCAGCAGTGCGTGAAATAACCGCATAGATCAATGTGGCTCGTACGGTGAGCCTTAGGACGGTGCGGCGAAATCTGGTGTTAATGGGCTATGTCAGCAGATGAGCTAAAAGCACGACATCGCCTGCAGCCCCTCTCCTGGGCCCCTCACTATATCGGTTGGGCTCTAGACAATTGAAAAACCGTAGCCTCGTCAAATGAGTCCAGATTTCAGTGGGTAAGAGCTTTCGAGCGTTCGAATATAGCGCAGACCTCAAGAAGCTATGAACCCAAGTTGTCGACAAGGACTATGCAAATTGATAGTGGCTCCATAATGATGTGGGCTGTGTTTACTTGGAATGAACGGAGGCTACTTGGAGGCCATTTGTAGGCATTCGTGGAAGTCATGTTCCCAAACAACGATGGAATATTTATGCATCAGAATGCTCCATGTCACGGGGCCACCATTGTTCATGATTGATTTGAAGAACTTTCCTGAAAATTCGCGATTAATTTGGCCACTCAGGTCGTTCGTCATGAATCCCATCGAATACTTACGGGACAAAACCTAGAGGTCAGTTTGCGCACCAAATTCTGCACCGGCAACATTTTCGCAACTATGGACTGCTATTTAGGCAGCATGGCTCAGTATTTTTACGGGGTCTTCCAACGATTTGTTGAGTCCATGCCGACTTGCTGAACTACGCTGGACAGAAGGAGGCATAACATGATATTATGAGGTATCCCATGGCTTTTGCCTTCTCAGTATAGTGTCCAATGCAGAGTAAAAGCGGTGCATTGAATGTTTTGGTTAACAAGTAATACTGTACACCGAAAGTCAATAGCCATAGTACGATGTGATATGGTTGTTGTGTCGGGGTAATTTAATTACTTACACGCCATGAGCGTGATTGATTTGTAAGCTTCGTCGTAAAGAAGGTGATCTTGTTTTTATTACACTGGGAGCGTGATTGATTTGCGTTGTGCTATTTGTACAAACAAAGTTATCTAGTTGTTTTTCTCTGTAAGAATCTTTCATTTATATGTTTTATTGTACAGAAGATTGTACTATAATAAATCACGTGGATAGCCGATAGTAGCTTGTCATAGTGGCTAGTTGGTAAGGGACTAATGATAGCAGTGTTTATCTGTGCGCTGCGTACTCGATCTTAATTGTGAGAACAATCTTACAGTCCTACGGTTAATTTCAGAAGCTACATTTATCGTCTTTTCCTGTCTGTGACCAAGGGCCGTATATTATAATTATTGTTGTTGCTGCCTGAGATGATTTAAATTCCGTTTCACTGAATTCTGTTTCATTGTTTTGAAAGCATTTCAGTTGTTATTCTCTTGTTTGAGCAATGCTCTCTAGAACTACACCGGGATGCAAATTAAGTTCTGTTTAGTTGTTATTCTCCTGTACCGAATTATGTTTCATAACATAGTTGTTAAATTGAGCACACGCCTGCACAATCCTCAGCCGAAACACCACTCAGCGCATATCCTACTTCACAAGTTAAAATGGAAACACCATGTTGTCTGTGAAGAAGCTGAGAAACACTCGTATCAAGCAAACGGTTATCGCTGCTAGACTGTCTAAAAGCTAACAGGGCTGCTTTACTGTCATAGTCGTTCTATATTATTAATGCAGGTCTTTCACCAAATTCATTTTTCATGCAGTTATAGCCTTGCTTTTCTGTCCGAACGGAATGTGTTTGTTCCACCAAATGTTGGGGCTTTTCACTTGACATTTATTGATGTCTCGATGCGTTATTCGCGGCTTGTGACAAATGACTTGAGGCAAACAGGTCGATAAGCGGTGACTTCTGGACGGGAATCAAAAGCAGAAATTCGAACGACAACGGGGTGGTGATGGCAAAAGCGTACAATCACTAATTCAGGCAGACTTCACTTCGCAGTAGCAAAATGCGATTAAAACTCTGACATCGATTATGTCATACTCGTTTCGATAGCCGAAAGACTAAGTCTTTAACATGTACTCCCTTGGTGGAATCGGCATGCAGTAAGATAGCTGCTGTAATAACCAGGTACTCTTGACGTCAAACATAAACAGGAAGACAACCACTTACCCCGGAAAGTAGTTGCTGTTATTGAAGGGGCTTGTTTGCAAGCAGCAGCTATGAGACATAGCTTCGTCACAGGGCCAAGTAGGCTGTGGAAAACCTGAAGGCAATTTACTGAAAGAAATTCTACATTACGTGTCGCAACAGTATAAAGGATGCGTTGCAAAATATTTCAAAGTTCGCTTTCACCAATCGAACTTTGAACAGTGCTTTAGTCGTGACTCCATATCCCGCCTTTCGTTATGTCCAGGGTAGCATCATAAATCGCTTGAACGCCAGTGGAATTATTATGTTTGAATACAAGTGTGCCGGCCGGAACCACGCTAGCGCTACGGTCGCAGGTTCGAATCCTGCCTCGGGCGTGGATGTGTGTGATGTCCTTAGGTTATTTAGGTTTAAGTAGTTCTAAGTTATTGGGGACTGATGACCTGATATGTTAAGTCCCATAGTCCTCAGAGCCATTTGAACCAATAAAAGTGTCTTTTCTGTTCATCACATTGCGAATTTCCTTCTGCTGTTTTCTGTATTATGCTGTGGCACTTCTTTCTGTGTATAGTCCAAGTTCCATCGAGCTACGTCAATTGGCCGTGACATATCATGCGACAGTTAGTTTTAATTAATGTACAGTCCAGTGTGGGCTGTAATTATCGTGTGAGAGCAGAACTTGATAGATATTGTAATGCGTAAATGCTGAAATGATTTACCGTAAAATTTTTTTTAAATGTTCCAGTTTTGACCACCAGGGTCAAATCTGGCGCTGTGAAGGTAAGGAAGATGTATGGACATGTTTCCTAATGTAATGGACCAGCAGCAGACCATGGGTAGAAAAGGTCAACTAAGTGAGAAAGGCGTAATAATCATTTTATTAAACTTCCTGGCAGATTAAAACTGTGTGCCGGACCGAGACTCGAACTCGGGACCTTTGCCTTTCGTGGGCAAGTGCTCTACCAACTGAGCTACCCAAGCACAACTCACGCCCCGTCCTCACAGCTTCACTTCTGCCAGTACCTCGCCTCCTACCTTCCAGTGCTTGCCCGCGAAAGGCAAAGGTCCCGAGTTCGAGTCTCGGCCCGGCACACAGTTTTAATCTGCCAGGAAGTTTCATATCAGCGCACAATCCGCTGCAGAGTGGAAATCTCATTCTGGATTCATTTTATTATTAGCCTTCGCTTACATAGGCTGTTCAGTATGAGCACTGGAGACGTCGAAGAGATGCTGTATCGCGCCAGATTTGTACCTGGTGGCCAAAAATGGAACTAAAGCATTAGTATATCTACCAAGTTTCGCTACATTATTGTTAATTGCAGCCCACACTGGATCTTCCAGAGAAGCTGCAGTTTAATGATAATCACCGAGCACGTGACACTGTAAGCCTGCTTAACAGCATGATGTCGCACACATCAGGTCTTGATGCATACACTGATTCGGTTGGTAAGGGTTTCAATAATCCGTACAGTCCCCCTTTTAGGCAAGCTGGACCACAACACTTGAAAGTGGTGCTTCATATCCTGGGTACTGGAGCGAAGACGGAGTTGACGTACGAGTTGGTCCCACGTTGTACTCATGGCAGATCTCGGTGTCCTGCTGGCAGCGCGGTACCTCAATATCTAGAACGCAGTTCATTGAGACATGTGCCATGTGTGGACGAGGATTGTTCTGTTGGAAAATGCCATCACGATATTTTCGAATAACAGGTATCACGCGAGGACACAGAATGTTTGTGACGTACCGATGTGCCGTCTGGGTCGCCTCAGTCATTACCAGCCATGACCTTGTGACCTCCCCTCTCGCGGTTCTGACCTCCATAGCAGACACGTCAAAAGAATGGGTGAAATGTAGATAAGAAGGTCTGTGACGATCTTCTCATCGTGTGACACATCCACGGTGGCGATGGGTGGAATTACCGTGACTTTTGGTGCCAATGTGACGTCATTCACCCACGTTACAGTTCACATGAACTTCCGAGTTGTATTTTTTTTTTTTTTTTTTTTTTTTGTGCGTTTGGTGACACTTTAGTGTTTGAAGCGTAAGACAGCACAAGCGTGATGTCACAGGGCGCCACTCTTTCGCACTATTACAGAGGAAGTTCGTAGGCACCTTTAAACCAAATTTAAAACTAACGCGTCGCAATATGAGGCAATTATGGCATTACGAAAAAGTGATCCCTTAATTCTTTTGTGCACTATAGATGGAACTGCAGTATATGAAGGATTATCAGACACAGCAATTGCTGCAAATACATTTAATATACAACAACAAATAATTTCTTGTTCGACGTTTTTTTCTCCTTATTTATTTCACTTACTTTCCGGATATCTCACCTATCGATGCCACTTTCTCCAACTAACGCTATGGATGCGATGTTGTTTTGCTCCGTGTAATAACAATGGCGAGCGTAACGGTGATCTTTTTAAGCTCAAAACATCTAGGAGATCCAGATTACAGGATCACGGAGAGTGTAATGATTTTAAAAAAACGATAATGCATTAACAGCGTAAGTATATTTGCGCTGTTATTATTTCTAGGTCCTCAGTTTCAATATATGGCTTCAAATGGTTCAAATGGTTCAAAAGGCTCTGAGCACTATGGGACTTAACATCTTAGGTCATCAGTCCCCTAGAACTTAGAACTACTTAAACCTAACTAACCTAAGGACATCACACACATCCATGCCAGAGGCAGGATTCGAACCTGCGACCGTAGCAGTCCCGCGGTTCCGGACTGCTGCGCCTAGAACCGCAAGACGGCTTCAAATGGCTCTGAGCACTATGGGACTTAACATCTATGGTCATCAGTCCCCTAGAACTTAGAACTACTTAAACCTAACTAACTTAAGGACATCACACAACACCCAGTCATCACGAGGCAGAGAAAATCCCTGACCCCGCCGGGAATCGAACCCCGGAACCCGGGCGTGGGAAGCGAGAACGCTACCGCACGACCACGAGCTGCGGACTTCAATATATGAATACGGAGTTAACTGAAATTGCTTTCGAAAGAATATTTAACGAAAACTAGCCAACATCGTAGAATGAAGGTTCCTTTCTTCAAGTTAAATGATGCACAAAACCAATGATTGAATATTTTATGTGACTGTGTCAAAATAAAATCGAACCTTTCGTTTTTGGTGCGTTGAAGGTTTCGTTAGGGGGAAAGAGAACATGCCTTATTTACTGGAGATGGATTTTAAAGCGATCGGTAGAACTGCTGAGATTGCTAAAAAGTTGAAATTGTGTGTTTAACCTTCACAGAACCGAGAGGCTATCAAGAATCAAAGTTGTTCTCAACTGGGTCTGTAAATAGGTCGTAATGGCTACAGTAAAAGGGCCAGAGAAAACAGCTACCGCAGAAGACAGGAAAAGGCACCACCAGAGTATCTGCAAATAACTGTGGATAGCTGAAATGTCTAAATTGTTGTATTTTGTACACTGGTGTTCGTATAAGACTAACATCCCATCTCTCGAGGGAGAGAATTTTGAGAAGACGGAGGTCACTGCGCAGAGAGAGGGCGGAAAATTGAAAGAGTTAAAAAGGAAGCGAGGGAAACTGCAGACAGAGTAAGTCGGTAGGTGTGGCGTGGGATGGGGGTACAGGGACCCGCAGCGACGTAATCTGCGGCTCCTTTGTTCTGCCCGGCCTCTACACACGTAGCAAAACACATCCCCCGTAGTGGAAAAGCGAACTCCCTAGTACCCGTCGCCCTCTCAATTAACGAAAAAGTTACGCAGAGGGAAAGAAAGTGACTCAATTACAGACTGGAATTCGCTTTTCACAACCTAAGTGCTCAATGCGGTCTCTTAGACAGGCAGTTCGAACCCTCGTGACAGAAGAGACTGTCGTCAACAATATTTCCTAGGGGTGAGTATTATTTAACGTAAATATTAAAATAATTCTAAAATATTCCACCCTGTATGCAAGATGTATGATACGGGCGAAATGCATTCAGCAGAATATAGTAAATCAAAATCCAACGATTCATTATTTTAATAAATCATGGTTGCAAAATGCTGACACAGAACATTTACAGAAGCCGACATTGCTGAAGATCAGTCTGGATTCCAGAAAAACGTAGGACACGCGAGGCAATACTGGGCCTAAAATTTATTTTGTAAACTACGTTTTACAAAGGTAAACCTATACTTATAACATGTATGACATTTTAAAAATTTAGATGAAATTTTTTCGGTGTTAGTATCCGTGTTATTTAGTCTGTACACAGAGCAAGCAGTAAAGGAAACCAGGTGAAATTTGGAAAGGGAATTCCAGTTCAGGGAGTAGAAATTAAATGTTTGACGTATGTCGACGACATTTTAATGTGACAGATACTGCGAAGGACATGGAAGAACAATTGAACGTAGTAAATAATATCTTCAGAAGAGATTATAAGGTAAATATGAACAAAAGTATAAGAAGGGTAGTACAATGTAGTCTAACTGAATTAGGCGATGCTCAAGGAGCTGGTGTAGGGTATGAGTGTATAAATTTTGTTATTTGGGAAACAAAATTACTGACGATGGGCGAATACAGACGACACAACACGAAGACTCAGCGCGCCGCTAACTTTTCTCCAACAAACAACGTTCGACTGCTCTCTAAAATTAAACTATACGACTTTTTTCACTAATGATAATCTTTATTTACGTATAACAGAGAAATAGAGAAAAATGGTTGTCGCCCATTCCTGGACGTTTTGTTGGACGGAAGAGTGACGGCTCTCAGAGGCATTCTGTTTATAGTAAGCCCACTCACTCTCATATCTACTTACACTCTTCAAGCTGCCATCGCCCATCCCAAAACCTTGAGCATGCTCAAAACCTTTGTACGCAGAGCCCATACACGTCAGATGCAGATAGCGCGCCTAAAGAGCTTGCGCATTTAAAGACAGTGTTCAGATACAATGAACACTCTACCTGGTAAATTAACAGGGCCTTCCCAGCTAAAACCAACAACCCGGAAGTCGATAAAGGGGAGAACGTGCCAGTGAAGTCCCTGCTTTCTTCCCTTCTTTGGAAATATTTCCTTCAAAATAGCAAGAATCCTTAGCAATTTTCAACTGAAAGTCATTTGCCGCCCACTATCTAAGATTTCGGAACTATTGGTATCAGTAATGGATAATTTGTTATTGCGGAAGACGGGATTTTACAAAATACCTTGCCAGTGTTGTGTGGCCTATATAGGACAAACAACACGCACAGTGGAAGAACGCTGCACAGAACTTTAACGTTCCACTCTATTTTTGCAACCCAGCAATTCTGCAATTTCAGAACATTGCATCTCCAACGGTCATTCAATGGAGTATTACAAAACATTAATTTTGGCCGCAGAATCTGTTGGAATACGCATCGTGGAAAACCTAATGAACCGTGAGAGCTGCTTCCTGCAGGATAATGCATGGAATCCCGTCATTTCCGAGATTTGGTCCAGTTGAAGAAACCAGAATACTCCGATGGCTGTGACGAGGGCGCTGCCGCTAGGCGGTATGGTCCATCTGTTACCGTGACTCAGCCTATATAGGGCAGGCCGGAGAACGTCTTTGTCAGTCATCGATGGATCACCTGAAGACGACTGGGTGGTGTCCAGTCAAAATATTGTGAAGTGAAGTTTACGATGACTGACAGGATCTGCAGCAGAAGATTTCGGACGATACTGTAGAAATTCCAGCGTTCCAGCTTCGATCCGCCTTCAGCAACTTGCTGCCCGGGGCCCAAAAACTGCCAAGAGTGGTCACTTTCATCACCTGCTATAGTCATGTGAGTACCGTATTTCCTTTCATCTGCTGTGTTTCTTGGTACCGTGGAACTCTTTCTCCAGGCCATTTTTTATTTGCCCCACCCAGCACTTCAACCTCTTAACAAGCAACAATCTAGGTCTCTGAAGTTGAAGAGATATTTAAAGCTACCTCAACAGGTGAAGGTTGTTTTTCAGGCTGGTTGCTGTTTTATGACTTCTAAGTTTTTTCTTGAGCTGAGAAAAAGTGCCTTTGCCTCTTTTACTGCATTTCTTTACCACATCCACTACAGAAAACACTATTACACAACACTAAATAAACCGTTTATTAATACATGGATAGCTACTTCTTCCTACACCATGGAATCATAAACTCAAGTTAACAGGAACGCTCATGTGGCACCCCTGGGGCCCTGGAAGACACCCCAGATTTTACTTCAGAACTGGTGGGGCAAAAACCGACACGCATTTATGTGGAGATTATTTTAAGTACTTCTACACCGAATTTTAGATAGCCCGGTTTTAACTTCCTTGATAGGCAGTATTTTCATCTTCGCGTGTTATTTCCTTTAGATGTGCGATTGTTGCCCCCATTCTATTCCTGTGCAAAATCCATTACACGATCCAACATCTGGCCTTTCTTTTCATCGGATTTATGTCTTGCTCACCTACAATGCCATAACCTGCTCCAATATTAATACCAGCGCGTATTATCTCAGCTGATGCCACATTGTGAGCTTTACCAACGTATAGATTTGTGGCGTTCTGTACGAGTGACAGCCGAGGGATCTACTGCAGTATGGCATGAGCAGTCACGTCACCTTAGTTGTGCTGTTCGTATGTAGAGTGAAGTGACAAATGTAATGGAATAGCGACATGCACATATACAGATAGCGGCATACGAAAAGGTTTTCGACATGATTTTGGCATCACTACGGGAATTAACAGACTTTGAACGCTAAATGATAGTTGGAGCTAGGAGCATGGGGCATTTCATTTCGGAAATCGTTAGTAAACTCAATATTCCGCGATCCACAATGTCAAGAGTGTGCCAAGAATACCACATTTCAGGCATTACCTCTCACCACGGAAACCGCAGTGTCCGACGGCCTTCACTTAACTATCGAGATGAGACGCGTTTGCATGAAGTTGTCAGTGATAACAGACGAGCAGCACTGCATGCAAAAACATCAGAAATCGATCTGGGACGTACGACGAACGTATCAGTTAGGACAAGGCTGCGAAATTTGGTGTTATTGGGCTATCACAGCAGGCAACCGACGCGAAAGCCTTTGCTGAAGCACATTGCCTGCAGCGTCTCTCCAGGGCTGGTTACCATATTGGTTGGAAATTAGACAAGTGCTAGAAAAACCGTGGCCTTGTCAGATGAGTCCCGATGTCAGCTGGTAAGAGCTGATGTTCGTGTGTGGTGCAGACCTCACGAATCCATGCACCCAAGTTGTCAACAAGACACTGTTCAAGCTGGAGGTGGTTCCTTATTGGTGTGGACTGTGTTTACATGGAATGTATAGTCTGGTTCAACTGAATCAATCACTGATTGAAAGTGGTTATGTTCGGCTACTTGGAGAGCAATTGCACCCATTCTACGATAGTCTGGAACCGCGAGACAGCTACGGTCGCAGGTTCGAATCCTGCCTCGGGCATGGACGTGTGTGATGTCCTTAGGTTAGTTAGGTTTAAGTAGTTCTAATTTCTAGGAGACTGATGACCTCAGATGTTAAGTCCCATAGTGCACAGATCCATTTGAACTATTCAACGATTAAGCTTTTATGACTGACAATGCACCGTGTCACCAGGCCGCAATTGTTCGTGATTGGTTTGAAGAACGTTCTGGACATTTCGAGCGAACCATCTGGCGGCCCATATCGCCCAAAATGAATCCCATCGAACATTTATAGGACATGATCTGGAGATCGATTCGTGCATAAAATTCTGCACCAGCAACAGTTTCGCGATTATGGACGGTTATAGAGGCAGCATGGCTCTATATTTCTGCAGCGGACTTCCAACAACTTGATGAGAACATTCCACGTCGAGTTGCTGCACTACGCCGACATGATATTACGTTGAGTCCTGAGACCTTCGTCACGTCAGTGTATTTGTTCCTTCGATAACATTTATCTACGGCCTGGATGTGACGTTTGGCAAGTCGCTACAGAGCACAAACAGTGTCACTGTTATTACATGAAACAATGACACATTAACAGCTGTAAATGTGCTTTGAGTTTTTGTGGGCACTCCTATACCCTCATGTAACGGAAACGTGATAGACAGGATTATTAGGTAAGTACCTCCTGGGTTGCCGAAGACAATTGCGCGGAAACTATGAGACATGCATAATAATGACGCATATCAGCTGATAGAGCAGCTCGCACTACAGGTGCAAAATATGAGAACCATTTGTGATATGGCACAAATGGTGACTTCAGCGTGCCTGCGTGAGCAGCGCAGCAGCCCACTGTGGCAATCTCTTCGTTAGGTTGCCTGTATCCAGGCGCGAACAAATTCGTTGCGACAATAAGAAGCGGACAATTCGTCTACGCGTTCTGTCAAGCCTGCTCGAGTTTCGACATGTGGTTCGCATTGCGGTCTATCTGCAGAGCACAACCCTAAGGGAATGTGCTCTGCAGATACGCCACAGTGCGTCTAAAAGTAAAAACTCCAGGAGATGCCCCGTCCACTTGAAATGTGTCTACTGGGGTATACTTGAAACTTTGTCAGATCAAAACTGTGTGCCGGACCGAGACTCGAACTCGGGACATGTGCTTGGATAGCTCAGTTGGTAAAGCACTTGTCCGCGAAAGGCAAAGGTCTCGAGTTCGAGTCTCGGTCCGGCACACAGTTTTAATCTGCCAGGAAGTTTCGTACCAGCTAGACTCTGCTGCAGAAAAAAATGGTTCAAATGGCTCTGAGCACTATGGGACTCAACATCTTAGGTCATAAGTCCCCTAGAACTTAGAACTACTTAAACCTAACTAACCTAAGGACATCACACACACCCATGCCCGAGGCAGGATTCGAACCTGCGACCGTAGCAGTCCCGCGGTTCCGGACTGCAGCGCCAGAACCGCACGGCCACCGCGGCCGGCTTCTGCTGCAGAGTGAAAATGTCATTCTGGTGACAGTTTTATGTGACACCAGAATAAGATAAGAATATTCATAAATTAAAATGAAACTAGCGTACTATAAATATTGAATGTCTGTGATAGGCTCGATAATGTGGATCTCTGGCTGTGCGCGACCACAGAGCCAAAGATACTGTACTACTTTATTGGAGTAAGAGAGCTTTGGGCACTCAGTTGTAGGTATCTGTCTGTGAGGGAAAGACGATGGAGTAGGCAGTTTTTGGGATGTGCTATGTGAAGCTACCAAGAGTTAGATTAATTTAGGTATGTCAGTATTGTTGAACGTGGAAGCAGAAGTCTTCATGCAACCAAGGTAAAGATATTAAATAATTATGATTTCTGTTTTTTCCAGAGCATTTGTATAGATGAGTTGGCTGATAATTTGTAATTGTTGAGTAACACCAGAATGTACGTAAATGGTTTTGATCAAAAGGTTAGTTAGATATTTCATTTTTGTAATGCTTTCAAGATTTGTTAACAGAGCTATGTGTAATTTGATGATTTGCATTTATGTTGGATTAATGAAGTTAAATAATACTTGCTGTTTAAATCTCATTGTTTGTGAATCAGATGGTTCAAATGGCTCTGAGCACTATGGGACTTAACCTCTGAGGTCATCATTCCCCTAGAACTTAGAACTACTTAAACCTAACCAACCTAAGGACATCACACACATCCGTGCCCGAGGCAGGATTCGAACCTGCGACCGTAGCGGTTCAAGACTGTAGCGCCTAGAACCGCTCGGCCACCCCGGCCGGCGTTTGTGAATCGATTGAGAGTAATGTAACTTCAGTTGTCAGATGTTTTTGAAATGGCAAACTTAACTTGCAAATTAATTTTGCTAAAAAATTGGGTGTTAGTAATTCACCATAATCAGTACCGCCTCCGAGTCTAGGTAATATATTTTTAAAGAAATTGATTTTTCTTAAATGTTCTCGTTTATCAGTAAAATGAATTTCATGTGCATTTCGGGTGTTATGGCCAGCATTGCACACTGCTTAACATTTAATTATCATTTACATTTTTTTAATGAAAGACGAGAATATATCTCGTTACTCCGTTGCTGCTCTAGAGGAAGGATAATTTAACTTGTTATGTGCACAGGGATCAAAGTTATCAGCTTTGAACAGGGCCAGATGATTCAGTGCCTAAGGGGCTGTATTTTTCAGTGACTGTATTTCTTTATTGGTATTGGGAGTTCCATTGCCCAATCGAATCGTAAAGTTTTGCTAGCAATAATACAGAGTAAGCACACCACTTGAAGTTACAACACGCAACACGATAATTCGAGTTCTGTATCCATTCCACAGTTAAGACATCATTCAACATAAAGCTTTTATTATTACATTTTTATAAGAAACGTTGCAAACTGATATTTGTTATTTTTCTATAGATATTTTCAATTTCACGGAATCGTCTCCTGAAACCCCGGAGGTATGTATCAGTAAGCGTGTATTACAGCAAAATGAAATGCTGTAATCTTACAGTCAGTTTTTTGTGTAGAAAAGATTCTATTTTTATACTAACTGCTTCTTGCTGATAGAAGTATGACTGCCTTGTCTAGGATCTAAAATAAATCTTAAATAAACTATATCTCAAAATGATATCCTTGAACACATGAAACGTTTGTAAAACAATGCTTTATTAATGGCAGCTATTTTACCGGTTTCAGCGTACTCTCCGGCCTACATGGAGCCATTTGCGTAATCGGTATTTTTATGAAACCCGTTACCTGGTTGGAACTGCAAAGTTGTAATCTGTAGTAATTAATATTTTTTTCCGTCCCTAGTATTAAGCCAACAAGGGGAGAAGTGGCGAAGTCAGTGTTTGAAATCAGCTGACTGTGTGCCAGTGTGTGTCATTATGAATTATCTCGAAGAAAACGGTCTATTGACACGGAGTTAACATGAGTTTAGAAAACATCGTTCCTGTGAAACACAACTAGCTCTTTATTCACATGAAGTGTTGAGTGCTGTTGACAAGGGATTTCAGATCGGTTCCGTATTTCTGGATTTCCGGAGCGCTTTTAACACTGTACCACACAAGCGGCTCATGGTGAAATTGCGTGCTTACGGAATATCGTCTCAGTTATGTGACTGGATTTGTGATTTCCTGCCGGATGGGGTGGCCGAGTGGTTCTAGGCGCTACAGTCTATAACCGCGCGACCGCTACGGTCGCAGGTTCGAATCCTGCCTTGGGTATGGATGTGTGTGATGTCCTTAGGTTAGTTAGGTTTAAGTAGTTCTAAGTTCTAGGGGACTGATGACCTCAGAAGTTAAGTCCCATAGTGCTCAGCGCCATCTGAACCGTTTCAATGCCACTTTGAAGATGACGAAGACGCCATTATCAGGACAATGAGTTTGAACGACGTGTTATAGGGCTACGATAAGTTGGATGCTCCTTCCGCGATACTGCAGACAGACTTGACAGCAACGTAGCAACTGTACATGACTGCTGGCAGCGGTGGTCACGGGAAGGTGCGGTCGCAAGAAGAGCGGGCTCCAGGCAGCCACGTGGCACTACCGAGGGGAGAGGCCGACGTCTTCGGCGTATGACCGTGGTGCATCGTACTGCATCCGCAGCAGCTATTTGAGCAGCAGTTGGCACCACAGTGACACAACGAACTGTTACAAACGGACGCCCATTGGCGTGCATTCCACTGACACCAAATCAACGCCGTTTGCTATTTCAATTGTGCCAAGTGGGAGATCATTGGAGGACGGAGTGGAGGTCCATTGTGTTTCCCGATGAAAGCCGATGAAAGTTCGGTGCCGGTGATGGCCGTGTGTTGGTTAGGAGGAGGCCACGTGAGCATCTGCAACCAACCTGTCTGCGGCCTAGGCACACTGGACTAATATCTGGAGTTGTGGCCTGGGGTGTGATTTCGTATGAGAGCAGGACACACTCATGATTATCCGACACATCCAGATTGCAAATTTGTACGCCAGCCTGATAATACGGCCTTTTGGGCCGTCATTCATCAACAGCATAACAAGGATAACGCTCGCCCACATAGCGCTGTTCTAAACCAACGTGATCTAAAGACTGTCGGCATGTTACCTTGGCCTGATCGATCATCAGATTTGTCTCCATTTGTGCTCGCACGGGACATCACCGGACAACTCAAGCGTCATCAACAACCATCAGACAACAAGATGTGAAAGTATGCGTCTCCTTATGAAACTAAATCATTGTAATCATCTTGTGGTGCAGTTCTTCTTGTTGTCTCCGTGCTTGCTAAGAAAATGGGATGAGAAGTTCCGCCTTATGCAAGACACCTTTTTTCTTTTGTTTCACCCATACATGTTTCAGCACTTTTGTGCTATCATCAGTGGGTTCTATTTTTATTTTTTATTTTTTTTATTTTTTTTTTACCTTACATTATATTATTGTCCTCTTGTTTTGGTAGCTGTTATGCTACACAATATACAACATGTCATAGTTTTGATGTTGTGGTACGTTTTCCTGTTTTGTTGGCGAAGTAAATGGGCTTACTTCTTTGCCTGTGTTCGTGTGGTAATGCAGTTTTTCGATTACTCAAAACAAAGGCGGAGTTTTCGCTGCCATTACGTGTTGTTGTTACAACACGTAATGCAGTTTTTCGATTACTCAAAACAAAGTCGGAGTTTTCGCTACCATTACGTGTTGTTGTTACAACACGTAATGGCAGCGAAAACTCCACCTATGTTTTGAGTAATCGAAAAACTGCATTACCACACGAACACAGGCAAAGAAGTAAGCCCATTTACTTCGCCAACAAAACAGGAAAACGTACCACAACTTCAAAACTATGACATGTTGTATATTGTGTAGCATAACAGCTACCAAAACAAGAGGACAATAATATAATGTAAGTTAAAAAAAATAAAAAATAAAAAATAAAAATAAAAATAGAACCCACTGATGATAGCACAAAAGTGCTGAAACATGTATGGGTGAAACAAAAGAAAAAATGTGTCTTGCATAAGGCGGAACTTCTCATCCCATTTTCTGAATCATTGTGTTCCCATACAACTAAGAAGCTGGTTTGTGCCGTAGTATACACCTCCAGAAACTGAGTATGATTTATTAATAACGGAATCTGACTACTAATATCTGATGAAGATGGCAAAAATTTTGCAGTGTGCAACGAAGGCCAAAAGCAATTTCAAACAAAATACACAACGGCTGAAGACCTGAATTACCAACAAGGTGGACAAAAAATTCCAAAAACCCTTTTAACAATATTAATAACTGTAACAAGTTACAGTGATGGCTGAAGGCCTTATGAAGACAGAACTGCAATGTTACAAACAATTAACGGCCGATGCCCAGAATTACATGTGGGGAAGGCAATAACGTGTTAAAACATTAGGGTAAATTTTAAACAATTATGACAATTCGTTCAAATAAGACGGAGTGATCCACAGACAGTGTTCCCTGGACTGACCTGAGGACGGTAACTACAGCTGTGTATAATACTAAATCCAAACTAAAATCAAGGAGTGGAAGGCGGCTAATAGCTTCGGCCAACCTGACAGACTCCTTTTGTTGTGGTTGGTCTCACCGGCCCTGGGAGCAGCATCACGCAACACGCAAACAACAGCTAGATCTCAACAGTGGATGTTTCAGTACTGGATACGGTTCACTCAGCTTCAAACGTCATGGGTTCGGTCGTCGGCTACAATCCCTCGATCCCAGTGTCTGCACGCCGCCAGTGGTCCTGGCCTCCCCTCGCGCTGCGTACCTCCTCGCTGCTCCGTCCGAAGCCGACACTTCCTCGCATACACGACGACACAGAACGCGGGCAGCATATAAATAACTGCACTTTAAAAACCACACAAGATACACACGCACCTGAGAAGACAATTCCACAATGTCTCAAACAATACTAAACCCAGTCACTGTGAAACTACATGGACGAATTATAAGTCGGCACAAACACAGAGAAGGGGAGAAGCGGTCGGAAAACCAAATACACCTCGTCCGCTCCGACGACCGACCAAAAGACCAACCAACGGTCGTCCCCACTCAAGTCAGGCACGGAAAAGATCCCAGTATAAATCGTCAACTGACGTCTTATTGCCATGAGGGTACTTCGACGGGTGGACACACACACACACACACACACACACACACACATGTGAAAGTTGCACTACTCGAATATCACGGTCCAGTCAACTAAAACTAAAACTCGCTGAATCCGGTCCTTGACGTGGTCGTGCACTCTCGCGACCACATCCTTCCGTCAGACAGCGCATGTGTGTCGCCAGCGGTCGTGCGACTACTGGCTGTCCGTACCTCACTGCTGCTCCGTCCCAACGCAACTCGCTCGACACACAACAACCCGGAAATACTAGAGGCCGCTGCAAAGATGGTACCACAGTACGCGCTATCGATAAGCGCTGTTGCTGCCACCCACGGACAGACGAGGCGAGCAAACGTAGTGGCGCAAGTGAATACACTAAGAAAACGAGACGTCACTATCGCTATTACTAGATGATAAGCTATGAACGGCATCAACGCGAGCCGCACACGGCTTAGTCTCGCTTGAAGTCCAGAAAATGTTTTGTAACGGTCTATGTAAACAACAACAACACAAGCCAAAGGCTAGACATGTGGAGAAAAAGAGTAGAGACTGCTCCTCTAGGCTGGAGGCAACCTAAAAAATAACTACCTCCCGGTGATAATGAGAGCTGGTGTACCTGGAAGTCCCTCAACAGATTACGAACTGGTGTTGGGCGGTGTAAAGAAACAATTGAAAAATGGGGATACGCTAGAGGACCCTCAACTTGTGAGTGTGGGGAGGAGCAGACGATGTCTCACCAGCGCAACTGCCGTCTGTGCCCGTCATCATGCTCCGAAGAAGAGTTGATGTTGGCCAGTTCCAACGCCTTGGACGTTGCCCGTTTCTGGGAGAAGGCAATTTAATTTAATGTCTGTTAGTCTATACTTAAGTGTATTTATGAATTTTCATTTATGTACAATTACTTCTGTACAGGGTGGTCCAAAAGTACGGAAACGCCCTCATAAAATTCAAATGGAGTAGCAAACAAGGAAACAGAGTCCCTACACACGAGGAACGGGAAGGGGGAAACCTCATACGCTATGCAACCAACATGGCGGCCATCTTGAAAGCCGCCATCTTGGACGCAACTTCAAAATTTCAAATGGGAATGTGGTCATGTGACATATCAGAAAGATAGAGAATTTCACCAGAAAAACAATGCCGTTGTTATTTTAAACATAGCTTTATTCATTCTCGGGTTATAGCCAGTTACCTGTGGCAGCGGTGGGACGCTCGGCAGCATGTGTGTTATGTGCCGAAGAGACATTACGCCGATGTTACACAGTCCCGAGAGTCCACCAAGAGTCATAGGGATGGCTCGATATGTTGTCCATTATGTTGTATTGTTAATGCTATCCTCCGAACCCAGACCTGATGAACTTGGTTTGACCAACACATCTGGCTGAATTTGACCACACGCATCAACAATGCGCTGCTTTAGATTATGCAAATCCCGTATTTTCACAGAATAAACCAGTGCTTTGACATGACCCCAAAGATAAAAATCCAAAGGAGGCAAATCTGGTGAACGTGGTGGGCACTCCACAGCACCCCTACGTCCAATCCACTTCTGAGGGAACTGCACATCCAGGTATGCTCCCACATTGTGCCCATATTGTGGTGGGGCTACATCATGCTGGAAGAATTCCGGAAATATCCCGTCCTTTGTTAACAACGAGGGAAAGACTTCTTCATCCAATAACCTCAGATAATCGTTGGCTCTTAACGTACCATCAGTAAAAAAAGGTCCAACGACTTTGGTACCCCACACACCACACCAGACCATCACTTTTTGTGAGTCGACCGTTTTGAAAGCACCAATCCAGTGCGTATTTGTGTCGGACCAGTGTCTGTGATTCTGCTTGTTCACTTCATCACTGATAAAGAAATTGACTTCATCACTGAACAGCACCTGATAGGGGAAACGTGAGTTTATCTGCAGCTTCTGTGTCACCCATTCTGCGAACTGTACCCGACGGTCTGGGTCATCCTCGTTCAGGCGTTGGAGCAGCTGAATTTTGTATGGGTGTCATTTGTGCTGTGATAAAATTCGCAGTATGGAGGTACGGCTAACCCCACATTCTTGTGACAGGCGACGAGTACTCCTTTGCGTACTCTTGCTAAATGATGCCAACACGCTCACTGTTGTTGCTTCATCGGTGGCGGATTTTGGTCTTCCAGCCTTAGGTTTATCTCCGACAGAACCTGTTGCTCGGAATTTGGCCAAAAGCTTGGCAACTGCGCTGTGAGTGATGGGCTGTCTGGTTGGGTGACGATTGTTGACATCCTCAGTAATGACCTGTGAGCTTCTTTCTCCTGATATGAAGATGATTTCAATGCGTTCTTCATGTGTTAAGGACATTTTGTAGCCTGTAAATAAGGAAACAATGATTAAAACGTCAGCATGAGTAAATGATAACTAACAGTTAAACACATGTAACATATCACGCGTGGGATAGCCACTTTGCACCGTTTCAGACTCCTTTTTATAACTTCTCAGTACGTAATACTCACGCTGGCGAGCGTCCCACTGCTGCCGCAAGTAATTGGCTATAACCCGAGAATGGACAAAGCTATGTTTAAAATAACAACGGCATTGTTTTTCTGGTGAAATTCTCTATCTGTTTGATATGTCACATGACCACATTCCCATTTGAAATTTTGAAGTTGAATCCAAGATGGCGGCTTTCGTGTGTAGGAACTCTGTTTCCTTGTTTGCTACTCCATTTGGATTTTATCAGGGTGTTTCCGGACTTTTGGACCACCCTGTATGTATGCTAACTGTAATGCTTTGAACGTAGCTCACTTTTGGGCAAAAGCAAGTTAATTATAGATTTATTTGTCCTTTTTCATGTTTACATGTTAATTTCCATGTTTTATAACTTAATTTCTGTTAACTCCCTTGTAATTGATGAATTTGACATGAATTTAAAAAAAAACTAGAAACTCTTCAATCCATTGACACAGCTAGTTTGAGATTCGGTACGATCGAATTTTGTTAACCAGGCGATAGTGAGGAACTGTTTGGCACGCCTTCCAGAAGTTACGGAGCACATCAACTTGGGTGCTGGTATCTATTAGTTACTCGGTCCCGTGGTCGAATAGAGCAAGCGGGATTTCACACAGTCGTTGCTTTCAGAGTTCACGTTGATTCCGACAAAGGACATTTTTGGTATACAGAAATATCGTAATACATGGGCATAAACCCACAGCTAAATTCGACCGTTTGCTTCCACTTTTTTGGCGAATCTCATTTTGTTAATTGGGGAAGGAGGAGGAGATTAGTGTTTTAAGTTCCGTTGACAGCGAGGTCATTAGAGACGGAGCACAAGCTCGGATTAGGGAAGGATGGAGAAGGGAAACGGCTGTGCCATTTCGAGTGAAACAACACGGAATTTGCCTTAACTGATTTATGGGAGTCACGGAAAACCTAAATCAGGACCGTCTGACGCTACTTTCAACCATCGTCCTGCGGAATGCAAGCCCGCTGTGCTAAGACTTCTTAAATAATAGAACCCAGTATGTTGTCCTCGACGGCGAGTGTTCATCAGAGAGAATGTTATCGTCAAGAGTGCCCCAGGAAAGAGTAATAGCAGCGCTTTTGTTCTCTATATACATAAATGATTTGGCGCACATGGTGGACAGCAAAATGCGGTTGCTTGTTGATGATGCCATTGTGTGCGGGAAGGTGTCGATGTTGAGCGACTGTAGAAAAGTACAAGACGACTTAGACAAAATTCCCTGTTGGTGTGATGAATGGCATTTAGCCCTAAATGTGGAGAAACGTAAGTTAATGAGGATGAGTAGGAAGATCAAACCTTTAATGTTTGAATACATTATTACTAGCGTCCTGCTTCGCACAGTCAAGTCGTTTAAATATCTGGGCGTAACGTTGCAGAGCGATATGGGGTGCAACGAGCATCTGAAACTGTGGTAGGGGAGGCAACTGGTCGGCTTCGGTTTAGTGGGAGGATTTTAGAAAAGAGTGGCTCACCTGTAAAGGATGATGATGATATTTGGTTTATGGGGCACTCAACTGCGCGGTCATATGCGCCCGTTCAAAATCACATTTGTTACACAGGCCAGTTTTTTCAGAGTCCACTCTAGCCACCACCACAAATGATGATGATGGTGAATTGATGCGGACAACACAAACACCCAGTCCCCGGGCAGAGAAAATCTCATACCCGGCCGGGAATCGAATCCGGGACCCCGTGATCCAGAGGCAATGCTAGCCACTAGACCACGAGCTGCGGACACCTGTAAAGCAAACCACATATAAGACGCTGGTGCGACCTAATCTTGAGTACTGCTTGAGTGCTTGGGTTCCGTACCAGGTCGGATTGAAGGAAGACAGCGAACCAATTCATAGGTGGGATAGGCGGGCTGTTAGATTTGTTATCTACATCTACATTTATACTCCGCAAGCCACCCAACGGTGTGTGGCGGAGGGCACTTTACGTGCCACTGTCATTACCTCCCTTTCCTGTTCCAGTCGCGTATGGTTCGCGGGAAGAACGACTGTCTGAAAGCCTCCGTGCGCGCTCTAATCTCTCTAATTTTACATTCGTGATCTCCTCGGGAGGTATAAGTAGGGGGAAGCAACATATTCGATACCTCATCCAGAAACGCACCCTCTCGAAACCTGGCGAGCAAGCTACACCGCGATGCAGAGCGCCTCTCTTGCAGAGTCTGCCACTTGAGTGTATTAAACATCTCCGTAACGCTATCACGGTTACCAAATAACCCTGTGACGAAACGCGCCGCTCTTCTTTGGATCTTCTCTATCTCCTCCGTCAACCCGATCTGGTACGGATCCCACACTGATGAGCAATACTCAAGTATAGATCGAACGAGTGTTTTGTAAGCCACCTCCTTTGTTGATGGACTACATTTTCTAAGCACTCTCCCAATGAATCTCAACCTGGTACCCGCCTTACCAACAATTAATTTTATATGTTCATTCCACTTCAAATCGTTCCGCACGCATACTCCCAGATATTTTACAGAAGTAACTGCTACCAGTGTTTGTTCCGCTATCATATAATCATACAATAAAGGATCCTTCTTTCTATGTATTTGCAACACATTACATTTGTCTATGTTAAGGGACAGTTGCCACTCCCTGCACCAAGTGCCTATCCGCTGCAGATCTTCCTGCATTTCACTACAATTTTCTAACGCTGTAACTTCTCTGTATACTACAGCATCATCCGCGAAAAGCCGCATGGAACTTCCGACACTATCTACTAGGTCATTTATATATATTGTGAAAAGCAATGGTCCTATAACACTCCCCTGTGGCACGCCAGAGGTTACTTTAACGTCTGTAGACGTCTGTCCATTGATAACAAATGCTGTGTTCTGTTTGCTAAAAACTCTTCAATCCAGCCACACAGCTGGTCTGATATTCCGTAGGCTCTTACTTTGTTTATCAGGCGACAGTGCGGAAGTGTATCGAACGCCTTCCGGAAGTCAAGAAAAATAGCATCTACCTGGGAGCCGGTATGTAATATTTTCTGGGTCTCGTGAACAAATAAAGCGAGTTGGGTCTCACACGATCGCTGTTTACGGAATCCATGTTGATTCCTACAGAGTAGATTCTGGGTTTCCGAAAACGACATGATACTCGAGCAAAAAACATGTTCTAAAATTCTACAACAGATCGACGTCAGAGATATACACTCCTGGAAATTGAAATAAGAACACCGTGAATTCATTGTCCCAGGAAGGGGAAACTTTATTGACACATTCCTGGGGTCAGATACATCACATGATCACACTGACAGAACCACAGGCACATAGACACAGGCAACAGAGCATGCACAATGTTGGCACTAGTACAGTGTATATCCACCTTTCGCAGCAATGCAGGCTGCTATTCTCCCATGGAGACGATCGTAGAGATGCTGGATGTAGTCCTGTGGAACGGCTTGCCATGCCATTTCCACCTGGCGCCTCAGTTGGACCAGCGTTCGTGCTGGATGTGCAGACCGCGTGAGACGACGCTTCATCCAGTCCCAAACATGCTCAATGGGGGACATATCCGGAGATCTTGCTCGCCAGGGTAGTTGACTTACACCTTCTAGAGCACGTTGGGTGGCACGGGATACATGCGGACGTGCATTGTCCTGTTGGAACAGCAAGTTCCCTTGCCGGTCTAGGAATGGTAGAACGATGGGTTCGATGACGGTTTGGATGTACCGTGCACTATTCAGTGTCCCCTCGACGATCACCAGTGGTGTACGGCCAGTGTAGGAGATCGCTCCCCACACCATGATGCCGGGTGTTGGCCCTGTGTGCCTCGGTCGTATGCAGTCCTGATTGTGGCGCTCACTTGCACGGCGCCAAACACGCATACGACCATCATTGGCACCAAGGCAGAAGCGACTCTCATCGCTGAAGACGACACGTCTCCATTCGTCCCTCCATTCACGCCTGTCGCGACGCCACTGGAGGCGGGCTGCACGATGTTGGGGCGTGACCGGAAGACGGCCTAACGGTGTGCGGGACCGTAGCCCGGATTCATGGAGACGGTTGCGAATGGTCCTCGCCGATACCCCAGGAGCAACAGTGTCCCTAATTTGCTGGGAAGTGGCGGTGCGGTCCCCTACGGCACTGCGTAGGATCCTACGGTCTTGGCGTGCATCCGTGCGTCGCTGCGGTCCGGTCCCAGGTCGACGGGCACGTGCACCTTCCGCCGACCACTGGCGACAACATCGATGTACTGTGGAGACCTCACGCCCCACGTGTTGAGCAATTCGGCGGTACGTCCACCCGGCCTCCCGCATGCCCACTATACGCCCTCGCTCAAAGTGCGTCAACTGCACATACGGTTCACGTCCACGCTGTCGCGGCATGCTACCAGTGTTAAAGACTGCGATGGAGCTCCGTATGCCACGGCAAACTGGCTGACACTGACGGCGGCGGTGCACAAATGCTGCGCAGCTAGCGCCATTCGACGGCCAACACCGCGGTTCCTGGTGTGTCCGCTGTGCCGTGCGTGTGATCATTGCTTGTACAGCCCTCTCGCAGTGTCCGGAGCAAGTATGGTGGGTCTGACACACCGGTGTCAATGTGTTCTTTTTTCCATTTCCAGGAGTGTAGGTCTATAGTTTTGCGCATCTGCTCGACGACCCTTCTTGAAGACTGGGACTACCTGTGCTCTTTTCCAATCATTTGGAACCCTCCGTTCCTCTAGAGACTTGCGGTACACGGCTGTTAGAAGGGGGGCAAGTTCTTTCGCGTACTCTGTGTAGAATCGAATTGATATCCCGTCAGGTCCAGTGGACTTTCCTCTGTTGGGTGATTCCAGTTGTTTTTCTATTCCTTGGACACTTATTTCGATGTCAGCCATTTTTTCGTTTGTGCGAGGATTTAGAGAATGAACTGCAGTGCGGTCTTCCTCTGTGAAACAGCTTTGGAAAAAGGTGTTTAGTATTTCAGCTTTACGCGTGTCATCCTCTGTTTCAATGCCATCATCATCCCGGAGTGTCTGGATATGCTGTTTCGAGCCACTTACTGATTTAACGTAAGACCAGAACTTCCTAGGATTTTCTGTCAAGTCGGTACATAGAATTTTACTTTCGAATTCACTGAACGCTTCACGCATAGCCCTCCTTACGCTAACTTTGACATCGTTTAGCTTCTGTTTGTCTGAGAGGTTTTGGCTGCGTTTAAACTTGGAGTGAAGCTCTCTTTCCTTTCGCAGTAGTTTCCTAACTTTGTTGTTGTACCACGGTGGGTTTTTCCCGTCCCTCACAGCTTTATTCGGCACGTACCTGTCTAAAATGCATTTTACGATTGCCTTGAACTTTTTCCATAAACACTCAACATTGTCAGTGTCGGAACAGAAATTTTCGTTTTGATCTGTTGGGTAGTCTGAAATCTGCCTTCTATTACTCTTGCTAAACAGATAAACCTTCCTCCCTATTTTTGTATTCCTATTAACTTCCATATTCAGGGATGCTGAAACGGCCTTATGATCACTGATTATCGGTAGGTTCGAGCAACAAGTCTTACGGGGATGCTTTGGGAACTCAGATGAGAATCCTTGGAGATAAGGAGGGGAAAAGACAACCAGTGGTACAGGGTACCCTCCGCCACGCCTCGTACGGTGGCTTGCGGAGTATCTATGTCGATGTAGATGTAACTAACCACTGTGCTACTCTGCTCGGTCCGTTAGTTGACATCACAAGTTTTTACGTCCAAATAGAGTCTGGCGGCGATCCTTAAGAGTTGCCGTGTGTTGATGGGTCTCGTTTTAGGGGCGATGCTTTCGATTCAGTCTACAGGGGTTGGACAAAAGTTGGAAACACCTAGAGAAATGGGAGTTTGAACGTAAACGCAGATGCTAACCAGACCTGCAGGTTGCGCTGCTGAATTTGATCACGAACAGAACTTGTTCAATGTCCTCAATACTTTGCATGTGTCATTCACGGTCAGAACAGTGTTCTCTGTAGTTGTTCAGCAGTGGCAGCTTCAGTGAAGGCGCGCGCGCGATCCTACTGGCGACCCTTTTGCACGCATTCCTTCGACTCTGGCCCTCGTAAATCATCTTTTTTTTTTTTGCTTGTTTATACACTATGTTATCAAAAGTATCCGGACATCTGGCTGAAAATGTTATTCTAGTTCGTGGCACCCTCCATTGGTAATGCTGGAATTCAGTATGGTGTTGGCCCACCCCTTAGCCTTGATGATAGCTTCCACTCTCGCAGGCATACCTTCAATCAGGTGCTGGAAGGTTTTTTGGGAAATGACAGTCCATTCTTCACGGAGTTCTCCATTGAGGAGATGTATCGATGTCGGTCGGTGAAGCCTGGCGCGAAGTCGGCGTTCCAAAACATCCCAAACGTGTTATGTTGGATTCAGGTCAGGACTCTGTGCAGGCCAGTCCATTACAGGGATGTTATTGTCCTGTAAACACTTTGCCATAGGCCGTGCATTATGAACAGGTGGTCGATCGTGCTGAAAGATGCAGTCGTCATCCGCGAATTGCTCTTCAAGAAGGTGCTTCCAACATCAATGTAGGTCTGTGCTGTGATAGTGCTACGCAAAACAACAAGGAGTGCAAGCCTCCTCCATGAAAAACACGACCACACCATAATACCACCGTCTCCACATTTTACTGTTGGCTCTACACACGCTGGCAGATGACGTTCATCACGCTAGTAAATGCCAAACGACGCCTTGCTTGGTGTAAGGACCGTAAACATTGGACGATTGAACAGTGGAGAAACGTTGTGAGGGGGACGAATCACGGTACACAATGTGGCGATCCGATGGCTGGATGTGGATATGGCGAATGCCTGGTGAACGTCATCATGCCTTTTAAATTTCTGATTATGCTTGCTTTTTAAGTTATTGGCCTTCAGCCGTTTTTAAATTTAAGTGGCTTTCAGCCGGTAATTAAGTCCTAAAGATTAAAACTGTGTGTTTAAAAAAAATTTTGGGCTGTTTTAATGTTTGATCAACTAATGAAGTTGTATGTTCGAGTTTAACTGACAGCGCCTTATTTTGACCCCTTTCCACAATTTAAACTACCTGTCCTGTCCTCCGGGTTTAGCAGGGCATCTCAATACATACCCACACACGTACATATACATGTAGATCCATTTTTATGATATGTGTGGATTATACGAAGAGTACGAACATACATTGGTTTATCAATAAAAAAATTACCAGGAATATCAGTTCACATTGTGATTTCAAACTGGTTTGCCACACGCATCCCATACGCTAATATATGACGAGGTTGAAAGTTCTTCAAACTAGTAGCTAATCAAAGAAAAGCTGAGTCCACACAAGCAATAGTAATCCACGCTTGACCATCAGTTACTCCAACATCAGTCAAGGTGAAATCATTGGGACAATCACGAAAAACGTTTGCTCATGTAGCACACCAATTAATTTCGATGTATAAATATTCATGTTATAGTCACTTTCAGCATCAATAACAGTTTTTAGATAGTCGGACGCCACCCGCACACACGCTGAACAAGACGGTGAGACACCTCAACGAATGAGTAACGCACAACTTTGCACTTACTTACATAGCAATGTGCCAACAAAATGGCGCATCCATCCTGAAGATCATAAACGGCTCGAAATGGTGATCTTGTAAGAAGACGTTAAATAGCAACGTGACGCGGCTTAACCTACATGATTGTACGTACAATGACCAAGTCGTCGAAAGGCTGCGGCCTTATGATATTTTCTAGCCTCGACTGGTAACCTCTATTGTCTAATTTAAATTGATCACTGATGCTCTACGACAGTGTCATAGCAGATATGAACAGGAAATCATTAGCTTACGGATCCAAAAACGAAGGACTTAAATGAAGTAGCTGGAATAAGTTTCATTGTTGACCGTAAACTGTAGAAATTGTTAACAAAAACACACCATACAGAAATGGAATGACCGCATGTAAAGTAAGCAAAATACGAAAGACCACCCATTTATATACCGCCTCTATCACACGTCAGCTTTGATGTTAAACGCCTAAGAGCGTTCACTGTTTCGAATTGCTCAGCTGACCTGCTGTATCACATTTGTAGCACTGTTTCATTTCAATTGGAATAGCGCTCTGTGGTACAAAGGTAAAATGTGTTACTAACGCTAATGGGAATGGAAAACCGACGTCATTAGATACTCCTGTTAAATCGATTCACTGGCCTATCGCCCATGGCATATGCCTCTCAAATGAGCGGCAACAGCTCTTTGAAACGCAGGCGTTAATCTCTTACCAATCAACCGTCATTATTTCCTGTCCTCTCTTTGATCGCTCGTTTGCATTTCCTCCATGTGAGAGGTCGTTCACTTCGGCATAGTTAGTAATTAGTGTTCGCTGACGCAAGTGCAGACAATAAACAAAGGTTTAGACTGAATTGCTTTTTGATGGTAACGTCTAGTTTATCGAATGCTAAGGGTAACATGCCGGAAGTCAACGCTAGCTTTGAAGATGGTAATACATCAATGGAGCGATTGTATTTTTGTGATGCATCGGTTAATATGAATATCAACTGCCAAGTATGCTGTTGCGATAAGAAGCAAGATATTGAACTATCTCCTCACGTCAAAAATAGTGTCTTCACGTTTCCTTTTTTTTCACTCTTCTCATCTTTCTAGCTTCGCTAGGGTGTGCTGTTGTACACTAGCAATAAATTCACTGATTGGCCAGATCGTTATGACCACCTACCTAACAGCCTACATGTCCACCTTTGGCATCGATAACAGAGGAGGCGCGTCGTAGCTTGCAAATAGTGAGGCTTTGGTAGATCTCCGGAGAGAGTTGTAACCACATCTGCACACGCAACTCACCTAATTCCCGTAAATTCCGGGTAGGGGGACGATGAGCTCTGACGCCACGTTCAATCACATCCAAGATGTGTTCGATCGGGTTCAGATCTGCTGAGTTGAGGGGCCAGCACATCAATTGCAACTCGCCACTGCGTTCCTCGAACCACTCCGTCACACTCTTAGCCTTGTGACATGGCGCATTATCTTGCTGAAAAATGCCACTACCGTTGGGAAACATGATCGTCATGAAGGGGTGTACATGGTCTGCAACCGGTGTGCGATACTCCTTGGCCGTCAAGCCGCCTTGTACGAGCTCCACTGGACCCATAGATGCCTTCGTGAATGTTCCACAAAGCGTAATTGAGTCGGCAAAAACTTGACAGCGTCGCACAGGACAGGTGGAAAGGAGCTGTTCCACCAAAAGACAAAGGCTTCACGCCTTCCCACCGGCATAGTGAAGAACGTATCGGGATTCATCAGACCATGCAACGCTCCGACACAGCGCCAATGTGCAGTACAGATGGTCACGTGCAAATTTCACTCGTTGTTGCCAATGTCATGTTGCTAATATTGGCACATGCATTGGTTGTCGGCTGAGGAGGCCCACCTTTAGGAGTGTTCGGTGCACTGAGTGTTCCGACACACTTGTACTCTGCCCACCATTAAAGTCTGATGTTATTTCCTCCACAGTTTGCCGCCTGTTCTGTTTTACACGTCCGCCTAGCCTACGACGTCCGACATCTATAATAATGGATGGCCGCCCAACCTCACGACATCTGGATTCGCTACGTGTAAAAGATACCACAGCACTCCTCGAACACCCGACAAACCGTGCAGTTTCCGAAATTCTCGTGCCGAGCCTCTAAGCCATCATTACGTGCCCTCGGTCAAACACAGATACACTACTGGCAATTAAAATTGCTACACCAAGAAGAAATGCAGATGATAAACGGGTATTCATTGGACAAATATATTATACTAGAACTGACATGTAATTACATTTTCACGCAATTTCGGTGCATAGATTCTGAAAAGTCAGTACCCAGAACAACCACCTCTGGCCGTAATAACGGCCTTGATACGCCTGGGCATTGAGTCAAACAGAGCTTGGATGGCGTGTACAGGTACAGCTGCAAATGCAGCTTCAACACGTTACCACAGTTCATCAAGAGTAGTGACTGGCGTATTGTGACGATCCAGTTGCTCGGCCACCATTGACCAGACGATTTCAATTTGAGAGAGATCTGGAGAATGTGCTGACCAGGGCAGCAGTCGAACATTTTCTGTATCCAGAAAGGCCCGTACAGGACCTGCAACATGCGGTCGTGCATTATCCTGCTGAAATGTAGGGTTTCGCAGGGATCGAATTAAGGGTAGAGCCACGGGTCGTAACACATGTGAAATGTAACGTCCACTATTGAAAGTGCCGTCAATGGGAACAAGAGGTGACCGAGACGTGTAACCAATGGCATCCCATACCATCACGCAGAGGGATGCGCCAGTATGGCGATGACGAATACACGCTTCCAATTTGCGTTCACCGTGATGTCGCCAAACACGCAGGCGACCATCATGATGCTGTAAACAGAACCTGGATTCATCCGAAAAAATTGACGTTTTGCCATTCGTGCACCCAGGTTCGTCGTTGAGTACACCATCGCAGGCGCTCCTGTCTGTGATGCAGCGTCAAGGGTAACCGCAGCCATGGTCTCCGAGCTGATAGTCCATGCTGCTGCAAACGTCGTCGAACTGATCGTGCAGATGGTTGTTGTCTTGCAAACGTCCCCGTCCGTTGACTCAGGGATCGAGACGTGGTTGCACGATCCGTTACAGCCATGCGGATAAGATGCGTGTCATCTCAACTGCTAGTGATACGAGGCCGTTAGGATCCAGCACGGCGTTCCGTATTACCCTCCTGAAACCACCGATTCCATATTCTGCTAACAGTCATTGGATCTCGACCAACGCGAGCACCAATGTCGCAATACGATAAACCGCAATCGCGATAGGCTACAATCCGACCTTAACAAAGTCGGAAGCATCATGACAACGTTTCACCAGGCAACGCCGGCCAACTGCTGTTTGTGTATCAGAAATCGGTTGGAAACTTTCCTCATGTCAGCACGTTGTAGGTGTCGTCACCGGCGCCAACCTTGTGTATATGCTCTGAAAAGCTAATCATTTGCATATCACAGCATCTTTTTCCTGTCGGTTAAATTTCGCGTCTGTAGCACGCCATCTTCGTGGTGTAGCAATTTTAATGGCCAATAGTGTAGATCGCGCCTTCCCCATTCTACACATGGGCAGCTCGCTCAGTGATACTACATGCACCTTTTGTGTGTCCGACTAGCAGCAATTCCTCACCAGGTGTCGCTGCTATCGCCTGGATTTGTTCGTACCGATAGTAGGTCAGTGATTATAAAGTTCTGGTTGATCAGTGTATAAGTATAGATAGCCTCCGCACTGTAGATGTAAGAGCTGTTGTAGCCCCTGGACTGATTGGTTTGCTCAACGTTACAGGTAACCAGCCACTGTACTACGCGTACATTCGTGCACAGGGTATTCGTGCACAGGATGGACAACAATAGATCCAGAATAAATCAGCAGCAGATAGTGTGCAGTTTTAAGACTTCCTGACAAGTGAAAAATGTGTATCGGAACGGGACACAAACCCAGAGCGTTGCCTTTCTTTGGAAATGCTTTTGTCGACTGAGCTATGGAAACACGACTCATGATGCCGCCCCCCCCCCCCCCCTTCCCATCTCACGCTCTGAGCTTCACTCCTGTCAGTGCATCTCTCCTGTTTTCTTAACTTCACAAAAATTCTCCTGGAATCCTTGCGGGACCAATACTCCTCGAAGAAAGGACACTGCCGGTAAATGGTTCATGCACACCCTGGGGGTTGCCCACAGAAAGAATCTTCCACTCTGTGGTGGAGTGTGCGCTAGTTCCAAACTTCCTGCCAGTTTTAATATGTGTGCCAGGCCAGGATACGAATCCATAAGGAAATGTTGCGGTTTCGTGTGGCGATCCGACATACAGTTTTAAATTGCCAAGACAAGAGATCTATGTAAATGTGATTATGATTGTATCGTTTGAGTAACACGATCTCTTGTTCTTGATTACAAAGTTGTGCAGCACAGCATGTTAAACAATTCATCGAGTCGGAGTTCTGTAGCGCTGTAAATCATCTGTGGTTAGATCATGTAGCACAGGGAACATCATGTTGATGAGATGGGCTGGTTCGATAATGGAGAAAAAAATACGAGTTTACCGAGTATCGGAACAGCTTTGCGACTGTATTCAAGACTTCCTTGTGGACAGACCTCAACACGCCGCTCTGAATGTAACAAAATCGACCTTGTAAATATAATTTCCGGACCACCCATAGGAAGTGTGGTACAACGTTACTCTTATCAACATGTTCTAGAAGAAAGCGTCCGGGGTTCTTTAAGACTGTTTGCAGATGATGCGGTTGTCTGTAAGAAAATAGCAACGCCAGAGGACAGTATCGATTATCGGAATGACCTGCAGAGGATTGATGAATGATGCAGGCTCTGGAAGGTGACCCTGAAAAATGTAGGTCTAGCATACAGCGCATGCTTACGAAAAGAAATTCACTACTGTACAACACCACCGTTGACGATAAATTGCTGGAAACAATATCTACCTTAAAATATCTAGGGGTAACTATCCAGCCCGACCTTAAGTGGAATGACCACACACAAACAGTAGCAAAATCAGATACCAGACTGAGCTTCACAAAAAGGAAATATAACTCGTCCATGAAGGAAGTGGCTTACAAGGCGCTTGTTCGGCCAATTCTTGTGTACTGTTCATCAGTCTGGGACCGTTATCAGATAGGACTGATAGAAAAGAGAGAGAGAATATCCAACGAAGAGCGGCGCGTTTCGTCACGGAATCGTTTAGTCGGCTCGAGATGTTACAGAGATGGTACACAAACTCAAGCGTCAGATGTCACAAGAGAGGCAGCCTCATGGAGACGCTTACTATTGATATTTCGAGAGAGCCCTTTCCCGAAAGAGTCGGACAACATCCTACTTCCTACCCCATACATCTTGTGAAATGACAACGATGGGAAAATTCGAGAGATTAGTGCATTATTAACAGAGACTTACCAGCAACAACTCTTCCCATGCGCCATTCGTGAAGGGAACAGGGAAGGGGGAATCACTTAGTGGTGCTAGAAGTGATCTCCGCCACACACCGTTAGGTAGGTTGCGGAGTATGATGCAGATGTAAATGAGAGCAGGTCACAGCGTAGCAGATCATTAGTAACTACAACGATGATTTTCTCTGTCAGAAGCTCTAGCCACTTGGGCGTCAGTTCCAGAAGAATCACATGTTGGGTACCTTCTACTTGCTGGAAAACATCATCGGACTCATCTTCTGATTCGGCTGTGAGCTTGCAAAAATTTCCAACAGTTTGGCTCCTACGTGTTGGTGTAAAGAATGCAAATGAAAATCTACGGATCATAATTTTTTTCACAACTGGCGTCAGACATGAATAATACCTCCTACGTCCAATCACCATTATGAAGAGCCATATACTCTGCTGTTGTACTCCTCGTGTGCACCATTTCCAAGGTATGAAATTCAAAGAGACATATTACAGAATGACGCTCACGCCACATGATCTAAAGCTGGAGAATATCTTATACTTTTCCTACACTTATCTGTAAATTACACTCAGCTCCATTCCACGCTGACTTCTGAATATCCTCCTCTCTCTTCCTCGACCAAAATTGTTTCAGGTTTGATGACTTCTAAAAGACAACTACAAGAATGTAATCCAAAAATAATTTTTATTGTCTTATAATATGTATCACGGTTTTTAAGTAGTTCAAAACAAGAGGACTCCCTTGGCTGTGCAATATTGATATCCGACTGTGGCTTCAGGATTCGTTTTCCCAATGAATATACTGTGAATACTGTATACCCACAGGCGGTCTTCAGAGTTCTGCAGCTCATGAGGCGTCTTCAACTCATGGAGTTTCTCATCTGCTCTGTTTTACTTAATGTCCCATTTGCTCTGCAGCAATGGAGAAAATTACACAAAGTATTTTGGACGCTATTGTACTTCTTCAACGACAGGAGAAGCAGATATGATGCTAATGGGTGTCTGAACATGGGAACCTGGCGATTCGAGCAAGTGGACCAAGTAAGCAATGAGGCAAGCAGTATACATGGCATGAACATTTCCCTGTAGGCTGTCATTTACTCGTAATGTTGAATTAGACATGCACCTGTGAGAGGAGGAAACGATACTGCCAATGCGTATCTCATAGCGGTCACTCCGATGGGATGAAGCAACATTGACCCACTTCCGATTGGGCACTCTGTCCCATAACACATGCCTTCCTACTCCAGCGAGATGACGCCCCCAGTTTGATGCCTGTAGCACTTAACGCAACTAAGAGCATTATATATTTTGATGAGAGGGCGTAGCAAATTTTTGTGGGGATGTGCCCACTATTTTAGAAAATTTAAAGTTTTAGAGTGGTAATTGGACGTCAGCGTAAGCTTGTAGGCTTAAAGTTTTACTGTGCAGGAGAGTGGCTGGAATCAAAAGGACGACACAGCTACCTGCTGAAATATTTTAATTCTGTTTAATTGTGGACTCTCTCTCTCTCTCTCTCCCACACACACACACACACACACACACACACACACACACACTCCCTCCTCTCCTCCGTGCGCGCGCGGGCGAGCGTGTGCGTGTGTGTGTGTGTGTGTGTGTGTGTGTGTGTGTGTGAGTGAGAGAGAGAGAGAGAGTGTACATGCCTGTGTGTGTGTGTGTGTGTGTCTTTTGCATGTTTTATGACGTTTTTATAAATTATTCCCATTCTTATTAAAATTTTAGAGTTCTGCCACGTTTGTCCACAATCGTCTACGTATAAGAAATTAGAATGGGTACTACAGGTCTTACTGTCGTGCAACCAAACAAATACATCATTCATCTTCACTACAAATAACAGTAATCGCTTAAAAACAGTCGTTCGATGGCGATGCCGTGGTGGATACATCGATTCCCGTCGGATCATCGAAGTTAAGCAACACTGGGCATAGCTGGCACTTGAAGGGGTGACTATTCGGGCATCCATGCGCTGTTGACTCACCGGAGTGCATTCAGCCTCGTGATGCCAATTGAGGAGCTACTTGACCGAAACTGACAAAGGGCAGCGTCCTGACCTCACCACCCTTCATGACCGCATCCGATGACGCGAGTCGTTTGAGGTTGACACAGTTGTCGGTCACTTCCGCGGCCTTTTAGGACGCAGCCATAAGACAGTTCCCACCATCTGAAGCTATATATCTACCTTTACAAGCATAGAAATAAAGAAACACGCCTTGCTTGAGTTCTACTGTGTTTACAATTGCTTTATATACGTTATCACCTCATTATCGACTAAGACACTATCGGAGGCTTCATCTCAAGCTTCACTGTTTTTAGGTAGTATGATACACAGGATAAAAGTGAAGAAGTAATGGAAGAAAATAAATTCTGTATTATAAATAGTATTGTACGAGGGTGAATCAAATGAAAACCTTAAATTTGTAATAAAAAATCTAAATTTCGCACCGTTACCCTGTAAGTTGGTAAGCAAACTACAAACAGCGTGCAGAATGGCCTGTAGGTGGCAGCATAGTGCAGATGCACACATACCGTCGCAGTATCAGTATAAAAATGGCCGCCCGACTTGCTACTTGCACCAGGGAAGAACAGCGTTCTGTTATTCGGTTTTTGCGTAGTGGAGGTGATGCATGTTTGTCACACCAGCAAGTCTACGAATGGAGTAGGAAGTTCGCAAATGGTGTGACTTCAGTGGAAGATGCTCCTCATCCAGGTCAGGCACAACGAGTTGTGACTCCACAGAACATTGCAGCAGTTGAAGCCATAGTGAAGGAAAACGGCCGAGTGACACTGAATGACATTGCAGCATGTTTACGGATTAGTCATGCGTCAGCACACCGCATTGTGCATGACGTGCTCCAGTTTCACAAAGTGTCTGCAAGATGGGTGCCACGGCAGCTGACTGCTGAAATGAGAGAAAGACATGTTGATACTTGTGAAGAACTTCTTCGGCGCTTTGAACGAGAAGGTGATGGCTTACTTGCAAGAATCGTTACTGGGGACGAAACCTGGGTTCACTTTCAACAACCGGAAGCGAAGAGAGCGAGCAAGGAATGGCGCCATTCCTCATCACCAAAACCAAAGAAGTTTCGAACAGAAGCATCAGCAGGGAAGGTTATGCTGACTCTCTTTTGGGACAAAAAAGGCGTCATTTTGGAGCATTATGCCTAGAGGGACCACTGTCACCAGTGCATCATACACAGATCTCCTAAAAACATCATCTGCGTCTGTAGTCAAATCAAAGCGAAGTAGATTTCTGTCAGCAGGTGTCCTTTTGCAAAAGGACAATGCAATGCCCCACACTGCCCGTACAACAGTTTCAACAATCACAGACCTGCATTTTGAGTGTCTTCCTCATCCACCATACTCACCAGACCTTGGCCCAAGTGATTTCCATATGTTTGGACCACTCAAAGACGCAACGGTAGGAAAGAAGTTCCGTTCTGATGAAGAGGTACGCCACGCGGTGCATGAGTGGTTGCGCGGACTACCAAAAGAATTTTTTCTAAAGGAATTTATGCACTTTGTAAGAGCTGGAGGACTTGCATTGAGCGTGGGGGAGATTATGTTGAAAAGTGATACAGCTTTGTACCACTTCTGCACAATAAATAATATTTAAAAAATGTTTAAGGTTTGCATTTGACAAACCGTCGTATTTTGTCTTGGTGTTCGTAGATATAAACGGTAAAAGTGTTTCTTAGAGTATCTGCCAGAGGAGACTCAGCCAAGGCTCATGTACGATAGTCCTCTGACACCGGAGCCGGCAAATACCTGTGCAGGTTGCAGTCGCACAGCGAGAGACGCCACAGGGCATTTATCCCACCTGTATTATACGCCCGAACAGGTATAGTTCCGGTCTAGCTCCCACACATTGTCAACCTGGACTGGAACTAGATGTTTGCGTCCATAGGACACGGGGCGTAAATACTTAACGGACGAAATGCAGCTTGCCAAACTAGGATATGCCTTCTAGCGACAACTTTCATGGCGTATCTGTGTCGTCTTTCTGCCGTCAGAATTGTTAGCGGTACTCAGAAGCTGAGAAAAATGCCGCAATATCATTTGACTAGCTAGAAGAAAAACATGAGCTGGCCAGTTGGGTACATGGCCTTTCCCAGAGAGACAGATCTATGCAGAGAGCTAGGGGCTGGAGCGTAACTACGCAGGGGTAGCTGGGGCAGTGCCCCGCCGTCCTCGAAAACAAGGATCTTTTTCGCACCCGAAGAAAAGAAAGGAAAAAAAAGTCAGCAAAAGTGAACTTACGGTGTCAGCAGCTTTTCCGTGATGTGCTGTGGTTGGTAACAGCTCATCGAGTCACTGGAAATCAAGACCACCAATAATGGGCCAGATAATGGTGGTCAATGAGAATGTCGTTCTTCATTCACTTTTTACATTAAGCTAGCTGATGTTTTATTTCTCCTGCAGGAATTAAGATTTGAGTTTTGATGTCATCTGGGAACTAAGAAACTAAATATGAGAAATCGTGATTCAGGTTTTGGCAGTTGTGGAAGTACAACTGCAGTGTTAGGTTCCTTCGTAACCACAGCATCGGAAGTACGAGCTAACTTAGTTTACAAAGCGAAAGAAATGAAGAACGATATTATCACTAGCTATCTACAACTAACTCATCATTGGTCGTCTTAATTTCCCGTGATTCATCAGGCCGTTACCAACAACTGCCGGCACTTTGACATTAGAAAATAAAGGCTACTTGAAATACACTCCTGGAAATGGAAAAAAAGAACACATTGACACCGGTGTGTCAGACCCACCATACTTGCTCCGGACACTGCGAGAGGGCTGTACAAGCAATGATCACACGCACGGCACAGCGGACACACCAGGAACCGCGGTGTTGGCCGTCGAATGGCGCTAGCTGCGCAGCATTTGTGCACCGCCGCCGTCAGTGTCAGCCAGTTTGCCGTGGCATACGGAGCTCCATCGCAGTCTTTAACACTGGTAGCATGCCGCGACAGCGTGGACGTGAACCGTATGTGCAGTTGACGGACTTTGAGCGAGGGCGTATAGTGGGCATGCGGGAGGCCGGGTGGACGTACCGCCGAATTGCTCAACACGTGGGGCGTGAGGTCGCCACAGTACATCGATGTTGTCGCCAGTGGTCGGCGGAAGGTGCACGTGCCCGTCGACCTGGGACCGGACCGCAGCGACGCACGGATGCACGCCAAGACCGTAGGATCCTACGCAGTGCCGTAGGGGACCGCACCGCCACTTCCCAGCAAATTAGGGACACTGTTGCTCCTGGGGTATCGGCGAGGACCATTCGCAACCGTCTCCATGAAGCTGGGCTACGGTCCCGCACACCGTTAGGCCGTCTTCCGCTCACGCCCCAACATCGTGCAGCCCGCCTCCAGTGGTGTCGCGACAGACGTGAATGGAGGGACGAATGGAGACGTGTCGTCTTCAGCGATGAGAGTTGCTTCTGCCTTGGTGCCAATGATGGTCGTATGCGTGTTTGGCGCCGTGCAGGTGAGCGCCACAATCAGGACTGCATACGACCGAGGCACACAGGGCCAACACCCGGCATCATGGTGTGGGGAGCGATCTCCTACACTGGCCGTACACCACTGGTGATCGTCGAGGGGACACTGAATAGTGCACGGTACATCCAAACCGTCATCGAACCCATCGTTCTACCATTCCTAGACCGGCAAGGGTACTTGCTGTTCCAACAGGACAATGCACGTCCGCATGTATCCCGTGCCACCCAACGTGCTCTAGAAGGTGTAAGTCAACTACCCTGGCCAGCAAGATCTCCGGATCTGTCCCCCATTGAGCATGTTTGGGACTGGATGAAGCGTCGTCTCACGCGGTCTGCACGTCCAGCACGAACGCTGGTCCAACTGAGGCGCCAGGTGGAAATGGCATGGCAAGCCGTTCCACAGGACTACATCCAGCATCTCTACGATCGTCTCAATGGGAGAATAGCAGCCTGCACTGCTGCGAAAGGTGGATATACACTGTACTAGTGCCGACATTGTGCATGCTCTGTTGCCTGTGTCTATGTGCCTGTGGTTCTGTCAGTGTGATCATGTGATGTATCTGACCCCAGGAATGTGTCAATAAAGTTTCCCCTTCCTGGGACAATGAATTCACGGTGTTCTTATTTCAATTTCCAGGAGTGTAGAAAGACAAATTAGAAAAATTTGTAAAATCTGTGTGTCAAGTGGCTCCTGTTTTCTTCTTTGCCGTACCTAGAGTTAGTCAACATACACATATCAAGTGCCACTGCTGGTAGGAATGAAAGAACTTCCCGTCATAGTGGCGTTCGAAGCATAGCTCTCGTGTATTGCGGGATCGATGAGAACGACTGAAATGAAATGCCGTGTGGCTAGGGCCTCCCGTCGGGTAGGTCGGTCGTCTGGTGCAAGTCTTTTTAGTTGACGACACTCCGGCCACTTGCGGGTCGATGAGGATGAAATGATGATTGAGACAACACAAAACCCTGTCGCTGAGCGGAGAAATGATCCGATCCAACCAGGAATCGAACCCGAGCCCTGACCACTCGCTATGGAGGCGGACGGTGAGAATCATGGCAAGCGATATTGCTGTCGAGAATCACAGCGGTATATCGCTTGTGTGGCAGGCGTTTAGTGAACTCTTCGTCTTCGTGACTATTTGATTTGCGCCAACAACAGTATAAGACGTTGTGTTCAAATGATAGTTAATGCTATAAACTGTTTACCACCGAAAAGAAGCAATGACGTCTGCACACTGCGATGACAAACGTCATGGGGTAGTGTATGCGTATATGTAGATGGAGGTAGCTTCGCGAACACAAAGATATACAAGGGCAGAGCATTAGCGAAGCTGTCATTTGTACTCAAGTGATTCATGTGACAGTGTTTCCGACGTGATTGTGGCCGCGCGGCGGGAATTAACAGACATTGAACGCAGAGTGGTAGCTAGAACTAGGCGCATGGGACATGTTGTTGTTGTTGTGGTCTTCAGTCCTGAGACTGGTTTGATGCAGCTCTCCATGCTACTCTATCCTGTGCAAGCTTCTTCATCTTCCAGTACCTACTGCAACCTACATCCTTCTGAATCTGCTTAGTGTATTCATCTCTTGGTCTCCCCCTACGATTTTTACCCTCCACGCTGCCCTCCAGTACTAAATTGGTGATCCCTTGATGCCTCAGAACATGTCCTACCAACCGATCCCTTCTTCTGGTCAAGTTGTACCACAAACTCCTCTTCTCCCCAATCCTATTCAGTACCTCCTCATTAGTTATGTGATCTACCCATCTAATCTTCAGCATTCTTCTGTAGCACCACATTTCGAAAGCTTCTATTCTCTTCTTGTCCAAACTATTTACCGTCCATGTTTCACTTCCATACACTCCATACAAATACTTTCAGAAATGACTTCCTGACATTTAAATCTATACTCGATGTTAACAAATTTCTCTTCTTCAGAAACGCTTTCCTTGCCATTGCCACTCTACATTTTATATCCTCTCTACTTCGACCATCATCAGTTATTTTGCACCCCAAATAGCGAAACTCCTTTACTAGTTTAAGTAGTCCATTCCGTTCAACTACTCTTCCAAGTCCTTTGCTGTCTCTGACAGAATGACAATGTTATCGGCGAACCTCAAAGTTTTTACTTCTTCTCCATGAATTTTAATACCTACTACGAATTTTTCTTTTGTCTCCTTTACTTCTTGCTCAATATACAGATTGAATAATATCGGGGAGAGGCTACAACCCTGTCTCACTCCTTTCCCAACCACTGCCTCCCTTTCATGCCCCTCGACTCTTATAACTGCCATCTGGATTCTGTACAAATTGTAAATAGCCTTTCGCTCCCTGTATTTTATCCCTGCCATCTTCAGAATTTGAAAGAGAGTATTCCAGTTAACATTGTCAAAAGCTTTTTCTAAGTCTACAAATGCTAGAAACGTAGGTTTGCCTTTCCTTAATCTTTCTTCTAAGATAAGTCGTAAGGTTAGTATTGCCTCACGTGTTGCAACATTTCTACGGAATCCAAACTGATCTTCCCCGAGGTCCGCTTCTACCAGTTCTTCCATTCGTCTGTAAAGAATTCGCGTTAGTATTTTGCAGCTGTGGCTTATTAAACTGATAGTTCGGTAATTTTCACATCTGTCAACACCGGCTTTCTTTGGGATTGGAATTAATATATTCTTCTTGAAGTCTGAGGGTATTTCGCCTGTCTCATACGTCTTGCTCACCAGATGGTAGAGTTTTGTCATGACTGGCTCTCCCAAGGCCATCAGTAGTTCGAATGGAATGTTGTCTACTCCCGAGGCCTTGTTTCGACTCAGGTCTTTCAGTGCTCTGTCAAACTCTTCACGCAGTATCTTATCTCCCATTTCGTCTTCATCTACATCCTCTTCCATTTCCATAATATTGGCCTCAAGTACTTCGCCCTTGTATAAACCCTCTATATACTCCTTCCACCTTTCTGCCTTCCCTTCTTTGCTTAGAACTGGGTTGCCATCTGAGCTCTTGATATTCATACAAGTGGTTCTCTTCTCTCTGCCTCTATAGCCGTCCGTAATTGCGGAAGTGTTTCTATTACAGGATTTTATGCACGAATTGACCTCTCTCGATTATGTCCCATAAATGTTCGATGGGATTCATGTAGGGCGATCTGGGTGGCCAAATCATTAATTCACATTGTCCAGAATGTTCTTGAAACCAGTCGCGAGCAATTGTGGCCCGATGACGTGGCGCATTGTCATCCATGAATGGCTGCAAATGGCCTCCAAGTAACCAAACATAACCATTTGGATTCAATGATTGGTTCAGCTGGACCAAAGGACACAGTCCCTTTCATGTAAACACAGCGCACACCATTATGGATGCACCACCATCTTGCACAGTGCCTTGTTGGCAAATCGTGTCCGTGGCTTAGTGGAGTCCGCGCCACGCTCGAAGCCTCCCATCAGCTCTTATCAAATGATATCGGGACTCATCTGACCAGGCCACGGTTTTCCAGTAGTCTAGGGTCCAGCCGATATGGTCACGAGCCCGGAGAGGCGCTGCAGACTATGTCGTGCTGCTGACAAAGGTACTCGCGGCGGTCAGCTACTGGCGTAGTCCATTAACTGCAGATGGTCGTCGCACTATCCTAACGGATTTGTTCATCGAACGTAACACATTGATTTCAGCGGCTATTACTCGCAGTGTTGCTTGTCTGTTAGCACTGACAGCTCAACGCAAACACCGCTGATCTCGATCGTTAAGCGAAGGCTGTCGATCACTGCGCTGTTCGTGGTAATGCCTGAAATGTGGTATTCCCGGCTCATTCTTTGCATTGCGGATCTCAGAATATTGAATTCCCTAGCAATTTCCGAAATGGTATGTCCCTCTATTTCAAATTCTAAAGGTGGCAGGGGTAAAATACAGGGAGCGAAAGGCTATTTACAATTTGTACAGAAACCAGATGGCAGTTATAAGAGTCGAGGGACATGAAAGGGAAGCAGTGGTTGGGAAGGGAGTAAGACAGGGTTTTAGCCTCTCCCCGATGTTATTCAATCTGTATATTGAGCAACCAGTAAAGGAAACAAAAGAAAAATTCGTATTAGGTATTAAAATTCATGGAGAAGAAGTAAAAACTTTGAGGTTCGCCGATAACATTGTCATTCTGTCAGAGACAGCAAAGGTCTTGGAAGAGCAGTTGAACGGAATGGACAGTGCCTTGAAAGGAGGATATAAGATGAACATCAACAAAAGCAAAACGAGGATAATGGAATGTAGTCAAATTAAATCGGGTGATGCTGAGGGAATTAGATTACGAAATGAGACACTTAAAGTAGTAAAGGAGTTTTGCTGTTTAGGGAGTAAAATAACTGATGATGGTCGAAGTAGAGAGGATATAAAATGTAGACTGGCAATGGCAAGGAAAGCGTTTCTGAAGAAGAGAAATTTGTTAACATCGAGTATAGATTTAAGTGTCAGGAAGTCGTTTCTGAAAGTATTTGTATGGAGTGTAGCCATGTATGGAAGTGAAACATGGACGATAACTAGTGTGGTCAAGAAGAGAATAGAAGCTTTCGAAATGTGCTGCTACAGAAGAATGCTGAAGATAAGGTGGGTAGATCACGTAACTAATGAGGAGGTATTGAATAGGATTGGGGAGAAGAGAAGTTTGTGGCACAACTTTACTAGAAGAAGGGATCGGTTAGTAGGACATGTTTTGAGGCATCAAGGGATCACAAATTTACCATTGGAGGGCAGCGTGGAGGGTAAAAATCGTAGAGGGAGACCAAGAGATGAATACACTAAGCAGATTCAGAAGGATGTAGGTTGCAGTAGGTACTGGGAGATGAAGAAGCTTGCACAGGATAGAGTAGCATGGAGAGCTGCATCAAACCAGTCTCAGGACTGAAGACCACAACAACAACAACATAGAGGCGTGGCTCAGTATTTCTGCAGAGGACATCCAGTGACTTGAGTCCATGCAGTGTCGAGTTGCTGCACTACGCCGGTCCGATCTTAGGAGATATCCCATGACTTTTGACACATCAGTGTAGTGTCATTAGTATCGTTTGACTGTCAATGTTGGCAGTGACCTCTATCGATCCAGTACTAGTGTATGAACGCACTGAACTGAGACTGAGAGCACCAACTGTATTTTCACAAAAGCGATAAATTTAATTATTTGCCAGCAGTAACAACAATTTCAAATCGCATTTAATATCGTTAATAGCGAAACTTTTCAAGACGTCTTTGATTTAAAAGGCAAATTACTTTTCGGTGGAAAGTAGGTTAATTTCCAAGAATGATTGCCTATCGAAGACGTGGGGTTCAAACAGTACACATCGAACATGCGATCCCAAATTGATCATGCGACTATGGTGGTGGGCGTTATGAGTATGTTTACGGTGGACACTACAGCAACGACAAAAGAAGAGCGTTACAAAAATACTTGTAATAGTGGTCGAATCCTTCTGCTTTGAGTGTCTTGTAGGACTGAAACCTGTCTGTAATTACTTTACGGCCAGGCAGTATGAAGTGCTGTATCAGACGCATCAAAGTGACCTTGTCTCTGGACAGTACTCTGACAACGAAACACTTCCGTGACTCTCGTCCTATTCCACCGAATACCTAAATATGATCGATTTCACTCTTTGAAGATCGTCCTCTCTAATTCTTCCTACTTGCTATGTGAGATTCGTCTACTTCAACAACTTTACTCTGTCCACCAATCGGTACACTGTCGTTCGTCACTATTACATAATACAATTCTCTGGAAAACCCGAAATAGTTGCACACGGTATTAGCAGGTAAGCCAGTTACCGATGCTGTTGCTTGCAAGGTGTAGTCTCGAATCCAGCAAGATAGAAGAATTACGCTGGTCTGGATGGATAATTTGGAAGAGTCGAACCATGTATTCTTCCTGATACTCGTTCGTTTTCCGCACTGTCCGCAATAAGATTGTAACGGTATTTCAGCATCGAAACTCTTCTTACGAAATTTTACACACTTCGCGCCACCACATTCTACACAGTCCCTCCTTTCTTCGTCCTGTCGTACTCCGCATTTGCGACAAAAGTCAAACAATTTTCTACGCTGGATAAGCATGGAATAAGATTTTTCCACGTGAGAGAATCCGCCGAAGAAACGTCAGGAACACCTGACATCCCACTCACTACCGACATAAATCGTCTGGGTTTCCCTACCGACTCACACATAATTCGCGGAGGTACATAATTTAGAGCAACTAAGGGAATGATGGACAACAGATATAAATGACGATCACAAACAATTGATTATAACGCCCGCCACCAAAGTCGCATGATCGATTGAGAATCGCACGTTCGATATGTATCATTTGGATTCCGCTACTTCGATAGGCAATCGTTCTTGGAAATTACCGAAAATAGAACTTAACACTTAAAATCCATCTACAGTGCGCTACAGATACTTATGAAAATGTACGATTTATGATATGTGTACGGAAAAAGTGTGTTTCAAGACTCCATGGGGATCGAACATTATAAGAGCTTATGCAGAACTGCACTTGGCACTGAGAATGGGTAAGTTGTAGTAGTCCAACGTGTCGTAATTACCAGTTGTATAAAGTCCAGACTACCACAAGGCGAAGTGCACAGACAAGACTTAACAAACAGTTTGGGTGACTGGTCTGCAATATCAGATTACATTAAATGTAACTACAACATCGAAAATCTGAACATCTATTACTGAAACACACCTGTGATAATTTACGTTGTGTGTCAGCGAAAAGGTGTAATTGCTCTGAGGCCTGTGTTCCTTTTTTGCTACAGACTAGAAGAACTCAAATATTTTTTGACGGCTTACCATTTGAGTGGTCACCTTTGCACCGCGCTCTCGCTGCATCTCAGTTTTCTTGACGTTTCTTTGAATAGTGACGGACACGTTCGCGCTGCTTGATAGTCGTCTCGTCTCATTCTGTTACCAAGCAACGGCCTGGGCCGTAGCAGGGACCTCTGTATTGTTGGAAACCGCGCAGTTAAGGAAACCATCCAGCGATAACAAGACTCAACAGAGCTGACATCGAGTTACCCACACGTATGCTGAACCGTCCTAATGTATCTAACACAACCTACAGCTATTACAAAAGTTGACCTCTCTTTTCCAGTTCTGCGATCAAAACGAATTTTTTTATAGATATCTCTCCGCCTTTGACTATAAGGATTTACTTTTCCATACATTCAACGGCGAAAGATGTTTTCCTTCAAAAAATATCAAGTGTACTTACGTTCTTCGGTGATTAAGAAACGATTAAGGAAGGTAGAGTAGTGAGGCCAGTCTAAAGGAAATTGAATTTTCATCAAATCATGGTTACTGATAGTAGCTTGCGGCTTACATATTTTGAACCTACATATTACAAGATATCTCACTAAATATTTTTAAGTGAAAACAAAATAATAGGAACTACATGCACTTTTCTGTAAGCTTACATAGTAGTCACTTTCCCTACTCTAATATCCACACCTGTATTTTATTCAGAACAATATTCACGACAGCATTGCGTGTGGAATGTGAATGAACATTCTCGTAATATTAACAAAACGGGCTTCATCGTTAATAAAATAATAAATAATTATTGTCAAAGACATAATTTAATATTTTGCAAAAAATTATATCTCAGACAACATCCACGGAAAAAGATAATGAAAATCTCAATCTCTTGTTAACTGTGATTCTTCCAGAATAATCCTTCTTCTTGTTCGGGCTGTTGTACTGAGAGGATGTGATTGATGTCTCTTAACACAGAGGTATGTAAGAAACTGGATTATGTTGATAATTTAATATTTGAAGAATAGAGTTTATGGGTCATTGAAATGAATCTTCTTTGTTTGGAGTTTTATTCCATTGTGATTCTCGTCCTATATAAATGTTAAGTTTTCTGATCAGCAACGAAGGAGCACAGCTAGTAACACTACTGATCTACAGCGCGGCTTATTGGTAAATGCTGAAAAATAAGCCATTAATATTGAGAAATATTTTCAACTGTAGTGCATTTAGTGAAGGCACACAGAGATTTAATGTATATTACTTATCTTAGAAGAAAGATTAAGGAAAGGCAAACCTACGTTTCTAGCATTTGTAGACTTAGAGAAAGCTTTTGACAATGTTGACTGGAATACCCTCTTTCAAATTCTGAAGGTGGCAGGGGTAAAATACAGGGAGCGAAAGGCTATTTACCATTTGTACAGAAACCAGATGGCAGTTATAACAGTCGAGGGACATGAAAGGCAAGCAGTGGTTGGGAAGGGAGTGAGACAGGGTTGTAGCCTCTCCCCGATGCTATTCAATGTGTATATTGGGCAACAGAAGAAAAGTTCGGAGTAGGCATTAAAATCTATGGAGAAGAAATAAAAATTTTGTGGTTCGCCGATGACATTATAATTCTGTCAGAGACAGCAAAGGACTTGCAAGAGCAGTTGAACGGAATGGACAGTGTCTTGAAAGGAGGATATAAGATGAACATCAACAAAAGCAAAACGAGGATAATGGAATGTAGTCAAATTAAATCGGGTGATGCTGAGGGAATTAGATTAGGAAATGAGACACTTAAAGTAGTAAAGGAGTTTTGCTATTTGGGGAGCAATATAACAGATGACGGTCGAAGTAGAGAGGATATAAAATGTAGACTGGCAATGGCAAGGAAAGCGTTTCTGAAGAAGAGAAATTTGTTAACATAGAGTATAGATGTAAGTGTCAGGAAGTCGTTTCTGAAAGTATTTGTATGAAGTGTAGCCATGTATGAAAGTGAAACATGGACGATAAATAGTTTGGACAAGAAGAGAATAGAAGCTTTCGAAATGTGGTGCTGCAGAAGAATGCTGAAGATTAGATGGGTAGATCACATAACTAATGAGGAGGTATTGAATAGAATTGGGGAGAAGAAGAGTTTGTGGCACAAATTGACTAGAAGAAGGGATCGGTTGGTAGGACATGTTCTGAGGCATCAAGGGATCACCAATTTAGTACTGGAGGGCATTGTGGAGGGTAAAAATCGTAGAGGGAGACCAAGAGATGAATACACAAAGCAGATTCAGAAGGATGTAGGCTGCAGTAGGTACTGGGAGATGAAGAAGCTTGCACAGGATAGAGTAGCATGGAGAGCTGCATCAAACCAGTCTCAGGACTGAAGACCACAACAACAACAGTGAGCTTCTAGGAATCCAAACCGCATCTTAGGTGATACAAGTTCTTAGGTGCCGATGTATGAAGCGCTGTTATTTCGTAACAATTTTATGAAATATTTTGAAGGAAAAAATACATTAGTGTTTTGTGCGTGTGGTATTGTGTGACAAAACTGTTCATTTTGTTTGAAGAAAAGTGTTCCCATCTCGAATAACAGTAGCGTTAAATTCGATAAACGACCTGCAACTAGTAAAGAGACTATTATACAAGTACAGAAAAGTACTAAAAATTATTGCTCTTGTTTAGTTCAGATTTCTTATCATGTGTGCCCGCAGCTCGTGGTCGTGCGGTAGCGTTCTCGCTTCCCACGCCCGGGATCCCGGGTTCGATTCCCGGCGGGGTCAGGGATTTTCTCTGCCTCGTGATGGCTGGGTGTTGTGTGCTGTCCTTAGGTTAGTTAGGTTTAAGTAGTTCTAAGTTCTAGGGGACTGATGATCATAGATGTTAAGTCCCATAGTGCTCAGAGCCATTCTTATCATGTGTCAAACCAGTCAGAAGATTGATAGTTAAAAAAAAGTACTGCCGCTGTACGGTTAACTGTAGTTTTAATAAAACTATTTTACAAAAGAACCACATTCATTCTCTTTGTTTTCTGCCACCCATGTATTCTGTTGGCGTGCTTCATTTAAGAAATATCAGTATTTCATATACGTTAAATTTGTTTGCACGCAATCATCGTAATCTTCTTTATTTAAAATATGAACGTGACAGTCGCTAAGAACAATTATATATCACGTTATTTTAGCGTTACTCTCGAGAAACTAAAATCAATTTGCAGGAACATCAACAGTTTTTATTGCACATCCTGTCACATTAATGTGAGCTCCTGCCAAAAGCCTGAATAACCACCTTTTGCAGAGCGTGACATGCACGAAGGAAGTGAATCAGGTTCTGAAAGGTATCGACAGGGATGAGAAGCCATTCCGACTCCATGCCATGGCCTACTGCATTAGGTTTCTTGGGTAAGGATCCATGGCACAAACAGTCTGATCGAGGTGATCCCACAGAGACGCGATTGGATTTAAATCCAGTGAGTTTGATAGCCAAATGAGTAAAGTAAATTCATGCTGCTGCTCTTCGAACCACGCATGTACACTATGAGCAGTGTGGCACGTAGGACTAAAAGAAATGGCTCTGAGCACTATGAGACTTAACATCTGAGGTCATCAGTCCCCTAGACTTAGAACTACTTACACCTAACTAACCTAAGGACGTCACAAACACATCCATGCCCGAGTCAGGATTCGAACCTGCGACCGTAGCAGTCGCACGGTTCCAGACTGAAGCGCCTAGAACCGCACGCAGGACTGCTCTGCTGGTAGATGCATTCTTATCGAGGAAAAACAAATTGCGTGTAGGGGAGGACGTGTTCACCAAAGATACAAGCACACTTGTGCTGATCCACTCTGTCTTCCAGATGACCCACGGAATGCCACAAAAACATACCCGAGACCATAATGTTCTCTCCTGGTTGCAAGGTGTTTGGTTTCAGACGTTTCACGCCGTCCACGCTAATGGTCATCTGTCCAGTGGCAACCGTGTGTGTGAGTTGCGTGTGTGTGTGTGTGTGTGTGTGTGTGTGTGTGTGTGTGTGTGTGTGTACGTATGTCTGTCTATTGTTGACGAAAATCTTAAAGGCCGGAAGCTACAGTATAATTGTAAGAGTCTTTTTGTTGTGGTTACCTGCGACTCAGCATCTCCGCTATATGGTGAGTAGCAACTTCCCTTCTCATAATATTGAAGCATAAAACATGATGCACCTGATAATGCCGCCTGTCGCCAGTCAGTGGACAACCAGTTGCGGTAGTGGTGTGTACATTCCAGGCATCGATGCCGATACACCGCAGTCAGCATGGGTGCAAGAACCAGACTTCCGCTGAATGTTCGCTGGGGAGACACTATTGGTAGCATCCTGGTTTACCTGGTTGCTCAACAGTTACGCGTTAACTATCCCCTACACATCTCCGCAGCCGTCATTCGCCCCTGTCATCTATGGCCTATGGTGCATCACGGTTGCCTTGGCGCTGGTTTTGAATAGCGCCACTCTACCAATCACACTATGGTTTCACCCTGGCGGCACGCAAACAGTTAAAAAATTTAAACAATGGAAAATCCAGGATGGAATATAACAGAATTATGAAAAATATTAGTGCTGCTCGCCCGCATCTCGTGGTCGTGCGGTAGCGTTCTCGCTTCCCACGCTCGGGTTCCCGGGTTCGATTCCCGGCGGGGTCAGGGATTTTCTCTGCCTCGTGATGGCTGGGTGTTGTGTGCTGTCCTTAGGTTAGTTAGGTTTAAGTAGTTCTAAGTTCTAGGGGACTGATGACCATAGATGTTAAGTCCCATAGTGCTCAGAGCCATTTGAACCATTTGAACCATTAGTGCTGCTCATCATATAGCGGCCGGCCGCTGTGGCCGAGTGGCTCTAGGCGCTTCAATCCGGAACGCACTGCTGCTACGTCGCAGGTTCGAATCCTGCCTCGGGCATGGATGTCTGTGATGTCCTTAGGTTAGTTACGTTTAAGTAGTTAGGTTTAAGTAGTCTAGGGGATTGATGACCTCAGATGTCAAGTCCCATAGTGCTTAGAGCCATTTGAACCATTTCACTATATAGCGAAGATGCTGACTCGCAGATAGGTACAACAAAAAGACTGTCACAACATAAGCTTTCTGCTAACAAGGCCTTTGGGGAAAATAGACGACACACACACACACACACACACACACACACACACACACACACACACACACACACGCGCACATACACGCACACACACACACACACACACACACACACACACACACGCACAAACTTCAACTCACACACACAAGACTGGCTTCAGCTGGCAGAGAATGCAGCCTTGTGTGTGTGAGATTCATTTGCTTGAGTGCGTGTGCGTGTGCGTGTGCGTGTGCGTGTGCGTGTGCGTGTGCGTGTGCGTGTGTGTATACGTGTATGTGTGTCGTCTGTTTTTCCTTACTGGCCGAAAGCGTAACTTATTTGGTGACAGTCTTGTTTTGTTGTGCCTATCTGCGACTCAGCATCTCCACTATTTGGTGAGTAGCACTTAATAAACTTAAGCGTTTCAGAAATGGTTCCACTCTTGGCCGAAATCCAATGATCATGCCCGTCTGAATGTCAGATAAATTGCTCCATTTCTGCACTACGACAACTACTACACTGTTTTCCGCATCTCTCCCGTCCCCCTCCTCCCAGCACCCTTGTCACGCTTTATAAACCCTCCACTGATAGTGCAGCTACCTGCTGTCTGCGAATGGTTATTCCACGATGACGTAGCACATAGCCGGTGGTCACGTTAGTGCGACGGGACAGTATATTTTGTTGCAAATTGAGATGGTGAGACTATAGCTGTGTAAAACTACAGCTTTTACATTAAAAACTAAACTGTTAATATTGGTTGTTATTATGGATAAACAGTACCGTTACACGTCCCGAACTCACAGCTGCCTTCCCGGACGGCTGGTCGCATTTAAAATTACGTTGTGATTTACATGTGTTAGCTGACTGTGGTAGATGTCCCTGTGGTTGGTGTAACTCTACAACAATAACTGGCCACGTACAAGTGGAGTTCGCGCACTGATGGTTCACTTCAAACTTACTTATGTATATAGATTGTTCATCCACCCCGGGAATCGACAGTTGCCTATTACGAATTTGCCTATTACTAGTACCGATACTGGCAAAATATGGGTTCAGGGAATCCCAAGAGTGTATCAAAATCTCTACAGTAGTTCCTGATAGAAGCCTGGACATCTAAAAAGAAGCGAGCAGGGGACTTCATTTTATATATGTAGAAAGAGAAGAGTTTATAAAATATTTTTCTTTACTTACTAAAATACGACAGAAACTTGCATTTTACGCTTACATTCTGTAATAATTTTCCCTTACGCTTTTGATGGATGATGACTGCAATGTAAGTTCTAATGGAAAAAAGATATTTTTACGTAATATAATTATAATTTAACAATTCTAGGTTATCTTCCACTTACTTGCACTGCAAAACTTTGCTCTCTGCCATATTTTATGACTGTAGGTCAGTGGGAAGCACCCTACATATTTTGATGAGTGAGCCTGCAAGTATCAAGATATGTGACGTAAATGGCTGTATCTTTTAATAGCATTGACTGAGAAGCTTAAATTGTTTACACAGTCAAGGGACCGTTGACTTTAGCATGTGACATAAATTTCAACTCGATACCCTACCCGTTCCTGAGAAAAAGGAGTCGAACAGTCGGACAGACAAACAGGCAGCAATACGGACGACTAAACCATTATATAAGAGTTCCGTTTTTAGGGGTTGATTAAGGTACGGAACTCTAAAAAGAGCCATTTTCTTGTGAACTCCTTCTAACAACTTATTATAATATGGGCAACAATTTCCTAAGGTAGGAACTGTAGTTGTTTACGTTACCGCAATTTATTTGAGATCAGTTTGCAAGGAATTATTTTTTCTTGCGTCGTTTTGCTACAGAGCGCTACCACACCAAGGCAATTTCGCAAAATCAGCGAACGTCACATGCACGTCTTAACACAATTTAACTGTGATCAGCCATCTGGAGAGGAACCGTCAGTTTGTTAAAGACGCTGTTTCGTCTTAATAAAGAAAATTACTAACAGCGGCTGGTTATTCTTTGTATTTTATTATAAGAATTAACGTGTACCATCCTTGAACCTGTGTACGTTGTTCGGTCCTATCCTACGAACATAAACACGTGGTTCTATTTGGACGGATGTTGTTAACTGTGCAGCAAGATAACTGACGATAGAGAAGGAGGATATTGGTGTTTAACGTCCCGTCGACAACGAGGTCATTAGAGACGGAGCACAAGCTCGGATTAGGGAAGGATGGGGAAGGAAGTCGGCCATGCCCTTTCAAAGGAACCATCCCGGCATTTGCCTGGAGTGCTCTAGGGAAATTACGGAAAACCTAAATCAGGATGGCCGGACGCGGGATTGAACCGTCATCCTCCCGAATGCGAGTCCAGTGAGCCAACCACTGCGCCACCTCGCTCGGTATCACCTATAACGAGAAAAACCGTGCAATTTAACATCAACTTAAATTTCAGGCAGCCTTTTCAGAAGAATTTGTCTGGAATGCAGCCTTCTATGGAAGTGAAACGTGGACGATAAACAGTTCAGATAAAAGGAAAACAGAAGCTTTTCTGGTGTGGTGCTACACACAAATACTAAAGATTACATGAGTAGATTGAGTAAATGGTGAAGAGGCACTTAGTCTAAGTGGGAAAAAAAGAGATTTGTGGAATTTGTTAACTCTTCCTATGCAATTTTGTAAAATGGAACAGTTTGTAACAGTAGCTATAGATTTCTAGAAAATCGGGGAAGCTGCAGTTTCAATATCTCTATAAAAACTAAGTCTATGCTTCAGCCACGCACAGACTACTCTGCTGACACTCACCAGGATTGGTGGAAGTGGAAACGAGCTCAGGGCAGGACGCAGTGACCTGCAAAGCTCACCTTTTACTGCACTTCATCACACACTGCTCTTTTTCTGGTGGTACAGTTTTTCACTGAAAGAAAACTGATGGGTCAGTGTAGAGGTTGGTTAGTCTGTTAGTAAATACCACCTACGTTGTTAAAAAGAAAAAAACTATACAGTTAAGGCGTTGTATTCTTCAGTGAAGTTGGTTTGTGTAAATTTCCCATTTCGATCAAGGTAATTCGTCGTTAAAACTAAAATTCAATGAACTTTCACTGAAGTGATTTCTTTTTCTTTTTTCCTAGACTATTCACGTATCATCCTGTGGTTATTCTGGATTTGCCAATGTTAGTGGCAGAGATTGTCATGCATTTGCTAACGCCACCCCTTCCCCCCCTCCCCCCCAGCCGTAGGACGGTAATTGTGTACGCCATCTGTTTTCGTGCAGTACCCAGTGAAAGTGTGATTACTTTTTCGAGACGATTGTGAATCGTGTAAATGAGGTGGGACGTGGGTGCCAACCTGGTATTCATCTAGTTGAAAACCGCCTAAAAACCAGATCCAAGCTGGCTAGGGCATTGGTCCTCATCGTTAACCCGCCAAGCATATTCGATCCAGCGCCAGCGCGCCTCCCTGAATCCCGCAAACGGCGTGCTAATGTGTGCAACCACCTGGACGGGATCTTCACTGAAGTCTTGATTTGAGAGCAATTGTCGTATCATGTATCGATGCCAACCCACAGGCGTCATAGAAACGGAACTGTAAGTTTCCATGAGATGCCGACAGAGGTCGTGCATTATCTGGCGGACTCAGTAGTGCTCGCCCACTTCGCCATCCCACTAGTGGCTCTGTACCACGAGCGCTCTCTGCCGCCGCAATATAGGAGGGCCGGCGGCAACGACGCGGCCCACAGGCGCTTGGAATCAGTTCACTACGGGAGGCCACACGGACGCCGCATATTCTCGCCTCTGACACCATTGTTGTTGCTATTGTACCATATAGACTATCTTTCCTACTGCAATATTAGCTGCGTTCAAATGGTTCAAATGGCTTTGAGCACTATGGGACTAAACTTATAAGGTCATCGGTCCCCTAGAATTTAGAACTACTTAAACCTAACTAACCTAAGGACATCACACACATCCATGCTTGAGGCAGGATTCGAACCTACAACCGTAGCGGTCGCGCGGTTCCAGACTGTAGCGCCTAGAACCGCTCGGCCACCCCGGCAGGCTTATTAGCTATGTCTTCGTTCGCTTGGAGAAATTCAAGTTAAGTAAATCTTCTGTTTCCTGTGATTGATTGTTCGCTGATCATTTCTACTCCTGAAACTTCCTGGCAGATTAAAACTGTGTCCCGGACCGAGACTCGAACTCGGGACCCTTGCCTTTCGCGGGCAAGTGCTCTACCACTGAGCTACCCAACCACGGTTCATGACCCGTCCTCACAGCTTTATTCTGCCAGTATCTCGTGTCCTACCTTCCAAACTTCACAGAAGCTCTTCAGTGGTAGATCACTTGCCCGCGAAAGGCAAAGGTCCTGAGTTCGAGTCTCGGTCCGGCACACAGTTTTAATCTGCCAGGAAGTCTCATATCGGCGCACACTCCGCTGCAGAGTGAAAATCTCATTCTGGATTTCTACTCCTGTCCAACTTTCCTGCGATGACAGTTGCCCCACCACACTGTAGCCCACCTCTCCTTACGAAGACGTACACAACAGTAATCATCTTTGCAGCGTACTCTCCGAGAACTCATGAAACCCATAGAAAACTAAACATACAGGTGAAAGTCAAGTACTGGTTGCTACAGTCGCCTGTTACAATATTCTTGCCACGTTGCACTTTCCTCATAAAATACAATGATATTGAAACACTGCTTCGTCAACATGGCAATACTAAATTCTCCCCATTTCTGATGTCTTACACCCACATTCGCAACCAGTGATTATCTATATAGAACTGAGAAAATCGTGCATCAAGCTAGCGAGCATATCCCAAATTACCATCACAGTAGTCAGGGAATGCGGAGACGCATGGTGTAGTAATCACTGTCTACTGACGTCCAAGCCTGGAAGTAATATATCATCATGAGAGCCAAACATTTGTTCACAAGATAAAACGCCTCTTCCTGTATGATTCGAGATATTTCATTCTTCAGACACAATCAAGCTTCTATGACAAATTACTGCGCCACCCGCAAGCGGACCGAGCCTACTCGTCATTGCTGATTTCGTCCATATTTACGGTATATACTGGGCTTGGCCAGAAATGAAGCCGGCCGCGGTGACAGAGCGGTTCTAGAAGCTACAGTCCGGAATGGCGCGACTGCTACGGTCGCAGGTTCGATTCCTGCCTCCGGCACGGATGTGTGTGATGTCCTTAGATTAGTTAGGTTTAAGTAGTTCAAGGGGACTGATGACCTCAGATGTTAAGTCCCATTGTATTGTATTGTATGTTAACCGGGCGGGCTCTATTAAGTCCCATAGTGCTCAGAGTCATTTGAACCAGAAATGAAAGTGACAAGATGGCCATGCGGTTAGAAAACAATAACATTTTTGGCTCAGCGAGACGTGAGTCATTTGCGTTAGCGTAGTTTCGAGACAGCGGTTTGTGCAAAGAGAAATACTATAGAACAGTGAACCGAGGTTCGTCGGTTGGCGTAGGCCTACCCACGTACTTTTTTTTATTTTTAATTTTATGTTATTTACACGCAAATAAACGGAAATAATGGTCAATATATTATATTTACTTCATTTTCATAAAATGCAAAAAATGAAATGCAAAGAAAATTTTAGAGTGCAAATAAATTTCGAGGAATGGATTCCAAGGCGTACATGGGACGTTCCTGTAAAAAAATTGACAGTTTTATTACTTTACGTTTGATGATTTACACATACTGGTGTAATATTCACCGTAAAAACACAAGCAATAATTTTGCGGCATCTTGCACACGTTATAAACGCTGCCTATTTACAATTACATGGTTGTTTTAAGTTTTCTGTAAAAAAACAAACTTGGTTCGCATCATTAAAAGGTTCTCTATCATCGCGTGTTTTGCTAGAAAACCACGCCTAACGAATCAAGTCGACGAATGGCGAGGCTAGCTGGTGATGTACAGTGGAATGTACTTTTATGCAGTCTTCTCGGGGGGTGATTCTCTCTCTCGACGAAATAAGAGCAGGTTTGAAGCTTTTCGATCAAATTTTTTAGCTGACGATAAAAACAGATATCAAAGGGTTGCTCTGGGGGTTTGCGTTTGGGGAGAACGATGGCAATTTGGTTGGTTTATTCTGGGGGAGGGGATCAAACAGCGAGGTCGCCGTCCCATCGGATTAGGGAAGGGCGGGGAATGAAATACGCCGCGCTCTTTCAAAGTAAACATCCCGGCATTTGCCTGCAGCGATTTAGGGAAATTACGGAAAACCTAAATCAGGATGGTGGGACGCGGGTTTGAATCGTCATCCTCCCGAACGGCAGTCCAGTGTGTTAACCACTGCACCGCCTCGCTCGGTCGATGGCAATCCTTCTTCATCTTGGGGAATCCCGTCGCATAATTGTGGACTTGTTTGCCATTACTACAAGTCAGTTAACAGAAGTAATTTTTTCTTCTGGATATAGGGTTTGCTCACATCATGTACAATACACTGAGCATCAGCTCTGTTTGATTGAAAATAGAAGAAAGGTCTCCGAATAGGGAATCGACCCTACAAGCTTCATATTCCAATTTTCTGTACTCTTCACGTTGCGCTAAACGGTGGTTGGAAACTACGTTAACATAAATGACTCATGCCTCGCCCGACCGGGCCAAATATTCTGTTTTCTCTGTCTGTCTCTCTCTCTCTCTCTCTCTCTCTCTCTCTCTCTCTCAAACGCTTGGCCATCTGGAGCTCACACTTCAGTCACTTTCTGAAAAATCCTTGCATATACCATAAATTTGGACGAAACCGGTGATGACGTATAGTCGTGGTTCCCTTGTCGAATCGTACCGGCACCGGTGACATAACCTGCTCTCTATCGATCGCTTTCACGATCTCATCTGAACAAGCACTTCTACCACTGTACGTAAATTGTATTTATCGTCCGTGCTGTCATACATGTCAGTTTTCTTTGCTTACACAATCTGAACATTTTTACCCTTACAAATTGTAACGAATGCTTACTTCCAATCGATCAGTGATTAGGAAAATTTTAGTATGTCTGCTTATCTTCCCAATATTACGTACCTTGTCGCAGTATCTTGTATCATCCTCTCTTCAAGGAAATAGGTGAGTTCATCTCCCCCGACCCAAGGACTTTCCCTTTACTTGTGCTGCATTTTATAATCTTTAAACCAAACTGTACACGTACGTCAACCATCTAGAAGGTTCTAGGAGACATTTTGGTACCTCCATGTGGAACCTCATCCAGCCCACAACTTACGCAATCCTGTTCGCCATCACCTCTGCTCGCCGCTTAGGTCTTCTCGCAACCCTTCCGAACGCTGTAAAATATGGTTCCCGTGTTCGTATCTGAATTTTGTTTCTTTGCTACCGATCAAATAGACATGGTGCTATTGGGATATGAACCGGAGATATTCAGCTAAATATTACTAAACAACAGCATCAGTTACTTTTGAACAACCTTATTACGAAAATATACATTCTGCAATGAACGTGGCCAGGTAAATGAAATAGGTTGATGGCGCGTATCGTCAAGCATCAAGCAGTCGTCAGCTTTCTAATGGAGTTAAGTGTGTGTGTGTGTGTGTGTGTGTGTGTGTGTGTGTGTGTGTGTGTGTGTGTGTTTGTGTGTGGTGTGTGTGTGTGGAAGGGGAGGGCGGGGTCCCGGGAAGGGGGGGGGGTGGAAATTGGAAGTTTGTGGTAAGGTCTTATGGTTCAAAATGGTTCAAATGGGGTTTAACATCTCAGGTCATCAGTCCCCTAGAACTTAGAACTACTTAAACCTAACTAACCTAAGGACAGCACACACATCCATGCCCGAGGCAGGATTCGAACATGCGACCGTAACGGTCGCGCGGTTCCAGACTGTAGCGCCTAGAACCGCTCGGCCACTGTGGCCGGCTATGGCCAATGGGCTTCTCTGATTGATCAAATATTGGATAATTGTGTTGAGAAATGTTCTGTCCTCGTTGCATGAAACATTAGTTCTTAAGGGGCCTCAGCGCATCAGATACCAGATTTTATGTTACTGCACTTCTTGTAAATTATATTCATTAATGTCAAGCACCCCATTTGGCCAGCCAAATGTTAAAATTGTATTCTTTAGCATCAAGGCTGTCATTGCTTGCCCTGCACTAAGCGCGTGTTTGCGTTATATTTGATTGCTCGTTAATCGTTCCTAAACTGGGCATTTTATTCGTTTATATTAATCAAAAATTGATTTAATTGAAGAGATTTTGGAGCGAATACCTGAATCATTTGTACTGTAATAGTGTTTTTGGTACACGTGCAATAAGACTGTTGGACTCTCCTGAAGTAACAAATGTGATAAATGGCCTGAACCTTTCCCAATGTCCATTCCGTTTTTTCCTTATCCTGGGGTGTCCCCTGACATTGCAGATACAGTTTTTGAATTTCATGTATATTCCTGTCGCTCGCTGTTTTAGGGTGTTTATCTGTATGTATTTGTTTTTATGATGACGCTGAAGTACTACGACTCACAGTATCACTACTGTAATCGTATCACATTGATATACATTGTCAGGTGCCACGTGGTCTTAGGCGCCTTGCCACGGTTCGCGCGGCTCCCCCCTTCGGAGGTTCGAGTACTCCCTCGGGCATAGGTGTGTGTGCTGTCCTTAGCGTAAGTCAGTTTAAGTTAGGTTAAGTAGTGAATAGGTCTAGGGACCAATGAGCTCAGCAGTTTGATCCCATAGTACCTTACCACAAATTTCTATTATTAGATCAAAATCATCCCGAACACCATTTCTAGACATAAATATGGGGTGTTTTGCCCTTCACCCTTGGGACGTATTCAACTCTGCTGGGCACACTTTCAATGAGATTTTGAATGTCTGTGAAGACAGCCCATTCCTACTGCAAAGCCGAAACCAGAGAAAGTATTGATGTTGAATGTTGGGATCTGCAGCAAATTCGGCGTTCTAATTCATTCCAAAATAGTTACAATGGGTACAGATAGGCGATCTGGGCACGCAAGTCCGCTTCAAGAATGTTATTGTCCACAAAGCATTACCTTACAGATGCTGCTTTATGACAGGGTGTAAAGTGATGCTCCTACGAAAGACCGTCTTCTCCGAGCTGTTCCTTCGATAGACACAGAAGGCAATGCTGTAAAATGTTGCGAAATACAATCCTGGAAATGGAAAAAAGAACACATTGACACCGGTGTGTCAGACCCACCATACTTGCTCCGGACACTGCGAGAGGGCTGTACAAGCAATGATCACACGCACGGCACAGCGGACACACCAGGAACCGCGGTGTTGGCCGTCGAATGGCGCTAGCTGCGCAGCATTTGTGCACCGCCGCCGTCAGTGTCAGACAGTTTGCCGTGGCATACGTAGCTCCATCGCAGTCTTTAACACTGGTAGCATGCCGCGACAGCGTGGACGTGAACCGTATGTGCAGTTGACGGACTTTGAGCGAGGGCGTATAGTGGGCATGCGGGAGGCCGGGTGGACGTACCGCCGAATTGCTCAACACGTGGGGCGTGAGGTCTCCACAGTACATCGATGTTGTCGCCAGTGGTCGGCGGAAGGTGCACGTGCCCGTCGACCTGGGACCGGACCGCAGCGACGCACGGATGCACGCCAAGACCGTAGGATCCTACGCAGTGCCGTAGGGGACCACACCGCCACTTCCCAGCAAATTAGGGACTCTGTTGCTCCTGGGGTATCGGCGAGGACCATTCGCAACCGTCTCCATGAAGCTGGGCTACGGTCCCGCACTCCGTTAGGCCGTCTTCCGCTCACGCCCCAACATCGTGCAGCCCGCCTCCAGTGGTGTCGCGACAGGCGTGAATGGAGGGACGAATGGAGACGTGTCGTCTTCAGCGATGAGAGTCGCTTCTGCCTTGGTGCCAATGATGGTCGTATGCGTGTTTGGCGCCGTGCAGGTGAGCGCCACAATCAGGACTGCATACGACCGAGGCACACAGGGCCAACACCCGGCATCATGGTGTGGGGAGCGATCTCCTACACTGGCCGTACACCACTGGTGATCGTCGAGGGGACACTGAATAGTGCACGGTACATCCAAACCGTCATCGAACCCATCGTTCTACCATTCCTAGACCGGCAAGGGAACTTGCTGTTCCAACAGGACAATGCACGTCCGCATGTATCCCGTGCCACCCAACGTGCTCTAGAAGGTGTAAGTCAACTACCCTGGCCAGCAAGATCTCCGGATCTGTCCCCCATTGAGCATGTTTGGGACTGGATGAAGCGTCGTCTCACGCGGTCTGCACGTCCAGCACGAACGCTGGTCCAACTGAGGCGCCAGGTGGAAATGGCATGGCAAGCCGTTCCACAGGACTACATCCAGCATCTCTACGATCGTCTCTATGGGAGAATAGCAGCCTGCATTGCTGCGAAAGGTGGATATACACTGTACTAGTGCCGACATTGTGCATGCTCTGTTGCCTGTGTCTATGTGCCTGTGGTTCTGTCAGTGTGATCATGTGATGTATCTGACCCCAGGAATGTGTCAATAAAGTTTCCCCTTCCTGGGACAATGAATTCACGGTGTTCTTATTTCAATTTCCAGGAGTGTAGATTCGCATTCTGCGATGATGCATTAACGTCAACTGTTTGAGACACATGCAAATTTGTACCGGACCGCGACTCTAACCCGGATTTCCCGCCTATTGCGAGTGGTCACCTTAACCAGTCGCCTATCTGTGCACGTTTCCAGACCAAACCAAACTTAAATATGATACCCTCAATTCGTGATTCCCACACAGGGAGAAAAGTATTATATCGCCCTTTTAACCGGTCGAGGCATGAACACGTTGTTGATAATTACAATGTACCCATCCCTCGACGGGTTCAAATGGAAATATATTTGTGTCCCAGTGTTGGAATTAAGAATTGTACGAACATAAGGTTCAAATGGTTCAAATGGCTCTAAGCACTATGCGACTTAAAATCTGGGGTCATCAGTCCCGTAGACTTAGAACTACTTAAACTCCACTAAGGACATCATACACATCCATGCCCGAGGCAGGATTCGAACCTGCGGCCGTAGCAGCCGCGTGGTTCCAGACTGAAGAGCCTAGAACCGCTCGACCACAGAGAACGGCCGAGCATAAGGATTGTGACTACCTGATACACGTAAGTCCGGATCGGTTCTGAAAGCGTGCCTGGATAACAGAGTTTGTTAACGCGACCGCTTGTGATAAGCAGCAAATAACGGCTCGAGTCCTGGTCCGGCACAAAATTTACTTGTGTCTCAAACAGCTGACATCAATGCATAATCACAGAAAGCGAGTCTATTTCGTAATGTTTACGTCAATTGTATTTTGGAGGTACAGACTGTATAAACACACACTGTAACCATGAATGCAGTAAAATGTCGTCATATCCTCCGGAATTTAGATTTTTCTTAAGTGCAATAAGGGGAACACGTCCTGAGCACGAAAAATAGCCTGATACTATAAGACCACCTTGTCTGTATTGCATGGGTGGCATTACCTTTAATGGAAGATAACCTTCTCCAGCCATTTGTCAAACCAAAATCGATCACAATGCACAGCGTGATTAATCACACCAAAACACTTGTTTCGAGGCACACGGTTCAATGGTGTTGCTTTTTGCATCACCTCAAGCTTCGCTTAGCACAGACCACAAAAATGTATGGCTTATGAGGAGCTGCTCTACAATTATACCCCATTTTTTTAACTCCTGACCCACAGTCACTCTGCTAGTTTCAGTGCTGCTAGCAATTTGGAACTCACCAGTGGTACCTCCGATTGTTTTAATGAGGTTTTCTGCGACCACCGTCACTGCTCTATCATGATCTATCCGTCAGTAAGTGAGGTCTGTCTGGTCTTTGTTGAACTGTGATTGTTCCTTCACGATTCCACTTTACAATCACATCACAAAAAACTGACTCAAGTAGCTTTGCAAGGTGCGAAATTTCCCTGATAGATACACTATGCGATCAAAAGAATCTGGATACCCCCAAAAACATACGTTTTTTATATTATGTGCATTGTGCTGCCACCTATTACCAGGTACTCCGTATCAGTGACATCAGCAGTCATTAGACATCGTGAGAGAGCAGAATGGGGCGCACCGCGGAACTCACGGACGTCGAACGTGGTCAGATGACTGGGTATCACTTCATACGTCTGAACGCGAGATTTCCACACTCCGAAACATCCCTAGGTCGACTGTTTCCGATGTGATAGTGAAGTGGAAACGTGAAGGGACACGTACAGCACGAAAGCGTACAGGCCCCCTCGTCTACTGACTGACAGAGACCGCTGACAGTTGAAGTATAATGTGTAATAGGCAGACATATATCAAGACCATCACCCACAAACTCCAAACTGCATCAGGATCCATTGCAAGTACTACGACAGTCAGGCGGGAGGTGAGAAAACTTGGATTTCATGGTCGAGTGGCTGCTCATAAGCCACACATCTTGCCGGTAACTGCCAAACGACGCCTTGCTTGGTGTAAGGAGCGTAAACATTGGACGATTGAACAGTGGAAAAATGTGTGGAGTGACTAATCACGGTACAAAATGTGGCGATCCGATTGCAGGGTGTGGGTATGCCGAATTCCCGGTGAACGTCATCTGCCAGAGTGTGAAGTGCCAACAGTAAAATTCGGAGGCGGTGGTGTTGGTGTAGTCGTGTTTTTCAGAGGGGGCTTGCTCCCCTTGATGTTTTGCGTGGCACTATCACAGCACGAGCCTGCATTGATGTTTCAAGCACCTTCTTCGCACTATTGAAGAGCAATTCGGGGATGGCGATTACATCTTTCAACCCGATCGAACACCTGTTCATAATGCACGGCCTGTGGCGGAGTGGTTACACGACAATAAGATCCCTGTAATGGACTGGCCTGCAAAGAGTCCTGACCTGAATACTACAGAACACCTGTGGGATGTTTTGGAACGCCGACTTCGCGCCAGGCCTCACCGACCGTCGTCGATACCTCTCCTCAGTGCAGCACTCCATGAAGAGTGGGTTGCGATTCCCCAAGAAACCTTCCAGCACCTGACTGAACGTATGCCTGCGAGAGTGGAAGCTGTCAACAAGGCTAAGGGTGGGCCAACACCATATTGAATTCCAGAATTACAGAGGGAGGGCGCCACGAACTTGTCAGTCCGGATACTTTTGATCACATAGTGTATGTTACTCAGGTTACATCCGATGTCTAGTTCACGTTTTGAGTTACTGAGCACCACGGCCGACCCATTCTCATGTTACTGCCCCTCTGCTGACAATACAATTCTCCCTGACTATTTTTATACTTGTGGGTCTGCTCCTCGTGCATTTAGTGGTCAGTTCTGCGTTATATAGGGGTGTTCGTATACTTCTCATCACATAGCGTAGACTCCTCTCTTGTTTAGCTTTTATCTATACATGTACTGTGCCGTAATTGGTATTTTTCTTTCGTACCGGAGAAACATACCCTATACTTCGAATTAAAAATAGAAGTAGGAATGTTTTGTCACTTCAAGGCGTGGAACATGCAAGAGATTCGAGTTACCAATGTGAAGGTCTGTTTATTGAAGCAATACTTTCTCGCTTTCTGGGCCCACTAACGAGAGGAGCGACCAGTGAGTTCCCCTGCCCAGCCGAACGGCCCGCCACTTGTCTTACTGAGCTATGGTGTGACGTGCGCTCCGAGAGCTCCCGTGGGCCACGTTCTTGCCAAAGTAATTTGCGCTGGTGGTTGCACTCTTAGCCGCGCTAAGGGTGATTTGTACGCGTGCCCTACAGTTTTCCACGTCGTAAATCTACTCTTGACGTAAGACGTCTCGCCTACAAAAGTGTTGTTTCCAAAATCTCAAGTTGTGAAGCCGCCAGTCTTATTTAGAAAGAAACGTCGCTTGTCTTAAGAAACCTTGGCGGAAATTCTAACTGTTGCACGATGAAGCACGAGTCCAGTGTTTATCACACTACCTGGAGATATCACATAACGAATATTATATGATTAAGGCCTTTTTTGTTTTATTTTATTTGATTTCAGCCGCAGCCTATTAAATCAAATACAATTATTGTCCATAATGATACAAGCAGAACATTGCACCGGTTTCATTGCAAAATATATAACATAATTAAACGAGATAAGGAATCAACAAAGTAAGTTAATCTGACTGCTCTGCAACAATAAAAGCCACGAAATTTAGTCAAAAAATCCAATTGTATACATGCGTAATGAAATATCAAAGATGTTCTTAAATTTTAAAAGTCCCTTTTACATTCACGTCTACATCTACGTGACCACTCTGCAATTCACACTTAAGTGCGTGGTAGAGGATTCATCAAATCACTTTCACACTATTTCTCTACCGTTCCACTCTCCAACAGCGTGCAGGAAAACGAGCACTTTGATCTTCTCGCGCAAGCTCTGATTTCTCTTATTTTATTACAATGATCGTTTCCCCATATGTAGGTCAGTGTCAACAAAATATTTTCATATTCGGAGGAGAAGGTTGCAGATTGAAATTTCGTGTAAATATCTAGCCGCAAACGATAGTTATTCCAACTCGCGTTTCATATGCATGATACTCTCTCCTCTTTTTCGCGATAACACAAAACGAGCTGCCGCCCTTCGAATTTTTTCGATGTCCTCTATTAATACAATCTGGTAGGTTCAAAATGGCTCTGAGCACTATGGGACTTAACATCTGAGGTCATCAGTCCCCTAGAGCTTAGAACTACTTAAACCTAACTAACCTAAGGACATCACACACAACCATGCCCGAGGCAGGATTCGAACCTGCGACCGTAGTGGTCGCGTGGTTCCAGACTGTAGCGCCTAGAACCACTCGGCCACCAATCTGGTAGGGATCCCATACCGCACAGCAGTACTCTAGCAGAGGATGGACAAGCGTAGTGTATGCAGACTCTTTAGTAGACCTGGTGCGTCTTCTAGGTGTTCTTCCAATAAAAGGCAGACTTTGGTTTCCCTTCCCCACAACATTATCTATGTGATCTTTCAAATTTGTCGTTCGTTTTTCTAATTCCTCGATACTGAGTTGAACTGAAAGATTTGTGTGATTTAACACGCAGCCGAAATCCGACGCACTCCTTTTAGTACGCATATGGGTGACTTTCCACTTTTCATTGTGTAGGGCCAATTGCCAGTTTTCACTTCACAGAGGTTTCTTGTCTGTATTATTCTGCAATTGCTTTTCATCTACGAATGACTTTGCTAGACGATAAATCGCAGCATGTTCTGCAAGCATCAAAGATTGCGCTCAGATTGACTACTAAAACGTTTATATAGATTGGGTACAGCAGATGGCCTATAACACTTCCTTGCGGACCACCGGATATCAGTTCCGCTTTATTCGATGAGTTTCCGTCAGTTATTACGAACTGCGATCTTTCCTACAAGAAATCACGAATCCAGTCGCACAACTGAGACGATACTCCGTAGGTACGCTGTTTGACTAAAAGCCATTTGTGAGGAACAGTGTCAAAACCCGTCTGGAAATTCAGAAATATGGAACCAATTTGAGATCCCCTGTCGATGGCACTCACTACTTCGTGACATTAAAGATGGGGCTGTGTTTCGATATTGTCTAATTCCGTGATACTGTGTGTCAACAGATGATTGTCATCGATGTAATTCATAATAAAATCAATGAAAAAACAGTCCTGATGGCGATAGTTATTTTATTAAAATGACCAGTTTCGGCCTAGGCTCAGGCCATCTTCAGACAGCACAATCAGCTGAAGTTGACGATGCGTGGAACAACCAGTCGCTGAAACTGACACAGAATACGTTCTATAATCCTACTGAAAATCGACTTCAGCTATATGGGTCTAGAATTCATCGCATTGCTTATGCTTCCTTTCTTGAATATTGGTTTTATCTGTGCTACTTTCCAGTCTTTTGGTAAGAATCTCTTGGCGATCGAGCGGCTGTATATGGTAATTAAGTATGGAGCTATTACATCTGCATCATTTGAAAGGAATCTAATTAGTTTATAATCTGGACTGCAGGACTTGCCTTTTTTAAGTGAATGCTCTGCTACACCGAGAATATCTACTTCCAAATTACTCATTATGCCAGCAGTTGTTGTTTCGAATTCTGGACATTTGTATCTTCTTCTTTTGTGCCGGAATTTCGGAAAACTGTATTTACTAACTCCATTTTGTGACACTGTCATCGGTAACATTACCTTCGCTGTCACAAAAGTGAAAGTATTGCCTTTCTCCTGGTGTACTTCACATACTGTTAGAATATCTTTTTATTTTCTGCCAGATCTCAAGAGAAAGTTCCCTTGTAGAAACTACTTAAAACATCTCGCAATTAACTACGCTCTAAATTTCGAGCTTCTATAAAACTTCGCTATCTTGGGGATTTTGCGTTCTTTTGAATTTGGCATGCTCTTTTCGTTGCTTCTGCAACAGTGTTCTGACCTATTTTGTGTACCATAGTGTCAGTTCCGTCTGATATTATTTGGTCGAAATCTCTCCATAGCTGTCGATGCCATTTCTCTGTGTCCAAGTCACATCTGGTCTACACTTCGATAGTTACTGTGGAAGGCGAGGTCAGGGATTTTCTCTGCCTCGTGATGACTGGGTGTTGTGTGACGTCCTTAGGTTAGTTAGGTTTAAGTAGTTCTAAGTTCTAGGGAACTGATGACCATAGATGTTAAGTCCCATAGTGCTCCGAGCCATTTGAACCATTTTTTACTGTGGAAGGAATGGGGACTGACTCCCCGGAGGGCGTCAAGCAAACATTTTTATCTGCTTTTTTGAACAGATGTATTTAGTGCATGTTTTTGGTGGGTTTGGGTGTCACCGTAATCGGAGTCGTTACAACGACCTTGTGGTCACTAATCCCTGAATCCATCATAACAATCCTGATTTCTCCGACAGTTTTTTGTTACTGAGAGGTCGAGTAAGTTTTCACAACCATTTGCATTTCGAATGGGCTCTTGAACCAACTGTACAAAATAATTTTCAGACAAAGCATTTATTACGATTTCGGACGATGTTTTATCCCTACCACCGACTTCAAACCTGTAATTTCGCCAACATGTCGAGAATAATAATAAATGAAAAGCACCAGTTTGCTTTTGTTCTACAATATTATTTTTATTGCTAACCGGTTTTCGGCTTACAAGGCCATCTTCAGACATTTACTGAGTATTATCACCAAAGAAGTTAAATGTTAACAGACAACATTGGAAGAGAAGTAACACATCTAGAGTGAAGTAGAAACATACAGTGAGTAACATCTTTGCAATGAAATAGTAAAAACTGAACAGTACATAAATAACAATGGAGTTGACAGGAAAACCTTTAGCACAAAATAGGAATAGCATGCCTACATAACACTTTCTATTAATAAACAAAACTAATGAAATAAGATAAAATTAGTACTAGACAAGGCTGCATCAAGAGGTATGAAACATGGAGAGTGATACACAAACAATTAAAAAAGAAGAGACAGTTGTCAATGTAAATACAGAGTACACGAGGAACTTAAACAATATCAATAAGATAAACAGAAATTAGTAAATGCAGGATAATTGAGGTGTTTGAGGGAACCTACAGTTTGAGAGTGTGGTGGTACTGCATTTTAACATTAACACTATAATCAAAGCAGTGGCTGTATACCAGTGTACATTAAATAAATGGGCACAGTAAAATATGAACAGTATTTGATGAGACAACTACAAGGGGAGTTAAACATGGACAGTAATACAAGTACAAGTTAAAAGCAAACCCTTAACTATTGAAACTACAGCATTTGTGGAATACAAAGACAACTGCAACAAATAAAACAACTTAATGACTACAGGAAAATGGGAATATGTAGGAAGAGAGAGTGTGGGAAGTAATGAACAACAAAGATGATTATATGAAGTTTAGGAGAGGGGAAGTGTTGAGTTGTGTCTGGTCATTTAGGATGAGATCTGGACTGTCAGCAGGATGTTTGTTAATTTCCAGGGCTTCCAGCAGGTTGAGTTTGTGGCCTTTGTTTGCTAAGTGAAGTACATGGGACACTGGCTGGTAGTTGTGACCCTCACTCAGTACATGCTCAGCAAATGCAGAGTCTGAATTCTGCAACCTCCAGCTGCGTTCATGTTCAGCCAGCCTAGTTGATATGTCTCTGCCTGACTGACCAATGTAAAATTTGTCACAATCAGGTGATTTTGTATACCCCACTGTTGGCTAATAACTGGATCTTGTCTTTGCTATTAAAAACACACTGGGCTGTAGTGCTCCTGACATAGTAGGAAACCCTATACTTGCAGGATTTCAGTGCTTTGACTACAGTCTGTGATACCTGACCCAGAAATGGTAGAGTACACCATTTTTTGCTGACAGTGGATGGGGAAGCAGGTGGGGCATAGAGGAGGGGTATAATTTTCTGTTTTTGTTTCCTGTGAAAGATGTGGTCAATAAGAACTGGATTGTAGCCATTGGCTGAGGCAATAAATTTTATTGTATCTAACTCTGTTTTAAAATCATCTATGGACATGGGGATAGATATGAGACGGTGTACCATTGAGTGGAAAGCTGCATGTTTGTGAGTTATGGGGTGTTGTGAGCAAGAAGGTATTACTGTGTCTGTAGTTGTTGTTTTTCTGTAAATTTTGAAACAATGTGTGTGTGTACTGATGTCAATGGTGAGATCTAAGAAGTTTATGGATTTGTTGCCAATTTCCATAGTGAACTGGATATTTTTATGTTGACTGTTTAGGTTTTTCAAGAATGTGTTGAGTTGTCTTGTAGTACCAGTCCACATACACAGGACATCATCTACATATCTAAACCAGTATTTGATGTTTGCACTCAAAGGTTCTGTTTTTAGAAAATTTTGTTCAAAATGGTCCATAAATATTTCAGCCAACAGTGGACTAAGAGGGGAACCTATAGCTAAGCCATCTAATTGTTTATAAAGAGTGCCTTGGAACTGGAAATAGTTCTGTACAAGGCAGGTCTGTGTGGCCAGTCTCAAGTCATTCAATTCCACAGGATTGACATTAGACTTGTGCATCAGCTCTGTCAGAATGTCAATACATTCTACTACTGGTATGTTAGAAAACAAACTGCTGACATCAAAGGATACTAATTTATCACTGTGTGAGACAGATATACCTTTTAACTTGTTTACCAGGTCCACAGAGTTTGAAATACCATGCTTTGGTTTGAATTTAGTCTTGCTCTTAATTAGGACATCAAGTTTACTGGCTAGTTTGTAAGATGGAGCAGTGAATGATGATACAACTGGACAAATAGGCACATCTTGTTTATGCAGTTTAGGAAGACCGTGGGATGTTACACACACACCCTCAAGTTCTTAAAACAGAAATTACAACACCAAGGTATCGTTGCCACAAAATCTGATAAAGGCAACAGTATTGTGCTTTTGTACAAATGTGATTATGTGGATAAAGTTAATGATTTTCTGAATACCACAGGCTTCCAAGTCCTTCCGAAAGACCCTACTAAAATGTTCAAAGAGGATGTTAAATATGCAATCATTTCACGCAAAAGCATATTCTCTTAATTTGAAGTAAAAGTGTTAACTAATATGAACCCATTGCCTCCTAGAATGTACGGGCTTCCTAAACTGCATAAACAAGATGTGCCTATTTGTCCAGTTGTATCATCATTCACTGCTCCATCTTACAAACTAGCCAGTAAACTTGATGTCCTAATTAAGAGCAAGACTAAATTCAAACCAAGGCATGGTATTTCAAACTCTGTGGACCTGGTAAACAAGTTAAAAGGTATATCTGTCTCACAGAGTGATAAATTAGTATCCTTTGATGTCAGCAGTTTGTTTGATTATAGTGTTAATGTTAAAATGCAGTACCACCACACTCTCAAACTGTAGGTTCCCTCAAACACCTCAATTTGCCTGCATTTACTAATTTCTATTTATCTTATTGATATTGTTTAAGTTCCGCGTGTACTCTGTATTTACATTGACAACTGTCTCTTCTTTTTTAATTGTTTGTGTACCACTCTCCATGTTTCATACCTCTTGATGCAGCCTTGTCTAGTACTAATTTTATCTTATTTCATTAGTTTTGTTTATTAATAGAAAGTGTTATGTAGGCATGCTATTCCTATTTTGTGCTAAAGGTTTTCCTGTCAACTCCATTGTTATTTATGTACTGTTCAGTTTTTACTATTTCATTGCAAAGATGTTACTCACTGTATGTTTCTACTTCACTCTAGATGTGTTACTTCTCTTCCAATGTTGTCTGCTAACATTTAACTTCTTTGGTGATAATACTCAGTAAATGTCTAAAGATGGCCTTGTAAGCCGAAAACCGGTTAGCAATAAAAATAATATTGTAGAACAAAAGCAAACTGGTGCTTTTCATTTATTATTATAATGTTGTTCTACCAAGAACCGACGGAAGATTCTGTTAATATGTCGAGAATAGATTGAAGGCAGCACCACGTATAATTGTAGGAATGAGGTACCTATTTGAAATGAGACTCAAGTCTTCTTTTAACTGCTGAGCAGCTGTTTCGCCTGAGTCTGGAGGCCGCTAAAAAGAACGTCTGTCAAATATAGTCTCTACCCAGACTAACTCCCTGGAACTCTCTACAGAATAGATTACTTCTAATAAGTAACACAACACTACCAACTGTATTTAATGTATCCTTTCTGGACGCCGTCAGGTCCTTTGGAAAAATTTCGGCTGTACTTATCTCCGTTTTCGCCACCTTTCAGTACCAAGAACGATATGTGCTTCAGAGCTTTCTATTAGCGACTGGGGCTGTATTTCTTTCCCAAAACACCTACGAAAATTTACTACTGTAATGTTTATGGTTCCTACATCAACCCTTGTCCTGTGTTTGACCTGTACCCTTTGAGACTGAAATTTTGTTCCTTCTTGAGGCACTAAAACCTAAAAGCCCGCCTGTCTACTCCACACAGTCCCCGCTGACTTTTAAGCGGGACCTGATACGCCACCGCCCTATGATAGAAGCCGATTAATCTGCAGATTACACGGTCGCAGAAACTTCCGAGCCTCTGATTCATACCCTCCACTCGACTCTGAACCAAAGTTCCACAATCGGTCGTGTCGACGATGCTACAGATGGTGAACTCTGCCTTCATCTCGCAAGCAAGACTGGCAGTCTTTTACCAGTTCATCTCTCCGCCCGAAATCAGAATCTCTTCCGACCGAAAGCAGCCGACGTCATTAGAACCGATATGAACCACTATGCACCCCGTGTGACCATGGCAACCGGAAGGACGCGTTCCACGTCCTGGCTGAGAAACATTCAGTTTGATAGAGATGATCCTGCCATTAATGGATTCGTTAACCGAGAACACAGTTGTTCAGGTTTCCAGAAACAACAGCTATTGAAAACACCACTACTGTTTTGGTCTCTACTCCCTGGAAAGTACACAGCACTTCTTTATTGGGTTACGAAATGGCCACCTCCTCTCCAGTGAGTCTAACTAAATTCAAGAATATCCAGTTCATTCGCTCTCATTTCTCTTTCATCGTTTATTTTAAAAGCGTGCAGCCTACGTCCATCCGAATGTCCATTGGAGTACAGTATAAAAATGTGAAGCAAATCGGTCAAGTCCATTTCGATAAGTTTGGTACCATTGTCGATGGACTGTGATAAATCTTACAAATAAAGAACTGGATGATGTCACGGTTACAGTATTGGAAAAAAGTTTAAACTTTGCACCCAGGCCTAGAAGTGTTCCCACCATGCAATTCATTAAGTAAACAATGTCACGTTTTCCAGAAAAACGGGCGGAAGAGATCAGACAGGATGTTTCTCGCCTTTTGCGTCGGGCTCGGCCTCCACAGAGTAACGTTTCCTCCTCTGAACGGATAGCTATTCGGTCTATTATAGAAGACCCTGAATTATTAATTTTACCAACAGACAAAGGCAAGGCTATTGTTTTAATCGCAAAGACCCCTTATGTGAATAAGATGTATGATTTACTTAAGGATCAGTCGTGTCGCATATTACAGGAGGATCCCACGGATCGCAAGAAACGGACGAAGATTTCATTTCTGAAGAAGTGCTCGTTACCTGAGAACACTATTAAAAAACTTCATCTTGATGCGGGCGGTTCCCACATAGATTATACGGACTACCGAAGGTCCAAAAAAAAATGGAGTCCCGTTACGTCCGACTGTCAGTAATTTGGGTGCGCCGACTTATAACTTGGCAAAATATTTAGCGTCGGGCCTCAGCCCTCATATGGGTAAAAGTGAACGCCATATTTCCAATTCCATGGATTTTATTCAGTGTTTAAAGTCGCTTCGTTTTGGTCCCTCTGCTTTACTTGTCTGTTTCGATGTGGTGTCTCATTTTACTCGGGTCTTCCTTGAAGTCATTGATTTTAATTAATCGAGGAGGTTTTGAGCTTTGACAATTGCCTAAACCAGCTCTGTGGCTTTCCTTCTATATGCTGAAAACGTGTCTGCCAAGATAGGCAGATATGGTAATGACAAAGCTCTGTCATCATGTACTGACGTCCACCTATTTTTTATTCAATGATAAATATTTTGAACAGACATTCAGTGTGGCTATGGGGAGTCCTATATTCCCCATAAATGCCAGACGTTTTATGGAAGACTTTGAGGATACGGCCTGGAAAGGTCTGTTTCAAGTCTAATTGTTTTTTGAGGTATGGGGAAGATATGATTCTTGTTTGGCCACGTGGAATAGATTCTTTGCACCGATTCTTGGACCTTTTTAATTGTCTTCATCCTAACGTCAGATTCACGCTCGAAATTGAAAAGGAGGGTAAGTTACCGTTTTTGGATGTACTGATTTATAAAAAAGATGTCGGAACTCCTGGACACAGAGTTTATAGCAAACCGACGTATGATAGACATTTACATGTTACCAGCCGTCATCCACCATTTCAACGTACAAGAGTCCTACGAACCTTGGTCAGAAGAGTATATGCTATCTCGATGCTGACAATTTACCTCAAGAGCTGCTACAATTTAAGGTCGTGTTTAATCATAATAGCTATACGGACAGACAGATTCGATGTGCTTTTGAGTTTTCCATTTCCTAAACCAGCTGAATACATTTTTAGTTCTGTAGCTTTCCCTCTAGATGCTGGTAACGTGTCTTCCAAGATATGTAGGGTTTTGAATAAACATAAAATCAGATATGACTTTCGTCCGCCAGCTAACATTAGAACACTTCTTGGCTCCGTTACGGACGATATAAGTTCGAGGAAGTGCGTCGCTTACAAAATACCATTTGAGTGCAGTAAAAATATATATTCACCAGACTATTCGTACCGTCTGACAGTTGTGTTGATCATCATTGCCATGTGTGATTATTACAACTCGACAAATCTGCGGAGGCTGAGCACTGTCTCGCAGAGGAACATAGGATACAATACAATGAGACAAGTAGCTGGAAACGCCTCGCGTTACTGCGATTGTGTTTTGAAAGAATTTGTCGAAATCAGACTGACAGATAACATCATTAACGGTAATAATGAATACCTGCTATGCAAAACTTGGAATCCTGTTTTATGACATATGCAGAAACAGCGGCATCTGAATCGGCCGCCTATGAGTAAATAATCTTTAACGATAAATCGTTTTTCGGTATTATTCACCACTGAAGGCGCTCCAACTCTTCTTGGGCCAGGGGCCAGCAGTAACGATTATCCGCTTGCACATTTTACTTTAGCGCATGAGCTTTCGTATTTTAGCTACATATAAAGGTTTCGTTGTTCACGGTTTGAATCAATGATCCACGAGAGCGCCTTAGCTTTTCTCACCTGATGATGGCGGATAGGTGGACTGCGGAAATATTGTGTGCAGATGAGGGTCTGATCCGGTTGAAGGCCCGCCAAGAATCTGATCTGTTTGGTAACAACTTTAGAAAACGACTTGTCTTTATACAGTAATAAAGAAGTAGGGGTCTATATTTCTTAAATATATTAGAATTAGGCAGCCTATTTTCTTCCGAATATTAAGTAGATCATTTGTAAAAATTCGAAGGAAATCGGTTAAGTACTTTTTTTTATAACAACATTAAACAACTTCTTGTAGTATACAGGATGTTGCAAAAAGGTACGGCCAAACTTTCAGGAATCATTCCTCACACACAAATAAAGAAAAGATGTTATGTGGACATGTGTCCGGAAACGCTTAATTTCCTTGTTAGAGCTCATTTTAGTTTCGTCAGTATGTACTGTACTTCTTCGATTCACCGCCAATTGGCCCAATTGAAGGAAGGTAATGTTGACTTCGGTGCTTGTGTTGACATGCAACTCATTGCTCTACAGTACTAGCATCAAGCACATCAGTACGTAGCATCAACAGGTTAGTGTTCATCACGAACGTGGTTTTGCAGTCACTGCAATGTTTACAAATGCGGAGTTGGCAGATGCCCATTTGATGTATGGATTAGCACAGGGCAATAGCCGTGGCGCGGTAAGTTTGTATCGACAGATTTCCAGAACGAAGGTGTCCCGGCAGGAAGACGTTCGAAGCAATTGATCGGCGTCTTAGGGAGCACGGAACATTCCAGCCTATGACTCGCGACTGGGGAAGACCTAGAACGACGAGGACACCTGCAATGGACGAGGCAATTCTTCGTGCAGTTGACGATAACCCTAATGTCATCGTCAGAGAAGTTGCTGCTGTACAAGGTAACGTTGACCACGTCACTGTATGGAGAGTGCTACGAGAGACCCAGTTGTTTCCGTACCGTGTACAGCGTGTGCAGGCACTATCAGCAGCTGATTGGCCTCCACGGGTACACTTCTGCGAATGGTTCATCCAACAATGTGTCAATCCTCATTTCAGTGCAAATATTCTCTTTACGGATGAGGCTTCATTCCAATGTGATCAAACTGTAAATTTTCAAAATCAACGTGTGGGCTGACGAGAATCCGCACCCAATTGTGCAATCACGTCATCAACACAGATTTTCTGTGAACGTTTGGGTAGGCATTGTTGGTGATGTCTTGATTGGGCCCCATGGTCTTCCACCTACGCTCAATGGAGCACGTTATCATGATTTCATACGGGATACGCTACCTGTGCTGCTAGAACATGTGCCTTTACAAGTACGACACAACATGTGGTTCATGCACGATGGAGCTCCTGCACATTTCAGTCGAAGTGTTCGTACGCTTCTCAACAACAGATTGGGTGACCGATGGATTGGTAGAGGCGGACCAATTCCATGGCCTCCACGCTCTCCTGACCTCAACCCTCATTTATGGGGGCATTTGAAAGCTCTTGTCTACGCAACCCCGGTACCAATTGTAGAGGCTCTTCTTGCTCGTATTGTGGACGGCTGTGATACAATACGCCATTCTCCAGGGCTGCGTCAGCGCATCAGGGATTCCATGCGACGGAGGGTGGATGCATGTATCCTCGCTAACGGACGACATTTTGAACATTTCCTGTAACAAAGTGTTTGAAGTCATGCTGGTACGTTCTGTTGCTGTGTGTTTCCATTCCATGATTAATGTTATTTGAAGAGAAGTAATAAAATGAGCTCTAACATGGAAAGTAAGCGTTTCCGGACACATGTCCACATAACATATTTTCTTTCTTTGTGTGTGAGGAATGTTTCCTGAAAGTTTGGCCGTACCTTTTTGTAACACCCTGTATAAGACATGCATTTTAGTTAGTATTTTAATGTTGACAAAGTTGAAAATGTTACATTCTTCGCCGGCCGTGGTGGCCGAGCGGTTCTAGGGGCTACAGTCTGGAACCGCGCGACCGCTACGGTCGCAGGTTCGAATCCTGCCTCGAGCATGGATGTGTGTGATGACCTTAGGTTAGTTAGATTTAAGTATTTCTAAGTTCTAGGGGACTGATGACCTCAGAAGTTAAGTCCCATGGTGCTCAGAGCCATTTGAACCATTTTTTGTTACATTCTTCATCTTTAATTACGATTGGGTTGGTGAATAGGATTGAAAACTAGATACAATGATTGGAAGTTACAACTAAATTGTAGTTTATGCCCTTGCAGTTTTTATTAACCATGTACGTCTCTGTTTTAGCAAAGGTGCTAATAACCTCGTTACAAGTAGCCGTTTCAAATCGTGTAGTGAAACAAAGTTTTATCAGCAGTACTTGGCCGGCAAGGGGATGAGAGGTGGCCCTGTACAGCTCCTGATTAGCAGACTTAGCTTCAATGTCCCGCATTAGATGACAGTCGTCTCTGGGGTTCGTCATGATGTCAAGTCTTGTTGATGATGATTCGAACGTCGGATCAGGACGTCGAATGGTGTTAACCTTGATGCTACTGAAGAGCTCTAGGCTACATTACGGCAACGACTTTCACTCTTGCCCTTCTCTCATCATACAACACAAATATGACACCTCTCCCAGTACAGTCACCTACACGCGTCGTATATACACTCCTGGAAATTGAAATCAGAACACCGTGAATTCATTGTCCCAGGAAGGGGAAACTTTATTGACACATTCCTGGGGTCAGATACATCACATGATCACACTGACAGAACCACAGGCACATAGACACAGGCAACAGAGCATGCACATTGTCGGCACTAGTACAGTGTATATCCACCTTTCGCAGCAATGCAGGCTGCTATTCTCCCATGGAGACGATCGTAGAGATGCTGGATGTAGTCCTGTGGAACGGCTTACCATGCCATTTCCACCTGGGGCCTCAGTTGGACCAGCGTTCGTGCTGGACGTGCAGACCGCGTGAGACGACACTTCATCCAGTCCCAAACATGCTCAATGGGGGACAGATCCGGAGATCTTGCTGGCCACGGTAGTTGACCTACACCTTCTAGAGCACGTTGGGTGGCACGGGATACATGCGGACGTGCATTGTCCTGTTGGAACAGCAAGTTCCTTTGCCGGTCTAGGAATGGTAGAACAATGGGTTCGATGACGGTTTGGATGTACCGTGCACTATTCAGTGTCCTCTCGACGATCCCCAGTGGTGTACGGCCAGTGTAAGAGATCGCTCCCCACACCATGATGCCGGGTGTTGGCCCTGTGTGCCTCGGTCGTATGCAGTCCTGATTGTGGCGCTCACCTGCACGGCGCCAAACACGCATACGACCATCATTGGCACCAAGGCAGAAGCGACTCTCATCACTGAAGACGACACGTCTCCATTCGTCCCTCCATTCACGCCTGTCGCGACACCACTGGAGGCGGGCTGCACGATGTTGGGGCGTGAGCGGAAGACGGCCTAACGGTGTGCGGGACCGTAGCCCAGCTTCATGGAGACGGTTGCGAATGGTCCTCGCCGATACCCCAGGAGCAACAGTGTCCCTAATTTGCTGGGAAGTGGCGGTGCGGTCCCCTACGGCACTGCGTAGGATCCTACGGTCTTGGCGTGCATCCGTGTGTCGCTGCGGTCCGGTCCCAGGTCGACGGGCACGTGCACCTTCCGCCGACCACTGGCGACAACATCGATGTACTGTGGAGACCTCACGCCCCACGTGTTGAGCAATTCGGCGGTACGTCCACCCGGCCTCCCGCATGCCCACTATACGCCCTCGCTCAAAGTCCGTCAACTGCACATACGGTTCACGTCCACGCTGTCGCGGCATGCTACCAGTGTTAAAGACTGCGATGGAGCTCCGTATGCCACGGCAAACTGGCTGACACTGACGGCGGCGGTGCACAAATGCTGCGCAGCTAGCGCCATTCGACGGCCAACACCGCGGTTCCTGGTGTGTCCGCTGTGCCGTGCGTGTGATCATTGCTTGTACAGCCCTCTCGCAGTGTCCGGAGCAAGTATGGTGGGTCTGACACACCGGTGTCAATGTGTTCTGTTTTCCATTTCCAGGAGTGTAGTTACGACACAACTCACGCACCGCGTGAAAAGTGGCCATTGCGCACGCAGGGGGAAGGGGGGAATCCTTTCCTGATTAGGAGCCTGAGGCTACCCCTGGGAGTATCTCAGCCAACAATGCCGTTTAAGTATTTATTTCTTATCAGAAACGTTAAGTGACCCATCATTTTACATCATGTTAAGCAGTGAAGTACACGGAATGGAAATCAGTGACAACTGCCCGTATTTTTCAACACGCCATACAGATTCAAATTTGTTCCCTGTCTGTTCACATTAGAAGACAACCTTCTGATTCCTGTTTAGCAGATAAGAAAGGAACCATTGTTAATTCCACGTCACTCCGACTTGTTAGTTACCTTCATTTCTTTTGTGTTTGCGATTGCAATTCTGAAAGCTTTACACACGTGCGCGTGACGCGAGGAGATGTACAACGCGTTAAAAACAAGTGTCTCTCGTTTTGAGAGGTGGTAGTATCATCTATGTCGGCCGAAGTGCTAATCAGATGGCGGCATGGATATTATGCCCCTTAGAGAGCACAGGCTCACAAGCTAAACTGTAGTAAATAAATCGTATTTCACTTGTGGAGATGCAGCGAAAATAAATATCCGTACGTGCAAGTAGCTCAGTAACAGCACAAACGTAACTTTATATGTAATAAGGTAGCATACCACGGTACATAAACCAGATTTACGAGTAATTTTGTCTAAAATAAAACGCACTAACACTGCTGAAAGTACAGTACGACTCAAACCGCACAAGAGTTCAGACATCTTAGCACATACACTAATGTGTACTTATAGTTCTGTGATAAAGACATCCAAACATTGATTCTGTTCACAGGTCGCAAATAAACCGACTGTGATCATATCAGCAACCAGACGACTTTCAGTGCCGATGATGCCAGCTGGGCTGCCTGTCCTAAGGTGTGTGAAATATTTTCCAGGTCAGTTTTGTCTTGCACGCCCTATATAATAGCAGAGCCCGGCGCCATAGCCGAGTCAGGGCCCTTGTCTTTTAATATTAGCTCTTTTCGCCAGCGTTTTTACGAAAAGTTCCGACGTCAACAATAACAAGCGTTATCACTTTCAAGAGCTTTGGAAAACAACTAAAAATACACCGTAACATTAAAATAAGTATTTATTTCAAAGATTTCAGGAATTACTGCAACCAATCGCCGTTTTTTCTTCAATTTTTATTTATTCATGGCCGGTTTCGAATCGCCTGGCGATTCATCATGATACAATTTAGTTTGGAGTATTGTGGGGGTCGTGCATTGTTTTTATTCTTGTGGCAGGCACTGCTCTGGAAAACATAATGTGTGCCTACCAGTAAAGTTAAATATCAAGTGAAACAGGCACTTTTCCACCGATGGCAACTCCCAAATACTTTTGGTTTGTTTATATTTTGTAAAGTTTGTGGGAGTCGCCATCGGTGGGAAAGCGCCTGTTTAGCTTGATATTTGACGATACTGGTAGGCACACATTATGTTTTCCGGAGCAGTGCCCGCCACAAGAATAAAAACAACGCTCGACCCCCACAATACTTCAAACTAAATTGCATCATCTGATGATGAATCACCAGGCGATTCGAAACCGGTCATGAATAAATAAAAATTAGAGGAAAAACAGCGATTGGTTGCAGTAATTCCTTTAACAAGACAGCAGCAGTGTTCCAAATCCAGACTGGATAAAAGTTTTATTTATTTCAAATATCATTTATCACAAGAGTTGAAAGGGCTAATATGAAGCAACATTTTGCGCCCTTCTGCACATGATCAGCTGATGTCGTCTCGATGTCTTGAGTTATCGCTGTATAAATCCCGTAGAAGCGGGGTGAACGACAGAGCTGAGCATGGCGCAAGGTATCACTGCCGCTCGTCGAACCCTAAGAGCTGTGGCACCAGTTTACGAAGTCTGAGCGGAAACGAATGGATCCCGAATGTGGTCGGCATTGTCGTGAAACCACTGACCGAAAACAGAGTAATGCCACTGCCGAGATGAGACTATGGCAGTCGCGTGACGCAGAGAGCGCCAGCAGTCGTAAACACGGCAGTTGCCTGTGTAATGTGACGTCAGAGGGGGATAATAAACACCTCATAACATGGCGGACACGGGCTGTAGAGCTCCATCCTTAGAGAGCGGACACGGTGATGAAGCTCCATCTGCGTAGCTGTCACGCAGTGCGGTTGGTGGTGGTTAAGTGACTTTTAACGTCACTGCTAATACCAGTTTTCGGTTTTGTTATTTTATACATGGTGATTCCGTGATGATGTTAAAAGCTTTTAGGGATTTTAGAGAAGGGTAAATGTATCCGTTTGAGATAAGGTACCCTGATCCGGAAATGACCGAGTCGAGCGTTATAAGCGAAAATCTTTCTGATATTTCTAGGAGTGGAATATCGGTACTCGTCATTGCGAAGACTGTAGGGTAGCTAACTTTCAGATGCGATAGTATACACCAAAACAAGAAAAAATTTCTGGTAAACATGGGTTCTCAGCTATGAGCTATGAGCACTTGTTCATCTTCGATACTGTTAAAAACATCTCTTGCATTACAAGCTCTTTGATTTCCATATTTTTGGAGAAGGTAATATGGACCAAAACAAAAAAGTCCACTAAATATGGGATCTAATATGCATACCTTAAGAGCTATGAACTACCTCCACTGTTGTGAAACGTATCAGTTTTACTTAACAAGCTCTTAACGCATGCGTTTTAGAGCCCATATTTGCTGGACATTTTTTTTCTCGTTTTGATCCATACTACTTCCTCTCATATATGGAAAGCAATGAGTTTCCAGCAGAAGAGGTCCACTGTCGTAGTTATCGGAACGATTTTCACTTATAACTTTCGATTCGGTCGCTTTGGTGCCAAGGTTCCCTCCTTCAAATTAATGTGTTTATTCTTCTCCATCACTCCCAAAAGTTTGTTACATCACGGTATCATCCTGTATAGCAACACTGATTTAGTTTGCAGACACCACATTCCCAGTGTTGTGATTATGATTGATATAAATTGGCCACCTGACACAGTCATCAAGGAATCGGGTCGCTAAGAACCTTTCACCAAACCTGGCCCATCTCTGATGATGAACAGTTTAAGGCAGAACAACGCAACGATTCTGCTATGTTTCAACATAATATTTTTTCCGTCAAAATTTACCCTGTATCGATCAGTAGTGCTGAAGGTACAAAGTTGGACGCCTTTGGATCTTTTGCACAGCAGACAAAGAGATAACGAGATGAGCGTTACTAAGATCAGACGAGAAGAAAGTCATTGGCGGAAAACATAAGAGACAAATTCGAATACAAAAATTTTCTCTTATTTTAAAATGAACATAAACAGTCTCGACCGCAAGAAACCTTTATTTTTGTGGTTACCATGTTGGTAGGTGGTGGCGGTGAACGGAAGTGTTGCAGTTGACGTTCGTGGAGTCCGTAATGCCTGCTCCGTTCACCGCAGCCACCTACCAATATGGTATGAGGTCTGAAGATGGTCAGTAACTGACCGAAACCGGTAACCGCAAAAATAAAAATTTCTTACGGTCTAGAATGTTCAAATGGCTCTAAGCACTATGGGACATAACATCCGAGGTCATCAGTCCCCTAGACTTAGACTACTTAAACCTAACTAACCTAAGAACATCACACACATCCATGCCCGATTCAAGATTCGAAACTTCGACCGTAGCAACAGCGCGGTTCCGGACTGATGCGCCTAGAACCGCTCGGCCACAGAGGTCGGCTAGAATGTTTATCTTCATTTTAAAGTGCTAAGAGAAACCTCTGTTCTCCACGAGAAATGTTCTCAAAAATTACATTTTCTCTTATTGTATAACCTCTTATACTATAATATTTATTGCTGTATAAGATTGCAACGGTTTATTTCGGTCAGCGAAAATAACTACTGCATGTTTGTATTATTCTAAACTGTGCAATTGTTTAACGTACAAAAGTAGGACGGATAACGAGCAATGAGGGTGTTTGTTGGTGAGGGTAGCGAGTGGTGGAAGATACACGAGAATGAGTCCTTCCGAGACAGAAGCATGTGGGACGTTGGCCACTGTGTGTGGGCGAAACAACGGACGGGTGTGGTGGCCAGCAAAGGTTCTTCGGCACAGGTCGGCGAAGTGCGGCGCGGAACCCATTTCTGCTTGATTCTGCCATCGTAAAAGACACGTCAGCCTCTCTTTTGGATACTCCATCGTGAGTTACAGGCTAATTTAGCTCGTAGCTCCTAGGCTGTAAAGACTGTATTGGTACTAGCCTCGAGAGTAAAGGTGGATGCCATTTGGTGCACCACATAAGGGGAAGGAACCATCACTGTCTTGTGCAACGAGCCCTCTAGGTTCAAAGACTGGGCAGAATAAATATTTTATTAACTGATCTTAACGCTGTAGCATTAGCATAACCCATCATGTTTTCTGGAATACATCATTCACAAAACATATTTGCAACAGTGATTTATTACTTCCCTAATTAATTGTAAATTACTGACTCTGACTCTATTGCAAACCTGATTTCATAAGATTTAGGGGGAACGATATCAGACCAAGTAGGAAGCAGCCTGGAATCTTCTTGTAGAAATCAGAGCTATGAAAGCATTGCAAATGAGTGAACATTCCAAGTACGTGGAATGTGACCAGCATAATTTCAAACATACTTAACTGCCTGAATTACCTTGGGCTAAATTATTTGTGTCACGTTTGTATCTTATTGCTGGAATGGTAATTACAATTTTACTTTATTAAAATCTCTGCAGTAACATTAATAAGAAACTTTCATTTTCATATCATTCATGTACATGACGTACTTTGCGACACACTGTTCTAAGAAAAGTATAGTAAAATACGTGTTATTTGATTAATAACATTATCTTGTTAATGAAAGGTATTAAATAAAAAGAGAAGGGAGAATCAAACACGAGAGTAATACGATCAGCATAAGAAAATTAAGTAAATATGTGAATACACTAGTTAACGACAGTATATTATATACTTACGAGAGGCTTTGAATAATTAACAGCTCCCAATATCATGCCCATCTGTGCTTATACCCACATCCACCCCTTCTTCTCGCCACCTCTTACCAGTTCGCAGTCCTCATCACACTACGATCACCTTCTGTAATGACTACACCCGGTCAAAGGTTTTGGAAGTTGGACGCTTCCTACGCGACGATTCTAACATCCCAGCTTTCTACATTTTGGGCATCCACTTGTCCGTCTCAAGCAGTACGGTGTGCGTCAGAGTCGTCAGCGACGCATCGTACGAAAGAATAATTCGTGACACCAGATATGGACTACGCTTTCGTTACGCCGACGGCAATACTGGTGCGGTGACTGCCGACCATGCAGACTTGAATATGCGCACCATACGAGTTTTCGAACCACATTTCGTTACGCCGACGGCAATATTGGTGCGTTGACTGCCGACCATGCAGGCTTGAATATGCGCACCATACGAGTTTTCGAACTACAATTCAAAGACGTTATCGCGGGTTTCCGCCCTTATGGCACTGTACATGGTCACACTGCCGAGAGCTGGGCACAGTTCCAAAAGTACCCCTTCGTACCGGTGTACGACATATCACCATCGATCTCCGTTGCCACATGTCGTCTCATTTACAAAATGACGAATGCCGCGTTGTCGTTATACACGACGGACAACTTAAGGCTTGTTCCATGTGCGGCAAAGAAGGCCACCTCATGTCTGAGTGTTCAGCGGCCCATCACCCAATTGCTTCGGACTCCGACGATAGTATTACCAATCACCTACGCATAGGTGCTCTTTTCTCCTACCGCTGACAGCCGTCTGGCGGAACACGTACAAATGTCCCTTCGAGGCGTGATGGACAGCGCCGTGATCGATGTGTCACGCTCACAATCCAGCACCAATACCAACAGCGACGACTCCCGATCCTCTCCCAGGCGATGATATGGACGCCATGTTGCTCATCGGCCTTCACCCCTCCCATCTTCCGACACAGAGGGACGGACTAGCAACCAATGTCCACCCAGACGGCGCAAGAGGAGGGGTTGTAGTCTCGGAACGAGAAAACTCAGCTCCCCCTGACGCTCCATAGGCAGACCGTCCTGACCAGGCCTCGGACAACGTGTACGATGACAAAAATGACGACGTCGGGCTAGGATGCGGTGGTACCCACACCGCCAACTCGCCCAAGTGCATCTTACCAACGTTCTCTGTCATTATGAGTGCCGCCGAGACGGCCTCCGCTCCTACGCATGGCGTGGAACATATGAAAGACACAACGACAGCACCCTTAATGTCATGGAGTGACGACGTCGACGATCACCAGAACCCCAGGCTGGGGACGGAGTTACCCCAGACGCCAAAGCCATCAGCACGGCTCGCCGCTGCCTCGCCCTTCCTCATGTCCCCCCCCCCCCCCCCCGCTGATGGAGTTCCCCTTCCTCACGGTGGAGCTCGACTCCAAACCTACCGAATTGCAACAATCAACACTATTAGCATAAACAAAATTAGCTCCCACGTGAAAATTCAGATGCCTCAAGAGAAGATATGGGCATCGGACGTCGACGTAGCACTACTACAGGAAGCGCATTTGGCCACGCTTCCAGCCATCTACGACCGTGGGGGACAGCCCAGTAGCTGACGTCATATACCTTCCGTCCAACAGAGGCGTGAGATCGCTGTCATAGATACGCGAATCGCCAAAATTTATGCCCCATCAGGCCCCACTCGTAGACATGACAGTGCACGATTCTAGTCAGAAGACATCGCCCCTTTATTTCTCGGGCGCTGTGACCATTACTTGCTAGGGGCTGTCTTTGATGACCTGTTACTCTGTAACTCTTCGGAAGTTAGGCACAGCGACGCATTCTTACCAAGCAGGTCACTCCACTAGCCACCTTGATAGAATTTCTCCTCTGGGAAATTCACACCTGTGCAGAACGTTCGCCATTGGCCGTTCTGGACCACTGTACCTATACTTGCAATTTCTCCTCTCACAAACATTGGTCTGGCGCAGTCGTGCACCATGGAAGTTAAACATCTCCCAACTCCACGATCCCCAATGTTTTCAAGGCGTCAATGGGTCATCTCTGATCGTCGCTTTCCTAAGTATTGCACAACCTTGACTTTGTGACTGGCATATGTCAAACCAGCCATTCGACATACCTGGATTCAATAAGGCAAGAGAGACCTGCGTGGCGCCGGCACACTACCGACTAAGCTGTTCTCCAAGACCCAGACGCCCAGCCGCCCACCCCTGAAACTCAGAGGAAATGCAGCAGGAGTAGGGCACAAATCATGTCATTGACACGCCACAGACTGCAGCTGGTGCTGGTGACGTCAATATTCAGCGGAACAGGAACACCCCACCAGGCATCATATCGCCTCCAATGGGAACAAACATGACAACGACTCATCACTGAGATCTTCAGCTGTCGTGCACAGCACGTCACTTGTTAGGCCGAAATCGTCAGTGTAGATCACTACCGCACAATGCACAAGGAGGAGCCTACGAACACCGGTGTTGTTACGACACGCCACACGTGCCCTCGCTGCGACGAAACCGATGAGGTGATGAAGGCTGCAATGTGCTACGAGGTGTACGATGCAATCAACGAAGGTGCTTTGAATAAGTCGTATGGCGTCGACGGGCTACCGATTGAATTTTATTGCACCTCCCTTGCGCTAATGGCGTCGTGGTGGACGGCAATGTTTCACGAATTGTTGACGACGGACAACGCCGTACCACCAGCCTTTGTCACGGGAATTGTTATACCCATCCACAAACCGACGCCGGGAGCGTCGACTGCACATTACTGCCCCTAACTCTGCTTAACGTCACGAATGGCGACGCGTTGAAGCAAAACATTCTCTTGCATTCCATCGCTGGACCAGACAACTCGGGGTGACCCAGATAATATACAACCGACCACATGGGAACGTCGCGATTTAACCACACTGGGAGCAGCGTGCAGACTGCGCGCCACGGCGATTGCCTTTGAATATGATGGCGCATTCAACAAGGTGCAGCATCGTTTTCTATTCTCTGTAAAGGGTTGAATGGGTTTTCCACCCCCCCCCCCTTTCGCTGCTATCATCCGGCGCCTGCACGCCAGCACAGATTCCCTGATCCATGTCACTGGCCGTGGGGTGGGACCAGTCACCATTCGCTGCTCCGTAAGGCAAGGTTGCCCACTTTCGCACAACTCTATGCCATAACCCTGCAGCCGCTCATTAGGACCCTGACGACCCACCCTTCTGGTCTCATGTTGCGACAGTACACTTTGCCTTCTCGTACATATGATCTGCTCCTCTCAGTCCACTCACAGACCGAAACACGGAGGGTATTCGATTTGGTGTCAACATATGGAACTGCAGTGGGCTCTACCACGAATGTGGCTAAATCCTAAGCGATGACAACTACATGCGGCCTCTCACACGACAACGTAGGACGTCTCCAGCGCGCACAGAACTTACTATACCCTGGTATCATTTTCGCCTGCACCATGCACCGCTCTCATTTTCGAAGTACTCTACAACTCATCCGCATGGCGGTGTGACAAAATCTCGTCAGCCGACTCGATTCTTTACAACGTGTTGAATACCTTAATCAAAATGTGGCGTCCAAAATGATCCACATAGAATAAGTACTCCCACTGCCATCAACTTTCGGACACAGCATTCAGCACGCATTCAGATACTTTCTTACGACCAGTACGCTGTTGAAGGTCCGTTAGAAAACGCTCGGCCTTCCGTCGTCCTCCAGATGACGGCTCCAGATTAGAAATAGTACGGTAGGCGCGTTTCACAACCGAGCTCGCTGGTATTGTCTTCCAGGTCGCATTTGTTACTCTGCGACTCCAAGACATCTCATTTGTTGACAACAAGGGACACATCCCTGTGAAGGAGTTAGTAACACAAAACACCTTCTTTGTGCCTTCCAATGTATATCAGTAGCAATAAATTTTTTGGACGTATACAGGCCATCGTTTGAGATAATGTTTGTTATGGTTTACTCACTATTTTCTCCTTATGAATGTCTAATCTCGGCTTTGATGAGACTTTGCGCCGTAATCCGCCTTCCTTTATTTCTTTTAATCTCAACATTGACCACAGTAGTAAATCGCAGAAACGTCCTTCATCAACACTTGCTTGCCTTCCTGAATGTGGTGATTAATTTATCTCAAAACGACCGTACTTGAAATGATACAAACTGACTTTCTCGCTAGCACTCACTTCGTATAGGGAACAGGTGTTTTGAATTGCCTGCGCAGCTTTCACCCTTTTGTTCACCAGAAACGTAACAAATTGTCACAAATTTTAGATAGTAGTCGCTTTTAGACTCCGTTTTATAATGCATAATCGACGCTCCTCACAACGTCAAAAATTAGAAATATTCAAGTTGTCAAGGCAGTAACTAACCTGCAAACTTGAACAAAATAAGACCATAGTTAAATACACTTATAGACATGCCATAAAAAATCGCCACAGAGAATGCTAAAACATATTATACCATAATAATCCTACATAATCTTATACCTACCAATTCAAGTGCTGAAAAATCTGCTAGAGATCATAGGCTCTAAGACCGATGCGTTGTGATCGCTTGCGCGGACGCTGGTCTTTGTCAAGCGGCCGCTTACTGATGATGTTGAAATTGGTCTTACCATGACAGACATCCTCGAGCCCTTTCATATACACATTTCTGTAAGCTTTTTCTATTACTGGATAGTTAGAAAATGAACGAAACTGTCTCTGACCTTCTGTCAGCCTGATGCTCTTAGCAGAGAGACAGGAAGTATATGGCTTTAAAAGAAAGCTTTGGGTTCGCATTGCATGACGTTGACTAATAGACCACGAATAGGTTATTAACAACAACAGCTCAAGTGGAAGTCAACACTTCTCGTACAAAGTGCTGCGTACGCCATCACGACAAAAACAAGATGCTAACACATGTGAAATTCGCTGAACTGAGGCTAGCTTGTATTGGTAATGTGTGGGTTCTAGTCCCACTCAGGGTACCAGTTTTTAACAGCCACAAACATACTGTCTTCACCTCCAGCAACGCAAAATAAAGAATTTGGATTGTACCATGGTTCCAAATCAACATTAAACATGTCCATTCGTTAGTAACTGGAACACAGTCGTCAGAGGTGGAAGTCACTGCTCGCAGAACCTCTGTCTCTAGTAAGCTTTTTTACAGTAGTAATGCTACTTTTGTTCACGGATCAGTCATCATGTAACGTCATAGGACCTTTATATCTTATTCTAAGTGACCTTGACATTTTGAAAACATTGACACTGGACTGGAATTCAATCCCCGGTTCCAGTTTTTCTCTAGATCTAAACAGTTCACGATGATACTGTCCGATCATTTCGTTGTTTCCTCACAATGCCATCTCCCCCAGATCTCTACGAACGGCACGATCCTAGCTACCAGTAAAAGAGAGAATGAGATTTTCACTCTGCAGTGGAGTGTGCGCTGACATCAAACTTCCTGGCAGATTAAAACTGTGTGCCGGACCGAGACTCGAACTCGGGACCTTTGCCTTTCGCGGGCAAGTGCTCTACCATCACAGTTTTAATCTGACTGGAAGTTTCATATCAGCGCATACTCCGCTGCAGAGTGAAAACCTCATTCTGGAAACATCCCCCAGGCTGTGGATAAGCCATGTCTCCGCAATATCCTTTCTTTCAGTAGTGCTAGTGCTGCAAGGTTCGCAGGAGAGCTTCTGTGAAGTTTGGAAAGTTGGAGACGAGATACTGGCGGAAGTAAAGCTGTGAGGACGGGGCGTGAGTCGTGCTTGGGTAGCACAGATGGTAGAGCACTTGCTCGCGAAAGGCAAAGGTCCCGAGTTCGAGTCTTGGTCCGGCAAACAGTTTTAATCTGCCAGGAAGTTTCATAGTAAAAGAGAGTTTGATAGTTGTGGGGGTCAACAACGTCGATAAGCTCGGGGCTGGAGTCTCAGGCAGCACAGAACTTTTCATTGTGTTACCTCTAACCGAACATGAGCACGTCTCTCTACTGGTGAAGAAATAATATTTCACGTCTATTCGTAGCTATAAGACAATAGCGGGTGATGTCAGGTTCGAATCCCTGCCAGATAAAAATCATTTGTATCATCGTTTCAAGTTCCAGTATTGATGAAAGTATTTTATATCTTACAATTCATATAGGTACTGGGCTCTACTCTCCGTCTATCAACACACTTTTACCTCATGGCGTTTCACACTTGCATGTTGCACTTCATTACATACCTTCCGCGGTTACTTCTCAGGTGCAATATAAGCTTCTTGGTGTTCCTGGTGCAGTGATAAACCTATCGACATTCATTTCCATGTTTGTACATTTGTTAACGGGTATTGGTGAACACTTCGATATTTTAGGTGTCTTTATGCCTATTCGAGTCCCTATCAGACAACAAGTCTTGTGTGGTTAACGGTGGATTCAAGTTCGGATAACGAACAAGAACTCGTCATTTAATGAGTGTCACTTATTGTAATGAAGTTTAATGTACAAGCTTTAAGGACTGTCTCATCTTTAATAACGCGTGTTCTAATCTTTGCTATATGATGATATTGGTTTACATCTGGACTGACTGCGATAATGAGCAGTGTTCCCTAGTAGTCTCTTGTGGTACCCATGGTGTGTAGCCAGGAGTTAGAGGACCTACGACACAGCCACGCTATGTTGGTTACATACAGTCAGGTGCAGCCTAGAAACTGGAATTCAGGGGTGACCCAGTTTTTGTGCTGTCGCGTGTACATTTCTCAGCTTTGTTTTACTGTGCATTCTTATTCCATAAATGTAATGCTGATGTAAAGCGAAACGCGTTATGAAAAAAAGGAAAATTTGGCGAAAGAATGTGTGTATAATCATTAGTCTCATGAAAGTTGAGTATTAGTATTACTGCTGGCCGCGGTGGTCTCGTGGTTCTAGGCGCGCAGTCCGGAACCGTGCGACTGCTACGGTCGCAGGTTCGAATCCTGCCTCGGGCATGGATGTGTGTGATGTCCTTAGGTTAGTTAGGTTTAAGTAGTTCTAAGTTCTAGGGGACTAATGACCACAGCAGTTGAGTCCCATAGTGCTCAGAGCCATTTGAACCATTAGTGTTACTGAATAAGCCAGTGTTTTAGACACAGACATTTGTAGCTGCTTCATAAGTTAAAATATTTATGTGTAAGCGTGCCTGATACTGTCTGTTGGGGGCAGCACCCCTGCTCCCGAAAGGTCTATCAGCAGAGCAGCGTTTTATATGCTGTTGGCAAGGTGCAGAAGTCACAGTGGCCACACCGATTGTCGACAAAGTGAAGTTATAAAAATTCTTTACATATAAACTTCTTAATATAACACAAATTTTGAAACAAACTGATAACTATAAAATGATTTCTGGTTGCCCCATACAGATTCCTAACCCCATATAGATAGCCAACGAAACTTTCCCTAGTATCTGTAAGGGGTTGGGTTAGGAATCTGCATGCGGCTAGGGGAAATTGTTTATACTTTTTACTTCGTTTAAAGAACGTAATCTATCAAAAAGTCTTTTTATGTAAATAATTCAAAAATGGTTCAAATGGCTCTGAGCACTATGCGACTTAACTTCTGAGGTCATCAGTCGCCTAGAACTTAGAACTAATTAAACCTAACTAACCTAAGGACATCACACACATCCATGCCCGAGGCAGGATTCGAACCTGCGACTGTAGCGGTAGCCCAGTTCCAGACTGTAGCGCCTAGAACCGCACGGCCACTCCGGCCGGCTGTAAATAATTGTTTCCTGATTTTTAGTCCTGTGTGTGTGAAACTTTTGAATCGATTTCAGATATTTTGATGATACTAAAACAGAGGCATCTGATAAATTTCAGGTTTATTTCAGTTTCTCGTCTTAAGTCAGCCAAAATATTGCTTCCTCCTACGCATATACTGGGTGTTAAAAAAGTCTCTCCGTAGTGCCGTATGATTGTTAACCGCGAGTGCCATATGCCGCAGTGAATATACCGAAATGTAACTCAGTGAAATGCAAGTTATTAATTTAATGAATATTCATTTTTACTTGCAGATTTTCAGGTTAAATTTTGAAAGTGTCCCCCCTGTTGTTGAATACACAATTCAATTCGTCTAATCATGTTTCCAAACATAAGCTGTAACATTTCTTCCGTAACAGAAGAAGTGAAACAGGATATTGCAGTTTTCAGTTCATCGATAGATTTTGGACGGTTTTTATAGACAGTTGCTTTCGCTGCACCCCAGAAGAAAAAGTCAGGTGGTGTTAGGTCAGGCGGTCATGGATGCCAAGGTCCCTGTGCAATTATGCGATCACCAGAAACTTCAGCAAGCAGTGACATTGTAACGCGAGCTGTATGCACCGTTGCACCATCTTGTTGAAAATAATCGTTCAGTATTTCACTTAACACAAATTCTGCTATGAATGGGTACAGAATATCACTGCAGTATCGTTGTGCGTTTATTGTTTCGTTGAAAAATATGGGACCCACAATCGGACGTCTAGAAATTGCAATCCAAACTCCTATTTTCACAGAATGAAGTGGTTCCTCATGAATACACAATGCATTTGCAGTACCCGGATAAATGAAACCACGCCTCATCAGTGAGAAACGTTTCATTAAGAATATCCCTTCCATTTTGTTGAACGAAATTTTTGAACCATTGACAATAATGCAGTCTCTTGCCATGATCAGTATTTTTCAGTTCTTGCATGACTGTCACTTTGTATGGGAAAAGTTCTAATTTTTTCCTTACAGCTGTGTGGGCAGTTCCGACACTAACATCGATTTCCTGGGTGAGTTTTCTTACTGTCTTGTTCGGACTCATGGGCATTTTATCGGAAATATCGAGTAGTTTATCCTCAGACAAAACGCTAGGACGACCACTTCTCGGTGCATCTGTCACTGAACCCGTACTTCGAAATTTGTTAAAAAAAAAAATCTCGCACAGTATCGCGATGTGGGAGTGTTGCTCCGGGAAAACTGAATTAAATGTTTGACGAACTGAAACTTTGTATTTACCGCAAGCTTCGAACACTTGTTCGACTAAAAACACACGTTCTTCAATGGTTAGCATTTTAACAGTGACAAAAACGAACCAAAAGAAAAAAGGAACTAAACTTAAACTTTCACGTCAACACCAACGAGACTGCTGACGCTAGCTGAGATAAACGAAACAGTAGAATGTCGAGAGAGTCCACTTGAAGGGAAGTAAACCATGCAGGCGAACAATCATACGGCAGGCGCGGCTAACAATCATACGGCACTGCAGAGAGACTTTTTGAACACCCAGTATCTCACGCGAAGGTAAAAATTTAAAATTAATCGAGCTGATGCGGATGCTTAACAGCGATCATTCTTGCCACGAAACGTTCGCGACTGGAACAGGAGAAGGGGAAAATATCAGTGGTGCTCGAAGTATTCTTCGCTACTCATCAGACATAAAAGCGAGTTAATATTGTACTTTCATTCTGTTCTGAGCTCTGTTGATGGTTTAAAGTCTATCTCATCGGGACAATAATTAGAAATCAGTCGCAAAATTTGTACTGAACTGACAAACAGCGACCTAATGGTCAGTAGTGTATTTTGTCCTTAGTCAAGTTGATGAATAAATCTTTTGTCTCGCTATTATCTGAGACAATAAATAACTACTACTTCCCATGTACTGCTGCGCCTTGTTGCCGCCAGCTACTATCCTCTGCAACAATCTCATTCGCCTTTTCTCCCCGCCTGTCGGAATTCGTGTGTCCTTGTCTCGCGAGAGCTCTCCACCGTCGCAGCACACACAGCGTCTCGGTCCGACTGGAAAGGAAACGTCCAAAAGGACTTCCGCGCCGTTAGCCTTCTGCGGTGAACGGCACAGCGCCGCAGCGTCGGATGTTTCCCTCTGGCCGCCAGTCTCTCCCACAATCGAATTTAGCACATACCGTGATCATGCGCTCAGTCTGCTGTCAGACTGTGCATGTTACTTCAATAATTCGGAGTGTACACGTCTCGACGCAATTATTCCACGATGTAAACGATTGCAGAGAGGGTCGATATCATTGCCGCGTACTTTGAGCGTCATAGAAATGTTGACGAAGCTCGTCAAAGGCACGCTATTCTGATCCCCGATATAAATGTTCCATCTGCAAAGACGTTTCGCAGTATTGTCCACTTGTTTACTGAAACGGAAGCGGTTAAACTTAGAGAAAGATTCCGACCGCAGCCTGTGACAAACGAAAATAACGCAGTTAATGTTTTAGCTGCGGTTGCTGCAAATCCTCACATTAGTTCTCGGCAAATTGTGCGAGATTGAGGAATTTCACAAAGAAGTGTTCTACACTTACTGCATGCAAACAAATGGCATCCATTTCATTTATCGCTGCATCAACAACTGCTTGGTGACGATTTTCACAATCACCTGAATGGATACAGGAACAACTGGTAGTCAATGGTAATTTCTTTTCACAGATACGTTCCTCCGACGAATCAAATTTTATAAATCGTCGTCAAGTGAATCCACATAATATGCATTATTGGCCAGTGGAGAATCCCCATTGGGTAAGGGAAGTTGAATGCAAACGCCCATGGAATGTCAACGTTTAGTGCGGTATTTTAGATACGCATGTTATTGGTCAACACTTCATAGAAGACTATCTGACTGGTCAAATGTACAGCAAATTTGTGGATAATGTTTTCCCCATACTAATGGACGACTACAGTGAAAGTAACCAGCGCAACTGAAATCCACTTACATAAAAGAAAATATCAGTTGCGCGAGTCCACTTATCAAAGTAATATGATTCTATTACAGTTTAAGTATAACCACGAGGACTAGTACACCTGTAATAATGTAAGGTGGCATTTTGTATCAAAAAACTTCCACCAGACGCTAATGTTCGGGGATACTAACATGGGGGACGTCAGCTTTAACTTTTTTGCGTCGTGACAACACCCTTTATTATACCTCCATGGTTATATGACCACAGAAAATTTTCTTGAATAATAAGCAGCTTGGTTGCTCTTGTAAATAAATTATTTCACGACACGTTTCGTCGGTTAGATGCCATATCATCAGGTTACATATGTTAAATCGTGATATTACAGTTGCGACGTCAACAGGACTAAAATTCCCTCTCTATGAATTAATACTACCATCGGCGATTCGTCATGTAAGCAAAAAGCAGAAGTCCACATATCCTCAATCGTGTCATGACTCCGGATAGAACGACAGTAGCCCGAACATAACTGGTTAACCATCACATTGAGGGTCACAATGGCACATCCGAGTAGTGACAAGAAACTGTTTCTTATTTAGTGTTGTTGTGTTTTATCAAACAACAGTCGAAAATTCTGTTTATGTTTGTGTGTCATAATTAACGGACTATTATTTCATCTATTCACATGCATGACTAGAAAGTAATTTTCTTCACATTATGTTTGCCAGAGTTGCCTGACCTACCAAACAAAATCCTTAAAATCAAACCTCTTGAAGTCGATGAAGCTCCAGACTGCGCTGAATACGACTTACACAAGTATACGACTTGCATAGATATTACTCACACAGTTACAGAAGGTCATGGAGGTAAAAAAAAAAGAAGAGGTGTCATTAAGTCACAAACTTAAAACCGATGTCCGCCATCTTAACTAGCCCTAAACATTAGATTCATAGGGCTGATACTTCTCCGTGACATCACTCTGACGTGCCCTTACCCTTTCACAGGTTACGCTACCATTACTAACAAGTTACTCATATATACGTTAAACCAAAATATCCATTTTAAGAGGTCTTAATCGATTGAGAGCACTCCCTAAATCGCATTTATAGCATTTCACAATGCTGGAAGATGTTTAAAAATTATATATGACGGTAGTATCTGTTCCCGAAAGAACACATACCGTGGATGACCATGCAGCTTTGCTAGAAATGAAATGATAATTAAATAGACACCCTAGCTGCAAAGAGGCGTTGATATACTTCACTGGGGACATGTTGAAAATGTGTGCCCCGACCGGGACTCGAACTCGGGATCTCCTGCTTACATGGCAGACGCTCTAGCCATCTGAGCCACCGAGGGCACAGAGGATAGTGCGTCTTCAGGGACTTATCCCTTGCACGCTCCCCGTGAGATCCACATTCCCAACATGTCCACACCACTACATTCGTAGTGCCACGAGTAATGAGTATGCTGGGCAAACATCTATTAGGCGCACTACGAATGTAGTGGTGTGGACATGTTGGGAATGTGGATCTCACGGGGAGCGTGCAAGGGATAAGTCCCTGCAGACGCACTATCCTCTGTGCCCTCGGTGGCTCAGATGGAAAGCCGGCACGGTAGCTCAGCGTGTTCGGTCAGAGGGTTAGCCGCCCTCTGTAATAAAAAAAACTGAGCTAATCGATCAACAGCGAACTTAAACGGATGTCTTACGATGTCCGCCCCGAGCAGATGCAACGAACGAAAGTGAACAAAATGAAAATTTAAAAAAAAAAAAAAAAAAAAAAAAAAAAAGATGGATAGAGCGTCTGCCATGTAAGCAGGAGATCCCGGGTTCGAGTCCCGCTCGGGGCACACATTTTCAAAATGTCCCCAGTGAAGTATATCAACGTCTGTTTGCAGCTAGGGTGTCCATTTAATTATCATTTCATTTAAAAATTATATTTTTTACCCTGTAAGTTGCTATTATTGGCCACACACTGAATGACGCATCATAGGTAAGATTTCAGAGTGATAATATAGCCGCACTACAGTGAGTAATACACTGACAATCTAACAAAAGAAGAAATCTATTCTGCATGGAGGTATACCTCTATGTAGTTCTGTTTCTTTGACATTTCAATAATCATTACTTTGCTGACACGCACAGGATACGATAGCATGCCTTGCTTCTTTCCTCATTGCACACGTTTATGGGCTAGCAAAGAACACGAAGTAAGATTTTTGTAAATGAGAACACTAAAAATGTTGTGCATATGAGTTGAAAGCTGAAAATGTAACGAACATGAGGCGGTACCAATACCAGCAAGCAAACAAGCATTGGTTTCGGAGTTCCAGCTTCATTTTCTATCGATACAAGTACAGTGAAAGTGGAATTAAATAGATTACGGAAACACGCTTTTCACATCGCTTCCTTCTGTTTCTGGTTATCCGAAACATAGCAGCAAAAAAGAAGTTACGTTAACGAGAAACAATGTGTCATATTACTACAGCAAATACGCGTTCAAGAGCAGAAAAACGCTCGAAATTGCCTTCATGGCACTGTTATTCATGTATGCTCTATAATTTTCAGTATTTAAAAAAGTTGTTGCGCGCACACGACAGAAATAATTAACAAAAAGCAATCTTAAACAGTAGTCTGCTAATGTTTCAGGCTACTTAAAATGGCAGCAGGCACTCTGGCTTCAAAACAAGGACAGCGTAAGTCTCTAGTGCCACCTCGCTTCTTTCTTTACCTCCATGCATAAGATATATAAAAACATAAGACACAGAATGTTAACAAAGGATAGTTTATATGTCATGCGGAAATTTTATCATTTAACTAAAAATGAAAATTAAAGTTATGTTGATATCATTACATTTAACATGAAATGAAAACTGCAGATATAACGTGCATTTACATAACCGAAACATAATTAATTTTTATAATTTATGATATTATCTTTATTCTGCTCTCGGTGAAGAGCTGAAACGGCATAAAACAGGAATAAAATGGAAACAGAGCACTTCTCTTTGCAGAAATTCGAATGAAGTATCACGCGACTGGGTTTAAGAAAATGTTGAACAGTAGAATTCCGCTCGGAATTGGGCACGAACGCCAAGAGGAAACTTCAAACGAGAAACTGTTACACGGTTTTCTCTAAATGCAACTGCCTGCCTTGTATGACCAAAGCATTCTGCGCAGCGACCTGTGAAATTGAACTTAGCGTTGTGGTGCAAATTAGCCGTCAACTGATAAACAGGTAGAGCGGATGGGAGTACAAAATTTTTATAAATGTGTCGCCGTTGGACACTGATTACCGTTGTGGCAGCTGAACCGAAAAACCAAAGGCATTACACGGAGTTGGCTTAATTAGCAACAATGAAATTACTATAAAGCTGAAAGCACGGTTATCATCAGTACTGTCAAAATGGTAAAATGACGCACAGCGTTCATAGTAGGCACTGTTAGTGTCGAGTACCGCTCGTCTAGCACTGTCCGTAACATACGGTCTTGGCGTCCTTGATTTACACGGCGTTGATGGCGCTTTTCACTTATAACAGATGGAAAACAGTACAATAAAAGCATCTATCCCTCAGTTAAAAAGCCTTCAGCGAAACAGTAATGTCCGGTTTTGATTTCACTAAAAATCTGAAATAAGTATATTACTAGATTGAGCATATTATCAGCTTAACCATCACGAGAATTCGAAAATGTCGAAGAGTTCTTTGCAAAGATGAGCACACTAGACAAAAAATTTGTCCCTTCCAGAAAGCGTCAAGATCTTGTAATCCGCCTCTAGCCGTGATAATGACCCACCTTCGGCGAGAAAGAGTCCACAAGTTTCTTAAAGTCATGCTGAAGCCAGTTGTGCGTGGCTGGTGTTCCCGCCATCATGTATTTTACACCCTGTTTTTAACGTACTTCCACCTCACTACGTTAATTTAAATTACTACTGTCACTGAGTTGTTGCTCTGCCTAACCGTGAGCGGCGTTAGCAGCTCTTATCGATATATGCCCTTGAACCGTGGTAGAAATTGGCTGTTTTGAAGAGCGCGCCGCAGCGCGTAGTGTAAAGCAGTCGCCCTCCGTTTCTGGCGGTGACGCCGCTGTGGCAATCGCAGCTTTACTGTCTCCCTCTGGTGGGAAAGGTAGCCTGTTCACGTGCATTTAAGGGACGCTATGAGCTGGCTAGGCGGCCAAAACCCTGGCGATCATTGTAGGCAAAACCACCCCTTCCTTCCGCCTCCTTGATTTCTATCTCACCGTCTATGGCCGTCCCATCGCCCTCACTCCCACCCTAAAGTACCTTGGCGTCACCCTCGACCGTCGCCTCTCCTGGACACCCCATCTCCAGACAATCCAAGCCAAGGCACGTTCCCGCCTCCGTCTCCTCAAACTCCTTTCCGGCCGTACGTGGGGTCTGGACCCCTCCACAATCCTCCACACCTATAAATCCCTCATCCGCCCTATCCTTTGTTACGCCCATCCAGCCTGGATCTCTGCCCCCCCTACCTTTTATAAATCCCTCCAAATCCTTGAACACCATGCTCTCCGCCTTGCCTATCGCATCCGTCTCCCCTCCCCCACGCGGATCCTGTATGATCTCATCCCCTTCCCCCACCTCCTCCTTTTCCTTGAAAGGATACGGATCCTGTACACCTCCCGTAAACTTGATCCTCCTCACCCGCTCGTATCCCTGATCCTCTCCCACCCCCGCCCGCTGCCGCGCCTGTATTCCCACGTCCCGCCCGGTCTCCATCTCTCCACCCTCCTTACCCTCTCCCAAGGTGGCTTCCGCCAGCTCCCTCTCCCTGATGATGTCCTCGTCCCCTCCATCTACCCCTCCTATCAACTTTGACCCTGCTCCGCCCCCGACTTCCGGTGTCCTTTCCTTTCGGCACCCTCCCTCCCTTCTCTTCTCTTCCCTTCTTTTTCCTTTTCCCCGTCCCCTTCCTCCCCCCCTTCCCCCGGGCTTCCTCTCCCCCTTCCTCCCTCCCCCCCTATCTTCCCTGCCTGTGGCATCTCTGCTCTCCCCTCTCGCTCTCCCACTCCCCTTCCTCCTCCTCCTCTCTTGGCAGGTCCCCGGACTCGCACACGCATAGTGAACATTCGCGCGCCGGAGATCATCGCCTTCTGTGACTCGTGTGTGTGACGTCGTTTAGTGTTTTTGGTGTCCGCCGTCCCACTACCACGTTCACTTGTGCCGTCGGATTCATCAGTGTCCTGTGCGCCGTGCCAACGTGTTTTCAGTGTTGTTATCGTCACGTGTGAACGACTCCATGTTTTTTGTGTCTCTGTGACCTCTCTCTTTTGCCCGTCACTTTGTTCATTATCATTCTCCGTTCCTATACTGTTGTAAACGCTATGGCTGAAGAGCGGCGTAGTGTGCCGCTGCCAGCCTACCTGATTTGTACAGGTTTTAAAATAAAAATAAAGTAAAAAAAAAACTGGCTAGGCGGCTAGTCTAGTCAGTTGGTCAGCCGGGTCAGCGTGGGGCAGTCAGTGTCTGTCTGTCGTCCGGAGTGCTAGTATGTGTTAGGCCGCCAGTCTGCTCGAGTTTGTTCAGGCAATGGTCATTGGCGGTTAGATCGATCGGTTGTTCGGTCGACCACTGGGACACAATATGCCTTGTCCGTTTTGAGCGTCGGCGCATGTGAGGTCGCCACGTCAGTCCAGTGGGCCCCGCCGTATAGCGAGGGGTAGTGGCTTCGCGGCCGACACGAGAGCAACAGGAGTCAACCGACGACATCGTTCTGGCCGGTGCGAGCTGCGACGCCGTGAGACGGGAGATCGGCGCGCCTTCCTGCGTCCGTTGAAGCGGCTGGCAGCGGACGGTTCGGGAGAGCGTTTTGGGGGTGCTGCGCCAGGTCTTCGCCAGACATCGCAGTTTATTAGAAGTTAAGTGATTCGTGATATGTTGTTTCTTTAACTTTTTAAATTCTACCTGTTTTCTTGGTCAGTCTCTCGCCACCAGCTTGCTCGTCTGTCTCTCGTCCGCATTTGTTAGGCAGTTAGTGTCTGCCGGTCTGCCATACGTTAATAGCTGCCTCTGTCATGTTTGTTGGATTCGGTGTTAACGATTTTATTGCTTGAAGTGTAACGCCCGAATTCCTGAAATATGTGTTTATCTTGCCTATCATCTTGAGAGGCGGTATATGTGTAATGTAGAGCATGTTTGTATATTTTATGTAAGACTGCATTTCATGGGGTTTTATTTAAATAGTAATTTTAGTATATAAAGTTGCCACCCTTCCACTGTAAGTTTTTTTTTTTAATTAAGTTGCACCTTCGGTGGCAAGTTAATTTTTTTAATGTTAGTGCTTTGTACCATTTCCATCCCTCTTACGGGGTGCATAGTTTATGTGCTTGTGTGAGTCGTTAAAAATTTTTAGTTTAAAGTAATATGGTGTGTTGCAGATTTGCACCAGTGTAGTCTTTCAGAGGTTGTTGTGAGCGGTCGTGACTATGGCCGTGTCGTCAAAAGGCAGCGGCAAGGTTCTCAGCCCGAAAGCTCATACTGTCAATATTTGTTCTTTCTGCCTCTGAATAAAATTGGAACTTGATATTTTGAGGGTGCTTTCTGATTATAATTTTAAATCTGTTTTAAAAAAAAGGGGGACTTTTAGGAATAAAATTTCCATTTGTTGAAAGAAATTTAATTTGTTTTCACTGGCCACTACTTCCACGCTCACATAGTGTGAGTAAATGTGTTAATGTTCTTGATGAATCGCTAGTAAATAAAGTAAATTCTTAAGAAAAGGTTTTGAAAGTAAATTCACGGTTAACCCCTCTCGTAGTATTTTTTGCTGGACTGCTATTACTTCCCGGTCGTTGTCTGTCGTAAGCGAGTTCGGATAGCAAGTTCGGGTCGCAAGTTCGGCCCTCCCAGTCGGGGAGTTGCAATGCGGCACTAGTGCAGTCGGGTTGGAGCAGTGAGGTCTGCGTCGACATGGCTCGCCCGACCATTGCCGCCACGCATCACTTGAGCCGGGCCACGGTCTTGGTGGATCGTCGGCCGGTCGTCCTACCGGACGACGCGTTGTGGTTCGCCAATCATTCATGAGTCGGCTGTGTGTGTGCATCGGCTCCCGATTTCTCTTCGTGAGTGCTTAGTTGCTGTTGTATCGTTCAGGTCTTCGTGCAAGTGTTTGTCAGGTTGTGTGTGTAGTTGGCGTTAGTTCCACTGACGATTATTTTAAATGTTGTCGGAGTATTGGCTCTGAGAGGTCGGCCGTCTCATTGGGCGACGTGTAACTGGTTCTCCGAGCACTTCTGAGCCCCTTCAATTACCATCTTGTGGAAATTTGGCTGGTCCTTTCCTGGTGCAGGGATGTCGTTTAGCCAGTGGGCGTGTTTCCTCTGCATGGTTGGGTCCGCTATTTCCGCCGTCGTGTGTCTGGAAGTGAGTGGGAGACACACCAGCAGTGCAGTCGCGACAGAGCAGCAGTCGCGGACGGACCAGCAGGCAGTCGGTTGGTTTGTGCCGACCAGGGAGGATCTCCGTGCGGTGCAGTCGGTTGGGTCCGCTGCCGGTCCCTGCGCAGTGTCGGAGCGTGTGTGAAACTGTCCGATCGCTACGAGCTTCGTGGGCACCGACCCAGGACGTCTAAGTTGAATGGTGTTTTAAGTACCTAAGCGACGTCCAGTTATGTTGTATGGTTCGTTTCGGTGGGGAGGTTTCCCTGTGAGCAACACAGAGTGTTTCTGTTGCTGAAATTTAGCCGCCATGTGGTGCAATTAACTACATTGATTGACTACAATTCGTGCAGTTTTCTTTTGGGTGAAGTTAACTATATTACCGTATTACAAATTCAAATGTACCAGCGGAATTTTCTGCCTTGTTGCCGTTAGTGTTCCGGTTACCTGTACTGGCCACTAACGTAATTTCAGGCAGTGTTCTTTCCTCACCTGTTGTCGCTGTCCAACACGGCAAGTCGTTTGTCGGTCGGTCCGTCGCTGTCCCCTGGTTGGGTTCCGACGGATCAAGTTTAGTTGGGCTCACCACTTGTCTCACCAAAGTGAACGAGGGCAGACAGACATCCCTGGAGGCTTCTGACAAGGGAACCTCTCCATCGCACCCCCCTCAGATTTAGTTATAAGTTGACACAGTGGATAGGCCTTGAAAAACTGAACACAGATCAATCGAGAAAACAGGAAGAAGTTGTGTGGAACTGTGAAAAAAAAAATAAGCAAAATATACAAACTGAGTAGTCCATGCGCAAGATAGGCAACATCAAGGATAGCCTGAGCTCAGGAGCGCCGTGGTCCCGTGGTTAGCGTGAGCAACTGCGGAATGAGAGGTCCTTGGTTCAAGTCTTCACTCGACTGAAAAGTTTACTTTCTTTATTTTTGCAAAGTTATGATCTGTCCGTTCGTTCATTGACGTCTGTTCACTGTAAGAAGTTTAGTGTCTGTGTTTTGCGACCGCACCGCAAACTTACATTTCGGAAAATATTCATTGACCTTGTTATTGAGGTCGCGAGCTATATTTTCTGGATTCGTACTGCCCACGGAATACATCTCACGTATTTAATGCACTCTCGTCCAAAGTAGCGAACAGTCAACTGCCAGCCAGGGAGCCTCGTTAGCAGGAATACTCTCTCTTCCGTGCGCTGTAGTCAACTGACGTCGTGTGTTTCGATGTTTGTTTCGGTGTAGCGTCCCCATACTAGGCCGCAGTTACCTCGCATCGGAAGGACAGATAATAATTGTCTGAAAATAAAAAATTAAAATTTTCACTCTAGGGAAGGCTTCAACCGACGACCTCTCGTTCCGCAGCTGCTGACGCTAACCATGGGACCACAGCGCTCTGGAGATCTCGACTCTCCATGTTGTGTCTTATTCTCAATTCAATTTGTATATTTTGCTTATTTTTTTCATAGTTCCACACAACTTCTTCCTGTTTTCTCGATTGATCTGTGTTCAGTTTTTCAAGTCTTATCCACTGTGCCAACTTATAACTAAATCTGAGGGGGGTGCAATGGGGAGGTTCCCTTATGAGTGCCGTTGTCTTTCTTGTCTTTCCCACCGGTGTTTGATTATCTGTTTTCAGCTACTTAAAATGTAAGGCTTATGGTTATTTTTTCTTAAATATTTTGCAAAATTAATTGTGGGCTTTCAGTCTTGCAAACTTAGTCTTAAAAATATCTTTCAAGCTTAAACATTGCGGTCTCCTGCCTTTAAAAAATTATGGTAATATATTTTTAAATTTTCAAACTTAATTGTGGCCTTCAGTCATTGGTATTGCACCTTGCATATGTTTGTCCTACCTGCCTAGCCTTGAGGCTTTCCACTTAGCTGCGATATGTGTTTTCTTTTATTATTTTATTTGCTTTTTTCGTGCATTTTCGTCTTGTTGATTTTTAAGATTTCTGGTTTTTAAATATTGTGGCCTTCTGCCCTTAAATGTCTATGGTAATATATTTTAAAATTTTGAGACTTAATTGTGGCCTTCAGCCGTTTGTATTGCACCTTGCATATGTTTCTTCTATGTACCTTGCTTTGAGACTTTCCACCTTGCTGAGCTGTGATAGAAGTTTTTTAATTATTTTATTGCTATTTTAATTGGATTTTTATCTTGTTGATTTTTTAAGATTTCTTGTTTGGAGGCCTTCAGCCATGAAAGAGTTGCATTTGGTAAAGGTTCGGCTATATGCCGCTTTTGTTGTAAATGTGTTATTAAATTACAATAAATTACAATTGGAAGGTGAAACTGCTCCCAACCTTATTTGGCCCTTTCCACGATCCTAATTACCTGTTCCGCCCAGCGGATTTAGCGGGCGCATCACCGCCCATTAGATGTTGTAGAGCTTCTAAATTGCGGGGATGGTGTTTCCTACGTTTCACTGCTGTCCCAAATAGTTTGACATTTTCTGTAGGATTTACATCGTCGATAGGATGCCTCAGCGTTCCTCAAACCAGGAACGGTTGCGCGCGGCTCTGTGAATACTGTTGTTGTCGTCCTGGCAATCACAAATCTCCACAGCATTCTCATCACGATGATTTAGAAGAAAACACCTGATCACGGACAATGTTGAGATAAACATGCTGATTCATGTCCACGGTAACTTGAATGATACTATAAAAAAAATCTCTGGCCTGTCTTGAAGCCGACACACATTGTAGATTAAACGTCTGATTGAGCCTTCTGGGCACTCGGGGCATTTTCTCACATGAAAAAAGACAAAATCACGAGTCGTCCGACTAGACAGCACAACTCCATTCACCCGCTGTGCAGTGTTCAGTTTCTGTATTGTTTGGCCCACTGCAGGCGTGTAGCTTTGTGTACCGCTGTCAGCAATGATATTTTGCGAAATACTCTACTTAAAATCTCTATAGCATGCAGTCCCTTTCGTAATATTCGCTGGGAGAGTGGTTGAGATGGACGTGCCACTGACAGCAACAATTTCAGCCAGGTTAGAAACGGATTCTCACTGATAAGGTGTGCGTTGGTCTCCTATCCTTTTCCGTTGGGATATTTTTACGCCGACTGTTATTGCGTATGGATTACGGTCGCGAGTGGTGTACCATTCCCTGTAGACAGCTTGGTCAGCCCACTTTCATACACCAGAGACTTGGGAAGCCATGCACTGTGTGCTCCAAACACGACAGGTCCTTTCTCTCATTCTGTCTCATGTCGACGTCGATCCATGTTAGTATGCTGATCCCATACAACCAACTAGCACATACACACTGCTTCACCGCCATGAAATGGAAATTTATGATAAGGTCTTATGGGACCAAACTGCTGAGGTCATCGGTCCCTAAGCCTACACACTACTTAATCTAACTAAAACTTACTTACACTATGGGCAACACACACACCCATGCTCGAGGAAGGACTCGAACCTCCGACGGAGGGAGCCGAACGGACCGTGACAAGGCACCCAAGACCACGCGGCTACCCCGCGCACCGACATGAGTTACGTCAATGGTGAACGGTGCCATTACCATCTCGAACCAGCCCTACATCACACGCAGCACAATAGAACAACAAGGAATGAATAATATTTTGCTCGGAGAGACTGTGTTATTTAAAAAAAGGTCACCCATTATACAAATTTCGGACAAATTTGAGGAACTAAAACAAAACACTCGTAAATTTCGTATTTTCTTTACCTGAGCCCGCAACAACATAATTAATATAAGTTCTTGTCACCCAAAATCGCAAATATATGTGTGTTTTAACACAGTGATCAATAGAATAGTCAATTAACACTCCAACACCAAACATTACAAAATGAGCTTACAAAAAGTAATTCAAATGGCTCTGAGCACTATGGGACTTAACATCTGGGGTCATCAGTCCCATAGAACTTAGAACTACTTAAACCTAACTAGCCTAAGGACATCATACACACCCATGCCCGAGGCAGGATTCGAACCTGCGACCGTAGCGATCGCGCGGTTCCAGACTGAAGGGCCTAGAACCGCTCGGCCACTCCGGCCGGCTGAGCTTACAATACTCCAATATACAGCTCCACAAAATAAATTCAATCCAAATATAGTGCACAAACTGTATTAAAAACACTGAAACCTACAAAAGGACATAAAATTAACCGAAGAAAACAAAGCTAAACAAAAAGCAATATACTTACCGACAATATACTTGGGATATAAAATAAAATAAACCAAATCTTAAAGAAAACAACCAAAGAATAAGCATTCCGATGAAACGGCAATCAAAAGACGAAAAATCGATCTGAAAAAAACAAAATTTCTGATTCTGCCTAGTCAGGTATATGCAAATGTCATGTAATGACTGCGCTAAATTCTATTTCGGTCATACCTAACGGAACTTCACCATTAGTTTTAAAAAACAAGAAAGAAATTGCGACAGCAATCGATGAAGTTTTTACTTACAGCTAAAAAACTAAAATCGCAAAGTAGAACATATCGAAAATGTGTTACATGTTCTTCACAAAATGCCAAACGGACTTCCTATGGACATTACGGAAAAATATAGATGCACACGAAAAATCTCCATACGATATTCTCAACGAACAAATCGATCTTAAATACACTCCTGGAAATTGAAATAAGAACACCGTGAATTCATTGTCCCAGGAAGGGGAAACTTCATTGACACATTCCTGGGGTCAGATACATCACATGATCACACTGACAGAACCACAGGCACATAGACACAGGCAACAGAGCATGCACAATGTCGGCACTAGTACAGTGTATATCCACCTTTCGCAGCAATGCAGGCTGCTATTCTCCCATAGAGACGATCGTAGAGATGCTGGATGTAGTCCTGTGGAACGGCTTGCCATGCCATTTCCACCTGGCGCCTCAGTTGGACCAGCGTTCGTGCTGGACGTGCAGACCGCGTGAGACGACGCTTCATCCAGTCCCAAACATGCTCAGTGGGGGACAGATCCGGAGATCTTGCTGGCCAGGGTAGTTGACTTACACCTTCTAGAGCACGTTGGGTGGCACGGGATACATGCGGACGTGCATTGTCCTGTTGGAACAGCAAGTTCCCTTGCCGGTCTAGGAATGGTAGAACGATGGGTTCGATGACGGTTTGGATGTACCGTGCACTATTCAGTGTCCCCTCGACGATCACCAGTGGTGTACGGCCAGTGTAGGAGATCGCTCCCCACACCATGATGCCGGGTGTTGGCCCTGTGTGCCTCGGTCGTATGCAGTCCTGATTGTGGCGCTCACCTGCACGGCGCCAAACACGCATACGACCATCATTGGCACCAAGGCAGAAGCGACTCTCATCGCTGAAGACGACACGTCTCCATTCGTCCCTCCATTCACGCCTGTCGCGACACCACTGGAGGCGGGCTGCACGATGTTGGGGCGTGAGCGGAAGACGGCCTAACGGTGAGCGGGACCGTAGCCCAGCTTCATGGAGACGGTTGCGAATGGTCCTCGCCGATACCCCAGGAGCAACAGTGTCCCTAATTTGCTGGGAAGTGGCGGTGCGGTCCCCTACAGCACTGTGTAGGATCCTACGGTCTTGGCGTGCATCCGTGCGTCGCTGCGGTCCGGTCCCAGGTCGACGGGCACGTGCACCTTCCGCCGACAACATCGATGTACTGTGGAGACCTCACGCCCCACGTGTTGAGCAATTCGGCGGTACGTCCACCCGGCCTCCCGCATGCCCACTATACGCCCTCGCTCAAAGTCCGTCAACTGCACATACGGTTCACGTCCACGCTGTCGCGGCATGCTACCAGTGTTAAAGACTACGATGGAGCTCCGTATGCCACGGCAAACTGACTGACACTGACGGCGGCGGTGCACAAATGCTGCGCAGCTAACGCCATTCGACGGCCAACACCGCGGGTCCTGGTGTGTCCGCTGTGCCGTGCGTGTGATCATTGCTTGTACAGCCCTCTCGCAGTGTCCGGAGCAAGTATGGTGGGTCTGACACACCGGTGTCAATGTGTTCTTTTTTCCATTTCCAGGAGTGTATAACAATTATCTAGAAAATTTTGTTGACATTTTCGAAAACGAGAACCGAAAGAAAGAGGCAGTAAACGAAAACAAAGATAACCATAGACACAAATAATAACAAAATTATAAGATCAATGACACACAACTAACATCACTGACTACAAAGATTACACTGTAGAGTTAAATCACCAACGAGAATAAACTGTCAGTCTAGCTGTCAAAAGTCTTTCACGGAAATATTGTACACAAATAGAAATTACGTGACATAACTCTCTAGTAACAAATAGACATAAGATAGTTTACTCACTGATGCGATATGGTCGTCTATTCCAACTAGATGTAAGTATACAGGGTGGTCCATTGATAGTGACCGGGCCAAATATGTCACGAAATAAGCATCAAACGAAAAAACTACAAAGAACGAAACTCGTCTAGGTTGAAGGGGGAAACCAGATGGCGCTATGGTTGGCCCGCTAGATGGCGCTGCCATAGGTCAAACGGATATCAACTGCGATTTGTAAATAGGAACCCCCATTTTTATTACATATTCGTGTAGTACGTAAAGAAATATGAATGTTTTAGTTGGACCACTTTTTTCGCTTTGTGATAGATGGCACTGTAATAGTCACAAACGTACAAGTACGTGGTACGCGTAACATTCCGCCAGTGCGGGCGGTATTTGCTTCGTGATACATTACCGGTGTTAAAATGGACCGTTTACCAATTGCGGAAAAGGTCAATATCGTGTTGATGTATGGCTATTGTGATCAAAATGCCCAACGGACGTGTACCGAGCGAGGTGGCGCAGTGGTTAGCACACTGGACTCGCATTCGGGAGGACTACGGTTCAATCCCGTCTCCGCCCATCCTGATTTAGGTTTTCCGTGATTTCCCTAAATCGGTTCAGGTAAATGCCGGGATGGTTCCTTTGAAAGGGCACGGCCGATTTCCTTCCCACTCCATCCCTAACCCGAGCTTGCGCTCCGTCTCTAATGACCTCGTTGTCGACGGGACGTTAAACACTAACCACCACCACCGCCCAACGGACGTGTGCTATGTATGCTGCTCGATATCCTGGACGACATCATCCAAGTCTCTGGACCGTTCGCCGGATAGTTACGTTATTTAAGGAAACAGGAAGTGTTCAGCCACGTGTGTAACGTCAACCACGACCTGGAACAAATGATGATGCCCAAGTAGGTGTTTTAGCTGCTGTCGCGGCTAATCCGCACATCAGTAGCAGACAAATTGCGCGAGAATCGGGAATCTCAAAAACGTCGGTGTTGAGAATGCTACATCAACATCGATTACACCCGTACCACATTTCTGTGCACCAGGAATTGCATGGCGACGACTTTGAACGTCGTGTACAGTTCTGCCACTGGGCACAAGAGAAATTACGGGACGATGACAGATTTTTTGCACGCGTTCTATTTAGCGACGAAACGTCATTCAACAATAGCGGTAACGTAAACCGGCATAATATGCACTATTGGGCTACGGAAAATCCACGATGGATGCGACAAGTGGAACATCAGCGACCTTGGCGGGTTAATGTATGGTGCGACATTATGGGAGGAAGGATAATTGCCCCCCATTTTATCGATGACAATCTAAATGGTGCAATGTATGCTGATTTCCTACGTAATGTTCTACCGATGTTACTACAAGATGTTTGCCTGCATGACGGAATGGCGACGTACTTCCAGCATGATGGATGTCCGGCACATAGCTCGCGTGCGGTTGAAGCGGTATTGAATAGCATATTTCATGACAGGTGGATTGGTCGTCGAAGCACTAAACCATGGCACACACGTTCACCGGATCTGACGTCCCAGGATTTGTTTATGTGGGGAAAGTTGAAGGATGTTTGCTATCGTGATCCACCTGTAACGCCTGACAACATGCGTCAGCGCATTGTCAATGCATGTGTGAACATTACGGAAGGCGAACTACTCGCTGTTGAGAGGAATGTCGTTACACGTATTGCCAAACACATCTAGGTTGACGGACATCATTTTGAGCATTTATTGCATTAATGTGATATTTGCAGGTAATCACTTTGTAACAGCATGCATTCTCAGAAATGATAAGTTCACAAAGGTACATGTATCATATTGGAATACCCGAAATAAAATGTTCAAACGTACCTACGTTCTGTATTTTAATTTAAAAAACCTACCTATTACCAACTGTTGGGGACTGATGACCATAGATGTTAAGTCCCATAGTGCTCAGAGCCATTTGAGCCACCAACCGTCTAAAATTGTGAACCATACGTTTGTGATTATTACAGCGCCATCTATCACTAAGCGAAAAAAGTGGTCCAACTAAAACATTCATATTTCCTTACGTACTACACGAATATGTAATAAAAAATTGGGGTTTCTATTTTAAAAAACGCAGTTGATATCCGTTTGACCTATGGCAGCGCCATCTAGATGGCCAGCCATAGCGCCATCTGGTTTCCCCTTTTCAAGGTAGACATGTTTCGTTCTTTGTAGTTTTTACGTCTGACGCTTATTTCGTGAGATATTTGGCCCGGTCACGATCAATGGACCACCCTGTATACGTAAACTGACCTTTATGTACAATTTTTATAAACGTAAGTAGACTCACCACTGTAACATCTACAGGTTTACTTGAGAATGGCGCTATAGCCGAAACAAGCTTGTAGTAAGGAAGAAGTACTACTAATTACAGTATATGCAGCCTGCCTGGAATAAATCATCATGAAGCTAAATTTGTAATTTCGTGAAAAAACCGTTAATATAGGCCGCAAAACTCAGCAAAGTTACAAAATTTTCGATTTAAAGAAAATAGTTAATACTAACAAATAAGTACAATAATTATAAAAAAAATTTCAAATGCTGTTGTGTCTATGTATGATGATATTTGTGGTGTCCGACAGAACAGACGCCATTGTTTTGGACAAAATGGCCGCAGATATCAGTATTTGGGGGAGATACCGACGTCAGCCGCAGTGGGAGACTGAAATAATTCAGTGGCGAAAGTTGAAAATTTGTGTCGCATCGGGACTCGAAACCGGATTTCCGTCTTATTGCGAGCGGTCGCCGTACCATTCTCTTTGTTTTCTTTTTTTTTAAGTGGTTGCCTTAAACGCCTTTTCTTCAGACAAGTGCTCTATCGCCTTTTTTCACATTTAACATGAAAAATAGAAAACAACAAAACTGCCTTTTTGTTGGAAATACAAAATGAGATTCACATTTTTTTTTTGTTTTAAGCTCGACAGTATAACTATAACCCAAACTGACGTAAAACTAGCATTGCAGTAAGTAGTAATCTTCGGATAATTATGCATACATCATAAATTGAAAAACAATAAAATTATGCAAAAAAGAAGTACTTCTCCAACTACGCTTCAAATTTTAATGAATACACCAGTCAACAGTGGTTTTGGTACAGACGAAGTACATATAAAACTTAATTCGTTATTGTAATGTGACATAAAATGTGAAATCAGAATGTGTCCATCACGTCAAGTTTAAAAGTTATGACCTGAAAGCTACATAAGATAGTTGAATTTACTGTATAATTTTAAGTGCTTTGTGTTTTAAAGGAATTGATAAAAGTTAGTGCAGTGGCTTTTTTTGTTCTTAACTTTAATGCGAACTTCTTTTTAAATGTAATATGTAACATTAGTGTATTTTACATTGTGTATTTAAACCCTCCAATCACTTGCATTTGCTTACTCTTCCTTCTATATTGTCTCAAGTCTTTGGATTTTTCTTTTCTTACTCAGGAATTGATCTGGCTAAGTTCATTAGACAGAAAAGTGTTTTGTAGGCATTGAAAATACAACACGAAGAAATCAAAACGTGGATGTACAAACTATTCCGATTCACTTTGTTATATATGTGGTGAATTCACGACAAGGAAACAAAGATGACCAATTTCTAACTTACTGTGGACGTCGTATCATTTATACTTCAAATGCCAACTGGGAGATCAGGATAAAGATTGGCCACGTCACATAACTTGCACTAGCTGCAATTCTGATCTAGCACTATGGCTGAAAGGAAAAAAAGACTTCTTACCATTTGGCGTACCAATGATCTGGCGACTGCCTCAGAATCACTTTGATGATTGCTACTTCTGTTTGACTAATGTAACTGGCTTTTCATCAAAGAATAAGGAGAATATTATGTACCCTAACCTGCCCTCAGCAATTAGACCTGTTCCCCACGGTGAAGACATGCCAGTTCTAACTCTTCCACTAGTGTGGAATTAAGTTCCTAATTCTGATCATGAATGTACAAACGCTGAGGAAGCACGATGTCAATCAAGTAAAGAGGAGCACTTTCCAGAAAAAAGACCACATTTAACTACACAAGTAGACCTGAATGACCTAGTTCATGATTTATACTTATCCAAGGAGCATGCAGAAATCTTATCTTCATGTCTTAAGGAGTGGAACTTACTTCATGAAGAAACAAGAATTACTCATTTAGGCAGCGTAATAAAGATCTGATAACATATTACCGTATGGTGGGCAACGTTTGTGCTTCTAGTGACGTAGTAGGATTAATGAAAGAGTTAAACATACCGTACGATGCTGCGGCGCTTGTTTATTGACGTTCCCAAGACAAGTTTGAAGGCTGTACTAGTGCATAATGGTAATACGTTTCCATCTGTATCTGTAGGGTACTCTGTGACTGTGAAAGAGAAATACGTAAATTTGAAAACTTGAAAAAAACTTGAAGATATTAAGTATAAGGAAGAAACTTGGAAAACATGTAGTGATCTTAGGGGGATTGGTTTACTAACTGGTCTCCAAAGTGGTTCCACAAAGTATTGCTGGTTCCTTTGTCTTTGGGACAGCCGTGCAACAGATAAACATTATACTGTTAAACAGTGTCCACCACGAGAAAAATTGGCTCCAGGGAAAGAAAATGTGAAATATGTACCTTTGGTGGATTCTCAAAATGTTTTCCTTCCCCCACGGCATATTAAGATCGGCCTTATGAACAATTTTGTCAAGGGAATGGACAAAAATGCTAATGGTTTCATGTATCTACGTGAAGTGTTCTCTGAATTAAGTGACGCCAAATTATTGGGCAACAAATTAGGAATTTAATGCATGATAAGAACTTAGAAGAAAAATTAAGTCACTTAGAATTTTCAACCTGGCGTTCTTTTAAGGATGCCGTTGAAGGTATCCTAGGGAATACTAAGAGCAGAAAACAGTTACATATTAGTGGGAACTCTTTTAGAGAACTATAAAAATCTTGGACGCAGAATGTCGCTAAAGATGCACTTATTCATTCTCATTTAGATTTCTTCCCCACCAATTTGGGATCGGTTAGTTACGAACACGGAGAAAGGTTCCATCAGGACAGTTTGCGAATGGAAAGCCTCTATATACAAATGTTGCAATTTTTCTGGTAAAAATGTACATTAGGCACAGAATACTCGAGTAAGATAGTTTTATGGCATTATGTTATATATTGTCTGAATTTAGTTTAGGCCACCCTAGTCTCTGTTTTTAGATAAGCAATTTAAAAACATCCGAAACCAAAAACTGGATAGTGATGGCGAAAATCTAATTGCATTTTCAGATTCAGCAAGTCCAAATTAGTTAGGTACACCATGTTTTATCTCTGTACCTGAAAAAGTGTTTTTTGTTGTATAGTGATACCTTTCACAAATTAAAGCAAATCCTGGTACATGCAAAATACGAGGGTTCGATTTTATCTAGTGGCAACGATTTACTCACAACCGATACAAAAGACTTACATGTTTGCACCTGTTACTGTCCTTCAAAGTAGTCACCAGCGTTCTATAGAATCCGTTGCCAGAGATGTGGAAGGCGTAGTATACCGTTAGCAGAGCCTGTTCTGTTGATGGTGCGAATGGAGCGGTCTACTTCCTGTCGAATCTCTGGAACAGTTCTGAAGCGAATGCCACGAAGTGGTTCCTTCATCTTCGGAATCAAATCAAAGTCACAAGGACTTAAGTCCGGGGAGTATGATGGATGGCACAGTACTTCCCCGTCCCATCGACCGAACAGAACAGCCGCAGCTTGCACTGTATGCGCTCGCGCATTGACGTGCGAAATGATGGGTGGGTTGCGCAGGAAGTGTCGCCGCTTCTTTCGGAAAGCATTACGGGTCGCCACAAAAAGTCGAAAGTGCGTCAGAGCCCCAGTATGGTGAAAGTTATGGTGATTCCCGTTTACGACTGTGATGGTGTTATCCAAGCGCACAGTATTACTGTTCGTTTTTGGAGGATCACCTGCGACCAACTTGGCGAAAGAAGCGGCGACACTTCCTGCGCAACCCACCCATCATTTCGCACGTCAATGCGCGAGCGCATACAGCTCAAGCTGTGGCTGCTCTGTTCGGTCGATGGGACTGGGAAGTACTGTACCATCCATCATACTCCCCGGACTTAAGTCCTTGTGACTTTGATTTGATTCCGAAGATGAAGGAACCACTTCGTGGCATTCGCTTCAGAACTGTTCCAGAGATTCGACAGGCAGTAGACCGCCCCATTGGCATCATCAACAGAACAGGCTCTGCTAACGGTATACTACGCCTTCCACACCGCTGGCAACGGGTTCTACACAACGCTGGTGACTACTTTGAAGGACAGTAACAGGTGCAAACATGTAACTCTTTTGTATTGGTTGTGAATAAATAGTTACCACTATTTAAGTTCCAACCTTCGAATTTAGGTGAAGTTGGATTTCAGTAACAATCACTTCACTGTCACACTACAAATAATATTTCTGTACTGCTTGAAATCCTTTAAAAAAACTAAACTAAACTAAACTCCACCCGAATAGGCCATGAAGGCCCAAAGGTACAGACCGGCCTTCGTGTCATCCTCAGCCCACAGGCGTCACTGGATGTGGATATGGAGGGGCAAGAGGTGAGCACATCGCTCTCCAGGCCGTATGTCAGTTTACTAGACCGGAGCCGCTACTTCTCATGCAAGTAGCTCCTCAGTTTGCCTCACAAGAGCTGAGTGCACCTCACTTGCCAACAGCGCACGGCAGACCGGTGGTCTCCCATCCAAGTGCTAGCCCAGCCCGACAGCGCTTAACTTCAGTAATCTAACAGGAACCGATGTTACTACTCTGGCAAGGCCGTTAGCCTGAAATTAAACTGAACATCATTCTCGCATAAAATAAAGAGAGAAGAAACATACAGCACAATGAAGAACCGTGTTTTCCAATCTGTCCCCCTCCCCATTGCTCTGTAATCAGAGTATGTCTTCTCGTAGGCATATGGTATCCACCGATTCTTACCTCCCGTTCATTCTTTCACTGCATCGATAATTTAATTTCTTCTACCCTGGACGTTCCAGCTTTGCGGGGGTCTTGAAACGCACCCTCACGGCCTTCAGATGTCTTTCCTGTACAAATGTCCGAAAATGCATCACATTCTCTGAACAAATAGAGCACCGTGCAGCCCCAAAGCCACGTTACTGCATTCGTTTTAGTACGTGTATACCATGTCCCGTCCGGCAAGAGTACAACCCCTGGTTTAATGTTGTGTTGCCCTATTCGAAGAAAGAAAGTGATGATTTGTGTCACCAAAGGCCACTCTTCTGTCGAGGGGCCGCATATGAGGTGGTGCTCGTTGTTATCCAGTTTGGCACTGAGGGCACAGTGGTGAATCTCTCATAGGAATCGTGTGGAGACTGGATCAGGTGACATTTTTAAGATTAACTGTCAGGTACCACACTGCACGTGTCTTTGTGTCCAAGGAAACATGGTGTGTCGATCATCATACTACATGCCAATTGAAATGTGATGCTTCCTCTCAGTAGGATTGTTGCGTCATCCAGTCGTTAGTATCCGATATATGTCAAGTGCCGTTGCAGGTCAGGTTTCCAGCAGAGCCGTCTGAACGTGGCTGTACTTTATAAAACAAACGCTTATGTGGTGGAATGTCTGGCAAACGTGCTGTACCGCCACTGGTGCTTGTTCTTCAATTGGGATTCCTGTTTGACTTGTCTGACGTCGCCTCCATAGTTTTTACGAGGGTTGTTTTTTAAGTAAGGGCCGTTCGCGCGTGTAGTCCCGTAGTTCGCGCGGACGCCGCAACAAGCCACCGCGCCACTTGCCGGCATTCTTCCCGTTCACACTCATGCAAGTTGCAGCTCTGTAGCTGACGTGTACGCAGCGCTGTGCTACTTTATAATGTTTACGATTATTGAATCGCCCGCCGCGTGTGAGATACGGTCAGTGATACGTTTCTTGACCGCGAGAAGCCTATCAGCTGCAGAAATTCATCGTCAGTTAACAGAAGTTTATGGCTTGAATGCCTTGAGTGAAGGTAAAGTGCGTCAATGGGTTAGAGAGTTTAAAAATGGCCGTCAAAACGTCCATGACGAAGAACGCTCAGGCTGGCCCTCTGTGATCACTGATGATTTGGTGGCTGCAGTCGAAACAAAGATTCGTGAGGACAGAAGATTCACAATTTCCACTCTTTCTTTGGAATTTACACAAGTTTCAAGATTGGTTTTGTACAAAATTGTGTCTGAAAACCTTAACTTTAAGAAACTGTGTTCTCGGTGCGTACCCAGACTCCTCACAGAGGACCACAAAGGGAAGAGGTTTGCCAATTCATTGGACTTTTTGATTCGTTACGAAGAATAAGGGGATGACATGTTGAGTCAAATTTTCACTGGAGATGAAACATGGGTATCCCATATCACTTCCGAAAGCAAGCGACAATCGATGGAATGGCGACACACAACCTCACCCGTCAAGGTCAAAGCCAAACAGACGCTGTCAAAGCGCAAGATTATGGCAACTGTGTTCTGGGACCGGCGTGGTGTTTTGCTAGTGGACTTTATGCCACGAGGAACGACAATCAACTCAGATGCGTACTGTGCAACTCTAAAGAAGCTCCGCAGAGCAATTCAAAGGTGCGGCATGCTGACAAAAGGAGTTTTGCTCCTGCACGATAACGCTAGGCCTCACACCTCTCAAAAGACTCGGGATTTGATTGATTCTTTTGGCTGGGAAGTTTTGGACCATGCACCATACAGCCCCGGCCTTGCTCCTAGCGATTTTCACATTTTCCGGTACCTGAAACACCATCTTGGCGGGCAGCGCTTCAATGACGACGATGAAGTGAAAGCGGCCGTGAACTCTTGGCTGTCGGAGCAGGCGGCCGAATTACTGAAGAGGGAATTAAAAACTTAGTTGTACGGTATGACAAGTGCTTAAATATACAAGGCAACTACAGGGTGTTTCAAAAATGACCGGTATATTTGAAACGGCAATAAAAACTAAACGAGCAGCGATAGAAATACACCGTTTGTTGCAATATGCTTGGGACAACAGTACATTTTCAGGCAGACAAACTTTCGAAATTACAGTAGTTACAATTTTCAACAACAGATGGCGCTGCGGTCTGGGAAACTCTATAGTACGATATTTTCCACATATCCACCATGCGTAGCAATAATATGGCGTAGTCTCTGAATGAAATTACCCGAAATCTTTGACAACGTGTCTGGCGGAATGGCTTCACATGCAGATGAGATGTACTGCTTCAGCTGTTCAATTGTTTCTGGATTCTGGCGGTACACCTGGTCTTTCAAGTGTCCCCACAGAAAGAAGTCACAGGGGTTCATGTCTGGCGAATAGGGAGGCCAATCCACGCCGCCTCCTGTATGTTTCGGATAGCCCAAAGCAATCACACGATCATCGAAATATTCATTCAGGAAATTAAAGACGTCGGCCGTGCGATGTGGCCGGGCACCATCTTGCATAAACCACGAGGTGTTCGCAGTGTCGTCTAAGGCAGTTTGTACCGCCACAAATTCACGAAGAATGTCCAGATAGCGTGATGCAGTAATCGTTTCGGATCTGAAAAATGGGCCAATGATTCCTTTGGAAGAAATGGCGGCCCAGACCAGTACTTTTTGAGGATGCAGGTACGATGGGACTACAACATGGGGCTTTTCGGTTCCCCATATGCGCCAGTTCTGTTTATTGACGAAGCCGTCCAGGTAAAAATAAGCTTCGTCAGTAAACCAAATGCTGCCCACATGCATATCGCTGTCATCAATCCTGTGCACTATATCGTTAGCGAATGTCTCTCGTGCAGCAATGGTAGCGGCGCTGAGGGGTTGCCGCGTTTGAATTTTGTATGGATAGAGGTGTAAACTCTGGCGCACGAGACGATACGTGGACGTTGGCGTCATTTGGACCGCAGCTGCAACACGGCGAACGGAAACCCGAGGCCGCTGTTGGATCACCTGCTGCACTAGCTGCGCGTTGCCCTCTGTGGTTGCCGTATGCGGTCGCCCTACCTTTCCAGCACGTTCATCCGTCACGTTCCCAGTTCGTTGAAATTTTTCAAACAGATCCTTTATTGTATCGCTTTTCGCTCCTTTGGTTACATTAAACCTCCGTTGAAAACTTCGTCTTGTTGCAACAACACTGTGTTCTAGGCGGTGGAATTCCAACACCAGAAAAATCCTCTGTTCTAAGGAATAAACCATGTTGTCTACAGCACACGTGCACGTTGTGAACAGCACACGCTTACAGCAGAAAGACGACGTACAGAATGGCGCACCCACAGACTGCGTTGTCTTCTATATCTTTCACATCACTTGCAGCGCCATCTGTTGTTGAAAATTGTAACTACTGTAATTTCGAAAGTTTGTCCGGCTGAAAATGTACTGTTGTCCCAAGCATATTGCAACAAACGGTGTATTTCTATCGCTGCTCGTTTAGTTTTTATTGCCGTTTCAAATATACCGGTCATTTTTGAAACACCCTGTATGTAGAAAAATAGGTAAAAGTGTGTAGAATCAGAAAATAAAAGTTTTTTTACAAAAGTATTTGTATCTTTTTTAAAAAATAAAAACGGCCCTTACTTAAAAAAAACCTCGTACATTGTGTTGAAATATAGCGCCACCGCTCCGTCGGGAAGATGCGTAAGACCAAGTCCACCTCTAATAAAATGGGGATAAGGGCATCGTATCTTACTTTAAATAGTAGACCGGAGTCTCGATGGAATCGAACGCGCCAGTATACGTCGCGCTATCATCACCGGTATCGGGAGTACTTGCGCAAAGTGTGGAATTCGTGACGACAGGTAGGTGTTAACATATGTGACCCGCTGCATCATATCTAATGGCCGCGTGATGTTCCCTTTGACGCCCGTCCGGACTGACAGTTGAAGTCTTAGTTGTAAGCTGCTGTGCGACGTATGTCGTTGGTAAAAACAATCCCTAGACGTTACAAGGAATCCATGGGCCACAATGGTGCTACACATTCTTCCGTTAGTCCAACACCAACATTCATCGCTACAGACTTGTCCACGTTTATACGGTCGTTCCATATTTGCGTATCCAATCTAAAGCCACACCCATATCTTTTTCATTCCGCCTATCAAGCACAAGGTCATCCACATATGGCTTGCACGTAAATGTGTATCCTCACAGAGTCAATCCTGTCAAGCGGTGATGAAGGCCGCAAAGTGACAGGCCGAGAGCCAGTGCATGTAATGTCGTAGATAAAGGACATTCTTGACGGACTGATCTCCCTACGATGAGAGGTTTTGTCGTACGTCCATTGACGAACACTTTGGAGGAGGCACTGCTGAGTAGCCGCATCGCGTCGTGGAAACCGCACTTGTGTCAGAAATTCTGCAAGATAGCTATGACTTACTCTATCAAAGACTTGGTCAAAATCTATCGACGCTAATGCTGCACGGAGGCGGCACGTTTTTGCTAGCGTGATCAAATCGCGATATTCAACGAGCGCCGTCTGGATGTTGTTATCTCCGCCGAGCGAAGTTTGATCGAGTGAGATCACTTGGCACAATACTCTTCGGAGGTGTGCTGCTACTAATGTGCTAAATATTTTAAAGTCGCAGTTAAGGAGTGTCAGTAGTCTGTGATCCCGTATCCGTGTACCACCCGAGGGTTTGTGTAGCGAGATAATCAGCCCGTCCACAAAAGCCTGCTATAAGGACACGCCAGGAGACATTAATTTGCGGCAGAAAGTGGTTCATCGTGTGCTGTCATATACCTAATGGTCCCATAGAATTCCAGAGGGAGGCCGTCTGGCTGGGCAATTTGTTCACCGCTCCCCTACCACTGGCCCCCACCACTTCCTCCTCTGTAATCTCCTCCATCATTTGTGTTTCCGCCTCTGGTTCAACGGTGACAAAAACAGTATCAGTAACTTCGATAATGGCCGCCATACCGGTATCCATTGCAGTGTAAAGCCTTGCCTGTTTCTTGTTACAATGTTAGGTGTCTGCCACATCCGTGTCCACGGCATGTTCCAGGGCCATTCGTCGTCTTCTGTTCCCGTTGATAATGTGATACTTCGATGGATGTTTTCCTGCAACGCGTTCTAGTGTCCGCGCCCTGACCACTGTACCTTCGAGGTGGCGTCGCATGATGGACCTCGAAGGGAACGATCTATTGATACGTAATCAGCATGGTTTCAGAAAACATCGTTCTTGTGCAACGCAGCTAGATCTTTATTCGCACGAAGTAATGGCCGCTATCGACAGGGGATCTCAAGTTGATTCCGTATTTCTAGATTTCCGGAAAGCTTTTGACACCGTTCCTCACAAGCGATTTCTAATCAAGCTGCGGGTCTATGGGGTATCGTCTCAGTTGTGCGACTGGATTCGTGATTTCCTGTCAGGAAGGTCGCAGTTCGTAGCAATAGACGGCAAATCATCGAGTAAAACTGAAGTGATATAAGGTGTTCCCCAGGGAAGCGTCCTGGGACCTCTGCTGTTCCTGATCTATATAAATGACCTGGGTGACCATCTGAGCAGCTCTCTTAGGTTGTTCGCAGATGATGCTGTAATTTACCGTCTAGTAAGGTCATCCGAAGACCAGTATCAGTTGCAAAGCGATTTAGACAAGATTGCTGTATGGTGTGGCAGGTGGCAGTTTACGCTAAATAACGAAAAGTGTGAGGTGATCCACATGCGTTCCAAAAGAAATCCCTTGGAATTCGATTACTCGATAAATAGTACAATTCTCAAGGCTGTCAATTCAACTAAGTACCTGGGTGTTAAAATTACGAACAACTTCAGTTGGAAAGACCCCATAGATAATATTGTGGGGAAGGCGAGCCAAAGGTTGCGTTTCATTGGCAGGACACTTTGAAGATGCAACAAGTCCACTAAAGAGACAGCTTACACTACACTCGTTCGTCCTCTGTTAGAATATTGCTGCGCGGTGTGGGATCCTTACCAGGTGGGATTGACGGAGGACATCGAAAGGGTGCAAAAAAGGGCAGCTCGTTTTGTATTACCACGTAATAGGGGAGATAGTGTGGCAAATATGATACGCGAATTGGGATGGAAGTCATTACAGCAAAGACGTTTTTCGTCGCGGCGAGATCTGTTTACGAAATTTCAGTCACCAACTTTCTCTTCCGAATGCGAAAATATTTTGTTGTGCCCAACCTACATAGGTAGGAATGATCATCAAAATAAAATAAGAGAAATCAGAGCTCGAACAGAAAGGTTTAGGTGTTCGTTTTTCCCGCGCGCTGTTCAGGAGTGGAATGGTAGAGAGATAGTATGATGTGGTTCGACGAACCCTCTGCCAAGCACTTAAATGTGAATTGCAGAGTAGTGATGTAGATGTAGATATAATTGTGGCCTCTGCTCATTGTACTGCCGCTTGTCGCTCCGGAGAAGGCACTCGCACTCAGCGCTCGCAAGATCTCCAAACATCTTCAATGTCGTCTCGATAATCTGTATCCCGCATGTGGGCGACGTACATTTACCAAGGACCTCGACTACGCCACACTTGCTGCTGCCGGAGGGAAATTGTACATAGTGATGCCACATGTTCAATATAGGCTGTAGGCCACAGCTCCGCTTCCACGAGTCAGATTTAGATTGCGTGTAACATTCATTTGGTCGAGACGGCTAGCGGAGTAACTCGTTGTATGGGTGTATGCAGGACGAGGCAATGGAATGTTCCCAGATGTCAACTAGATACATAGTCTGCACCAACATTCGTAGTTCTGGGCACGGTGTATATTGAGAAATTGATCTTTCAGTGCAAATACACAATTAATCGGTCGTGACGACCTTGGAAGAGAGGGGCAATTTCCTCTGCGAAGAAGCTGGAACGCTCTCACCTTCTGTCTGTACCGGAGGATGCATAAATGTTGATGAGTCGTAGATAAGTGCTGCCGTTGCTAATCCCCGCGCGACGTTACGTACAGTACATCCTGTGCCATGATGCCTTCTTTGAAAAGTATTGCTATGCCCCTGCCAGTTTAGGAGGAGTGTGATACGTAGAATTCGTACCCGTATATGTCAGTACGTTCTTCGACATACACTTCTTGTAAAAGGAGGATGTCGATGTCCGCTGCTTATAGCATATCTTTTGAGTATGGACATCTTAGTCTGCGACCGTAGGTCATTGGTATTGATAGAGGCATGCTGATATGCTTGTCTTCGCTTTTGTACTGGCACATTACATGTCCTGCCCGCTGTCGTTGGTTTTAAGTCTAACTTTGGAGGGGCGCCGCCCGCGCAGTGTCGCCTGTTGTGGACACCTTCACAATCTCGGCCCAGTCGACTTGGGACGAGTTTGCTGCCGGCCAGGGTTCCCAGCACCATCTTTCTGTGTCGTCATTGGTATTGGCAGTGGACTGCTGGTAGCTGTGCGTTGTCAAGTTTCTCAGGTCGCCCTTGATGTATACTGCTGTCGAGGAGGTAGTGTTCTAGATAGGACCCTCTGTGAGGTGGCCGTCTGCCTCTGTCGTTTCTTGATCCTCTCCCTGCATACGTATTAAGCTGTCGTCCGACGGGGTTAGATGTTGTTTCTTGCGCCGTTTCGGAGATCGTTGCTTACGCGTGTGCGTTTCTGTAGCTGAATGTGGGCGAGTGTCTCTGTCGCCACTGCAGTCTCAACCGAAGGACTTTTTCAAGGAATAAGTTTGGTGCATTCAGATAATGCCGAGTTCAAGTCAATTTTCTCTAGAAGTGAGATTAATTTCAGTTCAAATCAGAAAAGGAACTTACAAGCATTATCCTAGGTCCAAGTTCCAGCCAGTCATTTTCAATCAGCGGTAGGCTACAAGAATTCTCACAAGTATAGCTAGCCAAAGGCACCGCACAATTCCCGAGTCCATCGTCCAAGCATCGTTAGTGAATGCCGGTAGTAGCCGACTGGATTCCCTGGACGTTCGCACGACATTAATCCCGTTGAACGTGCTTCGGTTCGATTGAAGAGAGTTGTGCGAGTACATTCTGATCCTTCACTAAATCTATGGGAGTCATGCATAATTGCCACTGACGAAACCTAAAAGAAATTAATCTTCTCTTTTATTGACATCCAAATCCAACAAATTACTTGTATTATGAAGCAATAGAAACAAAGCCACTTTTCGTGAGCTAAATCTATTGTGTGTCAGCCTCATTTAATACAAAGTAACATACCTCTTGCATGGTCAGCAGTGGGGGAACGAATTGTTGGGAATTATCCCATGTTAGGTACGAGCTTGTGCTCATGAAAGAGGCATGTTACTTTGTGTGAATTGAGAAGATTAATTTCTTCTAGATTACTACTTCGACAGTGTACAGAAGAATGTCTTAGAAAATTTGTTTGGCGGGCTATGAATAACGTTTTTGCTGTGTGAAGAAAAACACAAAAAATATCTCACGCTGCTTCAGCTGTTAGGATGATGTAATGCCTGAAAATAGTCGGTATGCCAGACCACCATGACATTTGCCCAGCTAATAAAAAAAAATGTTCATGGATAATGCAGAACGAAGCAGTTAGTCGTGGTTCAAATGGCTCTGAGCACTATGGGACTTAACATCTGAGGTCATCAGTCCCCTAGAACTTAGAACTCCTTAAACCTAACTAACCTAAGGACATCACACACATCCATGCCCAAGGCAGGATTCGAACCTGCGACCGTAGCGGTCACGTGGTTCCAGACTGAAGCGCCTAGAACCGCACGGCCACACCGGCCGGCTAGTTAGTCGTGGATAAAGTCTTGGCCAGGAAGCAGGTCTTTCTTACCTTCAATGAAATCTGTTACAATGGTAATAGTGGCCTGTAAGTACTACTTCTTGTACATAATTTCTGCATACGTTATCTTTGTTCAGTTGCACTAACGAACAATAACATGAGCAGACGAAAAGGTTTTTTAGAGAATTAAGACACGCTACATTTCAGATAATGAAGGCAGTCCTTATTGAGAAATCCAAAAGAAGAATGGAATGAGAACGTTCAACTAACCCTTCCTCATTTTTTATTCTTGGATTTTCTGCTTTTCTCTTGCTGCCTACTTACATGAAATAAAAATCTCCGCAATTTTTAGAATATTACCATCAATCCCAGGACTAACTAGGCAGCAGTTGTCAATTACATAAATTTCTTTGCCCAGTAACGTTTAAACGACAGTCCTCTAGGTCTGACAATTTCAACCATATTTAAAACTCAGTATTGCGCTTTAACACGTCTCAAATTCACGAAGTCGGGTGGACTAACTTTAGGGGCACAGATGAAATTACAAACGGTTGTACCTGTGCTCCGTCGTGCCATGACCTCGTAGCAAACATGTGTGTTGCAAGGGCCGTGTCGCCAGTCGATTGGCGGATTCATTAGGTTTTAATCACCTGTTAATCCTATTACGTCACCTCGTGTGAAGGTCGATCATCGATCCCGCAACCTCACTGTGCTATGCTGCCCCTTCGACGACCAGCCTGATGACGCACAGACGTCAGAAAGACACAGTTCAACAACGATAAACTAACAGATTTCCCATCGTCGTGAGCTGTTCGTTTTCTATAAAATACACCAAAAATGCGGAGGATTTTAGCTCCACAGTAAAGCTGGCTAAGCATTCTATTTGTTATATTGTTTCCAAAGTTCTCTGAGGTATATTGCTTATCATGTTGTCTACTGCAGGGGGCAGTTGGGTGGCGACACCCTCCCCCCCCCCCCCCCAATGAATGTTGACCAAGTCAGGGGGGGGGGGGGGGAGAATGTTCGTATAGTTCTAAATTACAAATCGCTCTCATAAAACATATTTTTGAAAACTCTGTAGCGGTCAAAACATAAATTTTCTGCGGAACACCAGTTAATTCCTGCATACGTAATATGGAAATCCGAAAAGGCTCTAAAAATACTCAGCGATTTTGAGTAAAATTAGACACTCAGTTCTTCAGTTCGATAAGGATGAAAGCTGAAGTAATGAATTTAAGTTTGCGACGAAGCCGGAACTTGAACCTAAGTCTCTTGCTTACTAGGCAGATGTGCTAACTACTACACCACCATGGCATTGGGGTTCGCACAGCTGGACGGCATACACTAGGCCAGTGCCCTTCCTACAACAAACCTCATTCATCCCAGCTTTTTTCGTAATGGGGAACTCCTGCCTGTGCCTCAGGGGTAGGTGGTATATTAATCTGACGGAATTACATTTTCTCGGAGACATATGAGTCTCAACTATCTTCAATAAATGTACAGGCAGGATTTCCGCTTTACGTACAAATCTAGGGTGCTATTCCAATATCAGAGGGACCCTCAGCAGTACTAACGATTTAAGAAGGGGAAATCGGTCGAAGGTGTGAACTGATGTTTGTGTTAGGTACAGCATTGAACTAGAGTAATCCGTGGAGCTCTGTGAACTATAATGTCACAGTGGTGTATTGGTTAGCACATCTGTCTAACAAGCCGGAGACCCAGGTTTCGTCGAATTTTAATTCATTACTTCACTTTCTATCCCTATCGAAGATAAAACTGAAATTCATACGTCCCCAGCAAAATCTAATTCCGTCAGACCAATTCTAGAGTTAGCACAGCATTTTGAAACAATATTCTAAATTTGTGTCGAATAGATATGTGATATTGCACTTTCGTACGTGCAAATAAAGTTGCGAGGAAATAAAGTTGCAGTTTAGTCGAATACTAATAAATGAAGGATAAATTCTTTGAACATTGTGAAATAGAAAGACGGTTGAAAACATGTGCAGTTAATAAAATGTTATAAGAAATACGGCCGGGAGAGCGGTGTGCTGACCACATGCCCCTCCGTACCCTCATCCAGAGACGCTTGTGGGCTGAGGATGACACGGCGGCCGGCCAGTACCGTTGGGTCTTCATGGCGTGTTCGAGTGGAGTTTAGTTTTTAGTGCGACTGACTTTTCGCCAGTCGAGGATATCTAAAAAATCTGGGAACCTATTATCTACCGTGACCAGGAAAAGGTGAAAAGTATAGTTATATTTACATGTACCGGAAGAAGAATAAAGAAAAATTAACACTTTTAGCGCTTGCAGAGCCAAAGAAATCCTTCGACAGAGCAAGGTAGAATAACATTTTCAAAAGTCTGAGAAATCCAGTGAAAGATGACCAACTTTAAATGTCTGAAAAACTAAGTGGCAGTAATCTCTCGTGGAATGTGAAGGAGAAGCACTTCGTGTTATCAGTCAGGCTCACAGCTTATGATCATTTACTAGTTAACTTCTATTTCGAAGAAGAAACACTGAGGTTGGCAAGGACAGATTTAGAAAAGTGGAAGGGGAACAAATGGCAATGTTAGCCCCGCACACAGACAAGGACCACACATAAGACACAACAGACCAAGAACCTACAAACAAAAATTAACGGTTCGTACTGACCTACGATAATTAAGTAGTTGACAGAATAGGCAACATTTTAAAGTAACAAGGATTTCAAATAGGATACGTAATAAATAACATAACACAGAAATGACTCAGAACACAGGAGACACCCACAGATACGTTCAACCGATCAGGCATACATGAAATTACGTACAATTCTTGTCATTCAGTTTACATAGGGCAAACATGCAGGAACTTTAAAGCAAGGTATTCACAACGCCTCATAGCTCTAAACAGTAATAACCCCCACAGTAAATTTCCAGTCCACTTCGTAGCGCACAACCATTACCCATCTGAAATAGAAACATATTTAAAAGTACTAAAAATACAGCCACAATCTATATTACAAACTTAGAATACAAGAAAACATTCGTGTACAGAAGGCATTGACAGAAGGAAAACAGATTATAAACGACTACACTACAGAAGGCAATGCCACACAATTTAACACATTAAAGGACTGTACGGAAAAGACGACACAAATAGAAATACAGTCACACACGCAGACGGAGAGAGATTAAGAACGTTAAGATCTGCTGCTAAATTGATAGAACAAGTAAGCATCAATAGGGACTGGATACGCAGCAACTCTGTGTTTTGTAAAGTGAAAAAGTGTTACTTGCGAGTGAAATTCGACAACATACGTATGACGACTGTGTATTTCCACAACAGATGAGAAGGGATATTTCGAAATTAACTGTGAGTAATCGCAAAATGCAGTCGTGAAATACTTTCGCACCAAAAACTTAAGTTTATAGGTAATCTATTTGTTCACTGGCCAACAAAACTCACGACGAAATCATTTAGTTGCAGATAACAAGCTACTAATATTCAGCAATGTACATAGTTCAATAATGTGAAACACTTAACGCAGGGGCAATAACAGATCAATATTGTGTTTGAGCCTAATGTTGATTGAATACTTATTATTTAAAACAGTTTACATTTTATGGAACTGAATAAATAAGACCCACCGACGATGACACACAGGTGCTGAAACATGTTTCAGTTCATATAAAAGATCGTTGTTTGCCTAACGGACGGACCTGGCATCCAGTAACTATGATGTTGACGTCTGCAGGTGACATCGGTCTTCCGAGCGAAAGTAAGGAAAACTTGTAATACCCGTAGAATGGGACGGACAGCCTACTTAACACTGATTATAAGTGAATGATGAACAGTGCTGACACGGAAGTGATGATGAGTAATGGAAAAGAAAATTGCAATTTGCTAAACGTTGGAATTGAAGAAGTCGCAGTAGTGGAAGAGTGAAGGTTTTCTTTGTCTAGCAAGCAACATTGTGCAGCGTTAACAAAGCGAAGACAGTTGACTAGATAGACTAATAGTTGAAGCAGGTGTTCAACTAAAGAAATTTACTGGCATCGAAGTTGGCCATGGCACTGTATTGTTTCACAATTTGCTTTTTTCTTACGTGACCGCTCCCTGTTATTTTATGGATATGCAGCATGCAGCTGTGGAATTCTTCACGCAGGACACAGAATTTTACCAATCGGGTATCTTCGACCTAGTGCGTCGGTAACTTGATTGTCTCAATTCTCACGGCGATCTTGCCTGACTGGCATATCGATTGTGAACTGTATGGGCTTGGAACGGAAACTTTTTGATAGCCTTCTGTATTCATACTATCGAACTTACGTGCAAGGTCCTTACTGTTTAAACCGTAATGAATTTCAGCAGTTCAGCTGTCCGTACTTACTCCTTAAGGGGTTTTGATAATACGAGGAAACTGAACAACCCACATATTCAGTCATGCAAAACATTCTTCTCACTAACTTCCGTTTATCGAACTTTCCCTCCAGAAAATATGCTATGTATCGGACTTTGCAAATTTCGATCCTATGTCCATAATCAGCTTTAACTACATGCTGACAGTTCACAAAATACGCCTGGTTTTCTCACTACGTTTACATTGAACCACGGTTTTTAAGAAACAGAAACCAAATGAACTTAGTACTTTAACTATTAAGCCTCCTAAAGTGCATCAAACATTCTTTGTTACATAATAAGTATGATCACAGTCATTGACAGCTCCTGAACCAGTTTACGTTGGTCGTAGTGAAGTTGTAGACACACATTAAGAGAACAATTCAGATATTTCATGGTCACGGCAGTCCCTTAGCGTCGGCCGGGGTGGCCGAGCGGTTCTAGGCGCTTCCATCTGGAACCGTGCGACCGCTACGGTCGCAGGTTCGAATCCTGCCTCAGGCATGGATATGTGTGATGTCCTTAGGTTAGTTAGGTTTCAGTAGTTCTAAGTTCTAGGGGACTGATGACCTCGGAAGTTAAGTCCCGTAGTGCTCAGAGCCATTTGAATTTGAAGTCCCTTAGCGTCTGTGTATTCGCAGTCCAAAGAGCTGCCTCAGTGAGATCCAATAAACAGCCCGGTTATGCATGCACAGCTGAATATGAAGTGATCTCAAGCTGGCAAGATGGCCGGTTTTATTTTCATGACGTCAGAGACCAGGTCCTTGTGATTGCTCACGAAGTCCACAGGTGAAGTCTTTGACAACTTGTATCGCGTACTATCGACTCCGCTGTTTGAAAGTACAGATATAGCATCCCTCCCCCCTTTACCTTACCCATTGAGTCGAAAGTGTCCCTGACGGTAGTTGGATCGCCGTAGGGTGGTTGGGCGGTTGTGTTTGGGGGGGGGGGGGGGATGGGAGGTGTAGGTTGGCAAGATAGCTAGGGATTCGATGTCCATCTTGACGTCAGAGTGTGTCTGTGGTTGGAGTGTGTCTACTAGCATTGGCGCCGGTGTTCCAGGCCCTGGGTACTTGCTGGGTGTCATTGGTGCTGGAGGTGAAGAGGGGTCCCACTCCACGGGGGACCACCTTCGACGACGCTTGACCTGGGGTTGTTGCCCTGTCTGTGCCTGGCTTCTAATGTTGTACCGTGTCGACTCTGGCGCCGACGGTACTTGACATGAGATAAAAATCGCTTGTTATGGGCACATTTGGTTTGCATTCCACTCCAACATGCCGCTATTGTCTTCAACGGAAACATCTGTCGTCCTTTAGTGACTCTGATGACGCCTCGTAAGCATATTGGGTCTCTCCTGAAGGTGCGAGCCGACAGCTCTGTGCTGAGAGAGTAGCGAGAGTGTGGCTGTTTTGTAATTTGCAGGTGGTTCCAGAGTGTCCGCTGTTGGCAGCCGTGCAGCGGTTGAGCCGGAGTGCGTCCCTGGGATGGTGTGCTCCTGTAGGAGGCTGGCAACTGGGTCAGGAGGCCGGCTTTGGGCGCGACTGACATTATTTCTCACATCTACACCTTAAAGGTACAATCGAACTGCTCGGGTCCACCATAGGAGACTGGGTAGAATGGCAGTGTTTTCAAGTGTGTTCGTACGGTGGAAATCCTGAAACATACTAGACGAGAACTGAGGAACATCGTCCAAAACGATTTTTGCTGCAAGGCCATTAAGGTTGCCTTCCTGTGAAATTCGTCATCCAAATTTCCTGTGGGAATTTTGAGTATGCACTGATGACAACGAGCCGTATCTGTCAAAGGAATGGGCCAGCAAATTCCAAGGGGACAGTAGCACTGCTAAGTTGCAGTGAATCAATTGGAAAGTCTGTTTAATCTTATTTACATATAGTCACATTATATCTGTACTACGCAAGCCACCTAGGGTGGGTGGTGGAGGGTACTTTGTGTTACTTCCCCCTTTCCAACCATGAATGGTTTGCGAGAAGAACGACTGCTGGTAAGTCTCCATGTGGACTCTAATCTCTCTAATTTTATCTTCATGGTCTTTTCGTGAGATAGACGTAGGAGGAAGCAATACGGGGTGTATGAAAAAGAGTCATCTGATTTGGCATGTCTATATTTCTGAAACTAGTAAACATATACAATGAATTTTGTTTTTTGATGAACGGGAAAGTCAAAGCTTTTTCATGCCTTTTCACAGGTGTTCAATATATCCCCCTTGAGAAGCACAAGATATGTCAATGCGGTATTCAAATTGTCCCCACACAAGCGAGCATGTCTTGAGTTACAGCTTCCACAACTGCTCTTATGCGATGTCTCAGATCATTCATTGTTGTTGGTAATGGAGGCGCTTAAAAAGTCCTTTATAAAACCCCACAAGAAATAGTCGCATAAATTCAGGTCCGGTGACCTTGAAGGCCATTAATGTAAGGCAAAATTATTTCGTTTACTGCTACCGATCCATCGTAAAAATACCCGTACTTCCTGATTCTATGGTAGCAGTGCTTTTTTATTTTAATTGTGATATGCTACAATAAAGCATCACCGGTCTAACTGTGTTGGTGAAGCAGTAAATCTATCCACAGGGCAGTGACTGCATCAGACAGAAAAATGTACCCTGACGTGGGCAGGTATGATTGGTAAATGAAGTTGTTCGAACCACTTTCCAACTGCGGGAAAAGAAATTTCTCAAGCATATCGAGATATGTGTTTCCTGTAACAGTGTTCTCGGCAAAGAAAAATTGACTTTACATCTTTTCCTGTGGAATTGCACAAAACACATTAAAGTTTGGAGAATCCGTCACAAGTTGTACAGCTTCATGTGGTTGTTCTTTATCCCATATTCTCACATTATGACTGTACTCCTTTCCATTTAAATGGAATGTTACCTCGTCACTAACACTAAGCGTGGAACAAAACTGTCATTCTCCATTTTGCCAAGAACGAAATTACAGAACTGCGCACGTTGTTGTTTAGCCTTCACGAAGAACTTGCAGTAGCTGAATTTTTTATGATTTCATTTGTAAACGTCGACGCAACTCACGCCAGACGGACATCGGAGGCATGTTGTGCTTTCGAGCTGCGCGGCGAACGGATTTCTATGGACTCCTTTTGAAACTATGGCTCATGCGTTCGACGTCTGTTTCAGACAGTCGGGGACAGCCCGGCTATTTGCTTTTACACAAACAACCTGTTTCTTGAAATTTTTCATGCTATCGCTTAATGCTCTGTGCTGTAGGAGGATCCAAATCATACCTAGTATGAATGTCACGCAGTACAGTTATTACCGACTCGCACTGCACAAAACGAAGAACACAAAGCACTTTCTGTCGTCCCGACACCATTTTCACTAGAACTGAAGTAGTCGCACAGTGCTGCTACCGAGCGGGAACCATGTAAAACTCAAGAGTTTGCTCTTTCCAACAGTATCTTGTTCGCGCACATGTCTCAAATAACATAATAGTTATGATTTTCTTAATCGGATGATTCTTTTTGATACATACTGTATACTGGTTGACTATTCTACGAATGTATGATCTCGGAACTTTAACAGCAACTCACACCGCGGTGCAGAACGCCATACGGTGCTGCATCTGCCACAGGAGTTGGCTGAGCATTTCTGTGATCCTGCTCTTATTTTAATCTTCTGTTTTCCTCTATTAATCCCGTCTGGTATGGATCACAGAGGACGAGCAATATTCAAGGGTTGATGGGAAAAGAATTTTGTAAGTACCTCCTTCGTTGATGAACTACATTTCCTTACGATTCTTCTAATGAATCTTAGTCTGGCATCTGCCTGATGCGCCACTCAGCTACCCTATAAAATAAGCTATTTTTACGATATTTTTTTAAAATACTAATGAAGCAATCAACGTAAATATTTTTGCATATTAATTACTGTTTCTTGGGCAATATTTCTGGATTTTTTAAAGAAATTCAGTCGTCATTAAGGCTGAATACGAGTTCCAAATTTGACGAAATAATAAAATGAGGGACGTTTGAAACCAAGATGTAGTTTGGTGATATGTTCTGGTCACGTTTTTTGCAGCAACTAAGGAACAAATTACAATAAAAAATAGTCTATTAGTCCTTGTGAACCTGTCTGAGAAGTGATTCAGCCATATTTCAGAAATTACCTTTATTAGTATGCACGCAACCCACTCCGTCAGCTTGAAATACACTGTGTCTCAAGCTGACGGAATGGACTGCGGGCACGTTCTGAATATTGTAATTGCTCTGCAGTTGAAATAGCTATTAAAAGAGAGCGCTTTTCCACAATTTGGGTGGAAACATATTAACAAAATCTTACCCGTTCGGGATAAATCTTAAGTGAACAATCTAGCTGAATTACCCTCAGTACGTATAGTCCTATGTGTGTGTGTGTGTGTGTGCGCGCGCGCGAGACCAGTTGTCTCTTAATTCTTATTACGAGCTTCTTATGATTGTAGATGGGACTTACGTGTTAGTTTCAAATCTGCCGCTTCGCGGAACGACACGTATTGATATATCTACACGACACATGCATCGAGAACACAGGTGGAAACACAAGCGGCCAAAGACACTGCTTGCTAGGGCATAACCACCTATGGTAAACTAACATACGCAAACAGCGACAAACGTCGGTAAGCCCCTGCATATCAGCAACACTGACTGGCAACTACCAGCTGCTATTAGAGCCGACCAACAGGCCACAGCAGGGACACCGACGAGCTCGCCCACAGACGCACGAACAATCTCCCAACACTCCCTCACACTGTGCCTCCGGTATATGACCATCGGACACAAGACCGATAACAAAACTAACTGTTGCAGGTTGCAGGACGCTGAACGAGGACTCTGTACCAGCGCCAGCCGCCGAGCAGCACAAACGCACGACATCAAGGTATCGACATGCATGATACCCACTACTAACAAAGCCTATCCTTGTACAACCTATCGCAGGCAGCAAGACAACCGCTACTGCTCTTGCCGCCCGACCTAACTTTCGCAGAGGTTTTTTTCCCTTGGCTCTTGCCTTGGCACTTTTTTTCCTCTGCCCTTCAAACCGCTACCCTTCGTCAGATTTCGACCAATCTATCTCCAGATGAGCGCGTATTAATGGTTAATCCTAACCAGACGTACGCAAACATCGCAGTACCCACATCCTGCGACACCTCACTTTAGTGAATACTAACCCTTATGCAGAGATGGCAGTAGACCTTTTGTGTTGGCCATCATGCCGGTGTGGGCGTGGAGGGGCTCCACCCTAGAGTAGGGGAAGTCGAGAACTTTTTCCGAATCGCCTCAGTCCATCACATCCCATTTGCGTCCGGCTACAACGGCTGCCAGAAATCCGTACGTTCGCAGCATTTAGGCTCGTACAAGTGACGCTCACCAGGATCCGTGACCGTTGAGTATGGAAGCGTGCGTCTGATACACCTCTACACACTGTCCAACAGACAGAATGGTTACCACGTGGAACGGCTGATGTACAGCACGTAAGTCAGAGCGCATTGTCTTCTCTGCATGCGTACCGTGATGCGAGAGAGTTGAAAGTGATGTGAGCTGCAAACTTATTTTATCTCCAAACGGTACATTTATGCACATGAGTTATACACCGAAACTTAATCATGTTAAATATTTTTACGTGGATTTGGGTTTTCCTGAAACCAGTTACTATAATTTAAATTAAAAAATTTACGCAGAGTGTAGAATAATAACCGGTATCAATCACAGTAATGTCTAATAGCGGATGTTATGCCACGCACTATAAAGGAACAGCCACGGAGTTCAACTGCATCCAGTATTGATAAAATTCTTGTACACTGTGTTTCGCTCCAGCGTTGGCACATCGTGGGTGATTGTGTATTGTTTTTCTTGTTAGCTCCACCAGCGTCGATGCAGCAGGCAACGTTACGGAACGTCGTCTGTTTACAGACTTATTATTTTAAAGGTCACCTCGCACACGTGGCTCGTGATATCGCCTCATCCCTCTGTTTCTGTCTTGCGATGAACGATGGGACGGCTCTAAGCAATCATTTTGCCACGGCACGAATGTTTAAAAACGTTATCACTTGAAGACGCAGTTGGGGCGGAGACGGTAGTGACTTTTTGATAAAGGTATTTTAACAGTCTGTGCCGAAGATTTTGTTCTCCAGTTTATTGAGTAGTTTCAGTGATTCCCTAAAGGCAGTTACCTCATTGAGGCTACAAATAACAGTAGCCGAGAAGTTCGCTGTTATTTTATCTTACAGCATGACCTGATCACATAGACGAAATAATTTTAGAGAATGTTTGGAAAATTATTTAAACAATCAAGTTAGCGGCCATTCCTTTAATAATTTGTTACGTTTAAACTTGTTATGTAGACAGTGGTTGTAGGAAAACTTTTATGCTGTAGCAACGAAACATTCCTATTTATTCCTAAGTGTATTTCGCCATTGATTTTCTACAAACAAGAACAAAATGCTAGGAGATGTTCATTTCTTTCGTTCTGCTCTCAGCAGAATTGCTTTCCGTGAAATGATACAGCGAGAATAAAATGAATGGAGTGTCATATCGGGTTTTTGCGAGATGAAAGCACGGCGTCAAATACACCATACGCTCTACTAGTAGCTCTATGAAGTTCAATTCTGTAAAAACGACAGTTTCGTAAGTTTACTTACAGCACATAGTCTCGTGGCTATTCAGTGTACATCTGTAATTGCCTTTCTGCGTAATAACTGTAGCTTTTTCGGCAGCTATCTAGAAAAGCTTCAGAAATGGCACAAAATACCCAGCGTACCGGCCTCCAGCAATTTCATCGATACGAACGCTCTCTCAATGCCCAACTGTTACTTCAAACACGAACTATGTAAACATTTTCATTGGTGTCCGTGGTACTTACGCTTCTCGCCAATAAAACTGCAACACTAATTGGGATCGAAAACAACGAAATTGTACTTATTGGGCATATAAAGTAACCCTCCAATCTCACGTGTTCTCAGTTTTCCTCAACAAATCGCGGGTAGTCGAGCCAAATGTTTTCATAACAGTAGCCTATTTGATATTGCTATTACGGAATGATGCATGTAACCTAGTACACTTCACTTCCTTTGATTTAATGTTGTGCTTAAATACCACGTCTAACGCAATTCTACAATATGTGGTGCACACAACTGATTAGTTATCTATTACACTCAAAAACGGTCGCGTTGCGTGCAGTAACGTAAAATTCTGTCGCGGGACTCTTGCTCACTAAGCAGATGCACTAACCACTATGCCATCCTTGCATAATGGCTCTGAGCAACTATGGACCAGGCGTCAGTCGTACTTCGGTAGCTCAGATGGTAGAGCACTTGCCCGCGAAAGGCAAAGGTCCCGAGTTCGAGTCTCGGTCGGGCACACAGTTTTAATCTGCCAGGAAGTTTCATATCAGCGCACACTCCGCTGCAGAGTGAAAATCTCATTCTGGAACTATGGACTACCTTAGCGCCCCTCCCTTTGCAGTCCAAATTCCAATTCACGCCTCAGACCTCTCAGGGAGATTATCAAGGGGCTGAGGCGTGAATTGGAATTTGGACTGAAAAGGGATGGGCGCTAACGTAGTCCATAGCTGCTCAGAGCCATTATGCAAGGATGGCGTAGTGGTTAGTGCATCTGCACAGTAAGCAGGAGACATGGGTTCGAATCTCGGCCTTCGCACAAATTATATATATATATATATATATATAATGTTTGAGACTTGTAAAGGTCTCTGGAACTGTATAGTTTCATTTGAACAGTATTGTTGTTAGAAGTTTGGTTGAAATCTGGTATTAACTTAGTATAAGACAATTCCTCTGCAATGAATGTTATTCTGAAGGAGCAAAAGTTATTCGGATGAACCGAAGTTTTATAAATGTTTGTGAACTTTATTTTGAAATTCTAAAATCCAAAGTTTTATTTAGTGAGTTTAGTCGAAAACAACACAGATGCAAGCAGTACAATTTGAAATCACATATTCAACATAAAATATTAAATACAAAAATTACCAAAAAGGCAGGATAAGTAAATGACTGGTAATGAATTAACGCAAGAATGTACTAAGTTCTTTAAACTGGAACAATGAAAAATTTTTGACTGTAATACCTTCAAATATTACTAAGAAAATTGGTCACGATGAAGTTCTTAGCTTGAAATGTGCGGTGTCGTCGAAAACTATGGCAGCAGGTTCAATATACACCAGCTCTGCAGGTCTCTGACCATGTAGATTAACAAAGGCACACCGTGATGCCTGAAGAAGCCATTGTTTGCACTGCAACTATGGCTCAAACACTCCAACAGATATTATGATTGGAGAATCTTGCAATCCGCGACCCATAATTTTAGGGACGACTGTTATGCATCCTCACAGTAGCCATACCACAATGAATGAGATTCGACGGATCTTTTCTGCACTTTATAAAATCACACCAACAGCAATGGAAACGACGTTCAACCCTCACGCAAGGCTACCCTTCTGTGACTCCTTTCGTTCTCTCCACCACGTGGCACTACTGACAAGGAGAGGACGCCTACTCGTCATCGACGAATTCGACCAAATTCATGATGCATATAGGGCGTGGTCAGTCCTGAAAGTGGCTTAAGTGGGAACTTCAAATTGCCAAGCGTTTAGGAAATAAAGGGAATTTTGATACGGATCTATCACAATGGGCACTTTATCGATTGTCCCTGTGACAACGTATTTCGGAAGCTCTGTTTGTCTCAGCGTGGAGAGAATGGATTTCTCTAAAATTGATCGCGAGTTCGACTCCAGCTATCAACAAAACTTTTTGTGCTCCTTCTTCCAAATCCGGTAAACTGACAACAGACTTATACAAGAAATATTTAACTGGTGTGATGAAGCCCTACGTGCAAGAGAATAAATGTCTTGTGTTGACCGACTCGTGGGAAGGACAAACAAAACCACCAATATACGTCGAACCTTTCCAAGATTAAGACGGATTGCTGGCGTGCAGTATCAGAGTAATTCCCGCCAAATGTACGCCACTAGTGCAACCCTGCGATGTATATTTTTATAGTCAGGTAAAAAGTCTAATAAAAAATGTGGAAACTGCACTTACCTCATCGTGATCGAAGAAGAAATCACTTCTCCGAGAAGCTTGCATCAAACTGCGTTCCACTACATCACCAGCTATCCTGGGCACGCATTCAGCGACATGCTGCGTTAGGCGTGGTTCGCGGCTGCACTGTGCGATGAAAGAAGCAGTTTTCAGAATGTCAATCAAGTTTTTTTTTTCTATGGAGGCATTAAAAAACCCATGTCACTGCAAAAAAGCGGCGTTTATAACGTGTGTAAGATGGGCTCAGAATTATTGCTTCCCCTGTTTCTTTGATGAATATTATCCCGGTACATTACATTGATCAATCGCAAAAGAATGGAAGTATCGATTTACATGCACCACGTTCCCGTGTACGCGTTAACTACCATCCGTTTTTAAATGTTTGCAGTCCCGCATTTCATCCTATGCCTATACTTTTTGTGCTTACATAAATTAAGAAATTAACCTCTGAGATGTTGCGGTTAATTGTGATGCCAGTAGCGTACGTATTGCCAAGGGGTACAAAAATATTTACTTCCGGGCGGAGTCGTACCTCCGACCCTTCTAATGCGAATTCGATCTGTTACCACTGAGTCAAACACCGCTTCGTAAGCATACCCTCACAGCGACAATTTAGTGCACATGATTTTATTGATTAAGGAAAATAAGAGTAATGCGCCGAATTACAAGCCCATATCACTAACATCGATTTGCAGTAGGATTTTGGAACATATACTGTGTTCGAACATTATGAAGTACCCCGAAGAAAACGATTTATTGACATATTGTCAGCACGGAATCAGAAAACTTCGTTTTTGTGAAACACAACTAGCTCTTTATACTCATGAAGTAATGAGTGCTATCGACAGTGGATGTAAAATTGATTTCACAGTTTTAGATTTCCAGAAGGCTTCCGATACCGTTCCTCACAAGCGTCTTCTAACTGCGTGCCTATGGAATATCGCCTCAGTTGTGCGACTGCATTCATTATTTCATGTCAGAAAGGTCACAGTTCGTAGCAATAGACGGAAAGTCATCGAGTAAAGCAGAAGTAATATCCGGCGTTCCTCAAGGAAGTGTTGCGGGCCCTCTATTGTTTCTGATCTATTTTAACGACATACGAGACAATCTGAGTAGTCGTATTAGATTGTTTGCAGATGATGCTGTCATTTACCGTCTTGTAAAGTCTTCAGATGACCAAAACGAATTGTAAAATGATTTAGATAAGATATCTGTATGGTGCGAAAAGTGGAAATTGACCCTGAATAAAGAAAAGTGTGAAGTTATTCACTTGAGTACTAAAAGAAATCCGCTAAAATTTAATTACGCGATAAGTCACACAAATCTGAAGAATGTAAATTCAACAAAATACTTAGGGATTATAATTACAAATAATCTAAATTGGAACGATCACATAGACAATATTGTGGGTAGAGCAAACCAATGCGGTTCATTGGCAGAACACTTAGAAGTTCTACTAAAGAGACTGTTTACACTACGCTTGTACGCCCTATTCTGGAGTATTGCTGTGCGGTGTGAGATCCGCATCAGGTGGTACTGACGGATGACATCGAACAACTTCAAAGAAGGGCGGCTCGTTTTGTACTATCGCGAAATAGGGGAGATAGTGCCACAGACATGATACGTGAATTGGAGTGGCAATCATTAAAACAAAGGAGTTTTTCGTTGCGACGGGATCTTCTCATGAAATTTCAGTCACCAATTTTCTCCTCCGACTGCGAAAACATTCTGTTGGCACCCACCTTCATAGGGAGAAATGATCATTAGGATAAAATAAGAGTAATCAGGGCTCGCACAGAAAAATTTCAGTGCTCATTTTTCCCGCGTGCCGTTCGAGACTGGAACGATAGACAGCTTGAAGGTAGTTCATTGAACCGTCTGCTCGGCACTTTATTGCGAACAGAACCGTAATCACATAGATGTAGATGTACTCTTATGATATTGCAGTAATCGTAAACAAATGTGCAAAAAATGTTATAAATTTTGTGGCGGTTATTTGTTAAATAATGGTGTTACAGATCTATGTAGTTTAATAGGAAGAATACATGATTAAATTTGTGGGTCATTGGAGGGTATACAGTTTACTAAGTTTAGCACATGGATCTGCCACCTGTGGTAACAATAATGGCCCTACTCAGGCAGGGCATCGAGTGAAAGCGAGCTACGATGACAGATGCGGGCACGTCAATCTGTATTGCTCATTCTTCGCCAAAGACCTTACACTCTGCTCGTCTCCCACTGTAGACGCTGGAAAGCGAACTACGACGCAGGGTAGCAAATAAAAGCAGAAATGCAGAACTGTTCCAGGAGTGTCGCGCGAATCAATAAGCTCAAAGATAATCTGGAGGTAGTACGGTGTATTAGCCTCCCATATTGGTGACCGTCTGTCTTTCCTGTCTCTGTTCACTTGTCAGTTCACAGCTGAATCGCAAGTAGACTAGTAAATTTTGCTTGCCGATATCTTGGGCATAGTTTATCGCATTTTGTGTGAAATTCGTCACTGTTCAATCGAGCAAATACCTGAACATTAAACACCCAAAATAAATAAAGGACTATCGATAAATGCTCTTCACATTGATCTATTCATTAGTTGATAAACTTCAAAGTAAAAATTCCTGGAGGACGTAATGTTTCTGTAACTCTTTTGCAACATTTGTCTGATGTCAAATTACAAATTAAAAGACCCCCATTCGAAATAAAATGCATTATGTGCTTCCAAAGAATTTAACGACCTGGAATTTCTTATCGTTTGTTCTAGCTGTGATTGTCACACCGAGTTTTTCAACTGGTTAAAAATGAAATGCAATGGGAAACCACTAAAACTAAATCTCAAATATTTGTCCACATCACTGTTAAGGTGTCCTTTTTTCTTAAGATTGTCAATCAGCTGGGTCATCGTTGGGATCTTTTCGTTTCTTCGGCTTACAGCCATTTGTAGTCTCCTTATCTTCTTCCTCAAATTTATTTTTGTTGGTGAACAGTGAGCTGTCTGTGTTTCTTTGTTTTCACCAAGTGCTCCAGGGGATTTTATCAAATGTATATCTGCCTGATTTATATCTCACAAAAAATATCATTGCAATTTTGCATACACATTAGTTCACAATTATAATAGTTTCTTAAGCATGCTACATTGTTGATACAATTATAAGTTAAATGCAAGTAATATATATAATGTACTTTAACGTATTTCGAACCAGTTGTCTACTTGTATCAGGTATTTGGGAAAGTCAAAGACAGACGGGACGCTATCGTCTTTTAACAATCTTATCAGTGCTCCTGGTCTCGCTTTGTAGCAATTTTCTGTGAAGTGTTAGTTGCGTATTGTACCGTACGCAGTAGGGGACCAGTTATCTCTGCGAATTGCTTATGCAATCCATAACTTTAGAATTTCCGGCCAAGAAAATGGAAATCTCCATAAACAAGAGGCAAATATAATATTTAGTACGATAATTGCAGTAATACAATTTATACATTAAATACAATGCGGTAGAAACACTAATTTTGGACAAAAATATAATTTACCTATGAAACTTAACTCCACTTCCTTTCCTTGGAGTTCTCTACAACCATAATCTACACAGTAATTCACCGTTATACACCGGTGGAAAAAAATTAGTACTCCCCTTTAGAGGTTACGAGTTCACACAAGATTTATTGTTGCAACAGCGCGTATGGATTACATGAAATCATTACATTTACATCAATAGCATAAACGTTTCAGAGATACCAGGTGGCGAACCATGCTGCAACACCCATATTAGAACGGAGTGTAACCTCCACGGGAAGCAATGCAGGCGCTGACGCTGGCATTCAGTCGACCGCACAGAAGGCGAAAACTATCCTGGGACACGTTATACCACGCCTGTTCGACCTGTTCACGTAGTTTTGTAAGAGTTGCTGGATGACGAGTCACTTCTTGTCTCATCATATCCCGCACGTTCTCTGTTTGAGACAAGTTTGGAGGTCATGCTGGGCAGGGAAATTGCTGAACTTCTTGCAGAGCACACTGAATTTCACGAGCAGTGTTTGGGCGAGCATCATCCTGTGGAAAAATACATTACTTTCCTGTTGCGAGAACGACAAGGAACGGGTCTGACAACATTTTGCATGTATCGAGCTCTACTTGGTGTCCCCTCCAGGAACACCAAATTTGAAAGAGAGTTGTAGCTGATCGTACACCCGACCATACAGCCTAGTATGGGGCCAGTGCGTCTTGGACGAATGCATTCTACGAAACAGAGCTTACCAGGTCTACGTCGTAAGCGCAAACGATCATCAATTGCGTGCAGGTAGAATCTGCCTCCATCGCTGTAGGTGACGGCGCGCCATTCCATCTCCCAAACGATCCTGTGACGGTACCAGTCGAGCCGTGCACGTCGATGGTACGGCGTGAGTGGAAGATGGGCTAGAAGTGTGCGTGCCCGTAGTCTCACTGCTAATAACCAGTTCGCAACAGTCTGTGTTGACAAGTCTGGGCTCACAAGCCCTCTTATCTATACTGTGGTAGCTGCACAATCTGTTACTGCTGCCCTTACAATACGACGATCCTGGCGGGAGTCTGTGCTATGTGGACTTCCAGAACCTCGTCTACGAGTATGAGAATGTTCACATGATGACAGATAGCAGCATCGTTACACAACTGACGCAGTACGTCCAACTTCCGTGGCAACTCTCCAAAATGACCATCCCGCAAACTACAAAGCGACCACTTTCAAATTCGGTTGGCTGTAGGAAGCACAAATGGGTCTCCATGGCATGGTTGCCTGCCTGCTTCACACGTTTGCACCACACTGAGCCTTCCCGCTGTGAGTATTCCATATTGCCAGCCGGGGTGGCTGAGTGGTTCTAGGCACTGCAGTCTGGAACCGTGCGACCACTACGGACGCAGGTTCGAATCCTGCCTCGGGCATGGATGTGTGTGATGTCCTTAGGTTAGTTAGGTTTAAGTAGTTCTAAGTCCTAGGCGACTGATGACCTCAGAAGTTAAGTCCCATAGTGCTCAGAGCCATTTATTCCATATTATAGGCTAGACACAGATGGCGTTCCGTTAGCTATGCCACTGCGCTGTCTATTGGCGGACGACGTTGAAACTATTATCAGTACATCTGCTATCCTTCCAAGTGAGCTATGCCGTCATCGGGTCAAAATCGATGTCGTCTTTGTAGGTGTATTAATTTTTTCTGACAGTCTGTATTTGTAAAAGTAATCAATTGTTCACACTTTATATGAGAATGCAGGCTTTCTCGGCCAATCTCGATGATAAAATCTTCTCGGGTTGACAGCCGAGTCAATGTGTTGTTCACCAGAAACGTTTCAGCAAGTGTCTTACATGCCATCTTCATGCCTGAAGTAAGAAACTTGCTGAAACGTTGCTGGAGAACAACACATCGACTCGGCTGTCAACCCGAGAAGATTTTATCATATTCACACCTTATTTTCAAACGATAGAAAGCACAAAACAACAACACGACCCATACTACGGACTTGCCAACCTACCAATAACTGACCGTCACGATTTACACAGATGCAAAGCACAACAGATGAGTGGCGTAGGTGTTAGTGTCAGTTATATACACTGACCCGTGCACTGTTCGATATGTAATCGAAAGCCTGTAGCCAAGGAATGTTGTGTTTCATGTCTCACAAAGAGGTATCTGCGGCCTCTGCGGCGCTGACTCACACTCAGGTGATATGTGCGTACATACATTGTGACATCTACATCTACATTTATACTCCGCAAGCCACCCAACGGTGTGTGGCGGAGGGCACTTTACGTGCCACTGTCATTACCTCCCTTTCCTGTTCCAGTCGCGTATGGTTCGCGGGTAGAACGACTGTCTGAAAGCCTCCGTGCGCGCTCTAATCTCTCTAATTTTACATTCGTGATCTCCTCGGGAGGTATAAGTAGGGGGAAGCAATATATTCGATACCTCATCCAGAAACGCACCCTCTCGAAACCTGGCGAGCAAGCTACACCGCGATGCAGAGCGCCTCTCTTGCAGAGTCTGCCACTTGAGTGTATTAAACATCTCCGTAACGCTATCACGGTTACCAAATAACCCTGTGACGAAACGCGCCGCTCTTCTTTGGATCTTCTCTATCTCCTCCGTCAACCCGATCTGGTACGGATCCCACACTGATGAGCAATACTCAAGTATAGGTCGAACGAGTGTTTCGTAAGCCACCTCCTTTGTTGATGGACTACATTTTCTAAGCACTCTCCCAATGAATCTCAACCTGGTACCCGCCTTACCAACAATTAATTTTATATGATCATTCCACTTCAAATCGTTCTGCACGCATACTCCCAGATATTTTACAGAAGTAACTGCTACCAGTGTTTGTTCCGCTATCATATAATCATACAATAAAGGATCCTTCTTTCTATGTATTCGCAATACATTACATTTGTCTATGTTAAGGGACAGTTGCCACTCCCTGCACCAAGTGCCTATCCGCTGCAGATCTTCCTGCATTTCGCTACAATTTTCTAACGCTGCAACTTCTCTGTATACTACAGCATCATCCGCGAAAAGCCGCATGGAACTTCCGACACTATCTACTAGGTCATTTATATATATTGTGAAAATCAATGGTCCCATAACACTCCCCTGTGGCACGCCAGAGGTTACTTTAACGTCTGTAGACGTCTCTCCATTGATAACAACATGCTGTGTTCTGTTTGCTAAAAACTCTTCAATCCAGCCACTCAGCTGGTCTGATATTCCGTAGGCTCTTACTTTGTTTCTCAGGCGACAGTGCGGAACTGTATCGAACGCCTTCCGGAAGTCAAGAAAAATAGCATCTACCTGGGAGCCGGTATCTAATATTTTCTGGGTCTCGTGAACAAATAAAGCGAGTTGGGTCTCACACGATCGCTGTTTACGGAATCCATGTTGATTCCTACAGAGTAGATTCTGGGTTTCCAAAAACGACATGATACTCGAGCAAAAAACATGTTCTAAAATTCTACAACAGATCGACGTCAGAGATATAAGTCTATAGTTTTGCGCATCTGCTCGACGACCCTTCTTGAAGACTGGGACTACCTGTGCTCTTTTCCAATCATTTGGAACCCTCCGTTCCTTTAGAGACTTGCGGTACACGGCTGTTAGAAGGGGGACAAGTTCTTTCGCGTACTCTGTGTAGAGTCGAATTGGTATCCCGTCAGGTCCAGTGGACTTTCCTCTGTTGAGTGATTCCAGTTGCTTTTCTATTCCTTGGACACTTATTTCGATGTCAGCCATTTTTTCGTTTGTGCGAGGATTTAGAGAAGGAACTGCAGTGCGATCTTCCTCTGTGAAACAGTTTTGGAAAAAGGTGTTTAGTATTTCAGCTTTACGCGTGTCATCCTCTGTTTCAATGCCATCATCATCCCGGAGTGTCTGGATATGCTGTTTCGAGCCACTTACTGATTTAACGTAAGACCAGAACTTCCTAGGATTTTCTGTCAAGTCGGTACATAGAATTTTACTTTCGAATTCACTGAACGCTTCACGCATAGCCCTCCTTACGCTACCTTTGACATCGTTTAGCTTCTGTTTGTCTGAGAGGTTTTGGCTGCGTTTAAACTTGGAGTGAAGCTCTCTTTGCTTTCGCAGTAGTTTCCTAACTTTGTTGTTGTACCACGGTGGGTTTTTCCCGTCCCTCACAGTTTTACTCGGCACGTACCTGTCTAAAACGCATTTTACAATTTCCTTAAACTTTTTCCACAAACACTCAACATTGACAATGTTAAAAAAGAAATTTTAGTTTTGATCTGTTAGGTAGTCTGAAATCTGCCTTCTATTACTCTTGCTAAACAGATAAACCTTCCTCCCTTTTTTTTTATTCCTATTAACTTCCATATTCAGGGATGCTGAAACGGCCTTATGATCACTGATTCCCTGTTCTGCACATACAGAGTCGAAAAGTTCGGGTCTGTTTGTTATCAGTAGGTCCAAGATGTTATCTCCACGAGTCGGTTCTCTGTTTAATTGCTCGAGGTAATTTTCGGATAGTGCACTCAGTATAATGTCACTCGATGCTCTGTCCCTACCACCCGTCCTAAACATCTGAGTGTGCCAGTCTATATCTGGTAAATTGAAATCTCCAACTAAGACTATAACATGCTGAGAAAATTTTTGTGAAATGTATTCCAAATTTTCTCTCAGTTGTTCTGCCACTAATGCTGCTGAGTCGGGAGGTCGGTAAAAGGAGCCAATTATGAACCTAGCTCGGTTGTTGAGTGTAACCTGCACCCATAATAATTCACAGGAACTATCCACTTCTACTTCACTACAGGATAAACTACTACTAACAGCAACGAACACCCCACCACCGGTTGCATGCAATCTATCCTTTCTAAACACCGTCTGTACCTTTGTAAAAATTTTGGCAGAATTTATCTCTGGCTTCAGCCAGCTTTCTGTACCTATAACGATTTCAGCTTCGGTGCTTTCTATCAGTGCTTGAAGTTCCGGTACTTTACCAACGCAGCTTCGACAGTTTACAATTACAATACCGATTGCTGCTTGGTTCCCGCATGTCCTGACTTTGCCCCGCACCCGTTGAGGCTGTTGCCCTTTCTGTACTTGCCCAAGGCCATCTAACCTAAAAAACCGCCCAGCCCACGCCACACAACCCCTGCTACCCGTGTAGCCGCTTGTTGCGTGTAGTGGACTCCTGACCTATCCAGCGGAACCCGAAACCCCACCACCCTATGGCGCAAGTCGAGGAATCTGCAGCCCACATGGTCGCAGAACCGTCTCAGCCTCTGATTCAGACCCTCCACTCGGCTCTGTACCAAAGGTCCGCAGTCAGTCCTGTCGACGATGCTGCAGATGGTGAGCTCTGCTTTCATCCCGCTAGCGAGACTGGCAGTCTTCACCAAATCAGATAGCCGCCGGAAGCCAGAGAGGATTTCCTCCGATCCATAGCGACACACATCATTGGTGCCGACATGAGCGACCACCTGCAGATGGGTGCACCCTGTACCCTTCATGGCATCCGGAAGGACCCTTTCCACATCTGGAATGACTCCCCCCGGTATGCACACGGAGTGCACATTGGTTTTCTTCCCCTCTCTTGCTGCCATTTCCCTAAGGGGCCCCATTACGCGCGTGACGTTGGAGCTCCCAACTACCAGTAAGCCCACGCTCTGCGACCGCCCGGATCTTGCAGACTGAGGGGCAACCTCTGGAACAGGACAAGCAGCCATGTCAGGCCGAAGATCAGTATCAGCCTGAGACAGAGCCTGAAACCGGTTCGTCAGACAAACGGGAGAGGCCTTCCGTTCATCTCTCCAGAATGTCTTTCGCCCCCTACCACACCTTGAGACGACCTCCCACTCTACCACAGGTGAGGGATCAGTCTCAATGTGGGCAGTATCCCGGGCAACCACAGTCGTAGTCCGATCGGGGGATGCGTGGGACGAGTTGGCCGTCCCCGACAAACCCCCATCCGGACCCCCACAGTGATGCCAATTGGCAACAGCCTCAAGCTGTGTGACCGAAGCCAACACTGCCTGAAGCTGGGAGCGAAGGGATGCCAACTCAGCCTGCATCCGAACACAGCAGTTGCAGTCCCTATCCATGCTAAAAACTGTTGTGCAAAGACCTTCTGAACTAATCTACAGAGAGCGCAAATAAATCGACAAAATTTAAACGGTTATTAAAATACAAGATTGCCTAGTAAATGCAGTAATGCTGCTACTTGCGCACTGCTGACACACTGCTTGGCGGCGGAAGGAGACTACGCGATTTTACACTATTCAGGTACTAAAACGCGATGCTACAACTCTCAAATACTATAATACGCCCGAAATTTATGAATTAAACAATGCAAGTACCAAAAGCACGCAAAGAAATTAAGAATCAAACTATGTAACAAATGAGTGAGCTAGGAGTATACGACTTGTTGCTGCAGCTGCTTATCCAAAGGCGGCAGGGAGCACACTATCGCATACTCAAGGTATAAAAGAGCAGTGTATTGGCGGAGCTGTCATTTGCGCTCAGGTGATGCATGTGAAAAGCTTTCCGACATGATTATGACCGCACTTGGAAAGAGGGTGGTAGATAGGGCTAGACTCGTGGGACATTCCATTTCGGAAATCGTTAATCAATTCAATACTCTGGGATCCACAGTGTCAAGAGCGTTCCGACTATATCAAATTTCAGGCTTTCTCACTGTATTCCGTCTCCCACGAAGCAACGGACACAAGTTGTCAACGAGGCACTTTGCAAGCTGGTGGTGGCTCCGTAATGGTGTGGGCTGAGTTTACACATGGAATGAACTGGGTCCTCTCGTCCAGCTGAACCGATCATTGACTGGAAATGGTTATGTTCGGCTGTTTGGAGACCATTTGCAGCCATTCATGGACTTCACGTTCCCAAACAATGATGTAATTTTTGTGGATGACAATGCTCCTTGGACCAGGGCTCAATTGTTCACAGTTGGTTTCAAGAAGATCGTGGGCAATTCGAGCGAATGATTTGGCCACCCAGATCGCCAAACATGAATCCCATAGAACTTTTATGGGGCATAATCGAGGGTCAGTTTGAGCACAAAATTCAGCACTGGCACACTTTCCCAGTTATGGACGGCTATAGAGGCAGTATGGCTCAATATTCCTGCAGTGGACGTCCAACGACTTGTTGAGTTCACGCCACGTCGAGTTGCACTACAGCTGGGAAAAGGAGGTCCGACAAGATATTAGGAAGTATCCCACAACTTTTGTCACCTCAAGGTATAGCGAAGCCCCGCATCAGTTTTTACAACCGATATATGGAGGAAGCCGCTCCAGAGACAAGTCCTGACAGTCATATGACACACGGACGCTATGAGCAATTGCTGGAAATGAAAACTACTTCGAACGATCGGGTGGCGCTGTTCTATAAACTTATACGTCAGAGAAGCTCGGTGCTCTGATTTGATACATGACCACAAAGGAACTTAATCTGTTATTTATGGCTACTCAGTGCAAAGGAAAAGTGGAATTACTGAATTACAGCGATTGGCCCCAGTTGGACTACGTTGGTGAAGACTGTAGTGTGTAGACTGTACAAAATATTCGGAATCATCGACTGTGTTGTAACGATTATTAGATTATGTGTTTTAGGTTTTAGCTAGTTTGATTCCTCACCGGTGGCTAACCTACACTGCTATGGCTGTTCGTGGCTTAGGCACCTCTGTGTCAGGTTTTTAATTTATCACTTTTAGTGTTGCCTTTGCGTAATTTAATTTGGTACTCAGGGCTAATGCAATTGCTTTTCGGAAACCTTCTTGGCACTGTTGTTCAAATTTTATTTACACATTCTAATATGCAGTTAAACTGAGTCGTTTCTCTTAGATCTAAAAAGTTCAAGTGCTGTTTCTTCCGATGTAGTTAAGACCCATATGTTATGATTGCTGAGCTTACAGCTGTGTTTGCGGCGTCGCGGTTCCTTGCGTCCCTTTAGGACGAATCTGCACCTACTTGTGAACATTGTCTCAGCATATCATCAGTAGGGAACCAGGCTGCAATTAAAGTCACTAATCTACGTTTCGGGAGAAAGTTTTCACACGAAATGAAATGTTGTAAATTTTTTCCTTTATTAATATATTCTGAAACTTAGGTGAACAAGTATCACTGCCAAGCCCGTGCTAGTCTTAACACAGTCACTCACAATCCCTTTCACTCACGTTGTTTTTGATTGAGAATGCTCGCTAAATATTAAGCCTGTCGGTACTTAATGCAGTCACAGTTTTTAGCCACCGACCTGCTCAATACGCCAAGCGGAATTTATGTCTTTTCTCGTCACAAAATTCACTTAAAAATTCCGTAATTTCTACACACCCATCGGAATAATTATGCCGTCACTTTACAGCACTTTTGATGTATGAAACACTGCTAGATCAGGCAACTTATCATTTCCATCGGAACTACTACTTTACACGTCCGAACTGTTTCATGGCTAGGCTCCGACTCCTCATTAGAATACTCTAAGTCTTCTCTGCCAGCAGAGAAAGGCGCGCGAAGAATATTTCTTTACCATTGGTCAATTTACTCAACAGCAAGTAGCAAAACAACATTCTCCCGCGTCAGTCCGCGCTTTTCATCATTAACCAATCGCAAAATAGTAAACCTAACTACTGCACTTTTTACAGACGTAATTATCTAATATGCTGAAGTTTTGTTTATGCATAAAGTTATTTACTACTATTATTTGTACCTGAATTACCTTTCCCTTTACCATAAACTTACTTTACAAATTTGTTTTTCCACATCCATACTTCTTCGAAATGTTCCCATACTAAATCCCACTACATAACTCGTTAAACAATTATCTTCATATTAATCTTAAACCACACTCACGCATCATTCATACTGTTAAAAAACATTTATAACATTTTACGTACACAAAAAGACATAATAACACTTTATGAAAATACTAGAACAGTTTATGAAAAACATTCTATTACTTTAGTGCACTCTAGTGGGCACAATCGAAACTAAATCAGTCCCCTATCCAATACTGTCCTCTGTCGGCTGATACATAAACTATGTGCGCGTCCAGTCTCGCGACACCATCTTTCACTATCCAGCTCTGAGACACGTCTCCCACTAAACTGCCTCCAAGGTAGGATCGGTGTACGGCGCTACGCCCCATGTTGTGTTGACTATTGAAGTATTCTACTTTGAAACATGTATTAACTAAAAAACTCCTATTTGTTCTACTAGTTCTAATGTCTGAATTTTCAAACTGAGTTGTTGAAATAACTTTGACAGATAGTCTACATAATGACATGTTTTCAAATTTTACCCGAAAATCGTTTAAATTTCAAACATTAATGAATCATTGTTAAGTTTCAACTATTTGTCCAGTTTCATGTCTCAAAAAAGAAATTGATAATACTGTAGTAGAAAATAGTTAATAAATTACCTTTCTGGATTAAGTGCTGTATTTTCGTGGCTTAGCACTCAGCTCACTCCCAGCTTCTTGCCAGCTACAATATTTCGCATGCCGTAGGTCCCTTTAACAAAAAATTTAAAGTATCTCGAACAGAATGACTTTCTCCAGCCATGGGTTGTGGCAGTCAGGTAGACGCAGTGTTTCTTGATTTCAGAAAAGCAATTGACTCAGTAGCACACTCATTCTTTTTACCCTTCCTGCTCATGCTGTATATTAATGACCTTACAGACAGTATTAAGAGTGACCTCAGACTTTTCATAGATGATGCAGTTACAGTATCTACAATGAAGTACTGTCTGAAAGAAGTTGCATATATATTCAGTTAGATCTTCATAAGATTTCAATGACTTTCTGGGATTGAGACCTGCTTTAAATGTTTAAAAATGTAAAATTGTACACCTCACAGAACTATAAAACGTAATATCCTGATTTATTAATATTAATGAGTCTGAATTAGCTGCATTAAAATTCATTCAAATCTTGATAAAATTTCAGTGATGTAACGATTGTCAGCCCTTTTTAAATGTTCAGAAATGTAAAATCGTGCACTTCACAAAACAATGAAACATATTATCTTATGACTGCCGAATGACAATTGAAATCGGTCATCTCATACAAATACCTAGGTGTAACGGTTTGTAGGGACTTGAGAAAAAACGATCACATAGGCTTGTGTATTTAAACCGGGGACCTAGAAACGACGGAGAGGCTTCGTGCCGCCATAGTCCTCAGTGGTTCACAACCCCACAACAGGTCACAGCAGTCCACCCACCCCACCGTCGCCCCACAACGAACCCAGGGTTATTGTGTGGTTCGGTCCCCCAGTGGATCTCTCTCCTCCCCCCTCCCCCCCCCCCCCCACCGGGAACGTCTCATACCAGACGAGTATAGCCCCAAATGCTTGCGTGTTAGAGTAATTATGGTGTACGCTTATGTGGAGACAGTGTTTGCACAGCAATCGCCGACATAGTGTAATTGAGGCGGAATAAGGGGAACCAGCCCGCATTCGCCGGGGTAGATGGAAAACCACCTTAAAAACCATCAACAGTCTGGCCGGCATACCGGATCTCGACACTAAGCCGTCGGGCGGATTGGTGCCAGGGACCGGCATGCCTTCCGCTCGAGAAGCAGAGCGTTAGACCGTGCGGCTAGCCGGGCGGGCATCACATAGCCTTAGTAGTACGTAAAACAGGCGGCAGACTGTTTCATTGGTAGGATACTAGGAGAATGCAATCAGTCTACGAAGGCGACTGCTTAGAGAACCCTTGTGCGACTCATCCCTGAATATTGCTCAATTGTAGTGGACATGTAGGAAATAGGACTGACAAGGAATATTACATGTATACAAAGGAGGCGGCCACAAATGTTCACAGTTTTTTTTTTTTTACCCACGGGAGACATTCACGAAGATTCTGAAAAAAAATGAAGTGGCAGATTCCTGAAAACACATACAAGCTATGCTTACTTACAAAGTTACAAGAAAACTATTTAAAGAAGACTCTATGAATATACTCCAATCCCCTATGTATCGCTCTGGCACCAACGGTGAACACCAAATTAGACTAATTACGGAGCGCATAGAAGCGTTTAAGCAGTCATTTTCCCATGCTTCACACGTAAAAGTAACGAGAAGAAACCAAATAACTGGTACAACGAGAAGTACCTCCTGCCATGCACTTCATATTTGTTTTCAGAGTGTACATGTGTATGTACAAAGGGCGTTCAAGAAGTTTTGCACAGTCCTCTCTAATTTTTTTATTTTTTGCAGGAGGAGAACGAAATATTTTGTGAACATACTTGGAACATTTTGCTATAAGTTGGTATACAGAAGTATTTTCTTTTCTTTACCGGTGAGCCATAATCGACCGTGAAGTAGATGTCAGGTTGCGACAACGTCGGTGATGGAGTTCCTCTTCAAGACCGGCGATGACTCTGCCACATCGATTCACAGGAAGTTGCTGCCTGTTTATGGGGAGGACACAGTGGATCGCAGCAGTATCCAACGGTGGTTGCAGAGGTTTAAAGAAGGTGACTTCTCTCTTCTGGACAATCCACGATGCGGTAGACCATCGACGGCAGTGAGTGATGTGAATAAGGAGACCATTGATCAAATCAGCCTCCCTACAGTCCGGACTTGGCTCCGTCTGATTTTTACATCTTTGGTCGTCTGAAGGCCCACCTGCACGGTAAAACATTGGTAGTGAGATAGACCTTATTTCCTGTGTCAAGCGATGGTGTAAACGTCAATCCCCAGAATTTTACCAAAGTGCATTTACATCATGGAAAGAACGTTGGACCAGATGCGTCACAGCTGATGGAAGCTACATTGAGTAGGCTCAATGTATAGCTAAATGTTCCAAGTAAGTTCACAAAAAATTTCATTCTCCTCCTGCAAAAAATAAAAAATTTACAGAGGGCTGTGCAAAACTTTTTGAACGCCCATTGTAGATATAGACACCCTAGTTAATTAGAGGGCTGTGCGATTTTGTTTGAGTTCGTCTAGCGGTGTGCTATAGTACTACGGCTCAGGGATTTCACTGTGTACCAGAACATACATACAAAAACTAAGACATGAAAGAATCGCCTAACTTTCTCATTTGGAGGTGATGAAAGCTTGACTATCGTCGTATATTCGAGGTCACCTGAAACAACTAGTTTATGTAGTATAAATTTCTAATGCAGAGGCGCTTGTTAAAGATATCATGGAAGCCTATGGACATTGCGCCATTGAAGAGAAACAAGCGACAGACATTTTGAACGTTTGTTTCTAGTTTCCCACTAGACAACTATGTTTTCTTTCATTAATACCTTAAACGCGAAAGGTTCTTTTCTAGATTCGTATGCATGTACTTTTTTGTTTTGGTGTGAGGTATCTGTCCCCCAAGTTCGTAAAAGAATACCCAACATCCTATCTCTTATTGATCCGTAATAGTGAGATGTAGCTTGTGTTTGGAAGATTTGATAATTAATCAGCATGTGACTCAAATTACTTCAGAAATGTCGAGCCATATAATTAATTAATTAGTTAATTATATCAGAGATCAATCTGCACGATATGTCAATGACAAACTATCATTCAGTTTACAGAGTGTTAACTGAATGGTCCTGTCTCACTCCTTTCTCAACCATTGCTTCCCTTTCGTCCACCTCGACTGTTATAACTGACATCTAGTTTCTGTACAAATTGTAAATAGCATTTCACTCCCTATATTTTATCCCTGCCACCTTCAGAATTTGAGAGTCAGCATTGTCAAAAGGTTTCTCTGTAGAGCAAACCAAAGACTGCGGTTCATTGGCAGAACACTTAGAACGTGCAAGTAAAGTAAAGAGAAAGTCTACAAATGCTATAAACATAGGTTTGCCTTTCCTTAAATAATCTTCTGAGATGAGTGGTAGGGTCAGTATTGTCTCGCGTGTTCCTACATTTCTACGGTATCCAAACTGATCTTCCCTAGGTGGTCTTCTACCAGTTTCTCCATTCTTCTGTAAATGAACTACAGGAATACAAAACACTTATTTAAAATGGATGTGTCAAGAGTGCAAAGCGAGAATTACAAACAAGCGTTAGGACTAATAACGTTCAAGGTGCTGATCCGCCTTTAATGTGTCGGCCAAACTACGCCAGTAGAATGATCGGGCAAGTCCAACAAACAACACCTACAAGGGAAGATCTGACATGTGGATCAATTACTTTGATCAAATTTTCCAAGGAAGTTCTGAACTGAAAACAGAGAGGTTTCGGAATTTCAGTAAACACTCTCTAGTTTCTGAAAAATCGGAAGCCAAAGTTGATGACGGAGAATCGTATTCTCAATACATCTAATGATTGTCTAAAAACAAATACCTCGGCACGAGCCACGACTCCAAGCACAGCTCCGTCCAATGGCGAACTCCCCGCCGACCTCCAAGTAACTGCGCACTCAGCAGACTACCCAGCTGTGCGCCGGGCGCACGCTTACATCGGACTCGCGTTGCTGCAAAACCGCCTCCACAGGGTACGCCCGAGAAGCTGTTACCTAGCAACGCAACCAAAGAGGTTCAACAATTACCAAAATCAATATCAGGACTCGCGTACGGCTCACGCACCCTAAGAACTATGAGCTCGATCATCTTCAGTACTGTGAAACACATCTCTTCTACTACAAGGTCTTTGGTTTCCATATTTTTGGGGGAGCTAATATGGACCGAAACAAGAAAATGCTTGTAGCTCTTAGAGTATGCATTTCAGATCTCTGATCAGTCGACTTTTTGATTGTATAGCTCCATACTACCTCCTCCAAAAATATGGAATCAAAAATGGTTCAAATGGCTCTGAGCACTATGGGACTCAACTGCTGAGGTCATTAGTCCCCTAGAACTTAGAACTAGTTAAACCTAACTAACCTAAGGACATCACAAACATCCATGCCCGAGGCAGGATTCGAACCTGCGACCGGAGCGGTCTTGCGGTTCCAGACTGCAGCGCCTTTAACCGCACGGCCACTTCGGCCGGCAATATGGAATCCAAGGTCCTTGCAGTAGAAGAGATGTGTTTCACAGTACCGAAAATGAATCATAGCTCTTACGGAATGACCGTTAGATCTCATGGTTATTAGACGATTTATGGTCCATTCCTCTGAAAATTACCAGCCCTACAATCTTAGCAACAACAGTACTGGTTCATGTTTTTCACAGTCAGACGTATCAGAACTATTTCCGCTTATCACTTTCGAATCGGTCGTTTTCGGGCCAAGGTCCCTTAATCAAACTGATACCTTTATCCTTCTCCATCATTCCTGATAGTCTATAACAACATCTCGGAATAATCCTGTATATGTGTAAGGAGCTGAGCATGAAAAGAGTTCTATCGTCGGATATATGCTGGCAACATGGTAACACAACGTGTTACTGCTCAAGATGATAGGCTGTAAAAAATGTAAGATCAGTTGTTTTACAATTTAGAGGGAAGTTCAGAACAGCATTCACCCCAATCCAGAAAGTGCGTATTGACGAAAGCTTTTCGTCGTTCAAGGAACACTTGCCTTTCAAACAGTACATTCCATCTAAAAGACATCGTCTTGATACAAAGGTATTTGTTTCGTTGATTGTGAAACAGGATTTATATTTGACGTTTTCGTATGTACTGGTACAAAGTGTGACACAGAAGTCAGTGAACACTACTTGAAAATTACCGGCAACATTGTGACAACACTTTTGGAAGTTGATTTTGGAACATTGCATAGTCTGTACAGGGTGGCTCAGCTGCCCCTACAGTCCGCAGCTCGTGGTCGTGCGGTAGCGTTCTCGCTTCCCACGCCCGGGTTCCCGGGTTCGATTCCCGGCGGGGTCAGGGATTTTCTCTGCCTCGTGATGACTGGGTGTTGTGTGATATCCTTAGGTTAGTTAGGTTTAAGTAGTTCTAAGTTCTAGTGGACTAATGACCATAGATGTTAAGTCCCATAGTGCTCAGAACCAACCACCAACCTGCCCCTACAGATGTCATCTATGGAACCCTACATTACAGTTTATTGTTGCTGACCAGTTCACTCTGGAGGTGTCAAGCACATTGTCAAAAAGTCGGAGAATAACTGATCAAGTATACGAAGACATCTTAGACCTATTGTACAAATTCTATTTGCGAAACTACTTTATTGTACGTATTAACGCAGCAAGTCACATATTAATCTTTTCGGTGGGTTATATAGCGGAAAGTTGTTACTTCCACACTTCTCATGTAAATATCTTCTGTTAATTTCTTTGTTTCAGATGGTGAAGCAGACTTGATAAGCCACGTGTCTAAATCATTTACCAAATATTAAGTACTTTAAACGAAATACAGACATCCAAAACCCATACGACTACACTGCTAATTACACAAAGAAAGATTGGAGACACATGGATAAGTACGGTAAAGTAAGGTATATCTTGGTCCAAAAATACAGTGTAACTCACGCCCAATCCTCACGTGCTTCTTTACAGTATGATTTCGTTTGCACACAGTCGCGCAAAGCTCTGAGGGGGAGCTTACATCCATTACATGGCTGCCGCCTGTCTGGATACCGTTCCTAGTACAGACGTAGTATGGGTTGCATAAAACGTTACTGATAGGGGCAGCTGAAACCCTGTCCATCTCTTTCCTACTTAAAATCAGTATGTATAGTTCACATGAACAGGAAAGGTATGCCAAAGCTTTAACTTAAACAACAAAGAGAAAAGATGGAGTTTAGGTCAACAGATATGAAGTGGCACGACAAAAGAGATACATGTATGTTGACGGATGCCAAACAGCTGAAATAAAATCATCTGGGACAATGCACCGCTAAACTAACACCGAGAAATTTGAACCAAAATGCGTGTTGGGTTACAGTAGCACTTACTATGTACCTACATGTTTAGTTTGGCGTTGATACTACATCAGAATATTTTATGATCTGAAGATGGTAGTAGCCGAAACCGATACTAGTGAAGTGGAGAAGTTTGTGTGATCAAAACGTACCTGCCGGCCGCGGTGGCCGAGCGGTTCTAGGCGCTTCAGTCCGGAACCGCGCGACTGCTACGGTCGCAGGTTCGAATCCTGCCTTGGGCATGGATGTGTATGATGTCCTTAGGTTCGTTAGGTTTAAGTAGTTCTAAGTTCTAGGGGACTGATGACCTCATATGTTTAAGTCCCATAATGCTCAGAGCCAAAACGTATCTGTGAAGTAAAGTGAAAAAAATATGATCACGGACTCATTTTCAGACTTTATGCCTTCAATTGATATGGTTATAGTGAGTCGATGGGCGCATACCATCACGAAAGCATAAGCATGCATCAGATGAAGAAAATTCATTGCGTCTTCGAGGAAGACACTTTCCAAACGTCGTTGAATCGTCAGTAAAACAACACGGACTGTAACAAGGTACACCATGTGCAGCAAAGTCAAACAACGAAAGGAATTGTGTTATTTGCTGTAAACAACGTGTCAAAGGACTGTGCATTGGCCTTGTTTTGGAGTATATCAGCCGAAAAAAACGTTCTGAATTGTGCTTCCTTGTAATGTTATATAGCTTTTGAAAATCCAGCAATATAGAATATTCCGTGTACTTTTTATGTTAAGAGCTTACTAGTGAGAATAAACACTGCAAAGCATGCGCTGCACTGCTCAGCACCATATCGTGCCCAGCACGGCGAACAATGCTGCGCGGAGTGGCCTGATCGCACACAGATCTGCTCACTGTTACGGCGCACCCAGCAGTGAAATGGTTAAAAAAAACAGTTTGTAAGTGTCCGTCTGGACGCCATCACATCATTTTGGACGCTACCCCCTCCCCATGCCTTAGACAAATCCGGCAGTAATTTACGTCTGCTCGGCGTCTGTAACTCGAGCTCGCCAAATTTTTGAAAGGTGTTTTAGCATGAATCCCATTATTATTCTGAAATAGGTCATACTTTGCTAAATTTTGTGTCACTAATTACGAACTACGAGTGCTGCTAATAAAACGACGAGGCTGAATGTATTTTTCAGAGCTCATGGCCAACACGTGAGAACATTACAAATGGCGAATCACCAACTTTTACCTCTCTTACTTCGTGAACTGTTCGTTATATCGAAATGAGGTTTCCAGCGTTTGATAACACTCAGGGGGCATATAATTTTGTTCAGTGTTTAATTCATTTGACGTTTCTACCAGGCGAGACAGCTAAGCAAGGATGGTTCTTTTAATGCAACGATGCTCTGTTTTCCATGGCATTTTAAAGTCCTTTGAAGGTAAACACTGTGATTTAATGCTAGATAATATTGCCAATGAAACTTTTGGCAAGAAGTCTTCAAAAATAAACTAAAGTTGAGAGTCAAGGTAGCTAGAATAGGCCGTCAAGTGGGGCTCTCATGCTACGCGAAGAAATTTCATGTCAGAAATTTGCGTCACCCGGAAAGACTGATCCTATCCACAGTAATGTAGTTCCACAGGGGATAAAATTAGGTTCTCTGTTGTTTCTCATATATGTTAATGGTCTTCCAATTTGTACACATCAAACACTAGGCCTTGATCAAGAGTTAGTAAGCAAGGCACGACATTGGCAAAAATCTGTGTCGTCCAAAAGACAATATCCACATTTACAAAAATAATTGGAGTTCCACAAATCATAATATTAGGCCCTCTGTTGTTTCTCATGTGTGACAAGGTATTCCATTTAATAGTGTTATGGCACAGGTAAGAAATCAGAAATTTTTATTTAAACTCATTAACATTACCACAAGGAAAATCAATTATTTGAGAGACAGATGTGGAAGCAGGAAGAGAGTCGGTATGTCGCAAGTGAGTCACATTAAGACACTGCCTGCTGAGTGAGAAAAGGAAACCACATTCATTAGCTCATAAGACATGGTGCGAGAAACTCTCCCTTACACAAGAGCACCTAGTGAGGGACTCACACAGCAGTTGACAGCCTGCTGAATGAATATAGCACAATAAGGAGAAACATGTGGCCATTACAAACTGAACCTCACATTATAGCCTCACACTAGCTCCCTTTAAATACTCCAGCGTTCCAACTCTCATGATGAGTTTATCATTGGGATCAATGGCATTCACTGGCTCAGTAAAGCCATTTGGCAATTCTTGGTACTGCATAACTTGGACAGATAAATAAGTTAACATTATTTGCTTATATGACAAAGAAATGTATTCTGGGATAAATCGAATTTAAGAAAGAAAATGTTCATTGAAAAAGTGTGCTCTACGACTAGTACGCTATATAGCGCTCAGCGTCGACCACTTTTTAGCCACATGTTTAAGGAGTTAGGTACTTTTATTTGCAACATCACAGTACATATTTCCTCTCAAGAAATTGGTTTCAAAGAAACGGTTAGAGTTCTGTAGGAAAAACGACATTCATAATTACCATACTAGAAGAAAAAATGATCGCCATTAAAACTGATTTTCTCTCAGAAAAGAGTGAATGCTCGGCCTGCCAATATCTTTGATCACATATTCAGTGATGTTAATACTATACACAGGAAAGTTAAAGTAAACTGAAGAATTTCCCTCGCTATATTCCATAAAAGAATTTTTATTTAGAAACTTGTAGTTTGTTTAGTGCAAAAGTGATATCCCCTACTTTATTCAATCCGTACATCGAGCAAGCAGTAAAGGAAACGAAAGAAAAAATTTGGAGTAGGAATTAAAATTCAGGGAGAAGAAATAAAAAACTTGTGGTTTGTCGAGGACACTGTAATTCTGTCAGAGACATCAAAGGACTTGGAAGAATAGTTGAACAAAATGGACAGTGTATTGGAAGGAGGGTATAAGATGAACATCAGTAAAAGCAAAACGAGAATAATGGAATGTAGTCGAATTAACTCAGGTGATGCTGAGGGAATTACATCAAGAAATGAGACACTGAAAGAAGCAGGTGAGTTTTGCTATTTGGGCAGCAAAATAACTGATGACGGTCGAAGTAGAGAGTTTATAATAAAACTGGCGATGGCAACGAAAGCGTTCCTGGAGAAGAGAAATTTGTTAACATCGAGTATAGATTTAAGTGTCAAGAAGTCTTTTCTGTAAGTATTTGTATGGAGTGTAGCCATCTATGGATGTGAAACATGGATATAAACAGTGTAGACAAGATCAGAATAGAAGGTTTTGAAATGCAGTGCTACAGAAGAATGCTGAAGATTAGATGGGTATATCACGTAACTAATGATGAGGTACTAAATAGAAATGGGGAGAAGAGGAATTTGTGGCACAACTTGACTAGAAGAAGGATTCGGTTGGTAGGACACGTTCTGAGGTATCAACGGATCACCAGTTTAGTTTTGGAGTGAAACGCAGAGGGTATAAATCGGAGAGGGAAGCCAAGAGATGAATACGCAAAGCAGATTCAGAGAAATGTAGATTGCACTAGTTACTGGGAGATGAAGAGGCTTGCACAGGATAGAGTAGCACGGAGAGATGCATCAAACCGGACTTTGGACTGAAGACCAAAACACCAGCATAATCTATTTCCGTGGTGTTTTGAGGGACTCCTGTGCGGTCTTTCACTTGCTACCTGATTTGCGTTCTGGGTATGGCTTAGAATAGATAATGGTTGGTGGTGGTGGTGGTAATATCCTGTGGGACCAAACTGCTGAGATCATCGGTCCCTAGGCTTCCACACTACTTAATCTAACAATTTATCTTACGCTAAGAACAAGACACACCCCATGCCCAAGGGAGGAGCCGCGCGAACCGTGGCAAGGCGCCAAAGAACGCGCGCCTTCCCCTCGCGGCTAGATAATGGTTCTGTATTGTATTCACGAAAGCAGACACTATTATAATGCTTTTTCTTAATTTTCAAGCTTATAGTTTAGCATAAAGGTCTCTTCTATCTACAAGGGTTGGAACTTTAATAGTGGTAGCTACACTCCTGGAAATTGAAATAAGAACACCGTGAATTCATTGTCCCAGGAAGGGGAAACTTTATTGACACATTCCTGGGGTCAGATACATCACATGATCACACTGACAGAACCACAGGCACATAGACACAGGCAACAGAGCATGCACAATGTCGGCACTAGTACAGTGTATATCCACCTTTCGCAGCAATGCAGGCTGCTATTCTCCCATGGAGACGATCGTAGAGATGCTGGATGTAGTCCTGTGGAACGGCTTGCCATGCCATTTCCACCTGGCGCCTCAGTTGGACCAGCGTTCGTGCTGGACGTGCAGACCGCGTGAGACGACGCTTCATCCAGTCCCAAACATGCTCAATGGGGGACAGATCCGGAGATCTTGCTGGCCAGGGTAGTTGACTTACACCTTCTAGAGCACGTTGGGTGGCACGGGATACATGCGGACGTGCATTGTCCTGTTGGAACAGCAAGTTCCCTTGCCGGTCTAGGAATGGTAGAACGATGGGTTCGATGACGGTTTGGATGTACCGTGCACTATTCAGTGTCCCCTCGACGATCACCAGTGGTGTACGGCCAGTGTAGGAGATCGCTCCCCACACCATGATGCCGGGTGTTGGCCCTGTGTGCCTCGGTCGTATGCAGTCCTGATTCTGGCGCTCACCTGCACGGCGCCAAACACGCATACGACCATCATTGGCACCAAGGCAGAAGCGACTCTCATCGCTGAAGACGACACGTCTCCATTCGTCCTCCATTCACGCCTGTCGCGACACCACTGGAGGCGGGCTGCACGATGTTGGGGCGTGAGCGGAAGACGGCCTAACGGTGTGCGGGACCGTAGCCCAGCTTCATGGAGACGGTTGCGAATGGTCCTCGCCGATACCCCAGGAACAACAGTGTCCCTAATTTGCTGGGAAGTGGCGGTGCGGTCCCCTACGGCACTGCGTAGGATCCTACGGTCTTGGCGGGCATCCGTGCGTCGCTGCGGTCCGGTCCCAGGTCGACGGGCACGTGCACCTTCCGCCGACCACTGGCGACAACATCGATGTACTGTGGAGACCTCACGCCCCACGTGTTGAGCAATTCGGCGGTACGTCCACCCGGCCTCCCGCATGCCCACTATACGCCCTCGCTCAAAGTCCGTCAACTGCACATACGGTTCACGTCCACGCTGTCGCGGCATGCTACCAGTGTTAAAGACTGCGATGGAGCTCCGTATGCCACGGCAAACTGGCTGACACTGACGGCGGCGGTGCACAAATGCTGCGCAGCTAGCGCCATTCGACGGCCAACACCGCGGTTCCTGGTGTGTCCGCTGTGCCGTGCGTGTGATCATTGCTTGTACAGCCCTCTCGCAGTGTCCGGAGCAAGTATGGTGGGTCTGACACACCGGTGTCAATGTGTTCTTTTTTCCATTTCCAGGAGTGTATTTATTTACAGTTCGTACAAAATAGATACGTGTTTCAAAGTTTTACTGAGCATCAAAGTAGTCACCAGCATTGTGCATAACCCGTTGCCAGTGATGTGGAAGTCGTAGGATACTCTTAGCAGTGCCAGTTGTGTTGACAATTCGAACGGCGTGGTCTATTGCCCGACGAATTTGTAACACTTGTGAAGCGAATGCAGTGAAGTGTCTCTTTCACTTTAGAAATCGAGTTGAGCTCAAGAGGGCTTAAGTCAAGGGAGTGCAGTAAGTGGTATAGCGCTTTGCAGCCCCATCACTCAAACAAATCAGTAATAGGTTGCACTGTACGTGCTTGAGCATTGTTTTGAAAAATGATGGTCAGGTCCGGCAGAAAGTGTCATCACTTCTGTCTCTAAGCTGGTCGTTGGTTGTGTTCCAAAAATGAACAGCATGGAGGCAGAAGTGATGACACTTTCTGCCGGATCTGACCATCATTTTGCAGGACAATACTCAAGCACGTACAGTGCCAGCTGTTACTGATTTGTTTGACTGATGGGGCTGCTAAGTGCTATACCACCTACTGCAGTCCCAAGCCTTAAGCCCTCATGAGCTCAAATCGATTTCTAAACTGAAAGAAACACATCACGGCATTCCCTTCAGAACTGCTACAAATTCGTCGGGCAATAGACCGCTCCGCTCGAACTGTCAACACAACTGGCACTGCTAAGAGTATCCTACGACTTCCACATCGCTGGCAACGGGTTATACACAATGCTGGTGACTACTTTGGAGATCAGTAAAACTTTGAGACACGTATCTGTTTTGTACGAGCTGTAAAATATATTTGCCACTATTAAAGTTCCAACCCTCGTATTTACAGTAAGTCAAAACGTTATTTAATTGTAATTTACGCTATTGGAGAGTATATCTGGTAATCTAAAAATCAGTTTCACCGAATTTATGTATTTCCTTTGGTTTACTATTTGTGAAATAAAGGCTTCTGTTGCATATTCAAACGTTAATGTTGAGTTTAAGGAGCCTGTGAACGGTTTGTCTGGCTTCGTACGTAAATCTAATTTGTATCCTGTATGTTCTAGAATATGTTCTGAATCTAGCAAACGCCTATGTTCCTGAAAGTAAAGTTCTTGAGGAATTTTGAAGAAACTAATGAACGACGAAACACGGAGAAAATGACTTATTAATAATTGAAAATTTGAAATATTACAGTATTATGTTCCGTCCTCTTCAGGAACATACGTAATTTATTTTCCTTTAAAATATTTTTACTAACATCCAGCTCTGTCTGCTTCACAGACATGTTCATTTTTATTTCTTTTTTAAACGTCAGATTGTTTTAGCTGCTTTAGTACTGATCATAAAAAATCTATTTTGTTTCGCAAGCGAGTACAAAACGTTCTCTTGTAAAAACTTTGGGTTGATGGTTTCACTATCTGCTTCAGATATATATAATTTTTAATTCTTTTGAAATTTTGCGCATTAGTGACTTCACTTATGTGCTTTGATAAATTTTGAACTTACTGTAGGGTCTCTTTCACGGACAAGTGCAAACTACCTTAAAAATTATTTTGCAATTATTACTTCACTGTTTGCTCCAAAGATGCGTAAAGCACATTTAGTGTCAGCTACCTGTAATTGTTTATTACAGGAAATGTTGCTAAAATCTTTTAAACTCTTGTATATTTATCAGAGTGTTAAAGATTTTTTTCAATATGCTGACCCTTGTAATCAAGAGTTTTCCCGTTGTGGCGATTCAGTTTTACTTTTTTTGGTGCTTTTAAGAAAGGCCATCTGGTAAATAATTATTGTTTCAATTTTGATTACGCTCAGCACTTTACTACTTCCAGATCACAGCTCTTCACCAGTTCCGTACGCATCTTAGAGCCCATATATACGGGACTTTTTTTCTTGTTTTGGTCCACACTACCATCTCTAAAACTTGCTACACTAAAATCTTACTGGTGCATCTATTCCACTGTAAAAGGCATGAGAATGATCCTAACTTATAGCCTCCGACGCGGTCGTTTCTAGAACAGGATCCCTTACCTCAACTGGTACATTTCTTCCTCTTCATCGTTCGTGAAAATTAACAACAGGGATTCAACTTCTATATGTCGTTAGCGATGGAGGCCCGACGACTGAAGGGATATAAAGAATGGTCAGAAACAGTCTGAAAACCTTACCAGGGTGTTGGGGGGGTAGGTTTTGTTAAGAAAAAATTCGATGTCTTGCGGCGTTTCCTAATTAATTGACATTGAAATTAGCCAATCGGGCCGCCGCACGTGCAAATTCTAGATACCCGACAGATATGGTGTCGCCAAATGCGTATTTCGTTTGGTTTCCTAAAACCAAACAAGAGAGCGATACAAAAACTGGTCACGCGACAGTAAGGATTGAATCCGGGCCAGAAGTTGAGCGATCTGTTGAGTTATCATCTACGATACGAGATCAACAGACACTAACTGTATCTGGCCGGTCGCTTGAATTTGCGTGCGCGATAGCCTGATTGACTCTGAAGCGGGGAAATTGGTTGAATATTTTATTAATTATTTCTTAGCGTCAACTACTCTGCAACAACTTTACAAACTTTTCAGACTATTTCTGACCACCATATATACGTAGCCAGCAGTTGAAGGCTTAATAATGGTGGCTATAAATAAAGTTACTGTTTCAAAACGCTGTAAAAACCAAAAAAGCTGCTCAGAACTACGTCAGATTTGAACGGAATATTACCGAGGAAGTGGGAACGAAAATTTTCCCACTAGATAAGCGTCGTAACGTATACGGGTTCGGCTACAAATGATAGATGAATCTCAAGACAACGACTATGATGTGACTTGGACAGTAGACCAACCTGACTGTACAATGTGCATGATCGCACACGTTTCACGTTCAACAGTTGTGACAGTGTTAGGCAATCCCATCGACCATACAATATCGTATGAAAGAAATCGTTCTTTAACTATCATAAGGCCAAAAACGGCATTAAAAGCAACAAGATTTTGCGCATTCTGCCGTTTACAGCGCCACATAGTTGGGAAAGTTTCGTAAAATTGTTTTGTTTCCATAATATTTTACCCTTGTTCGACAATACTCCATTCAAATTTGACATTCTGCGCAGGGATGCTTTTTTCACAGCATCTTGAAACTAGAACTTTAGTCACAGTTGCCCTGTACATTGCGCAACAGAATCTCCCACGTCGACGTGAAACTAAACTTGAGCCTCTTGCACGACAGAGGCGATACGGGTACCCTAAGATACAGCAGCCGGAACAACTGTACCCTCGTCAGCTGTGCCGAGAGGTGTGGTTTCCACCGCAGGCTCAGCTGGCACAATGTACGGCGGCGCAGGCCGCAGCGAGGTGGCCCCTAAAATCGCAGGAAGAGCTCCGATCCTTGCGGCGCCGGCGCCGGCGCCGGCGCGCAGCCCTGGCGAATGTCCAGCAAGGCTTTACCTTCGGTCTGTCCTAGCCAGAAGACGATGCTGCTTGGGTGTTTATCTTCACGCTGGCGAGTGGGTATTAGAGTCAGTTCCAGAAGTCTCTCAGTACCTGTTACGGTCGCACGAGACGCGTACCGCTAGTGGACTGTGGGGTCTCTATTTAATAGCATGTACAGTCATGCTCAAAAGTATCCGAACGACCTGAATTGCATTTCGCCTGATTCGCATGCAACCCACATAACGCAGCTGTCTGGCAGGTCCTCTAATCGCTCCTTGGTACAGTCGTTTGACTATTGAAAATGGTTCCAACAAGTCACCATTAGAAAACACTGCTCTGTATCGCAATAACTCTAGATATAAAGTAATACCACGATACTAAAAATATCAGGAAACACCTTATCACAGATAAGACTGTCCTTAGGGCTTGTAAGCTCACATTTATTACAATAAATGACATACCTGAAATGCTATCACTCTCAATATTACGTCAGATACGTATTGCACGTAGTAAGTTCGTCTTATTCATGATTTCCTCTTCAAAGTAACATGCCGTACTTATTATTTAACACAAAATGAGATTAAAAATTTAAGTTATTCACGAGCAGCTAGTTGAGAATATGCACGACCTTCAATTGACACGACGAACCGTCTCGTTCTGCATATGGATTCAAACCCAGGTCATGCAGACTAAGCAAAGATTTCGCGACTGACGGAAACTAACATCATTCCTGATTAGGCATACAGAGAGTGATATACCTCGATTTTAGACAGTGTCAGTTAACAAATACCAACTTTAAATTACATAACGCAAGCATTTTTAACGGACGCAAATTCCTACACAGCACCTATTGTTCCTGTTAACGAACTACGAGAGATGTTAAATATTGCTTCTTCACAAGTAACTTACTTGAATTACAGTGAGGTAAAGCTTTGTGTTGGACAGGGATTCGAACCCAGAGCCTAATCGGATAGATATCGACGCACAATCAACTGTGACATATCGGATTTTCTCGGCAGTAGCCAGATGTTTTAACTGAAATGACGAGACGAAACATTAATTTTTTTCCTTCCCAGGACTCCAACCCGGCACCTATCGCTGTTATATTCTAGAGAAAACGAACGTTAAATATGGGTTTGTTGCACCAGCAGCGACATGTGAGCGTGTTTTAATTAGAAATAATATGACGAAGAGTTCAGTGCTGACTGGGAATAGAGCTCCACACATATCGTTGTTGACTACACACAAAGAAACGTCAGCTACAGAATTTTTCTCCAGCTCGGAATAACATCTTGAACTTTCAGTGATCTCGCAAATAGTTCTGTGTCTCACTGGGGGTCAAAAACGTCACATACCGTTAGTGTTGACAACGAATGAAAATACATTAAAAATCAAAATTATTATACTCCAACAGATAGACCTTGATAATACATAATGAAATCTTTAGCGCCGGGCCAGGATTCGAAACCATTCACGCGCAATATGTGGAGATGTTGAGGAATCTGCAGTTTTTAACAAACAACAAATTGTACCCGAGCTGTATTGTCACGAAGGGATCAAATTGCGCGTTAAGCACGGTCTGAGTTGCATTCCCAGTTCAAAACCAATTTTATTGACATACAGAAGCTCAGATAAAAGATGGAAAAAGTGTCCTGTGAGCCTACATAGCGTTTGTTTCATCACTAGAAATAAATAATAGTATAAGAAAGGTTACTGGTGATAGAGTTTCTACATGTCGCCACTCCAGACTTTATTGTGGTTCAACCTAACGTCTACTTGGTAGAGAAGGAATATGTGGTGTCACAGCCAGACACCACACGTGCTAGGTGGTAGCTTAAATCGGCCGCGGTCCTGTAGTACATGTCGGACCCGCGTGTCGCCACTGTGTGATCGCAAACCTAGCGCCACCACAAGGCAGGTCTCGATAGACTGACTCGAACTCAGCCCAGTTGTACGGACGACAGAGCTAGCGACTAGACGTACGAAGACTTTCTCTCTCATTAGCCGAGAGACAGAATAGCCTTCAGCTAAGTTAATGGCTACGAACTAACAAGGCGCCATTAACATTACAGTGATTGTAATTAAAGTCTCCTTTGTGCGATGTACCACAATGATTGATTAAAGATAAGTATTATACCAGCTTCGTACTTCTCTTCATAGCATTAATTACGTATCCTGTTCCAGTACTTCACGCCCGTCTGCGTTAGTCTAGCGTGCCTTTTAAGCCACCTCTATCTACAAGGTGTTGGCCCAGCTGCCGACACATCAGAATATCATTTTTAATGTTAATTTCAGACCACAATGCCATTATATCTTCATCACTTGGTGCAGCAAGAAGAGAATGGAATCTGTCTCTCCCTATCTACAAGTCATTGACAGAACTTAGAATCGAACCCAGACCATAGATATACAAACATATCATCAGTCCAACAGACCACCAACACCTCTTCTCTGTGGCTCATTTATCTATCGTAACGCCGTTGCGCCACACTGGTTGAGAATTCTGACACACAGGCTCCCTGAAGTAATTTGCAGCATGTTCAGTAAATTCGTTTCCTTGGTTGACCGAATCACCATGAACAAGCTGCCTCGGCTACCCAGTGCATACATTCGACTTTATTTTGTAATGACCGAAATAAAATCACACAACTGCCACCTACACAGAACTGCTAACAGTGTAGGATGCAGAAATTTAAATAGGAAGTGTTTCTTTCCACTTGACTACTCTATTGCACTATCTCGTTGTTGAAAACGTCGTGTAGTGCAAATGTGGCATTTCATAAATAAAGTTTTGTATTCGTAGAAATCCAAAATTTGCTTGTCAGCGGCGGGAAGAAGAGTTACCTGTTGTGCAGCATTGTAATTTTTTCACCATTGCACTATGAGCCGAAAGTATTTTCTTGCGATTTTCTTATCGATGTTTGATCTGACTGCTTGTAGCTCTTTCACAGAAGGGATAAAAACGGTGCACTCACTGAGACTGGAACTGCGAACCGTAACAGAATGCTTTTTGACAGGGCAGCACGGTACCACAGAGCTGGCGAAGAAGAACGCGTCTTAGCTTCCTCTTACGAGATCAATAGTGGCTAGAACTCGTAAATCGTTATTTAAAGGACGAGATTAGTTGCGTTTTCCACGTGCAACGACTTTCCTGGGCTGAAAACTGTAAGTTTACAGTCTTTTGTTACACCTCAAGCGATAATAACTCAGATTATTCAATGGAAATGACGGGTAAAATCAAGTGAACATTGAGGCTTAATTCAGTGCACACCAGGAAGTAACTCGTCGATCACAGTGTTGCCAAATATACGTTGCCTAAATCTCAGTTACAGTACCAGCAGGAAGAAGAACCGATGTGATCGCACAGCGGGCTGGGAAGTGACCATAGCTGGTGTCTCCAAGTCGCGGCTGCCACGGCCTGGAATACGTAATGCGTCTGATTCGCGTTTCTGTAACTAGGTTTAGGGAGTGGAGCGTAGTTACTAATAATACTCAGAACTGACTGCAAACTAAGCATCATAAATCAGTAACTCTCATAGTTGTTTTTATATTTGTTTCGTATGTGTACTCAAAACTAAGAAACTCATTCACAGACGGTTTCGTGCCTCGCCGATAGTCGAGAGCACAACAAACAAATAAAAATAAAAAAAAGAATGTGTGTGTGTGTGTGATAGAGAGAGAGAGAGAGAGAGAGAGAGAGAGAAAATCAAAGAGAATGAGAGAGAGAGAGAGTAAAAAATTGTTCTAAAGAAATTGAATCATGGTATGTAAAGAAACCTTTCATTAAAAGGACACGTTCCACATCAATACGAAATATCGTATTCATGATCTATGAAACAAGAATTGATCTAATGTAAGCTAATCTAATCTGATAATTTCATATTGATGACTAGCCATGAAGAGTCATGAATTACCGAAATTTTTGCCAATACCAGTAACCAAATCTAAACTTGAAAATAAAAGACGACAATTTTTGTAATAAACCGGGACTTCTATCAGTACCCTTTCGACCCTGTTAACTAACCACGAAAGAGGACTGATATACCTCCATTCTGAAGTAACAAAGTGTGCATGCATTTAAAGATGAAGTGCATATGTGAAGTTCTGTGAGAAGATTGCAGTCTTGGGAAAAGGAACAAAATGATTGAACTATACTGTTCCGAGAGATTCAGATCCTCGAAAGGGGAGATACGAATTCGAATCACAGTCCAGCACCAAATTTTTCAACGTCTCTAGTTCAATCAAGTACAAGTAAAATAAGAGCCCTATTCCCTTACATGGCTATCGGTTCATCAAATAAAATAAAATTTTCTAATGTAAGTAAGTTTACTAGCGACTGTATTTCTGTTTACCATGACTTCCGTTATTTCATTTCCCAACGTAAACCGGCTCTGCCCAGTTGGTAATAAAGGAACGTGATGGTTAATGCGGATTCTGGATTATTACGTCTTTCTCTTGAGGTTACCAGTAAATCTGTTTGCGCCTCTTAAAAGTAAATGCCTGAACCCACGCATACACCTGTGATAGTTCGTTCCACCAGACCATTGTAGCCAGCAGGAGTGTGCTATAACGGATGATGTGCATAGCTTACAAAATTAGTCATGGTGGAAAAAACGCGAGTCTATTACATGGTTAAGTAGAAGCAAGCTTCTGACGCGGAGATTATGCTATTCTCATGTCAGCAGGATGTAAAGACTCTTCTAGGCATCATAGGCTCGATGTGAAGCCATTTTGAAATTTTCACAAATTCAGCAAATTTCTTAGTTCGAGAAAATCCACTGGGAAGTGTGAAGTTACCGGATAATTCGATTATTACCGTCATTATTACTATCATTTTCTTCATACCGCTGCTGGAACACTGTACTTGAAGCTCAGTTAATGCCTTTTGGTCACTATAGAAGTAGTTTCCCAAGAACAGGTTCTTTCCCTGTCTACGGAATCCTTTTCATGTTAATATCAAACATCAGCAATTACTCGTAGATTACATTAAAACTAAAGTAATTGATGAAGACGTTTCTTGATAACAAAAACGCGCTGCCTTTCTTCATTTACTTCTGACTAGAAATGGCTATCGAATACTGCTAAACCAAAAGGCAAGAGATCTTACTGCCTGCCGATATACGTCGCTGTCAGTTCTTCCATATGATTCGGCCGACGTGTCCTGTTTCAAGTTGTGTATGACAGAGAATATTTTGAAAATCAATTGTTTTCCTTTGCAATAAACAGAAAGATTTTCATTCTAAGCTATCCAAGTACAAAATTTTCGCATATTAGTTCAAATTTAATATTCGCTTCTATAATGTAGGAAGTATTTCACTGTTGCAAAACCCGAATCCTACTCACTGACCTTACACTTAGTCGGTGACCATAAATTCTAACTCAGAGTGACACCAGATTAAGTAACCTAATGTCGTGAAGACTGTTTGTCAGTGCTCTTTCTCACCGCGAAAATACGCAGTTCACTCATTTGGCTCCATAAGTACACTGTAACAGTAATTTTCTGTGCGTATGCAATTCATACGGATTGTAGAATTTAGTGGTGCTCTCTCTTCCACTTCTGTATACAATATGACTGACGTAAACGGGCTCTTTATCGTTACAGGCCCTGGGCAGTGCACCATCATACTGACAACAGTAATGTGCTTATACTGACAAGCTGACTGTTCGTTTTACCTGATTTTGTAATCATTTAAATAAAACAACATGACCTTCCAGTGGGAGACATTTCGTCCCCCTTTTCCTTCTGTGAAATTTGTCAGTAAGCTATTTGCCTCCCAACCAGAGAAATGCGGCGGAGGACGGCCGGTAAACGATTGACAAACCACGATTTAGTGCCGTTAAGACGATTTCTTTAAACATTGTCGTTGTTGAATGAATTTAGTTTCGTCTTAAATTGTCTCAAGAAGCAACGTTCACAGACATCTCAAATATGAAAAAGCTCATTATCCAGGTACGAAGATTGTAAAACAAAATCCCCACAGTTGGTGTCAGGTTGATCTTTTCGTCTGATAGCACTGCGTAAGTATTTTGTCTAAGAGGTATCATGAGTAGTGCTCCTGTAGATGTGGGAATCATTGGTTGAAAACGAGTTGAACACCAATGGGTACAGTACTGCTAAATATTCAGAATGATTATCAACCTAAGTCTGAGCTCATCCGCAGACTGCGGTGAATTTATCATATTGAAACTAGACTTTGTATCCTTGTCCTCCTTGATTTGGCATTGGAAGTCGTTTACACACACGTATACAATACTATGAATACTTCGAACGCTATAGTTAACGAAGCTCTCATAAAGTACTTTTTTTTTAATTCTTCTGGGTCTTTAGCGTGCAATATGTGTTGTAGATACAGTCTTAGAGCAAAAAATTGACCGCCGAGTCGTTCACATAAGGTGGACAATACAGTCGTGCTCTTCTCAGAATCCTATGTCTGGCAATATGCTCGATCTGGCAACATTGTAGACTGCGGCACTTCCCAGAGGAAGTCTTTGAGTTCAGTCTTAGTACGTTATTCTTGACTAAGACCGTAGTCTTGAGGTAAAACGCGAGACTAGCTAGTATGACGTCTGGCGACCGAAAGCATACATCGACAAAATTTTTATCGTACCTTTCGGTGCTGAAGCTATGAGTGTCATTCAAGCGAATCGACAATGTATTTCGCTTTCTATCACACTGGTAATAATAGTTTGGTTCAACAATGTTTTAGCGAAAGATTTCTTTGCGGATCATCCGCCTCTGAACACCGCATGCGTCTCAGTTCTCTGGGACCCGTTTACTGCGTACCGGCGGGGGCTGAGGCATTGCATTGTCTCGCCTTCTACCGACAACATCTGCTCCACTCCGCACTCTCGACCATGTAAAATGCTTTAATTTTGTTGAGTAGTGACCCATAAAATCTTTCTACTATTTGTGTTTCACTCTTGATAGCAAAGGAGGCACAAAACCGTTTTTATTTGATGATTGTTTTATTACACTAGACTGCAATACATCAATGTGGCACAAAATTAATTTCTCTGTTTCTGATCCAGTGCACTGTAATTAAAGCGTCACATTCTGTTCTTTTTCCTTTCACAGGAGATTCTTCAAATAATTTAATATTATCACGGATTCATATGTGTTAGTCAAGGCACAGAGAGTAAATGCAATGTAACGTGTTTGATTTCTTTCTTTGATTCTCTATGGTAAATGGATGCAAAAGATTGTGTCAATACCTATCAGAACCTGCTATATAGCTACTCAGGCACATTTTTTTTGTTTTGAGACCCATACATTAATTAACGGAGAAGTGAACGCTGTTCACAAGTGAAATTTAAAATATTCAATTGGATGTAAGGCGACAAAATTGCCCATATGTGAAGCTACCTACCCAGATAAAAAGTAAGTTGCTAGAGCCGCTGTTAGCAAATGTCGGCAGGGAGTTCCCAATTGCTACTGTGGAAATTAAGCATAGAGGCCCTATAGTAATCAAGAGGTTCATTTCCTTCATTCTTATCACCCTGGCATGTGAGTCTTAAGTGAAGAACAATATTGAAATTCGTATCGCTTATGGTCAATTCGAATTTCTTCAGAGACACTGGTATTGCGAAGCAGCTTGGCAGTCAGAAAGCGAAGATCTATGACCATTAACACACTGAGTCGAGCTACCAAGGGGATTTGATGCGTAAAGGTTTTCTTCCGATTTCGATACAGAATTTTTTCTGGAAAATAGCAGCTCCATAAAATATATCAGAAAAAAAGCTAGCACACGATGGCCCCTACCACAGTTAGAACTGACGACTGATTGAGCCGTTCTGACAAGAGACACGGGCGGTACGACCGGGCTACGGACACACTGCTACCTGTACGCCACTCTCATCATGGTTCAAATGGATCAAAGGGCTCTGAGCATATGCGACTTCACTTCTGAGGTCATCAGTCGCCTAGAACTCAGAACTAATTAAACCTAACTAACCTAAGGAGATCACACACATCCATGCCCGAGGCAGGATTCGAAACTGCGACCGTAGCGGTCGCTCGGTTCCAGACTGTAGCGCCTAGAACCACACGACCACTCCGGCCGGCTCTCATCATGGTATTGGTCGCTCAAACTCATAACGCATCGTGAAAGGTAATAAAAGTTGCCAGTTATGTGAAGAATAACATTTCTTTAGCCAAAAAGTTGAATTTTTTGTCTTAGTGTCTTAATTTACATGAGGATTATATAGCACGAGTCATTCAAATGGAAAGGGAATATCAAGTGAATTTAGCGAGTCAATTCAGTACAATAGGCCGAAGTGATTGCACTGTCACAGCGTTGCCTAATGTTTGTGACGATGTTGCCAATTCTCAGGTGCGCTAGGAACAGCTCTGTAACAGAATGCGAGGAGAATCCCGTGCTCATGTCATAGGAGGATATGGAGAGGAGGCGCGGGGTTTGGTTAATATGCAGCGTTTTCTCCTAACATTTGTGTCAAACATTCAGGTGTATAATTTCCTACAAAATATATACGAATAAAACACTTACCTTGTAACTTTGTGACAAAAGATTATTTCAGTACGATGAAAAGTCTTTACAAATCGCTTATGCCCACCTGTCACCTCGAAATCGATTGCATCTATGTGCACTTTGTGATGTTTAAATCAATCGTCTTAACTGCACTAAATTGTGGTTTGTGAATCGTTTAACGGCCGTAATCCGCCGCATTTCTCTGGTTGGGAGGCAAATAGCTTACCGACAAATTTCACAGAAGGAAAAGGGGGACAAAATATCTCCCACTGGAAGGCCATGTTGTTTTTTTTAAATGATTACAAAATCAGGTAAAACGAACAGTCAGCTTGTCAGTATAAGCACATTACTGTTGTCAGTATAATGTTGCACTGCCCAGGGCCTGTAACGTTAAAGGGCCCGTTTAGGTCAGTCATACTGTATACAGAAGTGGAAGAGAGAGCACCACTAAATTCTACAATCCGTATGAAATGCATACACACAGAAATTACTGTTACAGTGTACTTATGGAGCCAAATGAGTGAACTGCGTATTTTCGCGGTGAGAAAGAGCACTGACAAACAGTCTTCACGACATTAGGTTACTTAATCTGGTGTCACTCTGAGTTAGAATTTATGGTCACCGACTAAGTGTAAGGTCATTCAGTAGGATTCGGGTTTTGCAACTGTGAAATACTTCCTACATTATAGAAACGAATATTAAATTTGAACTAATATGCGAAAATTTTGTACTTGGATAGCTTAGAATGAAAATCTTTCTGTTTATTGCAAAGGAAAACAATTGATTTTCAAAATATTCTCTGTCATACACAACTTGAAACAGGACACGTCGGCCGAATCATATGGAAGAACTGACAGCGACGTATATCGGCAGGCAGTAAGATCTCTTGCCTTTTGGTTTAGCAGTATTCGATAGCCATTTCTAGGCAGAAGTAAATGAAGAAAGGCAGCGCGTTTTTGCTATCAAGAAACGTCTTCATCAATTACTTTAGTTTTAATGTAATCTACGAGTAATTGCTGATGTTTGATATTAACATGAAAAGCATTCCGTAGACAGGGAAAGAACCTGTTCTTGGGAAACTACTTCTATAGTGACCAAAAGGCATTAACTGAGCTTCAAGTACAGTGTTCCAGCAGCGGTATGAAGAAAATGATAGTAATAATGACGGTAATAATCGAATTATCCGGTAACTTCACACTTCCCAGTGGATTTTCTCGAACTAAGAAATTTGCTGAATTTGTGAAAATTTCAAAATGGCTTCACATCGAGCCTATGATGCCTAGAAGAGTCTTTACATCCTGCTGACATGAGAATAGCATAATCTCCGCGTCAGAAGCTTGCTTCTACTTAACCATGTAATAGACTCGCGTTTTTTCCACCATGACTAATTTTGTAAGCTATGCACATCATCCGTTATAGCACACTCCTGCTGGCTACAATGGTCTGGTGGAACGAACTATCACAGGTGTATGCGTGGGTTCAGGCATTTACTTTTAAGAGGCGCAAACAGATTTACTGGTAACCTCAAGAGAAAGACGTAATAATCCAGAATCCGCATTAACCATCACGTTCCTTTATTACCAACTGGGCAGAGCCGGTTTACGTTGGGAAATGAAATAACGGAAGTCATGGTAAACAGAAATACAGTCGCTAGTAAACTTACTTACATTAGAAAATTTTATTTTATTTGATGAACCGATAGCCATGTAAGGGAATAGGGCTCTTATTTTACTTGTACTTGATTGAACTAGAGACGTTGAAAAATTTGGTGCTGGACTGTGATTCGAATTCGTATCTCCCCTTTCGAGGATCTGAATCTCTCGGAACAGTATAGTTCAATCATTTTGTTCCTTTTCCCAAGACTGCAATCTTCTCACAGAACTTCACATATGCACTTCATCTTTAAATGCATGCACACTTTGTTACTTCAGAATGGAGGTATATCAGTCCTCTTTCGTGGTTAGTTAACAGGGTCGAAAGGGTACTGATAGAAGTCCCGGTTTATTACAAAAATTGTCGTCTTTTATTTTCAAGTTTAGATTTGGTTACTGGTATTGGCAAAAATTTCGGTAATTCATGACTCTTCATGGCTAGTCATCAATATGAAATTATCAGATTAGATTAGCTTACATTAGATCAATTCTTGTTTCATAGATCATGAATACGATATTTCGTATTGATGTGGAACGTGTCCTTTTAATGAAAGGTTTCTTTACATACCATGATTCAATTTCTTTAGAACAATTTTTTACTCTCTCTCTCTCTCATTCTCTTTGATTTTCTCTCTCTCTCTCTCTCTCTCTCTCTCTATCACACACACACACACATTCTTTTTTTTATTTTTATTTGTTTGTTGTGCTCTCGACTATCGGCGAGGCACGAAACCGTCTGTGAATGAGTTTCTTAGTTTTGAGTACACATACGAAACAAATATAAAAACAACTATGAGAGTTACTGATTTATGATGCTTAGTTTGCAGTCAGTTCTGAGTATTATTAGTAACTACGCTCCACTCCCTAAACCTAGTTACAGAAACGCGAATCAGACGCATTACGTATTCCAGGCCGTGGCAGCCGCGACTTGGAGACACCAGCTATGGTCACTTCCCAGCCCGCTGTGCGATCACATCGGTTCTTCTTCCTGCTGGTACTGTAACTGAGATTTAGGCAACGTATATTTGGCAACACTGTGATCGACGAGTTACTTCCTGGTGTGCACTGAATTAAGCCTCAATGTTCACTTGATTTTACCCGTCATTTCCATTGAATAATCTGAGTTATTATCGCTTGAGGTGTAACAAAAGACTGTAAACTTACAGTTTTCAGCCCAGGAAAGTCGTTGCACGTGGAAAACGCAACTAATCTCGTCCTTTAAATAACGATTTACGAGTTCTAGCCACTATTGATCTCGTAAGAGGAAGCTAAGACGCGTTCTTCTTCGCCAGCTCTGTGGTACCGTGCTGCCCTGTCAAAAAGCATTCTGTTACGGTTCGCAGTTCCAGTCTCAGTGAGTGCACCGTTTTTATCCCTTCTGTGAAAGAGCTACAAGCAGTCAGATCAAACATCGATAAGAAAATCGCAAGAAAATACTTTCGGCTCATAGTGCAATGGTGAAAAAATTACAATGCTGCACAACAGGTAACTCTTCTTCCCGCCGCTGACAAGCAAATTTTGGATTTCTACGAATACAAAACTTTATTTATGAAATGCCACATTTGCACTACACGACGTTTTCAACAACGAGATAGTGCAATAGAGTAGTCAAGTGGAAAGAAACACTTCCTATTTAAATTTCTGCATCCTACACTGTTAGCAGTTCTGTGTAGGTGGCAGTTGTGTGATTTTATTTCGGTCATTACAAAATAAAGTCGAATGTATGCACTGGGTAGCCGAGGCAGCTTGTTCATGGTGATTCGGTCAACCAAGGAAATGAATTTACTGAACATGCTGCAAATTACTTCAGGGAGTCTGTGTGTCAGAATTCTCAACCAGTGTGGCGCAACGGCGTTACGATAGATAAATGAGCCACAGAGAAGAGGTGTTGGTGGTCTGTTGGACTGATGATATGTTTGTATATCTATGGTCTGGGTTCGATTCTAAGTTCTGTCAATGACTTGTAGATAGGGAGAGACAGATTCCATTCTCTTCTTGCTACACCAAGTGAAGAAGATATAATGGCATTGTGGTCTGAAATTAACATTAAAAATGATATTCCTTCTCTACCAAGTAGACGTTAGGTTGAACCACAATAAAGTCTGGAGTGGCGACATGTAGAAACTCTATCACCAGTACCTTTCTTATACTAGTTATTTATTTCTAGTGATGAAACAAACGCTATGTAGGCTCACAGGACACTTTTTCCATCTTTTATCTGAGCTTCTGTATGTCAATAAAATTGGTTTTGAACTGGGAATGCAACTCAGACCGTGCTTAACACGCAATTTGATCCCTTCGTGACAATACAGCTCGGGTACAATTTGTTGTTTGTTAAAAACTGCAGATTCCTCAACAAAAATGGTTCAAATGGCTCGGAGCACTATGGGACTCAACTTCTGAGGTCATTAGTCCCCTAGAACTTAGAACTAGTTAAACCTAACTAACCTAAGGACATCACAAACATCCATGCCCGAGGCAGGATTCGAACCTGCGACCGTAGCGGTCTTGCGGTTCCAGACTGCAGCGCCTTTAACCGCACGGCCACTTCGGCCGGCGATTCCTCAACATCTCCACATATTGCGCGTGAATGGTTTCGAATCCTGGCCCGGCGCTAAAGATTTCATTATGTATTATCAAGGTCTATCTGTTGGAGTATAATAATTTTGATTTTTAATGTATTTTCATTCGTTGTCAACACTAACGGTATGTGACGTTTTTGACCCCCAGTGAGACACAGAACTATTTGCGAGATCACTGAAAGTTCAAGATGTTATTCCGAGCTGGAGAAAAATTCTGTAGCTGACGTTTCTTTGTGTGTAGTCAACAACGATATGTGTGGAGCTCTATTCCCAGTCAGCACTGAACTCTTCGTCATATTATTTCTAATTAAAACACGCTCACATGTCGCTGCTGGTGCAACAAACCCATATTTAACGTTCGTTTTCTCTAGAATATAACAGCGATAGGTGCCGGGTTGGAGTCCTGGGAAGGAAAAAAATTAATGTTTCGTCTCGTCATTTCAGTTAAAACATCTGGCTACTGCCGAGAAAATCCGATATGTCACAGTTGATTGTGCGTCGATATCTATCCGATTAGGCTCTGGGTTCGAATCCCTGTCCAACACAAAGCTTTACCTCACTGTAATTCAAGTAAGTTACTTGTGAAGAAGCAATATTTAACATCTCTCGTAGTTCGTTAACAGGAACAATAGGTGCTGTGTAGGAATTTGCGTCCGTTAAAAATGCTTGCGTTATGTAATTTAAAGTTGGTATTTGTTAACTGACACTGTCTAAAATCGAGGTATATCACTCTCTGTATGCCTAACCAGGAATGATGTTAGTTTCCGTCAGTCGCGAAATCTTTGCTTAGTCTGCATGACCTGGGTTTGAATCCATATGCAGAACGAGACGGTTCGTCGTGTCAATTGAAGGTCGTGCATATTCTCAACTAGCTGCTCGTGAATAACTTAAATTTTTAATCTCATTTTGTGTTAAATAATAAGTACGGCATGTTACTTTGAAGAGGAAATCATGAATAAGACGAACTTACTACGTGCAATACGTATCTGACGTAATATTGAGAGTGATAGCATTTCAGGTATGTCATTTATTGTAATAAATGTGAGCTTACAAGCCCTAAGGACAGTCTTATCTGTGATAAGGTGTTTCCTGATATTTTTAGTATCGTGGTATTACTTTATATCTAGAGTTATTGCGATACAGAGCAGTGTTTTCTAATGGTGACTTGTTGGAACCATTTTCAATAGTCAAACGACTGTACCAAGGAGCGATTAGAGGACCTGCTAGACAGCTGCGTTATGTGGGTTGCATGCAAATCAGGCGAAATGCAATTCAGGACGTTCGGATACTTTTGAGCACGACTGTAGTCGTGTGCATGTTAAACGTATATTTTTCTTCCATATAATACTTGCGAGGTGGTTATTTTCCCAGCAATTAATGCAAGCACAGGGCTACTATAAATGACTCGTTCGTTTTCAGAGTTGTAAATTTTGCAAAGTATCACATGTAAAAGTACAGCGGACAGTGGACAAAATAATATAAACAATTGACATACACACAATAATTACTCCATAATAAGGATTTTGGCTGCCATTGGCTTTGAGAACAGCTGCAATTCTTCGCAGAATAGATTCTTAGAGTGTCTGAATTGGTTACAACGGAATGAAGTCCCATTCTCGTACCAAAAAAAAATCCATCAATTATTTCAACGTTGTTGGAGCTGGAAATTGCTCCTGACCTCTGCTCTAAAACACCCCACACGGTTCAGTGAGGTTGGCTATTGTGCTTGGCAGGCGGGCGTTTGATGATATTCTGATGCTCCACAAACCACGCCTGAACCCTTCTGGCTGTATGTGTGGGCGTATTATCATCGTGGAATACGGCAGTACTTGGCAGCAAAATTCTGGTCATATTAAGCAGTTTATTGTGAAGGACGTCAAGATATTCATTCTCAGAAGTCCGATCGGTGATGGTAATAATAGGACAAGATAAATACCACAGAAGGAGGAGGAGGATATTAGTGTTTAACGTCCCATCGACATCGAGGTCATTAGAGACGGAGCGCAAGCTCGGGTGAGGGAAGGATGAGGAAGGAAATCGGCCGTGCCCTTTCAAAGGAACCATCCCGGCATTTGCCTGAAGCGATTTAGGGAAATCACGGAAAACCTAAATCAGGATGGCCGGAGACGGGATTGAACCGTCGTCCTCCCGAATGCGAGTCCAGTGTGCTAACCACTGCGCCACCTCGCTCGGTCCAATACCACAGAATAAAACCGACAGACGCATAGTGCATTTCCCGAGCACCCCAACGAAGTATGAAAGAAGTGTTATATTCTACTGTTATATTCTACTATATACAGTGTATATAGTAGAAAGAGTCGGATGCTTTGTTCGCAGATGATATTGTCTGTAACAAAGTAGCAACGTCAGAAGATAGTATCGATTTGCTGATTGAACTTCGTAGGATTGATGGATGGTGGAAGATCTGGAAGCTGGCCCTGAACGTATACAAATCTAACATACTACGCCCACATAGGAAAATAAAGCTGCTACACTACAATTACACTATTGACGAGAAACTGTTGTAAAACGTACCTACAGTAAAATATCTAGGACTACCTATCCAAAGCGATCTTAAGTGGAATGATTACAAACGAAAAACAATAGAAAAGTAGATGCCGGACAGATTCATGGGAGGAATCTTTATAAAATGTGACTCATTCGCGGAGGAAGTTGCTTATAAGGCTCTTGTTCGACCGATTCTTGAGTACTGTTCGTAAATATGGGATCCTTCCCGGTTAGCATCCCTCATGAACCATGGACCTTGCCGTTGGTGGGGAGGCTTGCGTCCCTCAGCGATACAGATAGCCGTACCGTAGGTGCAACCACAACGGAGGGGTATCTGCTGAGAGGCCAGACAAACGTGTGGTTCCTAAAGAGGGGCAGCAGCCTTTTCAGTAGTTGCAAGGGCAACAGTCTGGATGATTGACTGATCTGGTCTTGTAACACTAACCAAAACGGCCTTGCAGTGCTGGTACTGCGAACGGCTGAAAGCAAGGGGAAACTACGACCGTAATTTTTCCCGAGGGCATGCAGCTTTACTGTATGGTTAATTGATGATGGCTTCCTCTTGGGTAAAATATTCCGGAGGTAAAATAGTCCCCCATTCGGATCTCCGGGCGGGGACTACTCAAGAGGATGTCGTTATCAGGAGAAAGAAAACTGGCGTTCTACGGATCGGAGCGTGGAATGTCAGATCCCTTAATCGGACAGGTAGGTTAGAAAACTTAAAAAGGGAACGGGATAGGTTAAAGTTAGATATAGTAGGAATTAGTGAAGTTCGGTGGAAGGAGGAACAAGACTTCTGGTCAGGTGACTACACGGTTATAAACACAAAATCAAATAGGGGTAATGCAGGAGTAGGTTTAATAATGAATAGGAAAATAGGAATGCGGGTAAGCTACTACAAACAGCATAATGAACGCATTATTGTGGCCAAGATAGATACGAAGCCCACGCCTACTACAGTAGTACAAGTTTATATGCCAACTAGATCTGCAGACGACGAAGAAATTGAAGAAATGTATGATGAAATAAAAGAAATCATTCAGATTGTGAAGGGAGACGAAAATTTAATACTCATGGGTGACTGGAATTCGGCAGTAGGAAAAGGGAGAGAAGGAAACATAGTAGGTGAATATGGATTGGGGGTAAGAAATTAAAGAGGAAACCGTCTGGTAGAATTTTGCACAGAGCACAACTTAATCATAGCTAACACTTGGTTCAAGAATCATAGAAGAAGGTTGTATACATGGAAGAACCCTGGAGATACTAAAAGGTATCAGATAGATTATATAATGGTAAGACAGAGATTTAGGAACCAGGTTTTAAATTGTAAGACATTTCCAGGGGCAGATGTGGATTCTGACCGCAATCTATTGGTTATGACCTGTAGATTAAAACTGAAGAAATTGCAAAAAGGTAGTAATTTAAGGAGATGGGACCTTGATAAACTGATTAAAACCAAACGTTGTACAGAGTTTCAGGGAGAGCATAAGGGAACAATTGACAGGAATGGGGGAAAGAAATACGGTAGAAGAAGAATGGGTAGCTTTGAGGGATGTAATAGTGAAGGCAGCAGAGGATCAAGTAGGTAAAAAGACGAGGGCTAGTAGAAATCCTTGGGTGACAGAAGAAATACTGAATTTAATTGATGAAAGGAGAAAATATAAAAATTCAGTTAATGAAGCAGGCAAAAAGGAATACAAACGTCTCAAAAATGAGATCGACAGGAAGTGCAAAATGGCTAAGCAGGCATGGCTAGAGGATAAATGTAAGGATGTAGAGGCTTGTCTCACTAGGGGTAAGATGGATATAGCCTACTTTCCTGTAGGCTATATCCATCTTAAAGAGACCTACAGAGAAAAGAGAACCACTTGTATGAATATCAAAAGCTCAGATGGAAACCCAGTTCTAAGCAAAGAAGGGAAAGCAGAAAGGTGGAAGGAGTATATGGGGGGTCTATACAAGAGCGATGTACTTGAGGACAATATTATGGAAATGGAAGAGGATGTAGATGAAGATGAAATGGGAGATATAATACTGCGTGAAGAGTTTGACAGAGCACTGAAAGACCTGAGTCGAAACAAGGCCCCCGGAGTAGGACACATTCCATTAGAACTACTGACAGCCTTGGGAGAGCCGGTCCTGACGAAACTCTACCATCTGGTGAGCAAGATCTATGAAACAAGCGAAATACCCTCAGACGTCAAGAAGAATATAATAATTCCAGTCCCAAAGAAAGCAGGTGTTGACAAATGTGAAAATTACCGAACTATCAGTTTAATAAGTCACGGCTGCAAAATACTAAAGCGGATTCTTTACAGACGAATGGAAAAACTGGTAGAAGCCTACCTCGGGGAAGATCAGTTTGGATTCTGTAGAAATGTTGGAACAATACTGACCCTACGACTTATCTTAGAAGCTAGATTAAGGAAAGGCAAAACTACGTTTCTAGCATTTGTAGACTTAGAGAAAGCTTTTGACAATGTTGACTGGAATAAGCTCTTTCAAATTCTGAAGGTGGTAGGGGTAAAATACAGGGAGCGAAAGGCTATTTACAATTTGTACAGAAACCAAATGGCAGTTATAAGAGTCGAGGGGCATGAAAGGGAAGCAGTGGTTGCGAAGGGAGTGAGACAGGGTTGTAGCCTCTCCCCGATGCTATTCAATCTGTATATTGAGCAAGCAGTGAAGGAAACAAAAGAAAAATTCGGAGTAGGTATTAATATCCATGGAGAAGAAATAAAAACTTTGAGGTTCGCCGATGACATTCTAATTCTGTCAGAGACAGCAAAGGACTTGGAACAGCAGTTGAATGGAATGGATAGTGTCTTGAAAGGAGGGTGGGTGATGCTGAGGGAATTAGATTAGGAAATGAGACACTTAAAGTAGTAAAGGCTTTTTGCTATTTGGGGAGCAAAATAACTGATGATGGTCGAAGTAGAGAGAATATAAAATGTAGACTGGCAATGGCTAGGAAAGCGTTTCTGAAGAAGAGAAATTTATTAACATCGAGTATAGATTTAAGTGTCAGGAAGTCGTTTCTGAAAGTATTTGTATGGAGTGTAGCCATGTATGGAAGTGAAACATGGACAATAAATAGTTTGGACAAGAAGAGAATAGAAGCTTTTGAAATGTGGTGCTACAGAAGAATGCTGAAGATTAAGTGGGTAGATCACATAACTAATGAGGAAGTATTGAATAGGATTGGGGAGAAGAGAAATTTGTGGCACAACTTGACTAGAAGAAGGGATCGGTTGGTATGACATGTTCTGAGGCATCAAGGGATCACCAGTTTAGTATTGGAGGGCAGCGTGGAGGGTAAAGATCGTAGAAGGAGACCAAGAGATGAATACACTAACCAGATTCAGAAGGATGTAGGTTGCAGTAGGTACTGGGAAATGAAGACGCTTGCACAGGATAGAGTAGCATGGCGAGCTGCATCAAACCAGTCTCAGGACTGAAGACCACAACAACAACCGGTTAGCACTAATAGAAGAGAGAGAAGATCCAACGACGTGCGGCGTGTTTCGTCACGGGATCGTTTAGTCGGCGCAACAGCGTTACCGAGATGCTCAACAAACTCCGTTGGCAATCGTAACAAGAGGCGTTGTGCATCACAGAGACGTTTGCTGTAGGAATTTCGAGAAAGTACTTTCCAGGAAGATTCAAACAGTATATTACTTCGCCCCACATATACGTCTGGTATTGACCACGAAGAGAAAATATGAGAAATTAGAGCCAATACAGAGGCTTACCAACAATCATTGTTCCATTCTTCCCAGGCGCCATTCGTGAGTGGAAGAGAACAGTAGGGGATCAGCCAGTGGTACCTGAAGCATCCTCCGCCGCACACCATTAAGTGGCTTGCGGAGAATGAGGCAGATGTAGATCCAGTGATTCATTAATTGAGGGGGAGATGTCATCAGTCAGGTGATTCTAAAGTTACTCACGGAACAGAGAGGGTCCGCTAAAAGTGGAGAGGAATCAAACTATAAAACGAGGAAGTTAAAACACACACAGTAGATGGTAGAAAAGGGTAACCCAAATCTAAAAACTTGGAAAATAAAAGAGCAGTCTTTTCAAGGGAGAGCGGTCATGGGTCCCAGACAGAGAAAACATGAAGAGAGGACCAAACCAAGACCACCCTGCCCTGCTCCAGGAGTAAGCAAAGCCTTATATATGAAGATAAAAACCACTTTGACGGGGGAAACGGAGGTGCAGTTCAACCATCTGGAAGACTATACTTAATATGAAGGGTCAAAAGAAGGGAACATTCCACCAATATAGAGGACAACATCAGTCTAGCATTGCGGGGGTGGTTAGTTACACAAGAGAAAACAATTAGTGATCCTGGAATGACCAACGCATAGCCAGCATACGACAGTGGACTCCTTCTGAGGGGTGCGGAAGGAAGAGCGCCAAACCGCAATAGTCTCCTTGACTGTGCGGTTACTGAGAGCATAGTGTAGGAGATGTCATTCCACTTAAGGGCAAAAAGAGATTTGATGTAGATCCGCGTATCTGCAACTGGAATGGTGAAAGGGATGGGGGGTAAATATCTGCTTCTCTAGCCAAACAGTCAGCCAGGTCATTCCCTGGGATGCCTACATGCCTTGGGACCCAGAGAAACAACTGAGCAGGCGCACAGCCAAGGGCAGAGAAAGGTCATTGGAGCAGAGGCCAAAGGGTAGCGATAAGTAGCATCAACCAATAGCCTGCAGGCTGCTCATAGAGTCGGTACATATTAAAACAATGAAGAGGGAGGCCTTAGAAACAAAATGTAGGGCTCTGTGAATGGTTAAGAGCTCTGCTGCGACCACACTACATGATCCTGGCAATAAATGGTGTTCTAAGCATATAGGAGACGTCAAAGTGTATCCTGCGGTATATACCGTCTCAGAACCATGAGTGTAGAAGATGGTTGCAAAATAGAACTCTGCAAGGATGGAACATACAAGAACCATGGGCGGTTATCATGAGCGAGACATTCCCCCGTTTGCAAAGAGGACAGGGTTCACGTGATGGTCAGGGAATGAGCTAATGGTGATTGCGTATGAAACCGGGAACTGGCTCCATCATATGTGTAGAGATGGAATCTCCGCTTCTGCAAGGAGACTGTCATCGTGACTAGTGAAAAGGGCACCAATAGCCAGACGCATCCCACAATGATGACGATGATGATGATGTTTGGTTTGTGGGGCGCTCAACTGCACATTCATCAGCACCCATACAAAATCCCAATGGTTACACAATCCATTTTCTTTTCACAATCCAATCTAGTCATTCTGACAAATGGTGATGATAATGAAATGACGAGTACAACACAAACACCTAGTCCCTGGGCAGAGAAAATCCCCTAACCAGCTGGGAATCGAACTGGGGACCCTGTGGTCCAGAGGCAACAACAAAATGGTTCATATGGCTCTGAGCACAATGGGACAACATCTGAGGTCATCAGTCCCCTATAACTTAGAACTACTTAAACCTAACTAACCTAAAGCACACACATCCATGCCCGAGGTAGGATTCGAACCTGCGACCGTAGCGGTCGGGCGGTTCCAGACTGAAGCGCCTAGAACCGCTCGTCCACTCCTACTGGCGGGGCAACAACATAGACCACGAGCTGCACATCCCATAGTGGTGAACAGAATCGAGTATTTTCAGCTTCTGATCATAAACCTTGCTATCATAATCTAGTCTGGACAATAACAGAGCATGGTAAAGATGGAGAAGAGTAGGACAGTCTGCTCTGCAAGATGTGGGCCAGAAGGCAGAGAGCATTAAGCTTCCACATGCATAAAAGTTTGTATGTGACAAATATGGGGCAGCCACATCAGTCCCAGAAACTGGACTGTACTACAACATCAAGGAGCTGGTAGCTTACATGGTTCTGGATTCGAATGTACTGTTGATCGACGACAAAAAATACATAACCCACGTTTTGGAGGGAGAAAACTGAAAGCCAGTTGAGATGGCTTTTGTAGAGGCCCATTGGATGGCGCCTTGAAGCCAGCGCTCAGCAGATGCTATCAAGTGGGAGCTGCAGCAGATGCAAACCATACATGGCTATGAGGAAGAGTGTGAACTTAATACAGAACCCTGTGGAATATCATTCTCCTGGATCTGAGGAGTGCTGAGTGAAGTGCCAACTCAAACCTGGAAGAGCCAGTGAGATAAAAATCCGTGGATAAAAACTGGAAGAAGCCCACAAAAGCCCCAGTCATGGAGGGTAATTAACATGTGATGGCACCAAGCCATGTCGTATTCCTTATGTAGGTCACAGAAGACTGCGATCAAATGCCTGCAGTTAGTAAAAGCCTGTCAGATTGCTTTTTTCCAATCTGATTATATGGTCACTTGGAGATAATCCTTCCCAGAAGCTACACTGGTACGGAGACAAAAGACCCTGAGATTCAAGTACCCAACTTAATCGAAAGCCAGCCATCCTCTCGAGGAGTTGACAAAGTATGTTCATCAGACTAATCGGGCAGTAGCAGCCAAGAGACTCTGGGTTCTTCCTGGGCTTAAGGACGGGGATAACTGTACTGTATCGTCATTGCCACGGGAAAGTACTGGTGAGCCAAATGCAGTTGATGATGTCCCTGAGCGGATGTTGCCTCTTGGTAACGTCCAAGTGTTGGATCATATGGTTGTGAATGGAATCTGGGCACAGGACCGTGTCATATGAACAGGTAAGAGCCAGAAAGAATTCCCATTCAGTGAAGATTTCATTATAGGGTTTAGCATAGTGCAGTCTGAAACAGACAGGGTCTGTTCAGCTCAGCATTTCTGCTGGATAAAGGAAACAGGATAGGGAGAGGACGTCAGTGTCATTGTGACATGTGTCACAAAGCATTCTCCAAGGACCAACAGATTAGTGCACAGAACACCTTGGAGGTTAAGACCCTGGACAGTTGACTGTCGCTGGCAGACCAAAAGGTTAGAGAGTGGACCAGACCTGTGATGAAGAAGCATACATCCCCAGGGAAGAAACATAGAACTCCCAGCATTCCTTTTCAATCTGCTTAGTAAAGAAACGAGCCTTATCATGGAGATGCTTAAAAGCGAGGAGGCTGGTTGTGAAGGGTATCGTTTAAATCGCTGCAGTAACCGTCGGCGCTCCTGGACAGCGACGGCTACATCCTTGGTCCACTACAGTACCGGTCGACGACGCAGGGGACCTGTGGATAGGCGGACAGCAGTGCCAGCTGCATGCAGAATAGTGGCAGAGACACCCTGCGAGACCGCGTCCATACAATTCGAGAGGGGGGTGTCAAGGTGCACAGCAGACACATATAAAGGCCAATTAGTCCTGCAGAATGCCCAACATGGGACCCTGTTTTTCTGGCAGCGGTAGGGATCATTATTTATTTTTTTTATTTATTGATTTATTGAACCTGGCAAGATTAGGGCCATCAGGCCCTTTCTTACATCTAACCAGGCATTCTACTTAATTTACATTCATATGTTTTAGTAGCCATGTTAAACTACATCTAGTACAAAAAGTGAAATAAACAATTAGAAACGTACACCTGGAAAAATACATACATATAGAGTTTATATTCTTAGATCATAAGTACTGTTATAATTAGACATTATTGAAGAGAGAGATTTTAGATAGGAGTGCTGGCAGCAGGGAGTATGAGGGAGACTCATGGTGACGGGAGGAGAAGAATAGAGAGACATGATGCAACATAATTAAGGAAATATAAAGGAAAAGAAGATGAGGTACGTAAGAACTGAATATGGATGAACTATTACATAGTTCCGGAGCATCGATACAATACTCTCTGCAAGTCAGATAAGTGGAACATAAATACACAGTATACAGAATGTGCGATAGCAGTGCTTCACTTGGCCACCTGTATTAACTCTCATCTTACCAACTGAAAAATTTGCTTGCAGAGAACAGGATATTTATTATTAGGATCAGGGGAAAACTATTTGAGCGCTGAATAATTTCGTCATCTTTATCATGTGACACAGATAGACGAAAGCGGCACTTACCAATATGTGACTGCAGGAAGTGGTAGACAGAACCACACGTCAAAATATTGGTAAATGTTCAATAAATTATTTAGGAAAGTGGAAATGAGAAATAGGGGTAGTAAATTGCATACTGATTGCAAGTCAAGCAGAGGAGACAAGCGACTTGGCATTCCAGGTACGCGACCAACGTACGTTGAAGCAGCTACAAAGAAACAACGTTCATAAGACATCAATAGAAGCATAGAATAAGCTAAATTTAAAGAGGAGTGCCGAAACTGAATGCATAATGCTTCGGATTGAATAAACAGAACATGATACTGAACTTGCTCCATGCTTTATGAAAACACAAAGAATCGAAAATTTTCTAAAACCACACTCCTGGATATCAGCTCACCTTCACAATTCACAGCAAGTTTAAGATAAGCCGTGGAGTACAAACACTACGCGAATAAATTGACTACACAAACGAACAAACACTTGGAATAAATGAAACGTTCTCACCAATGACTATAAGCATGCCGCGCCGGAACAAGTATGTTTCAAAACTGTCGGCGAGCATGCACTGTCCACCGCTAGCAGATCGGCTAGAAGCGTTAACAAGCAGTCAAAGGTGAACATTTTCCCTCCGAAACATCTCAAAAAGAGACACAGTTCGAAGAATTTACACTGTATATATCGAACCTGGCTATCATACTCTTAGGAAAATACGAGTGTGAGTTACTGAAAACAAATTACTGAAAAATTGAAAGTACCCGGTGACCAAGCAACTTTCAATGTGAAGTTAACATCTCATAAAAAAGCTTTTCTAGCTTAGATTCGTGTGATTCTAGCTGGATGCGTGGAAACTGGGCCTTGTACCGGATATATGTTAAATACCCTCCAAAACGGAAACATAGGAACTAAACGACTATTCATTGAAACAACAATCATAATTAATTCGGTTTATTCCGCTAAGAAAACATTTGACCAGCAATGATAATACACTGACGGGAAAAAATATAATGTAGAGTAATGAAATTTTTGGAATACACTTGTCTAGGTAACATAGTTAAGTGATTAACATTGCAAGATCACACGTTAATGTAAGCGCGAGATAAGTCATTGAAAATGTTAAATACTGGTACATCAATAAGCGGTGCAATCGCTGGAAGTCGGCCGCTGTGGCCGAGCGCTTCTAGGCGTTTCAGGGAGAAACCACGCAGCTGCTACGGTCACAGGTTCAAATCCTGCCTCGGGCATGGATGTGTGTGATGTCCTTAGGTTAGTTAGGTTTACGTAATTCTAAGTCTAGGGAACTGACGACCTCAGATGTTAAGTCCCATAGTGCTTAGAGCCATTTGAACCAATCGCTGGAATGTTAAATGCAAGCATGCAAACTAGCATGCATTGTGTTGTAAAGGTGCCGAATGTCAGTTTCTGGAATGGAGTTCCATACTTGTTGCACATGGTCAGTCAATATAGGTATGAATAATGCTGTTGGTGCATGACGCAGCACCTGTAGTCCGATGATGTCCCAGATGTGCAAGATTGGAGACAGATCTGGCGATGGCGGTGGTTTTGGGTGAGTGGAACGCAAGCTACAAGGCGTCTGGCTCGGAGCCGTCCTTGAAGTAACCGATCTGTAACAGTTCTTTGCGTCCGTGTGGTGCCAACTGCTGCTCAAATTGCTGCTGCAGATGTAGTACGAAGCACCAGAGGCATACGCCGATCGCGATGGTATTCCCTCTCGGTAGTGCCACGTGGGCGTCCCGAACCCGATGTTCTTGCGACGGTACATTCTCGTGACCACCGCTGCCAGCAATCATGTACAGTCGGTACATTCCTGGCAAGACTTTCTGCAATATCGCAGAAGGAACATCCAGCTTCCCGTAGCACTTTGCACGACCTCGTTCACTCCGTGAAGTGTCGATAATGGCGTCTTTGTCACCTTGAAAATGACATCAACTCATCACGTTCAATTTCAAAGGCAAACAATGCTCACGACTGTTACAGTGTCTAGTTAAAGCAAATCTGATTTCCATCCTCTCATTTATCTGACAGGTACAAATCCGAATAAAAGAATAAATGAAGATTAAATTGCATTAGTCGGCTACCAACGATCACTAGTACTGTTATATACAGGGTGTTCCATTGATCGTCACCGGGCCAAATATCTCACGAAATAAGCGTCAAACAAAAAAACTGCGAAAACGAAACTTGTATAGCTTGAAGGTGGAAACCAGATGGCGCTATGGTTGGCCCGTTAGGTGGCGCTGCCACAGGTCAAACGGATGTCAACTGCATTTTTTTAAAATAGGAACTCCCCTTTTTATTACATATTCGTGTAGTACGTAAAGAAATATGAATGTTTTAGTTGGACCACTTTTTTCGCTTTGTTATAGATGGCGCTGTAATAGTCTCAAACATATAACACAATTTTAGACGAACAGTTGGTAACAGGTAGGTTTTTTAAATTAAAAAACAGAACGTAGGTACGTTTGAACATTTTACTTCGGTTGTCCCAATGTGATACATGTATCTTTGTAAACTAATCATTTCTGAGAATGCATGCTGTTACAGCGTGATTACCTGTAAATACAACTTCAATGCAATAAATGCTCAAAATGATGTCCGTCAACCTCAGTGCATTTGCCGATACGTTTAACGACATTCCTCTCAACAGCGGGTAGTTCGCCTGCCGTAATGTTCGCACATGCATTGACAATGCGCTGACGCATGTTGTCAGGCGTTGTCGGTGGATCACGATAGCAAATATCCTTCAACTTTCCCCACAGAAAGAAATCCGGGGACGTCAGATCCGGTGAACGTGCAGACCATGGTATGGTGCTTCGACGACCAATCCACCCGTCATGAAATATGCTATTCAATACCGCTTCAACCGCACGCGAGCTATGTGCCGGGCATCCATCATGTTGGAAGTACATCGCCATTCTGTCATGTAGTGAAACATCTTGTAATAACATCGGTAGAACATTACGTAGGAAATCAGCATACATTGCACCATTTAGATTGCCATCAATAAAATGGGGGCCAATTATCCTTCTTCCCATAATGCCGCACCATACATTAACCCGTCAAGGTCGCTGATGTTCCACTTGTCGCAGCCATCGTGGATTTTCCGTTGCCCAATAGTGCATACTGTGCCGTTTTACGTTACCGCTGTTGGTGAATGACGCTTCGTCGCTAAATAGAACCCGTGCAAAAAATCTGTCATCGTCTCGCAATTTCTCTTGTGGCCAGTGACAGAACTGTACACGACGTTCAAAATCGTCGCCATGCAATTCCTGGTGCATAGAAATATGGTACGGGTGCAATCGATGTTGATGTAGCATTCTCAACACCGACGTTTTTGAGATTCCCGATTCTCGCGCCATTTGTCTGCTACTGATGTGCGAATTAGCCGCGACAGCAGCTAAAACACCAACTTGAGCATCATCATTTGTTGCAGGTCGTGGTCGACGTTTTGCATGTGGCTGAACACTTGCTGTTGCCTTAAATAACGTAACTATCCGGCTAACGGTCCGGACACTTGGATGATGTCGTCCAGGATACCGAGCAGCATACATAGCACACGCCCGTTGGGCATTCTGATCACAATAACCATACATCAACACGATATCGACCTTTTCCACAATTGGTAAACGGTCCATTTTATCATGGGTAATGTATCACGAAGCAAATACCGTCCGCACTGGCGGAATGTTACGTGATACCACGTACTTATATGTTTGTGACTATCACAGCGCCATCTATAACAAAGCGAAAAAAGTGGTCCAACGAAAACGTTCATATTTCTTTACGTACTACACGAATATGTAATAAAAAATGGGGGTTCCTATTTAAAAATCGCAGTTGATATCCGTTTGACCTATGGCAGCGCCATCTAGCGGGCCAACCATAGCGCCATCTGGTTTCTCCCTTCAAGCTAGACGAGTTTCGTTCTTTGTATTTTTTTCGTTTGATGCTTATTTCGTGAGATATTTGGCCCGGTCACTGTCAATGGCCCACCCTGTATAACATTTCTCAATGTCGACTGATCATTCTGATCGAATGAGTTTTTGCATATAATTTTACACACATTCAAGGACTCTTTCCAAAAAAAAGAAAGTCACACAATTTAAACAGTAGCAAGTCTTTGATGTTTGAACACCATTATCTGAACTACATGAGTAACGTTATTCAGTTTGTTAAAAGAAATTTCTCTTACACCATGAGCTCTATATAAAATATTTAATTGCCAGATCACCATTTGTGCATAGAGCCCATTGTCAATGGCATCTGATACAAAGGACAAACATACAATTACAAATGCGTAAATAACGAATACTTTGACTCTCACGATCAGATTATAGGTGATGCAAGATTTTAGGTTATCCGTCTTAGGCATGCTCGCCTCTACATGCAAGGTGCGAGACGGCGACACGGATCAAACTGCCATTTTTCGGGTGTCTGTGCTGGAAGACAGTATCAAACGACTCTGATGTCAGGCTAAGGAGGTAGATATGTTGGTTGGTTGCTATTTTGCTCTGTTTTTAATGTGTTTAGAATTAACGTGCTGAAGAGCACAGACACTGCTTTATCACTTGCTTTGATGTGGCCCTCCACGGATCCCTTCCTGTGCCAACCTTTCCATCTCAGAGTAGCAAATGGAACCTACGTCCTCAATTATTGGCTAAATATATCCTAATCACTGTCTCCCTCGACAGTTTTTATCCTGTACAGCTCCATCTAGTACCATGGAAGTTATTCCGTGATGTCTTAACAGATGTTATCCTATCCCTTCTTGTTGTCATTTCTTTTCCTCGCCGATTCTACGAAGAACCTCCTTATTTCTTACTATACCAGCCTACTTAATTTCAACTTCTGTTGTATCACCACATCTGAAATGCTTCTATACTCTCTTTTTCCGGTTTTCCCACAGTCCATGTCTCACTACCTTACAACGCTGTGCTGCGAACGTACATTCTCAGAAATTTTTTCCTCCAATTGAGGCCTATATTCGATACTAATACGCTTTTCTTGGCCAAGAATACCCTAGTCGCCAGTGCTAATCTGCTTTTTTATGTCCACCTTGCTTCGTCTATCATGGGTTATTTTGCTGCCTAGATGGCACAATTCAATAACTTCACATACTTCGTGATCACCAAATATGGCGTTCAGTTTCTCGTTGTCCGCTTTCCTGCTACTTCTCATTACCTTCGTCTTTCTTCGTTTTACTCTCAGTCCACATTCTGTACTAATTAGATTGTTCATTTCATTCAACATGTCCTGTAATTCTTCTCCACTTTCACTGAGGATATCAGTATCATCAGCGAATCTTAACATAGGTAGCCTTTCACCATGAATTTCAGTCCCACTCTTGAATCTTTCTTTTATTTCCGTCATTCCTTATTCGACGTATAGCTTCAACAGTAAGGGAGAAATGCTACACCCCTGTCTTGCACCCTTTTCTATCATTGCGCTTCGCTCTTGCTCTTCCACTCCTATTGTTCCCTCCTGGTTATCGTTCATATTATATATTACCCTTCTTTCCCTATAGCTTACCCACCGTTTCCTCAGAATTTAGAACATTTTGCACCATTTTACATTGTCGAAAGCTCTATGCAGGTCAATAAATCCTATGAAGTTGTTCTGATTTTTCTTTAGTCTTGCTTCCATTATCAACTGCAACGTCAGGATAGCCTCTCTGCCTTTCCTAAAACCAAACTGATCATTATGTAAGATATCCTCAATTTTTTTCCATTCTTCTGTATCCTATTGTTCTCAGCAAGTTGGATGCATGAACTGTTAAGGTGATGGTCGACAATTGTCGCACATGTCGGGTCTTGCTATTTTCAGAATTGTATGGATGAAGTTTTATAAAAGTCTGATGGTTTCTCGCCGTCTCATACATTCTACACAACATCGTGAATAATCTTTTTGTTTCCGGAATGAGATTTTCACTCTGCAGCGGAGTCCCCTTTGCAGCGGAGTCTCCTTTCTTCCAGGGGTGTTAGTTCTGCAAGTTTCGCAGGAGAGCTTCTGTGAAGTTTGGAAAGTAGGAGACGAGGTACAGGCGGAAGTAAAGCTGTGAGGACGTGGCACGAGTCGTGCTTGGGTAGCTCAGATGGTAGAGCTCTTTCCCGCGAAAGGCAAAGGTCCCGAGTTCGAGCCACGGTCTGGCACACAGTTTTAATCTGCCAGGAAGTTTCAATCTTTTTGTTGCTACTTCCGGCAATGCTTTCCGAAATTCCGATGGAACATTATCTATGCCTTCTGACTTATTCGATCTTATGTCTTCTACAGCTCTTCTAAATTCTGATTCTAATACTGGATCCGTACCTCTTTCCTATCGACTCGTGTTTATTTTTCGGTCACGCTGTGAGACTATACCCTCTCTCTCAGAGGCCCTCAGTGTACTCTTACAACGTACCGGTTCTCTACTCTGCAGTTAACACTGGAATTCTCACTGCACTCTTAATGTTACCGCCTATACTTATAATGTCACCGAAGGCTGTTTCGACTTTCCTATATGACGAGTCAGCCCTTCCGACAATCGCTCCTTTTTCGACGTCTTCAATTTTACATGTAGCCATTTCGCTTTAACTTCCCTGCAATTCCTATTTATTTCATTCCTAAGTGACTTGTACTTCTGTATTCCTGAATTTCTGGATTTCCCAGAACACATTCGTACTTTCTTCTTTCGTTGATCAACTGAAGTATTTCTTCCGTTACCCATGGTTTCTTCGCAGTTACCTTCCTCGTAACTATGTTGTTCTTTCCAACTTCTGTGATTGCTCTTTTTAGAAAAGTCCATTCATGTTCAACTATTCTGCCTATTGAGCTATTCACTGTCGCAGAGAACTTCAAGTGTATCTCTTCATTCCTTAAACCTCAGTATCCTACTTCTTTGCGTACTGATTCTTCCTAACTAGTCTCATAAACTTCAGCCTATACTTCATCATTAAATTGCGATCTGAGTCTGTATCCCCCTTGGGTACACCTCAGAATCCAACATCCGATTTCGGAATCTCTGGCTGACCATAATGTAATCTTCGCTATCTCCCGGCCTTTTCCAAGTACACCTCCTCCTCTTGTGATTCTTAAACAGATAATTCGCTATTAGTATCTAAAATTAACTCATTCCAGCTACCAAGACCGTAACACTTTCTCCTACTTCATCCCCTACAACAGCAACCCAATCTCCCATGACTATTAGACTTTCATCTCCCTTTACGTACTTAATTACCCGTCTCCTAAGACCCACTTAACGTAAGCATAAGACATATATGAGCTTGGAACCTCACGCTGTTATTAAATGGTCCGACCAATTGCTATAGCAATCGGTCACACCTGCCTAACACTCTATTAGGATTAGGTTACACACAGTAACGTATGAAGATGTTATTCAAGTTTCGAATTAGCAAAGGAGTTACTTACAACTGCTCTTATCAAACCCTTAGGTCCAGTTACACTTCGGAATGAGTGTGACAACCAGGTATGTGTATATAAAGCCAGATGTATAATGGTAATTATTAACCACAGTCTACAGGGGCACTCAGGTAGATTTTACTTTTTAGTGTACGAGATTAAATGTGTAGAGCTTCTCCCGTAGACTGGTAGTCATCCAAGCTCAAGGTTGAACTTTCCTGCTGGCTGGAACTCTGCCCTGCTTGTCGACTGGTGACGTTTATATACTGTTTGCTAATAGATCATACGTGCCTGCGCGCCCTTTTCCTTCCAGTTCGAAATCGCCTTGTGAAACAGCGGTTTCTTAATGCTTATAGCCATATATCGAACTGGCGAAAACGGCTGACGGTGTCTACCTCCCTCTACGATAGAAGAGTTATTGCCGCTATTCGTACTTTGACGATTTTTTTTATTTTTCTGGTAACTCTTCACGACTCTATCATATACGAGGGCGTGTTCCGAATTTTTTGTCTGAAAACTCTTAAAGCTTTTTAAATAGAACACACTTTGTTAACATTCTACATCTTTGTTCTTCATGTCTCAACATAGACACCGGGGCGAATAGCATTATCTCCCAACAAGAGGTTAATTCGTTTTGTACCGTCACTGTAGAGTGTTTGTCGTTTTTGATGGAGCGAGAAGCTCACCTCTGCTTGCATCACAACAACAATATAAAAGTGAAGTCTGTAGTAACCAAAACCAACTGCGGGAACGCCTTGGGCTGCGGATCGGAGCCGCCAGGCGGGGAAGCCGCCGGCGGTGGAGCACGCACCACCGGGTAAACACAGGACGAGTCGGACGACAGACCAACGACAACTGACAACAACCGACCACGACCGACTATGACCGACACAACAAGGAAGAGATAAACAACGGAGGCTTGTGGAAACCACAACACCAAACACCAACAGTAAATCCACTCACAACCAGAGCCAGGCAAATGTCAACAACGAGCAACGACCAGAACGCAGTACCGCCGAGATAGAAACGAAATCCAGAGCGAGTACCAGACTGTCTGGCTGGTTCAAATGGCTCTGAGCACTATGGGACTCAACTGCTGAGGTCATTAGTCCCCTAGAACTTAGAACTAGTTAAACCTAACTAACCTAAGGACATCACAAACATCCATGCCCGAGGCAGGATTCGAACCTGCGACCGTAGCGGTCTTGCGGTTCCAGACTGCAGCGCCTTTAACCGCACGGCCACTTCGGCCGGCCCAGACTGTCTGGACTAGGTTTTTTTTCTTTCTTTATTGTATTTCAATTCCCCATCGGGGCGGGCTGGCAGCAGCATATGCGCTGCTCCTCAGCCGAAAGACATAGAACAAACAATAGAGACATTTAAAAATAACAAAGGAGAGAATATGGTGAACACAGATATAAAAAAAGGGGGAACATCATGGAAGGCAATAGACAAACGGGGTGACTGTAAAATGGAGATAAAAACTGTTTAAAAGTAGCACACACAAAAAGCCACACACTGCGACAATTAAAAGAACACAAGGCACAGTATGACTGGAGCATAAAAGGTATCGACGGATGGCGTAGCACATAACAAACACTGACGGCGAACCTCAAGGCAGTACACAATTAAAATCACACCTCTTGACGCACGAGAGAAACAGCACTAAACACAACACTGATGTGGCACACTGACGATCAAAACAGAGGATCTGCCAGGCGCAAGGAGATGAGGGAGACCGGAAGAAGGGAGGGAGGGGAAGAGATGGGGGAGAAAAGCGGGGGACGAGCTGAGGAGGGCCAGGTAGGGAGGGATGTGGGAAGGAAAGAGGCAAGTATGGGGTGCAGGGTCTCAGGGGAGGGGGGGGGGAAGGAGGAAAATCCGCTCTGGGAGAAGGAGGGAAGAGGAAAAAGGGGGCCCTGGGGAGGGGGGGGGGGAACAAGGCCAGGTTATAGTTGGAAGGAAGGGTAGATGTCACAGCGAAGTTCGTCATCCGGGAGGGGGAGGTGTTGGAAATTGCCCTGATGAAGGAGATGGAGGGTGTGGAGGTGGAGAGAGGGAGGGATACTGCGATAGAGGCGCGGCAATGGGCGGGAGGTGGAGAGGAAGGAGGAAACCAGAGGGTGGGGGGGATCAAGCTTGCGGACAATGTAAAGGATGCGGAGATGTTGGAGGAACAGGAGGAGGTGGAGGAAGGGGATCAGTTCATACAGAGCCGTGTGGGGGAAGGAAGGCGGATACGGAAGGCAAGGCGGAGCGCATGGCGTTCAAGGATTTGGAGGGCCTTGTAAAAGCGGGTGGGGGCGGAGATCCAGGCAATGCTGGCATAACAGAGGATGGTGTGGAGGATGGTAGAAGGGTGCAATCCCCATGTCCGGCCAGACAGGAGTTTCAGAAGGCGGAGGCGGGAATGGGTTTTCTGCTGGACGGTCTGGAGATGAGGGGTCCAGGTGAGGTGTCGGTCGAGGGTGAGGCCAAGGTATTTCAGGGTGGGGGTGAGCTGGATGGGACGGCCATAAAGGGTGAGGTAGAAATCATGGAGGCGAAAGGAGCGAGTGGTGCGGCCTATGATGATTGCCTGGGTTTTGAAGGGGTTGAGATGGAGGAACCACTGGTGAACTGGTTAAGGTGGGTTTGGAGGGTACGTTGAGACCGTTGAAGGGTAGGATAGACAGCCAGGAAGGCGGTGTCATCAGCATACTGGAGAAGGTGGACTGGTGGGGGTAGCTTGGGCATATCAGCTGTATACAAGAGATACAGGAGAGGGGAGAGGACAGAACCCTGGGGAACACCAGCCGTGGGATAAAAGATACGGGAGTTGGTGTTGTGGAGGGTGACATAGGAAGGACGGTGCGAGAGGAAGGAAGTGACCAGACGGACAAAATTAATAGGCAGGGCGTAGGTTTGGAGTTTAAAGAGGAGACCGGGATGCCATACACGGTCATAGACATTTTGGAGGTCAAGGGAAACAAAAATGGCGGAGCAACGGGAGTTGAGCTGGAGGGACAGAAGGTGAACAAGGTTAAGGAGTTGGTCTTCAGCAGAGAAGGAGAGTCGGAAGCCACACTGGGTAAGGGGGAGGAGGTGGTGTTGAGCAAGGTGCTGATGGATACAGCGGGAGAGGATGTATTCAAAGACCTTACTGAAGACGGAGGTGAGGCAGATGGGACGATAGGAAGAGGCAACAGAAGGGGGTTTGTTGGGTTTGAGGAATAAGAGGACGCGGGAGGTCTTCCACAGGTCAGGGTAGAAGCCTGTAGAGAGGATATTATAGAGATGGGCGAGGACAGTCAGGAAGGGGCTTTCTCGAAGGTGACGGTAGGTGACACAAGCGTGACCAGGGGCCGTGTTGCGTTTGGACCGGAGGATAAATGTAAGGTCTTGTGCTGTGATTGGAGTGTTTATGTCGGAGGGGGCCAACTGCCCCAAGTACTGGAGACTAGGAGCAAGTGGAGCTACCGAGGTATTGGCACGTTCCATGATGGTGGGGAAAAGAGAATAATCAAAGTGGGGATCATCGGGGATAGAGAAGACCTCGGAAAGGTGGGAAGCGAAGTGGTTGGCCTTACTGAGGTTGTCAGGAAGGGGGCGATCGTTATGGAGGAGGGGGTAGTGGGGAGCGGAAAGGTAGCCAGTAAGGCGATGGAAGGCGGACCAGTACTTGGAGGAGTTGGTGGCGTTGAGTCGTGTGCAGGTCTGGCGCCAGTCTCGGCGTTTCGTTGCTTTAATAAGGTTCCGTACGTGTCGCTGTATTTGCGGTGGCGTTGGAGTGTATCCCTGTCACGAGTGCGCAGGAAGGAGCGATAGAGGCGGCGGGATTCACGGAGGAGGAGGACAGCCCGTGGAGGGAGAGTGGGACGGTGTGGGTGAATGGTTTTAGTAGGAACATGGGCCTCCACGGCGTCAGTAATTACCTTCTCAAGGAAGGACAAGGCGTGGATGATGTCGTCAGGATGGCGATAGGTAAGGGGGTGGCTTTCGACCTGGGTGGAGATGGAGTCCCGGTAGGCATCCCAGTTGGCACGGTGATAGTCATGGACGACCTTGGGAGGGGGTGCAGGGTGCGGAGCCGGAGGGGGGCGGTGAGCAGACGTTATTGTGAGAAGGACAGGGAGGTTATCGCTACCTGTGGGGTCAAGGACGGCGACAGCGATACGCCCAAGGAGGTTGGCGGAGGCAATGACAACATCGGGGATGGTGTCACTTTCAGGTCGGGTGTGCTTGGGAAGGGGAACAAGGTCATCTTGGATTGTGGAGAGGAACTGATGCCACCGCCGAAGGGCAGCAGGAGTGCTGCTATGGATGTTGAGGTCGGCGGCAATCACATAGGTGGAGAAGGTGCGGTCAATGTGCGAGATGAAGTCATAAGGAAGAGGAGCAGTGGAGCGGACATAGATGATGGCACAGGTAATGGTGAGTGAGGGGAAGAAGACGCTAAGGATAAGGTGTTCAGTGGGGTCATTGAGGAGGGGTTGTGGCCGGACAGGGATATGCTTAAGGTGGCCAATTGCGACTCCACCCTGCGCACGAGGACCAGGAGCGTCAGTGCGGTGGAGGATATAGGGAGAGGTGCGGATAGAATGGTGGGGCTGGAGAAAGGTTTCGTTCAAGAGGAAGGTGTCGACCTGGTGGTGGGAGAGGGTGTGCCTGAGGAGGTATTTGCTGGAGCGGAAGGAGCTAATGTTCTGGAAGAGGATGCAATACTCGTGCCGCACCATGGCGGGAAGGAGGGGGGGAAGAGAGGGAAGGGAAGAGACTTAAACGAGGGTGTCGAGGCGGGTGAAGGTGAAGTGGGCTTGGTTGTGGAAGTAAGTGGCGAAGTTGTTGAAGTTGTTCAGGTGGAAAACGGAGCGAGCGGCAAGGGAGATTTGTTGGAAGGTGTGGCGCTGAAAAGGGTGAATGTTTTGGAGTACAACGGTAAGGAACCGGGTGATGTCCTCAGCCGTGGGGGGTGGACAGAGGGAATTGTTGGGATGGACAGGGGGATCGACGGGACGAACTGGGACTGTAAGCTCAGGGCTGGTTGGAGGGGGTTTAGCTTTACACTTGTGGGAGTAGGTGGGATGGGGGCCATTGCAGGTATTACAGGAAGGAGGAGCAGCGAGGTTGGGGCAGTTCTTAAGAAAGTGGGAGACCTTGCAATGGGGGACAGGTGGGGGGGGGGGGTTTGCAGTTGGGAGTCAGGTGGTCATTGTACATCAGGCACCGCTGGCAACGGTAGGATTGGGGATGGGATTTGGAGGATTCAACAGGGTGGCGACGGTGGTATATGAGGGCACCCTGGATGAGGAGATGGTCAATGGATGGGGCGGACTCAGAATATCCGCATGAGGTAGGTGGGACCAGAGGCATTGTGGATACGGCGGGCAGAGCGGATTTCCAAGTCCGGGTGGGAGTTCAGTTCTGCCAACACTTCATCCTCTGTGATCACCGGGCTGAGCTTGGTGATCACTGCAGTGTAGGTGGGGGGGGGGCGACAGGGAGGCTGGGGTTGACGAGGAGTGGAAGTGGAAAGGAAGGGTGTCAGAGAGGCGTGGGGGCCAAACATAACTCGTGGGAGTTTTCGCAGGAGGTCTGTGTGAAAGGTTGGGAACGGGGACTTGATAAGGACTGAGTCCCTTTGGGGAATGAGTTGGGAGATGGGAGCACTAGGTAAGTACTTTCTGATCTCCATGGTGAGGGTACGAGCGTCGAGGAACCTAGGATCGGGAGTTGACAGGACAAAGGTGTGGAGGGTGGGGGCCGGGGTATGGGTGGCAGGCGGAGGGGTGGTGTCCATGGAGACGGCAGGGGGAGGGGGGGTGTTGACTTTTTGTGGGAACTGGTGGGAGCAGAGTCGGTAATGATGCGCTTTTGGGGTTTTTTGGAGATTGGAGGCCGGGAGCAGGGGAGAGGGATGGGGAGGAGAGGGAGGTGGTGGGTGGCAGATCCCTGTGGCATAGTGGAGGCGCTGGGAGAAGCAGCCGGTTCAGTGGTGGCGATGGTGGCTCGGCGCGACATGATGCGTGCAGGAGATGCAGATGACGAAGTGACGGGGTGGGTGAGAGAGGGGAAGCCGACCACCTGAGGGGCGGCAGCAGAGGCGGCAACAGAGGCGTACGTGAGGGCGGGGGTAGTAGTGGGAGCTGTTGAGGGTGTGGAGGCTGGAGGAAGGGTGTAGAGGTGTGGGTATACAGCAGGGGAGGAGATAGGGGGATGGGTAAGTGGGGGAGAGGAGGTATAAGGAGGGAGGCCAGGGGCGGCACTCCAGGAAATGACTGTGGGAGAGGGGGAGGGGGAGGTGTAGATGACAGTGGAGGTGGGAGTACTCATTGCAGACGAATGGCGACGGACAGACGGACGGGCAGCAGGCGGCGGCGGCGGCGGCGGCGGCGGCGGCGAAGGTCGCCGACGAACAGACGGACGGACAGCAGACAGCAGCGGCGGCGGCGGCGGCGGCGGCAACGGCGACGGACAGCGAGCAGGCAGGCGGACGGACGGACGAACAGCTACAGTAGCAAGCGGCGGGCGGGCGGGCAGACAGACAGACCGACTGACAGACAGACAGACAGACACAATCTTCGAAGACGGAGATTCCACCCTGAGAGTAGCCCAGGCTTTGCAATCTGACGCTTTCGAAGGAGGGGATCCAACCCTCTAGATGCGCTGGACTAGGTTTTTCTTTTTTTTTTTTCTTTATTGATTTTCAATTCACCCCGAAGGAGGTGGGCTGGCAGCAGCTTACTACGCTGCTCTACAGCCTACAGATTTTGTTTAAATAAAGGAAGAAGAAAGAAACAAGGTAAAACAGGCGATAAAATGGTGATTTAAAGTGTAAAATGGTGTAAAAATGCGGAAAGTTAAAACAGAAAGCAAAAGGGGTTGGCAATGTAGATAAAATACACAGGAACCAGACAAGTAACATAGTAGGCACACAATTAAAAAACATGGCGACAGTCTGGTTTCTGTTTGCAAGAGATAAAAGGCACACCCAGCGACAGTATGATGGCCGTTCGCAACAAGTCCCAAAAAACACAACACGGAACACTCACTGTAAAACACGCACTGTAGAACACTCACTGGAGAACACTGCACGAAAGTGGCAGCATAAAGATGACACTCCCGAGCCAAAGGCAGATGGGGGGGGGGGATACCTGCAGGAGGGGGAAAAACAAGGAGGGAGGAGAGGAAAAAAAACGAAAAGGGGGGGGGGGAACCAAGGAGGGAGAGGACTAATAAAGGGGGAGAAGGCTAGACGCGAGAGGGAATGAGAGGAGGGAAATGTAAAGGGACGCGGGGGAGAGAAGGGGGCAAAGAGAGGGGAGGTGGGGAAGAAAGAGGATGGAAGGGGGGAGAGGGAGCCCGGGAAAAGGACAGAGGAAAGGAGGGGGAGTGAGGATCATAGTTGATAGGAGGGATAAATGGAGGGAGAGAGGGCATCATCCGGGAGGGGGAGTTGATGGAAGCCACCTTGGGAAAGGAGATGTAGGGTGTAGAGATGGAGGGTAGGGGGGACACAACGGTGAAGACGTGGCAGGGGGCAGGGATCGGAGAGGAGAGGAGCAACCAGGGGGTGAGGGGGTTCAAGACGGCGGGAGGTGTAGAGGATGCGGATATGTTCGAGGAATAGGAGCAGATGGGGGAAAGGAATGAGATCATAGAGGATCCGTGTGGGGGACGGGAGGCGTATACGGAAGGCGAGGCGGAGTGCATGACGCTCAAGGATCTGGAGGGACTTATAGAATTTGGGGGGGGGGGGGGCTGGACTAGGGCAGAGCGGGTCCCTATATACGAAACCGGAGGGAGCGGCTATTGGCTGCTGTCTGCACGTGGCTTAGCGGTGGCGCCCTCGCTGCGCGAGAGCCGCTGCGCAGAATAGCCGCCGCGGAGGCAGAGCCCTCTATGGACTGACCACGTCCATTTGTTCTACCGCGTGTTCGACTTCCGCGGCGGAAGGTACTAGAAATTCCTCGAAGGCTTTCTTTAAATTCTGGAAACAGATGAAAATCGGGTGTGCCCTCTTCCGGACTGTATGGTCATGACCGGTGACAGCGAACCCAAGGCGTCGGATTATCGCAGATGTCGCAGTGCTCGTATATTGTCCAGCACGGTCATGCTGGATTTGAGGATGCTCCGTGTGTGGACAAGATTTTCAGCGGTTAGAAATTCGATCACAGCACGCTGTTCCTCACGCGCCGTCATAGCTACGTTACACACTGCATGATACTCGCTACAATTCGGAGTCCTCTAGCCGAATAGGGTTCAAACCTGCATCAGCAAAATGGGAAACTCGACCGAGTAACATGCACGACACGCAATATCTTAATCTGTACTGAGAACGGAATAAAAATTCAGAGGCATTACTTTTCAACACGCATTACATTATGCTCGTCCATGTCAAATGGCGTGCATGTGAATTGTTAATCTCTATGATGTCAAAATTGATGTGTGTCTAGAAAACACAGAATCCCATAGGTATTTCAGATGTAGTGATAAACATGTCTACGTTATCACGATAGGATCCAACACCAATGCCATCTCGCATACCCAGTCGATCTTGCGTACCTGTTATATCTAACAAACAATAACAGCCACACTTCTTGTCACATAACACTATTGCGTATTTTGAGGTGTTACAGATGTTCGATACTATTGTTATCACATTCACTTGGTTATAACCAGATTTCAAATCTCCATAGAGATCTGTGAATTCTAGATCCACATCAATTGACCTAACAGAGATTTCGTAATTGACATGGACGTCGCTTGTTATGGATGTGCTTAATATGTAACCTCATGTTTTTACTGCTGTTATTATGTAGTAGATATATTTATACTTCTGTTTATTTGTCCTCCGCATGAAATGCCACTGCCAATGGGCTCTACTGGCTGGCAATTAAATATTTTACGTGGAGCTGATGGTATACAAGAAGATGTCTATAGACAAATAATTGCAAGCTGCAGACCACCAAGCATATGAAATTTTCATGACATTATTGAAGGAACTAAAACTGACCATAATTCACATAGCAATGTGTTGGGATGTTGTAACTGAATGTTGTTATCAACTCAGACCAAACACCCACAGCAGCAGAAATATGATCCCCTATTATTGTTCTGAGACTGCTGGCAATATCTGCTTACACACTTGCTTGACAAGGTGGCACTAGAACAGAAAAGTGGCAACGTGATTATAAATAATCAAACAGTTTGCTAATAGTGAAGATATGCAGTTTTCATAACGTTGATAACAGTTTGGCGTATGGCACTTGATGTCCTATTCTAATACAATGAAACTAAAAATAATTTTGCTGTCTCCTCGCAGTCCACAATTCTGCAAAACACCACTTGCCTAGAATCTAATAACCCCAATCATACAATAATTCTGAGACAATCCCACACTTAAAACTCAATCTGTTACTGTGCACAAATTGATTGATTAACGCAATAAAATGTTAAGGCTGTATAGGGGAACTGTCTAATATCAAAAATGAAAATATGTAGGGTGCTAACAAAAACAAGATTTCAACGAGCACGTTAATTTATTCAAACACAGCACAAATAAGGAAATCCTTCTGACTATCTGATAATAAACAAAGTTTAGACTACAATATGTGTCTTGGGAGTCAAACAAAGTGAATCTTCCAGTTGGCAAAGTTACTTAGAAAGTTTGAAATTGGCATCTATACCCACAACTGGTGTTCTGAAGCCGTGCGGGATTAGCCGAGCGGTCTAAGGCGCTGCAGCCATGGACTGTGCGGCTGGTCCCGGCGGAGGTTCGAGTCCTTCCTCGGGCGTGGGTGTGTGTGTTTGTCCTTAGGATAATTTAGGTTAAGTAGTGTGTAAGCTTAGGGACTTATGACCTTAGTAGTTAAGTCCCATAAGATTTCACACACATTTTTTTGGTGTTCTGAAATAACTCACAATTTTCCTACTGGTCAGTTATAGTGACTGACTGGCTGAATGTTAAATGCATCTACCGGTGTACTGATGGATGTTGTGTAGTTAATTCCAATGCTATGAATGAAGACTGCCCTAAAGTGCTGGTGCTGTTATTATTACTCAAAATGAACTGTCACTGCAAGACGAGCGTTGTGTCCGCCTAAGGGTCTCTGAAGTACAGTGGTAGGATAGCGCTTCTGCAGATTCGAACTTCAGTGGAGATCACAGCCTGACGAGACGTGCTCATCGCCACGGCCCACACCGAAGTCTCCCCTTGTCTATCTGAATCCCACCAAGTAAACATGATCACCAATCACTTTACAAGTGTTCTCTGTCTCCCAATGGCATACCTGCTTCTGAAGCAAAATATCCAACCAAGAAAGTATGTCTTGTTAAACTCCAACGACTTCTCTATCCTCCCCTCTTCTCTCAAAACTTCCCTCTGAGAACCGACTTCGTGATGTCACATACATTTTACCAGTTGGCATTTTTACTTCCAGCAGCCAGGCTCATATCCCAGATCCCGTGAATGTTAAAGAACTGTGCCTGAGGCTAGCTGCTGATTCTGCAGCATTTTCACGTTTTTTGGAAAGTTGGAGATTTTTATCTGCTGATGACGCTATTATTATCGAGGTCAATGTGTCAGCCTCCTGTTGATACAAGTTCTTTCTCCCATCCCACAACACTCTGCTCTGCCGACCAGAGAGGAAACATGCCATAAAACTTAACAATGGCCGCAGTCCAACAAGCAATTTTCACTCTGAAAACGCTTCTCTCTCTACCTGCAATTATGGAAATGAAATGGAAATGAGCTTTTGGCGTCATTGGCCGGGAGGTCCCTTACGGGGCAGGTCCGGCCTCCTTGGTGCAGGTCTTATTACATTCGACGCCACATTGGGCGACCTGTGCGTACCTGTGCGTCAGAGGGGGATGAAATGATGATGAAGACAATACAACACCCAGTCCCTGAACGGAGAAAATCCCCGACCCAGCCGGGTATCGAACCCGGGCCCCTTAGGTCGGCAGTCCGTCACGCTGACCATTTTTTTTTTTCGTCGTTGTGTTCGGTCGTTGCGGACGTCACATGACATCAAGTTCGTTTGTTGATCCACTCAGTTTTTTTATTGCAAAGGCCAACCAGCTCTCTGACCGAACACGCTGAGCTACCGTGCCGGCAGCATTCAGCTATCGGGGCGGACTACCTGCAACATGATCCGGGTTTGTTTCCACAAATGCCTGTGTTCCAGTTACATAACAAGTCCAACTTTTTTCTGCTGGACCCTGAATCACCTGCCCCGAGTCCACAATGTGTGTGATTCCCAGGTTCTCTCAGGCAATCAAAGAACAGACCCAGCACTAGGTTCAATGTGACAGCGGCAATTAAGACAATAAGACACCAGAAGTCAGCTCAAACAGACACTGCAGTCATATTTACTCTTCAAAGGTATTATTGTTCGATCCTACCTCCTCACTATCCTCTGGTTGAATTGTCATATTGAATGAAAAGAGACAATCCAAATGACTTGCTGATTCTCAGTTTAGTCAGACTGAAAGTATTAGTTAGACATTCATGGTTAGCCACTTGTATCACTCTGTAAATAGCGATTCCTAAGTTGGTACTGTAGCGTTCTCAGTCGAAGTGGTTGAACTTGCAGAACTGTGTAACCGAAGGAATTGCTCCATAGCAGGATCTGAGTGAGTGTCCGTGGCGCGTCGTCTTTTACGCCAGTTCGCAGAACCATCTCCATGTACGCCAGTACTAGGCGGTTGCAAAAGTATTCCACAGTTGACAGCGCTCTCTGGCGGCTGGCAACAGTATCGACGAACGAATACGACGCGCTGAAGGATGTGGGGCGGAAGCAGCAGATATTCCCTATTAGCGAGCGCCATCTGCAGGCGGTTGCTCGGAAATGAGACGGCTACTGCCAACTGATGTGCCTGTGCAGTGGCGGCATCTCATGGTATTGCTGTGTACCTCTTGTACCACACACACATCACGAGAAAAAAATCAGTTTTTCGTCAGTCATATAGTTAAATGTCACCCCTGTGTACTGCATCCCTTCCAGTTTAAAAACGGTGCAGTTTGTGTAGTCTTTCTCAGCATTGTGAATATCAGTTAATGCAGTACTGCATTCTGTCGCTACTTTCTCCAATCGCTTACTGGAATTAACGTTTTAAATTGTAAAGCCCTGTGTTAAACAACCATAGACGTCATTTATATGGGAATCGTTATTTATTAATAATCTACTAAGTGAGGTTCATATGAACAACAAAATTTTGGCACAGTTTTTAAAATAGTATGGGGAGGCAATATATAACTATTCTGACGACTTCAAAACCAATTACTCTGTCGGAAGCGCTTACTTAACTCAATGTTTGCACAAGTCTGGGCTATTAAAACTGCCAACAGGAGCAAGCATCTAGATTGCGGAACTTGCGATACTACGAGGGCGTGCTGAAATGTAATGACTGGGAAAAATATGGCTCAAATGGCTGTAAGCACTAAGGGACTTAACATCTCAGGTCATCAGTCCCCTAGACTTAGAACTACTTAAACTTAACTAACCTAAGAACACCACACACATCCATGCCCGAGGCAGGATTCGAACCTGCGACCGTAGCAGCAGCGCATTTCCGGACTGAAGCGCCTAGAACCGCTCGGCCTCAGTGGCCGGCAATGACTCAGAATTTTTATGAGAAAATTCTCAAAACTTTTTAAGTGAAACAAAAGTTATTAACATACTAGAGAATTCTTCTTCGTGCCTACATATGTGTAGCCTCCTGCCGCTAGAGGGCTTCGAATTGTGTCGTGTAACATGGCGGTGTGTAACGTAACTGTGCCGGTACGTGAGAAAAAAGTATCCCGTAATCGAGTTTCGAATCTGAAGAGTTTGTTCACGCATGGAGCCCGCGGTGCATGACAATACTAGACCACACACGAGCGCTGCAACATCTGAATCAATTCTACTCCTTCAATTGTACAAGCAGAGGTGAGGTTGTGGCTCCGCCAACAGTGTCAATCATTCTACAGTGACTGTATCAACGAACTGGTCTCTCGCTGGGAGAAATGTGTTCGTCGCCAGTGTGACTATGTTGAGAAATAAATATTTAGACATGTAGAATATAGATGCAGAACGTTAATAACCTTTGTTTTATCTAAAAATCTTTAAGAGCTTAACATAAAAAAATTCGGAGGCATTACTTTTTTGCAAGCCCGCGTAGAGGCACTTTTTCGCTGCTCGCAGATGACAGAATTTCTGTATTCTCCTCGCGGAGACTCTTTATCTGCTGTGACAGTACTTACAAACCTTAGCTTCTGTCTGAGTGTATACAGGATTATCGAAGTGCAGGAGCCGATGGCGATAGAGGCCATTCCGTTAACTTCGCTTTGGTGAAATCACACTGTGGGATCAATGGCAACGAAGCTGTCGACCACTGAGCCAAAGTGGCCTCTGCGACAGGACATGACACGTAGACTGCAGTCGTAATTACCGGTATGTTCTACACAGGTGCATCATAGCCGTTGTATCTACTCGTGCTGCAGGCTGGCCCACATCTGTTGCAAATGGTCCCTTAGATTCTAGAGGCCGACACTGGGACAGAATTGACGTCCGAGCTGGTCACACACTTGTTCTGTTAGAGGCAGATCTGAAGAACTTGCTACTGGAGTTCTTCAGCGTCACCCGGACAGTTCACAGAGGCTCGTGCCGTGCGTGGATGTGCCCAGTCCTGTTGAAATGTGGCTCCACATATTGTAGCATGAGAGATGATACACGAGGGCGCAGATTGTCCGTGACATACCGTCGTGCCGTCAGTTTCGTCAGTCACCACCAGCCGTGGCATGAAGTCTTACCCAATGGCTCCTCACACTATAACGCCAGGGTAACACTGTTGCGCCTTTTCAGAACAGTGGATGAATGTGGTCTCACCCCAGGTCGCCACCATACACGCAGCCGATGGTCATCCAGGGTAGTACAGGACAGCGATTCAGTGCTTAACACAATGAGACGATATTCATTAGCAGTCCATGCTTCTCGGTCACTACACCTTTCCAAATTACAACTGTTTGCGTTGTCATGTTGAGGGGAGCCTTCGCATAGGATGGTAATTCCGTAGTCCAGCTACTGCTGGTCTCGAACCACTAGTGCAGAATGACACAGTGTTGCAGGTAGTTCACTACTTTTTCTCACATGGCAGGCACAGAAGAGAAGGATTTACGAAGAGTATACATGCCCTGATGTTCCCTTTCAATCCAACGATGGGCCACGGTCACACCCATTGATATGCCGGAGCCAAGGTAGCCTCTGAGGGCCGGCAACCCATATTCCACCACAGAGGACGGCGTTGTCTATGTCCAAGACGTACCAAAAGCACCATGGTAAATACCGCTATTTACATACAAGAGAACGGAAACAGACATTCCGAGCACGCGAAGGAACTTGCCCCCCTTCTTGCAGCGGTGTACCGTAGGTCTCTAGAAGAGCGTAGCGTTCCAAAGGATTGGAAAAGGGCACAGGTCATCACCGTTTTCAAGAAGAGACGTCGAACAGATGTACAGAACTATAGACCTATATCTCTAACGTCGATCAGTTGTAGAATTTTGGAACACGTATTATGTTCGAGTATAATGACTTTTCTGGAGACTAGAAATTTACTCTGTAGGAATCAGCATGGGTTTCGAAATAGACGATCGTGTGAAACCCAGCTCGCGCTATTCGTCCACGAGACTCAGAGGGCAATAGACACGGTTTCCCTGGTAGATGCCGTGTTTCTTCCGCAAGGCGTTCGATACAGTTCCCCACAGTCGTTTAATGTACAAAGTATGAGCATATGGACTATCAGACCAATTGTGTGATAGGATTGAAGAGTTCCTGGATAACAGAACGCGGCATGTTATTCTCAATGGAGAGAAGTCTTCCGAAGTAAGAGTGATTTCAGGTGTGCCGCAGGGGAGTGTCGTAGAACCGTTGCTATTCACAATATACATAAATGACCTTGTGGATAAAATCGGAAGTTCACTGAGGCTTTTTTCGGATGATGCTGTAGTATATCGAGAGGTTGTAAGAATGGAAAATTGTACTGAAATGCAGAAGGATCTGCAGCGAATTGACGCATGGTGCAGGGAATGGTAACTGAATCGCAATGTAGACAAGTGTAATGTGCTGCGAATAAATAGAAAGAAATATCCCTTACCATTTAGCTACAATATAGCAGGTCAACAAGTGGAAGCAGGTAATTCCATAAATTATCTGGGAGTAGGCATTAGGAGTGATTTAAAATGGAATGGTCATATAAAGTTGATAATCGGTAAAGCAGATGCCAGACTGAGATTCATTGGAAGAATCCTAAGGAAATGCAATCCGAAAACAAAGGAAGTAGGTTACAGTACTCTTGTTCGCCCACTGCTTGATTACTGCTCACCAGTGTGGGATCCGTACCAGATAGGGTTGATAGAAGAGATAGAGAAGATCCAACAGAGAGCAGCGCGCTTCGTTACAGGATCATTTAGTAATTGCGAAAGTGTTACGGAGATGATAGATAAACTCCAGTGGAAGACTCTGCAGGAGAGACGCTCAGTAGCTCGGTACGGGCTTTTGTTGAAGTTTCGAGAACATACCTTCACCGAGGAGTCAAGCAGTATATTGCTCCCTCCTACGTATATCTCGGGAAGAGGCCATGAGGATAAAATCAGAGAGATTAGATCCCACACAGAGGCATACCGACAATCTTTCTTTCCACGAACAATACGAGACTGGAATCGAAGGGAAAACCGATAGAGGTACTCAAAGTACCCTCTGTTGTGTCTAGACCATACAGCCTAGACACAATGCTGTAGCCGATAGGGCACGCAATGCTAACGCAGACGGGCGTGAAGTCTGGAACATGAGACTTATAAATGAATAAGAAGAAAAGTACGTAGATGCTTGTTACTTAACTTTTAATTAGTCCTTGGAATACATCTCTCTTGAATATTAGTAAGCTATAGGCACTGATACAAATGGCGCCTTGCTTGGTGGTCGCCATTTAACTTAGCAGAGGGCTATTCTACTGTCTATCTCTCGGCAAATGAGAGCAAGGCTTAGCACGTCCAATCGCTAGCTATGTTGTCCGTACAACTGGGGACGAGGTCTCCTCAGGCTCTCGAGACCTGCCTTGTGGTGGCGCTAGGTTTGCGATCCCACAGTGGCGACACGCGGGTCCGACATGTACTACAGGACCGCGGCCGATTTAAGTTACCACCTAGTAAGTGTGGTGTCTAGCGGTGACACCACATTCCTCCCCCGCAAATCGGCGAACGGTCGTGAGATAAGGCTTCCGCCCGCCGTGGGGAGGACCGCATGTTGACGTATGCGATGAGGTGGGGAGCCTAACAACAGGCGAGGCTGTGCCACCCGCACCCGGCCATTCGGTCCGAGGGGAGCTAGGAAACGCCTGAAAACCTAGTCCAGGGTGCACGTCAACATGCGGTGTATGCGCACGTAATGAGACAGGAGGGGCCGAAAGGTCGACCTCCATTGCGTCGGGGAATCCGACGCGCGATGACGACATCTGGTCCGGAGCGGGCAAGAGGTCCATGGCGGAGGACGGCTGGTCACGGGAAGCGAGCGGCGGCGCGTGACCCTGGGAGGCGCCGGGCGGTTGCAGCGAAGCGTCCACTGCGGGCGGCGCCGGCGGCGGCTGCGGCGGCGGCGCGACGCCATGAGGCAAAAGGGAAGGCAGCGTCGGTAACACCTGGGGATGAGACGAGCCAGTAGATGGGTCCCCAAGGCGCTGACCGGACGGCTCCGTCGCTGAAAGCAGACGGGGAGCGGCAGAACCCAGGCGACGACAGAGGCGCAGCTGATTGAGATGCCGTCGCACCTCACCAGAGGCCCCCAAAACCAAATACATCGCGCGGCCGAGGCAGCGAAGAATGCGCCCTGCGAGCCAACGCTGTGAACCGCGATAGGTGCGATAATAGACAACGTCGCCAGGAGCAAAAGCAGGAGTCTGCCGCTGCACAGGAACCTGATGTGGCGGATGCAGCAAAGACATCAAGGTGCGATGAGAACGACCATGGAGCAATTCAGCCGGCGAGCGACCATCGCGGGGCTGAGAGCGATACGAAGACAAAAAGAGCAACAATGCGTCCTCCCGAGAATGCGACTCTTTCAACTTCAACATCTGTGACTTGAAAGTCCGGACCAATCGTTCCGCGGCACCGTTTGACTGAGGCGAAAACGGCGCGGATGTCAGATGTTGAATACCATTGGCCTTGCAGAATGACTGAAATTCAGCGGACATGAATTGTGGGCCATTGTCGGAAACAATAGTCTGCGGAAGACCTTCAATGCAAAAGATAGCAGACAAGGCTTGGATTGTGGCAGAAGACGTCGTGGAAGACATCCGGACAACAAAAGGAAAATTACTGAAAGCATCGACCACAACCAACCATCGAGCATTCCAGAATGGACCAGCAAAATCGATGTGCAAGCGTTGCCAAGGGGAAGTGGCTTTCGGCCAGGCAAAGAATAGCCGCGGCGGTGCGGATTGCTGTTCGGCACACGCCACGCAAGAGGAGCACATATTCGTAATCGCAGCATCGATTCCGAACCAAGTACAGTGCTGACGAGCAAGTTGTTTCGTACGCACTATACCCCAATGTCCTTGGTGAAGAAGCTTTAAGACAGAGGACTGTAACGAACGTGGGACTACGACTCGGGATTGATCATTATCAGAACGCAACAACAAAACACCACGTCGTACAAAAAGTCTCTCCTTGTGGGCAAAAAAACGGCGAACCAAAGGATCCTCGATCCGTGACTTTGACAAGGGCCATTGCGTAGCAACAAAACGCAAAACAGTAGCAAGGACAGGGTCAGCAGCTGTGGCTGTAGCTACACGACGAAAATCAATCGGAAACGATTCGACCACGTCATCGGTTTCCGAATCAATGAACATGCAAGCAAGTTCGGAAGAATCGAATGCTTTATCCTCAGCAACAGGCAAACGGGACAACGCATCAGCGTTTCCGTGCTTAGCAGTGGACCGATACAAGATATCGTAGCGGTACTGCGAGAGAAAAAGTGACCAGCGAATGAATTTCTGCGCTGTACGTGGAGGTACAGGCTTGGTCGTATGAAAAAGCGATGTCAACGGTTTGTGGTCCGTGATGATTGTAAAGTGACGACCATACAAGAAATCGTGAAACTTTGTAACACCAAACACGAGAGCTAAAGCTTCTTTCTCTATCTGTGAATAATTTCTTTGCGCAGAGGAGAGCAATTTTGACGCAAAGGCAATAGGGCGATCATGCGAGCCATCTTTGTGCGCAAGCACAGCACCGATCCCGAAATCCGATGCATCTACCATCAACAAAAGGGGTTTTCGGGGATCGAATGGCGTAAGGCAAGTATTGGAAAGTAACGCCGATTTCAACTGGCGAAAGGCGCGTTCGCATTCCGTCGTCCAGACGAACGGAACACCTTTACGGCGTAAGCGATGAAGCGGAGCTGAAATGGAAGAAGCATTGCGCACAAACTTTGCATAATAATTAATTTTACCCAGCACACTCTGTAGTTGTTTAACATCCCGTGGCGAAGGCAACTCCTGTATGGCACGGAGGTGCTCTGGACTCGGAAGTATACCTTGGGCATTTATGACATGCCTCAGGTAGGGTAAGTCCCGAGCAAAAAACACACATTTGTCCTTCCTCAAGCGAAGACCATTCTGACGCAAGACCTGAAATAATGTTCGGAGATTTTGCAAATGTTCGGCTTCTGTCTTTCCTGAGATCACAATATCGTCCAGATAGTTCGCAGCAGTAGGGACCGACGCACAAACAGTTTGTAAATATTGCTGAAACAAAGCAGGGGCGGATGCACACCCGAATGGCAGTCTTTTGAAGCGATACAAGCCAAGATGCGTGTTTACCACCAAGACGCGCTGGGATTCTGCGTCCACAGGTATTTGCAAGTACGCATCTGCTAGGTCCAATTTTGAAAAATATTTTCCCGGGCACAGTTTGTCAAAAAGATCTTCCGGGCGGGGCAAAGGAAAAGTGGCAGTCACAAGTTGTGGATTCACTGTTGCCTTGAAGTCCACACAAAGTCTCAGTTTACCGGAAGGTTTTGACAAAATTACGAAGGGTGAGGCCCAGAGAGAAGCCTGCACACGTTCAATTACACCTTGAGATTCTAAATCGGCTAATGTTCTGGCGACCTCATCACGCAATGCGTGGGGAACATTGCGCGCTCTGAAAAATTTCGGTTGCGCGTTTTCTTGCAGTTCCAAATGCGCTTCATAGTCCTTAGCGCAACCAAGGCCCGGTGCAAAAATGTCTGCAAATTCTTCACAAAGACTAGAAACACTGGCGGAAGGCACAGTCTGATTCACTGATAGGACCTGATTTACTATAGACAAATTAAACAATTGAAACAAATCTAAACCAAACAAGTTCACTGCAGAAGTAGAACGAAGAACGTAAAATGATACAAGTTTTGTCTGTCCCTTGTATGTGGCAAGAAGGCTGCACTGTCCTAACACAGGTATATGCTGTCCAGAGTAACTATGTAACTTAACATTTGCGGCACGCAATGGCGGTTTGCCCAGTTGTTTGTACGTGTCGTGATTGAGCAATGAAACTGCAGCTCCGGTATCGAGCTGGAATGGTATCACTTTGCCTTCAAAGTCTAAGTCCACAAAAAGTTTATTGTCCTGCTGACGACAAGAGCGACTGTCACGTGCAATTTGAACTGATACAGGTACAGAAGCACTTGCGACTTTACGGGATTTTCGGCGACGTCGACGCACACTGTTTGTGGGACGAACACAGTCACCGTTAGCTAAAGTGTCACTGGACGGGTGGGAATGAACTACATGAATGTCCATGGGCGAAGGTCCACGAGCCTGATTGTCCTGGGTTCGAGTCCGGCGCGAAGCAAAGGGCCTGGAATTATTGTGATTGTCTGATCTAAGCCTTTTCTGGCAAACACTTTGAACATGTCCTTTCTTTTGACAGTAAAAGCAAATAGCTTGGCGTGACGGGCAATTTTCACGCGAATGTCTAGTGGCACACCGCGGGCATGATTTCACTGCAGTTGCTTGCTTACGCGGCGCACGTGTTGGCAAGGTAGGCTGCCGCTGCTGCGACGGGCGCGAGGGCCGCCTAGCGTCCCGTGCAGCGGGCCCGGCGGGCCCGTTAATGTGACACACAGCTGGCGAAGTTTCAAACGATGCCTGAGCAAAGTCAAGTGTGTCTTGCCTATCCAATGTGCTATGCACGCGTGGGTTCGGATCCCATCCTCGTCGCCAATAATGTTGTGTCTAGACCATACAGCCTAGACACAATGCTGTAGCCGATAGGGCACGCAATGCTAACGCAGACGGGCGTGAAGTCTGGAACATGAGACTTATAAATGAATAAGAAGAAAAGTACGTAGATGCTTGTTACTTAACTTTTAATTAGTCCTTGGAATACATCTCTCTTGAATATTAGTAAGCTATAGGCACTGATACAAATGGCGCCTTGCTTGGTGGTCGCCATTTAACTTAGCAGAGGGCTATTCTACTGTCTATCTCTCGGCAAATGAGAGCAAGGCTTAGCACGTCCAATCGCTAGCTATGTTGTCCGTACAACTGGGGACGAGGTCTCCTCAGGCTCTCGAGACCTGCCTTGTGGTGGCGCTAGGTTTGCGATCCCACAGTGGCGACACGCGGGTCCGACATGTACTACAGGACCGCGGCCGATTTAAGTTACCACCTAGTAAGTGTGGTGTCTAGCGGTGACACCACACCCTCCGTCACACACCGTCAGGTGGCTAGCGGAGTACGGATTTAGATGTAGATGTAGATGTAGACTACTTCCTGCAGGGGGAGCTCGAGCCACGGCATGCAGGAAGTATCACCACGCCAAAACCTGATTGACTGGAGAGTGCTATTTAGGGGCTAGAACCAACCTCCGGGTGCCGACCTCGTGTACTTCGACCGCTGAAGATTAAGTCTTCATCTCTGAACTGGACTCTTACTTGTGTGTGTTTGTTACCACGAACCTTTGCGGAAAGTTAGAAGTGAACTTTTGTTTGCCTTCATTAGGAGACTTTTACTGGCATCGTTATTGTTACCTTTTCTTTTGTTGTTCAGTCATCAACCTTGTAAACGTACCTCAATAAAAGTTGTGTTTGTGAAAAATTGCGAATTCTCAGTCACAACACCCACGTTGTTTGGGAGTGGAGGTACTGTTTCGTTTACCTAGGGACATTAAGGTCCCTCCAGACAGAGACCTTCTTCCCTGGATAATACTTATGACTGATTCCAAGCAGGTTCTCCAGAGACTGTCGGCTTACGACTGCTCCACCTCAACAGCCATGCATTTCATCAGTGCGCAGCACATCTTGAGACTGAGGAGTTTTTTTATAGACATTTTGGCCATCCTCGCGATACAGATGGTTAAATCAGAAAGCCTGTTTCCTGTGATACACAACGTTTCACTGCCATGCCACGTGGTGTCGGTGCAGCAGGCGCAGAGCTTATGGTTACAGTCGACTGGTGGCGCTCACCACTCCCCGGCTAAGGAAAAATCCAGGTGCGCCAAGCCTGTACCGGGTCATTCAAGACTAAGCTTCCTGAGGTGCATGCCATTTGGCACGACCAGAAGAGGGAGAGAGTGGAGGAGGGGCCAGTGTCGCTTATCGAATGCCTCCGACGCGGCTAGCATAAGCCACCTTCTCTATCCGTTTCGCTTACCCAATATTCACTTCGTTTCAACATAACTGCAACATCCTACAACATTGACGATCTTCCTTATACACTTATCTCCCTGCATACCCGTGCAGTTCTTGCATTCCACAATGCAGCCAATACGTTTTCTACATGATAAGCAAAGTAACATTGGACTGAAAAATGCACGTTGAGATAGGCAACCAAACTTACGTCATCTGCCCCATCTCTGGAGGAAGCACGTTGGGTTGCCTATCTTAAGGTGTATAAATATTTTAAGGGACAGTTTTATTTTAGCCTCTCTGTACTAGAGATGACGTCTGACAGTGAATCCAACTATTGTATCGAGTCATTACGTTCATTAACAGACATTTTTGGTCTTTAGCACGTGTTTCTTTTAACAGAAAACTTGCCTTGAGCAATTCTTGCTGCCAAGTTTTTCTTCCTTCCTTATCTATTCTATTTTCAAGAAATAAAAATCCGTCTTCCTATTCAAAGCCCGCTCGTCCAAGTTCAAATATTTATCAACCTAATATGGGAATGAAATCTGCTGCAAAATATTTCGCACTAATAGTTTCATAAGAATGCGGAAGATACATGAAGCAATTAGAGTGCTAATGACTCTCACCGTGAGTAAAACACACCGATATAACACTGGGCAGGCAGGGGTATTTAGGTCAAGAGAAGGCCTCGTATAACGTACCTGAGCGTTGGGTTAAAATTTAGGTCAGAACTGTAGAAAACAGTTACGCAGCTGTAACGACTTCCAGCCCCGCCGAGCTACATGATGCATGGGACTAACAACCGGAGGTGTTCTCGTTCAGGAAGACTAATGGGACAGCAATTGGATTATGTTGGGCGTTGGCGCTACGAACTGGAACAATTATTCAGGTCCCACCTGCAGCGAGCAAATATACCTCTTCACACGTTACGGTCGGATGGCTGCAGGTCCATACGTAACTGCCACTCAACATCGCTGTACATTCAGACAGGAGGTAAATGCCGTCTCCTGTGCTGGAATGAGATATTCAGATACCTAAATACGGCACAATATGTAAATATTAAGTCGCATGAACTAATGGAACAGTTTATTTCTGGTGAACGAAAATCTCCACGGTAGAAATCAAACAAGGATTCAACAAATATTGTTGCAAAGAAACTAAGTTCACTCTGTTCATTCGTGAGAGTCACGAGGCAGTAGATAACGGCGCTTTTCCTGTATCGTGCTGTGAGCGGCCTATTCACTTACAGCTGTCAGATGCTAGCCGTTTGCTATACCTGCTGGTAGGACAGCAAACAACTCTTGTGTGCCTAAATCTCTCGTGGCTGCCACATAATGAAAAGTACGTTAGCCCATAAAATTTCGAACAGAGTTCGGTCAAGTCACTCACCTTTGCGTTGATTCACATTTGAGCCACAAGCTGTACTGCACCTGTATTTTCACAACACTTCACAGCTGAGGGACGCTTTAAATAATGTTCCACCAGAACTAAAAGCATGCAGATTGTTGTACTAAGAAACACATGGGGGTGTATATAATGAAACAGAATCGTCAGAATAGGGGATAATTACATGTGTCCTCGGCCGGCCGCTGTGACCGAGCGGTTCTAGGCGCTTCAGTCCGGAATCGCGCTGCTGCTACGGTCGCAGGTTCGAATCCTGCCTCGGGCATGAATGTGTGTGATGTCCTTAGGTTAGGTAGGTTTAAGTAGTTCTAAGTCTAGGGGACTGATAACCTCAGATGTTAAGTCCCATAGTGCCTAGAGCCATTTGAACCTTCTTTTTTTAACATATGTCCCCCAGGGATCGATAATTGTTCGATCATGTTCCTGTTGTATATAAATGATATTCCATCATATATTCAAAAAGAAAAAATAGTTCTCTTTGCTAGCAACGTAAATATTATAGTCTATCTCAGTGGAGTACCTTCAACACAGGAAAAAGTAAATAATATTTTCTTGAAAGTTAATTACTGGTTCTCTGCAAATTGACTGTCAATGAACCTCGTTACAACATAATACAAGCAATTATGTACTGTACAATTCCTGACCACATTATTAGAAATAATGCATTTTAGTAAAACTCTAAATGAAACAAAATATTCTAAATTTTTAGGTGTTTATGTGGATAAGAGCCTCAGCTAGAAGTCACACTTTATAGACATTTATAAACGTCTAAGGTCTGCAACTTCTGCGTTACAGAGGCATTTTGGGCATGAAACTATCAAAATGTTGACTTAATTTTCCTATTTTCATTCATTAATGTCATGTGGCATCATAGCATGCAGTAACAGGAGTGTGTGATAAGGAGAGTGAGTTTTGTAGACAGCTCTTTAAACAGACATACTGCCAGCGGCCTCACATTTTTGTTTGTTGTCAACAGTCAATCACTGTTTGAAAACAGAAGTCTGGTCCACATACTCAGGCGTTTACAAAAGAAAGTTTAATAAATGCCCAATACAGTACGTGGGTTAGAGTGGAAGAAACTCCCGAGCTAGATATAAAGAACACACAAATGCATTTAGGTACAACACCACCATTATGTCTGCCATAGCTACTCACATTAACGACATAGGACATGCTTGTGACGACGTAGAAAATAGTCTACTAATACTTCAGAAACTAAACAAAGGCCACAAGCTGAATCTCTATGGAAAACTTGAAATTTTTATTCACAACAGTGAACATGGGCGGAACTCACTCAATAACAAAGCTAAGACGGTGGTAGTTACCTTTTAAGAAGCTTCTTAAAAGTTTGGAAGGTAGGAGACGAGGTACTGGCAGAAGTAAAGCTGTGAGGACGGGGCGTCAGTCGTGCTTGGGTAGCTCAGTGGTAGAGCCCGCGAAAGGTAAAGGTCCCAAGTTCGAGTCTCGGTCCGGCACACAGTTTTAATCTGCCAGGAAGTTTCTTAAATGTATTAGATGATGTACAGTAGCTTTTGCTACTATCCTACGTTAACAAATAAATAAGTAACGTATATAAGTTTTTCATTCATCGTATTTTTACTTTTTCCAATAATGACATTCTTAAGCAAAAATTCGTAAACAGGTAAACATTAATATATTTGTTATCTGTAGCTTTGATTCACAATTTATTCTAGTAATGAATGCCCTTTGACTTACAGATCACTGCATTTTTACATTTGTATAATCTCTGGGCTATTTATGTCCTTGTTTCGTGTTTGAGTAACATCTAAAGATGAAAATGAGTATTTATGACGAAATCCAAGGTTCTTTCTGCTAAAACATGTTGCAAGTAACTTTATTACTGTTTAAAAATTTGTACTCATAATGCCATATAACGTTAACAAGTGCTGATTATACTTTACTTATAGCGAAAAGAAAATAAAAAACAGACAATTGGCTACATCCAGCAAACAAAACTATGATGTAATCCAGTGATCCACCTGAAGACGCTCTAAACGCTCTGAGGGGAAAAAATGAAACGTATTGACACAGGTAATTGTTTTAATTTATTCTTTAATTTAATTACTGTTATATTTGATATTGGCATGTTTGTAAAAGTTGAGCAAACACCTCGGAATGCTTAAGTATTGAAAAATTGAGAAAATATAATCTTGCAATAAATTATGTATCCAAAGACGTTAAGGAAACCAAAGTAAAAGAATAAGTTTTAACTAGTGAAATCTTCCTTTTCTGTTACAGTCTTTTCCCATTAGAGAAAAATACAAGTACTATAATTACTGCTTGAGTCTGAGTGATTAATTCCCTACGTTCGATCATTCCAAATTTCACGAAATGTCTAACAGCAGTACACAACACACTACTTTATCAGAACCCGACCTGGGAAGCAGAATCAATCAAGAGAGTGTAATTAAGTTTCCCCCTCTAAACAAAAATTTTTAGTGATAATTTTTAATTGCAATGGTGAATTTCGTCTTACAATACAATATCTGATAGCTGGTAATTCTCTGGTGGCAAATCACGGAAATACTGATTTAACCTGGCGACCATTAGGCGCCTGTCACGTCGCATGGAAAGTCAATAGAACAGAAGTCCGCTTTTCTAGAGATGCGTGTGGACCATAGTACCGAGAAAAGAGAAAACAACGTTTGAATATTTCTTCATATCATGAAAAAGGAGCTCTATCGCATGCCCTATAAACTACAGGAGACCACTAGAAAACAGGTTATTAGGGATGTGACAGTTCTTAACGCTTGTAAATTAAACTTCATGATAATAAGTGACAGTTCAGAAGACTTATCATAACCGCTACCTGACACGACGAGTTGTTTGTGATCAGAATTTGAACCCATTGTTAACCAAGCTAACCTTGCGTGTGTGATCGAGACTCACCTATGCATAAAGAGACATAAAATATCGAAGTTTGCACCACTATCAGTTTACAAAGTCAAATGTCAGAACATGGAAATAAATCAGGATATGTTTAGCACTGCACTGGGAACCCCATGAAGCGTATACGGCGCATGAGAAGTAACGACGAAAGATATGTAATAAAATGCAGCACACAAGTGTGAAATGCCATGAAGTGGTGTTTACGGACGGGGAGTAGAACGCAGTACCTATATGAGTTGCTAACTAAGCACAGTCAGATATTAAGTACCAGGTGGTTATAATTAAATGTTCCCTACTTAATACGGAAACTAATTACTGTACAAGTACCAATCTTTGTAGAATTAATCTGAAGGACATGGGGAAGAGAAATAATGCAGAATCAATTCAACTGAAAAACTTTTAAGTTTTGTCGGCCCTGAGTGTTGTAAAGCAGTGAATTATTTGAGGAACTGCAATTTGGTGACAAGCTTTTAGTGATTCAAGTTGCCTTTTTACGTTCCTTGATGACTGATACACGTTTGATTATTTTCCCACTGTAGATTGTGTATGTTGTACATATGTCCCTGTTTGCTGAAGTTGTTGATTGTAGTGGGATGTCCTTGCATCAAATGGTTCAAATGGCTCTGAGCACTATGGGACTCAACTGCTGTGGTCATTAGTCCCCTAGAACTTAGAACTACTTAAACCTAACTAACCTAAGGACATCACACACATCCATGCCCGAGGCAGGATGCGAACCTGCGACCGTAGCAGTTGCACGGTTCCGGACTGCGCGCCTAGAACCGCGAGACCACCGCGGCCGGCTTGCATCACCTTGTTGACTAGTGTCTGTTGCTGTGAGTTACTTTGAGTGCCCATTTTGTAAAGTTGATTTCAGTGGCGAGAAGAAATCACATTGGACGATGTATATATATTAGGTTAAGATTTTCTGGTTATACGCAAGTGTGCTGAAAAGTAATGCCTACCATTTTTTGCCTGAAACTCTTCATGCTTTTTAAATAAAACAGGCGTTATTAGGACTCTCTTTACTCTTCATGTCTACATATGTGCAGCCTTCTGCCACCAGAGGGTTTCTGATTGCAGCGTGTAACAGGACAGTGTGTAACGTAGCTATGTCGGTGCCTGAGAAATAGCGTGGATCAGTCGAGTTTCGAACTGGAAGTGTTCGTCCACATATGGAGCACCATCTGCTTCAGCATGACGATGTAAATTTTAATGTGTATGGGTTCACAGTAGTGTAGCACTGATATACAAGGTGTTCGGAAATTCCCGTTACAAACTTCTAGGACTTGGAGAGAAAATAGCTTGTAGAGATAATATTTTGAATGGGAACCGATGTCCGGAAACGTACCGTTTCCGTGGTACAACCATTTGAAAACATTTTGGTAACATGGCCACTTTTGCAAGTAACTGATGGGGCGTGACCCATTCATTAATAGCCAAGGAAATTGCTCGTGTACTCGATGACGGGTTCTCTTCAACGTGATGCAGAACAACCTCTACAAATTCGGCTGTGCGGCGCTCCTTCAAGCACAGCAGTCACGCCTGCTAACGGTGAAGGTCCCCTTTCACGTAGCTGTGCGTAATTGTGGCGAAAAGAGTATGCGATGGAGATGGACGTTGTGGAGGACGATCGTCATAAACGCGACGAGCAGCTCTACCATAATCGTGAGCTTCGCCATTCATAATGATCATGTTGGTGTGTTCTACAGGGTGGCGCACGAAATGTGTTACCATTTTGTTTTTGAATATAAACTTTATTGTCAATACAATCTGAAATGAACATATACTACAATGAAGAGCCGTCCATGGAGATTTGTTCTAACTCAGCACATGCTCAATATGTCCACCATTTCGTTTCCTAACTTCCTTCAAACGAACACTGAAGTTAGTGGTTAACCTGCGGCACATGTCTTCCGTAATTTCACTGCAGGCTTGAAGAATAAGTCTTCTGAGCTCACGTGGACGTTTCGGGAAATTTTTTTCCTTTAGGTACCCCAAAAGAAAAAAGTCACATGGATTGAGGTCTGGACTATTGGGGGGCCAATTTTGTGCGTCATTGAAGCGACCTGGAAACCTGAGTGAAATGCAGTATGTGGCCTTGCTCCATCTTGCATGAACCACTGTGTGTTGAAGGGCAATGCAGTAGCACGAAGCTGTGGAATGAAGCTATTGCGAAGCATGCTCAAATAACGCTCGCTGTTCACAGTTTCTTCAAAGATAAAGGATCCAATAAGTCCGTAACTGGAAACTGCTGCCCACGCTGTAATCCTCGGAGCATAATGTTGTCGCTCATGAAGCACTTGTGGATTTTCAGCGGCCCAAAAGCGTACATTTCGTTTGTTAACCGCACCGCCTAAATGAAAATGAGCCTCGTCTGAAAACCAAACGTTGTTGAGAGTTGCTTCCCTATCCTCCGCCCACTGAGCAAACAGTAGTCTCTGCTGCTTGTGTTCTTCAGTGAGCTTCTGTGCACAGGTCATCTTGTATGGGTACATATGGAGGTTACTTTTAAGAATGCGTTGAACGGAGTGTCTGGATATTCCCAGTTGCACTGCTGCCTTTCTACACGATTTCGCGGGACTTCTCTGTGCAGCAACTCGTACAGCTTCAATATTCTCCTGCAAACAAACAGGCTCAGGCCGAGGTCGCTTCGCTTCCAATACTGTTCCTTCCTGTACAAATTTACCGTACAACCTGTGGATGGTCTTCTTGCAAGGGACACATCGTATGTTAAACTGTTGTCGAAAACGCCTCTGAGTCACAACAAGGCTTTTCGTTTCATGAAAAAGTAACACAATTGCCGATCGTTGCTGTGTCGTCAGTCTTCCATTGTTAGCCAGTGCTGCTTACTAGTCTCCTAGAGGCAGTATCGTGAATTACACGTCATTTCGTAACTCATTTGTTTTTCCAAGCTCTGCTGGTACTGCTGTAGAGATCCCAGAGGGATATCTATTGTGCGCCGTAAATTGTGAAAGAAACAATTGATAACACATTTCGTGCACCACCCTGTACAAACGTGTACTCAACGATGTTGCTTTGACATTCACAGACACGAGAATGCGGCTCGAACCCGGTCACAGGGACAGAATAGACGTCAAATGACATCAGCCGATCCGGTGTAATCATCTCCCACCATGACCACCCTGTTGCATATCTACGTAGCAAGCATATTTTCAAACGGCTGTAGCACTGAAACGGTACGTTCCTATTCTAAACGTCCTAGAAGTTTGTAACAGGAATTTCTGAACACCTTTTATTGCGCTACCTAGCCACAAAACATTTGGAAGTACGGCAGGAGCTGGTCTAGGCCCCTCAAGAAAGGGAAAGTGTACACATAAAATTTAAATAGACTACAGATACAGATTTGCCATCAACTTACGAGTCGATTACATAAGTCACGGGCAAATAGGTCCAGTAATTTATAAGTCAATTTAATTAAATACCGATTAAATCATATCAAATGAATTTTTCCCCGGCAATTTATGGATCTCGGTAGGCTTGCCTAACCACAGGATCCCCGGCTCGTGAAGATGTAATTTTCTGATGCCTGGTTTTATTAATTATTTACAATGAGACGTATTCCTGGAAGGCCAAAGGAGCCGTTGGTATGATTTTCAGCTGTTCTTCCCCGGCGGAAGAATGGACACACTCTACCCGCCGCTTTCGTAGAAGTCCCACTAATCGAGGTCTCCCAGCCTGTGTGTTCATTTCTGTTCCCTGAATTTGTTATTATTAATATTATTATTGTTACTGGGCGAACTTATTTTCCTGAGCTTTTATATTACTGTGTCTGGTGTTAAGTACCCGCCCAGATAGCCGCATGTGGGTTAGCACGCCACTTCCACGATTCGGGCTGGCACGCCGGCCCCGGTTCGAATTTGTCCACGGATTCACGGCGAGAGGCAGTGTGACGGCCAGTTTGGATGTGGTTTTGTGGCGGTTTCCCGCAGCCGGCTAGATGAGTAGCGAGCTGCCTGTTGACAATTGGGGTACATAAATTCCGTCCTGGAGCGTGGGCTGGGGAGGGAAAAGTAGTGGCGACGGGAAACGCATCCGGTAACCGTTTATCCTTATCTATGCGAAATCCGCTAATAACCATGCTGACCCCATGTAGGTGTGGGATAAAAGCAAAAGAAAAGGAAGAAGATTAGGTGCTAAGTCATTTGGAAAACCGAGCGAGGTGGCGCAGTGGTTAGCACACTGGACTCGCATTCGGGAGGACGACGGTTCAATCCCGTCTCCAGCCATCCTGATTTAGGTTTTCCGTGATTTCCCTAAATCGGTTCAGGCAAATGCCGCGATGGTTCCTTTGAAAGGGCACGGCCGATTTCCTTCCCAATCCTTCCCTAACCCGAGCATGAGCTCCGTCTCTAATGACCTCGTTGTCGACGGGACGTTAAACACTAACCACCACCACCACCACCATTTGGAAAACTGTGTGCGACCCCTGATTTGTTTAGTCTTACGCATGCTCTCGTACTCTCTGGTAATGGCATGGCTCACACTGTTAATAAAATTTAATTCCTGTTGATTAAGAGTCAGCTCTTGCACAACCCCAGGTGCAACTCCACTCCAACCGAAATACTGTGCCACAATATAACTCCTCAGTTTCACGATACTTACTTTCATAGGTTTCTTGACAAAATGAAAAATCGCTAGTCTGAGATGGCAGTTTTATTTATAAGGCTCATGTATGAAAATCGGCCCTTGTACAAGCTCATGTCGTTTCTTAGTCTTAGCCCGAAATCCACAGAGCATGCGACGTGCTCAGGATGTTCGCCATTAATCGTACAATCAGATACTATACTGAGACGGGTATTAACGATTAATCAAGGACAGCCTCCAGTTGGGAAACAGGGCCAAAATTTGTTGGTTACTGTCGAGTTGCAATTTACAATTTCTTTAATGATTACTTCAACCATTAAAAGTCATTTCTGTACCACTTGACCAGGAACAGATCCAAAAAGCTAGCTGGCATGAGTGCCTTTTCAAAACACTTTACAGTTAACGGCCAAGCCATTTTACTTAAAAACGGCTTTGATAAAACATTTGATAACAAACCAAAATTTTCCAAGTAATGAAATTAAAAACTTTACTTTACCGTTAATAGCCAAGCCATTTTACTTAAAACGGACTTTGATAAAGCATTTAATAAGAAAATTAAAACTTTCCAAGTAATGAAACAAAAAACACCAATTGTATACAATTTCGATACCAAACATGTAGGGAGCCACATCTTTTAAATTTTGCCACAATAAGATATTAAATTACAAGGGCTTGCTAACAGGGAGGCAGAACAAGCATTTTCAGATCCCAAGTACTGTAGATTAAAACAATCAAAGTAAAGATATAGTCATTCACCTTTTACAATAACTAACAATTTTAAAGCCACGTAATTTAAAAAAAAAACACCAATGAAAGGCAAACTTAACCTTTTTAAACAATGGCCAAAAACAATCAGAGGAAAATACAACCATTTGACATTTTACAATCACTAACAACTTTAATACCATGTCCTGCCACCAAAATGTCCTGGGATAGAAATAATTTCCCGACCGGGTGTAAGGGCGGCCACAATTGTGTCCCGAAGGATGCTCAGGCTAGAAGTGGACTAACAGACCCACATTCAGCAATCACATCGACCTCACGCGACGCCAGGGGAGGAGGAGGATTCAAATCAGGAACCATAACCCCTGCCCAAAAATACACTTCCTCCCAGGCAGTACTAATAAGAAGTCAAAATATCACTGTCTATAAATACACCGGCGATAGGGACAGGAAACCCGAACGCAGGAGGCCACAAGGCAGAAAAGACGCTGGTTGCACAAACCAAAATTCTTCATTTAACATCTAAACCTTTAACCAACTTAACTTGCAGTTTATCAGAGAAACAGCAGGTGAATTCCGATGCAAAGGTTCCTCACACCCGACCGTGTCCACGTTGCCGGCGTACCCAACTGGGCACAGTCACACAGCCACGCGCTCTGTCACCGGAGCCCTCGTCTTCTCTTCACCCACGGCGGCGAAATACCACTCCTCAGGTTAGGCGAGTTACTAGTCCATCGTTCCCGCCTCCAGACGGACAATTTGAAGACATCCGTTGCCGCTCCCACCAAGCAGTGACTCGGAACCACAGCCGTGGCCCCCGGGTGTTCACAGCAAGAGCTTACAGCCTTGTCCCGTCAACTCGTCCCACGAGTCTCGCATCGCCAGGATAGACCACGCGGCTTCTCGGAACAACAGCCAACCCTCCACTGCCACGGCACGCCGCGGTCTCATCGTACGACATTCTCTAATTTCCGATTTTAAAAACCTACCGACCGACTCGTCTCCGCTAGGCAACCAACCGGCCATCCCCCCAAAGATCTTATTCCCTTACACAAGGCTAGCAGGAAGCAACGACTCGAAGATCGATAAGACCAGAAACGCCGCCGGAGGGGAATCTCAACAGAATCGTACGCAGCATGTAATTTTATGAACATTATTCTGTAATACTTCATACATGGTACAGAAATGTTCAGTAACTGGATGATGAGTGCCACCAATTACTCAGATCAGTTGTTAGACTAATGTAATTCTCCATGAAGACTAGTATGTGACTTAATGTCCTTCACCTTCTGACCTAATTACCAGAAATTACTGCAATATCCATTTGTCCTGTCTATCCTCATGATCATGGAGCACTATATTTGGTTTTTGCACTAATTCTACGTTGGTCTACTTTACAAGAACATGGTGTTGACACGACATGCTGTCCACCACCTTGAGCGATGGAGATGTTATTATGGTCCCACTGTTTGGTGTACCTAGTGTACCACCAAAATGATAGTATGGAATATTATTACGACATTTCAGTGTCTTGGCTACACTGATTAATACTTCAAGGAAAAGAGCTTCAGATTGTCTCACTTGGTGTTGTGCTTCTGTAGAAAGATATGGACTTTCAGTGCAGCTGCGTGCAAACTAAAGTGCTACAACCATGACGCAATCCTTCCCATTCCTTTCCTAATTCTTGTAAAATGATAAAGACATATACTGTGCGTGTGCACTTCCTTTCATTTGTTAATAAGATCAGTTGTCCTGAAAATACTAAAGACTTCTATAGTGCATGTGCACTTTATTTCACTCCTTGATATGTTTATTTGTTGTAAAAAAATGCTAGAGAGTATTACAGTGCGTGTGCACTTTCGTCATTTTGTTAACATGATTTGTATTCATTGCATATACATTTTGTGATTTGCTGATATATTCTGAACTACAGTGCGTGTGCACTTATGTCATTTGTTAATATCATTTGTACTCATTGTGTATACATTTTGTGATTCCCAGATATGTTCTGAACTACAGTGCGTGTGCACTTTTGTCATTTCTCAATATGATTTGTACTCGTTGCCTATACATCTGTGATTTCCTGATACGTTCACTACTACAGTGCGTGTGCACTTTTGCCATTTGTTAATATGTTTTGTACTCATTGTGTATACATTTTGCCATTGCTTGATATGTCTGTACTCAGTGCGTGTGCACTATATTTTATTTCATGTTCTGCACTTACAATATTCTGTGATTGTAAACTTAGTTAATTAAGAAAAATTTGTTGCTCATGGCAAGTCCAATTGACTCACCAGAGAGTAGTTGTTGCTTGTCGCGAGTCTGCGCTAGTCTGCGCGAGTCGACAGTAGAAGTCAGTCTGCGCTCGTCTGCGCGAGTCTGCAGTAGTAGTCAGTCGGATACAGTAGTAGTCAGTCGGCTTTAGTAGCGAGTGGACAGTAGTAGTCGGCGGGAGTCGGGATGCGTCGGCTGTGTGCTCTGCTCGCGACTCTGGTCAGGACTCTGGAGGATGAGTATTGTTGTAGAAGGTAAAGAAGCAGGCTTGCGCATATTTAATAATGTATGTTAATTGTAATTTAATTTGTTCAGAAAAAATGCCCCAATAATAATTTTTTTTATAAAGTAACTCTTTTAAAGAAAAGTATTCATTTCAATTTAAAATATTTTTCCACTCTTTTGAAGAAAAAGCATTCATTTCAATTTAAAGAATATTTCCTATGCATTCCTTCCGAGAATCCAAAATATATATATATATATATATATATATATATATATATATATATATATATATATATATATGCCGGCATTGCACGAAGCTGTGTCGATAGATAAGAGCAGATATAGTTGCAGTTTTTATTGAGGTAAGAATTTTGCTTTTGTTATTCAGAATACAGGGCCGAAGGTCAGCGCTGCTGTCCTTATAAAATTTACCAGATATTATTATTTCTGTTAGGAGGTTACATTTCGTTCATGGTTCATTATTTAATTAATATTATTGTTGGTTTATGGTCAATTTTCATTTCTTAATTTCTGTGGAGAGGTTACAAGCATAACTATAAATATGAAAGAATCAATTAACGAATGAATCTTAACAGTGTGATATATGTTGAGAGCCGACACACGGCTCATATACGGTTCCGTCTCTTTCTTCTAGGCAGGCGCTTGTTATAGACTTTTACATACTATCTTCCAACGACGGTAGTTTCCTGCACTCTACTGCATTATCAGCGATGATTTGTGCGTAATGGGTGCATTTTCAGCTGAGCTGTTATCTCAGCGTCGTGGAGTTGACTCCCTCGTACTCTGGAGCAGCAGCGTTAGCAGACTGGCTGCTGGCTGGCGCAGCGACGCGCCCGGTAGTCTCCTCCAGCTGTCAGGTACACGGATTAGCCCGGCCGTTCGCGCCGGACGCCTCATTAAAGACCTGCTACGGCTGTGAGATTCCAGTCCGGCGCCTTCTCTCGCCAGGATTCAGCGAGAGCGATCCCGGCCGATGAAGCAATCAGCGTTAGACCCGTCGCCACCGTGCAGTATATCGGAGCTGGGTGACGGCGGTAACCGTTCCACAGTCTTAAGCGGCTGCTAGAGGCCTCTTTGATCCCACGCCAGACTCGTCGACTGCGTGTCAGGAGCAAAAGACTCACGCTGTCGCAATGGAACTGAAATGTGGGCACTGGTGGCGCGAACTTTCTTCAAAGTTGCAGCCACGAGCCCAACCAGAAGTATGAAGTCAGGCGAGCAAGGTGAACGTCCTGACTCAGCAGAGTCATACCAATAAGAAAGCTCTGATATAGTGTAGACGCTCATAAAATCTCCGTTCCACCACCTCCACCTTTCCTCTGTGACTGCCGGCCTCGGTGGCCGAGCGGCTCTAGGCGCTTCAGTCCGGAGCCGCGCGAATGCTACGGTCGCCGGTTCGAATCCTGCCTCGGGCACGGATGTGTGTGATGTCCTTAGGTTAGTTAGGTTTCAGTAGTTCTAAGTTCTAGGGGACTGATGACCTCCGATGTTAAGTCCCATAGTGCTCAGAGCCATTTTAAACCTTTGTGCCACCATGGTTCTTTTCCCTTCACTTGGCTGGAATCCCTGCATTTCTCCACCAACCACAGGCAGCGTTGCATTCTCTTTGTCGTGTCGTCCTTACCATTCGTTCCTTGGTGAGTCTGTTTTTTTTGTTCAGACTGCCAACTTCCGCAAGTCCTTTTCCAAACACCAAGAACATTATTCATTTATTCAGTCACTGCATTCGATTCCGACCGCGTTCATATGCATCGATCTGTGCCATAGTGGTTAAACCTTTATTGGGCAACTTTGTTCTCAAGCAACATCAAAATTACGTTGTTCTCTAGTCCTTGTGTGGGCAACGATGCTTACAGGCAACATTTAAACTCTCTGATCCAACGATATTTTGTTCTAACAAGTGCGAAGTTTCTGATTAGTATTCATCTTTAGCAGGCACTGTGCAAGGTTATGTGTGTGTGTGTGTTACCACTGTGACAGTTTCTTTCGATTTTGTGGCGCTATATTTTACAATAAAAAGTGCTTCTAAACGGAAAGAGACAGTTTTCATAGTGAGTCATTACACAAATGTGCAAGCGAATTGCTGGCCGCGGTGGCCGAGAGGTTCTAGGCGCTTCAGTCCGGAACCGCGCGACTGCTACAGTCGCAGGTTCGAATCCTGCCTCGGGCATGGATGTGTGTGATGTCCTTAAGTTAGTTAGGTTTAAATAGTTCTAAGTTCTAGGGGACTGATGACCTCAGATGTTAAGTCCCATAGTGCTCAGAGCCATTTGAACCATTTTTTTTTTTTTTTTTGCAAGCGAATTCTTATTGGGACATCAAATCGACATTCATTTGGGAAGAAAAAGCTTGTCAAACAGTTACTGGATGGACAACCACTCCAGAATAAGAACAAAACTACACCTCCTACGAGATCCATTACAATGAGGTGACGAAAGTCATGGGATACCTCCTAATATCTTGTCAGACCTCCTTTTGCCAAGCGTAGTGCAGCATCTCGACTTGGCAAGTCGTTGGAAGTCCCCTGCAGAAATATTGAGCCATGCTGCCTCTATAGCCGTCCATATTTGCGAAAGTGTTGCCGATGAAGAATTTTGTGCACGAACTGATTTCTCAATTATGTCCCTTAAATTTTCGATGATATTCATTTCGAGCGATCTGGGTGGCCAAACAATTCGCTAGAAATGTCCAGAATGTTCTTCAAACCAATCGCGAACAATTGTGGGCCGGTGACATGACGAATTGGAATCCATGAAAATTCCATCGTTGTTTGGGACTATGAAGTCCATGAATGGCTGAAAATGGTCTCCACGAAGCCGAATATAACGATTTACAGTTAATGATCGGATCGGTTGGATCACGGGACCCAGTCCATCCCGTAAACACAGCCCACACCATTATGGAGCCACCACCAGCTTGCACGGTGCCTTGTTGACAGCTCGGTCCATGACTTCAAGGGGTCTGCGCCACATTTGAACCCTGACATCAGCTCTTACAAACTGAAATTGAGACTCGTCTCACCAGCCACGGGTTTCCAATCGTCTACGGTCCATCTGATATGGTCACGAGCCCAGGAGAGGCGCCACAGGTGATGTCGTGCTGTTGGCAAAGGCATTCGCGTCGGTCGTCTGCTGCCTTAATCTATTAACACCAAATTTCGCCGTTCTGTCCCAACGGATATGTTCATCGTGCGTCCCGCATTGATTTATGCGGTTATTTCACGCAGTGGCTTGTCTGTTAGCACTGGCAACTCCCCACAAACACCGCTGCTCTCGGTCGTTAAGTGAAGGCCATCAGTCACAGCATTGTCCGCGGTGAGAGGTTTTTCTCGGCACGCTCTTGACACTGTGCATCTCGGAATACTGAATTCCTAAACGATTCCCGGAATGGTATGCCCCATGTGTCTAACTCCAACTACCATTGCGCGTTCAAAGTCTGTTAATTTCCATCGTGTGGCCTTAATTGCGTCGGAAACCTTTTCACTTGAATCACCTGAGTACAAACGGCAGCTCCACCACTGGACTACCCCCTCATACCTTGTGTACACGATGCCAACGTCTCCTGTATATGTGCATATCGTTATGCCATGACTTTGTCACCTCATTATACGTACGATACGACAAGAATACAGCAATATAAAACACTTTGTAATGAAATAAATGGGAATTGCAGGGTACCAAGGCAAAATAGCTGCTGAAAAAATGTGAAGAAATCGGATGAAATGATCATCCAAGGGACTGACTCAGGAAAGTAAAAAACAAAAAGCAGTGTTAAGTGAAATTAAAAGCAAGAGTATTAACATTGAGAGCACAGATTGAATTCCACTATTAAAGGCAGACGAGAGAGCGGGTTGGTACAAAGAGCACGTTCAGGGCCTGTATGAGGGGTAGAAATTGTCTGATGACTCGATAAAAGAAAATAAGGAAGACATAGGGGATACGACATTCGAGTCGAAATTTAAAATAGCGATGGAAGACGTGAGATCAAATAAAGCAGAAGCTACAGGTCACATTTCATCGCAGTTTCTAAAAATCGTGGAGGGAAATGATAACCAAATGATTGTTTAAGTTGGTGTGTAGAAGCCATGAGCCTGGTGACGTGCCATCAGGCTTTTGGAAAAATATCACCCACACAAGTAGGTGCGAAAACTATTGCAAAAGCAGCTGCTGTCAAGAATAATCTCTAAAAGAAAATCGACGATCCCTTACATGGCGATCAGCTTGGCTTTAGGAAAGCACCAGGGGGCCAGCTGTGACTTCCCACTTGGTAATGGAAGCACCCGTGGCCTAGGGGTAGCGTCTTTGATTCATAATCAAAACGTCTTCTGTCCAGGGTTCGATCCCCACCACTGCCTAAATTTTGATAAACAATCAGCATTGGCAGCCGAAGACTTCCGGCATAAGAAGTCAGCCTCATTCTACCAACGTCCTTGTCAAAGAGGGCGGAGGAGCGGATAGAGGTTCAGGGCACTCTCGTGTCCTAGGGGTGGGAAATTGCCCCTAAAGGTGGAAGAATCAGCAATGATCAACGACATGAGGATGCAGAAGGCAATGGAAACCACTGCATTAAAGACACGTAACGTGTATCCACAGGACATGTGGCCTGTAAGTGAAGTAGTGTCATGATGATCTCTCCATTGGCAAAAAATTCCGGAATAGTCCCCCATTCGGATCTCCGGGAGGGGACTGCCAAGGGGGAGGTTACCATGAGATAAAGATTGAATAATCAACGAAAGGATAACGTTCTACGAGTCGGGGCGTGGAACGTCAGAAGCTTGAACGTGGTAGGGAAACTAGAAAATCTGAAAAGGGAAATGCAGAGGCTCAATCTAGATATAGTAGGGGTCAGTGAAGTGAAGTGGAAGGAAGACAAGGATTTCTGGTCAGATGAGTATCGGGTAATATCAACAGCAGCAGAAAATGGTATAACAGGTGTAGGATTCGTTATGAATAGGAAGGTAGGGCAGAGGGTGTGTTACTGTGAACAGTTTAATGACCGGGTTGCTTTAATCAGAATCGACAGCAGACCAACCCCGACAACGATAGTTCAGGTATACATGCCGACGTCGCGAGCTGAAGATGAACAGATAGAGAAAGTGTATGAGGATTTTGAAAGGGTAATGCAGTATGTAAAGGGGGACGAAAATCTAATAGTCATGGGCGACTGGAATGCAGTTGTAGAGGAAGCAGTAGAAGAAAAGGTTACAGGAGAATATGGGCTTGGGACAAAGAATGAAAGAGGAGAAAGACTAATCGAGTTCTGTAACAAGTTTCAGCTAGTAATAGCGAATACCCTGTTCAAGGATCACAAGAGGAGGAGGAATACTTGGAAAAGGCCGGGAGATACGGCAAGAGCTGGCAAGTGCGAGAATTATCGCACAATCAGCTTAACAGCTCATGCATCGAAGCTGCTTACAAGAATAATATACAGAAGAATGGAAAAGAAAATTGAGAATGCGCTAGGTGACGATCAGTTTGGCTTTAGGAAAAGTAAAGGGACGAGAGAGGCAATTCTGACGTTACGGCTAATAATGGAAGCAAGGCTAAATAAAAATCAAGACACTTTCATAGGATTTGTCGACCTGGAAAAAGCGTTCGACAATATAAAATGGTGCAAGCTGTTCGAGATTCTGAAAAAAGTAGGGGTAAGCTATAGGGAGAGACGGGTCATATACAATATGTACAACAACCAAGAAGGAATAATAAGAGTGGACGATCAAGAACGAAGTGCTCGTATTAAGAAGGGTGTAAGACAAGGCTGTAGCCTCTCGCCCCTAATCTTCAATCTGTACATCGAGGAAGAAATGATGGAAATAAAAGAAAGGTTCAGGAGTGGAATTAAAATACAAGGTGAAAGGATATCAATGATACGATTCGCTGATGACATTGCTATCCTGAGTGAAAGTGAAGAAGAATTAAATGATCTGCTGAACGGAATGAACAGTCTAATGAGTACACAGTATGGTTTGAGAGTAAATCGGAGAAAGGCGAAGGTACTGAGAAGTAGTAGAAATGAGAACAGCGAGAAACTTAACATCAGGATTGATGGTCACGAAGTCAATGAAGTTAAGGAATTCTGCTACCTAGGCAGTAAAATAACCAATGACGGATGGAGCAAGGAGGGCATCAAAAGCAGACTCGCAAGGGAAAAAAAGGCATTTCTGGCCAAGAGAAGTCTACTAATATCAAATACAGGCCTTAATTTTTGGAAGAAATTTCTGAGGATGTACGTCTGGAGTACAGCATTGTATGGTAGTGAAACATGGACTGTGGGAAAACCGGAACAGAAGAGAATCGAAGCATTTGAGATGTGGTGCTATAGACGAATGTTGAAAATTAGGTGGACTGATAAGGTAAGGAATGAGGAGGTTCTACGCAGAATCGGAGAGGAAAGGAATATGTGGAAAACACTGATAAGGAGAAGGGACCGGATGATAGGACATCTGCTAAGACATGAGGGAATGACTTCCAGGGTACTAGAGGGAGCTGTAGAGGGCAAAAACTGTAGAGGAAGACAGGAATACGTCAAGCAAATAATTGAGGACGTGGGTTGCAAGTGCTACTCTGAGATGAAGAGGTTAGCACAGGAAAGGAATTCGTGGCGGGCCGCATCAAACCAGTCAGTAGACTGATGACCAAGAAAAAAAAATGGAAGCAAGACTCAATAAAAATCGAGACACGCTCTTGGGAGTTGTCGATCTGGAGAAAGCGTTAGACAATGTGAGATTATGCAAGACGTTCTAAATTCTGAGAAAAAATAGGAGCAAGCTACCGGAAAAGACGGGTGATATATAATATGTACAAGAACCAAGTCTGAACAATGAGACTGGAAGACCAAGAACTAAGTGCTCGGATTAAAAAAGATTTATGGCGGGGATGCCGTCTTTACCTCTATTGTTCAATCACTACATTGTAGAAGCAATGACAGAAATAAAAGGAAGGTTCAAGAGTCGGGCTAAATTTGAGGGTGAAAGGTTATCAATGACTATATTCACTTATGATGTTATTATCCTCACTGAAAGTGAAGAAGATTTAGATGTTCTATTGAATGGAATGTACATCTAATGAGTACAGAATGTCTAACACAGAATAAGTGAGCAACTTAAGATGAAAACTGTTGATCACGAAGCAGAAAAAGTTAAGGAATTCTGCTACCTTGGAAGCAAGTAAGAGATAAAAACAGACTAGCACAAGCAAAGACGACTTTCGTAGCCAAGAGAAGTCCACTGGTGTCAAACATAAACCTTAATTTCAGGAAGAGATTTCTGAGAATGAACGTTTGGAGCATAGCATTCTATGTTAGTGAATCATCGACTGTGGGAAAATGGGACCAGAAGAGAATCAAACTGTATGAGATTTGGCGCTTACAACACCCTCATTGGCATTGTAGCTAGAATGCGGTACTTCTCTGGGCGGTATCACTAACCTGGTGTCTTGCTGCTTCGGCCAGTCCCTTGTAGCACAGTGGTAGCCTTCAGTCGCCAGGTTCCATGTAGTTTGTGATCCTGCTGAAGTGGACTGTTTAGGCATGCCAGTTGTTAATTGTCAACAACGTTTGTGCTATAATTTTTTTAATACAGAAATTTCTTTGTCACACACGTCACAGAATCAGCATCTGCATTATGGCGGCTCTGGGGTACGCCGTTATTCGACCCTTTACACACATTAACACTGTTTTCTAACTTTACATAATGAGAGACACTGCCCACGACACGTGGCGTTCTTATAACTAATAACTTCCATCCAAACCTTCAGCCAATGGGCGTTCAGATCGCTGTTGCTAGGCGGATCTGACGTCACGTTTGCGGACATTGTGACGGAAGTTTGTCTCGAAACACTGTCTCAGATTGTAAGATGCTACTCCCAAATAGTCGGATCTTGTCTCTACTACGGTTGCACGACATTGCCTCCTATGATTTCATCACTAATGCTCTTGCTGACGCTCAATTGTTAAATGTACATATAGCCTGGCTGCTACTGAGCATTCCCGATCGCATAAATGTGCGTAATACATGGCTTAAACATGCGAAGGGAATTCATATATGCATTAATGCATTACAGGCTACTGAAGAACACTGAAAATCTGGTGATAAGTATTGAAATTTGGAAATTTGTGATAAGGTCCTATGGGACCAAACTACTGAGGTCATAGGTCCCTAAGCTTACACAGTACTTAAACTAACTTACGCTAAAGATGACACACACACACCCATGCCCGAGGGTGGACTCGAACCTTCTCCGGGGGGAGCCGCGCGGCCCGTGACAAGACGCCTCAGATCGCGCGGCGATAAGTAACGAAGAGGTTCTCCGCAGAATAGGCGAAGAAAGGATTTTATGGAAAACTCCAACAGGAAGAAGGGACAGGATGTTGGTACATATGTTAAGGCATCAGGAAATAACCTCCAAGGTAGCAGAAAGAAATGTAGATGGTAAAAATTGTAGGAGAAGACGGAGATTTTAATACATCCAGCAATTATTTGAAGACGTAGGGTGCAATTACTAGTCTGAAATGAAGAGGTTGGCGCAGGACAGAGATTTGTGGTGGCCTGTATCAAACCAATCAGAAGACGGGTGATTAAAAAATTCAGGAGTAAAAGTAAATACGGTTTTGGCCACTGGCCAGAGTACAGGGCCGAGGGAAAATGTAGGGTTTGTCCTCAGGGGTTTTTCACTGCAGAATATGAATCTGTTCTGGGCTTTGCACCAAAATTGTCTTAAGATATTTCACATAAAATACTGCAAATTGCAACCATTTTTTTTCAGCCACAGAAACAACAGAGTAGACTAGTATTTATGTTGTAGCATCCCTGCGCCCTTTAAAGCCAATGATGCTTTCAGGAGACATTCTGCGTTTTGCAAAACAACTAACAAGTGCGAGTAGCACGCGCGCACTGATGGCTCCGTACGAACTTAATTATGTGTACAGACAGTTTTACAACAAGTTTTCTAGTTGGCTTTTGAAGTATCAAAATATGTGGCATAAGTGGGCGTATCTTTTTACTTCATTGACGTAGAAGCTTCACATTTTATACCGCCAAGATACCGGAAACCTTAGTATTTGTTATAAATTTCATTTTGATATCTCTTGCCGTCCCTGAGAAAAAGGGATCTTAACAGGCTGACGCACGAACAGACGGACAACAAAGTGGCCTTACAAGGGTTCCATTTTTTGCAGTTGAGATATGGTATCCTAAAAATGCATGTAAAGGTATTCAAGTAGCCATTTACACTCCTGGAAATGGAAAAAAGAACACATTGACACCGGTGTGTCAGACCCACCATACCTGCTCCGGACACTGCGAGAGGGCTGTACAAGCAATGATCACACGCACGGCACAGCGGACACACCAGGAACCGCGGTGTTGGCCGTCGAATGGCGCTAGCTGCGCAGCATTTGTGCACCGCCGCCGTCAGTGTCAGCCAGTTTGCCGTGGCATACGGAGCTCCATCGCAGTCTTTAACACTGGTAGCATGCCGCGACAGCGTGGACGTGAACCGTATGTGCAGTTGACGGACTTTGAGCGAGGGCGTATAGTGGGCATGCGGGAGGCCGGGTGGACGTACCGCCGAATTGCTCAACACGTGGGGCGTGAGGTCTCCACAGTACATCGATGTTGTCGCCAGTGGTCGGCGGAAGGTGCACGTGCCCGTCGACCTGGGACCGGACCGCAGCGACGCACGGATGCACGCCAAGACCGTAGGATCCTACGCAGTGCCGTAGGGGACCGCACCGCCACTTCCCAGCAAATTAGGGACACTGTTGCTCCTGGGGTATCGGCGAGGACCATTCGCAACCGTCTCCATGAAGCTGGGCTACGGTCCCGCACACCGTTAGGCCGTCTTCCGCTCACGCCCCAACATCGTGCAGCCCGCTTCCAGTGGTGTCGCGACAGGCGTGAATGGAGGGACGAATGGAGACGTGTCGTCTTCAGCGATGAGAGTCGCTTCTGCCTTGGTGCCAACGATGGTCGTATGCGTGTTTGGCGCCGTGCAGGTGAGCGCCACAATCAGGACTGCATACGACCGAGGCACACAGGGCCAACACCCGGCATCATGGTGTGGGGAGCGATCTCCTACACTGGCCGTACACCACTGGTGATCGTCGAGGGGACACTGAATAGTGCACGGTACATCCAAACCGTCATCGAACCCATCGTTCTACCATTCCTAGACCGGCAAGGGAACTTGCTGTTCCAACAGGACAATGCACGTCCGCATGTATCACGTGCCACTCAACGTGCTCTAGAAGGTGTAAGTCAACTACCCTGGCCAGCAAGATCTCCGGATCTGTCCCCCATTGAGCATGTTTGGGACTGGATGAAGCGTCGTCTCACGCGCTCTGCACGTCCAGCACGAACGCTGGTCCAACTGAGGCGCCAGGTGGAAATGGCATGGCAAGCCGTTCCACAGGACTACATCCAGCATCTCTACGATCGTCTCCATGGGAGAATAGCAGCCTGCATTGCTGCGAAAGGTGGATATACACTGTACTAGTGCCGACATTGTGCATGCTCTGTTGCCTGTGTCTATGTGCCTGTGGTTCTGTCAGTGTGATCATGTGATGTATCTGACCCCAGGAATGTGTCAATAAAGTTTCCCCTTCCTGGGACAATTAATTCACGGTGTTCTTATTTCAATTTCCAGGAGTGTATGTTACAAGCAGCTAACTCGGTTCGTGGCTGATCGTCATGATGCAAAGTCTCAGTTGCAGGTTGCCTATCTTACGGCCTCCAGGGACAACGAAAACTTGTGTTTCAGTATTTCATACAATTATTCACAGAATTTAGAAATTTAACATGCTGTCATAACCTGCTCATTAAGAGGGATAATCTCATGTCGAAGGTTTAACACAGTAAAACAAATATTACAGTTAGAAACTGAATATACTTACAAATGATTGAAGCGATTTCATAAATTCACTGTAGCTCCATTCATTGACATATGGTCACGACACACTACAGATACGTAGAAAAACTCATAAAGTTTTGTTCGGCTGAAGCCGCACTTCAGGTTTCTGCCGCCAGAGCGCTCGAGAGCGCAGTGAGACAAAATGGCGACAGGAGCCGAGAAAGTGTATGTCGTGCTTGAAATGCACTCACATCAGTCAGTCATAACAGTGCAACGACACTTCAGGACGAAGTTCAGCAAAGATCCACCAACTGCTAACTCCATTCGGCGATGGTATGCGCAGTTTAAAGCTTCTGGAAGCCTCTGTAAGGGGAAATCAACGGGTCGGCCTGCAGTGAGCGAAGAAACGGTTGAACGCGTAAGGGCAAGTTTCACGCGTAGCCCACGGAAGTCGACGAATAAAGCAAGCAGGTAGCTAAGCGTACCACAGCCGACGGTTTGGAAAATCTTACGGAAAAGGCTAAAGCAGAAGCCTTACCGTTTACAATTGCTACAAGTCCTGACACCCGATGGCAAAGTCAAACGCTTTGAATTTTCGACGCGGTTGCAACAGCTCATGGAAGAGGATGCGTTCAGTGCGAAACTTGTTTTCAGTGATGAAGCAACATTTTTTCTTAATGATGAAGTGAACAGACACAATGTGAGAATCTGGGCGGTAGAGAATCCTCACGCATTCATGCAGAAAATTCGCAATTCACCAAAAGTTAACGTGTTTTGCGCAATCTCACGGTTTAAACTTTACAGCCCCTTTTTCTTCTGCGAAAAAAAGTTACAGGACACGTGTATCTGGACATGCTGGAAAATTGGCTCATGCCACAACTGGAGACCGACAGCGCCGACTTCATCTTTCAACAGGATGGTGCTCCACCGCACTTCCATCATGATGTTCGGCATTTCTTAAACAGGAGATTGGAAAACCGATGGATCGGTCGTGGTGGAGATCATGATCAGCAATTCATGTCATGGCCTCCACGCTCTCCCGATTTAACCCCATGCGATTTCTTTCTGTGGGGTTATGTGAAAGATTCAGTGTTTAAACCTTCTCTACCAAGAAACGTGCCAGAACTGCGAGCTCGCATCAACGATGCTTTCGAACTCATTGATGAGGACATGCTGCGCCGAGTGTGGGAGGAACTTGATTATCGGCTTGATGTCTGCCGAATCACTAAAGGGGCACATATCGAACATTTGTGAATGCCTAAAAAAACTTTTTGAGTTTTTGTATGTGTGTGCAAAGCATTGTGAAAATATCTCAAATAATAAAGTTATTATAGAGATGTGAAATCGCTTCAATCATTTGAAATAACCCTGTATGTCTCGAGGCAGGGTAACTCATGATGCGCAAATCACCCAGATTATATTAATCCAGCATTTGAGAATGAAAGCACTTAGCGACTTTCAGCAAACTGTACACGTAGTTTCAAACCTTTACGATGCTTTTTCTCGCTGACACCCCTCACTTCCACAAAACAATGAAAGGAAAATAGTTTATCGCTTACTACATTTTCGCTTTTCATGAAGCAGAACTTTAGCATAAGGAGCGATGTTTAATTTATTATTTCTTCACAACTAGCTCCATGCTTAACACATTTTGCAGGCAGTATTAACTTATACCACTCACGTACCTCCAGAATTGTATCATTGTACGACACACTGTTCAAGAGATACGACGTCATAAACAATGAGTTGCGTGAAAGGTCTTCTGTTTAAAAGGGGGCGCAAGTTACCTGGACTATACTCATCCGGTGTTTCATAATGAGAGCACTCCGCGACTTCCAGCAAAGTTTACACATAATTTCGAACCTTTTCTAACGTTTTCTCGCTTAAATGCACAACTATAAATATATAACACAGTAACTCATTTGTAAAATAATCAGAATTGTGAAGCTTTTTACGCATGGTAATTCGATTCTTTAAATAATTCCCATTTCCACACAGTGCATGATTTATTAACATACAATGCTGTGCTCCAAACGTTCGTTCTTAGAAATCTCTTCCTGAAATTAAGGTATACATGTATTCGTGAGACCAAGGCCTCCCGTCGGGTAGACCGCTCGCCGGGTGCAAGTCTTTCGATTTGAATCCACTTCGGCGACTAGCGCGTCGATGGGGATGAAATGATTATTATTAGGACAACACAACACCCAGTCCCTGAGCGGAGAAAATCTCCGACCTAGCCGGGAATCGAACCTGGGCCCTTAGGATTTCCATTCTGTCGCGCTGACTACGCAGCTACCGGGGGCGGACATACACATCTAATGTACATCTGGTATACATCTAGTCTGACTAATTTCTTCACAATATTTCTGTATGTTTTCAATAAATGGGCTTTAGTGGCGCGAGGTGAACAGATCCGTTTACCTAAGATACACTCTCCGTCCACAGGTCCTGGAGGGACCGTCGGGACCGACCGACCGCCGTGTCATCCTCTGACAATGGTGTCATCGCATGCTGCATGGAGAAGCGTGGGGTCGGCACACCGTTCCCCCAGCCGCTGTCGGTTTTTGCGACCTGGAGCCGCCACTACTCGGTGAAGTATCTCCTCAATTGGCATAAGAAGGCTAAATGTGCCCCATTCCAGTCCTTCCGCCAAGGAAGAATCCCTGGCAGTATTGGAAATCCAACCTGGGTTCTACGCATGGCAGTCGGTCGCGCTGAAGAATCAGCTAGGGAGGCGCACTTAAACTACACTGGTGGCCGTCAAATTGTAAAATATTGAAGGCGGAATGCAACAAACGTCACACTGGTATGGAGTGGCATATATATACAGGGTGATCCAAAAAGAATACCACAACTTTAAAAATGTGTATTTAGTGAAAGAAACATAATATAACCTTCTGTTATACATCATTACAAAGAGCATTTAAAAAGGTTTTTTTTTCACTCAAAAACAAGTTCAGAGATGTTCAATATGGCCCCCTCCAGACACTCGAGCAATATCAACCCGATACTCCAAATCGTTCCACACTCTCTGTAGCATATCAGGCGTAACAGTTTGGATAGCTGCTGTTATTTCTCGTTTCAAATCATCAATGGTGGCTGGGAGAGGTGGCCGAAACACCATATCCTTAACATACCCCCATAAGAAAAAATCGCAGGGGGTAAGATCAGGGCTTCTTGGAGACCAGTGATGAAGTGCTCTGTCACGGGCTGCCTGGCGGCCGATCCATCGCCTCGGGTAATTGACGTTCAGGTAGTTACGGACAGATAAGTGCCAATGTGGTGGCGCTCCATCCTGCTGAAATATGAATTGTTGTGCTTCTTGTTCGAGCTGAGGGAACAGCCAATTCTCTAACATCTCCAGATACTGTAGTCCAGTTACAGTAGCACCTTCGAAGAAAAAGGGACCAAAAACTTTATTGGCTGAAATGGCACAGAAAACGTTCACCTTAGGCGAGTGCCCCATATACAGACATTGTGACGGTTGACTTTCCCGTTAGTGTGGAAAGTTGCTTCATCACTAAACACAATCTTTGAAACGAAAGATTCATCTGTTTCCATTTGAGCAAGGATAAAATCACAGAAATCGATTCTTTTAATCTTATCAGCTGCAGACAGTGCTTGAACCAATTTCAGACGATAAGGTTTCATAACTAACCTTTTTCGTAGGACTCACCATACAGTTGATTGTGGAATTTGCAGCTCTCTGCTAGCTCTGCGAGTCGATTTTCCTGGGCTGCGAACAAATGCTTGCTGGATGCGTGCTACATTTTCATCACTCGTTCTCGGCCGTCCAGAACTTTTTCCTTTGCACAAACACCCATTCTCTGTAAACTGTTTATACCAACGTTTAATACACCACCTATCAGGAGGTTTAACACCATACTTCGTTCGAAATGCACGCTGAACAACTGTCGTCGATTCACTTCTGCCGTACTCAATAACATAAAAAACTTTCTGTTGAGCGGTCGCCATCTTAGCATCAACTGACGCTGACGCCTAGTCAACAGCGCCTCAAGCGAACAAATGTACAACTAAATGAAACTTTATAGCTCCCTTAATTCGCCGACAGATAGTGCTTAGCTCTGCCTTTTGTCGTTGCAGAGTTTTAAATTCCTAAAGTTGTGGTATTCTTTTTGAATCACCCTGTATTTCAATATGAAAATGATCATCATTTCAGAACAACGGCACTAAGTTTGCACAACTAACGAACTATACATACTGTTTATAAGGCAAAAATACTCAGCTGATTTCTCCTTCAAAAATCGCATTTGAATGTTAGTTGTTTGTGAGAAGATCTTAATATGCTTCGTGTAAGAAGGACAAATGTCTACCAGCATGTGTCTTAATACAGCAGCGGGAGGATCGTGACAGCAACAGCCAACCGAGACAGACGCAGCAACAGGGAAGTAACCGATTTTGTGACTGTTACGAGTTCCTAACCAGGAGATAATTTTATAATATCATCTTTGTGCTTTAATAGTTTATTTAGTTTCTGCATGTTAATTTAACAATTAATAGCCACAGTTCTCGAGTTTTCGTTTGCGTCGGAAAGTAAACTGATTTTGTGACATATTATAAGTTCCTAATCAGGAGCGCATTATTTAGTTTCACCTGAGTGCTTCGGTAGTTAGGTTTCTGAGTCTCTGTGTAGTTATCAAATTTATTAGACACAGTTCTTGCGTTTTCGTCAGGGTCTACAGTAGAGTTCCACAGCACGTGACGATAGTCTATTTGTCTAGGTAGTTTAGTTTTCCATGGTCTTTAATATGGATAGGGACTGTGATGGTTACGTGCAAATGCGAGCCGAGTTGGTGACACTTCGCTCTCGGCTCCAGGCTTTGATGGCTTGCGTTACACAGTTTGAGGCTGCAGTGGATGGGCACCGCTGTTGTGGGCTGGTCGTGGCGATCCAAAGGACGTCCAGCACGTCCGAGTCCTCCGATCGGTCCTCACCGGTGGCCAGACTAATTACTGCTTGCACGGAGGATGAAGCCTCACATGTAGTCGAGTGGGAGGTCGCCCCGGGGCGTAGTAGGCGGCGAAAGACTTCCCAGGGGGCCACATGTAAGGCCTCCCCAGTTAGTCTGACAAACAGGTTCCACGACCTGTCTGTGACTGACACTGTCGCTGAGCCAGATGCCAGCGCCTGTCCTGTTTCAGAGGAAACCACTCAACCTGCAAGATCTGGGCAATCACAGAGGGTGGGATTATTGATAATTGGGAGCGTTATGGGGCCCCTTAGGGACATGGCTGCCAAGAAGGAGAAGAAAGCCAATGTGCACTTCGTGTGCATAATGGGTGGAGTCATTCTAGATGTGGAACGAGTCCTTCCGGATGCCAAGAAGAGTGCAGAGTGCACCCAACTGCAGGTGGTTGCTCACGTCGGTACCAATAATGTGTGTCACTTTCGATAAGAAGAGATTCGCTCTGGTTCCGAGTGGCTAACATAAGTGGTAAAGGCTGCCAAACTTGTTTGCGAGGTGAAAGCAGAGTCGACCATTTCCAGCACAGTCGGCAGGACCTAATGCGGACCTCTGATACAGAGCCGAGTGGAGGCTCTGAATCAGAGGCTCAGACGGTTCTGCGACCGTGTAGGCTGCAGATTCCTCAACCTGCGCCATAGAGTGGTTGCGTTTCGGGATCCGCTGAATAGCTCTGGAGTCCGCTACACGCAGGAGGCGGCTACACGGACAGCAGGGACAGTGTGGCGTGGACTGGGCGCTGTTTTAGGTAAGAGGGTTTCGGGAAAACACAAAAAGGGCTTCAGTGACAAAGGGTGCAGGCCGAACACAGGAAGAACGCAGTACAGGAACCGTCGGTATAACAGTTGTAAATTGTCGTAGCTGTGTTGGGAAAGTACCAGAGCTCCAGGCACTAGTAGAAAGCACTGATGCTCAAATCGTTATAGGCACTGAAAGCTGGCTAAAGCCGTAGATAAGCACAGCCGAATTTTTTTCAAAGAACGTAACGGTGTTCCAAAAGGATAGGCTAAACACGGTTGGCGGTGGCGTGTTTGTTGCTGTTAGAAGTAATTTATACTATCGCGAAATTGAATAGATAGTTCCCGTAAGTTAGTATGGGCAGAGGTCATTGTTGGCAACCGGAAGAAAATAATAATTGGATACTTTGAACATCCTCCCATTTCAAATGATGCAGTTACTGAAAGGTTGATAGAAAACTTGAGTTTGGTTTCAAACACGTACCCATCTCATATGATTGTAGTTGGTGGTGACTTCAATTTACCGTCGATATTCTGACGAAAGTACATGTTTAGTTCCGGAGGTATGCATAAAACATCATCCAACATTGTGCTAAGCGCATTCTCTGAAAATTATTTCGAACAGTTAGTTCATGAGCCTACGTCAATAGTAAACAATTGTGAAATCCCCACTTGACCTCTTAGCAATAAATAATCCTGAGTTAATAACGAGCATCAAAACACATGGTTGTCGTAGCGAGACTGAATATTGTAACCCACAAATCCTCCAAAAATAAACGAAAAATATACCTATTCAAAAAAGCAGATAAAAACTCACTTGACGCTTTCCTGAGAGACAATCTCCACGCAATCCAAATTAACAATAGAAGTGTAGACCAGATGTGGCTTGAATTCAATAGTATCGGCAGTAATTGAGAGATTTATACCAAATAAGTTAACAAACGATGGAGCTGCTCCTCCTTTGTACACAAACGTATCAGAACACTGTTGTAAAAACAAGGAAAAAAAAACAAGCCAAATTTAAACAGACGCAAAATCTCTAAGAATGGCGAAATTTAGCACGGACTTCAATGCGAGATGCTTATAATAGTTTCCACAACGAAACTTTGTCTCGAAACCTGGCATAAAATCCAAAAGGATTCTGATCGTATGTGAAGTATGCTAACGGCATACTCTCTGTGGTGTCACCGCCAGACACCACACTTGCTAGGTGGTAGCCTTTAAATCGGCCGCGGCCCGTTAGTATACGTCGGACCCGCGTGTCGCCACTGTCAGTGATTGCAGACCGAGCGCCGCCACACGGCAGGTCTAGAGAGGCGTCCTAGCACTCGCCCCAGTTGTACAGCCGACTTTGCTAGCAATGGATCACTGACAAATACGCTCTCATTTGCCGAGACAATAGCATAGCCTTCAGCTACGTCATTTGCTACGACCTAGCAAGGCGCCATTACCAGTTTATATTGAGATTGTAATTAATGTATCATCAAGAGCGATGTTCTCCAATTATGGATTAAAGTTAAGTATTCCAGAAACTATGTACTATTTTTGGCTACTATAACTCCTTTAACTGTTCCAGACCTCACGCCAGTCTGCGTGAGCTTAAACGCGTGCATTTCGGCCTCCTCTAGCAACACGGTTTTGGCTCTTCTGCCAACACATCATATGGCGACGAGTGTAAAAACGGTCTTCTTCTTTATACTTGCTTAAATTACTTGTGTCATGGCTTCGCCACAATCTCCAGATGTACTGTCCAAATTTTATCGCTTGCAGAATCAGCAGACGCAGGCCTTATTGGATGCCCTTGGACAGCTCGTCCAGGGTCAACGTGAAATGCAAAACAATGCGGCAGCCGCCGCTCCACCGCTACCGCCGCCACAACACGCTGTTGCACCACCTTTTCGTCCTTTTGATGCTGAACTGGAAAGCTGGACGGAGTGGTCACGCCAATTTGGATTCCATCTCGCCGCCTACAGAATTCAAGGTATTGAGCGGCAGCCTTTTTTGCTTTCTTGTGTAGGAGTGTCCACCTACCATGTGATAGTGAAATTGTTTCCCCGACACGACGTAGCAACTCTGTCCTACAACGAAATTTTGTCTGCATTAGATGCATATTTCAAAGAATCTGTCAATGTCGTTGCAAAAAGGTATACGTTCTTTCATACAAAACGTACGGCCGGTCAAACTAATAGGGAGTGGGTTGCAACTTTCCACAGCCTTACTCGGGATTGTGCTTTTGAGTGTGAATGTGGACTCCCTTATTCAGATACTATGGTGCGTGATGCGATTGCACAGAACATTTCTGATGTTTGTATAAGGGAACAGATTTTGAAACTAGTCAATCCCTCCCTTCAACAAGTGATAGACATATTGGATCTGCAAGACACACTTCACTTTGCTCAGGAATCATTTGCAACTTCGCCAGCCATGTGTCACGTTAACCGGCCCGCCGGGCGCGCTGCACGGAACAGTAAACAGCCCTCGCGCCCATCCGCGCAGCTGCCGCCAAGCTCTCCGCTACGTGTGCCGCACAAGCAAGCAAATGCAGTGCTAAAATCATGCCCGCGGTGCGCTACTAGACATTCGCGTGAGAATTGCCCGTCACGCCAAGCTATTTGCTTTTTCTGTAATAAAAAAGGACATGTTCAAAGTGTTTGCCAGAAAAAGCTTAGATCGGACACTCACAACGATTCCAGGCCCTTTGTTTCGCGCCGGAATCAAACCAAGACTACTCAGGCTCGTGAACCTTCGCCCATGGAAATTCATGTAGTTAATTCCACTCCGCCCAGTGCCACTCTCTCTAACAGTGACTGTGTTCGTCCCGCAAATAGTGTGCGCCGACATCGCCGGAAATCGCGTCAAGTCGTAAGTGCTTCTGTACCTGTGTCAGTTCACGTTGCACGAGACAGTCGCTCTTGTCGTCAGCAGGACAATAAACTTTTTGTAGATTTGGTCATTAATGGCAACGTGATCCCAGTCCAGCTCGATACCGGAGCTGCAGTTTCACTGATCAATAAAGACACCTACAAACAACTGGGCACTCCTCCGTTGAGTGCCGCAAATGTTAAGTTAACTAGTTATTCAGGACAAGCTATCCCTGTGTTAGGACAGTGCAGCCTTCTTGCAACATACAAGGGACAAACAAAACTTGTGTCATTTTACGTTCTTCGTTCTTCTTCTGCAGTGAACTTGTTTGGTTTAGATTTATTTCAGTTGTTTAACTTGTCTATAGTAAACCAGGTCCTATCAGTGAACCAGACTGTGCCTTCAGACAGTGTTTCTCGTCTATGTGAAGAATTTGCAGACATTTTTGCACCGGGCCTCGGTTGCGCTAAGAACTATAAAGCACATTTGGCACTCAAAGTAAACGCGCAACCGAAATTTTTCAGAGCGCGCAATGTTCCCCACGCATTGCGTGATGAGGTCGCAAGAACATTACACGATTTGGAATCACAAAGTGTGATTGAACGTGTGCAGGCTTCTCTCTGGGCATCACCCTTAGTAATTTTGCCAAAACCTTCCGGAAAATTGAGACTTTGTGTGGACTTCAAGGCAACAGTGAATCCACAACTAGTGATTGCAACTTTTCCTTTAACCCGCCCGGAAGATCTTTTTGACAAACTGTGCCCGGGTAAATATTTTTCGAAGTTGAACCTCGCCGATGCGTACTTGCAACTACCGGTGGACGAAGACTCCCAGCGCGTCTTGGTGGTTAACACGCATCTTGGTTTGTACCGATTCAAAAGACTGCCATTCGGGTGTGTATCCGCCCCTGCATTTTTTCAGCAATATCTGCAAACTGTTTGTGCCTCGGTCCCTACTGCAGCAAACTATCTGGACGATATTGTGATCTCCGGAAAGACGGAAGAAGAACATTTAGCCAATCTCAGAACATTATTTCAGGTCTTGCGACAAAATGGTCTTCGCTTGCGGAAGGACAAATGTGTGTTTTTTGCTCGTGACTTACCCTATTTGGGACATGTAATCAATGCCCAAGGCCTACATCCCAGTCCAGAGCACCTCCGAGCCATACAAGACTTGCCTTCGCCGCAGAATTTGAAGCAGCTACAGAGTGTGCTGGGAAAACTCAATTACTATAACAGATATGTGCCACATGCCTCTTCCATTTCAGCTCCGCTTCATCGCTTACGCCGTAACGGTGTTCCGTTCGTCTGGACGACGGAATGCGAACGCGCCTTTCGCCAGTTGAAATCGGCGTTGCTTTCCAATACTTGCCTTACGCCATTCGATCCCCAGAAACCCCTTTTGTTGATGGTAGATGCATCGGATTTCGGGATCGGTGCTGTGCTTGCGCACAAAGATGGATCGCATGATCGCCCTATTGCCTTTGCGTCCAAATTGCTCTCGTCTGCGCAAAGAAATTATTCACAGATAGAGAAAGAAGCTTTGGCTCTCGTATTTGGTGTTACTAAGTTTCATGATTTCTTGTATGGTCGTCACTATACCATCATCACAGACCACAAACCCTTAACGTCGCTTTTTCATCCGAACAAGCCTGTACCTCCACGTACAGCGCAGAAATTCATTCGCTGGTCTATTTTCCTCTCGCAGTACCGCTACGATATCTTGTATCGGTCCAATGCTAAGCACGGACACGCCGATGCGTTGTCCCGTTTGCCTGTTGCTGAGGATAGAGCATTCGATTCTTCCGAACTTGCTTGCATGTTCATTGATGCGGAAACCGATGACGTGGTCGAATCGTTTCCGATTGCTTTTCGTCGTGTAGCTACAGCCACAGCTGCTGACCCTGTCCTTGCTACCGTTTTGCGTTTTGTTGCTACGCAATGGCCCTTGTCAGAGTCACGGATCGAGGATCCGTTGGTTCGCCGATTTTTTGCTCACAAGGAGAGACTTTTTGTTCGACGTGGTGTTTTGCTGTTTCGTTCTGATAATGATCAGTCCAGGGTCGTGGTCCCACGTTCGTTACAGTCCTCTGTCTTACGGCTTCTCCACCAAGGACATTGGGGTATAGTGCGAACGAAACAACTTGCTCGTCAGCACTGTACTTGGTTCAGAATCGATGCTGCGATTACGAATATGTGCTCTTCTTGCATGGCGTGTGCCGAACAACAATCCGCCCCACCGCGGAAATTCTTTGCATGGCCGAAAGCCACTTCCCCTTGGCAACGCTTACACATCGATTTTGCTGGTCCATACTGGAATGCTCGATGGTTGGTTGTGGTAGATTCATTTAGTAATTTTCCTTTTGTTGTCAGGATGTCTTCCACGACGTCATCTGCCACCATCCAAGCGTTATCCGCTATCTTTTGCATTGAAGGTCTTCCACAGACTATTGTTTCCGACAATGGCCCACAATTCATGTCCGCAGAATTTCAGTCATTCTGCAAGGCCAATGGTATTCAACATCTGACATCCGCGCCGTTTTCGCCTCAGTCAAACGGTGCCGCTGAACGATTGGTCAGGACTTTCAAGTCACAGATGTTGAAGTTGAAAGAGTCGCATTCTCGGGAGGACGCGTTAGTGCTCTTTTTGTCCTGGTATCGCTCTCAGCCCCGAGATGGTCGCTCGCCGGCTGAGCTGCTCCACGGTCGTCCTCATCGAACCTTGATGTCTTTGCTCCATCTGCCGCATCAGGTTCCTGCGCAGTGGCAGACACTTTCTTTTGTTCCAGGCGACGTTGTATACTATCGCAACTATCGAGGTTCACGGCGTTGGTTCGCAGGGCGCATTCTTCGCTGCCTCGGCCGCGCTATGTATCTGGTTTTGGGGGCCTCTGGTGAGGTGCGTCGGCATCTCAATCAGCTGCGCCTCTGTCGTCGCCTGGGTTCTGCCGCTCCCCGTCTGCTTTCAGCGACGGTGCCGTCCGGTCAGCGCCCTGGGGACCCATCTACTGGCTCGCCTCATCCCCAGGTGTTACCGACGCTGCATTCCATTTTGCCCCATGGCGACGCGCCGCCGCCGCCGCCACCTGTTCTCCCGCCGGCGACGCCCGAAGTTGACGCGTCGCTGCAACCGCCGGGTGCCTCCCTGGGTCACGCGCCGCCGATCGCTTCCCGTGACCAGCTGTCCTCCGACATGGAACTCTTGCCCGCTCCGGACCAGATGTCGTCTTCGCCCGTCAGGTGCCCTGACCCGATGGAGGTCGACCCTTCGGCCCCTCCAGTCTCTCTAAGGGCGCATCCACCGCATGCTGGCGTGCACCCTGGACTAGGTTTTCCGGCGTTTCCTAGCTCCCCTCGGACCGAATGGCAGGGTGCGGGTGGCACAGCCTCGCCTGTTGTTAGGCTCCCCACCTCGTCGCATACGTCAACATGGGGTCCTCCCCACGGCGGGCGGAAGCCTTATCACACAACCGTTCGCCGATTTGCGGGGGAGGAATGTGGTGTCACTCCCAGACACCACACTTGCTAGGTGGTAGCCTTTAAATCGGCCGCGGTCCGTTAGTATACGTCGGACCCGCGTGTCGCCACTGTCAGTGATTGCAGACCGAGCGCCGCCACACGGCAGGTCTAGAGAGACGTCCTAGCACTTGCCCCAGTTGTACAGCCGACTTTGCTAGCAATGGATCACTGACAAATACGCTCTCATTTGCCGAGACGATAGCATAGCCTTCAGCTACGTCATTTGCTACGACTTAGCAAGGCGCCATTACCAGTTTATATTGAGATTGTAATTAATGTATCATCAAGAGCGATGTTCTCCAATTATGGATTAAAGTTAAGTATTCCAGAAACTATGTACTATTTTTGGCTACTATAACTCCTTTAACTGTTCCAGACCTCACGCCAGTCTGCGTGAGCTTAAACGCGTGCATTTCGGCCTCCTCTAGCAACACGGTGTTGGCTCTTCTGCCAACACATCACTCTCCGCAATAGCAATGGAGATACTATCGAAGACAGTGCTGCCAAAGTAGAGTTTACAAACACAGCCTTCAGGAATGCCTTCACAAAAGATGAGGAAATAAATATTCCAGAATTCGAATCAAGAACAGCTACCAACATGAGTAACGTAGAAGTAAATATCCTTGGAGTAGTGAAGCAACTTAAATGACTTAACTAGAGCAAGTTTTCTGATCCATACTGTATACCAATTAGGTTCCTTTCAGAGTATTCTGATGCAATAGCTCCATACTTGACAATCATATACAACAGTTCGCTCTACGAAAGATTCGTACCCAGAGACTGCACAGGTCACATCAGTATTCCAGAAAGGTAGGAGTAATCCACTAAATTACAGGCCCACATCATTAGCGTCGATATGCAGCAGGAGTTTGGAACATATATTGTGTTCAAATATTATGAATTACCTCGAAGAAAACTGTCTATTGACACACAGTCAACATTGGTTTAGAAAACATCGTTCCTGTGAAACACAACTAGTTCGTTATTCACATGGAGTGTTGAGTGCTATTGACAAGGGATTTCAAATTGATTCCGTTTTTCTGGATTTCCGGAAGGCTTTTGATTCTGTACCTCACAAGCGGCTTGTAGTGAAATTGCTTGCTTATGGAATATCGTCTCAGTTATGTGACTGAATTCGTGATTCCCTGTCAGAGAGGTCACAGTTCGTAGTAACTGACTCAAAATCATCGAGTATAACAGAAGTGATTTGTGACGTTCCCCAAGGAAGTGTTTAGACCCTTTGCTGTTCTTAGGATTTTTGCAGATGACGCTCTCTTTTATCGACTAGTTAAGTCATCAGAAGATCAAAACAAATTGCAAAACTATTCAGAAAAGACATCTGTATGGTGCGAAAATTGGTAATTGACCCTAAATAACGAAAAGTGTGAAGTTATCCACATGAATGCTAAAAGAAATTCGTTAAACTTTATTTACACGATAAATGGCTCTGAGCACTATGGGACTTAACATCTATGGTCATCAGTTCCCTAGAACTTAGAACTACTTAAACCTAACTAACCTAAGGACATCACACAACACCCAGTCATTACACGATAAATCAGTCAAATCTAAAGTCCGTAAATTAAACTAAATACCTAGCAATTACAATTACGAATAACTTAAGTTGGAAGGAACACACAGAAAATGTTGTGGGGAAGGCTTACCAATGACTGCGTTTTATTGGCAGGACACTTACTAAATGTAACAGATCTATTAAGGAGACCGCCTACGCTACGCTTGTCCGCCCTCTTTTACAATACTGCTGCGCGGTGTGGGATCCTTACCAGATAGAACTGACGGAGTACATCGAAAAAGTTCAAAGAGGGGCGGCACGTTTTGTATTAACGCGAAATAGGGGAGAGAGTCTCACTGAAATAATACTGGATTTGAGCTGGACATCATTAAAAGAAAGGCGTTTTTCGTTGCGGAGCAATCTTCTCATGAAATTCCAATCGCCAACTTCTCCTCCGAATGCGAAAATATTTCGCTGACGCCGACCCACATAGGGAGAAATGATCACAATGGTAAAATATTGGAAATCAGAGCTCGTACGGAAAGATATAGGTGTTCGTTCCTTCCGCGTGCTATACGACATTGGAATAATGGAAAATCGGGAAAGTGGTTCGATGAATCCTCTGTCAGACACTTAAATTTGATTTGCAGAGTATCCATGTAGATGTAGATGTAGATGTGCCGATGTCACTCATTTATCGTTCTGCAGTGTTGCTGCTCGTCTATTTCCCGATCCCGCGACTGTCATGCAAATAAGAAATCGATGGATTCACGATGACCATACCCAATACCAAAGCAAATGCCCCTTTGCGACTAGCTCCCGAGAGAACAGACAGGTATTCACTAGGGCTTGCAGGACAGTATAGATTTGTTACCTACATGAAGACACGAAATGAGTTTGTTTGCAGCTAGACAAATATCAACATCCGATAGTGTGATTACATCTTGACCACTATGAGAGATTTTTTATATTTTGTTGTAATCGTAACTATATTCTGGCACTTACTCTTATTTAACAGTTAGCTTTGGGACACCTCTACGCCACACACCATGATCTTTGAAGACATTTATGAGTCTTAGAACAAGGGCGAAATATCATTTATAAGCTTCAGTTCCATTGTTATCTGTGTGCCTGGAAGCATGTTCTTACTTAGTGAGCCCTTATCTGTTCACTTCAGGCAACATGAAGGTACGACCACAAACAAACCTCAGAGTCATCCATTTAACACTAAATGTCCTACTGGCCCCCTACCATCATTTGAATCTTTCACATCCACCTTCATTTTCTCATGTATTTCAGCATTTATTGTGTGTTGTTTTCTCCTGTTCCACAAGAAGTGACTGTCGGTCCAACATCTCTTACAGCTTTAAAAGCTTGAACATGTTACCCCACTCATTTCAGTGATACCGCAATAATTGATAAGGCGAACTTCTTGTCTCCATCTAGGGAGGTTTAATTCAGTCATCGGCCTCTTATTTTCTTATTCATCTTGTCGTGGTCTTCAGTCCGAAGACTAGTTTGATGTAGTTCTCCACTTTGCTCTATCCTGTGCAAGCCTCTTTATTTCCCAATAACTACTGCAACACAGCCTTTTTGATCTGCTAACTGTATCATCCCCTGGTCTCCCTCTACAATTTCCCCCCCCCTCCCCCCTTCGCTCACACTTCCCTCGAGTACCAAATTGCTGATCTCTTGATGTTTCAGAATGTGTCCTGTCAACCGATTCCTTCTAGTTAGATTGTGCCACAAATTTCCTTTTTCGCCAATTCTATTCGATTCCTCCTGATGTCTCCACCATATCCTTAATTCCAGAAGTGCTAGTTTTGCAAGGTTCGCAGGAGAACTTCTGTGAAGTCTGGAGGGTAGGTGACACGGTACTGCGGAAGTAAAGCTGTGAGGACCTGTCGTGAGTCGAGCTTCGATAGCTCAGTCGCTAAAGCACTTGCCTGCGAAAGGCAAAGGTCCCGACTTCGAGTCTCTGTCCGCCACACATACTAGTAAGTTTCATATTAGCGCATACTCCGATGCAGAGCGAAAGTTTCATTCTGGAAACAGCCAGATTGGTTATGTGATCCGCCCAGATAATCTTCAGCACTCTTCTATAGCAGCAAATTTCAAACGCTTCTATTCCCTTCTCATCTAAACTATTTATCATCCATGTTTCACTTACACACATGGCTACACTCCATACAAATAACGTAATACTTTAATCTATATTAGATGCTAGCAAATTTCTCTTCTTCAGAAACTCTTTTCTTGCCTTTGCCAGTGTACATTTTATACGCTCTCTACTTCGGCCATCATCAGTTATTTTGCTGCCCAAATAACAGAATTAATCTACTGCTTCAGATGTCTTGTTTCGTAATCTTATTTCCTCAGCATCGCCTGAAGTCATTCAGCCACATTCCATTATCCTTATTTCACCTTTGTTGATGTTCATGTTACATTCTCCTTGCAAGACACTCTCCATTTCGTTCAACTGCTCTTCCAAATCCTTTGCTGTCTGACAGAATTACAATGTCATCGGCAAACATGAAAGTTTTTATTTCTCCTTCTGAACTTTAATTCCAACTCCAAATCTTTCTTTGGTTTTCTTTACTGCTTGCTCAATGTACAGAATGAATAACATAAGGGGTAGCCTACAAGCCTGTCTCGCTCTCTTTTCAACCACTACTTCCCATTCATGTCCCTTGACTCTTACAACTGCCGTCTGGTTTCTGTACAAGTTGTAAATAGCCTTTCGCTCCCTGTAGTTTTCAGAATTTCAAAGAGAATATTACATTTAACATTGTCAAAAGCTTTCCCTATGTCTACAAATGCTATAAACGTAGGTTTCCTTTCCTTAACCCATCTTCTAAAATACGTCGTAGTACTGCTTCATTTGTTTCTACATTTATCCAGAATCCAAACTAATCTTCTCCAACCTCAACTTTTATCAGTTTTTCTATTCTTCGGTACAGAATTGGTGTTAGTAACCATGACTTAATAAGGTGACTTAATAAAGTCATAATTCAGTATTATTCACATGCGTCAGCACCCGCCTTTTTTAGAATGGTAATTATTACATTCTCTATGAAGTCTGATGATATTTCGCCTGTCTCATACATCTTGCACACCAGATGGAACAGTTTTGTCTTGGCTGGCTCTCCCAAGGCTATCAGTAGTTCTGACGGAATGTCGTATATCCTCTTACGTCTTTCAGTGCCCCGTCAAAATCTTCTCTTAGTATCAATCTCCTCTCTCATTTCCATCTACGTCCTCTTTCATTTCTATAATACTGCCTTCAAATTCATGTCCCTAAACATATACACTCCTGGAAATGGAAAAAAGAACACATTGACACCGGTGTGTCAGACCCACCATACTTGCTCCGGACACTGCGAGAGGGCTGTACAAGCAATGATCACACGCACGGCACAGCGGACACACCAGGAACCGCGGTGTTGGCCGTCGAATGGCGCTAGCTGCGCGGCATTTGTGCACCGCCGCCGTCAGTGTCAGCCAGTTTGCCGTGGCATACGGAGCTCCATCGCAGTCTTTAACACTGGTAGCATGCCGCGACAGCGTGGACGTGAACCGTATGTGCAGTTGACGGACTTTGAGCGAGGGCGTATAGTGGGCATGCGGGAGGCCGGGTGGACGTACCGCCGAATTGCTCAACACGTGGGGCGTGAGGTCTCCACAGTACATCGATGTTGTCGCCAGTGGTCGGCGGAAGGTGCACGTGTCCGTCGACCTGGGACCGGACCGCAGCGACGCACGGATGCACGCCAAGACCGTAGGATCCTACGCAGTGCCGTAGGGGACCGCACCGCCACTTCCCAGCAAATTAGGGACACTGTTGCTCCTGGGGTATCGGCGAGGACCATTCGCAACCGTCTCCATGAAGCTGGGCTACGGTCCCGCACACCGTTAGGCCGTCTTCCGCTCACGCCCCAACATCGTGCAGCCCGCCTCCAGTGGTGTCGCGACAGGCGTGAATGGAGGGACGAATGGAGACGTGTCGTCTTCAGCGATGAGAGTCGCTTCTGCCTTGGTGCCAATGATGGTCGTATGCGTGTTTGGCGCCGTGCAGGTGAGCGCCACAATCAGGACTGCATACGACCGAGGCACACAGGGCCAACACCCGGCATCATGGTGTGGGGAGCGATCTCCTACACTGGCCGTACACCACTGGTGATCGTCGAGGGGACACTGAATAGTGCACGTTACGTCCAAACCGTCATCGAACCCATCGTTCTACCATTCCTAGACCGGCAAGGGAACTTGCTGTTCCAACAGGACAATGCACGTCCGCATGTATCCCGTGCCACCCAACGTGCTCTAGAAGGTGTAAGTCAACTACCCTGGCCAGCAAGATCTCCGGATCTGTCCCCCATTGAGCATGTTTGGGACTGGATGAAGCGTCGTCTCACGCGGTCTGCACGTCCAGCACGAACGCTGGTCCAACTGAGGCGCCAGGTGGAAATGGCATGGCAAGCCGTTCCACAGGACTACATCCAGCATCTCTACGATCGTCTCCATGGGAGAATAGCAGCCTGCATTGCTGCGAAAGGTGGATATACACTGTACTAGTGCCGACATTGTGCATGCTCTGTTGCCTGTGTCTATGTGCCTGTGGTTCTGTCAGTGTGATCATGTGATGTATCTGACCCCAGGAATGTGTCAATAAAGTTTCCCCTTCCTGGGACAATGAATTCACGGTGTTCTTATTTCAATTTCCAGGAGTGTATATCCCTCCCACCTTTCAGTTTTCCCTTATTTGGTCAGGATTGGTTTTCCATCTGAGCTCTTGATATTCATACTGCTGCTTCTCTTTTCTCCAAAGGCCTCTTTAACTTTCCTGAAGGCGGTATCTAGCCTATTTATGCTTCTCAGTCTTTACATTTGTCCTCTAGCCATTTCTGCTTAGCCATTTTGCACTTCCTGTCACTCTCATATTTTAGACGTTTGTATTCACTTCCGCCTGCTTCATTTACTGCCCATCTATATTTCCCCCTTTCATCAATTAAATTCAGTGTCTCCTGTGATGTCCAAGATGTCCAAGAATTTCTACTACGCCTTGTCTTTTTACCCACTTGGCTCTCAAAGCTACCCATTCGTCTTCCACTATATTCCTTTCCACTGTTGTAGTCAATTTCTCTGAAACTTTCAACAATGTCTGGTTCTTTCATCTTATCCAGATCCCGTCTCATTAATTTCCTACCTATTTGCAATTTCTTTAGTTTTAATTCACAACTTGTAACCAATAAATTGTAGTCAGAGTCGACATCTATACCTGGAAATGTCTTACAATTTAAAATCTGGTTCCGAAACCTCTATTTCACCATTATATAACCAGTGTGAAACCTTCCAGCATCCACAGGATTCTTCCACTTATACAGCTTTCTTTTATGATTCTTAAACCAAGTGTTAACGATGATTAAATTACGCTCAGTGCAAAATTCTACCAGACAAATGGCTCTGAGCACTATGGGACTTAACATCTTAGGTCATCAGTCCCCTAGAACTGAGAACTAGTTAAACCTAACTAACCTAAGGACATCACACACATCCACGCCCGAGGCAGGATTCGAACCTGCGACCGTAGCAGTCGCGCGGTTCCGGACTGCGCGCCTAGAACCGCGAGACCACCGCGGCCGGCTTCTACCAGACAGCTTCCTCTTTCATTTCTTTCCCCCAGTCCATAGTCACCTAAAATTTTTCCTTCTCTTCCTTTTCCTACTACTGGATTCCACTCCCCCATCACAATTAAATTTTCACCTACCTTAACTGTTTGAATAACTTCTTTTATCTCATCACACATCTTCAATCTCTCATCTTCAGAGCTAGGTACAATATAAACTGGTACTACTGTAGTATGTGTTGGCTTTGTGTCTATCTTGGCTAGGATAATGTGTTCACTATGATGTTCATAGTAGCTTATACGCATTCCTATTCTGTTATTCATTATTGTGGCTACTCCTGCATTACCCCTGTTTGATTTTGTATTTGTAACCCAGCATTCACCTGAACAGAAGCATTGCTCCTCCTGCCGCCGAAGTTCACTTATTCCCACTATATCTAAATTCAATCTAACCATTCCCTTCTTAAATTTTCCAACCTACCTGCGCGATTAGGGGATCTAACATTTCATAGTACGATCGATCTGTAGAATACCAGTTTTGTTTCTTCTGATGACGTCCTCCTGAGTGGTCCCGGCCCGGAGATCCAAGTGGGGGACTATTTTACCAAAGTGGATACTACCACCTTTTAACCATTCTACAGCTGTATTTACTCCTTGCTTTCAGCCGTTCGCAATAGCAGCACAGCAAAGCCGTTTACCTTTATGTTACCCTATACGATCAGTCAATCATCCAGATTTTTGCCCCTGCAAATAATTAAAAGGCTACCGCCCTCTTTCAGGAGCCACAAGTTTGTCTAGCTTTTCAACAGATACCCATCCCTAGAGGTTATACCTGCAGCACGGCTATCTGTATTGTTGAGGCACGCAAGCCACCCCACCAACGGTTCATGGCGAGGTTCTTATTCACACGACTTCTAATCTCATTAACTGTCCTTAATTTCTGTTTGTAGTTTGGTCACAATCACAGGTATGAAGCGGGATGCCAAAGCTAGGTACACTTTTTGCTACGAGAGAATGCTGACGCCTGAGCAGTGATCAGGACTGGAAGCTGTTAGATGGGTGCCCATTCTAGCAAGAGCACATGGGCACCAGGGAGACTTTTATGCAGCATCGTTACATGTATTAACAGGTCATCTGCTGAAGTCATGCATGTAGTGTGATATGGAAAGTATCCAGTTAATTGCAGTACCCCTATCCAGTTCTTTTATCACAAAAATATTTTGTCATAAATCTTTACGCTATACGATTATCCATTGAGCTCCTGTGGTAACTTCTGAAATAACGACTCTGAATATTAACTTTGTAAATCATCGGAAAGGAGCCACAGATTATCACGATATCATTTCAAGTAATATAATGCAGAAAATAGATCTAATTTTTTCAATACTTAAAGAACTGGACCAACGGAAAAAATCCAAACGACAGTTTTTTCCTTGATATTTATCAGTTAGCCACTACGCAGTCATTCAAGCAGTTTCTCATAACAGTTACATCCAACGACATCGCTCTCTGTATACCAAAAGCCGGCCGCTGTGTCCGAGCGGTTCTAGGCGCTTCAGTCCAGAACTGCGCTGCTGCTACGGTCGCAGGTTCGAATCCTGCCTCGGGCATGGATGTGTGTGATGTCCTTAGGTTAGTTAGTTTAAGTAGTTCTAAGTCTAGGGGACTGATGACCTCAGATGTTAAGTCACATAGTGCTTAGAGCCATTTGCACCATTTTGTATACCAAAACCCATTTAAGATTGGCACTGGAAACCAGTGCAACAATCCATCATAGCAAGCAGCAATACTTTCTAGGAACGTCTTTTACGTGCTGTACTCTGCAGCTTGTTGTTGGAAATATATACGCTGCCTGACAAAAAGTAAAACTCCTACAAGACGTGGTCAGAAGACAGTGTAACTTCGTGCAATTACACACGTCGGCAGGTATGTAAATGCTTAGTGAAGTAGTTCTCTGTGAAAGGTAGCACAGCCACCAGAGTGCGTTAATGTTGTTCGTGTTTAGTGTTGTTACCAGACTTGGTAGGGTACGTAAGAGGCGTGAACAGCGGCAGATGTTGAATCGTCACTGTGAAGGACAAGGCAATGCCGAGTGCTCGTGTGAGACAACTTTATCAGCACCTTACAGTTTAAAGGGAGCCTTTGTGGGTCTTCATTGGACCACTGGTCGAATATTGCAATATCCAAATCAATGAAATATTTATTGATGCAATTGACTTATTCTGCTTTGGGGCGGGTACTTGAAATCTTGCCCCACTCGGCATCATGTCCCTACATCAACATCCACATCTATGTCTACATGACTACTCTGCAGTTCACACTTAAGTGCCTGGCCGAGGGTTCACCCGAACCACTTTCACGCTATTTCTCTGCTGCGAGCGGGCGAGAACTGCAGAGGGAACGCCTGCAACCGCCGGTGGATGGGGAAGGCCACAGACATACTGGACCAGGTCCACTCGAGGAGCAGTCTCAGGTCGTTACCGAAATATCGTGCAAGAACGACGCTGATATCCGTCAGAACACCCGACAACCCAAGATGTCATTATATCGCCGGGAAAGCCTGAAGAATTAACTTAACTTTTGCTTGTCAATATTTGCTTCCACCTTCCGCCTCTTTCGGCACTATCACATCTTTTTCCTTCCCATAGCCAGTAAAACTAGTGACGTTAATAGCGACTTCCCGCGCCTTCCCGCAAAAGTATTTTCCGCGGTAGTTTCCACGATCACCTGCCGCGATTGCACTGCTAAGTGGCAACGCGTGCTGCTTTGAACCGCGACGTGAGAGCACCTAGTCAGGTAATCAATTTATTTATTGTTAAGGCCCGGTAACCAGTGGTAGGGAAGCTAGGAAAATATGAAAAGGGAAATGCAAAGGCTCAATCTAGATATAGTAGGGGTCAGTGAAGTGAAGTGGGAGGAAGACAAGGATTTCTGGTCAGATGAGTATCGGGTAATATCAACAGCAGCAGAAAATGGTATAACAGGTGTAGGATTCGTTATGAATAGGAAGGTAGGGCAGAGGGTGTGTTACTGTGAACAGTTCAGTGACCGGGTTGTTCTAATCAGAATCGACAGCAGACCAACACCGACAACGATAGTTCAGGTATACATGCCGACGTCGCAAGCTGAAGATGAACAGATAGAGAAAGTGTATGAGAATATTGAAAGGGTAATGCAGTATGTAAAGGGGGACGAAAATCTAATAGTCATGGGCGACTGGAATGCAGTTCAAAATGGTTCTGAGCACTATGGGACTCAACATCTGAGGTCATTAGTCCCCTAGAACTTAGAACTAGTTAAACCTAACTAACCTAAGGACATCACAAACATCCATGCCCGAGGCAGGATTCGAACCTGCGACCGTAGCGGTCTTGCGGTTCCAGACTGCAGCGCCTTTAACCGCACGGCCACTTCGGCCGGCGGAATGCAGTTGTAGGGGAAGGAGTAGAAGAAAAGGTTACAGGAGAATATGGGCTTGGGACAAGGAATGAAAGAGGAGAAAGACTAATTGAGTTCTGTAACAAGTTTCAGCTAGTAATAGCGAATACCCTGTTCAAGAATCACAAGAGGAGGAGGTATACTTGGAAAACGCCGGGAGATACGGGAAGATTTCAATTAGATTACATCATGGTCAGACAGAGATTCCGAAATCAGATACTGGATTGTAAAGCGTACCCAGGAGCAGATATAGACTCAGATCACAATATAGTAGTGATGAAGAGTAGGCTGAAGTTCAAGACATTAGTCAGGAAGAATCAATACGCAAAGAAGTGGGATACGGAAGTACTAAGGAATGACGAGATACGTTTGAAGTTCTCTAACGCTATAGATACAGCAATAAGGAATAGCGCAGTAGGCAGTACAGTTGAAGAGGAATGGACATCTCTAAAAAGGGCCATCACAGAAGTTGGGAAGGAAAACATGGGTACAAAGAAGGTAGCTGCGAAGAAACCATGGATAACAGAAGAAATACTTCAGTTGATTGATGAAAGGAGGAAGTACAAACATGTTCCGGGAAAATCAGGAATACAGAAATACAAGTTGCTGAGGAATGAAATAAATAGGAAGTGCAGGGAAGCTAAGACGAAATGGCTCTGGGAAAAATGTGAAGACATCGAAAAAGATATGATTGTCGGAAGGACAGACTCAGCATACAGGAAAGTCAAAACAACATTTGGCGACATTAAAAGCAACGGTGGTAACATTAAGAGTGCAACGGGAATTCCACTGTTAAATTCAGAGGAGAGAGCAGATAGGTGGAAAGAATACATTGAAAGCCTCTATGAGGGTGAAGATTTGTCTGATGTGATAGAAGAAGAAACAGGAGTCGATTTAGAAGAGATAGGGGATCCGGTATTAGAATCGGAATTTAAAAGAGCTTTGGAGGACTTACGGTCAAATAAGGCAGAAGGGATAGATAACATTCCATCAGAATTTCTAAAATCATTGGGGGAAGTGGCAAAAAAACGACTATTCACTTTGGTGTGTAGAATATATGAGTCTGGCGATATACCATCTGAGTTTCGGAAAAGCATCATCCACACAATTCCGAAGACGGCAAGAGCTGACAAGTGCGAGAATCATCGCACAGTCAGCTTAACAGCTCATGCATCGAAGCTGCTTACAAGAATAATATACAGAAGAATGGAAAAGAAAATTGAGAATGCGCTAGGTGACGATCAGTTTGGCTTTAGGAAAAGTAAAGGGACGAGAGAGGCAATTCTGACGTTACGGCTAACAATGGAAGCAAGGCTAAAGAAAAATCAAGACACTTTCATAGGATTTGTTGACCTGGAAAAAGCGTTCGACAATATAAAATGGTACAAGCTGTTCGAGATTCTGAAAAAAGTAGAGGCAACTATAGGGAGAGACGCGTCATATACAATATGTACAACAACCAAGAGGGAATAATAAGAGTGGACGATCAAGAACGAAGTGCTCGTATTAAGAAGGGTGTAAGACAAGGCTGTAGCCTCTCGCCCCTAATCTTCAATCTGTACATCGAGGAAGCAATGATGGAAATAAAATAAAGGTTCAGGAGTGGAATTAAAATACAAGGTGAAAGGATATCAATGATACGATTCGCTGATGACATTGCTATCCTGAGTGAAAGTGAAGAAGAATTAAATGATCTGCTGAACGGAATGAACAGTCTAATCAGTACACAGTATGGTTTGAGAGTAAATCGGAGAAAGACGAAGGTAATGAGAAGTAGTAGAAATGAGAACAGCGAGAAACTTAACATCAGGATTGATGGTCACGAAGTCAATGAAATTAAGGAATTCTGCTACCTAGGCAGTAAAATAACCAATGACGGACGGAACAAGGAGGACATCAAAAGCAGACTCGCTATGGCAAAAAAGGCATTTCTGGCCAAGAGAAGTCTACTAATATCAAATACCGGACTTAATTTGAGGAAGAAATTTCTGGGGATGTACGTCTGGAGTACAGCACTGTATGGTAGTGAAACATGGACTGTGGGAAAACCGGAACAGAAGAGAATCGAAGCATTTGAGATGTGGTGCTATAGACGAATGTTGAAAATTAGGTGGACTGATAAGGTAAGGAATGAGGAGGCTCTACGCAGAATCGTAGAGGAAAGGAATATGTGGAAAACACTGATAAGGAGAAGGGACAGGATGATAGGACATCTGCTAAGACATGAGGGAATGACTTCCATGGTACCAGAGGGAGCTGTAGAGGGGAAAAACTGTAGAGGAAGACAGAGATTGGAATACGTCAAGCAAATAATTGAGGACGTAGGTTGCAAGTGCTACTCTGAGATGAAGAGGTTAGCACAGGAAAGGAATTCGTGGCGGGCCGCATCAAATCAGTCAGTAGACTGATGACCAAGAAAAAACAGTCTTCTTTGCGAATAGTACCAATATTCTTTGAAAAGCAGAAATATGTTGGTGTAAATATTATGCTAGATGCAGCTGAGTCTAATACGATTTGTCTTGGTATCAGATTTAAATTATTAAAATTACAAGAAAACAGTGTAACGTAAGTGCAGGATAACCCATTGCGAATGTGAAATTCAGGTACGTTAATAACCGGTATAGCCTTTAGAATGTTGGATGCAAGCAGGTAAACGTGCATACATTGTGTTGTGCAGGTGCCGGATGTTACTTTGTCGGATGAAGTACTATGCCTGTTTCACTTGGTCGATTAAATACATGGATGGTTAACGCCGTTTGTGGTCGATTGGAGATAAATCTGGTGTTCGAGAAGGCCAAGGCAACAGGTCAATACTCTGTAGAGCATGGTGGGTTACAACAGCGGTATGTCAGCGAGCGTTATCGTGTTGGAAAACATGCCCTGGAATGTTGTTCATGAATAGCAGCACAACAGCTCGAATCACTAGACAGACAAACAAATTTGCACTTCGGGTGTGTAGGATAAATATGAGAGTTCTCCTGCTGTCATATGAAATCGCATCCGAGACTCGAACTCCATGTGTAAGTCCATAGTAAGTTGGTTATAGGACCTCAACCACCACACAGCCATCACTGGCACCGAGGCAGAACCAGCTTTCATTGTAAAACTCACTGGAACCGCGCGACCGCAACGGTCGCAGCTTCGAATCCTGCCTCGGGCATGGATGTGTGTGATGTCCTTAGGTTAGTTAGGTTTAAGTAGTTCTAAGTTCTAGGGGACTGATGACCTCAGATGTTAAGTTCGATAGTGCTCAGAGCCATTTGAACCATTTTTTGTAAATTCAACGGACATCCACCCTATCCTCCAATGAGCTCTCACTTGACACCACTAAGTCACAAATGGCGGTGGTTTGGGGTCGGTGGAATGCACGCCGCAGGGCGTGTTGGTAGAGGCCATCCTTGAAGTAATCGATTTGTAACATTTCATCGAGTAACTGTGGTGGCAATAGATACATACACAGAACGCGATGGTTTTCCCTCCCGTTAGTGCCTGTCCGGAGCTCATCCTTCTTGCAACCGTACATTCTCGAACCACTGTTGCCAGCAAACAAGTATAGTCGCTACATTCCTGCCAAGTCTTTCGGCAATATCTAGCTTCTCGTAGCTCTATAACACGACCCATTCAAATACACTGAAGTGTTGACAATGGGGTCTTTGTCACCTTAAAGACATTCTTGACCAACACCAACTCATAATGTCCAATCTCAAAGATAATCTGATGTAAACAGTTATCGAAGCATACCCCTACTTCAGGTCGCATACAAAGTTGTAAGAGCCTGTCTTCTCCAAAGAGAACAAGGGCAACTGGAAAACAAAATTGGTGACTACCAAGGTGGCTTTCGCCACAGTAGATACTGCACAGAACAAATTTTCAATCTAAAGACAGCGCTAAAATACAAAGCAGTCACAAACAGCCCAATAATTTGCACGTTTGTTGACCTTATCCTTGAAAAACAAGGGTTAGATCCAAAAACCCTTAATCTCATCAAAGAAACATTGACCGATACAACCTCCAAGGTGAAATTCATGTGTGAAATATTCAAGCCCTTCCTGATCAAAACTGGCGATCGACAAGGTGATGGTATGTCTCCTCTCCCATTCAGCTTTGTGCTGGAAAAGGTCGTCTGCGAATGGGAAACGGAACTGAAGAATAAAAACTTCTGCAAACCTATAGAGATGGGGCGAGTCAACGATGACATAAGAATTTCATGTTTAGCTTTGATGACCACTTAGCCTCCCTAGGTGACGATGAGATGACAGCAATCGAACAGGTTGAAACCTTTAAACAATGTGCAGAGAAAGTTGGTCTGCAAATATTTTTTCTAAAGTCTGAGTTCATCGCCACAAAAACGGACACCGAAAACTTGACTACAAAATACGGTCTTATCAGTACAGTCCCATATTCTAAATACTTAGATGAAGTCCTTGAGCCAATGAGGCGACAGAAAATAGCACAAAATATTTGCCTCGAAAAACCAAAGAGAGCCTATGGAAGAACCTACAAGGTGTACAATAAAAATGCTTGTCCAAAATCACTAAAATTAGGCACTGTAATACAGTATTAAAACCTGAAATCCTGTATGCCAGTTAAGCCGTGACAGTCCACTTAAAAGGTGACTTAGAAACTTATTAAAGGAAAAACATAAAATCATCAGAAAGGTACTAGAACCAAAGAAAACAGAAGAAGGCTACAAACTACAATCTCGTCAAACAACTGAGAAATTGTCCAACTTTGCAGCAGACATTAGAAAAAGATGATTAAAATTTTAAGGGCACGTCTCTAGGCTTCCAAAAACAAGACTTACGCACAAAATTCTTAAATTTTGTACATAGAAGGACATAATACTATGCCCTGGATACAAGAGGTCAAAAAGCTCATACAAAAAGCTCAGATAAATTACTCAGATATTTTGGACAGAAAGGTATTTAAGCAGAAAGTTGACAGATGGGAAGTCAGAGAACGAAGCTCCGAAGAAAGCAGGAACAAAATATATATATATATATATATATATATATATATATATATATATATATATATATATAAGAAGTTTTGCATCACCTCGGTTCTGAGAGTTCCGGAACCTGTACAGAAAATTGGAATAGAGATCAACATAAACATCATTTCCGCCCACTTCAGTGCTCATAAAAACCACACAACGCATGTTGTACCACCATACAGCGAACCTTCAGAGTTGGTGGTCCAGATTTCCGTTCACACCTGTACCTCTAATACGCAGTAGCACGTCCCATTGCAATGGTGCATACCTGTATTCGTCGTGGCATATTATCCACAAGTTCATCAAGGCACTGTTGGTCTAGATTATCCCACTCCTCAACGGCGATTCGGCGTAGGTCCCTCAGAGTGGTTGGTGGGTCACGTCGTCCATAAATAGTCCTTTTCAATCTATACCAGGCATGTTCAATAGGGTTCATGTCTGGAGAACATGCTGGCCACTATAGTCGAGCGATGTCGTCATCGTGAAGGAAGTCATTCACAAGATGTGCACGATGGGGGCGCAAATTGTCGTCCATGAAGACGAATGTCTGGCCAATATGCTGCCGATATGGTTGCATTATCGGTTGGAGAATGGCATTCACGTTTCGTACAGCCGTTACGGTGCCTTCCATGACCACCAGCGGCGTATATCGGACCCATATAATGCCAACCCAAAACAGCGGGAAATCTCCATCCTGCTGCACTCGCTGGACAATGTGTCTAAGGCGTTCAGCCTGACCAGATTCCGTCCAAACGCGTCTCCGACGATTGTCTGGTTGAAGGCATATGCGACACTCATCGGTGAAGAGAACAAGATGCCAATCCTGAGCGGCCCATTCGGCATGCTGTTGGGCCTATCTGTACCGCACTGCATGGTGTCGTGTTTGCAAAAATGGCCCTCGTCGTGGACGTCGGGAGTGAAGTTGCGGATCATGCAGCCTATTGCGCACAGTTTGAGTCCTAACAAGACGTCCTGTGACTGCACGAAAAGCATTATTCAACATGGTGGCGTGTCTATCAGTATTTCTCCGAGCCATAATCCATAGGTAGCGGTCATCCACTGCAGTAGTTGCCCTTGGGCGGCCTGAGCGAGGCATGTCATCGACAGTTCCTGTGTCTCTGTATCTCCTCCATGTCCGAACAATATCACTTTGGTTCACTCCGACGCCTGGACAGTTCCCTTTTTGCGATCCCTTCCTGGCACAAAGTAACAATGCGCACGCGATCGAACCGCAGTATTGACCGTCTAGGCATGGTTGAACTACAGACAACACGAGCTGTGTAGTTCCTTCCTGGTGGAATGACTGGAACTGATCGGCTGTCGGACCCCCTCCGTCTAATAGGAGCTGGTCATGCATGGTCGTTTACATCTTTGGGCGAGTTTAGTGACATCTCTGAACAGTCAAAGGGACTGTGTCTGTGATACAATATCCACAGTCAACGTCTATCTTCAGGAGTTCTGGGAACCAGGATAAAGCAAAACTATATATATATAGTGTGTGTGTTTGCGTGTGTGTGAGAGTAGTAGTGTACTGGCGCTATCAATGGAATTTTTATATCAAATTGATATGCAAATTAATTAAGTTGTTCAAAGACCCCTTGATCACACCCACCCCAACTCCTAAATGATGTCATGTGCTTTCGTCGGCCTGCACGTAGGTCCCAGCCTCTCTCCCCCTCCCCACTTCATGACCTAACTCTCCCCCACCTACCCTATTGGTGGGAATTTCGAATTTTGGTGGGAATTTTGAATTTTGCTGATAATTTCTTTGTCTCACGCTGTGCTGAAGTCCCCCCCCCCTCCCCCTCCCCCCCCCCCCCCCCCCCGGAGGGAATTGCCGGGAAATTAAAAATCGCGATGCCCCTTCTGGGAATTTAACCCTGATCTTCTGAATGTAAAGCTCTAGTGCAACACGTGGTAACTTTCCAGATACAGGAGAGGAAGGTTAGGTTAGTGTACTTTATTTATTGCGGTTGGGAAACTGAAGTATAGATCGGTCCTAATTGCATAATTAGTCATAAAGATGCCCTAATTACACAACTATATGCATAGTGCTACAAAAGGACTGCCTAAAATCGCAAAAATTGATGTTAGCCTGCTGAGAATGAATTTCATAGTACCACTCAAAACTAGTGGCAGATGCACTCATACCCCACTCTTCACCTACAAACTGGCGGGAAAAAGGCTTGGGTGTAAGGTATTATCCTTAATGCAATTCGTGCATTTAGTGTCTGCGAAACATGAAGTGAGTGTGAATAAAAGCAGCAGTGTAGCTAACCTGATAAAAGAAAGACCCACACGTGCATAAATAAAATTTTATAGAAAGGCAGAGGAACCATGTGATCAAGGGAAAGATGATTCAGAAAGGATAGCAATAGCGAAGTGGAAGATTTAGCGGCTAGAACAACTGGTGGAGAAGGCGGCTGATGACGTCGGCAACAGCTGAACATTGTGCAACAACGAGCAACAGCAGCTGGGGGTCTGCAGCAGTTGGCAGCAGTGGAGGACATGTGGATCCAGAAACTACATCTGCAGGGGCGGAGCTTGGCGAACGGACACGCTGTAACATCTCGCCATGCTGACGACGATCGAGAAAAGCTACGTTGTAATCTACTTCGTTTGGTGTGTTTGTGTCTGTGTGCGTTTGTGTGTGTGTGTGTGTGTGTGTGTGTGTGTGGAAAGAAACTTGTGAAAATGGTGCAAATAACAACCGTGCTAAAGCAGACGAGAATGTGGGGGTAGATTTGGAGAAATTAATACATGCAGATGATGCAGTGGCTGGTGAATTTAGTTTTGAGGCAGCACAAGCAAATGATAGTGGCTTCCCAGATTCAGTTCATGCTAATTATAGGACAGGCAATTAACAGAACGCGGTGGAAACCGATGTCAAGTTTACACCGTTTCGTGTTCAAAGGCTAAAAAGGGAATCGAAGGTTGAAAACTCCACAGCTATTCCTATTCGGGAGCAAAAAGGGAAGCAGAATCTGAGGTTACTGTTACGTTTACACCTGTTACAGTAACAGAGATAAAACAGGAACCATTTTCAGTTGCTTGTCAGCAGAAAGATAATGTTTCAGAAATGTTAGCAAATATTTTGAAACATATGGAGAATATGAATATCAAAATGAATGGATTGGTTTCTGAAATTAAAATTACATTAAGCTCTGATATTAACACTAAAATAAAGGAAATGGATTCTGATATAAAGAATTCTTTAAGACACTAAACGAAGTCATATCGTTTTTCCATGAATCTCTTAATTTAGAAATTTTGTTTTCCACTCTGGATTACATTTCTACTGACATGTTAGTAAACACTTGATTAACTTTAGAAACCAATCCATCAACTTTAGTGTGCAACCCATTTATGAGATTCATGGAAAAACGATATGACTTTGTTTAGTGATAATGTATAAAGTGAAATTAGTAAAGTAAAACAAGAATGTAATAATTCTGTTGTAACAGTAAAAACTAATTGGCATCTAAGATTAAGCAAGTTGCTGGTGACAGCAAACAGTTAGGGGAACAAGTAAATGCAGATTTAAATAAAATGCAGGAACAAGTAAATAATGTGGGAGAACAATGTGAGGATACTCACACTATAATGGGAAATCAAACCAAGGAAGGAAAAGATGTGTGTGAGAAATTTGGTGTGCAAGTGGCTGCAAAATTTACTAACTTGGAAACAATTTAGTACAGCTGTAGGTGAACAACTGCGTAACCATGATGGCAGACTAAAAGGAGTAGAACAAAGTGTTGCTAACAGTAGCGGCTATGTAGTATCTAATGGTGTTGTAGAATCCTCAGAAACTGCATATGTGACACATCAGCAGTTTTTTGCGATTTCATCCAAGTAAAAATGTACATCCTAAAGAATTTTGGAGTGATTTTGAGGACGTTTTGCCCAAATCATGGAATGATAATCAAAAAATTGGCTTCATAGCGTCAAATTTCATGGGTGAAGACAGAGTGTGGGGAAGCTGGGAAGTAAATAAATATGACAAGATAGAGGATTTTAAACAGGCAATTTTTGAGCAATATTGGGGCAAACGAAAGTAGATGGATTTTGAAAAAATTCTGGCAAGTGAAAAATATGATCTGAAGAACGATACTATTAAGAGGTTTGTGAAAAAATTGGTCACAACTTTGTCATATTTGAGATCTAAAGTGGAGACAGAACAGATCATTATGGCGGTAGAGAATAAGTTACCTTTATACTGGTGTAATAAAATAATCTCGGCACCTAGGGTTGATATTGATTAATTTATTCATTATCTTGAGAAGGTAGAAAATCTTCTAAAGGAGGAGGAGAATGCTGCAAGGGATTATAGGCCTCCCATTAAGCAAAATGAAAACAGAGCCGAAGCACATCTAAGTAGAGTAGGAGTGCAAAGATACAGTAATTTCAGAGGCAGGTACCGAGGGCGAGGGGGTCCTGTTGGAAGTAGACATAATGACAGAGACCGAAACATTGAATATAGACAGCAGCAATCCGCTGACTGGGCGGAGTGGCATAGGCAAGTGCTAGCGTTTGCAGGCTTGCGGCAGCATAGGTTAAATCCGCTAGCAAAACCTTTTGTAAGGCAGCCAGCAGCCGAACATCTTGGGGTTAGTATAGTAGAAACAGATGTTGCAGAGGAGAGGGACACTGTTAAAATATCTGTTTTTCAGGGAAGTGTTATAGGTTTTTGCGAAAGAAAAGGTCATAACAGCGATTCCAGGAACAACGTTAATGAATCCCGTATTATTATTATTATTATTATTATTAAAGAAGGAGATTCTTTGGAGAAGTGTTTTGATTTGTCAGTAGTGGACCGACTAATAAAAGCTGCCTCAGTTAAAGAGGAAGAAGACTCCATGAATATGTGAGTAATTTCGACAGAAGGTGTAGGATTCAATAGACATGATATAGTGCAAGATTTGTTATACGAACCTGATCCTGAAGTCAGAGAGAAAACTGCAGTACAGCCTATAATAGAAGTTACTATTTTTAATGAGAAGGTTCCTTTTTTACTGGAGAGTGGTTCTGATTTATGTGCAGTGTCACAGGGTTTTGTAAATGCTCTCCCTGATACCAAAGATATGGTTATAGTGGCAGTGAATGGCATAAATATCCTTGTAGCCAAAGGGAAAAGTAAGTTATGCTGCCTGTCAGGATCGGTGATGTACAGTTGGGCGAGAATATCCTGATAATAAATGGCTTAAGCATGGAATGCTGGTGGGAGCAGATTTCTTACTAAAGAACAAAGGAAAAGTGGATTCTGGTCGTAATGCAGCGGTCATTGTGGTGCAGGGAAGAATAGCAGCTGTTCCTTTTATTGGTGAAAGGCAACATGAATTCGACAAGCAAAGTGACATGCTTATATGTTACTGCAGAAATAAAGAGAATAGTGTGGGGTATAAAGAGTATGGTGAAAGGAAGGAATTAGATCCTTCTGAGGTAGAAAACATACGAATAAGAATTAACGAAAAAGTACAGAGATTATCAGATTTAGCAGAAACACAAAAGGATGAGCTAAAACAAATTTTGAGCAGGCATCAGGAAATGTTTTCTGACCACCCAGGACTACTTTGAGATTACGAATGTTATCTAATTGTAAAAGAGGATAGCACAGACAAATATTAGAAAAAGGCTCTGGAAAGAAAAAGAAGACACGATGTGAGAGCGTGTCCTATAATTTTTCAAACAGGCGATTTAGTGCTGGTGAAAACCAAGGAAACTCTAAAAAGCTTACTGCAGAAACCAAAAAGTTTACAGATGAGTATGTGGGAAACCTATAGAATTGTGGCCAAGCCTCATGCAAATGCATATAAATTTGAATATGCCAAGTCGCACAACCTTCAGGGACCGTGAAATATCATTGATTTGGAGAAGTACATACAGAAGGATGATAGGGACAGGAGTAGTTAATAGGACTCAGGGGACGCGCATTCTTAGTGTCGTCAGGTGTATGACTAACACCAGGCATCCCGAGTTGTTGGCAATATAATTTCCTTTTCGTTTCATATTGTCAACCAAACTCTTCATCATTCGCAACTTTTTTGCTATTTTCTTTCCTTCTTCCCTATCGTAGTAAATAATATATCTGAAATGTACATAGAGAGTAAATGCCATCAGAAAATAAGAGAACTAGTAAAAGAAAGATATTTTTGGAGGTAAATGATTACTAAAGACTAACATGGATGTATGTGGACTGAAAGTGATGTAAAAAGGTATACTGAAAAAAAACAGTGTAATGTGACTCCTTAATATGTGATTTCTAAGCCATTTTCAGAACATGTAGAAATGATGTTGGAAGATGTTTGTGGTAAGAGGCATAAGGAAAGTGCCTAGTAGAAGTAACTAAATAGACTATGTATCTGATGTTTACTTGAGAGCCGCAGAAGTTGGCATAAATATTTTCAACATTTCCAGTAATTTTGAATTCTCTGTGTATAAAGCTTGCTTTATGTACAGTCATGAGATATTTAATAGTAACTGTAAGGTAAATATTTTTTATTAAAAGAAAAGCTAAAGAAAATGTTTGTAAATTTTTGAAAAATGTTTTCTTTTGGTTTGCTTTCATGGTAATAAGTATTGCTTTCAGCAGGAACTTGTTCAGGAATTCTCCCACTATAGAATGCATATGATTTTTTGAAAAAGAGTTAAGTAATACTGCCAATTTGGGTACTATTGTTATTTTTGAATAATGGTTAATTCACTATTTAATGAAAATAATTAGACTGTATAAGACTGTTTGATGAAAGATCTTGAATTTAAATGAATACTGAATTTTCTTGGAAAAGAGTTTTGTGAAAATAAGCAGTAAATTTTGAGTACACTAAAATTCTGGAAGGTTCCTCGCAAAGTTTCCGCTTTAGATTTGAGAACAAAAATATGAATTATGATATTTGTATAATAATAAATTAAAGCACAGAAACTGATAATGGTGGCTTAGACGTACTGTATTTTGTGGGTACGAAATTTTGAAAAACCTGATACGAGACTATAAGAAACTAGGTCTAGGAGAGATGAGTGGACGCTATATCACAGTGAAATGCCTTTAAAGCAACCGAGTGTGAGAAAGAAAAATGTTCTATCCCAGTGATGCTACAGAAAGTAATTGTTTTCTTGCTAAAGTATGTAGAAAAGACACTCCCTCAAGCGAGAAGGTTAAGAATAAGTGAAGAAAATTTTTAATTTCCCGCCAGTTCCCAGGGTGGGGTGGGACGTCAGCACAGTCGTAGGGCAAATCAATTCCCACCAAAATTCGAAATTCCTACCAAAATTCGAAATTCCCGCCATTAGGGGAGGTGGGGGAGGGGAAAGGAGAGGGTTTCGGAGGGAGAAAGAGGGCTGGAACCCACGGGCAGGCTCACGAAAACGCATGATTTCATCAGGGGGCGGGGACGGGCGCGATCGGGAACAGTTGGTTGATAAATTTAATTAATTTTCATAATAATTAGGCGTCAATTTGATATGGAAATTGGGATAATACTGCCAGTATCCTACAACCTGTGTGTGTGTATGTGTGTATGTGTGTGTGTGTGTGTGTGTGTGTGTGTGTGTGTGTGTGTGTGTGTGTTCAAAAATGGTTCAAATTGCTCTGAGCACTATGGGACTCAACTGCTGAGGTCATTAGTCCCATAGAACTTAGAACTAGTTAAACCTAACTAACCTAAGGACATCACACACATCCATGCCCGAGGCAGGATTCGAACCTGCGACCGTAGCGGTCTCGCGGTTCCAGACTGCAGCGCCAGAACCGCGCGGCCACTTCGGCCGGCCTGTGTGTGTGTGTGTGCGTCTGTGAATGTGTGTATTTGAAACATTATGAGATACCTCAAAGAAAACGTTCTATTGTCACATGTTCAACATGGATTCATAAAATATCTTTATTGTGAAACACAACACTCTGTTCGCACAAAGAAATGAGAGTTGGGTCAGACATGGGTGTTATATTTCAGTGATAATTTTTAAGTTATATTTAGACGGCACTGTGAGGGAACCCAAGTGACGGATTATAAAAATTAATACAGAGAACTGCTTCAAAGGAAGAAATTTCATCACAGCTCTGCTGTCTGCTTTCTGTCTCCGTAGCTGAGTGATCTGTGTCTCAGGCTGCTGTGCCGAGTACCCACGTTCTATCCCCAGTATTGCTAGGGACTTGTTTTTCTGTTGGAAGGATTGGAATTGGATGCACTCAGCCTCTTGATGCCACCTGTCATTACCTTCCTTTCCTGTTCCAGTCGCGTATGGTTCGCGGGAAGAACGACTGCCGGAAAGCCTCCGTGCGCGCTCTAATCTCTCTAATTTTACATTCGTGATCTCTTCGGGAGGTATAAGTAGGGGGAAGCAATGTATTCGATACCTCATCCAGAAACGCACCCTCTCGAAACATGGACAGCAAGCTACACCGCGACACAGAGCGCCTCTCTTGCAGAGTCTGCCACCTGACTTTGCTAAACATCTCCGTAACGCTATCACCCTTACCAAATAACACTGTGACGAAACCCGTCGCTCTTCGTTGGACATTCTCTATTTCCTCTGTCAACCCGACCTGGTACGGATCCCACACTGATGAGCAATACTCAAGTATAGGATGAACGAGTGTTTTGTAAGCCACCTCCTTTGTTGATGGACTACATTTTCTAAGGACTCTCCTAATGAATCTCAAGCTGGCACCCGCCTTACCAACAATTAATTTTATGTGACCATTCCACTTCAAATCGTTCCGTACGCATACTCCCAGACATTTTACAGAAGTAACTGCTACCAGTGTTTGTTCTACTACCATATAATCATACAATAAAGGATCTTTCTTTCTATGTATTCACAATACATTACATTTGTCTATATTAAGGGTCAGTTGCCACTCCCTGCACCAAGTGCCTGTCTTCTGCAGTGGGACGCATTTCGTAGAGAAGAACATAATAATCATGCAGATGCAAGTAAATAGTACCTATTTTCTGCACAGTCCAATTCCATTTATGTGATCGCCTGTCTAAAGCCTGAATAACCACCTTTTGCAGCGTCGTTCACTGCGAACAGCCCGTACACCTTGCACCTCATTACGTCATCTTCGCACTACTGACTTCTCAACTTCGATTTATTAGAATATCTGGAAAGTGCGGTTAATCTGAAAAGTAGACCGCACAAAGGAACACTAATGTGACCCATTCTTGAGTACTGTTCGAGTGTTTAGGATCCCCGCTAGGCCGGAATAAGGGAAAAAAATCGAAGCAATTCAGAGGCGGGCTGCTAGATTTGTTAACGGTAGGATAAATCAGCACGCGAGTGTTACGAAGACGCTTCGTAAGCTCAAGTGGGAATCCCGGGAGGGAAGATGACGTTGTTTTCGCGGAAGGCTATTAAGAAAATTTGCAGAAACGGGGATTGAAGCTGACTGCAGGATGATTCTACTTCCATCAACGTAAATTTTGCGTAAGGACCACGAAGATAATATAAGAGATATAAGTTCTCTGTATCATAGCTAACACTTGGTTCAAGAATCATAAAAGAAGGTTCTATACATGGAAGAAGCCTGGAGATACTGACAGGTTTCAGATAGATTATATAATGGTAAGACAGAGATATAGGAACCAGGTTTTAAATTGGCGCTGATGTGGACTCTGACCACAATCTATTGGTTATGAACTGTTGATTAAAACTAAAGAAACTGCAAAACTGTGGGAATTTATGAGATGGGACCTGGATAAACTGAAAGAATCAGAGGTTGAACAGAGTTTCAGGGAGAGCATTTGGGAACGATTAACAAGAATGGGGGAAGAAATACAGTAGAAGAAGAATGGGTAGCTCTAAGGGATGAAGTAGTGAAGGCAGCAGAGGATCAAGTAGGTAAAGAGGACTAATAGAAATCCTTGGATAACAGAAGAAATATTGAATTTAACTGATGAAAGGAGAAAATACAAAAATGCAGTAAATGAAGCAGGCAAAAAAGAATACAAACGTCTCAAAAATGAGACCGTCAGGAAGTGCAAAATGGCTAAGCAGGGATGGCTAGAGGACAAATGTAAGGATGTAGAGGCACATATCACTAAGGGTAAGATAGATACTGCGTACAGGAAAATTAAAGATACCTTTGGAGAAAACAGAACCACTTGCATGAATATCAAGAGCTCAGACGGAAACCCAGTTCTAAGCAAAGAAGGGAAAGCAGAAAGGTGGAAGGAGTATATAGAGGGTCTATACAAGGGCGATGTACTTGAGGACAATATTATGGAAATGGAAGAGGATATAGATGAAGATGAAATGGGAGATATGATACTGCGTGAAAAGTTTGACAGAGCACTGAAAGACCTGAGTCGAAACAAGGCCCCGGAGTAGACAACATTCCATTAGAACTACTGACAGCCTTGGGAGAGCCAGTCATGACAAAACTCTACCATCTGGTGAGCAAGATGTATGAGACAGGCGAAATACCCTCAGACTTCAAGAAGAATATAATAATTCAAATCCCAAAGCAAGCAGGTGTTGGCAGATGTGAAAATTACCAAACTATCAGTTTAATAAGTCACAGCTGCAAAATACTAACGCAAATTCTTTACAGACGAATGGAAAAACTGGTAGAAGCCGACCTCGAGGAAGGTCAGTGGCTTCCGTAGAAATGTTGGAACACGTGAAGCAATACTGACTCTACGACTTATCTTAGAAAATAGATTAAGGAAAGGCAAACCTACGTTTCTAACATTTGTAGGCTTAGAGAAAGCTTTTGACAATGTTGACTGGAATACTCTCTTTCAAATTCTGAAGGTGGCAACGGTAAAATACAGGGAGCGAAAGGCCATTTACAATTTGTACAGATACGAGATGGCAGTTATAAGAGTCGAGGGGCATGAAAGGGAAGCTATGGTTGGGAAGGGAGTGAGACAGGGTTGTAGCCTATCCCTGATGTTGTTCAATCTGTATATTGAGCAAGCAGTAAAGGAAACAAAAGGATAATTCGGAGTAGGAATTAAAATCCATGGAGAAGTAATTAAAACTTTGAGGTTCGCCGATGACATTCTAATTCTGTCAGAGACAGCAAAGGACCTGGAAGAGCAGCTGAACGGAATGAACAGTGTCTTGAAAGGAAGATATAAAATGAACATCAACAAAAGCAAAACGAGGATATTGCAATGTAGTCAAATTAATCAGGTGATGCTGAGGGTATTAGAATAGGAAATGAGACGCTTAAAGTAGTAAATGAGGTTTGCTATTTTGGGAGCAAAATAACTAATGATGGTCGAAGTAGAGAGGATATAAAATGTAGACTGGCAATGGCAAGGAAAGCGTTTCTGAAGAAGAGAAATTTGTTAACATCGAGTATAGTTTTAAGCGTCAGGAAGTCTTTTCTGAAAGTATTTGTATGGAGTGTAGCCATGTATGGAAGTGAAACGTAGACGATAAATAGTTTAGACAAGAAGAGAATAGAATCTTTCGGTATGTGGTGCTACAGAAGGATGCTGAAGATTAGATGGGTAGATCACATAACTAATGAGGAGGTGCTGAATAGAATTGTGGAGAAGAGAAATTTGTGGCACAACTTGACTATAAGAAGGGATCGATTGGTAGGTCATATTCTGAGGGTAAAATTCGTAGAGGGAGACCTAGAGATGAATACACTAAACAGCTTCAGAAGGATTTAGGTTGCAGTAGGTACTGGGAGATGAAGAAGCTTGCGCAGGATAGAGTAGCATGGAGAGCTGCATCAAACCAGTCTCTGGACTGAAGACCACAACAACAACAACAACAGTTCTCTGTAAGCCCGTCTTTATACAGGATGGTTGCGGAAGGTTGATTTTCTGGTCGTATGCCACATTCTCCTCTGTCTTACCCTGCATAAGTGCTACGTGTTATGTAGAGGTAAGTGGCGTTGGTTTTTCTGATTGAAATTAATGTCTTTCTGATTCACTGGTATGTATTGCCCTACTATTCTTCAGACTTACTTCATAATTTATAGTTTGGTATATCACCTAGCCACAGACCTGCCTACCAGGAGACTTCCAGCTTTCATGATAATGTTGGTTTACGACCTTTTCCATGTGATATTTCAATACTTCCTGCTTAGTGGAAGTTCGTTGCGTTATGTTACATTAGTTCCACAGTTTCTTTCACTAATTTTTTTTTGTATAAAATACATGGCACGTTGTGAATCTGTGATTCATAGTTTACTTTACTGTAGCTTTATAGTCTTGTTTTATTAGCTCTATTTATTTATTTATTCGTATTGCCCACATGCTTTTTAAAATTACAGATATATAACATTAGTAGCACTGTGTATAACAGGAATATGAAAATACAAAACCACATATAAAATTAACTAAGTGTCATTATCTAGGTTCGTAATACACGTAAGAGCCGTACCATCAGGTCGCTCCAACTCCCCTGCTCGGAGTGCAAGGGGCATTCATCTCTAATGTGTTTGATTGTCCGGTTCGGAGCCCCACAGACGCAAACCGGAGACTATGTAGCACCCCATTTGTAAAGAGAGTATGTGCATCGTCTATGCCCAGTAAGAGCTCTGTTCAACTTGACCCACAGTTTTCTGTCGAGTCCTGTGCCTTCAGTATCACAGTTATACTCTTGGAACCACTCACGCTCTTCAGGATTTTCAATAGGTTGACAGCTCTGGTACCACAAGTCTCTCACCGCGCTATTACTGGCATCCAGCTGTTCTGCTTGAAGTAATGGTGTTTTTTTTTTTTTGTTTTTTTTTTTTTTTTTTTTTTTTTTTTTTTAACAGAGTCTATTTCGTCGTAAACTTGGTATGTCTTCCCGTATGAGTAATTCCAGGTTCTCTTATAGCTTGCAGTATTCCCTAAGTAAGACCTCGCTTCTGCGGATTGCAGATGGATAGATGTTACTCAGCAGAGGAAGCCAGTAACTCGGTGTTGGTTGGTGCTCCAGTTATTAATCGCAAAGTGTGGTTCAACTGGACGTCGATGAAGTTGGTGTGGCAGCTGTTTAGCCACAATGGAGCAGTATTTAGCTGCTGAGAAGACCAGCGCAATGGATGATGTGCCCAAGGTATCTGCTGAAGCTTCCCATGTCGTTACACATAATTTTTGAATAACATTGTTACGAGTTTTTATCTTGGCAGCAGTATTTTCAACATGTTTTCTATATGAAATTGTGCGGTTAAGGGTAATATCAAGGTACTTAGGGTACCTGTTATGGCAAAGAGTGTTTCCGTTAAGTTTCGCTCTGAGCCCCGCGTTAGCTTGTTTGTTTGTCGGATGGAATGGACATAGTTCAGTTTTACTTGTAATGGTTTTAAGTCGCTATTTTCTAAATTAGCCGCTTATAATGGCTAGATCTTCTGTGAGAACTGTCTCCTCTCGTCCAAGATCCTTGGTTCTGTAAGCAAGAGCGATATCATCCGCGAAGCAGAATTTTCTTGATCTGGTATTGAGGAGATCGGAGATATATAAGTTGAATAATAGGGGTCTAAGACAGAGCCCAGGTATAGACGATTAGTTTATTTTCTCTCCTTGCTCACATTTTCTCCCAAGTAAACACGGAAATATTGTTTATCGTGGTGTTGATGAGAGTTACAGTTTTTCGGCATCGGATTGTTTTTAGTAATTTGTATATCATCCCTTCTCTCTAGACTGAGTCACATGCCGTGGTTAGGCCTACGAACGCGACAGATGTCTTCACGATTTCTCGGAAACTAGCCTCTATGAAAGTTGTTAGGTCCAGTACCTGGTCCCAGCAACTTCTTTGTGGCCTGTAACCCGCTTGCTCAACTTGGGATGTGTTACAGAATGACGGCGCTAATTCTCTTATAGATGAGCCTCTCCAGGAGTTTGTAAGTACAGCTCAAAAGCGAAACTGGTCTGAAACTGTGAGGGTGGTCGGCTGATTTATGTGGTTTCAAAACTGACAACGTTTTTGTTCTCTTTAGCTCATTGGGCAGTGATCCATCACCTAGGATGTTGGAGTAGAAGTGGACCAGCCATTTTTTCCCACCATTATCTACGTTTATCAGAAATTCCGGGTGTATGTTATCCAGGCCAGGTGCTTTATCATGTTTAGTTTGTTTCAAGGCTTCATCCAATTCAGATAGTGAAGAGAAATTGCATTCGTTTGGGCACTGAGCTTTTAGATAGGTGAGTTTCCGTTTCATTTTGGAAATACACTCCTGGAAATTGAAATAAGAACACCGTGAATTCATTGTCCCAGGAAGGGGAAACTTTATTGACACATTCCTCGGGTCAGATACATCACATGATCACACTGACAGAACCACAGGCACATAGACACAGGCAACAGAGCATGCACAATGTCGGCACTAGTACAGTATATATCCACCTTTCGCAGCAATGCAGGCTGCTATTCTCGCATGGAGACGATCGTAGAGATGCTGGATGTAGTCCTGTGGAACGGCTTGCCATGCCATTTCCACCTGGCGCCTCAGTTGGACCAGCGTTCGTGCTGGACGTGCAGACCGCGTGAGACGACGCTTCATCCAGTCCCAAACATGCTCAATGGGGGACAGATCCGGAGATCTTGCTGGCCAGGGTAGTTGACTTACACCTTCTAGAGCACGTTGGGTGGCACGGGATACATGCGGACGTGCATTGTCCTGTTGGAACAGCAAGTTCCCTTGTCGGTCTAGGAATGGTAGAACGATGGGTTCGTTGATGGTTTGGATGTACCGTGCACTATTCAGTGTCCCCTCGACGATCACCAGAGGCGTACGGCCAGTGTAGGAGATCGCTCCCCACACCATGATGCCGGGTGTTGGCCCTGTGTGCCTCGGTCGTATGCAGTCCTGATTGTGGCGCTCACCTGCACGGCGCCAAACACGCATACGACCATCATTGGCACCAAGGCAGAAGCGACTCTCATCGCTGAAGACGACACGTCTCCATTCGTCCCTCCATTCACGCCTGTCGCTACACCACTGGAGGCGGCCTGCACGATGTTGGGGCGTGAGCGGAAGACGGCCTAACGGTGTGCGGGACCGTAGCCCAGCTTCATGGAGACGGTTGCGAATGGTCCTCGCCGATACCCCAGGAGCAACAGTGTCCCTAATTTGCTGGGAAGTGGCGGTGCGGTCCCCTACGGCACTGCGTAGGATCCTACGGTCTTGGCGTGCATCCGTGCGTCGCTGCGGTCCGGTCCCAGGTCGACGGGCACGTGCACCTTCCGCCGACCACTGGCGACAACATCGATGTACTGTGGAGACCTCACGCCCCACGTGTTGAGCAATTCGGCGGTACGTCCACCCGGCCTCCCGCATGCCCACTATACGCCCTCGCTCAAAGTCCGTCAACTGCACATACGGTTCACGTCCACGCTGTCGCGGCATGCTACCAGTGTTAAAGACTGCGATGGAGCTCCGTATGCCACGGCAAACTGGCTGACACTGACGGCGGCGGTGCACAAATGCTGCGCAGCTAGCGCCATTCGACGGCCAACACCGCGGTTCCTGGTGTGTCCGCTGTGCCGTGCGTGTGATCATTGCTTGTACAGCCCTCTCGCAGTGTCCGGAGCAAGTATGGTGGGTCTGACACACCGGTGTCAATGTGTTCTTTTTTCCATTTCCAGGAGTGTATATTGTTTGTCATGGGATGATCTAGATGTTTCAGCTATATGGTTAGCGATTTGGTTACCTGAAATACCAGGTTTCTGCCTGGGTTTATTGGAGGCTCCGCCAAGTTTACGCAGAAGACTCCATGCCTTTCTACTTGAATGTCTGAAGTTTACATTTTCTACCATCTCACACCATCGCACCCTTCCAGCAGCGTCAAGACTTTGGAGGAGGTCGTCTGTAATATCGCTGTCGCCAGTTTCGCTATACTGTTCATAAAGTTGTTCACAATGTTCATTTCAGCCTGGCATATATTCCTCTCGGTACCCACGAGGATTAAGCGTCTTCGCAGCAGTACGAATTGCCCTGACGAATCGAGGGTAGTTTTTAGGTTCTGGTGGGATAAAACAGATATATTTGTCTAGGTGGTCAGCTAAGTCCGCCAATCAGTCCTACGGAAATTCCGCCTTCGTGCGGTACGAATTTCGCTATTGGGACAGAGGGCCCCATATAGAGGATTACTGGCCTGTGCTGGCTAATAGGGAAATTTAGTATGACTTCTCTGGATATAGGCACTGGATGTTCTCTGCTGTCCTGGGACACAAAGCAAAGATCCGGGTTGTAAGCTCATCGCCAAGCGGCCGATCTGAAAGTTCCCAAATCGTTGGCATCATAAAACATGTACAGATTTTCATTTTCAGTCCAGTCGTTGAGCGCAATGCCACAGTCATTTTAATGTGCTTAGTTCCAGTGACAGTGGTGACTATTAAAATCTCCAGCATAAATCGATGGGTGGGCAGTAACTGGCAGAACATCCAGTGGCTGCGGCATATTTTGTGGATTGTAAATATTATTTATAACGGTCTCCTCCACTTGTGTAGAGACATAAGGGGTCTCGTTTTCTGTATTTGTCGAAGTGATACTAGCATGCTCGATATTGCTCCTTACATAGATGGCAACACCATACACTCTGATTTGTAGCACCCATAAAATCGTTGCCATTGATCCTACCTCTTTTCAGCAGATCTTCCACAGTGGAGCGTGTGTTTAATGGATTAGAACTACATGAATGTCATTACCTACAAGGTGTCTAGATAGGTGTTCGCTTTTAGCTCGGCTAATGACTTCATTGTTTAAATGGCGTATTCGGATTGAATCAGTTGGTCCTGAAAAGGTCCATTTTTAAAGCTTTTGCTGCCTATTCGTCTCATAAGTATATGGTACATGGTGATATAGGTAGTTAGTATGGGCTGACCTCCAGTAAGTGGTTTTACGTTTTACTGTTATACCACAACATAAAAATAAATATTTTACCTCCAGATGGTACTCGTCAATATATGACTGTGACTCTTTTGCTCCAGTTGATACACGGGCACTGGTTGTTTGTCAGTATGTGACATCGCGTTTACCTATGCATAATATGTAATTTTGACCTCCGATTAGTAGATTCTCCTTACTGTTGTATGGCATAAATATTTTGTTCCAAAAACGAAAAACTGTTCTCCCATTTTATTCCTTAATTTAGCTTTAACTTTGATGTCACTCACTGTATAGTCTCGTTTCTGTTAGAGGTAAAGGTGGATAAATGGGCCCCCACTTTGTTTTTTTTTTTATATAACACCTTTTATTTTTAGTATAATCACCTGAAATTAACATAAAGCATTTCTCTAGTATGTCCTGCAAATAGTTACGACATGTTTTGGCTCAACTTTTTAATGGTTAAAACAAAATTTTATTTTTCCTGATAGTCTGTATTTTGTTGCGTCAAGAATTTGTGCTGGTAATATGGGCCCCAAGGTAGTTTGAAATAAAAAGAAACAAAAATTTGAAAAAATAATTTTATTTAATTTTTGTGTAAAATGAAAGAAAGATTCACTCTGAACATTGTTAATTAGTCTACTGGTGGGATAATTTTCACAGCCTACACCTAGTCTATTCACAATAGTCACACACATAAGCATCTTTTTACACGTTACAAGTGATGCTCTTTCAGCTGCAGATAATGCACCAACTTGCCTTTTTCCCCTCAGGCCGATGGCACGAGAAATTTTTCTTTGAACGACACTAAGACCTGACTCGTCTGCCGCCTGGAGTGGTCGAGCGGTTCTAAGCGCTACAGTCTGGAACCGCGCGACCGCTACGGTCGCAGGTTCGAATCCTGCCACGGGCATGGATGTGTGTGATGTCCTTAGGTTAGTTAGGTTTAAGTAGTTCTAAGTTCTAGGGGACTGGTGACCTCAGCAGTTAAGTCCCATAGTGCTCAGAGCCATTTTTTGATTCGTCTACATTAAAAACTCTGTCTGCAGGATATTTGTAGTTACTGAACGCAGCTTCAAGTAAACTGAAGAAATTGTCGACAGCTTGTTTATTAAACTCATTAGCACGTGAAATCGAAGTTGCGGATGGCTTCAAAATAGACAGAATATTTTTGTGCCGTGACATAAAATGGTCAAACCAAGTTCGACCAGAAACTTCGCCCTTTACAAATGGATGAGGGATTTTATTTCTTGTGCAAAGCTGGTAGGCCATGCGCCTGGCGTCATTTCTGGTAAGGCTGTAGAATTTGGATTCCATAATGAGAGGATATTTAACCAGTTCGTCCTAAAGTCCCTGTGGTAAAACCGGTGGACGGCCCAGTTTAATATAAACTATTTCTTCGACCGGTTTATCGATTCGTGAAAGCCTTTGGAGCGTAGAACGAAGGACAGAGTACACTTTAACCGCTTTTTTCAACCCCATTTTTTTCTCTTTAATAGCTACAGTAGCATTTGACATATTTGCTTTGTCTCACGATTGCCGTTTCGATTTTTTTGGTGCTACAAGATGTCTTCGAGGCATCTGAAACATAAAGAGTAGCAATATTTGTAAATGGTCCCATAAAATCTGATTGTTTTTACGGGGTAGTTTGGTTCGCAACCGACGTTAATGTAAAACGGCATCCCAACAACAAGCCAAATACGTACCTTACCTTAGTTTTAGTAATAACATGTTAGAAATTTGAGTTTTATTCAAATAAACACTAACCTTTCAAACTTTTGATGACAGCGAAAAAATTCACAGCACAACTACTCACAAACCATGACAGCTACTACGTCTGCACACTCTACAGCGAAGTTTGGCAACTAGTTCTAGTAGCTCATGTGCTCTCCGCTAGAATTCATGACCTGTACTTCCAAATATGTAGGGGGCCCATAATAACAGCAGGGGCCCATTTTTCCACCTTTGCCTCTATATGTTTACTACATATTACCACTGTCCATGATATTTGATCTGTTAAATTTTACACCGCCGCTTTTGTTACGTAGTTTATACTGTTATTATTGTTGACAGAGGCCAGAAGATGTAATGTGACGCCGAACCGGTCTTTTTGACTTGACATTTCAAGAGAAATTAGGGCTCTTTGGAGGCATACATACAGTCGTCTTTCACTCGCTCTATTTGCGACTGGAACAGGAAAGGAAATACTGTAAAGGATGAGCCAGACAGTAAGAGATTTTACTTTATTATATGTGCTTCCAAACGGCAACTTCATTTTTCCATTGCGGCCAAGCCACGGCGGGCAGTGTTAGCTGTCTGTAAATTCTTTCGTCCCACGGTTTAGCAACAGGAAGTCAGCACCGATGAAGGGCACCTTGTTCACGCGCCTCTCTCATGTGCTTACGAGGTAACGCCTCCCCACGCGTTGCTTATCAGGCAACGCTCTAGAAAGTTCCATGCCGCCCGCACGGTTTTCTCGGTCCCGACCAATCAGGGCGGAGGAAGCCGCGTGGTGCGTCGAATATACCCGGCCGCCCGTCGCCGGGCCCGCTCTCTGGTATTCTTGCTCACCCGCGAGTCGGATGCGCGCCCTGTAGCACTGAACGTCTCCCGCTTCTCCCGGTGCTGCGGCACTGTGGACTTAGTTTTGGCAGACAACCACTTTCGTTAGCTTCGCGAACTATGTCTCGCTATACGCTCTGGCTCACCCTCACCTCCCTAGGCCTATGTAACCCCTTTCAACATGCTTTCGCCAATAAATGGCCTTTCTCTAAAAATAATCCTATTCATTCCATAACGCCCACCGCCTGCCCATAAGCCCGTCCTGTACAATACTATGGCTTGCTGATATACGGATTCCTCACATCAGCGAGAAGTGTAGGAAAGATTGACCCGACCGGGATTCAATCCCGTGACCTCTCGGTTTCCAGGCCCTACATGTTGAGATGATGATTAAAATTTTATGTCTACCTCTGGTACATTGTGCGTGGTATGCTCTTTGGTAGGAGATGGCCAGCGGGCAGTGCCTTCAGCGTGCCGGCCTAATTAACAGCCATGCGTCAGGCCGACGGAATGCGAGAGAAGCACGAGCGGGCCGGGCAGAGCTATGCCGGAGGCAGTCGTGCACGGTCATCGATCCCGGTACCTGTGCAGCCACGTCTGCTGCCCGCTGAATATGCAAAGCACCGTGCCGTCCGACGGCCTACCACGCCCCAGTTCCCAACCACTCTCGCGCAACGAGAGCGTCCGCTTCTCACCAACACCCATTGATTCGAGACGTTGCAATTACACCCTCTTTACCTGGAGGGTGGATGTATACTATTATGCTTCGTCAACTTGACGAAAGCTTACTACCATAGTATGGAGAATTTTACACCATGAGACAGCAGTTACTCGGACAAATTCTGCTTACAATATCTCCTAGGGAAGTAGTTCGATAGTTAGTCAAATACAGTAACAAAGTAGGTGGATTCTTTCCTCCTGTTACGTTTTCATTCCCTCCAAAACATTTTTTTTTCTTTTGCAAATATCTTCAGTCTGGTTATTTATATCGCATGTGCACAGGTCTCAAAAATTTCGGATATTAACGCAGGACTTAATCAAATTAACTTTCTTATACGTTAGATTATTTTCATCAATTAGACCTCATAAATACAATTATTTTATCTAAAAGCTGTACTAATCATAGTCACCAATAATTTTAGATTTCGATGTCATTGGTTATTATTAAACATACACCTGGTTACCAAATTACAGATGAAGTAGATGAAAAAGCCACGGAAAGTGTAAGTAGGCTGTTTATGTTTTCTTATTGGCAACGTTACGTAGCGCACTGTATGAAAATCACTGGCTGTGCTGTGTGCAGTGTGTGGCTAGTTTGCATTGTTGTCTGCCATTGTAGTGTTGCGCAGCGGCAGCTGGATGTGAACAGCGCGTAGCGTTGCGCAGTTGGAGGTGAGCCGCCAGCAGTGGTGGATGTGGGTTTTTACGTAACGTTGCCAATAAGAAAACATAAACAGCCTACTTACAAAAGGACTGCAGCAATTATACATCTGCTGTCGAAAATATGTTAGCAACTTTTGCGCTCATTCAGTTTCAGAGTAATTATAATTCTTAACAAAAACATTGTTATTGAGGTAGAATCCCATATATTGGTAAACTAGAGAGCATAATCCAATAGCAATTATTTTTGTATCAAAAATTTGACATTCATAAGAAACTTCCTTCGCTATTCAGATAATCAGTAGTGTAAAATTTTAATTGTAACTTTGTAATATCTAGCAAAAAACAATAGCAAACTTTAATTCTAAATACTGCAAACTGCAGAGGTTGCTGGAAGCCATTTAGTCAATTAGCGGAAGTTTACAATACGAGCGAGATCTGTGTCCAAAATTACTGCACAATGTGCGAAAACGAGTTAGCACAAATTACAGATCAGAAGATCTACCGCTATTTATCTAAATTTTTTATCCGAAAGATCATTCTATAATTTAGTTATAGTCTTAAATGGGTAACTGGACAGTGAATGTGTAATCAGTATCATGGACAGTGGTAAATTTCAACAGCAGCTAATGCGAACTGTAACAATACTACTGGACTGTGAACAGTGTTATTTGCAAATTATATTTACTGTGCACTGTGTTCGTTTCAATATGACTACTTGGATGGACAGTGTAATTACAGGATGTGTTGATGATATACTAGCCACAAGTAAATTATTGTGAATCAGTTCGTCTATTTTAAGTTACTGCACGCGAACCATGTGACTACAGGACATCAACAGAGTCTAGTATGTGACCAACCGTTTGTCTCTGCATAAATTATAATACACACATCACAATAAGCTTTGCATCACTTCGATTTCGAGAATTCCGGAACCGGTACAGAAAATTGGAATAGAGATCCACACAAACATCATTTCCGCCCTTTTTAATGCTCATTAAAACCACACACTGCAAGTTGTACCATCATACAGCGAGACCTTCAGAGGTGGTGGTCCAGACTGCTGTACACATCTGCACCTCTAATACCCAGCCTCACGTCCTCTTGCATTGATGCATGCCTGTGGTCGTCGTGGCATACTATCCACAAGTTCATCAAGGCACTGTCGGTCCAAATTGTCCCACTCCTCGACGGCGATTCGTCGTAGATCCCTCAGAGTGGTTAGTGGGTCATGTAGTCCATAAACAGCTATTTTCAATCTATCCCAGGCATGTTCGATAGGGTTCATGTCTGGAGAACATGCCGGCCACTCTAGTCGAGCGATGTCGTTATCCAGAAGGAAGTCATTCACAAGATGTGCACAATGGGGTCGCGAATTATCGCCCATGAAGACGAATGCCTCGCCAATATGCTGCCGATACGGTTGCACTATCGGTCGAAGGATGGCATTCACGTACCGTACAGCCGTTACGGCGCCTTACATGGTCACCATCGGCGTACGTGGGCCTCACATAATGCCACCCCAAAACAGCAGGGAACCTCCACCTTGCTGCACTCGCTGTACAGTGTGTCTAAGGCGTTCAGCCTGACCGGGTTGCCTCCAAACGCGTCTCCGATTGTCTGGTTGAAGGCGTATGCGACACTCATCGGTGAAGAGAAAGTGATGCCAATCCTGACCGATCCATACGGCATGCTGTTGGGCCCATATGTACCGCGCTGCATGGTGTCGTGGTTGCAAAGATGGACCTCGCCATCGACGTCAGGAGTGAAGTTACGGATCATGCAGCCGATTGCGCACAGTTTGAGTCGTAACACGATGTGCTGTGACTGCACGAAAAGCATTATTCAACATGGTGACGTTGCTGTCAGGGTTCCTGCGAGTCATAATCCGTACGTAGCGATCATCCACTGCAATTGTAGCCCTTGGGCGACCTGGGCGAGGAATGTCATTGACAGTTCCTGTCTCTCTGTATCTCCTTCATCTCCGAAAAACATCGCTTTGGTTCACTCCGAGACGCCTGGACACTTTCCTTGTTGAGAGCCCTTCCTGACACAAAGTAACAATGCGGAGGCGATCGAACCGCGATATTGACCGTCTAGGCATGGTTGAACTACAGACAACACGAGCCGTGTACCTCCTTCCTGGTGGAATGACTGGAACTGATCGGCTGTCAGACTCCCTCCGTGTAACGGGCACTGCTCATGCATGGTTGCTTACATCTTTGGGCGGGTTTAGTGACATCTCTGAACAGTCAAAGGGACTATGTCTGTGATACAATATCCACAGTCAACGTCTATCTTCAAGAGTTCCAGGAACTCGGGTGATGCAAAACTTTTTTTGATATGTGAAGATGAGATTCGATCTGGACATATAACGTAGATTATTCAACATTAATTTGCAATTAAAGTGTGTGAACAGCAGAGTGTGTGTAAATCTCGTCATTTAATATAGTGCACTGTCGGTCACCACTGTCAGTCAGATTCGCCAGAGGTGCAGCTACTGAGTGCAGATTATTACCGGTAAATACGGTTACGTTACTGTAACAGAGGGTAAACACTATGACGTGGAACGTGTCAGCTGAACAGAGGTTTGCAGAAACAATTAAAACGTATGTACAGTATGCCTGAGAAGTCTCCATACCTCTAAACCAAATCAATATAGTCCATATTGCAGTAATTACAGATAACAACCATATACGTGACAAAAATATGGATTTGCCGAAAGAAATGCATGCTTGAACATAAACGCAGCTGCTAGCCAAGCCTGCAGGTTGCGCTGCTGTATTTGACTACGAACGGCACCTGTGTAATGTCCTCAATACGTTGCAAGTATTAGTCGTGGCCTTAACAGTGCCCTGTGTAGTTATGAGTGCATTATGGCGGAGTTAAGTGAATCGGAACGAAGGTAAATTATTAATGCTCGTATAGGTGCTTTCGTAACCAAGGTAACTGAAGTGTTTGTCGCTTCAAGACGCATCCACATCGGAGATTTGTACCCAGTGGCGGCTAGTAGGTATACAATATGGGTGTTCTCAAATTTTTAAATTCTGATAAATATGAGAATCTGAAAGCAATAGTGTATGCTGTATAGTAGTTAAGCTCATCAACACATTTGTACAACTTCAGCCGCTGTCAGTAACTCGTAATAATAATAACAATAATAATAATAATATGCACAACTTGTCTGAAAAAAGAAAGAATTGTTTTGTGGTATTTTGTTGTTTTGTACGTAATTGGATACAGTTTATGGCAAGAACGAAAGAACGTTCAAGCTTTCACTACTCTCCGTTTCTCATTTTTGTATAAGTAGGAGTTTCCGTGCTTTTTCATTTTTTCCGACAAGTGTACAAGATCCCTAATGCATGTATTAGCTAACATACTAACTTCCGGGCTGAAAATCAGACATTTTTACGTAACACCCATACAACTTACGTTTAGTATACACTTCTTTGTTAAATATTCGTTGTAGTCACACTTACTTCATTTTGTCACTTCCTCAGAGAACAGATCTGGTCTGGAACTCCCTAGGTTCTTAATGGCTAACTTTTCGTTGTAATTTTCTTTTGTATTGGCACTTAAAACAAATTCAACAGAGTTCATGTTGACACTGCACAGGAAGGCCGATTATTGCACAGTGAACAACTAGCTCCAAACACAAACTGCCGTTTGCGCAAATGATTAAATTAAAGATACTACACATATCAAAAAAAGTTTTGCATCATCCCGGTTCCCAGAACTCCTGAAGATAGACGTTGACTGTGGATATTGTAACACAGACAAAGTCCCTTTGACTGTTCAGAGATGTCACTAAACGCGCCCAAAGATGTAAACAACCATCCATGAGCAGCGCTAATTATTAGACGGAGAGGGTCCGACAGCCGATCAGTTCCAGTTATTCCTCCAGGAAGGAGGTACACGGCTCGTGTTGTCAGTAGTTTAACCATGCCTAGACGGTCAATACCACGGTTCGATCGCGTCCGCATTGTTACTTTGTGCCAGGAAGGGCTCTCACTAAAGAAAGTGTCCAGGCGTCTAGGAGTGAACCAAAGCGATGTTGTTCGGAGATGGAGGAGATACAGAGAGACAGGAACTGTCAATGACATGCCTGACAGCAACGCTACCATGTTAAATAATGCTTTTCGTGCATCTACAGGACGTCGTGTTACGACTCAAACTGTGAGCAATAGGCTGCATGATGCGCAACTTCACTCCTGACGTCCATGGCGAGGTCCGTCTTTGCAACCACAACACTATGCAGCGCGGTACAGATGGGCCCAACAACATGCCGAATGGGCCGCTCGCGATTGTCACTACGTTCTCTTCACCTATGAGTGTCGCATATGCCTTTAACCATACAATCGTCGGAAACGTGTTTGGAGGCAACCCGGTCAGGCTGAACGCCTTAGACACACTGTAGAGCGACTGCAGCAAGGTGGAGGTTCCCTGCTGTTTTGGGGTGGCATTGCATGGGGCCGACGTACGTCGCTGGTGGTCATGGAAGGCGCCATAACAGCTGTACGATACGTGAATGGCATCCTTTGACCGGTAGTGCAACCATATCGGCAGCATATTGGCGAGGCATTCATCATGGACGAAAATTCGCGCCCCCATCGTGCACATCTTGTGAATGACTTCCTTCAGGATAACGACATCGCTCGACTAGAGTAGGCAGTATGTTCTCCAGACATGAACCCTATCGAACATGCCTGGGATAGATTGAAAAAGACTATTTATGGACGACGTGACCCACCAACCCCTCTGAGGGATCTACGCCGAATCGCCGTTGAGGAGTGGGACAATCTGGACCGACAGTGGCTTGATGAACTTGTAGATAGTATGCCACGACGAATACAGGTATGCATCAATGCAAGAGGACGTGGTACTGGGTATTAGAGGTGCGGATGTGTACAGCAATCTGGACCACCACCTCTGAAGGTCTCGCTGTATGGTGTTACAACATGCAATGTGTGGTTTTCATGGGCAATAAAATGGGCGGAAATTATGAGTATGTTGATCTCTATTCCAATTTTCTGTACAGGTTCCTGAACTTCCGGAACCCAGGTAATGCAAAACTTTTTTTGATGTGTGTATATACCAAAAAGGTCTCTTCTCTAGAATACAAATGAGGCGCTGAGACCCCAGATGACCAAACGACACCGATTTCAACCCTACATTGAATTGAATTTCAGGGAAACCAGTGAAAGACCTTTTCGTGAATGTTCATTTGTACATACATTGTGGGCCTATAATACAGATAAACCTGACCTACCATAAGATCAGCATAAGTAGGAAACATGAATAAATGTTACAGCCTCAAATTCAATGATGATCCGCTTTGTGGTTCTCAGCGCCTCAAATAGGTGACTATATGTTAAAATCAAAAACTTTACATACTGTATCTCTTTGACAGTCCCACAAAATATGTTTTTCTGTCAGTATAACTATAATATATACCAATGCCCCATCTAATTTTACTATACATTGATTGCATTGGTGTATCTGAAGAATGTGCTCCCGTCTAGTGGAATTTATGCTAATCGAACGAGAATAAAAGTCTCCTGCAGTGTGCTACAATGTGGCATTGCCATAAACTTGTAGTTGAGTTGTAAGGGCTAGCTGTGCACGCTGCGAACAGTGCACGTTGTTTATCAAATCCGTATGTATTTGGCCAGTAACATAATTACGTCACGCCAGTAGCGCATGCCAAGAGCTCTTAAAATATGCACAAATGAAGGTGTGCTCTCGACCATGATGCCAACTTTCACCGAGTCTAGAGGAGCTATGTAGAATAGTGCGGTGCCGTGTATGTCGGATTACCGATTCTACATTATGTTTAACAGCATTAAAAGAAAAATAACCAATAAATCCTGAAGGTGTAAGAAATTAGGGTATTCACGTGCTCTTGAGCTTTTACACACATCTGCCATTGTTTTTACCCCTTACAGAGAAAGCAGAAAAAGATCAAGTCACGAAGCAGATGAAAGCGTTTATTGAGTTATCGTAATAGACGATCACTAAAGATGACTGTGAACAAAAATAAGAGGACGAGATATGAAAAAGTCACTGCAAAACTGAATGTCGCACTCGCGAACCCCGTCAGCAGCAAAACATGAAGAGTGTTCCAGAAGGAGGAAATTGCAGGACGAACTTGAATTCCAAAACAACTCATCAGTGATGCGATTCCCATAAGAAGAGAACGTGGTGCCAACATTACGTCCCATGAATGAAATATCGCGGGTGTTCGGTGATAATTTGGTCAGTTATATCGTAATATTTCATGAGTCCCATGGTTACTTTGTAAGGTCGCATTACTGCCAAGGTTTACGTGACCATTTTGGCTGATCAGGTCCATCCCATGGCACACTATTTTGTCTACAGTGGATATGCTGTGTTCCAAGTTGCCAGGGTCCCTGTTGAGACATGGACTGGTTTTGTGACCTGCCCGCCAGTCACCAGATCTCAGTATTTTGGGCCTGTGTGATCTACTTTCCAGAGAAGGGTACGTGATCGCTACGTGATCCATTCTATTATCGTTGCCTGAACTTGCCACTATTTTGCAGAAAGAATGGTATGAGATTCCCTTGAAAAACATACAGGACCAGTATTTATCAATTCGGGTCGACCGGATGCTATTTCGTATGCCAACAGGTTTCCTGCCCAGTTTATGCATAGTAATATGTAGTGTTTTTGGTGTTTCCATATTTTTGTCGGCCCCTTGCATGTATCAACCATCATACCTTGCACAGAGATCTAAGTGCCTCCATGTCTTCTTCCATATCTCAATGAGTATCTCATAAATTATTCTGCAAAAGGCTGCCTCAGCACTTATGTGCAGTTCCTCATTATTTTTTTACCGACCCTGAGGAGCTAAATGGGACGTGTTTAGTCTCCATAATGAGCTTTATCGAGTGGTGGTATTTGGTTTTCTCAGTGACCATTTCAACGGAGCTGAAGATTATAGACCCACCGCTCAATCCAGCGACATCGAAACTACTCATCAACGTTTCTGATTTGCAAAGTGTGGTGGAGCTCCATTCCGTTATAACCACGCAATATCCGTGATTCCCTTCTCTTCCAGTTGAGGTATTAACACTGTTTACAACTTGTCCAAATAAGAATTTCAATTCACGTACCCTTCGAAAAAGTAGATATCGTGATGAGATCTCGGCCGACATCATACATCAGGCTGCTTATTTTCAAATTCTTGCTAACAATGGAGAATTTACTGAAACCAGAAAACCTCATGTATTCTTCAAAATGAATTTTCACTCTGCATTAGAGTATGTGCTGATATGATACTTCCTTATAGAGTGAAAATTCATTCTTTCAGCTGTCTCACAGCCTGTGGCTAGGTCTTGTCTCTGCATCTTCCAGAAGTGCCAAAAGGTATGCAGCAGAGCTTCTGTGAAGCTTGGAGGTAGAAGATGAGGTACTGGCGGAAGTAAGACTGTATTTCGTGGGATTTGTGCTTGCATTCCTCAGGTTCGAATTCCGATCCAGCACACGATTTTAATCTGCCAGGAAGTTCTACGTTCGTTCTGTGTGTACGTCAGAACATAACGCCCTGGAGCGAGATGCCGCATTTGGAATCTAAGTCAGCAAACCATGCCAGACTGCAGATAGTAGCTCCATGTCGTCAGATAATTCACTCACAACCATAGGTCTAAATCCTTCTATTTTCAAATCTTTCCTGATTTGGTTGTACTAATCTTTTGCAAATGGATTTCTTTTGGAGGCCGGTCTGTTAATTAAGCGAGGGAAGTGCACGTTGTCTCTCGTGCCTTGCGACCATCACTATGCTGTCTGCCTTTGACGCTGCAAGAAACAAAAGCACGCTTTTCTGAATAAACTAGAAACAAAAAATACGTTACAATAATGCTTTTCGTCGGATTCAAAGCAGGGATATCAATGAAACATTTATTTCCCCACCTGTACAAATTCAAGATGGACATGGGGACTCCACAGACATCCTTCATGTTGATATTATTAAAGGCTTTCCTTTTATTGGTCAGTGATTGACTAATTATTCCTCTTCAAGAATACCTCTAAGATTTCTATGAGAATTCCTCTAAACAACTGAAATATACATTTGTAAATACTTCTGCTTTCTCAGACATTTTATTTTAATGGTAAGATTATCAAAGAGTTTTATAGCATTATGTTTCTCTCCTTTGTGCATCAATACTGTATTCACTTAAGTACAAATCATTTTCCTTCTAGTATTTTAATTGTAAATAACTCTATTACTCTCAAATTGAAATCGATTGGTAGTAACAAATTTCGTCAGTGAATAAAAATAATGTGCGTCTATGGTTAATATTACCAACCACTAAAAACACATGCCTGCAAAATGTATTTGCGTGAATCCCAGGGATAATAACAATAACTTTGATGAAGTCTTCTCGGGTTATTAGACGAGTCAAGGCGTCTTTCTGCGGCAATGTTTCGGCAAGTTTCCTACTCGTAATCTTCAGGCAAAATGTCGGTTTCATGTCCAATTCGTATCTGTATGGACGCTGAACTGCAGGCTCCTTTCCCTCGTCTGCAACGGCTGAGTAAGTCGCGCGCCACGGGAAGTGGTGTTGCGGATGGTGGTGTGAGAGAATCGCGGACGATGATATGGATGGAAGAGGGGAACACAAATGGTCAAATCTCCAGCAGCAGAGCACAACCTGAACGAAGGTCATATGTTTGACTTGCACATGCAGAGATGTGCTAGGCGAACGGTTTCTGGGCCTCAGTCATCATCAACAAGGCAGTGGAGATACGGGTCCATGGTCTTGTCAACTGAAATAATGGTTTCCAGATGATTTCTGTCTGCATGGGATGTAGCATTAAGAATCATACGTCAGGAGCGCTCTGATGTGAAAGTGGCGAAGGCAGCGGCTGGTATAGACAGACAGCAGCAGACGCGACGCCAGCAGTCTCCAACACACAAAAGTTCCCCCACCACCACCACCACCACCACCACCACCACCGTCCACGATTACCCCCTCCCTCCGCTAACACCACCACCACCAGTATCCGCGACACGACTTGCGACGGCGTGCAATTGGCTCACCCCAGCCCAGATGGGGCAGAGGAGCCTGTGGTCCAGCGTCTATAAACATACGAAAACTGGACATGAACGCGACATTTCGCCTGAAGATGACGAGTAGGAACCTTGTCGAAACGTTAGCGCAGACCGACATCTTGACTCAGCTGATAACACGAGAAGATTTCATCACTGAAATTCGCTGAGAAAGGCTGCATTCCCATATACCAATCAGTTTCTTTGCTGCGGTGGATACTTCTTATCCGATAGGAGAGTTATCCCACAGGACATCAGCGACATGCGCTCTATAGTGCTGAACTGACCGTCAGATAATTTTAATGTAGTACAGTAGCCATCTGACAAGAATACCTGCATGGGCGAGGTGGGAGGTGGGGAAACAGACCTCGTCGTCATTCCCGTTCCAACCACAAATAGAAATGGTTTGTGTTAATTGACTTCCAAAAACCAATGCCTTCCATTAGACATCTTAGTCAGTCTTGTTTTGTTTCAATGTTAGCCCTGTATGGTCTCTCAATTTCCTTTATTTTTTATGTACAACATCAGTGAAAAAGAGGAAAGTTCTAGTGAAATGTACAGGGTGATTATAATTAAAGTTAAACTTTCAAACCGCTACAGAAATGTCACCACTGGTCAGAATGACATCAAATTGCAACGGAATATTATCGGAGAAGGGGGAAAACTTATGGCAGGAGAAAAATAAATATTAACAAAATGTAGGTATAGATGGCGCTGTAAGTACCATAATTTAATAGTGGTCGACTACAAATGACAAATTAATCATACACCAATCCCTAAGAAATTAAGAATAGTGTAACTTTTATGGCGGTTGCGTATGATGCGCCAGTCTTCGCATCGATATCTGCATCTATATAAACACTCTGCTATTCAAACTTTGACTGCTTGGCAGAGGACTCGTAGGATCTGTTTCAGACTGTTTCTCGACCGTTTTTCTCCCGAACAGCACATGGGAAAAAAGCACCTAAGTATTCCCGTGCCGGTTCTTATTTCTGTCATTTTATTGCGATGGCCATTTATTACGTAGATGGGAGTCAACAAAATATTTTTGCATTCGGAGGAAAAAAATGGTTCCATAATGAATTTTCACTCTGCAGGGGAGTATACTCTGATACGCCACTTCTTGGCAGATTAAAACTGTGTCGGACAGTGATTCGAACTCGGGACCTTTGCCTTCAGCGGGCATGTGCTATACTACCTGAAGTATCCAAGCACGGTTCTTGTCGCCTCATCACGGCCGCACTTCCGTCAGTACCTCGTCTCCTATATTTCGCAGGAGGTCTTCTATGAAGTTTGGGATGTAGGAGACGAGGTACAGGCGGCAGTAAGGCTGTGAGATCCCCCGAGAGTCGTGCCATCAAGAGATAATCGTTCTTGCTCACGCTCGTCGTATGCCTGGATTTTGGCGGCTCTTGACTTCAACCAGGCATTCGATTGGGTCGTTCTCGACTACTTGGAAGGGATGCTGCGCAATACCCTGGTACTATCTATCGTTGACGTTGCAATGTGTCTCCTAAGCGTAGCGACGTCCCTTGTACTCTACAAAGGTCGCCTCACTCCTCCAATCTTGATCCGTTGTTCATTGCTTCAAGGCCGCCCGCTCTCTGCACTGTTGTAGGCTTTCACCATATAACTATTCCTCTGCTGCCTCCGTCAACGCCGGTCTGGGACGTCTCTTGGTGGCCATGTATTCAGGTGCACTGCTTATGCGGACGGTCTCGTCCTCGTTCTTCGTAACGATATTAAGGCTCGGGAGACATTAGCATGGGTTACAAGCTACGGCGAAGCAAATCGAGCGCTATGGCTATAGGTGCTGGGCTTTCTGAGGACAGCGCTGTACAGTTGCATGTAGCTGCTACTATCCCACGCTTAGGACTCGATTACGCAAGTATCTGTAGCGCACGATTGCTCTCAACTGCCACGCATATTGCCCCAATTACGAGCTATGTTCCTAGATCTTCATTTACGAGCCCTCGATCTTCTGCAGCGGACACGATATGTGTATGTATGTTAGGTGTCACGTGTCCCCCACGTAGCACAAACACTCCCCATTCCGCCATCGATGGCCCTCCACATGCTAGCGGCATTGAATTCATATGTTTGTCATGGCTGGCTGTTGAAGATACCGTACGAGAATCTTAGGCGAGGACGGCCTCTGACAGAGCGATAGCCCTTTTCGTCCGCTCTCAAATGGCGCTCTGGTGCCATTGTCCCACGTGCCTTACCAGCTTGTTGGTGTGCTTGCACCATGCTCTCTCAAACCTTGTCCAGCTTTCGGACGTCCCGCCGCCATTCTTTTACTTCCACTACTTTTTTTTTTCCTTGAAATGAGCTACGACGGCTCGGCGATATTGCCAACGCGCTTGATGTCCATGAAGCCGATATATGGCTTTCTTCAGCAGAACAGGTCACCAAATGTGGTTCATAGGAAGCATTCTTACGTCGACTAAGTTCCCGTCTGGTGAATGGTGTGCGCATATTAGCTTGCAAATGACGTCCAGTTTGCATGCTACCTTACGGCCAGTGGGAAGCAAGTATGCCGATCACGCTTTCCCAAGATTCACCTTGCAGACGCCGTGTTGTGTGTCGCCTGTGATGTTCTGGACACGGGCAAGCTTCGGTTGTTGTGTGAGTATGCGATCAGTGTCTGGTTCTTGGAGCGACGGATGCTGGCCTTAATTACCCGTACGATTCCTCATCAGATACCTCCTCACCTGCCGGTCTCGGCTATACTTCCCACAAACGAAAACGAACTCCGTGAAGTGGATTTGTGGACTCGCAGTTCACTACCTGTTTGCTGATGGCGAGAAAAATGCCACTGATTTTTGGCACTAGCTTAATGAACGACATTGTGCAGTTCTCCAAAGTTCCAAATACAGACAATTTTTGTCTAATTTTCTTTGTAGTGTCTTTCCTTACCCACTCCAGAATTAGGGTGTTATTGGGATGAAGAGTTGGTCCAGTTTTCGTACCGGTTATTCTCTGGTCATAGAAACGGTCTTCTGAAAATGGTTCAAATGGCTCTAAGCATTATGGGACTTAACATCTGACGTCATCAGTCCCCTAGACTTAGAACTACTTAAACCTAACTAACCTAAGGACATCACACACATTCATAACCGAGGCAGAATTCGAACCTGCGACGGTAGCAGCAGCGCGGTTCCGGACTGAAGCACCTAGAACCGCTCGGCCACAGCGGCCGACAAACGTTCTTCTCCAAAAAACTATGCGTCGATAGTCTCACTCAGTACGACGAGTTGCCGCTTCCTCTTCCTCGTGAAGTCGGTTACCTGCTACGCTAGGTGGTACATCAAATAAATAAATAAAATATAACAAAAATAAAGAAAACGTTGTCTCATTTATGTGCTTTGTACCTCTACTCCACGTTACCTACACTTCTCTTGGTTCCCGGGCAGAAAGAACGGGACATGGTGGCCATGCGCCAGGTTGTGACCCGTACCCACTTTGCCCCTTCCCCTGCCTTTCCGCGCTAGGAAAGTTCCTTTGGGGAGGAAAAAAGAAAAAGGTTGGTAGAGCACATGCCCGCGAAGGGAAAGGTCCCGAGTTTGAGTCTCGGTCTGGCACACAGTGAAACCTTGTCTTTGATTCACCCCCCACATGTGCATGTGATGGTCTTATGGGATAACCTACCTTCATCACTTAAGAAAACACGTTGCAAAGAAATAAGATTTCTTAATGAAGATTGAGGAGTAGACTACACTCCTGGAAATTGAAATAAGAACACCGTGAATTCATTGTCCCACGAAGGGGAAACTTTATTGACACATTCCTGGGGTCAGATACATCACATGATCACACTGACAGAACCACAGGCACATAGACACAGGCAACAGAGCATGCACAATGTCGGCACTAGTACAGTGTATATCCACCTTTCGCAGCAATGCAGGCTGCTATTCTCCCATGGAGACGATCGTAGAGATGCTGGATGTAGTCCTGTGGAACGGCTTGCCATGCCATTTCCACCTGGCGCCTCAGTTGGACCAGCGTTCGTGCTGGACGTGCAGACCGCGTGAGACGACGCTTCATCCAGTCCCAAACATGCTCAATGGGGGACAGATCCGGAGATCTTGCTGGCCAGGGTAGTTGACTTACACCTTCTAGAGCACGTTGGGTGGCACGGGATACATGCGGACGTGCATTGTCCTGTTGGAACAGCAAGTTCCCTTGCCGGTCTAGGAATGGTAGAACGATGGGTTCGATGACGGTTTGGATGTACCGTGCACTATTCAGTGTCCCCTCGACGATCACCAGTGGTGTACGGCCAGTGTAGGAGATCGCTCCCCACACCATGATGCCGGGTGTTGGCCCTGTGTGCCTCGGTCGTATGCAGTCCTGATTGTGACGCTCACCTGCACGGCGCCAAACACGCATACGACCATCATTGGCACCAAGGCAGAAGCGACTCTCATCGCTGAAGACGACACGTCTCCATTCGTCCCTCCATTCACGCCTGTCGCGACACCACTGGAGGCGGGCTGCACGATGTTGGGGCGTGAGCGGAAGACGGCCTAACGGTGTGCGGGACCGTAGCCCAGCTTCATGGAGACGGTTGCGAATGGTCCTCGCCGATACCCCAGGAGCAACAGTGTCCCTAATCTGCTGGGAAGTGGCGGTGCGGTCCCCTACGGCACTGCGTAGGATCCTACGGTCTTGGCGTGCATCCGTGCGTCGCTGCGGTCCGGTCCCAGGTCGACGGGCACGTGCACCTTCCGCCGACCACTGGCGACAACATCGATGTACTGTGGAGACCTCACGCCCCACGTGTTGAGCATTTCGGCGGTACGTCCACCCGGCCTCCCGCATGCCCACTATACGCCCTCGCTCAAAGTCCGTCAACTGCACATACGGTTCACGTCCACGCTGTCGCGGCATGCTACCAGTGTTAAAGACTGCGATGGAGCTCCGTATGCCACGGCAAACTGGCTGACACTGACGGCGGCGGTGCACAAATGCTGCGCAGCTAGCGCCATTCGACGGCCAACACCGCGGTTCCTGGTGTGTCCGCTGTGCCGTGCGTGTGATCATTGCTTGTACAGCCCTCTCGCAGTGTCCGGAGCAAGTATGGTGGGTCTGACACACCGGTGTCAATGTGTTCTTTTTTCCATTTCCAGGAGTGTAGTTTTCTTTTAGTTTAATCTGCCGACTGACGCCCTATTAAAAAAATAGTTCACTAGTCGAGACAACGTCTTAGCTTTTGATATTAAAAGATCAGATGATAACACATTTAAATCAGACAAGGCAGGATTTGTGGAGATTTTGATATAGAAAATCGGGTGGGAATTCTGATGCCATACAGTCTGCAGTGCGTAAGGTGGTAAGTCATGAAACGTCACTACAGATTTAGATTACTGTTGCCTGCCGCTGGTATCATTATAGAGTCAATTTACAGTAGGAAATTGGCGGAACTGGCAACGTAACTGAGCTGCGACTGCTGTGTATGCCTTTAGCCTTGTGCAGATTACACGTCAGCATAGCTACGACCGTAGGGATCCTCTTTCAGTTCGCAAACCACGGAATCGAAATTACGTGGTTGAACGTCCGTCCCCGTGCCTCCCAGCATGTTTGTAATAACGTGCTCTCCGCGCGCTTCCTACACGTAGTGTGCCCAATGCTGACTCCAGAGATGCAGCTTTCACGACGCGCGGGCGAACGACCAAGCTATTGCCATGCAAATGCACCGACAAGCTCTGCATAGTGGTGGTGGCGGGTGGGGGGTGGGTGGGGGGCGGGGGGAGAGAGGTGGGGGATCTGCGCGTACGTATCCTATTCCTGTATAGGCTGCTTGTTAGAGAACTAGTAATGTCCGCTGCGGTAATCCCAACAGACTTGTTGCGTATCTCACTCCCGCAATCTCGGTGTTTCCAGTTCCTGGCTTCCTTCACACGGAAGTACCACAATAGCTCACAAGTGCGTCATCACTGTTCTTGTCCAAATTTATAGTATACGCAGGGCTTACCCAGAAATAAATGTGACGGAAATGGGACCTCCAAATTGCCGAGCGTTTAGAAAAAATAGCATGCAGTTGGAGCGAGGCATAAATCATTTATATCTGACTTGTTTCCAGGCAGTGGTTGGCTCAGAAGAAAGTGTGCAGAGGGTTAACTGAGGGTCGCGGGGCCCAGTCCGTAGGTGGGAATTGTGTATTTTCAAATTTTACATTACTTACGCTGCAGATAAACCAAAATGATGTCTGAAAGGTGGCTACACTGAGCCACAGCGCCAGAGATCGCGCTAGAGAGTATTGTTCCGCCGCCTCCACTGGCAGTGATTCTTGAGATGTCGTGGTAGGCAGTGCTTGTTTAGAACTCGTAGTAGGCAGTGATTATTGAGATGTCGTAGTGGGCAGTGCTTGTTCAGAACTCGTGGTAGGCAGTGGTTATTGAGAGGTAGCGGAGGAGTGTGCTTGTCGAGATGTTGTAGTAAGGAGTGCTTGTTCCATGTTTTATGCAGTTGTTTGATGGGCTAGACAGCAGATATTGTTGGAATGGAAAATTGTAATGATCAGAGTGCTTTGCGTCAATATATATGAAGGTAAAATATTCTGTGTTTTTTTTTTTTTTTCATTATTTCAGTGTCTTAAATAATGCGTCATTACAGGTTCAGTCAACAAAGCATCTGGCTTGTGTTCTTGTATTAGAGTGTAATTCTGGTTTTCTTGAGTAATTATGGTATTTCTATTTCCTTTAATTAATTCAGTATAAATGATATTTAAAATTTCTTGTGTTGTTGAAGAAGAACCGTGCCAGATGCGTACGTTGAGTCATACTTCCACACACAGAACAGTTACACTTGTGCTTTGGTTTCGTAGGTTTTATAGTTGCTGGGGACTTAATTAATTAATTGTGTTAATGAAAATTTCCATTTCATTCTTGTTGTTGTTCTATGCAGTCAGATTGCGTAATAATACTAGTCAGGGCCAACCGTTTACGAGACTTCGTAATCGGACAGACAGCTACAAAAAATAAAAATTGATTGCATTATATTTTAATTAAGCCCCCATGCATGTGGATGTATGTCATTCTTAGAATTGCGGAAGATCTTAAATTTCCGAACAGTCAAAAAGTGTTTATAGTCAAAGTTTTCGCCTCGTGGCGACAAAGACCTACCGCGTCTGTCCCAGTCCCAATGTTGACTATTGTCAAGTTCGCGCGCCTGGCGCTCTCTTGTTGCTTCCCGTAAATGAAACAAATTATTTTCTTCAAACCCCTCTGGTATCTGTGATTCTAAATTTCTTTTGCTGTCTTTTCCTACGATTTTGCCTTCAATTTGTTTGACTTGCTTTTGTAATGCCTCAAATTCCCTTTTCACGCGTTCATTAAATTTTCCCTGATTTTCAACATGCTTATTTATGTTCTGGTACTCTTCGGTTTCTGCAAATGGTAATGGAGCTGTATCATCCGAATCTCTGTCCCCATGTAAACTAAGATTTGTCAATTTATCTGAAATCTCCTCAACTCTTTCCGATAAGTCACCTATTTTTTCTTTCTGTTTATTTACGTCTTCCGTAAGTGTCGCGACTCGGGTTTCAGTATTGACACATTTGGTAGTTAACTGTTCATATTGTTGTGTTAGATTATTTATTCTGTCATTAGGTACGGATTCCTCGATTCTCTCAAATATTTCTTCCTTATCGTGTGCACGTTGTAAATTTAACTCTGAAAATTTCTGTACTATCACACGATCTCTTTCTTCCTGTTCTCTATCCTGTTCCCTTTGTCTAATCTCTACTGCAATTAATCTATTATTGTGAGAATTCAAAATCGGTTGTACTTCTTCTCTAATTTCTTTCTTTAATTCATCTTTCATATTTTTGAAACATGTCCCTATTCGTGAGTCTAACCGTGTTTCCATTGTTCCCATCTCAGTTCTAATTGTTTCTATTTGTGATCCCACTGAGTCTAACCGTGTTTCCATTGTTCCCATACCAGTTGTAATTGTTTCTATTTGTGTTTTAATTGTTCCTATTTGTGAGTCTAACCGAGATCCCAAATTTAATATTGCACCCATCAACTGCTCCATATGATCTGGTTCGAAATTCCTTTCGCCCCTAACATTTCCCACAAAACCAGCTTCCTTCGTCATAGCTGTAAAGCTATCTGTGTTCGATACTATTTCAGAACCTTCTATCGTTAATCTCGTATTCTGTGAATTTTCTGATTGAGAAAAATTTTGAAATGGTTCCGGACTATTTTCCCGACTTATTAAATTGTTTTCAACTTCATTATCCATCACACTGTTCTCCTGTGTTGGCGAGTTCGCCATGTTAACAATTTCGTCATTCTCACTATCCATCATTATTGCCTTGTTCATCGATCGCGTAATTATTTACAAAATATACAAAACTCGTCACTATATGAAAATTTCACACAATGACACTTTATCTCCAACAATACCATTCACACGAAATGTTTCCCTCAAACACGATTAATCGAACAATTGAAATAATTGCACTAATTGTCAAACCCGTAGACAAGACAACAGAAATGAAATTTTGCAAAAAAAAAATACCATTAGAAGAATGACAATTACCAAATCTACACATGCAATATAGACTACAATTACTAAACTACAAATTACTACAACAATCCTACTGTCTACTATTTCTACAATCAGAAGAATTCCAAGGGACGATCCGAAGCAGCGGTCGCCACGTGCATGGGGGCTTAATTAAAATATAATGCAATTAATTTTTATTTTTTTTAGCTGTCTGTCCGATTACGAAGTCTCGTAAACGGTTGGCCCTGACTAGTATTATTACGCAATCTGACTGCATAGAACAACAACAAGAATGAAATGGAAATTTTCATTAACACAATTAATTAATTAAGTCCCCAGCAACTATAAAACCTACGAAACCAAAGCACAAGTGTAACTGTTCTGTGTGTGGAAGTATGACTCAACGTACGCATCTGGCACGGTTCTTCTTCAACAACACAAGAAATTTTAAATATCATTTATACTGAATTAATTAAAGGAAATAGAAATACCATAATTACTCAAGAAAACCAGAATTACACTCTAATACAAGAACACAAGCCAGATGCTTTGTTGACTGAACCTGTAATGACGCATTATTTAAGACACTGAAATAATGAAAAAAAAAAACACAGAATATTTTACCTTCATATATATTGACGCAAAGCACTCTGATCATTACAATTTTCCATTCCAACAATATCTGCTGTCTAGCCCATCAAACAACTGCATAAAACATGGAACAAGCACTCCTTACTACAACATCTCGACAAGCACACTCCTCCGCTACCTCTCAATAACCACTGCCTACCACGAGTTCTGAACAAGCACTGCCCACTACGACATCTCAATAATCACTGCCTACTACGAGTTCTAAACAAGCACTGCCTACCACGACATCTCAAGAATCACTGCCAGTGGAGGCGGCGGAACAGTACTCTCTAGCGCGATCTCTGACGCTGTGGCTCAGTGTAGCCACCTTTCATGTCCTGTTTATTGCATTTATTAATATTTTCTGAAAAGAGCATGAAAAGGATACGCAAAGACAAAATACTGGAGTGTCATTAGTACTTTTGGGATTCATAACAGCCCTCTACAAAAAAATTATTAACTGATACGATGACTTCCTACGTGCAGGAGAACAAGTATCTCAGTTGACTCGCGGTGAGGACAAACAAATCCATAACTGAAACTTCCTGGCAGATTGAAACTATGTGCCGGACCGAGACTCGAACTCGGGACCTTTGCCTTTCGCGGGCAAGTGCTCTACCAACTGAGCTACCCAAGCACGACTCACGCCGCGTCCTCACAGCTTTACTTCTGCCAGTACCTCGTCTCCGACCTTCCAAACATTACAGAAGGTCTCCTGCGAACCTTACAGAACTAGCACTCCTGAAAGAAAGGATATTGCGGAGACATGGCTTAGCCTGGGGGACGTTTCCAGAATATTTTCCCTCTGCACACTCCGCTGTAGAGGGAAAATCTCATTCTGGAAATCCATAACTGTACAGCGCGAGTTTTCAAGATGGAGAAAAATAGTCATCGTAGAGTATTTAAGAAATTTACCCCAAATGCGCTAGGCTAATGCAAGGCCGCAATGTCTATTTTTATGATCAGATAAATAATTTCATCACAATACTTCAAAACTTCTCTTGTTTCTTCGAGAGAGAATAGGAAATCACGTCCCGAGAAGACTGCATCAAAATACATTCCACTACACATCACCAGCTACCCTCGCCAATATTTGGCGACATGGTGTGTTACACTTGGTTTGCTGCCAAACTGTGCGATGAAATAGAAACTTTTATGAATCTACGCCAAAGCTATTTTGTATAGAAATTTTAAAACAATCATGTAATTGAAAAGAAGTGCGCATTTATAACGTCTTCAAGGTCCCGAGAAAATACTGTTTCCTCTGTCTTTGCGATAAATATACCCCTGCAAACGTAAATCACCAAATGCAAATAATAAACGTATCTTATTTTATATACAAAGTTCTTGTGTACGGCTTACAATTCTTTCCTGGAAATTTAATTGCAATCCCGAATTTTTATTATCTGCGTTGTATGAAAATGTTAATAAATACAATACACTGAACAGTATTTATGTTGTGGTGAAAGGAATGTAAAAATTGAAAATAAAATAAAGATTCCGTACAACGACTAGACTTCGCGCTCTTCGTATTACCCTTTTGTACTCTGTCCGCTGCGTCAACCGCTGCCTGAACACTACATTAACATAATCGGCGCATGCCTCACACGACGCGCCCTACAGATGCTGTATTTACTAAAGACTGTGCTATCTGGGGCTCCCACTACTGTCACTTTCATTTCAGGACAAGTCCTGGTTCATGCACCCATTCTGACTGCTGTTCACTACGACGAAGATAGGATTATGCACTCTGAACAGTTGTGCGATCCTTAGGTCGCGCCACGCCCTCTAGTAGAACATTTCTGCCTTAGGAGTGTGTGGTTCGCGCGGAGACAGGAGGCGAGGGTTCTGATAGACCGGGAAGGTTGAACAGTTCACTCGGGGTGAGGTGGCCGAGTTGGAACCTGGTGGCGGCGCGAGTAGTGTGCCGGCAGTTGATGGCCAGTACAAGTTCGGCAGTTAACAGTCACCGCCTTTGGTCGTAGCAGCGATACCAGGATGAGGCAGTCAGGTGAACCATTATTACCTCGGTTGCAGCCGGGTGCAAACCTCTGGACGTGTGGAGCGCATACCTAGGGAAAGAACGTGCTGTGTGCTTCAGCTGCGGCGGACCGCCACTGTGTTGAAGTTGTGTGTCGGATCCGAGCTGTCCTTCCTCGACCGTTGTAAGGATATGTCTAGTGAGCTTCCGATGTGGTTTATCGGATGCGTGTGAGTCGAGAATCGGCAATAATTATAGCTATAACTGGCAGTAACTATAGCTGTAATTTCCATTTTCTGCAGTAGTACTGTGACCGTTTAGTTCCGTAGTTTTCTGATTGTTTGTTTTAGATTCACGTCCGCTTCGAAAACAGACTTATGGTTATTGATCCCGCTACCGTCTCTAGGTAAGAAAGTTGTGTGTGCTCTCCTACAAAAATTCTGAATTTGTTTCTTTATTAAATCGTCCAGTCTAAGTGTTATTTGCCAAGTTCGGTCTCAACTTCGTAGTTGGTTGCTGTAATGTGTCGGATTTGTGGGGGCGCGCGTTTGTATATTGAATGGGTTCATTCCATGAGTTATGTCCTAGAGCGCACAGTTCCATCTATTGTCTTATTGGGTGTTTCTTCTACCAAGTTGGACTGTGTTATTTTTATTGTTTGTAAAGGTGGGACCCCTTAATTTTAATTATTAAGTCTCTCTCAGTGAGGACTTTATTTTGTGTTTGATACCACAATGTTATACATGCCTATAATGTTATTCAAAAGGTTATGTTCTATCTCCTGTTAGTTAGGGGTTCCTTAGCCAACCAAATGCGTTAGCTTAGGCTTTAGAGCTCCGCTCCATGTGGCTATTACATGTTTTCTCTTTACCCACGTGGCGCAAGTTTGATACAATTTGTGGTTGGCAGTCGAACTTCCTACTCAGTAACTGTATTAGGAACTGTGTTTAGCTTTTGACCGCCTCACAAGTTTCATTGATTTGACTCCGTTTATCCCATTTATTGTTTGTCATCTTCTATTACGGTACTGCCACCTCGTTTTATTATTCCATTTACTGGCGTCACTAACTTCCTGCCGTACTTACCTGTGATCGGTAGCAGCAGCGCGTATCGATAAGTGCACTGTCGTACCATCTCTGGAGCGACCGATAGGATTTCCGGGTCGTCGTGTGTCTGGCAGTCAGTTCGGGACGGACCAGCAGGGAAGTCCGGACGCAGCAGCAGTGAAGTCGGGGATGCAGCGCCGATGAGGGAGACTGGAGCGGGACGACCGTTGGTTGGTCGGTCGCATGGTCGTCTCATCGGCCGACGTATATTTGGTCCTTTCACCGTTTCCGGTCCTGGCCAGTTGGTCGGTTGGCGTGGAGCAGCGAGGAAATCTCCGAGGCGCGTAGTTTGGCCGGGCCCGCTGGCGGCCTCAATGCAGTGTCGGAGTGTGTGGTGCTGTTCCCATTGCTACGAGGTTCGTGGATCGCCGATCCTTGACATTAAAGTTGAGTTTTGACAATCTACCAGCAAGTCACGACTATTCACACTGTGTCGTTTGGAGTTCGTTGTCGGCTGTTGGGATATTCCCACGAGCAACAAAATGTGTTTTCAAGATGGCAAATTTTAGCTACCCTCCGGTGGAGTTTAACTGTACTTGCTTATTTGAATAGAAGTGCACCAGCAGAATCTTCTACATTGTGGCCGTTAACGTTCCGGTTACCTGCCCTGGGCATTGACGTAAATTCAGGCAGTGTATTTTCCTCATCGTGTTGTCGCCGTCCAGCATGGTTTGTAGTTTGACACCTCAATTTATAATTGGTTGTGGGTGCCAATACCTTCTGCGTTGTTCCATTGAACTCCATGTTTTCTCCTGGTCGGTGAAGTGGAGGTTAGCTTGTCTGTGGGTCCGTTGACTGTCTGTCGGTTGGGTTGTCGTCGAATCGACAATGGCTGGGCCGACTGCCTGTCTCACCAAAGCGAGCGTCAGTGTTTGAATTCCAGGCCTACCCTCGGAACTTCTAAGCGCCCTTGGGTGTACTGCCTTTTCCTGTTTGTTCTTGTTGTTTGTGCTTGTATGGATTCTAGCCGATTTTTAGATTAATGTTGTTTTGCCCTTAAAGTGTCAGATTCTTTGGGCCTACAGCCTAATTAAGGACCTGTTTTAAGATAAGGCTTTGCTTTGGTTGAGCTTTAAGTTATTGGCTTTCAGCTGTTTTTAAATTAAATTGGTCTTGCCCTTGAGGCATGAGATTGTACGGCGCATTCAGCCACTAATTAAGTTCAAAACCTAAGTTGTATTTTTTTTTTTTATTTCTTGGCTCTAGTAATGTTTGATCAAATAAAAGGTTGTATGTTCGAGTGTAACTGACAGCCGCTTATTTTGGCTCGTTTCCACAACTTAAACTACCTGTCCTGTCCTGTGGGCTTAGCAGGGCGTCTCAGCTTATTGTTTCTTTTGTTGCTGTAATTTTGACTGTCGTGCGGCGGCGTTCAGTCTGTACTAGACCTCTGGCCTAATTCCTGTACTAAATTATTTATTTCTCTGTTACTTAGGCTACCGCTGGTGTTTCTTTTGGTGAGACTTGGGTGAGATCTGCCTGGTTGATGGAGCAGGCGCGGCTTCCGAAAGCGAAGCCAAGTCCGCGCTCGATCAAACGGCCAGCCGGGGGCATGTGGTCCCGCACCATTTAATCCTTCTAAGCTCACTACGCCTAGCAAAGACGGGATTGTAAAGCACGTCGATGTTTTTATTTGTGTCTTAATCATTGAGCGTCTACTGCAGCTCTCCTTTTAATTTTTTTATTTCTAGCCTATGCAAGTAGTTGAAGTGCTAACCGGCGAATTTCCCAGTAGAGTAATTACTAGATTTATTTACTTAAACGAGTTTATGCACGTGTGGTTCTGCCAACGGAATAGTTATTAATCTTACTCCTTGTGTGCACTGTTGGTCTGTGAGCTAGCCAAACGCTAGGAGATTTAAGAACTGTTAATTTCATGAAGGTTTTCACCGATTGTTTGTACCATTGAGGACGCAATATTTAACATAGATTTTGTCTGGTTATTTCTCTTGCGTGCCTTGCGCACCTGCGCTATCCAGCCGTACGATAATTTCCTTATATGCTGCTTATTTGCGCAGTATACTATTTTGGATCGTATATGTGAAAATTTGTTTCGAGAAAGAATGTTTAACTCTTTCATTGTACTGCTATAGCTTTTATTACTGTATTTAATCTGTTCACTATTTCTCACTCTGGTACTGTTCTATTACAGTAAATTATCCTGTTTCTTAGTTGTCAACTTCACTGGAGGTGCCGCGCGGGATTAGCCGAGCGGCCTACGGCGCTGCAGTCATGGAATGTGCGGCTGGTCCCGGTGGAGGTTCGAGTCCTCCCTCGGGCATGGGTATGTGTGTTATACTTAGGATAATTTAGGTTAAGCAGTGTGTAAGCTTTGGGTCTGATGACCTTAGCAGTTAAGTCCCATAAGATTTCACACACATTTGAACATTTGAACCACTGGAAGTGCTTTTCCAATAGCTCTAACTTTGTACATTCTGTTGAAACAAACTTCATAACACGAAGTATGTTCAATCTACCTTTGGCCCTGTCCTTCCTACCAGAGACAGCCTGACGCGGATATTGCGTTCCACACGTCACTACCGCAACTGGACGTCCACCAGTAGCGACAGGCGGTCTTTTCAGATGAACCACGTTGTACACTTCGTGGGACAGATGGCCGTAGGCGTGTAAGGCGTGAGACGTCTGAAAGCAAACACAATGCAACTATCCTCGGTTCAGGCAGGAGAAGGGGAGTCATGGTCTGGGGAATGTTTTCGTGGCCATTCCTGGTTGATCTCGTCGTTCTGGAAGACAGAGTGGATCAATACAAGCATGATTCGTCCTTGGGGACCATGTCCAGTTTGTTTTTCCTCGGTACCAGGGCATCTACTATCAGGACATTGCAACGTGTCACATGCGTGCTTCAAATAACACCTGGATGAATTTATCGTTTGTGGGTTTAAACCCAATTGTGCATCTGTGGGTCCACCTCGATCAGACTGTACGGCTCAACCTAGAAACCTAACGCAGCTGGCCACGGCACTGGAGTCGACGTGGGTCCACATCCCTGTCCGTACCTTCTAGAACATTGGCTCTCTTCCTGCATGTCTCGCAGGATGCAAAAACTGGTTTTTCAAGCTTTTACACTGTACTGGCTGCATGCAACAAACGTCAAAATGGCATGAAGTGTCCTCTACGTTTGCACATGCAAACGATTAGCATTTCAGCGTAAGCGCACAAAATACATAGGAACAGTGCTGTTTACATTCTTTATATAAGGAAATATTACGCAGCGGGTTTCTCTGCCTGAAAACGTATAATCCCTTGTATGACAAGGAGAAACATCCAATCACACATGTCAGAATCCAAAAGTAACAGGATCGTGGCCTGTCAAGATTGTGGTTTATCTTTCTGCAATCATCCACGTGTTCTTTAAAGCACACATGTGACACGTTGCAGTGTCCTGATGGTAGATGCCATGGTACCGAGGAAAAACAAACTAGACATGGTCCCCAAGGATGAATATGCTTGTATTGATTCATTCTGCCTTCCAGAATGACGAAATCAACCAGGAATCCCTGATCGTTGTCAAAATATGGAATCGATTTGTTCAGGAGGAACATACTCAACACATGCAGAACTGCAATGCCCCCACGCGACTAGCACCCGAGAGAAGAGGCATGTTACTTGCCCAGCTGCACAATATCGTACAGCAATGTCAGTTTCCTCGAACTATGGACTCATGCAACTAGCGCCTAACAGGACAGATATTACTTGCACGGCTACAAAGGAGTGTACTGGAATGTCACGTTCCTCGAGTGATGGTCTCATGCGACTAGAGACAGAGAGGAGAGATACATTCCTCCGGCAATGAAGTGGAATTCTTTGCAGCAAGCAACGTATTTACACAGACAGTGCGATGACGTCTGGAACACCACAGACCATCAGCATGGCCGCTAGTGTCACTGGATCCCTTGACGCAGCAGTAGAGAGAGGCGGATCAACAATGGCGAACCCAACTACGACTCTGGACACAGCAGTCGCACCAAAAGGTCTTTCCAGACCATCATCGGTTCGGGCTCATAATAGACATATCCACAGGTAGAGGCTCTGAAAAGAAAGTACATTGCCACGTAGCATTCATCATCGTCACACAGCCACAGCACCTGGCGTGATACTATGGCTTCAAAACACGATCATATTTGGTTCATATAGCTGATAATTTGTGTATCCAGTGAAGTCTGTCTCATGTGTTAAGTCCATTGCCTAAGCTCTATCTTCATGGTCTCCATGACGGTATCTTTCAACCATACAGCACGTAGTCGCATGTTACCATGCTGTTCTGACCCATCTCGATATTTTTGCATCCCCTCCAAGTAGAGACGATAACATTCCACCATTGGACAGCGGTATGGAGATGGGAGTCGATTAGTCGCCTCGATAGTGGGCAGCGGATAGCCTCTGCACTCCGTTACCACCACTATACACTGATCAAAAGTATCCGGAATTGACCAACAGATGTTACGAAAGGCGGACCGCCAGTATAAAAGGATGCGTGGAGCTCTATGTTGTCAGTGAGAAGCAGTAACAGCAGAATGGGTCAGTTAGGAGAGCTCAGTGACTTTGAACATGGGCTAGTTATTGAATGTCTCCTTAGTAAGAAATCCATCAGGGACATTTCAACCCTTCTACAGTTGTTGATGATCTGATTGCGCAGTGCAGACTCGAATGAGCGAATGCAGCTAAGCTAAGACCGGCGAAACTGAAGAACTAACGGACAGGGACCACCGAGCATTGCGGAGGGTTGTTGTAAAAATGTGCATGATTATCAGCGAAAGGAACCACTAGCGAGTTCCAAAGTACTAACAGCTGTCCTGCTAGCACAATGATGGTGCGTAGGGAGTTCAAAATATTTGGGTACCGTCGTCGATCAGTTTCTCAAAAGCACGCATTTCCTCAGCCAGTTCTGCGTGAAGCTTGATATATTATAAAAAGTGATGCCACTGGACACTGGATCACTGGAAACGAGTAATCCGGAGTGACAACTCGCGCTATACCTCGCGGAAATCTGATGGAAGGGTTTGGGCTTGATGAATGCCTGTAGAAAATTATGTCATCATATGTACAGCCAAGAGGGACGCACAGAGTGGGTGGTATTACGGTATGGAGGATATTTTTCGTGGTTGAGCTGTGGTCGCCTAGCTGCGCTTAAGAAAATGCTGAATGAAGAAATTTATGAGTACATTTTACAGCATTGTGTATCACATGTAGTAGAGGAACACGTTTGAGATGATGACTGTATCATCACGACAATGCTCTCTGTCGTAAAGCAGCATCTGTGAGGGAATGATTTGTGGACAATAACATTCCTAAAATAGAATGGCCTGCTAGGAATTCTAACCTGAACCAATGGAACAACGTTGGGATGAGTTCGAACGTCGACCTTGCTACAGAAGCCAGCGTCCAGCCGGCCGCTGTGACCAAGCGGTTCTAGGCGCTTCAGTCAGGAATACGGTCGCAGGTTCGAATCCTGCCTCAGGCATGGGTGTGTGTGATATCCTTAGGTTAGTTAGGTTTGCGTAGTTCTAAGTCTAGGGGACTGATGACCTCAGATGTTAAATCCCATAGTGCTTAGAGCCATTTGAACCATTTGAGTCAGCGTCCAACGTAACTATCTTCTCTGTTTTCGGCGCTTGAGGGTGAATAGTCTGCCATTCCTCCACAGGCATTCAGACATCGACAGTGTCCTCCACAGAATTCAACCTGTCATAAAGACGAAGGTGGGACGCACCTCATAGCAAAATCCACTAACAGCATCCACATACTTTTGAGTAGACAGTGTCGCATTCTGGACTTTTCCGATTTGCATAGAGATGGGACTATTTGTTTACTGATTGCGATGGATTTGGCATCTGTTCTGAAATGCATCGGGCCGGCCGAAGTGGCCGTGCGGTTAAAGGCGCTGCAGTCTGGAACCGCAAGACCGCTACGGTCGCAGGTTCGAATCCTGCCTAGGGCATGGATGTTTGTGCTGTCCTTAGGTTAGTTAGGTTTAACTAGTTCTAAGTTCTAGGGGACTAATGACCTCAGCAGTTGAGTCCCATAGTGCTCAGAGCCATTTGAACCATTTTTTGAAATGCATCGACGTACAGCTCCCTGTGCGAAGTCACACATCACCTTCTCCCAGCTTGGAATGTTCGTGAGTGTGTTCTGCAGCTGTCTGAACTGCACTCCGGGCACCAGATAAGGAGACTCGACTATTGACTTCATAAAGAACGATTTTTTGTTGTGTCTAGTGGGATAATGAAGATATAGAGGCGTTCGACAGTTTCCCAGGCCGATCTCAAGGTCTCTAGCCCACTCTAAACAACTGGTCATGGGTTTCCGGGAGACGGGGACGCCAACATTTGGCAGCCACTACAACTGATGAAATCTGGCACAGAGATGAAGCAATATACAATGACATAACCATCTAAGTTCGATTCACTGCCTACACGGGTTAGAGTCATTCTACTTGCCAAAGGCGCAGCTTTGTGTATTAAATTTTACGCCCTCATCGTCATCATCATCAGTCCTCCTCCGTAGCCTAGAGTTTCCACCTCGAGCGCCGAGCGGAAAGGCTGCTAGTTTATCGCCCCACCGCACTGTCGCACGTGTCTGAACAGCTTTTCCTCGATCTTGTGTCTTCGCGTGTGTCGCATTCATGATGGTCCGTAGCGTTAGTTGTTCTGTGTCCGCCAGCAGCGGCGTAGTCCGCTCATAATGTCCTCAATGGGTCCCACGTTCGTTCCAATAATAGATACAGTCAGTTTTAGTTTCGATAAATCCCCACGTTCCGGGCAGCACGGATCTTTGGATATTCATTGGTGGCTCGGTCATACAATTAATATAAAACCTGATCAGGTTCATGCTGCCTATTTGATACCTATGTCTTTGCCGTAATGTTTTTGGATCCACTATACGTAGGTAAGTTGCTTGTGCCTCATTGTTCTCAAGTCCCCTTTAAGCATTGCGATGATTGCGTGAGTATAGCACTTGTCACTAACGCGGACTCTCTCGCCGGAAGTTGACGACATTTTGCTTAAGGAGTTACTGCTGCCTTACGGTGATGCTGCGCGAGGTAGCCGCCCGGTCAAGGGCGCCTTGCCACGGTTCGCACTGCTCCCCCTGTCGGAGGTTCGAGTCCTCCCTTGGGTATGGGTGTGTGTGTTGTCCTTAGAGTAAGTTAGTTTAAGGTAGTGTTTAAGCTTAGGGACAGATAATCTCAGCAGTTTGGCCCCATAGGATCTTACCACAAATTTCCTCTTTATACTGAGGCTGGCGGTAAACGACGCGAACGCTGGTCCACTCAACACCAGTTGCAATGTTATAGCGGAATCCGTTCCTACCCATCTACAGAACTGTCACCGTATTCATATTATCTGTAATAGGCAACTGGGGACATGCTTTCTCTAACATCTAATTGCCCGCAGCAGATATTGAAGTCATCAGTGGAACGGCGTAGAAAATTGACTTTAAATGATCTCGTTTCTACTGGTCACGAGGTTGGTGCCACGCCTTCCTTGGGTGCAATGGAACAACAGAGGTGTTACCGACTTTCCGCCTTTGCCCTCGCTCCTCCTGAAATTGTTGATGCTAAGCCGGCAGTGTCGGCAATGCAATACAAGAGACGTCGTACACAGGATAGTGAGGAGTTGTATACGTCTCCTCCTCACCCACCTCTCCTTGAGGGAACCTTATAGGTTGAGGCATCTTATAGTGCTGAGTCCTGCATTCCTGTTGCATTTGGGGTAGCAAGTTGCGAGAATTAAAAAAAATAAAAATTAAGAAAAGAGCCAGTACCATGTGAGGGACCCGCACAGTGACAGGTTGGGGGAGAGGGAGGGGGCGGGGGGAAGGACCAGGCCTCGTGATTTGACCCCTGCCCATCCTGTCTGAACCTGACTGTGTCCATTCTTTCTTGCCGATATAAGTACTTTCTCTGTCATAAAAAAGCGGAAAAAAGTGGTAGTATGTGTGCCCTGAAACCGAAAAGTTAAAAAACTGAAATAAACAAAGCGATCTGTTCGATAGGTCCTCATGTGGGGGACCCAGGTTCGTTTCCCAGTACTACTTAGGATTTCTCCTTGGTCAGAGAACTTGATTGGGGTGCACTTAATCTCGTGATGTCAACTGAGGAGCTACCTGACGTCGACGTCGACAACGGCCAGATTGCGGTGTGCTGACCCAAGTCTCTCCTTAACGCATCCGATGATGAACAGCTGAGGATGACACGACGGTCGGTCGACAAGCGCGTTTTCGGGGTCTTAACGTGGGGTTTAGTTCTTTTTTTTTTTTTTTGCATCATCATCACAAGTCGTTGAACTCATTGCTGAGGGTCGTCGTCTCACTAACCAAGCGTCACGCCGAAGATCATCTTGATTTTAATATATGCGCCTTTTCGCTGCTCTTCCCCTCGCTCACGTTCCCTCGATTTCCCTTTGTGTGTCCGGTGGAGGGGGTGGGGGGGGGGGGGAGGGGGCGGCGAGTTAGTTCTCATCGCTGACATTGGGACCACGTGCTCTTCACGCTGCGTTATAGGTATTGGTTCAGTCGACAAAAGCAGAGTTGAAGAAAAATCGACTAAATACCTATCGAGTAAAGGCCGCATAACTCAAGCTCGGAGGCAGCATCTGAAAGTTCCTACAATTATGGGGCGTTCTTGATTCTAAATAAGTTGCTTGTAAAGTTTTAAAGTTCAGTTCATTAGGCTTTATTGCCTGCATAACGTATTTGTAAATGGCTGTAAGGTCCGTATACGCTGGCAGACTATTATTAGTGCACGTTTATTACCCCCCCCCCTTTTTATTAGAGGTTCTCCACAGGAAAGCAGCAGAAATTTCCCAGTCCCACCAGAAAAAATTTCATGTTCTACACAGTCACTGACCCACACTTATTCGCGAGTCACTACATCAAGTCATTCAGTTATCTTCTTAAAATGAAGTACTCAGTCAAATGTTCCAAAAAGCTCACGAAACACGCAACGTTGTATCTTAGTACCACCAGAAAGTTCACACGCAAACAACTTCGAAACAAATTCTCTTAAAATTTTCACACTGTCAGTATAATGTTCAAAATTAAATCACAATGGCGAGAACTGAACCGATAGAACATACGATTTCCTTCATCTTAACAAAAATTCGTGAGCAGTGGTTTCACATTAATCTGTCCAATGATACTGTCTACTAGCGACTCCCAGAAATACTGTTCACAAAGCACTACAAAAAGCGCGTAAATGTTTATTTCTTATTGGCTGCAGATTTAGGTAAACAATCAGCACGGCTTCAGCCCTCAAATACGTACTCATGGTCATTCCTAACTCATCCCGTTTAATCACAGAAAAAAATTTATAAAAAAACATTTGTCTTTACGAAACCAAATATAATTTTAATAAAACAAATCGCGGGTGGTCCCCAGAAATGAAATACTTAGTGAATGGACACCTAACTTTCCTTCTGGCTCCTTTTATACAAAAGCATGAAAACTAGGACGCACGTCACATGATTCATAATTGCACAAGAACTTTCCTATGAGTATATTTTACGTAGTATTAATAAAATAGAACATTCACACTTGTTGTTTGTATAAGGAGATTGTTAACCAAACGTTACTCATGTAACTATTAAGTTCTCTGACCAAACTAGTTACAATTTTTTTATACACGTGTTGCATATGCGTTTCCAGACTTATTTACCAAATTTGATAAACCTATCTTGGTATTTTAATAATGAGAAACGAAATTTGTAACCATTTCGTGTCGTGTAGACCAGCGGGATTAAAATGCATTTTCAGTCTTGATTTTCTTTATTCTGATGTTTCTGTTCCTTTGTTCAGAACGTTTGGTCCTGACACCAGCGACCCAGATTTTATCTAGGAAACGTATCGCTATCTTATTGTCAGCTTGTAGTTTAATTCTTTCCTGAATTTTCTTCATAATGCCTCCTGCATGCTGGTCAATCGTGCGGAATACAAGCTGGAGCCTTGACTGGGCGTCACCTCCGACTGTACTAACAAGGGAACCTCCCCATCGCACCCCCCTCAGATTTAGTTATAAGTTGGCACAGTGGATAGGCCTTGAAAAACTGAACACAGATCAGTCGAGAAAACAGGAAGAAGTTGTGTGGAAAAAAATAAGCAAAATATACAAACTGAGTAGTCCATGCGCATGATAGGCAACATCAAGGACAATGTGAGCTCAGGAGCGCCGTGGTCCCATGGTTAGCGTGAGCAAAGTTATTTTCGCAAAGTTATGATCTGTCCGTTGGTTCATTGACGTCTCTGTTCACTGTAATAAGTTTAGTGTCTGTGTTTTGCGAAACCACCGCAAAGCCGTGCGATTAGTAGACCAAAGGACGTACCTCTCCAATGGGAACCGAAAACATGATCGCAAGGTCATAGATCAACCGATTTCTCCACAGGAAAACACGTCTGATATATTCTATACGACACTGGTGACGGCATGTGCGTCACATGACAGGAATATGTTGTCGACCCACCTAACTTGTACACTTGGCGAATAGGTAAAAAGATTCTTCTACCTTGCCCGATTTAGATTTTCTTGTGGATGTGATAATCACTCCAAAAAAAGTGATGAAAACATAAGAGTTTGTCTCATAAACTGCAACAAACGAATGCAACAATTTCACAGTCGCACAGTTTTCCCTGTGCTCTGTCAAAACATATGTTTTTAACGTTTTCAAATTTTTCCATGTGTAGACCGTCAAATCCTGCATATATCCAAGCAAATCTGAACATGTCCTGGAATTTTGGAGACGGACGGACGGACAGATAATAATTGTCAAAAATAAAAAATTAAACTTTTAACTCGAAGGAAGACTTGAAGCAAGGACCTCTCGTTCCGCAGCTGCTCACGCTAACTACGGGACCACGGCGCACCTGAGCTCAAATTATCTTGATGTTGCATGTGTTGCACATGGACTACTCAGTTTGTATATTTTTTTCATAGTTCCACACAACTTCTTCCTGTTTTCTCGAGTGATCTGTGTTCAGTTTTTCAAGGCCTATCCACTGTGCCAACTTATAACTAAATCTGTAAGAAGAAATACCGCTGCGGATCCAGTCAACTGTGCCGCACAACTTCACTTAATTTGTGAGCGAGTCCGCGGTTTAGTCTGGTACGTGCTCTTGGTCAATCTCGCTGGGTTGATTTTTTCAAGCGTCTTGTGTACATAATGCAGACTTTACGATGGTGTTTCGGCGACGCCCCTGCTATCGCTACTGCGGCTGCGTTAACAAATTATAGAGACGTGCCGATATGCTCTACCCAGGTCTGCTTACCTAGTAACAGGTCATCTGCTCATCGTTGGATGCTGCCATAAAAAATTATTTTTGGAGCGCCATCGTGCTGAGTTTCTGCAACGTTCCTCGAACGGATGAACCAGCGCGAGTTCCTTCTACAGAGTAAATCCGATCTCCACCGATGAAATGTCTGAGGTTCTGCATGGTTATTTTCCGAGTATATTGGTGTAAGGGACCCGTAAGGGACTCGTTAAGGAGTAATAATGTAATTATGATGTATTCAGCTTGTTACGACAATTACTTCGGTTTCGTTGATATGTCCGCAACAGTGGAAACGTCTGCAGTGTGCAGTCACCAAAAGGAACAACACAAAACGCAGAGTAACGCAACAATCATCAGATTCGAAAGTGTTACAATGTCGCTGCGGAAACAGCTCGGCTTAGCGTCCGCGGTTGCACCTCTTTGTTTCCCTTGCAGCCAACTCTTCGTTAGTAAACCTGTCCATGCTGTTGTGTACCACTCACTACCTATACGTGGGGTCCCCAAAACTGGAAGTCGTGAACTATTTCAAAGTACCATTTCTGGTCATATAAACCCTCCAATATTTATTGTGGAAATGCGTTTCTATATAGCTGCTGAATTTCCTCTTCCGAAAACGATTTTCGATTCCACGTAAAGGCTCAACTGTGTTTGAAATTTGTTTGGGATTTCAAGTTACGACTAGCTTCAAAAATTGTCTTCTAATTGTAAGGTGCCTCTTACGTGAGGAAGACATTTTTACCAGTTTTAATAAACTATTGTCTCTTATTGATGTATTCACGATAGTGAGGAAGTGCTGTAGTCCGTAGCAGGCCATGAGTCGAAGAGCATTTCCCACGCTAGGTGACGAAGCGACCACTTGTCGCGCGTAGTGGGGTGGGGCTCGGCGCTTGACCGTAGCAACAAGCGTCAGCCTGGAAAATATACATGACGGGAAGTACCGCCATCTTGGTGCCAAAGTCACCGATTTTGTTTATTTATATTTCATAAGTAAAGTCATTTATGACAACATGAATACTAGGAGAAGCCTCTGGATGTTTAAAACTATTTATCATAATTTTGCCTCGTTAAAATTCACATCCGTTCATTGACAAATGCATACCTTAGTAAGTACGAACTTGATCGGAAATCCACGAACTGTGACGAAACTAGTAAGAGATACGGACTGCGCGCCAAAGTCGACAGTCGGCGTTAAGAGCTCTTCCCGTCTTGTTCGATGGTAGCCATGCTCTCGGTTACCAGTAGTTTGTGACATGAGTGTTTCGTTATTGATCTAATAGGAATAAAAGTGATATTACGGCATTCTGAATGTTAATTTCGAGTAAATAGATACCCCAAAGTTGATCGACAGCAATTTCAGATAATTAGCTTCCACCGACAGAGACATCCAATGCGCCAATGAAGAATCAGCACGGTACGACATTTACGAGAGCTGCACCGCGCACAGGCAGGAGGAAAGCCGACGACACGACCCACCAAGGCGGATCAAGGAAGGTCCGACTTACACTCGCAAATTCCGGGTGGAAATGCTGACCAGTTATACTGTACGTCACATATACCACCCCCTACTGACTCGTGGCTAAGCTGAGTAATAACAGTATCAGTTTAGAAGCGATGGGATCATGCACAGTCAAGAAGGAGTGAATTTATGTGCAATGAAGAACAAGCATGAAGTTGTCTACCTCCGACATTTGACTGAAGAGAAGCAGACATTGTGCTGACTAAATCAGAAACCGCAACGGCCGATGTCCAGAGGCCGTTTGTGTAAAACAACTGACTAGCGGTAAACCGATATTTGACCGGTCTAGCAAAATTGTTTCGGGCCTTAACGTGTAAACTCGACAGTGAAAAACTGTTGCCCAAATTTGGTTTTCATCTTCCGGAAGCTGTGGCTCACGTAAATATAGCAATTGTTAACGTACAACTAACATTGCTGAAAACACCAAACCCGAAACAGAAGCGAGCGGTGCTGAATACAAACTTGACGACGAAGAGTAACTACCGTGAGCGAAAGAAATGTTCGTTTCCAAACGCGACACACAGTGCATATGACTGACTGCATTTGCACTGGTGCTCAGATATTTTCAGTGCAATACAGACACAAAAATAAATGGGGCAAGAAATCAAACGAGTTGAAATTATTGAGTAATAAGCCACCAGAGATTACGAATATCTTATTGCCAACATACTCGGCAAATATCCCTCGCCGGCCGAAGTGGCCGTGCGGTTAAAGGCGCTGCAGTCTGGAACCGCAAGACCGCTACGGTCGCAGGTTCGAATCCTGCCTCGGGCATGGATGTTTGTGATGTCCTTAGGTTAGTTAGGTTTAACTAGTTCTAAGTTCAAGGGGACTAATGACCTCAGCAGTTGAGTCCCATAGTGCTCAGAGCCATTTGAACCATTTATTGAAATATCCCTCAATATCAGAAAAATTGTCAGTGGAATTGTGGATTCAACCTGTATAATCGTTGCCGTTCGGGAAAGGCGCGTACACAGAAGCCTCACGATAGAGCAGATAAAAAACAAAACAAAAACCAGAAAGTAAAACTACGGGGAGACACAGATAAAAGTAGTCCACCTCTCCTTTGAAGGCGAATGCAATATATCTACTTCTGAAATAAACAGCTACAACAATGGATAGTTTATTGCAGTAATCGTGTGTCAGCATTCTTCTGTCCGCATTTCAGTTTTTTATCTGTGAAGTTAGACGTTTCTCTTTGTGGTCTGCAAAATGACTTTCTCGAAAGAATTTAAATTGTGGAAAACAGGTTCGATTAAGGAACTCGTGAAATTTTTGGGGTCAAGTATCATGGTAGAGGACTACTTGCAAAGAGAGCAATACAGAGTCCGTATAAATATTGACATACCTGCGGATCTGTGCAAAATCTAAAACGACAAAGAATTCCTTCAGTTCGCACACCAGAAGTCATTGCAGACATTCGCTGAAAAATTATTCAGAACTCAAAGAAGTCAACACGTAAATTGCCCCAACGGCGCATGTAAGCAGGAGGAATTGCCAGCGGATATTGAAAAGTGTTAATTTGAAGCCATATTGTTTGAAGGTTATACAGCAGTTACGGAAGGATGACAGTTATCAAAGTGTAGATTACTACACGTGGCTTCTGAGTAACACCAACGATGATTTGTTACACCCTTTCCGTCACATCATGAGTGATGAAGTTTGGTTGTATCTTTCTGGTCTTCTGAATTCACAGAGCACGAGGTACCGGGCAACGGAGAACCCTAACATAGTGTGCCAGCAACCACTCTATTATGAAAAAATCAGCGTTCGGTACAGTGTGACGACAACGCGCATCATTGGACATGTATTTTTTGACACTACTCTCAATACGGTTGCATATATGGAAATTTTTGATACATTTTGTGTTCAATTCATTTGATATGAAAGAATACTGCTTCGTCCAGCAACATGGGGCAACATGCCACACCTCTAAGGTATCCCTGGAACGAGTCCATGATGTCTTCATTGAGAAACGAACTGTCAGCAAACATTTATGGCCACCACGTTCGCCGGATGATTTTTTTTCTGTGGGGACACTTGAAGAGCAAGGTCTATGAAACAGATCCACACACAATACGAGAAACGAAAGAAAACATCAGCTGCGAAGTTACCGCCATCGACATCCGAGCTTTGCCCCGGGTGTACAAGAATATGTTTAGACGGGCTCAACTGTGTATTTATGTTCCAGTGGTCACTTTCAACGTCTTCTATAAATATATTTTTCACTGTATTTTTCATTGTAAATAAATAATAAGTCAATTTCAGCTCTTCGTTTCTGTAATTTCACTGCATTACTTATATGGGCTACTTTTGTTTGCGGCACCCTGTATTACATCATGTACCTAGGGCAGTGAAAGTTTTGCGTACGTGAAGAAGCTGGGTGAGCAACCAGACTGAGAAGCGAAACCAAGGATTTAGGAATTTTTCTTTCAAAACTTTATTACATTGCATTTTATGATTTTAGTACTGCATTCTATGACGAGACAGTGGCTGTACCTGGGTTGATGCGTACCAGATGTTATTCGACGCATCCCTGCTCACGCCTGTTTCCCACCGCGGGTACTGCTGACAGGCGTTGCTGACAATCTGACGCCTTGGGGTATCACACTGCCAGCCAATTGGAAAGCTGGAAAGTGTCACACGAGGGACGCGGAGCGGGCCGGCTGGAGGCGTCCAGCTCTGCTCACCAGCTCTGCTCCCGGTTCGACATGTTTGCTAGTTCCTCTTTTAGGGCACCGCGCCCCCATCTGGTTGAGGCAGCCTCCCGATCCCATAGTTCATCCTTTTTGTTGTATCCCTTAGTGGTAGGGTTTGGTGCAATAAACTCCAAATGCAGCACTGAAGTTCTTGTTATGTTTCTCATTTCGACAAATTCTCTAGCACACACTTGCGCCAACATCCCGCCTCCATCTTAACTCGGCCTGTCCTGCACAAAATGTGAGAATAAGTTAAAATACTTATCATTCATAAAATCTTGTATCTTACTATTAATTACCTATGGTATTGTGAGGCAGATGACTAATGAAGTGCTGGAGCTGGTGTCCTTAGGTGCTTCTCTAATAATAGCAAAGCTTGCTAATGGTAGTGTTGCCAACTCAATATCTACCGTGCGCCAACATAACATTGAAATGTACCTACATCAGCTTGGAAGGCCCTAGAGAAGCGAAATCCGTTCCTGTACACTGACAAGGGGAGGCCACGACGTTTGGAACGCGGATTTACTGCATACTTCGTACACTCGTAGTACTCCATGAGGAAAACAAAATGTGTAAGCAGTAGCCCGTACTTCTCTAGCGTTACTGAAAAAATCGCAAGATAATTTCGGTCGTCAAATATATATCTGTGCATGGCCAGTTTAACCATGATGCGGCGGCAGTCGAGTGGTGGCGGCACGGTAGCTCAGCGTGTTCTGTTAGAGCGTTAGCTGTCCTTTCTAATAAAAGAACTGAGCGAACGGACCATCGAACAAACTGAACGGGTATCATCGGACGTCCGCCCTGAACAAATTCAACGAAGAATACAGAACAGAATTAAAAAAAAAAAAAGTGGTTGGCGTTCAAGCCGCTGGATCGCTGGATCGAGTTCCGTTCTTCAGTTTTTTTTTTTTATTTTCAACACAGTCATTTTCTTTATTATTTGTATTACAATTGATATAATGGGGAAAATACGTGTAATCGGATGAAATTTTATTAAATTTACGATGTTATTTGGCAGTCTACTAATTTTTATTATCACAAATAATGTAATATTCATAACTATCGACTAGTAAACGGCCAAGCGCATAAAGTGATACTGAAAATGTATGCTTGTCCGTGATTTGAGACCTTATACTTGGAAGGAGCCCGAAACGACTTGTTACCTCCAAGTTTTGACCGACACAGACGGCTTTCGAAAGATGTATTATTAATCGTCGCTTTCGACTTTACGGGTAGAAGTTGGAGGATGGCATTTTCCGTAAAAACATGAAAAACGTGAAGTTAAACGGCACCAGCTGCATTGATTAAATGCTATGTTTCCTCATACGCAAGCTCTTTTGACGTTTTCCGTGGAAAAACAAACCTCGTTAACATTTATAAAAACCTCTCTTTCAGACGATAGTTTGGAAGCAAACCATGCATAACGCAGTATTTCTTTAAAAATCGGCGCTGATAATTGGTTATGCAGTATCGAGTGTATTTTAATAGCGTCTTCCAAGAAGCAATTTCTCGTTCTCTTTCGATTAAATACGAACAGTTTCGAAGAAACGGACAAGCATACATTTTCAGTATCACTTTATGCGTTTGGTCGTTTGCAAGTAGATAGTTATGAATACTATATTATTTGTGACAATAAAAATTAGTAGACTGCCAAATAACATTGTAAATTTAATAAAAGTCCATCGGATTACACGTATTTTTCCCATTATATCAATTGTAATATAAATAGTAAAGAAAATGACTGTCTTGAAAATAAAAAAAAACTGACGAACGGAACTCGATGCAGCGATCTAGCGGCTTCAACGCCAACCACTTTTTTTACAAAAAATAAAAAAAATTTGTTCTACATTGTTCTCTGAATTTGTTCAGAGCGGACGTCCGATGACACCCATTCAGTTTTTTCGTTCATCCGTTCGCTCAGTTTATTAGAAAGGAAAGCTAACGCTCTGACCCAACACGCTGAGCTACCGTGCCGGCACCACTCGGCTGCAGCCGCTTTATGATTAAAATGGCCACGCACAGATATATATTCGACGATCGAAATTATCTTGCGATTTTCTCAGTAAGGCTTGAGAAGTACGCGCTACTGCTTACACATTTTGTTGTCCTCATGGAGAACTACGAGTGTACGAAGATTACAGTAAATCCGCGTTCCAAACGTCGTGGCCTCCCCTTGTGAGATGACAAAAGCCATCAGATATCTCCTAACACCGAGTCGGGTCTCATTTTGCCTGGCATAGTGCAGCAACTCTACCTGGCATGGGCTCAATAAAGCGTTGGAAGTTCTCTACAGGAACATTGAGCCATGCTGCATCCTTAATTGCGAAAGTGTTGCCTGTGCAGGATTCTGTGCACGTACTGACCCGTCCGCAGCTCGTGGTCTAGTGGCTAGCGTCACTGCCTCTGGACCACGGGGTCCTGGGTTCGATTCCCGGCCGGGTTGGGGATTCAAATGGTTCAAATGGCTCTGAGCACTATGGGACTCAACTACTGAGGTCATTAGTCCCCTAGAACTTAGAACTAGTTAAACCTAACTAACCTAAGGACATCACAAACATCCATGCCCGAGGCAGGATTCGAACCTGCGACCGTAGCGGTCTTGCTGTGCCAGACTGCAGCGCCTTTAACCGCACGGCCACTTCGGCCGGCTCGGGTTGGGGATTTTCTCCATCCGGTGACTAGGTGTTTGTGTTGTCCTCATCATTTCATCATCATCAGTCGTGATACTTGCTAGACTGGACTGCGTAAAAAAGTGGACTGTTAAAAATGGGGACTTTGTATGGGTGCTGATGGGTTTGGTTGTTTGGGGGAAGAGACCAAACAGCGAGGTCATCGGTCTCATCGGTTTAGGGAAGGAAATTGAGCGTTCCCTTCCAAAGGAACCATCCCGGCATTTGCCTGGAGCGATTTGGGGAAGTCACGGAAAACCTAAATCAGTCCTCCCAAATGCGAGTCCAGTGTGCTAACCACTGCGCCACCTCGCTCGGTGGGCGCTGATGACCGCGTAGTTGAGCGCCCCACCAAACATCATCATCATCATCAATCGTACTGACCTCTCAACTATGTCCCATAAATGTTCGATGGTGTTCATGTCGGGCGATCTAGATGGCCAAATCATTTGCTCGAATTGTCCAACCGCGATCAATTGTGGCTCGTTGACATGGCCCATTGCCATCCATTAATATACTATCGTTGTTTGCAAACATGTAGTATATGAATGGATGCAAATGGTCTCCAAGTAGACGAACATAACAATTTCTAGTCAATGACTGGTTCAGTTGAATTAGAGGAGCCAGTCCAGTCCATGTAAACACAGCCCTCACTGTAATTGAGCCACCACCGTCTTGCAAGGCGTCCATGGTTTCGTGAGATCTGCACCACGCTACCATCAGCTCTTACCAACCGAAATTGGGATTCATCTGACCTGGCTACATTTACATCATACTCCGCAAGTCACCTAACGGTGTGTGGCGGAGGGCTGCGGTTTCACAGTCGTTTAGGATCCAGCCGACATGGTCACGAACGTAAGAGAGGCGCTGCAAGCAATGTCGTGCTGTTAACAGAGGTACTCGCTGTCATAGCCCATTAACGTACATTTCACCGCACTACCCTAAGTAATACGTTCGTCGTACATCCCACATTGATTTCTACGGTTATTTCACGTAGTGTTACTTGTCTGTTAGCACTGACAGCTCCACGCAAACGCCGATGTTCTCGGTCGGTAAGTGAAGACCATCAGCCACTGCATAGGTCATGGTGAGACGTAATGCCTGAAATCTGGTATTCTCGCCACACTATTGACACTAAATATTGTGTTCCCTAACAGTTTCCTAAATGGAATGTCACATGCGTCATATGTTAATTCCCGTCGTACGTCCACAGATACGTTGGAAATCTTTTCATGTGAAGCACCTGAGTACAAATGACTGCTCCGCTATTGCACTGTCCTTTTATACCTTGTGTATGAGTTACTGCCGCCATTGTATATGTGCATGTCACCATCCCATGACTTCTCGGTGTACAGGAACCTTAAACACCTATCGGTGAGAAAAATATTTTGTAATAAATAAAGAACAAGTAAAATATGTATCGTCCGTCATATGGAGTAGTCTTTTCAGTCTAGACATTGTGATTTAGCGGCGTTTACACGCGAAAAGAAGCATTGAACTGATTTTTTTCTTCTTTGTCTGTAAGTTCCCCTAACTCTTCTCTCTCTCTGTTTTGAAACCAAAATCAATTGGTATTTAAATAAAGAGCATATGAATGAAACCTATGAAACCTTATTTTGGATCTGAAACAACCGGATTGCACAGTACGAACTGTTTACCCAGTTTTGGCGTATTTCACTTGGATTGCGTTCCAACAACTTCATTTAACTGATACTTTTCGCTACAATAAATGAAAGCGCTCTCAGGACTGCTTGCTTTGAGCCATAAATCGAAGTTGTGGGATGTCTGAAAGCATGCCTTCCGATATCCCGCCAGAGCCGTTTCAGCTTATGCACTTCGGACACACTAAATAGGTACTCGCGATTTATTCACTATTTTCTTCAACAAATCAAGCACTTGTGTGTAAATTACTTGTTGTCCTATTACCTTTCACTTTGTACGGCAGATGCACCACTGATAGCGCCGTCAATGCAGCAGTCAGCAGGTCTCGCGCCGCAAGCCCCTATCTGCTCAGGGAACTGGAAAAAGTGAGCAGACTTTATGTATATACCCTACGATTGAAGTAACTTAATTTTGGTTGACATGATTAATTTTGATGTCATAACTCAAAATGTATTATACTGAAAACCTTTCACCTCCACTTCATTAACTGGTGATCCATACCTGACTCTGGTCTTAACACTTGGTTCATGTTCTGGGGTTTCACACACCTCGGTCGATGTATTTCTCAACGTTGTCATAAGTTGACGCGTAATTTGTACTTCAACACTTATTTAGCTTACGTTGAACAAACTGTAGATGACATTATTGTAGTAGCCATCAATGTAACTCCCTTTTTGGAGGAAGACAGACTGCTACTTTGTCACTATGGTCTATTAAACTCCACCACAGTACTGGCGTCTCTCTCTTCTCACAAATGCGGTTAGTGGAAATACGTTTAGTAATGCAAATTGTTTAACGTAAAGTCTATGAGTTGATTATTTGTATCTCAGCCATGAACATCTGATGTAGGGACTTTCCCTGGCGTAAGGAATTTTGATCTAAATGTTCAACTGCGGCTGTAAAGGATGTGGAACACAAATCCCAGTAAAACTGGCCCTAAGAAAATATCATCAGAAAGCGTGTACTTGGTATTTCCTAGCTCCATAGACAGAAAGACTAATCATCGGTCCCCTACATGCAGTACATTTTTGACCTAAGAATATATTGTTACAGTGTGTGAACGCTGTTTCAGTAATGAAGAAAACATTGAATGAACATTATTGACACCAAATATTACATGTAAGCAAACTATACATTAACATTAAACTTATGGCAATATAAGTATTCTTATTATTTCTATCATTGCTGACAATGTGGGTATTATGACTTAAAATTACAAAACCTTCCAGAACTTTACGAAATTAATGTTGTTCTGAAAAAATAATACTTTTGTAATTGATACGTGTTGTAAAGTTTCATTGATAATAATGTTTTCAGTAATATTTGGAACAATTTTTTTTAAATTTTCAAATAAGAAATTTAATTTGGTGTTACACAAATCCCACCACACTAATAGTACACCTTTGGCCAAAAGTAATGAGCACCCTAGGTAAATCTGAGTGTTGTGGAAAAATAAGAAAATTAAATAAGCAGAAACAACTTGTTCGGGTGAATGTTTGTTAGCAACACAAGATCAAAATTTCGTTGACCCAGTTTTTGATCTGATTACAGCAGAAATTCTTTTTGGTAGAGAGTACACTAGCTTTTTACAATCTTCGCCACTTACGGCGTTCCACTCAAGGCGCAGGCGGTCTTTTAATTCTTCTTTTGCCGCCTGACTTTGTGCTTCAAAAAAACCTCACAAATGCTTTATGGGGCTCAGATCCGGTGATCGGGCAGGCCAGTCCAGAAACTCGATGTTATTTTCCTTATTGTGTGAACAGGTTTATGGCATGTTGCGTTATCGTGCTGGAAATAAACGTCGTCCATGTTTGTATCGCCAGAAAGGGCTGTAAAAACGTGCAGTAAAGCAGATTCTATGACGTCTCTGACCTTGTGGAATCCATGCGGCCTTCACACATGACCATTTTTCTCACTCTTGCAGCCTCACATCATGGCGCACTGTCCGCTGTGTTTTATGGTAAGTACCACACACTCAGGATTATATTCCTCGCCCACCCGGCGACGGACACGGGTCACACCAGGTGTACCATTTAACTTCGCTCCTTGCGAAATTGAAGTTACATTATTATGACCAAATAATATGTAGTTATGTGCAAGGAAACTTTTGGGCGAGAGAAGTCGCTTCCCCAATATTTTTACACAATTATCTCCTGCACTTCCAGGTAGAAATTTGGTTACTATTTTTAATTCTCAAGTCTATAAAACAAAATGACTACAAGTTACAGTTCACAATCATACTCTGTCTCATGCTCGTTGTCGAAGTCAGCACCTGGAATAAAATCTCTTGGATCTGCAGAATTCCGGCGATTGTCGACTCCGGAAATTCTTAAAATAAACAGAGGCACAGTCGTATGCCGTGGGGAAGCCGTCTTGGGTGCTATGGCGCACTCACTCTGCAGCGTGGGAATCAGTGTCCAAGTTGTGTTATCAATTTCGATAAAGTTCAGAACTTATTCTCTTAAACTAGAGCGTAAACGACCGTGGCGCAGGCTCTACTGATTTCCCAGGATACAAAAGTTGCCTACGACTTACGACACAGCAAATATTTGTCCCAACCACAGACAAGGGAGAAGTTAAAATAACGAAAGACTCGACCGCTCCTTTTGCATTCATGAAATTATATTTTTCCATAAATGATCTTCCCAGCTACATTTCAGTGTACATCATCCTCTTGTAATAGATAAAATGTTATCACTAGAGACCAGTTTATTTGCGGTTGCATGTTGCATATGCATTTGCATATTTGGCTCCTTTTCACCGGTTATTGCATATTTTAACTACAAACTAGTGACGATGCATATTTTCGCTCTATGTTTACAATATTTTAAAAATTTATACGGGCGATCTCCAGCTCGATCTAGTTTTGATGCCTCACAGATTGACCGCGACCTAGAACTGCGTGCAGTCGCTAACCAAGAGGCCATTGCCTAGCGAAATCATTACAGAAGAGTAACAGGGACAGGCAGGCAGAGTCAATGCTCTTACGCCCGCGAACCCGATCATTCCCCACCGATGTCATACGGTACCCGTCGGCAACAATTGCATTAAACTACGCAAGCTTTTAGTCGCACGTCCATTGTTTCAGTTTAGCTTTCAATTTACTTGTACACAGCTGAACGTGTTTACGACGTGTGGTGTGTAACGTGTTGTGCGCCACGCCGCCCAAAAAAAGAAACGTCGTTTCGTGGGTAGCTGACCATCCCGGAACATTTACATATGATGGAATTGTTTTATACTGTCGAGTTTGCGAAAAACGGTTTCGTAAAAAAAGCTTCAAATTGATCAGCATGTCAAGACAAATCTTTGTATCACAGGGATGCAGAAGAAAGCGCGCGACAACTTCTGACACCAGCAAGCTGCAGTAGCAGGGATTTGTCCAAAGGTAACCAAAAAAGTCGGTTTAACAGGGATCTATGTGAAGCATTCATTACAAGCAATATTCCTCTTCACAAACTTACAAACCCTATCCTATGTTTACAATTGTAGAAAAAATGTCAAATTAATTGTAAATGATGCTTTGGTCCAATAGTATTAATTAAAAGTTAATGCCGTTCAAAAAAATTCATGATTGTACGCTGTTTTTTAAGTAAAACATTACGAAGTTTTTGAAGATGCCCCTCTGCGTGTGGTATATCTCGAAGTTGGTCCTGTACGCATGGATTGTTTCGCTGCGACTCGCTCGCTTCGCATCCAGCATTGCCAACTTCACGGATTTCCCGTCAATTTTATGGGATTTCATGCTGTGTGACGGGTAAAATTTAGTTTTGACGGTTGATGATTTTTGACAGATACTATTAAAACTGGGCCTTTTCTGGTTTCATTTACTTTTGAAAAAAAAAATTATCTTTGGTAAAAGTATTACGAATAGAAATCTTTGTGCACCTGCAAGACAGTGCCATGGATGTATTGCACTAAAACTCGTCGTTTCACTCAGTGTGTTGCGAAAACGGGCTGAATTTCTGGTTTGTTCATTCAAATCAAGTACATGTAGGATATAACCGGAAACTGAACTGAAATTCTCCCGGCTGCTGCCGACTGCTACCGATCATAACCCCAGTTATGATAACTGGGGTTACAGACTACAGTGCTGTAGTGAGTTATTGTGTGTTTAACAGCTAGTGTCTATTGCTCTTTTTGTTTGTTTTTACGACTGACTGTACATGTCTGAAAAGAATGTAAAGCTGAATGTATGACATTTTAGAAAAGAGTGGTAAGTGATAAACAATTAAAGGATTGGTTGTTAGAGGTGCCCACAGAACCTATTAGTGCATGGTGTAAATTTCCCAATGCAACCTGAATTTGCATTTGTCAGATTTAATTCTGCATGGAAAAAGTAAGAAACATTTAAAAGCAGTTGAACATTTTTCATCTTCACGACAGTCAACATTACCTTTTCAGACTATCACACATACATACGAACGTGTAGCTGCTGAAGCTGCTCTTATTAAACGTGCACAGTTGACACTCGGCGCGGTAGCTCATGGGAGTGACGGTAAATGGGAAATGCCTTTACAGTTGGTCCCATCAGCCACCGCGGCGAAGGTCAGCTGTGTTTGCACGTACAGTACATCGTTTGTAGTTAGTCACTGTGCAGTTAGATCCGTTGATTATCTTTCAGATCTAACCAATAATTATTTTCAAAGTGCTGGTTATGCATCTCCTTACGACTACACTGTGCGAAGAGCAGTGCTTTGATCAGGAACATTCTCTTACAGCACTTTAACTCAAAACTACAGAACGATGTTGCTAATAGACATTTCAGTCTTCTTATAGATGAATCTGCAGGCGATTCTCAAGCCAAATTGTTGGCTGTGTGCGTTGTATATTTTTCAACACAACAAAGCAGAGATATTTCCACCTTTTAGGAATTGTCGAACTAGGATAATACTGAATGTATTGTTACTGCAGTAAAGTCACTACTTTAAGATTATGGTCTAGACATTAAACAAATGAGAGGAATTGGTAGGGATAATGCTTCATTAATGGTAGGTATTAAAAATGGGGTTTACCAGAAACTTAAATGTGAGGTCCCTAATCTTGTATTGATCCCCTGTGTTTTCCATTCAGTTCAGTTAGCAGTGTCCTGTGCTGCCCAAATGCTACCAAGGAATCTTGAGTTCTTAATCTGTGAAACTTATACTTGATTTCTAAATCTTCTTCTCGACAAGCCATGTATGAGGAGTTGTTTAAAGTGATAAACGATGGAGCCGAACCCCTTAAAATTATACATTCAATCAGACACAAGGGGGCTATTGATCGAACTTGCTGTTAATCACATTTTACGTCAGTGGCTTGAACTGCAGGCACATTTTGAAATATCCAGACATCAGACCAAGTGCTACACGGCTGGACTGTTATATAGTATGTACTCTGATGCCATCAATAAGCTTTATCTTCTGTTTCTTAGACCAACTCTAGAAGAATGTCAAAAAGTCAATAAATCATTTCAATCAAGTAGAGCAGACCGTTCAAAGCTACTGCAGTTCTTCTTATTGTAGGTCTTATGAGGCGGAATGTTGTCCCTGGTTGTAAGGGGGATTTGCTAACGGTAGACATTAGAAAATACAAATCTTGGCCGTGAAGTAGTGGTTTCATTGGTAAATATGATAAAATAACATAAAATTAACGCAGAAAGAGAAAAAGTTTTTCACAGTAGATGCGAAAATTTTCTGCTTTGCTTAGCAGGTGAGCTCCAAGAGCGACTGCCGAATTATGTCGAGGTTTTGCAAGAAGTGTGCCTAATTGCTCCAGAACAGTGTTCAGGCATGGTGAAAGAAAGTACAATCCCGCTAGCTCAGGAATTTCAATCACCTAACACAGAAATAACAAAAATTGACTTTCAGTGGTCAAAATAAACTGCTGTTCAATGGAAATTTTGTCAGTACAGTAGAACTTTGACAATAGAGTGCATCATAAAAAGACGCTAGTTCCCAAAATCCATTTCAGGAGCCCTTAGATTTTGCAATGATTCTTTTGGTGTTACCCTGGTCAAATGTTGAGGTCGAATGTGCATTTAGCATGTTCAACAATGTGAAAGTCTCTGTCAGGAATAAACTTAAAACCAATATAGTAAACACCATTCTCGCTGTGCGGGCTGGACTTAAGAGTGTCAACAAGTGCTGTCATAATTACGTCTTACCAGAGCAAGCTTTGAAGAAAACTGGCACAAGGGCTGTGTGCTGAGGGGATCAACAATCCAGCATGTCAACTGAAGAAGAGGCAGAGGACGATGTGGATGACCTGTTATTATTTTACTCAACATAGGTTAGTAAATATCTTCAAATCCCTGCATCTTCACATTGTCGTGATGCAATGACAGCTCCGTTAAATTTTAGGTGCGTTGCGCATAATTTCGGCTTCTTCTAATATTTCTGCTGTGTACTGTCCAGCCATCTGTCTGTCTGCTAATTCTGAAGATGACTGGACGTTATACAGCCGAAATATTAAAAGTTGAATGCATGGGACTGCACGCTCGAAATTTAATGGAGCATATTTAAATTTGTTGTTACTGTTTCATTAAATGTGATGTAGTTATATAAAATATACAGGGTGTCCATAAAGTCCCTTTAAACTTCAAAATTTTATTACAATGGCAGTTGTTGAAATATTGTAACAACATTTCTTTTATTGTAATCAGTGTTTATAAAAGTTTTTTTCACAGTGTTTAATAGACCTCTATATGGGCGCGTTTAGTTGCATGAAGCACATCAAGACGGTACTCGATTTCTTGCCGTGTTCGCTGTAGCATAGCGTCATCAATTGTGGCAATGGCATTACGAATCCTTTGCTTCAAGTCATAAATGTCCCGTATGTGTGTTTGATACACGATATCTTTTACATACCCCCATAAAAAAGTCCAAGAGAGTGATATCTGGCGAACGCGATGGCCAAGGAATTGGCCCATCCCTCCCAATCCATGTGCCTGGAAATGTTTCATTGAGGAACCGAGGAACATGCAGTCCCCATCATGGTGGTGCACCATCTTGCTGGAAAATGATAGCTGGTTGTAAGTCAATCAGTTGTGTTGCTACATATTCGGTCAGAAGGTCGAGGTAAACACCTCCAGTAACTGTTGACTCGTTGAAGAAAAATGGACCAATTACTCGGTTGCACATGATTCCACATCACACATTCACTTTTGGACTATCCCAGTAAACCTCCCTAGTCACATGGGGGTGTCCAGATCCCCAGATTCTCATATTGTGTCTGTTTAATGTCCCAGAAACATGAAATGTTGCCTCGTCACTGAAACAAACTCGCTTGAGGAATGCTTCATCCACCTAAAAGCGTTCCAGCATGTTGAGTGCAAACTCCGCCCGTTTTGGCTTGTCATTTGGCTCAAGTGTCTGTAACAGTGGCACTTTGTAAGCGTACAACCGTAAGTTCTTGTGGAGGACCTATGGACAGCTGATCATGGTAGTTGCAACAGTCTCGCAGCAGTGCAGGTGGACTTCATAGGTGAACGAGTGAAGACGTTTAAAACGCAATTGATGTTTTCCGCGGATGTTCTTGAACGCCCGCTCCTCCCATTACCCACCACTGTCCCTGTCTCCATAAATTTTTTGTCCCATGCACGAATTGATGGGCGCGATGGTGGATCTCTTCCATACTTCGTTCTGAAGTTTTGTTGAGTCTGAACATTCGATTTTGTCTCAATAAACCAGGACACACATTATGACTTCTCTTGAGGAGTTGCCATTTCATAGAGATTCAGTTTCTTCCATCAACAGAGTATCTGAAACATAAAATTTTAGTATATATAAAAACTTTAGTAAACAGTGATTACAATAAAAGAAATTTTGTTGAAATATTTCAACAACTGCCGTTGTAATAAAATTTTGAAGCTGTAAACGGACTTTATGGACACCCTGTATATTTTATATTTTGGCCGAGTTCGGCCAATTTTTAAATGTTTGTCAGTCTCGTAAACTATGTTAGAGTATAACGTTTAAAATAAACTTTCATACTGTCTTTTTATGCGCAAGAAAATACAGAGATATCTGATTTTGACGGATTTTGGCGGATTTTTAAATGTTTGCACAATGCGTGCACAAAGTATTGATTGTAATGTTTAAGTTTTATTTTTAATTTATTTTTGCAATAAAATATGGAGATATTTCGTTGCGATGGATTTTTGGGTGTTGGTTTGATGGAAAAAATAATCACTTGTTGGCAACACTGACCACATCCGCTTGTTAACGACAACAATAGCAAAGAAGGAACAATTCTTGAAACACGGTATACATCCCTATTTTGCAAATTTTTTAGAAAATAATCCCAGAAATGGCCCTTCATAACCTCTACCACAAAGTATTCAGAAAATGATACTACGTTCTAAATGTACCGATTTTCCTCATAATTGATATGAACAGGTTCGACTTTGAGATATAATTCTTCCAGTAACTACCACGTCTTTTTATTATTTAATCTTGCATATTTCGATACTTTTCATGCATTTGCAAGCATTTTCATGCATAGTTGCATGCATGTTTTAAGGTTTTTATGATGCGTATAATCCAGCCTCTAGTTATCATAAATCATCAAATTGCATTCGCTATGCAAAACGGCAGTCTACAACAATGCCGCTAATTAAAATTCCCCTGCGACGCAGCTCTCTGGAATTCTCAATCGCCAGCCGCGGTGGCCGTGCGGTTCTGGCGCTGCAGTCCGGAACCGCGGGACTGCTACGGTCGCAGGTTCAATCCTGCCTCGGGCATGAGTGTGTGTGATGTCCTTAGGTTAGTTAGGTTTAAGTAGTTCTAAGTTCTAGGGGACTTATGACCTAAGATGTTGAGTCCCATAGTGCTCAGAGCCATTTGAACCATTTTTTGAACCAATTCTCAATCAGAGATAAGAAGTCCGTTGTACATGTTATGTTCCACATTACATCCAGAGAGTTTTTATATCACGAGCCAGAGATAATCTGTCTCTTGCACTCAAAATGAGTCTTTGAGCCATATAAATCACATGTACAGCTATGCATAAACATCTATGCTATAAAACAACACATGGGAGCAACAGACTTAAAGTGCCATTAAATTCTGTTCTAACACTTAAAAAAGATAGTCCAATATTATTAATTTAATGAGAATGAACAACTATTATTCATGTATATTTGCAAACAGACCAAAATTTGGTACCTTAACCATACCACCCACCACCCCCTCCCCATCAACCATGGACCTTGCTGTTGGTGGGGAGGCTCACGTGCCTCAGTGATACAGATAGCCATACAGTAGGGTACCTATTGAGAGGCCAGACAAACATGTGGTTTCTGAAAAGGGGCAGCAGCCTTTCCAATAGTCGCAGTGACAACAGTCTGGATTATTCACTGATCTCGCCTTGTAACATCGACCAAGAGGCCTTCTTGTACTGGTACTGCGAACAGCTGAAAACAACAGGAAACCACAATTCTTCGCAAGGGCATGCAGCTCTACTATATATTTAAATGATCATGGCTTCCTCTTGGGTAAAATATTCCAGAGGTAAAATAGTCCCCCATTCGGATCTCCGGGAGAGGACTAGTCAGGACGACGTTATTATGAGGAGAAAGAAAACAGCCACTCTAAGGATCGGAGAGTGGAATGTCAGATCCCTTAATCGGGCAGGCAGGTTACAAAATTTAAAAAGGGAAATGGATACGTTAAAGTTAGATATAGGAGTTAGTGAAGTTTGGTGGCAGGAGGAACAAGACTTCTGGTCAAGTGAATACTGGATCATAAATACAAACCCAAATAGGGGTAATGCAGGAGTTAGTTTAATAAGTAATAAAAAAATAGGAACGCAGATACGCTACTACAAAAAGCATAGTGAACGCATTATTGTAGCCAAGAGAGACACAAAGCTCACGCCTACCACAGTAGTACAAGTTTGTATGCCAAATAGCTCTGCAGATGGTGAAGATATTGAAGAAAGGTATGATGCGATAAAAGAAGTTATTCAGATAGTTCAGGGAGACGAAAATTTAATAGTCATGGGTGACTGGAATTCGATATCGGGAAAAGAAAGAGAAGGACAAGTAGTAGATGAACTTGAACTGTGGATAAGGAATGAAAGAGAAAGCCGCCAGGAAGAATTTTGCGCAGAGCATAACTAATTACAACCAACACTTGGTTTAAGAATCATGAAAGAATTTGGAAGAGGCCTGGAGACACTGAAAAGTTTCAGATAAATCGTATAATGATAAGAGAGAGATTTAGGAACCAGGTTTTAAATTGTAAGACATTTCCAGGGGATGATATGGACTCTGACCACAATTTATTGCTTATGAATTGTAGATTAAAACTGAAGAAACCGCTAAAAGATAGTAACTTAAGGAGATGGGACTTGGAAAACAGAAAGAAACAGAGATTGTAGAGAGTTTCAGAGAAACTATTAGTGAGCGATTGACAAGAACAGGGGAAAGAAATACAGTAGAAGAAAAATGGGTAGCTTTGAGAGAAGAAAAAGTGAAGGCAGCAGAGGATAAAGTAGGTAAAAAGACGAGGGCTAGTAGAAATCCATGGATAACAAAAAAGGTACTGAATTTAACTGGTGGAAGGAGAAAATATAAAAATGCAGTAAATGAAGCATGCGGAAAGGAATACAAATGTCTCAGAAATAAGATCAAAAGGAAGTGCAAAATGGCTAAGCAGGGATGGCTAGAGGACAAATGTAAGGATGTAGAGGTTTATCTCACGAGGGGTAAGACAGATACTGCCTACAGGAAAATTAAAGAGACCTTTGGAGAAAAGAGAACCACTTGTATGAATATCAAGAGCTCAGATGGAAACCCAGTTCTAAGCAAAGAAGGGAGTGTAGAAAGATGGAAGGGATATATAGAGGGTCTATACAAGGGCGATGTACTTGAGGACAATATTATGGAAATGGAAGAGGATGTAGATGAAAATGAAATGGGAGATACTATACTGCATGAAGAGTTTGACAGAGCACTGAAAGACCTAAGTCGACCAAAGCCCTGGGAGTAGACAACATTCCATTAGAACTACTGACAGTCTTGGGAGAGCCTGTCCTAACAAAACTCTACCATCTGATGAGCAAGATGTATGAGACAGGCGAAATACCCTCAGACTTCAAGAAGATTATAATAATTCCAATCCCAAAGAAAGCAGGTGTTGACAGATGTGGAAATTACCGAACTATCAGTTTAATAATTCACGGTTGCAAAATACAATACGAATTCTATACAAAAACAAATGGAAAAACTTGTAGAAGCCGACCTCGGGGAACATCAGTTTGGATTCTGTAGAAATGTTGGAACATGTCAGGCAATACTGACTGTTTAGGAAATGAGACACTTAAAGTAGTAGATGAGTTTTGCTATTTGGGGAGCAAAATTACTGATGATGGTCGAAGTAGAGAGGATACAAAATATAGACTGGCTATGGCAAGAAAAGCGTTTCTGAAGAAGAAAAATTTGTTAACATCGAGTGCAGATGTAAGTGTCAGGAGGTCATTTCTGAAAGTATTTTTATTGAGAGTAGCCATGTATGGAAGTGAAACATGGAAGATAAATAGTTTAGACAAGAAGAGAATAGAAGCTTTCGAAATGTGGTGCTTCAGAAGAATGCAGGAGGTACAGAAGAATGCTGGAGGTACAGAACAGAACTGGGGAGAAGCGGAATTTGTGGCACAGCTAGACTAGAAGAAGGGATCGGTTGGTGGGACACGTTCTGAGACATCAAGGGATCACCAATTTAGTACTGGAGGGGAGCGTGGAGGGTAAAAATCGTAGAGGGAGACCAAGAGATGAATGCACTAAGCAGATTCAGAAGGATGTAGATTGCAGTAGTTACCTCGGAGATAAAGAAGCGTGCACAGGATAGACTAGCATGGAGAGCTGCATCAAACCAGTCTCTGGACTGAAGACCACAACAACAACAACAACAACCATTTTTTACAGTGTTCCTATTCATTATCTTAGCATGGGTTTGCAAAAAAACTACCTCATTTAGTACAAGGTTGCTGACTTGCACGTGTGGAGAGGGGTATATCCCACTCTACCACACAACCATTGAAGATCACAATAAATTCAGATCTACACATTATGGAGGTTTTTTCCAAAGAGAAACCATGGAAAATCCTGGAATATTGTTACACAATATTAAAATTTTGAAAATTACACACAGAAAAGAGAAAAGTGAAATAGTATATACAAAACCCCTTGGGTGTTTTAAAAAGTTATCCAATTTCGTTGGGTAAAGTGTTTGAATGTTCATATTACTAACAGAGAATAAACTTTCGTTTGTGTTTTTAAAACAGTTCAGTGAACAACAATAACCTGTTAGCTTGAATAGAAGTAATCGATGAAGCTTGGTGGATCTGGATGGAGTTGGTCATCAGATGGATGGTTGGAAGGTGGATCCTGGCTGAAACTGTTGGAGGTTGATGTGAGACGAATCTTGTGAGAACCAGGAACCAGGTTGTAGGAAAGCTGGATGATCTTGAACTTCACGGCACCAGATTGGATCCATAGGACATGAAACAATTTCAAGCATTGGATCAATCAGAGATATTTACTTTACACACTGCAAAAGAACAGGATAGTGGCACATTTATCCATTGGATCCTTTATGAATTCAGTAGATGCACAAGAGGTATGATCCATGGCAGTGTCCACTGCATAGCAGTCGATTTTATCTACTTAAAATAAGTGTTTCTAAAGTAAATCACTTAACGTGATCAATTCATTACATTCATGTTTTCGTGGACTATATGAAGTCTGAAGATCATCCAATACCTTTTCTAACTTATACTGCATAACTGGACACACAGGATTTTTTTGTATGAATCGATATTCAACAAAGGTCATCTTTCATTTTAAGTATCCTTCACTCTTTGCCTCGATATCACATTATCATCCTTCATAGCAAGACAAGAAAATTTGTTTTGTATCCAAAGTGAATATTCCGCCAGGGAAATGCCTCGGACCAAAACTACAAATCACCTTGCCATTGCACCATTTCCATGCGTTCCTCATACATTTCTCTCTTAAACTCCCATCTATTCTTAGTTTTAGACCATGTCCGAATTGAATTCACATTAGAACAAATTGATAATTTAATTTCCTTTACATTCATGGCCATTTGAAATCAAATAAATCACACAAACATATATGAAGGATTTCGTCTTCTCGAAAGTAAAATTCATTAGGGTCAGGAACCACCAAACCAATCCCATTTTGCACCTTATACTCATATACCAACCAACTAGCAACTACACCAAATGGCAGGAATGTAGCAAAATTTAACTGTTCATTACCATTGATCCCTGGAAATCTCTAAAATGTCACCATCATTATAAATGAAAATATCTCCTTCGGGTAAATTATGTCAATCCAGGTACATTTCCTCTCACACAAAAGAATAACTTATGGTGCATGACACTGAGTGGATAAAACACATAGACAAGATCTAAATCTAAACTTCAATAATTAATATTGCAGGTCACACAATGATGCAAATATATATATATATATATATATATATATATATATATATATATATATATATATATATATATATATACTCTTCCTAAAAATAAAAAATTAACTTAATCATCAATAAAAGAATTAATTAGTTACTTACTGGATGAACACTATCATTACTTTTCAAAAGCACTCACTATGCGGTGCATACTCTCTCATTAGTTACTCTGATCTCACCATGAGTGCATCATAGCCCAATACAACACATAATTACTATAAATTTAATCATAGTCTGTCACCCCTCACTATGTAATTGCTAATCACTATGAACTGAATTGTCATAGCCCTTTTCACACGATTAATCGCTTCTCAAGATATTTTGTTAATTTCTTGATATGGACACATTCCTTTGGTTTGTAAACTTTCTGGATACGCCAATAAAAACGTACCATGGTTTGGAATCTTCAAAATCACGAACACTCCAGTGTAAAATAATTGCCACTTCCCGTTGTTTTTGGAACGTAATGTAGATCGCGGATGTGTTCACAGCAATACCTTTTTGTCGATCCTGAATGGTTGCATCTGTTTGAGTTTGCTGCCATAATCCTTTTTTCAGATCCAAGCCTTCTCGGTGAGACTAACCAAAGCTTGTCTAATTTTCTCTTCCCAAGGTATGTCAGTATCTTCTGCGTCGGAGTTTTGTTTACCCAGCCATTTCTATCCTTTCTTCTAAACATCAGTCAAGCAGGCGTGAATCTGGTTGATGTGTGAAGCAAGTTGTTCATACTTTCCTCTTCTACAGGTTTCTTAAGCTGCCAGGGAACCGGTTAGAAGCTATGACCATATGACCTATGTGGCATAACATCAAAATAACACACATATCCTTTCATAATTCCAGGTGTTTTTTTAAAAAAAACAGTTGTATGAGATAATAGGAGGCTTGATAATTGCTGTTTCCGTTCATCAGTGGGGTAATAGGTTCCTTTAATTTCTCAATTACTTGATCTGAAAATGTAGATACTTGTATTGTGTTCAGGGACAACCTTGTTTGGCATTTATTATATGTGATGATCAAACCTATGCGGGCTGAATTGCAGCACCACTCATGTACCTCTTCTTTCCGTAGTAAGTCAGCCTCCACTGAAGCACCGTAGGTTCAAAATTTCGCTCTCTGCTCTCAGAAGTCGATACTTCCACCCTCTCACACATGTTACTAATGCCCAGGATACAATCCACATCAATATTTCAACAACCAGGAATGCGCATATAATTGATGCATTTCCTACATTCAATTTCAGTTGTGTGTGCTTCCCGAAACTTGTGGATCTTATGCTTAGTACTCCTATAATTCCCCAGTTCTCCACTGGCGAAGTTGGTGATTTTGTTTTTTTAGACAGAAATGAAGGCATTTTTGACACAAATCCTATGTAAAGAGCTGGAGCATACTTCCTAGATGTGAAACAAAATCTATTGCATCACACAGAGAACACATCAGGTCAATTTGTTACACAGAAACCTCGACACTTAGCTCTGGACAAATACACTTCACGAAACATAGAAAAGACATTTTAAAATTGTAGTTAATTATCCTTCCCACATCACTTCTTTATAATCTTTAAGAAATCCTCCTAAAATTTCTAAAGGGGATAACTTCATTTTTTTTTACTATTACTAAGTATGGGGCCTTCCATATAAATTTTATCAGAAATAGATGAAGTTAAACCTCACAAAATTGGGGAAGAAATGCAAAGATTTTCTGTTCTTAATAAAATGTTATTTCCTTTTTTATAGTTACAAAATCAAAATCAACTACAGCACAGCTATCAACTAATTATTTATTAGATTTTCCATTATATGTAGGACAATCTGAAACATCAGCTAGAATTATTTTAAAACTTATGTAACACTGAGCATGATTTGGATGAAGCTGGTTATCACCAATATTTATGTTAATTTCGAAATCGTTTATCAGAAATTATTTTTTTCTTTTCTTATTCACCGGAAGAACATAGAATTGATAACTCTCAATGTTGTTGAATTATAAAGTTTAAAATCTTTAATTTATTTCAAAAGATAAAAATACTTCAAAATTCCTTCTGAACATTAAAATTTTTATATTCCTTAATAAATTCATTGATACATCACCACTATTCAAATGTGTCAATTATTGTTTGCATCAGTAATACTTATTTCTAAAACCTGCTTTCTTATGACATGTACTGGAACAAATAAAGAATATTTGGTTCATAAATTGTAGGAGCACCAAACTCTAATTTAGGTTTAAAAGAAACAATTTATTAGTTTCTTGATGAAAATGTTTTTATCCTTTTCTGCAAACTTTCTGTCAGCTGAATTAATATTTGTATTTATAAATTCGGGTAGAATACATTTTATCATAACTTACCACAGTAACCTTCTCTAAAACTTTACACACACACACACACACACACACACATATATATATATATATATATATATATATATATAACGTTTTTTGCAATGAATAAATTTATCTACACTCATTAAACTTTATTGGTCACTAGTAATTATTATAGTTTTTCCATTTTATTATTTTTTTAAGTAACGGTGTAAAAACTTAAATAAACACAAACTACTACAAATTTCTATAATTATCTCTTATAAGAATCAATAATCTTTCTTGACAACTTATGCATTACTTCTTAATTGAATTTAGTGGCTAATTTAATATTAATAGAAATTAATTAATATCAACAAAAGTTATTTATTAACTGAAATATGTTGGGGAACTAAAAATAAGAATTTCATAAAATAAATTGAAAAATAAACAAAGTAAATGTTAAACTGGGTTAAAATTAAAATTTATATATTATTGTGGGTCTTTGCATCAAGTAACATATCAACAGTTCATGAAAGTGTGTAAAAAAGCTTAAAAACATAGACAGATTGTTCACCTTTGTTACTTTTATTGAAAATAATAAATTTATTATACCATTAGAGATATGAGAAGATAATGTGGATGTTTTTATTTCATGATTATATTCTTGAAAGTCAAGGTCTAGTTAAAGAATATTTTCCTAGAGGTAGACATAAAGTAATAGATAGTTTTAATTTATCCCAAAAGTTTAAAACAATACCAAAAAGGTAGAGATAAATTAATTTTCTAAAAATATTTTTAGACTAGATGATACAAATTTGTACCATATATCCCATCAACCTGTTGGGGTGATTTAGAATTTTATGATGTAAAAAAATTATGGATAATGAAAAATTTGGACTTATTACAATAGATATCATGACAAAATGTAACGAAGGAAAATTTATAACTAAAATTAAAGTATTTTTAACAATATGAAACATATAAATCGAGAAATACAATAATATAATGTTATAGGAACATAAAACATAAAAACATAAAGTTTTAAACACATAACATGTTATATTAACGTTTCAAATGTCAATTAATTGTTTCCAGAGTATGATCCTCAAATTGTTAAAAAACTAACTAAAACAGAGAGAAAAAAGGATTAAAAGAGTAACTTAGAAGCAGAGGAAATAACATAGAACAGAATATGAAAATGAAAAAAGTACAACAACTGACATTGCTGAACAGAAAAAGTTAAAGAAGCAGGTCAGAGTTTAGATGTTAATATATTAAAAGCATAGGAAGAAAATAGAGGTTGAAAAACAAATGGTTCTTATAGTCATCATAAATATTTAGAAGAATTTGATGATATGACACCAAGTAAACAATACTTTTATCCAAATATGTTTAATTGGTTTTTCTGTATATTTTTTCTTAAACTTCACTTAGTTTCTCATTTCCACGTGATTCTAAATCTGTCAATAATTACCTGAAGCTGAAATATAAGTTTCAATGTATTAACTTAAGAAGAGGGCAAATGCAGAAAAGAACAAAATGTTAAAAAATATAGGTTAAAAAACGGAGCTAGAATATACCAATTATAGTGAAGATCAAGTTTTAGGATTAGGCCTCTCAGTACATCTAAATTTCTTGGTAAATTATCAGTATAATTTGTTGAAGGTAAATTAACTGTTGGTGAAACGACGTATGAGAGTACAGATGGTTTAGTGAATCTTTTCACTAAAAGACAGATTACTATAGCTGAATGGATACAAAATTTAATAGTACAAATTCATCAAACTATGCTGCTATATTGTTTCATTTAAGAGAATTATTTCCTGAAAAGAATAAAAATAAATTGAAATAAACGGTGTTAAATATAATATATTATATCAAAATATAATAATTTGATAAATTGAAATGAAAGGTATTAAATATAACATATTGTATTAAAATATAATTACTTGATAAACGAAATGATTAATTCCCATTTCCCAAAATTAACAGCAGATTTAGACTCAAGTGCAGATTAGGAAATAGGTTAATGATTAATAAAAAGTATTCATAAAAACATTTGGATATAAAATGTGTGAGACATTTAATAGATAGACTAGCTATTATTCATAGAAAAGAATTACCTAGAAATAAATTGTTTATAGTGCAAATGTTGGAAGGACAAAATTGTTAACAAAAAATTTTATTATATCTTTATTAATAATGGAAAATATATGCATAACTATATTACATTTTTGAATAATCCACCTCATACCCCTCAGAAATCAGAAAACATAGTAAAAGTTCAGTAAATACCATAATTAAATACTAACTATTCAAAATACATCTTCCTGGATATAATTACTGTGGTCCATAAACAAACTTAGAAGATAGTCCAGGTAGAGGAGATTAAGCAGTAAATAAATTAGACAAAACTGTACAAAAACATAAATTTTATCTAGATAATACAGAATTAAAAAAAATTATGTAGCATTAAGAAACTTCAAAAATACCGAAAAAAGGAATGTATTAAGGGGCTCCGGAACGCCCTATACTTGCAATGTTAAAATAACGCTTATAAATTACATCTTTCCTCACAAAGTACACTCCTGGAAATTGAAATAAGAACACCGTGAATTCATTGTCCCAGGAAGGGGAAACTTTATTGACACATTCCTGGGGTCAGATACATCACATGATCACACTGACAGAACCACAGGCACATAGACACAGGCAACAGAGCATGCACAATGTCGGCACTAGTACAGTGTATATCCACCTTTCGCAGCAATGCGGGCTACTGTTCTCCCATGGAGACGATCGTAGAGATGCTGGATGTAGTCTTGTGGAACGGCTTGCCGTGCCATTTCCACCTGGCGCCTCAGTTGGACCAGCGTTCGTGCTGGACGTGCAGACCACGTGAGACGACGCTTCATCCAGTCCCAAACATGCTCAATGGGGGACAGATCCGGAGATCTTACTGGCCAGGGTAGTTGACTTACACCTTCCAGAGCACGTTGGGTGGCACGGGATACATGCGGACGTGCATTGTCCTGTTGGAACAGCAAGTTCCCTTGCCGGTCTAGGAATGGTAGAACGATGGGTTCGATGACGGTTTGGATGTACCGTGCACTATTCAGTGTCCCCTCGACGATCACCAGTGGTGTACGGCCAGTGTAGGAGATCGCTCCCCACACCATGATGCCGGGTGTTGGCCCTGTGTGCCTCAGTCGTATGCAGTCCTGATTGTGGCGCTCACCTGCACGGCGCCAAACACGCATACGACCATCATTGGCACCAAGGCAGAAGCGACTCTCATCGCTGAAGACGACACGTCTCCATTCGTCCCTCCATTCACGCCTGTCGCGACACCACTGGAGGCGGGCTGCACGATGTTGGGGCGTGAGCGGAAGACGGCCTAACGGTGTGCGGGACCGTAGCCCAGTTTCATGGAGACGGTTGCGAATGGTCCTCGCCGATACCCCAGGAGCAACAGTGTCCCTAATTTGCTGGGAAGTGGCGGTGCGGTCCCCTACGGCACTGCGTAGGATCCTACGGTCTTGGCGTGCATCCGTGCGTCGCTGCGGTCCGGTCCCAGGTCGACGGGCACGTGCACCTTCCGCCGACCACTGGCGACAACATCGATGTACTGTGGAGACCTCACGCCCCACGTGTTGAGCAATTCGGCGGTACGTCCACCCGGCCTCCCGCATGCCCACTATACGCCCTCGCTCAAAGTCCGTCAACTGCACATACGGTTCACGTCCACGCTGTCGCGGCATGCTACCAGTGTTAAAGACTGCGATGGAGCTCCGTATGCCACGGCAAACTGGCTGACACTGACGGCGGCGGTGCACAAATGCTGCGCAGCTAGCGCCATTCGACGGCCAACAATCGCAGTTCCTGGTGTGTCCGCTGTGCCGTGCGTGTGATCATTGCTTGTACAGCCCTCTCGCAGTGTCCGGAGCAAGTATGGTGGGTCTGACACAACGGTGTCAATGTGTTCTTTTTTCCATTTCCAGGAGTGTATTTGAGGTAGGAAGTTGAACTTTTTACAGATTATTTATTGGAATATGGGCTACAACTTAACACAAGGATTTTACAAAATTTTAGTTCAGTTATTAAAGATGATTTTTTTTCAATTGTAATGAAAATTCACAACATTTTTTTGCAATTTTTTATTTATATATTCAAAAATATACAGTTTTTTGGAAAAAGGCTGTGTTAAATTATGCAGAAGGTACTGTGTAACATTTACTGAAAGTTTGAAACAAATATGTTTGGAAGATTCTTAGAAAACATGTAATTAGTATGAGAAAATAAAAGCTTTGGGAATCGAGCGACAAAGATTGGATTAACTTTTTAGTGCATTCCAGGTCCATAGGATGGATTATCTTCATCCTCTGCAAACTCCTCCTCCAGCTTCCTCTTGTTCCTCCTCCTGTTTACTCTTGCTTGTATTTCTAGACTCTTTACAGTCCTGTCTGCAGCCTGAAGGCGTTCCTTGTCTAAAGCAAGCATCGCTCGTACCATGTTAGAACCTATCTTCATTCCCATATTTCTAAATATCTTTGGCTTTCCAACATTTCTCCTTTTCTTAAAAGCCTTCAGAGGATTTCTAATAACTTTACTTTTAGTCATTATTATACTTCAACAAAACAGAGACTCAAGAAACAGAATTAATTACGAATATTTTCGAGATAACGACAGAGTAAATAAACATGAAACAATCGACAGTCACACCAGCGATATATATTGAACCATCACAGGTTAGCCACAACACATACTCTATCTCACATCACTAAAATGTACCTGATGAACATGGACGTTAATAATAACACCATTTGACAGCAGTTTAACAGCGCCACAGTGGGTCACGCCCATGTAGAACACATTTCAAAAAAAATTTAAAAATAGTTGTTCTCTTCAGAATTGAATAAATTATATATCTATTAAAAGGTAATAGTCTGCAGGTTCAGAAAACGCAAAAAAGTAAAAATTGAACTTTTCGTGTTTTTGAGCTTTTCCGGAGCCCCTTAAGACAATTCAACATTAGGTGAAAAATTATCAGCAACAACTCTAATGTTTGGTAAAAGAAAATTTGGTGTAAGCCAAGTTGACAGTGGTTGAGGTTACAATTTCTTACAAAAGATAATTTTATAAATTTTTAGCATATTTAATTTTTTAATCAAAATTCATTTTAAATAATATTCATAAAATTTTAATCTATGTAAATGAACGATTTTAGTATTGAATATTCTTTGCTGCTGAGTGATATGTCTAAACCTAAAACAATGAAAATTAAACTAAGTAGTGCACAGCTAAATAGTATTGATAATATTAACAGATAATTAAAAATGGGAGAGATCAAAAATTAGTGTAAATTTACTTACAACTCTAGGTGTTACATCGTGAAAAATATACTTGAACAATTAACAAAAGAGACATGAAGGAGGAGTTTACCTTATTACTGGGTGTATAGCCACATTTAAGTGCTGCTGGTTCATAAACTGGTAGAATGGCTGCTAATATAAATAAGGTAACAAATAAAAGATGATAAAGAACTGGAAGAAAAAATGACACAATTTATCATTTGAGAAACAAGGAACTGGAATGAAAAAGTTTCCAAGAAATAATTAAAAATCTAATAAACTTTTAACATTTTTATACAGTAAATTTTGCTAATCAACTAAAAATTAAACACTTTTGTGGCGTCTTGATAATTGGCAAATTGCCTAATAAGTCAAAAAATTTGGATTTCTTACAGTTAATTTAGATTTTCTGATAATGTTGGTATTCATTGCATTTCTTATTATAAAGCAATAAATACAAAACTTGCTATTGATTCATTTGGTGGCAATAAAGCGAAAAAATTGAACAGTAATTTGAAATAAAAGATTTATAACATAATGTTGAAAGAATACAAAATTTTGATGAATATATTTGTGGTCATTTGTGTTTAGCTGTGTAAATACTAATATCAGGTAATTATAGATTTAATGATATTTTTGATTTAATAACTCGACATTTTCGGGAATAACAAAAAATGGGAAATCAGTAAAATCAATAAGACTAGGGACAAACATTAATAAACTTGAATGATAAAAAAAATTTAGGAGAAACAGAATCAGACATGATTAAACAATTAGAATCAAAATATAATAAACATGAACTAGAAATAGAATCAAAAATTAATAAAGAATTAGATTCAAACATTACAACCATCATTTATAAATAATAAAAAAATGAAACAATCAAAAAAATAGAAAAAGTGGATAAATAATAGAAAATATAATCAAATAACTTAATAAGAAATTGGATGAGATCTATGGGGTGATATGAGTTACATTAGTTTTCGTTGGCAGAACACTAGTAAACATAAGTGATCCAGTGTGTACTCTAAGCAAAATGTATTTAGCGAATAAATCTTGTTACCAGACCTGAATACACAAATATTCTCTAAGATTTTACAAAGCGAATAATACTAAAATTAAGTTTTGGATGTGAATAATGTTAAAATTAAAAATGTATGTTATAAATGATCTAATTTCCTGTATCCTGAATAAACTGTTCTGGTGTACATAATATAATCGAATACTCCTTAATTGCTGTGATTATTAGTTCTTAAATTTTCTCTATGAATTTGATGACAGTTCATTGAATTCAGATAATAAATATTTGGATAAAAATATTGATGATACCATCATAAACTCTTAAGGGGACCACACCATACCTGTATAACCCATGTTAATTTAGGCAAGTATTAGACCCATCTCTAAAAAAACTATTTCATGCAGGACCTCAATATTTTTACTATATGTTACATGATGCTAATACAGTCAACTGTACTAAAATGTACGTTATCCATTTTATAGTTTTTAAGAAATACTTTTTTATGCAGAAAGGAATACAAATGAGATCAAAAGGAAGTGCAAAATGGCTAAGCAGGGACGGCTAGAGGACAAATGTAAGGATGTAGAGGCTTATCTCACTAGGGGTAAGATAGATACTGCCTACAGGAAAATTAAAGAGACCTTTGGAGAAAAAAGAACCAATTGTATGAATATCAAGAGCTCAGATGGAAACCCAGTTCCAAGCAAAGAAGGGAAAGCAGAAAGGTGGAAGGAGTGTGTAGAGGGTTTATACAAAGGCGATGTACTTGAGGACAATATTATGGAAATGGAAGAGGATGTAGATGAACATGAAATGGGAGATACGAAACTGCATGAAGAGTTTGACAGAGCACTGAAAGACCTGTGTCGAAAGAAGGCCCCGGGAGTAGACAACATTCCATTAGAACTACTGACAGCCTTGGGAGAGCCTATCCTGACAAAACTATATCATCTGGTGAGCAAGATGTATGAGACATGCGAAATATCCTCAAACTTCAAAAAGAATATAATAATTCCAATCCCAAAGAAAGCAGGTGTTGACAGATGTGAAAATTACTGAACTATCAGTTTAATAAGTGACAGATGGAAAATACTAACGCAAATTCTTTACAGACGAATGGAAAAACTGGTAGAAGCCGACCTCGGGGAAGGTCAGTTTGGATTCCACAGAAATATTGGAACACGTGATGCAATACTGACCCTACGACTTATCTTAGAAGCTAGATTAAGGAAATGCAAACCTACGTTTCTAGCGTTTGTAGACTTAGAGAAAGCTTTTGACAATGTTGACTGGAATAGTCTCTTTTAAAATTCTGAAGGTGGCAGGGGTAAAATACAGGGAGCGAAAGGCTATTTACAATTTGTACAGAAACCAGATGGCAGTTATAAGAGTCGAGGGACATGAAAGGAAAGCAGTGTTTGGGAAGGGAGTGAGACAGGGTTGTAGCCTATCCCCAATGTTATTCAGTCTGTATATTGAGCAAGCAGTAAAGGAAACAAAAGAAAAATTCGAAGTAGGTATTAAAATCCATAGAGAAGAAATAAAAACTATGAGGTTCGCCGATGACATTGTAATTCTCTCAGAGACAGCAAAGGACTTGGTAGAGCAGTTGAACGGAATGGACAGTGTCATGAAAGGAGGATATAAGATGAACATGAACAAAAGCAAAACAAGGATAATGGAATGTAGTCGAATTAAGTTGGGGGATGCTGCGGGAATTAGATTAGGAAATGAGACACTTAAAGTAGTAAAGGAGTTTTGCTATTTGGGGAGTAAAATAACTGATGATGGTCGAAGTAGAGAGGATATAAAATGTAGACTGGCAATGGCAAGGAAAGCGTTTCTGAAGAAGAGAAATTTGTTAACATCTATATAGATTTAAGTGTCAGGAAGTCTTTTCTGAAAGTATTTGTATGGAGCGTAGCCATGTATGGAAGTGAAACATGGAAGATAAATAGTTTAGACAAGAAGAGAATAGAAGCTTTCGAAATGTGGTGCTACAGAAGAATGTAGGAGGTACAGAAGAATGCTGGAGGTACAGAACAGAACTGGGAAGAAGAGGAATTTGTGGCACAGCTTGACTAGAAGAAGGGATCGGTTGGTGGGAGACGTTCTGAGACATCAGGGGATCACCAATTTAGTATTGGAGGGATGCGTGGAGGGTAAAAATCGTAGAGGGAGGCCAAGAGATGAATACACTAAACAGATTCAGAAGGATGTAAGTTGCAGTAGGTACTGGGAGATGAAGAAGCTTGCACAGGATAGCGTAGCATGGAGAGCTGCATCAAACCAGTCTCAAGACTGAAGACCTCAGCCCGCATCTCGTGGTCGTGCGGTAGCGTTCTCGCTTCCCACGGCCGGGTTCCCTGGTTCGATTCCCGGCGGGGTCAGGGATTTTCTCTGTCTCGTGATGGCTGGGTGTTGTGTGATGTCCTTAGGTTAGTTATGTTTAAGTAGTTCTAAGTTCTAGGGGACTGATGACCATAGCTGTTAAGTTCCATAGTGCTCAGAGCCATTTGAACCATTTTTTTGAAGACCACAACAACAACATGATCACAAGGAAAAATTTCTTTTGTGGGTTACTAAATTCAGTAGATCTTCAGGAAATATTTTTAATACTTTCTTTTTTTTCTTTCGTTTATTAAATTTGAATAATGTCTATAAAGGCTATAAATTTTAATATATCAATAAATCTAGTTTCCAGATTTTCTGTTTTTACTGAAACAGATATACCCATTTTCATTGTTTGGTATTAAATGTGCCTTTATCATCATAACCAAGTATTTTTAAAAATAAATGAGGAATATATTTCGATAAATTATGTCAATAAACCGGTACAAAAGTTGGATGTTTTATTTGTAAATTACAGTTATTACACAATGAACTTAAATATTTTTCTGTTAAATTACCATGCTGACAAACATTTTTATTACTTTATGTGTAATGTTTTCTACATAAAGAACAAATTTTAGATTTGGTATATCTTGCTTGTTATTCAGAATTTATTTAGTATACTTATATATGATCCCTTCTCTGGAAAATCTCTTAGTTATTTTATTTATGTAAAAGTATATTTACGAGAGATAGGCTCATTATAACTATGGTCTAAAAATTCCTTATGATATTTATGCAGTTTTTTAAATATCCTTATTAAAATTAATTAAACATAAATATTCATTAATGTATTAATTAAACAATGATTATGCTATTGTCTAACTTCTCTTTATTAGTAAAATTTAATGAAGGTAAATTACAAATACATTTTGATTCTCTATGCTTTGATATCTGAGTTGAAACAAGTTTAAATAAATCTTCTACCAGAACAGTGTAAGTTAACTCCTTCTTTGAAATATAATAAATTAATATGTTTTCTTTTTAGATTTTGTTACTTCTTCTATACCTGATAATTTTCATCAAAGGAATAAACGTTAATAGTTATATTAATTATAGACTCAATTTTTGAAATATCGTCAATTGAAACAGGAAAGAAAATATTGGGTGCATTTTCTTCAAGCTCTTGTTCTATCTCAACTTTACGTTTTTTTTCAATCTACAAAATGTAATACTGAAGCTCTAGAGAAAACATTTTTGATTGTTTGTTTAATATTAGTTTTTGTCTTTTATTTTTGTGGTATTTGAACATAAGAGGAAGTACATAATGGAATATATCTATAAATAGATAACTGTGTTCCAATAATTCTTTTTAATGTCCACCCTGATCTATGTGTCTGAAAATTAGAAATTTGTGTTACAATATTTTGTTTCCTTTTATTAAAATTTTTAGATGCATATTTTTCTACAGTAACCCTGTAATTATGATTTGCTGCCCCAGTTACATAACTTTATTGCTGGTCTGCATTTTCTACTCACAGAAAAATAAGAATATATTTCTAGCCATTACAAACTTCTAATTTTTTTCACTACTTTTAAAATTTTTGGTTTCGATGCATTTAAGGAAAGATTAGGATCAATTTACTTTATATTATTGTTTAAATTTTAGTTTGTAATATTTTTAATGCTTCATTAACTAAATATTGATTAACATTTTCTGTTTTTTGTTTCCCCAAATATATATTACTAGAAAAAGGAAATATTTCCTTTAATTATTTAGATTTATCAGTTTCAAAAACATCCCCATTTTCGATATCAGGATAAAGAAATTAGTTCCAGTTTATTTTACTCTTCTCTTATTGATGATGATGTATTTATATATATCACAAAGTTACGCCACAGAAATCCTTTTAAAAATGAAGAAACCAGTATAAATTTTTATATAGTTTGTGTAGACTATATTTGGGGAGCTAATTTGCAAGATAAAAAATGTATTGAATGTTTCAAAAAATAAAAAACGAGTTTATATTTTTTATTATATTTATAATTTTAGCTTCTTTTTTAAATTTCTTAGTTTTATATTTTTAGAGACAATACTTTTTAAATTATTTTGTCCATGAGATATTTAACAGATTTTCAGTCACGTTCAGTTATATTTATAATTTAAATTTATAATCTAACTGATTTTCAAATCATTTCATTTTTAGTTAAATTTCATCTCATTAAAAAAAAAGACAGACTATGAAGACTGTACAGTGATTATCACATGTTAAATACTTGCATCATACTAGACAGCTACCCCATACCCAAAATTAAAGATTGTACAAAGGCACTAGCTGGAGCAACCATAGTTGGTGGTATGGACTTCACGTACACTTACTATCCAATTCCAGTGTAACCAGAGGATGGTCTAAATACAGTGATAATAATGTCTTTTAACCTGCTCAGATTGCTACAAAAGCCCTTTGGGCTTAGAAATTGGCGCATTCTTAGCTACAATTTGTAGACAAAGCGTTGCATGAACTATCTTTTTGTTTTGCCTATCATGGCACTGTACTACTGTTTCCACAAAGCGCTGTGAACAAGGTGGCTGAACTCTTTACGCAGTAGGCATCTACCTCTTAATGAGAAAGGGCACTGTAACACATGCAGTGCAGGCAGGAAGTTTGGCAGCTCACATTACTGGTCAGTGCCCACTAAGGAGGACTCCAGAAATGAAGCATATCTTTGAACTGGTAAAGGTCTAGTGCTTTTTTGGCACACACTATACAGATACCTCCTCTTGTTGTAACTGTAGACATTAGTCAGCTAGCAATCGCTACTGCATTCAAGCAAAAAGTTTTAGGTGCATGTCAACCTACAGATTTTTTTCCTGTAAGCTGAATAACAAACAGACCAACTGCATTGCAGTGCTTATGATCAGGAGGCACTTGCAGTATATGAGGCCATACAATGTTTCTGTCCATATGTGAAAGCACAACAACTTGCACTATACACTGACCACAAACCCATCACTTTTGCCTTCAAAATAACTAAGGAAACTTTTTCCCCACGGCAGTTTCGGTATTTACAATTTATCAGTTGATTTGCTACAGATTGAAGACACGTAAAGGGACAAATAACAAAGCTGCCATCTATTTTTACAGGCTAAACCCAGTTTCACATATTATTCTTTCAATAAATTCACTGCAGCATGAACAGCCGATACACAGCTACAAGAAATCTTGTCGAGTGGCGTCATGGGAATATAGCTTTAAAAAGTGCCTCTTGTAGGATAAAACCACTGCTGTGGTACAGTACGTCTAGGCATCCTTTTGGGCTACTTATACCCGCTGTTTCCGCAATCAAGTGTTTGAATTAGTGAACAACCTGAAAAACCCTAAAGCTGATAGCACTAACAGCACAATTAAGCTTACCAAGGACAGGTTTGTTAGGCTATGAAAACAGATTGTGGCTTGTCGACTAAATCTTGTTTAGTATGTCACACAACTAAAGTCGATTGCTACTTTCACGAGCCAGCAGGCGAATTTTCTGAAACATCACACGGTTTTTCATTTGTCCCATTGACCTGGTGGACCCACTGCTATTTCCACTGAAACAACAGCAAGGCCACTCTTTGCTACAGTGGCCTACCAATTTGGCTGCAGGTATATGTTACAACAGATCAAGGATGACAGTTCGAATCCACCCTACTTCCTGAACTCGCTAAATTATATGGATCACAACATCATCACACCACTAGTTATCACCCAGCCAGCAACTAGATTGTAGAGCACTGGCTAAGGATGCACAAAGGTGCGCTTATGTGCCATAATACGATTGGACAGCAGCACCATCACAAGTGCTGCTTGGCCTCCACACTGTCGTCTAGCAAGGCATCGACATGTCAGTAGCTGAGTGGTCAATAGAGAGCCACTGAGGATTACATCAAAGCTTTTCGCATCGCAACAGTCCGTCTCCACATCCAATCCGCCGTTCCTACCGCAACAAGCTATCAGTTAAATCTGCAAGCTTCATCCTACACTGGCATCCAGCCAAGGAGCAGCCAACATTTTCATTCATAAAAATTTAAAAAAGAGCTCACATATTAAGGTCAGACATTGTCCGCTCATTATTACTACCTCCATACTCTGGCCCTTACCTCGTTTAGAAGCGTAACAAAAATTCTAAGCTAATGTTATACAACAGTAAACTTACGACAGTGTCACTTGAAGGGGTCACGATAGCTTACCTGTTACTTGTCGACTACACACCAAGCTGACACCCTCCATCCCAAACGCGACGAGCGAGTTCAACTAGCCGACCATTTCAGCGATGCATACCATTTGCATCTATTTGACTACTCCCAATTCACAGTTAAGTGGCTGGCAGAGGCTTAACCGATCCACTTTCGAATTAGAGAAATCAGAGCTCACACAGAAAGATTTAACTGTTCGTTTTTCTCGAGCGCTGTTCGAGAGTTGAACCGCACATCTTTCATCTCTCGGACCGCGTGTGGGAAGAATGAACACTTAAATCTTTCTGTACAAGCTCTGACTTCTCTTATTTTATCATTTCTCCCAAAGTAGGTGGGCGCCAACAACATATTTTGGCATTCTGAAGTTGATGATTGAAATTTCTTGAAAAAATCCTGCCATAACGGAAAACTCCTTTGCTTTTATGACTATCACCCCAACTCGTGTAACATATCCGTGTTACACTCTCTCCCCTATTTTCCGATAGTACAAAATGAGCAGTCCTTCTTCGAATTTTTTCGATTTCTTCCATCCATTCTATCTGATGCAGTTCTGTAGCACACAGCAATACATTACAAGAAGATGGACAAGCATACAGTAAGCAGTCTCTTTAGTAGACTTGTTTCTTTTGCTAAGAGTACTGCCAACAAATCGCACCCTTTTGATAGCTTCCCTCAAAACGTTATCTATGTGATTTTTCCAATGTATGTTATTCGTAATTGTAATCCCTAAGTATTTAACCAAATTTACAGCCTTTAGACTCATGTGATTTATCGAGTAACCGAAATTTAGCGGATTCCTTTTAGTATTAATGTGAATGACTTCGCATTTGCCATTGTTTAGAGTCAATTGCCCCATTCGCACCTTACAGATATGATGTCTAAACCATTTTTCAATTGCTTTCGATCATCTGATAAGTTAATAAGACGGTAACTGACAGCATCGCCTGCAAAAATCAAGAGGGCTGCTCAAACTGTCTCCTAAATCGTTTATATACACTGAAGAGCCAAAGAAGCTGGTATACCTGTCTAATATCATGAAGGGCCACCGTGAGCAAACAGAAATCCCGCAACACGACATGGTATGGACTCGAACAATGTCTTAAGTAGTGCTGCAGGGAATTGATACCATGAATTCTGCAGGTCTGTCCATAAATCCGTAAGAGTACGTGGGGGTGAATAGCTCTTCATAACAGCACATTGCAAGGCATCCCAGATATGCTCAATAATGTTCATGTCTGGCGAGTTTGGTGGCCAGCGGAAGTGTTTAAACTCAGAAGAGTGTTCCTGGAGCCACACTGTAGCATTTATGGACGTGTGGGGTGTCACATTGTCCTGCTGCAATTGCCCAAGTCCGTCGGAATGCACAATGGACATGAATGGATGTAGGTGATCAGACAAGATGCTTGCGTACATGTCACTTGTCAGAGTCAAATCTAGATGTATCAGGGGTCCCATATCACTCCAACTGCACACGCCCCACACCATTACAGAGTCTCCCCCAGCTTTAATAATCCCCCGCTGACATGCAGGGTCCATGGATTCATGAGGTTGTCTCCATATCCGTACACGTCGATCCGCTCGATACAATTTGAACGAGACTCGTTCGACCAGGCAATATGTCTCCAGTCATCAATAGCCCAATGTCAGTGCTGATGGACCAGGCGAGGCATAAAGCTTTGTGTCATGCAGTCATCAAAGGTACACGAGTGGGCCTGCCCGAAAGATAATATCGATGACGTTTCGCTGAATGGTTAGCGTGCTGACACTTGTTGATGGCCCAGCACTGAAATCTGCAGCAATTTGCAGAAGGTTTGCACTTATGTCGCGTTGAACGATTCCCGTTGGTCCCGTTCTTGCAGGAACCTTTTCCCGTCGCAGCGATGTCGGAGGTTTGATGTTATACCGGAATCCAAATACTCAGCGTACACTCGTGAAATGGTCGTACGGGGAAATCCCCACATCGTCGCCACCTCGGAGATGCTGTGTCCCATCACCCATACGCCAACTACCATACCATGCTCAAACTCACTTAAATCTTGATAACCTGCCATTGTAGCAGCAGTAAACGGTCTAACAACTGCGCCAGACACTTGTTGTCTTATATAGGCGTTGCTGACCGCAGTGCCGTGTTCTGCCTGTTTTCATATCTCTGTATTTGAATACGCATGCCTATACCAGTTTCTTTGGCGTTTCAGTATATATTAGGGACAGTAGAGGGCCTGGAACACGCCCTTCGGGAATACAAGATATTACTCAAATTTTACTCGATGACTTTCTGTTAATTACTACGAACTGTGGCCTTTCTGAGAGGAAATCGCAAATACAAATACAACTGATACAATATTCCATGCGCACGCAATTTGATTAGAAGTTCCTTGTGAGGAACGTTATCAAAACCCTTCTGGAAATCTAGAAATACGGATTCAATACCAGCCCCCTTGTCGGTAGCACTCATTACTTCGTGTTAATAAAGAGCTAGTTGCGTTTCACAAGTACGATATTTCCTGAATCTGTTCCCATTATTTGTCAATGTTTCACAAGTATAACGTATCCTGAAACCATGCTCACTATTTGTCAACAGCTCATTTTCTTCGAAGTAATTCATAATGTTCGCACACAGTGTATGTTCCAAAATCCAACGGCAGATCGACGTTAGTGATATAGGTCTGAAACTCAGTGGATTACTCCTATATCCTTTTCTGGGTATTGGTGTGACATGTGCAACTTTCCGTTCTTTAGGTACGAATCATTAGTCGAGCGAGCGGTTGTATACGATTGTTGAGGATGAAGATATTGGATCAGCATACACTGAAAGGAACCTAATCACTACACCACATTCCTAGCAGACAAACAAAAATTGAACGAAATGAAAATGAGCATAAGGAGAGCAATTAGACAAGCGTTAAACGTCTTTTAAAGTAAAATTTTGTCAACCGATCTGACTAAAATCCCCAAGAGGTTTTTCGTCTTACGTAAAATCAGTAAGTGGCATTCAGGCACCGCAATCGAAGATAACAGAGAGAAAGGCCAAAATTCCGAATTCGATCTTCGGAAATTGTTTCACCTTGGAATATACGATCACTCCGAACGTCGAAATTGCGGCTATTGAGGTAACCGATCGTGGAACAGAAAAGCACCTACAATCACATCGTAGTGGAAAGGCATCAGGATCAGATGAGATACCTATTAGCTTCTACAAATATTATCCGAAAGAACCTACTCCACTTCTAGCAGCAGTTCAACAGGCAGTAGTTCACTGGAACAACGGAGGTACTGGAAAAAAGTAGAGGTTAGTCCTGTTTCCATGAAAGGTCGTACGATAGATGCGCATAATTATAGGCCTATATACGTAGTCGACGTCAGTCTGTTGTAGAATTATGGAACATATTTTATGCTCAATAATTACGACGATTTTTCAGAAGGAAAATCTCATCTATAAAAATCAGCATGGATTTGGCAGAGGTCTTGCAAAAAGCATCTCTCTCGCTCTGTTCCTCCAGGAGACAACAGCACTCGGAAGGCATTTGGCACCGTCCCGCGCTGTCGTTTAGTGGAAAAAAAAATACGAGCGTACCGGACCTCGGACCACATTTGCGGTTGAGGCTTCTTTGCAGATAGACTTCAGCACGTGGCTCTTAATGTGACAAAATTGACAGATATAAAGTGCCCCAAGGAAGTGTGATAGGAACGTTACTGTTTGCAATGTATGTAAGTGGTCTAGTAGAAAGCGTTGGAATATCTTTCAGACTGTTCGCAGATGATGTGGTTGTTTATAAGAAAGAACCAACGCCAGAGGACAATACCTATTTTCAAAATTACCTACAGAGAATAGATGAATGGTGCAGCCTCTGGCAGTTGCCTCAAACGTAAATAAATTTAACATATTGCTAATACATGTAAAAGGTGCTCAATAAGTACTGCAACACATTTTTTTTTTTTTTCTGAAAGCAGTTTGGGTTTATTCAAGATTCCAAAACACTATATTAATCCCCACTCTTTTGGCTACAAATCCTATTTTTCAACTAATCTCCGTCCAGTGCGACCGCCTTACGCCACCTTAGGAGCAAACATCTTGATGCATCAATAACCTGCATTCCGCAGAGTGCATCCTTCATTGAGCCAAATGGATGGAAGTCGGAAGGTGCGACATCTGGGCTGTAGGGTGGATCAGGAAGAACAGTCCAATGAAGTTTTGTGAGCTTCTCTCGGCTGTATAGACTTGTGTGAGGCCTTGTCATGCTGAAGGAGAAATTCTTTTGCATTTTTGTGGTGATGAACATGCTGAAGTCGTTGCTTCAACTTCCTTAGGGTTGCACAATACTTAATTCTTGCAGACTGAGGGAAGAGGTGTTCTGAAATTCGCACCCAGTGAAATTCCCACCCAGTGAATTCGCACCCAGGAAAGGTCGAGGAAAGGTCCTCTAATCTCTCCGTCCGATCTCCGCCCGGGAGCTAGAATCGCCGCCCGGCAGGTGGGGGAGCCGAAGACCTTATTTTACGACAATGTGTGGCCCCAATAGTGTTGCTAGTGACATTGCTGCAACGCGTCAATGCCCAAGTCATATCCTTCTCAGTTTTTGTCTATATGTGTTTGCCTTTCACTCTCAGCCTCGTCTCTTCTTACTCTGCTGACAGTACTGCTGTGTCAACTCACGTGAAACAGCATTATTTCGTTCTTGGAGATTGATGATGAGGTCCCATACTCCGAGGAGCGTAGGGGACGATGCGGGATACCCGCACCGCCGTACTAGGCAAGGTCCTAGCGGAGGTGGTTTGCCATTGCCTTCCTTCGACCGTAATGGGGATGAATGATAATGACACAACAACGCCCAGTCATCTCGAGGCAGGGAAAAATCCCTGACCCCGCCGGGAATCGAACCCGGGACCCCGTGTGCGGGAAGCGAGAACGCTACCACAAGACCACGAGCTGCAGACTCTTGGAGATTAGGTTCGTCTAATGAATTGCACGAACCACTGCTCCAAGAATACAGAAGCAGCTACAGGTAAGTAAAATTGGGCAAACGAAACAACAAACGAGAAATCCATGAATGTGATAAATACATCTACAACTACAGAGAAAGAAACAGAAAGTAATGTACACAAAGAGCGAATCCTGAAGAAGGACGTTCTCACTGCTATATTTTAGAAGATCTGCAGTACTGAACAGAAATTTTATTCTACATCGATTTTCAAGACGCCTGAACGTTTCTGAACCTTCATCACGCATTATAAATGGGCATCAATTTGCCAACTGTTATTTTTTTATTGCGATGGCTGTATACATTAGTTTTCACGCCCTATAACTCTGGCCAGCTCTGGTCTACTACTTTAATAAATTCTTTGCTAATTAGTTGTTTAGTGTTGGTTGACTAGTTTCGGACTTCGCCCGTTTTCACAAGCCACTTCTTACAAAGAACAAAATCTGTTATTAGTAGATGCCTCGATTGTATATAATAAAGGTGTCGTAAATAATATGATTCATAAGGTAACTATTTACGTATTTTGTATTTAGGATGTGTTTGGTGTGGACAGTTCTATTTATGTCACCACACTTGAATGTATCTCAGATCTGCATTCGAAGATGTCACAATTGTATTTACACCTTACCGTACCGTACTATACAGAGTGGTCAGAAACTGTGTGAAATGCTTGTAGGGATGTTACATGGCAGGTTGTACTGAGGCATAAATGTTAAGAAAGAAATTCGATACGTTGCTCCGTTTCCGAGTTATTTAGCATAGAATTTAGCCAATCGGGGCGTCGCGCTCACACTCAAGCGGCCTGCCAGGGGCGGTGTTGCCCTACAAGTGCTTTGTCTCGTTAGCTGAAACTTGAATTTACGCTCGCGACGATATATATATATATATATAATAAAATTGCAGCCAAATAGCCATATACAGTTACTTTGCTTAATATTTTACATTTACATTTTACATTTTTGCATATTCATTCATCGATTTCACTCTTTTACTGCACAGTTCTATGTGATATCGTTCACAGGCTTCGTTACACAGTTCACATACACATGTTGCGGTTGGGTCATGATAAGTTTTGTTCTTGCAGATTAGATGATGAAAGCCGTGAATAGAAAGTCTAGTTACGACATGTCGCTGTTCGAAGTTTGGTGCTGTCCATGAGCGGTTCGTCATTGCTTCGGTGCCATAAAACTCCGCCCAAATTTTTTCTCGTTTGTCCTCCATGATCTTCAGTTGCTTTCTGGAAGCCCTGGTGTGTGGCATCATATATCGAAGTCTGATGTCTTCAATTAGGAATGTCTCTCTCGTTAGCAGGTACACTAGTCTAGATCTTGTTGTCTTTGAGAGACCTAGTGCTCTTTTTAGATAGGTCGATTTTACCTTTTCTAGTGTTTCTAGATTTTTTTCTGTCAGGTGGTCCCATATAACCTCCATCCCATAGGCCAGGATTGGCAGGATTTTTGTGTTGAATAATTTCATGGCTGTTTCTAGACTGAGTAGGCGGATGCTTTTGATGTCCTGTATTGCTATTATTGCTTGGGCTGCACGTTCTGTTGTATGTTTTGTGAAGCATTTGGCTGTTGGTTGCAATGTCACTCCTAGGTATTTAAAGTCTGATGAGATTTTTATTTTTTGTCCTCTGGTACTGATTTCCGCATTCTTGGGTGTTTTGCCTCCTTTTCTGAAAATTACCATTTCTGTCTTTGTTATGTTTATGTGTAGTTTGTGTTCACTGCACCATCTGTCTATTTTCTCAATGATTCTCTGCAGCTTCTGTATATCTGTTGAACCTACGGCTATGTCGTCAGCGTATGCATATACATACACATCTTCTTCATTTTCTCCAATTCGGAGTACTTCTTTAGTGGCAAGAATGTACAGCAAAGGGCTCATTGGGTCACCCTGTAAGACTCCGTTCGGTTGCAGAATGGGGTTCGAAAAAGAGAGGTTGTCTGATATTGTAATTAAGTTGTATTCGAGGATTGATTTGATTATTCTTGCCCATACGCTATCTTCTCCCATTGTGTTTTCCAGTTTTCGGACTATGAGCTCTCTTTCCAATAGGTCAAAGGCTTTGGTAAAGTCTATGAACACTGTGTAGAACATTTGTTTCTTTTGTAGTGCATCATCAATGTTGTTTAGAAGAAGCCTGACTGCCGTAAGTGTTGATCTTCTAGATCTGAAACCCATTTGTCGTTCTGGGAGATGACTGCCCACAGAGGCTTGGATTTTTTGTGTTATTATTTTTGAAAACATCTTGAATTGAGTATTTTCCAGGGCTATGCCTCTGTAATTGTTTGGGTCCATTGGGTCTCCTCTACCTTTGTAGAGAACTTTTATTGTCGAGTGTCTCCATTGTGTCGGAATTCTTCCAAGTTCCAGGCATATGTGTTGGAGGGCCTCTTTTGCATCTTTTATATGTTCATTATATATATTATCAGGTCCTGCTGCTTTCTTATTCTTCAGTGCTTATATTACTTCTTTCACATCATCTTCATTTAGGGGATCCCATGTATTGTCTTTTTCCTTAGTTTGATGTTGTTTCTCTTTCTTTGGGGGTGTTTTGAGTCCTCGTTTGTTCAGTATCTTACTGAAGTGGTCTTCCCATTCCTTCAGGTCTATATTTGGTGTATGAGCCATTTTTCTTGGTCTTGCTGCTATGTATGGGTCTTTCTCTGCTTCATCCGCTTCTCTTTTTGCCTCACTTTCTATGTATTCTTTTTTCTTCTCTTCTATTAGTTTTTTGTAGATTCTCCTCTCTTCTGCGTACAGTTTGTATGTTTCCTCGTCATGCTGGTTTCTTAGTCTGTGGAGGATTCTTAGAACAGTGTTCCTTTTGCTGTAGCATTCAGCATCGAACCATCTTTTGGCCATCCTTGTTTTGGGGGTTGTTTGTATCACTGAATTTTTTAGGACGTCTTCTATTTGGTCTGTTGCTTTTTCGAGGTCTCCTTCCTCTATGAAAGTTTCTATTTCTGTTAATTGTTCTTGCTCGTTTGTTAATTTTTCTATATCAATTTTTCTTTGTGTGATTTGGTGGGTCTTTCTTGCTGGCGGTGACGTGACGATATTTATTTTTATCTTCATTGGAATGTGCTTTCGTATAGGAGTAATGGAGTCATGCCATATTGGTTGAATACTTCCTTCTATATCTCCTCTTGTTAATGCGATATCAATGGTGCTCTTCCCATTGCGGCATATGTATGTAGGTATCTGTCTATCGTTAAGTAGGGTGAAACCATCTTCTTCTAGGGTCTCAACGACTAGTTTTGTTTTATAGTTTTCTGTTTCTATTCTGCAGTTGAGATCGCCTGCAATAATGGTGGGTTTGTTGTCGCATTGTTTGATGAGTGTGACTATTTCGTCAGTTATTTCTACAGCATTTGTGTGCGGTTTAAAATAGGCTGCAATTATATTTTTGTTTGCCGCTTCTATTAGCATACTATTTTCTTGTTTTATGATTTTTTTGGTGGGCGTCATCCGGGGTTTCAGTAGGATAGATATTCCTCCCATGGGTCGTCCTCTTTCTCCCTTCTTTGCCATTAGGTGATAATTATAGAAATCTTTATGTTGCCAGCTGTCTATCAGGAAGGTTTCTGTTAGAATTGCAAGGTCCGAGTTTTGCAGAATGTCTGTTGGTGCTAGGTTAAGAGCACTTTTTACTCCCTCTGTATTCCACAAGACTGCTTTTATTTCTTGCTCTTCTGGTTTTCTTCTTAGTTTAGTTGAGCTCTGCTCCCTCTTCCATTGATCGTCTTGGGAAACGAAATCGACGTACTTTTATGTTTTCTGGCCAGAATTCTGGTTCTTGTGTGATTTGTAGCTTTTCAAACGGAATGCCTACTTTGAAAGCTTTTTTGTCGCCCAGTGTGCGCAGTTCTTCACATTCTAGTTGTCCCAGTATTCCGTTCTTATTAAGGTATTTCACTACTGTAGCAGTTGTGGTGGTTCTCTTTAAGTTACCGATGTATAGCCACGCTGTCGTTTCTGCTGCTTGCATTTCTTCGTCTTTTTTGATACCCATTATGGTTTTATAATTACTGTTTCTTCTGTACCAGCTCCTCCCTGCCACAGTACTCCAAGTCGGTTCCTCTAGTTCATTAACCTGATTTCGGGTTTTATTATGGTGCTCATGTGTATTGATTTGGACTTGTAACTGATTTTGTTGCTGGAGCAGAGGATTTCTGTATATTGTCGTTCCCTCTGGTTTAACTTTGTTGTTGTATTTAGTTTGCATGTTGTTTCCATCAGTTTTGGTTTTCTTTGCGTCTAGGTGGCTTTCCTTTTCTAGAGTTTTCTTTATTTGCTCTTGTATTAATATCCCTAGTTGGTTTTTTAGAAAATCAGTTATCTCCTCCACTTTATGCCTCAGTTCTCCCATTTCCGTCTTATTTCCGTCTTTTTTTGCTTTTTCCAGAAAGCTACCCACACCGATGTCTCCGTTGAAGTTCTTCTCAGATCCCGTAGGTGTCTCTTCCGTCTGTCTCTGTCTGCTATGTGCTATTTCCTGCGTTTCGCCAATAGATGTCGCTAGGTGACTAGCAGTCCATTGTCCACTATGTGCTGTTTCCTGTGTTTCGCCAATAGATGTCGCTACGTGCCCAGCAGGCCACTGTACGGTATGTGCTGTTTCCTGAGTTTCTCCAATAGATGTCGCTAGTTGTCCACCAGTGCAGCTGTCTTCTCCCACGCTCGTCTCTTGTTGGATGTTCCTAACCTCTCTTGTAGGATTCCTATTCTCCACCTTATTTGCGTTTCTTTCGTTTTTCAAAGATTCTAAACATTTTCTTATTTCACTCACCGCCTCTAGTAAGTTGTTCTTCATTTCCTTCATATATCCTCCTTCTTCTGCCACTTTTCCGATCATCATAAGAGCGTTCTCAATACGATACACTGCACTGTCCGCCATCTTTCTCTCGTTTGATATATATATATATATATATATATATATATATATATATATATATATATATATATATATATATATATATATATAGTGATACGTTCATTACCCAGCATGATGTGATCCACATGACAACGATATTTTATATATTGTGCATAATTTGTTCTCATTGGATTATATAATGTATAATTATGGTACCTTCATTGCCCAGCATGATGTGAGCCACATGACAACGATATTTTAGATACAGTCCAGAATTTGAAACTTCCTGGCAGATTAAAACTGTGTGCCCGACCGAGACTCGAACTCGGGACCTTTGCCTTTCGCGGGCAAGTGCTCTACCAACTGAGCTACCGAAGCACGACTCACGCCCGGTACCCACAGCTTTACTTCTGCCAGTATCTCGTCTCCTACCTTCCAAACTTTACAGAAGTTCTCCTGCGAAACTTGCAGAACTAGCACTCCTGAAAGAAAGGATATAGCGGAGACATGGCTTAGCCACAGCCTGGGGGACGTTTCCAGAATGAGTCGTGCTTCGGTAGCTCAGTTGGTAGAGCACTTGCCCGCGAAAGGCAAAGGTCCCGAGTTCGAGTCTCGGTCGGGCACACAGTTTTAATCTGCCAGGAAGTTTCATATCAGCGCACACTCCGCTGCAGAGTGAAAATCTCATTCTGGAGTCCAGAATTTGTTCTCATTGGATTGCATTGCCTTATTGATTGCAGGCATTATCACAATTTTGGCAGAAACATACTCAACGCCAAGATCATTTATAACGTAGTCAAAACATGACAATATAACTATTCTGGCGGTTAAAAAACGAACGCAACGAATATAATAAAGCCTACGTTGGACAGACGGACGTTTAAATGGACCTGGACGTGAAATGATTGAAATTTTCGAAAACATTTCTTTGTCACCATCTGAAAGACAAATTTCTCGTGTTTCAAAAAACATATTTTTTATCTACTTTTCAATTGTTGATTTGGTCTTAAACGCTCTTTGAACAAATGTCTGCGAACCAGCCATGCTCATGGGACAGGCGTTGAATATCACCATAAACATTTCTTGCCTGCCACAGTCATGCAAACAATAAAGCCAATATACAGGGACCTTGCAGATACAAAATTATTTAGCAGATGTCTACATGGCCATGCACCAAACCATAAAGAGATTTTTAACAGCTGCATGTGGCAAAGAGTACCAAAAACAGTATCCGTTCAATTGAAAGTACTCAGGTGTAATGGGTGCTGTCATCTGTTTCGCTGATGGTGTAACTAGCAAGACAAAACCAACGGACAAACTAGGCATCCAGCCAGGAAATAATACGATAACGGTGTTGAATGCCAAAGATTGTCAGCAAGTAGCTGAAGCTGAATGGGTTGCGAAATTCAGCACAAACAATCCAGAGTCAGGAAAAGATTCCTGAAAAAGTCTACAGAAGATGAAGAAGCAGCTTGCTAACAAGAATAATGCTGCTGCAGTGTTCTAAAAGACTGAGAACAATCTTTTCTAATTTTCTCGAAACTACATTTTCAGGATATTAGGTACATATATATCTTCAAAATGATTTGAGCTATGTTCACCAAATTCCTACATTGTGAACCATCTGTTGTACAGAATCTCGTATTTCTTAAACTATAACAGATAATTATAAAGCTTTCCTTGTACAGCTTTAGTTAATGTCATTCAGTGTTGTTACAAAACCGCAACTTTCTTCACATTGGAGATCAAGAGTAACATATGATGAAACTGAGGCATAGACATGCAGCCTGTTGAACTCCTGGTGCCCTTAAAACGAGATATACAGGATACATAACAGAAGTGTAAGTAACCTTTCAATTTTCAGCACATATACTCTCCATTGAAAATATCGAGAGAAATTTCACTAGTTTATGGATGTCTTCAAAGGCCAATTGATGGATATGCTAGAAGAAATACCTGAACAAATCTACATTCATAGGACTAAGCTCCCAGAACAAATGTTAAATCAACAAACAGTATCTCGCAGCAGAAAAAACCATAGAAAATTTCCGTAGCGTCTTAATCAGCACATGAAAGACACTCCACCAAGCATCAATCATCAAATACGCGACTACAAACGATTCACAGAAACCTTCAAGAGTACCTTAATCAGCATATGAATCGCAATCTATACAGTGAGAATTATAACAGCAGAATACTATTGTATGTAGATTTCATTATGTTTGCTTTCAGTTAGTGCTGAAAGGAAATGAAATATTTATTGTACAACTGTGATGTGATTAAACACTGTCTCACACTGGATATAGTCATTGATCTTAATAAAGTCGTGTAAATAAATTGAATATATCAGAGATTATACAAGACATAATAAAATTCGTTGCATCAACATCTGTCAAAATTGTGATAACAATCATGATAAATAAGCCAATGTGACACATAGTGTAGTTCATTGACGAACATCTCCACTGTATATAAAATACCGTTGTCACCTGAATCACATCATACTGGGTAATGAAAACACAACAATTGAGGAAAATATGTATTATGCACATACGTTAACATAATACAGTAAGGTGTAACAACAATTGTGACATATTTTAACGCAGATCGGAGATACAAGTAAGTGTTATGACATAAATAGAACTGTCCACACCAAACACATCCTAAATACTAAATACGTAAGTAGTTACCATACGAACCACACTATTACTGATAGGCTACATTTATTACCCACATTCGGCGCATTGACTCATTTCAAATTTAATCTTTGTAGCAGGTGACATCTGATAATAGGCAAAACCTGAAACTCCTCAGCCAATGTAAAATAACTAGCAGCTCTGGTGTAAACTTTAAAAAATGTATTTTTTTTTCAGCTCTTGAAAGAGGAATACCAGACCACTGTATCAACCCCCACTAGCCGAAAATTGAACTGTTGCAGCTCATATAAAGCAAATAATAGTGGTAACGGTTTTTCCAATTCTCGAACGAATTACTTTTAAATGGTATATACGAAATCGGATTTCAGCATTCTGGAAAAGAGATGTTCCCAGTTTTGGAAGCAGTTCACCTGCTTTGTTCTTGCTAATTTCTTTCCTTGTACAATACAAATGTAGGAGAACTCCACTCAGATCCATTATCTTGCTTTCGTTCATTACGTGGCCATAGCGTGGCTCATGTGAACGCATTTGGTCCAGAAATGTTTTGTTGCAAACATTGCCAGGCAACAGTGGCCAGCAATGTTGCCGTGCATTTGACTGCAATTCGTGTGGCTGTGATATTGCCAGACAACACTGCGGGCCTATATTGTCAGCAATAGCCAATTTTTACAGTCGGTGTAAATGTACTTTTACATGTTGTTCAAGTGAAGGGGACTAGTGATGATAGAATAAGATTCGTAATGCCAGGTTACTTATTAAGAGAAGTGATCATTTTTTCTGTTAGATTATTTTTACTTAGTACTATATGCTCAGAGACCACAACTGAAAACAGAAAAACCAATTTACAAACATAGAATTTAAAGACATAATCATTTCTACTTCACAAATAATAGTTTAGAATAAACATAAAGTAAAATATGGTCCACAGCCATGGATCAGCATACAGTACATGCAATGTATCTAACTAAAAGTCCAGGGTTAGGCCTGAATATAGAGGAAATTAGCAGTACCCGGCTTCTCACGTCAGCCCGCATACAGGATGCTTTCATCTTCACACATTATGCGACAATGCATGTTATGTAATTTACATTACATATACGTTATATACCAACTGTAGTTATGAGCCGTACTTTATTTTATGTTTATTTTAAAGTATGCTTTTGACAAGTAGAAGAGATAGGATTTTTAAATTATACATTTGTAATTTAATATATGTGTTTTACATTGTTTCTGGAGATGGACAACATTGGCCAATATAGGCCATATGTGCAAATTTTATGATTGTGTCAGAGAGAAAATTTTAAAAAAATATCAAACAGTTAGTCATGGTACTCCATACATGAAACGTTGTTTCGTATAGGAAGTGATAACGTTGAGGCTATGGATTTTTCGTAATAAACAAACTCCCATCACACTTTATCCAGGCTTGGGACTGGCTCAATGACAAGAGCAAACTGTCATTTAGGCGTGTTTAAAATCAGTCTTTTCTATTTTTTTATATTTTTCATTTTTTTGTGTGTAAGTTAATATGAGTATTTACATTTTGTACATTCTTTTCATAGATATCGTCCAGCACTAACATATGGCTTCATTCAAATTTTTGGACATAAGAAACTGCTTTCAAACAAACCCTGATGTGACCATCCTCCCCATACTTTTCTACTATTTTTTCCAGCCTTCCATCAAGTTTCGATTAAGTTGTTTTCTTTCATTTACGTTCCATACTTATTTCTTCATTTTCTCTGTATTCGCAAGTAAGTCTCATGTCTTGCATTTTCCTCCCGAGATATTTCATCATGTGGAAATAACAGCCATGCACTTGAACCGACGGGATCACAACTTGTAACGCAGAAATCGCAGCTGATTCGAAGTCAACAGTGACATTATTAGGTTTCCATTCTGGTGCATTATCCACAACATTGCGGAAAAGAAGGTTATATATTTCTTTTCTTTTGTTTGGTAAGAATGCAAAAGCCACTGGATGAACTTCCCAAGTCTTCATGAATAGTATATATTTGCGAAAACTGCTTGCTACAGCATTTGAAGGTTACATCCATAAAAAAGTGTTGTTTACTCTTTAAAGTCTCTCTTCTTGCTTTTCCGCAAAAAACTATGATCCTGTCTCCATAGCTGTCATCACTAAAGAGAAAACTGCTGCCGTCATTCGTGGTTAGTAACTCTGCTTGAAGATCAACTTCTTGTCGTGTTTCTGGCTCTTTCTGATTGTTGTATGATTTGGCCCAGTGAATGTATAACATCCTCTTCATTGCTTGCTGTTCTGGGATTTCGGTAACAAGATCATATCATCGATTGTGCAAGTCGCCTAACTCTTCGGTATATGTTGTGTCTTGCTCATACAGCATAGACACAATGAGGTAGCTAGGTGCACGCTAAACTAACGCAGACGGGCTTGAAGTTCTGGAACATGAGACTTATTAATGAATAAGAAGAAAAGTACGTAGATGTTACTTAACTTTTATTCTCTTGTTGGAATACATCTCCTCTGCATTTTAGTAATCTATAAGCACTGATACAAATGGCGCCTTGCTAGGTAGTAGCTATGGACTAAGCTGAAGGCTATTCAATCTGTCTCTCGGCAAATGAGAGGAAAGCTTCGTACGTCTGGTCGCAAGCTATGTCGTCCGTACAACTGGGGCGAGGTCTATTCCGTGTCTTGTGACCTGCCATGTGGTGGCGCTAGGATTGCGATTACAGTGGCGACACGCGGGTCCGACATGTACTAAGGACCGCGGCCGATTTAAGTTACCACCTAGCAAGTGTGATGTCTAGCGGTGACACCACAGTATATATTTTAGAAGTCGAAGTCTCTTCCTCTCATAATCTTTTCTTCGCCTTGTTCAACGTCTTTCTTACTTCTAAGCGAGCGTAATCCGATGCCCCACATTGATGCTCGTTTGAACTAAGCACGATACAGTCTTGAGTCTTAAGCATTCCTTGGCAATATATTGTTCTATGTTTCGAACAGCGCCATATCACAGTCCCATCTGCTTTGGTTCTCTTTACGATTTACGAGTAACCATCATAGTGGGCACATGTTTTACCGAGGGTGGAGTTGTTGACAGTTCCATATCGAACATCTAAGCACACAGAGGCACCAGGCGAACGAGTTGAACCCTCTGAAAGCTAGACTCACACTGACAGTGATTAGTCAAGCGGTCAGTCACTTGAGTGGACGACGACGTCCCGAGTGCAGGTAGGCTGTGCCACAAAGGGATCATTTCCAGTGGATGACAACTCCCGGGGGTGCAAGTAGGTTGTGTGTGAAATCCTAGGGGACTTAACTGCTAAGGTCATCAGTCCCTAAGCTTACACACTACTTAGCCTAAATTATCCTAAGGACAAACACACACACCCATGCCCGGGGGAGGACTCGAATCTCCGCCGGGACCAGCCACACAGTCCATCACTGCAGTGCGAGTAGGCTCTGCCCTTGAGCAGGTAGCTCCCAGCAAAACTGGGTGCGAATTTCATAGATCTCTGGCTGGGTGCAATTTTCACTGGGTGCGATTTTCACATATCCGAGGTAGGACATCAAACAGAATAATCCCTTTAGAGTCCCAGAAGACTGTCACCACACTGCACCGATTGAGGGGGCGGCTTTGAACATTTTCTTTAGAGAATAGGTGATGTAGTGCCACTCCATGAATTGCCATTTTGTTACTGGTTCGAACTGATGAATACATGTTTCATTGCCTTTGATGATGTTCGACAAAAAATTGGCATGATCAGTCTTGTAACACGTAAGCAACTCCACACAGATGGTCATTCATTGTTCTTTATGGTCTTCTGTTAGACAGTGATTAACCCAGTGGGAACACACCTTTGAGCACATCAACTGGTGAACGAGTGTGCCAGCACTACCAAAAGGGACGTCCATTTGAGCAGCGAGGTGTTTGATTGTGATTCATTGCTCACCTCAAGTGAGAATGTCCTAAACTTCCAGCTTTGCAGGAGTCAAAGTTGTGTGTGGCCGGCTGGCACACAGGATATCGGACAGGTTTGTGCGACCTTGTTGCGATCATGATGGAGGTGTCGCCCAACGATAATCGTGCTTTTGTTCACTGCCACGTCTCCGTAGACATTCTGTAAGTGCATATGAGTATCTGCGATACTCTGGATTTCCGCCAACGCACCTCCGCTACAGACGTCATTTTCAAGGCTACATATAGCGCCACCTCCTATCGGAACTTCATGAAACTACGGGGACTGATACGAAAATATTCCACAATGCCTCACAACAAATTCCGCACTTTTCAACCGAAACTGGCCGGGAAAAAAAGTGTTACATTACTTGTTGAACGCCCCTCGTAGGAACAGAAATCCACCACTGTATAACTACACTGTCGACGAGAAATTGCTGGAAACACTATGTACTGTAAAACATCTAGAAGTAACTATCCGGAACGATCTTAAGTGGAACGATCGCATAAAACAAATAGTAGGAAAATCAGTTAGCAAACGGACTCATAGGAAGAATCTTGACGAAATTTAACTCACGCACAAAAGAAGTGCCTTACAAGGTGCTTGTTCGACCAATTCTTGCGATTTTTCATCAATCTGGAATCCTTACCAAGTAGTAATGAGAGCAGAGAGAGAAGATCCAACGAAGATCGGCACGTTTATAACCGGATCGTCCGAACAGTGGAGAGCGTAATAGAGAAAAGTCTAGTGGCAGACGTGACGAGAGGAGCGTTGTATTTCACGAAGGGGTTTACTACTGAAATTTCGAGAGAGTATTTTCCAAGAAGAGTCCGACAATATATTGCTTCCTTTCATACACATCTCGCTAGAGGACCACATCGAGAAACTTCGAAAATTCGAGGTAACACAGAGTCTTACCGACAATCGTTCTTCCGACGTGCCATTCCCTAGTGGAATAGGAGGGAGGGGAGAGGGGGAATCAGACTAGTACGAGAGGTACTCTACGCCATACACCGTCAGGTGGATTAGGGAATCTTGATGTAAATATAGATGTAGATCTGGACCGGAGGACTTGCCTTTATTAAGTGATATAACCTGCTTCGCAACACCAAGATTATATGCTTCTAAAGTTACTCACATTGGCAGCTGTCCTTGATTTTAATTCTGGAACATTTACTTCGTCTTCTTTGGTAAAGGAATATCGGAAAAAATATCGTAAAACAGTGTTTAGTAGCTCCGCTTTACTGGAATTATCATTGGTAACATTACCAATCCTGTCACACAGAAAAGGTATTGATGTATCTTGCCACTGATGTACTATAAATACGACCAGAATGTCGTTGGATTTTCTGTCAGATTTCGAAACAGAGTTTCGTTGCGGAAACTGTTAAAAGCATCTCGCATTGAAGTTCGCGTGAAATTTCGAGCTTTAGTAAAACATCACCAGTCTTGGATATTTTGCTTTCTTTTAAATTTGGCATGCTTTTTTCGTTGTTTCCACAACAGTGTTTTAGGCTCTTTGATTCATATAACGTGGAGGGCCAGTACTGTCTCTTAACAATTTATTTGGGGGAAATCGTTCTATTGCTGTCGATTCTATTTCTCTGAATTTAAGCCCAGCTGGTCTATGTCTACATAGTCTGCGTGGAACGAGTGGAGACCATCTCTTAGAAAGATATCACCCGAATTTATATATGAATTTATATATATATATATATATATATATATATATATATATATATATGTATGTATGTATGTATGTATATATATTACGTACCTTTGGTGGATCTGAATGTTATGGTATTGAGTCTTGCTACAAAAACCTTGTGGTCACTGATTCCTGTATGTCATGAAGCTCTCTACTTGCTTAGGATTAGGCCTATTCGTTGCTAATAGGTCAAGTATGTTTTCGCTTCAAGTGGGCTCATGAAATAATATTGTTCAAAATAATTTTCGTGGAAAGCGATCAGTACAAAGAGCCCCCAGCATCACCACACAAGTACACTACCTAGCAACTACGATCACCACTGCCAGTCTGTATGAGAGCCAGACGTTGGGTTTGACACCAGTTCCCTGTATTGCTGGTGCTCCACTCTACTGTGGCAAGAGGGAGGGAGGGCATGTGGAAGTAGAAGCTCAACAAGTGCTTCAAGAGTAGAGTGTTCTCTTTGTTTCACTTAGAGAATTGCTGTTCTTTCCAAGTCACACCACACAGTTTGGTTTGTCTTTGGTACGACTTATGATCGTTTGTGTTTCTTCTGCACATCGAGGCTATGTAATTATTTGCAAGTTGTAAATAAATTGTCTTCTTACTCATAGATGCTGAGTTCATGTTATTTATTTTGATTAACTTACCCCACAGACACAGAAACACACACACAAGTTACACACACACATATATATATATATATATATATATATATATATATATATATATATATATAACAAAACTGGTACTGTGGTTATTATATAATGTTTCATTTAACTTACAATCACTCAAAGAAATAATATCAATCATCTTCAAGAGCTATCAGATTCAACCACTGCACAAAATACTATTGTTTTACGTATGTGTACTAATTATGTTACTGAATTTCCTGATAACCAATATTTCACCAAATCATATTCTCAGTATATACAAACACCTTCTTTCAGTATTTTCATATTAATGAATTGATTAATATTTCATTCTTCTGTGTGATACCCAAATAGCACTCACAAGGTATTAATCACAGATTTTGATGAGTCTTAGGTATGTTGCAAAGGAACATATACTGAGTGCGCTTTCTTTGTCAGTAATAGAGCAACAAATCAGGGATTTCATTCAGGGACAGCTCACTCTGTATCAGGGTTCTGTTCAATAATTTTGTTTAATAATTTATATAGGTAATTTATTGTTCTTAAAAACAAATCTCTTTATGTTATGATTTTTATCATACATCTGACTGAGCAATTATTCTTCTGAAGGCAGTATTTTTCATTAAATGTGTGTAGTCTCTATGGATTTGTGTTTTGCTTGCCTCTACAATAAACAGCATCCAGAATTCTCTATAACAAACTATACACAAATTTGCAGACAGTTTGATGGAATGATTGGTTTATTAATGAAATTCCTATGTGAAGATGACATTTTTGAATAATTTTTCTGACATATACTATTTAATGATAGTCTGTACAATAACAGTGAAAAAGAAACCAAGTATATTGGCAGGATATGAACCTGTGCCACTTGTGTAGTATCCCTGAATCTTAGCCGCTGTGCAACGCTCTCAACATAAAAATATGACTGACATTATGGGTGTAGCTGGTATGCACAAAACTCCAATGTCGATGTTCTTGGAAACAATGGGACACTGCATGGAGAGGTGCTATCCATGTACTCAGGGTAGTTGGCTGTACAAAATACATGATTAACAGCTCTGATTGTCCCTTTGTGAGTCTATTTTAGCACTTAAAATAACTCACACTGAAAAAACAAAAGAATAAGTGTGTTTAAATAACCTCCAAATCCGTCTGACATGTAATTTTCCTCATGATCAACTAATGATCACTGTTTCCTCCCAGAAATATAGTACTCCATTACCTGGGTTAAATATTACTGCTGTAAGCAATGGTTTTGTCTCTTCTCTCCTAAACATCCAGAAATCAAAAAAACGAGAACAACATTAACTGGAACTCAACTACTGAATATGGCAAGATGTATCCAGTTTACTCCAAAGATAATGTATTCCTATTATAAATCAAATTCCCATTTTCCACCAACTAATACACCCAATCAAACCCAAACCCAGAACTTGGTTGATCTAAAAAAATTTGTTCTCATCCTGAGTATGAATCTGGCACAGTGTTATTTGCACTTTTTTAAGAGGCTTCATTGCGTGTTATGACCATATGTTGGTCATACAGTAATCAGCTTTTATGCAGTGGGCATTCATAAGCATCCATGACGTGTACTTCAACATTATTCATCGTTTCTCCATTCAGACAAGCTGGGAGACCTTAGTTTTACTCACAAACCTCTATAACATTATAATAAAACTTTCACATTACTTCATAATAATATTATAATTATGCAAAAATCACAATAAAAGTAATTTAAATAACAAAATTTTCCTTGTAATCAACCTACTGCTGTTAGCTGACACTTTGACAAACTGTCTCTATATAAGGTAGTGTCATGCTTTTCATACATGACACATCCTTATTGTGGCTGTCGTGCAGCTGCGGTATAAGGGTAAGAGAAAGTCCTCCTGGAATTCCCATACTTGCTGTTTAAGGCATATAAGACATCCAGGGAAATTTGTGTTTTGGTAACAATATGATTAACCTGTTTGGTGCAGGATAGTCTGGTTTCCAGGCGAAACCCTACTACCTTTGCTGATGTTCAACGAACATTGAATCTAAATGGTCTCAAGGTTTTTGTATTTGTTGGCTACTTTCATTATTTTCATCTACAGGAAACCGCCTAAGATTTTCTAGGTGGGTGCCTGATATAATTCTGTTCTGGTCACCATATTTTACATAAATCTGAGATCAACTGCTACCATATAATCTATACCAAATCTATTACTTCAGGTGAAAACTCCTGTGTTTGTCATAACCTAAATTCTGTGGAACAAAAATTGATTCTTATGTTAAAGAACACACACTTGCTGCCAGTACATAAAATGTTTTGAAATTTTCATATACTGATAGAGCCATTTTACTTGTTTTTACTTTTTAACAACTTTCTTTAAGTGGTTCAAGTTTCCCTATTTGGTTTTTCTTCTAGAAATTATTCTCAGCTTCACTAACATGTATTGGACTGCAGTAGCACCTCCCATTCACAGTGAAATTATAGGTTTTTTAGGAGATAGTTTCCATTAACTAATCCTGTAAAATATAATATCAGAGCACTGCCCACCTTAATTTTGACACTTACTTAGAAGAGCCTTTCGAGCAATTGACGAGTTTCTAGAGGACACAATATCGGGATTCCAGCTGTTGATTTCACTTACAAAGTGTTTTAATTGTTGTTAATTGATCGAAATATCAGTAAATGTCTATTAACAACTTTTTAATACTCTTTCTACACAAAATCCACTTTCAGTTTCATAGTCCTCTCATCAAATGGTATCATTTGATATGTATTATGAAAGAATTCTGTTTGACTATTGTTTTGGTATTTTTCTAGTGATTTTTTGTTTTGTATGTTTTAGCCCTTCCACCCTGGTTCAATCAGCATGTTATAAACGTGGCTTGTTCCCAGTGTCATTTGAATGTATTGAATATCTGTATAATTAGCGACCAACGTAATTTACATTTACACTGCACTTAATTTGATTTATACAACACATTGTAATTATGATTTAGGGTTTGTCTGACATCATGGAAATAATGTCATGACCTCTAGAGTAAAAGCAGCTGCCTAAACTGAAATAGAGTACTTTTGACAGGGGCACTTGTGCAGTTGGCGAGACAGTCTTGACAGATATAGACAAGTGTTAGCTGACACTTTGACAAACAACAAAGTGTGTATGTTTCCAAGATGGTGATGTGTTGTTTTATCAAGGGTGAATGAGTGATAGAGGTAGCACTACATCAGTTTCATGTCATTATTTATCAACATAACAAAAATAAATCAAGATCATTTGAAGTATTTGTTACTTATTTATAAAGTTGTAAAATCATCTCTCAAATGACAATAAGGTAAGGATATTAGTTTAGTTTGGTTTCATTTAGTTTATTTCTTGTCCATAGAAGTTATTTCACAGTTATATTAGACATGTTATGTTTACAGTTTTGTACAGAAATAAAACAAATATCTCAGAAATTTATCATTGACACATAAAACCAATTTTTCTGTATGATATATGCTAATAGCCTGCATTAATATGTGCAACAGTTTTGCATACTAAAGCAAAGTCTAAAAAATTATATTTATACCATACCGCTGAAAATACTAATACAATTTGACAAAATGAAAACTAATTTTTTTGATAATATATTTTAACCATACTGCAGAAAATATTTAGACATATATACACAGAGGAAGCTCATTTAAATCATATTTGCGCCAATACATTTAGTCTAATTGTTCTGTTCAGTATTTTCAGTGTCCACTTCGTTTTCTGTTTTCCTTCTTTCAGGAAACTTGTTTCCACATGAAAAAGGAAGCTTTCTACTCCATTTCCAACTTTACATTTACATTTGTCCTTTGGATTTGCCTGCAAGTACTTCTTCACCTTATACCAACATCTAGAGACGATATGTTCTTTGAGTTTTCTTTTGAAAGTGCTCATTTTCTTTATGCTCTGTATGCTAAGTGGCAGTCTGTTATAAAATAAGTTTTCTGCATTTATAGGGTCCCTGTCTGTCATTTACAATCTTTTGCTGCAGGTTTGGCAGTTTTTCCTCGTTCTTGTGTTGTGATCATATAAATCACTGTTCAGAGATGCTATACAATTTACCATTACAAGAAGTATTGCCTCATATATGTACAAACTTGTAACAGTTAGTGTTTTAAATATTTTGAATTTGTTTTTGCATTATTCCCATGATGTCAGTTCAGCTATTACGATTCTCTGCCTGTGCACATCTTCTGCTTTTCCTCATATTGATAAAAAGTACAGCATGTGTTGGAAGATAAGTCTATAGTATATTTTTAGCAAAGTTTCTGTGTCCACCAAACAACACATTTTTTTCATTAAGAATATATTTTTACTTATTTTATAACGGATCTTATCAATGTGATTTTCCTATGACAGAAATTTGTCCACCTGTATTCACAGAAACCTATTATACCCCACTTCTTTTAAGACTGCATCTACAATACTCAGAATAAATTCGTCAAAGATGCTAGTTCTGTTTTTTCCAATTTACATGCATAGTTTTCTGTCTATTGATCAATAAATTATGTACTGTAAAATACCATTCTGCTAGTTTTAGATTATGGAAATGGGATATTTGAACACCCTACATTTGCAGATATCGTCTGCATGTTGGATCAGATGCATTCTAACGGCCAAAATTTGTTTTCCATATCTGCCACAAATAAAGCGTGTTAGAGGGGGTCTTGAATAGCACTTTGGGACCTCTCTTTCATCTCTGAGAAGGGGTAAAATAAGCTTTGGTCTTGCTGTCTGATCTAAACTGTTTTATGATGTAAATGATTTTGTAGAAAACGAATTAAATATGTGTGACACATAGGCGATCTAACTTTTGTGAAACATGTAATACTCTGGCTCAAAATCCATTTCTATCTGATTCCAAAACTTCTCCTTCATGGAGTACTGGAATAAATGCCAGTCCATGTGTTATGCTTTTTTCGCACAGATGTGTGTACTGATGATTTGCATGCAATAAATCACCACTAACCCATGTGGGGTTGCTAGCCTCCCATCAGGCACCTCCACAAGTGGCAGATAGGGGAACTTTCTCCAAATGTAAAAGGTACTACGGAAATAAAATACAGGGCATCAACCAAAATCAGCAGTTTTGAGGGCCAATGGCTTGGAAGAAAAGAAGAGGTGTCCCCAACCACAACTGTTGCATTGCAGTCAGCAGAGAGATCTACAAAGGCTAAATCCGCTACCCTGAAAATGGAGCCAGCTACCCAGTGAGCTAGAAGGGGCTGGACAGATATTTTAATAATGATCACAGCAAACAAAGTAAGGATATGAGATATGTATGTAGGAACATGGAATGTGCAGAGTTTACACCAAACTGAAACCCTATGTCAGCTGCTAACGCAAATAAACAACTATGGTATAAAAATATTGGCTCTCCAGGGTATTAGGTAGACGAAAAGTGACATAATGGACTCAGGAAATTTCACTATTTTCTATAGCGGCACGAGGACAAATACCTGTGCAACAGGTTTTGTGGTCGCTAAAGACCTGAAACATATGGTGATGCAGTTTGAACCAATCAATGAACGGATGTCCATGTTAAGATCAAGCGAAAATTTTTTCATCATAACAATTATAAACGTATGTGCACCCACAGAGGTGGCAGATGAACAACGGAAGGACTAATTTTATAGCAAGGTAGAACAATTGTATGATCAGGCTCTAAAACATGATGTTACGATCTTAATAGGAGACTTAAATGCAAAAGTAGGAAAAGAAGAGGCAGACATAGCCTCCACGAATATGGAGAAACTAGAAAAGAGCTAGACCATAGATTGATTGATCAGAGGCACTGATTGGATATAATAGATGTTAGGAGCCAATGTGGAGCTGATTGCAGTTTACAGACAAAGGATCTCACTATTAAGCAAGTAGCCAGCCGCGGTGGCCAAGCCGTTATAGACGCTCCAGTCTGGAACCACTCGACTGCTATGGTCGCAGGTTCGAATCCTGCCTCGTTCATGGATGTGTGTGATGTCCTTAGGTTAGTTTGGTTTGAGTAGTTCTAAGTTCTAGGGGACTGATGACCACAGATGTTAAGTCCCATAGTGCTCAGAGCCATTTGAACCATTTTATTAAGCAAGCAAAAAGACCACAAACAAAAGAATTTTGATGTTAAGAAACAAAAGGTAGAAGAAATATGGAGAGCATGTCATATGACAATAGAAGAGCGGATTAAGACGATACTGACATGTCAAATGAACATATAGAAATAATGAGGAAATGATGTAAGACAGCAATCCTCAAGGCAGCTGGAGAGGTTTTGGGACATACACAGGCTAAAAGTAAGGCAGATCGCTTTGATGAAGAATGTATGAGAAGAATTAGAAGCTTAACATAACACGGATGAAATTATTTCAGAGAACAACTAGAGCAAATCTGCATGAACATAATGAAAAGCTCTCTGTAACTAAGAGGGTTTGCAGACAGATGAAAAGAGCGCTAGAAAAGAATAAATTGGAAGAAACTGAATATCTAGGAGAAGAGAAGCAAGTACGTGAAATGAACCACAAGATTAAAGAAGGAAAGGCTGGGTGACATTGTCACTGCCATTAAAATAAGAAGACTGCTGTGGGCAGGACACGTGGTCATAATGGAGGAAGACAGAATGCGTAACAAGATTTTTGATGGCAAAGATGGAGGCAAACAACGGAGGGACGTCCCAGGAATACACTCCTGGAAATTGAAATAAGAACACCGTGAATTCATTGTCCCAGGAAGGGGAAACTTTATTGACACATTCCTGGGGTCAGATACATCACATGATCACACTGACAGAACCACAGGCACATAGACACAGGAAACAGAGCATGCACAATGTCGGCACTAGTACAGTGTATATCCACCTTTCGCAGCAATGCAGGCTGCTATTCTCCCATGGAGACGATCGTAGAGATGCTGGATGTAGTCCTGTGGAACGGCTTGCCATGCCATTTCCACCTGGCGCCTCAGTTGGACCAGCGTTCGTGCTGGACGTGCAGACCGCGTGAGACGACGCTTCATCCAGTCCCAAACATGCTCAATGGGGGACAGATCCGGAGATCTTGCTGGCCAGGGTAGTTGACTTACACCTTCTAGAGCACGTTGGGTGGCACGGGATACATGCGGACGTGCATTGTCCTGTTGGAACAGCAAGTTACCTTGCCGGTCTAGGAATGGTATAACGATGGGTTCGATGACGGTTTGGATGTACCGTGCACTATTCAGTGTCCCCTCGACGATCACCAGTGGTGTACGGCCAGTGTAGGAGATCGCTCCCCACACCATGATGCCGGGTGTTGGCCCTGTGTGCCTCGGTCGTATGCAGTCCTGATTGTGGCGCTCACCTGCACGGCGCCAAACACGCATACGACCATCATTGGCACCAAGGCAGAAGCGACTCTCATCGCTGAAGACGACACGTCTCCATTCGTCCCTCCATTCACGCCTGTCGCGACACCACTGGAGGCGGGCTGCACGATGTTGGGGCGTGAGCGGAAGACGGCCTAACGGTGTGCGGGACCGTAGCCCAGCTTCATGGAGACGGTTGCGAATGGTTCTCGCCGATACCCCAGGAGCAACAGTGTCCCTAATTTGCTGGGAAGTGGCGGTGCGGTCCCCTACGGCACTGCGTAGGATCCTACGGTCTTGGCGTGCATCCGTGCGTCGCTGCGGTCCGGTCCCAGGTCGACGGGCACGTGCACCTTCCGCCGACCACTGGCGACAACATCGATGTACTGTGGAGACCTCACGCCCCACGTGTTGAGCAATTCAGCGGTACGTCCACCCGGCCTCCTGCATGCCCACTATACTCCCTCGCTCAAAGTCCGTCAACTGCACATACGGTTCACGTCCACGCTGTCGCGGCATGCTACCAGTGTTAAAGACTGCGATGGAGCTCCGTATGCCACGGCAAACTGGCTGACACTGACGGCGGCGGTGCACAAATGCTGCGCAGCTAGCGCCATTCGACGGCCAACACCGCGGTTCCTGGTGTGTCCGCTGTGCCGTGCGTGTGATCATTGCTTGTACAGCCCTCTCGCAGTGTCCGGAGCAAGTATGGTGGGTCTGACACACCGGTGTCAATGTGTTCTTTTTTCCATTTCCAGGAGTGTAGATGGATGGAATTGAAGAGGACATGAAAAAGCTGGGTGTCATAGGATGGAGATGGAAAGCCGTGAACAGGATAGGATAGCAGGATATTGTGATGCAGGCCAAGGGCCTTCAAGGAATATAGCTTGAGGAGTAAGTAAATTAGTAAATCACCACTCGTCTTCTAAGTACACTATGTGACCAAAGTATCGAGACACCCCCAAAAACATACGGTTTTCATATTAGGTGCATTGTGCTGACACCTACTGCCAGGTACTCCATATCAGCAACCTCAGTAGTCATTAGACATCGTGAGAGAGAAGAATGCGGCACTCCACAGAACTAATGGACTTCGAACGTGGACAGTTGATTGGGTGTCAATTGTATCATATGTCTGCACACGAGATTTCCACATTCCTAAACATCCCTAGGTCCACTGTTTCCGATGTGATAGTGAATTGGAAGCGTGAATGGACACGTACAGCACAAAAGCGTACAGGCCGATCTCGTCTGTTGACTGACAGAGACCGCTGACAACTGAAGAGTGTCGTAATGTGTAATAGGTAGACATCTATATCTACATTTATACTCCACAAGCCACCCAACGGTGTGTGGCGGAGGGCACTTTACGTGCCACTGTCATTACCTCCCTTTCCTGTTCCAGTTGCGTATGGTTCGCGGGAAGAACGACTGTCTGAAAGCCTCCGTGCGCGCTCTAATCTCTCTAATTTTATATTCGTGATCTCCTCGGGAGGTATAAGTAGGGGGAAGCAATATATTCGATACCTCATCCAGAAACGCACCCTCTCGAAACCTGGCGAGCAAGCTACACCGCGACGCAGAGCGCCTCACTTTCAGAGTCTGCCACTTGAGTTTGTTAAACATCTCCGTAACGCTATCACGGTTACCAAATAACCCTGTGACCAAACGCGCCGCTCTTCTTTGGATCTTCTCTATCTCCTCCGTCAACCTGATCTGGTACGGATCCCACACTGATGAGCAATATTGACGTATAGGTCGAACGAGTGTTTTGTAAGCCACCTCCTTTGTTGATGGACTACATTTTCTAAGCACTCTCCCAATGAATCTCAACCTGGTACCCGCCTTATCAACAATTAATTTTATATGGTCGTTCCACTTCAAATCGTTCCGCACGCATACTCCCAGATATTTTGCAGAAGTAACTGCTACCAGTGTTTGTTCCGCTATCATATAATCATACAATAAAGGATCCTTCTTTCTATGTATTCGCAATACATTACATTTGTCTATGTTAAGGATCAGTTGCCACTCCCTGCACCAAGTGCCTATCCGCTGCAGATCTTCCTGCATTTCGCTACAATTTTCTAATGCTGCAACTTCTCTGTATACTACAGCATCATCCGCGAAAAGCTGCATGGAACTTCCGACACTATCTACTAGGTCATTTATATATATTGTGAAAAGCAATGGTCCCATAACACTCCCCTGTGGCACGCCAGAGCTTACTTTAACGTCGGTAGACGTCTCTCCATTGATAACAACATGCTGTGTTCTGTTTGCTAAAAACTCTTCAATCCAGCCACACAGCTGGTCTGATATTCCGTAGGCTCTTACTTTGTTTATCAGGCGACAGTGCGGAACCGTATCGAACGCCTTCCGGAAGTCAAGAAAAATAGCATCTACCTGGGAGCCTGTATCTAATATTTTCTGGGTCTCATGAAAAAATAAAGCGAGTTGGGTCTCACACGATCGCTGTTTCCGGAATCCATGTTGATTCCTACATAGTAGATTCTGAGTTTCCAAAAACGACATGATACTCGAGCAAAAAACATGTTCTAAAATTCTACAACAGATCAACGTCAGAGATATAGGTCTATAGTTTTGCGCATCTGCTCGACGACCCTTCTTGAAGACTGGGACTACCTGTGCTCTTTTCCAATCATTTGGAACCTTCCATTCCTCTAGAGACTTGCGGTACACGGCTGTTAGAAGGGGGGCAAGTTCTTTCGCGTACTCTGTGTAGAATCGAATTGGTATCCCGTCAGGTCCAGTGGACTTTCCTCTGTTGAGTGATTCCAGTTGCTTTTCTATTCCTTGGACACTTATTTCGATGTCAACCATTTTTTCGTTTGTGCGAGGATTTAGAGAAGGAACTGCAGTGCGGTCTTCCTCTGTGAAACAGCTTTGGAAAAAGGTGTTTAGTATTTCAGCTTTACGCGTGTCATCCTCTGTTTCAATGCCATCATCATCCAGGAGTGTCTGGATATGCTGTTTCGAGCCACTTACTGATTTAACGTAAGACCAGAACTTCCTAGGATTTTCTGTCAAGTCGGTACATAGAATTTTACTTTCGAATTCACTGAACGCTTCACGCATAGCCCTCCTTACGCTAACTTTGACATCGTTTAGCTTCTGTTTGTCTGAGAGGTTTTGGCTGCGTTTAAACTTTGAATGAAGCTCTCTTTGCTTTCGCTTTCGCAGTACTTTCCTAACTTTGTTGTTGTACCACGGTGGGTTTTTCCCGTCCCTCACAGTTTTACTCGGCACGTACCTGTCTAAAACGCATTTTACGATTGCCTTGAACTTTTTCCATAAACACTCAACATTGTCAGTGTCGGAACAGAAATTTTCGTTTTGATCTGTTAGGTAGTCTGAAATCTGCCTTCTATTACTCTTGCTAAACAGATAGACCTTCCTCCCTTTTTTTATATTCCCATTAACTTCCGTATTCAGGGATGCTGTAACGGCCTTATGATCACTGATTCCCTGTTCTGCACTTACAGAGTCGAAAAGTTCAGGTCTGTTTGTTATCAGTAGGTCCAAGATGTTATCTCCATGTGTCGGTTCTCTGTTTAATTGATCGAGGTAATTTTCGGATAATGCACTCAGTATAATGTCACTCGATGCTCTGTCCCTACCACCCGTCCTAAACATCTGAGTGTCCCAGTCTATATCTGGTAAATTGAAATCTCCACCTAAGACTATAACATGCTGAGAAAATTTATGTGAAATGTATTCCAAATTTTCTTTCAGTTGTTCTGCCACTAATGCTGCTGAGTCGGAAGGTCGCTAAAGGAGCCAATTATTAACCTAGCTCGGTTGTTGAGTGTAACCTCCACCCATAATAATTCACAGGAACTATCCACTTCTACTTCACTACAGGATAAACTACTACTAACAGCGACAAACACTCCACCACCAGTTGCATGCAATCTATCCTTTCTAAACACCGTGTGTACCTTCGTAAAAATTTCGGCAGAATTTATCTCTGGCTTCAACCAGCTTTCTGTACCTATAACTGTTTCCGCTTTGGTGCTTTCTATCAGCACTTGAAGTTCCGGTACTTTACCAACGCAGCTTCGACAGTTTACAATTACAATACCGATTGCTGCTTGGTCCCCACATGTCCTGACTTTGCCCCGCACCCGTTGAGGCTGTTGCCCTTTCTGTACTTGCCCAAGGCCATCTAACCTAAAAAACCGCCCAGCCCACGCCACACAACCCCTGCTACCCAGGTAGCCGCTTGTGGCGTGTAGTGGACTCCTGACCTATCCAGCGGAACCCGAAACCCCACCACCCTATGGCGCAAGTCGAGGAATCTGCAGCCCACACGGTCGCAGAACCGTCTCAGCCTCTGATTCAGACCCTCCACTCGGCTCTGTACCAAAGGTCCGCAGTCAGTCCTGTCGACGATGCTGCAGATGGCGAGCTCTGCCTTCATCCCTCTAGCGAGACTGGCAGTCTTCACCAAATCGGATAGCCGCCGGAAGCCAGAGAGGATTTCCTCCGATCCATAGCGACACACATCATTGGTGCCGACATGAGCGACCACCTGCAGATGGGTGCACCCTGTACCCTTCATGGCATCCGGAAGGTCCCTTTCCACATCTGGAATGACTCCCCCCGGTATGCAAACGGAGTGCACATTGATTTTCTTCCCCTCTCTTGCTGCCATATCCCTAAGGGGCCCCATTACGCGCCTGACGTTAGAGCTCCCAACTACCAGTAAGCCCACCCTCTGCGACCGCCCGGATCTTGCAGACTGAGGGGCAACCTCTGGAACAGGACAAGCAGCCATGTCAGGCCGAAGGTCAGTATCTGCCTGAGACAGAGCCTGAAACTGGTTCGTCAGACAAACTGGAGAGGCGTTCCGTTCAGCCCTCCGGAATGTCTTTCGCCCCCTGCCACACCTTGAGACGACCTCCCACTCTACCACAGGTGAGGGATCAGCCTCAATGCGGGCAGTATCCCAGGCAACCACAGTCGTAGTCCGATCGGGGGATGCGTGGGCTGAGCTGGCCGTCCCCGACAAACCCCCATCCGGACCCCCACAGTGATGCCCATTGGCAACAGCCTCAAGCTGTGTGACCGAAGCCAACACTGCCTGAAGCTGAGGGCGAAGGGATGCCAACTCAGCCTGCATCCGAACAAAGCAGTTGCAGTCCCTATCCATGCTAAAAACTGTTGTGCAAAGAACGATTGAACTAATCTACAGAGAGCGCAAAAATCGACACAAATTTAAACGGTTATTAAAATACAAGATTGCCTAGTAAATGCAGTAATGCTGCTACTTGCGCACTGCTGACACTCTGCTCGGAGGCGGAAGGAGACTACGCGATTTTACACTATTCAGGTACTAAAACGCGATGCTACAACTCTCAAATACTATAATGCGCCCGAAATTTATGAATTAAACAATGCAAGTACCAAAAACACGCAAAGAAATTAAGAATTAAACTATGTAACAAATGAGTGAGCTAGGAGTATACGACTTGCTGCTGCAGCTGCTTATCCAACGGCGGCAGGGAGCACACTGCATCTATGCAGACCATCACACAGGAATTCCAAACTGTATCATGACCCACCGCAAGTACTATTAGGCGGGAGGTGAGAAAACTTGGATTTCATGGTCAGGCAGCTGCTAATAAGCCACACATCAAGCCAGTAAATGTCAAACGTCGCCTCGCTTGGTGTAAGGAGCGTAAACGTTGGACGATTGAACGGTGGAAAAACGTTGAGTGGAGTGACGAATCACGGTACACAATGTGGCGATCCGATGGCAGGATGTGTGTATCGCGAATGGCCAGTGAACGTCATCTGCCAGCGTGTGTAGTGCCAACGGTAAAATTCGGAGGTGGTGGTATTATGGTATGGTCGTAGTTGCCCCCCTTGTTGTTTTGCGTGGCACTATCACAGAACAGGTCTACATTGATGTTTTAAGCACCTGCTTCCTTCCAACTGTTGAAGAGCAATTTGGGGATGGCGACTGCATCTTTCAACACGATCGAGCACCTGTTCATAACGCACGGCCTGTGGTGGAGTGGTTACATGGCAATAACATCCCTATAATGTACTGGTCTGCACAGAGTCCTGACCTGAATCCTATACAACACCTTTGGAACGTTTTGGAACGCCGACTTCGTGCCAGGCCTCACCGACCGACATCGATACCTCTCCTCAGTGCAGCACTCCGTGAAGAATGGGCTGTCATTCCCCAAGAATCCTACCAGCACCTGACTAAACATATGCCTGCGAGATTGGAAGCTGTCATCAAGGCTAAGGGTGGGCGAACACCACAATGAATTCCAACATTACCGATGGAGAGCGCCACAAACTTGTAAGTCATTTTCAGCCAGGTGTACAGATACTTTCGAGTGCATAGTGTACCTGTGAGACGCTATTTTTGGTAATATCAGTAGTTTGTAAATATTTACAGTAATTTATTTGACAGTAAGTCAGCATGAAAATTCCAGCTTGATATATCGTCCACACTTAATTCAAGGCATTTGACCATATCAGCTTCCTCCATAAGTTGACTGTTATGCTGTATTTTCAGTTCTACATATACTGGTGATGTCTGTTTCTCAAAAGTACGCCCATGGGTTTTTGTAGTGTTCAGCTTCAAACCATTTAAGTGGAAGCAGCTTTCTATAGTAGTGAGTCTGCTCACAGTGGACCTATGAATCTTCTCTGAATGATCAGCTTATTTTGAAACAGAAGCATTGTATGCAAATATAACTGAAGAGGAAGTCGTTTACATAGAAAAGGAAAAGCCTTAGCCCTAGAACAGAGTCTTGAAGGACATGTTGTGATACTGTACTTCATACTAATTCACTGCATCTGAATTTATAGTTAACCTTTGTTTTCTGTTCTGCAAGTATGAAGTAAGCACTTGTGTATCATTTCCTTTAATCCCATATTTATCTAATTTGTACATAGGGAAGCCATAGTGTACTTGACCAAAGATGGCAGAAGCTGTCTGCAATTTTATTCCTCTGATGGAATTTGCTTATATTATCAGTTGTTTACTGTGTCCAGAATGTTTTTTTCCTTGTTAGAATCGAGACTGGTTATTTAGACTATCATTTTTACAAAAATTCTGCATTTGGAATGTAGCTATTATCTCCAGCACTTTTGATAGGATTGGGGGAATAGAAATTGACTGCTGAAACCAGAAACTGCAGCTTCCAGATTTGGGCACATCTAATATCTGTGCTTATTTGCACAGCTACTATTTGTCTGTGCAGAAGTGGCTTGTTCAGACAACTCGTAATGTGAAGAACAGCCACTCCCGATGTGCACCCACCATGAACAGTCGATTTTGAACGGAATGTCACTCGTTTAAATAACAAAGTAAAAAAAAAATTCTAAAGAATGCCATGAGAAGGAAACATTGGAAACCAACCAAACATGGCAAGATATGTTTTGAGCTTTTGCGAGAAGAGGACATAGCCCAAATTTCCGTTTGGTCAGCACACTTTAAGGAAAATGCTGAATTACGAAAGTAGCCTTTTCATGTCATGTACTTTTCTTCTTGATTATTCATAATGACTGACATAAAGAATGAGGTAAGACGCTTCATACTACTGGTTCAAATATTCATTTAAGACTATAAAAAAAACCTGAGAATTGCTTCCTCACTCTATGTTATTCACGAAACCACTGTAATATTTTCTCTTTAAAAGAACTTTCAAAATATGTTTGAGAAGTATGAAGTCAGAAATAATTGAGAAGAAGATGCAAGTTTCGTTGTTAGGTAATTCATATGGTAGAAGTGTTGGCCAACTGTTGCAGGATGAACTAGGGTCAGGTTACCAGTTCACAAGTTTTTTTTTTTTTTATCCCAGTGCAAGTCTGGGTCAGGTGACAGAGTATGTAGGTTCACTTTGTAAAGACTTCACAAAGGAAGACACCAATGTAATAGTGCATGGTGCAGGCAACAGCATAGACAGGGACCCTAATAATTCAACTCAGCTGACCAGGTAAAGATAGCTTCAGCAAAGAGACATACTTGTGTTGGGTTTGCATCTGTTCTGAGGCGCCATGACCACCCTTATTTAAACTCTTCTATGAGGAGACTTAATTTAGAGGAGAGGCAGCTGCTTGAATCAGGTATGAGGTCTTATATCAGTGTCATTCCTGTTGACTGTATCAAAAGGTGGGGCTATAATAGGCTCGCCCTTCAGTTAGCAGGAAAGGAAGGGAAAACTGTATGAACTAATAGCAAATAACTGAAGAGGGGGCACTATCACAAGTGGTAAAGTACCAGTGGTCACAAGTGGCAGACCAGCAGTTTTTTAGGGTAGGGAGGGCAGAAACAAAATATGTTCAGAGACAGGGTGAAAATGACATTCACATTGATAAAACAGGCACCCAATTCACGCAGACAGCCTCTGATTGAAACTGGAGATATTCAAAAATTGACAGAAAAATTAGGCCGATCCAGGTGTAATTCAGCCAGTGCGCAAAATCAATTATTCTTATTGCATCAGAATATCCAAGGACTAAGGGGTAAGCTTAATGAGTTGCTTATTTGTGTTGAAGAATTAGAGTTGAACAAACTAGTTGATATATTCTGCCTCTCTGAATATTGTGTGGCCACTGGTATAGATATGTTAAATGTTACAGGATTCAAGTTAGGAAAAAGGAAGATGTGCCACATTTTTCAGATACAGTTTTGATTTCAAGAGTATTGATATTAACAAATTTTGCTCAGAGCAACACTTAGAATCTCATGCAACTGAAGTGATATTTCACAGTAAGTCCTTTATAATAATAAATATACACAGTGCACTCTCAGAAAACTTTAAACACCTCATAAAAAAGTCTGGAAGCTCTGTTCTCCCCTCTGAGCTCTGTTGTCGCATCTTAGACTAAAAAGCAATGAAATAGTGGTTTTTGGTGATTTTTGTGTGAATTTATTGAAAAGCTCTGTCAGTGAACAATTATTGCAATCAATAACATTGTCATTCAATTTGCTTCCTACTATGAACTTTACAGATGGGTTACATAAATGCTCTGAGACTTTTATTCATAATATCTTTGTAGACAAATCTAGAAGGAAAAGTCATATCACAAAACCAATAGTAAACAGACTGTGTGATCATGGCATTCAACATCTTGTGTTAAATGTTGAGACTTCTCATGATAAAAAATCTATTAAATCTGAAGTTCGAAATTAGCATGGACATCATAGTTCCCACAGAAAAACTTTATCTCGAAACTTGCCAGAAAATCTGAAGAGATTCTGATCAGATGTAAGGCATGCTAGTGATAAGACATAGTCAATGCCTTCTCTGTCAAATAGCAATGGAAATACTATTGACGACAGTGCACCAAAGACGACGAAGTAAATATTCCAGAACTTAAACCAAGAACAGTTGCCAACATGAGTAATTTAAAAGTAGATATTCTCAGAGTAGTGAAGCAACTTAAATTACTTAATAAAAGAAAGTCTTCTGGTCCAGACTGTGTACCAAATACGTTCATTTGATGTGATAGCTTCATACTTAACAACCATCTACAACTGCTCGCTTAATGAAAGATCTTTATACAAACACTGAAAAGTTGCTGGTCACTCCAATATTGAATAAAGCTAGTAGGACTAATTCACGAAGTTACAGGCCCACATCATTAACATCGATATCCAGTTATATTTTGGAACATATATTGTGTTTGAACATTATCAATTACCTCAATGAGAACGGTCTATTGACACACAGTGAACACGGATTCAGAAAACATCGTTTTTATGACACACAATTAACTCTTTAGTCACACGAAGTGTTGAGTGCTGTTGACAAGGGATTTCAAATTGATTCCGTGTTTCTAGATTCCCAAAAGGCCTTTGACACTGTACCATGCAAGTGGCTTGTAGCGAAATTGCATGCTTATGAAATATCATCTCAGTTATGTGATTCGATTCATTATTTCCTGTGAGAGAGGTCACGGTTTGTAGTAACTGACAGAAAGTAATCGTTTAAAGCAGAAGTGATTTCTGGCGTTCGTGAAGGTAGTGTTATAGGCCCTCTGCTGTTCCTTATCTATATAAATGATTTAGGAGATAATCTGAGTAGCTGTCTTAGGTTGTTTGCAGACGATGTTATCGTTTACTGTCTAGTAAACTCATCAGAAAATAAAAACAAATTGAAAAACAATATAGAAAACATATCTAAATGGTGCAAAAATTGGCAATTGACTCTAAATGACGAAAAGTATGAGGTCATCCACATGAGTGCTAAAAGGGATCCATTAAACTTCAGTTACACAATAAATCAGTCTAATCTGAAGACCATAAATTCAACTAAATTGCAAGGAATTACAACTACAAACAATTGAAATTGGAAAGAATACACAGGAAATGTTGTGAGGAAGGCCAACCAAAGACTGTGTTTTATTGGCAGAACACTTGCAAAATATAACCGGTCTACTAAAGAGACTGCCGACACTACACTTGTCCATCCTCTTTAGGAGTACTGAAGTATGGTCTGGGATCCTAACCAGATATTATTAATGTAGTACATTGAGAAAGTCCAAAGGAGAGTAGCACGTTTTGTAAATTGCGAAATAGGGGAGAGAGTGTCATGGATATGATACAGGATTTGTGATGGACACCATTAAAATGAAAGAATTTTTTCGTTGCAGCAGAATTTTCTCACGAAACTTCGATCACAAGCTTTCTCCTCCGAGTGTGCCGACGGCGATCTACATAGGGAGGAACGATCATCATAATGAAATAAGGGGAATCGGAGCTAGCACAGAAAGATGAAAGTGTTCATTTTCCCGCGCACTGTTTGAGAGTGGAAGAATAGAGAATTATTCTAAAAGTGGTCCCATGAACCCTTCACCAGGCACTTAAGCTTGATTTGCAGAGTATCCATGTAGATGCAGTAGACATAGATGACTACAGGAGGGTAATAAATCACTAAAACATTGAAAATTTTAGGAGAGTTCTCACAGACATGAACTGGATTGATGTTTACAGAATTTCTCAGTGAAATGGAAAATGCAAAGCATTCATCAATTCCTCATTACTTCTTCTTTTGAAAATTGTTTTTCCCTAAAGATAACTCAAATCAAGCAAAACTCTCGAAGTAAATAATGGATTACACAAGGAATAAAGATATCATGTGGGACAAAAAGGAAACGGTATCTATCATCTAGGAACTTATCTGACGTTAGCATTGTAATGAATCACTAAGAATACTCCAAAATAATGAAAGTAATCCAGAAATATAAGCAGCTTTATTATGACAAAAAGATAATTACATCCGGCAACAAAACTACATGGCATATAGTGAAGATAGTGAGAGGTGGAGCCAAAAAGGAAGAGGAACAGTTAGCGCTAAAACTAAATGAGACATTGGTAACAAGTGCATGTAGTGTTGCAAACCTCCTAAACAAATACTTTGTTTCTGGTAATGACAGCTTGGGGTTATAAAGTTCAGTAGACAGTGTAATTGGGTATCTCGGCCCAGTATTTACAACTTCAGTGAAATGAAATGACACTCACGTCTCCCAAAAAAGTAGTATCCATCATAAAATCCTTATAATCTAAGTATTATAGTGGTTATGATAACATATCAATGATGTTAGTCAAAGAGTGGTCATGCAAATTAAGTTCTATCTTAAGTTATTTGTGTAATCAATCTCTTATCAGCAGAACATTTCCAGACTGGCTAAAATACGTACATTGAAGTTAAGCCTCTTTATAAGGAGGGGTAAAGAGATACCATCAATTTCACTTTTACCAGATTTTTCAAAAATATTTGAAAGTGTCTGCTTAAGTATATGATGGCACATAATATATCGTCCAAGTCACAATTTGGGTTTCTTGAGGGCTATGATACTGAGAAAGCTATTTACATGTACAATGGAAATGTACTTCATTCACTGGATAACAAAATTAGAGGCTACTGGCATTTTCTGTGTCCTGTCAAAAGCCTTTGAGTGTATGAATTACAGCATTCTCTTAAGTAAATTAGAATATTATTGTGTCACTGGCAGTGATGGGAAATGGTTTGGATCGTATCTAACTACCAGCAAATAAAGGGTGACATTGCGAAATACCTGGGCAGTAAGCAGACAGTGTTCATCTGATTGGGAATTAATTACATATGGTGTTCCTCAATATTCCAGATTGGGTCCGTTGCTTTTTCTTGTGTATATTAATGACCTCTTGTCTGTTACACTGCCAGATGCTAAGTTTGTTTTCTTTGCAGATGATACAAACATTGCAATAACTAGAAAGTCAAGTACAAATTTAGAAATACCTGCTAATCAAATTTTCAGTGACATTAATAAATAGTTTAAAGCTAATTGACTGTCATTATACTTTCAAGGGATCCACAATATGCAATTCAAAAATTGTAAGAGATTTACTTCCAGTATGTGTACAACATATGAATACATGCAGATCAAAAAGGTTGAGAGTGTGAAATTTGTGGGATTACAAGTTGATCATAAATTCAGTTGGGAAGGCCATATCACAGAATTGCTGAAGCACCTAAACAACTCTGTATTTGCAATGAGAATGATGTCAGATGGAGGAGACATAATATTAAAAAAACTTGCATACTTTACTTACTTTCGTTCTATTGTTCTGGGGTAACTCGCTAAACTGAGCAAAAGTTTGTAGCATTGAAAAGCATGTAGTATGACTCATTTGTTGCAAGTAATATATGTTTATTCCAACCAGTAGCTCAATGCATAGCATCAAACTAGGAATAAGAATAATCTAAATGAAGTCCTAAACTCACTTACCTTAGTCCAAAAAGGGGTCCAATATTCAGGAATATACATTTTCAGAAAATTGCCAGTAACCATTAAAAATGGTTTCAGATAAAGCACAGTTTAAACATAGTTTGAAAGACTTTTTAATAGCCAACTCCTTCTACTGTATAGATCAATATCTTAACAAGGATTGATAGACCAGCTTAAACAAAAATGTCTGTTCGATATGAATTTTGACAGCACTTGGTCACAGCAGTAAAGATTAGGTATCCTGTGTATGATAAATTAATTAAACGTGCATTGCATAACTGTGTTTCATTCTGACAGTGTGTTAATTCTGTAAATATTTGCAGTTTCAGTTTACTGTAATTTTTTCACTCATTTTGACAGTCTCCTAACAAATGATCAGGGTCGTGAGTATTATATTCAAATGCTTTGTGTTTATAATGTTATACTTCCTGACTTGTTCCACATCCACGAGAGTCATCTCATTTTTGGGTCTTTGGAACGAAAACGGAATATAATCTAATCTAACTGTGCACAAGACAGATCTTAAGAACAAGAAGCGGTCATAAAAAGTAGCCTGCTAATGTTTTGGGGCATCTAACATAACGGCGACTGCTTCGAAGCAATATGGCAATCATGAGGTAAAAAAAGAAGGGAGGAGTCATTACATCTCAAACTTGAAGCTAATGTCCACCATATTAACTGACCCAAAACGTTCACCACTTTGATACTTCCCCGTGATGTCACTCTGACGTCCATGAGCCCACTTTCGAGCGAGTTGGGTGCTTTTATTGCGTGGAGAAGTAGTTGTTTAATCAAAAACGCCAGCTTGAGTTGTTTATGTTTGTTCTAATCGGTCCAATCTTAATCTAAAATTGGAAGCAAAAAATTGAAGCAATATTTTCGTTCATATAAAAGAATTATTGTTTACTGTTTACTTTATTATAAGGGTTTTATTTCTGTCTGTTGACTTTAGATTTGCCTTACATTACTCAGTGTCTGTTCTTTCGCTTCTTTTCTGTGTTTTTCATCGACTTCGGAGTAGCAAACGCTCCGACATCTGAGCCACACAGTATCAACAGTCTCGTTGGTGCACAACATATGGCTGTGTAACCACTGTTGGGGCAGCATCTAATGCTCTAAATTCCTGTTGCCGAATCGTATTATTCATTGTTCACATTTTCCCCCTCTTTAAAAAAGATTCTGGCTAGAACAGGCAGACAGTGGTCATGTGTGTATGAGTTTTATGTGTCTAATTGTATAAATGTGTATCTGTGCTGTGCTTCCTTTCTGAAAAAGTCTTTGGCTGAAAATTATGTCAACTCTCTTTCCGTCATGCCTGCCTTGTGCCTGGCGTGTGAGTAGCAAGCTATCCATTTCACAGTACAATTAGTCCCTCATGAAGTTTTTTTGTAAATAATTCACTGCATTTCAAAAGGTACAATGATGCACATACTCACAATACCAGAAGGAAAAAATGACATTGATTACTCCACATTAAGGTTGTGTGTAGCACAAACAGGGGTTTACAATGCTGAAACCAAAAGTTTGTATGCATTACCCATTGATATAAAATGCCTGATACACAAGAAAGCAAAATTTGAAATAAGACTGAAAACGTTTCTCTTTGATAACTCCTCCTATGCCACAGACGATTATGTATTACTGTAACGTGTAAATGGTTATTGGTAGGAATTACTGACACCTGCCTGTCTTTAATTAAAAAACGTAAAAACTTATAAATGATCAGCATGGAGGCATACTTGCAAAAAAACTTAGTGGCAATATATAATGAATCATTCTATATCATTACAATTTATCGTGCAGATGATACATGGAACTTGAAACTAAGTAACTAACCATTTGTGTATCACAAAGCATGGTATAGATTTATATACTTTGAAAACCTCAAAATGAAATTCAAAAATAAAATGAAGCAGATGATCAAAGTGGACCCACATTCCAATTGTGCTATGTTTGGTTATTCCTAAAAAACTGACAGAGTTACTGGCGAGAAATATAGCAGTAAAATAATCAAACCAGTTACTATTGGAAAGGTAGTCCTGCATCTCACACAGGTTAGGTTACCATTACTAAAAGCCGGCCGCGGTGGTCTAGCGGTTCTGGCGCTGCAGTCCGGCACTGCGGGACTGCTACGGTCGCAGGTTCGAATCCTGTGTCGGGCATGGGTGTGTGTGATGTCCTTAGGTTAGTTAGGTTTAAGTAGTTCTAAGTTCTAGGGGACTTATGACCTAAGATGTTGAGTCCCATAGTGCTCAGAGCCATTTGAACCATTACTAAAAAGTTAACTCATGTACGTGTTAAAACAAAATATCCATTGTAGGGGATCTTAAGCATGTGTGGTCATTCCTTTAATCACATTTATAGCATTCCAAAGTGCTGGAAGATGATTAAAAATTATATTGTTTTTTTTACCCTGTACATAGATATTATTGGCCACACACTGAATGATACATCATAGATAAGATTTCAAAGTGGGAAGATGGGTAAACTACCATGAGACTAATGCACTGATAATCTAACAAAACAAGAAGTTTATTCTGCATGGAGGTATACCTCTATGCACTTCTCTTACTTTGACAGTTCAATAATCATCCATTTTGTTGGCTTGCACAAAATACCATAGAATGCCTTGCTTCTTTCCTCATTGGACACATTTATGGACTAGCAAATAACGCGTAGGTAAGTTTTTTTGGAAATGTGAACACTAAAAATATTGTACATATGAGTTGAAAGCTGAAAATGCAATGAACAAGAAGTTGCACAGATTTCTGTAAGCAAACAAGCATTAGTTTCGGAGCTACAGTTTCATTTGATATCGATATAAATATAATGAAATTGGATTGCGAAAGTGTGTCTTTCACATCACTTCCTTCTGTTTCTGGTTATTAGAATTATAGCAGCAAAAAACAAGTTACTTTAACGACGCCGAATTTGTCGTATTAGTAGACTAAATACGCATTCAAGAGTAGAAAAGCGTTCGAAATTGCGTTCTGGGTACTATGTTATTCATGAAAGCTCTATGTATTTATGTATATTGTAATATTATTTGGCTTTCCGTCGTATGAAAGCTGTGAGTACCCGTGGAAAGGCATTCACCTAGCTGTGTATTATATGATCAACTTATGAGATGAGACCTATTCTTTGAAAGAAATTTGTTTTATACATACTGTTATACTGTTTATAAGTAAGCTTTAATTGATTGTGAGAATTATTTGAATATATTTAGTGTTTACCACATTTATTATTCTATTCTTTTCCTTTAATTTCTTTTACCTCCATGTCATATTATTTTTATAAATGTCAAACAGTCTTTAATACAGCAGAGAATACTGCAGCATTCTGGTCGTAGACAGAAGGCTGCTCCTTGTTCCATATACAACTCATAGCCGCCCCATTTATTAATGATTTCATTTGCAAATGCAATTTTTTTTATTGTAGATTGTTAAAGGTCCCTTAGGTGATTATAAAATTCATAGTGATTACGTAAAGGAATTCGAGTTGTTCTTTTCCAAATAATAGAAGCCTTTGCATAATCAAAAACTAGCCTCCTTCTGACAGCAATCAGGAGCCAGCCAGAAGACGGACATCTTCGACCTCTTTCATGTTTCCTGTGGCAAAGCTGTGCCAAACTGGGAACACGACATTCTAGTACGAAACACAATACATATATAATTATCAGATCAAAACTGAAAAAATTGAAATAGATTTAATTTAATTTCTTTTTTTTATCATATTAGAATATGTAAAATGATGATGTAAGTAAAATTTACAAATTACCAAATACTAAAAAGATATATGTATATGTATGCATAATGTATAATGCAAACATTAGTAACAACTATACTTATATGAAATATGTAAAATGTATCTTGACAAAACCAGTTGCGTGGTAAACATGCTGAACGGCTAATAAATAAACATATAAGCATAAATATATAATGTTTAGTATTTAAAACAGATGTTGTGTGCTCATGGCAGAAATAATGAACAAGAAGCAGTGCTCTGCTAATCTTTGTGTCTACTTAAAATGTAGGCAGGCCCGGCCCATTCTGGCATCAAAACAATGTACAGTGCATAGTCTAACATAACAGTCACGACACTTCGCCTCGATTTTGTTGCCTACTGCGCCAGCAGCGCGCAAACAGCCAGTAAGTTAAAAATCTTTGAGTTCGGCGCGATCGTGAAAGCGAAAGCGAATAGTAATTGTTTATATTGGTTTGTACAATAGTTTTATAAATTGGAGCGCAGAATAGCGCAATAAATTGCAGCAACAACAAGAAGAAGATACCACATTCCTTTTTTTAGGTTTCCTGAGGACCCTGATAAGTTTATACCATCATGTTACTAAACTGCATTGTCAGGATTCGATTGAAAATTACATGAACATTGATCATCAATGTTTCGTTTTAGGACCAGAAAATGGCTAGTGAACAGCAGACAAGAAGATCTTATGAAAAAAGACCCTTTTTACCCTGATAATAATGTTAGGTTTTGTCTGCTACATGTCGAACAAAACGAGTTCATTAATGCAGACAGTAACAAACTCATGTGGAATGCAGTTAACCACATTGTTTGATATTCTAAATACGCCACCTCAACTGACGATGAAGAGGAGACTGCCATAAAGGTTCAAAGAACCGTCTAAAGCTGTAAAACACACCTGTGGCACATAAGCAGCCAGTTCAACTCCCCATATATCAGTGTCTGATTTATCTGAATTGTCAACATAGACCTGCTTTGACGATGAAGTGGTAAAATTAAGTGCTGTTATTCCTGTTTAGAACAAGCGTGTGGAGTATCAGAATGTGCAGATCGCTAGACTTTGTACAAAACTGTTATGGGACAAGGAAAGTGCCTATCATTTTAACTACAGACAGCAACAGAAACTGTATCAGAAGTATCGCGTGAAGAAGGACAAACAAATTCTGAAGACTTCAAGATCCCAATATTTAAAAAAAAGATGCCCTTGGCTTGTTGCTAAACCAGATTAGCATGCCATCTGCAAGATGTAAAGACAAACATAAGATGTTTGGTCTAAATGTCAGAACGTTTTATGTTTCCATCAGTGTGTGCATTACAGAGGTATGCAGAAGGCATACAAATAAAATATGGGACAAGTAACAATATGTTCCACCTTTTAAATCAGAAGTACAGAATTTCTCCGACACTGATAAACTAGTGCATATGTCATTAGACGAAAAGTCTGTAATGGCAAATTTAACATATGAGAGCACTTCGGACAGTGTTATTGGCGTTTAAGGACTTGGGATTTACACACACAATACATTTTTCCCACTGTTTGGCAGTTGCTTGTCCCACTTAGAATAGTATAAAGATGAAGGTTGTACTCGTGGCAACAGGCGACAATAACTAAAACGCAGTTGGCCTATGGAACGACAAATGGGGTGTCGATCCCTTCGGCATGTAGAGGTACATCTCTGTGCTTCTTATGTGTGAATCAATGTGTTTATATTACGTTGATATCAACATGGTAAGCTGCAGTTCTATCCAACGTCACAAGTGTTTCTTCATGGATGTATTGTAAGTTGCCACGGGATTCATGAGTTTTATCCCTACTTGCGCTTATTTTAGAATCATTTTTAGAAACATCTATGTCTTCTGATACTAAATAAACTCTTGAAGACAAAATAATAATAATTCAGATATTTCGTAAATCACATAGGAAAGGGATGCAAAACAAATACTATGCATATGCCGCATCTGAAGTTCTTCATTTTCGCCGCTTTGAGCACTAGTGTCGCTCCAGCTGTCAAACGGTAACAACTTTCACAGCACTGACTGTCTCGACTGTTATATTAGACTGTGGTTCAGTGTATGTCTACAGTGCCAGCATCTCTAGTAGTGCCACCTCCCTTTATTTTTTACCTCCATTATGGCAATATACAGTGTTAGATGTCTAGCGCCATCTCCACAAGAGATTAAATAGTTTAGTTTATGCAGTGAGGGTACTACACAAAGTAATGGATTTAATGGTGAAGAAAACTATATACCACGCGTATTTCAGAACACATATCTGATATGGAATAATTTTTTGGGGTGCTGAAAAGACAAACCTCCTTCGAATCTTCAAACTACAAAAAAAAATAATCAGAGCAATGACAGGAACCAATAGTAGACATTCATGCAAGCCACTTTTCGAAAGCCTGGACTTCATGACAATCCCTTCCATCTTCATATATGAAATACTTCTCTTTGAACAGAAAAACTCGCATCTGTTTGAAGGAAATACATTCATACATGCCTATCAAACTAGACATAAAAATTGAAATGCATGCTACCTTGTCACTGACACACAGTATATGAAAATACTCCATATTACATGGCTCTGAAGATCAGAAATAAGATAAGGTGAATATTTGGGGAACCCACATTGGAGACCATTGGCACATACCTAAAGAGCAAATGTTATTATAGTCTAGAAGAATTTCTAAATGAATAAAGAGCAAATGTCATAGTTTAGAAGAATTTATAAACAGGAACAGGGAGTAAGGATACAAGTACAAATGATATACTTTCGAAGCCATAGAGATACAAAGTATACACGTTCACTGTATATTCATGTTTATATATAGAATTATAGTTTGAATGGCAGTTTGTATTCCGTTCAGTACAGCCATACTTCATATAGGTGTGTGAAGGCTATGGTAATGATTCGATGAGTTACGAAGAGATTTAAAATATAATGTTGTATTTATTATAATAAGCAGTGTACGTATTACGTATTTCCTGTAGTATATAAAATACTGTAACAACGTAGGTTAAAGACTGACGAGTCACCAATGTTCTCAATCGAATGATTGTATAAAAATATGTTATGTGACAATAAAGTATCTTATCTTGGAATGCTGAAGATTAGATGGGTAGATCACATAACTAATGAGGAGGTATTGAATAAATTGGGGAGAAGAGGAGTTTGTGGCACAACTTGACAAGAAGAAGGGACCTGTTAGTAGGACATGTTCTAAGGCATCAAGGGATCACCAATTTACCATTGGAGGGCAGCGTAGAGGGTAAAAATCGTAGAGGGAGACCAAGAGACGAATACAATTAGCAGATTCAGAAGGATGTAGGTTGCAGTAAGTACTGGGAGATGAAGAAGCTTGCACAGGATAGAGTAGCGTGGAGAGCTGCATCAAACCAGTCTCAGGACTGAAGACCATAACAACAACAACAACATCTTATCTTATTTTATCTTAACACAAGTCTGCCAGTGGTGGTGTAGTGCTACATCTGTGGAACTGTGGCAGAATAGGTTTTTGCAGTGATCTGTATACTGGAGATCACTGGTTTTTTGCATAGATCACGAAGGTCTATGGTTTCTTGTGTGCATTGAGTAGTAGTCTCTGGTAAATATGGCTGCGTTGAAGTTGTGGGAAGTGGGGAAAGCAGGTAATTTAAGAATTTACATGGTGTAGTGATATTTCTGTTATACGTATGGATAAATAAACGAAATCAAAGTTTATGAAAGAGATTCGTGTAACAAAGTCAATGTTTTTCTATTCAAGGTCGGTTGTTGAGACGTGTATATGGCATAACCTGTGTCACCCCATCCCGCAGTAATTATAAATATGTGAATGCAGAGGAAGAAAGTATGGAATTCAAGGATATAACAGACCGTGCAGCTCAGACTATGTTTTGGACTGAACTTTTCAGAGGTAATTTACTGTACTAGAATGAACTTCGTGGGTTCTGTGCCACGATAGGTGCTAAACGTAACTCACTCATGACAGGGGCCGGCGTAACATTGGCACATATATTTAAGGAGCCAGCGACAATAAATTATCCTTTCGAGAAGGGTCCACTGAGTCCGAGGTTCCGCGGTGAACATGCCCTACGGAGGTATCCATCAGGTGAAGAACGCTGTATAGCGTGTAAACTCTGCGAGGCAATTTGCCCAGCACAGGTGAGACTTTTACTATTTACTTGTTTCATTGGTAGCGGAATCGTGAGGTAATTATCAGAAAGAATTCCATAGGCCTAGTGCCTACCTGTGCCCCTCAGACTTTTGGATTACTGACGTCAGTCCGAGCATTTTTTATGACAAGCAATAATAACCTGATTTACTATTAAATTTTTCCTCCGTGAGATGGTGTTTCATTGGACAGGATCGAAACTTTTAACCCATGAAGCTCTCCTGTACTTCAACTATTTCAGAATACAACGTAGTTAACTTTGCATTGCATTATATCTTATTAATGGAGATCACTAACAACCAAAACTAGTTATTCATTGGTAAGACACTATTAGGTCAGATTGTTTACTTAGTATGAGTTGTGGAAGTTAGTCCCTAAACATTTGTCACACAGAAGTCATTGTCAAATAGTGAAATGGAGGAAATACCTATTCATTGAAAGTGTAACTTCACAAACTATAAAGAAGGTTGCTTTACATGTGATTATCATGAAGCTGATATTAAGGGTAATAAATCAATTCATTAGGAGCTCTGAAAATAATATTCTATGGATCTTATGTATTCCCAGATATGAATTACGGTATTAAATGTGCAAACATAGTTGACACTCGGCATGCTGTCTGATGGGTGCAGCTGTAAATGGGAAATGCCTTTACAGTCACTCCCATCAGCCACTGCGCCAAATGTCAACTTTGTTTGCGTGTACAATATGTCATTACATGTTAAAGAGGTAATTTCCATTGTAAACAATATTGTTCCATCTTGCAGCCATAATGATGCCATTTATAGTACATAACACCTTAAGATATCAAATTGTTCAATTGGACTTCATATAGATGGTGAAATCAGCAGAGCAGCATGCTTCCTCCTCTTTATGATAGAGCTTGTGCTGTATTAGCAAATTTGTCATAGACTTTTTATTTGCTTTCAGAGTTTCTTAGCCTCAGTGGTGTTTAAGTTGACTTTTACAGCTGAAGTGCACTTAACTGTGTCGGTGGCTCTTCCATAGCGTGCTAAAGTTTGCAATTCCTTCCCATTATTCATAGCCAATCAGTATGCAATAGCCACTGAGAATTGCTGAAGCTAATGACTTGTTTTGTCAGAAGATAAGAGTTGATTACTTTTGTTTACGATGTAGCATAAATTGATGATTATTGAGGTGTCTGTTGTGGATTGTGAAATTGCTTTCTGGTTTATGTATGTATTTCCTGTGTTGTATGTTTCTTAGGCTATGTCAGGATGTTGTGGCATATTGTTTTTTATTCCGATGTTACAGTTTGGTTGTGAGGTGGCAAAGCCAATAGATGTGACAGGCTGTGATCACCAACTGATTTTTAGCGTATCGTTCTGAAAAGTTTGTTGAGTATTTGTGAAATGTCCCTATACCAAATGTTGTGGTTATGCAGGAATGTAAGAGTACAGTTTAAATTTTATGGAATATTCTGTTTTACACATCATCCTGCAAGCAGCCATGTAATTTGAAACACTCCACATCATGACATCATTTATCAAACACTGTTTTCTCATTGGTTCCTCTATCTTGTCTAACCATCTGTTGTGTTAATTTTCCACTGTGCAAACAGTTACGAATGGCAGCATGCAACATAAAAGCCACTGACGCAATAAGTGCACATTTACCAACTCCTAAATCTGGCTGACGGTAAGTTCTGTAACTTTCAGAATCCACACTAAACTGTAGGTAATCTGTAATTGGCTATAGTTTGTAAATTGAAAGTCGGGAAGAGGAAGTTGTACCCTTCCTTATTAAACCACTATGTGTAGGATACTGAACCATTCAATTCCAGGCTTCGGCTTTAACCTGTGATATCATCAAAGAGGCAAGCATAAGCAACTTGACTATGTCCAATATGTCAGCCATGTCACTTGTGCAACGTTAATGAAATCACATTAATAGCAGTTTTATCATAATAAATATGACCTAAAGCACCTGAAAAGCAATAGTACCTAACACGATATAAACAGGAATTTTGAGGTTTTGGATGGGCACTCCCTCCATATTTGAAATAAATTAAAAAATTCTTTAATCTGACATTATATAAATCCTCCAAAGAACATCATAGATTTCATATTCTTATTTTTGCTTAACCTCCATAACAAAACTGAAATAAAGAGTATGAGCTAACCACAGGGCAGTAATACTCTCAGGGAGGACTGGAGAACACAATACTGATGCTAGATTCACTTCATATCTATATGGCTAAAATGAAATTAATGCCAGCCAACTGTGAAATGAATGAAGATATTAGGAAGATAACATACCAGTTATGACAGAAGACTGGCATAGTTACATGCACTTGACTAACTTCAGTACACGGCAATACCGAACAATTACGAAAATACCATATTCACACTGAATCCAAATAACACACCAGTATAAATGTACATTTGATCATTGGCTTCAGTTTAAGTGTGTAGCTAAAGTGAAATTCGCGATACCCACTAAACATGCATCAGTACATTCACAGTAAAATTCACATACTAAATAAACACATCTTAATAGGTTACATTTTAGATAGAACAATACGTGAAATAAGGAAAAGACAACCACTCGCATAACAGACTGTGGGGTGCATTGATACACGTACGGCAACAGAAAACATTGTTGAGAAGCTTTTGAGCTGTGGCTTTTTTTCTAGTGGAACATAAACACATTCACACCCAGAAACACACTACTACAGTGACTGAATCCTAGTGGGTGTTTGGATGGCAGTGTAGTTGCATGTGTGAATTTGTGCTCTTTGTTAGATTACAGTGGTTCCTAACCTTCTTAAGACCATTACCCCTGACTGCACTCATACATTAGGTAATAACCCCCCCATGCCAATCACCGACTTTAGCACCTAACACAACTGTAGAATGAATGACTTCTTGGAACACTTTTATTTTTAAAATGGTGAAAGTCAAAGTATTTAGAGTGTGTGTGTGTGTGTGTGTGTGTGTGTGTGTGTGTGTGTGTGTGTGTGTGTGTGTGGTGGAGGGGATTTTAGAATGAATGACAAAGGAATTCTTGGTATATTGTAAATACTTCCCTCAACTCTTCCTTAGATAAGAAAGCTAACTATCCACAGTGAGGGTAGACACATGTTACAAAACATACTTCACCTGCATTACTCCTCTCAATTGCTTCATCTGCACACTGCAACTGCATTTAAAATCAATCAAGTTAAAATGTGTGCACTGTACATACTGTTAGTAAATTACTTGATTGCTGCACTGCTTACCTCTGAACTGGCAGAAATTAGAGGACTTCAGGCTGTTAATGCTTTGTGTCTGACCACAGCCACTAATAGCAGCAGTAATAATATTGATATTGTGTATGGCACTATAGCAGCTGTGAGGTAGTTACTGCTGTGTCGTTCTGCTGTGTGATGAAGCAATTTCTAGACTACTGCAGGTACTGTCTACCACTTCGAGGAGACATTTTCTTGAGACATTTTGCAATTGTTACATTTATTTTTCACTTTTATCATTAGCAGTATGCGGGACAAAGTACAACATATGTATGTAGTGGGTGGACTATGTGAGGAACCTGTAACCTCCACTGCATTAATGCTACTAATTGAGAAAAAGTAATTATTAGTAAGCTTATGTGATCACTATTTGAATCTTACAAAACTGTAATAATAATGATAATGATCTTTTGATAATTTAGTTTTGTGACTGAAACAGAATGAAATCTCATTTGACACCTCAGTGGGTAATTACCCCAGGTTGGGAGACACTGTACTGGAAAGCTAAGTGAACACGGTATTCTGTTGTGTATGTGTGTATGCAATGCACACCAGTCTGCTATAGGTAAATGGTTGCATTTACCTTACTTTACAAGTTGTTCTTTCTAGGAATTTTCATTATATGACTTACTTCTCACCAAAAAAAATGCTGTAGTACGTAAATATCTGTAGCCTACTAAACAAAAACCAAAAATAAAGCATGGTTCAGTATCAAACTAAACATCCCAAAAGTGAATACTATCAAATTAAATACCCATCCCACATTCCTTCCCCCAACCAACCACCTCCCCATCAATATGCAGGCACTGACCATCGTAGCAAACCTGTGTTTTGAGACAGACCGGTGCTTAGTGCAAAGGCTGGCCAGTTGCCGCAGGGGCAAGATTGCCCTCTGTGTGACCAACACAATGCAACAGCACACATTTCAGTGACACAGCCTGCCTCCCACGGCTCAAGGTCATAAACCATATTCTGTGTGGCCAGGTCTTAAGCTAATTTTTCTTCCAAAAATTCTGACACTTTGTCATTACTGGGACAATTTATGCGATGTTTGAGGATGATGTCAGTTTCCAGAGTCACATACAAGGAATTTTATAACTTTTATTTTGGTTTTCTTCAAAGAGTTTTACATCCAAAAGCAGTTTTACGTTTTGTTGATTACTGCAGGCCCAAAGTACCAGTTAAAATTAAAATATACCACTTCGGTCTTAGTGAACAAAAAAAACCTATATATATTCTTCCAAGTGCTAACTATGTCTTTTGCTGCTGGTAACATTTGAGTATATTCATCATTTCGGTAAAAATCGGTCACAAACTTTACAACTTCTGCAGCAATCATTTATTTACTTTTCAGTTAGGAATTGACAAAATACCGATGTATGTTTTCAGTCTACATACTCATTAATGTTGAGTTATGACTTATTGAGAGGAAGGAGGTAAAGTGAAAACTCCCCCCCCCCCCCCCCCCCCCGGATTATCTTTTGCTACCTTTCTTACATTAACAATATTGTATCAAAGTCTTGCAGCTTTCTCAATTTCATCATCTGCTTTATCTTCCTTACTGTCACAAACTTCAACCATACAATATATGCTGGGAACACTTTTTTTTCCAAAGTATGCTTCACTTTTTCTAGCTGCAGTTTGCCACATGAAGTCTTGCTGTGATTTGAAATGGAATGAATATTTAAGGGAGAACAGCTCAAATCATCCAAAGTTTTATTTGTGTCCTCATGCTTTGATGTTTTAGTACGGACTCGTGAAATGTTGCCTCCGGGTCACCTGCATTGCTTTAATTTCCGTCAGTGATTTCAGTTTATCTTACAATATGTTGTAGAGTGTCTTTCTTTTCTTGGTTGTATATAGATTACCCTTGCATTAATTAGACAAAGCCAAGCTTACAGACCTCAAGGATTGTTTAATTGTGTGTCTGTATTTTGATATTATCACAGCAAGTTCTTTGATAGCTTTCAAAAACTTGTAAGTAATAGTATTCATGAATCCATGTCTAGTAGTTCTTTCATCATCTTCTGGGAAGTTTGTATTGGACCATAGAATATCAACTCTTTCTGGTCTTCTCATCTCTGAAAATTTTTGAAGGGTTTTTATGGGGTGTGGCTCGTCAAATGATAGTTTTTCAAGTAATTGTTCAACACTACATGAATTCATAGTTTCCATTGTAATTATCAGAACACTACTTCATTTAAAACATACTTCATTACAAATATTGGGTTGGTGCGTAAGTTTTTAGTGTTATTCCATAAGTTCAATAGACACAACAAATACACATAACAGAGATTTAATCATTAATAATACGAGATGCATTCAAGTTCTAAGGCCTCCAATTTTTTTTCTAATTAACTACTCACCCGAAATCGATGAAACTGGCGTTACTTCTCGACGTAATCGCCCTGCAGACGTACACATTTTTCACAACGCTGACGTCATGATTCCATGGCAGCGGCGAAGGCTTCTTTAGGAGTCTGTTTTGACCACTGGAAAATCGCTGAGGCAATAGCAGCACGGCTGGTGAATGTGCGGCCACGGAGAGTGTCTTTCATTGTTGGAAAAAGCCACAAGTCACTAGGTGCCAGGTCAGGTGAGTAGGGAGCATGAGGAATCACTTCAAAGTTGTTATCACGAAGAAACTGTTGCGTAACGTTAGCTCGATCTGTGTGCTTCCATTGAGCTGACTGGCACTTTGTTTCTGGATTGAAAAATGGCATCCACGTCTCATCCATTGTCACAATCGACGAAAAGAAAGTCCCATTCGTGCTGTCGTTGCGCGTCAACATTGCTTAGCAACATGCCACACGGGCAGCCATGTGGTCATCCGTCAGCATTCGTGGCACCCACCTGGATGAAACTTTTCGCATTTTCAGGTCGTCATGCAGGATTGTGTGCACAGAACCCACAGACATGCCAACTCTGGAGGCGATCTGTTCAACAGTCATTCGGCGATCCCCCAAAACAATCCTCTCCACTTTCTTGATCATGTCATCAGACTGGCTTGTGCGAGCCCGAGGTTGTTTCGGTTTGTTGTCACACGATGTTCTGCCTTCATTAAACTGTCGCACCCACGAACGCACTTTCGACACATCCATAACTCCATCACCACATGTCTCCTTCAACTGTCGATGAATTTCAATTGGTTTCACACCACGCAAATTCAGAAAACGAATGATTGCACGCTGTTCAAGTAAGGAAAACATCGCCATTTTAAGTATTTAAAACAGTTCTCATTCTCGCCGCTGGCGGTAAAATTCCATCTGCCGTACGGTGCTGCCATCTCTGGGACATATTGACAATGAACGCGGCCTCATTTTAAAACAATGTGCATGTTTCTATCTCTTTCCAGTCCGGAGAAAAAAAATCGGAGGCCTTAGAACTTGAATGCACCTCGTATATTCTCCTTCACTGCTTACAACAACCTGCCAATGCTGGGGGAACTTTTCAATTCCAGTCTGTAGAAATCACTTGGTTTTGAGGTGGAGAACCCATCGTGCCGTGCTTGTAGTGTATTTTCATTGTGGAAACTGTGAAGGTTGGTAAATAGAGAGTGGAAGAAGTGAAAATCTGAGGGTGGATGATCATGTGAATAAGGTGGGTGCGGAATGACTACCCAACCCAAATGCTGTATAGTGATTTTTGTCAGTCTAGTAGAATGCGGATAGGTGTTATCATGGAGTAGCATCTCTTCATGCAATCTTCCTGGTCATCATTTTTGGATTGTCTCTTCAATATGTCTCAGTTGTTAACAGTAAATGTGAGTCATGATGGTTAGACCTGGGGGAAGCAATTTGTAGTACACCGTCACTATTCCACCAGATGCATAACATTATCTTTTGTGGATGCGTGCAGTTCATTGTGCGGGGAGTTGCTGCTTTGTTTGGGCTCAGCCATTCCTTTGTTTTTCTTGTGTTAGCATAAAGACGTCATTTATCATCACCAGTAATGATGCAGGATAGGAATGTTCGATGTTGTTCATGAGTCAGTTGGTGATGATCAGGCAGAGATGCACAATGGCCACCCACTGATTTTTGTGATTTTGGCTTAGAGCATGCAGTACCCACACATGCAATGTTTGAACCTTCCTCATTGCATGCAAATGTCACACAATGGTATATGATCCCAGATCATCACATTTGCCAGATCGCGATCCACTGATGTGGATCTTTGTGGATTAATGTGTTTGAACAATCTTCATCAAATCCCAAAGGTCTTCCTGAATGTGGAGTTGCTAACGTCAAAATGATCCTCCTTAAAACAAGAAAACCATTTTCTTTCCATGCCCTATCAGATGGCATTATCACTGTAATGGTGCAGTTCCTGGTTGCTTCTGCTTATGTCACCCCACTATTGAACTCAAGCAAAAGAATCTGATGGAAATGTTCAGGTTTCTCCACTAGGCACTCCATTTTCTAGCTTCCACAGTTCCACTCACTATCTCCAGTCAGCAAAACAATACAAAAATTCAAGAAGCGATAGTGAACTACAATTGAAAAATTACTATCAGTAAATAAACCTTAGCAACGAGAATACCAACATGCAAAACAAAAATGCCACGAACTTACGCGCCAACCTAATAAAATGATAAATGGTTGCATCGCAGACGAACAGTCTCATAGTATGACAAAGAGCAACTGAGGTCAAATGGACTGATTCTTGCATACTTTCCATGTCTGTACAGGTTTCAAGCAAACTCCTGCAGGCACAGAGAACATTTTCTTATCTATGGGTTCAGCAGCACAGATAAACGCAATACATTATAGTCTTTCAGAAATTACTAGATAATTAGTAAAATGAAATAAATTTTTCACACTTACATTTAATTTGTCAGCCCATAATAATTATTTAAATATACTAATTTAGTACCCTTTCATCAGAGGAAGTGGGTATTAGGCCTGGGTGAACTTACTTTGAATGACACTTTTTTCATCACAGGAAAAAGTATTTTGGTTTCATATTTATTTGTGTGGCCATTCATAAAAACACACACACTTTTTTTTTTATTAGAAAGTCTACAATCTTGGGAATTACTTAAGACTAAAACTAGCTTCCCAGCAGTTTGCAGAAATGCTATATAAGCTTTTTTCAACTTGTTTGTAATTTTTCCCAAAATGAGAAAGTGACATAGGTGGTCTGTTCAGAAAATTCCCTAACATTGTCCACAAATTTTTTTCTATACTTGTCTATTACTTATTGTGCAAGGTCTCCTTCAAAATACTCTCCTCCACAGTTGATACACTGCTCTCAATGCCTTTTCCACTTCCGGAAGCAGTATTGGTTCACTTGTTGCTGCATTGGATGAAGCACCATCTGCGAATTTTCTTTTCTCTCATTTATTGTTGCAAATCGTTGTCCTTTCAATAGGGTTTTCAACACTGGAAATAAAAAGTCAGCAGGGGCCAGGTCTGGAGAGTACGAAGGATGAGACGGCTCACTAATTTCGCTTTTCGTGCAATAGTCACATACCAACAGGGATGAATGTGTGGGCACGTCGATGTGATCCAAGAGCCACGAGTTAGCTCACCACATTTCAGGCCATTTTTTCCTCACATTTTCATACAGGCATTGCAACACATCCTGATAGTCCCATCGACTAACAGTTTGTCCCTGTGGCACGAATTCATGATGAACTAATCATTCAGAGTTAAAGAATACTATCAGCATGCCTTTCACATTCGACCTGATCTGAGGAGCTTTTGTTGGTGTTGGAGGACCTTTCACGACCCATTGTGGAGGCTGAACCTTGGTCTCAACAGCGTAAACATAGACCCACATCTCATCAGCAGTTATGCTTCCCTTAAGGAACATCTCACTCTCATTTGTGAGACCCAAAAGCTCTTCACAAACTGCAAGGGGAAGATCTTTTTGGCCTTTACTCATGAGCTGCGGGATGAGCTTTGTTGCAACACTGTGCATTCCAAGATTCTGTGTCATGATTTCATGACATGATCCAACTGAAATGTTACATTCTTCTACAATCTCTCGGACAGTCAGTCTTCAGTTGGCGCACACAATTTCATTGATGTGACATGAGCATCATCAGTAGACATCGAAAGGTGTCCTGAATGAACACCATCTTCAACTTCCATCTGGCTATTTTTAAACCTTGTGAACCATTCATAACACTGAGTATGGCTTAAGCACTCATCACCATAGGCTTCGTGCATCATTTGGTGTGTCTCTGCAAAGGTTTTCTCGAGTTTCTACGCAAAACTTAATGCAGACGAGTTGCTCCTCTAACATTGCCATCTTGAAATTCACCAACTGTGCTACACTACATTCTACTCAATAAAGCACTGAATAATAACTAACAGAAATACAACAACGAAACTTCCAGTAGTTGTATACTAAACACAGGCGTGTGCAGGGATGCCAACTACATTTCGTTCCAATACACCATTGGCATGAAATCATGAATGTTCTGCCAGTTTTTGAACAGGCATCACACTTTAGGATTGTTTTGTAATTTTATTTGTGACTTTACTGCATGAATAGTTGTGTGACTCTTTAACTATATGCCTCTAATCTTCTGAAGAAATTTCAAACCCAAAGCACCTCAAAGGTCTGAATTATTATGAGTGTTTCTGTAGAGAAGTACCACTTTGCAAGTACATTCTCACAGAACCAAATTGTCAAAATATCACTACGCTGAAAATTCAGGACAAAAAAAAACTGCAGAAGGTCTTACGTTTCTTAAAAATCTGAGACGAGGATTACAAGTCTTAGAATTACTGGGTGATTCAACATGATCTGATAAGCAGTTGTTGGTGTGCCAGTCGGACAATGAATGGACATCATTTAATTCCAATATGACAGACATAGAGGAATTATGGGCAAAGTTTAAACTGATTGTAAATCACATTGTGGAGAAGTGTGATCAGAGTAAGGGAGCAAGGGATGGAATAGACTAAGTGTTGTTTTAATAACAAAATTCAGAAAGTGCTAAATAAGCAGTGACTATTGCACTTTTGGTTCAAAGCAGAATGTGCCTATAATGACAGGTAAAAGGTAGTAGAAAGATGCAGAAAAAATAAAACTATTACCACTGCCATACCTTAGCAAAAGATCCTGCTGAACCAGAGAAAATGCTGGTCCTACATAAAATCACTAAGCGGGTTGAAGTCTCTTATCCAGTCACTCGTAGACCAATCTGGTGTGGCAGTAGAGGACAGCAAAAGGAAAAATGTAGTTCAAAATTCCACATTTAGGGAATCATTCATAAAGAAGGATCATACAATCATGCCGTCATTTGACTATCGTACAGGGTCCCATATGGAGGGCATAGTAATAGGCATCCTTGACGCAGAGAAACAAATGAAAGAATTTGAAAATAAGTAAATCGCCAGGTCTGGATGAAATTCCAGTTTGGTTTACACACAGCACTTTAAGGCGTTAGTCTCTTATTCAGCTTACATTTATCACGAATCTCGCCCAACACCAAGTCCAAAGTGACTGGAAAAAAGTGCAGGTGATTCCTGTATGTAAGAAAAGTAAAAGAAAGAACCTTGAACATATGCTGAGTTTGAATATAATTAAGTTCGTTGGGACGGAAAAAGTTCTGTCCACCAGTGAGCAGAGATTTGAAAATCACTGTGAACTATGGATGGAGGGCAACAGGCAGATTCCATATTTCTAGATTTCAGAAAAGATTTGACACAGTGTCCTCCTGCAGACTACTAATGAAGTTACGAGCATACGGAATAAGTTCCCAGATATGTGAGTAGCTCAAACACTTCCTAAGTAATAGAACCTAGTACGTTGTCCTCAACTGTTAGTGTTCATCAGGGACAATGGTATCAGCAGAAGTGCTCCAGGGAAGTGTGATATGACCCCTCTTATTCTTTATATTCATAAATTATCTGACAGACAGAGTGAGCATCAATTTATGGCTGTTTGCTGATGATGCTGAGGTGTAAAGGAAAATGTGATGGAGTGACTATAGGATTATGCAAGTTCATTTGGACAAAATTTGTACTTGGTATGATGATGGCAGCCTGCTCTAAATGTAGAAAAATGTAAGTTAATACAGATCAGTAGGAAAAGCAATTCTGTAATGTTAGAATACAGCATTGGTATGGTGAAACGGCCAGATTGATTAAATATCTAGGTGTGACATTGCAAAGCAACATGAGATAGAATGAGCACATAAGACAGATAGTAGGGATGACAAATGGTCGACTGTATCGGTATCACAGAGGTACTTCAGGAACTCAAATGGGAATTCCTAGAGGGAAAGCAACATTCTTTTCAAGAAAAGCTATTGAGAAAATTTAAACAGTCTGCATTTGAAACTGACTGCAAAATTATTCTGCTGCCAATGCATCTGTTGTCTAAGGACCCTGAATATATGAGGAGCTAGGGCTTGTAAGTATGACAATCATTTTTTTTCTCTCACTCTATTTGCAAGTGGAACAGGATAGGAAATGACTATTAGCGATACAAGGTACCCTCCATCATGCACCATACATTGTGTAGCATGTATGTAGATGTATGTTGTGTAGTATGTATGTTTGTAGATGTCGAATGAGTAAGCTGTATTCTTAAAACCTGTAAGAAATTCATAATGCAATGGACCAATTTTTATAAGCAGAAAAAGAACTGCCTAGCAGCAGTCTTTGAATCCTGTTTCTAATCACAAACAGTTTAACAGTTGATCAGGAGAATTAAAGGGAGATTAGAACTTTTACTATGATTTGGGCATAATTCCTACTTGTTGTGTAGCATTTCTATACTACCATTGTCCGTGAGATATGGCTCAAAGTTAATCTATTGAGGAACCTGAGTGTTTCAGTCTGACAAACTCATGTTGACATTTATGTTTTTAAAACAAAAAGATTTGTGCAATCTGTATCTATAGACTCTTACAATAATTGGCTTTCTTTTGATACACCCTGCTGTCACTGATCCATCAGTCATAGCTGCAATACTGTGGGAATTAATAAATACCATGGCAGATTGAATTCTCATGTGCTTGTCCAATTGTGGTGTCCTGTAATTGGATGAGGTCTAAAAACTCCTTGTGAATATATGGTATTTTATTCAGTTTCCTAATAATAATTAACAGGAAACTTATTTGCATGTTCCGTAGATCATAATCGCAACTTTTCCGTACGGTAAGTAACAACTCAGATTTAGTTATTAGTATAACTGTAAAACATCTTCTCACTATAAATATGGTAACATGCTGATCATTTACGGTACATGATATCCAGTGTTACTTTCGTACATGCATACAAATTGATTTACAGTTAACTACATTCAATCTAGCGCTCCCCCCCCCCCCCCCCCCCCGCCACCCACCCTCTATCTCTCCCTCTCCACACCACCACCTCCCCATTATTCTTACCTTAAACTGCAGCTCCACATCATGGCTGCAACTTTGTCCTGAGTTAACGATATCAGCCAGTAGTAAATGAATAATTTTAACCTGTAAAGAACCTCGACTACTGTCTCCTCACTCCAAAATCCAATCATATGACAAATTTCATAATTCCCATGTCAGGTGATGTAAGAACTGGAAGAATTTAATAAATCTAAAATGAAATGACATCATTATGAAGGCCACTTTCTGTAGTGCCAAAATATTTGTTCATTTTAAAACATGACTCTCAGAAATCCCAATTAGCAGACTGTATTTGGAGGACCTGCAAACTGAAGCTTTCAGACACTCTTGGATCATAATAAGTGGAGCATTACTGCTGAAAGGTATAGGTCTGTGTTGTGAGTCCCAGCTTTTACCTATAAGGAATTTCTAATTAGGTTCATTTTACAAATTACAGTAATAGGTGATTCAATTATACAAAATACTTAAATTATTTATTTGCTAGTTTGCTCAGGACACAGTTGCAACCATGAATGTGGAGCTGCAGTTGAAGGTAAGAACAATGGGGGTGTGGACAGGGAGAGATAGAGGGGGGTGGGAGGGGGGGAAGAGAGAGAGAGAGCTAGTTTTTTATATTTCACTTATGCAGACATTGTTATTTATTGTATAATTCCTTACATAAAATTTTATGTTTAAGGCTATCACTATTGAAGCAGAGGAACGAGAAGATGGAAGTCGCCGAACAACACGCTATGATATTGACATGACGAAATGTATATATTGTGGATTCTGCCAGGAAGCTTGTCCTGTTGATGCCATAGTGGAGGTTTGTTCAGATATAAAAGTATCCGTCATACGAATTTTAGATTCATTGTAAGCTTGCATTGTTTTGATAGTTCCGTTTAAAAAGTCGCTGGTTCTGTGTGTTGCACAACTGAAGCATTTACAAAGAAATGAATGTTATGTAGCAGAATGGCATATCACAGTTTAAGTGAGAACATCTGTGCAGTTTGCTCTAGGGTAACTAAAGAGAGTGTTACAGTGTACCTGGCTCTTCCATTTTTTGCTGCAGTTGGTAACTGTGTGGTGAGTGATGGGAGGTGAATGGTCACATTTGTTTTTTACACAGAGCAGGAAGGAAACTAAATATGGTGACACTGACCTGTAGTGAAGCCTGGGGTTAGGTTGGAATGTGACGATTTAGCTACGAGTGGGGGAAGCCAACGAATGTGACTGGAAGAAACGTAGACATGCTGTCAGAATGACCTGAAGTGAAGCCCAAAGTTGAGGTTAGGTTGGAATATGACAATTTGGTTGAGAGTTGGCAAAGCCGATGAAATTATATGTACCAACAGACTGACCTGTAGCAAGCTCAAGACTTATATTAAAGTGAAAACAGACAATTTCAATGCAAGTTGGCTAAGTTAACAAATCTTAATACAAAAAATATAATTGCTGCAATAGATTTATATGTAGCATATATATTCACCTTTGCAATGACTGCTTCTATTTTTTTATTTCTGATTTTACCGAAAATTCTGATGATACATTAAATTCTAATTAACGAAATAAAATAATAGCTAAATTCATCTGCAAACCATAGGAAACTGACAAGCATTCTAATTGACTACTGACAACCAGCTCACCATTTGTCTGTTTCATTTCGCATCATTCATTGCGCAGTTACCAACCCAGTGAGTTGCTTTTAATCATTGGCTTCTTATCTTTAGTTTACCTGCCTTGTAAATGAGGGACTCCATTCTACATCTTAAAGATTTAGCGGGGCTTGCAGGTTTCATAATGTTTCCAAAACTGTTGTGGTTACCACACCTAAAGGCAAGGTCCCTGAAATCACGGAACAATATTAGTGTTTTAACCACAGGTTGGGGATAGGACAGAATACATCTGCCCCAGTTTTATAAAGTAGTCATGTGATAAGGCTAGATTATGGGTACATAATGTGTGGACCAGCAACACCTACTTACCTCTAGATCATAGATGCTATCAACCATGACACCAGGCTGGTCACATGTCTACAGGACTAACCCTATAACCAGTTTTTGTACTGAGGCTTGGGTGCTACCCTTGCTAGCTGGTAGCAGTTCGTGGTGCATGAGGCATATAAGATTGTCGTCGTACCAGCCTACCACACCGAATGGGATGAAAGAATTTGGTGTGCAGCAAACACCTTCAAAAATTGAAGTTTGATAATCAATTACCACACTGGTTACTGAAAAGGCCCAGGGTAATTTTAAATTTAATGAGATGCAGGAGCGACTGCACTCCTGCACATGTTTTATGAAATTTTAAATAAGAACCACAACTGTGTTATCATATACACAGGTGAGTCTAAGCAATGAAACTCCCTTGAGTGCTCTGGTTTGCACTGATCATATCTTCAAAATCTGACCACCTAAAGTGTTTACTGTGTGTAGTGAAGAATTATATATGATTTTGAGGGCACTGATGCAGATTAGATGTGTTCAGACTGAGACTCCCTGAATGCCCTTCTTGCTCTGCAATACTTCTAACCACCAGATCCAGTAATCCAGAATATTCAGGTTGTCATTTTGTGCCTATAAAGGCTGGGGAAGGAGGTATCATTCTGCTGTGTACCAGAGCACAAGAGAATATGGCAAGCAAATTAGCATATATAGCAACCGTGGAGAGGTGTAGTGTCAATTATGTAGTTCTGTGTGGTGTCCCCAACTTCCTGTCACCACACTTTTGAGGTAGTCATGCAAGGATGGGTAGAAGAATGACTGGAAGTGACAGACAATAAGCTGCAGCTAAGAAATGTCAAAGACATGGCCATGACATACCGTATTTACTTGAATCTAAGCCGCACCTGAAAAATGTGACTCGAAATCAAGGGAAAAAAAATTTTCCCGAATCTAAGCTGCACCTGAAATTTGAGACTCGAAATTCAAGGGGAGAGAAGTTTTAGGCTGCACCTCCAAATCGAAACAAAGTCGGTCCATTATGAGACACAATGTAGGTTGAATGAATGATGATACAGCTACAGTAGTTTGGTTCGAGTCGTAAGCTTAGCAGTTAAGCTTTACCAGGTAGCCATTGTTATGCGTCAGGCACTCGGTCTGTATTTATACGGGTACCCTTCCTTTTTCACGTGCTTCGTCTGGTTTGAATTGATTGCTTATTTTTCTTCGATCTGATAAGTGCCGTTCTCTTTGTTATAGGTGTTTACGTCACTCTAAGCTGAAGATGCATTACTGTACTGTGTCACGCATTGTTTGTCGCATTCTGATAATGAGTGTTTACGGCCTGTCGCCGCTTGCAGCATGGCTTGCTTTTGTGCGTGCTACCGCCACTTACTACTAAAAAATAGCGAAACAATGGCAAGAGACTGCTATTTGTTGTTACTTACACTGCTGCTTTCTTTGATAATGATCAACAAGAACCAAATAATAGACTGCGCATGATAGACGATGTTCTGAACGAGAGTTTAACGAAAATTTTTCTCTGTTTGAAAATCTTTGCAGATGCGTCTTTAGTACATTACATTCTGCACATAAATTAGTCATCTTAGATTTAAAAATATAATCAATTGCCGTGCTTCATTTCTGACTGTACCACTATTAGGCATAAGAATAATACGAATATAAACATGACATTATATGTCTATTCTGGTGCGTTTGATGTTGTCTCACCCTAGTTTCGTAGTTTATTAGGCAGACAGGATTTAAATGAGATAGCTGCAAACACGAAAGAATACATGACAAAATGATTATATTCATATTGTTCTTATGGTGAAGAGAATACTGCATGTGATACACAATTCATAAAAGTTCCTATACGCAACCATCTCTTCTCACAGGTAGGAAAAAATTCAGAACGTAGAGTTTCCCATATTGACAAACATCCCTAACAGTCTAGCCAGTCGGATTTTCGTAGTACATTGAAATGCTGCTACATTCGAAGATGAACAATACGAAATTCGTATTTACTTTGTTGGATAGTGTATGAAAATGCAGTGGTCGAAACTCGGGGCGGAGAAAAAAGCTCTTCTTTCACTTTTTTTTAAATTTATTTACTGACGCAGAGGTTTTGGCGCCAGTATTTCTTTGTGCCTACAAAGCATGCCTGTGTAGCGCTACATATATTCGACGGCAGAAGTTAGTTGTGGCGGCACCTACCAACATTTTTCATAACTTCCGCGTACTTTGCACTCGATTCTAAGCTGCAGGCGATTTTTTGGATTAGAAAAACCGGAAAAAAAGTGCAGCTTAGATTCGAGTAAATACGGTACCTATTTTTGGCCACTCAGATGAGATGAGGTCTTTTCAGTCTTCTTCACATAGAGCACAGCCCTATGGTGAATTGCTTCTTGCTCCGGTGAGAGAACTGTCCAGTTTGTGATGCATATGGTGTACAGATCTGTGTGCCACATTGTGATTGACTATATTTCATGTTCCAACTATAGAGCAGCAGCTGATTTGCCTGCAGATTTCCCTTGTATTTAAGCTGACAATGAGGCAAATGGGGTGCTACTTTTAAAATTCTGTAAAATGTCCACTTATTACTTAAAATAGTAGAGGATTTTTTAATGTTTTACCTGAGTGCCTGGCTCATTACATTTTGTAAGTGATCAATCAGCTATTTACCACTGCCATTATTTTAGCTTTCACTCTTGTGTTATCCATCCATCTTTGAAGAAAAGTGTGAGACCAATTATCAGGTTGCATGACAATGTGAATGTGAGTGAGATTGGGGGAGAGTGTTTGCAATATTAATCAAGATTGAATTTTACCTCCTGGTAAAGATTTGGACATTTTAACCAAATAGGGGGAAATCTACAATGGAATAACAGCATGCAATTTTGTCATATGACGACATGATGGATGCCGTGGCTGTTGTTTGAAGACAAATGTTGATGGTGTTGGGGCAGCAACCAGCCACAAATTTACTTTCAGTTCTTTTATTCAAAGAGTACCATTACCGGTTTCGAATTACTGTGATTCATCCTCAGACGATTTACACGCTTTACGACATGTGGTGTGTTTTTTATAGATTAATTGTCCTAAAATATAAAATATTTTACGACAATTTGTAAAAAACACACCACATGTTGTAAAGCGTATAAATCGTCTGAGGATGAATCACGATTCGAAACCGGTAACGGTACCCTTTGAATAAAGGAACTGAAAGTAAATTTGTGGCTGGTTGTTGCCCCAACACCATCAACATTTGTCTTCAAACAACAGCCACGGTATCCATCATGTCATCATATGACAAAATTGCATGCTGTTATTCCATTGTAGATTTTCCCCTATTTGGTTAAAATGTCCAAATAAATAAATGTATAAATGGAAAAAAGTGACAACTTTTAGAATCATTTGTAAAATTTCAGTGCATTTTGTTAAAGTTGTCAGAATAACTAATGGAAATTTCTGAACATTGAGACTGTGTAGGCATATTTTGTAGCAAATAAAAATTACATTAGTATGTTGAGTTTAAGCAGAAATGAGGAATACCACAATCTGTAAGATACCATTTGCATGTTGGTCAGGCAAAAATGAGTGTTTGCATCCTGCTTAGTAGTCTGTTACCATTGCCACTTTTACCTGTTATTGCATGTTCTATTTAAATTGTCCATCTATCTATGTAAACAACACCAATAAAGCTGAAGAGCCATTTTTTGCCCAAGCTGTAACCATCTCTGAAGATGAATGTTTATGCTGAGAAGTTTCTCATGTGCTGTCAGTTCCAAATATGCATCTGCTGTAGAATGCATCACAAATGTACTTTCCAGGTTTCAACATAGTTTATTTTAGAATTTTATGCTAAATACTGAAACAATTATGTTAAAAAAATTTAGTTGTTTATTATTGTCTAGTGACCACCTTTATACCACATAGTCTTCTGATTCACATGTGCACTTCTCTTGGTATTGCCAGCATCACCATGGAACCCCCAGTTGTGTGATGCTGCATTGCAAACTCCTGTATGGAGCTATTAGTAGCCGATATCAGCTTTCTATGATGTGCTTATATGTTTCTGTCACTAACAGTTATGACCGTATTTTATAGTACCTGATTTTCTATTTTAATTTTTGTGTAAACCGAGGAGCAGTAATAATTATCAATTTTATGCAAATTGTTATAGAAAATGTGGTTATGTTTCTTCTTACCTCCTTACTATCTTTTACACTGAGATGACAAGCCATGGTATACCTCTTAATATTTTGTCCAACCTTGTTTTGCCCAGCATAATACAGCAGCTCGGTGTGACGTGGACTCAACAAGTTGTTGGAAGTCCCCTGCAAAATACACTACTGGCCATTAAAATTGCTACACCAAGAAGAAATGCAGATGATAAAAAGGTATTCATTGGACAAATATATTATGCTAGAACTGACATATGATTACATTTTCACACAATTTCGGTGCATAGATCCTGAGAAATCAGTACCCAGAACAACCACCTCTGGCCATAATAACGGCCTTGATACGCCTGGGCATTGAGTCAAACAGAGCTTGGATGGTGTGTACAGGTACAGCTGCCGATACAGCTTCAACACAATACCACAGTTCATCAAGAGTAGTGACTGGCGTATTGTGACGAGCCAGTTGCTTGGCCACCATTGACCAGACGTTTTCAATTGGTGAGAGATCTGGAGAATGTGCTGGCCAGGGCAGCAGTCGAACATTTTCTGTATCCAGAAAGGCCCGTACAGGAACTGCAACATGCGGTTGTGCATTATCCTGCTCAAATGTAGGGTTTCGCAGGGATCGAATGAAGGGTAGAGCTACGGGTCGTAACACATCTGAAATGTAACGTCCACTGTTCAAAGTGCCGTTAGTGTGAACAAGAGGTGACCGATACGTGTAACCAATGGCACTCCGTACCATTTCGCCGGGTGATACGCCAGTATGGAGATGACGAATACACGCCTCCAATTCGTGTTCACCGCGATGTCGCCAAACACGGATGCGACCATCATGGTCCTGTAAACAGAACCTGGATTCATCCGAAAAAATGACGTTTTGCCATTCGTGCACCCAGGTTCATCATTGAGTACACCATCGCAGGTGCTCCTGTCTGTGATGCAGCGTCAAGGGTAACCACAACCATGGTCTCCGAGCTGATAGTCCATGCTGCTGCAAACATCGCCGAACTGTTCGTGCAGATGGTTGTTGTCTTGCAAACGTCCCCATCTGTTGACTCAGGGATCGAGACGTTGCTGCACAATCCGTTACAGTCATGTGGATAAGGTGCCTGTCATCTTGACTGCTAGTGATTCGAGGCCGTTGGGATCCAGCATGGCGTTCCGTATTACCTCCTGAACCCACCGATTCCATATTCTGCTAACAGTCATTGGATCTCGACCAATGCAAGCAGCAGTGTTGCGATACGATAAACCGTAATCGCGATAGGCTACAATACGACGTTTATCAAAGTTCGAAACATGATGGTACGCATTTCTCCTCCTTACATGAGGCATCACAACAACGTTTCACCAGGCAATGCTGGTCTATTGCTGTTTGTGTGTGAGAAATCGGTTGGAAACTTTCCTCATGTCAGCACGTTGTAGGTGTCGCCACCAGCACCAGCCTTGAGTGAATGCTCTGAAAAGCTAATCATTTGCATATCACAGCATCTTCTTCCTGTCAGTTAAATTTCGTGTCTGTAGCACTTCATCTTCGTGGTGTAGCAATTTTAATGGCCAGTAGTGTATGTAGCCAATCTGCCTGTATAGCCATCTATAATCGTGAAAGTGTTGCCCATTCATAATTTTGTGCATGAACTGACCTCAGCTATGTCCATTGGCATTCATGTTGGGCCACCTTGGTGCCCAAATTATTCAAATTGTACAGAATGTTCTTCAAACTAATCACCATAGCCCATTAATGCCATATTTCACTGTACTGTCCTAATGGATTTGTTAGTTATACATCACACATTGATTTGTATGGATATTCCATGTAGTGTTGCCTGTCTGTTATTATTGACAACTCTATGCGAACTCCGTTGCTCTAGGTCATTAAGTGAAGGCTGTCAGCCACTGTATCACTACTGTGAGAAGCAGTGCCTGAAATTTGATATTCTTGGCACACTCTTGGCACTATGGAGCTCAGAATATTGAATTTCCTAAAAATTTCTGAAATTTAATTGCCCATGCATCCAGTTGCAACTACCATTCTCAATTCAAAGGCTGTCAGTTTCCATCACATTGGAAACCTAATGACGGTTCTGCCAGTGCATACTCTTTTATATCTTGTGTAAGCTATACTATCATCGTGTGTATATGAGCGTATTGCTATTCCATGACTTTTGTAGTTTGTTTCTTTACTGCCCAAATTATCAAAATATGGTATCTTTATGTTCCAGGGCCCAAATTTTGAGTTCTCTACAGAAACTCACGAGGAATTGTTGTACAACAAGGAAAAACTGTTGAACAATGGTGATAAATGGGAATCTGAAATTGCGGCAAATATCCAGGCGGATCACTTGTACCGATAAGCAGCTATTTGTAATGTGTATTATATTAAGTAGGCAAAAAATTAAGAAATTTGTGTTATTACACATGTTGATGTGTATGTATATCAGTTGTTGTTGAAGAAGAAATAAATTGCTGTTTGTGACAGCCATTATTTATAGCAATTACACTCTGACCTATAACTACTAGTGTCTCCACTTAGCATTCACAATAAAAAATACAGAAGTCGCTCTCTCTGTTACAGTTAAATTTCCCTCAGTTTTGTGCCCTCATCACGTAATCACTGCATGTGTGATGCTGCACTAGACTCCGTGATGGACCTACTTTGTTTTGGCTTAAATGTTTATAGAGTTTTAATTAAGAGATATGTGGCCTGTTTGCTTTTCACAACCCTCCATTCCATCAGTCCAGAATTTACTTTTAATAGTCCAGCTCCTTTAACATAAGGTTTGTCCATTTTGATGTGAGGCTCATATTTTATAATTGCTGGAAATTTGTTTTTCTTTTCATCTGCTACAGAACTGGACGTGACATGAGAGGAAACAAGCATGTAAAGTCAGTTGTAAGGAAGGTTAATGGTGGACTTGGTTTATGGATATAATTCTACGAAAGGGTAGCCCATCAATAAAGGAGACTGCATACAGAAAAGTTTTGGGACTCTTCTTGAGAACTGGTAGTGTTTGGAGCCCCACCAGGCCACATTAAAGGAACACATTGAAGCCATTTTAAGGCATGCTGATAGATTTGTTACCAGTGCAAGTATTTTGAAAACTGTCCATAGACTTATTTGGAATCCATAAAGAGAAGGTATCTTTTTTGTGAAACACTATTGAGTAAGTTCAGAAATTCTGTTTTTGTGACACTGCAGAATGATCTAACTACCACCAACATACATTTGGTTAAAGGACTGTGTATTTGATCCTTTACCTCAGGTACGGATTTTCGTGATTTTAAATTTATGTATGAGAGTATAATGTTATGGAAGAAATGCTACACCACTTTGCCAGCAAAAAAAGAAAACATACGTATTTACAAAATTAGAAAGAAGGTATTGGATCTTTCACTCTTCTAGCATAAAATGATTCTGTAAGAAATTTCTTTACGCGTGTGAGTTTGATTTCATTCTCATACGTTAGTCGGCTGCAGGGCAAGATGTCATTGGAAAGCAGTGAGCTTGGCGATGCAAAATTGGGTTATTGTTAATTTTCAGTTTAAAGAAATATAACAACAATCATCACCACAATCAGACTTCATTATAAACATCAACTGCAGGCTCGATTCACCAGTGTTGAAATGGAAAAAATGATAAGTGTGCCCTCACTGAATTGTCTACTTCCAGCTAATTTACAGACCAAGAATTTAACACAATAAACACCATTAGTGCAGAAATGTAGGGTTTTGTATTATGCTGCCCAAATAAAGAGGGAAAAGTGCATTTAACATTATTTTCTAAAAATGCAAATTACAGGAACAATGAAACCTTACATTACTGAGGCTCGAAGGAGGTTACACATTTCTATTATTTTAACAAAAAAGTATGTTTCACAGACATTCATTATACAAAGATGAAATTGATTACCTGCCTAAAATAAAGAGTTTTGCTACACAGCCCCCTTGAATGACAAGAGACAGTATCTTACCATAGTACAGGGATGCACTATTCAACATCACTTCACTCAGGAGTTTGAAGAAGTGACATAAAAGTTACATAGACATCGTAAAAGGAACATAAAGTAGTTTTGTTGAAACAATTATTTTATTACAGAATAATAATTGTTCCCTGAAAGAAATTCAGTAAATCACTATGGTTCCTATAGGGCTCATCACTCTTCATTGAATTCATGCTTGGCTATCATGAAGATCCAGCCTGTGCAGCATCTCATCCCTTTCTGTGCTGCATGTCTATCCCCCTTCCTTTTTTTCCTCCTCCCTTGGAGAACATGTCTGTGATGTTTTTGCAAATGTGTTGTGCATTTTCAGTAGCCGACATCACAACAGTTTCTCCACTGTCTTTTTTTCCTTTTTGTCTTTCTTCACTCCCCTTCCCCTATCCTTCCTCCGCTTCGGCATTTGAGGTTCCTCTTTTTTTCTTCTTCCTGCCTGCATGCTCCTGAAGGTCAGCCCACATGTCTGACACATAATGGGTGACAAGGTAACACAAAATTCCCAGCCCCGGGTCAACAGATATGGTTCGCATGTACCCCTTGGTACAGACCAGGACCAGGAAGAGCTGATTGCGTGAGCAGCTACTTACCCAAATCGCCAATTGGTCCCACTGTCAGGTGTTCAGGAGGTGTGACCTGAGGTGTGAAAAATCTGATCAGTCACCTAAGACGGATGTGCCCCCCTCTGTGGGGGTGGGGGTGCCCTCCAGTTGGAAAGAGAACCCCATTGGAGATGCAGGCAGTCATGGGGGATTTTTCTTGCAATGAGCCAATCATATTCTTCAGTCAACATCTACTAAACATAAATGGAATGGTGCTCACAATTCAAAGACCCTCCCAGCTGCACCACAGTTCCTTCTGGTTTCACGTACTGAAGATGGTCAGTTCTTCACCACAGTAAAAATCCATTCATTACTCAGAAAGGTGTTGACGCAGTGTCTTGTGAAATCCTGTTCTTGTTTACGCAATGGCACTTTGGTTTTGGAGATTATTTCTGATTCTAAAGCACAACAACTGCTTGCGATTGCTCTCCTCCACAGCTACCCTGTTCGTGTTAAGGACCATCAAACACTGAATTCGTCCCATGGTGTTATTTACTCTAGCGTGCTCAATGGTCTGATCAGGGTGTCATTGCAGTCCATCAGGTGATGAAAAAGGTAGATGCATATTTAGTGCCCACAAGCCCCCTTTCCCTCTGTTTTGATAGTGGTGCTAACGTCAAAGATTAAAGCGGGCTATGAAGTTATCACAGTCAGACCATACACTCCGAACCCGATTCGCTGCTACCAGTGTCATCGTTACCACCACACTTGCATGTGCTGTTGACACTTGGCCAAATGTGTAACCTGTGGTAGGGATGCTCATTTGATTGTCTGCCTCCTCCTCCCCATTGTATCAATTGCAATGACGATTGTGCAATCTTTTCCCGAGATTGTTCCATGTATTTTGATGAGCGGACCATCCAGGAGATCCGGATGAAGGAAAAAATGCCTTACATGGTTACTCGCAAGTTGTTGGCTAGTCGGAAAACCTGCATTCTACCATCTGGCACTTCCAGTACTGTTCTTGCTACAGCTCGCTCACAGAGGACATTGCCATGCAGACATGTGGTTGTAAAATCGCCCAGTGTCACGGTAGTATCCCCTATCCTCCTCCAGCTGTCAACAAGCCACCAAACTTTTGCCTCATGGGGTGGAGCCACCTGCTACACAACTGGCAGCCTGGAAAGGACACAAGAAATAGTCCCATGAAGACTTCTTATGTCCTTCCAGCCAACAAACATCTGAGTCTTCCCCTGCCGACCAGAGTGGCTCCAAGAAATCAAACAAAGGCAAACGGTCTTCTCCTTCACTGATTCGGTGATTCTCTTCAATGGTGTCATCAATGATACATTCACGTGGCCAACTTCCATGTCGCTGGTGCACACCACCAACCATTTTCCTGCCCTGGAGTCTGCAGACTGACAGGGGGAATGCCGTTGCCTCTATCGATATCGTGGAGCATAATCCTCCATCCTCAGCAGTCATCAAGGTGGCACCTCCATTTTCTCCCTCCTCTCCTTTCCTTGTCATCGACTCGCCTTCAATGGAATGTTCATGGCCTTCAGTCCCACAGATGATATACGGCTGCTCCTGGAATCACAGCATCCATTTGTTCTCTGCCTCCAGGAAACAAAATTACGTCCTCAGGACTGCTTTGAGGTCTTGCATTTCTTTCCAGTCCACTTTGACCTTCCTCCCACCCCTTCCACCCCGCACCCTTCCGAGGAAGGCATTCCATCTCGTGGGAGAGTCATGCTGCTCATCCTGGATTACATTCATAGTCAAACCATCTCCCCGACTACCTTGCTTCAATCTGTTGCAGTCCACACCTTGCTTCCTGGCTTCACCATTTCATTTTGTACTGTTTAGCTCCCCCCATCATTCGGTGCCACCAGGGCAGATTTCTCCAGCTTATTGGGCAAATCCTCACCCCTTTTTGCTGCTTGGTGACTTTAATGCACACTATCCCCTATGGGGCTCTCCCAGAACCTGTCAGAGAGGTGTCCATTTGGGTGACCTCAATCACCTTAACCTCATCTACCTTAACACAGGAGCACCCACATTCCTTCCAGACACCACGAACACCTATTCCCATTCGGACCTCTCCTTCTGCACTGCCCAACTTGCCCATCGTCTAGAGTGGTCTGTTCTCTCTGACACATACTTGAGTGGCCATGTCCCAGGTGCTATCAGTTTCCTGACTCATACTCCACCTACATGCACACTAAAGTGGCGACTTTCTAAGGCCGACTGGAGGCTTTACTCCTCCTTGGTGACCTTTGATGAACAACATTTCCCCAGTTGTGAAGACCAGGTAGAATATCTCACAAACATTATCCTTACACTGCAGAACATTACATTCTTCGCACTTCCTCTTTACCTTACCTTGTCCCAGTCCCTTGGTGGACTGAGGCATGCCACACCACCATTCGCACGCGGAGATGTTCTCTCCGCGTTTTTAACCATAATCCTACAATGGCAAACGGCATTTGCTATAAAGGTTTGCATGCACGGTATCATCGCATTCTTTGGGATAGCGAAAAAGCTTGCTGAATTCCATTTACTAGTTCTTTTAACAGTTCCACTCCCTCTTCCGGCTAACCTCAGACGGCTCTCTGGGACCAAAGTCCATACCCAAATTTGTGTCCTGACCATATCAGATGTCATAGTGGACCCTACTGCTATCTCCAACACCTTGGGCACTATTCCGTGGAGATTTCAAGCCCCACCCTCTATAACTCTGCCGTCATCCATTGGAAATGAGTGGAGGAAACTCGGGCGATACCATTCTCTTCTCAGAATCATGAATGCTACGATGCTGCCTTTACTATGAGGGAGCTAGATCATGCTCTCAGTGGATCTGGATCCTCCGCCCGAGGGCCTGATGACGTTCACATTCAGATGTTGCAGACCCTTTCTCTTTTGGGCAAGCACTTTCTCCGTCATACGTACAATCACAACTGGGCAGCATACATTTCTCCTAGACAGTGGTGTGAAGCCACTGTCATATCCGTACCTAAAGCTGGTAAGGACAAACATCTTCCTTCTAGGTATCGGTCAATTTCTCTCACCATCTGTGTTTGCAAGATGATGGAATGTATGATTCATGGCCAGCTAATATGGTGGCTGAACTCTTGCAATTTACTAGCCACTGCACAATGTGGATTTTGAGCATGCCTACAGATGACCATCTCGTCACTTTGTCAGTCCATGCTGTGAATGGTTTTGTGGAGGAGTTTGTATCCTCTGTGCACTCTACACGTGGGTCTTCTGTGGCCACATGCCTCATTTCCTACAGTAATCTTTAAAAGACTGAGTGCATGTGGGCTTGTGGGCTTTGCCATGTTGGACACCTTTATCAAGGGAAATGGTGTGCCTCAGGGTTCTTTCCTGAGCGTGATCCTCTTTGCTATCGCCATTAACTCGCTTGTGGCCTGTCTCCTGCCGGGCATCACCGGCTCCCTTTTCATTGATGATTTTGCCACATATTGCAGTTCTCCACAGACTTGTCTCCTTGAGTGGCGTCTCCGCATTGTCTCAATTGTCTTTACTCATGGATAACTGACAGTGGCTTTCGCTTTTCCACTGGCATCCCGTTTGTATGAATTTGTGGTGGCGCAATTGGTTTCTTCCACTGTCTTAGATCTTGGGCTTGTTGCTCTTCTGTTTGTTGAAACTGCTAAATTCCTGGGGCTTATACTCGATTGTAAACTTTCTTGGTCCTCCCACGTGTCTTATCTAGCCACCCGCTGTACGCGGTCCCTCATTGTCCTACACGTTCTCAGCATTACTTCCTGGAGGATCGGACCACCCTCCTCTGTTTGTACCAGTCCCTGGTCCATTCAAAACTAATTGACTATGCATCTGCACATCCATCCCTCTTATGCCGTCACAATGCTATTCACCATTGTGGCATCTGTTTGGCTACTGGTGCCTTTTACACTACCAGAAGCTACCAAACTACCTCTACCATGCCTCTGTGATTTTCTCCTCAGCAGATATGTGTGCCGTTTGTCTACCATGCCTGTCCACCCATCCTATGCCTCCTTCTTCAATGACTCCTTTGATCGCTAGTATGGGGGCACATGCCTCATCTCTGTTACCTCCTGGAGTTCACTTTAGGCTTTCACTTTGGCAGCTTAAATTCACGCTACCTGCCACTTTCCCAGTGAGTGTGAACCCTTCATCACCTTTGCTTCGTGCAGCAACCCATGTTCACCTTGGCCTTCATTCGCTTCTTAAAGGTCACTACTCCAGCCTCACTCTATCGCTGTAAATTTCTTGACCTTCACATGGAACTTTGCGATAGGACCTTTGTGTACACTTTTGGACTGACTGACTGACTGACTGACTGACTGACTGACTGACTGGTGTCAGGTGAGTCTTTGTCATTGGCACCGACGTTTTATGGTATCAGTTTCATGAACACTGCTCAGCTTTTACAGCAGAGCACTTCTCTCTGTATCAGGTCATGCAGTACATCTGGCAACACAGGCTTTTCTATTGCATCATCTGCTCTGACTCTCACAGTGCCCTTCAGAACCTCTGTGTACTGTACACCATCATCCCTTAGTGCAACGAGTCCAGGAAAGCTGTCACTTGCTCACTCTCGATGGAGGCACTGTGTTTGGGCACTATCTTTTTAGCCATTGCCATTTGTTAAGTGGTGCTCACCCACCACTTTGTGTTCATTGCCCTCAACATATGACAGTTCCCCATTTCCTGACAGAATGCCCTTTGTTTAAGCACTTACAATCCAGTGTTTGCCATTGAGTTATTGGCCTTTTTAGTGAATAACACAGACTGTTGACCATGCTTTATTTTTAATCCATTGTAGCAGTATGGCGAAGGACGTTTAATCTTTGCTGCAGGAACTCTGCCGTCTCTGTGGAGAATTTTGTGGACCTTTCTCCAAGGGAAAGTCCGTGTCTTTAGCTCTCTTTCCTTCCGCTGATAGGTTCTTTTCATCATGATGGTGTAAGATTTTGACATGAGCTCTCAGTTATTGCACCCAAATAACAAAGAAAAAAAAATAAAATATCAGTATCGTAAGGAATGTTCTCTTTATCATGACATTCATTCCAGTGATTCTGAGCTATAGATTTGATAAAATTTTACAGTAGAATACCAGGTGTCGTAATGTAGCATTTAGGGTTAAAATATAGATTTAGTTCTATGTTCAGTAATGTATTCAAGTAAATTTGCCGCCCCCTACTCCCATTTGGCCGCAACCATCAGGAGAACAGAAAAAACTGTGACGGGCCCTTCAGACCTTAACACTTTATGTGATTAAAAACTGCCTAAGTAATTGCAAAAATAAATTCACATTCATTTAAAATTCAGTATGAAATACAGTATAAATGATTAATCTTCTGGTCATCGTTCTTGGCAAGTTAACTTAGCAAAATATAATGCTCTGAAAAGTAACATGTTTACAATTTACTGCCTGTGCAATTTATACCCATTTGAACATTTTTTGCATTATAAAAGTCAACATAGATGTATAAGACTTTAGATATTGTAATTGTTTTTCAGTTTGTTTATTGACACAGATAGCATGGTTTAAGTGACACACAACATGCAGTTTAAATATAGCAAGAAAATTATTTTAGTTAATATTTTATGACTATAGATATCAGAAGTTAGGAGATCCTGGATTTTTCTGGTTGTCAGATGATTCAGCTGACAAATGTGAGATAAGATTGACCCAAGGACGGGATGTAGACAACAGTTATTGGCAGCACAAGGACATGTGGTAATGAACAAGATCTGGACAGTGGGGTTGATGACCAGAATGCCTCAGTGTAGTTTGGTTGCCTCTCAAGAAGGCATCATGTACTATCTTGATCAGGTTACATGTAACAATTGTACAGAAGCATAAGAATTACATAATGAACAAGTTAACATAAGGTGTGCTAAAGGAATTAATTAAATTAACACACAATCTTTCACATAAGTAAGAATAACAGAGAATGACTTCAGTACATGAAATGGCTCTGTGTTTAGCTTGGGGACATTTTATATCTCATTTTTAGAGGCCTGCTTGAACTTCCATTGGATTCAGACTTAAATTGTTTATTGCTTTGAATAATGAGCAGATGAGGTCAATAGCAGTCTTATAAATTTAATGTCCAAGTATGAACTGGGAAATCTTTCTTGTGGGCAAATTTTTCTCTATATTTACTGTACAGTTAGTCAATGGTAGCGTGCATAATATTCCATGTCAACTATCGAGTTTTACTGGAAGGAGATTGGATTGTTGGCTACTCCACACCAAAGTACTATTGTCGTTCTTGGTTCACCACTGTTACTTAGTGAGTGCTAGTGCAAATAAAACTTTCTCACCACATTCGGAGAGGATTCTAATCCACACAGCACAACAAGTGTGAAGACAATTTGGTGATCTCGATTAAACTGCATAATTTCTTGCATGATGTAATGGTCTGGTTGCCTACTTCAACACATGCTACCAGTGCCTTACAAGATTTCAAGAACAGTTCACTGTATCAGTCATTCGACACTTATTATTGACAAACTTTGTATTAATGTTGCCCCCAAGGAACGCAGTATTCCGGTGTGACAGAGTACAAGCAAAGTATTCGGATGAGATTCTGAAAAACTATACATTGGGTAAAAATAGTGGGTAAGACACGTTCGTAAGCGCAAAGGGGGTCATCAAATGATACTACACGTGACCTCCAGCCCCCACCCCATTGAGGGGGGGATGGGGGGGGGGGCAACTTTTAAATCCTAAATGGAAACCCCCATTTTATTGCAGATTTGGATTCTCCATAAAAAAGTAATCAAGTTTTGTCTCAAACATTTCTTTTAAACCACTGACAGATGGTGCTGAAATCGAGAAAAAGTAAAATTGGGGAAGAATTCAGATATATGTAGAATGATCCAAGAAAGACCCATCAAATCGATACAAAATGTGCACCAATTCTTTCATTACGCTAAATTAAGATTTTTTTACAAAATTATCCTACCCACCACAGTTTTTGATGGAGGGAGATGGAATGGTATTAAAATCTTGTTAGGGGACTCTTCACAATTGCATTACTCACCCGCGCCCGACTGGCGCTACCATGGCCAAACTGCGAACTATGGCTCATTATGAAGGTCAGTGCAACGCGATCAGATGTCACTTTGCTTTCAGATTGTGAACCGTAAACATCAACTGACAAAAGTAAATTATTCTTTAGCAAAACATGGCTCACTATCCTCCTACAGAGATTGTTGGTATGATATTAATTTTAGGTGAATGCCATAATAATTATGCTGCAGCCGTGCAATTTTATGTGGATTGTGTCCCAAACAGACAACATCCGAGCGAAAACATTATTCGAAATTGCGCTCAACGAGCTTGAAATGGACACATGCACCGTCCACCTCGTCATCGCGAATACAATGAAAATGACGCTCGTACCCTCACCGTTCTCGCCTGTGTTCAACTGGATCCCAAAATTAGTAGTCCTGCAATTCAGAGACAAACTGGAATACCGTTTTGAGGATTTTGAAGGCACATAAATATCATGCGTATCATATCACACTGACAGGTATTAATGCCGAAAGATATGCATATACGCGTGCATTTCTAACAAAGGGCCTTGGAAATGATACGAGGTGACAACGATCTTTTTAGATATGTTATGTTCACTGATGAAGCCACATTAAAAAACAAGGGTGAATTAAATTGTCATGATTGGTCCCCTGTCAATCCACACTGGCACAGACCCATTGACAATCAACACAAATGGTCGTTAATCATCTGGTGTGGAATTTTAAGCGGTTACTTGTTAGGACCGTATTTTTTTTACTGAAATGTTAGTGTGGAATCTTATTTACAATTTCTCCCCAGGATGGTACAGCTCGCCATTATGCTTAAAATGTGCAGAATGTTCTAAATTTATGGTATCCTGGTCAGTGGATAGGACGCGGCAGACCAATTCAGTGGCCTCCATGTTCACCAGACCTGACATCTCCTTACTTTTTTTCTTGTGGGGTTATTTAAAAAATATTGTTTATGAAAGCCAGCCCACAACCCAAAACAATATGGAGCAACGCATTCGAAGAGCGTGTGCAGCCGTACCATGGGATGTGCTGCTCAAAATTGTGGACAACTTTAGCAGATGATTGACTTTGTGCACTGAAGCAAATGGGGATAATTTTGAACAATTTATTCGTGGCTAATTTCATTAATTAAGCACCCCAAATTGTGAAAGGCAATGCGACTCAACACTAATGAAGCACCCCATGGGAACATCATTCTACTATGTCCATGTCGTCGTTCCTGTGTAACACTAAAAGTAGGATAAGTACATTTTGTACAAAAATAAGCTTAATTTGGTGTAACGAAAGAACTGGTGCACGTTTTTTATCGATTTGATGCGTCTTTCTCAGATAATTCTAAGTAAATCAGAGTTCTTCCCCAATTTTACTTTTTCTCGATTTCAGCGCAATCTGTCAATAGTTTAAAAAAATGTTTCAGACAAAACTTGATTACTTTTTTATGGAGAATCCAAATCTGCAATAAAAAAAATGGGGGTTTCCATTTAAGATTTAAAAGGTGCCCCTCCGCCCCACCCAACTATTTTAGATGTCGATTTATAAACTCAAATGGCAGATTCTGCAAGAGAGGCGCTCTGCATCGCGGTGTAGCCTGCTGTCCAGGTTTCGAGAGGGTGCGTTTCTGGATGAGGTATCGAATATATTGCTTCCCCCTACTTATACCTCCTGAGGAGATCACGAATGTAAAATTAGAGAGATTCGAGCGCGCACGGAGGTTTTCCGGCAGTCATTCTTCCCGTGAACCATATGTGACTGGAACAGGAAAGGGAAGTAATGCAGTGGCACGTAAAGTGCTCTCCACCACACACTGTTTGGTGGCTTGCGGAGTGTAAATGTAGATGTAGAAAGCATTTGCTACTACATTGTCCTTTCCACAGACATGTACTGTTTAAAAATTGTATTCATGTAAGAATTGGAATCTACATGCCAGGTGTGCATTAAGCAGTTCACACATCATAAGAAAACTTAGTTTGGTTATCACAGAAAAGTTCAATATGTTTGCCATAAATATAGCAATTAATCATTTAAATGCCCAAACTAAGCCAGGATTTCTAATTCTGTGGCAGAATAGGCCCATTCATGTTCAGAGAGTGTAATACTAGCAAAACTTTGAGTATCACAATTACTATTTTATTCATGAAATTGAAAGCAACAGTTAGAAAGAGCCATCATTGACAATACAGATTCTTTTTTTTTACGTGTCGGGGTGATACAAAATTTCAGAATTCACTAGTGTTTGTGAGATTGCCTCAGAGCCCACCTGAAAGTTTTGTTTGACCAACTCCACTGTCTGTTTTTCTTCAATAAACTTAATAGTGCTTTATTTTTAAGAAGTTGATCAAGCAGAAAGCCTATAAAAATGAACATAATTGCAGGAATGCTTTAAGCTGTTTCGTATTTCTTGGAATCGGACAGTTCTTTATTGTCGAAATATTATTTAGATCCAATCTTATACCCGTGGAAGAGATCATGTGGCCCATAAATATGATTTTCTCTCTCCTGAACTTTGATTTTTGGAGATTTGCAGCACTTACTGCACTTGAAAACTTTTAATGTCCTCACAAGTAAATCAATACATTCTTCCCAAGGAGGAGTAATTATTAACATGTCACCTACATGTAAGCTGCTTAGTTCAATAGGTCAGGTCCTAATTCAAGGCCTAACACAGAGATACACTTAAACTTACATTTACTCCAAAAGTTAACACACAAAATTTCTAGCTTTTTCCTGGAAATATGAATGCTTTGTGAGGGTCTAGATCAGTGCTTGTAAGGATCTTAACACCATGAAAATTTTATAGTTGTTCATCTAAATTTTTTAGTACAACACAGGCATTACCACTGGGCTTGGGTACTGCTAATAAAAGGTTGCAACAAGGTGAAAGTGATGTTCTATAATTTTCCATTGTAAGAACTGTTATATCTCTATGGTAACCACCTCTCATTGTGTTCATGGGATGGAGTATGAGGCTTGGCAGCAGATTTTGAGTAGAAATACTTCCGTATGATATTGATAAGTACTTACAATACCATGCTTGTTATTAAAAACATGTATATACTTCAGTACTAATTCTTTTAGTTTGGCCTGCTGTTGTGTGTCAAGTTAAAGATTCAACTGCTATCTCATTTACGTGATCTTCATTCTTCACAGTACCACAGTGAGGTGGTTAACTACTAGTTTGTGAAGCTTTCATCTCGGCAAACTTCACTGTTAAGCTTCGGCAATATTTAGAATGTTCAGCTTTTGCATTTATGAAACCTACATCTTCATCATCGATAGTCAGATAGCACTTGCCCAAGGGAAGTCTAGCTTTGCATCCTTCTCCATCAGAAACACTGTGCCAAAAATGCATTTGACCATTAATCCATTTACGACTAGGAACGTGTAGCAGTTCTGCCTGCTTTTATTCTTCTTTTTGTTTTCCTTGGTGTCGACGTGCTGGCTGAAAAACTAGGGGGTGTCTACAGTACACTGTTGCGTTTCACGGTCTTTTACTTTCACTTTTCACAACCCCCCATATACACATTTATATTTGGCCCGTGCAATATTGTTTATCTTTCGATAAGCCTCTTTAATAGGTTGCAGACGGACATCCGCATACTGCTACAATAGTTTCCTGTTGAACATCTACAAGCAGCAAAACTTCACCACAAAGTTCACAGTTCTTGAAGAATAATCAGGTACGTATGGAGCAGATACTCATTGGTTTAACACACAGCCTATTGGTGTAACACTTATTTCACTGTTAAGTTGATGAATTTTTGTCATTCTAACCAACACAGGTTCCAAATCTGAAACTCGGCCGTGGGCCGACTGTCTCGGGACCAAACATCGGACCCTTATATATCCTCACAATAATAGGTACTGAAACTATACATTGTTTGAAGTTAAAGTTACAGAAATTACAATTAAAAATTAACTCATTAAATTAACTGAATACATCAAAAAATTGATTCTTTTTAACAGTTCCTGCTACTGCAAGGGTGAAGCCAAATTATTTTTTTAAATCATGAAACTAACAAATATAGTTAGCTAAACAATACTTTTAACAAAACTATTAATTACTTTGGAATTAATCAACGTCTGGCTTTGCTAACATGTTTTTGAGTAGAACCAGATAAATACTTTAAGAATGCTATTAGTTGTTCCTCCAAATGTTTATAACTAGTACAGGATTTATATTTGTTTATGCGTCAACAATAGAATTTAAGTTACGAAACAATTACTGATTTCACGCTATAACAAAAGATACTAACTAGGAATAGTCATAATAAATTAGAAAATCAATTACATACGTAAAACTACCATCTGGTGAGCAAAATGTATGAGACAGGCGAAATACCCTCAGACTTCAAGAATAATATAATAATTCCAATCCCAAAGAAAGCAGGCGTTGACAGATGTGAAAATTACCGAACTATCAGTTTAATAAGTCACGGCTGCAAAATACTAACGCGAACTCTTTACAGACGAATGGAAAAACTGGTAGAAGTCAGCCTCGGAGAAGATCAGTTTGGATTCCATAGAAATATGGGAACACATGAGGCAGTACTGACCCTACGACTTATTTTAGAAGCTAGATTAAGAAAAGGCAAACCTATGTTTCTAGCATTTGTAGACTTAAGAGAAAGCTTTTGACAATGTTGACTGGAATACTCTCTTTCAAATTCTGAAGGTGGCAGGTGTAAAATACAGGGAGCGAAAGGCTACTTACAATTTGTACAGAAACCAGATGGCAGCTATAAGAGTCGAGGGACATGAAAGGGAAGCAGTGGTTGGTAAGGGAGTGAGGCAGGGTTGTAGCCTCTCCCTGATGTTGTTCAATCTGTATATTGAGCAAGCAGTAAAAGAAACAAAAGAAAAATTCGGAGTAGGTATTAAAATCCATGGAGAAGAAATAAAAACTTTAAGGTTCGCCGATGACATTGTAATTCTGTCTGAGACAGCAAAGGACTTGGAAGAGCAGTTGAACGGAATGGACAGTGTCTTGAAAGGAGGATATAAGATGAACATCAACAAAAGCAAAACGAGGATAATGGAATGTAGTCGAATAAAGTCGGGTGATGCTGAAGGAATGGGAAATGAGACACTTAAAGTAGTAAAGGAGTTTTGCTATTTGGGAAGCAAAATAACTGATGATGGTTGAAGTAGAGAGGATATAAAATGTAGACTGGCAATGGCAGAGAAAGCGTTTCTGAAGAAGAGAAATTTGTTAACATCAAGTATAGATTTAAGTGTCAGGAAGTCGTTTCTGAAAGTATTTGTATGGAGTGTAGCCATGTATGGAAGTGAAACATGGACAATAAATAGTTTGGACAAGAAGAGAATAGAAGCTTTCGAAATGTGGTGCTACAGAAGAATACTGAAGATTAGATGGGTAGATCACATAACTAATGAGGAGGTACTGAATAGGATTGGGGAGAAAGGAGTTTGTGGCACAACTTGACTAGAAGAAGGGATCGGTTGGTAGGACATGTTCTGAGGCATCAAGGGATCACCAATTTAGTATTGGAGGGCAGAGTGGAGGGTAAAAATTGTAGAGGGAGACCATGAGATGAATACACTAAGCAGATTTAGAAGGACGTAGGCTGCAGTACGTATTGGGAGATGAAGAAGCTTGCACAGGATAGAGTAGCATGGAGAGCTGCATCAAACCAGTCTCAGGACTGAAGACCACAACAACATAAAACTAAGCACAAAATTAGATCTGATGTTACATTCTTTTAAACTGAGGGCCAACCTTTCCCTTTTATGAAAATCCAGATTATACTCAAGTATGTTAATGGTAATTAGTTAAAAGTGAAAAAAACAATTTAAGGAGGCAGATGGCAAAACTAGAGGGGAAGAAAAAATGTCCCAGCTTCTTCGTCGCAAAGGGGCGGACTATGGCTTCATTTCCTATAACTACCCCAACCTGCATCTTTGCTTTGATGTGTCGTGAACTGACACTGAATGCTGCAATAATTCTGCGGTTTTGTACTGTATATGTAGGTAACCTCATAACCTCAGTAATGTATTAAATAGACTCACTGATATCACATTTACAATAGCACCTGGTTAGTATCTAACTTACCCGTAATGTCTGTGTCTTCATTATATCGTAACAGGTTCACTGAATTGTGTTTTGTGCTCCCACTCCATCTCACACTTGTAATTGGATGGCATAATTTGGTCTAGTTTGCTGATGGAGTCATGATCACGTGGGATTCTTCCATCACATCAATAATATTGATTGTTGGAATCTGTGTTTGCCAGCTTGTGCCAACAGCACAGTTTTGTGCTGGACCACTGCTGTTCAGTGTTGTTGTTGTTGTCTCAGGACTGAAAACAACGACAACAACAACAACACTGAGCAGCAGTGGTCCAGCACAAAACTGTGCTGTTGGCACAAGCTGGCAAACACAGATTCCAACAATCAATATTATTGATTATTGCTGCTTAGTACCATTTACATTTAACTGTATAAGGTTTCCTGTGTTGGAATTCCATTGATTATCATTGTTTTGATGCCTTTAACCTCTCTGTTACTACAGTATTCAGTGTTACCTATTATCTGCTCTTCTTCTTTTGTTTGACTTCAGCAGACTCAAGTTAGCATGCAGAGTATTGTGTAGCGAAGGTACCACCAGCTGTGTCACGAAGTTAATGTGACAGTCTTTCAGTATGCTATGATTGCAGAGCTGTGTGCATGGTGAGATGGACTGGCCTGTGCCATCATTATTATTGTCATTATTTACCTTTGAATCCTCGTGTATTAAATGAATAGAATCCAGCATGGACATGGAGTATTCTAAGTTTATCTCTGGAACATGGGCTAGTTTTATTTAAATGCTCTATTAAATATTTTCAAACACTGCCTTGTTTACTGTGGAATGCCTCTGGGTTGATAGCTTCTTTATGGAGTTTTCCTGTAAGCAATTTGAGCAATACTTTGACAAAGAACACTTTCACAAGTTGCTCATAGGTCTGGCAGGTTCCAGCTGTTTCAGTTGCTCAAAGATGCCCACCCCATGGATAAAACCTGTAGTGTAATGTATTTTCTGTTGATGTGGCCATGATCTAGGCAATACTCGCATAAAATATTGTATGAACATTACAGGATAATGGTTTTTTTGTATCTGGTGTGAGAACTTGGAACTGTTGGTGCTTCAATAAACTTTCTTCTACTCCAAAACTGTTCATAAAAAAGAATCTGCACCCACCCATACAATATATAGTTAGGTGGCAGACCAGCATTATCTATTTCATCTTTATGCATACAGCATACAGTGGTGTGGTACCAGACTATCACAGTCACCACTTGCCGTAGTACAAGATGGCAGTATGTTGTGTACCGTTTCTTGACATCAAACAACTCCTACTGCATCTGAGAAGTGACATTATTATGCCATTCAGGCAAATCTTTAGTTTACTATTTTACAAAATCAGATAACTGCAGCCAAAATTCAACATGGTGAATAAAAGAAACAGAGACTAATTGCATAATAGGTATGAAACAAAGCATAGAACTACAGATACAGAGATATTGACTGAAAAGCATTTGGTTGTCAAGAGAGCAATGTGTGAAGCCTTTAATGGCTACTGTGGCAGGGTATTGTCAACTGATATTTCTCAAAACCCAAAGACAATCTGGTAATACGTAAAGGCTGTCAGTGACATCAAAGTTAGTGCCCAGTCCCTAACAAATGATACAGGAACTGAAGCTGAGGGTAGCAAAGAAAAAACAAATGCTCAACTCTGAGTGGTACCAAAAGCACCCTCCGCCACACACCATGAGGCAGCTTGTGGAGTATGATGTAGATGTTTTCAAATGATACTTTACAAAAGAAAATCCAAGAGACTTGCCCCAATTTAATCCTTGTGCCACTGAAAACTTGAGTGAAATCATTATTAGTGTCAGTGGTGTTGAAAAGTAGCTGGAATGGTTAAAACTGAACAAAGCTTCAGGACCCAAAGAATTCCTGTCAGATTCTGTACTGAATTCCTGGCCAAGTTAGCCCCCCCTTCTAGTTAGTTCCTTCAAATAAAGAACTGTGCCATGTAGTTGGAAGAAAGCACAGGTCACACCTGTCTACAAGAAGGGTATTAGAAGTGATACACAAAAATTGCTGTCCACGATCCCTGATATCAACTTATTGTAGAATCTTAGAACATATTCTGAGCTGAAACATAATGAGGTATCTTGAACAGAAGGATCTCCTCAATCTCAACCAGCATGGATTTCGAAAACATCGATTGCGCAAGACCCAACTCGCACTTTTCTCACATGAGGTGCTGAAAGCTTTGGATCCAGGTGTAATGTCTCTTGCAGCGGTCTTTCCGCGATATTTTCAGAACTTTTATAAATTATATAACTCAGTACATATCTCGAAATATCTCTTCTTATCTTACCGATTCCTAAACTTTAATATACGATGATTATCAATGCAAAGTAGTTTCAAGCCCTATTATTCCTTTGAGCGTCCATTTACTCCATGGAATAGCTTCTCTGCTATCTATGTTTTCTCTTATGAAAAGAATGGGAGAGCTGGCGGGTTAGCCGTGAAAGGAGGAGGATGTATATGTATGTATTGTTGAGCTAGTCGCCATCTTGGTGAGATTCTGTATGAGAAGGAACTTAATACATGAACTAAGCTAAAGTAAGTGTGTTCGCGTATTATTTAACTGATTATTATTGACAGTGTCTGCTTACTACGCTGTGTTGCACAGGATCAGTGGGGAACGTCTGATTTACACTGTACGAACCTGCTGTTTTGTATGCTCAAGATATCCAGTTACTTCAAATAAATAGGATAACACAGTCTTACCAGCAGATCTCCGGTCTTCCCCATGTGATCACCGAAAGTTAATAATTATTACAAATGTTTTCAGAAGATCGACTGACAATTTTCGTCGCACCGAGACTTCGAAATTGCTTCACTGCCTTATGGAATTTAAGTTAAGCTCAATTTAATCAGGATAGAACAGTATTGAACTGTGTAAATGTGATAAGCCTGCTTTGTGAATGAAAATTCCCTTAATATACGCATGTTTTTTACCATCCTGATCAGTGAAGCTAAATCAGGCCGGTGTGAGAGAGGTTTTCAAATTTTAGATCCCACCAAAAATATTAAACTGGCACTTGGGTAAATGCAGTATTTCTTTATTTCCAAAAAGCATTTGACTCAGTACCACATCTACACTTATTGTCAAAAGTTCGATTGTATGGGGCAATACGTGAACTTTGTGACTGGATTGAGGACTTTTGTTTGGGAGGAGAGTCATCGTCAGATGTAGAAGTAACTTCAGGTGTACCCCAGGCAAGTGAATTGGGACTCATGATGTTCATGTTGTATATCAGCAACCTTGTGGACAATATTAACAGTAGCCTCAGACTTTTTGTAGATGATGCAACTATCCACAATGAGGCACATCTGAAAAGAAGCTGCATTAACATTCAATCAGATCTTGATAAGTTTTCAAAGTGGCAACTGCTTTAAATGTTCAGAAATGTAAAACTGTGCACTTCACAGAATGAAAAAAAAGTAGTACCCCATGACTATAATATCAGTGAGTCACAGATGGAATCAATGAACTCGTACAAAAACCTCGATCTAACACTTTATAGGGATATGAAATGGAATGATCACATAGGCTCAGTCTTTGGTAAAGCAGGTAGTACACTGCAGTTTATTTGTAGAATACTGGGGAAGTGCAATCAGTCTACAAAGGAGATTGGTTACAAAACACTTGGACGACCCATTCCAGAATATTGCTCTAGTGCATGGGACCCGTACCAAATAAGACTAACAGGGGATATTAAACATATACAGAGAAGGACAGCATGAAGGTCACAGATTTGTTTGACCCACGGGAGAGTGTTAGCAAGATGATGAAGGAACTGAACTGGCAGACTCTTGAAATACAGGTGTGGACTACTCTCAGAAAGCCTACTAACCAAGTTTTAAGAACAGGCTTTAAATGAAGGCTATAGGAATGCACTACAATCCCCTATGTATCACTCACATAGGGATTGTGAGGAAAAGATTAAGAATAACGGCACACACAGAAGCATTCAAACCATCATTCTTCCTGCACTCCATACATGAATAGACTGGGAAGAGACCCTAATAACTTGTCCAATGGGATGTACTGTTTCCTATACACTTCAGGGCAGTTTGCAGAGTGCAGGTGCAGGTGTAGATGTAGACTGCAATCTGGGGATGTTCATTGTTCTCAGTGTCTCCACCCTTGGATATATCCATCATAATGCTATAAGTAGCACTGGGACTTGCTGAAAAGGAAAAATGGTGCACTCCTGCTACCAATGTTGCCATTGTGTGCATTACTGTCAGTGCACATCACTGCTGCTATTTCCAGGGAAGCTGTAACAGTTCATCAACAATATCTGTGGTGTTCCATATTTCATAACACAGCCTGTGTTGTTATGTGTCTTGCTGCAAACAAGCCTATTTCTGGACTCAAAATATGTGATATTACTGTACAAACATGCACAGCCTGAATCAACAATATGTCTGCTAGTTGTGCAACGCCACTAGGACCCTTCAAAGTGTTGAGTATGGCCTCCCTGAATCCATCAATTCTATATTTTCATGATATTTGCGAGGTCCTGACCAGTATGAGCAGCAATCTTGGAACAATAAACATAGTCTTGAGTGTCTATGATGCTGTCACTCTCAAATTCTTACATGAGCTGGTAGACACTTATAAGAAATTTAAGAAATCTAACATTCTCTTAAAAAACAATTTCTTTAAACATTTATGAAAAGAAATGGGTCTGTAATTTTTTCTTTTCTTATGAAGCGATTTTACTTTCACAATTTTTAAGCAGTCTGGAAATATGCCAGTAGGGTAGAACAAATTTTTAAGTCAGTTGTTCAAATATTATGTGTGCATATTTTAAAAAATAAAGTCTTATTACATTATCTAATCCTGCAGACTGTTAAAGTTTGTACCTTCTGCCTGTCCTTTCATTTTTCTATATGAAGATTAGAAGTTCATCCTTTTTATTAATAAAGTTTATGATGGAAAATATTTAAATAAGTGTTCATGAATTCTGCTTTTATTAGACTGTGTGCTAAAAAATCTTGCACAGTCGGTTATTAAAAAGTAAAACATACCTATTACGCTACAAAAAAAAGCATTACAGGACTAAAGGAAAACAGCATGAAATATTATTCAACAAGAAACAAATAACAACAGCAAAGCAAATTAAATATTGGCCAACAAATTAAATAATTCATTCCTTGCAGTAGCAGCAAACTTTCCTCCTCCTAACAAACAACCAAATAAAATGCATTAGATTTACTTCAGTGAAACTTTATGCATCACAAACAGACATCAGTTTAATAATTACAGCCATTAAGGAGGTCACAAATTTCATCAGGCCATTAAAATGTAGTAATTCAGCTGGTTATGAAGGTGTTCCCAGCAGAATATGAAAATCTTGTCTAACTTGGTAGGAATATCTTTAAACTATCTTTGTACAGTCAATGATAGAGAACAGATTTTCTGACAGACATAAATATTATAGAATAACTCAGATATGAAAAACTGGAAATGAGAAAACAACCTCTACTTACAGGCCCATTTTACTCCTACTGACCTTTTCAAGAGATTTTGAAAGAATTATCTGGATAGAATACTGACTCATTTTTCCAAGCACAGCCTATTAGTTTGGCTTTTGTAAAGGATTTTCCACAGAACCAGAGATTTCAGAGAGAGCGTTAGGGAACAGTTGTCAAGAACAGGGGAAATATAGTAGAAGAAGAATGGGTAGCTTTGAGAGATGAAACAGTGAAGGCAGCAGAGGATGAAGTAGATAAAAAGATGAGAGCTAGTAGAAATCCTTGAGTAACAGAAGAGATATAGAATTTAATTAATGAAAGGAAAAAATATAAAAATGCAGTAAATGAAGCAGGGGAAAAGGAATACAAACGTATCAAAAATGAGATCGACAGGAAGTGCAAAATGGCTAAGCAGGGATGGCTAGAAGACAAATGTAAGGATGTAGAAACATATATCACTAGGGGTGCCTACAAAAAAATTAAAGACTCCTTTGGGGAAAAGAGAAGCAGCTGTATGAATCTCAAGAGCTCAGATGGAAAACCAGTGCTAAGCAAAGAAGGGAAAGCGGAAAGTTGGAAGGAGTATATAGAGGATCTATAAAAGAGTGATGTACTTGAAGGCAGTATTATGGAAATGGAAAAGGACATAGATGAAGATGAAATAGGAGATATGATACTATGGGAATAATTTGACAGAACTCTCAAAGACCAAAGCCGAAACAAGGCCCTGGGAGTAGACAACATTCCATTAGAACTACTGATAGCCTTGGGAGAGTGACCCATGACAAAACTCTTCCATCAGATGAGCAAGGTGTGTGAGACAGATGAAATACATTCAGACTACAAGAAGAATACAATAATTTTAATCCCAAAGAAAGCAGGTGTTGACAGGTGTGAAAATTACTGAACTCTCAGTTTAATAAGTCACTGTTGCAAAATATTAACATGGATTCTTCTCAGATGAATGGAAAAATTGGTAGAAGCTGATCTGCCTACAGGAAAATTAAAGACACCTTTGACGAAAAGAGAAGCATCTGAATGAATATCAAGAGCTCAGTTTGGATTCCACAGAAATGTAGGAACACATGAGGCAATACTGACCCTGTGACTTATCTTAGATAGGTTAAGGAAAGGCAAACCTATATTTCTAGCATTTGTAAACTATGAAAAAGCTTTTGACAATGTTGACTGGAATACTCTCTTTCAAATTCTGAAGGTGGCAGGGGTACAATACAGGGAGTGAAAGGCTATTTACAGTTTGTACAGAAACCAGATGGCTGTTAGAAGAGTCAAGGGGCACAAAAGGGAAGCAGACATTCAGAAGGGAGTCAGTTAAGTGTCAGGAAGTCTTTTCTGAAAGTATTTGTATGGAGTGTAGCCATGTATGAAAATGAAACATGGATGATAAACAGTGTAGACGAGAAGAGAATAGAAGCTTTCGAAATGTGGTGCTACAGAAGAATGCTGAAGATTAGGTCCGTAGATCACATATCTAATGAGGAGGTACTGAATACAATTGGGGAGAAGAGGAATTAGTGGCACAACTTGAATAGAAGAAGAGATCGATTAGTAGGTCAGGTTCTGAGGCATCAAGACATCACCAATTTAATACTGGAGGGTAAAAATCATAGAGGGAGACCAAGAGATGAATACACTAAGCAGATTCTGCAGGATGTAGGTTGCAGTAGTTATTTGGAGATGGTGAGGCTTGCCCAGGATAGAGCATGGGGAGCTGCACCAAACCAGTCTCTGGACTGAAGACCACAACAACATCAAAGTAATAAGACATTACAAGTCAAGTCCTGGGAGACCCAACCAAGGAAAAACGTTCTACTGGTGTATTCTGTGACCTTGTCAAGGAATTTGACTGTGTGGATGACAGCAGTTTACTTGGCTCACTAAAGTATTATGGCATTAAAGACATCCCTCTTGGATGGATGCAGTCTTAGCTCCATAACAGAAAGCAAAGGTTCAAATCAACTGCCTGTGTCATGGGACAGAAACCTACCTTAGAGTGGGTGAACAAACTGTACAGAATCCCACAAGGATTAGAACTGGGGCCACTCTTGTTTTTAATCTACATAAAAAAATCTTACAATGACTTCAGATAATGTTTCAAAAACTGTAATGATTGCTAATGACACAAATATGCTAATCAATGGTCTGAACCCCACCTTACTAGTTACATCTCCGTTGATAACTGAACAGGCCTATAACTGGTTAACAGAAAACAGTAATGCTTGGAAACACTCATATTACAAAAATAATATGAAAAGAGCAGGTAGCTGGATGGTACAACTCATACACACATGGCCACTGTTATCTCTAGATTCTAATACCTTAGCACCCATTAATGACATTGGCTGTGTGTGTGTGTGTGTGTGAGAGAGAGAGAGAGAGAGAGACAGAGGATTCTGTCCAATTTCTCTATTAAGTAGAGACTGGTAACAGGAAACTTGTTGTTTCATTTGATATTAATAACAGTAACTGTAAAGCCTAAACAAAAATGATTGGATTTACAAATCCTCTGCAAAATCCCTTGGCATGTGACTTGGTAAACAAATAAAAATAAAGTCAACAAACTGATAAAGTAGGCAAGAAGTTTAGTTCAGCATTTTTTTGTCCTTAATGGTATCTCTCACTGTATTGACCTTAAGACGAATGTGTTGGATTTTTTTATGTACACAGCCTGACGAAAAAGTGAAGTCCCCAACAGACGTCGTTGGCTGTTGATGTACCCTCATACACATAAATACCATCAGTGGGTACGTAAATGATTAGAGTTGCAATTTTCTGTGACAGGTTGAGCAGCCACTAGAGCGTGTTAGTATTGCTTGTATTTAGTATTGTTACAAGGCATGATGGGGTGTATATAGAGGCACGAACAGTGTAGGGTGTTGAGTGATCACTGTGAAGGACATGGAGATGCTGCATACTTATGTCAGACTGCATTAACAACACCTGACAGGGTTTGAAATGACCCTCATGTGGGTCTCCATTGAATCATGCAGTATTCACATTTTTGCGGCATTCAGAGGTGACAGTAGCCTAACATTGGATAGTATGTGAATGTGATGGCAGCGACAGCCATGGTCAAGATTCTGGTCAATGACATCTGACCATAAGAGAGTATTACTTTATTGTGCACCAAGAATACCACAACCCTTTCACATCTGTGCCTGTTATGTGAGAACATATAATTGACTCACTGCAACATTCTGTGTCATCCCCACACCATTGGCTGGAGACTAGTAGCTGCCAAACTACAAAATTACTGCTCCATGTGTAGGCTGCCACTGATGTTCCAACAAAAATGTCTGCATTTTGAGTGGTGCAGTGGCCAGGAAGCCTGGGCTGCTAATGAATGGAACTGCATTGTTTTCAGTGGTGAACTGCATTCCTACACTACCCCAGATGACCATCACCAGTGAGTGATGGCCACTTGGGGAGAGGTTCCACACTTCCTATGCTTTGGGGAGGCACCATGGTGTTACTGCTGACATCATGGGTGAGGAGCCATTGGGTATGGCTTCAGGTAACAGCTGATAATGATTGAGGGAACTCTGATGGCAAAACAGTATTTCACAAACATTCTGTGTTCTCATTTTATCTCTCATGCAAAAATAGTGTGCTACCTTTTTCAACAGGATGATGCTTGTCCACACATGGCATGTGCCTCTATGAACTGTATGTGTGATGTTGAGGTATTTCCAGGGCTAGCAAGACCTGCAAATGTGTCCCTGATAGAACATGTGTGGGACTAGCTCAGATGTCAACTCTATACCAATGCCAGTATCCAGGATATAAAGGACCTGTCACAATAGTTGTGAGCCAACTTGACTCTGGAGAGGATACAACAGCTTTGAGACAACCTTCCAATCAAAGTAGTGCATGCATCCAGGCCGGATGGGACACAATGTCATACTGCTAAAAGGGCTCATATTGCCAAGTTATTGACTTGATATTGTGTCAATATAACATCACACACCCTCTCAACCCATGGAGATTCATTTTGTTTCCTCCTCCACTTCTGAGTCCTTCACTTTCTCATCAGGCAGCATAGATATTTTAACTCCTTGTTGTCTTATGGATTATCTAATGCACTGCACCTAAAACAAATAATTACACTATTCAGTAGAAGTGAACAGTGAGAATACTATGTAAAGTAGACAACCGTACATCTTGCAGAAGATTTTTTAATGATCCTGGAATTATTAAATTCATTTTCCAGTACATTTATTCTTTAATGTCTTTCTCTGCTGGCAATGAAACTCAGTTTGAACTGAACTGTGATCTACACTGTTACAACAGAAGGAACAAAAACAATTTTCAGTCAGACATTTGGAAAGGTATTCAACAAATTCCCACCCAACACGAAGCTAGAAATTGAGAAGCCTTACTTATTCAAAAGAAAATGAAAAATGTACTATATTTCATTAAACCCTCTTTTTTTATATAAATGATCTGAGTATCAGATAATTTGTGGAGAGGCACAGTAGTTAATGATGTACGTTTATCGTTTTCTTTTGGGACTTCCAATTTATTTCATCGTATTAGATGGGAGTCTGTTCAATACCTTTCCCAGTGTTTTCTATTGTAACTGTGTAGAACACAGTGCAGTTCAGACTGACTTTTATTGTCAGTGTAAAACAGATATTAAAGAGTAATTTAAAAGTACTGGGAAGTGAATTTAAGAATTCTAAGGTCCTAGAAATGGCTTCTGCAAGATGTTGGCATACAGAGTAGAAATTCAGCTTGGACATCAACAATGTAACAACTCACTGTCAACTATTAGCACCCAGCTTTAATATTTCTATACACAAATTACAATACAGTCTAGTTTTCATCACAATATTACTAACAATAAGAGGAAGCTAAGTGTGTAGAATGTAAACAACCAACTTACATGATAGATTAGAATGAGATGCCAATACTGAAAAAATCCTATTGGTGTAAGTGTTAATGAATCAGATGAACATTTGAGTGAGGGTTCAAAAGTAGACAACACCAAATACGAAATTATGAGCAGGTCGATACAGTATCAGTCCGAACAACAACAATAAAGTGCAAAGTTAAATTCTTCAAGATCCTTCAGTATTTGTATTTAGAGAGAAAGAGGGTTTGAATGTAGACTTCCAAATTTTTTGTGCCAATGCACTATTATTATTATTATTATTATTATCATTATTTTGCAATCTGTTATGGGAGGGAATATGGATCAGCTGTCAATGAGTTATTTTCACTTCTCAGACACCTCACAGGGGTAAAAACAGGCTTTTGCACTGTGTCAGTGACTAGGCCATTTGTTTGTTTAACAATGTCTGAAGAAACAAACGTTGATGATGATCTTCCAGCTGTACTAAATTTATGAAATTTATTTGCAATTGCAGAATCTTTCTGACATTGGCTGCATTAGATATTAAGATATTACCTGTTTATGATGTGTGAAAATTAGTGTCAGATTGGGACTCGCACCCAAATTTCCCGCTTGTTGTGAGCAGTTGTCTTAACAACTTTGACTATCCAAGCACACTTCCAGGACCAATGCAAACTTCCATATGTCATACTGTCTTCCATGCCATTGCTAACTACTTTACTTGGATTCTCAGAACAAGGTTTCAAGGACACAAGCATGTGCAACATTAGTATTATGATTGTATTTTGCCTGTTGAGGCTTGTAATATTTATTTCTAACAATGTCTAAAGAAACAAACCAATGCCTGTTTCTTCAGACATTATTAAAAATAAGTATTCCAAGCCGCAATGGGCAAAATGAAGATTGAATATGTTTGTCTCCTTGAAAGCCTGTGAAGGGAAACGAAGTAAAATAGCGAGCAATTAGATTCTAGACAGTATGATATATGAAAGTTTGAGTCAGTCCTTGAAGCATTCTTGGATAACTTGAGTGGTTAAGCCAACCACTTGCAACAAGTGGGAAATCAGGGTTCGAGTCCCAGTCCAGAACAAATTTTCATCAAAACTATGAATCCAGTGAAGTGGTTTTCAAAATAAAAATATACTGTGGCAAGTCAGAGGAAAAGACAAAAATTGGTCATGAACCTGGAGTTATTTTACATTTGGTGGAAGCCAGCTTGAACAAATGATACTTGCTTTGCATGGGCAACTATTGTAACTTTGTAACTCTGATAAAACTGTTCTCCACCCTAAAACACAAGGTTTAGGGGGCATTACTTAATAATTCAAAGGATTTTAAAAATCATCAGTTACTTTGTAACTGAAGAAAGGTCAGGTGGCTAGGAAAAGAAATGACTATGTAGTTTGCAAGTTGAAAGACAAAAGGAAAATCCACAGGATTTATATCATATACATGATACGATGGTCAAAGGTCATAATTGAAGCAGGAAAACTTTCTTGAAACATAAATGTAGTAGTAGCAGTAGTAGCTTTATTCATCCATAGATCTCTTTTTACAAGGATATAGGACATGTCAAAGTATTTACAAATTTATCTAAAAACAAAGATGCTATAACTTACCAAACGAAAGCGTTGGTATGTTGATAGGAGACAATAAAAAACACACAAACGCACACACAAATTTCAAGCTTTCGCAACCCAAGGTTGCTTCATCAGGAAAGAGGGAAGGAGAGGGAAAGACGAAAGGATGTGGGTTTTAAGGGAGCGGGTAAGGAGTCATTCCCATCCCAGGAGTGGAAAGACTTGCCTTAGAGGGGAAAAAAGGACAGGTATACACTTGCACACACACACACACACACACACACGTATCCATCTGCACATATACAGACACAGGCAGATGTACGTAAATTGGGGATTGGAATGACTCCTTACCCTCTCCCTTAAAACCCACATCCTTTCGTCTTTCCCTCTCCTTTCCTCTTTCCTAATGAAGCAACCTTGGGTTGCGAAAGCTTGAAATTTGTGTGTGTGTTTGTGTGTTTTGGCATTTACATATGTCTGCCTGTGTCTGTATATGTGCGGATGGATATGTGTGTGTGTGTGCAAGTGTATACCTGTCCTTTTTTCCCCCTAAGGTAAGTCTTTCCACTCCCGGGATTGGAATGACTCCTTACGCTCTCCCTTAAAACCGGCATCCTTTCGTCTTTCCCTCTCCTTCCCTCTTTCCTGATGAAGCAACCTTGGGTTGCGAAAGCTTGAAATTTGTGTGTGTTTGTGTGTTTTTTATTGTCTCCTGTCAACATACCAATGCTTTCGTTTGGTAAGCTACAGCATCTTTGTTTTCAGATATATTTTTCCCACGTGGAATGTTTCCCTCTATTATATTCATATTTACAAATTTAGATCAATTTAAAATAAGCTAATTCGTATACACATATATTTACAGACTTCTAGTTAGAGACAATCATTAGATTTACTCCTGGTATACAATAACTTTTTTTACAAATAACTTATTACATAATGTAATGCCACATTGTTCGCTCATATCTCACTATCAGTCACTGCACACACTATAAACACATTTTTTCATAACACTTCACTCACTACACACACACACACACACACACACTGGTTATCTCTGGGCCAATTTCTGTACAGCAACTTCACATTTGCTATCCTGAAAAACTGAGTCAGCATTCCTCCATAATGAGTGAGATGTTGAGCTCAGAAAGAGGAAGAGGTCTTAGTATTGTGGTATGCATAGCTTGGGGGTAAGTATTTCTAGAAAGGAAAAAAAAAAGAAGGAAAAAAAAACATAAAGTGAAGGTGTTATGTGGAATGTTGGATATTTTATAATAATAATAATTATTATTATTATTATCATTTGTATAACATTTTTTATCAAACCCCTACTCTGTTTTAGCTAAGTAATCCTTCAATGTATAAAACGTATTGCATAACAGGTACTTTTTTAGCTGCCTTTTAGCAAGAGATTACACAACAGCACATCAAATGATTTCCTATGATTCATTTCTGCGATAAAACTATCACATGACCGACAAAGCTTCTGCCACGTAGCCTGGAAATATATCTATACAATGTGTATTTGATTTTCAGTCTACAGCTGGAAAGCGTATTTTTAGAGAAAAAATTGTGCAGATGCAAATAATAGAGAAGATGCTAGTAACCCAGAAAAAACTAGAACAGATGGCAAGTCTCATTATTTAGAGGCCAGACTGAGAAGATTCAACAATGCCATGCAGAGTGCGAACTGGATATACTGTCCCATTTATGAACTAATATATTGCCGTTTGCAGTACACTGAATACATATTGTCTCTAACACATATTTTTTATGAGCCTTTGTATACGGTTTAGCTACTTCATTTTCATTCTGAAAAAAAAAAAAATTCTGTTCCATCAAATCCAATTTATGATACCTGTCTCTGGCAATGGCAACCTGTAAATCAGATGAGTTGTCTACTGTACTCCTAAATTATTTATACCTCACAGTAACATGAGTATACAACATCAGGATACAGAAGTTTTTAAAAACAGTTTTACAACTGCACACAGAAACAAAGTACAAGTTAGATATTCTTGACACCAAGTCAGTTGTAAAAAATCTCCATGTTATCATAATTTAGATGGACCCAGCATCTACCTGATAGTGTACACTGGTAAGACCACAGAAGGGTCTCCCTATGGTTTTCTGTGGTATTACTTGGAGCTTTCATCAAGGTTCAGCACAGAATAAATTCATGTTTTTGATGTGTTGTTACTGTAATCAAAGGAATACTAGTTCCAACGAGATATAATTGTGTCGTAAAATTCATAAGGCCTTAATTGCCCTTAAAATTACCCAGGACATGAACCTAGGAGAGATACAAGTCCAGCCTACAACAGCAGTGCAAGTTTAGGTCATCCTGATCAGAGTTAGGACACATGATTATCTTATTTTAGCTGTTATTCTACTAACAATTTTCTTCAAAATGACACTGAATGAGTGTTAAGTCCCCCCCCCCCCCCCCGCTCCCCCCCTTGTCCTTTGACCTCCTCCCCATTCGTCTGCTAGTCTCTTTGTTTGCTGCCCTCTGCCAACATACCCTCTCTCCCTTTTCCCGCTCCTCTCCAGCTTGCTCATTGGCATTCTAATCCCTGCACACTGCCAGACAGCATTCCTCTGACCCCACACCCATACACTACTATCCCTCCCCTTTCCACTCCAGAATTCTGCTGCCATCCCAAGTGATAGTTGCATTCTAGCCTGAGCTACCGAAGTTGGCAGTCATGTGTGCATCAGGTGTGCTTGCTTGTGTGTATGAATGGTGTGTGTTTCTCTCCTGCAGGTGAAGGCTGTGGCCAAAAGCTTTGTGTGTCTCTTAACTGTGCCTGTTTGCAACTTAAAATGTCTTCTTTATGGTGAAGTAGCAATCTATCTCTTCATATATTGCTGAATGTTAATTTTGAATGGTCAAGAGTAAATGAATGAGAACAGCAAGAGATGCCAGTCTTAACTAAGTTATTTTAAATTTTATAAATATTATGGCTCTGACTGTAAAATTTTTCTAAATGACTTCCGAAACTACACTTGCAGCAACTGTTCCAAAAACCTATAATTTTATTCAGTTTTTTTCATCTTATGATATGTTTCAGTAAAGTCTGCAGCTGTCACATCCACAATTTAAATAATGGAAACTGCACAAGTCACTTATTTTTTGATGCTTATCATAACATGTTTCAAGAATTTGTCCTTATTTTCAAGTGTATTTGTGCATTTGTTTACATGGCTATGTTTAGTGATGTCTGTATGTGCGATTTTCTGACTCTATTGCATCTTTTTGAAGTTAGCATCCTCCATCATACAGAATATTACATACACGCAAATCATAGCACGTTTTGTAAACAAACAGTGGAAGTGATGATTTGTGTGATATTCTGTATAATGAAGGAGGCACAATACCTTCTAACTTCAAAAAGAAGCAAGAGAGGTATAAAATCACATGTGAACACCAAACATATTCATGTAAACAAATGCACAAATACTCTTGAAAATGAGAATAAATTCTTGAAACACATTCTACTATGCATCAAAAAAATAAGTAACTGGTCATGGTGATCCTTCCTTGAACTAAACTTAGTCCTTTTATTTTTTTAAATATACCACTTTTGTTTTAATGGACTGTAACTATTAAGGACTATATATTCCTCGTGGCTTGAAATCTTCTGATATCAATAAAAATTAGTCAAACATAAGCTCATGAAACTCCTCAGAAGACCACTTGACATCCACACCTTTCAACAGTCTTTTCATGCTAGGTGAATAAACTGCCATTTTTTCAGTCTCGAATTTTTCAAATGATGTTCTCCATGTCATCAGTTATTGGTCTGCCTCTTCATCTATCACGCACAGATCTCAAGATATATCTTGGTCCAAGGTCTAGGTTTTTGAGGTATCGTCTGTGAATCTGAACAAGACAAGGTTCTTCCTATTTTGTATGACTAGGAAGGACTCCTCTGTGTGTCCCCATAAACAGACTTGCATTTGAAGGTGCCATGCAAGTGCCCACGAATATGCCACTAATTTGTTGTATATCTTCTCCATGAAGGTGAAAAGTTGCAGGTAAGGATGCCATTTATTGATTGCGTAAGGAGGGAATCAGTAGAGTTGCATCTGAAAGGTTACAAGGGTGTGTATGTTTGACATGTAGCAAAGTTGAGCTCCTATACTGGCTCTGGTGTAAATGATGTTTTTCTTACTTGTAATTTACTTTTAGATAATTACCTTGTAGTAGCTCCACTGCCCGGTCCAGATGTTGGAGCTCATTCTACAAGAGGAGAAGAGGGTGGGGGGCAAGGTGGAGGAGTAACAACTTCATATAAAACTTGGGGTCATCTTTACTCAGATGATAGCACTTTGTAATGGCCACTGCCAAAGGCTGTAGGTGTAAACTGGTCAATAGACTTAGTGGCCGAAGAGGACAGTGCTCTGTGTAGAAAAGCCTAGGACGTGGACCACACAAGGGAAGCTATGCAAGACCAGAAGGTCAAAGATAGCAACCCACCACTGACCTACTCTAGATGATACTAGTAATGTCCTCAGACTTCATATTGCTCAGAAGTCACAAAGGAAAAATAAACTGGATGGATGCACTGGTAACAAATCTGGATCAAGCAAGGAATCATTTGGTATTCCTGAAAATTTTAAATCAGGCTACATGGAATGTTGTACCCTTCTCTTGCAGAAAATTATTGTCTAGTAAATATAAAAATTATTTTACAGTGTATATTTCCCAATAGACCCTACCAATCCAAAAAAGTTTTGAGACTAGATTAATAAAAAGTAGAGAATGTTCTACATCATCCCCCCCCCCCCTTTCCTACCCTATTTGAGAACAATGACTAAAATATTTGCTTAACCATGTGAAACTGTCAGAAACATTTTCCTTTGAAATGATGATCAGCTCACACTTCACTCTGGCTTGAATGTAAGTTATGTCACTAAAGGGTTGATCCTTCATGTGAACTTCTGCACTTTTGTGTTAGGTTAGTAATGAATAATTGTTTGCACTTTGAATTTCTATAAATCTCAGCAGGCATCCATGTTTTTCTTCAGGAGTGTAGGTGGGCATGGCAGACTTTGCACACAATTTTCTCTTCTTCAAAAGATACTGGAGAACATCCTTAACACTTGATTTAGAGATGTTTCACCACAGAGATTTGTAACAATGATGACGTTTACACACTACAGCCACATGCCTAATACTTGACACTGCTTGCTCCCAAGTGACTCGTTCAATGCGTATCTGTTGTTTACAGTTGTTATAGTAGAAAGCACGTAAGAAGGCAGCAGCATCATGGGTTCCACGCAGGAAAAGACAGAATACTTTGTGGCACTGTCTATTTGCACTCCTTCTGTCCCACACATACTCCAGCTGATGCCTACCCTATTAACTGGCAACACATAGGTGAGTGCTACACCTGGCCACTTTCCTACTTCTGCCTTTGCCTAGCAGAATCTATATGCTCATAAAAGTGTGTCACTTCTTGCTGTAATACTTGTGTTTGCTTTATGTTACCCGTAATAGACATTAAAGCATCTCAATAATCTCACCATATTAAAACTAACATGAAAATTAATGCAAAATGTCCTACATGCCCCCAATGTATGTGCTATTGGCTCAAGCATCATGTGGTATAGTGCACGCAGAATACCGTGGCTGGTAGATGCACAGATGGCAGGGCACGCATGGGGAGAGCGGTAGTGGTGGACTCTGTGGGCAGGTGCTGCAGGTGAAACTCTGAGCACTGAAGGGGAAGTACCATTCTAAACTGAAGACTACATTTAAAAAGATCTGTCACCTCTTTTTTGGTTAGCATCTAGAAAGAACTCTGCCAAAAATGCAGTAACTTATTTTCGCCTGGTTTGCTAACCATTTATAACTTTTAGAGAAATGTCACAAGTGGGGAATTTTGAGTAAAACCTACACATTTCTCTCGTTGCCATGTTAAAATTTGCTTCTTTTGCCAAAACTCGGCAGAGTTCACTCAGTTTCACCTCACTAACGTGTTGTGCAGATGCAATTGCGAGAGAATTCTGAAACGGTGGTTTATTAAGTGAGGAACCGAGGAAAAATAACCTCAGCATCTTATGAAAAAGCAAATCCTTAGTACAAAATAAATGTCTGATGAGCTCACTTATGTTGTTCCAAGACCCATAGTATTTCTCGTTTCATTAGTTATCGTTGGCCCTTAAAAATTACAGTATTTCATTGGAAAAGTCTGTACCAGTGGAATAGCGCGGTAGATAATGAAGTTTTTCATAAAAAAACATTCAGAAGAATACTCTCCTCTTTGTGTGCTATCATTTGCCAAAATCTCATTTCAATATCTCAAACCATTTATGAAATGTGAGGTATGTTGACGGTATTTCACTCTGGCTTTATCGCTGGTGTGGTATGATAGCAAATAAGTGCACTACATCAGATCAGTTTTCTTGAGATTGGTGACTGACAGAGACCTCCATCCAAGTCTACAGAAAAATTCAATACGTTTGCTAAATTTCATACGCAGCAACATATTATGTAATATGCACTAAATGCAAAATCATAGCGACCCATATTTTTCATTGTAAACTCTTTCAAATTTCGTGCAGTGTCTTACTTCCACTTGCAAGTTACAATAACTATGACAATTAACAAAATGCTGGGCACATGGTAATGAACCTGACATATAAAGCTACAACTAAAACAAAAATGAAATTTTTTAACAAGTAGTTACTGTAAAATTGTTTAAGAAAGATTGCAGAGTGTGCGTGTCGATTCTGTTATCACTAACCAGCCAAAAGATGGCCTCCCATTCTGAACAAACGAATAAACTCACCTAGCACTTTGGATGAAAATTGGTCACTGCGCATCAGCCACTGCTCCTTGCCACTGTGCATCGCCCCATCATCTACCTTCATATGTGCACACCAATATAGTTCAAGTTGCAACTGTTGCTACTGTCCTTATATGCCAGTAATAAAAATCAGTCTTGGAACTTTTTTGAGGGAGGGTGTCTTCTTATTCTTATTCAGACAGTAATTTATGTTTTGCTGGTTCCTATAATGTAGTTAGTTTTGACCAGGAATTTTAATTTTCTGAAGAACATAATATTTAAAGCTTCATCATAATATATTTTCCAAAAAAAATTGTCTCATATTAATATACTACTGGAACATAGAGCTACAATGATTTGAAGTTCAGGGTGATCAATCCTTAATGCAACCAGCTGGAGATTTTTTCCCCTTGGCAGCTGCACTGGTGAGATCCTTGTTGTAGCACGTGTTTGTTAAGCAATGCACTACAGTGTGATGAGTGAAAGTGTTTCAAGTGAAATTGCAAAACAAGTTTTATATTCTCCAAAGAGTATTCGTATATGATTCATATGTACATACGTAATCAGTGCGTGCAACAAACAGATTGTTTGAAAAGGAATTTCCTAATATTACAAGTTCCTAATCTGAGTACGATTCATCCATTGATAAATAAATTTCGTGAAGTGGGATGCATTCTTGACAGGCAACACTGACTATCCTGTACAGCGCTCACAGAAGAAACTCTGGATAACATAGGGCATGTTCTGGAATGGTCACCTAGAAAAGCAGTTAGATGTCTTTCTCCTATAAAATAACTACAGTACAAGAACTTAAAAGTGAGTGACCCTGCGAAAAGGTTTCAGTTTTGTGAATGGTTTTGTAATGTGGTGCATCACAGAGAAAGTTACTCTCATCTAACCACTTTTTTGGGCAAATCATGATTCCACCATAGTGGGTATGTTAATTAACAAAATAACTAACTGAAGTTCTGAAAAGCCTAACACAATACATAAGGCACCACTGCATGATCAAAAAATTGGAGTGTGGTGCACTATTAGAGAGAATAGTACACCCTATTTTTTCAAGGAAACTCACAAGAGAGAGAGAGATATGTGAAAAACATTTTGCAGCCTCTTTTTGGACAATTAACTGAGCGAGAACATGATTTCATGATCTTCCCGCAAGACCCTGCAACAATACATAAAGCCGATGTCTTATTACAGGAAATTTATGATAAGTTTCAAGGCAGTGTTATCACTAACAACATATGGCCTCCTCATTCTCCAATTTATCCTGCGATTATCATAAAGGGGAGGCATTAAAAGAGGAAGTGTAAAAATCAAATCCACACGCTTTAGATGACATCTGTCAAGAAAGTGTTGCCATTTCTCAGAGGAAACAATAGAGTTTAATGATGAATTTTCTAAGCAGGTGCCAGAAATGCTTGAACAACAAAGGGAAGCAGTTACATCATCTCCTTGATTAATATGAGGGTTGTACCAAAAGTAAGGTTCCCATATTTTTTACAAATAGAAAACATTGTTTATTGTTATTAATTTATATATCATTGAAAAGTGTACACTTTTGTCTATTTTTCAACATACTCTCCATTTTTTTTGACACACTTTTGAAGACGGTGCTACAGCTTTTGTTTTCCTAAGTCGAAGAAGTCTCCTGCCAACCCGTTGAGGAAGCGTGCGACCTCTGCTAGGACTTCATCGTCACTCTTTAAGCCTTCACCTAAGTGTTCCTTTAGCTTGGGGAAGAGACGACAATTGCTGAGGGCTAAGTCCGGGCTGTACAGGGGATGGGGCATAACAGTCCTCTCAAATTTCTTCAGAAGCTCCTGTGTTTGATGAGCAGGGTTCGAGCATTGTCGTGAAGAAGCACTACTCCCTCCTTCAGTCATCCTCTCCGGCGATTCTGGATTGCTCACCGGAGTTTGGTCGATGTTTCACAATATCTGTATGAGTTTATCATCCCAGGCTGCATGAAATCGATGAGGAGTGCCCCCTTCTGATCCCAAAACAGTCGCCATAACGTTTTCTGCCAACTTGGTGGTGGTTAACCGGAGTGACGCTGTTGACGAGATTGTTGTGTTGTTTCACGGGTGTAATGAAACACCCACATTTCATACGTGATGATAGAGTCCAACAACTTCTCCTTGTTGCCTCCCTCCTCACACTGTTGAAGAAACTTGCAAGCACAGTCAAGCTGCTTTGCTCCTTGTGTCTGTCAGTCAGCATCTGGGAGACCCAGTGAGCACGTACTTTGCGATAACCCATTGTTTCTGTTAAAGTTTTTTTCAATTGTGCCGTGGGAAACTTCAGGAATGCATTCAACAAGTTCACGGACAGTGCTCCTCCAATCTTTGAGCAGCTCACTGTTGATGATCTGGGCAATCGCATCTGAAATCGGCGGTCTTTCACTCTTTTCTTCAGCATGAACTTCTGTGGGACCTTCAGCAAAATGCCGATGAATCTCCAAGGGCAGTAAGTTCCTTGCGTGGAGAAACCGGAATACTGCTCGAACCTCGCACTTGGCGGGAGCGGCAATCAACACTTCCATCTCCAACGGCTGCCAAGCCAACACTGAGTGACATAGCGAATCGTGGACAGGTGGGCTCAAGAGTGAGAAAACCACTGCGCACAGCACTGTTGTCAGATTTGGCCTAGCATCTTCCCTAGAGACTGTAGATCATTGGGAACCTTACTTTTGGTACAACCCTCGTATATGCATGTTATTTATTTTTAAATGTTTATGTTATGTACATTAGAAGTGATTAACATGACAAACCATACTATTTTTACTGTGGACCTCCTGTCACCTATACTGTGGGCACAGCAGCTGGCCTCGCCAGCCACCTTCACATTGCGAAAGCAATTGCTTAAACAACTGATCAGCCTGTAGTAAGTTTCTTGATATATACATACTGTATATATAATTTATGAGTAAAGACAACAATTCATCAAAGAGTAGAGGCACAGAGACAAAATGTGCACAGGATAGGAAAGTGACTTATGGGCACTGTGAGCTCGTGTAGCGCACGATGACAATGGCGTGGACTAGCTTGGGATAGGTTGATAGAACAGAAGAAGGGGGAGACTGAAGATGAGAGTGTGGTGGCAGGCTAAATGAAATTAAGCTCCTGAGATAGGGTGGAGTTGGGTACAGGGCAGGGTACTAGTATATGCTATTCTGTCGGTTCCTCACAGTCCACTCGTCCACAACATTGTCATTTTGTGCTACACAAACTCACCCGTGTAAGTGTCCATGTGTTGCATTCCGCTGCCTACCTCTGAGCTGTCAGCTGCCCTTTCTAAACACTCTCACGGACTCTTTGCATCCTTTGTGCCCTCTTCCATCCCACCTAACACAATCCCTCAAATCAGTAACCTGCATCTTGGCATTTTGTATTCAGCTGACTCAGGTGTAGCTGTATAGACGTGTGTGGGTGTGCGCATGCACCCAACTTTAGCAACAAATTTTTAGGGGAAAAAAATTACATTTTCATTTTTAAAGTGACTGAACAATAATTAGACAATGCGCAAACAAATGAAATTCACATTTGTGTGTTCTTTTATGAAATCAGCCGTTTTTGGTTAAACCAAGAAACAATGAGTCAATAAGATTGTTGGTGCTTCTTGTTTATATTTATCTTTTTCAAATTATGTTTGGTGTCAGCCAGTTGATTCTGTATGTCATGCTCCAGTTTCATTCAGTTACTCATTATTCTTCTAAGTTGGTGGTGAGTATCCATAACTTTTGCATAAATGTTCTGTTTAATGAAATATGTTTTAAGTGTGTTGTTTTCTCGGATCCCAATAAAGCTTAGAACCCAGGAATTTTTTAGTAAATTTTGTGGTTCTGGAAAAGAGTTGCTAATAATATTTATTAGTGAGTCAGCTACTGACTACTATGAGTGGACACATAGCAAAAGAAACAGATGATAAATAGCCTCGAGTGCTTTTAGTAAAATATAATTTTAAAAACTAAGCTTCCAACTCATTTGAAATTGAGTTTGTAATCAGGATGTATTATTAGTTTTGACTTAGAACAAAGATGTAGATTTATTGATGCAAAAACCACCCAAGAACTGATTGTGGTGCAGAAAGCAATGGAGACCTACCTGAGGGGTGAAATATGAAAATAAACATATATATCATGGAACAGACTAGAGTAGAGTACGTAATTATAACTTCCATGTAAATGAAATGAAGGTAAGTAGGAGACACAGCCAAATGAATAGATGGCAAGTGACTGAGAAAGTTCTCTGCTGCATTCTAAAATACAAGAGAAGAACTAGACAATCACAAGGGAAGATCATTAGATATAGAAATGGCATGGACGCCTGTAACTGAAGACGGTAAATGAATAGAGATGTCAGAGAGCTGCTTTATCCAGTAGTAGATGTGAAATGACTGACGATTATGGTAGGAGTGATTTTTAATAGCATTTACAGCTAGTATAATGATAAGATTTTTTTTTTTTTCAAATTATTAGTGTTGTGACTCAACCATAGTTGAACACTGTTATTATTCCTCACAAAATTTCATTTGCTGATTTCCAGAAAAAAAGGAAAACTTGTACCTTGTAAACACTTGGAACATTTGTGTCCTCTTTCAAAATATAATTTTCCATTAATAATATTGCACAATAAATTGTTATGCAATAGGTAATTCACCTTCACTAACTGAGTCCACTTAGCTTGAAACCCAATCTGTCAATTTATTTTATGTTATTACTCTTAAGTTTCAATATGCCACATAGTGGGTAGATAACACCAAATACTCAGAGTATTATACTTAACTTGTCTCCATGACCGATACGTATGCCACAATTTGTGTGTGCGCGCACCTCACAATGTATGTATATTTTATTGATACCTTCTCTGCAGGATATTGGTTTTCTTTTGCAGTGCTGCTCTCTCAACAAGCAGTGTTCTCTTGTGCAGATTTAAGCCAACCAGAATGATTAGGGTATAATGTTCCATCAATCATTACATTGTTAAGACTGAGCACAAGGAGAGATGGAACAAGGATAGGATGTGAAATAGGTCACATCCTTTTTTTAAGGAACTATCCTGTTACTTGTCTTAACTAGTTCATGAGAATTACAATAAACCTACATAAGAATGCCTGGATAGTGATTTGAACACAGTTCCTTCCAAATGCCAGTCTTGTACTTTAACCACTGTGCTATCTTGGCTCAGCTACAGCTACCTAACTGTTCCTTCAAGACGCTTCTGACTGCAGAATGGTCCATGTTTTGCTCTCATCAATTCTTTCTCTGTTTATAATGATATGACAAAAATTAACTGGAAGAACTTGTCAATGTGGTGTGCTCACCTGTAAGTATCATTGTTTCTAATGTGTCAAGTTACTGTTAAAATTGTCGGAGACACTATTTTATAAATGCTATGCCACACTTTTTTGGGCCATACAGTACCAGTTTGAAGTGAAAGGAGATCACAAAATTTACAGAAAGCAATATCTGTTTACACTTGTGTTGTGTCCTGCAGTAATCACAAACTTAAAAAACAAATTATACAATAAAACATTGCATTTATTTATCTGTAGCAATGCTACATACCCTCACACATGTACAAAACATTACAAAAACTGTACATATGTTCCACATGAAGTGATGAATTTATGATACATTATCTTTAAGAAACAATACATTTCAATTCCCCTTTGGCATTCCAATTCTAGACGAATGTCTTTTTTTAAAAATTTACCATAAAGTGGTAAAACTTTACAAAAGAGTCAAGCATACATGTAAAGTTGTATGTTTCTATATACATGTATCACTCAGTGTGTGAGATCACTTTTAATAATGTGTAACTCGCTTTTTCCAGGATGTGTCTTATACATGAACTACATATAAGTGCGGTTTGAATATCATGCTTAGATCACATTGGTATAGAAGAACACAAAACAAAAGAAAGGGGGAGTCAAAACACTCCTGGCATCTCTGTATTTCAATGTAAGAACATACAGCAGTGAAAACATACTTTAAATATACAATTCAATACAACTAATTTTTAAAGACTTACGGATAGGATACACTATAGTAAAAGTGGCATGCAACCTAATCCATTACAAAGTGAAAAGTATTTCAGAGACATATCTCAAGAATAATTGCATCACAGGAAATGCCAATTTCAAGTTTTTCCATTTAGGGATTGACTCAAACTATAAAAAATACAATGAACCATTTCTATTTACGAGAAACAAGTAAAGATTGTGCGTTGCTACCACTAGGCAGAAAGAGAGAGTTCATAGGGTTTTTTAAACTCTCATTCAGCTATGGCATATTTACAATTAGTACGGTATAATCTCCAAAGCCACAACAGTAATATAAAAAAATAAAAATTGATCGGTGCAGACTTTAAGATGACAGATATTTCATTGCTGTATGCCATAAGGAAATTTAAATTGCTTTGTAACAGTTACTGGTTATGGCTACAGTGAAAACTGATAGGCGGAAGTATTTTTTATTCCACATACATTGTAGAAAAGAAGCAGGTAACTTTAAGGCTTCCCTGTACAGATTTTACAGAAATCACACAACTCTTTGAAATGAGGAAAATTGGATGCACTTCTGAGAATTCTGGTCAAAGGTTTATAGTATAAAATATTGCACAATTCTTTATCATATATTAAGAAACAGTTTGTCTGAAAGACTTTTTACACTGAAGTGCTCTTAGATCAGCAATTTTTCTTTCAGCCTTGAATTTAAAAATGTTAGTGTAGAAATATGGAACATTATAAAAACTTTGGTCATTGTAAAATGTACATATATGTATATAAAAGCTGCAAGAGGTTCCCTGACATAAAAGGCAACAAAAATAAAAAAAGAACAGTAATGTGGTTCATTTCAATGTGAAATTTAATGTGCACAAGCCTCAGGTTTCAGTTTAACAATAACTGAAGTGCTTCAAACACAGCATTTGTAACAATACCTAAATAAACATACCATTAACACATATCACAATGGAATGAGGAAAATAAATATTTCTATTAACAATACAGACACAGGACTCAAACATTCAGTAATGGACAAAGTCACAAAATGATCCTCATACTGAATAAGACAAAATGCAATTACATTTTTCAATGAGGTAGAGGGTAATTCAAAATTAAATTTAAACAGATCTCTTCTACATTTCTCAAATTTTATGCATCCAGGTATCAAATTCTCTGCCCAAGCTTTCAGGCTGACTTCCTGTTTTAAATTTTTTAATATTCCAGTACACAAACAAAAACGCTTTTCATCTCTTATGATGATTATGAACAAAGAATAATGCAGTGAGAATATTTTTATGAACATCTCTTTAATTACATAAGAACATGATGCACAGTAAAGATATTTCAACTAACTTAATAACTTAAACAGACTTCATTGTATTGTTAATTCTTTGAAAAATTTTTCTTAACCTGCAGCATGGAAACGATGTACCATCAGAGTAATAATAATAAAAGGTATGAACACAATATCGCTCTCTGTTAGTTTGTGTCACGCGTATTGTAATGGTTAGTGCATAGAATACTTTAACAGTTACAAAACAGAAGTAAGTAAAAGTAAATATAAATAAAAATCATGGAAAGACAAAGAAGTGTATTCTTTAAACATACTGGCAACATCTTTGAATTCTGAAGAGCACTTTCTGTCTTAAAATACTACAGAAAGACATAAGAAACAAATGTGGTGAAATCTAACAGAGGTGCAAATTCAGTTGGAACTACAGATCAAACAATATAATACACTGATTCCATAATTTGTATTTTCTCTGTTTTGAATGTAATATTTATCTTTGGGAGTAGGACTAAGTAACTCATCATAATTTACATTATTTTTCTACACTCATTCCTTGCTTACATTATACCACAAAACCAAAATAAGTTTAATAGCTCCAAAAAATCTCGATCCAAATCTTATCTGGAAGGCCTGACTGATTTTAAGACAATATCAATACAAATTATCACCTTTTTCTATCTAGTTTATCAATGTTAATAGCAGACTACACAAGAAGGCAAGTGTTATTTACACGAATTTGTGTCACTTAACATTTGCAACCTCCCATTACTATGACATAAATGAGCAGAATATAGTGAATGCAATTACCAACTTCAATAAACAGGCTCAATGAAAGTGGAATAATAATTGCGCAAAAGGTTACAAGTATGGCAGTATACAGTACAACATTTAAGGAAAACCAGAACATTAAGGAAACAAGTATTACAGCCAATCTGGTAATGTCACCAGCCAAAAATTCAGCATTCAGTTTTTCAAAAAAGTCTATAAACCTTTTATTTCAAGCAATCTCTAATTTGTGTAAGAAGTTCCTTAATTTATGTGCTAAAATTTAACATCAAACAGAACTAAAATGAGAAAAATCAAATTGGAATATGTATAAAAAAAAAACAACATGAATTATTACCAAGTACAGCCTGGGCAGAAAATTTGATGGCATTCGAAATACGGAATTCATATACAAACACACAAAGACAGACTGTTTTGAACTTGTATGATCAGTCAAAATTCAGCCACAATTCAATTAGGTAATATAAACAAAATAACATTCCATCATTTCACTTTGAGGGCCATCTTTACTAAATAACAAATGGAGCTTGACACTTCTTGTCCTCAATGTATCTACACAGTTTCTGGTCCTATTAAGAAATATTGTCTCTATAGCTCTTATCTTACAGCTAAAATTATTCACAATAAGTTACTGTATACCAAGGAAAGAAAGGTATAATAATACTGCAAAAGTGTTTTAAAATTATTATATAATGGAATGTTAAAGGGAAGTACATTTTCTTTAAATTCAATGTAAATGAATATTCTATGGAATAGGTACACAAAGGTTAAATTTGGCTTTTTATCTAAAAATCAAAATGAAAGCCAATACTCTATTACTCTTCTCTTTCTTCATGCAAAGGACCTGTGTTCCGATTTATGCAAGTACACCGTAATATGGGATTTAGTCGAGAAACTGTTGAGTCTGTGTGCAACATGAGGAACTGTATTCTCAGAAAAATAAAACAATCTACTTGGATCTTAACAATGACTAATTATACACATTGAGGAAGCTGAAGTCAAGTTTCATTTGCTACACACACACACACACACACACACACACACACACACACACACACACCACTCCCATCAGTATGGCAGCAGATACGTGAAATGAGATACTGCACATAATACCATACCCCATCAATAAGAAATTGCTATATTGAGTGACCACTGTCAATCAGATGCATGTTTCCCAAGTTTTCTTCTTTTATGCAGTCGTTTATGATAACTCTGAGCTAATGAGTTTATTATTGAAATGATAAAATACAAAACCATTGCAATAACAAATTTTTCAAATATGGATGCCAGCAAATTACTTTCCTGAAAAAGAAAAATGTCACTTAACAAAACAGCTACTACACATTAAATATAATTACAAATAATTTTACAGCAACATATGACAAACTTCACTTTTCATAGTTGAAAATAACTGGTGACATTACTATAAAAAGATGTGACAGGAGGCTTTAAATTACAGAATTGAGACAAATGAAGTTTAGAAGAAAAAGTAGTGGTACCGATATGAGTGGAACCAATTTTTATAATGAACATGACACTGAAACTCACTCCCCCCCCCCATCCTGCTCCCCCCTTTCCCACATCCACATATGCAATATGCAACAGAGTTGTGTGTAAGCAAGTGGGCAGTGTGGGACGTGTTCTGCACATTTTTGGGTTGTCACTACTGTGCGCTCTGTTCCTGACCAATAACACCAGCCTTAGCGTACTGCAGCAACTGGAAACAGCAGGTTGGGGTCACATTCACTCTTACAGAAAAATACAATGCACATTCCGTATTTGACATTACAGTCAAAGGTGGCATGATGACACTATTGGCTGGAGCATAACATGGCACACTGCTCTTGCTACTGTGCTACAAGACACCACCCACATTCTTATGTGCATTTCCTTTTATACTTGAAACTTTTTGAATTATTGTGATGCAAATGGTGTTCTCATTTGGAGAACATTTTTTCCCCTCATGGAGAGACTGCCCCATCGCTCTCACCCACAGATGGTCAGATTGTAGGTTCCAGAGGGACAACGAGCACATACATTACTCCAGAACCTCAACAGCTTTTCACCTATTTGTTTTACATGGTCCACATCTGCAGTGTAGGTCACTTTCCTGGTTGTAAAACACTGCAATCACTGTTTCATAAGAACTTCTGTCTACATCAAATCCACCAATGGCTGGCAATACCTCCACGTGACTGTTGTGTCACATTCAATATCAAAACTTATCTACCACTACGGCGTAGTGATCTGGGAATATCGCATGACAATCAGTCCTCCCAGTATTCTGTAAGTCTCGCTGATGCTTTTGCAGGTCAAAACTACTCTCCCCAACCTGACCAGGAAGAGCTTTACTGTGTGAAATTTAAAACTTGCCCAGTGTACAGATTGTTCCACAAAATTTTGGGACAACTGCCAAGTGTCTGCAACTTGCTGCCCTGATATTACAGAGTAGAGTCTTCTGGCTATCTTCAGGTGAATACTGACAAAAATGCATTGAGCTCATGCAGTTAAGGCCTCGCTGGCATGCATTTATGTTCTAAGTATATGTGCTGCACTGCGTACCTTTCATGGTGAGAGAGTGCCACATCAATATCAAATCTAATATCTTCATACAATAAAACTGCAGAGCACCAACTATGAAGAGCATGATGTTTTTTTGTGACAGGATTCCATGTAGAATTTAACTGGAAGCCACTGTCTCGATTGATAAGGTACTCAAGCAATTGAATTTCTACTGATTCATTTATGATGGAGCTCCAAAAGTTTCACAAATAGGGCCACAATTTTTGGTTCATTGTATTTCACCAAATGACCAGTGGAAAAGCAATGTTCAGCACTTCTTGGCTTCCAGAAGGCAAGTATGCTGCTGATCTACAATGTGGTCCTGCACAGTGCATGTAGCTTGCCCTGTATAAGCCGCGCAAGATTTGCACTTTCACATGAAATCCTGTAAACACCTGCCTTGCGCAACTCTAAATCATCTTTAAACTTTAGGTCTTTATAGTATTCCGTCTATTTTCACCGAAACATTTTCAGTATATGGTAGATAAAAAGTAGTTTTGAAGGCCTCATCCTCTTGCTCTGTCGTTCATATGTCTGCAACAATTTCTGTACTTGCCAAGACAAGTATCTGTTGTTCAGGAGCACAGTCTGCATATGTTCCTACTCCTTTTGCAAATTATCTGTATCCAAGATGGTACGCATTAGGTGGATTAAGGTCTTTAGAGTGGCAATCATTTGTACCAGATGATGGCAACCATTAGCCTGTAAGTACAGGTCTGTATAAATGGGTTTTTTAAACACCAATTGCCAAGTATGCCATTGCTCTTATGTTAAATCAAGATGTCAAAAAATGGCAAGCAACCATCTTTCTGAATCCCGGTAGTAAAGTTTATTTTTTCTTGTATGGAGTTCAGATGTTGAAGGAACTCTGAAACCGTACAAACCGTAAGGCCACACTATAAAATTGTTGTCAATATGTCACAAAGTTGCTGTTGGTTTTAAAATAGCTGAGGCGAGAACTTGCCCCTCAAAATATTCCTTAAAAAGATGGGCCGTCAAGGAAGACAAACGAATCCCCATGGTGACACTGTCAGGTTGTTAAAAAAACTCACTGTTAAACACAGAGTACATCTCATGGAGTGGTTGTGTTCAAACAACACTGTAAAGTCAGCCCCAAACATGCTGTCGATGAGTCCACCAAAGGCACATTACTAAAACACAAAACAACAAAGCTGACTAATCAGTCATTGATTCCCAGCTTAAGTAACTGAAGTCTGCTAACAAAAATCACTACACTTTCTTGTATGGTACAGACACTTGCCTACAGTAAAGGTAACGTCAGTAAAGGCATCAAATACTTTAAGAAAATCATATGTGGCTGCTGCAATATTGCTCACTACAGGGTGTAAAGGCACACCTTCTTTGTGGATCTTGTGCAGTCCGTACTGTCCAAGTGGAACTAAAGTATTTGATCTCAGTCCTTAATGACCTACTTTGGTACAGAAATGTTAGATATAAATCTGTTGTATTTTACAACGGTCTTGGAACACTATAGAACACTGATTTTATTAACACAGACCTCCAGCGGTATGGACTTTAATAGTACTGTACCCATGTCTGCTGTAAAGTTACGGAAGCTGGCCTCTCCATAGGCAACATGCTGCTCTTTGGTGGTGCAGCTCTCGTCAACATGTGGCAAGACTCCCAACATATTTTCTCTGCTGTGTCTGTTACAACACAGCGCACAGCCTCTTCGATGGAACTGCCAAAAGGCCACTAGTTGCGGTGAAACAAAAGTGGGAGTAAAATTAAGACCTCCTGCCAATATGCACACAGTCACATCATCCATAGATTTCCCTACCAATCAATGCACAGCATTCTAAGGTATGGCCACGTCAAACTAGATCAATTATTTGTGGAACATGTTACTTAACATAATGTTTTTGTCAATGGCTGCTTCACTATTTGAGTCATCTGGATTCTGCCCCTAAACACACACAATTTCGCAGGTGGAGACTCTTCTTATGATATATACCTCATAACTGCAATTCAATGGTCTTAATGTCCTATACTTCATCATTGCCATTCTTTCTAACCTGTCTACTTTTTTAATTATCTGCTTCAACCGAACTCACTCGTATCTTCCTTTTTCTACACCTTACTTCAGACAGTTCACCTTCCCATTGTATTTTATTTCCAGAGTGCCGTCTAATATACCATTACACCACCACTAAGCCTCCTAGTGTGAGTGCCAGTTATCCTCACCATGCTCCCAACTGGTATGATCTTTTGAAACCCACTCCCCTTACTGTACCTCCCTTTCCCAATCCCATGTTCCTTACATGTTTATTTCACCTACACCAACCACTATGGTTACTTGCCCCACTAAGGTAACAATCATGCAGACAAAATATGTCTGGTAGAAGCGAAGACATGAGTGTTTGCAGCTTTTTTACTACCCTTCGTTGATTACAAGTATCTTACTTAAATGTACCAAAATGCTGTGGTAAAATGGAATATGAAACCAGATTGATTGAGGTGAGTTATGAGACTAAACAACGAAGTCATTAGTAACAAAATTCAAGAGTTACTTGCATAAGACAAAGGCGCCTGCTAAAAGTGGGTGCTAAAAGTGAGGAAGCTAAAAACACACACAGTACAAAGGCATAAAAGGGTAGACCAAATCTAAAAACTGGAAAAACAGAGGGATAAAAGAACAGTCTTTGCAAAGGGGAGTGGCCATGGGTCCCAACCCCAAAAACACGAAGAGAGGCCCCAATCACAACACTCCTGCTCCTGCTCCAGGAATAAAACAAAACCTTATAACAGAAAACTTCCATGAAGGAAACTGATAACCAGTTCAACCATGAATTATCTGCCAATATTAAAGACAAGGAATCTGGAAGGCTATACGTATATGAAGGGCCAAAAGAGGGGGACATTCCACCAATATATGGGATACTGTCAGTGTGGTCCCACAACCACACTGTGGGAGTGGTTCATTACACAAGAGAAAACAATGAGTCAGCCTAGTATAACCGATGCATAGACGGCATATGACAGTGAACTCCTTCCACGGGAAGCGTAAGGAAGAGGGCCAAACTGCACTAGTTTCCTTGGATGTGTGGAGTTTATTACTGAGACAATAGTGCACCATAAGTCATTCCACTTTTGGGCAAAGAGAGATCTCACATGTAACCACATATCTGCACTGGGAATATTGAAAGGGAAGGGGGTAAGCATCTGTCTCTCTAGCCAAACGGTCAGCCAGTTCATTACCTGGGATGCCCACATGACTTGGGACCAGAGAAAGACAACAGAGCAGGTGGGACGGTCAAGGGCAAAGAGAAGGTCATTGACAGCAGAGACCAAAGAGTGATGAGAATAGCATCAGTTTATAGCCTGCAGGCTACTCGCTGAGTTGGCACATATTAAAACACTGTGGAGGGAGGCCTGAGTGTTGGGAAAAAAAAACAGGGCCCAGCTAATGGCTAGCATTTCTGCTATGAACACACTACATGATCACAGCAGTAAATTGTGTTCCAGTAGGAGTAGGAGACGTAAAAGCGTATTCCGTCTTGTCTATCATTTTAGAACCGTCAGTGTAGAAGATATTAGCATCCTGGAACTCTTCAAGGATGGAATGAACAAGACACCACAATATCATAGTGGCAACAGACCATAGGACCCTGGAACAGGTCGGTCCTAATCCACGATCGAGGCACCATCTAAGGGAGGGAAGAAATACATGGGGCACTTCCCAGTAAGCGGATATGGAGATCTGGACAGAGGGAATTGGAACATGTTCAAATTGGCAATCACACCCAAGGGTGGGTGTCAGGCGGATACATCCCTTGTTTGCAAAGAGAGAGGGGTACACAGGATGATCAGGGAATTGTCTGATGCAATTGGATAAGAAAACAAGAGTTGAATTCGTCATATTTATAGAGGGGGAATCCCCGATTCTGTGAGGAGACTTGACAGGACTAGTGCAACAGGCACTGATAGCTAGATGCACCTCGTAATTATGAACAGGGTCAAGTAGTTTCAGATTTGTTGGAGCCATTGAGCCATAAACCTGACAACCATGATCTAGTCTGGACAAAACCAGAGTGCGGTAAATATGGCGAAGAGTAGCACACTCTGGACTCCAAGATGCATGGGCCACGAGGCAGAGAGCATTAAGTTTCTGCAAGCAGGTAGTCTTCAGGTGGGAAAATGGGGCAGCCACATCAGCTTCCTATCAAAAAGGAGGCCCGAGAAACAGGACAGTACTACATCATCTAGGTGCTGGTTGCCTAAATAAGTTCTGGATCAGGTGTACCATGGATCAATGGCAAAAATGCATAACCCGCATTTTGGAGGGAGAAAACTGGAAGCCATGGGAAAGGGCCAGGAGGTCAGTCAGATGGCACTTTGGAGCTGGCATTCAGCAGATGCTACCAAGTGGGAGCTGCATCAGATACAAAAATCATATAACGCTGGGGAAACCAGAGGGCCAACAGACGGTTCAAGCTCAGTGATGGCTATAAGGGACAGTGTGATACTTAACACAGAACCCTGTGGGGTACTGTCTTCCTAGACCCAAGGGGTGCTGAGCGAAATGCCAACTCTAACTCAGAAGAGCCAGTGAGACAAAAGCTCACAGATAAAAACCAGAAGGGGGCCACTAAAGCCCTAGTCATGGAGGGTAACTAAAACGTGATGGTGCCAAGCCATGTCATATGGCTTATGCAGGTCAAAGACAGCAAGATGATGGCAGTTATTAAAAGCCTGTTGGATTGTTGTTTCCAATCTGAATAAATTGTCTGTAGTAGATCGTCCTTCTTGGAAGGAACACTGATACGGGAACAAAAGGCCCTGAAATTCGAGTACCCAACATAATCTCAAGCTAAACATCCTCTCAAGCAGTTTACAAAGTACATTAATCAGGCTAAAGGGGAAGTAGCTGTTGAGAGATGCTGGGTTCTTCCTAGGCTTAAGGAAAGGGATAACTATACCATTTGCCACTGCGAAGGGGAAGGCACCTGTGAGCCAAATGCAGTTGAAGACACTGAATAGAGATTGCCTTTAGATGACTTCAAAGTGTTGGATCATCGATGGATGGAATCTGAGCCTGGGGCCATGTCATGTGAAGAGGTAAGAGCCTGTAAGAATTCCCATACTGTGAAGAGCTCATTATAGGGTTCAGCTTGGTATGGGTTGAAACGGGAGGGGGGATCTATTCATCTAAAGTGTTTCTACCAGAGAAAGGTAGCAGGATAGGAAGAGGACGCCGATACTGTTGCAATCTGTGTCATGAGGTGTTCTGCAATGACCAATGGCATCAGTACACAGAGCACCTTGGATGACAAGACACTGGACAGTTGACTGTCGCTGGTGGCCCACAAGGCTATGGAGCTCGGACCAAACCTGCGATGAAGAGGCATTCATCCATAGAGAGGAAACATAGCACTCCCAGCATGCCTTTTCACTCTGCTTAATAAGGTAGCGAGGCTCAGCACAGAGATGCTTAAAAGTTAGCAGGTTAGTCTGGGAATGGTGTCACTTAAATCACTGCACCACCCGTCGGCGGTCCTGGACAATGAATGCTACGTTCTTGGTCCACCATGGTACCAGTTAACAATGAGGGAGTACTGCAAATAGGGACAGTAGTGCCAGCAGCATGAAGAGTAGTGGCAGACACACCCTGCTCAACCACATCAACGCAATTCGAGAGAGAAGTGTCGAACTGCACAACAGATGCATATAAAGGCCAATTGGCTCAGCAGGAAGCCAAACATGGGGACTGTCTGCCTGGCGGGAGCAGGTGAACAATTGAAGCACCGGGAAGTGGTCACTGTCACAAAGATCATCTTGGGGTGACCAATGTAGAGAAGCCACAAGAGCAGGGGAGGAGACTGTGAGATCAATAGCAGAAAAGTTGCCATGAGCGGTACTGGAGTGGGTATGGGAACCGCCATTGAGGATACACAAAGCAAAGTCTGTAAGAAGTTGGTTAAATATTGGTTAAATATTTATAGAGGGGGAATCCCCAATTCTGCGAGGAGACTGTTGACACGACTACCGTATTTACTCGAATCTAAGCCACACTCGAATCTAAGCTGCACCTGAAAAATGAGACTCGAAATCCAGGAAAAAAAAGTTTTCCCCGAATCTAAGCCGCACCTGAAATTTGAGATTCGAAATTCAAGGGGAAAGAAAAGTTTTAGGCCGCACCTCCAAATCGAAACAAAGTTGGTCCATTGTAATATGAGAGACAATTTAGGCCGAATGAAAGACGATACAGCTACAGTAGTTTGGTTCGAGTCGTAAGCTTAGAAGTTAAGCTTTACCAGGTAGCCATTACTATGTGTCAGGCGCTCCGTCCGTATTTATACCTGATCTGATAAGTGCTGTTCTCTTTGTTATAGGTGTTTACGTCACTCTAAGCTGAAGATGCATTACTGTACTGTGTCACGCATTGTTTGTCGCATTCTGATAATGAGTGTTTACGACCTGTCGCCGCTCGCAGCATGGCTTGCTTTTGTGCATGCTACCGCCACTTACTACTAAAAAATAGCGAAACAATGGCAAGAGACTGCTATTTGTTGTTACTTACACTGCTGCTTTCTTTGATAATGATCAACAAGAACCAAATAATAGACTGCATATGATAGAAGATGTTCTGAATGAGAGTTTAGCGAAAATTTTTCTCCGTTTGAAAATCTTTGAAGATGCCTCTTTAGTACATTACATTCTGCACAGGAATTAGAGTCATCTTAGATTTAAAAATCTAGTCAATTGCCGTGCTTCATTTCTGACTGTATCACTATTACGCATAAGAATAATATGAATATAAACATGACATGATATGTATATTCTTCCGCATTTGAAGAATACATGGCAAAATGTTTACATTCATATTATTCTTATGGTGAAGAGAATACTGCATGTGATTCACAATTCATGTAAGTTCTTATTAGCAACCATCTCTTCTCACATGTAGAAAAAATTCAGAACATAGGGATGTTTGTCAATATGACCAACTAACAGCCTTGCCAGTCAGATTTTCGTAGTACATTGAAACGCGGTAACATTCGAAGATGAAACAATACCGAATTTGTATTTACTTCGATGGATAATGTATGAAAATGCAGTGGTCGAAACTCGGGGTGCAGGAAAAAAAGCTCGTCTTCCACCTTTTTTTTTTTTAAATTTATTTACTGACGCAGAGGTTTTGGCGCCAGTATTTATCTTTGTGCCTGCAAAGCATGCCTGTGTAGCGCAACATATATTTGATGGCATAAGTGACGGCACCTCCCAACATTTTTCAGAACTTCCGCTTACTTTGCACTCTATACTAAGCCGCAGGCGGTTTTTTGGATTACAAAAACCGAGAAAAAAGTGTGGCTTAGATTCGAGTAAATACGGTAGTGCAACATGCACTGATAGCCAGATGCACCACGTAATTATAAACAGGGTCAAGTAGTTTCAGAGTGGAAGGAGCCATTGAGCCATAAATCTGACAACCATAATCTAGTCTGGACAAAACCAGAGTGCAGTAAATATGCAGAAGAGTAGCAGTCTGGACTCCAAGATGCAAGGACCACGAGGCAGAGAGCATTAAGTTTCTGCAAGCAGGTGGTCTTCAGGTGGGAAGTTGGGGCAGCCACATCAGCTTCCTATCAAAAAGGAGGCCCAAGAAACAGGACAGTACTAAATCATCTAGGTGCTGGTTGCCTAAATAAAGTTCTGGATCACGTGTGCTATGGGTCGATGGCAAAAATGCATAACCCGCGTTTTGGAGGAAGAAAACTGGAAGCCATGGGAAAGGGCCAGGAGGCCAGTCAGATGGCACTCTGGAGCTGGCACTCAGCACATGCTACTAAGTGGGAGCTGCATAAGATGCAAAAATCATACAACGCTGGGGAAACCAGACGCCCAACAGATGGTACAAGATCATTGATGGCAATAAGGGAGAGTGTGATACTTAACACAGAACCCTGTGGGGTACCCATCGAAGTGGCACTCCCCACAGGGGATGGTATGCATTAAAGTCCCCATGGAGGAGATACGGGAGTGGGAGTTGCTGTATTAAGGCAGGCAGTTCAACGTAAGGAAGTGGCACACCTGGGAGGGAGGTAGACATTGCAAATGGTGATTGGTAGGGTTGTCTGCACTCGTACCGCTATTACTTCTAGGTTGGTATGAAGGGAGATCCAGTCACTAATGATATCGGTGCAAACCAAGGTGCAGACCCCTCCAGATGCAATCTTGGGGCCAAACTACAGAGTTATCAGTCCATTTTTCCTGACGCAAGCAAGGCTCAAGGTACAAAAACACCAAAAGAACATCTGAGAAAATAAAAGAGGGAAAAGGAATGGGGAACCACACCTAAAAAGAAAACGAATGGAACAAACAAAAAACTGGGAAAACATACACAACAAGGAAAAGTAGAAGAGGTTATTAAAACCATGGAGCATATGGTCTAGGCTGGCTGATCACAATAATAAAAGAGGATGAGCCAGCCACCCTGCAACACATTAAAATTTCCACCATAAAAAGACAAGGCAAGATGAACACATGTAGGGAAAAGATGATCACCAAGACAAACAAATGCAAAGAAAGTGCAACAGAGTTAAAATGGAGGGAGGGCGGCGGACTCCGAGAGAAGGCTAATGCCCACCCTTAGATGATATGATAAGCCCCCCCCTTTCCCGCTCAAGAATAAAATGTGAAACAAAATCTGCTGTTGAGGCATTGTTGCCCAGCACCCGAAGGTAGGGTGCTGGGAAGGTTAAAAGGCTGTCGCAGAGGGGCTAAAAGTGGGCAGTCCAGCAAAATGTGGACGACAGTTATATGTGAGTCACAGTGACTCTGAAGTGGGTCCTCACAACTGATGAGGTAGCCATGTATTAGCCACATATGGCCAATGCGGAGCCAGCAGAGAACCAGAGAATCCCTGCGAGAGGCCCGCATGGAGGACTTCCACACATTCGTAGTCTCCTTAATGGCACACAGTTTGTTGTGCATACTGAGATTATGCCATTCTGTCACCCAAAGCTGAAAAACCTTGTGGCGTAATAATGATTGCAGGCCAGTTACAGGGATGCTAATCTCCAGAAGTGGTTTCCTTGTAGCCTGTTTGGCCAGCCTGTTGGCACATTCATTTCCTGGGATTCCGACGTGGCCTGGGGTCCAAACAAACATCATGGAATGACTGGTCTGTTCCAGGGCATAGATGGACTCCTGAATGGTCGCTAGCAAAGGATGGAGGGGGGTAGCATTAGTTGATAAATTGTAGGCTACTCAAGGAGTCAGTACACAGAAGTGTATAGCTCCCTCCTATGCATATATCGCGAAGAGACCATGAGGATAAAATCAGAGAGATTAGAGCCCACACAGAGGCATACCGACAATCTTTCTTTCCACGAACAATACGAGATTGGAATAGAAGGGAGAACCGATAGAGGTACTCAAAGTACCCTCTGCCACATGCCATCAGGTGGCTTGTGGAGAACGGATGTAGATGTAGATGATGAAACGACTCCCCAGGGCATGAATGGATGTGATCAAGACCACAAGATATAGCCACCAGCACTGCAGCCATTGGGCAAGGAGTGCTGTTCAATATGTCCTCTATGAATATACACGAATCCAACATGACCATCAGCCATCAAGCCGTCAGTGTAAACCACTTCATGGTCCCGGTACTGGTCAAGAAAGGGAGGAAGCAACACCAGAGAGCTGTGGGGTTAAGTGAATCCTTAGGACCATGTGAAAGGTCCAGGCAAAGCTTCGGCCTAGGTGTACACCATGGAGGTGTATGTGAATGGACCTGGACTATAGGTGGTAAAGGCAAGGACTCCACTTCAGACAGAAGAGACTGGGTAAGAACTGCAATCGTAAGCCCTGACCTGGGCCTTCAATGCGGGAGATGAACCGCTGTGGGTAGGAAAAGGAGACGGTAATTCGGATGCTCAGGAGAACTATGAATGCGTGCAACATAACTGGCGAGCAGTTGTGCACGCCTAGCCTTCAATGGAGGGACCCTGGCCTCCACCAGGACGCTGATTGCTGGACTCGTTCTAAAAGCTACCGTTGGCAGTCAAACGCACTGGGTCGAGTAAACGCAATTCTGAGGGTGCCTCCCATAGTCAAGGTGGGATTGAACAAGGGCTCTGTGCTCGACAGCAGCGTAGAACGATCTGCATCCCAGTTGGTGTTACTCAGGCAGCGGAGGGCATTGAGGTGCTGCCAGCACTTCCACTTCAGCTGATAAAGATGAGGAAACCACGTTAATCAGGCATTGAAAACCAGTCCTAAGAATCTGTGTCTCCACTACAGTGAGTGGATCATCATTAATGTAAAGTTCTGTTTCCGGATGAATGGTACGATGCCGACAGAAGTGCATGACACATGACTTCGGGGCCGTACACTGGTAGCTCTGTAGGTGCCGCTCAGCAACACCTGTACTGGAGGAGCAGTACAAAGTCATCTGCATACAGAGAAGGTGAGATGGACAGCCTGCTGCTAGCTGCTGCTAGACCGTTAATGGGCACTAAAAATAGAGATACACTCAATACAGGACCCTGCGGGACCCCATTCTCCTGGATATGGGGGGAACTAGGGGAGGCACCAACTTGGACTCTACAGAGCTATAGGAAATTTTGGATAAAAATCGGAGACCCCACTCACATAATGTGGCAAGGATATGATGTCACCATGTCGTGTCGTAAGCTTTTCGTAAATCACAAAAGATGGCAACCACGTGTTGGTGTCTGGGAAAGGCTGTTTAGATGGCAGACTCAAGGGAAACTAGATTATCAGTGATAGAGTGACCCTGGCAGAAACCACCCTGGCATGGAGCCAGTAGGCCATGTGACACCAGGACCCAACACAACCACTGACTTACCATATGTTCTAACAGCTTACAATGAACGTTGGTGAGGCTGATGGGTCGATAGCTATCCACATCAAGTGGGTATTTGCTGGGTTTGAACACTGGAATGATGGTGCTCTCTTGCCATTGCAATGGAAAGATGCCATTGCACCAGATCCGGCTGAAGATGATGAGGAGATGTCGCTTGTAGTCGGACGAGAGATGTTTGATCATCTGACTGTGGATCCGATCTGGCCCAGGAGCTGTGTTGGGGCAATGTGCAAGGACACTGAGGAGCTCCCACTCTGTAAATGGAGCATTATAGGGTTCACTGTGATGTTCAGTGAACGAGGGGGCTTTCCTTTCCATCTGACGTTTGAGGGTGCCAAATGCTGGGGGATAATTCTCTGACACAGAGGCTCGAGCATAGTGCTCAGCAAAATGCTTGGTAATTTCACTTGCGTTGGTAGATAACACGCCTTTGATATTAATGCCAGTGACACCTTCTGGGGTCTGGCACCTACAAACACGTCTGATCTTTGTCCAGACTTGAGAAGGTGACGTATGGTACCCAATGGTCAACACATACCTCTCCCAACACGCCTCTTTCCATCTTTTTATATGCTGGTAAATGCAGGCATGGAGCCCTTTAAAAGCTATTAGGTGTTCTAGAGGAGGGTGCAGCTTATGTATCTGTAGAGCTCACCGACGCTCTTTAGTGGCCTTGGCGATTTCCGGCGACCACCAAAGTACTGACTTTCGCTAGGGGCACCCTAAAGAACAAGGTATCGTGTTTTCCGCCACAGAAACCATCGTTCTAGTGACCACTCAACTACCATGAGCCGTGGTAAAATTTGCTGTTTTGAAGAGCGCATCGCAGCGCGTAGTGTAAAGCAGTCGCCTTCCGTTTCTGGCGGTGGCGCCGCTGTGGCAATCGCAGCGTGGTGTATCCCTCTGGTGGGAAAGGGGAAAAGATGCCTGTTCACGTGCATTTAAGGGGTGCTATTAGCTCGGTAGCAGTCAGTCTGAGTCGGTCAGTCGAAGTGAGTCTGGGGTTGGTCTATCAGTCTCGGCGAGTTGGTCAGTTGGTCAGCCGGGTCAGCGTGGGGCAGTCAGTGTCTGTCAGTCATCCGGAGTGCTAGTATGTGTTAGGCCACCAGTCTGCTCAAGTTTGATCAGACAATGGACACTGGCGGTTGGATTGTTCAGTAGGTCAGTCTCTTCCTGGGGCAGAGATGTCGGGTAGCCTGAGGGCATGTTTCCTCTGCAGGGGTGGATCCGACCAAGTGATAGCTTAGTCAATGTCGACCTGCCATCTGGAGTGCCAGGATGTCTGTCGTTCAGATCGACCTTTAAGGTTGGTTGGATCAATCGGTTGGTAGGTCGTGCACTGAGACACAAGATGCCTTGTCCGTCTTGAGTGTCGGCGCATGCGAGGTCGCCACGTGGCAGCCAGTGTGCCACGCCGTGTAGCGAGTAGTGGCTTCGCGGCCGACACGGGAGCAACAGGAGTCAACCCACGACATTGGTCTGGTCAGCACAAGCTGCGACACCGTGAGACGGGAGATTGGCGCAGCTTCCTGTGTCCATTGAAGCGGCTGGCAGCGGACAGTTCGGGAGAGCGTTTTGGGGGTGCTGCGCTAGGTCTTTGCCAGACAGCGCCGTTTATTAAGAGTTAAGTGATTGCTAATATGTTGTTTCATTTACTTGTTAAATCCTACTTGTGTTCTGGGTCAGTCTCTCGTCCCCAGGTTGCTTGTCTGTCTCTAGTTCGTATTTGTTAGGCAGTTAGTGTGTCTGTCGGTCTGCCATACGTTAATAGCTGCCTCTGTCATGTTTGTTGGGTTGGGTGTTAACGAATTTATTCCTTGAAGTGTAACGGCCGAATTCCTGAAATATGTTTTTATCTTGCCTATCATCTTGAGAGGTGGTATATGTGTAATGTAGAACATGTTTGTATATTTTATGTGAGACTCCATTTCACAGGTTTTTACTTAAATGGCCATTTTAGTGTATAAAGTTGTCACCCTTCCACCATAAGAGTTTTTTTTTTAAATCAAGTTGCACCTTCGGTGGCAAGTTAATTTTTCTAATGTTAGTGTTTTGTACCATTTACATCCCTCCTAAGCGGTGCATAGTTTATGTGCTTGTGTCAGTTGTTAAAATTTTTAGCTTAAAGTAATCTGGTGTGTTGCAGATTTGCAAAAGTGTAGTCTTTCAAACGTTGTTGCGAGCAGTCGTGACTACGGCCGTGTTGAAAGGGAGCTTCAAATGGCTCTGAGCACTATGGGACTCAACATCTTAGGTCATAAGTCCCCTAGAACTTAGAACTACTTAAACCTAACTAACCTAAGGACATCACACACACCCATGCCCGAGGCAGGATTCGAACCTGCGACCGTAGCAGTCCCGCGGTTCCGGACTGCAGCGCCAGAACCGCTAGACCACCGCGGCCGGCTGAAAGGGAGCGGCAAGCTTCTCAGCCCGAAAGCTCATACTGTCAATATTGTTCTTTCTGCCTCTAAATAAAATTATAACTTGATGTTTCAAGGGGGCTTTTCTGCTTATAAATTTTTAATCTCTTTTGAAAAGGCTTTTATGAATAAAATTCCCATTTGTTAAAGGTGATTTCATTTTCATCAGTTACTTCCTGGCAACTACTTCCATGCTCACCTAGTGTGATTAAATGTGTTAATGTTCTTGATGAATCGCAAGTAAATAAAATAAATTCTTCAAGAAAAGAAGTTTAAAGTAAAATCACGGTTCATACCACATCGATGGTACCATATGGTGGGAGGTTCAAAGGTGACAGCAGAGGTGAAAGCTTCCCAGCCTGCCTCATTTAAAGCCCACCTTGGTAGACGTCCGGGGGAATGGTGCTTGGGGAGTGACAGGAAGATGGGAAAGTGGTCACTACCACATAAGTCATCATGGGCTCTCCAGTGGACAGATGGGAGAAGTCCTGGACTGCAGGGTGATAAATCAATGGCCGAATAAGTGCCATGAGCCACACTGAAATGTGTGGGGGTCCCAGTATTTAAGAGGCAGAGGTCGAGTTGAGACAGGAAAGTTTCGACATCTCTACCTCGGCCAGTAAGCACAGTGTCACTCCACAATGGGTTATGGGTGTTAAAATCTCCCAAAAGTAGGAAACGTTTAGGGAGTTGATGAATCAGTGCAGCCTATGCGTTCATAGGTACTGCACCACCTGGAGGAAGATAAATGTTGCAGACTGTTACTTCCTGCGTCATCCTTATCCTGACAGCCACAGCTTCAAGAGGGGTTAGAAGGGGCACAGGTTCACTGCATATTGAGTTCAGGACATAGACATAAACTCCACCTGACACTATTATGGTTGCTACAGTTCTTGTAATATCCCCTACAGCCGTGGAGGGCAGGGGTCCACATTGACGGGAACCAGGTTTCCTGGAGGGCAATGCAGAAAGCACGTGTAAAGCTTAAAAGATGCTGTAGCTCAGCCAGGAGGTAGAAAAAGCCGCAGCAATTCCACTGGAGGATGATGATATTGTGAATCTGGGAAGGCATGAAGCATGCAAGGAGGCAGGTTACACCTCAGGGTCACTTGCTGCCGCCGATCGAGTATTTGCATCCATTCCTATTGTGGATGAGATTCTGGCCCTCAGGGGATGCTAAGATCTACACCTCATCCTCAGGTGCAGAACTTGTAGGGAGCGGTGGTGTTGGGGCCACCGGAGGGTCCTTTTCCTTAGCAGACTTCTTTGTTTGCTTCTCTTCATGCACTTGCTGGGAGGACTTCTCCAAAGTAGCTTCAGGCACAGAGGAAGACTGTGAAGCTCTTCGTCCAGCAGCTTTTGGCTCGCCCAAATTACCAGCACTTAAAACACCATAGGGGGAGGGACGTATGGTTTAACACCACAGCGGTATACCATCACCCTGACTTTTTCAGGAAATGAATCACCCTCAAAGGCCAAGATGAAGGGACAGTAGCAACCCTGTTGTCGTTGGGTCCCCTGTAAATGTGCCAGATGAAATGAACACCCCGCCCTTCTAGATTGATGCGGAGCTCATTGTCAGATTGCAACAGGAGGTCATAATGGAAAATAATCCCCTGGACCATGTTGAAGATTTTATGGGGTGTGGTGGAAACAGTAATATCACCCAATTGGTCACAAGAGAGTACCGCCCTGGATTGGGCTGGGGATGCTGTCCGAATCAAGACTGTACCACTTCTCATCTTGGACAGCACTGTCACTTCCCCAAACTTATCCTCAACATGTTCCAACAATAACTTGAGGCTTTGTAGGTAGAAAGGAGTCCCCGTCCATTCTGCTACAGACTAAATACCAAGGTGAATATGGCTCTCTTCTTTCTGTAGCCCTATGTTCCTCACGTGGTGTAGCGAGGGAGGTAAACGATTTAGGGTCATATCTGTTACCACTGTACTCAATCTTGCCCTTCTCCGAGACTGCTGGTGCCGTATGGTCACCAGCAAGTCATTTCAGGTCATCCGCCCTGATGCCTCCCATTCAGATCCGGGCCTCTCCCTACGGGTGCCACCACCCTGCCACAGCAAAGGCCCTTGCTGGCAGTCCTGATGCCCCAGAAAGACAATCATCTACTCCTTGGCATACGTGGGGAGTTTACAGCTCAGACATCAGCAGTGCGATCCCTGTGTTGTCAGGTGGCTACCACCAAATGGGTACCTGACGGTCCCACCACAACGGACTGGCTACCGTGTTGGATATTGGGTGCAGAGAAATCCAATATTGTCATGGGGGCAAAAGAACACAGGAGAGAAAACGGAAGAAGGTGACATACCCCAGATAGTTTAATTGCAGGTGGAGATGCAAAGCCATGACAAGAGGTTCAGGAGATTGAATCTAAGGGCACTATGGATAACTCGTGCACCATGTAAGGCGTCCTTCCCCATATGGCCTGCACTTCTGTAGAATTTGGAAAGTGGCAGGTCAAACCATAAAATGGGACCTTAACTTAGGGCCAAAAAGTGAGACTTCTTTTAGTTGCCTCTTACGACAGGCAGGGATACCTCGGGCCTATTCTAACCCCTGGACCCGCAGGGGGGCCACAGTTGGGAATGGCATTGCATAGGGAGGACGTGTGACCAAACCTGAAGTGACAGAAGCAATGCATGGGAGATAGAATGGATGATTTGATGTCGCATCTGCATACCATCACCCTAACTTTCTCGGACAGAGTATCCCCCCTCAAAGGCTATGATGAATGCGCCAGTGTCTACATGACTGCCCTTAGCGCCTCTGGATATGCCGGATGAAATGAACACCACATCGTTCAGATAAGCCCTAAGTTTATCATCAAATTGGAGGAGGAAGTCCCTATGGAAAATTACATCCTGTGTCATATCAGTAAGACTTGTGAGGAGCAATATTCATTGGAATGTCTCCTGAATGGTTGCAGGTGTGGAGGAAGGCAAACTGGATGGCAGAAGAAGGGAGCCATATCTCACCTTGTTTAAGGGATCAACTTCACTGGACTTGTCCTTAATGTGCAAAAAGCTTGGGGACCTATGCACACCACACACATACCAACCGAACAGGGTGTGGGGGGGGGGGGGGGGGGGACGAAGTCATACATGCGATTAGTGACATCATTATACACATGCCTCTCAAAGATACAAAGACTCAGCAGGTTACCATGGTGCTTGTCCACCAATCATTTTTTGTCACATACTGTGTTCTACACACAACATTAATACTAATTACATTATTTCTACTCATATCAACATTTGGAGCTTTCACATTTAGTTTACTAAAATTCAAACACATGTAATGTCGAATATTGTAATTCTATAGTGAAATTGTGTTTTATGGAATTATGAGATGAAAAGATATACTCACTGATGGCAAAGGAGATCCTGATCTTCGATGTAGTTTCAGTTTCTGCTTTACAAGATATTCTTTAAAGGGTTCCTGGAGTTTGGGACCGATGTAAGGAACATATGCTAACATGCTTACTGCTTTCTCCACCAGTGTTTCATTAAATGCAATTATCACAAACATCTTCTGAATGTGCATTTTTATCACAGCCTTCCCAATCAGTGTAGCACCAAAGAACGTCCAAAAAGGAACTAAGAAATGCCCACAGGTTATTCCAGCTAAGTCAAATAATGGATTTGGTATCTGAAAAGTGTAGAACAAATAAGGTTTCACAGAAATAATACCAAATAATGCAACAATAAAACTATCAATCTGCCTGAATACTTACTGATGCACATGCTAAGATCCCAAGAAATCCAACCTTCTCAACCATCCTTTCAATGAACAGCTTTGCAGCATCAAGAGTCGTCTGCAATTCAAAACATTCGTGATCACTAGAAAATGAGAGAGAGAGAGAGAGAGAGAGAGAGAGAGAGAGACTGACTTCAGTAAAGAAAATGTATGTCATGACAGCATTAAGCATTTCACTGCTCAAATGTAAGTGCTCCAAGAGAAAACATATGTTGTTAGCGATGTGTGCATCTATGATCATAAGTTTCCAATTATTTTTTGTATGGATGCATTCTTTCAAATTTTCTCTCTTCTCAAAGTTATTCACTGAAGTCAAATGTTCAGCCACAATGAAAATATTAATTGCTACACTATCTGAACAACTTTTAGCAATAGGCTGTACCACTTCCTCTGCTAATACATCTTGTGGTTTACTGTTTAAGCTTTCTTGAACAGTAAAATTTCCTTCAAAACAAAAGCATCTGATATTTCTCCATCCATCAGGTCATCATAGTGTATCCACCAAATGACATAACTTTCAATGGCATAAGTTACGTGAGAAATATTTACGAATACAGAAAGCAAAACATTTAAAGTACTATCTGTATAGAAATGAAACCCAACTTATTTGAAAAGTGATAAGTGTTTGCTGGAACCTGAGAATTATGATTTGGGGCTGCAGAAATACAAGTATAGCAAAAGGTAATAGAGTTAGCATGTTGATTAAGTAGCAACAGTTAACGACAAACCCGAAGACAGGAAAGAAATAGGAGCAAAGTACGCGAAATTTGAAGTATGTGGTGGTTTAATGTAAAAAGCTATTTTAAACAAAAATATATGTTACTCATTTAATATCATTTTACATCACACGAAGTTACTACAAAACTTCAAAATATGTGTGTGTTTTTTTATTGTTTCAGAAAGTTGTAAACGCTGAAGAAAATTGCTGACAAGTCCATCAAAATCTGAACAGAATATAGAGTTAGTATAGAAAATGTAACAAGCACCCTACCATTCGCTGTGGATCATTCTTCTTGCGCTGCAATTCTTCAAATTCATTTAAATCATCCTCATCATCAGGATCATAGCCAGAAAGTCTAGCTGCACGTGCCATGAAGTACGGAGGCAGCTCACCTAGGGCTGTGCCCGCACCCCACATCATTGCCTCCAATCGCACCTTTGCCATGATATTCAAGATGCTGGCCTTCCACTGTTGGTCTGGGTGATCACTGCATATGATTCTGTGCAAGAATGATATTTATTTTGGTATGCTCAAATAACATGTAACATTTCAGAATAATATACATGTATTGCCTCTAAAAACACAATATTTTCTCGAGCCACTCAATCTTTCATTTACACTAGGTGATACTACAACTATCTTACATTATTGTAGTATAGTTTTACTTCAAAACATATGAATATGACAACATGTGTACATAAAATTAACTAAATGATTCTCCGCCCACTTGGAATGCTTATAACAGATTGACGAGTTCATGAGCCTGTGATTTGATGCGGCACACGGGTAACAAATATGATTACGGGATTATAATCTATTTGTAAGCAGGCAGCAAAGTGAAAAACAGATACATTAGTTTCCTGCATGCTCTGTGAATCATACGTGGTAAAACAGGCTATGATTTGAAGTGCATCAGTAGGTTCACAGGAAACAAATTTTGTGTTGTGTGAAAATGTGGCTACAGTTTGGCCATTTACTTAACTAGACTTTAAAAAATCTAAATCCGCAATAAAATTTGAGAAATCCAACCACATAGAGATACCATGTACTCAGAAATTATTACAATTTCAATTTCTTTTTGAATCTCTCATTACCTACCAGCATCTTCAATTTACATATATAAGGCGGTCAAATATTTTTATGCTTACATATTCTGGCCCTTTCTGTGAAAGAGTAAGCTTAAATTGTGGATAACTTAAGCTATTTTTGTTTCCAGTGTTATAATTGTGAATGTTACAGTCATTTTCAAATTGTGCCAGTTTCTTCACAATGAACTTCATAAGAGAATAAATGTACTGTGAGGCTGCTGATAGTAAGCTTATTCTTTTTTGAACAGTTGGCTGCATTAAGTTCAGAGAACGGAAATCAAATATTACCCTTACAGCATATTTCTTTGCAATGACTACTTTTTGTCAGAGTGTGGAACTGCCCCAGAAAATTATTTCATAGGACATCAATGAAAAAAGTATGCAATGTAAGCTAAGTTTGTAACATTTTCAATGGCAAAATCAGCAATTAAGTGTTTGAGGAAGATCTAATCTGTGACTTCCAATTCTAGTTCTTATCAATATGAACATCTAGGAATTTTGAACAACTGGTTTTACACAGTCAACCTCCCACCTGCTTCTGTATGGTTATTGATGTGATATATCTTGCCTTGTAGAGAACCGATTCTTTTAAAGTGATAGATCATTTACCAATAATCAATCAATAATCTTTTTAATGTATCATTTATAGCTCTTTCTCTTGTTGCAGCACTGTTGAGTTTGATTATGATGCTTGCATTATCAGCAGAGAGCACTATTTCTGCCTTATCAGCTTAATATGGAGAATAGTTTATACAACTGTTTCAAAAATACTTCTACAAACTATGGGAACTGGTTTGTTACACTAAAAAAAGAAAAATATTCTGATAAACATATGTCCGAAAATCCTCAGTTTTTGAGTTATTAATGAAAATTGACATTCAACAGCTTTGCAGGTACAACCTGAACCCTTCACTTATCTCTGTACCCTCTGTACCCCTAGGGTGTTGTATTACCAGACAGACTTGTTTACATTTATCATTCATCTGCCTTCAATGTATGCATTGCATGCATGTACTGCACATAGTGAGTTAACTGAAAGTGCTCCACTCAAATGTGGCAGGATATTCATTTTGTTAGGTAACGGACATGAGGCAACACAGCTGCATCAGATAGTGTTTCCAGACTGAAGACAGTAAAGTCACCAGACTTACGTCATTGTGTTTTGTAATGTTGCCAAGACAGGATCCGGAGCATCACAGACTACTGACTGAGGAAGCTTGCTGTTACACCTAATCATGAAGAGCAATTTCTATCAGCTGTCTAGAACAGGCCAGAGATCAGTTCAAGACAAATGGCATGAGGGATACTTCATAAGCAACCTGTGTATCCATATCATCTTCAATGAGCACAGGGCCTTACGCTTACCAGTCATCCACATTGGGAGAACCTTTGCCAATGGTTTGCTGCACAACCTATCAATTCATTGAAACTTCCTGACAGACTGAAACTGTGTTCCGGACTGAGACTCGAACTCGGGACCTTTGCCTTTCGTGGGCAAGTGCTTTTGTACCAAGTTGAAGCAGTACTAAATACATTCTTTACATTCATATGGATGTTTTAGTCCTTTGTATTTCCTTTTCAAAATATCATTATGACTACTTACTCATCAGGATAAGGTGGCTCTGGGAAGTTCAAGCTGCCACATTCATAGGCTGCAAGGGTAACAGACGCAATGTGCGGGCCGAGGTAGAGCAGGAATGTATGCAGGCCTGTGCCAAGGCCTACAGAAGACAAGACTCCCAGCCCCACCCAGTATAGGCACCATACCATCTTTGACCGCAGCACCTGTACATACTGATGAAATCCACAATAAGCACAGAGAAAATTCAAATATATATAATTGCTTCACAAGGCAAAATGTTTAGCTGACCCAAAAGACACACATCAAAGTAACTGATGCCACAGTTCTGCCTTTTGGAACCATTTGAACTATTACTTCTTTCCTCAGGGAGGAGAGAGGGATACACTGAAGGAAGTTGAAAAGTAAGGCCCACACACTCTAACCTTAGTATGAGAGGGACCTACCTACATGTCGTCAGTTAAAATTTAATTTCCTACCATTTACATTTTCTCTCAATTTACACCTATACTTTCTCAGTACAAGTGGACCCTTCTTATCATGTTGTTAGTGTCCTGCCCTTCTTTTTGACGTTCTCCAAGCCATCTCCCCCCCCCCCCCCCCCCCCTCTCTCTCTCTCTGAGGAAGGAAGTAATAGGTCCAAAAGCTAGAACTGTGTAAACATTTCACCTTCTGAAATTAAGCGATCACCAGAAATTCTGTCCTTCATTTAAACACATAATATAAAACTAAAAGGTCAGACAGACAGCCACTATTCCATCACAAGTTACTGAAATGTCTAACTTTTCAAGATTAGTTAGCTGAGGCCAATTATGCCAACCATCTACACTCACACCACGTTACGTCACCATTGAATACAATATTTAACGCAGTGCTCATTTGTGTTTGAATTCTATCATCACAACATCCCTGCACACCAATATCTTCTTATTGCACGCATAACCAAAATATTAACTCTACATATGGTTTTACTACAAGCGGACAAATGAAAAGCTGTAATGTTTATTATCTCAAAGTAATCTAAATAATTACTGAGACATTAATTTAACAAAGCAAGCAAAATATTTTTCCCTTCCGTAAGTCCTTTGACCACATGCGTGAATACTTAGCACATCCAATTACACAAATCTTGATGTAGTGAAAAATAATGTGCACGAATGTGTTTCTTTAGATAATACAATGAAAGATATGGACCTAAAGGAGAATGTTTAAACATTTTTCAGAAAAATATAAGACTTAGTCCCCATATTGTTTTCAAAATGTGAAGTAGAGTGAAATCAAACAGTGGAAAATCCAGGATGGAATAATGACAATATTATGGAAAGGATAAATTGCTACTCACCCTATAGTATAGACACAGAGTTACAACAGGCACAACAAGAAGACTGCTAACAAACAAGCTTTTGGCCAAAAGGCCTTCTTCTAAATCAACTCTAACACACACGACCACTGTGTATGGCATCTGGCCTCGGCAGCCAAAAACTGTGGTCAAACAGAGGGTCCACCATACAGCGGGAAGACATACGTTGAAAACGCAAGCAGCAAAAGCACCTTACGGGTGGTGGGATGTACAGCTTCATGTCACACTTGTAGCACATAACCTTGACCTCTTCTATCTCCCTCAAAAGCTATAATTAAGGTGGGCATTAGTGCGGTTGTCTTCTATACACGTCGAACAAAATGAACGCCACGTCGCTCCAGATTAGCCCAGAGTTTCTCATCAGTTTGCAGGATGAGGTCCCTATGAAAAATCTCTCCCAGGACTATATGCAGAGACTGGTGGAGGGTAATAACCACTGGGATATTGCCAAGATTATTACAAGCACGAAGAACTGCAGATTGGGTGGCAGAAGAAGCTTTGACCAACAGGGAGCCCGACCGTATCTTAATGACAGATGCCTCTTCACCAAACTTGTCCTCCATATTCTCAAAAAAAAAAAAAAGAGAGGCTTTGTGGAGGTGCCTGTGTCCCCATCCACCCTAGTACAGACGACATAGCAGGGAAAGTGTTTCATCCAAATACAGCGAGCCTTGCCGTCCTCCCAGGGTGTAGCCAGGGAAGGGAAGGCTGCCAAGTCATATGAAGCAACATTCAATGTTCGATTATCATTCAAAAAGATGGCCATTTGAAAACAGCCAGATTTTTGCAGCTTGACACACTTCATGCACCCAGCGTTCATCCTGATACTACCTACTTTGATCAGGGGCTCTCCCCAAGGACACTACCCAGCCACAGCAAAGACCACCTGGCACGGCGGCTGTTGCCAGGAATTCCGATGCTCCAGCAAGACAAGCAACCACTCCTTGGTGTACATGGGGGAGGGAAAAGTTCATGTATCAGTAGTGATCCCTGTGTTGTCAGGGGCTTAGCCAGATGTATGCATAACAGCCCCACCACACTGACTGGCTACACACGCTGGTGACTTAATGAGGTCGAGAGGGGCTACAGCAGGGAAGGAAAAGGGGAAAGAAGGTGCGGGAAGAATCCACGTCATAGCACTAGGGAGGGTCGGAGTTCTTCCCCAAATGGCTCACACTAAAAACACAAAATGTAGAAGTGGAGGTCAAACCTGAAGCTGTGACCTCAACTCCAAAAGGGATGAAAGAGAAAAGTCAGGAGGAGCAAAATTGCAAGCAATGCAGGAAAATAGGTAGATAATAAGGTTGAAATAATTCAGAACACCAAGAGAGGGGAAAGGAGGGGGTAGCAAGGAAGGAGTGAAGATTGGGAAGGCGGGGCGGGGGGAGGGGGGGGGGGGATGAAGAAGGAAATGTAGCCAGGGCAGGAAGAATGGGGCTGCAATAGCTCGGGGCCCCACGTGCGGCATGCACGAACTCACGAAAGAAACACAAGTCCCTGGGCGGCTGTTTATATTGTTTAGGGTTGGCTAAACATATTCAGATTTTCAAGATAAAAAGGATTCGGAACAAGAAAAGTACACCTTATGCAAAACTGAAGGATTTATTTAAACTGTCTGCATCTGACATTAGAACCAGAAATACTGACAGTCATGGAAATACAGTAAAGTAGGAAAAACTTTTGCTAATTACTAAAAAATAACATGCCATGAACTAGCCAACTATGCATTAAGATTTTATAGACACCATCACTAGTTACTTACTGCAGAGTAACAATTCCTATTAAGACAATTATCTGATGCACAATAATGGAACAAAAAATTCAACTTTCACCATAGGTTCTCTGATAAGTATGAATATCATGTTTCTAAGTCAGCAGACTTGAGATATCAGCAAACAAGTGAGTAATGATATGGATATTTACTGCCTTTGAGGCACTTGTCTCCAGAGCTTGTTTTGCGCTCAGCAAACATCTGCCACCCGTGGATTTACTCTTCTAATATTTGCTGGTTTAAATAACAGTAATTCAATCCGCAGCAACATTTCCTATATTATAAAGTATAAAATCAATTTGGGAGCCATTTCCAAGAATTTTATTGCTAGTTTTTTTCTGTGTGGTGTAGTAAACAAAGACTGTCGACAACATAAGAAAAGCATAGACTGCTACTCACCATAAAGATGACACTGAGTTGTAGACAGACACTATATAAGGACTGTTACACATTTAGCTTTCAGCCAAAGTTTTCTTCAGAGAAAAAACACACACACACACACACACACACACACACACACACACACACAGAGAGAGAGAGAGAGAGAGAGAGAGAACACCTGATGCACCCAAGAGTGTCACCTCCAGCAGCTCGGGCCAGAATGCCACAAAGAACTGCTGGAGATGGTGGTCATGTACGCGTGCGAGGTGGGCTTGCTTGAATGACTCTC